>NC_136380.1:89424365-91924365 GCF_965140285.1 Lepidochelys kempii
GCAAAATATTGAAATGAATACATAAAAGGTCACCTGGGACTGATCAAATCCAAAAAGGAGAGCTAGCTAAGTTTTATTCTAGCCACAGATATAGTGAAATCAAAGAAAGGATGAGCAGGCATAGAACATGTCAGAAGTACAGAGATTCTCAGCAGAAAGAACCAATGATATTGCACAGACAATTTGTGATTCTGTAGGACACAGTCAAAATTCACATGCTCAGCCTGGGAAGATATGAGCACTTGATTATAATGGGACTACTTTACTAATTTCCTAGAAGTAGTCACACTTGAAGATACTAAAGCTCCAACAGTTGTCAAATACATTATTTGCATGTCACGAAATTCTAACTGACAATGGATCACAGTTCAAGAACAATTCCTGGACTAGTCCCAGATGTCCTTATGCCAATGGATCAGCTGAATAGAGAGTATATAGAGAGAGGAATTTGCTCAAATAGGCAATGGATACAAAAGAAGGTCCATATTTGAGATCTATCCCATACAAATAATTACCAGATAAGGGACCAAAAAAAAAAAAGGATAACGAAAGAGTCTGTGATAGTGAGGGAAAGACTGGGAAAGTACAATCAGACAAATACTACAATATAGGAAAAAAGACTTCTCACACAATTAAAAACAAACAAACAAGGACTTTGTGAGAATTTGGCAATAAGGGTATTAGCCAGTCAAAGGTACTGTGATCAAAGTGGTCATCTTGCTCTCACTCTCTGATCACAGATGAAGATACCTGACAACTTGCCTGTGAGAAGTAAAGTGGGAACAGACATACAAGTTGAAAACAATTCAAAAATGACCCTGTTATTAACTAGAAGATTGAAAAGTCTGTTACACACAAGGATGTCCCTAAAGAGGATTTACAATACAGCAGTTCGGGAAGATTGCTGAAATGTTCTAAGAGAACACTGTAAAGAGTTAAGTCAGTTATTGCATTTGCTATATTTTGTTGGTTTAATTTAATAGTGTTTTAGTTCACTCAGGAAATTTAGAAATGGTTTTTAAAAAAGGAAGATGTGCTATAGAATAAGTCCTCCAGAAGTGTAGAGATGCCACACTTTCTCTATACTCTTCATGGAGACTTTGATTTCCTGTGATGTGCTTCCTACTGGGGAGCAGAAACAAAGAAGCACAGGGCAGTTGCAGGCTGCAGTTACATAGACCAATGATCCTCAACCAGGGGGTACACAGAGGTTTTCCAGGGGATACATTAACTCATCTATATATGTAGTCTGTTGTAAAACTTGGCAAATAAAAAAGCACTAGCAAAGTCAATACAAATTTATATTCCAATTGATTTATTTTACAATTCTATGGTACAAATGAGAAAATAAGCAATTTTTCAGTAATAGTGTGCTGTGATACTTTTGTAGTTTTTGGTCTGATTTTATAAGCAAGTAGTTTTTAAGTGAGGTGAAACTTGTGGGCAGGGGTACAGAATAAAAATCAGACTCCTGAAAGGGGTACAGCAGTCTGAAAAGGTTGAGAGCCACTGACATAGACTATTAAGAAGTTTTGTTACCTTATTACTGAATGTAGTCCTGTTTATAAGAAAGGTTGATCTTTACACTGGTCTGTTCATCTGTAAAATAATACACTGATCAATTTCAATCTACTTTAAGAGCAGGTTAAAAAAAAGTATACACAGTGAATGCCTGTGATGGGGTATTCACCCCCCCCACAAGGCAGAGCAGGTAAATTAGTATAATTTACCTGAAAGGCTGCACCTGAGGAACAACCAGGGACTGAAAGGCTGATTGCAGATGGAGCCCCAGGTGGGCCTGGTAGAAGACCAGGAAGTTGGCAACAGAAGGGGGCTTCAGAGGAAGTAATCTGCAATCACTCCCTGAGAGTATGCAGGTGTGTTTGGGGCTACAGTTATTATGTAGTAGCCTACAGTTATTCCTTGGGAAGAGGGAGTTTGGGCTAATAAACCCAGAGACAGGGAGCCAGAACATGTAGGAAGGAATCCAGGGAAAGAGCAACAGGGCCTGAGAGAATGCAGACCACTGTTACTACACATAGGGTCCCTGACTGGAACCTAGAGTAGAGGGTTGGCCCCAGTTCCTCTACCAGCTACTGGAGGAGTGGCATAGTCACAGCAGTGAAGGGAAGACTGTTATTTTGTATGGAGTGTCTTTAATACCCTTGATGGGGAAAACTAGTGATCTGCCTGGAAGGTCAAGTTGTAAAGAGAGAGCACTCTGAATTGCAGGGAGAGAGGCTACACGGTGCATGAATGAGGGGCAGAAAAGGGTGTAGCACCTGGAAGGAGCTAATCCCTAGAGCAACCAGGAGAAGGCTCCCTAGCAGTGAGTGGACCCCATGACAGTGCCCCTCACAGCTTGCTGGCCAGTCCAAGCGGCAATAATAGATAAATTTGTCTCTCACATCAAGAGTCTAGATTGCTCCTTTGACTCCTTCAGTGGCTTGGAGGGCAAATAAATGTATTTCTGAGCAAGATTTGCTCTACTGCTTGGGGTTCTCACTGGGACCTCCCAGCACTGTCTTCCTAGACATGTTTGTCATCCTACTTTCTTCTCTCAGTGGCTTCTATCTTTGACCAGTCTGTACCTCAGTTACCCAATCAGACATAGTCAACCAAGATGCATGATGCCTCATGGTCTGATCCATCTTTATGGCCCTACCCATTGGTTCGGAGGGTGAGATAACAGAGCACTTACCCATCCCAGCACCACCTGAGCTTACACCTTTCATCTGGTTTTGGCCTCCACCCTGCTTGTTCCCAGGTCTGAGAGGCACCCTGATACCACCTATCATTAGTGAGAGGAAGCCTTGTCCGTGACCAGTGGAGCTGGGGAGATATCAGTCTCAGACAACACAAACATTCCCCTCAACCTATCTAGGTTCTGCTGTCCCTCTGCAGGTTAGTAACAGGCATGCTCAAACCCTGAGTCCTCTGAACATCCCCCTGGAGTGCCCAAATCCTGTTCCACTGGACACTCATGGTATTCTCATATTCACTGCTCCTAAAGCAACAATTCACCCCAGCTTACCTGTTACATCTCAGATCACTTTACATACAGCACTTACAAAATTTAAGGTGAAAATAAGTAAAAAAAAATATTTAACAAAGTATAGAGATTCAAGTGATAGCAAGTAGAAATATTGGAAACAAATGGTTACAACTAGCTACTGTCATGTCTTATAACACAAAAACTCACTCAGAATCCTTCCAGGGTATTACAGGCTGGGTTGACCTATGATCTTCCGTTCATGAGAGAAGTCACACTGTCGGCTTGCCTCCTCAGTGGAAAAGATCCAGGTTGTGTCTCTGTACCCCCAGTTATTCCCTCCTCCACAAATCCATTGTCTTACTCATAAACAGGATGCTCCCCTGCTGGTTGTTTTTTCCCCTGTGTGCCTCTTTCTTGTCAATTTCACAATCTCTTGATTAGCATTTGCCTCAGTCCATAGATAGGCCTCCACTGTGAAGTGGACAATACACACACATGACCACCCAGAGACAGACCTGCTACCTGCCAGGAACATGTTTATCAACCTCTGTTGACCTGTCTTAAGTCACGTACTTTAAGAAAATAATTTTCAATATAGATACATAATTTCTTAAACATTATCTGTTCACACACTTCACAATGATTATGATGACCAGTGGGCTATTAGCTTTTGGTAGAGACCTCACACACTAAACTTTGGTAAACTTAATACGCATATATCTCATCCAGGGGAATGATGTAAAACTCTATACACCACTTGTGTCCTCGGCCAGTGCCACCAAGAGGTTTCTAAGTCACACTGCTGTATTTTTACTGGATCCAGAAGACCCTGATCCTCTGTTTGCAATTTTCTCATTAACATTGATCCAGAATGTAGAATTCACCCAAGTCTGCTCTTGGATGCAACAATGAACCTCTTCAGCATAGCTCTTTTTTGAAGCTCTTGGCCCAAACATAGCACTGCTGTATCTACTGTGGTGTTCATATTAGAGAGGCATTTAAACCAAGAGACAATCAGCATAAATTGACCACTACATTTAAAAAAAAAAAAAGAGTGTTTCCATCATAATGTAGATAGAATAAAATGTGAAATAGACACATTTTTTTTCTTTTCTTTTAATGTCCAAGAAAGACAACATTAAAATAAAATGAAAGGGATAATTCTTGGTTTTATTTGAAGCTCTTGATTTGTTTTGAGATGATGGAAAGCAAAAGGAGATAGAGACAGAAGTTTAGAACAATTAAAATTGAAAGATACAAATTCAAATAAATTGATTTATTTTATTGCAACATTTCCTGTAGCGTTTCTGTCTCTGGTTTACAATATACTCATCATGCTCTATGTTAGAGGTCCCTCAGTTTTCTGGTGAAGTGTAAACTTGAAGTTCTAAGCAGTTGTGGACATTAAAAGTGGCACTGGAATTTTACAACTTTAAGAGTATTACCAAATTCTCTGACCAAATTCCAGTTCAGGTAATTCTATTCTGGGTGTCTAAATTAGAGTTCTTATGTGCTGTAAAACAACTGCAGTGTTTTATCCCCGAGCATGTCAGGGGTGAATTAATTATCATTGTTTATATATGCTGTATGTATTTGGGGGACCAAAATTCTGCTTAGTGTGCTCTCATGCATAATTCCAGTTTGCATAGCGTTTTGGAATAATTTAGGATGTCCCATGTGCTTTGTCTTTTTAAACATTTTCTTTATTTTAAACAGTTTAAAATATGAACCATGGAGGACTTTGTATCACCAATAAAGTGAATCAGTCCCAGAGGTTCAGCTAACATGTTAAATGTGTCCTATGCTCACTGTTCTACTTCTGCATGGAATAGTGGGTCAAATTCAAAGTTTTGGGGGAAGATTTTCAAAAGGCACAAATGATGGTTTGGTATCCAACTCATTCAATGACTTTCAAAGGGTGCCCATGCCTTTCAAAGTTTTCACCTCAGTCCTCATTTTCAAGGCACTTAATGTTATCGGCTAAGGATACCTAAAAGATCACCTAAAGGTATTTAGGACAAGGACACTCTAGCACAGTGGAGCTGTACAAAAGAAGGTATTTGTGTGTTTGTGTTTAATTAAGTTCAAGGTTGTTTTGTAAGTGGTCAAAAAGGTTGGAAGAAAGAACAATTTCTTGTCACTGGGTTTATTTTAGGCACAGAGACTGTATGAACTCTTAGCATAACTTCGCCCTCATGAAAGGTGCACTACTTCCCAATAAGACCATAATCTCTGAAAATGCTCTTCACCAAAGTGATTGCAACCAGGATAACAACATTTAAAGATAGCAAATTTAAGAACACTTCTCCCAAAGGACCAAAAGGCAACTTAGGACATTTAATACAAGAATTAGGTTCCATGATGGAGTGCTCATTGGTGTAAACTTGAGAAGTGGGGCAGCTCAAAGAAATCTTCTATCTGAATGAGAGGAAGTATCTGAATCTGGAAAATGTGCCTGCCCGATTCTGTAGTGGTCTAGAGCTACCTACCACTTGGATTTTAGAGTATGATGTTTTAGGCTGACATTAAGAATTTCCTGTAAGAATACCAAAATAAATATGCGTTGTCTTCATTTAGACTTCATCCATTCATGATCATGGTTTAGCACTATGTCTCACCTATAGATTGGGCCCATAAAGATGCCCTGTTTGTGGAATACTTGTTCAAGGCTGAGGGCATGATGTAAATACATCTGAATAACCTATTTAACTTACTCTGGGTTAACAGAAAAAGGCATTCATACGTTTGGTCATGTGAGAAAATGTGTGATTGTAGCAATGGCTTGTTAATTTCTTCTTCTGGAAAAAGACTTCAGTACCTCAGCTGCTGGATACTGGATGCAAGCAGGTCCAATCAGGGGAAGAAGGGAAATTCTCCATTTGAAGATCTTGGGCTGTTCACTCCATTCTCACGGATCCATCTTTAGCTTGCTTAACTAGCTGCTATGATATTTGTTACCTTTTTCTCTGTAGTGCCTGAGAATACAAAAGATTATTTTCCTACCTCTCTTTCTTTCTTCTTTCTTCTTTTGCCAGGAACATGGAAAATGAGATGTCCACAGCAGGGTGGAGGATACGTTATCTTCTTTCTTGTTGACAAAAGTTGCTGTGAAAGTGTTGTCAGACATCACTGGTACATCTTGGGTGACCGGGACTCATAGCTTTGACCTTGATCCAATCAATACTGTATTGGAGGTCTGTTGTTCCATTAATATTGGATGAAATCGTTCCCTGAATGATCTTCCCTGATCTTGAAGCTGGCATCAATTTTCTTCACCAAACCTTTGATTCTGACATACTCCGAGTACCCCGAGTACTTTTGGAGAGCACCTATATGCAAGCAGGGGTAAAATGCAATGTAATGGATCTGTAAAATTCCCATTAGAAGAAAGTAAATTTGGGGGTAAGTTAAGATAGATTCTCGAATAGGAAAATATATCTATATCTAAAAGGACTGTGGACTTTCTCCACACAGAAGAATATACCTCCAAAAGCAACACAGAAGAAAGGAAAAGAGGCACAGAGAACCTTTGATTATTGCATTTTTATCAAACAAGGTCTTAGAAAAAGCATCTCTCTCTGTCTTTACTAGGAATAAAGAAGACAGGTATGTTTTTCTCCATATCACTGAATTTGTCATATTTCCTTGACATATATTTAATGAGTTATTTTTCAGAATAACAAGGTTTTATGCTAGAGTATAAACTCAGTAATATTCATCTTGTTAATCTTCATGCACTATAATTTCCATCCACAATTTGGTAATCTCTTCCCCTTCTCATTTAAGATTTAAGAGAAGAATATATTAAGGTCTCATTATTAAGACTACATTACTTGGGCAAAATATTTTACCGGGCATTTATGTCCGTACTATGAAACAAAACACCTTGTTATACCCTATATTGTTCGATTATTAGTTTTCAAAATAAAATAAGCAATTCACAAAGACTATCCCAATAATTAACTCAAATGAGTGGTGTTCTGCCCTATGTCCAGCCACTCCGCTATTCACAGTTCTTTTTTACAGCACTTAGTTTTAGCTCTGCACTCAACATATACTTAATTTACTATTTTTAGCAGCTACTATGATTTTAAAAGAGATGGTCTTTCGATGTCTTCATTTATTGAATAGTTCCAGTGTAGTTCTGCTCCTTTACTATAAAAGAAGCTATAGAAATAGAGAAGGTGCACTGCAGGGCACTCTAAATGATACACAGACTAAAGTTCTCAATTATTTAAAAAGGTTAGAGAAACTTAGTTCATGATCTTTATGAGAAAAAGATTAAGGGGGAGAGCTCACCAAGGTATATAATGTCTAAGGGGAACATTGTGAATACATAATGAAAGACTAAACTGGTGTGGAATGCCTGAACAAGAGTGCATCAATATAAGGAAAAGAAAGTCCAGCCACTAAAGCATCTGAGGCCGATTTGCCTATGGTAGCTAATGTATAAAATCAGCTGCTTTATTAATTATAGTGAACCATATATGAAACTAGTGGTGGGCAACCTGTGGCCTGCAGTCCACAAGCAGCCCATCAGGGTAATCCGCTGGCAGGCCGCCAGACAGTTTGTTTACATTTGCACAGCCGCCTGCAGTGCCCAGTGGCTGTGGTTCGCCATTCCCAGGGCAAGTGGACTGGACATTGAAGCACTCCAGAAGGGGGAACTAAACTCTTTTAGTGGCCCAACTGAAGAGCTGGGTCCAGAAAGGCCCTGAGAGGGTGAAGACATTGCCTCCAGGGAAGGAGCCTTGGGGCACCGCACTAGTCCGGATTAGGGACAAAGTGAGAGATATGTTACAGAGGTCACTGAGAGAGGCCCTTGTTGGACTTGTACCCCAAAAGGGGTTTGCTTTTCTTTTATGTCACAGACAGACTGTATATGACTTGGCCGGAGGACCACGTCAGTGAAGACCCACCCAAATAGGTGGAGAGAGAGTGCAGGCACACACAATTGGTAAGAGGGCACTCGCGAGAGTTTAGTGCAACACTGTCACTGTGTGTATGTGTGTGAGAGAGAGAGAGATCCATTTGACATTTGTCTTTGAGATTAGTATTGAAATATCTTTTATGATCCTCATGTTGGCTTATATATCCTACCCCAGAAACCCAGGTAGTGAGCATTTCCATAGGAGAAGGCAATCTGGGCCAGTGTTAATATTGAAATTGTCAACATATGTAAGAAAAGTTACAACTTGTGGTTGATTAGCCATTTATAATATTTAATATAACCATATAATACCATGATAATGGGTAAGATATAAGTACTTATATAGAATTGAACATTGTAGATCTCAAAAGCTTTCTCTGTGCTCTGGTCAACATTTGAATGAGAGACATCCCTGGGAAAACTCAGGAGGCTATAGGAAATGCCCTACAAAGAGATTAATGGAGGAACTGTGTTACTGGAGGTGCTTTTTTTTTTTTTTTTTTGGTGGAGACTTTAAACCTAGGTTCTTGCCACTTGTGATCTTTAAAAGTCTGTGATTTAAAAGTCAGATTCCAGAGTGGATAATTTTACACTGAAACTGATTTAAAGAAGATCAGATACCACATCTTTTACATCTGGTCCTAAATTGCTACATCTTCCCCAGACACAGTGGCACTACAGTCATGGTTGAAAAAATTCCCAAGATACTTTGTAATCACTTGGGATGAAAGGTACTATATAGATAGAGAGATAGTTAGAACACTTAGATTCCGCTGGCTTGGGACTATCTCTGTAAGCAGTAGAATCTTTCAAAGTGTAACATAGGGAATTCTATTACAATTTTTCAAACTGGTGGAGCATTTTAAGGATACCTACTATTCCACCCCTCCCCCCATATTACCTGGATGAAGATATGAAAACATGACTCCACATATAAGCATTGTAGAAAAGGAATTAAATATTCTAAGGGAAAACAATTCTTGTCCTGACTCAGTCCAGGATCTTCCCTAGATCCCACTGGCATAGACCAAGGAAAAGGGATCCTGGTAGCAAATGTCCACTGGGATTGGGAATGCTCTCTTCCTTCAGGTGGCCTGCAGCTAGCCCATTGATCCCAGGAAGTGTCTGTATGGGTGGCCGTCTAGGCAGCTCTCACCTGCAGGACTCCTCTCCTTGGCAGAATCCTTGGTGGTAGACAGGTAACGGTGCTACTATCTGCTTTCTCTCTGATGATTATCATATGGAGCTCAGCAGGCCAGGCTGATTCACTAAGATACAGTTTGCAGCTCCCTGACCCATAAAGAGTCAATCTTGCACAGTGTGGCACAACTGAAATGTGGAATCAAACCCCATGGACTCCTAATTTCCCATCATTCCAAGAATTCCTGTGCTTATAATTGACACTTCTGAATTCATGATTAGGTTGCTATATTCCATTTTCTTTCCCTTATAGAAATGCAAAGCAAAAGTAAGGCTTATATTATAGTTTTGAAAATAACAGTTATTGAAAATCTTTTGTAGGTGAATTAGTATAGCAACCACGGGTAGCAAAGAGTGATGTAAGACCAGAAATAGGAGATGTGATTAATACAAAATTGTGTAGGAAACAGAATATTTGGCATTGATCAACTCATAAATAATAACTATGAATGATGTTCCATGTTTTAAAGAATGCCAGGGTTTGTATACTGAAAAGTCATGGGCGGTGATCAAGACGTTGCATCCTCTGACTGGAAGCATTAGCAAAATCAGTGAAATATAATTAACACCGCCCCATAGTGTACACTGCCAAATTGGGTAGGGTAGAAATGACACAAAACAGCAGACTGCCAATATGCTACTGAAAGAAAATATCTGAATTAAAAAAAAAAAACTTGGTTTATCAGAAATTATATGAATAGTCCAGCAATGAAAAATTGTGAATATATTCGGAGTAAGAATCATTGCCAGGTTCCCTTTATATCACATATGGCACATATCCAAGCAGTTGGTCTCATTTGAAATATCATTCCCTCTTGCTCACATTAACTGATACACATAGAGGTGTGGACATAGTTAAACCACATCCTGCTTCGAGGTGTGAAGCATGGCCAACATTGCAGTCAAGAAGTGCCGACAGCTGTATTACAACCTCTGTATGGGGGAGGAGAGTAGGGGAAGGGGCTTCATGTATCCTCTCCCCCTCACCTCACACGCCCATGGAGAGGAAGCTCTAATATGGCCCTTAATTTAGAAGCAACTATCCAGTGAAGGAAAACAATTTCCTTTAGTAGATGCAGATATCACAGTAGCCTTCTGGGAAAAAGCAGTGTCTAAACCAATCAGCAGTGGTTCTGATTTTAGGCAACATAAGGGAAGTTTTAGCAGTTACATTAATTTTGCATGACACTTCCCCAAAAATCAATATTCATGTGAACAATGGGATATAATTTGTGCACTGTAAGTGTACTAGTGTTTGATTTACAAAACCATTAAGATTACTGTTGATCCTAGTAGATCTAATAGATGTCTATAAAGCTTTAGAGAGAAAGGACTGAAAAAAAATTGACTTAGATGATGGATAAGGAATTAACTGTTCTGAAACATTTTGTCTAAAGTCCCAAATGATTTTTTTGCAGGTAATTAGCAGGTTTTGTTTCTTCCAAGCAGCTCCAGGCTTAAGCAGCTCAGGAGGAGGAAGATGTTTTACATACTAATGCTTTATGCTATTTTGGTAGTAACTGCTCTCTTGTATTTGAAGTTTCACTGTCCTTACCCACATGTGAAAGTGTCCCAAAAAAGCTTCAAGCAACTGTGAAGGCAATATGGATGTCTGTATTTATCACACCCTACATTTATATGAGCAACATATTTACAAACATACACTATGTCTCAAAGCTAACACCAAATTGCCCATTAGTCATGTGAAAAATCCTTTTGTCATCAAATCCTATTACTTGGACGAAGCCTTTAGAGAGAAGATAATGAGTTCAATTGAGACCTTGTTAAACTGAGGTCAGAGACGAGCTTAATTGAGGGATTAGATGGAAGAAGAAAAGTCTGGAGAAGAGAAGAATTGTGAGCCATTGGCATAAAAATAGTTGTAGTCATGTAGGTGGATGTAATCGCCCAGAAATAGCATGTAAGAGAAGAAGAGGAATGGGCCAAGGATGAAGAGACCCTCATTGGGACAGATAGAAGGTAAGAAGGGGGTCCCTGAAGAGAAGCTGTATAAGCAACCAGAGTGGTACATGGAGAGTAGGAGAAGACAACATCTGAAAAACACAGGTACAATGTGATTTTGTGACAGAAGTGTCAAACTGTTGAAAGGATGGAATGAAGACCCAGAGATTTGGCAACAATTTTTTCTAGAGATTGTGGGGAAAGAAGTAGCTAGATTAAAGGAGATGCAGGAAGGAGTTGGAGGAGAAGACCAGGAGGCAATGGCTGCAGATGGTATACTCCATAACTTTACAAGTGAAGAGAAGACTCCATTCACAAGTTTCTTCTCAGGGTCTTCCGTCATTCTAAGTACCTGGAAGTTCTTTCCCATCCAGCAGTCGCATGACCCTCATAATTAGCAACATAAGGATGGCCATACTGGGTCAGACCAAAGGTCCATCTAGCCCAGCAGTATCCTCTCTTCTTAAATGGGCAATGCCAAGTATCCCAGAGGGAATGAACAGAACAGGTAATCATCAAATGATCCATCCCCTGTTGCCCATTCCCAGCTTCCGTCAAACACAGTTTGGGACACCATCCCTACCTATCCTGGCTAATAGCCATTGATGGAGCTATCCTCCATGAATTTATCTAGTTCTTTTTTGAACCCTGTTATAGTCTTGGCTTTCACAAAATCCTCTGGCAAAGAGTTCCACTGGTTGATTGTGCATTGTGTGAGGAAATACTTCCTTTTGCTTGTTTTAAATCTGCTGCCTATTAATTTCATTTGGTGACCCTTAGTTCTTCTGTTATGAGAAGGAGTAAATAATACTTCCTTATTTACTTTCTCTACATCAGTCATAATTTTATAGACATTTATCATATTCCCTTAGTCATCTTTTTTCCAAACTGAAAAGTCCCAGTCTTATTAATCTCTCTTCATATGGCAGCCGTTCAATATCTGTAATTATTTTTGTTGCCCTTTTCTGAACCTTTTCCAATTCCAATATATCTTTTTTGAGATGGGGCAACCACATCTACATGCTGTATTCAAGATGTGGGCATACCGTGGATTTATATAGAGGCAATATGATATTTTTTGTCTTATTATCTATCCCTTTCTTAATGATTCCCATCATTCTATTAGCTCTTTTGACTGCTGCTGCATATTGAGTAAATATATTCAAAGAACTATCCACAAAGACTCCAAGATCTCTTTCTTAAGTGGTAACAGGTAATTTAGATCCCATCATTTTATATGTATAGTTGGGATTATGTTTTCCAAGGTGCATTACTTTGCATTTATCAACATTGAATTTCATCTGCCATTTAGTTGCCCAGTCACCCAGTTTTCTGAGATCTCTTTGTAGCACTTTGTAATCTGCTTTGGACTTAACTATCTTGAGTAGTTTTGTATCATTCACAAATTTTGACACCTCACTGTTTACCCCCTTTTCCAGATCATTTATGAATATGTTGAACAGCACTGGTCCCAGTACAGACCCTGAAGGACACCACAATTTACCTCTCGTTTTTCTGAAAACTGACCATTTATTCCTACCCTTTGTTTCCAATTACAAGTCTGTGAAAGGACCTTCCCTTTTATCCCTTGGCACCTTACTTTGTTTAAAAGCCTTTGGTGAGGGACCTTGTCAAAGACTTTCTGAAACTCTAAGTACACAATATCCACTGGATCCCCCAGACCTATCTTTAAAGTGCCAGAACTTGGAACAGAGATGTTTTGGCCCAGGACTACCCTTTAAATTGTACTGAAAAATAAAGTCTATGTATGCTGAGCCATGCATTTCCAGATATATGGGCAGGCTTTCCACCACTGGGCCTCGATATACAATGGTCAGGTTGTGAGTTATCAGTGGACATAATTGGCAACCATTAATTTCAATGTAATATTTTTTCATCTTATTCCTATGCCCATATTTTTGCACTAAAAGGGTTAGTCAGACCCCAGCTGTCTGGTAAACATCTTGCTGCTGGCTCCTAACAAAAAGCATCTGGCCATTACAGACAACGCCCAGCCATTATTTTTGACATGCTTTATTTTATTTCATTGAATAAAAATGGCTTGCTGGTTCAGTTTGAATGACACAGCAGTAATGGAGGGTTATAAGGTAGCTATTTGTACATAAGTGAAAAGTATTTCTGTCTGCATATGGAATCTGTTGAATTTAACACTTGCTGATACTTTTATCCAGAGTCACATAGCTGCCTAAATTATTAAGGTCAACATTTGCAAAAGCTTGAGCTGGGCAAACTTCTATTTGGGCAGCCACGTAAGGGAGCGTCCCAGCAGGAAATGGCCATCCTGGAGAGAATCAAGGGTGGTAGATTAGCACATCCAAAGTGGGTTGGGCTCTTCCCTCCACCCTCACAAACACCAAGATTGTATACAAAACAAGGGAATATTTATTGGAGAAAGGGAGCACAATCATAAACGTGTGAAAACACAACATAATATATAATGAAAATAAAGAATAAAATACCCTGCATCACCACTCCAATAACTTTGTCAGCAGTCCACCTAACTCCCTTCCCAGATGCCAGCAAGAATATCTGACAGATGACCACGCCACCTCACCCATCCACCAAGCCCCATTCATGGTTTGGATCAGTGAGTAGCAGCAGTCCAATGTCACTTTGTAGGTCTGCCTCCAGTCCTAAGTAAGCTTATTGCTGGCTCTACCTGGAAGCTTTTCCAGCATAGTGATTCATTTTTAGGTGCAGAGCCTCACTAGAGTCCATTCAGCTGTTCTCTGCATTTTCTCTTGTAGTAGAATCCTCTATATTCTGTCTCACAGTAAAGTCCTCGTCTTGCCTTGTTTCTTACAGTAAAGTTCCCAAGAGAGGGAGCAAAGAGCATTTAGGATCCATAAACAGCATCCTGCATAACTCAAAAACAATGTTCCCCTCTATGGGAATCCCTACTGCCCCAAATCCAAGTTTATATATAGTTATGGTGACCTCCCAAGTGTCAATAAAGGAAGTGTGGATAGGTAGGTTATGCAAATGAAACTCTCTATGACAGCATTTTTCTCTTTTCACCAATAGAGGAAGTAAAGCACTTGTTCCCCTCTGGAGCTTCTGGTGATAGGGTTTACAGTTGCATGGCAAAACGAAAGTTCAGAACCTCTAAATGACAGCAAGATATGATCTCTATGCCACCAAATTAGTGAGGCCAGAGGCATGACTAAATAAGTAGCTGCAAATTATGCTGGAAAAGCTTGTAATTAGCTTCTTCACAGACTGTGCATGCTTTAAATAGAGAGAGTATGGCATAAGAGCTTCCGTCACAGAAATGTAGGGCTTGAGGGGACCTTGAGAAGTCATCAACTTCATCCCCTGCCACTGAGGCAGAACCAAGTTAATCTAGATCATCCCTGACAGTTGTTTTTCCAAGATGTTTTTTAAAAGCTACAATTATGGGGATTCCATAACCTCAGTTCTAGAGTTTAACTACCCTTTTAGTTAGAAAGTTTATCCTAATATATAACCTAAATCTCCCTTAGTGCAGATTAAGCTCATTATTTTTTGTGCTACCATTAGTGGACTTGGAGGACAATTGATCATCATCCTCTTTATAAAAGCCCTTAACATATTTGATGATTTATCAGATCCTTTTCCAATTTTCTTTTCTCAGGACTAAGCATTTAACCTTTCCTCACAGGTCAGGTTTTCTAAACCTTTCATCATATTTGTTGTTCTCGTATGGACTCTAATTTTTCCAGATATTTCCTAAAGTGTTGCACTTAGAACTGGACAAGGAATGCATCTGATGAAGTGAGCTGTAGCTCACAAAAGCTTATGCTCGAATAAATTTGTTAGTCTCTAAGGTGCCATAAGTCCTCCTTTTCTTTGTACTCCAGCTGTGGCTTCTTCATTGCTGAATATCATGGTACAATTGCCTCCCAAGTCTTACAAATGACACTCCTGTTAATACACCTCAAAATGATATTAACCTTTTTTGCAACTGCATCACATGGTGGACTCATATTCAATTTGTGATCCACTGTAACTCCCAGATACTTTTCAGCAATACAGACACCTAGTCTGTTATTCCCCATTTTGTAGTTGTGTATTTGATTTTTCCTTCCTAAGTGAAATACTTTTCACTTATCTTTATTGAATTTCACCTTATTGATTTCAGACCAATTCATTAACTTTTCAAGGTCATTTTGCATTTGAATCCTGTCATACAAAGTGCTTGCAAACCCTCCCATTTACAAGTTGTGTAAGCATACTCTCCACTCCATTATCCAAGTCATTAATGAAAATATTGACTAGTACCAGACCTAGGACTTACCCTTGTGGGACCCTATTTGATATGTCTTCCCACTTTGACTGTGAACAATTGAAAAATACACTGAGTACTGTCTTTCAAGTAGTTACACACTGTTCTAATAATAACTTAGTTCAGACTATATTTTCATAGTTTGCTCATGAGACTGTCATGTGAACTATTCAAAAACCTCACTAAGATCAAGATATATCATATTTACTGTTTCCCCACAATCCATTAGGCTAGTAACCCCATCAAAGAAGGAAAATTTGATGGTTTGGCATGATCCATGCTTGAGAAATCCATGCTGGCTATTCCTTATAACACTATTATCCTCTAGGTGCTTACAAATTGATTTTTTCTTTCCATGTATTGTAATAAGGGTGACTGGTGTATAATTCCTGATGTCCTATTTGTTCCTTTTTAAAAAGATAGTGTGATGGGTTAGATCACAGAAACCCCCTTGGGGCTGCCAACTGATGTGCCAAGACTACTTCTCTTCCTGCTTTCCTGTCCTGGCAGCTTGGGACTTCAGTGCCCTGCCTGGTTTGAGCCATACCCACTAGCCTCCTGCAAACCTCGACCCAAGTCTGAATCATGTCCCCTAACAGCTGTAGGTATAATTGAAAGCAGCTTAAGAAGTGTTCCTGTCTTTAACACTCAGATGCTCAACTCCCAATGGGGTCCAAATGCCAAATAAAATCACTTTGCCTTGTATAAAGCTTATACAAGGTAAACTCTTAAATTGTTCACCCTCTATAACACTGATAGAGAGCTATGCACAGCTGTTTGCCTCCCAGATATTAATACATACTCTGGGTTAATTAATAAGTAAAATGTGATTTTATTAAATATAGAAAGTAGGATTCAAGTGGTTCCAAGTAGTAACAGACAGAACAAAGTGAATTACCATGCAAAATAAAATAGAACATTCAAGTCTATGTCTAATAGAGTAAGAAAACTGAATACAGATAAAACCTCACCCTCAGAGGAGTTCCAGTAAGTTTCCTTTTACAGACTAGTCTCTTTCTAGTCTGGGTCCAGCAATCACTCACACCTTCTGTAGTTACTGTCCTTTGTTCCAGTTTCTTTCAGGTATTTTTGGGGGTGGAGAGACACTCTCTTTAGCCAGCTGAAGACAAAATGGAGGGGTTTAAATAGACTCTCTCTTGTGGGTGGATACCCCTCCCTCCCCCTGTGTAGAATTCCAGCTACAAGATGGAGTTTTGGAGTCACATGAGCAAGTCACATGTCCATGCATGACTCAGAACTTACAGGTAGCAGCCACAGTTCATATGCTCCCTTGAACATCTTCATGTAGACTTCTTATGTGGATTGGAGCCTCCCAAGATCCATTGTCCGTTAAGTGCTTCTTGATTGGGCACTCAACTTGCAAATTCTTTTCTAAAGAAGCTGACCAAATGCCTTACTAAGGTTACTTAAAGTCAAACAAGTATACAGTCAATATTCATAACTTCGAATACAACAATGACACATGCATACAAAGAGGATGAATATATTCAGTAGATCATAACCTTTACGTAGATGTGTTACATGGCATATGTAGCATAAAACATATTCCAGTTATGCCATATATACATTCATAAGCATATTTCCATAAAGTCTTTTGGGGTGCACCATCACAGATAGATACTGTGGGACCTGATCTATCCTCCATGAGTTCTCAGAACTGTTAGCAATTATATTAAAAATTGCTTCGGTTAGTCCTCAAGTAGCCTTGAATGAATTTCTTCAGTTCCTGCCAAATTGAACATATCTAACTTATCTAAATATTCTTTAACCTGTGACAGACAGAACAGCTTTTCTGAGAATAGTTAGGAGAAGCATAGAGAAAAAAGTAGAGAGGGAGGAGTAGCTTTGGTGCAGGGACTGGTGGAGTGGAAGATGCAAAAAGTGCATATGTATCATGGTATATATTAAGAATTGACATTAGACAGTTTGTAGCATCTATTTAGCTTCAGTGCCATGATGAACAAAGCAGATCACATAAGTTTCCTATGGACAGAAAGACAAAGCTGGACATAATATACAAATTTTATGCCATGGCTAGCATCCCAATGTTCCTGGGCATTACAGATGGCATAAACAGCTTCTGAGAAGCCACAGGTAAGATTATAGTGCCTATAGAAATAAAGTTCCAGATCCTAACCCTCTTCTGTCCCATCTGCTTTTACTGTTCTATCACAGGGAAGCTGGTGTAACTGGCTAGCTGGAGGATTCTGTGCCACCACAGCTGGTGCAAACAGAGCATCAGGGAGAAGAGGGCCATTAACAACCAGCTCAGCTTAGATCAGTCCTCAAACGTTGCATCACAGAACAGGCTGGCTCTTGGCCAGACTCAGTGTTCATAACTGTGCAGAAGGCAGGCACAAAAACTAGACATCACTTAAGTTATACTTAAGACCTCAAAATAGGGCTTAAGTGATGTATAGGCCCATGTTAGCCTTCTGCTTGTAGTGAATTTCATCCATAGCACATTCTATATTGAGTAGACTCGATTTCTTGCGGATACATGAACCAGTAACTATTTAATGCTAAATATGTTCAGAGAGATGTCAATTCACTGTGCATAGGCTGTTGGGTGGTGTGATGGGGCAAGGTCCCACTCCTGTCTTCTTTGTCTACACAGACTATTCAGAGATCTTTCATTGTTTAAAGACCTCTATGTGGTATATTTACATTGCTTTTTCCACCACCTTTATTGAACCATACTCCACATTGTTTACAGCCTCCATTGCTTCCCAGCCCTCTGTGAAGGAGAAGGGAGAAAGCACTGGGATGTTGAAAGGCCAGGTGCCAGCTTATGCTAAGGTACCCATGTTTCAGCTGAACACTAACACATGCATAGCTGGAATCGGTCTGGTTTATCTCTGTGTTAGTATTGGTAAAACAGGTATTAGAGTTAATAAAAATTTGCTTAGTGTGTAGGCTTTATTGAATGCTTATAAATTGCTGCATGCACTAATCTCAGTTATAACAGCTGTATCCCATATTGCAAGATAATATTTGAGCATTTGCATTGTAAGCCTTTGTAACCATGTAAATCAGGAAAGAAGCAATAACTAGTATGAAATACTAGTCTCCAACAGGAGGTGTTATCTCCTGCCTGACAAAGAAAGCCCATCGACATCAGATAAACTATTGCAGGATGTTAAAGAGGACAAAAGGCATTGGTTGTTCTGCTCTCATGCAAGTGGATTACTCCTGTCAGAGGATTTTGCAGTTCAGAGCGCCAAGGGTTTTAATTTCCCCTAACAAGAAAGAACTGGATCTCTATGCTCTATGTCTAGTAAATCTGGCCATCCAGATTCGAGTCAGAGACCCTCAGTAATTAGCCCAGGTTAACTCTAAAGGCTATATAGAGCTTGCTTATTATAGATGCTTCTATTGCCTTTTGAAACTTAAGATGGTAACTCATGTTTGTACCTATGTTTTCCTGCTTTAACCTTGTATATAACATTTCTATTTCTTTTTTTCCTATTTAATAAATTGTTATATATAAATTTATTATAGGATTGGCCACGTGCTGTCTTTGGTGTGACATCTAAGGTGCAGCTGACCCAGGGTAAATGACTGGTGTTTTGGGACTAGTGTTAACCTGAATACTGAGGTGATTCTTGGTGTAATGGACCATCTATCACAAAAATATGCTCTCCTTGGGTGGCAAGACAGATCAGAATATCCAAGGGGTACTCTCTGATTCCATTCCCACGATGATCTAGTACCTGAGGAGTTTATACTTGAAAATTGGTTGGTGAAATATAAGTGTACCATTCTCAAACAATTTGTGGTTTTTGCCCTCGTCCTAACAGTCCATCCTGAGGCTGATACTCATGCTTTTGAGTCACTGCAGCCAGCTTTACACTGAGGTCTCTCTACCCAGAAATCTTTTTTGGTTCTGGCTCTGCTAGCCTGCCTCTTTCCCGCTAGGACTTCCTTCCAGTGCCAGCTTCTACTCTCTACATGACTGGGGTAATTAGCTATTTGAATGAACTGGGGAAGATTAATCTGCTAAATTTAATACAGTAAACCTTTATATAACATGCGTATATACAGCACATTGACATAACATGTTTTTCCTGTAGTGACCCATTTTTATATTGTGTGTACTATTTTTATATAGCGTGCACACACGTGACGTGTGTCTGTCCACTCAGGTCGGGTGAGAGAACCATCAAAATGGCTCCCTCCTCAATCCAGCTGTACTTGTGGCCTTTGTGTTGTTGACACTGCATTGTACCAAGCTTTTGGACATTATATCATGACCATCTTCATCATTTGCATTCATCATGCCACCTAAGAGGAGTAGCAGTCCTAAAGAACGTGAGGGGAAGAGAATGAGAAGTGAGAAGAAATGGGAAACAATGAGTTTAGCTAAGAAAATAGAGATATTGGACGAACTCTGTGTTGGTGCCCAAGTCAATGCAGTTGGTCGGGAATATGATGTGAATGAAGCTATGATTTGCACCATTAGGAAATGTGAAGATAGCATTAGAGTATGTTATGGCTGCAGGTAATGCTAGTCTTCTCATCAAGAGGATGATGAGGCAGGATGTTCAGCAAAACAGAACAGAGACTTTGTTGTACACATGGATTGAAGATCAGACTCAGAAACAGGCACATTCATTCGTGAGAAGGCACAGAAATCGTAAGCAGCCATGTGTGAGAAGGAAGGTAAACCATCCACAGGAATGTCATTTATCAGTGTCTGGTTTGATAATTTAGGAAGCACTTTATCCTTCGTAATGTGAAGTTTACAGAGGAATCTGCATCAGCTGACCACCAAGCAGCAGAACTCTTCCCTGCGGAGCTAGCAAAAAATATTGAGGACAATGATTACAAGCCCAAGAAGGCTTTTCATGATGATGAAGCAGGTTTGTTAGTGGAGATGCATGAGACCACTGACAATGAAAGTAAAGACAAAGACAAAGAGCAAAAGGAACAGAAATTCTTAGCAGTATATTTAAGGGAAAATTTACAAATCATAGAAAAAGTCATAAGTAATTTGATGGAGAAAGATCCAAATATGCACGGGGGGCCTAACATGCAAATGCGGTATTGAGGCATCAATATTGCCCTATCATGAGCTGTAGAAGTCATTGTTGAGTCAGGCAAAGCAGAGGCTTATCACTGACCACATCAGGCCCTCTACACACCAGTCAACAGATGGCATCAACTTCAGTATTCCGGTCACCAGCCAAGCAGGAACCAGAAAATACCACTACTACTACATCCCCACCACAGTAACTACATTCCCTAGCCATCACCTAGATCAGCGGTTCTCAAACTAGGGCCACCACTTGTTCAGGGAAAGCCCCTGACGGGCCAGGCCAGTTTGTTTACCTGCCATGTCTGCAGGTTCAGCCGATTGCGGCTCCCACTGGCCGCAGTTCACCGGTCCAGACCAATGGGGCTGCGGGAAGTGGCGCAGGTCGAGGGATGTGCTGGCCGCCCTTCCTGCAGCCCTGAATCTAGAGCACCAAATTCTGAAATGAAATGAGCCACCATGACTGTAGCTGGCCAACCCATTAATCTGAACCATGCCAGAAGAGAAACAGCATTCTCTTGCATAGTTCTAGATTTAGCAGATATTTGGCAGGTGGCCTTTGAGATGCTGAACAGGAAATCACATATGGACACAGTACATTTAATATAGTTGTGCCCAAGGCAATCTCTCTTATTAGTCCTTCTATTTCATGGTATGCCTGGGACAAGAGAATGATGCCCAATGCCGTATAATTGCCAATGGTGCTAATTCCACAGTGGAAAGAAATCTAATCAGCCTACTTATTTTACTTCAGGCAGTTCTCTGGCCTGGTGGGAGGGGAGGGAAGTGTGCCATCAGTGGTCTGGATGGCAAATTCTGTAGCTTTGTTTGGTAAAGGTGTTTATTGCAAATGTTATAATTTAGGATCATACTGAAAAATAAACCCTTATGCCCTGTATATTCCGTTTTTGCACTATTACAGCACATAATGGAAACAGCTGCATTAATGATGCCTAGAGAAGAAAGAACACTGTGTCATTCATTCCTCCCATATAATAAATTATTTATTCTTAAAAAGAGGTTCTACAAATAGGGGATTAATAAAAATACATTCACAGTGTACAGTGGTTAATCAATAAGTTGAAATGGAATAGAACTCTAAGAGGTCCTGAGCCAATGTCCAACAAAGTCAGTGGAAAGGCTCCCACTGACTTCAGTGGACTTTGGATAACACCAAGAGAATGTGTGGAAATTGGAGAAAAATAGTTGCCAAGAATTCAGAGCAGAGATATGGAAAAAAGATAGTGAACAAATGTGGCTGAAGGGAGGGAAAATGCTGTCAATAGAAAAAGTGATTGGCAGCTCAGAGAAGAAAGCGATAGGGAGATGTGCAAGGAGAGTATGTATGCATCTTCTTGTACTGAGTCAGACATTGGACCTGGAGGCAGAGAAAAAGGGATTGGACCAAAGGGATTGGCAGAGAGAGAACTCTGAGGAACATTTCTTCAATGTTGGTGGTGTGATCTGGGCATGCCACACTCCCACTTCTCACGTTACAGATAGAAAACTAGAAAAACTCGTCAAAAATATGTGGCAATGGAAGTATATTCCTACAAGTTATTTGCTAATTGGCACCCTTCGGGAGAGAGAAAAATTAGAACCAAATATCCCTGATTGGCCCACAGTTTCTCCAAGGCAAATATGTGAATTAGTTTAACTAAGAAGATATTTTACTAGATATCTCAAACTACTAAAATTTTTCCCAAATTTCCAAGGTATATTTAACCCCAACTGCTGTGTAGTCTTCCTTTCTGCTCCAGGTACCTTATTCTTTTCCTTAACCAAAGAGGCACATACTTATTTTTTTTTCTAAAGGTTGCATTCTTTAAAATAGTGGTTCTTAATCTATTTACCATTGTGGGCTACACATGTGTTATGTATCTTATAGTGTGGATGAGGCTCACATAACATATAGAGAGCTGCATGTGCAGCCCACAATGGTAAATAGATTAAGATTCTACCTCCGTGGCCCTGAGGGTGTCACATGGGCTGCAGCTTTGAGCTGACTGGGCCGCAAACAGCCTGCAGGTTAAGAACCACTGCTTTAAAGCAAATGTGCCATAAACTGCACTAACCTAGTACAAACATGTTAGATAAAGTAAGGTTCAAGTAACAGAATCCAATTTGAGGTCACGGATAATTGTCTACCATGAACTTTTCAAAACTGTTCATTTCCACAGATGAAACACAGCAGTCTTTACCCAGGGCAAATAATAAAAAGTGATAGAGATCATGTAGTCTAGCTTAACTCCAACAGTATGCTACTCAGTCACCCCTGAAAAATTCCATCCATACTAATTCTGTGGTGTAGAAAGACCTTTCCCTCATATCTGCTGTTGTAACCCATTGGTCAGTGAGCACTGTGTGCTTGATCCAATGCCTCACAATTACAGCACTTGTTTTTTTTAGCTTAAGATGTAGAGACTCATGCTTTTACGGAGGTCCCCACTTCAATTTCCAGTGGCAGCTGTCACAGTTTCAGGATAATTTCACTTTTGACCTCCTGGTCTGCTGAAGGTGTATCCTCTCAGGCCTCTCACTATCACTTCTCTCTGGGCAGGGACCCACAGCTGTTCCTTGTTCAGACCAGGGAATTACACTGCAGCTGCCTGCAGTTGCATTGTGATTATCTCAAGCAGGTCTGACAAACATCCAGCCCCTGTGCTTTGCTTTCTCTCCAAGGACCATGAGCAGGGAACACCAGAAGTCCATAACACAGTATATTTAAGGACAAGAGCATATAGAAAAAAAACAGAGTATAAATGCAGACTAAACATAGCACAGGTCACCTATCAATTGTATGGGGATTCTGGCAGGTTCATGTCCTTCAAACCCTTCTGCATGGTGTCACCACTCCTTAGACAAGAGAGCATAATCATTAATTTAATCAAAATGAAGGCCTCTCTGTCAGGTTAAACTCATCCTTTTAAACGAAAAGGCCTATCTTTATCTCATTAGCCTATTGACTCCAGTCTGAATAGTACATGAAAACCAACCTCAGGGTACACAACAGCTCAGTATGCCAACCCCCCCCCCCTTCTTTCACAAACAGACCGGTCTGAGACCTCCTTGCTTGTAAACACTTCTGTGTAGTTCATTTACAGTGTTTAAATCCCTCCACTAATACATGGCAGTTTCTCCTCACATTTACTCACTGAGCTCAACTTTCTAATACCACTTCCGAAAGCTAGGTAAGGTGTCCCTACTCAACAGAGTCACTTGATCAAACTCAACTCCCCACAAGCATGCCTTCCTGTAGCCTTCTGTACAGCTTCCCTGTTAACGAGCTAATTGACTCACTAACTCTCATCTGGCCTGGTAATAAGGTACCTATCCAAACCGGTAATCTGTCCAATCAGGCCTTCTCCAAGGGAATGTAGTTAGCACTAACAGTGAACAGAGCACTAGCTCAAGTGCTAGCCCTCAGCACTGTTTACAGTCCCAGGTATAGCATAATGACTCCCTTGACTTTTAGTTCCTGGGGGAGCTTTGGTCTCCCTCCCATATGGAGCATAATACAATCCCTAGCTCACAATAATACATATAGCAATAATATGTACCTAGCGGATCTTAAACATAAAAAAGAAGCTTACAAGAAGTGGAAGGTTGGACATATGACCAGGGAAGAGTATAAAAATATTGCTCGGGCATGTAGGAATGTTATCAGGAGGGCCAAATCGCACCTGGAGCTGCAGCTAGCCAGAGATGTCAAGAGTAACAAGAAGGGTTTCTTCAGGTATGTTGGCAACAAGAAGAAAGCCAAGGAATGTGTGGGCCCCTTACTGAATGAGGGAGGCAACCTAGTGACAGAGGATGTGGAAAAAGCTAATGTACTCAATGCTTTTTTTGCCTCTGTTTTCACTAACAAGGTCAGCTCCCAGACTGCTGCGCTGGGCATCACAAAATGCGGAAGAGATGGCCAGCCCTCTGTGGAGATAGAGGCGGTTAGGGACTATTTAGAAAAGCTGGATGTGCACAAGTCCATGGGGCCGGACGAGTTGCATCCGAGAGTGCTGAAGGAATTGGCGGCTGTGATTGCAGAGCCACTGGCCATTATCTTTGAAAACTCGTGGCGAACCGGGGAAGTCCCGGATGACTGGAAAAAGGCTAATGTAGTGCCAATCTTTAAAAAAGGGAAGAAGGAAGATCCTGGGAACTACAGGCCAGTCAGCCTCACCTCAGTCCCTGGAAAAATCATGGAGCAGGTCCTCAAAGAATCAATCCTGAAGCACTTGCATGAGAGGAAAGTGATCAGGAACAGCCAGCATGGATTCACCAAGGGAAGGTCATGCCTGACTAATCTAATCGCCTTTTATGATGAGATTACTGGTTCTGTGGATGAAGGGAAAGCAGTGGGTGTATTGTTTCTTGACTTTAGCAAAGCTTTTGACACGGTCTCCCATAGTATTCTTGTCAGCAAGTTAAGGAAGTATGGGCTGGATGAATGCACTATAAGGTGGGTAGAAAGCTGGCTAAATTGTCGGGCTCAACGGGTAGTGATCAATGGCTCCATGTCTAGTTGGCAGCCGGTATCAAGTGGAGTGCCCCAAGGGTCGGTCCTGGGGCCGGTTTTATTCAATATCTTCATAAATGATCTGGAGGATGGTGTGGATTGCACTCTCAGCAAATTTGCGGATGATACTAAACTGGGAGGAGTGGTAGATACGCTGGAGGGGAGGGATAGGATACAGAAGGACCTAGACCAATTGGAAGATTGGGCCAAAAGGAATCTGATGAGGTTCAATAAGGATAAGTGCAGGGTCCTGCACTTAGGACGGAAGAACCCAATGCACAGCTACAGACTAGGGACTGAATGGCTAGGCAGCAGTTCTGCAGAAAAGGACCTATGGGTGACAGTGGACGAGAAGCTGGATATGAGTCAGCAGTGTGCCCTTGTTGCCAAGAAGGCCAATGGCATTTTGGGATGTATAAGTAGGGGCATAGCGAGCAGATCGAGGGACGTGATCATTCCCCTCTATTCGACATTGGTGAGGCCTCATCTGGAGTACTGTGTCCAGTTTTGGGCCCCACACTACAAGAAGGATGTGGATAAATTGGAGAGAGTCCAGCGAAGGGCAACAAAAATGATTAGGGGTCTGGAACACATGACTTCTGAGGAGAGGCTGAGGGAGCTGGGATTGTTTAGCCTGCAGAAGAGAAGAATGAGGGGGGATTTGATAGCTGCTTTCAACTACCTGAAAGGGGGTTCCAAAGAGGATGGCCCTAGACTCTTCTCAATGGTAGCAGATGACAGAACGAGGAGTAATGGTCTCAAGTTGCAGTGGGGGAGGTTTAGATTGGATATTAGGAAAAACTTTTTCACTAAGAGGGTGGTGAAACACTGGAATGCGTTACCTAGGGAGGTGGTAGAATCTCCTTCCTTAGAGGTTTTTAAGGTCAGGCTTGACAAAGCCCTGGCTGGGATGATTTAACTGGGAATTGGTCCTGCTTTGAGCAGGGGGTTGGACTAGATGACCTTCTGGGGTCCCTTCCAACCCTGATATTCTATGATTCTATGATTCTAATACATTTAACACAATAGTCCACAGAGATACTGCATTTGGTTGCAATATCTGCCATAGGGGCCATCATGTGAGTGGGTGCATCTCCAGAATTCAAAGTGCTCTGGGCCTCAGATGCTCAAGATGAGCTTCCTGTGTCCAGAGGGAGTATGTGACCTATTGCCCAGTGTTTAGTCTCCTGTCCCCTATCCCCCCATGGTCAATCCACTGAGGATGTAAGTTTGTTACAGTTGTTAGACTCAAGCTGGCTCTTTTAGTTGAAGTTGTAATGCCTCGTGCTTTCAGTTGTGAAGGACTCTGGTTCTATCCCTGCTGTCATTCAGGACAGCAGCTGTCACCCACCTTTAATTGGTATTACTTCCAAACCACATTCAAATTTAACACAGTGGATTCTATAATTAGACATTTTTATTGACATAAAAAAGATCTACTTTCTAAGAACAGCTTTGTGTATTTCTCTTTCCTTTTTGCACTCTGCTCTCCTCTATGTTCTGGACTTGCTAAAATTCCACCCTTTCATCATTTGAAGTACAAAAATCAACAGGCCTCCATGCCTAATAACTGCAATATACCCATCACAAACACCATATTTGAATTTACATATTTTAACTACACATCTTAAAATTGTGTTAAAGAAGAGAAACCGTGAAGCTCATTTCTTTTATTAAACTGGAGTACACATGGTGCTTTCATTTCTGCTCAATATTTAAGTTGCTATTTTAGCTAATAAAATGTACCCTCTTTTCTTTTTGTTTGGTTTTTGGTAAGATATGTATTTTTAAATGTTCATGTTTCCCATGAGGCATTATTAATCATTTCTGTCAGAAGTGACAGTTTATACTTGTGGCAATGGTACCCCACACCATTTCATAAGTCACTGAGACAGTTTTCACTATTCTGCAGGGCAAAAGCTTTTGATCTGAAAAGAATATTTTTTCCTCTTTCCACACAGTTCAGCACACTCTACTGAAAGTCAATTTAAAAAAAAATCTGTCCAAAAACTGCATAGATTATTAACTGGTAAATAGTACCAACAGTGGCTTTTGGGGCTGTATTTGGGAATTTACAGAATATGTTAATACCAGCGTTAGTAGGAATGAAAATTTATTTCCCCTAATGACCATCTCTGAAGTGTACATTATGCTTTTCATTAATTTCTTCAATAGGTTTGTATAAATCTGTTTGTAGCTCATTATTGTGATTTAACGTATTGGTGTGGAAATACATAGCAGAATTGCAGCAGAGAATTTTTCTCTCTCTCTCGTTTGTTATTTAATTTTATTTATTTAATTTATTTATTTATGGCTACTACGCTTTCACATTAAGAACAACAACAAAGTTAATTTAGTACAAATATGTTTTTTGAGTTCCTCTTTGTAGGGAGGGAGAGGAATAAAACAATAAAATGTTCATATAGCATATTCTGAAAGTATGCCATGCAAATCATATTTGCAGTGTACAAAAACAGAAAAACAATAACAAACAAACATACTCACAATAAGCTCCCGAGTAGTTTTATGAATACTACTTACACCTATTTGGCAGGATCCTTAGTTGGCGTAAAGTGCCATAGCTCAACTGAGCTACAAAGATTTACACAAGTTGAGAATCTGACCCATTATCTTTGCCTCAGTACCATGTATTTTCCAGTCTAGTAGTATTAAAATGCAATCTTTATGTAGTCACCTTAATTTTCATTCTCCATGGCATATTCTTAAGTTTACTTTCTCCCTTACTGGTGCTTCTTGAAAAGGCTACATTCCAATTCTATTCTGAGTAAATGTAATATGAGAATATCCTTTTGTATTAATAAATACTGTATGCCCACTGAAGCAGGGGCACAATCAGAATCTTCCTAAGGAGATGGCCCACGGGCTACTGATTGGGGTGGAAGAGTCTATTTGCGGCTGAGCATATGATATTGGAGAGGGGCAAAGTTTCATATCCACCTGAAATTCTCATTCAGAGATAAATGTTGTGCCCACTCTTTATGAGGCAACAATTGGGTTGCCCCTATACAGGGTCTGGGGGCGGGCAATGGCACAGAGGGGGCACATTCAACTCCAAGGGCACAGAGGGAATCTTCCCCCCTTGCACAGAGGTATAGGGGGCTTCCCTGTCTAAGCATCCTCATCTCCTCCCACATCTCCCAGCTTGTTGTGCCCCCCTCCCCCAGGGGTTCCCTTGTTGGAACAGTGGCCTGTATTGCTTCAGCAGCTCTGAGAGGCAGACTCAGCTGCCCTTGAAGCCACAGAGGAAGTTCAGTAGCCCAGCCCTGCTCAGCAGCTAAATACTGGGGCAGGGCATCTATGGGAAGGGCCTGCATACAATGCCTGCACAACAGAGCTCATCAGTCACAGAGATGGACTGTGGCTGTAGGGATTGTTCTCTATAGCTCCCTTTGCGATATGGTGCAATGGGGTTCAAACCTCTGCTCCAAATGCTGTGAATCCCCAGTTGCTGGTTCAGTCCTGGGGGGCAGGCAAGCTGGATCTGGGTCATGTATTTTAGACCCTTGTAACCCTCTCCTTGGAGACACTGGGACCATGAATTTCTAGAAGCATCTATGGCTCTGGCTGCCTCTACACTTGTGCTCAGCTGAGCATGGAGCTGGAGGCCAGATGTATGCACGGAATACAGAGACAGCCGGTAGGTATATTCCCCTCTCTCCCTGACTTCCTCACCTTGTTGTCCCTCTGTACTGAATTCACTGGCTGTTTTGCCCAAGTAAAGACAGCAGGATGAGGTCCTACATCTGGATTTCATGCAACTTTTTCCATAAGCACAGTCTGATGTTCCTAGTTAAGATGCTTCATTTCAAATATTTTAAGTGCTGGCTCCTTCATTTGAGCCTCATATCAATGCCCAAAAAGGCTATTATCCTGCTTCTGAGAGTACATAGTACCTGATCCTTCAAAAGAAGATGTAAACCCACCATAATATGGTGGTGGGGGAAGCTTCTTCCTACTGCAGACAGACAGTAGTCAGATTCATTTCATGTCAACAGAAGAAAGAAAACATACATGCTAGGCACTGGAGACTACAGACACAAAGCGGATTTCCAGTAAAACTCTGGATTAAGTTTAGAAGTGTGTACAACAAGAGTGATGTAGTGGTGGGAGTCTGCTATAGACCACCGGACCAGGGGGATGAGGTAGATGAGGCTTTCTTCCGGCAGCTCACGGAAGCTACTAGATCGCATGCCCTGATTCTCATGGATGACTTTAATTTTCCTGATATCTGCTGGGAGAGCAATACAGCGGTGCATAGACAATCCAGGAAGTTTTTGGAAAGCGTAGGGAACAATTTCCTGGCGCAAGTGCTAGAGGAGCCAACTAGGGGGGGCGCTTTTCTTGACCTGCTGCTCACAAACCGGGTAGAATTAGTGGGGGAAGCAAAAGTGGATGGGAATCTGGGAGGCAGTGACCATGAGTTGGTTGAGTTCAGGATCCTGACGCAGGGAAGAAAGGTAAGCAGCAGGATACGGACCCTGGACTTCAGGAAAGCAGACTTCGACTCCCTCAGGGAACGGATGGCCAGGATCCCCTGGGGGACTAACTTGAAGGGGAAAGGAGTCCAGGAGAGCTGGCTGTATTTCAAGGAATCCCTGTTGAGGTTACAGGGACAAACCATCCCAATGAGTCGAAAGAATAGTAAATATGGCAGGCGACCAGCTTGGCTTAATGGTTAAATCCTAGCGGATCTTAAACATAAAAAAGAAGCTTACAAGAAGTGGAAGGTTGGACATATGACCAGGGAAGAGTATAAAAATATTGCTCGGGCATGTAGGAATGATATCAGGAGGGCCAAATCGCACCTGGAGCTGCAGCTAGCCAGAGATGTCAAGAGTAACAAGAAGGGTTTCTTCAGGTATGTTGGCAAAAAGAAGAAAGCCAAGGAAAGTGTGGGCCCCTTACTGAATGAGGGAGGCAACCTAGTGACAGAGGATGTGGAAAAAGCTAATGTACTCAATGCTTTTTTTGCCTCTGTTTTCACTAACAAGGTCAGCTCCCAGACTGCTGCGCTGGACATCACAAAATGGGGAAGAGATGGCCAGCCCTCTGTGGAGATAGAGGTGGTTAGGGACTATTTAGAAAAGCTGGACGTGCACAAGTCCATGGGGCCGGACGAGTTGCATCCGAGAGTGCTGACGGAATTGGCGGCTGTGATTGCAGAGCCATTGGCCATTATCTTTGAAAACTTGTGGCGAACCGGGGAAGTCCCGGATGACTGGAAAAAGGCTACTGTAGTGCCAATCTTTAAAAAAGGGAAGAAGGAGGATCCTGGGAACTACAGGCCAGTCAGCCTCACCTCAGTCCCTGGAAAAATCATGGAGCAGGTCCTCAAAGAATCAATCCTGAAGCACTTGCATGAGAGGAAAGTGATCAGGAACAGCCAGCATGAATTCACCAAGGGAAGGTCATGCCTGACTAATCTAATCGCCTTTTATGATGAGATTACTGGTTCTGTGGATGAAGGGAAAGCAGTGGATGTATTGTTTCTTGACTTTAGCAAAGCTTTTGACACGGTCTCCCACAGTATTCTTGTCAGCAAGTTAAGGAAGTATGGGCTGGATGAATGCACTATAAGGTGGGTAGAAAGCTGGCTAGATTGTCGGGCTCAACGGGTAGTGATCAATGGCTCCATGTCTAGTTGGCAGCCGGTATCAAGTGGAGTGCCCCAAGGGTCGGTCCTGGGGCCGGTTTTGTTCAACATCTTCATAAATGATCTGGAGGATGGTGTGGATTGCACTCTCAGCAAATTTGCGGATGATACTAAACTGGGAGGAGTGGTAGATACGCTGGAGGGGAGGGATAGGATACAGAAGGAGCTAGACAAATTGGAGGATTGGGCCAAAAGAAATCTGATGAGGTTCAATAAGGATAAGTGCAGGGTCCTGCACTTAGGACGGAAGAACCCAATGCACAGCTACAGACTAGGGACCGAATGACTAGGCAGCAGTTCTGCGGAAAAGGCCCTGGGGTGACAGTGGACGAGAAGCTGGATATGAGTCAGCAGTGTGCCCTTGTTGCCAAGAAGGCCAATGGCATTTTGGGATGTATAAGTAGGGGCATAGTGAGCAGATCGAGGGACGTGATCGTTCCCCTCTATTCGACATTGGTGAGGCCTCATCTGGAGTACTGTGTCCAGTTTTGGGCCCCACACTACAAGAAGGATGTGGATAAATTGGAGAGAGTCCAGCGAAGGGCAACAAAAATGATTAGGGGTCTGGAACACATGACTTCTGAGGAGAGGCTGAGGGAGCTGGGATTGTTTAGCCTGCAGAAGAGAAGAATGAGGGGGGATTTGATAGCTGCTTTCAACTACCTGAAAGGGGGTTCCAAAGAGGATGGCCCTAGACTCTTCTCAATGGTAGCAGATGACAGAACGAGGAGTAATGGTTTCAAGTTGCAGTGGGGGAGGTTTAGATTGGATATTAGGAAAAACTTTTTCACTAAGAGGGTGGTGAAACACTGGAATGCGTTACCTAGGGAGGTGGTAGAATCTCCTTCCTTAGAGGTTTTTAAGATCAGGCTTGACAAAGCCCTGGCTGGGATGATTTAACTGGGAATTGGTCCTGCTTTGAGCAGGGGGTTGGACTAGATGACCTTCTGGGGTCCCTTCCAACCCTGATATTCTATGATTCTATGATTCTATGAAATGATCAAACAAACAAAAACAACAATCTAAGCCAAAACAAACAATAGCTCAACCTTAACATAATTCCTGCTAAGAGGCCAAATTGTCTGATCTACTACAGATACTTTGTGCTGCTCTGGTAGTATAAAATACACATAAAGCTGTCTTAATCTGTCTCTGGTCTAGGTCATATAGAGCTTTCAGGCTCCAGCATAGGTGGCATGCAGGAGGTATTAATGGACAAAATGAGGGGCATGGTCAAAGAACCACTGCTCCTGGGACGGCTGGCTGGTGGAATGGCGCTCTGGGGCATGTGCAGTAAAACACAGTTTACAGCACCCCTGAGGCAGTTCTGAGTTTTGGGTCAGCTAGACTGGCTCCTGGAATACCCAATGGCCAGAGGGATGCAAAGGTGGAATAGAGCCAATTTTGACCTCCACCTCCAGCATCTCTTAGGGTTTCCAGGCATCTGGTTTTCGACCAGAATGCCCAGTCAGAAAGGGACACCGGTGGCTCTGATCAGCACTGCTGACCAGGCTGTTAATAGTCCGGTTGCCTGCCCCCAGCAGGGCATTCGGGGCACCTGCCCAGCCCCGCACGACTCCCAAGAAACTGCTGGCATCTCCCTCTAGCTCCTAGGCTTAGGGATGGCCACGGGGGCTCTGTGCGCTGCCCCGCCCCGAGTGGAGCTGTGGGGGTGCCTCCTGCAGGCAGGGGCAGTGTGTGGAGTCCCCTTGCCGTGCCTCCACCCAGGAGCCCGAGAGAGATGATGGCAGCTTCTGGGAGCTGCCTGAGGTAAGCACCTCTTGGAGCCCACACCCTGAACCCCTGCTCTTGCCACACCCCCTGCCTCACCCCCTGCCCCAGCCCTGAGCCCCCCCGCCACCCAAACTCCTTCCCGGAGCCTGCACCACAGACACCCCCTCCTGCATTTCAACCCTCTGTCCCAGCCCTGAGTGCCCTCCCACACTCAAACTCCCTCCTGGAGCCTGCACACCAAACCCCTTCCCGCACCCCAAGCTCCTCATCCCTAGCCTCACTCCAGGGCCCATACCCCCAGCCAGAGCCTGAATCCCCTCTTAAACCCCAGCCTCCTGCCCCAGCCCAGTGAAAATGAGCAAATGAGTGAGGGTGGGGGAGAGCAAGTGACAGAGAGGGGAGTGATGGAGTGAGTTGGGGGTTGGGGCCTCGAGCAAGGGTGGAGCTTCTGGGAAGGTGTGGGGTAGGGACAGGGCAAGAGTGTTCAGTTTTCTGCAAATAGAAAGTTGGCAACCCTAGCATCTCCATTGATTGTAGCTGAGCCAGATCCCAAACCTGGAGTAAGGTATTTAATATTTGTCCAGTTAATGAATAAATGATTAAAAAAAGACCAAAGTGTAAAAACAAACAAACAAAAAACCCACAATGGAAACTCAGAAAAATATTATATGGATGTAAAGTTCCCCATTATTCACAAAGTCCCAGATGGTGAACCCCTTACTCATAATGATGAGCAGTTATTCACACAAGTACTCCCAACAACATATAATGCAGTGCAACTACTTGTGTGAGAAACTGATAACAGGTTCATAATCTGACCAATTATAAAGGCCAGAAAGCGAGCATATGAATTTATGTAAACCTCATTTTGTTGCTTAGGAAAATTATGCCATTTATGCGCAAAGATGAGTTTAGTGATGAATGCCATTCTCAGGAATGCTTATGTATAAAACTAATATTCTGTGGTTCACATTTTGAATGACCCATTAGCTCTCTGTAAAAGTACAGTGTGTTCTACAAATTTAAGATGCCTACAACTGTGTACTCTCAAGCTCATTGGAACAGGTCATTGATCCAAAAATAAACTTGACAGCAAATTCTCAGAGTAGAAGCTGGGAAGCTGGCCAGGACCCTCTCGTGTCAGAGTTAAGACTGTTTGGGTAACGTCAATTGATTTCTGTTCTTTTCAATTTTATTTTATTTTTTAGGTTATATTAACTCAAAGGTTCCATGGATTCATATGTTTGTTTGTTTGTTTTAAATACTTCAGTCTTTTCCTGCTATTGGTTTCCTTATTAAGTTATTGACATATTTTAACTGCAGTATAACAAAACATTTTATATGGGAAAGTCCTTAGGATTTTGACGAGTTGTGAAGCAAAGATACTGGTACCCCTGCCATATGGAAGTATTTATTTCTCCAAAAAGTATGTACATTAAATTACATTCTAGATTAAAGCTGTGTTAATTAGCATATATTACACCAACACTTTTTCAAAACTATGTCTTCAATTTTCTTAATTTTTTTCATCCTGAACACTTCTGTCTAGAAGCTCCTCAGGAGTACCTGATGGGCCTAGAGGTTGAAGTGCTTAGAACAGTGGTTCTCAGACTAGGGCTGCCGCTTGTTCAGGGGAAGCCCCTGTCAGGTGGGGCCGGTTTGTTTACCTGCCGCGTCTGCAGGTTCAGCCGATCGTGGCTCCCACTGGCCGTGGTTCGACGCTCCTGGCCAAAGTGGCTGCAGGAAATAACGTAGGCTGAGGGATGTGCTGTCCACCCTTCCTGCAGCCCCCATTGTCCTGGAGCGGCAAATCGCGGCCAGTAGGAGACGTGATTGGCCGAACCTGTGGATGCAGCAGGTAAACAAACCGGCCTGGCCTGCCAGGGTCTTTTCCTGAACAAGCGGCAGCCCTAGTTTGAGAACCACTGGCTTAGAACACATGCATCAAGATTTTTTGAGGTTCAAAAATCTGTAGGAACTAACTTCAAATTTAGGAATCACTCTGTTCAATCATACTCTAAAGATGCTACTTCTCATAGATGAGAGATAAATAAAATACATTTGTGTTTCTATCTCAAACCATTTGTGAGGTATGTTTTTCCAAAAAAGATTCATAGATTTATAGATTCCAAGCCCAGTTGTGAACACTGTGATCATCTAGTCTAACCTCCTGTATAACACAGGCCACATATCTTCCCCAGAATAATTGAACCAGTGCATATCTTTTAGAACAAATATCCAGTCTTGATTTAAAAACTGCCAGTGATGGAGAATCCACCAGGACCCATGGTAAATTGTTCCAATGATTTAATTACCCACAGTTAAAAATGTGCACCTTATTTTTCCAGCTTCAACTTTCAGTCACTGGATCATGCTATACATTTCTCTGCTAGAGCCCATAATCAAATATTTGTTCACCATTTAGAAGATACAAAAAATACACCATCTTAAGCACCATTGCTTTTCTTCTTGTATGCTGAGATATCCCTCAAGCTTATAGGCTCCAAGTAAAGTGGCCCTCAGCCATTTAAGCCTCTGAAAGTCAAAAGCAACTCTTAGATTCCACCTAGAAGCATTATAAATTGGGGGCAGAAACAATCCATGCAGTCATTGGCAACAGGGCAATTCCACATGCCCAGAAGCTTCCACCAGTTGAGACAATTATCCACAGCTGACAATTCTGTCTTTCTTTCCCAAATTTGTGATTGTGTTAACTACTTTGTGAACCAAAATAGTTTATTCTGCTCCAGAGCATCAGAGTGACTTCCCCCAACAAAATAAACCTGCAACGTTTTATGTCAGTTTATATCTCTGAAACTTGGATAATAATCCATTATGTTCCAGAGTGGGTGGGATCTTTGGACCTACTTACTCAAGGAAAGAAAATGTTCAGGTCAGTTGAGAAGTGTTCCTATTTTTTAATTGTGCTAAATATTCACAGAGCTATTACAATGGGATTTTCACAGCAATGCATCTCCAGGTGTGAAACAGGATCATTTTTTAAATATGGACATCCAATACAGGGTAAACTATATAAACTTTATCTTCCCTTACTGAGATGCTACAGCCTGGAGAAGACTTCTGCTAAAAAATGACATTGACTAAAGTTGGGATGACCAGTTTGTATGATTTGGTGTATGCATCTACTGAAAGACATGTTACTAACTTACAGAGTTCCACAAAGGAGACATAGGACTTCTCTGGCCACATGAGATTTCTAGTGAGTGCTCTTAAAGAATCAAATCTGATTTTTTTCACAGAGGAATAGAGCCTCAAGAATGCCCATTTACCAATAGGCAGGCAGTACAGACATAGCATCTCTGTTACAGGACATATAAACTGCATTATCATTGGAAGGGATAAAGGAGTTGCTTTGGGTGGGATTTACCTTTGGGTGGGATCCACCGCACCTGCAAATCATGCCAGGATTGGGGTTGGGCTCTCACAGATGCCAGCCTCACAGCTAATCACTTGAAATGTAAAAAGGGAACCACAAAGTCACCTATTGGGCTACACTGTGGGAGGGGGATGTCTGCGGCCACTACTCCACAAGGTCCAAGTGTTGACAGACTGTCCAGTGTCCACAACAAAGAAACAAATCCAGAGCTTCTTGGGTCTAGCAGGATACTATCTGAGATTTCTACCAATATTTCCCACCACTGCAGCTTCCCCACACAGACCTCATACAGAATAGATGCCCAAGGAAGGTCCAGTGGTCAGAAGCCTGTGATAAAGCCTTCAAAGACATTGCAGGAGTGTCTCTGTCAAGAGCTGGTCCTTTTCAATCCAGACTATTCAAAAGGATTTATCCTGTAAACCATGCCCCAGATGTGGGACTGGGGCAGTCCTTTTGCAGGAAGCTATTTACCTGAGAAAAGGTATACTCTGTCATAGAGAAGGAAATGCTGACAGTCAAATGGGCCATGGACTCACTACAGTATTACTTTCTGGGAAACCCCTTTTCTTTGGTTAGGGACCACACTGTGCTCAGATGTCTGCATACTGTAAAAGACACAAACTAGTGGATAATGTGCTGGTATCTGTCATGGCCGCCTTACAGTTTCCAGGTGCTTTACAGGGCTGGCAAAAAAAACCCACACCAGAATGCTGATTACTTTTCATTAGAAAGTGGGGTGTCCAATCCCAATGACAACAAAGTCCTACCACAGTCCTAAGTGGGAGAATATGTGATAGGGGATATAAACCCCATACTAGCATGGAAGCGATTAAGAAGCTGCTTTGGGCTAGAGTGGCTCAGCCCCACCGCACCTGCCCTTCTCCAGCCCTGGAGAGAGGACTGACATCTTGCAGAGTCCCTGTCCTCGCAGAAGGAGGGTGCAGAACCCCTGGGTTGAAGGGGAAAAGAACTGAGACTTGCCGAGACTCCCAAAGACAAGGATGAGGTCTCACAGTCAAGCTGCAGCAGGCCCTTCAGTCATGGGGTCCTAGGCTTCAGACAGGAGACCCTCCAGAGCGTGATACAAAATAAATCTGAGGGAGACCCCAGGACAGACCAGCAGAGGATCCAAAGCAGGGGTAGGAAGTAGGTCAGGGAGCAGACACAGGGGTGCCCATCTCCTAGGCCGCACAATTTGGACTCTCACCACTGGATGGCACAGGCTGGAGTGTTGCCACTAGGGGGTTCTGCTGGTGCTGGACCCCAAACCCCTTTGACAGGGTGGAGCAATTGGACTCGCATCCATGCACTTCCCACATAGCCTAAAAGGGGCGCTCTACAGCAGACTGGTTTGGAATAATCTTTCTGTGCATTGTGGAGCTATGTTCTGTTTGGTTCGTCTACAGGAGCTCAGAGTACCAGGGCTATGGTCACTTGATCCATAACTAAATGGTACCTTCTCCCAATGGAGGAGAATGCAGCCTGAAGACGTTATGGGCCATAAGATAGCCTTGAAGGGTGGAGATGAGGTGACAATTTCTGCCCTCAATCCCTTATGGAGAAGGCTTTGTATGAGAAGTGAAGATTCGGCATTTGTCTGTCTGCAAATGGAATTTACAGTTTAGCCTCTTTGGAGTAAAATGCAGTTACAAAAGTGAAAACTGTTCTTGGTTCATAGCAAAATAAAGGGAAACAGAGCCAGGGAAAAGTGATTTCCACTATGTCTTTATAAGCATTGTGTACAGGCTAGATTTGCCAGTTTTGCCTTGTGTTTAAAAGTTTCAAACAGCTGTATTCAAAATGAATCCTACTGCATAAATGGAAATAAATGAACAAAATAGGGTCACCTTGTGGTGGTGTTAGTTGTCTTAGACTGTGATAATCTTTGTGAGAATGGCTTTCTTTTTTTGTCTTTATTACTAACATTTGGTCTCTTTTTTTCTCTTCTCTTCATCTGAGGATTTGAAAAATCTCTTTGTGCATGTTTGTGCTGTGAGCTGACTGTCCTATCAGTAGACAGCTGACTTTAATACCAACATCATATCAATCTGGACATCACAGTTCTAAAGATAAAAGATTAAAAAGCTTTACTAGAGGCCTTTTACATCTGTGGACGTCATATACAGCATTTTGATTAAAAACAAAACAGTTTCTGAGCAGTGCTATAGAATGTATAGGAGAGATATGATAAACTTTTCTGTGTCTGCATTGTACTTCATTATCATTGTTAACAGTACTTAGATTTTTGCATGCATAGCACAGTTCAAATGCGAGCTAATTTTTTTTTATTATTATTATGCATATATTTATTTTATTATTTGTCCAGGCTTAGTATCTTAAGTCTTCTGGGAACATTAGCAGGTCCAATTCCTCAGCTCAGTACCCACCTGGCTGACATGAATAGTAGGTAGTTCTTGTGAGAAGTGCAGGGAAATTAATACTCTGGAGAATATGGTTGCTGAACAGCAGGAAGTCAGTTTAGTTAATGGAGAGGAGCTGTCACTAATTCTTGCAGATAAAGGCAGTCGGGTAGGTGTGCTGTTGCATTTTGAAATAGCTGAAATGTAGGCACTGTATGCTCCCGTAGGTCAGGATTTCCAAACTGACTTAGAACAGAAGAAAAGAAATCCATGAGGGACAGGAGATGGAGAGATGTCTCCAAATGTTCTTCTCCCCAAGTGGAAACATGCAACCATGCCAGAGATAAGATATTATTGTTTGTAAAACACAATCCCCCTCACCAACACTTCCTGAACCATATTCACATGTGGTCAAAATAGATGCTTAATATTTATCCACAACTATTGTCACTGAACTTAACTGTGTTCAGATCCCTTTTAGCAAAATAGATGACTGCTGTTCCTCCAAAACTACATTCCTCTCCTCTGTATCACAACGGTGAGAGCAATATACTCAACAAGGAAAGTACATCGTTCTTGTAGCAATGCCTTACACGTAACTCCCCCCCCCCACACACACACACTTTAGGCATATTCATTCGTTTAGGTACAATCTTCCAAATTAAGGTTCAGATCATCACACAACTCATTACATGACCTTGTCTCTGGCTTTTCCTTTTCAAAATCAGAACTCAAAAGAGGACTAGAGAGAGATAAATTTCCATAAAAATCAATGGGTTTGGTAAAGAAACAAACAAAAAAGTTCTTGCCAATTTTGATCATTTGAAGAACAGGGAAATATTAAATTTATTACAAATAGTATCGGATTTCTGGGGAGGACAGGATTTCCTCCCATGGAAAATATCTGTAATACAGGTGAATTTGCCTCTGTAACACTTCAAAGTTACTTTGTGCTCTGGCCTATGTGGTACATTTACCTGCCCTTCTGAGATTAGTTCTTGAACTCAAGCATATTTAAACAAAAGGAAACACAGTACAGCCAGATGTATCCACAAAACATTCAGCCAAATTTGGCGGTGGTGGGAGCTATTTTGGCTGATACTGTCAGTGAGGTGCTGTAGCTGTCTGAAGTACGTCGCTAATAGATCATCCATCACAAATGGCAGGTCTACACTTACACCAGTGCAGCGGCGCTTCAGTGAAGGTGCTACTAAGCTCTGTCATTGTGGTAGATAATCCACCTCTGTGAGAGTCAGCAGCTATGTCAATGAGAGAAACTCCCCTTTTCACATAGCACCTTTTATCCTGGAAGTTGGATCGGTATAACTGCGTCGTTCATGTGTGTGGATTTTTCACACCCCTGAATGACTTAGTTATACCAATATAAGTTTCTAGTGTAGACCAGACGAAAGACAAATCTCATTCCCTATGCCACATTGGGGTCCGAAATCCAGTTGGAATATCCAAAAGTCCACTCCAGATTTTTTGGAATAGCTTGGCAACCATCTTCTTGGTTAATACACTTCACAAAGGAAAAGTTCGAGATCAATTGATAAATACAAAAAAAATTCTCTGAAAGAAGGAATAATCTCAAAAGTTCATAGTCTTTCCTAAGCAAAATCCTGGCAGTAAGAGTCAGAGCCTTCCTGAGCTCATGACAAATACTGTAGCATCATATGTGGAAAGAGAGGCAGTCAAATCCAGCTTGCCATATCCATACAGCAAGTCCTCTGAGGCCAACTGGATCCCTTGCATGACTAAGGCAAGTAGGGTTTGGTCCAGTCTCAGTAAGACTAAATGGCAGTGTGTGTTATTTGGCTGCCACAGGTGCTATAGAGCAAGGGTGGGTAGGGTGAAGAGGAGAAAACTAGGGGTGGGCAATCTGGGTAACAATAGAAACAGGGAGAAAATAACAAGAATGAGGAGGGACAAGAGGTCAGGGAATAAGGGACAAAGGCAAGGCAAAAGGTGAGTCTGTTAGGGGGAAGCTGCAGTGCAGCCAGAGAGGATGATGCATGACTATTATCTTTGGGTGCTAAGGCTAGTGCAGTGATCTGACTCCATTTCCTGTCCCTGACACTCTACATCCTGGCTGTGACCAAGAGCCTAACTCTATTCCAATGCAGGGTTTCCCCTTCTACTGTGCTTGCCCAGTCTTGTCTTATATGCCCCAAGTGGTAAGACTGCTGCTTCAATCACTTTTGTTGTGTTAGAGAGTGTAGTGTATTGTGGACTGTGTTGGAATTGCAAGCTACCATTTAAGCGAGGAGGGGGGGTTTCTGGTCCTGTTTGCAGGCTAGGATGCTCTGTAGGGAAACATGCCAGATGCCAGCATAGGAAGCCTTCAGATAACAGTCTAGATTAAAGTGGGTATGCTGTGCTTTTCTGTTTTAGGAAGCAGCATGCCTTGTGTCTCTCTCTCTTGTGGTATGGTTCTAAATTCTAAGCAATAAAGTAGTGTTATGTTGCAACCTGCCAGCAAGAGTATTTATGTTTTTTATCTAACTTCTCTGTGTGTATGCTGAGAAGAGAGTGCTCTTTGGGACTAAGTGGAATAAGATGTGCATTTACTGAAGTGCTGTCATCTGGCAAAGCTGCTACAGGACTGCTGTTCAGACCTTTAATTGTTAAATAAATTAAAATTCTGTGAGACACAACTAGTACAATCATTAAAATTGCAGATCAACAGCCTTTTCCAAAATTGCATTTGCAAGGCTGAACTGGCTCCTTTTATCTATTAGTAAAGAGATGCATCTAGCACTAATGATAAACAAATACTTTTGTAAGCAGTGTAGCACAAGATTATCTCAAAGATCAATTTCAGCTGCTAAACATGACATAACAGCCTTATAATGGCAAACGGATTCAGCACATTTTTAAAGAAAAATGTAGTAAACAAAAAATAAGCACAAAATGGATATATAAAGAACACTCTGTACATGTACAATAACAACACACACAATTGCCGTAAGTGACTTGTTTGTAAACGTGTATTAGAAAATCATATTCCATTCAGAACTTACTGAATTTCCAAAGCAGTGTCCAAGGTTTGGGCTGTCTTCCCCTCAATGACCTTAATGACTCTACTATTTCACACTAATGATTTCCCTTTACATAGTTAACTCTCTCAATAGCTACTTGGGGTCACTTTAAAATCTGAGACCCTACTTACAGAATAAATTGGAAGAAAAATGCTAATGTGACTGGATTGTGTGCGGCCTCTGCACAAGGCGGAATGTGTCTCCTTCAAAGTGTCCCTGATGCAACAGCTGGCTCTCTCTTTTGAGCGAACCATGACAAAAAGGAGTGATGAGGGGCGGGGGGGAAGTGCCATTGCTTCAATCAGCAGGCACCAGCACACTACTTCTAGCTGTCGATGGAGGAAACCACACACTAAAGTCCCTTAAGGGCATAGCAGTGCGTGCACTCTCTCTGCACATTAAGGAGTTTAGGTAAGCACTGTCCTGGAGCCGCAGCTGAAGTGGCATGACAATCCACCACCCTTAAGGCAGGCTACTACCCAAAAGGCAAATCCTTTATCCTTTCTTCACGGACATCAGTTTGTGGCATATCTCAGTGCAGACAAGGCCAAGTCCCTTTTGACTTTCTCAATTATGATATTATCACATTTTCTAATATTCTTTTTTCACAAGGAAAAACAACCCATTCAAATGTTCTGTGCAAAACTCAGGTTCCTTGCTCCTTTTTGAGAAGAATGAAACATCTCAGAAACCTCAGATTTTCTAATCTGTTAGCTTTCTGTGTCTCTGGCTTGCTCTGAGTAGCAAAGATGTGGGAAGGAGGGAAAACAATTGAATTATCTGGTGTTTATGGGCTTAATTTGATAATTTCACTCTCCTCTCATACTCCAACAGAAGGCTTTGAGGAAAAGAGTACTGAAGAGTGCTGATTTGCCGTTGTGATTCATTCTTTGCTCTTCTCTCTAATTCCACTTTCTGATGAAGACTACTCATTTAGCCTTGAACTTATATCATTTTCTTCCCTCGCCAACACACATTCAGTCAAGCTTCCCCTCAGTGCCGCATTAATATCCCCACCTTTCACCCTAGAGAAAGCTGCTCTAGGAAGCGAGTGAATAATTCACTCTCCATACCCATTCAAGTGCCAGTTGTATTTCTGCAATGCAGACTACATGTGCATGATGTGGATGTTTGTCCAGAAATGACTGAACTAACCCTGCCATGCAGGGTTGGGTCAAGTAAATCCAAGGATTCCCAGAAAGCCATCTGATTATCTCAAACCCACACAGAAGACCTAACATTCACGATGTGTCCCTATTCCTGCTCCTTTCATGCCACTTGTTCAGGCTCTCTCAATTATTAGGAGCTGAGTGGGAATAGTTCAATTCCATGTTTGCATAACTGGTGTGTTTATAGAGAAAATAGACTGTGTGGGGAGTCCCGTTACACAAGAGCAGGGAGTGTAACTATTTGGTGAACTGTAACACACTGGGACCGAGAGACTCCGGTTTATTAATTCAAAACTTTATTTGAACCAAAAGCATTTCTTGTGGTTAACAGCTACTATTAAAGCAGTAGATTGTGACAGATAGGTAGAAAAAAGATATGCTCCTGAGGTTTAGGCAGATCATGATGGATTTGTCCCACAATGATCCAGTTACCCCCTTACATTTTAGCCTATATATAGAAATCCACATTATATATTCATTCTGCTTCTACCAATCAACATTAAAGGATCATATATCTTCCAATTAAACACATATACAATATTAACCATTTTGTTGGTTAATTTTCAAGCACACATAAGCCATATATGGTGACAACTTGGTATATTGGCTACTTAGCCTATGGTTGTTTTTCTCTCTACTATACTTTCCTGGTTGCCTCAATTTCTCAGCTTTTGACCTTAATAGCACTTTCTTGTTTATCTCAACTTCCCTGTTGTTGGGTCACCACATTGGGTCGGGACCAACATATAAACACACTGTTATCAGTTATTTAGCAAGCAATTTACACAACTTTTAGCTTAGGTACATTTTGTAATTGTAACAGAAATTTTCCATCTTACAATCTAAACGTTTGTTTAGAAATACTTGTCAAACCGTAAGTCACACTTTGACCTTCTGCAGGCTCAGGCCTGACCATTATTGCTCCTACATAATCCACACATTTTAGCTCCAACAGAACCTGCAATATGCACTAGCCAAGACCACAGTAAAGAAATCCTACAGTAATTCATCAGGACCTCAAATTGTTATTGGCAAAGGAGAGATCTCAGTTAGTACAGCATGGCTCATGCTTCCCATGAAGAAGCACTGGAGTAGAAGCAAGAAACATCACATTTGCATTCCAATCTGACTCCATTGGGGTGGGTGCCCTGCAGCTGTAGTTTTGGCAGCACTTTCCAAACCATCCCTTTCACCAGTACGTTTCACAAATCTACCACACACCCACAGTATGGTGAAGATAATGTGTTCAGAACTGACCTGTGACTGGTTTGAATTAGCATCCTGGAAGTGAAAGTCTTCACATTCTATCACCAGTTGTATAAGTCATCTAGTCTCACTTAGTAAGTGTTCTTTTTCTAACTTGGCTTGAGTCACTCGCAAGACTCAGCCATGTAAGTGGATGTTAATAAATATATGCTAAAATAATTAAGAAAGGAGGAAAGATAATAAAATAAAATGTAACAGTACATGATTATGAAAGTTATGAAAAGTGTTCAGTCCCTTAAATCCAGCTCACCCATCAGCAGTATGATACACAACATAAAATATCACTATTTTATAGTGTAACGGACTCAAACTAGGATTTATCAATTGTTACTATGCTGCGGGAGTGGACTCCTCCCAATCTCTCCTGTTGAAACTGCTCCACTTTGTATGAAATTCTTAAATATTCATTGGACCAAGGAGAAAGTGAAAATGACTCTACTCTGCAACCTGGTGGTTAGCTAGTTCTCCTGAAAGGGGTAAGTCCCTGTTTCAGTAAATACTTAATTATTTATACAAAATGGAGCAGGAGATATTGAAAGAAACCCACCCTGCAACCCAGCAGTTAGGGTGCTCTCCTGAGGTATGGAAGATCTAGTTCCTAATCAGACAAAATAGGGATTTGAACCCATATCTCTCACATCTGAGGTAAGTGAGCTAATGGGTACCAGAGCAATGACAGTACCACTTCTTTTTTTGGTAAGTAGCATTGCAACCCATATGTCCCCCTTGTGACTCTAGCCCCAAGGCTGAAATCTTTGAGATAGTTTTTTATACAAGTTTATACTGTGGTAACAAAGATATTAGGATGTATGTGAGTCATTTCCCAGGATCATATGAGAAGTTGCTAAACTTTTAACGAGGAAAATCTTTGACACTACATTATGATTTATGGAGACAACTGTGATGGGTTGGATCACAGAAACCCATTGGGGGTTGCCAACTGATGTGCCAAGACTACTTTTGCTCCTGCTTTCCTGCCCTGTCAGCTTGGGACTTCAGTGCCATGCCTGGTTTGAGCCAGACCCACTAGCCTGCTGCAAACCCAGACCCAGGTCTGAACCATGTCTGGCAACAGCTGTAGGCTTAACTGAAAGCAGCCTACAGACATGTTCCTGTCTTTAACACTCAGATGCCCAACTCCCAGTGGGGTCCAAACCACAAATAAATGTGTTTTACCCTGTATAATGCTTATACTGGGTAAATTCATAAATTGTTCACCCTCTATAACACTGATAGAGAGATATGCACAGCTGTTTGCCCGCCCCCAGGTATTAATACATACTCTGGATTAATAAGTAAAAAGTGAATTTATTAAATACACAAAGTAGGATTCAAGTGGTTCCAAGTAGTAACAGACAGAACAAAGTGAATTACCAAGCACAATATAATAAAACACGCACGTCTAAGTCTAGTACAGTAATAAAAATTGAATACAGGTAAAATCTCACCCTTAGAGATGTTTCAATAAGTTTGTTTCACAGACCGGACACCTTTCTCATCTGGGCACAATCCTTTCCCCGGGTACAGCCCTTGTTGCAGCTCAGGTGGTAGCTCGGGGATTTCTCATGATGGCTGCCCTTCTTGTTCTATTCCATCCCTTATATGGCTTTGGCAGGAATCTTTTGTCTTTCAGGGTCCCCCACAAAATGGAAAAGTACCAGGTTTAAGATGGATTTCAGTACCAAGTGACATGGTCACATTTCCTATGAGACCCCAAGCCTTCATTCCTCCCAGCCTAACTCACAGGAAGGTCTGCCTGCAAACAGAGCCATCCACAGTCAATTACCCTGATTGATGGGAGACATCAAGATTCCAAACTATCATGAATGCATAACTACAGTATAACTGAGGGACATTTTCATATTTCTAGTTTCAGATACAAGAGTGATACATTTATACAAGTAGGATGACCACACTCAGTAGATTATAAGCTTTGTAATGATACCTTACAAGAGATCTTTTGCATTAAGCATATTTTAGTTATATTATATTCACACTCATCAGCATACTTTGATAAAATCATATAGAGTGCGTCACAACAACATTTAGAGTATGTGGACAATTTTGTGTGCAATTGTACAGGGAAGACATTGATAGAAAAGCTAGAGACAATCAATATATTTAAGAGTCTCAGAGGTTAGTACTACAGTTTACAGAGAAGTTTAGTAATAGTTATTTATTCTTAAGGAAATGAAGTTAAATGGGGAGATGATAAAGGGGATCTCTGAAGGGGTAAAATAGATACATAATATGAAACTGATTGGAAGGGCTGGAAGCCAGGAACAAGAGAAAATTGACTGAAGTTAAGAAAGGGTTCATCTTTAGAAAAAGGAATTTATTGAGGCTAATTAATGTGTGACACAGAGTAACAAACACATAAATAGGAAATGTACAGCTAAGATTATATTTCAAAAATAATTAATCATACTTACAAGAAACAAATATACAGTAGAGAATGCCACCACTAGCTAGTTCACCAGACAGTGATGTGCTGCAGGGCCTCCAGTATAAATTGCTATATAATTAGCTTACTCAAAGGTGTAATGAAATTGCCAACATTTATTGCATAAGTATATTTGTGCCCTATAAACAAAATATTTACAAATTAAGTAATTGTTTTATGTTTAGCTTGATGACTTTAATATCTTAATTGCCTTGTAAAAATATACTGCTCTCCATGAAAATTACTGTACTTTGTAAAGGTAAATATCAGTACTCACAACACAGTCACAATCTTTTACAGAGACAGCAGAAATTTCTCCATTGGAATTTCTGGCTATTTCAGGCACATGTTTTGTGGAATCAAGCACCATATAAATGAGAAATGAATGCCACTCATATTTCCAGTGTTGCCAAATCTTACAATTTTATTGCTAGATTCACAATATTTGGTGTATTTCTTAGTCCCACGTACCAGTGTCATGAGATTCTCAGCTTGAATTTAAATAAAAGTAAGTGTCTAACCATCATGGTAGCAGAGAGAAAATCTTGAAAATGTGATCTGCGTATAATCTAAAGTTTCAGAATCTGGAAGACAAAGAAAAAGAACCCCAGATTTTTGTAAAAGAATCACATGATTTTAAGACAATATCATTATTATGTGGGGTGGGGGGGTTGACTCAGAGTTTTGAATTTCTGGGGGTTTCACTTGTTTGTTTGCACTAAAAAAAATGTAATTTATTTGGCATGAAGCCAAGTTCAGAATTAAAGTTTCTTTTTTAATATGTTTTAAAAAGTGATATGGCTTTGCAATGTTTGTTTTCTAATACCAAATTGTGTTTTGATTTAATTCAGTGCTCACAAAAATGAGGCATCAGGACTTTAATGAACCATTCATACAATTCATGTTTTTTTTTCCCTGCTATCAATGTAGTTCTATCCTAAACTATAAGATTTCTGCTATTCGAGTGCTGGTCAGGAAAGTGCAGTAGTGTTATTTGCATCAGAGGACATTCAGGTCAGAAAATAAAATTGATTGTACATGGTGATCAAAACAAGGACTTTAAATTGTTCTCTTAAAGGTCCACATTTCTCACCTATTTAAATCAATGAGACTACTCTCCAGGATAAACTAAGCAGGAATGGGTCCAAAGTCATATTCACGTCTTTGGAGATGCAAGCCCTATATTTCTCTCAAAAACTTCTTGAATTTCAGCACAGTTCAAGCTTTCCTATGTCACCCTGGAAATGTATCTCAACTATGATCTGGAGGAATAATTGTTATGGCTGAGAAGGTACTAAGGAAGGCCATAGGGATGTCCAGTGTCCATATGACTTATCTTTGGATCTATGGGATGCATTCCACTAATCAGTGTAAATTGTTATGTGATCCTGAGCACTTATCTATTATGAGTTGGACTAAGATCACCAACTCTTTTAGACTATCCTCAAGGCATTCCGGTCATATTTATTTCCTGAGTGCACAAAGCATATGTAACCCTTCTGCCAGGTGGAGCCAAAAGCAATCAGGGCCAGGTTCAATATCTAGGGGTTCCTTTCCATTGATACAACACAGAACCGGCTCGAGCTCCAACCCAGTAACCTGGGAAATTTACACACCACCCGTGGGTGCCTCCGAGAGGCAATATTTCCCCACTTGCAAGCAAAGAGTCTGAGTGTAGAAAAGAAACTTTTAATAATCAGGGTTCATAAACATAAACCATGAGTAAAAGACCCACCCCCAAGTAGGTTGGGCAGTGTCCTGTTCCCTTCAGGTTCTTAAGTCCAGCAAACCAAAAGTCCCTTTCATGTGCCTGACCCTTCTCTGCACCCCACTCACAGTTGCTGTGCTTGGTCAATGGTGACCCAGAGTTCAGAGGTGTGTCTGCAGAGTTCACCTCCCCTCTCCCTCCCCCACTTGGTGAGATAAAGAGGTACCTTACTCACACCGCTGTTCGGGCACTCACTCGCCGCGCCTCTCCACCAGCCACCCTGCTGGCTGCTCATTGCACTTCCCCGCCGGACCAGCCACTCGTTCACCAGCTGACTGTCAGCCATCTTCTGTTGCCACCTGCCTCTCTGCTGTGACCTCGGCACATCAGTCTGTTAGTAATTTTCTGCTCTTTGCAGGCTGAGCAGAAACACAGCCCTAAGTCAAGTGATTTTAGCTCTCAGTGATTTTTAGCTCTTAGCAGGCAGGGCAGAAACATAATGCTACCACAACTGATTTCAGCTCTGATTGGACATTTAATATAACAAAGAGGCTCCTAATGAAGCCTATTTAGCTCTATTCTTTGAACAGTGGGAGGAACAGGTTAAACCAGTCTAGGGAGAATCCTTGAGTGTATGAAGCCTCCTGGCTGGGGATACCTGTTCCCCCCGCCCCCTTACTTCTACAGAGCTGTGACATTCGAACCCCTGATTTAACGAGGTTCTTTCAACTGAGGATAACAGGTTAAGTACAGTCATTTGGGACAGGTTAAGCACAGTCCTGCTTCCCTGTATTCCTTCAATAATTACAACATTGATAACCATATTTTGCCACCCCTGCATTCAGTACTAAGGTGATTTGTAACCAACACCAGCCAAACTCAATCACTTTTTGCTGAATATGTAAGCAGAGCAGGAGCAAAATGTATTTACATAAACACTCCCAAGTCTTTCTCCCTCCCAGCTAGCTGTCAGGGAAGCAATCATTCAGATCCTGCTTACACATGCATGCCCATTACTACTCTTTTATAGGTATTGAGGATCTCTGCAATGGAGTGTATAAATCCCCCACTTGAACTGAAGGGGTTAAGGATCAACTCTGGGCCCAGGAGACCCCACCTGAAGAGCATGCTTCAGCTGGAGGTGGAGCTTAAAAGGGAATCACACAGTTCAAAAGGGGCCTGCCAGGGGAGGGATTTAGCTGTACCTTAAGCACCCCTGAAGAAGGGTGCTGTAGAAGCCTTTGCGGGGAAGAAAGAGCCTGCCTACTGAGCCTAGAGGGATTGACTGTTCAATTATGCTCTTTTTCTTTACTACTTTGTATCAAGCTGTAAGCCTTTGGTGAGGTAGTGAGTGGTAGGAAGGGGCCCGGGAGGCAGCCTTAAAGCACTCCAGAGTGCTGGATATTGTTGCCTCTTACAGGGTCCTGGGCTGAAGCCTGGTGATGTGGAAGGGCCCATACCCCCTACCAACCATGCTTGTTCTGAAGAGCACAAAAACCCTCACTTCCAGGGATAGGTAAAGACTTTGAAAATTTTGTGGCTGGAACCAGACACCTGCAGGGGTCAAAAGACACACTGAAGGCTGCCCAGCTGTGACAGAATGGGATCCGATAACTTTGTTGAGATTCTGTTATCCTGGAGGGCATGGGTTAAGGCTAATTGGAGACCTGAGCAGAGTAGAGTCAACACACACCAAAAGTCAAATTGCCAAGGTGTGTGACAGTGACCAGTCAGAGATCTTGGAGGCAGGGCAAGTATAAACCTAGTTGCCTAACCACTTGGAGCTGTTGCTGAGGAACATTGCCCATTACAGCCTCAATGGATTTACCCTCTCAACACTATATTATCTCCCCTTTACCTATAAGAAACTGAGGCACAAAGATTAAGAGATTAGCACAAGGTTCCACAGGAAGTCTGTGGCAGAAATATAACTCTCCTGAGTTCCAATCCAGTGTCTCAATCAAAAGATCATCCTTCCTCTTTACAAGCTGCAGCCATATTCTCCTTCAGTAGCTGCTTCAAGAAGAAAGAAGGAATGAAGCTAGGTCCTCCTTCTTTCCTCACACCTCTCTGTCTCTCTCCAGAGCACTGTGAACCCACGGGAGAGCAGGGATGTCACAGATCCTATGCTCCCAGAGGACAAGGTGTTCAGTTCTTCCAAGCTATGATATGGGCTGTAAACTTGAGAAGGAAGGCTCCTAACACTCTTCCCCACTACAGCACTCCGTTGTAAGGACTAGTTATAAGTGATCAATAGTATTTCAGTGCAAATGTTACTGCTATATAAAATAATAAAATATTGGTGTATAGCATATGCTATAGCACCTTATAAACACTTAAGCCCCAATCCTGCACTGTGGTTTATGTAGGTGTCCTTGCACAGCTCAAGAAACCTTATGTAGTAATTATACTTTACTTTTTTCATAATCTAAATTACAGCATTGCAATATTAATGTATTTTATGTGTAATATGCTAAATTTCTTGTGCATTTCATTAATTATTAAAATAGCTTTTATTAAAATACTCATTGATATATTTAATTAGATTATATCCAGTTTTCTTCTCAGGAGTTTGCTTAGTACAAATAAAGAACATGTCCAAGATTAAAAAAAAAATCCTTCTACTTTTGTATGTAGTGATCTCTTAGACAAATTCCTCATTTTATGACTGCTCAGTAAAAGAATGAGTAATTCAAACACAGGTTTGCTTCTCTGCTTCTGTGCTGAAGAGCAATACAGCTGAAAAAGAGCATGATCAGGTGCATGGAAAAACATATTTATAAAGATATAGAAAGGACAAATTGTTTCATTTATAGACGAGATCTATAAGAGGGGAAATGATAGAAGTATACAAAATAATGAACGATATTGATAAGGTGTGTCAGGGACATCTATTCACCCTCTCCTACAAGAACAAGAGGGAATTCAATGGAATTAAAAGGCGGGAAGTGAAAACTGATAACAAGGAAATACTTTTGCACCTGAAATGCATATCTAGACTGTGGAACTCATTGCCACAGGAGGACTTTAAAGTGAAGAGCATGGCAAGATTTGTGGGACTGGATGTTTATATGGTTCACAAGAACATCTAGTTATAGTAAATATTAAAACAAGTTATAGAAGGGTTATAAAACTTCGTGCATCAAAACTCTAACTATTACATATTAGGAGGACACTCCCCAGAGTTACAGCTGCCTTGTTCTGAAGCATTTCATGCTGGTCACTCTCAGGGACAGGATACTACACTAAATGGACACAGGTCTGGTCTGGTGTGGAAATTCCTGTTACTAGAACAGGCAGAGTTAGAAGCATTTATGCCACATATGGTGCAATGTATTCATAAATCTTGCAGCTTATTGCATAAATCTGTGTCACATAGTACATGATATAAAACCCGGCAAGATGTTCATTTGACTAGTATTTGAAATAAAGCTTATTAAAATTAAGGTCAGGAAATTCTCCCCCAAGGAAGAGAGTAACATATTATAATGTTGAGGTAGACTGACTTTGACATCATGCAAATGAAGAGGCATTATGTGGATTAAGAACCCACCCCATATTTAATTCCTGTGTGGGTTACTTGGACTCATTCTCACTTTGAAAAAGTGGACAGGGAGTAGGAAAAGTCTTGGGTCTGCCCCAAATATGTCAGCCAGCACAGTTCAGCTAATGCAGGGGTTGTCATAATTTGTTAGTGGTATAGGCCAGCAATTTACTGCAACCCTGGAGCATAGTGGAAGCAGGGAGGAACTGTGTCTGAGGGAAGTGTCTGAGGCATAGCACTCTCTGGGCCTACTTATTCAAGGCTGTGCTTAAGATACAATCTACCCCTTAAGCATTAGAACTTTTGTTCTAATGCTCATTGTTACCATAGATATTTGACTCACTGTTATCAGCTTTCCAGAAGACATTCACAATTTCTGTATAGTTATTGTATGACCATCCAACATCTTGACAGATGAAAGGAAACATGACAAAGTCAGTCAGTCAATGATGCTTGACTATAGTGTGGGAGAAAAGCCCAATGCATGAGCGACAGACCTTTCCACAGTGGCTACAGGTCCACTTGCCAGATGAAGGTTGGAGCACATTTTGCTCCCTGGCTGACTTGCAGGCCTCAGCCTGGGCTCTCTGATGGCTCTCAGCAATGACACCACCAGTGTTGGTCCACCTTTTCTAGATGGAGTGGTTGTGGGCAGGGTTCTCTCAGTTGTCAGTGGGAATGTTGAATTTCCTGAGACCTTGCTTGACCTCATCACTTTATCAGAGCTTTGGCTTTCCTTTGCATTGTGGACAGTTCTTGAGTTGTTTGACAGTCTTGATGCATACTGTAACAGGGTCAGAACCCACCTCTTGCAAGTGCCCCTTCTGGTTGGGTGTGTCAGTTGTCTTTAAACAAGTCCAGCCCTGGTATGGGGCCATATCCTCAGGGCTTCCTCCCTATCTTCCTGTGGCCCTTCCCAGGCTCAGTCCCTACTCAGTCCCTGCAGCCAGTCAGAAGCTCCTTCACTGCTCCCCCGGTCCCTGCCAGCAAACTGGCTTTAGCTTAATCCTAACAGCCAGCCAGGAGCCTCACACTCCCCTGGACCCTACCTCCACATGCAGTCCTTTCTTCTCTAGCTCCAGGCAGCAACCAACTCCTTTCTGTTCTGCACTCCTTTTATATGGCCCTCCTGCCCCGATTGGCCATTTCAGCAGCGCCTTTGATTGGTTGCTTCCGCGCAACCACTCTAGGCTACTCGGAGGATCTCTCCACGGCTCTTTCCTGGGATGGGTATAGCATAACCCTGAGGCTTCCAGCAGGGGTCTTAGTCCACTCCCTCACACATATGCTTCATGTGTCCCAGCCAGCAAAACCAGTGAGCATCCAGTATAATTTGCATAGACTATAGACTAAGTTCTCTCAAGGATCTTATTGTTAGTGATCCATTGGTCCCAAGAGACGCAAATGATTTTTCTAAGACAGTGAAGATGGGAGCTGTTCAATCTCCATTTCTGCTTGGAGTACATGATCCAGCTTTCACAGCCGTAGAACAGGGTACTGATAAACGGACACCTTTGTGTTCAGGGTTAGCAGCTTGTTCTTCCAGACATGTGAGGTAAATTTGCCAAAGGTGATGGAGGCTTTGCTGATTCTCTCATCAAGTTCTCTATCAAGTCTAAGTGAGCTGGTTAGACTTGAGGCATGATAGCAGAAGTCCAGAGCTTGTCCAGATCTTCATTATTGATGTAGATTTTAGGTAGGATGTTAGTGACCTGTTTTATTGATACTGATTACCATGCTTAACTTGATACATGCATCAGAGAACTTATTCATCATGATCTGCAATTTATCAGGTGAGTTAGAGACAAATTCAATGTTAACTGCAAAGAGCAGATCCTAAAGGGTGAGCTGGTGACATGCCTTTTGGTCTGAAATTGTTTGATGTTGAACAAGGTGCCATCAATCCTCAATTCAATTAGTATGTCAGATTAATTGTTTCCAAAAGCATACTTAAGAAGAATAGAGAAGACAATGCCAAAGCTGGTAGGTGCTAAGATGCAGCCTTGTGTCATGCCAGTATCAGTGCTAAACTCGGACAATGATTCATTTTCATACTAGATAGTTGCCTTCATTACCTCAGGAAGCTGCTTAAATAGAGAAAGCACATTTTGTGGACAGCCAGTTTTCAACAGAAACTTGTATATGCCATTCCTGTTAACTGTGTTGAAGGCCTTTTATAGGTCAATGAATGCTGCATAGGGAGATGCCTCTTGTTCCCAGATTTTTTTTGCAATAAACATATTGTGAAGGACATGTCAGTTAAGCATGCAGTACATTGTGATTGTTTCTGTTACAGATTGGGATGAGGTCAAGCTGATGCCAGTGTCCTCAGCAGGAGTGCCTCCATGTAACCTTGCTGCTGCTTCTGCCAGCAAAATAGGTATTTGAGACTATCAGCTCACAAGAGGCACACTTTTCAAGGACACACTGGCCATTTTCATTGAAGCTATCTGTGCCATGTTGGCCAATGATGTGTCACCAATGCTCCAAATTCTTTCTCATATGGGCACTGAAATCACCGAGAACAGCAAGACTTTTCCTTACAGGGACAATCTTGATGATTTGTTCCAGTTGAGAATAGAACCCATCTTATTGCTGTTTGAAGTAGTCAAGTGTTGGCCCATAGATGGACAGAGGAGTCAGAGTTCCCAAATTAGTATTTCACATCCAGCTGCATGATCCTCTGATTGATAAATACCAGAGAGCTACATGCATTCAGGACAGACTTCTTGATGGAAAATCTGACGCCGTATATCTTTGGTTCATTTTCAGGTTTCCTAGACCAGCAGAAGTGGTAGTTTAATTCATCTAGTGATCCAGTTTCCAAAAGTCTCATCTCACTGAGGGCTGCCAAGCTAATAACAGTATGTGAACATTCTAAGAAACAATGATTAGTTTACAGCAGAAAAGAAGAAGTTGGAAGGGAGATTTTTAGCCCTCCTTTTCTAAGGCCAGGGTGCTGGAACAATGTTTATAGTGGGGGTACTGAGAGCCATTTAACCAAACTGTAAACCCTATCTATAATGGAAACCACGTGAAGCCAGGGAGTGTGACAGCATGCCCAACACCTAAGTTCCCTCTAAGCTGTGCAGCCGCACAGCACGCTATCAACGGCCACACATATTTGAGGTAGAAGCGAAACTCAAACAGCTTAATGAGACTAAATCGGGGGGGGGGGGGGCAGATAATCTTCATCCAAGAATATTAAAGGAATTGGCACATGAAATTGCAAGCCCATTAGCAAGAATTTTAATGAATCTGTAAACTCAGGGGTTGTACCATATGATTGGAGAATTGCTAACATAGTTCCTATTTTTAAGAAAGGGAAAAAAGTGATCCGGGTAATTATAGGGCTGTTAGTTTGACATCTGTAGTATGCAAGGTCTTGGAAAAAATTTTGAAGGAGAAAGTAGTTAAGGACATTGAAGTCAATGGTAAATGGGACAAAATACAACATGGTTTTACAAAAGGTAGATCATGCCAAACCAACCTGATCTCCTTCTTTGAGAAAGTAACAGATTTTTTAGACAAAGGAAACTCAGTGGATCTAATTTACCTAGATTTTAGTAAGGCATTTGATGCTGTGCCACATGGGGAATTATTAGTTAAATTGGATAAGATGAGGATCAATAGGAAAATTGAAAGGTGGATAAGGAATTGGTTAAAGGGGAGACTACAACGGGTCCTACTGAAAGGTGAACTGTCAGGCTGGAGGGAGGTTACCAGTGAAGTTCCTCAAGGATCGGTTTTGGGACCAATCTTATTTAATCTTTTTATTACTGACCTTGGCACAAAAAGTGGGAGTGTGCTAATAAAGTTTGCGGATGATACAAAGCTGGGAGGTATTGACAATTTAGAGAAAGACAGGGATACCCTACACGAGGATCTGGATGACCTTGTAAACTGGAGTAATAGTAATAGGATAAAATTTAATAGTGAGAAGTGTAAGGTCATGCATTTAGGGATTAATAACAAGAATTTTAGTTATAAACTAGGGACGCATCAATTAGAAGTAACGGAGGAGGAAAAGGACCTTGGAGTATTGGTTGATCATAGGATGACTATGAGCCGCCAATGTGATATGGCTGTGAAAAAAGTTAATGTGGTCTTGGGATGCATCAGGAGAGGTATTTCCAGTAGGGATAAGGAGGTTTTAGTACCATTATAAAAGGCACTGGTGAGACCTCACCTGGAATACTGTGTGCAGTTCTGGTCTCCCATGTTTAAGAAGGATGAATTCAAACTGGAACAGGTACAGAGAAGGGCTACTAGGATGATCCGAGGAATGGAAAACTTGTCTTATGGAAGGAGACTCAGGGAGCTTGGCTTGTTTAGCCTAACTAAAAGAAGGTTGAGGGGAGATATGATTGCTCTCTATAAGTATATCAGAGGGATAAATACCGGAGAGGGAGAGGAATTATTTAAGCTCAGTACCAATGTGGACACAAGAACAAATGGATATAAACTGGCCACTAGGAAATTTAGACTAGAAATTAGACGAAGGTTTTTAACCATCAGAGGAGTGAAATTTTGGAATAGCCTTCCAAGGGAAGCAGTGGGGGCAAAAGATCTATCTGGCTTTAAGATTAAACTCAATAAGTTTATGGAGGAGATGGTATGATGGGATAACATGGTTTTGGTAATTAAATATTCATGGTAAATAGGCCCAATGGCCTGTGATGGGGTGAGATCCGAGTTACCCAGGAAAGAATTTTCTGTAGTATCTGGCTGATGAATCTTGACCATATGCTCAGGGTTTAGCTGATCACCATATTTGGGGTCGGGAAGGAATTTTCTTCCAGGGCAGATTGGAAGAGGCCCTGGAGGTTTTTCGCCTTCCTCTGTAGCATGGGGCACGGGACACTTGCTGGAGGATTCTCTGCTTCCTGACGTCTTTAAACTACAATTTGAGGACTTCAATAGCACAGATATAGGTATGAGGGTTTTTTTTGTAGGAGTGGTGGGTGAAATTCTGTGGCCTGCGTTGTGCAGGAGGTCAGACTAGATGATCATAATGGTCCCTTCTGACCTAAATATCTATGAATCACCTCTATATTGGTGCACATAACAAAATTCATTCTGCATATGGATATAAAAAATTGTAGGGAACATTGCCCAGCACCCCTCGTTCCAGTACCTTCCCCAAATTGGGGCACTTTCCACAAGGACAAGTGATCACCAAGCACAGATCTTTGATGGGTACATCTAGGCAAAGCAAAGAAGGAAGGTTTTGCCAGAGGCCTTCTACCTTCTCTCGAAGGAGGGAATGTAGAACTCCAATGGCAAGATGAAGGTCAAGACAATTAGTATAGGCCTGCTGCAGTGTCTAGCTGGAACACCAGTCTGAGTTCAAGAAAGCACTCACCTTATCACATCTGCAACTACGCCTTTTCTAGTTGGGTGTGGTCACAATAGGGTGAGTACATTTTCCAAAAGGATTCTGGCTAATCTGCTTTCCTGGGGACATTTCCTTCACGAAGGCGTTCCGCTACTTGCTAAGAATATGACAAACCCATTTACAATGCGATGCAGAAATAATCTAGTAACCCATGCTTACCTTACTATCAGACATAGAAGGCTTTCTTTAGTATAGTACATATGTTGGAAGTAGAATGGGACAAAACCATTCCCAACTTCAAAATCAGAATAGGATTACACCAAAGATTAATTCAACCCAATATATAGAGCTGAAACAGGCTTGAAATAAACGGGCAGACCTTCAACTGGTATAAATTGTCACACTTCCATTGAAGTCAATGGGGCTATGAAAATTTACACCAGCTGAGGATCTGATCCAAAGCCTCAAACTGAAAAAACAGTGGACTTGAATAAAGTTCAGATCCTGATGTGACTTACATGTCTTATCTATGACCAACCCCCTCAGATCTGAATACCTCCCAAAAAGATTTTTTTTTATTTTCAGGGCGAGCTGTGGAAGTGGGATTGAAATCTATGCCTGCATCTGAATTCTTTTTCTATTACTTGGTTACTGAGGAGTTTTGCCTGAGTGAACGCACAGTAGAAGGCTGCAGGATTTTCTTTGGTTTTAAGGTCTTTAGGATAAGAACTGGATATGTCTATCTGTTTGCACTGTGTGTAGGATAAGGCTTCACTGCTGACCAGGACCTCTGGGGACCGCTGTAAAATAAATGAGTGATAAATAACAATAGAACAATGCTTTGTTTTCTATTTGCAGTATCTGTTTCAAAGATGACTCTTCTGTTCTGATTTTTAGGTAAGAATGGGTTACTAGTTTTTTTCATCATCACATTGTAAATGGGTATGTCATTACATGAGCAATTGTGAATGTTTTCTGAAAGCTGTTGAAAATCTGTCCCATAGCTAGCATTACCATGTGTCCGCCAAAGCAGTAGTACAATATAAGGAACTAGAAGAAAAGTTATCATCTCCATTTAAAATTGTATTTGTCAGCTAAAAGCTATACCAGTTTTAAAAACGGTATGTATAAATATTTAAAATAGGGTTTTACTTGAGATGAAGTAAAAGAACAGGACTGGGTTTAAAATGTAAATTAGTGACTCAGACTTTAAGAAAATCCAAAGAAAAATAAAAGTGAGAATGTGAAAGAGGTAATAAAATTATAGAAATAAATGTGACATCTTTAATTTGGGTCTAAAAATAATCAAGTAAAGATGTTATAAAATAAACCGGGTGAGATTAACAGTCACTGAATCAGAGGCAAAAATACCTTATGCATAAATCAACTAGTATCTAAACAATAGAATAGGTCCTCCAAACAGTGGGAAACAGAAGCACTTAAGGCTTCAATTCAGCAAAGCATATCACCACATGCTTATCTTTAAGCAAGTGAGTTATCCCATTGAAATCACCGTGTCTACTCTCATGGTAAAAAGTTAAGCACATGTTTATGACTATACCTTGCTAGATTTAGGTTAGTGTCAGCATTCCCTGATTCCTTGTATGTTTTCCTGTGACTTTGGGCAGACTTCAAATTAACTAAGTAGCCCTCAGTAACTGTATGTAAGCTTTAACTAATCTTCTATAACCATATTTTAGGCAGTACAATTTAACTCTGTTTTAGAGGTTGGGTTTTCAGCAATAGAAACCAAAATAGTGAAAATGGGACAACTGGGAACATTCCTGGGCTGTCCAAGAAGCAGCATAATAATTCATTAGAAAAGATAAAAATATGTTCCCTTTTTTTAAGTCAATGGGACATCCTATAGGTATAGAAACCAGATCCACAAAGGGTCTTAGGCATTGCAATGATGATTGTTGCAACACAACTTTTAGGCTCCTGGAAAAACCACTGGAAACTACAAAGCTTGAATTAAAAAGAAAAGGAGTACTTGTGGCACCTTAGAGACTAACCAATTTATTAGAGCATAAGATTTCGTGAGCTACAGCTCACTTCCTCAGATGCATATCGTGGAAACTGCAGCAGGCTTTATATATACACAGAGAATATGAAACAATACCTACTCCCACCCCACTGTCCTGCTGGTAATAGCTTATCTAAAGTGATCATCAGGTGGGCCATTTCCAGCACAAATCCAGGTTTTCTCACCCTCCACCCCCCCACACAAATTCACTCTTCTGCTGGTGATAGCCCATCCAAAGTGACAACTCTTTACACAATGTGCATGACAATCAAGTTGGGCTATTTCCTGCACAAATCCAGGTTTTCTCACATCCCCCCACCCCCATACACACACAAACTCACTCTCCTGCTGGTAATAGGTCATCCAAACTGACCACTCTTCAAGTTTAAATCCAAGTTAAACCAGAACATCTGGGGGGGGGGGGGTAGGAAAAAACAAGAGGAAACAGGCTACCTTGCATAATGACTTAGCCACTCCCAGTCTCTATTTAAGCCTAAATTAATAGTATCCAATTTGCAAATGAATTCCAATTCAGCAGTTTCTCACTGGAGTATGGATTTGAAGTTTTTTTGTTTTAAGATAGCGACCTTCATGTCTGTGATTGCGTGACCAGAGAGATTGAAGTGTTCTCCGACTGGTTTATGAATGTTATAATTCTTGACATCTGATTTGTGTCCATTTATTCTTTTACATAGAGACTGTCCAGTTTGACCAATGTATATGGCAGAGGGGCATTGCTGGCACATGATGGCATATATCACATTGGTGGATGTGCAGGTGAACGAGCCTCTGATAGTGTGGCTGATGTTATTAGGCCCTGTGATGGTGTCCCCTGAATAGATATGTGGGCACAATTGGCAACGGGCTTTGTTGCAAGGATAAGTTCCTGGGTTAGTGGTTCTGTTGTGTGGTATGTGGTTGTTGGTGAGTATTTGCTTCAGGTTGCGGGGCTGTCTGTAGGCAAGGACTGGCCTGTCTCCCAAGATTTGTGAGAGTGTTGGGTCATCCTTTAGGATAGGTTGTAGATCCTTAATAATGCGTTGGAGGGGTTTTAGTTGGGGGCTGAAGGTGACGGCTAGTGGCGTTCTGTTATTTTCTTTGTTAGGCCTGTCCTGTAGTAGGTAACTTCTGGGAACTCTTCTGGCTCTATCAATCTGTTTCTTTACTTCTGCAGGTGGGTATTGTAGTTGTAAGAAAGCTTGACAGAGATCTTGTAGGTGTTTGTCTCTGTCTGAGGGGTTGGAGCAAATGCGGTTGTATTGCAGAGCTTGGCTGTAGACGATGGATCGTGTGGTCAGGGTGAAAGCTGGAGGCATGCAAGTAGGAATAGCGGTCAGTAGGTTTCCGGTATAGGGTGGTGTTTATGTGACCATTGTTTATTAGCACTGTTTATTAAAGCTTGAATTGGGCACCTAAGCTCCCTATACAATGAATGTGAAGAGAGAAGCACCTGGGAATGGGATCCACAAAAGCCAGCATGCTAGGTGCAGAGCTGCCTAAGTTAGCAAATGAGAGATGCCAATGAGAGATGTGTTCTAAGCCTCATCCCATCTTGCACAGCTCAGTGCCTAAGTCCAGGCTGCAAGCAGGTGTCTATTTCCGCTTACAATACACAGCTGGGAACCTGTCTTCTGAAGTCCAGCAGCTGCAGAGTGTGCCTATATCTATTCAAAACAAGAGACAACAACAGTAGCATCCTCCGTATAAGCCAGTGGTTAGGGCACTGATGTGGCAGATTCTGGTTTAATTCCTTACTCTACCTGATGAGGAGAAGAGATTTGACCAAGGGTCTCCCACCTCTCAGCTAAGTGCTATAGCATAGCCTCATATTGGACTTCCTCAGTCTCTCTTGTTGAAATTATTCTCCTTTGTCATTAATGTTAATTCTTTCAAAGACAGTAAGAGAGACTCCTTATCAAGCAGAAGGAGGAACTGAACTGGGATCTCCCACTTCACGAGTGAGATAAAGGTTATAAGAGAGACATTCTCCTCTCCACACCACCCCCTGACATTTTTTTGTGGAGTTAGACATGCTCAGGGCATGCCTACTGGATCAGGGCCCACTGGTGAGATAGGTAGGGCAACACCTGTCTTCACCTGCTTTGAGGTTATGATGTAGTTTATGCATCAGCTAAGCTAAGCATCAGCTAGGTGACTAGATGCTTTTCTGAGGAAGCATTTACACATGCCCAGAGCCAAAAACTTGGGAAAGTTTAGGCACCTACCGGTGACAGCTGAGCAAGTGACTTTGTAGATAGCAGTAGTATCTAAGTACTTTGGTGGATCTCGGTCTATGTTTGTGAGGCGGTCTGCAGGATGGGGCCCTTTCGGAACTGAAAATCTTATTTAAAAAAAATCGTATTAAAAAAATCCCAAACAAACCTGAAGTAGACAGTACATCTTGCTTCCATTAAGACAATCTTTCTTGACATATTTTGACACATCAGAACCTTCTGTGTTATTTGGTTTTGCTTCAGCTTTATTAAAAATGCCCAAAGGATCAGGGGTGGCAGTTCACAGGGTTTTTTTCCCTCCTGACCTCACTTAGGATTCCCACTAGAGACAGACTTAACTTTGCGGATGAAGAGGAAAATACAAATTGCATTTAGGGAATAGTTCTAAAAAGTGTGTTGATGGTCAGCATAGTTCATGAACAGTGGTAGGAAGAGTCTTGTCAGTATGTCCTGTGATCCCAAGAATGAGGTGGGGTTTAAAATACAGCATTTATCAGTATTTGAAACCTTAATTCCTTTCTTGATACATAATTTAATATTCTGTTTATCCAGCTAATTAAATGGAAAAACTCCTCTTCCTATTCCCCTCGTCTTCTGAATGTCTGTATTTTAAGTGTCATCCATCCCATTGCCAATTAAATACTCCAACAATATTATTTATATACAGCAGCAGTGCAAGTTACAGAACATTAGCCAGGAAGAGCGATTAAACTTGATCCAGTCTATATACTTCTTGAAATAAGTCTAAGCATGTGCAGTTGAGTAGCCAGCTAGTTTTAGCTGGGCAATTCAATGTTCTTTGAAGCATTTATTTTACCGCTAATTGGCTTCTGTAGTGTAAGGAACTTAATTTCTTTCTTCCAGATACTGTATTTCTGTAGCACCCACTGGTATTGGCATTACCAATTGTGTATCATTATCATATAATTCACCCTCCTTCCAGCAGGCTTGTGTTGTACTTGCCCAGATCAATAATTAATCAAGACTGTGCCATTTTCAATAAAGTTCAATTGCTTTTTCAATCACATACCAATATCAAATATGTCCAAGTTTAATCTGTGGTATGTTCTTCCAAATGACATACAAATGTTCAGTGTCTTTTAGAAGAATGTTTTCCTTCTGTGTTTTTAACATTCTGTGGCCTTTGTTTTTCACCTGATCAGAGTTAAAGGTTCCTCTAAAAAGGCAGAGTGATCTGACATTTACAACAAACTAATCAGTCTTTATCTTATCAAATGACAAGTGACTCCAACAACGGTTTGTGAAAAAGTTGAATGATTGCAAGGGTATTTTGATAAAACCATTTAAATCATCACAATATGAAACTGATGAAAATCACGTACTACAATCAGAGCTTGTAAAACTGAATTACCAAATTTATTATTATATTAGTTTCTCAGACTTTATCTGAGCAAAGAAAACTAGATCAAAGACATGTATATTCATGTTAGAATTAGAGTGTGACTGAGCTAAAACCCCAGATCCCAATGTTTGCAAATTTTTGGGGAGAAGATCTGCTCTGAATCTAGGCCTGAACTGCGTGATTGATCCCTCTTTGTGTAATGGAAAGAACTAAAACAGCAGACCTAAACTCTTCTCAATTTTCATAACTTTTGGATCCAGACTGCAGCTTGGACCTCACCTCTAGTTTAAGAAGGTCATTTTGTGCAACCTTATAGCTTTGCTGTACCTTAAGGATATTTCTACACTTCAATTAAAAACCCAAGCCTGGCCCATGTCAGCTAACTCGGGCTCACCTGGCTTGGACTGTGGGGCTGTTTAATTGAAATGTAGACATATGGGCTTGGCCTGGACCCTGGTCTCTAGGACCCTGTGAGGTGGGCTGCAGCCCTAGCCATAATGTCTACACCACAATTAAACAGCTTTACAGCCTGAACCCTGTGAGCCCAAGTCAGCTGGCATGGGCCAGCCATGGGTGTCTAACTGCATTGTAGACATACTCCCCATGTTTGAGGGGTGATGGTCAAAACCATTTGTCACGTCTTAAAAAAGAAGTAAAATTGAACTAGAAAGTTTCTCTCTCCTTTTCTCCCCACTCCTCAATCCTGGCAAGAATTTTGGGTCATTTCCTTTTGGATTTGGATTTTCTACCATTACCTATGTCTTTGTCATCTCAGGATTAGCTCACTGTAATGCATTTTAAATGGGGACCACTTAGGAATTGAAGCTAGCAGAACATCTTGCAGAGAACATATATTTTTGCTCTGAATGCTCCACTGGTTGCCAATAAGATCCAAGTGAACTTCAAGTTGTGGTTTTTAACCAGTAAGCCCTGATAGGGTTGTTTCCAGGTCACTAGAAAAAAATCTCTACCTCCCCATGCCACACTGATGCTACTACATCAGAAGAGGCATTTGAGCTAGAGATTTCTTACTGTAAATGAGAGGAAACTGCCAATACAGCCTTTTCTAGGAAGTTTCTCAAAGCCAGAATTCCCCCACACACACCCCGCGGTCCATCAGATTTACAGTATAGACAATCTGGGCATGATGCAAACAGTCCGTCTTTACCAGAAAATATTTGTGAAAGGGTTGGAAGTGGGGTTGATGGGATTTGTAGGTTTTGGCTTGTTGTTTGGCTGGGCAGTCTGATGACTAGAGATTTGCTTAAAGGAAGAACTGAAATATTGTACTGATAGCCTGGAAATGGTCATTTGTACATTTGTTTTTAAATAAAGTGGGGTACCTAGAGTGTAGGATAAGCCCTTGGGAGGTCTAAATAAACAGATGCAAGCACATGGAAAACTCCAGATTTGAGTTACTATGTAGCACAAAGATGGTCTGGTCCATCTACTACTTCAACAACAGTGCTTTAATAAGACAGGACAGTATTCAGAGTAGTTATAATTCTGTAAGTCTTTGCATTATAAAACTGATTGGATGAATACAATTCTGGCACATAAATTTTCAGCCTGAAGAGGAGGCTAATTGCCATGCACAAGGAAAAGGGGCAGTTCCAGTTAGTCCAGTGTAGGTTGGGAATCTGTTGGTAAGTTGGTCCCCAGCTACACCGATCTCTGTCCACAGAAGAAGATCAAAAACCTCCCCTTGTGGAATTAAGTGCCCCCCCTTTACCATACTAGCCAGTTCTTGTGTCAGGTTACCATTAGCATCCTTATGGTAACTATGTATTAGTTATTTTATTTATGGCCAGTCCTGTGGCACTCATCAACATATCATCTAAACACATCATCGTTTGACTGTGCAGATGAAGTAAATGCCACAGAGCTGATATTGGCCTGACCAGCTCAGTGGCATTTTGGATGAAGGCATGGACAAAGACATGACAAAGGGGCATGTTGTTAGTTGTATTCAAAGCTTGTTAGTGTTTGAGAGTCTCCTCATTTGATGTCAGTGGGATAGTATTTGGGATCATATAGCCTCACTAATAAATGAATCCATCCCTGTAGCTTAAACATATCAAAACCATCTAATCTTTTTCAGTCATTGAACTTTCTTGAAAGCTAGTTTACACTGTCATTAACTTTCCCTGTCACAGTGTCATGTTGCATTAAAAATGAAACAGTGCATTTCCTCAGAAGTAAGGTATTTGTTATCATGAAGAGGGAACAACATATTCTTACTATGGGCTAGCAAGAGCCTTATCTGAATGTTTTGAGATGTGAAACTGTACAGAATAGGTGGCATGACCTTTTCAAATGTTAAATTCAGCTCCTTTGCTGCTGAAATCATAAACTCAGAGATCCAGAATCATTCTGTAAATAATTAAATAACAAAGAAAAGCAAGCATTTTTGCTACTGCTAATGAGGCAGACATAAAGCAGAATAATATTATATTCCTTGGTAGAACTAGAAATGAGCAAGGTTGGGGGTATTTTTTTCCTGAAAAATGCAGATTTGGGTGCACCAAAACATTTAGCAAATCCATGTCAACTTCAGTAAATTTCTTTGTCTGAAAAGAAAAAAATAATTCAGAAGTGTCAAAACATTTCAAAACAAACCATTTTGACTTTTCAGCCTAGGTACACAAGGGGATTTAGATGCTATTCACAAAACAGCTAGTATAGTGGGAAACCCAGGTTCAAATCCCCACCCTGGAGCAATGACTTGAACCCAAGTCTCCTCTCCTAACTGGAGAGAACACTAACTACTAGGCAACTGGCTATTCTAAGCTGTGGCTGTCTCTATTTCTCCTGCTGAAGTGTTACACTTTGTATAAGTAGTCATTGGAGCAGGGAGTTGAACCCCGATTTCCCTCTCCTATCCCCAACCCCCATACTTGAGTAGTCACCGAGCCAAAGAGACTCCCCAACTCTGAACTCTAGGGTACAGATGTGGGGACCTGCATGAAAAACCTCCTAAGCTTATCTTTACCAGCTTAGGTCAAAACTTCCCCAAGGTACAAAATATTCCCCCCGTTGTCCTTGGACTGGCCGCTACCACCACCAAACTAATACTGGTTACTGGGGAAGAGCTGTTTGGACGCGTCTTTCCCCCCAGAATACTTCCCAAAACCTTACACCCCACTTCCTGGACAAGGTTTGGTAAAAAGCCTCACCAATTTGCCTAGGTGACTACAGACCCAGACCCTTGGATCTTAAGAACAATGAACAATCCTCCCAACACTTGCACCCCCCCCTTTCCTGGGAAATGTTGGATAAAAAGCCTCACCAATTTGCATAGGTGACCACAGACCCAAACCCTTGGATCTGAGAACAATGAAAAAGCATTCAGTTTTCTTACAAGAAGACTTTTAATAAAAATAGAAGTAAATAGAAATAAATAAATCCCCCCTGTAAAATCAGGATGGTAGATATCTTACAGGGTAATTAGATTCAAAAACATAGAGAACCCCTCTAGGCAGAACCTTAAGTTACAAAAAAGATACACAGACAGAATTAGTTATTCTGTTCAGCACAATTCTTTTCTCAGCCATTTAAAGAAATCATAATCTAACACATGCCTAGCTAGATTACTTACTAAAAGTTCTAAGACTCCATTCCTGGTCTATCCCCGGCAGTAAACCAGCATATATACAGACACACAGACCCTTTGTTTCTCTCCCTCCTCCCAGCTTTTGAAAGTATCTTGTCTCCTCATTGGTCATTTTGGTCAGGTGCCAGCGAGGTTACCTTTAGCTTCTTAACCTTTTACAGGTGAGAGGAGCTTTCCCCTGGCCAGGAGGGATTTCAAAGGGGTTTACCCTTCCCTTTATATTTATGACAGTGCCCTAACAACTAGGCTATTGGGTATGGGAGAGACTGGCAATTCCTTCTCCTCAGTTTTGTGAATCTAGCCAGCATATCCCTCTGCCTGAGCTGTTTCCTGCAGCCCCCATTGGCCTGGAACAGCTAACTGTGGTCAGTAGGAGCTGCTATCGGCCGAACCTACAGATGCTGCAGGTAAACAAACCATCCCGGCCCACCAGTGGATTTCCCTGATGGGCTGCATGCCAAAGGTTGAGGATCCCTGCACTAGCAGTTAGCTCATTATCAATATTGCTGCTAGTTTCTTAGTTATGTTGCTTACTGCCATATACCTCAACAATAACATAGTTATTTATACATGGGAAGACTAGGAATTAGGAGAACCAGGATCAGGGGGAAAAAATAATACTTCACGCACATCTTTCCTCTCCCTTTGAAAAATAGTTATTTGTTTAATGACCCTGTGGCTTAGTCATATTTACATTTTTGATAGATGTTGATCACCTAACACTCCTACATTGAACTATTCATGTCCCAAATTGTCAAAAGAGTGGAGATGCTACAAAGGTACAGCAGGATTTTATGGACTGTGTGCTTATTACTCACAGGTTCAAGAACTTTACACAATAAATAGTTACAGGAATCCTTTGAAGAAAAGAGGGCTAAAATTAAGTTATTCTAAATGAATATCACCTGAACCTATAGGTCTACTCACTTGTTTATGAATATTGACTGAATGGAAAGCAAATATTGCACTGCTACCAGCCAGTCCTCAGTGTCTGGTGAACATTGTCTCCATTATTTTGTCATAAACAAGAGTAACAATATCAATTCCCAGCTGTGCTATAGTCATTCCCCTCTTCCCAGCATCTTTCTATGTTTTAGTGTTTTCTAGGATCTATCTTGGAGAGATGTATCTGGTAATCACACTAAATTCTATGTTCTAGAGACCCAACGGGATGTGGACTCGAAGAGATTGCTGATTATTTCTCTTAAAACTGCAGATGGAGTCTTTTCTTGATTTCCTATTTCCTCCAGTACAAAACTTTGCACTGTGATTGTATTTACTCCTTGGATGAGAATATCTTGCTCACTGTCTGAACTTAAATCCCTTTACAAACTGATTTTGCATATACTTAATAGTCATTTAAAAGAATTGTGTACTAAATTTAATAGTTATAGAAGCGAGGTAGAGATTATAATGACTGAGAAAGACTATGCTGTAAAGATTCTTTAGATAGCTCTGCCCTTTAGCAGTTCTGACAATCTACCTCATTCTTAACTTGCAATATCTTTGGTATTTTCTCCTGATCCTGTCCCTCCACTGAATGAATTCCCACTGTTACTGAAGGTATAGTTGAACCTTGTCTATTTGTACTGCAAATAAACAACAACAGATGCTCAAATGCTGTGCGGGCAGGACTCAGTTCAAAACCATAAGATTGATCCTGTAGAAGGTATTATTTAGGAGAGCTGGTAAAAATAAAATAATCCATGCCAGACAAATACAGTGAAAAGATGTCCAAGATTTTTAGATTTGAAAAAAAAAATTAAACAATTCCCATTTTAAGCAGCAGCTGCATTAAGCAGCTTAATTGAAGTTGAGCGGTGACCAGCACTGTACTCAGCCCTGATATCCTTGATAATATTCTCTGTGCTGTTAAAAAATATTTTCTTTTGTGATTATAAATCCACCATCGTTGTTGCCACATCTGCTCCTGGCCCTATTCAGTTGTAACAAATACACCTAATACTGGAACTGAGTTCTTAATATTCTCTGTTCCCCTTATAAACCAGCACTTGACTAGTAATGTGAGGCCATATCATGATCTCAGGGGAAAATCTGAACAATTCTGAGTCTGTGCAATAGGTATTAATCATAGGTTGCTGGGTTTTTTTTTCTAATTAGCTCTCAGCAATCAAGTCTAAGTAGCTTTCATAGACTCCTGAGCACATGGGACTCAACAATATGAACAATCCTGAAAAACCCAGCTTGAAACTTTAAAGTGCTCGACGAAAAGCTGCACTTAAATTGGAATGGCAGCATGGTTTAATAAATAGAGCCAAGTCAGAGACCTGGGTTTTATTCCTAGTTCTGTCACTGACCCACTGTGTGACCATGAACAAATAACTTCATCTTTCTGTACTGCTTTCTGTTCCATGCTTTGTCTCTGGGGCTGTGAGTGTCTGTGAGTGTCTCTGATTATATACTTATGCAGTGCCTAGCACAATGGGGTCATGATCTTACTTGGGCTCTCCAGGCCCTATTGTAATAAAAGGCCAATTTTGACATTTTCTCTGATAGAACATTTTGATTAGAAAAATACATTTTAATAGTAGGGCAATAAACTCAAAAAGAGGCACATTTTAAAATATGTCATATAGCTCTAACTAATAATGCTATTTGTTATTTGATAATACTATTTGAAGATCCCACACAATGTCTCTTATTTCTTTTTGCAGAGACCTGAAATCTTGGACTACATGTAATAATGCAAAATGAAGTTTAAAATGTGTATAATATAATGGACAAGCTTATTAGAGTTGTTCTAATTATTCATTTCAAATTGTATCTATTGAGATTGTATCCTTCATTGTTTTTGTGAATCGTTGCCAAAATTATGTTGATTTCAGCAAATTCAGTCATTATTCAACAACTTTCTGCTTAAATGTTGTTGTGCTCTTTAACAATGTGTTAATATTGTATGTTGGCCTGGTTCTGGCATGGTGGTTCCTGTATAAAAATCTTTGAATAAAGACTTTCCTGGTGGATTGTCTGTCGGGCAGCAAGGAGGATATGGCTCAAGTAGGTCCCCTAACAGCTTCCACTTAAGAGGGTTAAGGTACAGTGCTAGAACTATTAGGTCTGTTGTCTTAGCTTCAGCCCCTGAGGCAGCATGGAACTGGTTTGACCACATAGGGCCAAAACCCTCCAATACTCAAGGAAGCCTCGGAAGACTCAAGAATTCTTGCACAGTTTAGAAGGGCAATTTCATAGGACTCCAAAGGAGAAACCTGACTCAGGCAGAGGAAACCATATGGGTGCCAGAAGAATTTAGGCTTGTCAAGGATACCATTATGGGATGGTAGGTGTTGGATGTGTACAAGTTGATTGTTTGAAAATCTTGTTTCTCTAATACTTTGGTCCAACTCCTAAATAAAAATACTTTGTTTTAAGAAGGCTGTTGTTCACTATATCTGTAGTCACAGGTTCCCAAACATAAGTGCCCAAATCCAGTTTGACCTGCAGGTTGGTAAGCCATTGGTACACATAGGGGAGTGTACAGGGCTCCTGGTCTAAGAATGAAAGAATTGTGATATTCCACCCCAAGACAGGTAAGAAAAAGAGGCTGAACACCTGAGCAAGGTGCACTCAGATGCCAAAAAGGGAACAGAATTTGTATTTAGCCTTGTAAACATGACAGTAGCCCTTGAACTTTTAATAGTAATTGTCCATTATTCATGATGTGTGATTGGTCAGCTAAGTCACAATAGTAGCTGCAACCTGATTAGATGATTGAACCATTTCAAACAGGAGAAACAAATAATACAGTAACAAATAATGGATAGTGTGAATAAACATCACAACTTCATATTAAATTTTGTCATGTACTCCAGTGATTTGTTGTGTCTGGAACTAAGCAACTTGACTAAGGCCATTTAGAAAGTTTATGACCTAGCAGATCTGACTCACAGTCCAGTGCTTTGACACCAAGCCTGTTCTTCCTCTAATAATATTACATGTCACAAACTGGCAATTGTGGTTTCAACTGGATGAAAATTATGCACCTCAAGTGCCAGAGAAATCTTAACAAAATTATTTCCCAGGACTTGCACGGCTTCCCAATGCGTGGGAAATGGATGGAGTTTTTACTGAATTGTATTTTCTTAGTTCGGACACTGCACATTGATTTAATCTACTCATATACTTTAAATTCTGATATATTCTTCTCTCAGCATATACATTATTAATTATGGTTCTTTGTAATGTGAATTATATAAAGCAAAACAAATCCTAATTACAACAGAGTGTTGATATGTCAGAAACCAAGGATACCACCTTGGGTAAAGCCCTTGTTTGAACAGCCTGGCTTCGTCCTTGACCTGGGCAGTGGTGCCTTAAATTAAAGGCAGAGCCTTTAAACATAACATAAATAAACACAACAGAAAGCCCTGGTGCTTCAAAGCTTTCCTTGCCATCTTCCTCCCTTAGATAGAGCCAAGTGCTAGCTCCTCTTGCAGAGATTGATTACTCCCTTGAAGTTCATGCTCTTCCACCTTCTTTTTTCCTGCTTCTCCTTTATACTTTGGCTCACCCCCATTGGCTACAGAGATGTCTCTCCATACCTGACATTTCTCACAGCTGAGACAGGATGGGGCTGGTTTTGCTGTCTTGACACAGGGACGGTTCTCAACCCCTACCTGCCTGTGTTTTATGTGAAGTTTGAAGACGCCATCACCATATAATTTATTTATGCTTTACATTGAATAGTTTACTGATTTAAATATAGAAATATCAAATCTCAGTTGAACACATTAATTATATGTCCAAAATTGAGAAGCTTCAGTTCATTTTACATTTTATTGGTTCAAATACATTAAGCCTTGAAGATTTAGCATTGATGCTTCCTCTATGAAATTTCATACTCTCACTTAAAACAATTAATTTTATTTTATTTTTATCGTCTTCTCTCTGGAATCAGATAAACCAAGCCTTCTCCCTATTATGAAGCAATTTCTTGGAAGCTTTTGTATTATAGACCAAATCATTATTTTTGTATGTGTTTCTAAAACAAACACCCAAAACAAGATATGACAAAAATGCAGTGATTTTAATTGTAGAAACTATTATTCACTGGTAATATTTCTGACCCAAATTCCCCACCACAGAACAACACTGGAATCCCAGGTTCCAAACAGAATAAATGGTGTCACAGAGAAATGTAAAGGCAGAGGATAATAGGCCACCTTTTGGATAGGGAGTGAGAGAAAACCTAGGGTGGGATCCACAAAGGTTCTTATATACTTAAGTCCCACTTAAGTTTTGTGGGTTCAATGCAATCCACAAAACTCCTACTGAAACCCGTAGGTGCCTAAATTCACTCAACACCTATGCTTTTAGCTGCCTATGTTCCTTCCTATGGGCGTGTGCACTGCTGCCTCCCTCTAGGCCTTCAGATGACTCTCTCCTGCCTAAACCCCAGAGCAGTTCACAAACAAATCATAGAATCATAGACTCATAGAATATCAGGGTTAGAAAGGACCTCAGGAGGTCATCTAGTCCAACACCCTGCTCAAAGTAGGACTAATCCCCAACTAAATCATCCCAGCCAGGGCTTTGTCAAGCCTGACCTTAAAAACGTCTAAGGAAGGAGATTCCACCACCTCCCTAGGTAATGCATTCCAGTGTTTCACCACCCTCCTAGTGAAACAGTTTTTCCTAATATCCAACCTAAACCTCCCCCACTGCAACTTGAGACCATTACTCCTCGTTCTGTCATCAGCTACCACTGAGAACAGTCTAGATCCATCCTCTTTGGAACCCCCTTTCAGGTAGTTGAAAGCAGCTATCAAATCCCCCCTCATTCTTCTCTTCCACAGATGAAACAATCCCAGTTCCCCCTGCCTCTCCTTATAAGTCATGTGTTCCAGTCCCCTATTCATTTTTGTTGCCTGCTGCTGGACATTTTCCAATTTGTCCACATCCTTCTTGTAGTTTGGGGCCCAAAACTGGACAAAGTACTCCAGATGAGGCCTCACCAATGTCGAATAGAGGGGAACGATCACGTCCCTCGATCTGCTGGCAATGCCCCTACTTATACATCCCAAAATGCCATTGGCCTTCTTGGCAACAAGGGCACACTGTTGACTCATGTCCAGCTTCTTGTCCACTGTAACCCCTAGGTCCTTTTCTGCAGAACAGCTGCCTAGCCATTTGGTCCCTAGTCTGTAGCGGTGCATGGGATTCTTCCATCCTAAGTGCAGGACTCTGCACTTGTCCTTGTTGAACCTCATCAGATTTCTTTTGGCCCAATCCTCTAATTTGTCTAGGACCCTCTGTATCCTATCCCTCCCCTCCAGCATATCTACCACTCCTCCCAGTTTAGTGTCATCTGCAAACTTGCTGAGGGTGCAATCCACACCATCCTCCAGATCATTTATGAAGATATTGACCAAAACCAGCCCCAGGACCAACCCTTGGGGCACTCCGCTTGATATCGGTTGCCAACTAGACATGGAGCCATTGATCACTACCCATTGAGCCCGACAATTTAGCCACCATTTCTATCCACCTTATAGTCCATTCATCCAGCCCATACGTCTTTAATTTGCTGGCAAGAATACTGTGGAAGACCGTGTCAAACGCTTTGCTAAAGTCAAGGAACAACACGTCTACTGCTTTCCTCTCATCCACAGAGCCAGTTATCTCATCATAGAAGGCAATTAGATTAATCAGGCATGACTTGCCCTTGGTGAATCCATGCTGACTGTTCCTAATCACTTTCCTCTCCTCTAAGTGCTTCAGAATTGATTCCTTGAGGACCTGCTCCATGATTTTTCCAAAAAGAAAAGGAGTACTAGTGGCACCTCAGAGACTAACCAATTTATTTGAGCATAAGCTTTCATGAGCTACAGCTCACTTCATCAGATGCAGCCGATGAAGTGAGCTGTAGCTCACGAAAGCTTATGCTCAAATAAATTGGTCAGTCTCTGAGGTGCCACTAGTACTCCTTTTCTTTTTGTGAATACAGACTAACATGGCTGCTACTCTGAAACCTATGATTTTTCCAGGGACTGAGGTGAGGCTGACTGGCCTGTAGTTCCCTGGATCCTCCTTCTTCCCTTTTTTAAAGATGGGCACTACATTAGCCTTTTTCCAGTTGTCTGGGACTTCCCCTGATTGCCATGAGTTTTCAAAGAAAATGGCCAATGGCTCTGCAATCACATCTGCCAACTCCTTTAGTACTCTCAGATGCAGTGCATCCGGCCCAATAGACTTGTGCTCATCCAACTTTTCTAAATAGTCCCGAACTACTTCTTTCTCCACAAAGGGCTGGTCACCTCCTCCCCATGCTGTGCTGCCCAGTGCAGCAGTCTGGGAACTGATCTTGTTCGTAAAGACAGAGGCAAAAAAAGCATTGAGTACATTAGCTTTTTTCACATCCTCTGTCACTAGGTCGCCTTCCTCATTCAGTAACGGGCCCACACTTTCCTTGACTTTCTTCTTGTTGCTAACATACCTGAAGAAACCCTTCTTCTTACTCTTAACATCTCTTGGTAGCTGCAACTCCAGGTGTGATTTGGCCTTCCTGATTTCACTCCTGCATGCCCGAGCAATATTTTTATACTCTTCCCTGGTCATTTGTCCAATCTTCCACTTCTTATAAGCTTCTTTTTTGTGTTTAAGATCAGCAAGGATTTCACTGTTAAGCCAAGCTGGTCGCCTGCCATTTTTACTATTCTTTCTACACATCGGGATAGTTTGCCCCTGTAATCTCAATAAGGATTCTTTAAAATACAGCCAGCTCTCCTGGACTCCTTTCCCCCTCATGTTATTCTGCCAGGGGTTCCTGCTCATCAGTTCCCTGAGGGAGTCAAAGTCTGCTTTTCTGAAGTCCAGGGTCCATATTCTGCTCCTCTCCTTTCTTCCTTGTGTCAGGATCCTGAACTCAACCATCTCATGGTCACTGCCTCCCAGGTTCCCAATGACTATTCAACTACGGAAGAATATTGAGGCAGAAACAGAGCAGGAATTACTCTGGCTCAGTGGTTATGGCATCCACAGGGAAAGTGGAAGCCCCTGTGTCTAGTCTCCCTGCTCCAATCAGTCTTTCATTATTTATCCAGAATGGAACAGTTTCAACAGGAAAGATTGAGGGAGCCTCACATTGGAATATCCTATTGGCCAGTGTTTAGAGCACGCTCCAGAGAACTGGGAGATGCCTGTGCAAATCCCTTCTTCCCCTGTAGAAGAGAGGTAGAATTGAATCGGAGTGTTTCACATCCCAGTCAAGTGCTCTAACCACTGCCATGAAAGTTATGCAGTGGGCAGCTCCTCCTATAACTCTTTTGTGTGGAGCAAGGCAGGCACCTAACTCATTTCCTCAGAAAATGGTTGGTTCCTAAACTACCTGACTCCAAGTGCCTGGTTTAATTCGTGGATAGGTGCCTATCTTGAGAGTGGGATGGGGCTTAGTGCACACCTCTCTTGTTGGCATCTCTCATTTGCTATTTTAGGTGGAGAGCTGCCTAGCATAATGGCTTTTCAGGATTGCATTCTTAGGCATCTATCATTCCCCATTCACTATTTAGGGAACCTAGATACCTATCTTTGCTTTGTGGATTGCAGTTTTTTTCCTGAGTTTTTCTAGGCACCTAAAACTTAGGTTCTGTCATACTCAGTGCTGCAATGCCAAAGTGCTTTCATGAATCCCACTATTAGCAGCTCTGGCCCCTTCCTATACAGGGGACCAACTCACGGTCTAGGTTCTGGGAAAGTTGCACACTTGAGGAAATTCGCACCAATCTATTCTCACCCAAAGACAGTTCTTGCTCATAGTCCGAATATTTGTAAAACTAGACACAAACTCTGTTTAGAGAAAGGCTAACATCGTATTTGTAAGGCAGAGGAGGTATATTATGACAATTTTGTTTCTGTATACCAATTGGTAATTGAAACAAGCTAAATAACCAACCAACATATACTGGCTTGTAAGGGCTTCCTAATTGTCATGAGCATTAGCAGTTCTCCTGAATCCATTTTAGTTACACGCTTGTAAGGGGCTATTCTAAATGTCCCCGTTTAAAAAAAAATACCCTGACAGTATCCATATCCCACATTAATATTTCATTAATACATTCTTCCCTTCTTTAATGTTTACATAATTCCTCACTGCTATTTCTTTCTCCATTTTTAATGTAAACAAATTCAGACTGTTAAATTATATTTCATATGTCTTTGGATTGGATTGTACCTTGGAAGTTTCCCATAACACGTATAGCACACTAACTAAGGATTTATTAACTAGGAAAGATAAATTAGAGAGTTATTTACACATCAAAGAAGGCAAATATATATACACAAATAAGTTACAGTCTATGGTACCAAGGGTGACAGAGTTGTAGTAATCTGTCACTGTGGAATGTCTTTTAGGGCTAACTCAGGCCAAGCAGCATGGAATCGCTTATGTTCAGGAAACTTTGTCCCTCAGAATACAGACAGCATAAAAGACCCGCTTTCTCCTTGTCAGGGATTTTTATCCCTTCCCACCCCAGAGTCCAAACTGATGGGATGAGTTAATTCATAGGCCTCTCCTTCCTGGAGGGAGTTAGGAATGCAGTGAAAAGGATCTCTGCCCTTTGAGTCTACATAATACCTCATTTGCCTTCAGTGGGCCATCTTGTATGCAGGAGAAGAAGTGTTTTATCTTATTAATGCTCCTTTTTCTGTTTGGTGAGTTACACAATTACAGAGGTTTACAATTCAAACACTCACTATAACTTTATACTATAGGCTATAAATGTTGTAAGTGAGATTAACACATGCAGCATCCTACAAGCATTTAATAAAGTTCAAACAGTAAGCACATTCTTATCATTTAACATATAATATCTATTTTGATAATGCTGATGCACAGATAAGCAAGACTGGTTTCTAGCTATGCACTTGTAAGTGTTCAGTGAGCCCTTGGGCCTTGACATGAGCTGTCACATGGTCTGCTAGCATCACAGTTAGTTCAAGCCCCCAAACGAGGATGTGAAAGTGAGGCTAGGTTCATTTTTGTTCTTGTTCACCGTTGTTAGTGATGGATGTAGTCCAGGCTAAATTATGTTTTGTATGTAATATTCTGGTCTCGTGCATATGCTCATTACTCCATCCTGTAGCTTGACCCACTATCTAAGGGCCTACTCCAAATCCCATTAAAATGAATTAGTAGTCTTTCCATTGATTTCATTGGGTTTTCGATTGGACCAAATAATGGCATGCTACTTTCTCACAGGTAAAGAAGCTCTCACTTAACACAATCAACAGAGAGTTGTGGTTTGGACACTCAAGGTCACAGGTGTGAGTTCTATTAGAAACTGTGGTGGTTTTGGCCCCAATCCAACGCCTACTGACTTCAGTGGATGCTCGATGAGGCCTTTTATGTGTATATTTCCACAGGCTATTCCTCTCAGTTGCACCATTGTACCAACCACCATTCTGGAGAAAATCCCAGCACCATGCAACTTTTTTCTCCATGACAGCAGTGCTTGCTCTTCCTTGACCTCTCATGTTCCTTGCATAGGTGTGCATAGAGCTTTACAGGCAAAGAAAATAACATATCCATAGAAGGAAGTGGAAAGGGACAGGTGTCCAGATGCATTATTTAAACCCAAAAAGGAATTAACATGCATTCATATATTTAAGCATAAGGTTTCACAGTTGGAACATTTGTCCTTCCATACTACCTACCACCTCTCTCCATTACTTAACAGAGCAATAGAGGTTGTAAGCACCCCAGGCCATCTGTCTGGTATTTTGTATGTATAGATCATTGTGCACCTAAGGGGCTGTGCTAATAAATGAAAAAAAAAAAAAAACAACAATTTTGCCCTTAGAATCTTATATATCAGCCTATGGAACGTAACTATTATACAACTTATTTTCTGTTTCCTCTGCTATACACTGTTCACTTTTGGAGGTGATTTACTTTTGCTAAAGTTATAACAATATATTTGATGTATAAACACTTAAAATATGATATTTTTAATAGTCTTGACTCAAGTAAAGGGCAGAAAAGTATTGACATCTAGCACTTACTGTGCAGACACTGTATAAGCTTTCCCTATATAGCTCTTGTCATAAATATAAAGGGAAGGGTAACAACCGTCCTGTGTACAGCACTATAAAATCCCTCCTGGCTAGAGGCACAAAATCCTTTTACCTGTAAAGGATTAAGAAGCTCAGGTAACCTGGCTGGCACCTGACCAAAATGACCAATAAGAAGACAAGATACTTTCAAATGGGTGGGGGGAGGTTTTGGTCTGTCTGTTCTGTGTGCTTGCCAGACACAGATCAAGGAAGCAAGCAATCCAACTCCATTAAAATTAGTAAGTACTAGCAAGGGAATGAGTTAGCTTATTTTTGTTTTGGCTTGTGATTTTCTCTGTGCTGAGAGGAAGGTATATTCCTGGTTTTCTTTTTGTAACTTTAAAGTTTGGCCCAGAGGGAAATCCTCTGTGTTTTTGAATCTGTGCTCATGTTGTTTATTCTCAAGCCTCCCCAGGAAAGCTGGTGAGAGGGGGTGGGGGGGGGAGTTGGGAGGATATTAGGGAGGAGTAGGAACTCCAAGTGGTCCTTTCCCTGAGTTTGTCGAAATCACTTGGTGGTGGCAGTGTTACCTAATCCAAGGTACAAGGGAGAATTTGTGCCTTGGGGAGCTTTTAACCTAAGTTGATAGAAATAAGCTTAGGGGATCTCTCATGTGGGTCCCCACATGTGTATCCTAGAGTTCAGAGTGGGGAGGGAACCCTGACAGCTCTGTCCATTCATTTTAATCCTGAACAACACAGCCAACCATTCTAGTTTGTGACTGTGTTGAGCAAACATTGCCAGGCACTCTAATTTTTCTGATGTTGATAAACAGAAACCAGGATGAGCTTGGCCAAGTCACTTTCTTTTGCAACCTAACCACACATGCACATATATAGAATGACAGATGTGTTGGTCTGGAAGGGACCTCAATAGGTCATCTAGGTCCTATGCATTCAAGGAAGGACTATGTAATAACTAGACTATTCCTGACAGGTGTCTGTCTAACCAGTTCTTAATATATACTCTCAGCTGGTCAGATACCTTTATTGCTCCATTTTAAAACTGAAAATATCTTTATACAGTGTGATTATTTTTTTTAAAAAATGGCCAGGAATACGACCAAACTAATCATGGAGAAAGCTTTTTCCTCCAGCACAGAATATATTATCTCTGCACTACTCTATATCCAGCAATAACAAGGCCAGATCCAGCAGTCATGCAGTGACTGAATGAAAGAGTTTAATTTTATAAGTTATAGTTTATTAATACTATTACTGATCTGGACTATTATCTGTTTAGAGATAGTGTGCGTAAGAAATGCTGTAAAGAAAAATGAACAAAGTGATCTAATTCTTTGATGATAGCCATTCCAAAGCATTATTTGTTTGCCTGGCTTTACATGACACTTAAAACTAATGTACTGGCTTTTTAGAGTTTGTAAAACTATACAATCATTTTGATCAACATTGGTAAATCCCAATATTCTTGCCAAAATATCGGATGTTACTCTCTTTCCTGAATAATTCTGAAATGGTGTCTCATCACCACATAACAGTATTAGAAAACTCTGTGAATATGAATTGCATCTGAAGATTAGCAGAATGAAAGAGAGAAATTTAAAGCAGAGATAAACAAGGATTGAAACACCTTCTACTCAATAGTGGTGAAAAATACACTCAAAGATTTGTGAAACTGGTGTAAGACCTCAAGATCTTACACCATTAAGATCCAATTTGTATAATTATCAAAACTTTGGTTACCTATTGAAGTCGTTTCTGTGGCACTTCACTTGGAAAATCCCACAATATTGACCTTTCTGATGATTTTTCCAGTATTTTCTAGTTCTGTCTAAGTTACAATGCTGAGAATAACTTTTATTTATAATATGATGGTGTGGCCCATTCCAGATGAATCCATGAACACAGGAATTGTCTTACTGGATCATATCATGGTCTTTACCATTTCCTATAGTGACCAGTACCAGATGCTTCAGAGGAATGTGCCAGAGTAGGAAAATGTGGGGTAATCTGGCCACCATGAAGGTTTAATTTTAATCCTTAACAGTTAGAGATTGGCTTAAAAATTGAAACATAAGATTTGGTCTCCCTTCCAATACTTTTTATGAACATTAATTATTATAATTGGATATTTTTGTTATTCATATAAATATTTTATCCTCTTTTGAATCTAGGTAAATTCTTGGCCACAACCATATTTTAAGTAATGAATCCCTTAATCTAATTATGTTCTGTGTGGAAAAAAATATTTATTTTTTATCATTTTTTATATGCTGCCAATCAGTTTCATTGAATGTCCGACCTTTTGTTCTTGCATTATGAGAAAGAAAACAGAAACTCCTGATCTACCTTCTTTATTCTATTCATTATTTTATGTGCTTTTATCATGCCCCTTCTTATTTGTCTCCGATTTAAGGATCAATTCCAATCATTTCCATCACTGTTCATATGATAAGTTTTCCATATCTCTAGTTGTTCTCTTCACTGCTCTCTAAACATCCTCTAACTTTGCAATATCCTTTGCGAGAAGCACAGCAGACTCATGAAATTGAAAACTAATAAAAAAGTTATCCACACTCTTCTGAAACTCAAAAAATGTTTGAGATCAGTTTCAAATTTGTGCAAAAGCTTAGATAAGTTCTTATTTTATATGAACCTCTGTCCATACCCATCTGGTTGGTCGGTCATGTGCTCCCCTCTTCCTACACAATGCAGAGTAAAGCAGATGTCCATAACAACATGGAGGAGGAGAATTTGCAGAGTATGCTAATAGCACGTCCCCATTCATAGGATGAATGCACTATAAGGTGGGTAGAAAGCTGGCTAGATTGTCGGGCTCAACGGGTAGTGATCAATGGCTCCATGTCTAGTTGGCAGCCGGTATCAAGTGGAGTGCCCCAAGGGTCGGTCCTGGGGCCGGTTTTGTTCAATATCTTCATAAATGATCTGGAGGATGGTGTGGATTGCACTCTCAGCAAATTTGCGGATGACACTAAACTGGGAGGAGTGGTAGATACGCTGGAGGGGAGGGATAGGAAACAGAAGGAGCTAGACAAATTGGATGATTGGGCCAAAAGAAATCTGATGAGGTTCAATAAGGATAAGTGCAGGGTCCTGCACTTAGGACGGAAGAACCCAATGCACAGCTACAGACTAGGGACCGAATGGCTAGGCAGCAGTTCTGCGGAAAAGGACCTAGGGGTGACAGTGGACGAGAAGCTGGATATGAGTCAGCAGTGTGCCCTTGTTGCCAAGAAGGCCAATGGCATTTTGGGATGTATAAGTAGGGGCATAGCGAGCAGATCGTGGGACGTGATCGTTCCCCTCTATTCGACATTGGTGAGGCCTCATCTGGAGTACTGTGTCCAGTTTTGGGCCCCACACTACAAGGAGGATGTGGATAAATTGGAGAGAGTCCAGCAAAGGGCAACAAAAATGATTAGGGGTCTAGAACACATGAGTTATGAGGAGAGGCTGAGGGAGCTGGGATTGTTTAGCCTGCAGAAGAGAAGAATGAGGGGGGATTTGATAGCTGCTTTCAACTACCTGAAAGGCGGTTCCAAAGAGGATGGCTCTAGACTGTTCTCAATGGTAGCAGATGACAGAACGAGGAGTAATGGTCTCAAGTTGCAGTGGGGGAGGTTTAGATTGGATATTAGGAAAAACTTTTTCACTAAGAGGGTGGTGAAACACTGGAATGCGTTACCTAGGGATGTGGTGGAATCTCCTTCCTTAGAGGTTTTTAAGGTCAGGCTTGACAAAGCCCTGGCTGGGATGATTTAACTGGGAATTGGTCCTGCTTCGAGCAGGGGGTTGGACTAGCTGACCTTCAGGGGTCCCTTCCAACCCTGATATTCTATGATTCTATGATTCTATAGCTACTTTAAGGGTATCCACGGCCCCTGGCAAGATGCTCAGACCCATGCAGATGAAGGGGGAATGGCAACAATGAGGAGCTATGACAGCATTTCATGAACATTCCACTCAAATTATATCCTCCTAGATGTGATAATCTAAGTGAGGCAATGAGATTGTAGTAGGAGCTAGTATAGGTTATCTGGTGGCAGCCCCGGCCTGCTATTGCACTCTCAAGATGAAACTGCAGACCTTTACAGAAAAAAGCTGAAGGGCAAACAAAGACCACCACCATATATAGAGGTTTAAGAGAAAAGAAAATCCAACACTTATTTCTGAAGGGCCAATTATTCTCTCCTAAATTATTGTTTTCTTTTTCACTCTTCCCTCTACTACTTCCAATGATCTTTTCTTACTGTAGTTGCCTCAGGAGGGTAAGCCATTCAGTAGCAGGGAAGTAGACATGAGGAGTGTGGGGGGACTTAAGAATTTAGGAGAAAGGAGCCCTGAATCTTTCCTTTAAATCCACGAGAGAAAACAATATCATTAACAAAGAAAAACTCTAAATATTTAAAATGTCAGTGGAAATTTAATTAATTTTTTTAGGTATGTTCGCAAATATTTCTATCATTTAATATTTATCATTACCCTGTGAAATTTGCCATTTTGCTCCATGGAAAGAGAACTTTACTGTAAATCGTGTGAGCTAATCAGCTTCTTATGTCTACTATGGGGAGAGCTAATTTAAGGGCTAAATGTTTTCTTTGGCTCTTTTCCAAAGGACATTACTTTGCAGGCTTTTTTACCAAAAATAACTGTCTCCTTTGCAGATTAAATGTCTTTTCTTTTTGTTATTCTATTAATACTCTCTCCAAAACAAACAAACAAAAAAAGACGGAGAGACTGCCGAGACTCATCAAGCCCTCGGATCGCTACCCCTTCCTGCTTCTCCACGTGGGCACCAATGATACTGCCAAGAATGACCTTGAGCGGATCACTGCGGACTATGTGGCTCTAGGAAGAAGGATAAAGGAGTTGGAGGCGCAAGTGGTGTTCTCGTCCATCCTCCCCGTGGAAGGAAAAGGCCTAGGTAGGGAGCGTCGAATCGTGGAAGTCAATGAATGGCTACGCAGGTGGTGTCGGAGAGAAGGCTTTGGTTTCTTTGACCATGGGATGGTGTTCCATGAAGGAGGAGTGCTGGGCAGAGACGGGCTCCATCTTACGAAGAGAGGGAAGAGCAACTTTGGTAGCAGGCTGGCTAACCTAGTGAGGAGGGCTTTAAACTAGGTTCACCGGGGGAAGGAGACCAAAACCCTGAGGTAAGTGGGAAAGCGGGATACCGGGAGGAAGCACAGGCAGGAATGTCTGTGAGGGGAGGGCTCCTGCCTCATACTGGGAATGAGGGGCGATCAACAGGTTATCTCAAGTGCTTATATACAAATGCACAAAGCCTTGGAAACAAGCAGGGAGAACTGGAGGTCCTGGTGATGTCAAGGAACTATGACGTGATCGGAATAACAGAGACTTGGTGGGATAACTCACATGATTGGAGTACTGTCATGGATGGTTATAAACTGTTCAGGAAGGACAGGCAAGGCAGAAAAGGTGGGGGAGTAGCACTGTATGTAAGGGAGCAGTATGACTGCTCAGAGCTCCGGTACGAAACTGCAGAAAAACCTGAGTGTCTCTGGATTAAGTTTAGAAGTGTGTGCAACAAGAGTGATGTAGTGGTGGGAGTCTGCTATAGACCACCGGACCAGGGGGATGAGGTAGATGAGGCTTTCTTCCGGCAGCTCACGGAAGCTACTAGATCGCATGCCCTGATTCTCATGGGCGACTTTAATCATCCTGATATCTGCTGGGAGAGCAATACAGCGGTGCATAGACAATCCAGGAAGTTTTTGGAAAGCGTAGGGGACAATTTCCTGGCGCAAGTGCTAGAGGAGCCAACTGGGGGGGGGCGCTTTTCTTGACCTGCTGCTCACAAACCGGGTAGAATTAGTGGGGGAAGCAAAAGTGGGGAAAGGAGTCCAGGAGAGCTGGCTGTATTTCAAGGAATCCCTGTTGAGGTTACAGGGACAAACCATCCCGATGAGTCGAAAGACTAGTAAATATGGCAGGCGACCAGCTTGGCTTAATGGTGAAATCCTAGCGGATCTTAAACATAAAAAAGAAGCTTACAAGAAGTGGAAGGTTGGACATATGACCAGGGAAGAGTATAAAAATATTGCTCGGGCATGTAGGAATGATAATAGGAGGGCCAAATCGCACCTGGAGCTGCAGCTAGCCAGAGATGTCAAGAGTAACAAGAAGGGTTTCTTCAGGTATGTTGGCAACAAGAAGAAAGCCAAGGAATGTGTGGGCCCCTAACTGAATGAGGGAGGCAACCTAGTGACAGAGGATGTGGAAAAAGCTAATGTACTCAATGCTTTTTTTGCCTCTGTTTTCACTAACAAGGTCAGCTCCCAGACTGCTGCGCTGGGCATCACAAAATGGGGAAGAGATGGCCAGCCCTCTGTGGAGATGGAGGTGGTTAGGGACTATTTAGAAAAGCTGGATGTGCACAAGTCCATGGGGCTGGACGAGTTGCATCCGAGAGTGCTGAAGGAAATGGCGGCTGTGATTGCAGAGCCATTGGCCATTATCTTTGAAAACTCGTGGCGAACCGGGGAAGTCCCGGATGACTGGAAAAAGGCTAATGTAGTGCCAATCTTTAAAAAAGGGAAGAAGGAGGATCCTGGGAACTACAGGCCAGTCAGCCTCACCTCAGTCCCTGGAAAAATCATGGAGCAGGTCCTCAAAGAATCAATCCTGAAGCACTTGCATGAGAGGAAAGTGATCAGGAACAGCCAGCATGGATTCACCAAGGGAAGGTCATGCCTGACTAATCTAATCGCCTTTTATGATGAGATTACTGGTTCTGTGGATGAAGGGAAAGCAGTGGATGTATTGTTTCTTGACTTTAGCAAAGCTTTTGACACGGTCTCCCACAGTATTCTTGTCAGCAAGTTAAGGAAGTATGGGCTGGATGAATGCACTATAAGGTGGGTAGAAAGCTGGCTAGATTGTCGGGCTCAACGGGTAGTGATCAATGGCTCCATGTCTAGTTGGCAGCCGGTATCAAGTGGAGTACCCAAAGGGTCGGTCCTGGGGCCGGTTTTGTTCAAAATCTTCATAAATGATCTGGAGGATGGTGTGGATTGCACTCTCAGCAAATTTGCGGATGACACTAAACTGGGAGGAGTGGTAGATACGCTGGAGGGGAGGGATAGGATACAGAAGGAGCTAGACAAATTGGATGATTGGGCCAAAAGAAATCTGATGAGGTTCAATAAGGATAAGTGCAGGGTCCTGCACTTAGGACGGAAGAACCCAATGCACAGCTACAGACTAGGGACCGAATGGCTAGGCAGCAGTTCTGCGGAAAAGGACCTAGGGGTGACAGTGGACGAGAAGCTGGATATGAGTCAGCAGTGTGCCCTTGTTGCCAAGAAGGCCAATGGCATTTTGGGATGTATAAGTAGGGGCATAGCGAGCAGATCGTGGGACGTGATCGTTCCCCTCTATTCGACATTGGTGAGGCCTCATCTGGAGTACTGTGTCCAGTTTTGGGCCCCACACTTCAAGGAGGATGTGGATAAATTGGAGAGAGTCCAGCGAAGGGCAACAAAAATGATTAGGGGACTGGAACACATGAGTTATGAGGAGAGGCTGAGGGAGCTGGGATTGTTTAGCCTGCAGAAGAGAAGAATGAGGGGGGATTTGATAGCTGCTTTCAACTACCTGTAAGGGGGTTCCAAAGAGGATGGCTCTAGACTGTTCTCAATGGTAGCAGATGACAGAACGAGGAGTAATGGTCTCAAGTTGCAGTGGGGGAGGTTTAGATTGGATATTAGGAAAAACTTTTTCACTAAGAGGGTGGTGAAACACTGGAATGCGTTACCTAGGGAGGTGGTTGAATCTCCTTCCTTAGAGGTTTTTAAGGTCAGGCTTGACAAAGCCCTGGCTGGGATGATTTAACTGGGAATTGGTCCTGCTTCGAGCACGGGTTTGGACTAGATGACCTTCTGGGGTCCCTTCCAACCCTGATATTCTATGATTCTATGCTTCTATGAACTCTATCACAATCCACAACCACTTCCTGAGTCTTATCCATCTCTGCCGCTCCCCCCACAACAAGAGATCCCAGTAAATGAAAAGAAACTATATGACTTCTCAACACAATAAAAAACAAATGTAAATTGCGTTTGTTTCTGTGAAAAAGTGAATAGTTACCAGACCTTTGTATATTAGATACCACATTTTCCCCCAATATTTAACTGTCTAGTAACTGCTGCCAAATGGTGACTTTTCAAGGACTGCCACTATAAGTGATTTGCACCAATTATTATTTTGACTATTTCCCTGTACCCATTCACCATTTGTTATTGGAACTGCTAATCTCATCTGCTGAAAGAATAACCAGCTTCAGTTTTACCTGTTCAGTCATAGGGCTTGACTAGTTGTCACAGCTGTTTTAAAGTTAACATGGCACTAAATGTTAGCCAATAGAAAACCCAGGAAGTCGTGTATTTTTTGACAATGTGGTTAATGCTATAACTGGAAGAAAAGGGTAGTGCTGTTTGTATCTATTATATTATGCTGAGGCTACTCAATATAATGGCACAAATGATGGCTGCTAATCAGTTAAGCTATAATCAGTTTCCCAGATGAACTGAAAATTCATTTTAGCACTTGGAAGCAAATGTTTGAAGAGCATTTAACTAGCTAGTGTATTGATGATGTAGCATTATCAGATAGACTGAAATGCACTTGGTTGTCATGGTGTAGAAATATTCTCAAAAGCTTTTGCTCAAACGGGCCAAAATTTTAATTAGTACATATTATTAGCAGAGGTAATACATTGCTTTGGCTACATCTTGGGCTCCAAGGGTGAATGGCTTTGTTTTGGGCAACAGTATATACAAATGTGGTGAGTAAACCTTTTTTTTTTTTGTTAAGAGAAACAAGAGCATGTAAATTCTAGAGGCAGGTTTTGAAATGACAAAATTATATGCTTGTTGTCTTAAGTAAATGCAACTGTTAAGGGTATTAGAATCATCTCATTTAAACAATTCTATACACTGTTCTACTAGATATATAATCCATGTACTTGTACAAATTCTTATCAGCATCAATGTTGGCCTTATACATTGAGCATGTGTATTGTGATTAATTAGATTTGTGCTTGCTCATGCTGCTATCTAGTGACTGGCCCACAGAGACTTTGGATCTTAGTGTGAACTACAGACAGGGGAGGTCACCTTTAGTTCAAGTGGTAGAAGTCTGTTTGTGGAGATAAAAAATCAAACAAAAATTTTAATCCTGGTTTCTCAAGGGTATTTTCATATTTTATGCAGTAATTGTGTCTTTATAAAGTATTTGGATTCATTATAGTTGTATTTTGTCCAAAAGATGCAATGAGACAAGAATTCCATGTCTGCTAACAGAAAATTAGAAATAGAGATATTGGATGAGAAAAATAGGAACATTCCTACCCAGTTGAAAAATATTGCACTGCGAGAGATTATCGGAGGTAAAAAATGAGAAAAAAAATGATAACTTTTAAAAAATATGCACTAGTTTGCAATACATAGAACCAGATGTCAAATATGCATGTAGTGCTTCAGATGACATTAAATTGTCATGCAGTTACTAAATGCCACTTGAAATAATGTTTTAGGGGCCAATAACAAACTTCAAAAAGTCACAAGAGTTATGAACTACTAGATTGCACGCAAAAATAAATATGTAAAATCAGAGCGTAGTGATTGTTGTACATTCAACTTTGCTTCTCATAAATTGTTGAAATTTAATTTGGCCCATCTTTAGTACAAAAGAAATAAAATATTGATTAAAGCTGTGAAATAGAAAGAAAAAAAAACAGGACATGGGATTACAGTGACAAGGCTAAAGGCCAGGACTTACTGCTGCATTTATCATGCTCCAGGAGAAGAATGCTAGAAGATCAGACGGGGAAGAAGAATTGAAGAATAAAGTTAATACAACAGAACTTGAAGTCGCTATGACAGACTGATGGTATCCCACTATATCTTACGGAATTATGTTAAACCTTTGTGAATTAGGTTTAATAACTTTGGGTCCATTCTATTAAAATGCAAATGTTTATATGTTATTGTAGGGGCTTGACTAATGTAAATATTAGGAACTTCAAAGGAACAATAAATGTAAAGTGGTTTCCTAGTAAATACTTGGGGGTTGAGGGGAATTCAAATAAACCACTTCGAATCCACCTTTTTGAAGCTACACCCTAGAGAGGAAAATTCATGGTCTACTAATTACCTGCATCTGGACACTCTAGATCAAAGATGCCTGAACTGTACAAAGGGTGGACTAAACATATTATGAAAGTGATTTTTCAGAGCTGAAACTGTGATGAACTTGTGACTACGCAGGAAACCCCATGGATGGATCTATGAAGGACTGATCTTGCTAAAGTTCATGTTAGAGTGGGGATGGTAAGTTTATTTGCATGCAAAAAGGTTCTTTTGCTGTTTTCAATATGTTTTCTCTGTAGTGATTTTACCTTAAGAATAAAAGAGGCTTACATAGAAAGGACTGTATGGTAATTTATAATGGTAGCAATTAAACTTGCTAACCATCTCTGAAGAGAAAGCAAGCTGGTGAGCTTGGGCAGACTGTCTCTATGAAGCATGGAAACTATGCAGCTTGGAAATACACCGGTGAGAAGGGAGTGAGACGTGTCTCCACTCAGGAAAGGCAGCCTGAGCTGGAAGCCTGAGACTAGGTACCCTTGCTGGACAGCTGAGGGGAAATACAGATGCAGTTGCCCTGAACTGTGACAGCTGCAAGAAAAGAAGGATAATTCTTCCAAATAATGAAGAGGAACAATTTCTACATGTTGTAATTGGAATTTCTGTGGGAGACTGGTTATATTCTTTAATGTTACAATATATTTGTATTAGTTTTTCAGTTTGTGAAATGTGCCTGTCACAACAACTGCTAAACATATTTACATAAATATTTAAAAAGAAAATATCAATAGACTGACAGAGGACTTCCCCCCAAAAAGAACTCCTCAACTCACTCTCCTCCGGGCACCCCTCAGGTAAGCCATACTGTAGTAAACAGATAGGACCTACAATATTCTTAAAAAGCTCAACAGATTTAGACTCTATTAGACCAATGAGGGAAGCGAATTCCATAGTTTAGGGTCATCTACATAAATGCACTACATACGGCCTCCAGACATTGAACACTACAGCTGTCAGAAAGAGAACATCAGCTGATCCCTCTCAGGGTGTAGTACATAAAGTAGGTACCTCTTTGGCATCCAGGACCTAAACTATATCTGTATCTATAGAATGAAGACACCCAGAATTTAATTAGAACAAAATAGTCAGTGGAGCATGTAAATCAGTGGAGCAAAAGGGTAACATGTATCATGTGAGAAACTCTGCTGAGTGATAAAAACAGCTACATTCCAAAGTCACCCAGGTTTCCAAGTAGTACTTGAGAATAATGCCATGAGGGACCATGTTATAAACAGTCCAATCTAGAGGTGATAATGACACATAACTGAGGTCATCCATGTCTAAAAGCAAAAGGTCACAATTGCATTGTGAGTGATGACAATACAATCTAGTAGCAGCCGAAGATCCAACATAACCTTCAAACTGAGTCGCTTAACAACAGCAAATCAAACGTATCCCTCATCTAAGGGAATAAAAGTATCTCACCAAAACATTCTGGTTATTTTCTCCAGCCAGCCATCACCATCTCCAACTTGTCTGGACCAATCATCAGTAAATTAGCTCCCATCGAAATACCAAACACACAGCTCAGTTTGACTGGAATGGAGATATAAAATCATGTGTCATCAACACTGCAACCAAGACCAAATCACTGTTTCATCTACTGTCCTCACCTGTGCACTAGGCAGGAGGGATGACATAACAGAACCTTGTAGTACTCCACTTGAGATGTCCTTCTGCACAAAAAAGTAATTGCATAAAACTATCTGGGAACTCCAAGAGGACAAAATGCAGTCTACAAGTGCAACTACTGAGAGCTACATTTGGGCAATGGTTTCTTAATGTGGAGATTACATATAACAATCCACTGCCAGTTTATAAATAGAATTAGTTACAATTATTCCAGGAAGCATGTAATAGTAATTGAATTGCAAAGGCTCTTAAAATACTCCTTTAGGAGGAATTGTTTAGTGGCAACATCTTGTTATTTGAGCTTCTTCACATTTATTTCAAGTCATAACAATCTTAGGGCTGGTTGAAATAAAATTTTAGATTTTTTCTATTACAGTTTAGGCTCACAGCTATAAAGGGATCATTGCAACCCAGTGTGGGTAACTTTTAGGTGCCTACCCACCCAGTAGAATCCACAAAGTCTGAGTTAAGTGCCCATGCTCCCTATACAATGCATGGGGAGAAGGGCATGTGATAATGGAATTCACATCAGGCGATCTAAATAACCCAATAGTAGATGCTGAAGAGAGGGTTACATCTTAAACACCTAATTCTCTGAGAAGGGTGGAGCTAAAATCTGGGATGAAGGGAGGCAGCTATCTCTGCTTGAGATCTACAGCTAGGAACCCTCTCCTGGAGGTACCTAAGCAGTTGTGCCTAACCCTCTCCCGGCTGCCTAAACCTTTTCTTGCAAGAATGGTGGTGGTTCATGTGTGATTTCACACAAGGTGGTCTGGTACAATTCCACTCTCTGACAGATGAGGATGGGAGAATTTCACCAGGGAAGGAGTACTTGTGGCACCTTAGAGACTATCCAATTTATTTGAGCATGAGCTTTTGTGAGCTACAGCTCACTTCATCGGATGCATACCGTGGAAACTGCAGCAGACTTTATATATACACAGAGAATATGAAACAATACCTCCTACCACCCCACTGTCCTGCTGGTAATAGCTTATCTAAAGTGATCATCAGGTTCACCATCTCCTGGCGAACCAGCAGGAGAGTGAGTTTGTGTGTGGGGGGGTGGAGGGTGAGAAAACCTGGATTTGTGCTGGAAATGGCCCAACCTGATGATCACTTTAGATAAGCTATTACCTGCAGGACAGTGGGGTGGGAGGAGGTATTGTTTCATATTATCTGTGTATATATAAAGTCTGCTGCAGTTTCAATGGTATGCATCCGATGAAGTGAGCTGTAGCTCACGAAAGCTCATGCTCAAATAAATTGGTTAGTCTCTAAGGTGCCACAAGTACTCCTTTTCTTTTTGCGAATACAGACTAACATGGCTGTTACTCTGAAACCTTTCACCAGGGAGTTTCACATTCTGGGTTAATTCCCTAACCTCAGGACTAAATGTTACAAGACAAGCCACAGCTGCATCCCCCTGGTCCCTCTGCCATTTTGTGTGGAGTTAGGAAAGAGCGTAGCAGGGAACAACCATCTTCTCCTTGTCTGAGGATACTGCTGGAGCTTAGGCATGTAATAGGCACCCATGTGTCTAGACAGAGTCCCTGTGTGAATGCCCAGAGGCTGAAAACTAGGCACCTAGGGGACTTTTACAGTACCAATTTAGGCATGGAATGGTTTTAGGTGGCTGTTGGACAGGGGTTTTCAGGATCTCAGTGGCACTTAACTTTGAATTTGGAGTTAGGTGCCTATTTATTTTGGTGCATCAAGGCCTTAGTTAATATTCTTAGAAATTGTAGGCACTGATGGGGCCCCTGTGGAGCTCACAAGGCGCTGCTGAGTCTGCTGACCACCCTGCAGAGAAGTGCATGATTCTAAGCCCATCCACATGATAGGAAATAAACCCCTATGGAGAATGGGGGACACAAAGGAGCAAATCCATATGAAATCAATACAATGTATTTACTAACTCTGAAAATTGTTTTAATGTGTTATCATTGTCAATTAATTGAATTCCAAATGTGTAGTCGAACTCTTAAAAAGCGTTTGACAAAGTCCCATGCCAAAGGCACTTAAACAAATTTGGCAGTCATGGGCTAAGTGGGAAAGTCTTCTTCTAGATCAATAACTGGTTAAAACAGGGGATCTCAGGACAAAGTTTTTGGTGGCCTCAGAGAATCATAGAAGATTAGGGTTGGAAGAGCACTCAGGTTATCTAGTTCAACCCCCTGCTCAAAGCAGGACCAACCACAACTAAATCATCCCAGCCAGGGCATTGTCAAGCCAGGCCTTAAAAACCTGTGTAGATGGAGATTCTACCACCTCCCTAGGTAACCCATTCCATTGCTGCAGCACCATCCCAGTGAAATAGTTTTTTTCCTAATATCCAACCTAAACCTCCCCTACTGCAACCTGAGACCATTGCTTCTTGTTCTGTCATCTGCCACCACTGAGAACAGCCAAGCTCCATCTTCTTTGGAACCCCCCTTCAGTAGTTGAAGGCTGCTAGCAAATCCCTCCTTATTATTCTTTTCTGCAGTCTAAATAAGCCTAGTTGCCTCAGCCTCTCCTTGTAAGCCATGTGCCCCAGCCCCCTAATCATTTTTGTTGCCCTCCACTGGTCTCTGTCCAATTTGTCCACATCCTTTCTGTAGTGGGGGCCCCAAAACTGGACACAATACTTCAGATGCTGTCTCACCAACGCCAAATAAAGGGGAATAATCACTTCCCTCGATCTGCTGGCAATGCTCCTACTAATACAGTCCAATATACTGTTAGCTGTCTTGGCAACAAGGGCAGACTGTTGACTCATATCCAGCTTCTCATCCACTGTAATCCCCAGGTCCTTTTTTGCAGAATTTCCGCGTAGCCAATCGGTCCCCAGCCTGTAGCAGTGTATGCGATTCTTCCATCCTAAGTGCAGGATTCTTCCATCCTAACTTGTTCTTGTTGAACCTCATCAGATTTTTTTTAGCCCAATCCTCCAATTAGTCTATCCCTACCCTCTAGTGTATCTACCTCTCCCCACAGCTTAGTGTCATCTGCGAACTTGCTGAGGGTGCAATCCATCCCATCGTCCGGATCATTAATGAAGATGTTGAACAAAACTGACCCCAGGACGGACCCTGGGGTACTCCGCTTGATACCACCTGCCAATTAGACATTAAACTGTTGATCGCTACCCATTGAGCTTGACGAGATAGCCAGCTTTCTATCCATCTTATAGTCCATTCATCTAATACATACTTTTTTAACATGCTGGCAAGAATATTGTGGGAGATGGTATCAAAAGCTTTGCTCAAGTCAATATATTTCACATCTACCGCTTTCCCCATATCCACAGAGCCAGTTATCTCATCATAGACGGCAATCAGGTTGGTCAGGCATAACTTGCCTTTGGTGAATCCATGTTGACTGTTCCTGATCACCTTCTTCTCCTCCAAGTGTTTCAAAATAGGGCCTGCTCCATGATTTTTCCAGGGACTGAGGTGAGGCTGACCGGTCTGTACTTCCCCGGATTCTCCTTCTTCCCTTTTAAAAGATGGGCACTGTGTTTGAGTAATGGTCTCAAGTTGCAGTGGGGGCAGCAGTTGACCCACCATAGTGAAGACACCGAGGTGAGTAGGTCTAAGTACATCGACTTCAGTTACGTTATTCACTTAACTGAGATCGATTCCCCCTCCCGCCCCCAGTGTAGATCAGGCCTTAGATACATTCATGGAAGATAAGTTTATCAATGGCTATTAGCCAAGATGCTCTGGGCACCCCTATACTTTGGACTGTCAGAATATGGGACTGGACAACAGGGGGTGGATCACTCAATAATTGTGCTGTTCAGTTCATTCTCTCTAAAGCATCTGGCATTGGCCAGTGCTGGAAGTCATGATTCTGAGATAGATGGACCATTGCTCTGAACCAGTATGGCTGTTCTTAGGTAATATATTTTATTGCTGCACAAACAGCTAACATACATATCTTACAGAAATAAGTTATACACAAATATGACAGGATTAATACACTATTTCTGTATTTTGGAGGAGGAGCATTATAAAATAGAAGCCTTTCCCCTTATTTCAATGGGTTTTGGATCAGACCTCTAGTAAATTGAGAGTTAAAGTTCTTTGACTTGAATTGGAATGTTTTGTGTGCTTGTCAGCTTTCAAATGTGATACATAGAGATAATGTGGGGGGGGTTGGTGCCAGGGTTCACTAAAAGTGGGACAGTGACACTAGGTAATTGGCACGGATGAGTGGCAAAAACAGGAGATGTGGGATTTATCAGTTTAACAAAGGATTTGTAACTTTTCCTGGGTCTCAGGTGCATTGGCTTCCCAAGTGTTGGCGGCAGCATCTAGCTGGATGACTGCTGATCCCATAATGTTGACAATCCTGTCATATTGGCTCCATGCAAAGCATATGTGGTTAATGGATAGTGCCCGGACTATGTACACTTCAGAAACCCCAGCTGAGCAAATCCAATAAGTGTGTATAGTAAGGCCAGATACTGAATTGCAGTGTCAATATTTGGTCTACAAATAAATGCAAGAATGAGCAGAGTAGGAGCTGAACTGAGGTTCAGAGCAATTCTGTGTGATGAAGGCAATGGATATGTGGCTACAAGCAATTAAATCAATGGTGTTAAATAAGGACCATTCATTTCCAGTTAAATCATCCATTCATTCACATACACAAAAATGTCTATAGCAAGTTGTCATAAATGGAAGGGTAACCACCTTTCTGTATACAGAACTATAAAATCCCTCCTGGCCAGCGGCAAAACCTTTTCACCTGTAAAGGGTTAAGAAGCTCAGATAACCTCGCTGGCACCTGACCAAAATGACCAATGAGGAGAAAAGATACTTTCAAAGCTGGAGGGGGTATGTGGGGGGAAACAAAGGGTCTGTCTGTCTGTGTGACGCTTTTGCTGGGAACAGATCAGGAATGCTCTTCAGAATTCCTGTAAAAAGTTAGTAAGCAATCTAGCTAGAAATGTGTTAGATTTTCTTTTGTTTAATGGCTGGTAAAATAGGTTGTGTTGAATGGAATGTATATTCCTGTTATTGTGTCTTTCTGTAACTTAAGGTTTTGCTAGAGGGATTCTCTATGTTTTGAATCTGATTACCCTGTAAAGTATTTACCATCCTGATTTTACAGAGGTGATTCTTTTACTGATATTCTATGATTCTATTATTCTATGTGAGCTCCTGCGGGAGTGGTGTTCCCCTTCAGCTTTACTCTATGCTGAAGACTTTGGATTAAATTCACAGTCCAGCTCAAAATAGTAAGACATTCTTTACATGCACTCTTAGAGACTTGCTCAAAACTTTATTAATCCATAAAGTTAGTAATAACCCCTCCAGTGTCAATATTTCTTTTTCTGTTCTGTTAATGCTTGGTCGAGCAGCCTCTAAGCTCCATGACTTTTGATGCAGAGCTGAAACAACCTTTAACGGCATTTCTTTCTACAACGCTTATCAATATAGTAGGTGTTTTCTAGACAGAATAGATTTCTTTGGTCAATATACTGTTTATGTCAAACTAATTTTTTCCCCATCAGTCAGTCTTTGACCTTATTTTTACAGTGATTCTTTAAAATATCTTTATGAAATGCTACATTTCATTTTATCTATTATCCATACAACATAGAACCAGGTTCAGAATGAATTCAATTTGACAAGCATCTGATGAATTGTAAAGGAGTAGGCAGGCCCACAGTTAGTCCTACTATAGGCTTTATAAATTATGCAGTGGTACTTTTCAGTTTTTTGAGAACCCATTAGAAACCTTCAGGATATTTTTAGGGTTTATTGAGATTTAAAAAAAAATGATGCTTTGCTTTCAGCATTCTTATTTATTTTTAATGATATATTTGTCTTCCTGAATTTGATATGAAGCGAAATATCTCTCAGTACCACAAAAGGGAAGGGTTCTCCAGGTAAGTGCCCCTCAGTGTAACTGATGGCCAAAGCTGACTTGAGCACCCAATCCTGACCTTGAAAGAGCTAACAACTGCAAAACAGGAAGATTTAAGGGAATAAAAATTACCTGACACCTGGAAATATTGGCCCAAATCCTGTAGTTTCTAGTACTTATTGGGATGAAACTTTCACTGAAGTCTCTGAATTCAGGAACCATGTTCATTCCTGGAACTTTCATATGAAAGGGAAGGGTAGATATGACCCCATCTCCACCCTCCCTGCACCCACACAAAGGTCAAGGACAATCTTGGACTTTAGGCTTTTATTTGAATTGGGATTTTGCAGTGAGGCTTTCCTCACAAGTACCACCTCTTGTTCTTTCTCAATATTCCATAAGAGGTCAAATTTCCCCACACAAAGATCTTTGTGACATTGGGAAAACTGAAAGATTTGAATAGGAATTCACATGTTTACTTTTTCTATAACAGAGTTTCGGTATAACCATTTTTATTATGTGTGTACTATATTACTTTGCCTTTCCTCACAACCCCAGCATTTCTCTATTATTTTCCCATTGGCTTTTCATGTACTCGTGATAGCCCAATGAGGTCTGAATATAGTTGAGAAGATAGTGACTTACATTATGAACATAGTGAGATAAACTCTGTGCTGATGTAAAATGGTGCAACTGGTGGATGTACACCAGTTTACACCAGCAGATAATTCAGCTTACAGGGGGTATTTTTTTGGTCCCAAGAGATTAAGATTGACCTCAGTGACTATTTATAAACATTGAGGTCATTGTTTATCCAAGAGATAAGAAATACTAATATTGAAATTTTAATTGATAGATAGGAAATCAACGACTGTGAAGGAGGACCATGCCAAGGGCCAGGCAGTATTTAAACACCCGTCTAAGCGTTTAACACAGACTTTAAGTAGTGCTAGGGCTGCTGGCAGGCGGGAGGTGTTGGGGATGGGAGGAGCTATGGAGTTGGCACCTATGCTTACTCATGTGAGTAATTCCGTTGGCTTCATTGTCACATAAACAAGGACTACATGTGTGCTTGAGCATTGGCAACTGTACTCCTTTCTTATTTCTAACTTGACTGTTTTAAAACATTCTTGAAACCACAATTTTTCTCTTACATGGAACAATTTGCTCTAATATGGTAGGTTTCTTTTAACACACGCTTTATTGCAGGTCTTACTGACTATATTTAAATTGAAATCTTTATTCCATGAATTTATTAGCTTATCTATATTAAATTTCATCAAGGTGAAAAAAATATTTGTAGCTGAAGAAATATTTGTAGATGACTAAGGCTGAGCTTTTCCTTTTATTTGGCTGATGTTTTTAGTGAAGTCAGGAAGGTTTCAGGGGATATTGTTCCATTTCAGGTTTGTTATCTCTTCAAGCATATGTCTTATTGGAAGATATTGCTGATGGCTGTTTTATCTAAATTAAATACTTCTTTTCCTCTTTCTTTTTTTTTTTAAAGAATGGATATATGCCCTCATCAAGTTATTGTATAATATAGAAAAATATTTTTCAATTCCTTTCTGCAAAAAAAAATGCTCTTAATCTTAAAGATAGGGTGATCCCATAATCTTCTATCACTCAACCTTTCTCTGGTATGTTATGTATCAGTAATACATTGTCAATTAGTAAAATTATGTACTTTTGAATATTTTACTCTACATCTGATTTAGGGTTCAGTATTTCAAGGTGCTGTATATTGCTGAAAGGAGGTGGCGAATCAAAGTATCAATGTTCAATATTTGCTAAGTGCACATGCAACTCAACTGAAATCCAGTAAATACAAATAATGTCTGTCAGTACTATTTTTAGGCTTCTACATACTCTGAATGCAATCCCAGAGTTGTATCATATTTCAGCATGCTTAAAAGCTGCACTTAAAGGAACTTGATAGCAAGGACAGCCAAATACACCATCCACATTCAGAGAAATCTACTAGAGCTGTTACATTTTTTCACACGCAAAGAACAAATGGATACATTAAGAATGACCTTCATTTTAGATTTAGAAATCAACAGAAGAAATTTTTTTAAAAATATTCAACAAAAGAGTGTACATGCACCTTCTGCTGGAAGCAGTATGGTGCCCGCATGGAAAAAAGTTGCGAAACGATTGTCTGCTGTTTCTTTCACGGAGGGAGGGCGACTGACGACATGTACCCAAAACCACCAGGAACAATGTTTTTGCCCCATCAGGCATTGGGAGCTTAACCCAGAATTCCAATGGGCGGCAGAGACTGCGGGAACTGTGGGATAGCTACCCACAGTGCAACTCTCTGAAAGTCGACACTAGCCTCGCTACTGTGGACGCACTCCGCCGACTTAATGTGCTTAGTGAATTAGTGTAGAGACACACACAATCAACTGTATAAAATTGCTTTCTAAAATATCAACTTCTATAAATTTGACCTAATTTCATAGTGTAGACATAGCCTATGAGCCATCAATGTGATTCAGCCATGTAAAAGGCTAATGCAGTCCTAGGACACATTAGGCAAGGTATTTCCAGTAGAGACAGAGAATTGTTAGTACCATTATACAAGGCACTGATGAGTCTCATCTGGAATACTGTGTACAATTCTGGTCTCCCATGTTTAAGAAAGATGAATTCAAAATGGAACAGTTGCAGAGAAGGGCTACTAGGATGATCCGAGGAATGGAAAACCTACCTTATGAGAGGAGACTCAAAGAGCTTGGCTTGTTTAGCTTAACCAAAAGAAGACTGAGGCAAGATATGATTGGTCTCTATAAATACTTCAGAGGGATAAATACCAGGGTGGGAGAGCAGTTATTTAAGTTAAGCACCAGTGTGGACACAAGAACAAATGAATATAAACTGAGCTTCAACAAGTTTAGGCTCCAAATTAGGCAAAGGTTTCTAACCATCAGAGGAGTGAAGTTCTGGAACAGTCTTCCAAGGAGAGTGGTGTGGGCAAAAAACCTAACTAGCTTCAAGACTGAGCTTGATAAGTTTATGGAGGAGATGGTATGATGGGCCATGTGCCATTTTAGGCAGTCCCATTTGCAACTGCCAGTAGCAAAAATCCCCCATGGCAGGAGACAGGACACTAGATGGGGATTGCTCTGTATTAGCACAGGGAATTCTTTCTTTTGTATCTGCCTAGTGGGTCTTGCCCACATGATCAGGGCCTAACTGATCACCATATTTGGGGTTGGGAAGGAATTTCCCCCACCACCCCAGGTCAGATTGGCAGAGACCTTGGGGGGGGGGGTCACCTTCCTCTGCAGTATGGGTTGTGGGTCACTTGCAGGTTTAAACTAGTGTAAATGGTGAATTTTCTGTAACTTGAAGAGTTTAAACCATGATTTGAGGACTTCAGTAACTCAGCCAGAGGTTGGGGGTCTATTTCAGGAGTGGGTGGGTGAGGTTCAGTGGCCTACAATGTGAAAGAGGTCAGATTAGATGATAACGATGGTCCCTTTGGACATTAAAGTCTGTGACTCTATGAGCAGAAGCAGCAGTCTGTCACCCTATACCTCTAGGTGAATCACCCCCCCCCATTTTTATAGTATTATTTGCTTACTTTTTCTTCTTCTAAAGCAGAGGCAGCATAGGATACTCATGGGATAGAAAGTCTTTACCAACAAATGTTATATCTGGACCCAGCAGGGAAGGATATAGACACACAGGGAGCTGTTTTGTCTTTATTGTTCAGGTAACAAAACTGAAACCAACACAAAAATAAGGCTTTGCACTGGGAGTGGAGTACTCAAATATTTAAAGGGCAGGACATCACAGAAATGGTGACTAGAAGAAGCCAGTGGATAAACCAGTGTAACAATTTTATTAATCTAGAACAAGTAACTGCACAACTTCCACAAGCAGGGACAGTGGTTGTCAACAGAGCAGGTCAATGTTTTTTTTTTTTTCAGACAGACAATGCAGATCAAGGTGACATGTAGTTCTGTCAAGGTACAGAACAGGACTAAAAACACACACCACAAAACTCTCTCCCCCTGAATACCCCAAACCCACAGCATAGCAAGTATTCTGCACCAAATTTAGCTTTCTAAGGTAGGATTTTCAAAAGCGCTTGGGATTGTTTTTACTCTACTCCAATTGAAATTGGATGGAATTTTACTATTTACTTCAAGGAGAGCAGTTGAACCAATGCTGAGTGCTTCTGAAAGTGACATTCCAGTGGATTTAAAGGTGCAACCCCTCTATAGAATGTATTTAAGAAATCTAACAATGGTGACACAGGAACAGATCACACTAGGAAGGTCCTCATCCAAAATAAATGGTTCAGCCTCTTGACCAGACACAGATGAAAAAGATAGAAGCAGTGGCCCAAACAGTATATGATAGTCTAAAAGCAGCTGTAGATCCAACACATCTTTTGTTGCAAAACAAGTAACAAATGACAGACAAACCCTTATATATATATATATGTCACTTGATATAATTCATGCCAAATTCTCCAGTTGCTTCCCTCAACATGCCATTATCACTTCAGTCCCATCTGGACTGAGATTTAGCCATCTCATCATTCTCCATGTCAGTGTCAACAAGGCACCGAGTAATATTCTGGATTTCACTAATAGGATCAGACCAGATAGAGACATACAGCTACTATTAGTGTCAGCCTACCAAAGGCCCCCAACCTAGGTCTTCTCTCTAACTTTCATAACAGCTTCATAAACATATTAAATAAGAGAAATGGCAAGACAGAAACTCAGAAGAGGTGGATTCCATGACAAATGATGCACTAACAGAGACAAAGATCTCTTGGAGTCCTGCCAATCCCTCAAATCACATCTGGAGAAGACTAGGTGATCAGTGCAGTACATAGGATCCAGGTTATATTCTCACATTGCCCTACCTCAGCCAGGCAGGTCCCTGCATTCTACATCAGCTGAACTTGCAAAGGGTTACGAAAGATCATCACAATTAGAGCACATTACAGTAACATAAAAAGCCCTGGTGACAAAATCAGTGGTGACAAATACAAAGATAACTGTGATGAGGTTAGCATGTGAGAGGGAAAAAAAATCACTGTATCTACATATTCAGTAATCCCACAGAACCCAAAGGCTGTGAAGTATATTAGAAGAAGGACAACACTACAGTATTGTGGGGTGGAACTTAAGGACCCAAGGAAAATTTTCTCTTTTTCCAGCAGTGGTTCTTGTACCAAAATACCATGAGAAAAATAAACTTTGAAGAGAGCGAAAAAAGGAGATTTTATTTTATTTTAAATTATTAGTAACACGTGATCGCCCCTTAGACTTGTTTCAGAGTAGCAGCTGTGTTAGTGTGTATTCGCAAAAAGAAAAGGAGGACTTGTGGCACCTTAGAGACTAACCAATTTATTTGAGCATAAGCTTCATGAGCTACAGCTCACTTCATCGGATGCATGTTGTTTCAACCCATAGCATATAGATAATACAGAAAGAAATATAGTTTATCTGCAGACTATGTCACATGCTGCTGTATTAAGGAGTACTTCCTAAAGCTGTGCCATAATCTTTGAGAAAAGTAGCTTTTTGTTTATATGTTGCAAATCTCTATTTTTGCAAGTTAGTTTATGTCAAATTGTACTTTAAAGGTAAACCAGGTTCTTACAAAGAATAAAGTCAATTGATTATGCATTGAAAAGATTCCACTTGAATGTGTTTGCTATTAAAGTGCTATAGATGTAGGAAGATGGACCTTTTAAACAGTGTTTAAGTATTTATGCATTTGATGTTTATTAATGGTATAGGATCACTGAAGGGGAAAGGTATACAAATCTGAAATGAAAATATAATCTGTGAAATATATTTACAAAGCACATCATTCTCAGAAGTAACCTTATATAGCTTTTGATGTTTGGACATTGGTATTATTGCAAACGACTTCTGCTATCTTTTAGCATAAATGATTTAAGATAACACTGTTAACTATAAATATATGGCAACAGTTAGTCCTTGCATCATAGTGGTTTATATTCACAGCTGCCATGGGTCTGAAGATAGTAGTAACAATAACAAACAGAAGAATACATTTTCCTAGCATTATGCTAGAGGCACAACAGACATTTATTGAGGTGAGTGGTGGTCTTGTGGCTAAAGCACAGGGCTTGAGGTCAGGACATAGTGGTCTAGTCTTGGCCCTGTCTCATTCTTCTTGTGTGACCATTTGCATGTCAATGCACCTCAGTTTTCCCATCTCTGGAATGAGGGTTATTCTGAAGCATAGTTCATGCATTTGTGTAAAATGCTTTTATAGCCTCAAAGGAAGTGCATAGTACTGATAATTACTAACATGAGTTGTATGCCTGACTCCAGCACACTTATGTGAGAATGAAATGAACTACAATGAATGAAATTATTGAAGAACCATAAGGCTTGACTGTGCCCTCAGTTACACTGCTGTTAATTAGGATCATCTTCACCGAAGTCAATGGAAGTTACAACCAAGTTTAAAAAAAACGGATGTGAAAATAGAATCAAGCCTCTACTCCTCAAACTCTGGATTTCTGTCTAAGAAATTCAGTTAAAGATTCAGACATGAGCTGGTTCCATGTCACCTATTGTCCATAGTAGAGACGATTGAAAGCATTCTGATAGAATACTTTTTCAGCAGGAAATGCTGATTCAAGTGCATAGAAACATTTTGCAGGAAAGTATTGATTTAGTCTAAATTTTCAATGAAAATTATACAAGCACTTCATTTTGACTTCGTTGTTTTGACCATTATAATGATATTCAAAATAATAACATCAAATTAAGGTCACAATACATTTTGGGGGATTTTTTTTTTGCTGGAAATTTAAACTTTTCCCAGTAGATTTTCATTATGATTTATGAGAGAGGTGTTCCGCACCATGTTATGAGCATTCAAAACAAAACAAACAAACAAAAATAAACAAACCACAGATCTGTTACTTAGGGGAAAGTGATACACTTTTCTGATCAGTAAACATCATGACCTGTTCTTTGTACCGTACCTCACCCTGCCCCTCTGGGAGCTAATCATCAAATCTCCCTATATACCTCCATTCCTTTACTTATACTGCTGCTCCCTCTGTCCCTCCTTATCCTCCAAAATTCCAAGAGGACATCTAGGACTGAACATGTATTCAGCCAACCAGGTCATTCAGTACTTACAGACTATAATATTTTGCTCAGTAAACAGTATGAATAGCCCTACTGTAGTACGTACATGCAAGGAGGTAGAGATAAGGTTGCTGAGGAGCCTTTAACTGTGAATACCTTGATTTTGAGGGATTTGATCACAAATCATCTCATTAACATACAATTAACACAGAGTTGTATTTTTAAAATGTAATTAGAATAAAGATCAGTTGGTGGGGTCAGGGAAAGGATGAGTATGCAATTTTATGTCTCTGCTTGTAAATTGTGACATTGTTTAAAACATTGTGCAATGAGTCTTCAAATTATACATATTTATTTCTCTACTTTAAAAATTTAGATAATGTAAATGTAACCCTTCTGCCCATCAGAATTGGCAGCAACAAGGGTCGGGTTCAATATCTAGGGGATCCATTCCAATAACACAATGCAAACCGGCTCGAGCCCCCACCCAGTGACCTGGGACAAATATATACCACCCCCGCTGGGTGCCTCCAAGAGGCAATACTTCCCCTCTCGCAAGCACATTGTCTGAGTGTAGCAAAAAGCCTTTTAATAACAGATAGAAACAACGTGGCATTATGTTGGGGAAACACCACCAACAGGATTCATAACACAACCCATGAGCAAAAAAACCCACCCCAAGCAAATTGGGGCATGCCCCTTTCCCTTTGGTTCTTGAGTCCAGCAACCCCAAATCACCCAAAGTCCCAAAAGTCCAATGACACAAAAGTCTCTGTCGCTGGTCAGGGCAGCCCCAGAGTTCGAAAATTTATCTGCGGAGCTTTACCTCCCAACCTGGGTGGAGATGGGACGGGGGTAAGAGGCACCATACATGATCTGAAGCTGACTGCTCCACAGCTCCATAGGCCTTCATTCCGCTCCGCCAGCCACCCCACGAACTCCTTCGCTCAGCTCCGCTCTGCGGCCCACAAGCAGCTCCCACCGTCCCACGAACTGCTCCACCAGCCAGTCCACAAACTGCTCCGCGTCCCACCAGCAGCTCCCGCCGTCCTACGAACTGCTCCACCAGCCTGTCCACAAGGCACTCCAGCCATCCCGCAAACTGCTCCACAATATATCTTCAGGCTCCCCCACTACTTCACACAACGCTCAGTGATTTCAGCTCTTAGGTGAATTCAGCTTGTAGTAGGGGAGCCTCAGTGCTGGTGCACCATTAGCCCAAAGTGAGCTCAGCAGCCTGTAACTAGACTCCTAATGGAATCAAAATTAGCTCTGATATTCCACAGTGGAGAGAGGAGGAAGTGCAATTCGCATGTAAGGCCCTCACCAAGGGGCCCATGCCACCAAGTACTAATACTTGTCCCCAGCCTCTCTCAATTCACAGAGTTTTAAAACCCATGACCCTTGCCTAGCGAGTGCTACTTAGTTGATGGTGAGTCCCTCCATCATAACAAAAGGCCACGTACAGTTCCAAGCACAGTTCCCATAATCAGGGTAATAACAATTAATTCTTCCTGCCCCAATAACAGAGACACTGGGGATCCCACAGCAGCCAAAGTGACCATTTGGGCAGCTATGGCCTCATTCTAGGTGGGGTGGGTGTGCCTATGCAAATGAGATTGGCCCCTGAAGTTCTTTTCCACAACTTGCCACACCTCACCACCAGATATCAGGGTGGAGCTCATCCTGACACTGCTTACATATATACCTGACAAGCTGTAAATACTTTGGCCATAATTAAATGATAATTCATTATATGTGTCCATGAGATCTGAAAGTAGCAAATATATTTTACACTAGCTTAGCATTGGGAAGGCAGATAAGTATAGTGGATACTATAAAGTGTTCTGTGTTAAGTTCAACTGTTTCCTAACAACTTATAATTACTTTCAAAGAGCATTATTTCACTAGACAACTTGCTGCTGTGAGGAAGATTAAAGGGATCACAGTTTAAAGAGGAGAAATATTCATTCATGAGTTATATTTTTTGATCGTGAGAACTTTGTTCTCCGTATTATGACATAATAGTAGTTTTGCTGGTGAAAAGTAATTGTCAATCTACAGCATGTGCTGCATTTGAACATAAACCTGTTTTTGAAGCATGGAGTTGGACAGCATTTGATTGTTCTCTATGTTCTGTGTTCATATTACTGGCTAACTTTGTAGTTATTTTCCACTTGCTTAAGTCCATTCTTTAATAAAATAATGAAATAATATTAACAATAACAATAATAGGGTTTTGTCCATGAGAGACCTGGACAATCAAAACATTCTTAATGCTGCATTACATACAAAAAAACTATTGTGACAAAGCTCTGTCCTTGCCTCCATGGGTCCCACATTTCCTGGCGGATTTCACTATCCTCAGAGGCTCACTGTGACCCTGCACGTAACCCTTCTCTCTCTAGAGACAAGGGTCACAGTCTACTGAGCCATTTTCATCATAAGCCAATGAGGGAGGTGAGGAGAAGTTATCCTTTCTTGCACAGTCCCTGTTGTCTCCCAGTCTCAATGATTAATCAGGGGGCAAAGGTGGTGGTGGGGAGCCTGGGCCCACCCTCTACTCTGGTCTCCAGCCCAGGGACCCTAATAGTATCAGCTATGGTAGCTGACCTTTTAGAAACATGACATGTACAATTCCCTGGGCTACTTCCCACACAGCAGGCCTCATTTCCTCAAGCTCCACTTCACCCTTACCTCAGGACCTCCTTCCTTGGGCCTGATATGGTGTGTACTACTCAGCCTCTCCAACAGCACAACTTCCTCCCACAGCTCCTGACATGCACACCCACCTGACTAACTGGGAGGCTTTGAACTAGTTTCAGTGAGCTCCTGATTGGCTTCAGGTGTCCCAATCAACCTAGCCTTCTCCCTGCCTTCTGGAAAGTTCTTAATTGGCCCCAGGTGTCTTAATTAACCTGGAGCAACTGCCATTTCACTTATCCTGGTACCAGGGATTTGTTTAGCCTGGAACTAATATATCTATCTCCCACTACTTTTCTATAGCCATCTGGCTTTGCCCCATCACACTATGTTGAAAGAGCATTAGGTTGGCAAAATTAAGCTCTCAAAATTTAGTAAATCACAGAATTAAGTTTGCCAGTGCAATCTTAATGTGGCTCTCATGTATATATTTGTTATGATAGAGTCTTAATTACATGATCACATACTATTCTTTTCCATAAGATCCCTGCCTCTTTCAGTACACAGGACGCATAGTGCTCACTAATAAAATTCTATTAAATCTTTCATTTTATCCTCTTCATTCAAGGTATAGCCATAGACATTTATTTATTTAAACCCTGCTCTGAAGACAAAATTGTGAATGTCCACATGGGTTTTTCTTTGGCACTCATCACCACAATAACCAAGTGCTTCAAGAAGATTAATCAGTCTATCACCACAACAATCCTATGAGATGAGGAGGAGTGTACAGCAATTATGAGCACCCAAAATGATATATCTAGGGATTTATTTTTCTGATTATTTAGCATTAGTCAGCACTTTGCTTGATCAGTGGTCATTGTCTTCAGTTGCAACTGTGAATGCTCAGCGCTTCTGCAAATCAGGCTCCAGGTTTCTCGAGTCAGGCATTCAGAAAATGAGGAACACATGAATCATGACAACTTATAAAGTGTTTGGTGTAATTTACTTGCCCTACCTCACACAGAAATTCTGTGGCAGAGCCAGAAATAGAATCCAGTTACATAAGAACAAAAGAACGGTCATACTGGGTCAGACCAAAGGCCCATCTAGCCCAGTATCCTGTCTTCCGATAGGGCCAATGCCAGGTGCCCCAGAGAAAATGAACACAACAAGTAATCATGAAGTGATCTGTCCCTTATCGTCCATTTCCAGTTCTGGCAAACAGAGACTAGAGACATCATCCCTGCCCTTCCTGGCTAATAGCCATTGATGGACCTATCTTCCATGAATTTATCTAGTTCTTTTTTAAACCCTGTTATAGTCTTGGCCTTCACAGCATCCTCTGGTAAGGAGTTCCACAGGTTGGCTGTGTGTTGTATGAAAAAATACTTCCCTTTCTTTGTTTTAAACCTGCTGTCTATTAATTGTATTTGGTGGCCCCTAGTTCTTGTGTTATGAGAAGGAGTAAATAACACTTCCTTGTTTACTTTCTTCACACCAGTCATGATTTTATAGACCTCAATCATGTCCCCTCTTAATCGTCTCTTTTCCAAGCTGAAAAGTCCTAGTCTTATTAATCTCTCCTCATATGGCAGCCATTCCATACCCCTAATAATTTTTGTTGCCCTTTTCTGCCCTTTTTCAAGTCTAATATACCTTTTTTTGAGATGTGGCGACCACATCTGCACTCAGTATTCCAGATGTATATGTACTATGTGTGATGGGTTGGATCACAGAAACCCCCTTTGGGCTGCCAATTGATGTGCTGAGACTACCCCTGAGTCTGTTTCCCCTGGCAGCTTGGGACTTCAGTGCCCTGCCTGGTTTGAGCCAGACCGGCTAGCCTGCTGCAAACCCAGACCCAGGTCTGAACCATGTCCCCTAACAGCTGCAGGCTCAATTGAAAACAGCTTAAGAAATGTTCCTGTCTCCAACACTCAAATGCCCAGCTCCCAGTGGGGTCCAAACCCCAAATAAATCTATTTTACCCAGTATAAAGCTTATGCAGGGTAAACTCATAAATTATTCACCCTCTATAGGACTGATAGAGAGAGATGCACAGCTGTTTGCCACCCCAGGTATTAATACATACTGTGGGTTAAATAATAAGTAAGAAGTGATTTTATTAAATACAAAAGTAGGATTTAAGAGGTTCCAAGTAATGCCAGACAGAACAAAGTAAATTACCAAACAAAATAAAATAAATCATGCAAGTCTATGCCTAATATAGTAAGAAAATAATTACAGATGAAATTTCACCCTCAGAGACGTTTCAGTAAGCTTCTTTTACAGACTAGCCTCCTTCTAGTCTGGGTCCAGTAATCACTCCCACCCTGTGGTTACTGTCCTTTGTTCCAGTCTCTTTCAGGTAACCTTTGGGGTGGAGAGGCTATCTCCTGAGCCAGCTGAAGACAAAATGGAGGGGTGTCCCAGGGCTTTAAATAGACTTTCTCTTGTGGGTGATCCCCCTCCTCTTTCCTATCCAGAATTCAGCTCCAAGGTGGAATTTTGGAGTCACCTGGGCAAGTCACATGTCCATGCATGACTGAGTTCCTTACCAGCCAGGCCACATTCCTGGGAAAGATCAGATGTGGATTGGCATCTCCAGGTTCATTGTTGGTTTAAGTGTCTCTTGACTGGGCACCCTTTACTGATAATAGTCTTTTCTCAGGAAGCTGACCAACTGCTTCACTGAGGCTACTTAAAATTAAACAAGTACATAGCTAATATTCATAACTTCGTATACAAAAATGATACATGTCTACAAATAGGATGAATATATTTAGTAGATCATAACCTTTACAGAGATGTGATACATGGCCTATGTAGCATAAAACATATTCCAGTTACGTCTATATATACATTCATAAGCATATTCCCATAAAATATTATGGGGTGCAACGTCACACCATGGATTTATATAGATGCAATATGATCTTTTCTGTCATATTATCTATCCCTGTCTTAATGATTCACAACATTCTGTTTGCTTTTTTGACCTCCACTGCATATTGAGTGGATGTTTTCAGAGAACCATCCAAAATGACTCCAAGATCTCTTTCTTGAGTGGTAACAGCTAATTTAGACCCCATCATTTTATATGTATAGTTGGGATTATGTTTTCCAATGTGCATTACTTTGCATTTATCAACATTGAACTTCATCTGACACTTTGTTGCTCAGACACCCCGTTTTGAGAGATCCTTTTGTAGCTCTTCGCAGTCTGCCTGGGACTTAACTATCTTGAGTAGTTTTCTATCATCTGCAAATTTTGACACCTCACTGTTTACCCCTTTTTCCAGATCATTTATGAATATGTTAAATAGGACTGGGTCCAGTACGACCGCTATTTACCTTTCTCCATTCTGAAAACTGACCATTTATTCCTACCCTTTGTTTCCTATCTTTTAACCAGTTACCAGTCCATGAGAGAAACTTTCCTCGTATCCTATGACTGCTTACTTTGCTTAAGAGCCTTTGGTGAGGGACCTTGTCAAAGGCTTTCTGAAAATATAAATACACTTTTTACAGTGACCCCCTCAAAGAATTATAGTAGATTGGTGAGGCATGATTTCCCTTTACAAAACCCATGTTGACTATTCCCCAAAAAATTATGTTCATCTATGTGTCTGTCAACTTTGTTCTTTACTATAGTTTCAACCAGTTTTCCCAGCACTGAAGTCAGGCTTACTGGCCTGTAATTGTTTTTGCAGGGTCTCCTCTGGAGCCCTTTTAAAAATTGGTGTCACGTTAGCTATCCTCCAGCCATTTGGTACAGAAGCTGATTCAAATGATAAGTTAGAGATGACAGTTAGTAGACCTGCAATTTCACATTTGAGTTCCTTCACAACTCTTGGGTGAATACCATCTGGTCCTGGTGACTTATTACTGTCCATAATGGCATTAAACTGCCTTAATCACATTGTTTCTCTTATGGCAGTCCCATGCCTCATTCATTACACACCTTCCAACTTCTGGAACAAGTGGAACAGAGGACAAGCAATATAACATACAAGTGGAATGAATAATGTGAGTAAATCAACCCGAAAGAGGCAGAATTTTTGAAGTTAGATCTTTTGTGCCTAAGGGGGCAGCAGAGGATTCTTAAATAAAAAGTATGAGCAAGCCTCACACAAGAATATGAGAAATAACTCCTTGTCTCTCCACTGCCCCTCAAAAATTGATGATATGAGAAAGCACTTTCAACCTATTAAATTAACAATGAATGCATTTGACTCTCGGCTACATCAACTGGAAGGAACAGTAAACAGTTTAGAGGTTCAAAGAGATTGTCAGAGAAAATTCTCTTCAAAATGAATGCATAATTAAGATCCAGGAAATCAGGGTGGAGTATGTCCCTGATTCATGCAACAGCATCAGGGACCCATTGTGTATTCACAGTTCTGCTCATCTTTGTGTTAACCATATTGTAGTCAACCTTTGAAGACATCTGTAAGTGAAATTTATTTTTCCCATAGTAGGGATTTTTCAAATGCACAAAATGATTTAAAACATTGTTTAAATTGTAGACAGTTGATTTTTATTTGCCCATTTTTATTTTTTGTTAATGTTTATGGTGAAGTGCATTGGCAGTGCAAAATTTAAAGTTGTTTGACGCATCCATTTGGTTACACTGTAAACAAGAAGACATCCTCAAAATGATTACTGATATTAGCAGGTCTCATTGTAAGAAGAAATTACTTTCACGTTCCCTGATGGAAAAGCCTAATCTCCAAGACAATAAGGACACAGAAAACAGAATTTACATTGTAAACTCTTTGAGGGAGGAACAGTCTTTTGTTCCACGTTTGTACAGTCCCTAGCACAGCGGGTCCACAAATAATAAATAAATAATAATAATACATTCTCAGACTTCAGGGAACAAGACCAAAAGCTAGACTCCTCCATTTTAGGGGAAAAGAGAGTTACTCCTCCTGTTTTATTATGAAATAGAAGTTTGTTTGTGAATGAAACAGAGTTCTGCTAATTTACAACAGCTGATATGGTCCTAAATCTTACGCCATTTTTTAACTCACACAGTACTTGGACCAGAAACTCTTGAGTTCTAATCCTGCATCATTTAACTTACATTTTGACGTTGGGTAAGTCATCTAGACCACTATTTTCAAACCTGGTTGCCTCAAATTATGCTTCATTTTTGGCACCTAAATAGAATCATAGAATCATAGAATATCAGGGTTGGAAGGGACCTCAGGAGGTCATCTAGTCCAACCCCCTGCTCAAAGCAGGACCAATCCCCAATTAAATCATCCCTGCCAGGGCTTTGTCAAGACTGACCTTAAAAAATTCTAAGGAAGGAGATTAGAATCTATCTACCACCTCCCTAGTTAACGCATTCCAGTGTTTCACCACCCTCCTAGTGAAAAAAAAAATTCCTAATATCCAACCTAAACATCCCCCACTGCAACTTGAGACTGTTACTCCTTGTCCTGTCCTCTTCTACCACTGAGAATAATCTAGAACCATCCTCTCTGGAACCACCTCTCAGGTAGTTGAAAGCAGCTATCAAATCCCCCCTCATTCTTCTCTTCTGCAGACTAAACAATCCCAGTTCCCTCAGCCTCTCCTCAGAAGTCATGTGTTCCAGACCCCGAATCATTTTTGTTGCCCTTCGCTGGACTCTCTCCAATTTATCCACATCCTTCTTGTAGTGTGGGGCCCAAAACTGGACACAGTACTCCAGATGAGGCCTCACCAATGTCGAGTAGAGGGGGACAATCACATCCCTCGGTCTGCTCGCTATGCCCCTGCTTATCCATCCCAAAATGCCATTGGCCTTCTTGGCAACAAGGGCACACTGCTGACTCATATCCAGCTTCTCGTCCACTGTCACCCCTAGGTCCTTTTCCGCAGAACTGCTGCCTAGCCATTTGGTCCCTAGTCTGTAGCGGTGCATTGGGTTCTTCCGTCCTAAGTGCAGAACCCTGCACTTATCCTTATTGAACCTCATCAGATTTCTTTTGGCCCAATCCTCCAATTTTCTAGGTCCCTCTGTATCCCATCCCTGCCCTCAAGCGTATCTACCACTCCTCCCAGTTTAGTATCATCTGCAAATTTGCTGAGGGTGCAATCCACACCATCCTCCAGATCATTTATGAAGCTATTGAACAAAACCGGCCCCAGGACCGACCCCTGGGGCACTCCACTTGACACCGGCTGCCAACTAGACATGGAGCCATTGATCACTACCCGTTGAGCCAGACAATCTAGCCAACTTTCTACCCACCTTATAGTGCATTCATCCAGCCCATACTTCTTTAACTTGCTGACAAGAATACTGTGGGAGACCGTGTCAAACGCTTTGCTAAAGTCAAGAAAGAATACATCCACTGCTTTCCCTTCATCCACAGAACCAGTAATCTCATCATAGAAGGCGATTAGATTAGTCAGGCATAACTTTCCCTTGGTGAATCCATGCTGACTGTTCCTGATCACTTTCCTCTCATGTAAGTTCTTCAGGCTTGATTCTTTGAGGACCTGCTCCATGATTTTTCCAGGGACTGACTTGAGGCTGACTGGCCTGTAGTTTCCAGGATCCTCCTTCTTCCCTTTTTTAAAGATTGGCACTACATTAGTCTTTTTCCAGTCATCTGGGACTTCCCCGTTCGCCACGAGTTTTCAAAGATAATGGCCAATGGCTCTGCAATCACAGCCGCCAATTCCTTTAGCACTCTCGGATGCAACTCGTCCTGCCCCATGGACTTGTGCACGTCCAGCTTTTTTGAATAGTCCCTAACCACCTCTTTCTCCACAGAGGGCAGGCCATCTACTCCCCATGCTGTGATGCCTGGCGCCGCTGTCTGGGAGCTGACCTTGTTAGTGAAGACAGAGGCAAAAAAAGCATTGAATACATTAGGTTTTTCCACATCCTCTGTGACTAGGTTGCCTCCCTCATTCAGTAAGGGGCCCACACTTTCCTTGGCTTTCTTTTTGTTGCCAACATACCTGAAGAAACCCTTCTTGTTACTCTTGACATCTCTTGCTAGCTGCAGCTCCAGGTGCGATTTGGCCCTCCTGATTTCATTCATACATGCCCGAGCAATATTTTTATACTCTTCCCTGGTCATATGTCCAACCTTCCACTTCTTGTAAGCTTCTTTTTTATGTTTAAGATCCGCTAGGATTTCACCATTAAGCCAAGCTGGTCGTCTGCCATATTTACTATTCTTTCGACACATCGGGATAGTTTGTCCCTGTAACCTCAACAGGGATTCCTTGAAATACAGCCAGCTCTCCTGGACTCCTTTCCCCTTCATGTTAGTCCCCCAGGGGATCCTACCCATCCGTTCCCTGAGGGAGTCAAAGTCTGCTTTCCTGAAGTCCAGGGTCCGTATCCTGCTGCTTACCTTTCTTCCCTGTGTCAGGATCCTGAACTCAACCAACTCATGGTCACTGCCTTCCAAATTCCCATCCACTTTTGCTTCCCCCACTAATTCTTCCCGGTTTGTGAGCAGCATTTCAAGAAAAGCTCCCCCCCTAGTTGGCTCCTCTAGCACTTGCACCAGGAAATTGTCCCCTACATTTTCAAAAAACTTCCTGGATTGTCTATGCACGCTGTATTGCTCTCCCAGCAGATATCAGGAAAATTAAAGTCACCCATGAGAACCAGGGCATGCAATCTAGTAGCTTCTGCAAGTTGCCGGAAGAAAGCCGCATCCACCTCATCCCCCTGGTCCGGTGGTCTATAGCTGACTCCCACCACTACATCACTCTTGTTGCTCACACTTCTAAACTTCATCCAGAGACACTCAGGTTTTTCTGCAGTTTCGTACCGGAGTTCTGAGCAGTCATACTGCTCCCTTACATACAGTGCTACTCCCCCACCTTTTCTGCCCTGCCTATCCTTCCTGAACAGTTTATAACCATCCATGACAGTACTCCAGTCACGTGAGTTATCCCACCAAGTCTCTGTTATTCCAATCACGTCATAATTCCTTGACATCACCAGGACCTCCAGTTCTCCCTGCTTGTTTCCAAGGCTTTGTGCATTCATATATAAGCACTTGAGATAACCTGCTGATTGCCCCTCATTCTCAGTATGAGGCAAGAGCCCTCCCCTCACAGATGTTCCTGCCTGTGCTTCCTCCCGGTATCCTGCTTTCCTACTTACCTCAGGGCTTTGTTCTCCTTCCCCCGGTGAATCTAGTTTAAAGCCCTCCTCACTCGGTTAGCCAGCCTGCTCGCAAAGATACTCTTCCCTCTCTTTGTAAGGTGGAGCCCGTCTCTGCCCAGCACTCCTCTTTCATGGAACACCATCCCATGGTCAAAGAATCCAAAGCCTTCTCTCCGACACCACCTGTGTAGCCATTCGTTGACTTCCACGATTCGACGGTCCCTACCCAGGCCTTTTCCTTCCACGGGGAGGATAGATGAGAACACCACTTGCGCCTCAGACTCCTTTATCCTTCTTCCCAGAGCCACGTAGTCCGCAGTGATCCGCTCAAGGTCATTCTTGGCAGTATCATTGGTGCCCACATGGAGAAGCAGGAAGGGGTTGAGATCCGAGGGCTTGATGAGTCTCGGCAGTCTCTCCGTCACATTGCGAATCCTAGCCCCTGGCAAGCAGCAGACTTCTTGGTTTTCCCGGTCAGGGTGGCAGATAGATGACTCAGTCCCCCGGAGGAGAGAGTCCCCGACCACCACCACCCGCCTCCTTCTCTTGGGAGTGGTGGTCGTGGAACCCCCAACCTCAGGACATCGCATCTCATGCCTTCCAACCAGCGGAGTCTCCTTCTGCTTTCTCCCCCCAGACGTATCATCTGGTCCACTCTCTGCAACGGTACCTGTGGAGAGAACATGAAAGCGGTTAGTTACCTGTGTCTGCGTTGCTGGAACCCAGACATTCCCCCTTCTTCTTCTGGAGGTCACATGTTGCCAAGCTTCTTCACTGGCATCTTGGCTCCACTGTGCAACCTGCTCTAAATCTTTAGAGCTTTGTGCCCGTAGAAGCATATCCTGACTTTTGTCCAGAAAATCCTCAGATTCTCGTATGCAACGCAGGGTCGTTATCTGTTGCTCCAGACCTTCAATCTTCTCTTCCAATATGGAGACCAGCTTGCACTTTGTACAGACAAAGTTGCTTCTGTCCTGTGGAAGAAAGACAAACATGGCACATCCAGTGCAGGTCACAATAGCTGAACCTCCCCCCCCCCCCCCCTTCCATATCACCTTCCTACTGTGAGCTTCCTCAGAGAAGTTGGCAAGATGTAAGCCTCACTGGGCTCACTCCAGGTGAACTCCCAGGCAAACTCCTGCTGTGTGCTGCTCTGCTGTTCCCTGCTGCTCAGCTGGTTCGCGGAGCTCTGGCTATTTTTAAACAGCCTTGCTTCTCTGAAACAAACAAACAGACTGCCCCAATGCCCACTCCCTGCAGGCTACCACCCAATCAGGCACTTGCTCAGGCTTTCACACTGCCCTCCCAGCAAACACATACTCGGATACTTACTCAGCAAACACGCACTCGGATACTCACCAATCTCAGGCAAACTCCTGCTGTGTGCTGCTCTGCTGTTCCCCGCTGCTCAGCTGGTTCGTCCCCGCTAAATAGAAGAGATCTGATTTTTAAAGATGCTGAAATCCTGCAACCCTTATTGACTTCCACTTGGCTTCTACTCAGCTCAACATACTGAAAATAAGGTCAACTCATTTCAGAACCTAAATATTTGTTGTTGTTTGAAAAGGTTTTCCTGAATCATTCTGTGCCTGAGCTCCACTATCTCGAAATGGGGATAACATCACTCACTGACCTCACAGGGGTGCAAGGAGGATTACTTAATTAATGTTTCTAAGAGACTGAGATGATGAAAAGTGGCATCATTAGCTGACAATTTTTCATGGCTTAGCAATATTTGATTTTCAGTGACTCTCTATGCCTACCTCCCCACTCCCTCCAGCCAGGGAAGGACCTTCAAATTCCCTCCTGGGGTAAATACATACATGCAAATGAGTTACATGAGGGATAAGCTTGGCCCAAGGTCATTCTTCCCCACATGAGAAAGGAGTAAAAAAGCAATTAAAACTAACCTAAGTGTGTTATTTAATTTTATGCTAGGGACTCCCAGGAAAAGTTTGAACATTAGGTAACCATTCATGGCCTGCAGATCCCATTGAATTCAACGAACTTTTGTGTTCTCAGCACCTCCACAAACCAAACAAATTATTCCATGTAAAATATTGATGTGTTCATTCAAAATCTAAATCAGTTAGAATTTCATTTTTTTTCTCAAATACATAATGTGAGCATATCTACTTTTGGCTTATGCAGTCTCTAATTACAGTGGAAAGTGTGGTCTGAAAACAGGGGAAGTGTGGTCTACTTGCCCAGGCCATCTAGACTAAATTGAGAGTCAGGAGACCTCTTTTCAATTCCTTGTTCAGCCACTGACCTGCTTTATGACCTTGGGGAAGTCATTTCACCTCTCCATTTCCACTGCAAAGCTTTTTCTAGCTTGTCTGTTTTCACTGTGAGCTCTGAGGGTCTGAAACTGTGATCCTTTGTCTGAGCAGTGCCTAGCACAACGGGGCCTTTCTTCTGACCGAAGGTAATACTGTAATGCAAAAAATAACAAACATTGTCTAACTCCATATGAAGACCCTGTTCCAACTTCAATGGGTTTTTTTTGTTAAGTATATAACTAGAGCTGGTCAAAAGGGTTTTGTGATTTTTTTCAAATAAAACTGCCTGTGGGGGGGGGGGGGGGGCGTCTTCCCCACTCCATGAGAAAAAGGGCTGGAACAGGCCAGGGAGGCTGTGCAGATCAGCAGCCAGTCAGCAAAGGATTGTGGAGAGCCAATCAGGGCCAGGTTGGTCCCTATATAAAGGCTGCATAGCAAAGGAGAGGGAAGTCTCTCCATGATTAGTAAAGGAGAAGGACTGGTTCCTGAGATAAGGAGGTAACACCTTGGACAGAACAGTGCTGGGCAGGCTCAGGGGAGCAGAGAGAGGGCTCCTGCCTGTGACCTGTCAGGCTTAGGCCCCTAACTAGAGGGGCTGAGAAGGTGCAAACGGTCAAAGGGAAAGTGGCCCAGGGAAGATAGTCGGACAAGGGGAGAGAAGGAGGGATGAGAGTCTGCCGCTAGAGAGTCCCTGGGTTGGGATCCAGTGTAGCGAGTGGGCCTGTGTCCCCCCATTTCTCCTTGCACTGCACCTGGCCATGGAGGAGTGTGACCAATACAGATTTCAACTTGCCCTGAAGTGAAGGGATAGACTTTGGGTTGCAGTTATCCACTGAGGCAGGTGCAAGCCGAAGGACTACAATTACCCCCAGAAGGGAGAGAACTGAGTGGGGCACAGCCAGAGGGCTGTGTCCAGAAGAGGACACTGCTAGCCAGGGAGCAACATGGGTCCCAGACAGCACAGCAGAGCAGGCAACAGGCGGGACACCACCCGCGGAGGGTGCTCCAGGGTTAGGACAGAGCTAATTCCCAGAGCAACCAGCAGGAGGCACCTTGGTGGTAAGTCAGAGCTCCGTCACAGTGCCCTTTTTGTGAAAGTAGAACTTCCCCCAAGAAAATTCCAGTTTTGTCTCCTACACCAACAAATAAGTAAATAAAGATTTTCTGTCCAAAAAATCCAAGTGATGGCATTTTAATATCCTGTGAGAGCACCTAGAATCCAGCATGGACACCTATTGTTTTATACATCAAAATGAATACATACAAAATAAATACCTTTGAGAGAGTGGGGGGTGAAGCCATCAGGAGGCAGTGGTGAATCCTCCTGGGAGTACAGCTGGATTTGTTGAGGCATGAGTCAGTTGTACTTCATTTCTCCTTTCACTTGCTGAGGTCAATCTAGCCCACCCTATTAATCCTTGTTACAGAGGATTTCCGATAGGTCATCCATTAGATTTGTATTAGGTGATACTTAAGTGAGCATGTTAGATAATACACAATCAAACAGGGTTAAAGAAGATTCAGTTTGACATATAGTATAGGTTAAGTAAACAAACTCTTGGTATTTTTGTCTGTCAGTTCCAAGATTCCACAATGTTCCATTTATAAAGGTTATCCACACCTTGAAGGACACTTAGGCTAGGAAAGGATTCATACTCATATATATGCTCCACTAGTCATTGATTAAACAATAAATCCCAACTAACCTTTTTAGATCATGCAAACCCACCTTAGTATAAGGTTAGAGGTTAGAGCAATGCTGAGTGACCTTAAATGTTCTAAGTTGGTCCCATGAGACAAAAAACAACTTCTATACATGAATTAATAATCTCACAAATGCACATGTGAGATAAATAATCTCACAAATGCACATGTGAGAAGTTCTACAATAAAACATCTTTGCCTCTGTAAATTAAAGGAATCTTATATGTACGTGGATGCTGCCAATCTTAATACTGCTGTTGAGTTGCTAAACTAGGAAAAGGCAACAGCCAAAAGCAAGTACTAGGTTAAATGAAATACACAGGCAAAAAAAAAAGTACAGTAACATGAGTCCATAAACAAAATCTCTATGTAAAAGGGCTTAAGGTTGGTTGAGGGTATCACCCCATTCGTAGGCAATCAGTAAAAACTAAGACAATGCCGAGTTAATGGGGTACTTCTTAACTGCACCATAACATCCATACAGCAGCTTTCCATTAACAGTGACACAATCTGCATCCTTACAAAGGACTTTCTTCTGCCTCTAACAGATAAGGAAAGAAAGACAGATTAATCACACTCAGCCTAGAACACAAAACCTTATTTATAGTTGTGTGGGGTACACACCCCATCACAGGCCCTGAATGGGGTTCATGTGGCCATGAGAGGCCAGTTAACATACCTGGCAGCATCCTTGAGAGAGAGAAATCCCTGCTTAATTGATAATGAAACCCAGATGAGGAGGGGTTGGGTATTGATTAGAAAGCCAGGTCATTTGTAGCAGAAAAGGGCTTTTATTCAATTGCAAGTGGAACTCCACAGGGGAGTGTAATTAGTCCAAACCTCTTTAACATCCTGATAAATGACCTCCTTACAGAGAAGAATATTGGAATAGGGATCACATTATTTGCTGACAACTGTGCCATATGCACGAAAAGCAGAAACCTTGAAAGCGCCTCCAAAAGAATCAATGATGCATTTAAGAGAAGTGTAGAATGGGAATACAGATGCGGTTTAATATTTTCCATACACAAAACTAAGGGAATGATCTTCACAACAAGGAAAATTAAAAAATAAAATAATAATAATAAAAAAGATTTAAAGTGATATCTATATGACCAACAGATAAATTAGGGAAAAATTAAAAATTCTTAGGTATGATATCTGATAACAAGTTCACATGGAGGGACCATATAAAAATGTTAAATATAAGTTCAAAAATAGAATGAACATACATAAATGTATCTCTGGAACATTCTGAAACATGGATAGGAATATAGTTGCAATGCTACACAAAGTGCTATTTGTTGATATATGGATTCCAGGCCTTTGCATCAGCAGTGAACACAAATCTGAGAAAACTAGACTATATCCAAGCACAGATATTGCATAACACACATAGTGCCTTCATTACTATGCCTTTGTGTGTACCACAGATAGCAATCAGTGAAATTCCTATCACTCTTTGAACGAACCTCTTAGACTTAACCTTTTGGGCCAAAGTACTAGGTCATAGCGAAGATGAGAACACAAAGCTAATATATAAAGATTGTTGGAAATTAAGTAGAGGCCAGGTAAGACAAAAAATAAAAACTCCCTATTTAAGTAGAGTACAGAAGTGGATAAATGATTTTAATGAAAAGAAAGGATTGAAAGAGGCCAAAATCTATAGCTATGGGAAAATACTCCATCACTGAAAAACCATCCCACTTGCGGTAGACATTGAATTACATAATGAAATAAATAAAAGGAGAAGACCAATAAATATACAAGATATAGAAAATCAATGTATTTGTGATAAGTGGAGACACTGTTTACAAATATATATCAATGGCTCCAAAGAGAAAAGAACAGGAAAAGTAGAAACATCTTTCTTTGTGCCCTCACTCAGACTCAAAAAAGCCATAAGGCTAACTAATTTTGTATCCGTCTTCACAGCTGTGCTAACGGGGATTATTGGGCTTTAAATGTGTGACCAAATGCCATGGCTATCCTGTCTGACTCCTTTTTCAGGGCTGCAGTCAATTTGCAGTGGTGAGTCTGACAGCACAAATGATAATCTTAATGAAATATTACTGCTAACAACCAAACTGGCACAACTGGATATAACCATAGTAATAACATGGCTCTCAGCCCACGTAGGGATAGCTGGCAATGAATTGGCAGACAAACAGGCAAAAAGTGCTATTAATCATGAACAAGTTGAGCTAGTAATCCCCTTAAGCAAACCTGAATTTAAACACCTAATTAAAATGAGCTAAGGGAGGAATGGCAAGAACTGTGGGCAAACAAAACAAAGGGGAAACATTTTCAAGAAGTAGGCCCAATGGTTGACAGTGTTGATATAATCCAAGGCCCTGAGAGAAGAAGCAAAGTGGCTTTATTTAGAATTCTAACAGGGAATTGTGGATTAAATAGTAATTTATTTCTAAATAAATTTCATGCATAAAGATGAATTATGTGTAACATGTAAGGTCCATAAAATGACAGATCATATCCTTTTGAAATTATTTAAGAATACTGGGAAAGATGTGAGACTTTTTAGACAGGAAAAATATACAAAAGTACAGTGCACAGCACTCATAAATTCAGCAAGTGAGTTTGCTACAACACAAAACTGAAGGAAAGAAAGAACGAATAAGAAGGAGGAGAAGGAGGCAGCTGCAGAGAGAGAGTCTTCAGTCACTCTCTGCGGGATAGACAAGAACAGTAGCAAGCAGTCCAAGCGTGCAAGTAGGAATCTGAGGGAGTAGACCTTAGCCGCCCACTACAGAGTCACTGGGATAGAACCCAGAGTGGAGGGAGGGTGCATGTTCCCCTACCAACCACCGGGAATTGGGGTGAAATCCACTGAGATAAGGGGTGAAAGGACAATGTAGCCCAGAGACAGATGGAAAATCTGCTGTAAGGTCACTGGACTATAGCTTGGTTGCACTCTTTGGTACCCCTGGAAAGAGTGGACTAAAGTGTGACCCAGTGGAAGGGCCAAGATGTGGGAAATGATCCCATCTCAGCAACAGAGCAACCATCAGCAGTGGGTGCCATCTGAAGAGACAGCCACTGTGCCAGGCATGGCCACAAGGAAAAGCACCTGCAGTGAGTGAATTCCTTTAACAATGATCTTATGGTTCCTTCATAAATACATATCACACATACTTGACTCATGCCCATACATCAGCCCTGAGTGATAAGCTAATGTTGAGGTTGTAATTGTCATTTAGCATTGCTCACTAAAAGAGATTACTATTTTGTTTCTTGTCTTATTAGTTGTATAAGGAACCTTAATCTCTTTTAAACAAAGGGTTTTTTTAATAGAAATTCCTGTGCTTTTTAATACAGGAATATGGGACTAGGAAAGGAGTTGGTATGTTGAAGTGACAGCAGAGTGAGGAGAGTAGGAGGGGCTAAGTGTGGGGTTTTGGTACACGGTGGGGCCGTCTGTACCTTATTTATCTCACATAAAAGAGTGCCAGTGTACTGGGAAAGCATGAGTCTGTCAAATGCCAATCTTGCTCTACTGTGCTAGCCATGGCCAATCGGAAGGAAGGAGCCACTGCTGAAACTGCAAAGCTTCAGAGACAGTTCCCAGCACTTGAGCTCATAGTCCCTTTCTCCCAGGAACTCCACCTAGCGCATCTCCACTGAACAGCCTATTCTATGAATCTCTATCTCTTTACAACTTCCTAACCACAGATGAAGGGGGTGGCCATTTTCGGTGAGGGCAGCCTGTTGCTTCACTTCCACTGGATAATATGGAATACAGTTACCATCTTTATTGCTGGCATCCCCTTCACTAGTGAAGTAGTAGCCATCTTTACTGAGGGCATGAGCACCTTGATCCCATTCTGACAGGGGACATTAATATAAATTAGAAAAATGGTGTTACAGCCCTGGATGAGCTTCCCATTGTGGACATGCACAAGGCTTCTGCACTGGACCAAAACCTATGGATCCCATGGACATTTAAGGTTACCGAGTTTGAATAATATTCACACACAGTCTATGGCCTGGCCTATACTTAAAACTCAGGTCAACATAGCTGCTCTGCTCAGCTGTGTGAAGAATGCTTCCAACAACGTAGCTACCATTGCTAAGGGAGGTGGTGGTCCTACAGTGAAGGAAAAATGCCTTCTGTTGCTGTAGGCTGCATCTACACTACAAGCTTAAGCCAGCAGAGCTACAGCACTATAGCTATGTCACTATAAGCCCCACAATGTAGACATGGCCTGAATCTGGTCTTTTACACACACTCCTGGGAAACAGACCTCACATCTGGTACCCTTTCTTTGGGATGTCAGGACTCCATGGTCCAACTGCCACAGGCCCCAAGGTTAGTGCTGACCCCACAAATCTTCCCAATGTCTTAAGCAATCCCTCTTCAGTGTTGCATCCTCATGGGTACTCTGAAGTCCTGTCTTGCCCTTTGAGAGCATTGTGACAGCTAATCAAGAGACATATAGCCTTTTAAAGTAATTTCTAAATCATTCACTTTATTAATGAACAAAACAGTTTTATATACACAGATACATTGGGGGGGGGGGGAAGGAGGAAAGGAAATCTGCATACAAGACCCTGTTTCAGTTTTCTTGCTGTTTCTGAGAGCCCTTTGGGTTTTAGTCTGTGTCCTTCCAGGGAGTGCAGGATTCTTCTTCACTCCTTTTCCTCCTGAGCAGTCTTCTCTCCTTGTGTTGGTCTCCCCATTTCCACACACAGAAGCCCTCTTGCACATCCTTCGTCATGAGCCCTAGACCTCATGTCCCAGACGTTCTGCTTTCATATGCACTGTCATAAATATAAAGGGAAGGGTAAACACCTTTAAAATCCCTCCTGGCAAGAGGAAAAACTCTTTCATCTGTAAAGGGTTAAGAAGCTAGGATAACCTCGCTGGCACCTGATCACAATGACCAATGAGGAGACAAGATACTTTCAAAGCTGGTGGGGGGGACAAAGGGCCTGGGTCTGTCTGATGCTTTTGCCGGGGACAGAACAGGAATGGAGTCTTAGAATTTAGTAAGTAATCTAGCTAGATATGTGTTAGATTATGATTTCTTTAAATGGCTGAGAAAATAAGCTGTGCTGAATACAATGGATATTCTTGTCTTTGTGTCTTTTTGTAACTTAAGGTTTTGCCTAGAGGGATTCTCTATGTTTTGAATCTAATTACCCTGTAAGGTATTTACCATCCTGATTTTACAAAGGTGATTATTTTTACTGCTTCTTCTATTAAAGTTCTTCTTGTAAGAAACTGAATGCTTTTTTCATTGTTCTTAAGATCCAAGGGTTTGGGTCTGTGGTCATCTGTGCAAATTGGTGAGGATTTTTATTAAACCTTCCCTAGGAAGGGGGGTGCAAGGTTTTGGTGAGGATTTTGGAGGGAAAGATGTTTCCAAACAACGCTTTCCCAGAAACCCGGTTAGACATTTGGTGGCAGCGAAAGTCCAAGGGCAAAGGGTAAACTAGTTTGTACCTTGGGGAAGTTTTAACCTAAGCTGGTAAACGTAGGCTTAGGAGGTTTCATGCAGGTCCCCACATCTGTACCCTAGAGTTCAGAGTGGGGAAGGAACCTTGACATGCACCATCCCTTTTGTTTCCGAGTGGGATAAAATCCTTAAGCATCATTAGAAAGTTAATAGTCCTTGGCTGGTAATATCCATTGTATTGCAAAGGTAAGATTATTAAATTGTTGATTATCCTTAATTTTCAGGTGTCTGTCCCTCTCCCCTTCACAAGGAAAGGGTGATGCCGGGATACAAGACAGACATCAATTCAGAGTTCATAAAATCAAATTGGAATTTGTAAATTTACATAGACAGATACTCACACTGTCACAGATGGGAATAACATTTGTTAATAACTTTGCTGAAATAGAATATAATTTCTTCAAATGTCCATTCAAATATACTTGGAAGGGAATTTTGACTATATGGAATGTGTGAAGGGTAATAAACTAGCTCTTAATTCATAAAATGCCTCCACAGAGACCATTTGCAATTTGTAAAATTAGTTTTAAACTCAAACTAAGTTACAGATCAAGTTGAAAATCCCAGAAAATTCAACTTTTACTCATAGGTTACATGATGTAAATTTGGGGAAAATACATTGTATGCTTCATAGAAAACAAAGAGGATGGATCTCTGACTTCAGTGAAAAAACAACCCCAATCTTACTATGGAGGCACTACAATACCTCTGTAATAAGAATATCACAAACCTACAAGTTATAAAGTCCCAAACTGTGCACTTGCAGGGTATCAGTGTGCCCAAACATTTCCCAGTGTATTGCTTTGTCATAGTTAATAGCCTCATCGGAAAATTGAGCAGACTTTTAAACTATGACCAGGAGATGATTAGCTTCCTGTTCAAAACTGTTTCATTTAAGCAGATAGAGAGGAGCTAAGTAGTCTTACGTTGTATTTTGTCAAGTACCAGCACTCATACACAATATTTGTTTCCTGGAGGGAAGCCAGTAGTGGGAGGGGATGGGTCACAGGTGAGTCATATTGTAGAAGAGGGATGTCTCACACTCTTGAAGCATTTTAAAGTTCCAAAATAAAGGTGATTCATACTGGTATTAAACCTAAAACTCTCGAGGGACAGTGAGACTCTCCACAGGCCTGTTTCACAGTTTGAATTGAACTGAATATTTTATTAATGAAAATAAAACACCTTCAAAAAAGAATTCCCTGCCTTAAATCAGTTTTTTTGGAATTCCAGGCAGATGCTAACTCACCCCTAAACCAACAAAAAACAGCATATAGTAATGAATCCTTAATTTGAATGACTAATGTTCTAATTTATCTGTGAAGAAGCTCATAGCGGGTTCTACAACATTTAAAATAGTAAAGATATTACTGAACTTCCACAGAAATCACTGATTGTTTAAGCATTGTATGATAAGAGTTTTTCTGCTATTTTTTTTTCCAGTGTATTGTTTTATCTATTATACATGGTAACTGAGTCCTGCAACTATTATTTGAGGAGAGATCTTGTGAGTTTAAAACTAGGAAAGGGACTGGTACCAGAAGGTCACCTCAGAAAGTAGAGCTGGTCAGGAATTTTCCAGCTAAATCCTTTTCTGGGGGAAATGGAGATTTGTCCAACTGAAACTTTATGTGGAAACATACATTCTGCCAAAAATGTAATCAAAAAGGTTTCTTGGATCCAGAATAGAATTTCGGATCACAAGAAGGAAGGCTCCTCACACCACCCCTGCCAAGTCCCCTCTTCTCTGCTAATAGCCTGGAGATTAGGGCACTTACATAGTGTGTGGGAGACCTAGGTTCAAGTCCTTGCTATACCTATTTCAGAATTTTGGTGCCTCATTTTTCACCAAAACTTTTTTTCAAAATGTCTCCGTTTTCCTTTGAGGAAGAACAGGAAAAAATTTAATCTCAAGATATTTGGCAGGACAGGAAAACCATTTCCCACTCAGCTCTGAAGAGTATTTGTCAGCAACTGACAGGTTGCAGAGTAACAGCCGTGTTAGTCTGTATTCGCAAAAAGAAAAGGAGTACTTGTGGCACCTTAGAGACTAACCAATTTATTTGAGCATGAGCTTGTATGCATCCAATGAAGTGAGCTGTAGCTCACGAAAGCTTATGCTCAAATAAATTGGTTAGTCTCTAAGGTGCCACAAGTCCTCCTTTTCTTTTTGTCAGCAACTGACACTTAGAGAACTACAACTAATACACTTAGAAAAAATTGTCTGAGCAAAGCTGTAGAAAAATGACTCTTTGGAGTCCTTAGCTGCTTCAAAATCATCTAAGAGACATGAAAAGCTATTTATTTGGGACTCCTGACTAGGACACCCAAGATACATACATACCATGTTCCCAAACTCATATACCATGCAAGGTAGGAGAATGAATGTGTTGGAGGTAGGATTAGAGAACAGTGAGTGAGAATAGTGAGAACAGAAAGAAAGGGAGGGAGAACACTAATCAGACTGTGATTTGAGAACCCCCCAAGTGAAGACGGTTTAACAACGTAGTCTGAACTGGCTTTGCTGAAGACAAGATACTCAACAATTTTAACTATGAATTGCCAAAGAACCACAGTTAACTCCTCATGGACAATGTCAAACATATCACTCTTCCACCACAGGCTACATGCAATGCCTTCACTTTACTCAGATATTAAGGTGCAAGACAACAGTATAAAATCCTAACATAGATTTAAATCCCTATCCAAAAGTTAACCCAAATTCTTAAGACAGTGGTTCCCAAACTTGTTCCACCACTTCTAGCATCTCCCTTTGGCCTGGAGCAGTGAACTGAGGCCAGCGGGAGCTGCGATCAGCTAAACCTGCGGATGCGGCAGGTAAACAAACTGGCCCGGCCCGCCAGGGGCTTTCCCTGTACAGGTGGTGGAACAAGTTTGGGAATCCCTGCCTTAAGACATCACAATTAAAAGTTAATGAATCCAGTCACAGAAAAACACACATACCTTTTCAAACCTTCTGTTTTATTTTTATTTACTCCCTTGTAATGCTATGGGTTGTTGAGATTTTTATCTTGTCAAATAAGAATACTACTCATGTAATTGGAGTATATGCACAATACGCAGTTTTGGATAATTGCAAAAAGCTTCAGCTTTGCTTTGGTGTTTAATTACCCTTCAAAAGCCCTTTATTGTCTCAACAACTCCTTTACCTTGATCATTAGGCTTTCTATCCATCATCCAGTTCAGCCATTAAGAGACAGAATTGGGTTCTGCAGTACCAATAGTTATTTATAAAATTCACCTGGCATTTTTGTACTTGTGAATAAATACATCATCACTGCAGAACAGATCCACAGGAACAATTTCACAGATGTTCACTTGGCAGGGTATTGCATCCCTTCGCTATCATAAATATACCGGCATGAAAGGATACACAGGGACCAGTTTTCACAGTGGATCACTTAACAGGATGTCCAAACAGTACACTAGGATACTCAAATCAGCACTTAGCCAAGTAAAATTGGCACTTATTTTTTATAGGATTCATATAGCACCATATATGGACATGGGGCAAATCCTCAGCTATTGTAAAGTGTTCTGTCTCCACTGAAGTTAATGGATCTATGACCATTTAGAGCACTGAGGATCTGACTCCTGGTCTCTGCCCACAGGGTTTATATTATAAATTAAGATTAACTAGATAGGGATGATTAACTCTAGGGGCCAAGAAAATACAGCAGTAAGATTATGCAGTTACTTTGATGCGTGCCTCATGGAAATTACAATATTTTTTTCTGTAATAGGTAATGTATAATACCATTCCTATGAAGGAAAGACTATCATCACCGTGCCAGTTTTTGACTCCAAGCAGGATATTATATGTTGGTGTCAACATTTTATTAGTTTCATGGAAGGCATTTTGAAGTTTCTTTACAATCCCAATATACTATTCCCGATTATATTGGACATAATAGTATAGTTCTCTGGACAATACTTATATTACAGTATTCTGAAAAACTTCTAATACTTCATCTCATATGATATATTTTCCCTTTCAGCACAGAAGGAGACTTAAAATTCTAGGGTTGTAGACAAATTAACTGTAGTGGACTGTCGTTGAATCTATCCTGGGATAACATTTTTAAATTGCCCCAAACTAGTGAAAGAAATGTCATTTAAAATTAAATTCTCCCCTGTGTATCAAAGCACTAAGAACCTGCTTGCTCAGTATTTTGACAGAAAAAATAGCTTTCAAAATGTAACTGTCTCCAGATGCAGAGAGTGTCTGTCAGAGGTTATAATGATCCACACTGATCAAGAGCTAGCAGTCTAACAAGTGTGAAGAAACAGTTAAAGAATGTTTACAGGATGTCTGCAAACAGTTAACCCACAAATTGTTCCAAAGTTTTGTACAGTACCTTTTGATTGTGAAAAGAACAAAATATGAAAGACTTATTTTAATAAGGTGTCTGGGAGTAAAGTTTGTAAGATCATCTTCAATTATTTTCATGTGTTATATTCCTTAAACGTCTGTTCAGTAAATGACAAATTTAAGTCAATGTAGTAATGATATATTATTTATTAAAGGTAATATCCAGTTCTTGGTTGCTACTCATGCACAATCAAGGCTGGAATTTTGTTCTATATTTAACAATATATAACTATAAATTAATAACCAATTATAAAATATCATCTACCCAAAGGTTTTAGATTTACAGTAGACCTACTGAGGAAAAAATGGGTTTATGCTTTTTTTAAAAATTCTTTTAAGATTCATAAAAAAAAATCTAAATGTTTTGTTTACTTTGTTTCAAAAGAGGGATTTTTCCTGTTCTGCTTATTATATTTTAACATTAAAAAAATCTGTTCTTATGCACCATGAAACACTATGGAAGAATGGAGAAGTAGTGGAGATATAATATAATGAAATAAGAGGCTGGAAAATGACCAGTTTGTGCAGGGAAAGGATTTTTTTATTCAGATAATTTTAAACTATTTGTTTTGGGTTTTTCTGTTGACACTTATGTTTTAACAGTTCAATACCTAATAAATGCTTTGAGGAAAGGAAGTCTACTAAAGGTTCAGCTTCTGCCTCTTCAGTAAAGGGGTCAGGAATCTCAATCCACTAGTAAGACTCCCCAAAAACTTCAAAACAACACACACACACACACACACACGAAACAACCACCTTGACATTTCTAAGGGGTTTGTTTATTTAATGTTTTGGTTTAAAAGAGAGAGACTTTAAAAGTCTGTTACATTACACAGTTTCCCCAGTTAGGAGTCCTATAACTGTTGGCTTTGCAAGATGGAAAAGCCCAGCGCTGCTTCTTTGCCATTAATCTCCTACATTTTGACTGATCACTTAATTTTTTTTATAGAGAGTTGTCTTGTCTATGGGGATTTCAAATAACTTTGGGCCTGATTCTGCAACCTTTATTCCCAAGGTCTATACAGCTCTGTACAATTAGGGCATATCTACACTTACCTCCAGAGTGATCGATCACTAGACACGATAAATCGACTCCCACTGGAAAACGTGATAAATCGACCGTCAAGCGCTCTCCCATTGATTCCGGTACTCCACTGGAGCGAGAAGTGTAGGTGGAATCGACTGGGGAGCGTCAGCAGTTGACCTACTGCAGTGAAGACACAGCGGTAAGTAGATCTAAGTACGTCGACTTCAGCTACGCTATTCATGTAGCTGAAATTGCGTAACTTAGATTGATTTCCCCTCCCCACTCCCAGGGTAGACCAGGCCTTACCTCCACAAGATTATGAACCAGGTATTATCAACCCCATTTTACAGATGAGGAAAAGGAAACACAAAGAAGTTAAAAGAAAAGGAGTTCTTGTGGCACCTTAGAGACTAACAAATTTATTTGAGCATAAGCTTTTGTGAGCTACAGCTCACTGCATCTGATGAAGTGAGCTGTAGCTCACGAAAGCTTATGCTCAGATAAATTTGTTAGTTTATAAGGTGCCACAAGTACTCCTTTTCCTTTTGTGAATACAGACTAACATGGCTACTACTCTGAAACCTGACAAAGGAGTTAAGTTCACCAAGCTTACTTCAATAATAAAAGTGAAAAACCAGAACACATACATATTGTTAATCAGCAAAATTATACAGCAAACACTTCCAGATAATTGCAATCCAGTAAAAATTACCTTTAAAATTGGGACAACACTAAACATATTAATACTGACAGTTACCCTGGATTTATTTTTTAAACCTGATGCTAGTTTTTACTGTGTTTAACCAGTTTCAATCTAAACTAAAAACAAACAAAACATGTATAAAAGCCATGTTGTCAAAAAGAGACAGATAATTATCACACAGCAAGGAAATGGTCATTTACTTGTCCATTCTTGCCCTTCCTGGTCAAAGTAGCTCTGCTGGGGTTTCAGGTTTTCAGAATTTGATACAATATATTTGTATTGCTAAGAGTCATGGAAGGTACTATACAGAAAATTAAGAATATCTTGCCAAGCTACCTTTACATTGTGGCCATATCTTGATTTTTTTTTAATGCTTATTTCAATATCTTCTGAAGTTATTCGTATTTTACAGGCTATGTTCTCCATGTGATGAAAGGAATTATGACTGATATTTTCAAAGCAGTGAAGGGGATTTAGCCGTACTTCTCCCATTAAAATTAATGGAAAGGTGTCCCTGAGACATTTCTAAAATACTAGAACTGATAGAAAAATGGGTTTTACATGCCGGGGGGAATTCCGATATTTCAATATTTGATGGTATTTTTTTCTTGAATCATGATGAAAAGCCAAATATCAAAACTTTTTGCAGAATGACAATTTTTGATCAAAATGAAACGTTTCCTCATTCCCGAATCAAAGTATTTTGCTTTGAAATTCCTGAACCAAAATGTTTTGTTGATTTGTTCCCCTCACCTCCATTACACATTTATTTTACAGACTGTTCTTTGCATCTGCAGCTGATTTAAATAAAACTCTGACAGGAAAGTGTTTTATATAGATTTTTGCCAACTCTATACAACGCAAATAAATAATTCACTGGTGTAACCAAAACAAGTACTTACATGTTGAGTGGCAGAATGGAGATGCATTATGAAAGGCAATTAATAGGATAAGTAAGCATTATTAACATATAGACTCTACTGTCTGCTTTCCCTACAATACCCATCTTTTGCCCCTTGGTATGTAAGGTTACACTTATTTTGCACACCCACTAAATGCTCAACGTTGCAAAGCACATTAATTTATCACTTACTCCTTCCCCCACCCCTAATCACCTAACAGGCTATGTGTAAATTGCCATTTACTTTTCTGTTGTATTTGGCCCGGAAACTTCCATAAGAGCTGAAGCTGTTTACACCATGAGTGAATTTAGCCCATGAAGTCCCCAACCTTTCAAAGCTCTGAGCACTTCAATTCCCATTGTCTGAAATAGTATCTGTACTGCACTGGTTTGTGATTTAGCTTAAGCTTTGGAAGGTATTCTGAGCAGGTAATAAAGCCTTTGAAGCTGTTGAGATGTAACCATTTCAAAGAGTCTATTACAGAAAGTTCAGCATGGAATAATTCTAGTAGAAGATAGGCAATGAAATCCCAGTTGGTATATCTAGAAACAGCTCAGGTGGGGGTTTGAGACCTGAGCGACATCTCTTTATTAGTGCTCTTTTTGACATAAAAATTTGGAGTACCTGAATTTATGGGTGAGTTATCAGGGGATGCATTGAAATAGATGGTGTGATCATCTGTGGCAGGTGATAGAAAGGGACTCAAATCAGAAACATACAACTGTCATAAAGCAAAATTTCACTAATGAGGGTTTGTGTGCATCCAGCAAATATATTATCAGCCAAAAATACTGTACACAAGTAACAAAAAGCATGTGCTAAACAGAAATCCAAAAGTGAGTAAACCTTGTCTAAGAAATAGCCTGCCTATATTTTTACTCTAGTGTCAATTTGTTACCAATAATCAGAATTTGTAAACAGTGCTTATAAATTGACCTATTTTTGCCCCAGACATCTGCACCACAATGCTAGTCTCATTGTGCAAGTATGATGGAATGTGTATTTGAATTTTAACACCGAAAAAATTGTTCTCGTGTACATAGTAGTAGTAAGTTGTAAAACAAGCAAAAAAATAGAATTTAATTTTAAAATAGATAACTCTGGTATACTATCACTTCAGTTTCTGAAAACCTTGGATTGTCCATTGAACCAATATTAATAGAAGCAAAACCACGCTCTAATCCCACTCTGCTGTGATCTTTAAAACTTAATACAAACAAACCACTGGGCATCTTTGTTACAAGTACACTTCATTTTGGTTCTACTCCTGACTCCACTGCAGTGTTTGAAACTGGCATGGATTTTAGTTACCTGCCTATGACTTTGGTGGAAGATGGACTGAAACAGACTTCTAAAACTACTCAGACATATCAGCATGCTGGACTGACTGTGTTCACTTTATAATCATGTAGTAATTATTGCCCAGTGGCATTGACCAGCTATGCTAGTAAGTGGACAGGAGACACTGGATGTTAATTAGGCTACAACTTTATTCTTAAATGTCTAGAAATATCTGGTAGATAACAGTGTACAGTGCAAGCAATTTCATAATAATTTCAATATATACCAGAGGGACTTCCGTCAGTCCTCCCTCTTACCCATCCTGGTCCCCAGCCAACTTGCTGCCTGCCACTTTGAATCAGGATTAAGAGTTGGCTATAAAGGAGGGCGGTTGGGTCCCTGCCATACTAGTCATAGGAATCCTAACTCTCTCCTCCCACCCCCACTCCAACCCTGGTTCCACTTCTTTAAAGAATACCTCATTTAAATCCTTTACCAGACCATTTTTTTCTGATCAATGTATCCTTTCCCTATGGTGTGCCAGCACTGGACAACTGCTGCATGTTTACATAATGAGTTGTGACATCATAGCTGAACTCCTTTTTCATTTTCTCCCCAATTAACCCCCCTCTCCGAACCCACTATGGGGAAAGTGGGGGAAAAAACACTTCACCAAGGCCAATCTGGCAGCGAGGGAAAAATTCCTTCCCAGCCCCTTGAAAAAGGACCAACTACTGCAATGCCCCTAGTAGATCCTGACAAATCCCAGTATTTCACCAATGCCATGAGTGGGAGGGTGGGTGCTGTTCCATCTGGTTCAGAGAAAAGAGGGCTTCTCCTGCACAAGCATGGACCTAAATAGTCTCCACTCTCTTCTGGTCACTGTGGGGGATGGGTCAGCCTCCACAGGCTGATCTGATCTGCAGCTGCAGAAGAAAGTCTCTCCCTGGCACACTAGCCCTTAAAAGGCACACATCTTTTCCAACAAGCCAGATAATGGCCCTTACCGCTTAATGTGCGGTGAGGTCATTTGATTTGAATCCAAATCTTTACAGCTGCTTAAATAAATGTGCTTGTCTGTGTGTTTGAAGTTATAATGGTTGACATTGCAAGAATCAATAAAGATCAAAGATATCTCATTTGAACTGATGGTTCAGTTCATGGCGCTTCCCCCCTTTTGTTTGTTTCCCCTCATCCAGTTCTCTCTTATTAAGAATATACACTACTTCTTGCAGTGCAGTACAGATAGAGCACTGCATAGATATCTATACAAATGGAGGATGTGATAATGAATATTGAGAAAGCCATGAAATAGTTACTTCTAGATAGCAAGATAAATAGGCATGGTTTTTTTCATGAAGCACTGTGAATGTTTGAGTCTTCCAAATATTTTCCGGAAACAGGCATTAATTAAGGAATATTTCCCAGCAAATGTATATATGTTTATGCACCTTGTCTTAACTGGATTGTTACCTCTTTGGGGAAAGATCTGCCTTTTACTGGGGGTCTTGTTCAGGATTGGGGCATTGCTATAGTAATTATAAACAATAATAACATCCTCTTAAAATGTGAATAGTTGAATGAGATGTGATAAAGTGATACTGAGAAAAAGGCAGAAATATCTTGATTCTCAGCACTTCAGTTATTCCTCTCCCCATATACGAAGTTCCATCTTAGTTTCCATATTACTTTGTAGAAAGCAAAGACATTTTAATTGCTGGTAGAGTTCACAGGCATTACATCAGTAAATATTCTTATAATAGAATAATGTGCTAAACTCACTAATTCAGAATCATACATTTTATTATGGGTCTAATCTGGAAGCTGAAGGCTAAAACAACTGGATATTCCTCCTTCAAGAATTCAAAGGCTTCATTTCAAGTGTAGCTGAAGCTACCCATGGAGACAAGTCGTGTGAAGCAATATCTTTTATTGGACCAACTTCGGTTGATGTAAAAGCTAAGCTTTTGATCTAGACAGAGCTCTTTTTTCAATCATTCGGTTAATTCCCTAGGTTGCAAGGGCTATGTTTCCATACAAAACAGAAGGAAGTCAATTCCATGGTGGAAGGGGAGAAGATACACTTACCTAATGCAGGTTTAGGAACAGTTTCTGAACTGGCCCTGCTTTTACCTAGTGGAAGCTAAAGGCAAGCTATTTGATCTGTAGCATGCAAAGACAATCATTGTACCTATATATATATATATAAAATCATTTTATTTACAACAGAATCACAAATTGACATATTTCATTGATTTGCTTGCATTTACACCTGGCATTGGGGTCAGAGATTTTATCAGACTTGAATCAAAGTGGAGCTAGGGAAGAATACTGTTAACATTACAAAAATAAATTTGTTAAATATGCTACCAGAGGGGAAGGGAAGGAGAAATTATCCATTTATATATATATAAATTAATTAACAATAAAACAACAACACTACAGTCATACTTATCTCAAACATCAGCTACTGAAGCAAGGGATGGCAAGAACAGGATTCTCAGTGAACTGATTTGTACTAGTTAATACTGTGGTGATGGCTAATCTTTAAATACAACAGGTAGGTGTTAGAATCTCTGACTCTCTAGAAGCTAAAAGATTATACCAATGCCAAAAATGTCTTCCATACATTGGTGAAATAAACTTCACATTAGATATGGGAGAAACTTATTCAGATGCTAAGATCTAGAGAAGAGTACTTACCTATCTACAGGTAAGATAATCATTCCACTGCCCATTTACTGCAGATATGTAGATTAATCAGTAATCCAGACACCCCCTCCCACCTCAAAAAATAAAAATAAAAAATTCAGATAGGAGGAGGTAGAAGGGATTTTTTTCCTAAAGTGACAGCATTTTTGAATCAAGATCTTAATTAAATTGGTCCATTTTTCCATTTCTTACAGGTATAAAAATATTCCTTTAACACTTTTCTAAAAATATCAACTATCCACAATACTGGATACAAATATATTCCATAATTAAAAAAAAAATGAAATGAGGACTGTATCAGTTTTTAAATCATAATTACTAGGTATGGCAACTGGTTCATCCAACTGGAGTCTGCAGACCACTTTTTGCTGCTTCAGCCATAGTGGTGAAGCATTTATTCGTCCAGAAAAAAATAGTGCATCCTAATAGCTGTAGTCCAGGACTCTTTTAGGGCTCCCAGAAGTTATTTTTGACCAAAGAAAACTTAACAAAAAACAAATAAACCATTCTGTCCCCTAAACAGCTTCTTCCTATCCTTCTTTGTCAGATGCAGAGCTCGTTGCAAAACAGCAGTTGTCTTTCGTACACATTTTTTTAAAAATATATTACTGAAAAAACTGTTTTCACCACAAAAAAATAAAACTACCAATCAATGTTCATTTCTGAAAAATATTTTCAGTAAAAAAGTGGAGATTGGTTTTAAACTTTCATTTTTGAAAAATGAAAACTTATCAACTTTTCTTTTGACCATCATTAATTAGGTAGGGATATTTGTAAATGTAACCAATCAGATTTTTAGAAGACCTCCAAGCAGAAAGAAATAAAACAGAAGATGCAGTAGTGTCTAAGGTGCCACAAGTAAGTACTCCTCATTGTTTTTGCTGATATAGACTAACACGGTTAGCTCTCTGAAACCAGCCAAACTGCAGTTACGGCTAAAAATAAAGGGCTTGAGGCAAGTAGTGATGATTTGGTCGTATTGAGTACAAAGTTTTATACTCAGGAAGAAATTAACATTGCAGATGTAAAATGAGTGGGATGTGAACCAACAACGATCTTGTTTCCTAATTTGAAGTAGTAATATTAGAGATTGTTATGAAGTCATCTAGTTGCATTGGACTAGGAAGTGCAGTGCCCGTGAGAATATTCTATTTTAAGAAGTGATACGTAATATGGAAATGTCTGAACTATTGTGTAAGTAGTTGGTCTCACTCACTCACTCTCACAAAAAATATACACACACAGAGTCTAAACTTACCCTCTTCCTGGTATTTGCTTTACTATTAAACTTAAATTACAACAAACAAACTCCCTGCCAAAGCTTGTGAATTGGCATATCTAGGGTGATTCCATAAGTGAATACCTTGTACTTAATGCTGTCTGCTTTTTTAAATCCTGGAAACTACCGAGTCTGTATTCCAGTGACAATATGTTGAAAAACTCTGTATCTTTATATAAGGTTTTAGGGATCTCTTCTTATTGTGATGCTTTTATAGACAGTATTATGTTTACTTTCCTAGCTGCTCCAAATCTATTAGATGAATGTTCAACTTTGTCTTTTTATAGTCTCTATCATAACTCTATTTATATGGCTAATGTGTTATTTTTAAATAAATACTTGAAATTTAGAATTATGAACGTGAGAAATGGACTGCATTAGCTTGATCAAAGTATTGTGTCACACTGAGATGAATATGAAAGTTCACTGACAGCATTGCGTGGGGATGCTTGCACTGTGCAAGCGTCCCCACACAATGCTATCAATGTTCTTTCACCTTAATCTTAGTGTGACGTGTATGGCAATTTCCAGCAATATCTTTGGGAGTGTTTACTATACTAAATTTATGTATCGATACGGGTCAAGGATTGTATGTAATTCCATGAGGGAAGGGGATCACAGCCCTCAAAGAACTCAGAACAACAGGGAGTGATCAGGCAAATTAATTCAAGTAGTGACACTTCTCTAGACACACCCCTGGAACCCCAACCTGGGGTATTCTATCTGCTACCCAAAATCCATAAACCTGGAAATCCTGGGCACCCCATCATCTCAGGCATTGGCACCCTGACAGCAGGATTGTCTGGCTATGTAGACTCCCTCCTCAGGCCCTACACTACCAGCACTCCCAGCTATCTTCGAGACACCACTGACTTCCTGAGAGGAAACTACAATCCATCGGTGATCATCCTGAAAACACCTTCCTGGCCACTGTGGATGTAGAAGCCCTCTACACCAACATTCCACACAAAGATGGACTACAAGCCGTTAGGAACACTATCCCCGATAATGTCACGGCAAACCTGGTGGCTGAACTTTGTGACTTTGTCCTTACCCATACCTATTTCACATTTGGGGACAATGTATACCTTCAAATCAGCGGCACTGCTATGGGTACCCGCATGGCCCCACAGTATGCCAACATTTTTATGGCTGACTTAGAACAACGCTTCCTCAGCTCTCATCCCCTAATGCCCCTACTCTACTTGCGCTATATTGATGACATCTTCATCATCTGGATCCATGGAAAAGAAGCCCTTGAGGAATTCCACCATGATTTCAACAATTTCCATCCTACCATCAACCTCAGCCTGGACCAGTCCACACAAGAGATACACTTCCTGGACACTACAGTGCTAATAAGCGATGGTGACACAAACACCACCCTATACTGGAAACCTACTGAACACTATTCCTACCTACATGCCTCCAGCTTTCACCCAGACCACACCACATGGTCCATGGTCTACAGCCAAGCACTACGATACAACCTCATTTGCTCCAACCCCTCAGACAGAGACAAACACCTACAAGATCTCTATCAAGCATTCTTACAACTATAATACCCACCTGCGGAAGTGAAGAAACAGATTGATAGAGCCAGAAGAGTTCCCAGAAGTCACCTACTACATGACAGGCCTAACAAAGAAAATAACAGAACGCCACTAGCCGTCACCTTCAGCCCCCAACTAAAACCCCTCCAATGCATTATCAAGGATCTACAACCTATCCTGAAGGATGACCCAACACTCTCACAAATCTTGGGAGACAGACCAGTCCTTGCCTACAGACAGCCCCCCAACCTGAAGCAAATACTCACCAGCAACCACATACCACACAACAGAACCACTAACCCAGGAACCTATCCTTGCAACAAAGCCCATTGCCAAATGTGCCCACATATCTATTCAGGGGACACCATCACAGGGCCTAATCACAACAGCCACACTATCAGAGGCTCGTTCACCTGCACATCTACCAATGTGATATATGCCATCATGTGCCAGCAATGCCCCTCTGCCATGTACATTGGTCAAACTGGACAGTATCTACGTAAAAGAATAAATGGACACAAATCAGATGTCAAGAATTATAACATTCAAAAACCAGTTGGAGGACACTTCAATCTCTCTGGACACTCAATTTCTGATCTCAAAGTGACTATCCTTCAACAAAAAAACTTCGAAAACAGACTCCAACGAGAGACTGCTGAATTGGAATTAATTTGCAAATTGGATACAATTAACTTAGGCTTGAATAGAGACTGGGAGTGGTTGAGTCATTATACTAAGTGAAAATATTTCCCCTTGTTTATTCCTCCCCCCCCCCCCACTGTTCCTCAGACGTTCTTCTTAATTCCTGGAAATGTGCTGGAAATGGCCCACCTTGATTATCACTTCTAAAGGTTTTCTCTCCCCCCACCTCACTCTCCTGCTGGTAATAGCTCATCTTAAGTGATCACTCTCCTTACAATGTATATTTTTTCATGGTCTGTGTGTATATATAAAATCTCCTCACTGTACTTTCCACTTTATGCATCTGATGAAGTGAGCTGTAGCTCACGAAAGCTTATGCTCAAATAAACTGGTTAGTCTCTAAGGTGCCACAAGTACTCCTTTTCTTTTTGCAAATACAGACTAACACGGCTGCTACTCTGAAACTTCTCTAGAGGCATCACTATCTGGAAATATTTGCTTATACTGGTTTAAACTGGATTTGCTAGAAACCAGCAGACAAAGAAAGGCAAGTTATTCAAAAGTCCTGTGTTTAAACTGACTCTGGGCTTTCTTGCTGTTCCAGTGGAGCCCCAGTCCTTCCTGGGAATGGTCGGAAGGTCTTGGCCCATGCTGTGTGCTTGTTCTGAGAAAACAGCTGTTATGAAGTTATGACCACAGAAATCTCCATTGGTGGGGTTTGAAGGAGTATTAACTTGCCAGAACACTTTTTGGAGTTGGGGTGATCTCTTGTAAGCTTATAAGCATGCATGGTTTCTATTGTCACCAATGTTTTTTTTTTATAATGTTTGTATCTTAACTGTGGCAATTACAACATTTTACAGCCTTACAAGAATAAGCCAAGTGCAGATGCATGCTGGGGAATAACACAGTGTAGGCAGAGAACAGTTTAACCTGGAAATACTCCAATATCAGCAGATGTGGGTCTCCACCCAAAAGACATGATGGCTGGGGAACTGGAAGCCTAAAAGTGGGTGCCCTGGCTGGATCATAAGGGGAAAATACAGAGCAGCTGCCCTGAGCTGTGACACTCAGTGCGCCTGATCTCCCACTGCCAAGTCTGCAATGAGTAGAGACTGCCAGTCACAATAAACTGTATGCCTAGCTAATGAAACAATCATCAGAGTAACTTCATGAATTTCCTGAATCCAAATTTGAACCCATGTCCAGTGGACTAATCCATCACACTACCTACGCCACTCCAGTTTTCTTGTATATTGGCAACTTTTATGCCTTAACTCAAGTACTCTAATGCCTGTTGCAGTGTACCATATTCTATCACTTCAATTCTAAATTAATCTTCAAATGTAATCCCTCTAAGGAATGATCTGCAGTTATGTTCTCTGGCACACTAGGGTGGTCACTTTGTTGGGTAACTTCAACTGCCATTTTTTATTTTTTCATTAATTTGCCATCAGATGAGCAGACAAACTGCTCATGACTCTTGAAATACGAAACATGTTTTTTTTCTAAAGTAAAGCCACTGACTTTATAATATGTTCCTTAGATTAGCTCTTTTCCTCAGAACGCCCCTTATAGGTAAAGTGATATTCAGCGTATTTCTGTATATAATTATGCAGGCAGATAATTCACTTCTCACACTGTACTTCATTTTTATAGCTCTGTCTAATTGCTTTCAATCTTAAAATGCTGAAGGCTAATTAAAATGGACGATTACTGTTGCTTTATTAATTCAGTTACAGCTATTTAAGCTTTAAAATATGTAAACTCTCCAAGAATTTGCCCTGCCTTAGGGTAAGTTTAGTAACTCCCATATATCCTGACTTGTATCTCTCTCTGGCAAAATATATAATTTTATACAATTATAAAAGTAAGAAAACAAGGTTTTGGCCACCCACCAAAAGTAGGTTGTCTAGTACAGGGGTTGGCAACCTTCAGCATGGCTCGCCGTTCCAGGCCAATGGGGGCTGTGGTAAGCGGCGGCCAGCACATCCCTTGGCCCATGCCACCTCCCACAGCCCGCATTGGCCTGGAGCAGCAAACTGCAGCCAGTGGGAGCTGCAATCGGCCAAACCTGCAGACGCGGTAGTTAAACAAACCAGTCTGGCCCGCCTGGGGGCTTACCCTGGCAGGCCACGGTCCAAAGGCTGCCGATCCCTGAGCTATACAAAGAACCCATTGAGAACCCACTGTGGTTAAACCTATGAGTCAGTAGGACAGGTTGGCAACCTTCACCACGCAGACCATCAGTGTAATCCGCTGGCGGGCCGTGAGACATTTTGTTTACTTGATCATCCACAGGCACAGACCCCCCCAGCTCCCAATGGCCATGGTTCGCTGTTCCCAGCCAATGCAAGCTGTGGGAAGTGGCGTGGGCCACAGGGACGTGCTGGCTGCCACTTCCCACAGTTCCCATTGACCGGGAAGGTGGACTATGGCAACTGGGAGCTGCAGGAGGCAGTGCCTGTGAATGGTCAATGTAAACAAAATGTCTCGCAGCCCGCCATCAGATTACCCTGATGGGCCACGTGCCAAAGATTGCTAATGCCTGGTCCAGTATACTAAATTGTTAAAGTCCATCCAGCACCTTGAGCATAAGATGACATTTTCAAAAGCATTAGGAGCACAATGTGACTTGTGCTTCTTGGGCAATTTTGAAAATCCCACCCAAAACACACTATTTTGCATTGGATTTTTTCAAAGGGGTTTAGCACTATTTTGTCCAACAGACTAGGAATATATCACTGAGCACACAGGAGCATTTTCTTAGCTGTCCTTATTTGCCATTTAGATATTTCTCATCTTTATGCTCTTAGTTCATGGCATTTTGAGAAGTGCCAATATGAGCAGCAAACTGCTGAACTTTCCAGAGACCCAGCTCTAAAGGGAGTGGGGGAAGACAGAAGGTGACAAGTTTGTCCCTATGCACCTGTGTCTATGTCTAACAACTATCTCACAGTTTAGAAACCTCCATACATGTTGCAACTATGGGATTCACAAGGACAGTCTCACTAGACTCAATGCTGAGGCAAAAAAAAACATTGGTCAAACATCTACTCAAGCTTTCACTCTTTATTTTTAACTGAAAATATTTAAGAGGCTTTGCTGGAAAGGCAGCCACATCCAATAGCCACCATATCCTTTTCTCCTTGCCTCCTGGTGCACTTGGCTCTATTCTTTCACTCTCCCTGACACCATAAACTTCCTCTTGCTTCTCCACATGAACCGTATAAAGCTTGAAGCATCCTCTCTTATAGGCAGGAAAATTTTCTATAAGTTTAATCTCACGAGTGAACTCCCAGTTCATCCTACTTCAATTATGGGTAAAACTAGAGCAGGGTGACTTTTTTTTTCACTGAAAACTGAAGATTCATGTAGACTGCGACATTTTGTAAGTTTGTGTTGATTTTGCCTAATTGTTTCAGTCAAGAAAAATAAACTAACAAATTCTGAAAAAAATCAAAATGTTTCAATTCAAAATGACCTTGTTTTGAAATGTCCTTCACCAAATTTTAAATAAACATTTTTAGGCTCAAAATCAAAAGTAACTTTAATATGCTTTGGAGCAGGAGAACTGGAATGTGAGTATGCCATCTTCAAGGTTAGTGCTTTAACCCCACCTGGCTATTGGATCCTTCTCATGTGCTATCTGTCCTAACAAATATTTCTTAATTGATACACAGTAGAACAGTTTCTACAGGTGAGTTTGAGAAAAGTACCTCACAATAGCTTATAGCTCACTGGTTAGGGTATTTTCTTGGGAGATGGCAGATTGAAATGAAAATGTCTTCTCTGCAGCAAACAGAGGTGGGAATTAAAGCTGGGTCTCCTACAGCCTAGGTGAGTGACCTAACAACTAGGCCAGAGGTTCCCAAACTTGGTTTGTGGCTTGTTCTGGGTAAGCTTCTGGTGGGCCGCTAGACACTTTGTTTACCTGAGCATCTGCAGGTACGGCTGCTCACAGCTCCCAGTGGCTGCGGTTCACCGTTCCCAGTCAATGGAAGCTGCAGGAAGCAGTGCGGGCCAGGTCACCACTTCCCGCAGCTCCCATTGGCAGGGAACTGCGAACCGCAGCCACTGGGAGCTGCGAGCGGCTGTATCTGCAGAGGCTGAGGTAAACAAAGCATCTTGTGGCCACTGGGGGCTTACCCTGAACAAGCCGCAAGCCAAGTTTGGGAACCCCTGCTCTAGGCTAAAAGTTAGATTCTCAAACTGGGGGTTGTGAGCCCACAGGGGATCACAAGATGGTTACATGGGGGTCACAAGATGTCAGTTCCATGGGGCTGACAGCCCTGAGCCCTCATTAAATAAAATTATATCCCCCCCACTCCGTGTTTTTAATTTATAAGGGGAGGTCACTCTCAGGGGCTTGCTGTGTGAAAGGGGTCACTAGTACAAAGAGTTTGAAAACCACCATCACCTCTGCCTCCACCTGTTTTGAGTGGGTTTAGGCCTGCTCTGAGCAGGCCTACCAGATTGCCCCCCAAAAACAAGATAAGTGTGGAATACCTAGTTTATGAATCCTTTTGGGGCTTAGCTGTGAATTAGGTGCCATGTAGCTGAGTGGTGTCAGGACTAAGGTGACAATGTGTATACCCCACCACTGAAAGTCAAGCAACGCAGGCACTTTAATGGTGGAAACTTAGACACTTGGGGTATTTAGGTGCTTACAGGGGTAGGGGGAAGTGGAGCAGAAGTCTTGTGAATGTCCTAAATGTCTAACATTTAAGCCCCTAAAGTCCTTTGTGAATCTAGGCCCAAGTCCTCAAAGATATTTAGGCACCCACCTCACATTGACTGCAATGGAAGATAGGAGTCTAAATTCGTCTGAGGGTCTGGACCAAAGCCATTAGTTCTCTATAATAAGTGTCTTGATTTCAAGATTTGGAGTGGGCAAAGTGCCACTTAAAGAAAGTGCAGGAAGAGACAGTCTCCTGCAGAAGGAAGAGTTCATGTGGTAAGCCCTGGGTGCCATGGTTGGGTGGAAAGCCCCAGCTGGAAGTTGTGTTTTCCTTTTGTGGGTGTGTGGTCATTTGGACAATAAATGGAGCCCAGAACTACAGATTAAATTTGTGTGGCTGATAGTCCCCCCAGGCTGGTGAGGAAGCAAGCACCATTTTTCTGTGGTGACAAGTTCTAAAATTTGCCAGCTTCAGAACCAGAAACTATGAATAATTGTGTTGTTCCTTTTGATTTTGGCTTCAAGAACATAAGATAAGAATGGCCATACTATGTCAGACCAAAGGTCCATCTAGCCCAGTATTATGTCTTCCAATGGTGGCCAATGCCAAGTGCTTCAGAGAGAATGAACAGAAGAGGTAATCATCAAGTGATCCATCCTGTGTCGTCCATTTCCAACTTCTGGCAAACAGAGGCTACACCACTACCACCAAGATGGCCCACTGCTTGAATGAGATTATCTTATTGATGAAGAACAGATGGCTGAAGCTGAACCCAAGCAGACAGAAGTGATGCTGGTGGGCAGAGGCAGGTATTTTAAGCAGTTTTCAGTCATAGCACAGTCTCCTTTGACTGAATGTTCACATGCAAAATTGGTTAATTTGGTCCATAGTCTAGGAGTACTCTTGGATTCCTTGTTGATGCAGAGTTTTCATACTGCAATAGAAGTGACTAACACTTTATACTGGACTAATACTTCTTCTTGGCTAGTGAACTCCATTCAATGCTGGTGGAAGAAGACACGGCCTCAGTTATTTCTGTCTTTCTCACCTCTCAGCTGCACTACATCAATACCATAAACCTGGGCATGAAACATTCAACATGTAGGAAACACCAACTAGTACAAAACACTGCAGCATGTTTCCTTAACAATACAGGCTACTATGAGCACATCAAACATGGTTTTGGTAATTAAATATTCATGGTAAATAGGCCCAATGGCCTGTGATGGGCTGTTAGATAGGGTGAGATCCGAGTTATCCAGGAAAGAATTTTCTGTAGTATCTGGCTGATGAATCTTGCCCATATGCTCAGGGTTTAGCTGATCACCATATTTAGGGTCGGGAAGGAATTTTCCTCCAGGGCAGATTGGAAGAGGCCCTGGAGGTTTTTCGCCTTCCTCTGTGGCATGGGGCACGGGTCACTTGCTGGAGGATTCTCTGCTCCCTGAAGTCTTTAAACTACAATCTGAGGACTTCAATAACACAGATATAGGTGTGAGGTTTTTTTTGTAGGAGTGGTGAGTGAAATTCTATGGCCTGCGTTGTGCAGGAGGTCAGACTAGATGATCATAATGGTCCCTTCTGACCTAAATATCTATGAATCTATGAAACCTATCCTCTTTACACTGGCTCCCGATAGAATTTCAACGCAATTTAAATTTCTCATTCCTTATCTTCAAAGGGCTCCATGGATACTGAAAAGACCGTTTAAAGCTCTGGGACAAAGACCATGGTCAACAACTTCACTCGTCTGGCACAATGGAACTCTCAACAATGAGTAAAGGTTATCTGTGTAGCATACAGAACCTTCTCTTGAATGGTCTGAGACTGTGGAATGAACTCCCCTAGGAACTAAGGGATATCACAAACCTCACCAGTGTTCACTCTAAGTGCAGTGCACATTTCATTGACCTTGCCTTCTCTAATATTTACACATAATAACAGGTATATTTAACAAAAACAAAACAAACAAAATCCCTACCGCAATAAGAAACTCAACTCCACATGCTTCTGCCTCTGTGGAGAGGATGAGTGAACAAATATGTGATGGATGTGTAGTCACACTGCTTAATGAACTCTTGGAAGGCCCTCAGATACTGCAGCAATGAACATTGTGCAAAAATCTATATAAATTAGAATGAAATAGGTTGTTACATTTTTCCATAACAAAAATTCTATTTTGGTCTGTATGGAAAACAATTGCAATAGATGTTAAATGGTTTGAAGCCATCCCAACTTTCATAAACTTCATATCTATATAGGAAATATAAGTTCAAACAGTGGAGAATACATTTTTTTAAACCACTGGCAAACTTGAGATGAGAAGATTGTTTATATCAGATCAACACTTGATTTTGTAGCACAGATTTTTGCAATTTCCCAATCCAAATGAACACTTCTGAGAGTCAGAGAAAGCTTAATAATATAACACTATGAGATGATATATCCCTGAATATTTCTGAAATCTGGTGATCACATAGTCCATAATATGTGCTGTTGACATAAATGTTTTTTCATTTCATTTTTAGCTTAAAAACTGTCTTTCAAAAGAGACTTCATATTCTTTTCCTGAAATTAAAAATTGAGAGAAAGTTAGGCTTGCTGGACATATCCAGCCCCTCTGCAAAGGGCCCTAAATGCAACAGAAATTATAAGAAAAGCTAGAGCTTAGTGGTTAGGACAATAGTCTGGGACTTGGAAGACCTAGGTTCAATTTTGTGCTCTGATGACTTCTTTTGTGACCTTATGAAAGGAATTCAGTTTCTTTATATCTCAGTTCCTCACCCTGTAAAATGGGGATACTCCTCCTCACAGGAGGGTAGTTGGGATAAATACATTAAAGAGTTCCCAGTAAGAGTGAACCATATAAGTACCTTAGATAGAAGTGGGGTTCTGCTGAGCAAAGAGGAACAAAACTATGATTTTACACCAGTTGCATACACTTTGGAACCCAATTTCATAGGGGTTTATTTGTGGGACATGCCAGCTGAGAACAATAGTCTGAGACAGGGTGGGGGCATGATAAGTATATCTGCTTTTATCTGATAAATTTGCATTATCTGGATGAATTAATAGTTTTGCTCAGTAACAACTGAGGATACAACAGTATTGCCAATCCCAAGAATTAAAAAATAATGAATTGTTCCCCCCCACATCCAGCACCACTTCTGTTCCTCCTGCACTGGGACAGCATCTTCAGCAAGACCCTCTTCTCCCTCTTCCCAGGTGGGAGATGTGTTCATCTACATGGGTTCTTCATCATTCCCTCTCCTCCACCCAGGCAGAGCATCCCAGTGATGGAGATGGGAGGAGGGGAGACAGAAAGCAGATTCACCCATTTTTCAGAGGAGAGAGTGAAGACACCCTGAGCTTCTGGGCTCTTTCTGTTCCTCCTTCCTCCCCTCTTTTGAGAATGGTGTTGGCTGATCCCTCCCCCACGCCCACAAACTCATTGCAGCTCCTGAGGGGAGGGCTAGGGTGACCAGACAGCAAGTGTGAAAAATCAGGACAGGGGGTGTGTGGTAATAGGAGCCTATATAAGTAAAAGACCCCAAAATCGGGACTGTCCCTATAAAATCAGAACATCTGGTCACCCTAGGGCGGGGTGAGAACTCCACTTGACTCCTGCAGGAGCCCTGATTGGCTGCTCTTCCCCAGAAGGCAGGCAGGTGGGGAAGACAGCCAATCAGAGAAGCGTTTCCCATCACATGGTCCTGAAATATGTTACCAAGATGGAGCTTGTTGCATCACCCCAAGACTGTCTCCACCCCAGCCAAGGTTGCGTTACTGACAAGGAAATCACTAGAACTGGCAACACTGATCATTTGCTTGAAGAGGGTGCAACAGGCTTCACTGAGAGGATGGTGATGGCATGAGACTTTCTTCTACACTCAGTTTTTGCTGGATACCATTGGTATACTGGCTGGTATTGCTGTGTTTGTGCTCTATAACAGCCACTGGGACTGCTCAATCCACATGTTGAAATGGGAGGATTTGTTTTCCGGCGTATCGTTAGATTTCCATCTTTATTCAGTGGAGGAAAGAAGTGAATTTTTAAGTAGCTGTTCTAAGCTTAATGTTTGCTGAAGTTATTGCAAATCTTTAAAAAAAATATTGCTATGGTAAGGAAACTCTTTGAAATGTAGTTAGCCATCCAGAACGCCTGTATGATTCAGTAAGAGTTGCTCTTCACTTCATTTTATTTTAGGGGGGTCCATGCCATCTTGTTCTTAAAACATTTTGGAAAGTCTAACTTTACACATACCTGTTATTTTACAACTTTAAGGAATCTGACAGCTATAGCATTTTTGGAGTCAAATTCTTGAGACCTTTAGTTTTTCTGCTCTCCTAGACTTTAGCAGATCTTCTCAAACATAAGTGGCATGATGTTCCTCTACCTTTACACAAACTAGTGTTGGCTATAGGTCTCTCTCTAACTGCCAGTAAAGCATCTGGACCGCCAAACGTTACAATTGTGTTCTGCAGATGTACAATGGCCATCCATTCAGCTCTAGTTTCTGTTGATTCCTCCTAGAGTTGGGGGCACTACAGACAAAGCCAAAGTTCTCTGGGCTGACTCATAGGGCCTTCCCTTTTCTGTCAACCACCACTACCCTCCGAAATTGTCACTTTTGGGAGCTACAATTTTATTTTATTGGGAAGATACTGTGTAATACTCATGGTACTACAGAATACATTTGTTTTTGCCTCCCTTGGGCAGAGGAAAGAATCTTTAGTGTGTTTAAATTTAGCATCCATGTACAGATGTTGGCATTTCCCCCCTTGTTGTTTGAACTGTTCTACAAAGTCCAGCAGCAGCAGAGAGCATAATTTCTGGTAAATAACACAAAAAAGGTGAAATAATTGATGCCACTGATTAAACATTTGCTGCTTTTTCTCATTTATATTGGCAGAATTAAAACCTTCAGTGGCTGGAATCCCTTATCTGTGCAAAATCATATCAACCACATCACAACAATTTACAAATGTAGGATAAACAAGCTAAGTTGTGCCATGGCTCAGGTGCACAGGACTCTTTCTCATCACTGTGCAGTGACTCAGGCTATTCCCCCTGTTGCCGCGGGAAATAATAATTAAATTACTTCTAAATATGTGTGGAAACTGGCAATTTGATAAAGGGAAAAATAGAAAAAGGAGGTTCACTACTGAGTCATACCCATAACTAATTAAACCTACTCTTTTAGGACTTGATCCAACACTCAGTGAAGTATTTCCATTTACTTCAGTTGGTGCTAGGTTGACCCCCAAGGAGGTGTAAACTTAATTGTACTCCTTATAAATGGGGGGAATCCAGTTATTTTTTCCTAAATGCAAATACATGAAACCAGCCCAGGAACTTACCACTGGGAATGGAACTGGTGATGGAATTTGTCAAGGAGTAACTGTGTTAATAAAGTCTCGCAGCTACAGTAACTTCCACTCTGATTGTATCACTATTGCCAACTCTCGCAATTTTTCCAAGGCTTTGTCTTCAAGGGGGAGATCAATGTAAGTAACATAGCTGAAGTTGACATACTTGGATCTACTTACTTCAGGGTCCACACTACACTCTGTCGATGGGAGACGCTCTCCCACTGACTCCTCTTGAGCTTCTCATTCAGGTGGAGTACAGAAGTCATCAGGAGAGCGATCTGTGGTCAATTTAGTGGGTCTCCACTAGACCTGCTAAATTGACCATCAATGTTTCAATCACTGCGCGTAGATCCCCTGGTAAGTGTAGACAAGCCCTAAGTAATGGGATTTCAGCAGGTTCTGGAATTAGTCTTGTGATGATGCAAGAAGCTCCAGCTCCCTTGCAAAATTCAGCCCTGCTAGAAGTTGGCAGAGTCTTTCCTCTCCACTCACCATTCTCATAGGAGGGAACAAAGAGCCCAGGAGCCCAGCCCAACTCTACTCCCCCTCCACCCTCCTGTGAGAAAAACAGATAGGATTGCACCTCTTCTCCATGCTTCAGTACCTGGTCTGTGAAGGGTGGGATGGTTGAAGAACCTTGGAGCTATCCAAATAGCCTGGGAGAGAACGGGGGTACCCTGCTGCAGACCTCCCTCCGACACTTGGTAGCAGGGGGGTAAAGAACCCTAGGAGGAGCAGAGGTGAGGCTGGATGGGACTGAACTAAGAGGGGCTGAACTGATGGGAGCTATGGGCTCATGGGAATGAGAGAGGCTGATATGGTCGGGTTGATGGGTGGTGGAACTGCAGGACAGGATTAAATGATGGGCAGGGGCCAGGCAGATATGGAGGTGACAGCTCCTTCAGCAGGGGCCAAAATCACCTTACCCAGTATATTTAGGATAGAGGGCAACACTACCGAAACATGGACACTCAGGGTGGTCGGGGGAGTTCAGCACACAAAGATAGGCCAAAATATCACAGTATAACCTTTTTAAAAAATCTCATGATTTTTGGGAGTCCAGCTCATGACTTTTGATCTCTTGAGGTTGGCACTACTTCATATACCTCTAGTTATCACCTTTCAGGGTTGTTCAGGATGGGTAGGTTCCAAGGGGATCATTCCCTCACCTTTGTCTACCTGCACACCAAGTAGTCAGTCATTTAACCAGGTGTCATCAGGCTGTGAAGAGATCTATAGCTATTCCTGCTGCTAGTGTAGGCTCAGCACAGCCCTCGTCCTATCTCCTCCATCTCATCGCAGCACCTACTCATTTTATTTTATTGATCCTCCTACTTTACTGCCAAAAGTCACGCTCCTTTCCCCTTCACCGCCCACCGAACAGTGATCTTTCAAGATGGCTGCATGAGCACTTCTGGTGTGAATGTTTATACACAGATATACAAGCAGAAGTATTTTGCAGAACTTCCTATTTCTATGAAAAAAATCCACAAGATTTTGTAGGTCTGAATAAATGTTTGTGGAAAGTACATTTAAAAAGAAATCACAAATGGCATTTAAGCAAACTATCAACATTTCTTCTCAAAAATATTCACCTGTACATTTTGAAATATTTACTCAGCTTACAGTAATGCTTTCTATATAATTTTTCAGGGCAAGTAATATGCCAGACTAACTGAGAGCATTAATTGTTATATTCCTGGTGGAGTTAATCAAATAATCACTTGCAAATATTTATTACAAATGTACTACCTTATAGGGTGACCAGGTGTCTGGTTTTCTACTGGAACACCCAGCCGAAAAGGGTTGCAGGCAGCTCTGATCAGGGCCATTAAAAGTCTGTTTGGTGGTGCTGCAGGGCTAAGGCAGGCTAGTCACTACCTGTCCTGGCTGGCACCATGCTTTACCCCGGAAGTAGGGTGACCAGAGGTCTGGTTTTCGACCAGAACACCTGGTCAAAAAGGGACCCTGGTGGCTCCAGTCAGCACCGCCGACCAGGCTGTTAAAAGTCCGGTTGGTGGTGTTGCAGGGCTAAGGAAGGCTAGTTCCTACCTGTCCTGGCTGGCACCGTGCTGCATGCTGGAAGCGACTAGCAGGTCTGGCTTCTAGGCAAGAGGGCCACAGGGCTCTGCGCACTGCCCCTGCCCTGAACACTGGCTCTGCACTCCCATTGGCTGGGAACCAGACAAGGGAAGCGGGGGGGGGTACCTGTGGCAAGAGCGAAACTTGGAGCCTCCTGTCCCCCCTGCCTAGGAGACAGACCTGCTGACCACTTCTGGGGCATGCGCAGTGCAGTGCCAGGACAGGCAGGTGGCCTGCCTTACCCCCCTGCTGCATCACTGACCAGAAGCCACCCAAGGTAAGCTCATGCCCCAACCCTGAGCCCTAACCCCCCTGCCCCAGCTCTGAGCCCCCAAAACCCAGAGCACCCTCCTGCACCCCACACCCCTTATCTCCAGCCTCACCCCAGAAACTGCACCCCCAGCCCAGAGCCCTCACCCCCCTGCACCCCAATCCCCTGCCTCAACCCACAGCCCCCTCCCATGCTCCAAATCCCTCAGCCCACCCCCCAGCCTGGAGCCCCCTCCTATATCCCAAACCCTTCACCCCCTTCCACACCCCAACCTCCTGCCTCAACCCGCAGCCCGTTCCTGCAATCCAAATCTCTCAGCCCCACCCCCCAGCCTGGAGCCCCCTCCTGCACTCCAAACCCCTCATTCCCAGCTCCAACCAGAGTCCTCACCCCCTCCTGCGCCCCAACTCCCTGTCCCAGCTCAGAGCCCCCTCCTGCACCCTGAATCCCTCTTTCTTGCCCCGACTAGAGCCCACACCCCCAGCTAGAGGCCTCACCCATTCCCAGATCCCAACCCCCTGCTCCAGCCCAGTGAAAGTGAGTGAGTTTTGGGGGAGAGCGAGTCACCAAGGGAGGGGGAATGTAGTGAGTGGGGGTGGGGCCTTAGGGAAGGGGCAGGCCAGAGGCACGCCTCAGGGAATTGGTAGGGCTAGGGTGTTCAGTTTTGTGGAACTGGAAAGTTGGCAACCCTATCTGGCTATCAAATTACTCGTGAAATGATCCTGAATGCATTCAGTATTCCAAAGGATCTGAAAGATCGTTTGGACAGAAATTTTCAGCAGATGGACTCTTCATGAAAATGTCTGGAATTATTTTGTTATCGGCAAGTGTTTGCATGATTGGTCACTTAGGTTACATGGTATTTCTGTTCTCTGACTTAATAACTGACTGCACAGATGCTTTTGAGCATTACCTTCCATGATGGCATCTTAGAAAATGTTTGCTGGAATGCTAGTTTCTTCTTTCAAAGTCTGCCACATCTGGTCCAGCTGAAAGGATTGGAGGGAGCATCCTAACACCTGAAATAGAGCCAGGTTAGAACCCCCTGGGCCTATTATATGGTGCCACAGTAATGCTACTTCCACATTCACAACTTCTTCCTATCTATTGACGCTGCTCATTATTATTATTATTATTATTATTTAATTGAATCATTCATCCCCCCATCTCTTCATCATCAGACCCCAACTCTTCGTGTCACAGCCCACAAAGAGAATTTAAACTGACAGTGGGAACACTTCTGCTCCATGTGTTGTGAATATATAATTACTTGCCCCAAATTTTGTGAAAGTTTTGAGATTCTTGAGTATGCATACCTAGGGGTTGTCCAAATATTTAAACAGACAATTCATCACTTTTACTCATGATAGGAAAGTCAAGTAATAAATAAATAATAAAAATGACTATTTGATCATTTTGTAATCTGAGGCCATTTCTTCCTCTGTGCTGTAATATTTTAAAATACATGCTTTCACCCCCTCTCCCTGCAATTTCTTTTTTTCAATTAATTCTGAAAAAAGCATTCTTAATATAAGTGTTGATGTCTTCTCAAGTCATGAAAACCCTTAAGAATGCTATCCTTAAGGCTGAACTTTATTATTTTGTTCATATGGGGTAAATAACACATTTAATATTCTTATCTTCAGCAAGCCTGCTAATTTTCCAAATAGCACACTAGCACAGTATGACTTTTTTCTTGTTATATATGAATCACATTCTCCCAAAGTCATCTGTTGCCTGTAGCAGAGGTTACTTTAACCACAATTTGCAGTGATATATTCCAACCATAATTTTTCATCAATTCAAACAGAGTAATTCTACTGTCTGAGAACCATGATATCCCCATGACCTTTCCATCTTCTGTTCTTTATTCCCTACTCATTGATGATTTTCATGCAATTTGATGTAGTTTAGACTTCATTATTCTACGTGATAGCTCTACTTCATTACACAATTTTTTTCTTATATTGAATGAAGATTATATGTGACTCAGGTTTTGGCTGCAATATGTAGCTGTGTGCTACTAACTAACTCTCAAAAGAAAAAGTGTGTAGGCAGGTGAGAAGCAGAGCGAGTGACACATAATTCCAAATGTGTATATTTTGGATCTCTCACCTGCGGGGTAAAAATACAGGCCTGACTGGAACTTCTCCCCCTTACTAACACAGATGTCCACTTACTCACCAGTGTGAGTAAGGCTTCCACAATAGGTTGTATGATTAAATTGAACAATCCTTTAAAATGTAATTAGCTGTAAAAGGTCTGTGCTGACAACAGGTCCTATTCAAATACATGAAAACGAGGTGGTCTTTGCAACTGAAAGAACCAATTTTTTCCAAGCAACTGATGTAATCACTTTGCTAATGTCTCATCCTCATGCAATACGGTGAAAACATACTGAAAGTGCTTTTGCAAATCCCATCCATTATTTCTTCAATAAGATAAATAGTACTATATTTTACTGAACATTTACAATGAAAATAGTTATAGAAAATATTACATATGTGTAATATGGCTCTGACAGCTTCCCTTGGGGACCCCTTATTCCTTCATTTTCTGTCATTTAAGTGTTTAAAGTTGTAATCTGTAAAGTTATTCAATCTAATCTCAATGTATACAAGATATTTCTTTTTTTTTCCCTAAAAAGGAACCTAAACAAGCTTTTAGTGCTTAATGTGACATCAGCCCAGGACCAAGGTCTTACACAAGTTTCTATGAACCATATAAATTCCACGTCAACTTCTATCATATGTGACGGCTCTCAACATAAGGCCAATGTTAAAAGAACCTTATGTACGGAGGTGAATTTCACCTTTAAATCACATTTAGGTACTGCAGTTGCAGAGTTTATAAACTTTTCATGCTACAAGCTCTTCATTTGGTGCCATAATATTTTATATGATGAGAACTGTCTACTAGGTACTGAGCTCCATGAACTCCCATTGCCACTAATGAAAAGATTAGGGAGGAGTCTTGAGGATGGCTTAGCATCACACAGATCAGGTCATAATCCTGTCTGATGACCTGGGGGGAGGGGGGGGAGCGATAGCTCAGTGGTTTGAGCATTGGCTGCTAAACCCAGGGTTGTGAATTCAATCCTTGAGAGGGCCATTTAGGGATCCTGGGAAAAAATTGGGGATTGGTCCTGCTTTGAGCTGGGAGTTGGACTAGATGACCTCCTGACGTCCCTTCCAACCCTGATATTCTATAATAGAATATATGAGCAACAACAGAGGAGGGCTTAACTCATAAGATCCACTACTGATACAGCAATAACACATTTCAATGTAGAAAAGATACTTAGTCTTTCTGCCCTGAAATCTTTCAGCATTCATAAGTCCTGCCCACCTTTCTGCATTAAAATATATATGTACAGCTGTCTTTATAACACAGCAATACACAAAGAAAGGAGCACAACAATTTCAGTGCAAAGAGTCTTTCTTTCTACATTCAGATTCTTCTCTGAAGATATTAGCTACAATCCTGGGCCTAGATCACCTTTCACAGTGGTTTCAGTTAGAACTAAATCTATTGGAGTCAATGGAATTATCCCAGTATAAAACTTAAATGAATTCAGAGTCAGGCCAAATTGTCTTAGTCCCACAAAAAGTTAAACTGATGCTCAATCACAGCTGTGAGCACACAGTACGACTTTGAGAGGGAAGGTGCAGAAATGGCTAAAAACTCATCTCTGTTTTTCATCAATTCTAGGCCAAAACAGCCCCCTGCTCTGTTAGAGCAACTTAGCTTTCCATAGTTGGAAGAGGCCAACATAGCAATCAGGTGATATTGGGACATAGGGCAGTCCTGGCCATGACTTCTTTGCTCCTACTGAACTGCCATAAAATAGCAACAAGGATGGAGGATGGCACAATTGCTTTTATGCCAGATCTAAGACACTGAGGTTTTCCCAATAGCTCTGGCCAGGCAGTGGAAAACAGCCACTCTACCAGAAACTGTGTTCCTCTATTGAAGGATTCCCAAACTTGGTTTGCGGCTTGTTCAGGGTAAGTCCCTGGTGGACCACGAGATGCTTTGTTTACCTGAGCAGCCACAGGTATGGCCACTCAGAGCTCCCAGTGGCTGCGGTTTGCCATTCCTGGCCAATGGGAGCTGCGGGAAGCGGTGGCTCAGTCCACTGGTGAACCGCAGCCACTGGGCGCTGCAAGCGGCTGTACCTGCAGACGCTCAGGTAAACAAAGCATCTCACAGCCCACCAGGGGCTTACCCTGAACAATCTGCGAACCAAGTTTGGGAACCCCTGCTCTACTGTAACTGTAAATAGTGAAATTTGTCTAACACATTTGCAAAACTATATTTTCAAACACTTAAGAATTTATTGTTTTTTACATTTATTTTGTGTGCCAAATTAAAGGAGACCAGTCCTTAGGAAGGACAAGAAAGCAGGAAATCTTTCCTGGAGTATCATAGAATCATAGAATATCAGGGTTGGAAGGGACCTCAGGAAGTCATCTAGTCCAACCCCCTGCTCAAAGCAGAACCAATCCCCAATTAAATCATCCCAGAGAGGGCTTTGCCAAGACTGATCTTAAAAACTTCTAAGGAAGGAGATTGTACAACCTCCCTAGGTAATCCATTCCAGTGCTTCACCACCCTCCTAGTGAAAAAGCTTTTCCTAATATCCAGCCTAAATCTCCCGCACTGCAACTTGAGACCATTAATCCTCATTCTGTCATCTGCTACCACTGAGAACAGTCTAGATCCATCCTCTTTGGAACCCCCTTTCAGGTAGTTGAAAGCAGCTATCAAATCCCCCCTCATTCTTCTCTTCTGCAGACTAAACAATCCCAGTTCCCTCAGCCTCTCCTCATAAGTCATGTGTTCCAGTCCCCTAAGCATTTTTTGTTGCCCTCCGCTGGACGTTTTCCAATTTTTCCACATCCTTCTTGTAGTGTGGGGCCCAAAACTGGACACAGTACTCCAGATGAGGCCTCAGCAATGTTGAATAGAGGGGAACAATCCTGTCCCTCGATCTGCTGGCAATGCCCCTACTTATATATTCCAAAATGTCATTGGCCTTCTTGGCAACAATGGCACACTGTTGATTCATATCCAGCTTCTTGTCCACTGTACCCCAGGTCCTTTTCTGCAAAACTGCTGCCAAGCCATTCGGTCCCTTGTCTGCAGCGGTGCATGGGATTCTTCCATCCTAAGTGCAGGACTCTGCACTTGTCCTTGTTGAACCTCATCAGATTTCTTTTGGCCCAATCCTTTAATTTGTCTAGGGTTCTCTGTATCCTATCCCTACCCTCCAGCGTATCTACCTCTCCTCCCAGTTTAGTGTCATATGCAAACTTGCTGGGGGTGCAATCCACACCATCCTCCAGATCATTAATGAAGATATTGAACAAAACCGGCCCCAGGACTGACCCTTGGGGCACTCCACTTGATACCGGCTGCCAACTAGACATGGAGCCATTGATCACTACCCTTTGAGCCCGACAATCTAGCCAGCTTTCTATCCACCTTATCGTCCATTCATCCAGCCCATACTTCTTTAACTTACTGGAAAGTATACTGTGGGAGACCGTGTTAAAAGCTTTGCTAATGTCAAGGAACAACACGTCCACTGCTTTCCCCTAATCCACAGAGCCAATTATCTCGTCAATTCTATTCTGATTTTTAGTTGTTACCCTAGCATAAGAGCAGAGTGGAAAATCAGGCTCAGTTTATTTTCCTCATCCTCAAGAACAGGTGAACAGACTTCGCTAAAACTTTCAAGAGCAACCAGAACTTCCTTTGGACAGAGACCAAGAACTAAGACTTCCACCAGCAGATGAGAAGTAATAAAAACATGTGAGAACAGGGTTTTATAATGAAAGTACCAATATAACTTTAAATACAGTAGGGAAATTCTATAATAGTATATTAATTTTAAAGAAATGTAATGCACAGTTTTTTAAAATATGTCTATTATAGAAAAAAACAAATGTGTATTTTCGACAATACTATGCCATTATATATACAAGTTGCGGGTCTGGATATGAGAATTTTTGCAAATCCTTTGAATCACAGCCTTCAAGATGGCCCTATGGAAATGTTGAGTCATGAATAAGTTATATAGTGATTGACAGATTTAAATATCTGCAGAGTACTATTCAATGGTCTATAGAATTAGCTGAATAATGCCAAAAAATATGTATTTGAAAAAAAAAAGTCAACATTCAGATAACTTATTAACAATGAATAACATGGCCATCTCTATCCTTTCTGAGAAAATCCACAATTGAGTCTAAGGGAAACTTAATTAAAGTTACCTGCAGTAAGAATATGCTGTATCTATTTCTTTTCTGACAGCGCTTTGAGGTATATTCATTGCAATGCACTGAAGTGAGAACATTTGCGTAACAATATTTCACTTTGTGTTCCTGTCATTTCAGCATACCTGACAACTTTGTGTACTCAAGTTTTCATTACATAATGTTTGAGATCTAAAAATAAACTACAGAAAATATTATCTTAGATTTATAAACACTAACATAGCCAGTATATAAATGTGTCCACATACCTAAGGTTCTCTTGTTTCTTGGAATTCTAATTTATAAAATCTGCCTTTTCTATTTGATATTAAGATTAGATAAAATTCGCAGATTAGAGCTGATCAAATAATGAAAACAAAAGAAGCTTGGTGAATAATTGTGAATTTTTTTTTATTTTTGTATTGACATTTTTTATCACAATGATTATTAAAACTCTTGCTGAAATGTATTGTTCCTGGAACACCCAGTTTTCAGTCAACAAAAAATGTTGGTAACCATCTTCATAAAGACAGGTTTCAGAGTAGCAGCCGTGCTAGTCTGTATTCGCAAAAGGAACAGGAGTACTTGTGGCACCTTAGAGACTAACCATTTATTTGAGCATAAGCTTTCGTGAGCTACAACTCACTTCATAAAGTTTTCTATGACATTTTGAGTAAAGAGGAACATTTTTAATTTAAAATTGATAATGTTTACATTAAAAAAACCCTGTTATTTAAAAGAGAAAAAATAACATTTAGTTTTAAAAATCTGAGCCAGGTCTAGTGCTGCTAATAACTTGCTAATATACAGCCTATTTGATCTGCTTAAGATCTCAGTGTCTTAATTTGTTCAATACATATAAAGTATTCACTATGTAAAAGTAACCTTCCATTTCAAAATAACAAATGCGACTAAGCAGGTGACAAGTTACAAAATTTAATCTTTCCCTAAGAATTATAATTATAAAGTACACAGATAGGAAACTATCTAGTTGCTGTAGTCAAAGACGTTGTTAAGAGTTGTGGAGATGATATAGTACAGTTAATACGACTCCTCAGTGTTGTACACCAATCCTATTAAGGCACTCAGTGGCAGGCAAGAAATACAATGACTCAGAGGCATACTCTAAAGATGCTTCAGTTCTTTTATCTTATAGGTTTGATCCCTTATGGGTCCCCATAATCACTTAGACACATGGCTAAAGTGAACAGACAATTTACTAAGGCTGACAGGAAAGGGAAAGGTTGCAAGTAGCCTGGGTTCAGAGGTTTAAGCAGTTACATTTCAAGATAAAATATAGCAGTTCCTACCTTGGCTCCTAGGGGCAGGCCAATAGAGGTTTGGTCTCCTGATGCCTACTGCCTGGAGTGCCCTCCCAAGTCTGTTCTTCTATTAAAGGCAAGTAGGTAACCCACAGGTTTCCTGGCTAAGGTCAGTCTGTAGCATGTCTCACTGGAGGCTCCACTCCATTTTCACCCTGTTGCTCCAGCAGCACTTCCTGTGCAGCTCCTGATATTGGGCTGCTTCAACCGTAGTGGCAGCTAGGCTACAGGGCCTCCCCCAGCTTCTGGCTGTATAAGTTGTCCTATACAAGGTCAATAGCTCCTTCCTGTGGGTCCAATAAGTAGTGAGAGCACACTGAGCACTTCCCAGACTCATCCCCAGTGTCAGTGGAACTTTGGCTGCAATAGCCTTCAGGCTCCTGTCCCTTTAAAAGATTCAGTTACTTCCCTTGTATGTCCCTGAGAGTTCCCTTCAGCTGCCTCTCTGCTCAGTCCTTTGGCTTCAAGGCACCTACACAGTCTCTGCTGCTCTCCCACAAATTCTGCACTGACCTGAATCTGAATGCTACAGCTGTGAGTCACTCTGCTCCACACACAGCTTCTATTCTGTTGCATGTCTCAAATTAATGATGAGTCGAGATTAGGATATAGAATATTAGGGATGGAAAAGACCTCAGGAGGTCATCTAGTCCAATCCCCTGCTCAAAGCAGGACCAACACCAACTAAATCATCCCAGACAGGGTTTTGTCAAGCCGGGCCTTAAAAACCTCTAAGGATGGAGATTCCACCACCTCCCTAGGTAGTCCATTCCAGTTCTTCACCACCCTCTAGTGAAATAGTATTTCTGAATATCCAACCGAGACCTCCCGCACTGCAACTTGAGACCATTGCTTCTTTTTCAGTCATCGGCCACCACTGGGAACAGTCTAGCTCCATCCTTTTTGGATCCCCCCTTCAGGTAGTTGAAGGCTGCTATCAAATCTCCCCCACCCCCACTCTTGTCTTCTGCAGACTAAATAACCCCAGTTCCCTCAGGTTCTTCTTGTAAGTCATGTGCCCCTGCCCCCTAATCATTTTCATGGCCCTCCGCTGATCTCTCTCCAATTTGTCCACAATTTGTTTTCTTTAGTGGGGGGACCAAAACTGGACTCAATACTCCAGATGTGGCCTTATCAGTGCTGAATAGAGGGGAATAATCACTTCCCTCAATATGCTGGCAATGCTCCTACTAATACAGCCTAATATGCCGTTGGCCTTCTTGGTAACAAGGGCACAGTGCTGACTCATATCCAGCTTTTTGTCCACTGTAATCCCCAGGTCCTTTTCTGCAGAACAGCTGCTTAGCCATTCGGTCCCCAGCCTGTAGCAGTGCATGAGATTCTTCCTTACTAAGTGCAGGACTCTGCACTTGTCTTTGTTGAAGCTCATCAGATTTCTTTTTGCCCAATCCTTCAATTTGTCTAAGTCACTCTGGACCTTATCCTTACCCTCCAGCATATCTACATCTCTCCACAGCTTAGTGTCATCTGCAAACTTGCTGAGGGTGTAATTCATCCTATCTTCCAGATCATTAATAAAGATGTTGAACAAAACCGGCCCCAGGACCAACCCCTGAGGCATTCTGCTTGATACCGGCTGCCAACTAGTCACTGAGCAGTTGATCACTACCCATTGAGCATGACAATCTAGCCGGCTTTCTATCCACCTCATAGTCCATTCATCCAATCCATACATCCTTAACTTGCTAGCAAGAAAACTGTGCGAGACCACATCAAAAGCTTTGTTAAAGTCAAGATATATCACATACACTGCTTTCTCCATATCCACAGAACCAGTTATCTCATCATAGAAGGTAATCAAGTTGGTCAGGCATGACTTGCCCTTGGTGAATCCATGTTGACTGTTCCTGATCACCTTCCTCTCCTCCAAGTGCTTCAAAATGGATTCCTTGAGGACCTACTCTATGATTTTGCTGGGGACCAAAGTGAGGGTGACTGGTTCCCCAGGTTCTCTTTCTTCCCTTTTTTAAATATTGCCACTATATTTCCCTTTTTCCAATCATCCGGTACCTCCCACAATTGCCATGAATTTTCAAAACTAATGGCTAATGGCTCTGCAATCACAACAGCAAATTCCCTCAGCATACTTGGATGCATTAGATCTGGACCCATGGACTTGTGCATGTCCAGATTTTCAAAATTGTCGAATAACAGACTCAATTGCAATTATTTAATTAAAGGTTATCAATCAGAGGTTAGTACAGCACTACACAGAATACAGAAAGCGTAGCTCCATTGCGACCCTTGGTGTAGGGTAAAGAGATGACTCTGTGTCTCTTCTTCATTGTAACTAGAGGGATGAGGCAGTTTCATTCCCCAGGTCAGTTCCAAAACTTCTCTCATTATACAGGGTTTTTAGACAAAGAGACCCCTCTTTGCCACAAATACTCTCCCAGGACTATATGTTCAGATGTCATTTATTTTAATATACATACATTCTCAGTTTACCTGATTGATGTCTAGCTTCAACCTCCCTGGTCACTTAATTTCAGACCTAAAAGTCGCAATTCTCCAACAAAAAAACCCTTCAAAAACAGACTCCAACAAGAAACTGCAGAATTGGAATTAATTTGCAAACCGGACACCATTAAGTTAGTCTTGAATAAAGACTGGGAGTGGATGGCTAAAAAGTAAAGTAAAAAACAAAGTAAAAAATTGGTTAGTCTCTAAGGTGCCAAAAGTACTCCTTTTCTTTTAAAGTAAAAACTATTTCCCCATGCTAATTTTTCCCCTACTGCTACTCACACCTTCTTGTCAACTGTTGGAAATGGGCGATCCTGCTGATCACTAAAAAAGTTTTTTTTTTCTCCTGCTGATAATAGCCCACCTTAATTGATTAGTCTCATTACAGTTAGTATGACAACACCCATTTTTTCATGTTCTCTGCATATATATATCTTCCCACTGTATTTTCCACTGCATGCATCCGATGAAGTGGGGTTTAGCCCACAAAGCTTATGCCCAAATAAATTTGTTAGTCTCTAAGGTGCCACAAGTATACCTCGGTTTTTTTGCTGATACAGACTAACACGGCTACCACTCTGAAACCTATTTACAAACAGGTACTAACAATTCTTTGCTGTACCTTGCATGGCTGTTTGCCATGTGGGTCCTCAGTAACTTCCCATGCAGATGACTACCACTGCCTCCCCTAAAGAGAGGTGAGTTTTGCATCAGTGTCTTTTGAAGAGTTTTCACTACCTCTCTGTTGGTTAGGGCAGAGAGATGAACCTGCACTCCAAGTCTTGGAGTGTTTTAGGTCAGCAGGAGGAATGATGGGAATGATAGTTTCCCATTTAGCAGATTAATACAATAGGTTATAGGTTCCTTTTTTGCATCTGTGTAGATAAAACCTACACATACACGCACCGCACATCTCTGTTGTGATAATTGGGCCTAAAAATTTACACCAATTCTAAGATAAATTGTAAAAGGAGAGTGTAAATTCAGAAGATGACACAATAACATGTAAAAACAAATGTTGATGGGAAAAAGTAGAAAAGAGAGACAGAGGGTAGTCCAAAAAGGGAACCAGAGATCAGTGAACCAAAATTGGTGTGTTGGACACTAGGCCTAATGGTGGACCAAATAACAAGGGGATATAGACTACCACTATTCCACCCACCATTTCTTTTGTGGGTCTTTAAAGAAAGACTGTGGGGAGAAAAAATGGCTATTAGAGTGAGCTTCACCATCCTGGCCACCCTCACCATCTCCTTGAACCCTGGGCCTTCGACATTCGGATCCTGAGAGTTATCCTGACTAGACCAGGTCAGACAGAAAGACCCAGATGACACAACTTCTACCTGCTCCATCTGAATCCCAGTCACCATGAGGGATGAAATTTGATGCGACTTTAACAACAGCTGGCTTTTTCTTAGCAAAATTAGGATTCTTATCTGACTACATTCAGTCCCACAAAATGCATAGAAGCAGTAACAGGGAAACCTTACAGATATTATTAATACAGTTACTAAATGTACCTTTATTTTTTCAAGACTAACCAGAGATAAGATGAAACCTCTCTTATTGGGTTCCAACTGTTATTTTGTAAGAAACATTGGGACCAAACTCTTCTGCCAGACTCTCATCTCCCTTTATCCTCACACCCAATTAACATCTCTAATACAACCATACATTCAGCCAGGACTGCAAAATTGACATTCTCAATGCATCTGAGGAAGTGAGCTGTAGCTCACGAAAGCTTATGCTCTAATAAATTGGTTAGTCTCTAAGGTGCCACAAGTACTCCTTTTCTTTATTCTCAATGGGGATTATCATAATAAAAGTGAAAGAAGTGGTTTCACATTTATCTTATGTAGCCACAAATAAGAAGTTAATTCACTACCACAAGCCGTTGATCACTGCAAGGAAGACATGCTTGCATAATCCACTGCTGTTAGTGGAACAAAAAGTCCAAATTTAGCAAACTATTTCTGGCATGCCAAGAAGCAAGGGATTAAATTAAATGAATCTGAAGGATTTAAAGGAGAGGTATGACCAATTGAATCTTATGGTTTATTTGCTTATGCCTGTAAATGTAGTCATTAGAAACTTTTTTTTTTACTAATAAGTGAAAAATGTGAAGTTCATACAAAAGGGAGACACCTTAATAAATTGACTAGATTATTTCTAGAACTGGGAGAAATTCTTGGGATTTTTCATGGTTGATTTTCCTCAGAACTAGAAAATTATTAAATAAAAGACAACATGAAATTTCACATGCTTGAGGCACACTTCTAATGGTGGCAGCAACTGCTTTTGAATGTCAGACACATAATGCTCTCACTTCTAATGTCTAAAATGTTACTTGTGCTGCTGGAACCACAACATAGTCTTATATATATATATATATATAATTTATCTGTGATAGAATATAACCCTGTGTTCACACCCTATATATTGTTATAATCATCTTTGCACAAAATAGGTCTCAGAAGGTATCATCTGAAAATTTGCTAGTTGTCCAGATAAAAAGTGTGGAAACATTGTATGTAAAGTTATAAGATTTCCCTGTAAGATGTTATTAACACATGTTCCTAACCCCAGAGCCCTGCCCAAACAAAGCTTGGCAAACAGGTCTGTCCTAAACAAAGAAATGTGTGCCCTTTTTAATTTGCATTGTGACTGAATTATACTATTAATTTTATTTTGTTATAATGATTGACGGCACTACTAGACTTCAAACTTACTTAAAATTATCTATCTATCTATCTATCTATCTATCTATCTATCTATCTATCTATCTATCTATCTATCTATCTTAATATATATCAATATGTTCAACTGATACATATATATTATTACCAGGGAAGCTAAAGTTCAGTGTTTCATTTTAATCTTGGAAATAAATGGATATAAATGGATTTTTATGGTATTTTATGGTATTTTTATGGACATTTATTTTTATGGTATTTTAATGGATTTTTGTGGTATTTTTATTGGAGAATTTTGGTTTTTTTTAATCACAGAAAACTAGGATCCCTGCTCATTACTTGTACTCACTTAAAATCCCCCCCTTTGTAGTTAATGAACTTGTTTTACTATTTTATCTAATCCAATGTGTTTCAATTGAAGTGCCAGAATAACTACGTTTGGTAATAAACTCGCATATTATTCCCTTTAAGGAATAACAGACTAAAAAAAATATTTTGTACTGTCCAAGAGAAGGCGGGGAAGTACAAGACATATATTTCTTGGGGGAGGAGGGAATCTGGGACTGGGGTGTGTGAGGTCATCCTGTAGTTCAACTAAGGCTGGTGAGAGCTAAAATGTAACACAAGGATGGCTGGCAGGCTGCAGTTAAACATAAACACTCATGGTGTGACTTCCATTCTGAAAGGCTGTTTGTGAGCAATCCAAGTAGGATCTACTTCAGCAAGGTATTGTAAGGCACCCAAGGTTGCACAGCAGGGGTGACATAGCTGTTCATTTGTCTGGACTGTAAAATTGAATCTCAACACTGTGAATTTGGGAAGAAAAGATTTAATTACTGACCAGTTCAGGTCCAACTTTTTGCCCAGATTGTGTGTATCAAAACACTATTAAAGTTGAACAACCAAGCACTAAAATATAAAAGGGTAAGTTATAAACATCTGTGTATGAAACAGGAGCTATTCCTTTATGTGCACAGTTGAACAAATGCATTACTGGTGTTTTTCTATGATTTTGTGTCAACTTTTTGCTAGCTTTGTGCTTTTAAAATAATTTTGAATCATGCCCTTTATAGGATAGTTGAGACAATGTCTGTGCCTTGGCCTATGACCTCAAATATCTCAAAATACCTATGGACCTGGACACTGACTGGGTATATTTTTGATCCATGGACTTTTCCAGCCCAAAATACTGGAATGGTGAAATTCTTTATTAGCATAAAGATAATCTAATTAACACTCATTGGTTAATGCCAATAACTCCAGAAAGGAAGTGTGCACTCACATGATGACTGGCCCCCTTTGAAATGAAGCAGGTCCAGCTCTCTATGCTAGAAACAAACGCTCAAAGTTTGCCCAATTAAGAGGGCAGGGCAGCAGCTCATGTTATAAAGAGCCAGGCTGTCTGTAACCAAGAGGAGCAGTCAGGCACAGATAGGGAGGGTGCAGAGGCTGTCTTTTTCAGAGTGCTCTGTCCCTGGGGCCAGGTGAGGAGGCACAGGATATGGGAGGATGGATGGGGAAGCAGGAACATATGGGACAGGAGCAGCTATGCCTGGCTGAATGGGAAGTGAGGGTTCAGGGCCACATGGGGACATGTGCAGATATGCCTGGCTGAATGTGGAGTGGAGGTGCATTGGCACATGCAGATAGGGTCAGATATGCCTACCTGAGTGGGAGAGGCTAGGGATCAGCCAGAGACTTCATGGGTGAGGCTCCCCAATTCCCTAACAATCCCCCCCCCAAAAAAACCCCAAAACCCCGTTCCATATTTCTCACACTCACATTCAACAACCATTCCAGTTCACTCCCAGGCTCCTTCCCAGCAATTACTTCCCTCTCAGCAACTCCATTACCTCAGACTTCCCCAAGCCTTTACATTGCTTCAGAGAGATGTAGGAAATATCTTTCTGTATTGTAGTTTAAATGCATGATTACTCAAATAATGTATTAATATGTCTTATAAGGAATCTATTTGTCAAAACAAAATTACCAGAATCTTTTTGTTGTTTGTATTGTTACAGACATACTTGCTGACAGATATTTTAAAATAAAATACCAAAATAATTGAAACTGGTATGATTATGTGTTATTGTCACAGAATTTTAAAATATTGTGCGTAGAATTTTTAATGTTTGGCACAGAATTCTCCCAGGAGTAGAAGCAGGAAGGACTGACAAGGGCAAAGGGGAAAATAGCTTTGGAACTGTAACCCAGGGTCAGTTGAGGAACAGTTTTTATGTTTGCTTACATTTGGGAAATAAAGCTGTGCTTAGAAAGACAGTCTGGTTGTGGCAGTGAATGTTTTGTGTGCTGGGGACAGGTCACTACCTTATATGCTCCATTCTGGCTTGCAAAGATACTCCTGAGAAAATTTCTAAGGTGAAGTAACCAGATAGCCCATCGTCTTCAAAAGCTGAAGGAAGTTATTGCTTCCCTGCTTGCTGGATCCTGGCTGCTTCTACTGTAGACTGCTGCTCCCTACCTATGGAATGCACCATGTGTTTCCTCCACATTTCGAGCTGGTCACCACAGGGTAGGAATCTAGCAGCCTGCAACATCTAAAATTAGACATCTGCAAGCAAGTAACCTCTAATCAGTCATCCAGCAAGTCCATTGACATAAAAAAGTGAGATAAAAAACTGACCAGCTAATATGTTCAACCATGCACCAGTTTCCGAAAGCTCAATGAAACCACAAGAGACACAAAATAACCATCAACCCTTTTATATTTTGTTTTCTTTTTTAAAATATTTGTATTAATAGATCAATGCTTCTACCTCAGCATTCGTGCACTTCTTTCTAACTGCAGCAAATGGCAGGCAGTCGGGGGGTGGAGTGGGGGGAAGGCATATGTGCGTAGAACCCACCTTTATTTCAGAATAGCACCTATTGAATATTTCTTTAAATATATGAAAAACCTTGGGTTAAACAGATTTGCTGTGTAAAGATCAAACACACATTTTGTCGGATGGAAGGTGTATGTTCTACATGTAACCATTCTGGTTTTCATTATAAATCTAACTAAGGACTATAATATTAAACAAAGTGCTAATCCTGAGTTGAATCATACAAGCTGATGGGTATGCTGTTCTTCTGGGGACAGCAGAGCTGGTATTTCTATGAGTGTTCAGTTGATAAGGTGGGTGGAGACTACAGGGGAATTCTTCAAACACATTTAGGAATTGGGGTGAAGTTCTTGTTAATCTGCAAGGCAAAGTAGGGGCTGGCATAGCCCAGATGAGAGTATTTGAATGGCTTACAGGTTGGTGGTGTTAGGGAGCTGACATCCAGCCAAGCACAATCAAAACTTCCTCTCACTGAGGGCAGGGGGTAACAAGGTGACTCTCAGTCCTGGGTACCCTGAGAACTGTCACAGCCTCACCTCCTGAGATGACATTATCAGGAGCTCTAACCCTGGTGTTGTTGTAGGCTGTCATCATTGAAGTCCTGGACAATGGAAAACACATTATGAAAATGTGCTGAACTACAGACCCGCTGATGACTTTCCAGGTCTGCGTGACCTGGCAAACCACACAGCTGCAGACCCAGGAACAAAAACAGAAACAAACAACAAAAACAAAACAAAAAAGCAAGTAAGCCATGGTTGGTTATCCTGTCTATGAGCAGAGACAACACACTTTGGGGAATATCCAGGAAGTAAAGAAGACACACCCTCATCCTGCACCTCGGAAGTAAACGGATGGCATGAATACATTCATGAAAACAGGATTTCAATCAACCTTGGCTGAAAAGGCTACAGAAGACTTTGGGTGAGAAACTTCTTTAGACAAGAGGTTAACCTGTTAATTAAGTTTTGTCTCTAAAAAAAGTTTTATAATTTTGTTTTATGTGTAACCATTTGTTTCTAATATTCTTATTCTCATTTGAATCTTGGCTAATAAACTTATTCTTGTTTTCACTGGAATGGAATTCCCCAGATGAGAGTTTGTGAGTGGCTAATAGCTTGGTGGTGTTAGGGAGCTGACACTCAGCTAAGCATAAGCAAGACTCCCTCATGCTGGAGGTAGTAGGGGGTAACAAGGTGACTCTTTGTCCTGTTTACACTAAGAACCATCACACAGCATCAAGGGCTGTGGAGTGCCATTTAAAGTAGGGGGGCATACCTTTGTCTGTCCTCTGCCTGATCCTCCTCTTTCCTCTTAGGCACCCCTCTCTGCACAGCAGCCTGGCTCTCTGGGTCATGAGGCCCTACACCCATCCCCTCTAAGTCTGACTGGGTGGTATTGAGACATGGTCATGGGGTTGAAGAACCACTCAGGTTTGGCCAGGATGTCCTTCTGTCATGATGGAGGGGTGGCTGGGCCAAACTTGACCAACGTTGAGTCTCAAAGAGTCACATGACTGCAGGAACTGGGGCTAAACGAAAAACACCAAATATTGTGCAACTCATGACAAAATTTCTAGATATAACACTGCAACTTCAATGAATGTTTTGTTTGACCCTCATAGCAGAGCAGTGAAGACAAATGAGAGCTGAAGGACCAGATAGGAGAGAGCAGCGATGAATAAAGTCATTTGACAAGAGTTGTGGAGAATGGAAATATGTAGACTCGAGCTCATCCTGGGAAACAAGCCATATTCTTGCTAACATCCCCTAATTTGCATAATTGGAAATAGAGAAACTAAGGGTATGTCTACACTATGGCACGGCCACTGTGCCACTGTAACTCCATAGTGTAGCTGCTACCTACATCAACAGAAGAGTAGTTCTATACATGTACATAATGCATCTCTCTGAAAGAAGGGCATCAACCAGGGGTTAAGTTGATCTAACTATGGCGCTCACGGTGCAAAATTATATTTACATTACAAGTGTATAGGGAGATCCAGGGCATTTTGTCAGACCTCACTGTGGTACTTGGCTGAAGAATGGAGACAGGATAGTGGGGTTAAAACCAGTTGGATGGAAAATGGAATTTATATTCTACAGGCAATTGTGACATTTCAAAATTTGTTTTCATCCAAATTGGCATGGAAAGTCAAAAATATTAAACATATTGAAGAACCAAAATAACAAAAAAGTATTTGGATTTGGAAATATCAAAATGGCCTTATTGAAACATTTGATAAAGTTATCTTGGAACAATATAATATAAATATTACATAAAACATAAAGGTATTAAATTATATGTAAATATATATTTACTGAAAGTTAAAACTTTTTATTGAACGCTGAAATGAAATGAAGTCAGAAAGAAATGAAATGATAAAGTCAAAACAAAATACTTTATTTTGATTTGGAATCCTTTCCCATTTTTTTCACATTGAAAACTGTCAAAAGCAACATGTTTGCACAAAAATAAATAATAGATGAAACAACACATTTTGATGGAAAACTGTTCTGCTGAATATTTTTGGATCAGCTCTATTTTTAAAATACTAGTAAGTATTTGAGATAAAGATTGAGAGTAAGGAAGAAAAAATAGTGAAAGGCCAACATTTATTAAGTTTATAGTGGAATGTAATAAAACAGTAGGCATGGTAATCCCCCAGAGGAGATTCTTGCAACAACAGCAGATTGGGAATACATACTGATCCAAAAATGGATACTAGTCCATAAAAAGGAAGATTTTGTCTTCTGCAAATATCCATCACTATTCAAAAAAGTTTATTTTTTTTTATCTCAAAAATTAAAATAGACAGTTTACTTCTCAAGAAGACATATTTGGAGTGAAAGATAAACCAATAAATAATTTCTCAATTCTGTTTGACTGCGACCTTTAAATAACTATGACAAACAGTTGGACAGTTCTGGTTTATTTTTTTTTAAATCATCATTAGGTCTCCATTTTCTACTAAAACTCTACACTGTATTTTACTGGTTATGACCATTTAAGGATCTCAAAAAAATAAAATTGCTCAATATCCCCGCCCTTCAAATAAGCAAAAATCAACACCAAATTTCTGAAAACAAAACAATTTAAATACCTCCAACTGTTATCCAAGGTAACAGACATTTACTAAGGTGTGACATAAAAATACTATATATTAAAAATTTAAAACAGATTAGACACTCCATATTAATGATTACAAGTCAAGCAGTGCATCTGTAAGCCCCATACAAACATAATTCAATAACATTTGGAGCACCATTTAATACACACATTTATGTAAAACGTTAGCCCTTCTCTAAAAAGAGAAAAAAGAGACTAACAAGAGAAAAAATAGGTGCAAACTAGATAAGAATAAAACTGGAAATTAAACCAAAGGTGAGAGCAGGTATCAGAACAAAGGAGCCTATTTTGCATTCATGTAAATGACTTGGCTTCAATACTGGCACAAATAGTCCCCTTCTGGCACAAATCCTGAGTAAGTGTACCGTATGGGGAACTAAGTAGACTTGGGAGGATAGAATTCATTCTCTCAACCCATGAGGCTGCAATTCAGCCTGTGACTACTATTCCAAGCTAAATACTAGCTGCTGCTCTCCACTTAAGGGTTTCAAGCAACTTGTTAAATGTTTAGTGCAAATATGGATCCTGTGACCCCTTCCTAAGCCAATGTCCTAGGCCTTATCTACATTACCAAGGTTTGTCACCAAAAACTGCCTTTTTTCACCAAACAGTACATGTGTACACACTGCAATGCAACATTTGTCAGGAAAAAAGCCCAATTTTGGTGACTAAATATATCCACCCGGATGAGAGACTTACATCTTTTTCCTCTATATTTTTCTTGACAAAGTGCCAGGTGTAGACACCACACTTGATTTCATCTCTTTAGTTGGCCTCCAAGAGATGTCCCACAATGCCCATCATGATCACTCAGGTCAGCGGTTTGAAATCCACTGCCCTGCAGCCAGGTAAACAACCACCCGCTCCCCCCGCTTAGAAGCCCTGGGAATTTTTGAAATTCCACTTCCTGCTGGTTCAGCATGGAGAGGTCTCATTGCATCTTCCCAGGTGAACATGGCATGTTATCACACCAAACGCTCACCTGCTTGGTCCACTGCGGAGCTGTTGGATCTGATGAGGATATGGGGAGAGGAGGCTGTGCAGTCCCAGCTGCGCTTGAGCCGTCAGAATTGGGATAACTACGGGCACATTTCTTGAGACTTGTGTGAAAAGGGCTATGATCAGGACATGCTGCAGGGCAAAGGAAAGATAAAGGAGCTGAGGCAGGTGTATCATAAGGCGAGGGAGGCAAACCGTTGCTCCAGTGCGTCACCTAAAATGGCCGGTTCTGTAAGGAACTAGATGCTATCTTAGTCTAGCTAGGTATGTGTTAGATTATGATTCTTTAAATGGCTGAGAAAAGAATTGTGCTGAATAGAATGACTATTTCTGTCTATGTGTCTTTTTTGTAACTTAAGGTTTTGCCTAGAGGGATTCTCTATGTTTTGAATCTAATTACCCTATAAGGTACCTACCATCCTGATTTTACAGAGGTGATTCCTTTCCTTCTATTTACTTCTATTTCTATTAAAAGTCTTCTTGTAAGAATACTGAATGCTTTTTCATTGTTCTCAGATCCAAGGGTTTGGGTCTGTGGTCACCTATGCCAATTGGTGAGGATTTTTACCAAACCTTTCCCAGGAAGTGGGGTGCAAGGGTTGGGAGAATTTTGGGGGGAAAGACGTGTCCAAACTACATTTCCCAGTAAACCCAGTTAGAGTTTGGTGGTGGCAGTGGATATTCCAAGGACAAAGGATAAAATTAATTTGTACCTTGGGGAAGTTTTAACCGAAGCTGGTAAAAGTAAGCTTAGGAGGTTTTCATGCAGGTCCCTACATCTGTACCCTAGAGTTCAGAGTGGGGGAGGAACCTTGACACCCACTTCCATCATCAAGAGCCCAGTGTACACTTTGAAGGGAATGGATGTGGTGGATAGAGGACCAAACCTGGAGGACAAAGTTATTGATGAAGAGGTGGAGTTAGATGAGGATGTGCAGATCCCGGCAGGGTCACCTGGTGGGGCAGGCAGCCAGGAACTCTTCTCCACTTCATAGGTGTCTAGCCAGTCTCAGCAGTTGCTCTCCAGGGAGCAAGAAGCAGGAGATGAGACGCCTAGTAAGTGGCTGTGGCTTGTGTAGTGTGGAGGTGGGTTCAGGGTATAGAAATGTGGGAGGCTGGCTGTGTTTCTGTGAGAATTCTGTGACATTTCCCTGTGTAGCTAATCAGTATGGCAGAACAGGGTGTTGATGTGTGCCGAGATCTCATGGGAATCCGCCAGAGAGATCTCCAGGAAATTTTTCTGGGGGTACTTGGTAATCCTCTGCTGAAAGTTAAGTGGCAAAGCAGCTTTGTTCCTTCCCCCATTGAAGGAAACTTTCCTGTGCCATTTGGCAATCACTTGTGCAGCGACCAAAGTGGCTCATAGGTGCACAGCATAAGGAAGGAAGAAGGAAGGAAGAAGCCACAAGCATGGAGTAGATGTACCCTCATTTCCCCACTTATCCTTAGCAGTGAGATGTCTGCTAGAATGACCCCCACCTGTGGAAAAGTGTGGGAGAATTTTTGAATTTTTTCCATAGAATGCTGCACCATGACTGTTGCAGACAGTGTGTGCTCTTTTCCCCATGTGGAGCACGCCCTCCTCTCCCGCCAACACTCACCATGCTTTGGGTGTTCGCAGAGATGTGTGTCTGGCTGGGGTCAGTGAGAAAGTCATTGCAATGTTGTAAAAGGTGTATTTAACTGAAATGTTACAATGCTGGGAGTGGATTTAACAATCCCGCTTCTGTGCATTGTCCCCTGTGCTTCACCAGATGTGGCCTTCAGAAACACCCCATGCACCTCTGCCTACTGTCTCTGCCAGATAAGAAAGAGCCCAAAATGCAGCAAAGAAGACATGTTCCGGGAGGTACGGCAGTGCTCCAATGCAGAAAATAGGGAACATAAGGAGTGCGGGGAAGCCAAATGGCAGGACAGAAAAGAGAATCATGCATTTGTTAAGGATCCAGCTGAGGGGATGTTTAAAGTAATGGAGGAGCAAACGCAGATGCTGCAGTCCTTAATAGTGCTGCAGACTGAGCAGCTCCGTGCTCGCCTCCACTGCAACACATTCAGAACTCTTTTTCATATACCCTCCAAAAACTCCACCCACACAGTCCTTTCTATTTGCTGGGACTTCTTGGTTTTCCTTTCACTGCACCCCCTTGGAAAACTTTCACAATGATAGCTGGACATACACACAGTTGTGAAAGTCTGTCCTTCCCTGGTTCCTTTTTTCCCAGCAGGCATCTATGTGTTTGTTTGTGCTGTTTCTTGTTCAATAAAAGCAAAGTTTTTTTAATTGCAGGCACAACCAATACATGCGCAGGCATGGTAATCATACTGTCACAGGAATAGAAGGCCCAAAATGACACCATTGTGTCCTAGGAAAACTAACATCAGTGACAAAGATATACATTACTGGTGCTCATTGTCAAAGTGCTGCCTCAAAGCCTCCCTGACTCGAATTGCCCCACCCGGGTCTCCTCTGGCAGCGCTGGTATCTGGCTGCTTAGAATCATAGGCCAAGCGGTCTGCCTCAGCACTCCATCCTGAGCGAACCTTTCACCCTTAGCTTCAAAGAGATTATGAAACGTACAGCATGCGGCCATGGAAATATTATCCTGATTAAGGTCTAGCCTGCCATAAAGGCATCACCAGAGAGCCTTTAATCTGCCAAAGGCAGAATCAACTGTCATTCAGCACCTACTCAGCCTGTTGTACCACTCCTAACTGCTGTCCAGGTGTCCCGTGTACGGTTTCATGAGCCACAACTGTAAGGGGTACGCCAGGTCTCCCAGGATCACTATGGCATTTCAACTTCCCTCCTATAATCTTCTGGTTTGGAAAGAAAGTCCCCACTTGCAGCTTTCTGTACAGGCCAGCGTCCCTGAAGATACATGCGTCCTGCACCTTCCTGGAACACCCCACGCTGATGTCAGTGAAATGCCTTCTGTAATCCACGAGGTTAAGTACCCCTTCCTATTGATGTACTTTGTTGCAAGGTGGTCTGGTGCAAAATATGGAATATGTGTGCGATCTATCGCCTCTCCACTGTTAGGGAACCCCATTTCTGCAAAGCCATCCACTATTTCATGCACATTTCCCAGAGTCACGGTCCTTCATAACAGGATGTGATTTATTGCCCTGCATACTTGCATTAACACAGTCCCAACAGTCGACATCCTGACTGCAAATTGATTTGTGACTGACTGTTAGCAGTCTGGAGTAGGCAATTTCTACATAGTGATTGCCAAATGCTTCTCTACCAAGAGAGCAACTCTCATTCTGATGTCCTTTTGCTGCAGGTCTGGGGTGAGCTCCACACTCAGTTCCAGGAAAGTGGCTTTACGCATCCTAAAGTTCTGTAGCCACTAGTCTTCATCCCACACCTGCATGACAATACGATCCCACCATTCAGTGTTTGTTTCCCGAGCCCCAAAGCGATGGTCTACCCTATGCAGCTGCTTTGTGAATGCCAAAAGCAATCTAAAGTTGCTCCTATCCATATCATGCAGAATATTGTGTGCCTGCAAATCTTCTTCAGTTAGGAACTTAACAATAACTGCACTGCCATCCCCAAGGTCTTCATGACAGTTAATAGAGCATAGGAGAGCAGTGGGGATCCATCCCTTCTCACAAAGATGGCAGGGTGCACAGCAGAGAATGGCTGTTCCAAAAATGCCACAAAAGAAATCCAGCTGCCCATGGAGTGCTGGGACACAAAGCAGTGCATCAAGGGAAATTTAGCCAGATTCCAAGATGCACCACAATCCGCTCCACCTTCCTACAGCACCTAGAAGTAGGTGTTGAACTGGACTGTCAGATAGGTACCCACAGTGCAATGCTTACACTGTTGATGATGATGCCCCCAATGTGTACATGATCTGCTGACAGAGGGAGCAAGTGTGAACATGAGATTCCGATTTTTATTATGTTGACTTTCGGGTGTCAACATCACTTTTGTTGACAAAAATTGGTAGTGTAGACATGGCCGTAGGCAATATTGGTATGGGCTTCCACTCCACTGCACACAGGGGACAGAAAGACCATCTTTAATGGTTTCTCTTCTAGCACTTCAATTCCAGATAGTCCCACTCCATCATTAGGTGCTGTAGAGGGTATTGTTTTGGACCTTCAAACCATGATGCATTAAATAAGACACAGTAAGCCACAAAGGAAGATGAAGAGCCAGTAGATCTTTCTTGGTGGAACTCTTCCCAGACAAAAGTTCTCATCAGTTTTCAAAACTTGGCCTCAGAGACCTTTCCATGTCAGGTTCTGCTTCATGGACTTATCAAATGGTCTTTGGCATTGGAGTTCTCATACTGGCATCACTAAATTGTTATGTCATTTTTTAAAATCACATGCTATGCATTTACACATCTGTCTAATTTGCAGCACACTGCCTGATGTTTTGCAATTAACATGCTGGAATACAATGAATATGAAAGTGATAAAGATAAAGATAAATCATTATTTATCCTGTATAGTCACTTTCAGTCAGAAGGCCACTACCACTAGAAAAAAAATCCAATTATTATTAAACCCCTACTTGCAAAGAAACATCACCAATTCTCCATGATGTTAAGTGTCTCTTCCCTTTTGAACTATCAGAGTGCTCGGCTGAGGAAAATGGGTGAAGATTTCGTTTAAACTGACACTTTTTTTTTTTAAATATGTTATTGCTGATAGAATTTATGTCTTACCCAATTTGCCTTTCCTTTTTTCTTTAATCCTAGGTCCAATTCAGGCTTGACTTTACATTTCATAAATCTGCCAAAGAGTAATTTATTTGCTGCTTATATCAAGTGATCATTACCAAAAGCACAGAGAAAAATAATTCTATGTTCAGCAACGTAACACATTTCTCAGCGCTGAGCTAGAGCCAGTGATTGGCTTCATAAAAGTATTTTGAATTGACATTAGTTGTTTCCAGTTGTTCTGTGTCATTGTGCTTTTATCATTTCACTTGTAACTTATCTATTTTTCATACATACTAACGCCATTTAGATATCAAAAAGCTGCAGAACTTTTGGTTAAAAATGGATCTCAGGGTTTTCTAAATCATCTGTTAAAAATTGAAAACTAGAGGATACTATCACCTAGTAAGCTGGCAGGTACAGCAAGAAATGAAAAATTAAGCCATTTATTCAAAATAAGGGATTTCTTTACAGCGCTGAATCAAAGCATGTGCTTTAGGAAATACTTAGAAAATGAAGGAGAGCCTAAACTACTTTATTTCAATTGAGATGAAGGACATGAACAAAAACAAACCAAGAAAGAGATGGTTGCAGCTCTCTTGTACACTAATAATTCATGACGTATAGAGGGATTATGGTTGTTTGGTTGGTTGGTTGTTTCTTTAGTAACGTTAATCATTTACAAGAATCCTATAGGAATAAATAGATTAAATTAGGTAAGGGTAGCATTTGAAAAATAAATAAAGCCAAGCTTTTCCTGGGATCTACATCTGACCAAATGTGTCCAATGGACATCTTTCAAGATATTCAAACAAATCCCAGTTACAAAACTCAAATTAATGACTACATAAGCAACATAGTAATTGTAAGTATTTTGTTTTATGGAATGTTTATGAATACTTCACCAGTACATTTTTGTTCCCAGATGGGGCTATCAAATGATCTCTTCCTACCTATCCTTACTATCATATTTCTCTTATGATAGAGTGATGGTCTGCTAAATTTTGCTAAATATTTGCTGAAGTATAAGAATGCTAGGAGCTAACCTCTGCCTTCAGCTGCACCCATGCAACACCACTGACTTCCTCGAGAGTTTGTCATGTGTCACCAAGAGCACAAATGATTTTTTATTCTGTTGTATGTGTTAGTCTGTTGAACAAGCTGTAGCATTCTACACCACTCAGACAAATTAAAATAGATTAGTTGTTTCAAAAACTTGGTGCTGAGTGTGAATTTATGAAAGGTACTCTCCCTTTCTGAGAGCACAATCTGCAGCTGCTAATTTTGTGTCTGTGTATTTGAACCTGCATTGGAATTGAAAGTGTAAGTCTGGTGCTTGGGCTTCTATAATTTATTCTAATATAATTTGCACCTCCTGCAAAAAGAGGCCTTACTTCCTTTGAGAATTTAACCCTAATATTGAAAATAATATTTAAAAAATTAAGAGGAGAAAATCATATCTGGTGTAGTTACACCAGAGAGGAATATGGGCCAATACATTTTACAACGTAGAAAAGATTCCTCTCTTTGTTACATGATGATTCTGATACACTGTCTCTGCAATTTAATTTTGATAGCAATTTAATTTTGTCTCTGCGTTGTTGGGAATGGAGGAGGGTCACCTTTGAAATAAAATGTACAGGTCCAGACTAGAGAGTTCAAGTCTGTGTGTAGATCCATATTTAGATTAGACGTAAAACTGCATTTTTCAGTTCAACTTTTGAGACTAAATTATAGCAAAGTTTTGATTAAAAAAATTGTTTCAGAAGCTGTACTCATGAGATTTCAACCACAGATGGCCAGCGTCTTATTTGACCAACTCATGTCTATGTTATCCCAAAATCTTGTGAGAACCCTTGTTCTGAGAACTTACCCTCATATGAAACTAATTGGAAAATAGCTGTTGCACCACTGGGTTTCCTATTATGTGGTCTCAGATACCTGCTGTCACCACTAAGCTTCTCACTTGGAAATTTTGTCTTGGGGCACCTCTTTTCCTCCTCCTTTGTTATAAGGACACTGTTCCGGGGAGTAGAAATACCCTGATAGGTATGGTAGGTGTTCTTTGAAAGCTTCTGCAGAAACCTCCATTCACCAAATCTCCACTCCAGACTGGATTAATGAACGTGTAATTTGTTATCTACAATTGAAACCCATCAATGAACTCGAGAACTGATTATCTGAAGTGTCCACTGTCCTTTACAAGCCCTGGAAAATTTTATTTGATACCCCCTTTCAGACTTCCTTTTTTCATAAATCCCATTCTGGTCTCACAGCTACCTTCTCAGCAGCCCAGGCTTCTGTCATCTCTGGTGAACCAGCCTCTGGAGTGTGGAGAGACCTTTCTTGGCAACTTCATCCAGCCCTGACCCAATTACATCCAGCTGGCAAGTCACCACCCTCCTTTCAAACTAACATTCTAATGTGGTCCCTAACACCACAATGGGCCCTCACAGAGTCTTTCAGTTTCAAAGTGCTAGCTCATTTCCACCAACTTCTTTAATATTCTGCACACCTAAGGTAACATAAACACATATCCTAATGTTTTCCATATACTCCCCTCTTGAAGAAAACTTGCCATTTTGGGCTTTCAGACCCAAATTCAAAATTTTAAGAGCAGTCAGCCCTTCTAGACAGGGTATCCACTACCTTACCCATAACTCTATAGGCGGAACAGCTCAAAAGAGCATGTTTCCCAATATCTACCTTATGAATGGTGAAGTGCTAGGTTTATCAGAGAAAACAGACATGGGTTGATACAGCACTGTCCTCATTGTGGCCTGTTGTTTAGTGGTCTGCCTGATTGATAAATTAACTATCTGCATCTCTGGATAGATTTAACTCCTACAAATCCAGTCCACTAAGGGATCCTTCCTGCCCTCGTCCAACTGACTACATAACATCAGAATCAAGTTAGGGAAATAACAGGTTAATAACATTTAGATAAATTAGATGTATTCAAGCCAGCAGGGGCTGACAAAATTTGCCCTAAGCAAACTTGGAACAATTAGCAATTATTTTTGAGAACTTGTGGAGGGCTGGTGAGGTCCCAGAAGACCAGAGAAGGCTAACATAGTAACTATCTTTAGAAAAAGGAACAAAGAAGACCCATGGAATTATAAACCAGTCACCCTAACTTTAATTCCTGGAAAGATATTGGAACATATTATTAAACAAACAACAAATTTGTAAGCACCTAGAGTGAGGTGGGTAAACTTTTTGGCCCAAGGGCCACACCTGGATATTGAAATTGTATGGTGGGCCATGAATGCTCATGAAATTGGGGGTTGGGGTGTAGGAGGGGGAGGACTCAGGCTGGGAGTGCGAGCTCCTGGGTGGGGCTGAGGGTGCAGGAAGGTACTCGAGGCTGGGACAGAGTGGTTCAGAAGGAAGGAAGGGGTTAGGGGTGCAGGCTCCGGGTGGTGCTTACCTCAATCAGATCCTGGAAGCAGCAGCATGTCCCCACTCCAGCTACTATGCGGAGGTGTGCCCATGCGCCTCTCTGCAGGCACTGCACCTGCAGCTCCCATTGGCCCTGGTTCCTGGGGCAGGAGCAGTGTGTGGAACCTCCTAGCTGTCCCTATGCGTAGGAGCCAGAGTGGGGGACATGCCGCTGCTTCTGGGAGCCGTGCGGAACCATGGCATGTGTGGAGTGGGGCAAGCCCCCAACCCCACTCCCCGGCTGAAGAGATGGAGCAGGGAAGCCCCGGACCCCTCTCCACAGCGGGAGCTCAAGGGCCATAGTAAAACATCTGAAGGGCCAGATGCAGCCCCCGGGCTGAAGTTTGCCCACCCCTGGTCTAGAGGATAAGAGGTTACAAGTAATAGCCAATATGGATTTATCAGGAACAAATCATACTAAATCAACCTAATTTCCTTCTCTGACAGGATTACTGGCCTAGTAGATGGTGGTGGGGTGGGGTGGGGTGGGGAAGCAGTACCTGTGATAGATTTTGATTTTAATAAGGCTTTTGACACAGTTCCAAATTGCAGTCTCTTAAGCACTATGAGAAAATCTGATCCAGATGAAATTACTAAAAGGTGGGTGCACAACTGATTGAAAAACAGTAATCAAAAATAGATATGAATGGTTCACTATCAAACCAGAAACCTACTGACCGCTATACTTACCTACATGCCTCCAGCTTTCATACAGATCACACCACACAAACCATAGTCTACAGCCAAGCACTACGATACAACCTCATTTGCTCCAACCCCTCAGACAGAGACAAACACCTACAAGATCTCTATCAAGCATTCTTACAACTACAATACCCACCTGCGGAAGTGAAGAAACATTGACAGAGCCAGAAGAGTATCCAGAAGTCACCTACTACAGGACAGGCCTAACAAAGAAAATAACAGAACACCACTAGTCCTCACCTTCAGCCCCCAACTAAAACCTCTCCAGTGCATTATTAAGGATCTACAACCTATCCTGAAGCATGACCCAACACTATCACAGATCTTGGGAGACAGTCCAGTCCTTGCTTACAGTCAGTCCTCCAACCTGAAGCAAATACTCACTAGCAACCACACACCACACAACAGAACCACTAACCCAGGAACCTATCCTTGCAACAACGCCTGTTGCCAACTGTGTCCACATATCTATTCAGGGGACACCATCATAGGGCCTAATCACATCAGCCACACTATCAGAGGCTCGTTCACCTGCACATCTACCAATGTGATATATGCCATCATGTGCCAGCAATGCCCCTCTGCCATTTACATTGGCCAAACTGGACAGTTTCTATGTAAAAGAATACATGGACACAAATCAAATGTCAAGAATTACAACATTCAAAAACCAATCGGAGAACATTTCAATATCTCTGGTCACTCGATTACAGACCTAAAAGTGGCAATATTACAAAAAAAAAAAAAACCCTTCAAAAACACACTCCAGTGAGAGACTGCTGAATTAGAATTAATTTGCAAACTGGACACCATTAAATTAGGCTTGAATAAAGACTGGGAGTGGACGTGTCATTTCCCCATGTTTATTTTCCCCCCTACTGTTCCTCACACGTTCTTGTCAACTGCTGGAAATGGCCCACCTTGATTATCACTACAAAAGGTTTTGTTTCTCTCCTGCTGGTAATAGCTCACCTTACCTGATTACTCTCCTTACAGTGTATATGGTAACACCCGTTGTTTCATGTTCTCTGTGTATATAAAATCCCCCTACTGTATTTTCCACTGCATGCATCCGATGAAGTGAGCTGTAGCTCACGAAAGCTTATGCTCAAATAAATTGGTTAGTCTCTAAGGTGCCACAAGTACTCCTTTTCTTTTTGCGGATACAAACTAACGCGGCTGCTACTCTGAAACCTGTCTTGGGACTGGTAATATTCAATATTTTCATTAATGATTTGGATAAGGGAGTGGAGAGTATGCTTACAAATTTGTGGATGACACCAAACTGGGTGGGATTGCAAGCACTTTTGGAAACAGGACAAGAATTCAAAGGGATTTTGACACATTGGAGAATTGGTTTTAACAGGATTAAATTCAATAAAAACAAGTGAAAAGTACTACATTTGGAATGGAAAAATCAAATGCACAACTACAAAATGGGGAATAACTGGCTTTCTATAGTACTGCTGAAAAGAATCTGGGAGTAATAATGAATCACAAATTGACTATGTGTAAACAATATGATGCAGTTGTGAAAAGGACTAATACCATTTTGAGGTGTATTAACAGGAGTGTTATATGTAAGACATGGGAGGTAATTGTCCTGCCGTACAAAGCTGAAGCCTCTGCTAGAGTACTGTATCCCTTTTGAATGTCACACATTTAATATATATGGGGCTAAATTGGAGAGAGCTCACTGGAGAGCACTAAAAATACTAAAAAGTTTAGAAACCCTGACCTATGAGAAAAGTTTAAAAATACTGGGTATGTTTATTCTTGAGAAAGAAAACTGCAATCATAATTTATTATTTTCAATTAAAACCTATCAATATACTCTGGCACTGATCATCTGGAAGTGCCCATTGCCCTTTTTAAACCCATAAAATTGTATTTTGTTGGCATTTTGTGGTTCCCAATAATAACCAAAATATTCAGATGCCGGGCAGAATCAAGGGTCTTCAATACTTTATTCAATTCAATTCAACAAGACTTTATTCAATGTGCACAAAGGGAGAGCTCCTGGTACAAAAATCAGCCAGAGTCCCTCCAGCAAGGAGCCCCTCCCATTGCTATTTCATAGCACATGGCAGTTACATAACAAGTTACATAACACAAACCTCTAGCCAATCATATTTAACCTTTCCATATATGGATTTGTTCAGCACATGCCTATACTTCTCCACTCCACATGTTGAGCTCACACCCCTCCCCTTGGCATTCTCAAGAATGTTCCTAGGGTGGTGAGCCACACCATGCTTCTTTATGCATACATACCTTCTAAATCATGTTTTGTTTAAAATGAACACAAGCATACCCTTCAATTTCATATCCCAGGTCAGGCTTCCTTTCCATAAGCCGCAGAATCCAATGCTCTCTCAGCCTAGTCTTTCTCCCCCCGCCCCCTGCCCGAAAGCCCAGGCCTTTATCATCCCTGATGGACCAGTTGATGGAGTCTGGTGAGACTTTTTTTGGCAATGTCAGCCAGCCCAGATCAAACTGCCTCCAAATGTCAGGTCTCCACGCTCCCCTCCAGTGGTCCTCCTGCCACTGCTGACTTTCACACCAACATGTCAGGATGGCTTCCTAGCAAGCTAATCAGCCCTCAGAGTCCTTAGATTTCAAACCTCTATCTCACTTCCATCCTGTTATTTTCTCTCCCATATACTTCATACCTAAAATAATATAAATGCAACACATACCCTATCGTTCTTTACATATGTCTTTTACAGTTTGAGATCCAACTTTGAACCAAACAAATTGGGGTGGGCTCACACCCAACAATTAAATAACAAGGCCTTTAAAAAATGTTTGCTGGGGTTTGAATTTGAGATTCTCTATGTGCGCCATCACCATTTCAAACTTGAGTGAATGTTTATTTAAAGTAAATAAATAAATAAATAAATAAATAAAACACTTTAAAAAGACCACCCCCACAAGCATTTAGGGACATCTTGTAGAGCTGCTTTATCCACCAAATTGCTGTTGATTTAAATCGATGTCCCAAGTCTAGTATTGTCAATTCAGGTCATTAGGGGCTTGTTCAGGCAATAGTAGGCAGAATTAATAGAATTAAGTTGTCTGATTACCTGAGTCTGTGTGCGCAGATGTCACCTGTCATATCTATTTGCCTGTAATAGGTTATGCACACCTATGGGGCTATAGACATAATAATTAAAATACTACAGGTTCAGAGATCCATGTATTGCTTTCATCAGTGTGACAGTCACTTTCTGCTTGACTGCTCAGATTTCCATTAGTATCTAGCATCTATTCAAAGGCTCTATACTTTGGTAGCTCATTGTAAAAGCAGCCCTCTCTTTCGATATTTGAGAAGTTGCACCTATCACCCAAACAGACAGGGAGGTCATTTTTAAAGGCTGTTTGTACCAAGTCAGAGTGCAAAAAAATGTAGGAGTCAGAGGAATGAATTGTTTTTGAAATCTTAAAATAACAAACTCTGAAGGTAAATGTTGAATGCATCAAAAACCCCTAGAGTGCCTTAAGTGATTTTCCTGTTGTAGTGCTGATGAACCCTTTCTCCAAACTTTGTGAAATAAATAAGTTGAAAAAAAGGCAAATGGCTCTGAGAATGTCTGTTCTAAAAAAAATAGCATCAAGGAGGTGGCACAAAGCAGAACTTAGAAAATACATCTCCAGAATCTCTCCTCTCTCTTCTATGTGTTTTCCACATTTTCACTGTCTGTTGGAAGGTTAGCCTCATTAAACTTCAAATATAATTGCAGAAGAGAAAATAAAGATTTGTTTAGGAATGGGGATCAGGAAGCTCTTCAGTATGTTAAATCACTTCTACTAATTTTATACTATCATCTAGACTGTCAATATCTTATGGGCTGGGTAGTTGTGGCACTGCATTGAGGCTGGCAGTTGATATTAAACATAAAAAAGTACAATAGATGACAATTAATATATTTGAATATACTGTATGAAACCCATTTTGTTTATGTACAAGTATTATACAGAACAATAATGTAACATATATCCCTGTCTTTGCCTATATAGTGTTTATTAGGAGATGTTAATGTCAGGCATCAACCACAGACGTGACAGAAGTCAATGGGTGTAGTAAGCGCCCTTCATTTTGGCTAATCTAGGAAACAATTATACACCCCTTTGTTTACAAATAGTTGAAATAATAGAAGTTACCATCCAAGGCCTGGAACAGCATAGTAGTGCATGAATAGATGTTATGCCTTGTGGCCTGACAGGTTTCCCTGGAGACTGACTGCAGATGCATAGGCCGGGATATGATTGGTTGCAGGGTGTGTGTGTGAGAGAGAAAAGAAACCAGAAAGCAAGGAGAAAGCCAGGAGATGGAGAGAGAAGCAGTCATGAGCATGGCCCTAAAGCACAGAAAAAAAGGAGATCCTTGGAACACAGGACTGGAAAGCCAGAGTTGGAAAGTGTAAGCAAGGAAACTGCTGCTATTTGTTTCTAGTGTATTCAAGGAAACAGGATTCTATGTGCATTCTTTGGAAATACATAAGACTGTATCAAAGAGCTAGCTGCTCCATCACCTAATAGAAACAAACAGGCAAGGCCCCAAACATGGGCTAACCACTTGAGCTATGTTACACAATGTAATGCAGCTCCTAAAACCCATAGGTTGTGCATGCACATATACAATTACACAAACACATTTTAAAAGAAAAAGACTGAGTCCCAGATCCACAAAAGGATTTAGGTGCCACTCAGATTCTCAAACCCACTTCTGAATCCTGGATTCACCTGAAGTCCTTCAGTACCTAAATTTTCACCATGAACACCTACTAGGTGCTGAAGTTTCTGCCACTGGTCATGTGCATTATGCCTCAGTGTAGGTGCCTGGGTGTTCATCTCACACCTAAGTCTGCAGCAGTATCCTGAAACCAAATGAAAGTAGGCATTGCTCTCCCTATTTCACCTTCAGGGCCTGCTCTGGTAGGCATTGTCAAAGCATGTATAAACTCCACACCACACGGCTGCCAAGAGTGGGAGGAGAAAGCAGCAGCCATCTTTATAACCTCTGGCCTAGTTAGGAAACTCACTCATGATGTGGAAGACCCCATTCAATTTCCCCCTCTGACTGCTGAAGTTAAAGAATTTGAAGATGGGTTTTTCACTTCTCAAGTGAGTGTCCTAACCACTGAACTATAGAACCGTTCTCACTCTTTTTGGTCCAAAGAATATTTAGTTATTTATACACAGTGGAACAGCTTCAACAGGAGACACTGAGAGAGATTAACCTCAGAATATTGCATAGGCTACTAGAAAGTGCACTCACATGAAGTCTGGGGAACCCATCCTCAAATCCCTTCTCATGAGTGGTGGGGTGAGAGTGTGGGGATTGAATCAAGATCTCCCACATGCAAGGTTAGTTCTCTAATCACTATAAGGGCTATTAGAGAGGCAACCTCCTTCTTCTCCTCCATCTCCTGGCTGTGTTTTTTTTTGTTTGTTTGTTTTGTTTTTGGAGTTAGGCTTCCACCACCTCCATTTTTGTAAGAAATGGTGTTGGTACTCAAATCCAGGAGAAGGTTCCTAGCTGTGAAGCCCAAGTGAAGATAGGTGCCTATGTCCTGGAGAAAGATGGGGCTTAGGACATGCACTGCTCCTTGGCAGCTGCTATTGGCTGGTTTAGGCAGCCCCCCACCTAGCATGCTGGATTTTGTGGATCCTCTTCTTAGGCACCTGTCTGTTCCTATGCATTGTATGCAGATATTAGGCACCCAGGCTCAGAGTTTGTGGCATTTACTAGGTGGCTAGAGACCTAAAATATAAAAGCTGAGGTCAAGCTGTCTTTCACTTTGTTCAATATATATACAGAAAACAGAAAGCAAGTTCAGTATGACCTTCCTGAAATGCAAGCAGAGAAGTATGTGTATGCTGATCACAACTGTACTGCTGATACTGGAAACAGCTTCCACGGGGTTGAAGGGAATCTCAGCCAAGAGATGGCTACATTCATTATTTACTTCCAGTAATGGAGACCGGCAATTACTTTCCATCTAAACAATCATTTTGCCAAAAAAACCATCTTGATCCATGTCCAAAGATGGCTACTGTCATTTCATCCAGTTATCACATATTGGGAGTAAAACTTGACTGTAGCCTGCCATACTGGTCTCACCTGGAACATGTGAAAATGAAGATCTTTTACTATACCACCTAGATACAAAAACTATTGGAAACCTCCTGAGGAGCAAACCCTTTGGTCCATCCTACATTAGTATTGGTTTGCTACAGCTAATACTGCTCTGCAGCCTGCAGGCAGAGATGCCACATACAGCTTGTCAATACAGTTGAATTTGGCCACTGGTATTATTAATGGCTTCTAGAATTATGCACCAGTCTCCAATCTGCCTGTGCTAGCATACATAGCTCTGCCAGATCTTTAACAAGATGCCATGACTGTTAAGTCTGCATGGAGAGCTTTGACAGATGAAACCACTATTACATTCTGGGTTGACTGATGTTCCGTTCTCAGATAAGAAATAGCATGCAAATGTTAACTCAATAGTCTGCTCATATTCATGGGAGAAATCCTGCACCTGCAGTCTGGAGTGCATCATCTTTGCTATAACAACTCAGGCACTCTTGGACAGAAGTGCTACTGTCTCTTTACCATACACGGATGATCAATAATTCCAGGAAGGGAAAATTATGTCCTTACAGAGTGGAAGCACTGGTGGGAATGAGAGTCTAACACACTAAATACATTCAAGAGTCCATTGCTGCACCTGCCTCCTTTTCTACTTTATTACAGATCCTGGACCAGGCTCAACAGATTACTCTCTGGCTCATCTGGAACTGACACAGTTATGCACTGCCTTTGCCTTCGTTTCCTGTGACTCTGACTTTTGGGCAATATTGCAGACAATAGCTCGTGTAGTGGAAGAGGGCCCAACAGTGCCTCTCCTCCCATGATACAGAGGCCACCCTCTGATTACAGAACCTGGACATTGAGTTATATAATCATAACTATTAAATGCAATATTTAATACCTTGGATTAACTATAGCCTAATTCCTTCATTTATAGCCTGTACACAGGATTACAGTTACAAATAATTTTGATATATGGAATGTTTGGCATGCCTGTATTATTCTGATAAGATTATTTGGGAAAAAGACTGACATGATGCTAAATTTCTTAAATCACCTGGATTCAATTAACTTTAATTCAAACTAATTAATGGATTTAATTGTAAATTCTCAGAAATTCACTCTGGATTCAGTTGGAATGGGCTGGAAATTTGGGGAAGATATGCTGTATTTTATAAATGCAAAAGCTGAATCCCTGTTTAAATGTAAAATGAATCTCATCCATTAACTGGAGAGACCTAAACTTCTACAGTATTAATGCTATTTTAACATTTTGGTATCCATCATATCGTCAGTTAAAAAAAGTCTCCTCTGTTTTTCTTCCTTTTTTTTTTATTCTTTAATTCTTCATTCATTACCCTTTTTCATTCATTGTTTTGGATGTCTTGGTCTACATTTTCTTCTGTATTTTCAATGTTTTCCTTGGTTCTTAGATAACTTTTTCTCAAAGACTGTAATTCTGTCATCTCTCCTAAGATTGTAAGGCAAGTACCTCTTTTTGTTCTGTGTTTATACAGTGCATAGCACAATAGAATCCTGGTCCAAGATCAGCTTTCTAGGTAGAACTGAGTGAATAATTGATTTTTTGGTTCAGTGGATGGAAAAAAAAAGAAGCTCATTTTGTTTCAACCGAAAATAGATTTTGTTTTGTTGTTTCTTACCGAAACTTTTTTTAAAAATCTTTATTTATTTGTTGGCAAAATGTTTTGTTTGACCTAAAATGAAATGTTTTCCTTTTGGGTAAACTGAAACATTTCATGCAATCCAAAGTAACTTTTTATTTGTTTCATTTTTGGATTTTTTTTTTTACATTCTTCTCCCCCCACACACACACTTTTTTGTTAAGTAAATTGAACTACATTTACAAATTAAATGTTTCAAAATGACCTGAATTCACAAATAGTTTCAGTTGAACTCAAGCTCCATTTTTAGGTGAATGAATTATTCATCTGAAATATTTCTCCCAGCTCTACACTTAGGCTTTACCAAAATACAAATAATAAATAATAATACTTTCTCCTACACTCAGCTTTTTAGATTCTTTACCCCTAAACCCAAAGGACACTAAGAAACAGTCATTTCTGCCTGACAGCTTCAAAGCCACTGGAACTGGAAGACAGGCTGGTCTCAGGGCTGAAAGGAACAGAAATAATTGGTTTCAGAATAGCAGCCGTGTTAGTCTGTATCCGCAAAAAGAAAAGGAGTACTTGTGGCACCTTAGAGACTAACAAATTTATTTGAGCATAAGCTTTTATGAGCTACCGCTCACTTCATTGGATGCATTCAGTGGAAAATTCACTGAATGAATCTGATGAAGTGAGCTGTAGCTCACAAAAGCTTATGCTAAAATAAATTTGTTAGTCTCTAAGGTGCCACAAGTACTCCTTTTTTTTTTGAGAAATAATTGGCACTCTCCTAAAAGACAGAAAGAGTTAGTGAAGGGCCAGCAATATGACTACACTGTCTCATTAAACATCTTGTTGTGTGCTTAGCACAGAATGATTAATCCATTTTAATGGTCTGTTTGTTTTTTTTTTTTCAAAATCTGGGATGGCTAAAAACATCCTGGATGAGTCTCTCTGTTGAAAATTCAATGAGTGAAGCCTCTAGAAAGAATTCTTGTTTTGTCACGTCCTATTTATCTGAGTTTATTAAAGAAGGACTGTTTGCTGTTGCTATGACCTAGGGCATGAATAAATGGACCCATGTTACTCTCACCCTGGCTCCAGTTCCTCCCCATTGTCTACGGCCTCCATTTGGTCTTCATCTGCAGAGCAGCTTCTCCAGACTCTCCTGGTCCTCCGTCCACCTTTTCGGTTGCTCATTTTTCTGCCTGCCATCCTTAGATCTAAATTCTGAATCTGGCCCTCATCATCAAATCATCTGACAGCACCCCCAAGAAAGACAATGATCCTTCTCTTCCTTTCCTGTTAGCAAGAAGAAGGTCAAATATTTTTTTTTTTTTGTCTAGAGTCATTGGCAATCCATCTCCCTGCTCTCCCTCACAGCTCCAGCTTCTCACCATTGCTTTTTTGCATCTGCTGCTGCTCTGGTTGCTATTGCCATTCCTCCCCATCCACTACTCCTCTCCAGATCTTTCTAGCTCTTTCCCACTACTCCTGATTCTCCCCTGTCTACTTCTCCTGTTGCTATTCTTTTCCACTGCTCCCAATCACCTCCCTGCTTCTGTTCCTCTCTTTACTCCTTCTGCCAGCATCTATTTGCCTTACCACCTCCTTCCTGCTGCTCACGCTTACTTTCCCATTCCCTCAAATTCCTCCAAACACTTACTAAACCATCAGCTGTGACGGGGTTAAACAGATAAGCCTGTTGGTCTAGAATAGGTTCTTCATCTTTGTATGAGATCTTTCAGTAAAGAACTACAATGTAGGTGCTGTTTTTATGATTGTCAAAAACCCAGGACTAACAGAAAAAGCTTTCAAGCCACTTTTTATCTAAGATGCCTCCCCAGAGTTGTTGAAATTTGTAGTTCATTCAGCTCCTGGTCAGAGGTTTCATGAAGGTAAGAATTCTCTAAATCTCTTTTTTGTGTTCTTTTACCCTGTACTATAAAGCAGCCTGGGCTCAGTCAAAGCCTTCTTTCCCTCTGACTGAACCACATTGCTATCTTTCTTCTGTGTGAGGCTTCCCCTTAATATTTTCCCCAAATCATTATGACAGGAAGATTTCACTTCTCGTGTACATTCAATTTCTAGCTCCCAAAGCACAGCTGTCTTCCGGCCCTGCCACTCCACACACCTGCAAATGAATATAGATAAAATAATTCAAGTTCAGATCCAAAATGAAATTGAAATTACATTAAAAAAAGGAACTTTGCACCAAAGATAGTTCAAGCAGGGCTCTGGGTACTGTTGGTGCATATGTCAAAACACAATAGCACAGAGTTATAATACCTACAACCATCCAAAGCAGCAGCACTTCAAATTCCTCTCACATATCATTCAATTACCAGTCATGTCCCATACAACTGAAAAATCCACACAGCAGTTTACCACCAGAAAGAAATCTCCCTGAGACCTGAAGTGACCAGCACATTAATAGCCACATTTTCAGAGGCCTCAAACAAGATTTATTTTACTTATAATTAATGTACCTCCCCCCTTTGTTCTACCACAGTGTGCACAGCCATTAACTGCATAACCATGTGAATTTAGTGCTGTAACTTAGTCCTCTTCACCCTCTTATGTTACTGTTATTACATCATGTCTAAACTACACTGTACATTTCTGAAGGAGGGCACCAAATCTTCTTTGTTGGACTGCAAGGCATCCAGCACTTTATCCAATTACTGGAAAATAACCCAGCCTCAGTTTGTGCATGTGTGATGGCTGCCAGTGTGGCCAATGGACGAGGGTTTGAACCACAGATGTAGAGATAGAAACAATCCCTGTTACAGTTTGAGCTGAAGATCTCTAGTTGTGGCTGTAACAGACTCATCATATGCAAATCGAGCATGAGGGAAGAGGAAGGAGCTGTAATATATTCACCATACAATTTCCATGTTTTGCTGCTCAGTCAAACTGAACTAATTTGTAAGGTTTGCAAAAGCTCTGTGCACAACCACACTGCCAGCACTGTTACACAAAGCACAATCTTACATGGGTTTTTTATGCTTCTGACTTCTTGCTCCAAGTACTGCTCAAAAGTCAGAGCAATGAAAGGATGGGAGAGGGCTGCTGCTTCTGCTGCTGGTACTGCTGCTGGTCCTGCCACTACTAGGCCCTGTGCTCTCCCTGCGGCTGCTGCTCCAGCTGCTCCCCTGGCTGGGCCAGACACCATCCCCCTTCTCTGCTACCTGGTTGCTGGCTGGCTGCTGGACCGCCCCCCCCCAGGTGCTGCTACTGCTCCAACTGCAGCCCGTTGCGGGGCGCCTGCTAGCCCGCTTCCCAGAGGAGGGGAGTGAGGGACCCCAGCCCTAGCCGCTGCTGCTGTGCACACCACCACCATCTGAGAGGGGTCCTTTCTGCCTACCCGGACCACCACCTGGAGTTCCTGGAGCTGCTGCTGCGGAGTTTGCTGCTTGGAGCTGCTGAAGCCCTGAGGAGGAGAAGAAGAGGACCATCTACCAGTGGGGGAGCACCTAGAGACTCTGCAGACCACTGGAGGGGGCCTTAAGACTGAATAACTTTCAAACTGTGCTCTTGTGGTGTGGGCTTTGACTGTGTTTGTAGGGACACAGGGGTGCAGCATGGAGTCTACACCCCGATCCATCTGTGTCCCCCTCAACCTCCACCACTACCACCACCGCTGCCCCCTTCACCACCCCCACTGGTTGTTCACTATCTGCCTCAGCTCCTGCCTCTGGACTCAGCTGCTTGCTTGGCTTGCCACGTCCTATTTCCACCATTTGGGCCAGAAGCAGCAGCCAGCCCAAACTGACTTTGTGCAAGCACACGTGGGCACTCGTGCCACCCCCTGGACTGCTCTCGCCCTCCCGCACATCTCCACCAGATCTGTGAGGGGTGTGCCACCTTCTGCCAGAAGGCAGGTGACGTGTTTCTTGGCCACCCTCCTTTTCTCCAGGGTGTAGAAGAAGTGGGAGCCGCGATCCATCTCCCGAAGGAGACAGATGCGGGATTGAACAAAGGCGCCCCGGGCCCGATGATTCTCGAGGGCCCGGAGCTCCTCCCACTTCTCCCAGCACGCTTTGCAGAGGGGTGGATCCTCGGGGATGGCAGCCAGATGCCTCTCCATCTCTAAGACCTCCCCTTCCAACTGCTCTATCGCCACATCCCTCTGTCGGCTGGTGCCCTGGGTGTAGTCATGGCAGAAGAGCCGGGCGCGCACCTTCCCCAGGTCCCACCACCACCGCGCCAAGGGAAAGGAACACTGCTGCCCTCGCCAGGCCAGCCAGAACTCCCTGAAGGATGCCACGAAGCCCACATCCTCCAACAAGCTGTTGTTGAAATGCCAACAGGCCAGCCCCAGCCCCTCCACAGAGAGGGAGGCCATCATGGTGGCTAAATGATGGTCAGAGAATGGGGCTGGCTGGATGCTGGAGGAGTGGACTCATGAAAGGTGGAAGCGTGATAAATAAATGTGGTCCAAATGGGAGTGGCGCGACCAATGGGCCTCCACCTGGACAAAGGTGAACGTCGAGACGTTGTCTGGGTGGTGGTCACGCCAGACATCTACCAGGGAGTGATGTTCCACTATCTCCCGGACGACATCCACAGCGGCTGGGCTCTGCTCGGTCCTCGAGCGGTCCCGCTCCTCGACGGTGGTGTTGAAGTCCCTGCCCAGTTCCAGGCACTCGTGAGGATCCAAAGTGCCGAGGAAGGCGGACGTCTGCTGATAGAATCACAGCCACTCCGGGCCCGATGTCGGGGCATAAACGTTAACAAGGTTGACCACAAGCCCCTCCATACGGACCTGGAGGTGCAGCAGGCAGCCCGGCACAGCCTCGGCGACCCCCGGCACCTCGGGCTGTAGGTTGGGGGAGAACAGGGTCACCACTCCAGCCATACGAGATGGCAAAATTAGACCCTGTCCCCACATTCCAGCCACCAGCTGTCTTCGGCGGCCTTATCCATATGGGTCTCCTGCAGGAAACCCACAGAGTACCCCCCTCCCGAAGGAAGGAGAGCACCTGGGACCTGCGAAGACCCATCCTACAGCCCCAGGTGTTCAATGTTGCAATGATGAGCAGTTTTATGAGGAGGGCTGGGGAGGATCCTCACCAGCAGGAACGCTCGCGGCCCCCATTGGGCCATGCAGCAAACCGTGACCTACCCTATAGGTGAGTAATGAGTCAAGGAAGCCACGGACACGCTGGTAGGCTGCGGTGGCCTCCTTCCAGGTCCTTTTATTTTCCCCCATAAGAGCCCTTGCGGCATGGATGATCTGATGAAAGTCCCCCCATCACTGGAGAGCAAGATGTACCTTGTTGCGGGAGCCACAGACGTCTTCTAAAAACTCCTGCAGCTTCTCTCTCAGCGCATGGGGGGGGGGTGAGATTACTCACTCCTGGTCATCCCCTGATGGGGCCCCTGGCACAGCCCCGTGGCCCACCGAGACGGGCAGGCAAGGGGTGGACCCCCGATGTGGCACCCGATGGGCTGGCACCATATGGCCCGCCTCAAACCCTGGTGAAATAAGGGGCAATGGAGGGAAGATAGCAGCCCCTAATGGGTCGGGACAGGGAAACACAAAGGCTGCTCCTTGGGGGTCATTTGCTGGAAAAGGGAATAAGACAGCCCCAGGGGTGGCAATAATATCATGGAAGGTGGAGGGGATAAGGACAGGGTCAGCAGCCGGCCAGCAACCAGGTAGCAGAGAAGGGTGGTGGTGTCTGGCCCAGCCAGGGGAGCAGCTGGAGCAGCAGCAGCAGCAGGGAGAGCCCAGGGCCTAGCAGCAACAGGAGCAGCAGCCCTCTCCCTCCTTCTCCCTCCAGGCCAGAGGACTACAGGAGAGTAATTGAAGGCAGATGTATTAGCCCCAGGTTAAGTAGGTCCCTTTTCCCTGGGTAAGGTAACAGGGAAGGTTCCAGAATAATCAGGAACCTTCTGGAGACAATTAAGACAGACAGGCTGATTAGAACACCTGCAGCCGATCAAGAAGCTGCTAGAATCAATTAAGGCAGGCTAATCAGGGCACCTGGGTTTAAAAAGGAGCTCACTTCAGTTTGTGGTGCACGTGTAAGGAGCTGGGAGTAAGAGACTCTAGGAGCTGAGAGTGAGAATGCATACTGTTGGAGGACTGAGGAGTACAAACATTATCAGACACCAGGAGGAAGGTCCTATGGTGAGGATAAAAAGGTGCTGGGAGGAGGCCATGGGGAAGTAGCCCAGGGAGTTGTAGCTGTCGCACAGCTGTTCCAGGAGGCACTCTGGACAGCTGCATTCCACAGGGCCCTGGGCTGGAACCCAGAGTAGAGGGCGGGCCCAGATTCCCCCCAAATCATCCCAACTCCTGGTCAGACACAGGAGGAGTTGACCTGGACTGTGGGTTCATGAAAACGGCCAAACTGAGGGCTGTTGTGAAGCTCCAAGGTGAGAAAATCCGCCAATAAGTGCAAGACCCACCAAGGTAGAGGAAGAACTTTGTCACACCAGACACTACCTCTCTCCTTTTTCCAGCCCTCTTGCCTTCCCCTGATATATCCAGTGTTTCTGGTAGTAGAATGGTACCAAAGGGATTACAAGGTAGGGGACAGAGAATTGATTAGAGAATTTAGGAAAGGGAAACTGGGGAGGGCCCAGATGGCAGAGCTGAGGAGAGAATGGTTTGGGAACCAGAGGCCCAAGGAGGGATGGGGATTGGAGAGAGGTGAGAGAATAACCATGAGAGAATAATGTCCACAAGATTTTCCAAGGAGGAATGGTGAGGACAAAGAGATATTGGAGAAAAGGGAATGGGAGCAAGACTGGGACATAGAGAGGACAGGTAAGTGAGGAAAGGAGAAATTAGAAAGCAATAATTATCTTGACTTTCCACAGTAAAAAAATAAAAGAAAAAAATAAAAATGCCTAGGCAGTGCGTGTCAGCCCATTTCTCAGCCCAACTCTTTTGGCCATTAGAAATCTTTTTTTTTTAATCTAAAATGTTGATGGGCATGATCTTAACAGGTCTTCTTGAGAGAATGCCCTTCTAGTGTCAGGGCCCTCTCTTCAGGGATAGCCCAGTCTGTCTGTGGTGTTTTCAGGTGTCGTTTCTTGGGACCATGTTTTCCCCCTTCCTCTTCCCTTGTGTTGACTCCGGCAACAGAGCTCCACCTTTCACTCAGTGATGGGTGACAATTTCTGACACAGAGAAACCCAGTCATCTCTGTGCTGGGTCTTGCTTAATTGCCTTTGAAAATTCAAAAGGGCTACATTCCAGAGTACATCTGTACTTCAGGGATTGCAGGAAGCAAGCCTTCACAATATAGCCCCTTCTTCTGGACCTCCATAACCATTGCATACACAGCAGCTCCAGCAATCTCCACCATCTTAAGGTGATTATTTGAAGCACTCAGCCATCATAGCTGAGCACCTAAATAAAGATATCCAGGGTAGAGTGCAAGCATCTTCTTTACATTCACAGGAATCAATAACCTTCCTTCTGAAACAAGGCCCAGAAAACCTGCATCACACCAATTGCTATATCCAAAAACCTATGCCAGTCTCACTCATCCCAATCCACCTACCCTTCCCCTCTCCATACTGTATAGTTTTCTAAATATGCAACCCAAGAAGTTTCTCACACTACTCTGTTCCCTTCCCATATTAATCATGCCAATCAGTCATCTCCAAAACTTCTCCCTTTCCTGGGAAAATATTTCTAACTCCAACTCAGCCCTCCTGATGCTAAAGCTGAGAAATGGACAGGCACATGGGTAGAGGAAAGATTCTTAACCTATCTCATGGGGATCACTTGCCTCTTTACAAACACTCTCACTCACTCACTCATCCTTAAAAAGACATAATTGTGAGACAGCACCATCTTTATCTAGAAAAAAATATCTCCAGCTGACACTGGAAACCAGTCTTTGTTGCTTACGTATACCATCTCTCCTTATCTCTTTTCTCTCCCTATCCTTTGGTGCTGCTATCATCACTGAGCAGCTTAACTTCTGGACCATTTTATTTTGTCTCACAGTCAGTTTGTAATGAAAGGCTGGAGGACATGGAGATCTCAGAGAAACACCAGCTATATTAAGCATACCAGACCTGGCATAATTTCATAACACAGATAGCAAACAAAAAAGCTCCTACATTTTCAAAAATTAAATCGAAACATTAAAATATGGTGTACAAGGGAAGTATTTAACAGAAACATATCTTTCCCTCTTTTAGATATATTGTACCAGAATGGGAAAGCTATCAGTATTAAGACAACTGTACAGAATTGGACAGAATATATAAAAAATACAATTTAAAAGAAAATGTTATACTTATGGCCTGATCCAAAACCCAAGGAAGCCAGTAGAAAGACTCCCATTAAGATCTCTAGGTGCTGGGTCAATCCCATAGTTCTTATTTTTAACTCAGTAATCAATGTATCTGGTCCTTAGTCACTTCTGTTTCTCATCTCTGAATTTCTTCCAGTTGTCAGTATAATTTCACAAGCAAACAATCTTCCAAATGAAGTCAAATTGAAGCAAAACAGGGAGGGGTTATTTTACCTGGCTTCTGAGTAATACCCTGCAAAAATGCAGCTCAATTAGCCTTGGACATATCTGTGTGTCATATATGCTTTCAGACTCCTATATATATTGCTGAGACTCTCATCCGTTCTGACGCCACCCAGCAAAGCTCTTAAACAGGTGCTTAACTTTAAACATGTAAGCAGTCACATTGAAGTCAATGGGATCACCCATATCCGTGAAGTTAAGCATATGCCTAAATCTTTGCAAGATCCAAGCCTAATTCATTTTCCTCAGGTGTATTATATTGCATCTTTTCAAGTTGCGTATTGCATAGTTATATTCTGTCCAGATTTCTAACTTCATAGCATTGTTTTGGGGAATTTCCCAATCTGCAATGCTGTTTCAACACCTCCCATTAAGTTTAATCTGTACATTTCATTAATGTACTGTTTATCTGCTCTTTCTGATAATTCCTGAGACACAATACCACAAACAAAATTGCAATACATTCAATGCAAACAAAAAATAATGAAATATAGTGAATTCACACTTTAACATTGTACCATGAGTTTACAGCAGCTAAACTAGAATAGTAAAATATCTCTCTGAATGTTAACTTCAACATAACCTCACTTGCAATAATTATCTTAGACAGAAATAACACTAATTGGGTATTTCCACAGACTATATCCTTTCAGAGCTTTTTTTTTTCTTATGTATTTCTTCTATTCTCCAATTATTTTAATCTTCCAATTGTAAATTAAAGATTTTTTATAAATTCTGCCTGTAAATATAAAAAGAATAAAAAATACAAAAGGCAGTGATTGCAAAACATTGTAACATTCATATGTACATGACCATAACTTCTGTTATGTATAATGGAGTTTTTTAAAAAAATCAAAGTTAAAACTTTTAAGGACACAATGGTGCAGGCAGTATTCCTCAAAGGGACTCAGGGAACAAGTCTGAAATCTGTTTGTTTGAAGTAATTCTTGAAGTGCTTTTAGGAATGGAGTAGGATCAGGCAAAATATTAATAGTAATGAATTAACTTCCATTTCAAAAGGTAAGGGCTCATTACTGTGTCAGATACTAAAACCATGAGGTTGGAGCTTTATGTCAGCACAAACAACCTTCCAGACTTGTTTAAGGATGCAAAGCTGCATAGCAGATAACTTCAAGGAATTAACCCCCTTTTTTGGTTCTGTGTTCGCCTTGTTCTTTTAACAATAGAAGACTACATGAAGTTGTATCCATCTTGTTTGGATACCCCATACATCTGAAATTTTTAACAAGCAGGGAGTTAAGCCATTTAAAATATTTTTAATTTTATTTCATGACCATAATATTAGACTAAAATCCGCTGTTTCTCTCTTTTTTTCTCCGAGGATTGGCTCAGTATTAAATTTTGATTAATCAATAGCCATGATATATATGACAGTTTCCCAAACTTCTTAATAACATGGATCATATCTTAATGGAGAGTCCCTCATGGACTCCCTTCCCACTTAAGAGCACAGAGAGCATATCCTCTCCCATTCATACTCACATAATATCCCTGCATCAACTACAGCAATTGCATATATGGGGACATGTTACTATGCAAGCATTTAATGCATTTTAATTCAGCAAGTGTTTTGTCATTTTTGAAAACAAGTTTATCACATTTTCCACTTTGCTCTTCACTTTGTATCCCTTAAGTCCACTTCTATTCTGTTCCTTTCTCCCCATCAGCTCCTTTTTACATCTTTCTCTGTCATGTTCTCCTCTAAACATGCTTCCCATATGGACACTTGCCATTCTCCCCGGAAAGTTTGCTCAGACACCTGGCCTCCTTCTTCCTTTATTCCTCTGCATTTACTGACTAGCTGCCTCATTCCCCATTTTTCCAATAGCAGCTACCAGTTCCAGGCTTACTGGTGGCTCCACTTCCTGAGTGCAGCTCCAACTTAATCTCTTTCTCCTCTATGTATCAGTGGTTCCTAGTAGAGGAAGCTGCTCAGTCTGGTTGATCTTATTTCCAGCTGCTTTTACTGGTATCTGAGTTCTTTTTTGTAATGAAGATTCTAGACACCAATAGAAGCAGTTCAAAACAAGGAGGACCATGACCAGGTGACTAGCCAGCTGTCCACCAACCACCAGCATGTATGACAAGGCAATCAGTAGCCCACAGTTTCGGAGCTGAACATATAGAACACACAACATTTATTAACACCAAAAGACTTGCTACAAAAATAGGAAATATATTAGAGCATATGTTGGAAGAGGACTTTAATTAGTTTTCTAGTTGTTACAAATTGGCCCACTACTCCACTAAATGGACACCAGTCTGTTGCAAGTAGATCCAATCACTGGATTCCACATGCTTCCAAACCAGCAGAATCTGGGTACATGCTAGTCACTATTTCTAACATTGTGTCTCTGGGGCACTCTCTCAGTTTCAGTCTCTTGGTAGTGTGCCACATCCCAAGGAAAGGCTCAGACACTACCATCCAGCTGCCCTAAACCCTTACATAAGTGTTTGGGGCCTCCTGAGTCCCCCAGCCACTTACATATGCTCTCCCAGAATCCCACCTAGGCCGTGGGCACTCAGGGCTTCCAGTTAACCTCTTCAGAGACAACATGGAAGGAAAGCAAGGAACACAGGCTTAGTAAAGAATTTTCTTAGCTACAATGACTTTACTCTTAGAGTTACAGGTCTTTGAAAATAAGAAGAGTCTTGAGACATACCTTCTCCATGTCTGATCTCACCCTTTCTGTGAACATGAGGTTCATCAGCATTCAGGTGGGGAAGAGTCTTTCCTAGAAGTCCTCCTTATGTATGGCAATGGTAGGACCCCTGCACAGAGCAGATCCCAGTCTCTGGGTGTGCTCACATGTAGAAGTACCAGGTCCACCAGTCATGGTTTCCTCACACTTCCAGGCCCCTACACAGAAAAAAAAAAGTTCCATGGAGATGAGTCAGTAATTGAGAGTCATTCAATGCTCTCAGTGATGGTTCTTCAAAGACATTTGTGGAGTTGATATAATCATAGTGGTTCCAGAATATGTGAGACACAAGGTGGATGAGGTAATATCTTATTGGACCAACTTCTGTTGGTGGGAGAAAAGTTTTCAAACATCTCCCAGGCAGGTCAGCTGTCTGAAATGCAGTACAATAGCCCGCCCTAAGACAAGTCCCGATCGGTGCTCGACATATATAGAAAGCATAAGTTGATACACACATACCCATATGGATCCTATTCCCACAGTCCTTTCAGAGGCAAATTTACCCTGGAAGTCAATAACTGAGGACTTTGTTACTGGACTGTGTCTGAAGTAATGTATATCCACACATTCTTTCATATATAGACATTCTTTTTTGGGAGATAAATATTATAATACCTGCAGCTGTAGATGGCAGTATGAGGTATTCTTTGCAATCCTGTCAAGATTTCCCCTCAAACTAATCTAATTTTCCTGGTATCTCTCTCCATGGGGTGGGAGCTTCCTAACTGTGTTGGACACTCCTATGAAGTCTCTTCTATGCTAGACAAACTCTGAAATTCTCTGCACAGCTAATCACTTTAAACTGAAAGATTAATTTAGGGTCATGATTTGCTGAGGTAGAAATGCTCCTCCATCTATAAATTATCAGTACCTGGATCAACCGCAGCCTCCCCCAAGCCACCACTCCAAACTGGCTTTTACTGGTTAGCTCATCTCTGCAATATGGTAGCCAGACACCAGCTGAAATTTGATGCCTTGTGTACATTGAAGACACCAGATCTCTGAAAATTAATAGAGTCCTTTGTTAGCTGCATTTCAAATAGCATATTATCATAAATGTTTGACGGATGCAAAATTTGCATTATTCAAGAATGTCCAAAATATTTATACTAGTAATAAAAAGAAAAGGAGTACTTGTGGCACCTTAGAGACTAACAAATTTATTTGAGCATAAGCTTTCGTGAGCTACAGCTAATAATGCTAAAGTCCTGCTTTTCTTTTTGCGGATATAGACTAATGTGGCTGCTACTCTGAAACCTATACTATTAATGTAATCTATGAAAAAGTCCTTCAAAGCTCCTGAGATTTATGTTTTCATTATTTTGTCCTTCATGTTGGGGTTAGTTTTCTGAGGCAGCCTCTAAAACTCATCTGCCATTTTTCATCTAAGTTATTATATAAAAAGTTTCTCAAGTTTTTATATGCAAATTAGATAGCTGGTCATATGATTTGGAGAGCAAATTCTGTTTGTGCACACAAATTTAAGGAGGCAAAATTTCCACAAGCTTTAATAAAAATCAGTTGAAACTTCCTAAATCAGCTACACCGTTATGCCAGAGGTAAAAGTGTGTCCCTACAGGGGTTTGCAGCAATTTAAATAAATTAGTTGAAAAACTGATTATAGTTAGACACCAGTGCATATTTTGTATATAGACAAGACCTTCCCTATATATTATATATATAGAATGCATACAGGGAAGGTCTCGTCTCTCTCTCTCTCTCTCTCTGAATCAATGCATATGTAAAAACATATTTGCCCAAAACTACAAGCACAGTTTTAGGAACATTTTTGCAAAATATGGCTCTGACAGTTATTGCTAACTTATGAGAAATTTCTTTCCTCGTGTATGTTTTTTAACATCCTTTTATTTATGCTTGTAAATATATATTTGTACATGTCCTTTATGACTTTCCTCCTTCATCTTGTGTTTACAAATGGTTGCTTTCTTTTCTTGAGAACACTTTATTAGGACCTGGTTTGGCTGCTTTTAAGTTTTTAAAAATACCTTGAAAGTTATTAATATTGTATTTTTAATTATTTATTGTTGTTGTTATTATTATTATTATTCTGTAAAATACTTAAAAATTCAATTAGATAAAAAGTCCATGATGTCATCATGAGTTAGATGTTCCCCAGTCAAATGCAAATGAATAAAATAAGCTATTTAGATATGCATATATGTATAGTGTTTTAAATATGTCATAAGAAATCATAGAATCTCAGGGTTGGCAGGGACCTCAGGAGGTCATCTAGTCCAACCCCCTGCTCAAAGCAGAACCAATCCCCAATTTTTGCCCCAAATGGCCCTCTCAAGGATTGAACCCTGGGTTTAACAGGCCAATGCTCAAACCACTGAGCTATCCCTCCCCCCAGTCTCACATTCAAATCCAAGAAAAGCATTTGGAAATTCAAAATGTCTTGCAGAATTATAGGTTGCAGGCTGCTTGATATGGTCATGTTTGCTTGAACTGCCAAAGGGTAATAGATAAAGATCCACCTCTGAAGGGAAGCATTGATATTCAGTCACAGACTCCATCATATGACAGATTGGCAACAACATACAGAAAAAATCATTCAATACATGATTTAAGTAAAATGTGGGGTTATTTGATTGTCAACTACTCATAGTATGTACTGTGTAAATAAATCAGTTGGCTCTTAAGTCCTAAAGCCATTGGGTTTATACAGTACCTCATTTATAGGTAAGTCTTATCAAAGACAAATTTTAAATTAAATCAATACATTGTGAGATAAACACATACCCGGCAAGAGAGCGATAAAAACTTGATCAATATAAAATGTACAAGTACAAAATGAAATAGTAACATCTATGAACTGTCAACATACTGGACTTCTCCTTTCTCAAATTGTATAATTTATATGTAAAAGTATACACTAAAAATGTGTTGTAAAACAATTATGGTTGATACACACATGCATACCTAACAAAACCACAAAAGCAAGGAAATGAAACATTAGGCTATCCAACCAGACATCTCCTCTACTTCTCCACCCAGAAAAACTCCTTTACATTACATAGAATCATAGAATATCAGGGTTGGAAGGGACCTCAGGAGGTCATCTAGTCCAACCCCCTGCTCAAAGCAGGACCAATCCCCAATTAAATCATCCCAGCCAGAGCTTTGTCAAGCCTGACCTTAAGAACTTCTAAGGAAGGAGATTCTACCACCTCCCTAGGTAACGCATTCCAGTGTTTCACCACCCTCCTAGTGAAAAAGTTTTTCCTAATATCCAACCTAAACCTCCCCCACTACAACTTGAGACCATTACTCCTTGTCCTGTCATCTTTACCACTGAGAATAGTATAGAACCATCCTCTTTGGAACCACCTCTCAGGTAGTTCAAAGCAGCTATCAAATCTCCCCTCATTCTTCTCTTCTGCAGACTAAACAATCCCAGTTCCCTCAGCCTCTCCTCATAAGTCATGTGTTCCACACCCCTAATCATTTTTGTTGCCCTTCGCTGGACTCTCTCCAATTTATCCACATCCTTCTTGTAGTGTGGGGCCCAAAACTGGACACAGTACTCCAGATGAGGCCTCAGCAATGTCGAATAGAGGGGAACGATCATGTCCCTTGATCTGCTGGCTATGCCCCTACTTATACATCCCAAAATGCCATTGGACTTCTTGGCAACAAGGGCACGCTGTTGACTCATATCCAGCTTCTAATCCACTGTCACCCCTAGGTCCTTTTCCGCAGAACTGCTGCCTAGCCATTCGGTCCCTAGTCTGTAGCGGTGCATTGGATTCTTCCGTCCTAAGTGCAGGACCCTGCACTTATCCTTGTTGAACCTCATCAGATTTCTTTTGGCCCAATCCTCCAATTTGTCCAGGTCCCTCTGTATCCTATCCCTACCTGCCACCGTATCTACCACTCCTCCTAGTTTAGTATCATCCGCAAATTTGCTGAGAGTGCAATCCACACCATCCTCCAGATCATTTATGAAGATATTGAACAAAACTGGCCCCAGGACCGACCCTTGGGGGACTCCACTTGATACCGGCTGCCAACTAGACATGGAACCATTGATCACTACCGTTGAGCCCACAATCTAGCCAACTTTCTACCCACCTTATAGTGCATTCATCCAGCCCATACTTCTTTAAATTGCTGACAAGAATACTGTGGGAGACCGTATTGAAAGCTTTGCTAAAGTCAAGAAACAATACATCTACTGCTTTCCCTTCATCCACAGAACCAGTAATCTCAACATAGAAGGAGATTAGATTAGTCAGGCATGACCTTCCCTTGGTGAATCCATGCTGACTGTTCCTGATCACTTTCCTCTTGTGTAAGTGCTTCAGGATAGATTCCTTGAGGATCTGCTCCATGATTTTTCCAGGGACTGAGGTGAGGCTGATTGGCCTGTAGTTCCCAGGATCCTCCTTCTTCCCTTTTTTAAAGATTGGCACTACATTAGCCTTTTTCCAGTCATCCGGGACTTCCCCCGTTCGCCACGAGTTTTCAAAGATAATGGCCAATGGCTCTGCAATCACAGCTGCCAATTCCTTTAGCACTCTCGGATGCAATGCATCCGGCCCCATGGACTTGTGCACGTCCAGCTTTTGTAAATAGTCCCTAACCACCTCTTTCTCCACAGAGGGCTTGCCACCTACTCCCCATGCTGTGTTGCCCAGCACAGCAGTCTGGGAGCTGACCTTGTTCGTGAAGACAGAGGCAAAGAAAGCATTGAGCACATTAGCTTTTTCCACATCCTCTGTCACTAGGTTTCCTCCCTCATTCAGTAAGGAGCCCACACTTTCCTTGGCTTTCTTCTTGTTTCCAACATACCTGAAGAAACCCTTCTTGTTACTCTTGACATCTCTTGCTAGCTGCAGCTCCAGGTGTGATTTGGCCCTCCTGATTTCATTCCTACATGCCCGAGCAATATTTTTATACTCTTCCCTGGTCATCTGTCCAATCTTCCACTTTTTGTAAGCTTCTTTTTTATGTTTAAGATCCGCAAGGATTTCACCGTTAAGCCAAGCTGGTCTCCTGCCATATTTACTATTCTTTTGACACATCGGGGCAGTTTGTCCCTGTAACCTCAATAGGGATTCCTTGTCATGCACTCCAAACCATGCACCCCAAACTTAACTGTGCAGCAGTAGGGATGGCAGCCCTCTGACACTCCTTTCACCAAACTATCTCCTCCGAACACAGACTACCCCTCAACCTTCCCTCTTGCACAGCCCTTTGTAACACTAACCCCTACTGACACCATTAGTGTAGATGTTTGTTGTAGAAGGTTGGTGCATTTTTAGAGGAAAATTTTGCAAAGAGTGTGATTGAAGGGGGTGGAGTTACATCTCCACCTCAGTCTTCCACTCCAGCCCACATTGTAGAAGAGCCACCCTCTCTCTTCCCACAGTAAGCAGAAAGAATGGGGGAGAAAAATATCTCTTCTTATGGGATGAAAATGCTGTTTTCCTGGGGATTGAATTTTTTAAAAAGGATAGGAGAAAAGCACCTGCAGCCTTCCCAACTATGAAAGAAATATGAAGATCCTAGGATGACAGGAAGGGGGGAAATCCTTCATTTTCCCTAGAAGAGAGAAAGAAGGGAGAAGATTCTCATCCACACCTTCGCTATTCCAAGAGAAGTACCCTGAAGATAAAGGGAGAGGTGGCCTTCTGCCTGGCCCCATAAGGATTTCAGAGGTAGACAAAGAACCTGTCCTCTCATTCTTTAAGCTCCAGGATGGGGACACCTGAAAGGAATAGGAAGCTCCTTGGGGCCTGTTGTTGAAAGTTGACTTGTGGAAGATTTACTTTTATGGTACATTTACTTTTATGAATCTGAACAAATGTAGCCTGATTTTCAGTGGTGATTTTCAGTGGTGGAGCAAACTCAGCTCCCAGAAAAAACAAAGGGATTTTCATATCCTCATCAACTCTGAACTTCAGGCTATTTCTATTTAGGTGCTAATGTATGAATTTAGAAGACAACTTAAGGCACACATGTTTGAAAGTGTTTGCTTTCAAGAGTTACTCCCCTCTATTTTTAAATGTTTTTCTACTCCAGTTTTCTCCTTCAAATGTCACTGAGTTTCCCTCAGTTACTGGGAATATATGTATATTTTCCATTACTGCAGATAAGTTTTGTGCATGCTATTATAGGACTTTGCTTGCAGTAGGTTTTGCATATTTCACATAATAAGGACTCAGCTTCCCCATTAATGATCCACTTCCTGGATACTATAGTACTAATAAGCGATGGTCACATAAACACCACCCTATACCAGAAACCTACTGACTGCTATACTTACCTACATGCTTCCAGCTTTCATCCAGACCACATCACATGATCCATTGTCTACAGCCAAGCTCTACGTTACAACCGCATTTGCTCGAACCCCTCAGACAGAGACAAACACCTACAAGATCTCTATCAAGCATTCTTACAACTACAGTACCCACCTGCTGAAGTGAAGAAACAGATTGACAGAGCCAGAAGAGTACCCAGAAGTTACCTACTACAGGACAGGCCCAACAAAGAAAATAACAGAATGCCACTAGCCATCACCTTCAGGTCCCAACTAAAACCTCTCCAGTGCATCATCCAGGATCTACAACCTATCCTGAAGGACCACCCATCACTCTCACAGATCTTGGGAGACAGACCAGTCCTTGCTTACAGACAGTCCCCCAACGTGAAGCAAATACTCACCAGCAACCACACACCACACAACAAAAACACTAACCCAGGAACCTATCCTTGCAACAACACCCGTTGCCAACTGTGTCCACATATCTATTCCGGGGACACCATCATAGGGCCTAATCACATCAGCCACACTATCAGAGGCTTGTTAGTTAACCCAATTTAACTTTCAGGCAGATATTTTTGTTGAGGAGATTCCTTTCCATTTTATATAGAACTTGTTTTATTCAGTACCTGTCAGTTCTACTTTTTGGTCTCTGGCACCATATATTCTATGGAAAGAATGCAAACAAAGTATTAGAAATGTCTTGTTTCCATTTTTCTCTTCTGCCTTCTTGACTCCCAAGCATCTCATAATCTTCACATGCTTTAGCTATATTTCTTTCACCAATACTAGACAAACAAGTTCCCCTGCGCATCTACCAATGTGATATATGCCATCATGTGCCAGCAATGCTCCTCTGCCATGTGCATTGGCCAAACTGGTCAGTCTTTACGTAAAAGAATAAATGGGCACAAATCAGATGTCAAGAATTATAACATTCAAAAACCAGTTGGAGGACACTTCAATCTCTCTGGTCACTCGATTACAGAACTAAAAGTTGCAATTCTTCAATAAAAAAAGTTCAAAAACAGACTCCAACGAGAGACTGCTGAATTGGAATTAATTTGCAAACTGGACACCATTAAATTAGGCTTAAATAAAAACTGGGAGTGAATGGGTCATTACACAATGTAAAACTATTTCCCCATATTTATTTCCCCCCTGTACTGTTCCTCACACATTCTTGTCAACTGCTGGAAATGGCCCACCTTGATTATCACTACAAAAAGTTTTGTTTCTCTCCTGCTGGTAATAGCTCACCTTACCTGATTACTCTCCTTACAGTGTGTATGGTAACACCCATTGTTTCATGTTCTCTGTGTATATAAAATCTCCCCACTGTATTTTCCACTGCATGCATCCAATGAAGTGAGCTGTAGCTCACGAAAGCTTATGCTCAAATAAATTTGTTAGTCTCTAAGGTGCCACAATTACTCCTTTTCTTTCTTTAAAATACTGAGACAATGTTTTCAAAATTGGGATATTCAGAAACAGAAGTTGGTTTCTTTGGGAGAATGCCGAGTGCCTTGAATAAACACATGCTGTTTCAGGACGGGGTGGGAAAGTGATGAGGGACATAAGCAGATGGCCTGCAGTAAGTAAAAATTCTACTGTTTTACCCCAGCTATGAGATGGGTAGTCAACTCAGCACTGAGTCAGGTCACCAGATTTCAAATCAGAGTCCAGATTTAAGATTGTTCATTTGAGTCATAGAGTCACAGAGTTGAAGGCCAGAAGGGACCAACTAAGGATCATCTCGTCTGACTGCTGCTATTTTTATAGCCCCCACCACCACCACACTAAACCCAACAATAGAAATGAGACCAGAGTAAATGAGACCCACAGAAGACTAGACTATTATGTGCCACAGTCAGACAATAGGGGGGACTAGGGTGCACCAACGCTTGAGACCCATGCAATAACCGGGAAATGATTAAATGAGATATATCCAGATAATCCTGTAACGGATGCCAAAATCTGCAGACTGCCATCTGACATGGGGAAAATTCCTTCCCAGCCCCACATAAGATAATCATTTAAACTCTAAGCATGTAAGCAAAACCAGCCAGCTAATCACCTGAGGAAGAGAATGCTCAGTGCCACTTCAGAGCCCTAGTCCTCCCTGCCCAGTGTTCCATCTCCAGCTCAGGCCACCTCCAGGGGAAGGAGATTAAAAAAAAATCTGATAATATATTAGGGAAAATCCCTTCCTGACCCCTGCCAGTGAGCAGCTGAAGCAACAAAGCATGAACTTTGGAATATAAGACATAAACTGGAGTGACTGGCAGGTTGTTGAACTCTACCCTCCCCACCACCATCACAAGTAATCCCATCATACAGTGTTATGTTAAACTGGGAGCCCTGGCAATAGATTCAACCATTAGGCGACACTCTCTGGTGTGGAACATGTTGGCAGATGTGGAATAAGAGAAAATTGTGGAGCAGAAAGCATCTGAGTGGTAATCAGATACCATTGCTTCCGATACCACCTCTTCTGAAGAGTTCCATAGCTCAGAATATCACCTCAATGACAAGTAAGTGGCGGGGTCCCTGATGCCTTAGCTGAACTCACCAAGGCTCAGATCCCAAATTTGATGAACTCTAGGTCATCAAAAGCAATATACTGTGGTAAAAATTGGTGGTTCATATTTTTACCCCAAATTTTCTCCACTCAGTCCCCTTAAAGAGGAACTAGTTCAGTTTTGCTGCTCAGAGGTTGAGCCCCATATTTTTCACAAATGCAAAATAGCAAGAAATAAACTGAAAAACAATTAAAATAAAATAAAATAAATAAAAACACAACAGCAGCTCCTGTAGTTCCTGGCCCACTGGGCTGAGGCTGGCTCCGCTTCCTGGGCCTTGCTACTTGGCATACAGGGTAGCAGTGCCACATAGGTTTGGCCTGGCCGCTTCTCCATCACTACGGGGTGAGTTTTTCATTTTACTTGTTCTCCACTTTCTAAAGCCACAAATTATTTCTCATTGATAATCAACCAATGAGGGCAATATCACTGCTTGACCCTGGAGCTGATATTGCAGCTTCCATAGCAATCCTCACTTTTTCCAGCTCAAGAAATTACAGAGCAGAAAGAAAACCTGAACTTGGGCTTTTCATTTTACAGAGTAGGACAATGTAAATAGTGAATTAGTTAACTCAGGACACATTTTTTAAAAAAAAAAAATCTTTGAAAGTCTGAAGAGCACTTGCATAAATATAGAAAGATTTGTTTTTAGTCTTATTTTCTGTATTCTTCCAGATCTTTACCTGTTCACCAAACTTTCCTGTTGGCACAGAAGCAACACACAGATTTCTAACTGAGGTGAGAGGGATTTCCAATTTTTGATTTGGCTTGTTATATTGACAAATTCCCTACCATTTCTGGGTTACTGAGAAGGCAGAAGGTCTGGCATGAACCCAGTAATGATTAGAGATAATGGTAAATGAGCTCCTGGAGGCATTGCATGTTAGCAGTTGCAGTACTGATCAACACTCCTGATAGAGTTCCCAGCAGAAAATAAGAGGATTTAGTCTCTAAAACTGGGCTTCTGTGTTTCCTCATAAACTGTAAGAGTTCAGGGCAGAGGGTCTGGAGGGGAAATTGTTCTATCCCACAAGAGTATATTCCTGCTACATCAGTCGAGCTGAAACACCCCATCCAAGCAGGTGGAACCCAGATTTCAAATGCTTCCTCAAGGGTTTATACAACATTGGCATATGGCTCTCAGATTCCTAATGCAAGTTAGAAGCTTATAAATAACAGCAGCCAGCAGTAGCTCTCAGCCCATTTCTCACCTAGTGTTCCAAACCTGAGAGTTTAAAATCAGTGTCAGTCTCCTTAGTTGTACAAATTGGGACTCAAGTCCTCAAATTGGAGTTTCATAATATTCAGTAAATGGTTATTGCTATGGAGTTAGATCAAATGGAGCTGTTAAGGGAACCAAGCTGGAAAGGCACCACAATGGCTTAGATAAGGTGCATTCCAACAAACACTTTAACAGAATAGTGAGATTAATAGCTGTGAAGAGGCAATTCCTTGGCCCCAACACTGGTGACACTGCAACAGATTGACTGACAGTATGTGTGTGAGTCTCCTTGTTGTTTTAAAGACTTTTCTCTGAGTGCTGTGCACTTTTTGACAAATAAATCACACTTTGCTTTGAAGAAGCTTCTTCTGTGTATCACTACATAATATTACTGACCACAGACTCCCAAAAGGAAACTCTTGCAAGTACTAACCTATGGGGTCTAGTAAGTATCAAGAGGTGTGTACTCTAGAAACAGATTATGTGGATTATGGAGTCCCACCCCAAAAAGAAGCAGAGGGCCAGGCCTGGTTCTTGAAAGGGGTGCACTTGGGTGACTGGAAAAAAGGGTCTCAGAAGGGACAATAATCCAATGACTGTGGTAACACAAAATGACCACCTTGCAGTTTCCTGGAAGAGGAATGCTATTCTGCTGCACATGAGTTGAGCAATATTTTGTGGGGCTGCTCAAGAGGTTTTCCAATGCCTCACTAGGATGAAAAGCTCAACTCTGTGCCTGGTCTTGACAAATCAGGCAAAAAGTGTGAATGGGAGCTGGAGTGTGGAGTTTAAAATAATCTTAGTGAAAAAAACCTCAGACCTGGTGATACTAAACAAGGCAATTCTGTTTCAGTTCCCACAAGTGGACTGAGATCTTTAGGGAGAAAAAGAACCAAGACATACTGTGATGTTTTGGGGTCACCTAGATTAGTGAGGGGTTCTCTCTCCACCTGCCTTATAACTTTGGGTGCCTCAATGCTGTGATGCTATGGCTCAGAGTTTTGACCCAAGTAGCCAGCCTACAGGAACAAAGAACTCACCCTGGCTTCCACTAGACTAGCTGGTCCTTACAGAGTGACCTCAATAGCCCTTCTGATCCCAACTGTACCCAAATCTGCCTACCACAAGTTCTTAATTACCAGATACTCAGACTTCTCCTCTCTGGTTTGTCATCCTGACAGAGTGAAACCTGCCCTCTTTTATCAGATCACTTTGGCAGATACACTCTGCACAGTTTGCACAACAGAGACCTGCTTAGGGTAAAAAAAAAGGGCGGGGGCTTTAATAGAAAAAAACAAACAGACTCAAAGATGATATAGCAAGGGAGGCGCACACACAAGTTACACAGAAAATAAACATAAGGACACAATTTCAGGTTTTAGACTTGTATATTAGACATAGTTCCGTTTCTAATGCAAGTTACATATTGCCTTAGAACAGTTTTCCTGGGTACTTCCTGTCATAGAGAGGATTCAGCATTTCACAGACAGCACCCTGCCTAGATGCTGGCCCACAGTGTCTGGAAAAAAAATACCTCAGCCACAAGCAGGACCGTCTCTAGGCACTAGCAAAGCAATCACGTGCTTGGGGCGGCACAATTCTAGGGTCGGCATTCTGGCCCTCCCTTTTTCTGGCTTGGGCAGTTGTGCTCTCGCAGCTTGGGGAAGCAGATTTTTTGTTTGGGGTGGCAAAAAACCTAGAGCCGGCCTTGGCCACAAGTCTGCTTTTAAAAGGCTCCTTTGCCTTTTTCTCTTCTCCTTTTCCTGGCATGATAGCCCATGATTATTCAGAGCTGGGGAAAACTCCTTCCTTTCGGAGGCTATGGCTATACTACAGAGTTTACAGCGCTGCACAGCTGCACTGATGCAGGTGCGCAGATGTAAGCTTTCTAATGTAGCTGCTTTAAGCTGAGAGGTGAGAGCTCTCCAGTCATCTTTACTACTCCAGCCCCCGCAAGCAGTTGTGGCTATGTCAGCGGGAGAAGCTCTTCCACTTATATGGCACTGTGCACACCCGCATTTATGTTGATGTAATTTATGTTGCTCAGGGTGGTGATTTATTCACCTCCCTGAGAAACAAAAGTTATGCTGATATACGCAGCAGAGTAGACATGGTCTTAGCTTTCCAAGTTTTTTTTCTTCTTCTTTCAATGTCTTTCCATTAAATGTTATGGTCCACCATTGTCTCTTCCAGGCTGGACAATTGATAGATATTTGAAGCCCCTTTCATGTAAACACCTGATTGCTTCACCACCCAGTTTTGAGGGATATATATATATGTAAAATGGGGATAATAGTACTTCCCTACTTCACAGGGGTGTTATGTGGATGAATACACATTAAAGTGTGAGGTGCTCGTATACCATGGTAGTGGGGGTCATGTAAGTACATTAGAAAGGAAAGGTCAGGAAAAACATTTTAAAGAGTGAAAGAGTGAAAAATGTAAGCTAGTTTTAATAAAACATCATGTGTCAAACAAAGTACATATTTAGGTATATTTTTATTAAATAATGATAAACATAAATGTAAACAGTAGAAGATCGAGAGACTGACAGATATGAGGGAACGTAGCAGAGCTGAATTTTGTTTTTCTGCAAAAGTTTATTTAAAAATGATTGTTTTTTACTTCTAAAAATAGATTGCAGAAGGGCCACATTTTAAAAGATATATTTATAAGGTTAATTGCAAGAAGATGGCACTTGTGCAAGTGTTAGCATGACACAAGGACATTAGCATCAGAGAGTATTTGGTTGTTTTGGCAACAGGGATCAAGTGCAGAGTTCATGAGTGGAGTGTCATCAGAATGGCAGCTGAGAAATGGCTGATTTTTTCATGAGTTTGGTTCAGAAGGAGTGAGATATATTTTTGCTGGTAAGGCAAGTGGGTGAGAATTTGTGAGACTGAAGCTTTGGATTGTGTGTATTTCTCGCTGAAAATCCCAATCATTCTCCAGCTGTGTCTCAGCCTGGTTCAGGTAAGAATATTATGTTTTTATTAATACTCTTTCATTCATGTTGTTATGCAAACTGTATAGGATCCATTAGCATAGGTTAAACTTTGTAACAAGGGAGAATTATGTTGATAAATCATGCTTACTGCTATGTAGAGGGTAAGTGTGAAGTACTGAGATGCATTAATTTTCCTCATGTGTGTCAACGAATGAGAGTAACACAGCTACTGGAGTCTGACTGTGCTGTTTATATAGACCATTCCACTGCCTCCATCCCATAAACGAAAGAGTATAGAGTTCACATGAACCTGGGTCTCTAATGTTACAATGCAGGGCACTGTAAACCTGTTGTGGGGATATATGTAACTCAAGCTAAAGTAAGTGGGATGGCAAGTTAAGTAATCCCTTAGTGTTACAGAGGAGGCAGAAGGTCTGACATGGGCCAAATAACCCATGAAGATGGTGGTAAAAATAGATTCAGTGTTAGCTCATGTAGTGCTGAGCACAACACTCAATAGTCTCCAGTGGAACACAAGAGGACAGCTTAAACATTGGATTCCTGCATTTCCTCTTAAATAATAGAAAGGAGAAAGAATTCTATTTATATCTGTCCTTCTAAAGGACATTGTTTCAAACCCAGTCACACTGGAACACACATAAAGACACAGAGCCAAGAAGTTGGAATGAGGTGTCAAGTCAGCAGCTCCCTCTATGCTAGCATGTTGTAGGTATATGGTGGTAAGAGCAACATCCTAAAACAATCTAAATGCAGAAGCCCCAGCTCCAGTGATGCTGGATGCAGCAGCTCCACATTTGGTTCCAATATGTGGCCTGAATAATCTAAGTCAAGAAAAGCTACATTAAATATTGCCTTAACAGTATAAAATGTGTAAAGTTTTAAATATATCAAAAATATGGGGGAAATGCTTTTAACTGAGAAATGGTAGGTCTTTAAAAAAAATCCTGTTGAAATTTATAACCCATGTAATGTGGTTGGCTTTTCTGCTGTTCGTTTACACAAAATGCTATTTTTACCACAAAAATGTATTTTGCCAGAGACACATTTTGAACTAACCAGATTAAAGTTAATTTCAAAATGGAGGTACTTCCAAAAGCATATGGATGTCATCTAGACATGAGCAACAAATATGATGGCTTCATAGGTAGAATTGAATCGCATCAGAATGGCACCTTAGGAACAGCTGATTCAGTTATGAGCATGGCTCTGAAAAAGCATGATGTGATTTTATTAAGTGTGTGATAATTTGTGAATCTAAAGATGCTGTTTGTAGGAAGCGCTGAGAATCCTAACCTCTTCGTGTCTGTGTCTAAACCTGTTTAAGTTACAAAGTCCTCATTAGCACAGGTTTCATAATGCGCATCTAAATAGTGAAAAACCTGAGTTCCTTGGAATGTTCTCAAACTAAGTAACCCAGAACACAAATTAGCACATGAAGTTAGGGTCCAGTTACAGAATATGCTTTCTCTAAAGTTCATACTAATGTAATTGTATTTCCGGAAGAGTGTAGGACTAGATACCTATGGAATGTGCAGCCAGAATAGCTGTCCTTCCTGACATGTTCCGCACCTGAGAGTGTCCCCTCAGTCTTAAATGTACCGCCAGGATTATCAGGTGATTGAAACAATGCTCAACTCCAATATCTGAAGAATACAGTTTCTGCAAAAACAGTAAATTGTGGCAAACTGAATAGTTCATATTATAACATCCATAACATCCAGCTATATTATTTTGATGGATATTTTGAATGTGTGATTGTTTGTGATGGGTTACATGCTATGGCATTAGATCAAAGAGGACTGCTAAGGGAACCCAGCAGGAAAGGCAGCACAATGGTCTAGATAAGTAGCACCCCAACAAATACATTAGCACCGTTAAAGCTGAGAAAAAGCAGGAAAGCTTGTTTTCCTCTTCCAATCCATGAATAAAACTAGGCAAGAGAGGATGAGAGCTACTCATTCTGAAATCTTGAAGCACTGACAGAATCAATTCAGTTCTATATAATTGCTTAAATAAATGTTCATAGATATACCTGATTAGCAAAAAGAGCACGAACATCAGTGTAAAGGCTATATTTAGTTGAAAATCAACATATTTTAATGGTTACCAATAAATGAGAATCCAACTTTCCTTAAGAAAATAACTAAAAAGCACATATGCAAAAATAAGTTTAAATAATAATAGTTTAAACTCACACAATTAACTCAAAAATATTAACTGTGATAACAAAAAATTAATCATGATTAATCGCACTGTTAAACTATAGAATACCAATTGACATTTATTAAATATTGTGGATATTTTTCTATATTTTCAAATATATTGATTTCTATTACAACACAGAATACAAAGTGTACAGTGCTCATTTTACATTATTATTTTTATTACAAATATTTGCACTGTAAACTTATAAAAGAAATAGTATTTTTCAATTCACCTCATACAAATACTGTAGTGCAATCTCTTTATCATGAAAGTGTAACTTATAAATGTAGATTTTTTTGTTACATAACTGCAGTCAAAAACAAAACAATGTAAAACTTTAGAGCCTACAAGTCCACTCAGTCCTACTTCTTGTTCAGCCAATCACAGAACAGGCATTCACATGACACCTTTGTAGTCAGCGTTGCAAGGTATTTACATGCCAGATATGTTAAACATTCATATGCCTCTTCATGCCTAGGCCACCATTCCAGAAGATGTGTTCCATGCTGATAGTGCTCATTAAAAAAATTAATGTGTTAATTAACTTTGTGACTGAACTCCTTGGGGGAGAATTGTATGTTTTACCCACATTCTGCCATATATTTCATGTTATAGGCATCTTGGATGATGACCTAGCACATGTTTGTTTTAAGAACACTTTCACTGCAGATTTGACAAAATGCAAAGAAGGTACCAATGTGAGATTTCTAACAATCCAGCAATCAACCCAAGGTTCAAGAATCTGAAGTGCCTTCCAAAATCTGAGAGGGATGAGGTGTGGAGCATGCTTTCAGATGTCTTAAAAGAACAACACTCAGATGCGGAAACTACAGAACCCAAACTACCAAAAAAGAGAATCAACCTTCCGTTGGTGGCATCTGACTCAGATGATGAAAATGAGCATGCATCGGTCCACTCTGCTTTGGATCATTATCAAGCAGAACCTGACATCAGCATGGATGCGTGTCCTCTGGAATGTGAAGCATGAAGGGACATATGAATCTTTACCACATCTGGCACATAAACATCTTGCGACTCCAGCTACAACAGTGCCATACGAATGTCTGTTCTCGTTTTCAGGTGACACTGTAAACAAAAAATGAGCAGCATTATCTCCTGCAAATTGTAACCAAACTTGTTTCTCTGAGCGATTGGCTGAAGTAGGACTAAGTGGACTTGTAGGTTCTAAAGTTTTACATTGTTTTATTTCTGAATGCAATTATTTTTTGTACATAATTCTGCATCTGTAAGTTCAACTTTTATGCACTACAGTCCTTGTATTAGGTGAATTGAAATATATTATTTCTTTTGTTTTTTACAGTGCAAATATTTGAAATTGTAAATATAAAGTGAGCACTGTACACTTTGTATTATGTGTTGTAATTGAAAGCAATATATTTGAAAAGGTAGCAAACATCCAAAAATGTTTAAATACATGGTAGTCTATTATCGTTTAACAGTGCGATTAATCACAATTATTTTTTAATCATGTGATTAATCGCGATTATTTTTTTTAATTGATTGACAGCCCTAAATCAGCTATTTAAATAATTTCAATTTAAATCAACGGACCGTACCACAATATAAGATCTCTTTCTCCTTTTCACTTATCTAGGAGCACCCAAATCCAAGTTCATAGATAGTTATGATGACTTCCCTAGTGTAAGTAAAGGAATTTTTCTTAGCTTGCCTATGAAAAAGAGGTTTTCTCTGACAGCCCTTTTCCCTTTTTCACCAATAGAGGGAATAGAGAGCCTGTTCCACTCTGGAGCGTATTCTGGATCAGTATTTTCTTGGAATATTATGTAATTTTATGAGATGTAGTTCTTTATTCTGATGAAGAAAAAAAAATCAGTACACCACTGGATTGGAATTGGTTAAATAGAAAACAGACTATTAAGTAACTACTGAATGACAAAGAAAGTCTTCAATATTTAATTAATTTTTGGAGTGAAATCAATACTAACACATGTAAAAGTACTAGGAAAGCACTTGTACAATGTTTTGTGTTACATCATTTAAATAAATTAATGTTCTTTTAAACTGAAAACATTACTGGCATAAATTAATGATTCACATTAATCTCCATTCATAATTCACTGCATTTTGAAAAAGTTTGTACATGGAATATTTTGCTCAGTAGCTACACTTCTGTGTATTATTAATGATCATGTCAGTACTAAACAAAGAAAATAAATCATATCCTAAAATCCTATAATAGATTATTTCATGCTTAAATCTGTGTTACAAAAAGCTTCTATTCTGTCAGATTTCCTATTGTAATTTCCAGAGATATATAGATATACAGAGAGAGAGAGAGAGAGAGTCATTAATTTTTTTATCATCCACTGTTTTATATTAGAATAATACTTCCATCTATCGGCATAGTTTGACCATATGAAAATGCCCTCTTCCAGACATTAATATTTGCCATCAGGACTGCATTTTCAGGTTGAATATGATTAAGTGGCAGAGTCAGGAATGGAACCCAGGGCAAGCCTGTTACATTATGAAGGCAAAACTCACATTAAAGCTATATATTACATAGATGTAAAGAATGCTGTACTGTTATTTCAGCACCATAGAGTAATTTTCCTTTAAAACATGCTTTAAATGTTTAGGCATTAAAACAACCCTTACAATATTTTTGATCACTAATATTTTGAAATAAAATCATGTCCTTTATTACTGGTCTTTGAAAAAATCAGGCCCTAATCTGTCCTTTTGTTGTTGTTGTTGTTGTTTGTTGTTATTAATTAGTAGAAAGTGTCCTCATTTTAAGCTCCTGAAATAAAATTGGCTGGGACATCATCTGCTAAAATATGAAATGAACTATCCGGCCAACAAGTACTGTATAAAAGTTATTTATAAGATATTATTGTTAGGATATAGATACTCAGGCCTGTCTGTAAAGGCCTATACTCTAAGAATTTAGGTGTATTCTTATCGCTTGGCTAGTTCTGGAGGTATAAAAGAAAGAAATCACTGTCTGCCCGTGTAAGGGCCTTCTCTTACTGTGACAGTTTGTGGCCCTGTGCTTAGGCTTGGGCCTTTGGCTAATCAGCAGAGGCAGCCATAAGCTGGGAAGCGAACGGTCACATCCTCACATTCCAAACTAGTCACATTGAAATAAGGTGCTATTGGGCTGTTAGGCACTATCAGGACAGGATTGTATTCCTATCACCTCCAGAGGAAGGGAAGTGCCTGGAAAATGTAAAAGGAAACTTAGTTTGATAGCATCCTGTCTGGCAAGAACTCATTTATCAATACTGGGATGTGAAATCCTCACTTCTGTATTGTTTTGTCATTATAGTTCCCACTTTGCTATTGTTTGTCTGTATAATCTCTGTCTGGTTCTGTGATTGTTCCTGTCTGCTGTATAATTAATTTTGCTGGGTGTAAACTAATTAAGGTGGTGGGATATAATTGGTTACATAATCATGTTACAATATGTTAGGATTGGTTAGTTAAATTTCAGGAAAATGATTGGTTAAGGTATAGCTAAGCGGAACTCAAGTTTTACTATATAATCTGTAGTCAATGAGGAAGTGAGGGGGTGTGGGTGTGTGGGGGAGGGTGTGGGAGATGGGAACAGGGAATGGGGGTAAGAAAATTGGAATCATGTTTTGCTAAAGGGGGAAATGGGAACAGGGAATGGGAGTAAGGAAGTTGGAATCATGTTTGGCTAAGGGTAGGAATGGGAACAGGGACACAGGTGTAAGGCTCTGTGGTGTCAGAGCTGGGAAGGGGGACACTAAGGAAGGAAACTGGAATCATGCTTGCTGGAAGTTCACCCCAATAAACATCGAATTGTTTGCAAGTATTCAATAAAGAAGGGGAAATAATGTGGTTGATGAGCCTTTAGCACTTAGGAAAGATCCCCGAAGAATCAGTTCACTTAGATGGAAGAAAGCAATGTGTTTTTTGTACAGGATATTGGGCTTCAAAATAAAATTTTAACACAAAAAAGATAATATAAGACATGCCCATATTCAAGAGATTATACTTTATCCTATTTTAATTGAGCAATGGCCAGTTAAAGGAATCTTTGCAACGATAATATCAATAATGTCCTGATTGATAAGACTGACAAATGAACTTTCAGAATAGCACAGTATGAAATGAATGCAGCTTCCCTATAAGATCCATGCCAGACAAATATAAAACATAATGTATTGCCTTAATGCTTGAAAGTAATGATTTATCTAGCCCTAGTTATAGAGAATCAGTTAATATGATGTATGATCTTGTCAACTTTCAGTTAATCACTGCATCTAAACAATACCTCCCATTTTCCAAATGAATTTTAACATTTCATCTTGCAAGAAGCATAGTAAGGGGCTTTGAAAAATCAATTATGTTTTCATGAACAAGTGGGACACAGTAGAGAACATATATGTATATTGTATTATTGCTGTCCCCATGCTTTGTAAGTCTTAATCTAGTTGTGTATTTTATTCTTTGTCTCACTGAATAAATGACAGCTAGTTTTATGTTTTGTGCAGGATTTCTTTATTATAATATTTGTAGAAGGATACAGTTGACTGTGGTAAGAGCAGACATGATGCTTGCAGCTTTGTTTAGCATGAGGCCACTCCTTTAGCTCTCCTTCTCCCATTACTTCTCTGTAAGCTGGATGACTGCAGCTGGCTTGGCAGATCTGTCAGTGTAAACTGGAAATCTCTGAACTGCCAGGTTTTTATTCCTCTTCCCTTATTTAGAGGTTTCTCCCCCCACACACACACACTTTTGCCTTTTGTGGGATGCAGCTGCCTATTTATTACTAAGTGTGTCACACAAAGAGCACATTATACCAGCGTTCCAGAGCCTGCTGCCAGTATGTTTCCAGGTTTCCTATAGAAACCTAGCTGCCTTGGGACCTGGTTACCTCAGGAACCATTTCTCTTTTCACACTGTATTGCAGAGGTACTAAATCTGCAACCCCCTCAGTTTAAAAGGGAGGTGGTTACTTGCAGGACATTCTCAGTAAAGGCTAATTGCCTTCCTCTAGTCATAACCCTCACAGGAGACACTGACCTAGTATATTTGCTCTCTTCTGCAATTCCTTTGAGAAGTGTCTTATTTTTATTTCAGATTTGACACATGCATCTGCTCCTGCTACAAGGGGAAATGCATTTGATTCATGATGGCTGCATCGTCTTTTGCTATCAGCCTGAAGACTGTAGTTTATTATTATTCCTAAACAGACAAAGGCTTATACACAGTAGGCTCTGGTAATTATCTCCCCTGTTAGTGGGAAGTGTCTTACTATTATCATTTTACATTTCACCTGATATAAGCTGTCATAAATATAAAGGGAAGGGTAAACCCCTTTGAAATCCCTCCTGGCCAGGGGAAAGCTCCTCTCACCTGTAAAGGGTTAAGAAGCTAAAGGTAACCTCGCTGGCACCTGACCAAAATGACCAATGAGGAGACAAGATACTTTCAAAAGCTGGGAGGAGGGAGAGAAACAAAGGGTCTGTGTCTGTCTGTAGTCCTCTTGGCCGGGGATAGACCAGGAATGGAGTCTTAGAACTTTTAGTAAGTAATCTAGCTAGGTATGTGTTAGATTATGATTTCTTTAAATGGCTGAGAAAAGAATTGTGCTGAATAGAATAACTATTTCTGTCTGTGTATCTTTTTTGTAACTTAAGGTTTTGCCTAGAGGGGTTCTCTATGTTTTTGAATCTAATTACCCTGTAAGATATCTACCATCCTGATTTTACAGGGGGGATTTCTTTATTTCTATTTACTTCTATGTTTTAATAAAAGTCTTCTTGTAAAACACTGAATGCTTTTTCATTGTTCTCAGATCCAAGGGTTTGGGTCTGTGGTCACCTATGCAAATTGGTGAGGCTTTTTATCCAACATTTCCCAGGAAAGGGGGGGTGCAAGTGTTGGGAGGATTGTTCATTGTTCTTAAGATCCAAGGGTCTGGGTCTGTAGTCACCTAGGCAAATTGGTGAGGCTTTTACCAAACCTTGTCCAGGAAGTGGGGTGCAGGGTTGTGGGAAGTATTTTTGGGGGAAACACGCGTCCAAACAGCTCTTCCCCAGTAACCAGTATTAGTTTGGTGGTGGTAGCGGCCAGTCCAAGGACAACGGGGGGAATATTTTGTACTTTGGGGAAGTTTTGACCTAAGCTGGTGAAGATACGCTTAGGAGGTTTTTTCATGCAGGTCCCCACATCTGTACCCTAGAGTTCAGAGTGGGGGAGGAACCTTGACATAAGCAGAGCTCATAATTTTAAACAGGGACATTTACGGTTGTTTCACTGACATGTGAGTGCCATCACACTGAGGCAGTGTTTTACTCTTGAACAGAGAAGTATGTCTGTGCATATGCATGTGTATGTGTGTGCATGAGAGTGAGTGAATAAGTGAGTGCATGCAACTTTGGTGCACATCCCTCCCTTTTTCTTTTGTTCCCCCCCACACCCCCAAGGAGTCTTTTACCATTCAAGGTTTGCTTATTTATTTCTTGCTCATTTCAATGTTTGTCTGTCTATACTTAGTTGAATAACAGTTGTGTTTGTTTTCAATATGAAAAAATAATTCTCCACAAGAGGGGATAGGAAGGAGAAGAGCTGAACGTATGACTGAATTATTTGGTTCAGTGGGTAAACTGAAAAAAATAAAAATAAAACAAAAATCAATCCACTTATTTTTAAGAAAACCTGATTTTTTTTCCACATGCTTCTCGCCGAAACAAAAAAAATCTGAAAATTATTTGAATTGAACTAAATGTTTTAACGTCATTTTTGAGTCAAGAGTTCAAAACAATATTTCATTTGAAAATGAAATGTAAATACAGCTTCAAAAATGTCAAAATGAAATGTTTTGGCATTTCCAAAATATTTGTTTAAGAGGTTTTTATTTCCTTCAGACACAACTATTTGTGAATTTGACCTGAATTCACAATTAAAAAAAAATCCCACTTTGATAAATTTACTATTTGCTGAAAAATATTCACCCACTTCTAGGGGACTTTAGGTTTGCTACTAGTTCATGCTTGTATCAAATACTAGACATAAGCTCTAACACTGAAACGTCCTGTACTCTGGAAGAATCTCTGGATCAAGCAGGGAAAATATTTCAAAAATGTCCAAGTAACTTAAAATCTAAATCCCATTTTCAATGTGATATGTAGACAAAATGGAGAGAGTCCAGAGGAGAACAAGAAAAATGATCAAAGGTTTAGAAAACATGACCTATGAGGAAAGGTTTAAAAAAACTGGGCATGTTTAATCTTGAGAAAAGAAGATGGAATGGGGACCTGATAATAGTCTTCAAATATTTTAAGGGCTGTTATAAAGAAGATGGTGATTAATTATTCTCTATGCCCACTGAAGGTAGGACAAGAAATAAGCAGTTTACTAATATGCAGCAAAGGACCTTTAGGTTAGATATCAGGAAAAGCTTTCTAACTATGAGAGTAGTTAAGTTCTATAATAGGTTACCATGGGAGATTGTAGAATCCCCATCCTTCAAAGTTTTTAAGAAAAAAAATATACAAACACCTGTCAGGGATGGCCTAGGTATACTTGGTCTGTCTTAGCACAGGGGGCTGGACTAGAAGACCTCTCAAGATCTCTTTGAAACCCACATTTCTATGATTCTATAATTTACAGACAGAAATTTAAAGTATTCAGGCACCTACAGGTTCAGATACACACCCACTGAGATTTTTCAAAGGGGCCTTGGTTCCTATCCTCCACAGTTTAATGCCCTTTCCACTGAAAAGTTACATCCATATTAATAAATGAATACCTATCCCTACAGGATCATGGTATGGTGAAGGCTGGATTCTCTACTGCTAGACTTTATTATTCTGATACTTTTTGATCCTGTTGTTTTATTTCTTTATAGAACATTTAATGATTTGGCAACACCGCCTAGTGAATTTACACAGACTCACAGCTAATAACTATGTATCTACATTGAGCCATGATTGATATCATTGGGAGTCTGAACTCAGGCAGACACAACCATGAGGTCTTTACTTATTTTAATGCAAAAGGTGTATGCAGTTATGGCTTGCAATTGTCACATAAACTGGGCCAACAGGAAAACTCTCAGAATGCTGAGCAAACCCAAACTGGGTGGGTTTACACAGCTCTACAACATAAAGACAAATGGAAAGAATTATCATAAATGACATTTCTGAGTAGAGGTCTTTGTGGTGCCTTATTTTTCTGGTTAGCAAAGAGCACAGCTTTATTGCGTCCCACAACATTTTGCAGGAACGTGAACAGCAAAGTGTAATCAAGTCCAAAAAGTAAGTTAACTTCAATGTCAAATGCCCTGGTAAATCTGTTTTCTCTTCTGTAGTCAGAATTCCTTTGTACTTTGGGTTATTTTCAGAGCTTTCCTAAAGAAGAATGTGGTAGTTATTTTGATTTCATCTTTGCCAAAACCTAAGCTACACATTTGGGTTGCCTGAAGAAGTGTCAAGAAAGATAATTTATGGGAAAGCCTAGAAGGCAAACAATGTAACGAGCCAGCTCTGTGCAGCATGTGTTGCCCTATCTGTTTAAAACCAAATGCTTTTTGCACAGAGAGAATAAGTTGTTAAAAATGAGACAAGATTTTTAAATATACAGAGCCACTGTTTTATTTTCTGACTGTACATTTTGCAATGTTTAATATTTGTTAAAAAAACTTACCAAAGATTGTAAAACGAAATTGGCTGCACTTCCCAGACCATGGTAAAATATATATTAAAATATATTTTCACCATTTGATTTCATTAAGCCATTGAAATGCAAATACTATTTTGCCACACAATTCACTTATTTTAGCAGTCTTTACTTGTTTAAAGACCTCGGAATGTGTGTGACATGTCTTTGTCACGACCAGACTAGATTACTGTGATGCACTTCACATGGGGCTCTAAAATAAGAAGTATTTATTTATGGTATACTTAGTGATTTCCTCTAGTGCCAATGTCATTAAAGATCAGTTAGCATTTCAATTTTAATCTATTTCAGAGGGCTATAATTCATTATGAAAGTGCATTCGGAGAAGGATTTTGCAGGAAAAAATCTTCCTTCTCTTACACATTTTTTTCAATCCAATTACTGTAGATTTACACTGAGAAAAATCTTCAGATGTATGGTTTTAGGTCAGAAGTTATTTTTATTTATTTTATAAAAGATTGGAGGATAGAAAGGAATTTTAAAATTTTTCATGCATGACAAAGAAATATAATTCAACTAGAAAAGGTTATGGGCTTTTTTGCTGTCACATGATGTATACAATATCGTTAGTATTTTTTTTTAAATAAACTGTACAGACTTAATCTGCCAAAAAGGGCCTCCTGACTCTGAGGGCCTGATGTAGAGCACATTGAAGTCAACAGGCATCTTTTACCACCTTCAATGGGTTTTAATTTGTGCCTTAGATACTGTGCATTCATAATAGCCTTTTGGCTTTTCCTAGTATGTCATTCTTTATAATGCAGATTCATCATGATAAAACTGGACAGCTAAAATGTGTTGTTATGGTCTATTGAGAAGAAAATCTGGTTTTAGGTTTTACCAAAGTGTCTTATTTTGCTCCAGTTGAAATCAGCGGGAATTTTGCTATTGGCTTAATAGAAGTAGGAGCAATTCCCAAATGGATACATCATACTAATACAAGTGGATTGAGAACATATTTGTAAAGACTCGATCCTACAAAGCAATCTGCTAGCATGAACTATCAGAGACACGCTTCCGCCAAATCAGTCCTGTGGTTCATCCTACTTCTGAAAGATGGTTAGTTTATTATTTGACTTTTCAAACAGGATAGAACTAATATATATGATCAAGCAGGGTTAATCTGGTCTATTTTTTCCCCAGACAGAATCAGCAACATTCTTTGTCTGCATAGGCCTTCCTTTAGGAATCAAGAATTTTATTTACAATAAATTGATTCTGGCAGAGGCAGGAGGTGGGATTGGTTTAAAGTACATACCCATTATTGCTGAAATAAAGTAATAGATTAGTTTAAGTTCAACTTCACCTTGGACCTTTTGAGCTCCTTTAGTTGATCCTTATTATAGGCAGAAAGGCCTGCTAGTGACCAGTAACATTGGATTGTTTGTTTAACATCTCCAAGGACTCACAGCCTGGAAGCCCACTACTGCATCCCTCAATGAGGTTGAAATGCAGTCCCTGCTCTCCCATAGCCAGCCAGCTTTGCTGGCTTGTGCATGAGATGACTGGAGCCCTTCTAACTGAGATTTATTATATTTATTAATATGCACCATGTTTTGGCTAGATTCACTCACAATCACTGGTACCTTACTCTGCAAGTAATTCAGAATTATTCATAATAATATCTCACTCTTTATATAGTGTTTTTCATGCAGGTTTCAAAGAACTTTATAAGTATCATCACCTCAGTGTAGATGGAGATGGGGGCGGGGGCAGGAGAGAAGTGGGGCAAAGAAGTGACTTTCCCAAAGTCAATGAGCAGACTAGTAGCAGACTTGTGAATAGAAATGAGGACTCCTGAATCACAGCCCAATACTTTCTCCACAAGGCCAGTCTGTTTCTTATGCAGCAAGGTACAGCTCAGCATGAGCAAGGGGAGCAGAATATGACCCTTGTAGTCTCAGTCAAACTGTGTGTGTGTGATTGTGAAAGAGAGAGTGATTCCTACAGACTGATCCAGAGATATTCAGATATTTATCCAAAAGAGTCATTTCCTTTATTCAGTTATGTTTTGTGTTTTGAGGGTTGACATTTTCATTAATATGTTATTTTGATAAGTATACTTTCATGTCCACAGTTCTTTTCTCCTGCACTGCTCTTAGGAATGATAATCTTCTCATAATGCTAAAGGAAGATAGTGATGGTTTATTTGAAATTTATGTATTTGAAATAAGTATGACCTTCTAATTACCACTATACCTTGACAGCAATACGATACCTTTCTCTTAAATACCTCCCAACTTTTTATCAGTGCTGTCTAGGAAAGACCAAGTTCTCAGAATAAATTGCAAAAGATTTTGAAAACTAGTCTAGAGAAAGTAATTATAAAGATATTGGGTCTGACTCTGATTTCACTTACAACTATTTTATGGTGGTTGACCTCTTCTGACTTCAGTGGAGTCGGAACTAATTTACTCATGTGTACCATAAATCAAACCATTTGAATACACTATTTTTACAAAAATATTCTAGGAAATAGTTATTTAAAAATGGTTGGAAATTTTCTGATGGATTTTTTTTTTACATTAGAAAATACCAAATAGTTGAAATTGACATGTTTCGTATGAACATGTTGATTTGATGAATTTCTGACCGAAGGCAGGTAGGTTCCTGCCTGGTTTCCTGCCCTTCTAAACACTTCTCATCACCAAACTGGGTGGGGTACTGCAAAGCCAGGGCTCCCAGAATGTTCAGGATCCTGATTTGAGATGAATTTTTTTCTAAAACTTGACATTTTTCATAGTCCTGGAATTCCATTTCCAGCAATTCTATTGTTTTTGTTTCATACACATAACAGTTTTCCTCTTGAAGCAATTATACCTATTTAACTCTTTGACCCTTATTTAACTCCACTGGTAATGATCATAAAGGTCTAAAATGTGCTCCTTACCCATCTGTATTTGCTGTCCATATCACGGTAGCAACACAGAAAGGAGAGCAGTTTTCCTGGTGCTGCTACTCCCATATGGGTGGGGAGTGGGTAGATCCTTGGCTCTGCCACACAAAGCACCAGCCAGCATAGATGAGCTGACCCAGTGAGGGAAGTAATCTGCACCAGGTACAGGTTTGGCTCAGATCACTATCACCTCCACTGTGCTCCAGAGCAATGGAGGAAACCAGGGATCAGGTTTTGATTCTGAGGCACATTTACTTCACAGTGCTGTGCTTGTGGTGGTGCAGTAAAACACTGCTCCTTACACGGGTCATTGAACAAAGGCTCAGTCTAGCCGTTGTCAATTTTACCTCTAACGGTTTGCAAAATTATGGTACTATAAAGCAATTAAAAACCACACTACAAAGAGAGATCTGAAAAAAAAAATCCTTAGGAATATGTGTGTGGGTGCGAAATGTTGCATGTTGGAAGCAAGTTCAAAACAGGCCAGACACTTTAACATCAGGGGGTATCACTCTGATTAAGTCCTTTGATACATGCTTCTTAAAAGAGGGTTGAGGGACATGTCTCCTGGACTGTTTTTTTTAATTGTGCAAAATTATTCATTTTAGAGTTCTCCACAGTTGAGCAGGCAAGAAAGAATTGTGACCACATTTGTTGAACAGACTGACATTTAGCTCTTTGGACTTGCTCCTCATCACCCAGGTATCATGATCTGTGGAAATTGAGTCAAAGAGCCCATCTTACCTGGGAAGGTCTGTTATTGATGGGATACCAGTGCACGTGGAATGTAGGGAGTTAGGCTGGAAGCAACTCAGCCACGTGAACAGAGCAGTCCACAGGATTTAATAAAGTTCCACTTGTTCAACTTATCCTGTATTCAGCTTCACTCTTTGCAAATAAAACATCGTGGCAACATCTGAGCTGTGAATTCTCTGAAGTGCGGCAGCTGGCAGTGTGAGCCATGGAACTTAGTTTGAACACCCTCTCCCCCTGACACAAGCCTCACAGCAGTCGTAGGGACCCTGCTTGACCTATTGATCCTCAAAGAGAATGAAACTATGAAGGAACACAGGTTTTTCACCAGAGACCAATCTGAAGAACCAATCTATGTTATTACCTTATGCATGCTGCCTGCTACATGATAATTTTGAGGATTTGACTGACTTCCTGATTCAAGACAGGATAGTTTGCTGGACCACTATCTACAGAGCCACTGCTCCAGGGACGTGATCTCACATTAGACAGATGCTTTGACATTAGCTGTGCAGCGGAAGACTTAGAGAAAGGATGAAAGTGCTAAGAGGGCTGGTCATTTATTTCCATTCTATCAGAGACATGCATAGGTTTGGTTTTATCACCATGGATCTTAAGTCCCATAGGTTCTGCAGTTTTTTGCAGCTCTTCCAGCATTAGATGTAGTTGGTCAGTGGTCTCCTCAAGTAAGGCAACATCAGCTGCATAATCAAGATTCCCCAAAATGAATCTTTAAATTTCATACCTCCAACTTTAGCATCCATCAGCTTTTTCACCAGATAGTCTATTGAAACATTAAATAATGTAGGTAAGAGTACACATCCTCCCTCCAGAATACTCCTGCGTCTACTGAAAACCAGTCTGTAATACAATCATTGATCATACAATCAATACAATCACCACACAGTTAAAGGTACTGAGGGACAGTTCCTCTCTTAGGCATGCTGTGTCCTCACATACCCCATGCTGGTGTAGTAGTATCCACAGTGCTGACTGATACACTTATGCAAAAATGTCTGAAAAGTCTATAAATGTGATGTTACCTTCCTTTTGTTGCTCCATTCATTTATTAATAACATTGCACAGAGAATATATAACATGGACTGTAAACCAAGCTGTATGGAAAACACAACAGTTGTCTCTCAGTTTTAGGCTGAGATAATATTTCAGTTGGTTCAATAGTGTGATTGCAAACACCTTTGTTGAGACTGACATTAGCATTATTCCCCATGAAGACAACAAAGTTAATAGGGACAAGCCCTGTGAAATTTCAGCTGGATAGCAGGACCTCCTGTAATGTGATTCTATATTTTAACACACCCAGTGCAAAAAGCAGGTGCAATCTAATAATGTAAAATAAGGGTATAATGGAACCTGTAGGAAAGTGTGTCATCATAATAACAAACCTGAAAAATAACAGATGGTATCAACTAACGTTTGGGGTGGTGGATGGTAAGCACCATTGCCCTCTTTTGTGGTTGTAGTGCCATATAAGCAAGGATCTGATCCGGGTAAGCACGGGAATTTTACAGCTGCAGTGAAAGAAGCAAAAGAGGGAGATGCATTGAAAATGGACACAATTTTAAAAGCATTGGGGGATGTTTTCAAAGATGATGTGTGTCTTAAAGAGAGCTGTGCCTGGAAGTACATTCCACATTGGAACCGCGACTTTATTATTAGATAGATGTCTGGAACTAACTCGGCGGATAAAATGTGTGCAGTGCAGGTGCAAAATTGATGTCCCTCCGGCAGATTCCCTGCCAGGACCTTACCAATTCCAGCCAATTTTGGGGGAAGGGGTTTCCATAGCTCCCCCCTATTTATCCAGGTCCCTTCAGTAAATTCCCTTGCCAGGACCTTACCACTTCCAGCCAATTCGGGCGGGGGAAGGGGTGTCTTTTACCAGCTTCCCCCCACATACTTTTCATCCAGGTCCCTCCAGCAATTTCCTTGCTGGGACCTTACCGACCATGCACCTTTTATAATGATGAGGGATTGGCTCCCTGCTGTACCAGTCATAGAAGTCCCCAGCTGCCCCCAGCTCGCTCAATTACCAAGCAACTCTCCTTAATTCCTTTTCCAAGCCATTTTTTCGTTCTTTTGGGCCTTAATTTGTGGAGTACCTGCACTGAACATCCACCAAAGGGAGGCGCCAGACATTAGCTTGGCTGTCTCCTCCCCATACCCAGCAGGGTTCCCAGACATCGCCAAATGGCCTTTTGCTAAACCCTTCTGTCATAAATATAAAGGGAAGGGTAAACCCTTTGAAATCCCTCCTGGCCAGGGGAAAGCTCCTCTCACCTGTAAAGGGTTAAGAAGCTAAAGGTAACCTCGCTGGCACCTGACCAAAATGACCAATGAGGAGACAAGATACTTTCAAAAGCTGGGAGGAGGGAGAGAAACAAAGGGTCTGGTCTGTCTGTAGTCGTCTTGGCCAGGGACAGAACAGGAATGGAGTCTTAGAACTTTTAGTAAGTAATCTAGCTAGGTATGTGTTAGATTATGATTTCTTTAAATGGCTGAGAAAAGAATTGTGCTGAATAGAATAACTATTTCTGTCTGTGTATCTTTTTTGTAACTTAAGGTTTTGCCTAGAGGGGTTCTCTATGTTTTTGAATCTAATTACCCTGTAAGATATCTACCATCCTGATTTTACAGGGGGGATTTCTTTATTTCTATTTACTTCTATTTTTTAATAAAAGTCTTCTTGTAAAACACTGAATGCTTTTTCATTGTTCTCAGATCCAAGGGTTTGGGTCTGTGGTCACCTATGCAAATTGGTGAGGCTTTTTATCCAACATTTCCCAGGAAAGGGGGGGTGCAAGTGTTGGGAGGATTGTTCATTGTTCTTAAGATCCAAGGGTCTGGGTCTGTAGTCACCTAGGCAAATTGGTGAGGCTTTTTACCAAACCTTGTCCAGGAAGTGGGGTGCAAGGTTTTGGGAAGTATTTTGGGGGGAAGGACGTGTCCAAACAGCTCTTCCCCAGTAACCAGTATTAGTTTGGTGGTGGTAGCGGCCAGTCCAAGGATAACGGGGGTAATATTTTGTACCTTGGGGAAGTTTTGACCTAAGCTGGTAAAGATAAGCTTAGGAGGTTTTTCATGCAGGTCCCCACATCTGTACCCTAGAGTTCAGAGTGGGGGAGGAACCTTGACATGGTGGCACAGTGGTGGGATTAACCTGAAATCATTTGAGATCCAGTTGAGATTTTTTGAACTAGAAATACAGATTTTAAAAAGGAAATTTTTTTTTCTTTGGAAAGAAAGTCCAGAAAGCAGCTTTGAAACTGAAAGCAACTTGGTTTATCTCTGCTTTGTGGCCAAGCAGAGACAAAAGGGGATTATCTTGTGAATTGCAGGTTTTCTTTGCCTGGAGGCAGGGTACTTAACTCCTGCAGGGAAATTCACAGCCTTCCAACCCAGAGTTTTTTTTTTCTTTTCTTCCTAAAAGTAAATAGGGGGGGTGTGCTCTACCCATTTGCCTGGAGACAAAAGTGGCAGGGGTTTTTTTTTAGGATTTTGATTTTTTTTTTGTTTGTTTTACAAGGAGCACAAGTTTGAAAAGAATTTTTTTTTTTCTTTGGGCTGGGTAAGCAGGTTTCCAAGTAGTTGGAGGTTTTTTGCTTTAATTTGGGCCCAGAGCAGAGACAAGGGAATTGTCTTTTTCTGTAGGCTGACAATCACTATCAGAGAATAGGTATTCTATTCCAGCACAGCACAATTTTACAGCCAAGTTTTGTTTGTTTATTTCTAAACCTCGGGTGTAAAGTTAGTTAAAAACAGAGAGGTTAGAATGGCCAAATCCTCGGCTCGACTACAGCTGGAATTAGCCAAATTTCAGGCTGAGGAAAAACAAAGGGAACATGAAAGACAGATAGAACTCATGCAGCTGAAGAAGGAACAAGCAAGGGAGGCAGAACAACACCAAGAGGCTGCCCACAAGAGGGAAATGGAGGCAAGGAAGCATGTGGAGGAGGAGAGGGAAAAAGAGAGGAAGCATGTGGAGGAGGAGAAGGAAAAAGAGAGGAAGCATGTGGAGGAGGAGAAGGAAAAAGAGAGGAAGCATGTGGAGGAGATGGAGAGGATAAAGGCCCAGCAGAATATACCAACAAACCCTAGCAATCCTTCTCCAGGTACCACTTCCCATCCCAGAAAGTTCCCCACCTACAAGGCAGGTGATGATACTGAGGCCTTCTTAGAAAACTTCGAAAGGGCCTGCCTTGGGTACAACATCTCTACTGACCAATACATGGTAGAGCTGAGGCCGCAGCTCAGTGGACCCTTAGCTGAGGTGGCAGCTGAAATGCCTAAAGAACACATGAACAAGTATGAACTGTTTAAATCCAAGGCGAGAGTCAGAATGGGGATAACACCCGAGCAGTCTCGTCAGAGGTTCAGAGCCCTAAGGTGGAAACCAGACATGTCATTTACCCGACATGCCTACCACATTGTAAAACATTGGGATGCCTGGATATCAGAAGCAAGTGTTGAATCTCCAGTAAATTTGCCCTTCCTAATGCAAATGGAACAATTCTTAGAGGGTGTTCCTGAGGAAATAGAAAGATACATCCTAGATGGGAAACCCAAAACTGTAATTGAGGCAGGAGAGATTGGAGCCAGATGGGTGGAGGTGGCAGAGAAGAAGAAAACTGGTCGCAGTTGGAGCGGAGACCAGAAGGGACCACCCCAGACCACACCCTATTACCGGGGGCTGCCCAAAGCCCCACCTACCTCCCAAAGAACCCTCCAGACCCCTTATCGTCCCACCACCCCATTCTCCAGCAACCCTCCTCGCCCCAGTGACCCGTCAGCTGGACGATGTTTTAAGTGTAACGAGCTGGGGCATGTAAAGGCCAACTGCCCCAAGAACCCCAACAGATTACAGTTCATTGCACCGGAATCACACCAGAGGTCCACAGGCCCAGATACCTCCCAGATACCCTTGGAGCGGAGGGAAACTGTGAGTGTGGGCGGGAAGAAGGTCACCGCGTGGAGGGACACCGGAGCACAAGTGTCAGCTATCCATGCTTCCTTAGTGGACCCCAATTTAATCAACCCAGAGATCCAAGTGACGATTCAACCCTTCAAGTCCAACTCTTTCAATTTGCCTACAGCCAAGTTGCCTGTCCAGTACAAGGGCTGGTCAGGAATGTGGACTTTTGCAGTCTATGATGATTATCCCATCCCCATGCTGTTGGGGGAAGACTTGGCCAATCATGTGAAGCAAGCCAAGAGGGTGGGAATGGTCACCCGCAGCCAGGCTAAACAAGCCGTGAGGCCTAGCTCTGTTCCGGAAACTTCTATCAGGACCCAGTCAGAGGTGATGGACCTGGACCCCAGGCCAATGTCTGCAACAGCAGTAGTGGATCCAGTCCCAGAGACCCAGACGGAACCAGTCCCAGAACCGGAACCAGCCGAACAACCAACACCAGACCCCATGTCAGCACTGAATCCAGTACTTACAACCTCAACATCAGAGGGCCCCACCGAACCTGAACTGGCAGCAGCCGATAACCCTACACAAGAGGCTCAGCCGGAGCCTGAATCCCAACATAGTGCACCAGCGGAGATCGGTTCACAGTCAACAGAAACAGCTCCATCCCCTATATCGCTTCCAGAGGGACCAAGCCTAGGTCCACAATCCCATGAGGAACTGATGTCTCCAGCATCAAGGGAACAGTTCCAGACCGAACAGGAAGCAGATGAAAGCCTCCAGAGAGCTTGGACGGCGGCACGGAGCAACCCACCGCCTCTCAGCTCTTCTAATCGATCCAGGTTTGTTGTAGAAAGAGGACTTTTATACAAGGAAACTCTTTCTGGTGGACACCAGGAAGACTGGCATCCTCAGAGACAGTTGGTAGTTCCAACTAAATACCGGGCCAAGCTCTTGAGCTTAGCCCATGATCACCCTAGTGGCCATGCTGGGGTGAACAGGACCAAAGACCGTTTGGGGGGATCATTCCACTGGGAGGGAATGGGCAAGGATGTTTCTACCTATGTCCAGTCTTGTGAGGTGGGCCAAAGAGTGGGAAAACCCCAAGACCAGGTCAAAGCCCCTCTCCAGCCACTCCCCATCATTGAAGTTCCATTTCAGCGAGTAGCTGTGGATATTCTGGGTCCTTTTCCAAAAAAGACACCCAGAGGAAAGCAGTACATACTGACTTTCATGGATTTTGCCACCCGATGGCCAGAAGCAGTAGCTCTAAGCAACACCAGGGCTAAAAGTGTGTGCCAGGCACTAGCAGACATTTTTGCCAGGGTAGGTTGGCCCTCCGACATCCTCACAGATGCAGGGACCAATTTCCTGGCAGGAACTATGAAAAACCTTTGGGAAGCTCATGGGGTAAATCACTTGGTTGCCACTCCTTACCACTATCAAACAAATGGCATGGTGGAGAAGTTTAATGGAACTCTGGGGGCCATGATACGTAAATTTGTAAATGAGCACTCCAATGATTGGGACCTAGTGTTGCAGCAGTTGCTCTTTGCCTACAGAGCTGTACCACATCCCAGTTTAGGGTTTTCCCCATTTGAACTTGTATATGGCCGTGAGGTTAAGGGGCCATTGCAGTTGGTGAAGCAGCAATGGGAGGGATTTACACCTTCTCCAGGAACTAACATTCTGGACTTTGTAACCAACCTACAAAACACCCTCCGAACCTCTTTAGCCCTTGCTAGAGAAAACTTACAGGATGCTCAAAAAGAGCAAAAAGCCTGGTATGATAAACATGCCAGAGAGCGTTCCTTCAAAGTAGGAGACCAGGTCATGGTCTTAAAGGCGCTCCAGGCCCATAAAATGGAAGCATCGTGGGAAGGGCCATTCATGGTCCAGGAGCGCCTGGGAGCTGTTAATTATCTCATAGCATTCCCCACCTCCAACCAAAAGCCTAAGGTGTACCATATTAATTCTCTAAAGCCCTTTTATTCCAGAGAATTAAAGGTTTGTCAGTTTACAGCCCAGGGAGGAGACGACGCTGAGTGGCCTGAAGGTGTTTACTATGAAGGGAAATGTGCTGGTGGTGTGGAAGAGGTGAACCTCTCCATGACCCTTGGGCGTATGCAGCGACAACAGATCCAGGAGCTGTGCACTAGCTACGCGCCAACGTTCTCAGCCACCCCAGGACTGACTGAACGGGCATACCACTCCATTGACACAGGTAATGCTCACCCAATTAGGGTCCAACCTTACCGGGTGTCTCCTCAAGCTAAAACTGCTATAGAACGGGAGATCCAGGATATGTTACAGATGGGTGTAATCCGCCCCTCTGAAAGTGCATGGGCATCTCCAGTGGTTCTAGTTCCCAAACCAGATGGGGAAATACGTTTTTGCGTGGACTACCGTAAGCTAAATGCTGTAACTCGCCCAGACAACTATCCAATGCCACGCACAGATGAACTATTAGAGAAACTGGGACGGGCCCAGTTCATCTCTACCTTGGACTTAACCAAGGTGTACTGGCAGGTTCCGCTAGATGTAAATCTGCCAAGGAAAGGTCAGCCTTCATCACCCATCTCGGGCTGTATGAATTTAATGTACTCCCTTTCGGGCTGCGAAATGCACCCGCCACTTTCCAAAGACTTGTAGATGGTCTCCTAGCGGGATTAGGAGAATATGCAGTCGCCTACCTTGACGATGTGGCCATATTTTCGGATTTCTGGGCAGACCACCTGGAACATCTACAAAAAGTCCTTGAGCGCATAAGGGAGGCAGGACTAACTGTTAAGGCTAAGAAGTGTCAAATAGGCCTAAACAGAGTGACTTACCTTGGACACCAGGTGGGTCAAGGAACTATCAGCCCCCTACAGGCCAAAGTGGATGCTATCCAAAAGTGGCCTGTCCCAAAGTCAAAGAAACAGGTTCAATCCTTCTTAGGCTTGGCTGGTTATTACAGACGATTTGTACCGCACTACAGCCAAATCGCTGCCCCACTGACAGACCTAACCAAAAAGAAACAGCCAAATGCTGTTCAGTGGACCGGAAAGTGTCAGAAGGCCTTTAACAAGCTTAAAGCGACACTCATGTCTGACCCTGTACTAAGGGCCCCAGACTTTGACAAACCGTTCCTAGTAACCACAGATGCATCTGAGCGTGGTGTGGGAGCAGTTTTAATGCAGAAAGGACCTGATCAAGAATTCCACCCTGTAGTGTTTCTCCGCAAAAAACTGTCTGAGAGGGAAAGCAACTGGTCAGTCACTGAAAAAGAATGTTATGCCATTGTCTACGCTCTGGAAAAGCTACGCCCATATGTTTGGGGACGGCGTTTCCACCTGCAAACCGACCATGCTGCACTAAAGTGGCTTCACACCGTCAAAGAAACTAACAAAAAACTTCTTCGGTGGAGTTTAGCTCTCCAAGATTTTGATTTCGACATCCAACACATCTCAGGAGCTTCTAACAAAGTGGCTGATGCACTCTCCCTTGAAAGTTTCCCAGAATCAACTGGTTAAAATCGTCCTTGAGATGTGGAAAATATTGTTAGTCTTTATGTACTTGGTAGTATATTTAGAGATGCATGTGTCTTATTAACTCTGTTTTCCTAGAGCTCCAGGAAGAAATCCCAGCCAGTGTTTCACCCTAGCTGAGATTTGGGGGGCGTGTCATAAATATAAAGGGAAGGGTAAACCCCTTTGAAATCCCTCCTGGCCAGGGGAAAGCTCCTCTCACCTGTAAAGGGTTAAGAAGCTAAAGGTAACCTCGCTGGCACCTGACCAAAATGACCAATGAGGAGACAAGGTACTTTCAAAAGCTGGGAGGAGGGAGAGAAACAAAGGGTCTGGTCTGTCTGTAGTCGTCTTGGCCAGGGACAGAACAGGAATGGAGTCTTAGAACTTTTAGTAAGTAATCTAGCTAGGTATGTGTTAGATTATGATTTCTTTAAATGGCTGAGAAAAGAATTGTGCTGAATAGAATAACTATTTCTGTCTGTGTATCTTTTTTGTAACTTAAGGTTTTGCCTAGAGGGGTTCTCTATGTTTTTGAATCTAATTACCCTGTAAGATATCTACCATCCTGATTTTACAGGGGGGATTCCTTTATTTCTATTTACTTCTATTTTTTATTAAAAGTCTTCTTGTAAAACACTGAATGCTTTTTCATTGTTCTCAGATCCAAGGGTTTGGGTCTGTGGTCACCTATGCAAATTGGGGAGGCTTTTTATCCAACATTTCCCAGGAAAGGGGGGGTGCAAGTGTTGGGAGGATTGTTCATTGTTCTTAAGATCCAAGGGTCTGGGTCTGTAGTCACCTGGGCAAATTGGTGAGGCTTTTTACCAAACCTTGTCCAGGAAGTGGGGTGCAAGGTTTTGGGAAGTATTTTGGGGGGAAGGACGTGTCCAAACAGCTCTTCCCCAGTAACCAGTATTAGTTTGGTGGTGGTAGCGGCCAGTCCAAGGATAACGGGGGTAATATTTTGTACCTTGGGGAAGTTTTGACCTAAGCTGGTAAAGATAAGCTTAGGAGGTTTTTCATGCAGGTCCCCACATCTGTACCCTAGAGTTCAGAGTGGGGGAGGAACCTTGACACCTTCATTCCTAGGTGGTGAGTCATCCAGCATGCTGACTGCTCTTTCCAGCAGCTTTATATCTTCCCTCCTCCTGCAAGCCAGAAAGCATTGCCCTCTTCTCCTGGCCAGCCAGCCAAACTCCTCCCTGCTTAAGTACAGGGTGGCAATTATTATGAAGGAAAATTCCAGTGACTATATGTAATCCAGTACACAAAGCTCTTGAAAGCCTGTAGAGGTCAGTACGGCCTGGGTAAGCAGCCTGGTGGTAGCAAGAAACCATTAGGCAAATTATGCATTTGTGTAGACTCAAAGCTACTAAACTGGGCGTTCAAAATATACCACTATCAACTGCTCACAATTATTGACACCTTGCCAAAACTTTCCAAAGACAGAACGTTTACCGTCTGTAATGTGAAGAATGGACTTTGACACATAAGCCTGGATAAGGAATCCAGAACACTGACAAACTTTGGTCACTACAGATGACTTTGTGTGCTGATGGGCATAAGCTCAACACCAGAAATTTTCCAGAGAAGACTCACACAATGCTGGGAGGACTGCCTGGGGAGAAAATAATTGCAGATGTTGTAGGTAAAGGGAGTAAAGATACAGAAGCTGAATGACACCCTGACACAAAACTACAAGCTTTTCTACAGTGTTGCAGGGGCAAGAACATAATACTGAACCCTGAAAAATTTGACTCAAACAGCATTAGGTACATACATTAGATGTATGCTCACAGCAGAGCAGGACTGAAAGTATTCTAATAAGACCAAGGCTACCAGAGGCATGCTAGCTCCAGTGGATGAAAAAGTGCTTCATAGGAATGATAAATTTTCTGTCCAAATTCTGTCCACACAGGGGTGCAGTACAGGACCCATGTCAGCTCACAAGGCAGGATGTAGAGTGGGCCTGGGCAAGTCCTCAACAGTAAGAATTCGTCAGGCTGAAACAAATGATAATGGATTCCCATGTCTTGAAGTAGTTCTCATTAGAGAAAGGATTGGGTGTAGCTCTTTTGCAGGAACAGCTGGTCACTTGTGCCAGCAGATCCCTGTCCGAGACTGAAGAGGGGTATGCCTAAACAGAAAAGGGGCTTGTGGCTTTGTTATTCAGAGTGGAACGATTCCATCAGGACACCTATGGCCCACCCAGTAATAGTCCAATCACACCGCAAATATCTAGAGAGAGTCATGTGGACACCAAAACTGTCCAGGACAGGACCTGATGGGATGAAGGGCATAACCCTGTTATGGGAGACCTATTGTGACGAGAAAGATGGAGATACTACCAAGAGCAGATGGCCAGCAATCAGAGAATTCAGGCACTGGAATACAATCAATTAGACAAGGACCTACTGGCTCTGGAGACAGGGATTTCTCTGAGGATCCAGCCATTGGACAGACATCAGAAGAAGTGGACTAAAGGAGTTATGAGGGATGAAATGGCCCCCAAGTCATATGAGGTGACCACACAAAAGGGAAAAGTGATCCAAAGGAACAGGAGACACAACACCCAGACAGACCAAAAAGACAGAGAACCTTTCTAGAGACCAGTCCCACAGGGAGGGAGGAGACTCCCCAGAGAGAGAGAGAGAGAGAGAGAGAGAGAGAGAATAGATTAATCCTATGATCAATGGAACTGGAGTCTGAGGGTCAATGTTCCCAGGCAGGGAGGTGTGGGCTGTTATTGACAGGACACAAGTGGAACAGGGAATATTATTAGTTAGGCTGGAAGCAACTCAGTCACAGGGACATAGCAGTGCCCAGGGTTTAATAAAGTTCCATCTGTTCAACTTAACCTGCTTTCTGCTTCACTCATTGTGACTAAAAGAACCTAGTCATTTACCATGTGGGTCCTACAAAATATAATTCTCTCTTTTCTCCTTTTTAACATCTAACTAAGTCTGCTTGAGGAAATCATGAGATGCCACACCTCCATTATCATCAACATACAGCGAATGCTCAACTTCTCATCAGGCAGACTATGCCTTCATAAAGATTTCCTAATGCCTAGAAGAGATGTGCAAAAGGGTTATTTGAGCCAACTGCTCTTCATCCCAGAAAAAAAAAGTGATGCTGATCAAAAAAGGTTTCATTTAATTATGCAAACTTAACTTTGATAAAGGGCAATATACCACACATCAGAAGGGTAATTAAAGCATCACCTTGCACACTTTTAAGTACTATTAAAGTAAATAATTCTGAAGAGATCATCTTCTTGAGTATAGTTATTGCTTTCTTGCATCTTCAGGAAGCTATAAAATTGTGTCTGATACTGTTAGATGAAGACCTAGTGATTGGGGTCCATTCTTTCATCAACTCCAGGTAAGACTAGTGCATCTCTCTCCACCTGGGTTTCAAGGTAAATGCCACATAAACACTACAACAGATACTGCACTAAGATAAGTACCTTATAAGTAACAAAGGTAGACCAGCAGCTTCTTTTGTCTCTGGCTCATAATACAATAAGAGAACATTCAATTAAATTAAAAGATGAAAAGTTCCCCTGAACTGTCTGCCTTTCCACCTAGTGGGCACTTGGAAAGCACCTTGGAATATTTGACACTTCAAAATGAAGTGTCATTTCAACTTTTTCCAAACAAAATTTGGAATTCTCATTTTACAGAAAAATTTAAATTTAATTTTGCATTTTGTTCTATTTCTGAACAAAGATAGTGGACTTGACAGATCACAGGTTTGATCTAGTATGATAATCCATATGTTATTATCGTGGAATCTCTCAGGAAGCAGGTGGGAGAGATACAGGAGGAGGTGGCTAGGCTGAGCAGCATCTGTGCCCATGAGGAATTCCTCGAGAGTATTCATATGGAGACATCAAAGGCTGAGGAAGCTATCCAGCTACAGAGGATTGCTGTCACACCACCGGGGGAGGAGGATATGGCTCTGTCACAGGGAGGATACTGGCAGCTGGTTATTTCTTGCAGCAGGCAGTGCTCCACATCTACTCCCAACCCACCCACCGTGGTGATGGAAAACTGATATGCTCCCTGGCAAAGACAAATGAGGAATCACCCCCAAAGGTGGATGAGGAGAAGCCATGTGCCACCAAGGCTGGGAAGATCGCATCCACCACTCCCAGGAGGAAATGTGGGTTAGTGGTGGTTGGTGATTCTCTTGTGAGGGGGATGGAGGCACCCATCTGTCACCCTGACATGGCATCCTGGGAGGTATGTTGCCTGCCAGGGGCCCATATCCAAGACATTGCAGAGGGATTGTCAAGGATCATCCAGCCCTCTGATTACTACCCCATGCTACTCATCCATGTGGGCACTAATGATACTGCGAGGTATGACCCTCAGCAGATCAGAAGTGACTAAAGGGCTCTGGGAGTAAGGGTGAAGGAGTTGGGAGTTCAGGTGGTGTTCTCTTCAATCCTTCTGCTCAAGGGTATGGGCCCAGGCAGAGACAGACAGATCCTGGAAGTGAATGCCTGGCTGCAAAGATGGTGTCAGTAGGAGGGCTTCAGCTTCCTTGACCACAGGATGCTGTTCCAGGAAGAAGGAGTGCTAAGCAGAGATGGGGTTCACCTATTGAGGAAGGGGAAGAGCATATTTGAATACAAACTGGCTAACCTGGTGAGAAGGGCTTTAAACTAGGTTTGAAGGGGGCAGGTGACCAAAGTCCACAGGTAAATAAAGAACATGGAGACCTGCAAGAAGGTTTGAAATTTGAGGAGAGCATGGGCTGTTATAGAAGGGATAAAGGAGAAACAAGTCAGAACTGCAGGGAGGGAAATCAAACCAGTATCTTAGATGTCTGTACACTAATGCGAGAAATATGGGGAATAAGCAGGAAGAACTCGAAATACAAGTAAATAAATGACACAGTTGGCATCAGAGAGACCTGGAATATTGGTACAAAAGGGTACAGCTTGCTCAGGAAGGACAGGCAGGTGGAAAAAAGGGAGGAAGTATTGCCTTATATATTAAAATGTATATACTTGGACTGAGGTTGAGATGGAAATAGGAGACAGACTGGTTGAAAGTCTCTGGGTAAGGACAAAAGGGGTAAAAAAAAAGGGTGATGTCATGGTAGGGGTCTACTACAGACCACCTAACCAGGAAGAAGAGGTAGATGAGGCTTTTTTTAAACAACTAATAAAATCATCCAAAGCACAGGACTGGGTGGTGATGGGGGACTTCAACTACTCAGACATCTGTTGGGAAAACAAAACAGCAGGGCACAGATTATCCAGCGAGTTCTTGGAATGTATTGGAGACATTTTTTATTTCAGAAGGTGGAGAAAGCTACTAGGGGAGAGGCTGTTCTAGAGTTGATTTTGACAAATAGGGAAGAACTGGTTGAGAACTTGAAAGTGAAAGGCAGCGTGGGTGACAGTAATCATGAAATGGTGGAGTTCATGATTCTAAGGACTGGTAGGAGGGAGAACAGCAAAATAAAGGCAATAGATTTCAAGAAGATAGACTTTAACAAACTCAGGGAGTTGTTAGGTAAGATCGCATGGGGAACAAGTCTAATGGCACAAATCAATTGAAGACAGTTGGCAGTTTTCAAAGGGACATTATTAAGGGCACAAGAGCAAACTATCCCATTGTGTAGAAAAGATAGAAGTATGGCAAGACACCCTGGCTTAACCAGGAGATCTTCTATGATCTAAAAATCAAAAAAGAGTCCTACAAAAAGTGGAAATTAGGTTAAATTACAAAGGATGACTATAAATAAATAACACAAGTATATAGGAATAAAATTAGAAAGGCCAAGGCACAAAACAAGATCAAACTAGCTAGAGACATAAAGGGTAACAAGAAAACATTCTACAAATACATTAGAAGCAAGAGGAAGACCAAGGTCAGGGTAGGACCATTACTCAATAAAGGAGGAAAAACAATGATAGAAAATGTGGAAATGGCAGAGTGACTTCATTGTTTCTTAATGACTTAATTGTTTCAGTTTTCACCAAGAAGGTTGACGGTGATTGGACGTCTAACATAGCGGATGCCAGTGAAAATGAGGTAGGATCAGAAGAGGCTAAAATAGGTAAAGAACAAGTTAAAAATTATTTAGACAAATTAGATGTCTTCAAGTCACCAGGGCCTGATGAACTGCATCCTAGAATATTCAAGGAGCTGACTGAAGGGATATCTGAGCCATTAGGAATTATTTTTGAAAAGTCATGGAAGACGGGAGAGATTCCAGATGACTGGAAAAGGGCAAATATAGTGCTAATCTATAAAAACAGAAATAAGGTAAACCTAGGGAATTATAGACTAGTCAGTTTAACTTCTGTACCCAGAAAGATAATGGAGCAAATAATTAATCAATTTGCAAACATCTAGAAGATAATAAGGTGATAAGTAACAGTCAGCATGGATTTTTCAAGAACCAATCATGTCAGACCTACCTGATAGCCATCTTTGACGGGGTAACAATAGGGGGGAAATGGTAGATGAGGTATATCTTGACTTTAGTAAAGCTTTTGATACTGTCTCGCATGACCTTCTCATAAACAAACTTGGGAAATGCAACCTAGATGGAGCTACTATAATGTGGGTGGAAAACCATTCCCAGAGAGAAGTTAGTGGTTCACAGTCATGCTGGAAGGACATAACGAGTGAGGTTCTGCCAGGATCAGTTCTGGGTCTGGTTCTGTTCAATGTCTTCATCAATGATTTAGATAATGGCATAGAGCGTACACTTACAAAGTTTGCAGATTATACCAATCTGGGAGGGTTGCAAGTGCTCTGGAGGATAGGATTACAATTATCTGGACAAACTGGAGAAATGGTCTGAAGCAAATAGGATGAAATTCAATCAGGACAAATGCAAAGTACTCCATTTAGGAAGGAACAATCAATTGCACACAAACAAATTGGGAGATGACTGCCTAGGAAGGAGTAGTATGGAAAGAGATCTGGGGGTCATAGTGGACCAAAAACTAATTATGAATCAACAGTGTAATGCTGTTGAAAAAAAAGCAAACATCATTCTGGGATGTATTAGCAGGAGAGTGGTAAGCAAGACACGAGAAGTAATACTTCTGCTCTACTCCGCACTGATTAGGCCTCAACTGGAGCATTGTGTCCAGTTCTGGGTGCCATATTTTAGGAAAGATGTGGACAAATTAGAGAGAATCCAGCGAAAAGCAACAAAAATGATTAAAGGTATAGAAAATATGACCTATGAGGGAAAATTGAAAAAATTGGGTTTGTTTAGTCTGGAAATGAGAAGACAGAGAGGGGGCATGATTACATTTTCAAGTACATAAAAGGTTGTTACTAGGAGGAGGGAGAAAAGTTGTTTTCCTTAACCTCTGAGGATAGAACAAGAAGCAATAGAGGTTTAAGTTGGACATTAGGAAAAACCTAACTGTCAGGGTGATTAAGCACTTGAATAAATTCCTAGGGAGGTTGTGAAATCTCCATCAGTGGAGGTTTTTAAGGGCAGATTAAACAAACACCTGTCAGGAATGGTCTAGATAATACTTAGTCCTACCATGAGTGCAGGGGACTGTCACTGGACTAGATGACCTCTCAAGGTCCCTTCCAGTTCTATGATTCTGTGATTCTACAATTCTATGATTCTACAATTCTATGAAACATAACACAAAAACATATGACATTGGTGCTTTATGAACTTTACTGGTTCCATGCTCATTTCAGTAGTGAATTGAAAGTCTGAGCAGGAATTCTATACTGAACAATCTGCACAGGGGAAGTCTGTGATCATACCCAAGTAGAGTCTGGAAATGGGAGAGCTGCTAAACCCTCATAAAAGAACCCTTTGCATGTGCATGGAGCATTTAGGCTGGTCAGACTGCTGGATGTATGGGAAGGAACACCACAAAAACCATGGTCTGAGGTACACAGATTTTCAGGAGGAAAGAGTTCTGTAAATGACCTCTTCTTCCATTCACTCTGCTACTCCTGGCAGATAGTAAATCCTAACCCATTCTGCCACCTGAACCATGAACTCTGTGGCCTTTAGTGATATTACTTATGTCCAAACTGGCATATACTCTGGGAGGGCAGTATCACTGACTTCATCTCAAGGAAAGTGCAACATTGGGTAGCCACATAAAATTTAAAGATGGACTCAAGGAACAAAGATCCAATGCTTACATGCCTTGAAAAGTTTACACACTTTAGTTCAGGCTCATTTCTAGTTGAACGATCCTCAGGGCCTGTTGTGTCTTTTACTCTTTACACATCATCATAAGGAATCCATGCTGGGTTGAAAATAACCATATTTATTGAATGTACACCAATATGCCAGTTGTAGCTATATGATTACTTATGTTCTCTCTGGTTACTGGAACCTTTTAAACATAGAACACAGTGAGTGCCACGAGAGGGCATGCAAATTATTTAAAGGAATATGACCCTGTTCCTCTATACAACCGGATAAAATCCTCAAGTTGTAAAAATTGTCATCTCTCTATTGATGTCAATGGAGATATGACATTTTACATCAGCTGAGGATCTGCCCATCTATACAGATTCAACCACATGGGAAGATTCTTCTTGGAAGTAGCTTTGGGAGCTGTGGAAGTATTAATTGCTGAATACCACTCTGGTAGAGCCGTCTTCCAAACAAAACTCCTCAGTTGTTTTTTCCAGGGCTGCCAAACCTTCAACAGCTATAAACTCTTTGCTGCTTTGCTCAACAGCAGCCTATGTTCTGAGATGCATCAGAGAGCCATTTTTGAACCTTATTAATTTAATGTGATGTACATGGGTCAGCACCGGTACTGCGATTCACGCTACTCAGGTTGCCCAACATTGCCCAACAGGTTGTGGAACACTGAAATGGTCAATATTCCAATTTATGGATATGTCTACTATGTACACAAGGCATTTGAAACTTTTAAAAACAATCTCTTATTTTAGCCTGTAGCCTCCACCCTTTGAAAAATTCTATGTCAGAAATACTATTACACTCTATTTCTAAACAGTTTAGAATAGAGCTACATCAAACACAGAATGTGTTATAATATTGTACTAATCCTATTGACCAATCATATTAGATTTTTGTCATGTGCTGGGCTATTATTTTGTCCCTGCAATTTATTATATAGGGAAAGCCACAGGTATTTCATGGTGAAAAGGGCGAAAAAAAGTGAAACAAACAGTATTCTGAATAAAAAATAAAGAAAAACCCTTTGAAAGTTATGGACATTGATCTATCTTCACTTGAGCAAACAAACTGAGAATAATTATGGCTCCAAGGAATTTGAAGCCATGCCAGAAGAAACTTAAGAAAAATTCAGATATAGAATGAGATTATTTTGTGAGATCTTAAATTCAACAGGAAGATAGGTGGGGAAACAACTTTGTATCCCAATGCTCTGGCCCCTACCTCTCAAGGTAAAGGAGTTAGGATCTGGCCATGGCCTAAAGCACTAAAGTCTATTATGTATGTACACTCCCAGGCATATATAAAAAAGCAACATCAGAGAAAACAGACTATGCACACTTCTCTATGGCAGTGGTTCTCAAACTAGGGCAGACGCTTGTTCATGGAACGCCCCTGGCAGGCTGGGCCAGTTTGTTTACCTGCTGTGTCTGCAGGTTCGGCCGATCGCGGCTCCCACTCGCCGCGGTTTGCCGCTCCAGGCCAATGGGGGGCTGCGGGAAGCGGCGTGGGTCAAGCCCAGCCCTCCAGGGCCTTTCTCTGAACAAGCGGCAGCCCTAGTTTGAGAACCACTGCTCTATGGCATTTAAATCTAGTATGTGAGAGTAAAGACAGTGGATCTGGGCTGGCAATCACGCTAAGTGTCAGATGCAACATATTGAAATCAAAGGTGTAAGTTATAGGGACGTGGACAGAAATGTAGGCAGTTGGGCAAAAATCTTTTCTTTTTCATATTTTTTCCTCCCAGGCATAAGCGTAGATGACTTATCCATCAAATCTGGGACTTGTGGTAGTGACCAATAAATGAGGCATCAGAGAAAGGCCAAAAATCTGCAATGCATTCTGCAGGTTGTGTTTATTCTGTACATAAAATAAATCCTGACCTCTATGGTGATCAGATTATATCCCGAGCATGATATTTAAACCTCCTGGGATCAAAACACAGTCCATGAGGATGATTAACTCCAGACCCTGGTCTTGGACCAATAGTCCCAAGGGACAACCACCAGGGAACCTCAGATGCCTGTGGTATTTTTTGCCCACCTTGCTCAGGAAGGAACTCAGCAATTCACAGTATCTGGCCAATGTTTACTTCTGCACTTTATGTAATACAGCTATACCAGTGGTAGGCAACCTGCGATCTGTGAGGGTAATCCACTGGCAGGCCGCACAACAGTTTGTTTACATTTGCATGGCCACCTGCAGCTCCCAGTGGTCGTGGTTCACTGTTCCCAGCCAATGGGAGTTGCGGGAACTGGCGTCCAGCATGGCCCTGTGGCCCGCGCCACTTCCCACAACTCCCATTGGCCTGGAACAGTGAACCGCAGCCACGAGGAGCTGCGGGCGGCTGTGCAAATGTAAATAAACTCTCTGGCAGCCTGAAAACAGATTACTCTGATGGGCTGTGTGCAGCCTGCGGGCTGCAGGTTGCCCACGACTGTGCTATTCTATTGGACAGTATGAGGTCTTGTGACAGATAGCAACAATGTAACTGCTGCAATGTGATCAATTTGGGGAATGAGTGAAAGAAATTCCTGTATGTTATACGCATCACAATATAATATACTACAATATACATTTTTAATAATAGCATTTCATTTACCAGAAAAAAAGGCAAAGGGGGTTTATCTGTAATCAAGCTATAAGCATAGTTTAAGGACAAATTACACACCTGACACCTTACACCTTAAACTAGTCAGAGAATATTTTCAGCTGGTACTTATCAGAACAAATAGCCACATTATATAAATCTTCAGACTGTTTAATTTGTAGATTGTGTTCATGTTAGTAATTAATTAACAACTCTTCATAAATATATTTTCACTAAATTTTTATTATTGCACAGAACACGTGGAAAAGTACCTGCAAAAGAAAGAGTTGTTGGAAGGAAATTACTTTTTTATGTTCACAATGAACATATAGTTAGAACAGCAGTCCAATGCTCTCCTCCTATACCATGATGTCTGACAGGATGAACAGGAGATGTGGCCATGACCAGGCCCAAGTAGGACTGGTGCATGGGGACAGGAGGCAGGAACTGCCTGCACCCTATTAATATGTACAATACCAAGCCAGAGAGCTCATACAGGTGCACAATACTTAATACAAGAGAGATTGGGAGAAGGCATTCTGTGTCGGGAGGCACTGGGGTGGTGCACCTTTATACTGCCACCTACTCTGGGTAGTCAGCCGCTAATGGGCACGATTTTGCCTGTATCGGTTGACAATGTGCCACAATGTACCCCAGGACATGCATACAAAAATAAGAGTTATAGTGTTTGCCTCATTTAAAAAATAGTATTACAAAGAATGGAACATTGCTTTGAAGCAAAGAGTGCCCTTGTCATAACTCTGTCAGTGGGACAAAGATGTGGAGACAGTTTCCAAGACTGTCTGCCGAACACCAGGACCTTGAACTGGACCCAGAAATGAATGGAGTGCATGAGGTTCTGTTACTGAGCACTGGTGAGGTCTCAGGTGGTGAATTGTGTCCAGTTTGGGGCACCACACTTTAAGAAAGATATGATCAAATAGAGGAGAGTCCAGAGGAGAGCAACAAAAACTGATAGCATGTTTAGAAAACATAACTTATAAAGAAAGTTTAAAAGAATGTGGCACATTTACTCTAGCAAAGAAAAGGTTGAGAAGTAGGGGGCACATAACAGTTTTCAATATGCTAAAGGTTGTCATAAATAGGACAGTGATCAATTGTTCTCCATGACAAAAAGTATTGGGTTAGTTTTCAGCAAGGGATATTTAGGGTTAGATATTAGGAAAATCTTTCTAACTGTAAGGATAGCTAAGTACTGGATCACATTATCTAGAGAAGTTATGGAATCCCTCTCACTGGAGGATTTTAAGGAGAAGGTTAGGTATATTTCTGTCAGGGATGATCTAGGTTTACTTGGTCTTTCCTCAGAATGGGGGACTGGAATTCTTGCATTACATTTCTAAGAGTCTATTACATGTTCTCACCAGCCTCACACCCAGGAAGAATGCTCCCACATCCTGCCAAATACATTGGATAAATACACTGAAGATTGTGAAGCACTTTGTGATCTCTGATGAAAAATGCTATGTAAGAGCAGGCTATTATCATTATTCCATCTCCAACCAGCTGTGTGAAGCTGGGCAAGTCACTTCACCTCTCTATGACACATATTTCCCACCAGTAAAATAGGAATAATGTGTTTTTACTTCATTTTTAAAGTACTTTGAGATCTACAGATAAAAAGTGCTATATCACCCAAATATTTTTATTATTGGTTGTGGGCTTTTTGCTAAACCCCAGGTATTGCAAACTGCAGTAGCACAACCTGACACCAAAGACATAGATCACATTTACAAAGACATTTTTAACTTCAACATACTCCCATAAAATAGCATAGTTACAGATATATGTTTCATTTTAATTCAGAAGTTAACTATACTTTAACCCATTAAAGAAAAAAATGAAAACAAAACAAAACACCCATGTAGGAAATGTGTATTTATTTCTCAGAGGTCACACACATCTATATTTCTATGAAATCAGTTATAAGCAAAAGAGCTACTAGTGTGCTGCAGGGGATCATACTGTTGATGGGGGAGGGGGACTCAAATGGTGAGGGATAGAGAAGGAGACACATTTTCTACCCCACCACTAACAGCTCCCTCTTGCCTGTTGTGTGGGGGAATGGGGGACAGATAAAGAATATGTGGCTTTTATATGAAATTTATCTCCCAAAATACAGGAAATTACATCTGGTATTTTAACATTTTCTGAGAAAGAAACATCATGCTTTTATCTGTTTTCACATCAATCCATATTCTCCATCCTAGTCAAAGGTAAGTGATAAAATTTATAGAAATAGTCCTGGAAAGGAGAATCAGGGTTATGCCACACACAATTCCCCTCAACACACACAGACTGCACACACACCTACTTTTGTTTATCAGGGTACAGTCATGGTATGGATCTACTTCCTCTTTTCTCCCGATTCTCTTCTCTTGCTGCATCCTATCGTAAGAACATAAGAATGGACATACTGAGTCAGACCAATGGACTATCTAGCTCAGTATCCTGTCTTCTAACAGTGGACAGTGGTTGATGATTCAGAAAGAATGAACGAAACATGGCAATTTTGAAGGATCCATCCACTGTCATCCAGTCCCAGCTTCTGGCAATTGGAGATTTAGGGATACCTGGAACTTGGGAGTGCATTTCTGACGAGGTTGGCTATGATGAATCTATTCTTCATGAACTTATCTAATTATCTTTTTAGCTGTTATACTTTTGGCCTTCTCAACATCCCATGGCAATGAGTTCCACAGGCTGACTGTGCATTGTATGACAAAGTATTTCCTTTGATTTGTTTTAAACATGCTGCCAATTAATTTCATTGGGTGACATCTTGTTTGTGTGTTATGTGAAGGGGTAAATAATGCTTCCCTATTAACTTTCTGTATACCACTCATGATTTTATAGACCGTTATCATATCCCCCCATAGTTATTTGTTTTCTAAGTCCCCATCTTTTTTCTCTCTCCTCATATGGAAGCTTTTCCATAAGCCTAATAACTTTTCTTTCCTTTCTCTGTACTTTTTCTAATTCTAATGTATCTTTTTTTGAGATGAAACAACCAGAACTGTACACAATTTTCAAGGTGTGGGCATACCATGGATCTATATAGTGGCTATATGAGATGCCACTTATTACTCATTATCTATCCCTTTGCTAATGGTTCCAACATTTTGTTAGCTTTTTTGCCTGCTGCTGCACATTGAGCAGATGTTTTCAGAGAACTATCCACAGTGACTCTAAGTTCTCTTTCTTTAGTAGTAACAGTTAATTTAGACCCCATCATTCTGTTTGTACAGTAGAGATTATGTTTCTTCATGTGTATTGCTTGGCACTTATCAACAATGAATCTCATCTGCCATTTTGTTGTCCACTCACCCAGGTTAGTAAGATTCTTTTATAACTCTTTTCAGTCAGCTTTCGACCTAACTATCTTGAGTAATTTTGAATTGTATGCAAATTTTGCCACCTTACTGTTCACCTCCTTTCCCAGGTCATTTATGAATATGTTGAACAGCACAGGTCCAAGTACAGATCCTTGGGGGAACCCCTTTTTACTTTTCTCCATTTTGAAAACTGACCATTTATTCCTATCTTTTGTTTCTTCTCTTTTAACCAGTTCCTGATCCATGAGAGGACCTTCCCTCATATCCCATAGCATAAAATGATAAAACACTGTAGCATAGCAACATATTGAGATCTCTGCTGACAGCCATAAAAATTGATGTGCTATTCACTTTATCGGAAGGCAAATGTTACATTGCCTGTACCGTTTAGCTTTGGAAATTCTTTGCAATTATATAACACCTTTAATCTAAGGATCTCAAACCACTTTAAAAATGTTAATTTAAAAAGCCTCATAACATCTCTGGTAAAGATACTGTACAGATATTATGATGATGAGGACTATATAAGAATCCATATAGAATAGAACAGAACTTTAGCACAACCTTGAATAGAATCCCATTTTTGTCTAAAATAGATAGATTTTTAAATTGACATTTTTAAACTGACACTCAAAACCTGAATCAACATTTCAGGTCTAAATACCAAAAATTATTTCTGGATTTGGATCCAAACTATTGCTTTGGCTTTCTACAGTCAGACACGTACCTCTGTGCCTGAAAACCAGATCCTTATCTTTTACTATCCAGTGCCTACTCATGCAGCTCAGGTAATTAATTATGGAATGAAAGTTCATGTTGTAATGAAATGTGAAGAGATATGCATTAGTTTGACAAAATTGATTCCAGGGGACCCTTCTGATATTGGTTAATATGAACAGTTGGTTTTAATAATTGTGTCATTCAGCGGTCAGAAGAGAAATTTCCATTACATTGAACTCCAACGGATTAATTTGTTTGCTATTAAGCCTGGGAAATAGAGAGGCCATTGGAACACTCATAGCTTGAGAAATGCTTAAAAAAACAAACAAGATATACAACCATAACCTGCCCTCAGGTACTCTTGTACAATCTTTTTCAAATTAATGGAGTTGAATGGGTGTAACTAAGAGCAGAAGTTGACCACATTGTTTATATTTCTGGAATACATAGGTGGTAAGAAATATAATTACTGCTTGTTTAACATCACTGGAAGATTAGCTTTTTTTTTGGAAAAGCTCTATTGTCAACATCACAAAGGTGCTGCAGTTTTTCTCTTGTCTTCTCTGTCATCTAACATCAGATTTTGTGAATTTATATGACCACAACTTTCCCATTCAAACCAAAAGTCTTTTCTTTAGCAAATTTTAGTTAAGACAATTGAAACTTCACACAACAATACTTGTTCTCATTTTCAATTTCCCATCTAGTTCTCCTGCATAACTAAATGCATCCTGTTACATGCCAGTTATAAGCAAAGACCATGCCCATTGATGAAACCTTTGAATAATAGTTATTAAAAAACACTTTACCTATTAACAAGTCACACTGGGTCAAATATATTTTTGAGGCAACTACATACCTCAATAAAGCACAGACAAGCTTTGGCTACCTGCTTGCTTCTTACACTTTGATAATCCATCTCTGCATCTCCTGACCTTAAGAAATCTTCTAAGGGGATCCAGCCAGTGTGGTATGCTTTCACCTTACATTTTGTGCTGAAAGATATAGGTAACATTTTCAAAGATTCTCAGCCTAACTCAACTGCCATTGAAGTCAATTTGGAATTTTATTTGTTCGGGTAGTTTTGCCGCAGATGGTCCAGGATCAGAGGAGCAGAAAAGTGGCTTCAAGCCACTTTTCCCTTCTTAACTATTCAGCTGCCCACAGTGAAAAGTCTGTATTCTGGCCCACAAACATTAAACACTAGTGTGACCAAGAGTAAAATCTACCCCATTGCATTTATAAGGTAAAGCACTAAAGTTAACAACAAATGTAGACATGCAAATTATTACCTATCTGGAATGTTACTGAATTATAGTTGCTGTGGGAGTCATAAGAAAATGTCCTGACTCCTGTGCACATATAGCATCTCAAGCTATGATGCTTTAACATAACTGAGACATAGCAGTGTGGAACTGCATATAATTCCACAGTAATACTAAATATTTGAATGTAACAAACTTTGAGTTTGTTATTTAAAGCAACTATCTCTATTATATTCTCAGGTTAATATGTCTGTGCCACTGCAGATGAGAACAAAGACAATATCAGTCAATCAAAAAGTGCTATAAATTCTTTATAAATGACACCAAGAGGGAATCAGTGAATATTTTCTAAATTGCTGTTCTTATACTAGAATTTGTCAAATTCATTCATAAAGATAAATGAAATACCTGTAAGAAATATTAGGCTTTACTTGTGTAGTGCATACTTAAACAAAGATAAAAACAAGGTGTATGAAAATAAGACTTTTTATAAACACTGTTGCCTTCGATATTTTCCTGATGAGAGAAACAAATTCCTCTTTCAGGTACTTATGGTGATCTGAAGACATCTAACTTGTCCAAGCAATATATAATTAGCTCTCTCCTTGTTTTAGTCAAAGATCATTCCCTATTTACAGTGATGTTCATTATGTTAGACTGCTAACCTTTTTTGATGAAAAATGGAACAAAAAAGACATTTAACATTTTGACCATTGCTCTGTTTTCTGTTATTGTCTTTCCCTCCTCATTGATTCATGGGTCTACTCTATTTATGGTCTTCCTCTTGCATCTAATGTATAAGTAAAATGTTTTCTTATTACCCTTTATGTCCCTAACTAGCTTTATCTTGGCCATTCTATTTTTTTTCCCGACCTGCTTAGGTTGTTTTTGTATATTCATTCTTCATCATTTGACCTAGGTTCCACTTTTTGTATGATATTTTTTGTTTGTTTAAGAACATTGAAGATCTGGTTAAGCCAGGGTGGTCTTTTATCATACTTCCTATCTTTCCTATGTACTGTGAAAGCTTGCTTTTGTGCCCTTTTTGACACATGGTGCCTAGGGTAGCCCTCACTGAAAATGCCAAGGTCAGGGCAGGCTGCAAAAAGGAGACCAGATTCTCCTAAAACAGGAGATTAAAAGTGAAGTTAGTTTCACTAACCAGTCACAAAATGTCCTCCTGACCCCTTGCACTGGTAATCAAGAAGCTGAAAAAAGAAACCACACAGTCCACTTTACTGCATTCCAGTTCTCTGGTTCTCAGTCAGCATATAGGTCCAGTAAAGTGAGAAGTTATTTAAAAACTGTACTCACTGTACAAAATGTTCTTCTGGTACCCAAAGTGCCAACCACATTACCAGGTCAATATTGGTTTGGATCTTACCCAAAATACCATGCTGCCAGCCAATCCTTTTGTATCTAAAATGAAAGGTTTATTATAAAAGAAAGAAAGAACAAGAAGAGAGTTGTTAAGTGGTAAAAGCACACAGATACATACATAAGACATCAGAGTCCATATATCACTTTCCTAGCAGTATTGGTGAGTTTGCTGGCTTGCATGTCCCTCTGGAATATATCCAAAACTTGGATGGGTCATTCAGTCCTATGTTCAGTGCTTCAGTTTGTAGAGAAGCTACTCCAGAGATAAAAAACAGGATTGAATACAAGGTGGAGAAGATACAGCTGCCTTTTTATATCCTTTGTCATATGACTTATACTTCCTTTGTCTCAAACACAGACTTGCAACAAATGGTATGGAAAAGCATTAGACATGTCCCTACATGTTCTACAGCAGAGGTCGGCAACCTTCGGCACGCGGCCCATCAGGGTAATCCGCTGGCAGGCTTTGAGACATTTTGATCACATTGAGCATCTGCGGGCACGGCCCCTTGCCACTCCCAGTGGCACCAGTTCACTGTTCCTAGCCAATGGGAGCTGTGGGAAGCGGCAGCCAGCACACCCCTGCGGCCCGCCGCTTCCTGAAACTCCCATTGGCCAGGAATGGTGAACCGCGGCCACTGGAAGCAGCAGGGGGCCGTGCCAGGAGACGGTCAATGTAAACAAAATGTCTCATGGCCCACCAGCAGATTACCCTGATGGGCTGCATGTTGAAGGTTGCCGACCCCTGTCCTACTGTCTCATAGGTTTAAACACCGCTTTTTCTCAATGGGTTCATTGTATAGCTCAGGGATCATCAACCTTTGGCCCGTGGCCCACCAGGATAAACTCCCTGGTGGGCTGGACTGGTTTGTTTACCTGCCACATCCACAGGTTTGGCCGATTTCAGCTCTCACTGGCCGTGGTTTGCCGCTCCAGGCCAATGGGGGCTGTGGGAAGCAGCACAGGCCAAGGGATGTGCTGGCCGCCACGTCCTGTAGTCCCCATTGGCCTGGAACGCTGAACCGCAGCCAGTGGGAGTTGCGATCGGCCGAACCCACGGACGTGGCAGGTAAACAAATTGGCCCGGCCCGCCAGGGGACTTATCCTGGCGGGCCACGGGCCAAAGGTTGCCAATCCCTGGTATAGCTGATTGTTCTTGATGAGCCATCAAGCAAGCTTAGTGTTGATGCCAGTCTATCTGGGGGTCTCACCTAGAAATACAGCACAAGTTTGAAATACAGATATATCACACATAATTATAATTCATGATACAAAGATGATATAAACATCTAAACAAGATTATCATACTTGGCAAGTCATAACACCTCTGATACCTTACACGGCATATCTGGTAAGATTTGTTGCAATTTTATAATATTGGTATTGTTAATCTCATAATGTTTCTCACATATTCAATCCAACATCACACTTTTAATAATGTTTCTTTAAAAAAAGCCCACTCTCTAAATTCTTTTTCCCTTTTAAACTTGTTTCCGATAGGAACTTACCTACCAATTCTCTGAGCTTGCTGAAATCTGCCTTCTTGAAGACCACGTTTTTATTCTACTCTTTTCCCTCCTACCATTTCTTAGGAACATGAACTTCATCACTTTATAATCACTTTCACCCAAACTGCCTTCCACCTTTAAATTTTCAGTCAGTTCCTCCCTAGCTGTCAGAATCAAATCTAGAACAGCCTCTCTTCAAGTCACTTTCCCCATTTTCTATAATAAAAAAAAACCTGTCTCCACTGCATTCCAATAACTTGTTGGATAATCTGTGTCCTTTTGTATTATTTCCCCAACAGATGTCTGAGAAGATGAAGTCCGCTATCACCACCAAATCCTGTGTTTTGCATGATTCTTTTAGTTGTTTAAAATAAAAGCCTTATCTTCCTGGTTAGTGTCTACACCTAGCATGACATCACCCTTTTTTATCCATTTTATCCTTATCCCACTTCTATCTCAGCAGCAGTGCAAGTATATGCATCTTTGATATACAAGGCAACACCTCCTCCGTTTTCTCCCTACCTGTTCTTCCTGAACAACCTGTACCCTTCTATACCTTCTCTTGTGAATTATATGCATTATCCCACCAAGTCATCTTTGATGTCAGTTATGATATGCTGGAGGTAGGGATAGGATCCAGAGTGACCTAGACAAACTGGTGGATTGGGCCAAAATAAATTTGATGATGTTCAAAAAGGACAGGTACAGAGTCCTGCACTTAGGATGGAAGAATCCCATGTACCACTACAGGATGTGGACCAACTGGCTAAGCAGCAGTTCTGCAGAAAAGGACCCTGGGCTTACAGTGGATGAGAAGCTGGAAATGAGTCAGCAGTGTGCCCTTGTTGCCAAGTAGGCTAACGGCATATTGGGCTGCATTAGTAGGAGCATTGCCAGCATATCGAGGGAAGTGATTATTCCCATCTATTCGGCTCTGGTGAGTCCACATCTGGAGTATTGCATCCAGGTTGGGACCCCCACTACAGAAAAGACGTGGACAAACTGCAGAGAGTACAGCAGAGGGCAACAAAAATGATTAGGGGGCTAGGGCACATGACTTACGTGGAGAGGTTGAGGGAACTAGGCTTGTTTAATCTGCAGAAGAGAAGAGTGAGGGGGATTTGATAGCAGCCTTCAACTACCTGAAGTGAGTTCTAAAGAGGATGGAGCTAGGCTGTTCTCAGGGTGGCAGATGACAGAACAAGGAGCAATGGTCTCAAGTTGCAGTGGGGAAGATCTAGGTTAGATATTAAGAAAAACTATTTCACTAGGAGGGTGCTGAAGCACTGGAATGGGTTACCTAGGGAGGTGGTGGAATCTCCATCCTTGGAGGTTTTTAAGGCCCAGCTTGACAAAGCCCTGGCTGGGATGGTTTAGTTGGTGCTGGTCCTGCTTTGATCACAGCGTTAGACTAGATGATCTCCTAAAGTCTCTTCCATCCCTAATCTTCTATGATTCTAAGATTCTGTGTCATAATTGTGATTATTCAGTAGAATCCCTAGTTCTTCCCATTTATTCTCCATACTTCTTCCATTAGTATACAGTCATCTAAGATGTTCATTAGATTTCCCTTCTATTTTCCCTCTTATCTTGTCTTTGACCCTGCCATAAATGCCCATGTACCCCCAGTTGTATGGCTACATAAAGGTCAGAGATGGGTGAGAAATTTGCAATTTAAAATAAAAGGTAATGCACTGTTTTTTATTTTTTTTTCCAAATGTATTTTCTGTTAACACTTTAAGATCAACAGATAATTGCTGATTTTTATTGATAGATTACAATGAATTACATAGACAACAGAAATACCTTTTGAATTATAAATTCTATTTTTAAAATATCCTCTGTCCCCACTCCCACGCAAGCAGTCCCTGTTTGCTACTTCATAGGAAACTCACATGAAGCTGGGCTGTGCATAACACAACCTCCACCTCATCTAATCCAGCCCCTCTCCCCCAACTTCTCAGTGAAGTCACACTGGTTCCCCTATATATATGCCCTCAGTGATTAAATGTGTACCATAAAATATTGTTCAGGCAACCTTAATTCTAGTATTTCCTAACTTTTGAGCGCCGGATTTTGAAACCTTAATCATATTATTTTAATGTGTGTGGTGCGTGCATAAAATATACCATTATTTAAGGCTCACATTGCAGCTGGCCCTCTTGCAGGTTTAATTTGGAGGAGAATGCAAGGTTCCTCTGCCCCATCCCTCACTATATTTTCCCCAGATACCTTGGGTTATCTGGATAAAAGGCCAGCCACAACTGCAGCTCCTGTGCTAAGGGGACTTCAGGAATTGCTCCCTCCTTTTTCTCCTGGACACATATAACTCCTCAAAAAAAGTGGGGAAGAGAAGGGATTATGGCTATGGCTCTGCCTCTCACACACACAAGCCAGCAGAGATGATTAACCATATGGGGAGGTGATTGATGGGAGTAATCTGAGCCTTACAAAGGGGGCATGATTCTGCATGCCTGAGATCTTTCAGAGGCATTCTACTCTAAAGCAGAACACTTTAGGGTGGTGTCCCTGAAATAGTGTTCCTCAAATTCTTTAAGGTACAAATGAGCCTTGAAAAAGACAACAATATGAAGACAGTCTGGAAATCAAAAGAAATAAACAATAAAAAGGAGAGTTAATAAAAGTTGAGTAAAATAGACCATGCGTTACCTTTAAATTCTTTTACATTCTATGCACTGATGCATAGTGACACTTCGCTCTGTTATTCCAGCATCAGAGTGGTACTAGATTTACATCAATCTAAACGAGAGCATATTTGGGCCCTCTGTGTCTTTGAAGGGAATATATTTATTGTGAAGACTTTTTTCTCATTTATTTCTATTTTTATTTGTCAAACATTCTCACATGATGGTTTTCACAGTAGGACTTTTGAATCTTTTGGCCTGTAATTTCTTCACTGCTGCTGAAACCCTGAAAATTCTGTTTATGTAGTGCTGTGACACAAACAGCAGTGACAGCTGGTAGGTTTGCCAGTGTCACTAAATTCTGTGAATATGTTCTTCAGATAACAAAAGAATTAAGCCTTCAGCCCACTTCTATTTTCAAGGGAAATATTAGATTCTGATTTCCACAAACCCACAAGACATTGCACAACTGTTCACTGGCTCATATTGGATGGGAACACAGTGAAATCTCACAGCTACAGCCCCTATTGGCACTGATCAAATTTTATTCTGACTGTTGCTTATTTTCCACTAGTTCCCATCATCCAGACCTTACTGCTTTCTAAGGGCTCCCCTGTACTTGACTGAGTGGATTTGTCAGGCACCTGCTACCTATCATCTACTGCCTGTTCTTGATTGTGTGCTGAATGAATTTCACTGCCTGAAAAATGAGTATATTTAGAACCTGTTATATTCTCTACCAGATGTTAGCCTGTGGCTACAATAAAGATGTTTTTTGAATCTTTACATGAGAGTGAAGAAACTGTCAACTGTGGCTGTTGTGAGTTCTGTTGTAAAATTTACCATTATCATTCATTTTTAGAGTTTTGATCACTGTTCTGTTATTGCTGGATAGAACATGTCTGATTTTGGCTGGAACAAGGTTTTGCAATTGCTTGGCTGTGTGGATGTTGCTGTAACAGCTTGAAAAAGATGGTTTACATGTAGTGCTATTTGTGGCTGATGGTGAGATGAGAGGACTAATTAAAGGAAGATCTTTGACAAGCTGCAAAATTTGGAACTGACTGTTAAGGAGACCTTAGCACTGCCTTGCAGGGTTTTCTGAACCTGAAACTATGGTAATTAGTTTTTATTTTCCAGGAGGCTTCAGGACATAAATCAATGGGGACACAGCTCCTCTGTCTGATAAATGATTGGAACACACAAGAGTGCTTTCACACAAAAATCCTTGTTTTTACTGAGCCTAAAGAACACATCTAAAATAATAATAGTTTAGAGCACCCCAGATATAGATACCGAAAGTCTGAGATGGTGTGAGTGGTCAGCAGCAGGGCTCCAGTGGCCAGACTTCCCCTTAGCTATTCGGGAGTTAGATGTCAGTCTCCTAGCTCATCAAAATCCTCTCCAAATTGCACACTCAAACTAATCTTTTATAAATTGGTCAAAACAAAGAAATAACTCATAGTAACCCCCTACTGGGCTAATTTCCCTAGCAATAGCAAAAAAACCCTCATAATTTCACTTATCAGTAAAACAACTCCCAGCAAGAAACTCATGGTCACAGATACCCAGGTCCAAAGTCAGCTATCCACACTCCCTTCCATTTTCATGAGTCTGTCATTTTATCTATCTTTCTTAGCAACACTGTAGCTGTAAAGATTGTCTGCTTAAGCAAATGCCAAATTATTCTTTACTATGTGGTGTTCTCACTTCCAGATAATGGTGGCTGAGTACACAAAATGGCTACAATTATGTCAAATCCAGTTCTCTGATAACAGCACCATTTTATCAAGAATGATGAATAAATCGTGGAATGCTACACTGATTAAAGATAAATCACATTCCTTCCAGTGACATTGTACCATAAGCACACCCATGCTACCTAATCCAAATACATAATCCTTAATCTCTTTCACTACCCCCATCCAATCTACCTCTTGGCTCCTGTCCTCAACATACCTTATACAAATTTTGGTCCTATCTTTGTCCCTTCTAGAGGCTGCTTCCTCTTCCATCTTCTCCTCCTACCATCCTATCCCAGATTCTTGTCATATCCTGCCCCGACTATCATCATAAAATGAAAGTCAGTCCCAGCCTATGCCAACAGCAATTGTGTTTGGTACTATTGTTACCAACTCAGAAACCCTAATCCATAAATAGTATTGTTCACTGAAATAGAGTCACAATTAGAACAAGGCAAAACTTTTTGGATTAGTGTTTTATTTGCCAAAAAATGTAGGATTTGGGTTGACCAAAACTGCATGAATTCATGTCAAATTTTGCAAATAGTTTTGGCCAATTTTAAATCAAAACATTTCATTTTGATATTTTTAAAAATGAAATATTTCATTTTTAAAACATTTAATTTAATTTAATTTAAAAACAAAACAAAAAATGAAACATTTCATTTTGGGTTAAACAACCCATCCTGAAATGGACTTTCTTTTCAATTTTTTTCAGTTCATCCTGTGAATAAAAAAATCAATTAGTCTCACAGTGATAGTTGCAGCTAATATTCATGAGAAAAGCTACAGTCTCTGAAGTTTGGAATAAAAAAGCTATAAGAATCCAAATTTCAAGTAAACAAAGTGTTTTCCAATATGGATAATTGGGCAGTGAATACTGTAAACAAAAAAGTAGGAGTCTGGGAATTATAGTAAGACATTTTAAAAATGTGTACTATTTAAAAATACAACTTTTTTTTCTAAAAACATATGTAACACAGATTTTTGTTTCCCATACACCTCTCACTAAAAGGACTAAGGCTAGAGGGTCCCAAAGTTGTTGAAGAATACACACAGTTCATCTGGTTGTACAATACGTAATTTTCAATATACAAATGGAAAAAAAGAAAAATCTTTTCAAGATGTCCTCTGGATATATTTGTAACATAGAATGCATCTGAAAGGTGGGGCTGAGAGATATTAGGGAACTTGCAGACTTTCTATGGTGTTAGATGAGGGAAAAATCCACAGCTGGTGGAGGTAAGGCAGGGAAAAAGAAAGCCTTACTATAAATTGGAATCTGGCTCAAAATGTCATTGTTCCTCAATAAAAAAAAAAAAATCCTTTATGAAAGTGGTGTAGCTAAACTAATTAACGCCTGCGTCAGAATTCAGAGTAACAGCCATGTTAGTCTGTATTCGCAAAAAGAAAAGGAGTACTTGTGGCACCTTAGAGACTAACCAATTTATTTGAACATAAGCTTTTGTGAGCTACAGCTCACTTCAGTAATATGGATACTGTTGCTTCATGAGATCCAACATATTTAGTTTATTGTTAGCAACAATATTCATCAGCTTTGGGTGTTGTGGCTATTTGAATAATTGCTATTTAATATTACATATATTTGAAGTAAAGGGTAAGTCAACGTCACATATAAATCTAACTTAAATCCTAGTGTCTGGAAAAGGATCATGTGGAACTGAAGATTCTAACAAGGAGAAATTACTTATGGCTGAGTAACTTCCCTCTGAGCTCTGACCACTACTGTTATATGGCAAGATTTAAACAGCTGATATGGGGTCTGATTCTCATTTACACTAAGGCCACTTTACACTACTCTCACAGCCCGTGTAAAAATATAATTTAAACCCATTTTAAGGCCCTCTTTACACTGCCCCTTAATGTAAGTGGAATTCAGACACGCACTTTAGAGTCACTAAAAAGTCCTCTGCATATTGTAATGGAAAAGGTTTGACAGATTTAAAATCAATTTTGATCTTCATTATGTCCAACCCGCTGCGCAAAGCTGGACCGACTCCAATTAAATCATCTCAGTCAGAGCTTTGTCAAGCTGGACATAAAAACCTCTGAGGATGGAGATTCCACCACCTCCCTAGGTAACCCATTCCAGTGCTTCAGCACCCTCCTGGTGAAATAGTTTTTCCTAATATCTAACCTAGACCTCCCCCACTGCAAATTGAGACCATTGCTCCTTGTTCTGTCATCTGCCACCCTGAGAACAGCCTAGCTCCATCCTCTTTGGAACCCCACTTCAGGTAGTTGAAGGCTGCTATTAAATACCCCCTCACTCTTCTCTTCGGCAGACTAAATAACCTAGTTCCCTCAAGCATTCTTAGAACTACAGTACCCACCTGCTGAAGTGAAGAAACAGATTGACAGAGCCAGAAGAGTACCCAGAAGTCACCTACTACAGGACAAGCTCAACAAAGAAAATAACAGAATGCCACTAGCCATCCCATTCAGCCCCCAACTAAAACCCCTCCAATGAATCATCCAGGATCTACAACCTATCCTGAAGGACCACCCATCACTCTCACAGATTGGGAGATGGCCAGTCCTTGTTTACAGACAGCCCCCCAACCTGAAGCAAATACTCACCGGCAACCACACACCACACAACAGAACCACTAACCCAGGAACCTATCCTTACAACAAAGCCCACTGCCAGCTGTGTCCACATATCTATTCAGGGGACACCATCACAGGGCCTAATCACATCAGCCACACTATCAGAGGCTCGTTCACCTGCACATCTACCAATGTGATATATGCCATCATGTGCCAGCAATGCCCCTCTGCCATGTACATTGGTCAAACTGGACAGTCTCTACGTAAAAGAATAAATGGACACAAATCAAACATCAAGAATTGTAACATTCAAAAACCAGTTGGAGAACACTTCAATCTCTTTGGTCACTCGATTGCAGACCAAAAAGTTGCAATTCTTCAACAAAAAAACTTCAAAAACAGACTCCAACGAGAGACTGCTGAATTGGAATTAATTTGCAAACTGGATACAATTAACTTAGGCTTGAATAAAGCCTGGGAGTGGATGGGTTAATACACAAAGTAAAACTATTTCCCCATGTTTATTCCCCCCACTGTTCCTCAGATGTTCTTGTCAACTGCAGGAAATGGCCCACCTTGATTATCACGACAAAAGGTTTACCCCCCTCCCCCCACTCTCCTGCTGGTAATAGCTCACCTTAAGTGATCACTCTCGTTACAGTGTGTATGGTAACACCCATTGTTTCATGTTCTCTATGTATATAAATCTCCCCACTGTATTTTCTACTGATGCATCTGATGAAGTGAGCTGTAGCTCACAAAAGCTTATGCTCAAATAAATTGGTTAGTCTCTAAGGTGCCACAAGTACTCCTTTTCTAGTTCCCTCAGCCTCTCCTCGTAAGTCATGTGCCCCAGAACCCTAATAATTTTCATTGCCCTCCACTGGACTCTCTCCATTTTGTTCACATCCCTTCTGTAGTGGGGGGGACCACAACTGGACACAATACTCCAGGTGTGGCTTCAGATTTCTTTTGGCCCAATCGTCCAATTTTCTAGGTCACTCTGTACCCTATCCCTACCCTTCAGCATATCTACCTCTCCCCTATCTTAGTGTCATCTGCAAACTTGCTGAGGGTGCAATCTATCCCATCATCTAGGTCATTTATAAAGATGTTGAAGAAAACCAGCCCCAGGAACGACCCTTGGGGCACTCTGCTTGATACCAGCTGCCAACTAGACATTGAGCCCTTGATCATTACCCATTAAGCCTGACAATCTAGCCATCTTTCTATCCACCTTACAGTTCATTCATCCAATACATATTTCTTTAACTTGCTGGCAAGAATACTGTGGGACACCATATCAAAAGCTTTGCTAAAGTCAAGATATATCACATACACTACTTTCCCCATATCCACAGAGCCAGTTAGCTCATCATAGAAAGTAATCAAGTTGGTCAGGCATGACTTGCCCTTGGTGAATCCATGTTGACTGTTCCTGATCACCTTCCTCTCCTCCAAGTGCTTCAGAATGGATTTCTTGAGGACCTGCTCCATGATTTTGCTGGGGATTGATGTGAGGCTGACCGGTCTGTAGTTCCCCAGGTTCTCTTTCTTCCCTTTTTTAAGGATGGTGACTATATTTGCACTTTTCCAATTGTCTGGGACTTCCCCCGATCACCATGAATTTTCAAAGATAATGGCCAATGGCTCCGCATTCACATCAGCTAACTCCCTCAGAACTCTCCGATGCATTAGATCTGGACCCATGGACTTGTGCATGTCCAGCTTTTCTAAATAGTCCTCAACCTGTCCTTTCACCACTGAAGGCTGCTCATCTCCACCCCATACTGTGTTGCCCAGTGCAGCAGTTTGGGAGCTGACCTTGACTGTGAAGACCAAGGCAAAAAGAGCCTTGAGTACTTCTGCTTTTTCCACATCATCTGTCACTATTTGCCTCCCACATTCAGAAAGGGTCCCACACTTTCCCTGATCTTCTTCTTGTTGCTAACATACCAGTAGAAACCCTTCTTGTTACCCTTCACATCCCTTGCTAGCTGCAATTTCAGTCATGCCTTGGCCTTTCTGATTACACCCCTGCATACTCTAGCAATATCTTTATACTCCTCCCTAGTCTGTAGTTTCCTTCCTTTCTGTACTGGGGGCCCCAAAATTGGACACAATATTCCAGATGTGGCCTCGCCAGTGCCAAATAAAGGGAAATAATCACTTCCCTCGATGTGCTGGCAATGCTCCTACTAATTCAGCACAATATGCCATTAGCCTGCTTGGCAACAAAGGCATACTGTTGACTCATATCCAGCTTCTCATCCACTGTAATTCCCAGGTCATTTTCTGCAGAACTGCCACTTAGCCAGTTGCTCCCCAGCCTCTAGCAGTGCATGGGATTCTTCCATCCTAAGTGCAGGACTTTGCACTTGTCCTTGTTGAACCTCATCAGATTTCTTTTGGCCCAATCCTCTAATTTGTCTAGGTCACTCTGGACCTTCTCCCTATCCTCCAGCATATCTACCTCTCCCCCCAGCTTAGTGTCATCCGCGAAATTGCTGAGGGTGCAATCCATCCCATAATCTAGATCATTAATGAAGATGTTGAACAAAACCAGCCCCAGGACCGACCCCTGGGGCACTCCACTTGATACCAGCTGCCAACTAGACACTGGGGCATTGATTTCTACCCATTGAGCCCAACGATCTAGCCAGCTTTCTATTCACCTTAAGTTCCAGTGAAATGAAGCCTAAGACTGTGTGGAACTGAATGCAGAAATATATATATATATATATATATATATATATATATATATATATATATATATATATATATATATATATATATATATTTATATTTATATTTATATTTATATAGTAATATATATATTACTACTTTCTGTATTTTGTGATACAGATGTTATTAAGTTAGATCTTAAATGCTAGTCTGTTTGCCTTGACCTAGATAGGATTTGATATCTAAGCTGACTGTTACAATTCCTGGGGCTATTTTTGACTCCAACTACTCTTTTTTTAACCTTATATACATACTGTCCCCATAATGGCTTTGTCCTAGGCAGGTTATTTCATCTTGTTGCTTCTTGTGCTCAGGTTTTAAGAAAAACTTTCTCTCTTCCTGATCTGATCAAAACTATCCTTGTTTTTGATAATTTTCCACAACTCTTTAATGAATGGGACTACATCTGGCTCTCTCTCTCTCTCTCTCTCTCTCTCTCTCTCTCTCTCTCTCTCTCTCTCTCTCTCTCTCAATAATATCATACTACAGTATATCATTGCACTGTTCCATCCTCCTGGCTGCCAATTAAATACCACATTCATATTAAATTGCTATTTCTTGGAGTTAAAAAGCTTTAATTGGGCTGACACTTGAATTTTCATGTGCCCTATTGGTGCTTTATGTCCCAGGATGTGTCCAAAGGTTTCTAAATAGATAGCTGCTAAATGAACTGACAGAAAAGATAGTGGGACAGTGCTATTCACAATGTGGGTATGTTCTAGTAAGGTTCAGTGATACATGTAGCGCTCAACACTAAGCAGAAGTAAATTTCAAGGAGCTTGTGTGCCTATTCCCTGATTGAATTTGAAGTGGGAACCCACAAGTCCCATTTGCCAAATTTACTGATACTGGAAATTGCCCATAAAGGGTCTCACAGAAGATTTGCAGAGTAACAGCCGTGTTAGTCTGTATTTGCAAAAAGAAAAGGAGTACTTGTGGCACCTTAGAGACTAACCAATTTATTTGAGCATAAGCTTTCATGAGCTACAGCTCACTTCATCGGATGCATCACGAAAGCTTATGCTCAAATAAATTGGTTAGTCTCTAAGGTGCCACAAGTACTCCTTTTCTTTTTACAGAAGATTTTGACTATTGGTAGTTATTTAAATTCCTTCCCTGTTGATGTGGTTCTGGTGACTGTTGTGCAAATGTTTTGGGGTTCAAAAAAGAGTTAGATAAGTTCACAAAGAATAGGTCCATCAATGGCTATTAGCCAAGATGGTCAGGGATGCGTCTCCATGTGCTGTGTGTCCTTAGTCTCTGACCGCCAGAAATTGGGAGTGGACAACAGGGGATGGATTATTTGATGATTGCCTGTTCTATTAATTCCCTCTGAAGCACCTGGTATTGGCCACTGTCAGAAGACAGGATACTGGGCTAACTGGACCATTGGTCTGACCTAGTATGGACATTCTTATGTTCTTCATTGCTTACTGTTATGTCTGAGGATGGGTATGATTAACTGCAAGCCTCAGCATTTCTGACAACCAGACAATACTGATCATCATCAGGGATAAAGTCTGACTTGGTAACTGCACACATCATTATTAATGTTATATCAGATCACATCATAAATATGAGATCAGATTCCCATGCAGTTCATATTTTCCCTCCTGGTTAATTAAACACATTTTGCATCCGTGCTGTGCAGGAACAAGCCCTTATGAAATGTCGAACTTTGAGGGTACATCTATGCAGCCTGCAGCAGCAAGTCTCAGAGCCTAGGTGAACAGATTCAGGCCTGTGGGGCTCAGGCTACCATGCTAAAAATAGTAGCATAGATGTTGAAGCTGGGGCTCTGAAGCCCACGCTCCTCCCTAGGCTTCAGAGCCCAAGCCTCATTTCCTCAGAACACAGTTGTGTACACTGACTGCTCAGATGTGGAATTCCACTCTACTCCTCTGGCAGAATGGAATTGTCTACCAAAAAGATAAAGTTAGTTTGTGCAGGTGACAAGTACCTTCTCCAGGGCTGGTCCAACACTGAGAAATGAAATCCCACTGGATTCAAGAACCAACCCCAAATCTTATCACAATCACATCTTTCTCAAGCCTTTTCTCACACATAGCACAGCAGACAAACAGAAAATGCCACATGTAGCTTTCACCTCGGGAGGAAAAGGAAGAAAGAATGAACCAAATGTGACAGAGACAAGCTGTATAGAGAGTACTCTACTGGAAGGTGCCCACATGCAATGATGATAAGAAATTACTTAAGCCTGAGCATGGATAAGGAAATACTGTTGAATGGGATCTGTTTTTCATTAACTAATGAACAGTCCAGCAATAATGTATACACATCTGTTCAAAAATACCACCTTAAAACAACTGCTGAGACTTAAAGAAAAAAGACTAAAAAAGTGAAGAAGAAATCTGGTTGCCATGTAACAAACTCAAGTTTCCATAAAAAATGAACATGTAATTAACTTCCTATTGATATGCTAATATGGTAAAGAATCTTCAGTCACTTAATTGGAAACTATCAAAAGCTGGAAGTAAAATAGGCGTAAATACGTAGATCTGGTTAATTTTAGGTTACACAATTTGAATAATCTGCATTTCCTAAAAGCTTGCTTTCTGTTGTGTCTCTATTCAGACTGTTTGCAATACTCCTTATTCAGGCCAAACTCCTTTGAACTCAAAGGGAGTTTTGCCAGATTAAAGGATGCCAAACAGAGCCCGCTTTGTATTACTGGCCCTGGTCTCCAGTCTATGCCTTTTTATATTAAATCTGTGTTTTTGCTCATTTGAGGAAGATTCGAGGGGTGGGGGTGGAGATCAGAATGCTGTGCCCTAGAATTTCACAATGGTAACAAGTAGAGCTGGGTGCAGTTTTACAGACAAATGGTTTACTTAATGAACAAGGCAGGTTTGATTGATCTGAAGCTAGTCACAAATTTTATATGAATAGTTTTTGGCAACACAGAAAATTGTCAGAAGAGAAAGAGTGGGTGGTGCTATCAGTGCCTCTTATCACATTTAGCTCAGTGGTTAGGGCAGTCACCTGGGGCGTGGGACTCCCAGGTTCAAATCTCCATTCTGAAGCAGACCAAAAATAGACCTTTCAAGTCACTGAAAAGTTTCAGATTCAGTTTGACCCATACTGATTTTTTGTTTTTGTTTCTTGAACTGCCACCTAACTGAAAAATGAGTGATGCACTCAGCTCTAGTAATAAGGGCTATGGCTAAGTGTGCTCTGCATCTTGAAGGAAAGAAAGGGGATACCATATTGCTGAACAGTGACTAATCTATCCAGTTAATTGCCAGCTTTCATATCCTTTTTGAGTTCCACCGTCTCCTGGCACCTTCTTGAAATGGAGTGCTCATGAGATAGTGCTTTGAGGGTGGGGATAGGGAAGGGTGGAGGTAAATGGAAAAGATCTGACTTGAACAGGGACAGGTGGAACTCCACAGGAAACTGTTTAGCTTGGATGTCTAGCTATCTGATTAACATCTAATGTGACAGATAACCATTTATCATCATATGGGTGTGAATCACAAAGTATTTGGATTACAGTTACATATGGGGTTCATGGAAAATATCCAAATTTTTGGTTAATTTTAATTGTAAATTAGTACTTTTTTAAAAATGCCATAACCTTTGGAGACAGCGGAAGCATTCATTTCTCTTTGGAATGAAAGAATTTTGTCAGATAACAGCAACCTTCCAAATGTTCCTGTTATCCAACATGTGTCTTATGACCAATCACAATTAAGCAACATACCAGTAGCTCAAATCTGGAATAGTGAACCATCAAGTTTTTAAAAAATCAACAATTTTGCTGAATAATTTCAAATATTTACATTTGAGAATCTCAATTTCTTGGCAGACATTCATTGAACAGAATGACAAAATTAATTGAATCAATTATTCATTACCAATTGTTAACTCAGCCCTTAGGAATAACCATGAAAAGGTAGCATAACATGTATAGTGCTGGAATTCTGTAGCTTTTTCTACATATTAAATGCCATTTAGTAATTACTTTACTGAATTATTTGAACATTTGGGGGCTGATTCACCACGCTATTCCAATTTTATTTTGCTTAGATTTCAGTGAGAGTTACATTGATGTAAGACTAGCATGATGCATGGGTAAATCAGGGCCACAGTGGTTAAAGAGGTGTTCAGGGATATGTTCCAAACCAGATAACCAACAACAGAGCTGAGCTGATTCCTGGTTGATATATGGAGTTATAATCTGTTTATTTGAAAAGATCTTTAAAGGGCAATGACCCAAAGGTTTTTACAGGTTTTTTCTTCTTCTCAATAAATCATCACAAAGGACATACTGGTCATTTAAACTTTCTGCAGTCTCCATGCAGTCATCCACAGTTTATCAATATGTACAAGAAGCAGGAAATCTGACCCATAGTGCAGTAACATTTAACATTCAACAAGTTATTGTTGGTATAGGTGAGTTTTAAATTACAAAATAGTATTATTTAAATAGTACTCATTATTGTTTTTGTTAAAAATAGTATTTCTGTTATAGTAGTTAATTTATTATCAAGACTTAATATCTGATTGCCTGTGAGACATAATTAATATGTTCTGAGTGGTCATACTTTTATTTATTCCCTTTAATTTATTGTATTAATATCTCATCAGCTTTATGGGACATTATCTTATTTAGTCTGTGGTTATCAGAGTTTTTAGTTAAAGATAAAACAAAATTTAAATAACTTTTCTTCCAGAAGTTAACTGGTGATAACTTTATTTAAATAAGTAATCTTAATAGACTGTAGACCCACTTCTTCTCTGTTATAGTAGAATGAAATTTCTTCAGCAAACACCCAGTGTTAATGAGAACAGAATTTGGACCAATAACAAGAAAATTGTACATGCCCAGACCTTTGTAAATTAAATCAGAATACAGATATCATCTACAAGAGCTACAATTGTGTTCACTTCGGATGAGTCAGTAATTAAAAAGTGTTTTATGTCAGTGCCAGATTGACAACCCTGGAAAAGGCAGCCTCTATCTGTCTGACATCTCCTTGGTGATGTCCAATCATGAACGCAAGCTCAATATGGCTAAAATGGAGCTCTTAATATTTCCCTTCAAATACTCCCCACTATGGCCATGTCTACACTACCTGCCGGATTGGCTGGTAGTGATCAATCTATTGGGGATCAATTTATCATGTCTAGTGTAGATGCGATAAATCAATTCCCAATCGCTCTGCCGTTGACTCTGGAACTCCACCATGGCGAGACGTGGAAGCGGAATCAGTGGGGGAGCAGCGGCCGTCAATCCCCACCGCGAGGACGCGAAGTAAGTGATTCTAAGTCCATCTAAGATATGTCGACTTCAGCTACACTATTCTCGTAGCTGAAGTTGCATATCTTAGTTCGATCCCCACCCCGTAGTGTAGACCAGACCTATGTGCTTTCCCAATCACTGTGGACAACACCTATCACACAGGTCCATAACATAAGAACATAAGAACATACAGTGTCAGACCAAAGGTCCATCTAGCCCAGTATCCTGTCTTCCAACAGTGGCCAATGCCAGGTGCCCCAGAGGGAATGAATAGAACAGGTAATCATCAAGTGATCCTCCCCTGTTGCTCATTCCCAACTTCTGGCAAACAGAGGCTAGGGACACCATCCCTGCTTATCCTGGCTAATAGCCATTGATGGGCCTATCCTTAATGAATTTGTCTAGTTCTTTTTTAAACCCTGTTATAGTCTTGGCCTTCACAACATCCTCTGGCAAAGAGTTCCACTGGTTGACTGTGCATTGTGTGAAGAAATACTTGCTGCTATTTGTTTTAAACCTGCTGATTATTAATTTCATTTGGTGACCCATAGTTCATGTGTTATGAGATGTTGTAAATAACAATTCCTTATTTACTTTCTCCACACCAGATATCATTTTATAGATCTCAATCATATCCCCCCTTAGTCATCCCTTTTCAAAGCTGAAAAGTCCCAATCTTATTAATCTGTCCTCATATGGAAGCTGTTCTATACTCCTAATAATTTTTGTTGCTCTTTTCTGAACCTTTTCCAATTCCAATATATCTTTTGAGATGGGGTGACCACATCTGCATGCAGTATTCCAGATGTGGGTATACCATGGATTTATATAGAGGCAATATGATATTTTCTGTCTTATTATCTCTCCCTTTCTTAATGATTTCCTGGGCATCATCTTTGTCTCAGAGCCCTCTCTAGGTCCTCACATCCAGACTATGTCAAATCTTGCTCATTCTTTCTGCATAACATTTCTAAGATACAACATACAGCCTTTCTTGTCCATCCACACAACTACAACTCCCATCTCTGTCCATCTGTTGTATCTTATCTTATACTTAGATTGTAAGGTCCTTGGGAAAGGAACTGTCTTTTTTATCTGTGTTTGTGCAGTGCCAAGCACAACGGGTCCTGGTCTATGATTAGGGTTATTAGGCACTAGGCTCTTAAGTCCCAAGCAGACTGCAAAGAGCTACAAAAGGATCTCACAAAACTGGGTGAGATGAAATTCAGTGTTGATAAATGCAAAGTAATGCACATTGGAAAACATAATCCCAACTATACATAGAAAATGACCGGGTCTAAATTAGCTGTTACCACTCAAGAAAGAGATCTTGGAGTCATCGTGGATAGTTCTCTGAAAACATCCCCACAATGTGCAGCGACAGTCAAAAAAGCAAACAGAGCATTGGGAATGGTTGCTAGAAATACAGCAACAGGTAGTGAGCAGCAATTGGTGATATAAGTGAGAGACTTGCACTCAGTAAGAAAGTCAAATGGCAGGAAGATACAGAAAGGAAAAAAGGAGGACAGGGAGAAGGCTAGGGAGAATGCATGTGCTATAGATTGGACAATGTGACTGCTGAGACATTATATAACATGTCACTGTATGGAGTGCCCAGATGCTGTTGAAAAGATAAAGAAATGGCTATGATGGCCTATGACATATCGTGATACATGCCACCTGCCTCCAGTTACCATGACTCCCACAGCCTGCATGCCATCATCCTGTCCCATGTGTAGTTAATCATCTTACATTATGCTGTCTTGTTTCTCTTTGGGAAATGGAAATATACCATCTGTTTATCCAATGCCAGTGACCATGGATGTCGACCATGGATGTCATAATATGATATTCCTTGGCTACTCTCCTCCCCATGATGTTTTCTCTCTTCCTTTGAAACTGACATCGACATAGATGGACATAGTGTAATGCAGAGGAGGCCTTAACACAATGCTTGAAAACAGCATTATGTATGCTCTTTTAGAGATTAAAGCCAGGGTGACCACTACACACTTTCCCATGGAACTTGATGAGTATTTATTCATATTATATGCATCCTAATGAAAATTGTGCTGATTGTTTACATGATTTGGACTTCTGTTCATTGACTGATGGCAGGATATGTCCATTTTTGCCAGTGCCAAATGGATTGTCAGGAAAATATTTCTGCAAAATTATTCATTAAATTTGTCCCTCCCCCAGTTGTTCATTAGTTCAATTCCAGTCATCCTTAGTTCCAAGTGTTATGAACATAGGTTAATATATTTTATCTGATTCAAAATTTACCTTTATGATATGAGGAGCACTTGGATCTTACTAACAGTGTGGAGGCCGCTCGTGTGTTTTAGGGATACAAGCATAGAGTATCGCTGTGCTATTAAATTTAAATAATGAATTCCACCCAAGCCATTTTTATTTGTAATTTATTTAAATGCTAATGTTAGCTTTACAAAGACATCATAATGGAATTATGGAATTATTATTTTCTACTACTTTCTTGTTAGGGGTTGAATAATTGTGTTGTCTGTATACCCACTAAAACATAGTTTTAAAATTATTTTCATTATTTAATACAGTATTTAGTTATTTTTCTCCCCTTCCTGTCTGCATGTATTATCTCAATAGAGCTCTGCCAGTGATCAGCAAGGCAAACAATTCACAGAATCAGTGAAAATGAACACATCAGAAACTCAGTCAAGCAAACACCCTTCTGAATTGTTCATTTTCCTGCCAAACCTGCACTATGTTCTGTAGCTTTCTTGTTATGTGCTATTTCATTGTGTAGCTCAAACCTAACTGAAATAAAATGAAAGGTCAATTTTAGGTTTTTATGTCACTCAAAAAATGCAATCCTTTAAAATACTGGTGGTGCTGCACAAGCATGCAGCTGCACTAAACTACCAACCATAGCAATGCTGACCGATTAGGTGTTCCCACCGCGGGTCTTAGTGGTTGAGAGCATGTGGTACGTTTTTGTAATATGGGAACCAGGACACATGCACTTTCTGCTTTTAGAGACTGTATTAAGCAGCAATAAATAGAGATATATAGTGGTTTTGGATAAACCCCTGAAAAACCATGATCCATGTCAGATAAGCCACAGCACATTAGTGCAGAGGCTCTCTGAATTGCATCCATAAGAAATAAATCCTCCTCAACTTAATATTTGCATACACAGCAGTTGGCATGCATCAGTGTACACCACTAACTAAACTGAACATACACTGGGATAATAATGACATTGGTATACAAGGACAGGCCATAGAACGCTGACTGCAATCACTTCTGCAGGCCAATCACATTTTTCTCAGTTTATTATCTAACAGCCATTTCCAGGATCTGGCACTTTATTGGACACAGCCAACTCAATCCAGTTATATACATAGGTATTATAATGATACAAACCAGCTAATCTCTCTCAGATAAAAGGGGCACTGGAAACTTCCCAGTCACTCTAGCACATTGAATCTGAATATATAATTCCCCCCTCAACGCAGAAATTTGTAGCGGTCTTGTGTTTCTCTGTACCTTAACTATTGCCCCCATAAACCTCTCTTGTCCAGAGAAAAAGAAGTTCAAAGTTTCTGTCGGTCTCTTAAGAATATATACCTGAATCTATTGTCCAGAGTCACTTTTGAGTTTGTACCCAGATCCAATTTATCCCATGAAGCATGTTTTTTTTTGTGTGTGTGTAGCCATTTTTCGAAAAGGTAAGAAGCAGACACTTAGGGTATGTCTACACTATAAAATTACGTAGATTTTATGGAAGAAGATTTTTAGAAATTGATTTTATACAGTCAATTGCGTATGTCCGCATTAAGTCAGTGGACTTAATGCGGACATACGCATTAATGAAGAATGAGGGGAGATTTGATAGCTGCTTTCAACTACCTGAAAGGGGGTTCCAAAGAGGATGGCCCTAGACTCTTCTCAATGGTAGCAGATGACAGAACGAGGAGTAATGGTCTCAAGTTGCAGTGGGGGAGGTTTAGATTGGATATTAGGAAAAACTTTTTCACTAAGAGGGTGGTGAAACACTGGAATGCGTTACCTAGGGAGGTGGTAGAATCTCCTTCCTTAGAGGTTTTTAAGGTCAGGCTTGACAAAGCCCTGGCTGGGATGATTTAACTGGGAATTGGTCCTGCTTCGAGCAGGGGGTTGGACTAGATGACCTTCTGGGGTCCCTTCCAACCCTGATATTCTATGATTCTATGATTCTATGACTGTGTCCTCACTACCGTGGCTAGCATCAACTTACGGAGCGGTGCACTGTCGGTAGCTATCCCACAGTTCCCGCAGTCTCTGCCACCCATTGGAATTCTGGGTTAAGCTCCCAATGCCTGATAGGGCAGAAACATTGTCATGGGTGGTTTTGGGTACATGTCATCAGTTGCCCTTCCCTCTGTGGAAGCAACGGCGGACAATCATTTTGCTCCTTTTTTCCATGCAGACGCCATACCAGGGCATGCATGGAGCCCAATCAGCTCAGCTCACAGTCACCACTGCCGTTGTGTTCTGGGTGCTGCTGTCAGCAGATGGTGCAGTCTGACTGCTAACTGTCATCATCCACCACTTCTGCTTCTGTTTCAACTCTGCTCTCCTGGTGCCATGAATCCACCTTGCAGGTCCTCTCGTCATTCTGTATAAGTATCTATTCTCATGGCACTTGTCATCATCCACCACTTCTACTGAAACTCTGCTCTCCTGCAGACGTCATACCATGGCAAGCATGGAGCCCGCTCAGCTCACCGCTGCTGTTGTGAGCATTGTAAACACCTCGCGCATTATCCTGGAGTATATACAGAACTGGTCTAAGATACACCAGCATGAGGATGATTTTGATGAGGACATGGACACAGATGTTCCTGAAAGCATGGGCTGTGGCAATTGGGACATCATGGTGGCAGTGGGGTTGGTTGATACAGTGGAACGCTGATTCTGGGCCTGGCAAACAAGCACAGACTGGTGGGACCACATAGTGTTGCAGGTATGGGATACTGCCCAGTGGCTGCAAAACTTTCACATGCATAAGGCCACTTTCCTGGAACTCTGTGAGTTGCTTTTGCCCCACCCTGAAGTGCAGGAATACCAAGATGAGAGCTGCCCTGACAGTTGAAAAGCGAGTGGTGATAGCTCTGTGAAAGCTTACTACGCCTGACTACTACCGGTCAGTAGGGAATCAATTTGGAATGGGCAAATCTACTGTGGGGACTGCTATGATCCAAGTAGCCAGCATGATCATTGCCATTCTGTCATCAAGGGTAGTGACTCTGGGAAATGTGCATGTCATAGTGGATGGCTTTGCTGCAATGGGTTTCCCTAACTGTGGGGCAATAGACGGAAAGCAGATCCCTATCTTGGCACCAGACCACCTTGCCAACCAGTACATAAACCGCAAAGGGTACTTCTCAATGGTGCTGCAAGCACTGGTGGATCACAAGGGATGTTTTCTGACATCAGCGTGGGATGGCTGGGAAAGGTGCATGACACTCGCATCTTTAGGAACTCCAGGCTGTTCGAGCAGCTGCAAGAAGGGACTTACTTCCCAGACCAGAAAATTACCTTTGGGGATGTTGAAATGCCTATAGTTATCCTTGGGGACCCAGCCTACCCATTGCTCCCATGGCTCATGAAGCCGTACACAGGCAGCCTGGACAGTAGTAAGGAGCAGTTCAACTATAGGCTGAACAAGTGCAGAATGGTAGTAGAATGTGCCTTTGGACATTTGCTGTTTGCTGACTAGTCCAGATCTCAGCGCAACCAACATTCCCATTGTTATTGCTGCTTGCTGTGTGCTCCATATTATCTGTGGGAGTAAGGGGGAGATGTTTATGGCACAGTGAGAGGTTGAGGCAAATCGCCTGGCATCCAATTTTGAGCAGCCAGACATCAGGGCAATTAAAAGAGCACAGATAGGTGTGCTGTGCATCAAAGAGGCTTTGAAAACCAGTTTCATGACTAGCCAGGCTTCAGTGTGACAGTTGTATGTATTTCTCCTTGTTGCAAACCCGCGCCCTTTGTTGATTTTAATTCCGTGTAAGACAACCACCCTCCCTGCTTCGAAATAAAGTAACTATTGTTTTGAAACCATGCATTCTTTCTTTATTAATTTTTTAAAAGGGAGATAACCGGCAAGGTAGCCCGGGTGGGGTGGGGTTGTGGAGGAGGGAAGGACAAGGCCACGTTGCTTATTGTAGCCATACTACAAATCAAACTGTTTGAATGACAGCCTTCTGTTGCTTGGGCCATCCTCTGGAGTGGAGTGGCTGGGTGCACGTAGCCTCTCCCCCCCCACACACACACACACATTCTTGGGCGTCTGGGTGAGGAGGATATGGAACTTGGGGAGGAGGTCAGGTGGTTGTACAATGGATGCAGAGGGGTCTGTGCTCTTGTTGGCTTTCCTACAGCTGCACCAGATGCTTCATCATGTCCATTTGCTCCCCCATTAGCCTTAGCATTGCCTCCTACCTCCTGCCTCCTCTCTTTGCACTCCTGCCTCTGCTCTTCACGCTCCTGCCTCTGTTCTTCATGATCATTTAATACTTTCCTAGCCTCTTACACTGAATGCCTCCATGGATTCAGCTGTGCCCTATCAGTGCGGGAGGACTGCATGAGCTTGGAAAACATGTCATCGCGAGTGCATTTTTTTCATCTTCTAATCTGTGATAACCTCAGGGACGGAGATAATAGGGGGAGCATAGAAACATTTGCACCTTGGGGGAGATAAAAAGGGAGAGTAAAATTTAAGATGATACATTTCTGAGAACAAAAGGGAGAGTCTTTCACAGTGAATTAAGCAATTCACAGCAGACAGCACATGTGCTTTAGGTACAAGGTTGCATTTTGCCTTTTATACTGAGTGCCTGTTGGTATGGTGACACATCACACAAGGCTGGGCAACAGAATCCGGTTTCCATGCAGCCATAGTGAGGCAAAGAGTACGCAGGGTTGGCTTCTTATGCATAACATTTGGGAATGGTTTCAAACCGCAGCGCCGTACTTTCCTATAGCAAGCAATGGGTTGGGTTTCACACTGAAAAGGAGGGGCTGCGGTTTTCGGGTGGATGTGAAGCACACACCTCCCCTCACCCCACCATGTGGCTATTCTCTGGGATGATCCCTTTTAGCAAAGTGCAAACAGCCCAGCATGAAGGGGATCCTTTTACTGTTCCCTTACAAAAATTCCCCTATTTCAACCAGGTGACCATGAATGATATCACTCTCCTGAGGCTAACACAGAAAGACATAGACCAAATGTTGCTTGAATGCGACCAAAACCCAGGATGATTTGCTGCCATGCTTTGTGCTGCAATGATTCCAGAATACTTTCAGAGTACCTCCAGGAGAGCTTCATGGAGATGTCCCTGGAGGATTCCAGCTCCATCCCCAGACATGTGAACCGACTTTTCCAGTAGCTGTACTGGCCGCGAATGCATCCCAAGTCTTCAGGGCAAATCAAACATTAAACACTGTTGCTTTTAAACCCTGTACTGTAGTTACAAATGTGCACTCACCAGAAGTGCCTTCTCCAGCTTCAGGGTTGGGGATCCCGCCTTCGGAGTGTATTGGCTCCAGGGTGATGAAAAGGTCCTGGCTGCCAGGGAGAATGGATTCACTGCTTGCCTGCTGTGCATACTCCTCCTCCTCATCATCCACAAAATCCTCCTCCCTGTTGCGTGAGACTCCCCTCCTTGCAGGTGTCCACAGACACTGGTGGGGTAGTGGTAGGGTCCCCTCCTAGAATGCCATGCAGCTGATCATAGAAGCGGCATGTTTGGGGCTCTGACCCAGAGCAACCGTTTGCCTCCTTTGTCTTCTGGTAGGCTTGCCTCAGCTCCTTAACTTTTACACGGCACTGTTGTGTGTCCCTGGTGTAGCCTCTCTCCAACATTCACTGTGAGATTTTGCCAAATATATTTGCATTTCTTCTTGTTGATCGGAGTTCTGCCTGCACAGATGTTTCTCCCCATACAGCAATCAGATCCAGTGTCTCCTTTTCTGTCCATGCTGGAGCTCGTTTGTGATTCTGGGGGGCCTGCATGGTCACCTGTGCTGCTGAGTTCGCCACGCTGACCAAACAGAAAATGAAATTCAAAAGTGCCTGGGGCTTTTCCTGTGTACCTGGCTAGCGCATCAGAGTTCAAAGTGCTGTCCACAGCACTCACAATGGAGCACTCTGGGATAGCTCCCAGAAGCCAATACCATCAATTTGCGTCTGCACTACCCCAAATTCGACCCAGGAAGGTCAATTTTAGCACTACTCCCCTGGCCAGAGAGGTGTACAGAAGTCGATTGTAAGAGCCTTTTAAGTCGAGAGAATGGGTTGGTTGTGTGGACGCATTCATTTTAAAATCGACCTAACATGGCTAAATTCGACCTAACCCCAAAGTGTAGACCAGGCCTTAGGTCCTGATCCTGCAAAGACTACATAGGTGAACAGCCTCAAGCAACTTTAGTAGACTACCGATGCTTAGAGGAAAGTATGTATGTAAATCTTTGAAACATTGAAGATTCATATAGAACTTGTGGTGTTATTTGTGTAGTTGAACTGTATCTTTAAGTTTTTGCTATTTGGGCTTTCTTTGTTTAGTGACCTAGGGTAAAATAATATTCACAGAACAACCACTTCATTTTGTTTTGCAATATCCTATGATTTATGTTGTTTTAAATGTCAAAGATGCTTTGCTGCATGCCCTTTGGTGTGTGGTTCCTTTAAACAGAAATAAAAAAAATAATAAAGCAATTAACTTTTTATACATTTTTTCACAGTGAGTTGTTTTCTTTTTTTAAAGAAACCAAAAGTTATAGAAAGTGATCTTAGCACAATATAAATATTTACCTTTTAAAGTGGCTCAGCTTTGCCTTGTACTCCCCAAGATCTCATTGACTCAAGTGGAATCTTAGGAGACTCAAGGAATTCATGGGTAATCCCAAAAGGACATTGCCACAGCACTACCTACCTGATATAGCTTCAAACTAGTCACTGCGTCCGTTTCCCTCACTCTGATTGAAGAGCTTCCTTACCAGGAAGGACTCAGTGCTACATCCAAGTCCCTTTCCATGCAGAGTTTTATTCTTCAAAACATGAAACTTAGGTAAAACATTAAAAAAAAAAAGAAAAGAAAAAAAAAAAGAAGCTTCTTTCTTCACCCTAGGCTACATCTCTCAGAGACTTTTCCCTTTTACTCTCAGTAATGAAAAGAGGACATACCCTTCCCTTCAATCTCCCTCACTCCCCCTCTTCAGGACATATTTTAGGAGCTAATCTCCTTTCCAAATGATCTCTTTTGAGTTCTTTAAGAAAAATACCTGACCCCTTTCCACCTGCATCTGATAATAGAACAGGGGTGCCCAACCCCAGGCCTGTTGGCCCTTAAATTGGGAGGCCACCTTGCTACAGATATTTACCTCTTCTGACATAAACAAATAAAAAAAATCTTTAAAATTTCAAACATACGGCATTGCTGTATGGGATTATATGAACTGCAAAGTTGAACAGTATTTTTCTTTCTTTAGTAAAATGTCAAATATTGATATAATCTTTCATTTGACATTTTAAAATCTTAGTTATGGGACAGACCTTCTTTTGACTTTTTAATACACATAATTTGATCATTACATCAAATAGAATGATTATCTGGGTTAGATTTTATGCTGTAATAACTCCTCGCAGAAGAATGGCCTTTTCCATTTTTTCAGCATTATTGAACCGCCAATACATATTTGGATAAATACAAACCTATGAGTCAGATTCTAACCTCTTCATGTAGCTCTTTTTTCAGACACATGACCTGATTAGACATTGTCACATGAGAAGTTCCTGTCAAAATAGTGAGAAAAGTTGGCCCTCTCTATCTCCAATGGCTGTGGATGGACAAGAAAAAATAATTACTACTTTGTTTTGGACTTTTAAACATTGGGCCAGATCCATATATGACCCACAAATAAACAGTGTTACTCTTTGTCCCCCTCAAGTAGTTAGACCTATATAGTTTTACATATCTGCCCCTTGCTCTTACCTATCAGCACTTGATCCTTTAGTTCAGTTAAGAGATCATACTTTTGGATACCAAGTTCAGTCTCCACTCCTCAAGACCCACCCCTAGTGTTGGGTTATACTCGGATAGTATAAACCCATGACTTAAAAAGACTGATAGTGATATACACCTGCTGTGGATCTGCCCCACAATTTTCATTGCTTGCCATATAGATTTCATTTTTACCTTATTTCTTCCCCTTTAAAAATTGGTTGAGAGATACTTGATCTAATATTTCATAAATTCATACAAACAAATTATCTTTTTTTCTTTTGTTACTCAAATGGATGCAGATTTAAGGCTTGAGCTGAGTGGTACACCTACTGGCCTGAATCCATGACTCTGACCATGGAGTGCTCAGAGCAACTCAGTGAAAGCGGGAAGTGCAAAGGTAGTTTTAAACTACCTTTATAGTCCCCAGTCCTGGGGCTTCTCTATACCAGGCCAGTCATCCAGAGAGTAACAGCAGCCTGAGGGCAGCCTGGATTTCCTCAGCGATGTCTCCTCTCTCCTGTCCATAATCTCCTAACTGGCTGCAGGCTAGGTAGTATGGTATAGAAACCACTATGGCATCTCTATGTCAACAAAGAATTCCTCTACATTCGAGTGACCTTATCACAGTTAGCCAATCCAGCTTTGTACTAGCAAAGGGATGCAGAACTACCCTAATTCAGAAGACAATCTGGCTCACTGACTTCATTTTACCCTGATATATACTGACAATTCATATGGGGGTTCAGCTTTACATATTTCTATACAGGGAAACTTCAATAATTTCTTTCCTGTGCTATTAATATTTTATAGCAATGAATCTTCATAATAAAAAAAACCTCTCACATACTACTCTACTAACATGCTAGTTGTATAGCCAATTGGTCTGGAGCACAACTTTCTTGCATCACCTGCCATGCTATAAACATATATGAAACCAATTAGTCTATTTATTTTCCATGCTGCATAAGAAACAATATTAATTTTACCACTACAGTGCTCGAGAAACCATTAGTCATCTGAGACCTGATTCACCTCTGTATTAACCTAATCTTATGCCCATTTAAATGGAGTTACCCCGGAAAACTAGCAGAAAAACCAGCAGAAAACTAGCAGAAAACTAGCACAGAAGTGTAAATGGCCCCAGAAGCAGGCACCCTATATTAGTTCAAAACAGAGACTGATGACTGAAATATTTCAGAAAACAATCATCAACTTAATTGTAATTAATTGTACCTTGGAAATTGTGGGAATTTGGTTGCAGTAATTTATCAATGGTTGAATGAGTTAAACACTTTTTTTTTCACTCAGTTGTTCTAATTGTTTCCAAAATAACCGATTGGAGCTTTCTCTAGGTAACCTAATATCTTACTCTTGCCATCCACTCCACTATATAGCTACCCTCCAGCCAGGCTTGTTTCAGACTTTGGGGAGAGAAGGCATACCAGTCAGACACCTAAAATTTAATCTACTTCCATACAGCCTGGAGAAGGATAGCAGGATTCTGGACCTCTTCTTTACAAAGACAGAATAAAGTGATATTGGGATCTTGGGCCTGTTGTGAGAGTGAAAGATGGCTAGTGGGGGACCTGTGCAGGTGATAGCAGAAATATTGGTGAAGGAATCCAGAATTTAGATAATTCAATAAGTAGCCACACATGGATTTTTTGTGAACACTGAACCTCCATCATCCCCAGAGTTTCAAGTATCACTGCTACTAACTAGGCCCTGCAGGTTACCCTTCAAGAGACAGTGAACCAGGCCATCCTGGACCGCATCAAAGTTCACTCCATGTAGAAATTATGAAATCCCCCCTTCTTCCTTTCTTCTGTCTACCACTTCCAACCAAAGCCCAGGGGTTAGCCGTACTCCATTGCAAAGAAATTTAGCTGCAAATTTATTTAAACTGAATTTAAACACTGTCTCTTAATTTGGTGAGACATACAATGGAGACAGGACTGATTGTGCCTCATTCACATAGCTCAGATGCTTATCCCACATTATTGCATACTATATTCATTCTGCAAGTGAATTCTTATAGGAAATGCTGTTATTTGTGTATCCTCCTTCCCTCTAATTACACCTTCTCTAAACAAGCAGCACAGTGCTTTGATGTAACCCTGTAATTTCAAGAGAAAATAACAGCTCTGATGTCACCTCAGCTCATCACAAATGTATTTCAGATAGAGTCTGATCTCAGTTACATCAGTGTAAATCAAAAGAAACACCACTTGTTTCACTGGAATTATTTTGGCTTGACAATGGTATAAATGAGACTGGAATCTCTTTCACAGAATCTATTTATATACAACACGTATTTTCTAGCTATGCTTTTCGACTGTAGAATTTCTCTTGGCTAATGTTAGATCTATAAAAATCTCTTATATAGAAAACAGGATTACTCCCCAGCTTTTTAAAACTTCTCTAAAGACATGAGGCTTAAGTGGTGTGTTGCAGTGGTGAGTATGCATAGTGGACCAAATCCTGCAGTCCTTCCTTAGACAAAATTCCCATTGAATTCCATGGGAGCGTTGTCTATGTGAGGACTGCAGGGTTTGCCCTTGGGCTCTTCCAGGGCTGTTCGTGTAGATGAAGTCCTTTCCCTGATTATCTCATCAATTGTTGAAGATAGATGGCCCAGATATAAACTAGTTTGCTATAATGAGTCGCATACAGCAATTTATGCAGAAAATAAGATGTGTCAGAATAACAGATACGTCAGATTGCATATGCTACAGTTTCCATGTCTTTGTTATTGTGTCAAGCATTACAAAGACAGCTCATATTTTGTTTTTTAAATCAAACAACAAAAGCCTAAATCCCCTATGTCTAAACACTCTGAACTTTTATGGGATACAAAAATGAAAACCCAGGTCTGATCTTGGTGAGCAAGCAAAAACCACAGTTTAGAGCTGTGACACTGAGCCAGCCAGCAGCTAAGTAACCCAAAACCAACCTTTAAAGACACATTAGAAGAGTATTGAAACGGTAAACAGGACCATTCCTTGTAGATAGTTAGCAAAGTCATGTTAAAGGACTAGTATTCTTGAAATATAAGCCTGTATAAAGAATTTGAAATTGATACTAATTGCATTTGTCTGTTTACCTATATGATGTTAAAAGATTAATAATATAACCAAATTAACTTGAAAATGCTAAACTTTGGTTCCTGTCTGTAATGTTTCATTACTATATTCTATAGATTCAGAGATCAAAAGGGAATATTAACATTTAGATGAAACCTGTTTTATAATAATATTGTCTTCATTTCTCCTTGAAGTTTGTAGTAAACTACCTATGAACTGTTTGAATGGGTAATCATCTTATGCTAATCAGTGCAACTATTTTATCTGTGTATACATAGGAAATAGAAGGTTAGCTTCAAAGCAACAATACACACTACCTATTCTTCATCTGGGAAGGCCCTTGCTGTGATCATGTGCTGCCAAGTGGCTTATCTGTTGAGCTTCAGCTATAAATAAGGGGTCGGGCCTTAACCTTACTATCTCAGATCTGCTTAAACTTTGTCTGGGGAAGTTCAAGTCACAAGACTGAGGTCTCCAGGTATATCCTGGATTATCCCTGCAAATTTTCATGGAAGAATTTGAACAAACTCTACACATAGACTGACTATTGGACTATGGAACTGGTTCTCTAAGAACTTTTACAAACCAGCAAGCTCATCATGATTGACAAAGAGGAGAAGTCAGATGTAGAAGGAGAGGTAGGAAGAGGTGTAGCTGAGGGCTCTGTGCTGTAGATCCTTGGAAGTAAGAACAGGAAGTTTAAAGCCCTTTTTCTTTTTGTACCTTAAAGTGGAGAGACAATAGATAAAGGAGGGGTAAGAGAAAAGAGAGAAAGGAAGATGACTTTGGCAGCAATGTTCTGGAAATCTAACCTTATAGGAAAGAGTTTCTATCTTTCATAGAATCATTGAATATTAGGGTTGGAAGAGACCTCAGGAGGTCATCTAGTCCAATCCTCTGGTCAAAGCAGGACCAACACCAACTAAATCAACTAAACTCTTTTGTGTCATCTTTTTATAAAATAAATTAGTAGCCCTGCAGTGCTAAAAAAGAAACAAAAGAAAGCGAAGAAAAAAATATTTCTCTCCCCATGCTTGAAAGAGTATAAAAAATATTAAAACATGAACAAGTAGAAAAAATATATCAAGAATATACCATAGAAAGATAGATTGATGCAGATTTGTTTTACAGAATCATGACCAAATCCTAAAACTCCACTCAGAATCAAAGCTCCTACTGAAATACATAGAGGTTTTGCATAACAAAGGACTTCCAGATCTGCCCCTTAGTTTGGATGGAATGTGCAGAAGTCCAACTTGTGGCCTATCATCTTTAATTCCCTCTTAAACTTTTAAATTATGTATAGGCATTGTGCTGCTCTGGAAAGGGGTAAATTTTGCCCTGCATATCTGATTAATGGCAAATACCACACACACAGCAGATTATGGAAACAGGTCAGTAAATATCTAGGACATTAGAATCCTACAGATCAATCTTATTTTATGGGTTCTTCTGTCTCTGTCTGTCTCTCTCTCCCTCCCTCTCTCTCTCTCGTGTAATCCATTATATTTTAGGACATAGTGAAATAAAACTTGGCTGCTAGGCTCATAACTCTAAACCATTAACACTAAATTGTATATATTTCTTTATATACCCATGTCCTTTTGGCATTACCTGGTAAGACATCTCTCTACCGCAATCACGAAATTAATGAAATATTTTATAACAGATTCTGTTACCATTATTGCAGCGCACTCTGTGGATAATGCAGTCTAATTATAGCTCATTACATGCAAAGGTTTCCATCTGTTCTCAGTCCAGACAGATGGTAATCAAGCCCATTTCAACCTTCCCATTGATATTGCTTTGTTTGTTGATACTGGTAGTGGTAAAGTGTGAAATGTGGAGCTCAGATATGAGCATGCTGGATACATTCCCCATTAGATAGAAATACTATACTGTGTCTCTTAGTAAATGTCATAAATAACTCACAAAGTTGGATGTTGGAAAAGGTGGATTAAGCCAGATGTATTGAAAGAAGGAATCAATCAACTCAGATGTAATTAGACAAAGTTCTTTAAGTGCTCATCTTTAAAAAAACATGGTGAATAGACAGGCTATATGATGATAATACAATATACAAATGGAGCTGTAAAAAATTATATATGTGTCCAGCTACCCAAAAATTATTTGAGCAGGTGATGAACTATGGTATCAATTAGTTAGAAGAGTCATTCTACAGTACTTTGGTCTTTGCGCTTCACTTAAGCTTGAATAACAGATATCATATCTGTAATAAGTGTGTCTTTCTTCAATGATTCACTTTAAAATGACATCAAATTCCCATTAAACACAGTACTGTGCAAGTGCATTGACTTGTAAAGTGTACTTGCAGTACATAAAATCCTGCATGTTCTCAGTGGTCTGAATATTGTAAATACTATATCTGATATTCATACTACATGTCCTGTGAAATGAAAACATGTTTTCCACCCCCCTTTGTGTTTGGTATGCACTTACAAAAACTTTGAGATTCATTAGGAGCATTTGCACTAATTTTAATAGACCTTGGATCAGACCTCTCCCTCTCTCAGATCAACAGGAAAATAGAACATTTAGTTTGAAAATACCATTATACTGTGGATAAAGATTATAATTCAGATATTTTCTTTAATTCTACGGAATAAGAAGGATGCTGGTAAATACACCCGTTTTTGGAATAAACTATGTTTATACTTCTTATAATTATTCAGTTAATAGTATGTAATCCTTAGAATAACTATTTAAATGAAATTATAGATTTTAATTTCTGGCTTTGTGAGAAACATAGAGCAAAATTCCTTTTTGGTGTAAACTGATGCAGCTCCATTGATTTCAGTGGAACAGCACAAATTTATACCAGCAAAGAATTTGGTTCACATGTGGTTTATGGCACCTGAAGATTCAGAACAGTGATTATAAAAAGCTCTAGCAAATGAGCCATTATGGAAATGCTTATGTGTGCTGAAATACTAGGATTTGACATATAATTGCTACCTTTCTGCAACTGTCTGAAAGTCATTTTCTTCCCTACTGGGGCTGGGTTTTTGCTCTTGTCATTTCCTCCTCATTGTTCTGTCAGAACTGAGCTTCCTGGAACAGGTAAAGGATTTAATTCCCTAATCAGTGATTCTCCCGAGATCCACAAGATTTAGTGAGTTTGTCAAGATCCATGTGTGACAGGTTGGGTCACAGAGACCCCCTTGCGACTGCCACCTGATGTGCTGAGACTACCTCTGAGCCTGTTTTCCCTGGCACCTTGGGACTTCAATACCCTGTCTTGTTGAGCCAGACACGCTAGCCTGCTAGAAACACAGACCCAGGTCTGAATCACATCCCCCCAAAGCTGCAGGCTTCACTGAAAACAGCTTAAGAAGTGCTCCTGGATCCAGCAACCAGATACCCAGTTCCCAATGTGGTCCAAACCCCAGATAAATCCATGTTACTCTGTATAAAGCTTATACTGTGTAAAGTCATAAATTGTTTGCCCTCTATAATACTGATAGAGAGATATATACAGCTGTTTGCTCCCCCAGGTATTAATACTTGCTCTGGGTTAATTAATGAGCAAAAAGTGATTTTATTCAATATAAAAATAAGATTTAAGTGGTTCCAAGTAATAACAGACAGAACAAAGTGAATTTCCTAGCAAAATAAAACATAATCACCCAAGTCTAAGCCTAATACAGCAGGAAACTAAATGCAGGTAAATCTCACCCTCAGAGATGTTCCAATAAGCTTCTTTCACAGACTCCTTCCTAGTCTGGGTCCAGCAACCACACACACCCCCAAAGTTAATGTCCTTTTATCCAGTTTCTTTCGGGCATCTCTTTGGGGTGGAGAGGCTATCTTTTGAGCCAGCTGAAGACAAAATGGAGGGGTTCCCAGGGTCTTTTATATTCTGTCTCTCGTGGGTGGAAACCCCTTTGTTCTCCTATTTACATGTTAGTTTGAATGTTCCCAGGAAAGCTCAGATGTGGATTGGTGTCTCCCAAAGTCCATTGTTAGTTAAGTACTCACAATTACTTGAATATCCCTTCACACTATGTTGACCAAATTTGTTTTATGTGCTTCCTACAGCAAACACTTTAAATACAAGCATAGAGACAACGCTCATAACTTCAGATATAAAAATGATACATGCATACAAATAGGATGAATATATTCAGTAGATCATAACCTTTGCAAAGATATGTTACATGGCATATCTAGTATAAAACTTATTTCAGTTATGTCATATTTACACTCATAAGCATATTTCTATAAAGCATTATGTGGTGCAACATCACACCATGTATCTCTGGATAACTATTCTCCTGTGCTCCTCTGTTCCTGGCAACAGGACTTCTTCAGTGTCCCCCCACAATTGGCTATCTCCTCTAGTGGCTACATATTAACAGCCATGAAAGAAGTTCGCAAGTGAAGCAATATTAGCTAGATTTCGGCCTTGGAGTTCACTGGATCTAACTTCTCTTCATCCCCAACTTACTAAACAGGAATAACAGTATATCCAGTCACTACATACAATTGGCTTTGGGAAACTTAAACTCTATTTCTCATTGTCATTATTAAGATGTCTCATTCAAGAACTGTCACTTCACTACTCTGGAAGATTATTTTCTTTAAAAATTCAGTATCCAAATTGTAGTATATTGCATTGCATTTCCTCTTACAACAACTTTGGTAAAGCTTAAGTTTAAAACCCCAATTCTGATTAATTATCATATTAATGCTGGCCCCAATCTTAAATTCCCTATTCAGGCAAAATTGCCATTGATTCCAGCAGTTACATATCCCAGGATAATAGTAAGCTACTTTCTTTAGTAATATTCACTCTGTGGAGTTTACAAATTTTGCCTTTTCTTCTAACAACTGTCTATCATTGATAGTATTATTTAGTTAGCAATTATATTTCAATTCAGTGTTCAAATAACATAATTTTTTCTACAGCACACTCTTCATGCTGTATCTTCAAGCATTGTTATTTTAAAACCAGTACTTTTCTGGCATGGAAGAGCATGTACCTGTACTGTCTCATATATTGATTTCAGTGGGAATTTTTTCCTGTAAGGTGTGTATTAGCAGGATGTAATCTGGATTCTTAATTTATAAGGCAAAAAGTATAATAGAAGTAGACGATTATTATATAATACTATAATACCTTTTGAACTATCAGATGAAAAGTAAGAGGAACTCTTTCAGATAGTGTGAATTCCTACCAACGTCTAAAAAATTCCAGAAAAAAATTCTGCGAGAGTCTGTAGAATTCTACAAACTTCAACAAACCACATTACAAAGTCTTTGTAATTGTAGCTGATGGCGTGGGTTTAGTTTAGGCTACAGTGCTTAGGTATTCAAATGTTGTACATATGACAGATCATTAAAGTGATTGGCAGCAACTAGTGGCTCTGCCAGCATTTCTCATCTTTCTCATTTCATCTCATCTTCTAGACACTAAAAATAAGATCCCAGTTCTCAAAAGGACTTTCCTAGGGGAAAAAATCATTATATTATTATTAATGATAGCATTTAATAAGGATTAAATTACTATAGTTGTCAAAAAATAGAAGGGTTCTACAAAAATTAGTTTAAAGATTAATAATTTCTGAGAGAATAATATCCATTCTGAGAAATTTAATAACAATAATTACATTTTATGGGACAGTTAAAATTACTTACACTGGTTGGTAGTTACTCACATTAGTAGTACCACTCACCAATGGGTAAAATTCCATGAAAAGGCACCTGCAAGGCCTATGTGCCACTTAAAACCCACTTAAGCCTTATTTTGAGAGATTTAAGTGCTGAATAGATCTAGTGTCAGCCTTTTGCACAGGGTTGAGTTTTATTCCAATATGAGTATGTGGTTCCAGAAAAAAAATATTGTTTTCTTCTAAATTCTCTTCTGTTTTCAAAAAGGTTAGTATCACTGTTGTAGCATAAAGGAGAAGACACAAACTATTGGATAGAACCTAATTATGGTGCAACTAGTTCTCTTTCTTCATAAGACTTCCTCAACCCAACCCAATTTATGTAAAACTGTTGGCATTTTACCAAAATGGATTAAGAATATCACATACACACATACACTCAAACACTGATATATCCGGTGCTCAGTTTTTGGCTTGCTAGCCGAGCACCAAGGATTGTATGTGCATTCACATTGGTAGAAGGAGAGAGATTGACCTCATTTGCCTCATAGGGAGTTTCTATTGGGCCTGATCCATCTCCAACTGAAGTCAAGGGGCAAATGTTAAAATGTATATCCTTATCGAATCCTATTTTTATTAATCACTTGCAGGCAGTAGCACTCATCATGTAATAAGTGCTTTCAAGATGTACGAGAAAGGGGACGGCCTCCCCAGAGGATCTCATGGTCAGATACACAGTCAGGTACAGAGAACAACAGAGGTGACTTTCTGTACAAATCTTTCACTGTAGGCAGACTAGCATTTAAGGGGGAGAGGAGGTAGAAATGGAAAGGATAATGCCTCACAGAGGTTGTACCATATCTAGGAGGGCCATGTGGAAGAAAAGAAGGAATGACTGCAACTGTATCATTCTCAGCTACAAACCACTGGGGTTCTTTTAATTAAAAAATAAGTTAGCAAGAAAGAGTTTAATAAAAAGCACTTAAAGAATAGAAAGACACTTGAACTGTAGTGTACATAAAGTAAGACAAAATCAAATTGGTGCCCATAATCCTCAAGTGTCTCTCTAGCACCTAGTAAACATTTCCATCGTAATTTACATTAATAAAAATGCAGTCTCTATTTTATTATTTAAATTTATTTTAGAGGTTTATTTGCCCTTTTCATGAAAACGGAGGGAAACACTGAAAAGTTTTCTGTTTTATCAAAACATATAACTGCCATTTCATGTGTGTTGCTCCAATCATAAAGAATGTGCACTTTTTTCAGTCATGCAGTATTTAATAGTAAAAGACCATCACTCAGCCAAAAGTATGAATTCATGTTTTCCACTGGTATGTCTTGCTAACTTTAAAACTGAATGAGTCCTTGGGAAAATCTTATTACAGTTTTTGTAAATGATCATAAAACTATTGTACATCCTGAAATGTCATTAATAAAACAGTTTCATGAAGTCAGGATATGAAAGTTAGTTATGTTAGCATTACTCTAATATACAATATAAGCTGCGCTATAAAAATATAATTAAGATTAGCTAGTGACAAATAACTTATGTGGAAAATAGTCCAGCAAGGCACACTATGCTTCATCCCACATTTGTTGTAAGCCCAACATTCCCATCAACTTCAGTGCAAGATTGAGCCCATGGGTCCCAAATCCTGAGAGAAGTGAAGCATTTGCAAATCAAATTGAAGTCAGTCTTTGGCACTCTTTAAACAACATTTCCCTTTTATGTAGGGCAGATTCTTACTTTTAATAAACAGAGTTTTGTACTTAAAAAAGAAATCCAGCCCCATCCCTCTGCTCTGTGAGTCTGAAAACTCTGAAGGGTGTTAAGGAACAACAAGAGTAGTTTAACTATACCGGGAGACAGGATTCAAAAACAATGTTAAGGAGAGCATACTGACTGTATCCTGTGGGGCATAGCTCCCCAGGATCATCCTGAGAATCATTATCAAGGGAGGATTTAGAAGCAGAATGGAGGCAGTTGCTACATGACTATGCTGATGCACCTTTTCAAACTCACATGCAGGAGTATGTATGTTTGGGATGCAGGGACAATATTACAGACAATGGTATCAGACCATTTTCTACTGTATAATACATACTGGCAATAGGCTATTAGAGAGATATTCTAGCTGGAGAGATTGAGAATTACAAAACTTCCATCATTAATGCAATGAGGAGGCATAAAACTATCTTTAATTACCATTGAATAGTCATGGAGTTGGGCAGAAACACTGATATCTAGTATAACTCAAAAGAATTCTTAAAGTTTGAAATAGCAATGAAAATCACAAATTTGATGAACTGCCTGAAATTCAAGGGAAAAACCTCCACCAACACCAATACAAACTGCAAATAGCCTACTCAAACAGAGCAGAAGTGACCCATACATTGCTATGCTGGAGTGCTGAATATACCAACCAATGGCAAGGAATTACTTGCTTAAATACTACTAAGTTTGCATCTGCATACAATTTTGCTTTCCACAGAAATCAGCAGTTAAAGATAAGAAGTCAACAGTAAAGCTTAGCTAATGTCCTGGGAAAAGATCAAGGTAAAAGGAGTGTTCCTGTCTAGGAACACTAAAATTTAACCTCTAATACAGGAAACAGAGTGTAAATGTGGAATCCTTGTGGATGATGGTAGCCTTGCATTGCTATAGTCAAGTTATACACACCAAGATTTTATATAGTACACAGAAAAACGGAAGAATTATTAGTGAGAAATATTTGTTCAGATGAATTTAATCCCATTGGTTCTGATTACAGCTCAAACTGATTTATTTCCCAGTCACAAGACAGTTTAGTTTACAGGTGCATTTTACAACATGAATTTGACATGAAGTTTCAGAATAGTTTCAGCGCAAATTGAGTTTTTTTGAGGGGGGTGTTTAGATGTTGCTTGTAATTATTAAAATTGGGAGCACTGGCTGTTGGGAGTCTGAAAGGACAGGAAACAGGAAGGAGGGGGGAGGAGTTGAAGAGGCTGAAGGAGAGCTACTGAGGGTGCAGCAGCAGCTTGGAAAAGAGGTTTCCACTTTAAAAAAAAGTCCTGTTGAAGTTTGTTAGTACCTTGCCTTGCTACTACAACATTTTGGTGAAGAGGATGGATCTTCTGCCTCTGAACCCACCTGCACCCTTTCTACAAAGCCCAGGTGATCCTCCAATTGCTTTTACTGTCTGGATCCCTATGTTTGAGACCTATCTGCCTACAATCAGTACTACAGAAATGTCTGAAGTAAGAAAGTGTGCTCTGCTAATCCACTGCCTTGGAGTAGAAGGGCAGCATATATTTTACACTTTTCCCTTGCAGACAATAAATATGAGACTGCACTCACTGCATTAAATAACCTTTTTGAACCAAAAGTGAATGTAGTAGCTAATCACTACAGATTTCACCAGCATGAGCAGAAACCAGGGGAGACTATACTGCAGAATATTGCTTCCCTGAGGAGTTTTATTGTAACTTGTGACTTTGGGAATATGGCAGATGAGATGATTAGAGGCCAGCTCATTGAAAAAAAAACACATGCTTCATGTAAGAGAACATTTACTTCTAGAACCACAACTTACACTAGAAAAAGCAATAACCATTGCTACCCAGATTGAATAAGCTACAGCTGAAGCCAAAATAATGAGCATGGATACAGGAGGCACAGTCCAGGCTGTGACTCCTTTGCAGAAAAGTTCACTATCGCTGCAGACAAACAATTACAAGAGGAAAACTAATGAAAAACCACCAAATCAGCAAATTCAAAATACAGTACAAGCATGCTTTCACTGTGGATCCCCACAACACCTTGCAAGCTACACAGAATGTCCGGCAAAAGTAGCTCAGTGCAATCATTGCAAAAAGATTGGGCATTTTGCTAAAGTATGTTGCAGCAGCCAGTTCAATCAACAGGTGCATGCAGTTACAATACCAAATGTTACGGTGCTGAGCGTGGACAAAATCACTACTGCACATATTCCAGAACAAATAAAGTGCACTGTAAACGTTTCCTCCATACCATCAGGCAAATCACACTCTATTCAGCTAATGTTGGATGCTGGCTCAGCAGTATCTATACTACCTGATTCCATCTATTTGCATTACTTTAAAGATGTGCCTCTTACTGAACCCAAACTTCACTTGCTGTGCTATTTGAAAAACCATATTCCAGTACATGGCTGCCTGCCAGCAATAGTTACTTTTGGTGATTGCTGTGTAACTGCAGAGTTCTACATTGTCCACAAAGGCACTTCTATCCTTGGCAGAGATTTATTGGCTGCTTTAAATCTCAGGGTAGTTAATGGACGAATTGATCTTCCTCAGCAAAGCACTCTTGCGGTACACACACCAGTGTCAGCTGGGACCCAACACCAGGTTAAGGAGAAACTCAGCTGTGCTTAGGGGTTTCAGCATAAAGTTAATATGCAGGATAATGTGATGCCTGTACAACAGAAATTACAGTGCTTACCATTTTTAGTCAGGCAGGTTGTTTCAGAGGAACTTAGAAAACTTGTTCAAGAGGACATTATTGCTGAGAGGAAATATTCTACAGTCAAAAAAGAAGCACGTGCTTGTGTCTGGGCTACTGAAAACTGGAGAACTTACCTGTGGGGCCGCACATTCAAGTTGCGCACAGACCACAGCCCTTTGACGACACTGCTCACCATGAAAGGACTGGGAAGAGCAGGATCTCATATTGCTCAATGATCTGCAAGACTACTCTCTTTCAAATATGAACTGGAATATAAGCCTGGAAACCAAAATGTGGTAGCTGATTGCCTTTCTCGTCTGCCTTTTTCTTCATCAGATGGTCCACCAGAGGATGAGGATGTAGTTGTTGTGCTTATTACAAGTACTCTTACTGCAGTTACAAGAGAACAATTTGAAGCTGCTTGTTCAGTGTGTCCAATTCAACAAAAACTATGGGAATTTCTGACAAAGAGATGGCCCAGTCACCCTAAAAACCTTGACACAGTTTTGCTGCCTTATTTTAGAGATTGGGATGAACTTTCTTTGCTCAATGGCTGTGTGCTACGAGGTACACACTGGCTACTTGTGCCAGAAGAATTACAGTCAAAACTCATACACCTGGCACACAATACTCATCAAGGAATTGTCAGAACCAAACAACGACTACAGGATCTGTATTGGTGGCCAGGGATGGACTCTCAAACTGAAGCACTCATAAAATCCTGTGTCACTTGCCAAATGCATGTTAAGACAGCAGTGACATGAACTCCTCCATTACAGCCTGTTCCTGTTCCTGAATCTGGATGGGAAAAAGTGGTGATTGACATTGTAGGACCCTTTGATACTGCTCCTATTGACTGTCGTTATGCCATCACCTTAATAGACTATTTCAGTAAATGGCCTGAGGTAGCGTTTACATCGCAAATCTCTTCTGCTGCAGTAATTAAGTTCCTCTCTTCAGTTTTTAGCAGGGAAGGCAGCCCCAAAGAACTGGTTTCAGATAATGGTAGTCAATTTACTTCTCTGGAGTTTGAAATGTTTCTAGCAGAGAGGAACATTTTACATAGAAAGTCATCCCTATACTACCCTCAAGCCAATGGAGAAATCAAACGGTTTAACAGAAGTTTGAAAGCATTGAAAGCATTTAGCAAATGGTTAAACTGGAAGGGTGACTGTGGATAACCTTCACTACTGATTTCTTTGCAAGCATAGCGGGCTACATGACATGCCACAACACAAAGATCACCCGCAGAGTTACTGCATGGGAAACAGATGAATACTAAACTGAACATTGCTGGATTGTTAAAGGCATAACCTGAGGCCCCAACCGAGGATGATGTGAGAAAAACAGTTGAACAGAACAAAGCAAAATATAAAGATTTCACAGATAAGTGGTGGGGTGCTAAGGAACAAAGTTTGAGTATGGTTCCTTCATTAGAATATGAAAACCTGGAATTTTATGCAAAGGGGACCATAAATTCACAGCTCCTCTTAAAATCATAGAGAAGAAGGGACCTTACACCTATAGACCCTCTGATGGGCAGGTATGGAATGCTTCTTATCTTGCACTTGCCTGTGCACCAAGAGGAGATTATGCCAAAACCCAGTGTGCATTGGATGACTTCACCATAGTATCAACATAACAAGACATTGCACTGGAACCAGGGCTTGAGAGATGGCCTGTCAGACCCAGACGACCACCTGTCTGGACTAGAGACTGTGTGATGTAGTATCTATATTGTTTTTAGTGTAATAATTCTGTCTACAGTATAGTGCCTTGTCTCCTATTTGTTCCTGTGGTTAGAACAACAATGTTTATTGTAATTGGGAGAGTTTCTTAAGAGAGGAGGGAATGTGGTGTTTAGATGTTGCTTGTAATTATTAGAATTGGGAGCACTGGCTGTTGAGAGTCTGAAAGGACAGGAAACAGGAAGGAGGGGGGAGGAGTTGAAGAGGCTGAGGGAGAGCTACTGAGGGTGCAGCAGCAGCTTGGAAAGAGGTTTCCACTTTAAAAGATAAAGTCCTGTTGAAGTTTGTTAGTACCTTCCCTGGCTACTACAACAGGTGGTTAGATTCACAAGGGAACTTAGGCATCGTTCACAAAACTGAAGGAGGAGGCACTGCCGCCGCCCTGCTTTTACTCAACACAGATGCTCCCCGACTTATGGAGTCGCTCCATTCCGGAACGCCTTGCATAACTTGATTTTTTTGTAAGTCAGAAACGTATACCCGACCATTACGCAAAAAAAAAACCAACAACAACAAAAAAAAAAAAACAACCTCCTATTTCTAGCTTATGGAACTTTTCTCATAAGTGCAGATTTGCATAAGTCGGGCCTTGGGTAACCCAGAGAGCGTCTATAGTCAGTACCCATCTTGGAGAGACAGATACAAATCCCCACTCTGCAACAGGGACTTGAATATTGGTGTCCCCCCTCCAGGTACGTGCCCTAACCACCAGGCCATAGAGTCATTCTCAAGTGGTCCTCCTGGCATAATGGCTATTCAAATATTTTATACAAAGTGGAACAGCTTCAACGGAAGAGATTCAGAGAAACCCAGCTTAGAACAGCCTGGTAGGTAGGTGTAGCCTGATCTACAGATTATACATTGATTATATTGATTACTTAAGAATTCCCAGTTATCCCTTTGAGGGTTGGCAGGTTCTTGTCCCAGGATCAGGCCCAGTATTATTCAAGTTATTATAGAATCATAGAACTGGAAGGGACCTTGAGAGGTCATCAAGTCCAGTCCCCTGCACTCAAGGCAGGACTAAGTATTATCTAGACCAGTGGTTCCCAAACTTGGTTTGTAGTTTATTTAGGGTAAGTCCCTTGCGGTCCACGAGACACTTTGTTTACCTGAGCATCTTCATGTACGGCCACTCACAGCTCCAAGTGGCCGCAATTCGCCGTTCCTGGCCAATGGGAGCTATGGGAAGCAGTGGCCTGGCCCGCACCACTTCTTGCAGCTCCCATTGGCCAGGAACAGCGAACCATGGCAACTGGGAGCTACAAGTGGCTGTACCTGCGGACTCTCAGGTAAACAAAGAGTCTTGTGGCCCACAGGGGCTTACCCTGAACAAATCGTGAACCAAGTTCGGGAACTCCTGATCTAGACCATCCCTGACAGGTGTTTGTCCAACCTGTTTTTTAAAAAAAACAATGATGGAGATTCCCTTACCTCCTAGGCAATTTATTACAGAGCTTAACCACTCTGACAGTTAGGAAGTTTTTCCTAATGTCCAAACTAAACCACCCTTGCTGCAATTTAAGCCCATTGCCTCTTGTCCTATCCTCAGAGGTTAAGAAGAACAATTTTTCTCCCGTCTCCTTGTAACAACCTTTTATGTATCTGAAAACTGTTTTCATGTCACACCTCAGTCTTCTCTTCTCCAGACTAAGTTGGGAACCCCAATGTGCACAGTTGCAACATGCACAGTATAGGAACTCTTCTATATTTACAAATAATTTATTAATATATTTAGCAAAGTCACAAACACTCTAACTCAGTAAGGCAAACAGAAATAATACAGAAAGTACACCTGAACATCCATACTCACATCATTCCTTGAAGAACAACATGAAATGTTAGCTATTATCTTCCTCATTACCATCACCTTCCTCATCTTCACCAGTGTTCATCATCCTGGCACCTCCCAAGGGCTACATCTCTCTCTCCCCTGCTTCCCACAGGCTGGGATGCTACTTTTATAATATGTTACACAAATGCTACCATGGCTAATACACATTCAGTAGAGGATTTCCCCCTCTTCCTTATTTGTATTTTCTCCCTTTATCAATGTTGACCTCCATACTAACATATAAGTTAGTATGTTAATGATCTCATCTTATTATCATGTATGTCAATTTGTTGAAGGCATTCTTGAGGTTGGATGTTCTTTCCAAAACTTTCCAAAAGCTGGTGTTAGCTCAGGTTTCCGTGGTTGGCTGATGTCATTATGGACAAAATTCCCCCTTACACTCTATTTCCCATTCCCCAAAATGTAGGGATTACTATTGGGCCATTTATTTATGTCAAAGTTCATAGGCATCAAGCCTCATGCTAACTGCTGAAGTCAATGTTTTACAGGATACAAGCCTGTACGTTCCTTCCATTAGTGCTGAATATTATAAAGGCAGAATAATAAAGGCAAGGCAGTGAATACAATAAAGGCAAGCTAGCCCTATCGGCTACAGAGGGCACTCACCTGAGAGGTGGGAAACCTGAGTTCATCCTTGCTCCAAAACAGGGATTCAAACCTACGTCTCCTGTAACCCAGGTGAGTGTTCTAACCACTGGTCTGTAGGGCAAAAGGGAAGGGGAGTGAACCAAAAAAAAGGTAAGTTAGATGCCCATCTCTGCTTTTAACACAAGTGGTTAGATTTTCAAAGAAACTCAGCTTTTACATAAGCTGTTAAATGGAATGGCTAGATTTACAAAAGCGCTCAGCAGGTCCCACTGAAAATAGCTGGAAGTGTTGCATCCTGAGTTCCTCTGAAAATCTGGTCCTATAGGTTTTGCTGCCAAAATCCACAGAGAAAACAAAAAAAAAATATGGTTAGTGCTACCTACTCTCATTGTATCATAAAACCACCTGAAAAATAAACCTGTTAACACTTGAAGCTAGATAGTAATGTTCTGAAGTAAGAAATGTTCTGAGCAAATTTCAGCTCAATATTAACAATAAAATGGATTTCTTATTTTCCCCTATAAGTGAGGGGTGAAATTAAGAGTAACAGATAGTGTTAAGGCAGATTGTATTACAGGTTCTGTTTAACTGAAATTATATTCAGCTCTCTTTTAGAGAAATGCTTATTGTTAGCTAGGGTACAATTTTATTTAGTGAAGTCTGTTTACTGATATTTTTTATAATTTCTAAAGATAGTTATGTACATAATTTCTAAAGATCAGGCCAAGTTAAATGTTGGAAAGAGTTACCACGAGAAGTTGAGAAATCCCTGTCATTGGAGGTTTTTAAGAACAGGTTGGAGAAAGTCCTCTCAGAGATTGTCTAGGTTTACTTGGTCCTATCACAATGCATGGGGATGGATTTGATGGCCTCTTGCTGTTTCCAGCACAATACTTTTTGATGCTAAACCATTAGTTATAGGATTTATTCAGATAAAGTGAAGGCCCAAATGTTGAAACTAACCTCAACAATTTTAAATTATCTAATTAGCTCAGTGCTTTTGCAAAATGATATTTATTCTCTCTTTAGTGAACATTTTGTTGTAGCAATTGTCCTGTAAGACTTGGTAAAGTCAAACTGTTTTCCAGCTATAATGTGATGGCGGTAGCCTTTGGAATTTTTTAACTTTGAGGAGTACTATTAAGTCTACTGGCAGCTAATTCAGAAATGACTTGTCATAAAAAAATGCATTGTTTGGCTTGTGAATTGATTTGCTCTGAGAATTTAACATGGCACTTAATAGATAACAAATAGTGCTTTCCTTTCATTTTACAAGACAAGCAGCTGTTTAATCAAAGTCGTTCAGTATGTATGAAAGTAGGCTCTGCAATACCACAGGAAGAGATTCATCTCTTTTTCCCATTCTAAGTCACACTGAGGAGTTCCAGTTAGCCTGCAATGTCACGTAACAAAAATCAATGCATTTCTGAAAGGGAAAAATTCAACACAGTGACAATGACACTGCCAGAAAATGAGATAAAAGAGTAGAGTATCTATTATATTTTGTTGTTCAAAGTGGAAGTGGAATTCAATATTCAACAGACTATTGGTCCTCTGCTGCTTTGGGTATCCATCACCTATTAAACCATGAAGAGTTCTCTTTTCAACATTTCTATCACATATTTTATGTAAAAATCAGATATCAACATACAGTCAGACAGTTAAAATCCTTGGGGCAGATCCTGGTATAAGTTGTCATGAATATTGCACAAGTGTGAGGGTTGGGGGCAGGGTATAGGGAGGCACTGAAGAGAGTGACTTGGAGCTCTGTTTTGCAGGAGCAATACATGTGCTTTGTGCAGAGGTCAGGAGTTAGAAAGAAAGAGGACAGGGCTGGGAAGACAGTGTCTGAGAGACTGGTAGAACAACTCTGAGCAAATCCATTATTCACTGTTCATAGCATGTGGAGGCAACCGGAGCCTCTAGGATGAAGTAATTTGTCCACATCCTTCCTGTCGTGTGGGGCCCAAAACTGGACACAATACTCCAGATGTGGCCTCACCAGTGCCGAATAGAGGGGAATAATCATGTCCCTCGATCTGCTGGCAGTGCTCCTGCTAATGCAAACCAATATGCCATTAGCCTTCTTGGCAACAAGGGCACACTGCTGACTCATATCCAGCTTCTCATCCACGGTAATCCCCAGGTCCTTTTCTGCAGAACTTCTGCTTAGCCAGCCCCCAGTCCTGTAGCAGTGCATGGGATTCTTCCGTCCTAAATGCAGGACTCTGCACTTGTCCTTGTTGAACCTCATTAGATTTCTTTTGGCCCAATCCTCCAATTTGCCTAAGTCACTCTGGACCCTATCCCTACCCTCCCAGTATGGATGCTTGGAATGCAGAGACAGGGAGGGATAGCTTCCTTCTTCCCAGCCTAGGGACTATGGACTTCAGCTATTATTTCATCCTAGAGGCTGGAGTCCCTAGCACCACTACAGGACTGGGGGCTGCTGGCTAAGCAGCAGTTCTGCTGTATTCATCTGGAGTATTGCGTCCAGTTTTGGGGGCCACACTGCAGAAAGGATGTGAACAAATTGGAAAGAGTCGAATGGAGGGCAACGGAAATGATCAGGGGGCTGGGGCACATTACTTATGAGGAGAGGCTGAGGGAACTAGGCTTGTTTAGTCTGCAGAAGAGAAGAGTGAGGGGGGATTTGATAGCAGCCTTCAAGAACCTGAAGGGAGGTTCCAAAGAGGATGGAGCTTGGCTGTTCTCAGTGGTGGCAGATGACAGAACAAGAAGCAATGGTCTCAAGTTGCAGTGGGGGAGGTCTAGATTGGATATTAGGAAACACTATTTTACAAGGAGGGTGGTGAAGCACTGGAATGGGTTATCTAGATAGAATCTCCATCCTTAGAGGTTTTTAAGGCCCGGCTTGGCAAAGCCCTGGCTGGGAAGATTTAATTGATCTTGGTCCTAATTTGAGCAGGGATTTGGACTAGATGACCTCCTGAGGTCTCTTCCAACCCTAATCTTCTATGATTCTATGATCCGGCAGAGCTACTCAAAGTGGGAACTAGGGGGGAGGGAAGAATTGGCACTTAGTGAACACCAAAAGCATATGGACTGTAGTTACAATAAGATCATCTGCTTGTACTCACCATGATAGCATCAAAGCTACCAACGTTTCTAAGGGAATGGTAGAACTGTTTAGAGCAGGGATCAGCAACCTTTGGCCCGTGGCCCGCCAGGGTAAGGCCCCTGGCAGACTGGGCCAGTTTGTTTACCTGCCGCATCTGCAGGTTCAGCCGATTGCAGCTCCCACTGGCCATGGTTTGTCACTCCAGGCCAATGGGAGCTGCGGGAAGTGGCACAGACCGAGGGATGTGCTGGCCGCCAGGGGGCTTACCTTGGCAGGACGCAGGCTAAAGGTTGCTGACCCCTGGTTTAGAGCTTACTAAATATGATAGTAATTCAGAATTGTAGCTATATTCATGCACTTGTGATACTTCATCAGAACTATGTGGGCTTTTGAATGTTTACTTTACAATACACAGATTTATTTCTTGACTGAGACTGTATAAGCCTGTAGCAATTCTCTGGACATCATAAATCATTTGAAATTTTGTTTTGTGTACATATAGGGAAGAAATGATGTGGAGCTGTCAAGTGGTTCCAGAAGCCTGTAAGCGAGATGAAACAATGGTATCCAAAATGAGAAAGTGTCATTTTTTGCACAGTTCCAGGAACATGGCATCATGAATTGCAGTTTTTACTGTTTTAAGTTAATGTCAACAGTTTAATGTGGTATTTATTGGCCAAAGCTACCGAATGACAACGTGTCAAAAGCTTTTTATTCTTTTTTTCCTGAGTAAGTATTTTTGTTCAGAATTGATTAAACGGTTTAACTGTGGCAAAAATGGAATATCAACATTTTGAAATATACTACCATGAAATGTTTTCACATCACAGCTACTTAATTGTCAAAAGTGTCTCACAAGAGATAAGGAGTGGCACCTTAGAGACTAACAATTTTATTTGCGCATAAGCTCTTGTGAGCTACGGACCACTTCATCGGATACATAGAATGGAACATATAGTAAGAAGATATATATATATATATATATACAGAAAACATGAAAAGGTGGAGTAAGAAGCTAATTAATTAAGATGAACTATTATAGATTCAATCTATTTCCCCATGTTAAGTATTGTCATACCTTCTTGTCAACTGTCTAAATGGGCCATCTTGATTATGACTACAAAAGTTTGGGTTTTTTTTTCCTCCTGCTGATAATAGTTCATCTTAATTAATTAGCCTCTTACTCCACATTTTCATGCTCTCTGTATGTCTTCTTACTATATGTTCCATTCTATGCATCTGATGAAGTGGGCTGTAGCCCACAAAAGCTTATGCTCAAATAAATTTGTTAGTCTCTAAGGTACCACAAGTATTCCTGTTCTTTTTGTGGATACAGACTAACACAGCTGCTACTCTGAAACCTGTCACAAGAGATAATACTTTTGTATATTTTCAATTGAAATTTGCTGAAAAGATCTGTCTGACACTGAAGGTTGTGCACCCGTAGCAGTAGATTGAATGCCCATAGTGTGTACCACATACTGGCTAGATATAAATGTATGTGAATTCCCAAAGCAATGCTTTTCATTTTGTACATAAAATGTATCATCTAGTCTGCCTTATAGATAATTTTACTTTGTGATTGTCTAGCTTTTGAAATAGCCTGGAAACTATTTTTTAAATTCAGTGACACTTACGGACAGGTCATTAATAGTGTTTGTTAGAAATGGCAATACAGTTTCATATTAGGCTTCAGTCAAAGTGCTCACTAAACAAAAAATAGCAATTTTGATAACATATAGATTTGTTTTTTATCTAATTTAGCACAATTTTGTTTAATTATACAAAATGAAAAATGGTGGTAGTGGTAGAAAGCAATTCTATCTATGTACTTTGGGAATTATACCTGTACTGGGAAGTTACCGTATATGGAGCCCTGGAGGATACCAGCCCCTGAAAGCTTACATCAAAAAGAAACAGACTCTCCACATGCTTTGAAAAGTGTGTTATTTGTCAAGAAGTTCAAAAGACTATAAAACAGTGAAAAGCCACCAGTGCTGTACAGAATTCTGTGATGATGGGATTTTGACCAGGGTCCCAAGGGGGCCACACTTAGGGCAAACCTCAAAGAATGGGGCATACAATCCCCAAAGCTAGTGGATATTCCAATACTTAGATCTACCAAGCCAGCACACAGCTCCCTTATTGCAACCCAGCTGTGGGCTTCCACCCAGACACGCAAGTACAATATGTTGGGGATTACTGAAAATCTTATTCATTATATAAGAAAGTTCTACCAATTCCAAAGGATCAGACACATTACCTCCCAAGTTAATGAATATTTTAGATCTTACCCAATTACACACTTAAAGCCAATTCTTATTAACTAAAGTAACATTTATTATAAAAGAAAAGAGAGAAAATATTCTGTTAAAGATCAGTAGACATACAGACATGAGTACAGTTCTGAGATCAGTTTCATAATAGAGATGGTGAGCCTTGGAATTATGAAGAGTTTTTAAAATTAGTTCATAGATTCAGTCCAATGTTTATATCCAGGGTGATCCAGATTGGACTGGAGATCTCAGTTTTACGACTTAAGCTTCCCCTGAATAAAGCATTAAGCAAATCTGAGATAAAAAAGGATCAGGACCCAAAACACTTTTATATATTTACAGGCCTTCTCTTGACAGCACAAACTCTTTGAACAAACAGTAGGAAATATTCAAGACTTTGGGTAGAGTCATTTCCTAAGCATCACTGATAATTTGCTACATGGATTAACATAAGGCAATTGCCTGTTTTCCACCATCTGCAGGTGAGTTGCTACATACTTTAAAGAGAAATCAATACAATATCACTATATTTACAGTTCATTTAAATGTTAAGATCAGCTTTTGATCTCTGAATTAACAGAATACAGCATGGACAGGAACTGTTTGATTACATTGTTAATATCTAACAATATATATGTAAACACATAAAGACACAGATATTATTTACCCATATGTCCCTAATGATTGAATTTGGGTCATTTATCCTGCAGGATGCTTAACCATTTCTGGCCACGTGTCAAACCCCCAGTGTGAGATTGGTGTAGAAGGGAGTAATCAGAGCTCCTGAATACACCTTAAGGACCTTCCAATCTTGATATGAGCTGTGTTTTAAGTACACTGAATTCTTTGTAAGACCAAATTAGTGATGCATGCTCTAGCCCAAGTTGATAACTTAGTCACACTTTGTGAAACAATACATGTTTGTGAATGTACACCTGTAATAGGTTCAGTGTTAATGTGGATACTAACAGATCTTGGAATGATTGCAATGTTGATGTCAAAATCTGTAAAAATGCAGTGTGTATGATTTATAGGAAAATCCTTAAACAGTATGCTGGAAATAGTACACAGAGATGTGCTATGTAACGAAAACCCTTATAATTATAATGTTTTGTTCTATAAGAACAAACTTGGTATTGAAAAGCCTAGAAATGCTGAGGTTTCACAGCTAATGCCTATACACAATCCTAAAACTTTCCACAGCAGGAAAAAAAACACATTACAACCTTGGACTACTATGCAAGAAGGAAAACTGAGGTACAACATCACACAACTTCATGGCTGAATGTCAGAGTAAGTGCTCTCTGAAAACATTTATGTCTGTGTTAAGTTAACACATTGCCAAATCAGCAATTTTCTAGCCCAACTGGGCTATTTTTAGCTGTCAGTTGCCAGGGTTTTGTTGTTTTTTTTTTTCAGCAGGGTTGCGAGTTGTGGTATTTTGGACTATTTTGCTGCTCTGCTGCCACTGGCTGTACTTCTCAGGAGTTCTCAGGTGGGAGGGAGCCTCCTGATCTGCCCTTCCCCCTGCTGGGATGCCCCACATGTCGCTTGTCTCATGTCATAGCCCCTCCCATTAGATAAAGTTTGCAGCATGCACCGGAATTCTTGTCCGAGGGAGGCAGACTTTTTGTTTTCTGCAGAAAATGTGCTACAGTTCTGCCTTTTGCCAGTGTGGCGCTGGAACAGCCTAAGCTGACGGGGATGGCAAACAGCTAGCAGGCAGGTGGCAGGTGCATTTCTATCTCAAGAGAAAAGTCACAGTAGCCATATTGGAGCCAGGTTAGGAGGCAAAGCAGGCCACAAAGGGCTGCTGGGGGGGAGGGGTCACAGGGCCACATGGGGATTCGGGAGGGGGGGCTCCAGGCAGGGCTACAGAGGGAGGCCGGGGGAGGGGTGCAGAAGATGATGTGCCTAGGGGTGCATAAGGTGTAAATTAGGCCCTGCCTACTTGGAGTGGTGGTTGCCATCCTTCCAGCCTTGGGGGTACATGTCTTCTCATCCACCCCTTTGGGGGTGATTCATCATTGCTCATTGCCAGGTCAGCATAACAGTTCTTCAGCGCTATGGTGGGTGGGTTGAGAATAGGGGTGGAGCTCTGCTTGCTGCCAGAAGTAAACAGGAGTCAGTGTCCTCCCTGTACAGAGCCATATCATCCACCACCAGGGGTGTGACAGCAGTTCTCTCTAATTGGATAGCTTCCTCAGGCTTGAATGTCTCCATATGAACATGCTCAATGAATTCCTCATGTGCATGGATGCTCCTCATCCTAGTCCCCTCCTCTTGTAGCTTTCCCACCTGCTTCCTGAGTGATTCCACCAGCAGACACCTTTCACACTGGATGATCGCCACAGCCTGGCTTTCTCTGAGTGGGAAATGCAGGCCACAGTCTCTGCAAATCCACACCTAGGATCTGGGTAGAGGCATCCATGATTAGATTCTGTCTGGATATGGGTGCAAGTGGAAAAATCAGTGTTTCTTCCTGCTTGAGTAAAGCAAATCTTGAAACAAAATAATCTAACTACACTAGAACAATACAGTCATCTTGTGGCATTGCATTTTATCAGTGGATTGAAGAGATAGACAATGATCTCACACAAAACAAGGAGGCTCTTCTCCTGTCTAAGTTTCTACAAAAGATATGAACCCCTACTTCTCTCAAATGCAGGAACTACGAACTTTTCCAGTAGCAAATTACAAGCAAGATTAGAAAAACACTATGGTTCTTCAATTTCATTCTATGCACAGCATGACAAGGTAAGTCTCCATTTTTCTATGCAGCACAGTCTTCTTCTTTGTATGGCTGATGTAAATGTAGAGTAACAACTATAATTTTACATTTAGATGGTTAAGCCAGATTATTGCATCTGGAGTAGTAGGATGTATTGCTGTGATGCCTCCTTTGTATTTTTGAATTGGGCATTGAGTTGTTATATGTTCCATCATCTGTTCTGGGTGACCACAGTCCCACAGTGGAGAGTCTTTAATTTTCCATTTGTGCAGCAACTATCCCCATCTGCCATTTTTTGTATAGATATGGTTTCGGGTTGCCCATGATCCAAAGCCAGGTGATTGTAATTTACAGAAGACAGCTACTTTTGTGGCCCAATTGGTGCAGGTGTCCTTTGGTTGATAGATAAAAGGCAAATAATTCAGCCACCAATGAGCATCATCAATTGCAGAGTGCATAGTGTTTAACAGTTCTAAAATAATCATACAACTGCATGCAAGCCTTGCTGCACAGCTTCAACATGAAATGGGGACTTGCAATTTAATTGACACACCACAGGCACCGACTCCATGGGTGCTTCAGCCCTGGAGCACACATGGATTAAAATTAGCAGGTGCTTAGCACCCATTGGCAGCCAAGCACCCCCCTCTCCATCCTGTCCCCGGTGCCTCTCCCCTGCCAGCAGACCCACTGATCACTCCTCACCCTCCCTCCAACTGCCTACTGCCCACCGCAAACAGCTGTTTCATGGTGTGCAGGTCAGCTCCTGGAGGGAGAGGGAGGAGCAGGGTTGGGGAGCACTTGGGGAAAGGGGTGGGGCAGGATGGAGCATGGGCAGGAAGAGGCGGGTAGGGTGGGGGTTTGAGGGAAGGGCTGGAGTGGGGCCGGGGCCTGGGACGGAGAGGGGCGTCAAGCACCCCCTAGCTAGAGGGAAAGCTGGCACCTATGTGAAATTCTACACATTCATGGATTCTTCATCAGTTATGATGAGCTTAGGCAGTTCATCACTAATGCTGGAAAAAAAATCAAAACAGGAAATAGACTACGGAGCGGTGTGTTCAGTCCAAATAGAATTGTACCATTACATGCTGGTGGAAATCTCACCTATGAAGGAGAAGATAATACAGACACTGACATAGAGACCATTGATAGAAAGAATGCCTTTCATTCAGTGACTAGAGTGGTATCTCAAGAACAGTCTGTTGATAGTGTGACAAGGTTCCTCCTCTGACTTGGTGGGTTCTGCCCTTATTGGCGGATTTGCTCAACTCAGAGATTCACAGCAGCCCTCAGTTTGGCCACTTTTGCTAGTGGCTCAAACCTGCCATTCACTCAGCTAACCTCATAACTGGCCAGCATAGGGAAAAGGAAGGAGAACAAACCCCACAGCCTCTGCTGGCCCACCTAGTGGGTCGGGGAACAGACTAGGGACCTTCCCCTCTGGTGGGACCCACAGTCCAGGTCAACTCCTCCTGTATGCAATAAGGAGTTGGGGGGATGGAGGGAATCCGGGCCCACCCTCTACTCCAGGTTCCAGCCCAGGGCCCTGTGGCTCACAGCTGTCCACAGTGTTTTGTGTAACACCTGTGTGATAGCTACAACTACCTGGGCTACTTCCCCATGGCCTCCTCCCAAAACCTTCTGTATCTTCACCACAGGACCTTCTTCCTGATGCCAGATAGCATTTGTACTTCTCAGTCCTCCAGCAGCAAGCCCTCTTACTCTCAGCTCCTTGTGTGCCCCCCACTGACTGAAGTGAGGTCCTTTTTAAACCAGGTGCCCTGATTAGCCTGCCTGTCTTAATTGATTCTAGCAGCTTCTTAACTGGCTCCAGATGTCCTAATTAGCTGGTCTGCCTTAATTGGTTCCAGAAAATTCCTGATTGTTCTGGAACAGCCCCTATTGCCTTACCCAGGGGAAAGGGACCTGCTTAACCTGGGGCTAATATATCTGCCTTCTATCACTCTCCTGTAGCCATCTGACTTGACCCTGTCACAATAGTCCACCATCACCAGAAATATCACTCAAGCATGGGAAAGAAACAGCACAACTGTCCTTGGGCACTCGGTCTCTCGTTGGCAGTCTAGAAAAACCTAGAACACATCCAGAACCAACCCATCATGAAAGAGTACTTGAGAATAAACCCTTCTCACTACAAATGAATGCTCTCTGAAATTTCTCCTGGTGTGTTTTAAGTCTACTACCTCATGATGTCCTATGATGTTGATTTGTTCACACTCAGGTGATTCCATTTTGGACTGGTTCCAACCACAAGCTTGCATCAAAGAAGAGCACCTACATAGCAATTGTGTATGAACCTATTATGGATACTAAACCAGCTGCCATGGTCACAGTCTATAATACAATATTGAAATATAAGGAAATGCCAGCAGCTCTAGGACAGCAGGACTCCATTTAGACCACAGATCAGCAGCTATATGCTGTTGCTCTGCAAGTGAAATGTACTCTCCCAAACTAATTTGGTATCAATCTGATGCATCTGCATGGTTTTCACACCATGTGCTGTTTTATTGCATGTACGGGGAAAATTTGGGGAGATGCAGGATTTCTATACCAGGGGTTCCCAAACTTGGTTCGTGGCTTGTTCAGGGTAAGCCCCTGTCGGGCTGCAAGACACTTTGTTTACCTGAGCATCTGCAGGTACAGCCGCTCGCAGCTCCCAGTGGCACCGGTTATCCATTCCCGGCTAATGGGAGCTGCGGGAAGCGGTGGCCCGGCCCACGCTGCTTCCTGCAGTTCCCATTGGCTGGGAACAGCGGTCCACGGCCACTGGGAGCTGTGAGCAGCCATACCTGTGGAAGCTCAAGTAAACAAAGCATCTCACGGCTCGACAGGGGCTTACCCTGAACAAGTTCTGAACCAAGTTTGGGAACCCCTGTCTAGACTTCTTGTTGATTCAGATGTGTGTACAGCTTGTACTGCAAATCAAATGCTTGCTGGTAGGCAATTCAACTGTGCTCTACGTGGCTTGACTCTAGCATTTGAAGTTCTGAAACTTCATTAATTTGTTAAATGGCATGATCAGGGAAGAGGACCTCATGTAGTTCCAGAATTCATCTGGCAAATGTGGTCTGACACTCAAAAAGGGGTTATTTTAATGTCATGATGGTGTCATTCTTTGTCCCCACTTCTATTGTAACAGCATAAGTTGACATCTCCACATTATACCTCATCTTAAAATAGACATAATAAGCTTTCATATTGTGTATGATGTGCATATGTATAGAGAGAGTTCATTAAGTCATCCAACTAGGCGGCATCTGCTGCTTGTACTTACTTCACACCTTGAACAGCACTGACATGGTAGAATGAAATGAACCCTGATATTAAAAAGAAAATGTAGTAACCAACTTACTGTAGCAACTCCAAAATTACACAGTATACTTGCCATTTCTGAAAAATTTTGCCTGAACAAAACCACCAACTTGTTTCAGTTCATCATGTTCCCCTTTAGCCAGTGATGAGCTGCAAAAATCTTAACTGGTTTCCTCCTCACCCCACGAGGGGTCATTGCCAACCCCCAGCCCCGCGGGACTCCTGCCCCATCCAACACCCCACGTTCCTTGATGCCCCCCCAGGACCTCTGCCCCATCCATCCCTGTCCCCAACTTCCCCCAGAACCGGGCAGGAGGGTCTTGTGGGCCACCGTAGTGGGTGCCCACCCCACCCCAAGAGCCAGAGGGATTTGCCAGGGGAGGAGGTGGTGAGTCCCAGTAGTGCTTACCTGGGGCAGCTCCCAGGAAGCATCCGGCAGGTCCCTCTGGCTCCTAGGGGTTGGGGAGTGTAACTGGGGGGTGGAGCAGGGGGAGTGGCTACTCCCCCCACTGATCACATCAAATTTTCCACAGGGAAAATTGGTGGGTGCAGAGCACCCACCAGCAGCTCCCCACCCCGCGCCTGGCTCCAGATCACCTCACCTCTGCTCTGCCTCCACCCCTGAATGCACCGCCCTGCTCTGCTTCTCCGCACCCCCGCCCCCGGCTTCCCGTGAATCACCTGTTTGGTGGGAAGCTGGGGAGGGCTGAGAAGGAGGCGGTGGCTTCCCGCTCAGGCTGAGGGTGGCGGAGGTGAGCTGGGGCAGAGAGCGGTTCCCCTGCTTCCCCCCGCCCCCCGGGTTACCTGCTGCGGTGCGGGCAGACCTCCTCGTGCCCCCCAACCCCAGCTCACCTCCACCTCCCTGGGCCTGAGTGCGAAGCTGCCGCCTGCTTCTCAGCCCACCCCGGCTTCCCGCACGAACAGCTGATTCGCGGGAAGCCTGCAGGGGTGGAGAAGCAGAGCGGGGTGGTGCGTTCAGGGGAGGAGGCAGAGGCTGAGCGGAGGTGAGCTGGGGCCGGAGGTGGGGTGGGGTGGGGAGCTGCTGGTGGGTGCTCTGAACCCACCAAATTTTCCCCTTGGGTGCTCCAAGAGCACCCATGGAGTCGGCGCCTAAGGCACCACTTTTGGGCGGTTAAATTTAGAAGCCCTTTTAGAACCGGTTGTCCCTCGTGGAACAACCGGTTCTAAAAGGGCTTCTAAATTTAACAACTGGTTCTAGCGAACGAGTGTGAACCAGCTCCAGCTCACCACTGCCTTTAGCTGTTCACATCTTTTAAATGACCATGTGGTTTAAAAACAGCCTTTCTTTAATTGTAAAGCTTAATATATTTATTGAGTTTGGTGTGCCAGGGCTTTGGAATCTGTTGAGTCTGTGGGTGACCTAATGCCTTACAATGCCTAATGCTTACAAAGAGCTACCATACCCAGTAAGAGTCTGCAGGGTCACCTGGAGCTGGAAAAGATTTTCTGGACTGCAGCAAAATGAAAATGGTCAGTTGGGGAGTTATAGTGCGCTTTAAGAATAGACATGGACACTTCTGGAGTTGACACTTGTTACCTGCTTAAATAATCAGCCCAATTGCTGGATAATGGGCTGACACCATGACTGGTCAAAAATGAGAACACTAATTGCAGCGTTTTATTTCAATTCATTAGCCTTGTGTTCCCTTTTGTTGTGAAGGACTCCCTGTGAGCAGAAACCGGTAGGATTTAGGATTTGGTTTTGTTTACTTTTCTAGATTTTCTTGTCTTTGTTATTAACCTGTCTGTCGGAGTTGCCTCGATACAGCTCCAGGCACCTATCTGGCTCTTTATTGTTGTACAGCTAATTCATTTAATCTTCTCTGTGATGTGGGCTCTTAATTAAGTGGCCTAATTAACTTTTTAATTTTGTAAACTGTCAGTGTGTTAAATCCATTAGGTTTCCCCATACTGTTCTGTAGTTGAGATGGTAACTGTTATGGTTTGCAGGCTGGGCTGCTGCAGTCTTTCTTGGACGTTACCTATGCTACCTCCATTTTATGCCACTTCTTTATAAATATCCCTCCCATGAACAATCAGAGGGATGACAAAAACCTGTGTGTTTATCTTCTCAAACCTCCTCCCAGTTCATTATTATTCAACAGATATTGGCCTGATCCAAAGCCCATTGAAGTCACTGGCAGTGTTTCCATTGATTTCAATGGGTCCTGAATCAGGATTTATATGCTCTACTGGAAATAGCATGGTCTAGTGGATAGTGAATCAGGGAACCAGATTCTATTCTCACTTCTGTCATTGACCTTCTGTGTGACCTAGACCACATCACTTCACATTTCTGCACCTGTTTCCCCTTCTGTTTGTAAGTTCTTCAGGACAAGAACTCTCTCTCATTATGTATCTGCACAAACCCTAGCACAAAGGAGCTCCCATTTCAGTTGACTGCTCTAGATGATATTGTCATACAAATAATTAAATAATAATAGTAATCCAGTTTCTCTCCTGAGAACTCAATTACTCCTGCTGTTTATTTATACAAATACTGACATTTAAGTGGCCCACCATATGCTGGTGCCCCTCTTGGGAACACTTTCTCTTAGGCCTTGTCTACACTGGCAAGTTACTGTGCAGTAAAGCAACTTTCTGTGGTGTAACTCCCGAGGTGTACACACTGCCAAGCCACTTAGTGCACAGAAACTCCTCAGTTGAGTATTGCAAAAAACCCACCATGATGAGAGTTGTAAGCCTTAAAGCGCAGAGGCTCCTGCGCTGTATTGGCAGTGTAAACACATTACAGCACAGAAAGCAATCGATTGGCCTCCGGAAGTATCCCATAAACGCGCAAGTGGCCTCTCTGCTCATTGTTTTGAACTTGTCTGCCCTGGAGACATGTGCCCCTCCCCTTTCAAAGCTCCATTTCTGACAGCCATTGCATGGTGTGGTGATCTGCTCCTGGACACAAAGGAAACCATTAATATGGAATGCTCCTGCTGTTGAACACAGAGGCAGGTGAGTGTGTGCGTGCATGGGAGTGAGAGAGATTGAGATTGCTGGCCAGAGGGCTGGGGAGAGAGGCTGGTGTTGATGTCGGAGTTTCCTCCTTCCCCAGGACTGGTTGCTTCCTGCCGCTATCTGAACTTACAGGACAGCATGCTGACACACTCTCGGTCCCTCAAAACATTGTGTCTCCCCCCCTCCATACACATACACATTCCCTGTCACACACTCTGCTCCCCCCCCCCCAGCTTCAGTTGAAAAGCACCTGGAAATGTAGTAGGATGTCCAGGGAACAATGGGATTTGGAAACCTGCATCATGTGACACTGTGCCTGCCCCATGAGACATTGCAAATCCTTCCCAAAGCACCCTGTGTCCAGTTGCACAGTGGGATAGCTACCACAATGTTCTTCTCTTTGCCATTACAAGAGCTGCTAATGTGGATGCATTCCACTGTCACAAGGAGCACAGAGTTGTGGACACACAACAGCGGTTTAATTCCAGTGCTTTAATAAAAGTAGTAGAACTTGTTGCGCAGAAACTTGCCAGTGTAGACATACCCTTAAAGGTTTAAAAGAGTGACTTCATAGCATAGGCTGATCAACATTTTGACATTCTGGTTGTGCTCCAAGGATGCAGCTAATAGGTTCTAAACCCTGCCTCCAGAAAAGAAGGCACATATTTGGTCCATCATTAAAGGACAGTAATGAGTAAAATGGAAAACTGTATGCAGCATCTGTGTAACATGTATATTATTAATTAATATCTATCCTCTTTGCTGCTTTCATGTTCATTCTGAGACAGAATGGGGGGCTCACAGTATATGGATTATTAAATCTTTTTTTCTTCTTTTGAAATCTACAGAAAACCTTTATAGTGTTACTGAAATTGGATTACTGTAAAACTACAAACCTTATTTAAACATTGTGGTTCATAGAAATAATATTTTGCACATAAGAGGATCTATAATGCAGTTAGCATTGAAGGTTTTACAGGCTAGCCATCAGGCAATGCACTTCCTCTCCAATATCGAATAATTTAGGCATTGGCTACCTTTCAGAATGGCTGTGTGGCTGTCTCCCAATAAAGCACTCAGCAGAGTTTTCTCTTTGTTCTGAGAGTGATACCTTTTCAAAGATCATGGACAGTTTGTCCTGAAGAACAAAAAGCTTGTTTGTGCTAATTTTGTCTCAGCATGGCAAATGAGGAAGAGGAGAGACACTGTACTACGAAAAGAACGAGGAGTACTTGTGGCACCTTAGAGACTAACACATTTATTTGAGAATAAGCTTTCGTGGGCTAAAGCCCACTTCATCAGATGCATGTAGTAGAAAATACAGTAGGAACATATACACACATATATATATACACACAGAAAACATGAAAAAATAGGGGTTGCCATACCAGCTGTAACAAGACCAATCGATTAAGGTGGGCTATTATCAGCAGGAGAAAAAAAAATGTTTGTAGTGATAATTAGGATAATTTATCCTGCTGATAATAGCCCACCTTAATCAATTGGTCTCATTAGAGCTGGTATGGCAACCCCCATTTGTTCATGTTTTCTGTGTATAGCTATATATCTTCCTACTGTATTTTCCACTACATGCATCTGATGAAGTGGGCTTTCGCCCATGAAAGCTTATGCTCCAATAAATTTGTTCATCTCTAAGGTGCCACAAGTACTCCTCGTTCTTTCTGCTGATACAGACTAACATGGCTACCACTCTGAAACCTGTACTACAAAAGGAGACAATAAAATAGAGAGTATTATTGGTAAAATATTTGGGTGAGAAAATACGTAGGCATGATAATAAGCTACGAGAGGAAAGCTTATGTATACTTTTAGCATAAATATTGAAAAAAGAATGCCGATTTGTCAATAAGAATGCATCTTAAGGATGACTGGATAACAGCATGAAATTTACTTACAGAATTTGTTACAATAAGACAACAGAAAGTGATTCATTGTGAATTACATTGAAAATTTGAAAGATGTTTTTTTTTTCCCCTCAGGGAGGCAGAATTGAACACAAGTGTACAGTTCTTAAGATAAGTCATAGATTCTAAGGCCAGAAGGGACTATGATGGCACTGTTACAGTCATACAATTTTTTTTTTTTAAGCGTGAAGGTAGGGTACGCTCTAAGAAGAAATGTTGGATTGTTGTCAACTTTATTATGCAGTTTCTTCTGAGAGATGCAATTGCAAATAGTAATAGAGTTTACTCTTGACCTTAATCTTTCTTAAGAGAGTCAATTCTTAGAGCACAGTTACTTCCTGGGAATTGGGCATTTGTTTCTGGGCTCAGATTTCTGAAAGAAAAAATTGCCTGCATGCATTTGTGAGCATTTATGTTCAGTGGCTGGTTTACTGAGTTTAAACACAACAAGAATATATCTAGATTCTATGTCACTGATTTCTCTTAAAGCAGGAAACTGGCCTGGCATCTGATACTGCTGTGCAGCAGAGAGGTCACAATATAAATGTAAAACTGCCACTGAATTCAATGGAAGGAGAGTTATGCTTAGGCTGAGCAGTTCTGAAAAGCTCACCATACTTTCAAAAATGCATGTAAATAATGTATTAGTTTGTGCCTGAGATCATCCTGCGATTTTGTGTATGTAAGAGAGAGTGTAAAGGGGCTGGAGCTATATATACAGTTACACAAGCATGTTAACTTTGCCACTGAAAATGTCACTGAATAACCAACACACACCAAAGAAGCCACCGTCTCTGTACCTTCCTCATCTGATACCACAGTTCTGTAGGATGATACTAAACTGGGAGGAGTGGTAGATACGCTGGAGGAGAGGGATAGGATACAGAAGGAGCTAGACAAATTGGAGGATTGGGCCAAAAGAAATCTGATGAGGTTCAATAAGGATAAGTGCAGGGTCCTGCACTTAGGACGGAAGAACCCAATGCACAGCTACAGACTAGGGACCGAATGGCTAGGCAGCAGTTCTGCAGAAAAGGACCTAGGGGTGACAGTGGACGAGAAGCTGGATATGAGTCAGCAGTGTGCCCTTGTTGCCAAGAAGGCCAATGGCATTTTGGGATGTATAAGTAGGGGCATAGCGAGCAGATCGAGGGACGTGATCGTTCCCCTCTATTCGACATTGGTGAGGCCTCATCTGGAGTACTGTGTCCAGTTTTGGGCCCCACACTACAAGAAGGATGTGGATAAATTGGAGAGAGTCCAGCGAAGAGCAACAAAAATGATTAGGGGTCTGGAACACATGACTTCTGAGGAGAGGCTGAGGGAGCTGGGATTGTTTAGCCTGCAGAAGAGAAGAATGAGGGGGGATTTGATAGCTGCTTTCAACTACCTGAAAGGGGGTTCCAAAGAGGATGGCTCTAGACTGTTCTCAATGGTAGCAGATGACAGAACGAGGAGTAATGGTCTCAAGTTGCAGTGGGAGAGGTTTAGATTGGATATTAGGAAAAACTTTTTCACTAAGAGGGTGGTGAAACACTGGAATGCGTTACCTAGGGAGGTGGTAGAATCTCCTTCCTTAGAGGTTTTTAAGGTCAGGCTTGACAAAGCCCTGGCTGGGATGATTTAACTGGGAATTGGTCCTGCTTCGAGCAGGGGGTTGGACTAGATGACCTTCTGGGGTCCCTTCCAACCCTGATATTCTATGATTCTTACTGAGGAAAAACCACCACTGACCTCAATAAGAGTTTTAGCATAGTCACTCCTGGAACAGTCTGTACTTTCAACAAATCTCAGAAAAGTCACAGGCTTATTCAGCTGTACTGAAAACACTGCAAGCACAACAAAACAGCAGAGAGGCTAATACAGGGAGTTTGCCTGGGATCTGTCCGTGAGGAGGTATGATATGTGCTGCATTAGGTGGGCTGTGTCGGTGAGTATCTGAGTGTCAGTTACAGGGACAGTTTGTCAGTTTGACCGTGTGCTTGATTGTTTGAAAAGTGTGAATTGGGAGTGCTTTGTTCCAAGTGGGCCTTGAGTGGTCCTGACTACTATCAAAAGGCAGTCAGCTGCAAAACAACTGAGCGGTGAACAGCGGAGAGGCTAACAGAGGGAGTTTGACTGGGAGTTCGCCTGGGGAGAGCCCACTGAGGCTTTCATCTTGCAGGCTTCTGAGTAGTTACAACAACACCTGAGGAAGCTCTTAAAAGGAAGATAATATGGATGGTGAGCGATCAGCTGTTGTGACCTGCACAGGATGTGCCATGTTTGTCTTTCTTCCACAGGACAGAAGCGACTTTGTCTGAACAAAGTGCAAGCTGGTCTCCATATTGGAAGAGATGGTTCAATGTCGGGAGAAACAAGTATCGACCCTGCATTGCATAAGAGAAACTGAAGATTTCTTAGACAGATGTCAGGATATGCTTCTATGGGCGCAACATTCTGAAGATTCAGAGCAGGCTGCGCAGCGGGGACAGAAGGACGGTGAAGAAATTTGGCAGAACGTGACCTCCAGAAGAAGAAAGAGGAGTGTCCATGTACGAGCAAGGCAGATACAGGTGAGCAACTGTTTTCATGTTCTCTCCACAGGTACTAATGCAGAGAGTGGATAGATGATACATCTGAGGGAAGGGAGCAGAAGAAGACTCCACCGATTGGAAGGCATGAGATGCACTGTCTTAGGGATGGGGGTTCCACGACCACACTGCTCCCAAGAGAAGGAGGTGGGTGGTGATGATCAGGGACTCACTCGTAAGGGGGACTGAGTCGTGTATCTGCCATCCTGACCGGGAAAGATGAGAAGTATGCTGCTTGCCAGGAGCTAGGATTCACGATGTGACAGAGAGATTGCAGAGACTCATCAAGCCCTTGGATCACTACCCCTTCCTGCTTCTCCATGTGGGCACCAATGATACTGCCAAGAATGATCTTGAGCAGATCACTGCAGACTATGTGGCTCTCGGAAGAAGGATAAAGAAGTTTGAGGCGCAAGTGGTGTTCTCGTCCATCCTCTCTATGGAAGGAAAAGGCCTGGGTAGAGACAATCGAATCGTGGAAGTCAACAAATGGCTACGCAGTGGTGTTGAAGAGAAGGCTTTGGATTCCTTAAACATGGGATGGTGTTCCAAGAAGAAGGATTGCTAGGCAGAGACGGGCTCCACATAACAAAGAGAGGGAAGAGCACTTTTGCAAGCAGGCTGGCTAACCTAGTGAGGAGGGCTTTAAACAAGGTTCACTGGGGGAAGGAGACCAAAGCCCTGAGGTAATTGGGGAAGTGGGATCCCGGGAGGAAGCACAAGCGGGAGAGTGCAAGAGGGGAGGACTCCTGCCTCATACTGAGAAAGCAGGATGATCAGTGTGTTATCTTAAGTGATTATACACAAATGCAATAAGCCTGGGAAACAAGCTGGGAGAACTGGAAGTCCTGGCACAGTCAAGGAATTATGATGTGATTGGAATAACAGAATTGGTGAGATAACTCACATGACTGGAGTACTGTCATGGATGGATATAAGCTGTTCAGGAAGGACAGGCAGGGCAGAAAAGGTGGGGGAGTTGCACTGTATGTAAGAGAGCAGTATGACTGCTAAGAGCTCAAGTATGAAACTGCAGAAAAACCCGAGAGTCTCTGGATTAAGTTTAGAAGTGTGAGAAACAAGGGTGATGTCGTGGTGGGAGTCTGCTATAGACTACCAGACCAGAGGGATAAGGTGGACGAGGCTTTCTTCCAGCAACTAACAGAAGTTACTAGATTGCAGGCCCTGGTTCTTATGGGGGACTTCAATCACCCCGATATCTGCTGGGAGAGCAATACAGCGGTGCACAGACAATCCAGGAAGTTTTTGGAAAGTGTAGAGAAAAAATTTGTGATGCAAGTGCTGGAGGAAACAACTAGGGGAAGAGTTCTTCTTGACCTGCTGCTCACAAACAGGGAAGGATTAGTAGGAGAAGCAAAAGTGGATGGGAACCTGGGAGGCAGTGACCATGAGATGGTAAAGTTCAGGATCCTGACACAAGGAAGAACGGAGAGCAGCAGAATACGGACCCTGGAATTCAGAAAAGCAGACTTTGACTACCTCAGGGAACTGATGGGTAGGATCCCCTGGGAGAATAACATCTCCTGGGAAAGGAGTCCAGGAGAGCTGACTTATTTTGAAGAATCCTTATTGAGGTTGCAGGAACAAACCATCCTGACATGTAGAAAGAATAGTAAATATGGCAGGTGACCAGCTTGGCTTAACAATGAAATCCTTGCTGCTCTTAAATACAAAAAAGAAGCTTACAAGAAGTGGAAGATTGGACAAATGACCAGGGATGAGTATGAAAATATTGCTCAGGCATGCAGGAGTGAAATCATAGAATCATAGAATATCAGGGTTGGAAGGGACCCCAGAAGGTCATCTAGTCCAACCCCCTGCTCGAAGCAGGACCAATTCCCAGTTAAATCATCCCAGCCAGGGCTTTATCAAGCCTGACCTTAAAAACCTCTAAGGAAGGAGATTCTACCACCTCCCTAGGTAACGCATTCCAGTGTTTCACCACCCTCTTAGTGAAAAAGTTTTTCCTAATATCCAATCTAAACCTCCCCCACTGCAACTTGAGACCATTACTCCTTTTTCTGTCATGTGCTACCACTGAGAAGAGTCTAGATCCATCCTCTTTGGAACCCCCTTTCAGGTAGTTGAAAGCAGCTATCAAATCCCCCCTCATTCTTCTCTTCTGCAGGCTAAATAATACCAGTTCCCTCAGCATCTCCTCATAAGTCATGTGCTCCAAGCCCCTAATTATTTTTATTGCCCTTCGCTGGACTCTTTCCAATTTTTCAACATCCTTCTTGTACTGTGGGGCCCAAAACTGGACACAGTACTCCAGATGAGGCCTCACCAATGTCGAATAGAGGGGAACGATCACGTCCCTCGATCTGCTCACTATGCCCCTACTTATACATCCCAAAATGCCATTGGCCTTCTTGGCAACAAGGGCACACTGCTGACTCATATCCAGCTTCTCATCCACTGTCACCCCTAGGTCCTTTTCCGCAGAACTGCTGCCTAGCCATTCGGTCCCTAGTCTGTAGCTGTGCATTGGGTTCTTCCGTCCTAAGTGCAGGACCCTGCACTTATCCTTATTGAACCTCATCAGATTTCTTTTGGCCCAATCCTCCAATTTGTCTAGCTCCTTCTGTATCCTATCCCTCCCCTCCAGCGTATCTACCACTCCTCCCAGTTTAGTATCATCCGCAAATTTGCTGAGAGTGCAATCCACACCATCCTCCAGATCATTTATGAAGATATTGAACAAAACCGGCCCCAGGACCGACCCTTGGGGCACTCCACTTGATACCGGCTGCCAACTAGACATGGAGCCATTGATCACTACCCGTTGAATCAGGAAGGCCAAATCACACCTGAAGTTGCAGCTAGCAAGGGATGTTAAGAGTAACAAGAAGGGTTTCTTCAGATATATTAGCAACAAGAAGAAGGTTAAGGAAAGTGTGGGCCCCTTACTGAGTGAGGGAGGCAACCTAGTGACAGAGGATGTGGAAAAAGCTAATATACTCAATCCTTATTTTGCCTCTGTCTTCACGATCAAGATCAGCTCCCATACTACTGCCCTGGGCAGCACAGTATGGGGAGGAGGTGACCAGCCCTCTGTGGAGAAAGAAGTGGTTTGGGACTATTTAGAAAAGCTGGATGAGCACAAGTCCATGGGGCCGGATGTGCTGCATCCGAGGGTGCTAAGGGAGTTGGCTGATGTGATTGCAGAAGCTATTGGCCATTATCTTTGAAAACTCATGGCGATTGGGGGAGGTCCTGGATGACTGGAAAAAGGCTAATGTAGTGCCCATCTTTAAAAAGGGGAAGAAGGAGGATCCAGGGAACTACAGGCTAGTCAGCCTCACCTCAGTCCCTGGAAAAAACATGGAACAGGTCCTCAAGGAATCAATTCTGAAGCACTTAGAGGAGAGGAAAGTGATCAGGAACAGTCAGCATGGATTCACCAAGGGCAAGTCATGTCTGACTAACCTAATTGCCTTCTTTGACAAGATAAATGGCTCTGTGGATGAGGGGAAAGCAGTGGACCTGTTATTCCTTGACTTAAGCAAAGCTTTTGATACGGTCTCCCACAGTATTCTTGCCAGCAAGTTAAATAACTATGGGCTGGATGAACGGACTGTAAGGTGGATAGAAACCTGGCTAGATTATTGGACTCAGTGGGTAGTGATCAACGGCCCCATGTCTAGTTGGCAGCCAGTATCAAGCGGAGTGCCCCAAGGGTTCGTCCTGGGGCTGGTTTTATTCAATATTTTCATTATTGATCTGGAGCATGGTGTGGATTACATCCTCAGCAAGTTTGCAGAGGACACTAAACTGGGAGGAGTGGTAGATATGCTGGAAGGTAGTGATAGATACAGAGGGACCTAGACAAATTAGAGGAGTGGATGAATGAATCTGATGAGGTTCAACAAGGACAACTTATGATGCACTTAGGATGGAAGAATCCCATTCACTGCTACTGACTAGGGACTGAGTGGCTAGGCAGCAGTTCTGCAGAAAAGGACCTAGGGGTTATGGTGGACAAGAAGCTGGATATGAGTCAACAGTGTGCCCTTTTTACCAAGAAGGCTAATGGCATATTGGGCTGTTGTAGCGAAGCGATGACTCACCAGTGCAGCTCCTCCTGCTGGCTGTCTCGGGACTTAGCTCTCCAGTCTAAGGAGTGCCCTCTGCAGGCTGGTGTCTCGCCTGCCACGAGCCCCCGTCCCTTCCGGACTCTGGTGCCCTTTACCTTGGGGTTCTGCTCCAGCAGTCCCCACACTCTGGGTCTCCCCTCCCAGGGGAACCCCCAACTCTCTAAACCCACCTTGCCTCAGTGGCTACTGCCAGTCATCATCTAGCCCTATTCTCTGGGGCAGCCTGTAATGGGCACTCATCACTGGCAATCGGTTAGGACCTGCTGCCTTTGCCTATCCTCCAGCTGCCCCTCTGCAGCCCCAGTACCTTTTCATAGGCATTCATCAAGGCCTGAATCCGGGGGGTTTACCGGGCTGGAGCTCCCTAGCCCTATTCCCCAGTACTGCCTCAGCTCAGGTACCTTACTCCCAGGCAGCTAGCCCTTCTCACTCCAGGGCTAGAGTGAGACTCTTCCAGCTCCTGCCCCCCAGCCTTCTTATAAGGGCCAGCTGGGCCCTGATTGAGCTGACCACAGCTGTGGCTGCTTCTCCCAATCAGCCTAGCTTTTCTCAGCCACAGCCCTCTCCAGGGCTGCTTTTACTGTTGGCTGCCCTAGGCAGCCCTGTCCTAGGGCTGTTTTAACCCCTTCAGGGCCGGAGCGGGGTGACCACCCCGCTACAGTTGTATAAGTAGGAACATTGCCAGCAGATAGAGGGACGTGATCATTCCCCTCTATTCGGCATTGGTGAAACCTCATCTGGAGTACTCTGTCCAGTTTTGGGCCCCACAGTACAAGAAGGATGTTGAAAAATTGGAAAGAGTCCAGTGAAGGGCAATAAAAATAATTAGGGGCTTGGAGCACATGACTTATGAGGAGATGCTGAGGGAACTGGGATTATTTAGTCTGCAGAAGAGAAGAATGAGGGGGGATTTGATAGCTGCTTTCAACTACCTGAAAGGGGGTTCCAAAGAGGATGGATCTAGACTCTTCTCAGTGGTAGCACATGACAGAAAAAGGAGTAATGGTCTCAAGTTGCAGTGGGGGAGGTTTACGTTGGAGATTAGGAAAAACTTTTTCACTAGGAGGGTGGTGAAGCACTGGGATGGATTACCTAGGGAGGTGGTGGAATCTGCTTCCTTAGAGGTATTTAAGGTCAGGCTTGACAAAGCCCCGGCTGGGATGATTTAGTTGGGGATTGGTCCTGCTTTGAGCAGGGGGTTGGACTAGATGACCTTCTGAGGTCCCATCTAACCCTGATATTCTATGATTCTATGATGCTAAAACAAAAACAAAAAACAAAAATCCACAGCCTCCATAGAATGCAATACAGGAATAATATTAACTGAGGTTCAAACTACAGTAGATTGTTCATTTTCTGGACATGAGATAAAAATTGATTTTGGAACCAGCCTTGCTTAAGTGACTTCAGAATGTAAATCTTAAGAAGAAATACCACTCAACTCCTGAATGAAATATCAAAGAGCCAAATACAGCACATTGATTAATTTGTGTCATGTCAAAGAAGATTTCCAAGATAAAAGATCCATACAAAATGTTGTAATATAAATACATTACTCTGCCCTCTTTCCTACAACTTTGAAAATAGATATGTAATAAAAAATACAGTTTTCAGAGTAGCAGCCGTGTTAGTCTGTATCCGCAAAAAGAAAAGGAGGACTTGTGGCAACTTAGAGACTAACAAATGTATTTGAGCATAAGCTTTCATGAGGTACAGCTCACTCCGATGAAGTGAGCTGTAGCTCACGAAAGCTTATGCTCAAATACATTTGTTTGTCTCTAAGGTGCTACAAGTCCTCCTTTTCTTTAAAAAAAAATACAGTATATACTTACTGCAGATACCATAACAAAATTAAAATCAATATCCCCCCACCTCTCTCTTCTGCTTTTATCCCAAACTTGTCCTAGCTCATATCTTTCTAGGGTCGTCCTGTAAGTACAATACTTTTTTTTTACTTATTTATTGTATTAATAAAATAATCTTTTATAATATGCATTGAAATTTGCTGCACTCAGAGCCACTAAAATCAGTGAGAGTTTCTTCACTAATTGGGCATTGGTTCAGGCCAAGAAAGCACAAGAACATGCACCTAGATGTCCCAGTGCAGTTTGGATCCCTATTGTGACAGATGCTGCACAAACGAATACTGAGACATGGCCTCTGCTCCAGAGAGTTTACAGGCTTAAATTTTTAGAGGTTAATGGTGGTTCTCAGAGCCTCCATTTTTAAGTATCCAACCTGAGACATCTTAAATGGGCTAGATTTTCAAGCAAGTGCTGAGCAGTGGTTGGCTGAAAGTCAGGTGTCTCAAGTTGAGCACTCAAAAACTGAGGCCTTCAATTAAATTAACAAGAGAGATAAAAGAATCATCATCATCCCCATTTTACAGATGGTAAACTGAGGCACAGAAAAATTTAGGGTGGGATTTTCAAAGCCACATTGGGATTTAATAGCAAAAGTTCATTTACGTGACTTCTGAAAATCTCCCCCCAAGTGACTTGCCCAAGTTCACACAGGAAGTCTGTGACAGAGCCAGATAATGAACCCAAGTCTTCTGAGTTCCAGTCTAGCTGCTTAATGAGAAGACAGTCCTACTCTTCATGCCTGTCTGGCTCTTGATGAGGAGGAAAATTTACAATTTTTAATCAAAAAAACACACACAGCATTCTTGTATTCAAACTCTTATAAGAATGAGCTTTATTTCTCCAATTATTTATTTATGACTGTGATAAAAAATAATATCTCATGCCTAAAACAAAACTTCGAAAAACAAAATAAAAGAGAAAAAAAATGACTGAAAGCTGATTTCAAGCACCACATTGTTTTAATATAATTGTTTTTTTTAAATCCTATATCATGATTGCAAAAGTCCATTTTTGCACAGAAGATCTTTTAAACATATATGTATGAGATGAGGAAACATAAGAATCCCAAGTACGTAGGGTGGCAAGTAGGTAAAAATAAAACCCTATTCAACCATGCTAAAATGCACCACAAATAATATTACTAATAAAGAAAGGTTATACAGCTGAAGGGTATATCACATGGTGGTTTTTCTTTGAACCTCATCAGTTTCAATCGGCTTGATCTTACATCACCCACATTTCATTTTGAATTTGGGATTCAGTTGAGCCCCAAACCTGATATAAAAAAGGGAACTTTAAAACATATACCCGCACATAATACTAGCTCTTTGATCCAAATCCTATTGTGAGACTACTATGGCCATTGGATTGCACTGTTTGGTATTTAAACCACTCAAATTTATAAAAAGAAAAGGAGTACTTGTGGCACCTTAGAGACTAACCAATTTACAGGTTTCAGAGTAACAGCCGTGTTAGTCTGTATTCACAAAAAGAAAAGGAGTACTTGTGGCACCTTAGAGACTAACCAATTTACAGGTTTCAGAGTAGCAGCCGTGTTAGTCTGTATTCGCAAAAAGAAAAGGAGTACTTGTGGCACCTTAGAGACTAACCAATTTTGGTTAAATTTTGGTTAAATTGGTTAGTCTCTAAGGTGCCACAAGTACTCCTTTTCTTTTTGCGAATACAGACTAACACGGCTGTTACTCTGAAACCTGTCAAATTTATAAGTCAGGGAAGATTTTGTTTGTTTACAGATTTCAGCAGCTTTTCAAGAAATATGGTGTGAACTTCATGTCTGTAAAGAAACCTGGAAGCAGGTTAATTTTGCATGACAATAATATTCTGAGCTCTATCCTCTTCCCCCAAATGCATGCAGTGTGGGGATTACGTTACTTACTCTCACCTTTTTGCTCCCCCCACCAAACCTCTCATTTTACAAGAACAAATCTACCTTTCTTTTAAAATGTGCTATACTATTTGCTTTAGATTTCCTTCCCTTAGTGAAATTTTAGAGGCTTGTCAAAACAACTGTGAAATGCCATTTAGGGGGCAAAAACTGCTTCAAAAATGTGACTGTGTTGCACTTCTGAAGCAAACTGTAAAAATGGAGGTTGGCAATAAGAAATTTAAGTGTGTCACGCAAACTCCACTATTGTATAATGACTCAGAATAGGAAGCATGAATAAAAACCGTGTGCTTTTGTCATTTCTATTCATGTGTGAAAATATTTTGTGAGGAGGTTGGAACAAAGGAAAGGGCTTTAGAAAGCAGATTTGCTAAAGGCATATTAGAGAAAGGTGCTGAGCCTTATTTTGTAGTGTGTGAATTGTAGATATCTTGGAAAGAAATCTCAGATCCCATGGTTGGGAATAGATTTTAGTTTGGATTGTACACTCACAACCCAGTTTTGATTTACTGATGCTGAAAGCGTGCAAAATGTCATCATTGCTCTGGTCCAGTCTCTGAAAAGGATTGAGGGTTTTGGTTGGGATGGGTTTCCAATATGTGTGTACGCAATCAGTGTTTCCAATATATAGTGAGAAATATCATTTTGGACACTGCACTGCACTGTTTTGAGCTCCCAGCCCCTGCATTTCTCCCAACCCCAAATCAGCTCCACCCACCCAGCCACAGAACAATTCTACACCTTTCTTGTGCCCAAGCCCCACATTTGCCTCAAGGCCCCTGGACTTCTGCTCCTCCTGCAGTTACAGAGGTTCTTTCTTCTCTCCCTTCCATGTCTGGAGGGAGGCAGCTCCAAGGGGGTTCTCCTCTCCATATTCCCAAGCCTGGTGTCACAGAGAATGACAAGAAGTGGAAAACAGCAGAAGGGAGCAATCCATCTCCACAAAGTTGGAGTAGGGGATGAGAGAGTCGAGCGTCCTCAGAGGCTGTGCTGTTTGTGCTCCTACCTCCTTTCTTTTGAAAGTGATACTAGCTGCTCTCACTCTACCCTCCCCCACCCAACATTTCCTCTTGGCTCCATAGGGGAGGAGGAGAGAGCCCTTCCTGCTTCTTACAGCAACCCTGATTGGCTGTTCTTTCCCAGCAGGTGGGGAGGGCAGACAATCAGACAGATCTTTCCCTTGGACAGTCTGAAATAATATGAAGACCGGAGTTTCTCAGTGCTGAAAGATGTCCCAAAGTGATCCATGCTTAGCCTTGAAAGGACTAGATTTTTACTGGTAAACATTTGTATACATACTCAAAGAAACCAGCGAAAAAATGTTTCCATCAATAATAATCAGAATTTACCTATCGGCAAATAAAGAAGAGTGCTGCTTGATTACTTGTTAGAATTTGATTTAAGATGATTAATTGTATATATTTTGAAATGTGATGTTGACAATTTGTGTTTTAACAGTTATAATTTTTTTACTTTTTGCATCTCAATATTCACTGTCATTAAATAATTGACTGACCCCCTCCCCTCCATTGTCTGATCCCAATAAACTGCTTACAGTTGTGAACATTTAAGTCAATAAAAATACCAAAAAAAGCTTAAAATGCATATTTTTATGCAACTGTGAACTTTGAAACCAATACAAATATAAAAAATAAAAACCAGTATTAACTGTCAAAATCATAAAAATATAAACGTTGAATGTTTCCACTCCTATTTAGAAGCAGCACTGAGATCAAGGACAGCTACTTGGCAGCTTCTTAGTAGCTTTTGAAAATTTTGCCATTTATTTATATACTTAAAAATATATTTAGGAGTTTAGACTAGTTTTTAAATTCTTGGCCCTGATGCTTAATTGCATGTGTGCAGGTTAGTTTTACATTTTTGAAGATCAGACTCCAAATCCCAAGAGCTGTCTGACGAAAATGATGTACAATTTTTGACCCTTAAAAACAAAAGAAAACAAGAACAAACAACGACAACAACAAAAACCACTGGAAAACCAAAAGATTTCTAGATTAGCAACAAAAAATATAAGCAAAGCGGAAGTTGAGTCTGGCCTATCCAGCCTACCACATTTGAACATACTAAAGCATAATAAATAAACCATAATATTTATATGTGGCTTCACATTTGCAGATACAGTCTTCTGAGCAGAATTGTGGTCCCATAACAACAACAGATGATACTGACAATATCTACCTAGCATTGTCTATTATAACACTGAAATGACAAGCAAAACAGATGTGTAATTTAGTGCACAGAAACTTTGCACTATTAAACTTCTGGGTTTTGTCTGCAAATAATTTGTAAGAAGTTTAAGTAATATGATTAAGTGTAAAAGTATGAGCACATATAGCAACCAAAGAGGCATAAAGTTTTAAGAGGCATAAGAGACTGCTGTGGCCTATTATCACTGTAATTCTTTTTTTGTTGTGACAAAGTACTCTAACTACTATCTATTTCTAGTGCCAAATAGTGTTTTTGTTCACTTAACCTTATCTGGGTAAATGGAATATAAACATGCCAATCCATTTTGAATAGTCTCTTAAATTCATTTAGAGCTCACAGTAGAATGTCTCACTTTTTAAATCCTAAATGTATATACTTCCTTGTAGTGCTAACAGAGTTGGTCTTTACTTTTTATGCGACAAAGCATTTGATTAATCCCTTGAAAACACATCAAGATTACAGCCCTTTATTCTTACTTGCATTACCGGCACATTAGACTGCCAGGAAAGAGATAACATTCAATTACAGAAAAACAAATGAAGATTCAGGATAGACACTTAAAGTTCTGTCTTTTGAATATAGACATTATTTGCCAATCACCACCGACTGATTTTATTTCTGTTCAGACTAAAGCAATTAAAGAGGTAGGATGATACTTATGTCATAATTGTATTTATGAAATACAAATGAAAAGTGAAAACTCAAAGTAATAAAAACTCAGTTGCTGCATTTTATTATTAAAAGGACACTCTACCTACACCCCTGGAACTAGTCAGCTGAAATTTTCCATGAACTGAAGTGATCCAGTACAAAATGGTTATAATGCCTATACAAGGTAATGTAGGACATTACACAGAGTGAGGGACACAGGCCCAGATTTATCACTTGATCACTTGCACAGATCTCCCAATCTCAGTGGGCCTATTGTATTAGAGAGAATATATGGGCTAAAGGTGTTGTTACCAGATTTGCCCATTACTTTGGGGTATGCTCATTTATTAGGGTTACTCTTCCGGGGGGGCGGAGGTGGGGGAGTTCTGTAATTCTTTCAGTGTATTACTTGTGTCACTTGTTGTTTTCATACGGAGCTTTGCTTCTCCCTTCTGCAAGTTCCGTCCCAATGGAACTATCCTGCAGGACCTCGGTTCCCCAGGGCTGGGTTCTGCCAGCCCCAGAATCAGATGAACACACACACGCACATTAACAGAGCGCATCTGAGCAGACTGGGTCATTCAGCACTTCCCAGCTATCCCTTATATGTCCCTGGACTTAGCAGGCTGGGTCGAATGGCATTTCCAAGCTGCCACCCTCACTTGCCACGGGCACTACACCCGAATAAAGTATGCCTGAGCAAGCTGGGTCGAGCAGCACTTTCAAGCTGCCACCCTTATATGCCATACTATACTGTTACTATATGTTTCTATTGGATGAGGCAAATCTCAGATATGCACCTTGCAGGGGGTGATGAGATTTGTGATAGCTTTTTCTTTCTGGGGGAGTTTATTCCACAGACTCAGTCCAGCACAGAGAAACTTCCATCTCATGCGTGGATGAGTTTTACCATTATTGTTGAGAGGTCCATTGTGCCATAGAAGCAAAAGTGTGAACTTTGGTCTTCATCCCAAAACTTCAGTTCATCTTTTCTGTGACCTGGATGCAAACCATGGAGCACCTTGAAGATAAGGACTGAGACCTGGAACTCAGCTAAATATTTAATGAGAAGTCAGTGTAGAGAGCAGAGGACAGGCTTGATGTGCTTGTGGTAGCATGTGTCACTGAAGAAACATGATGTAGTGTTGTCTGCCAGTTGGAGGGTCTTAACCACTGAAGGCTTTATGCTCAAGTATATTGCATGGCTGTAGTCCAGTGGAGAGGTGACAAAGGCATGAATAACCAAGGTCAGGTCTTCATCCACCAGGGTGGGATGGAGTTCCTTGTCAAATGGAGATGATATAAAGCAGTGATACTCAGTCCTCAGTTATTCAAGAGCCAAATTAGCAATCAGTATTACCCAAGAAAGCCATAGTAGTTTGAATTCATTGTTTATATATATATATATATATTCTTATAGGAAAATGACTGACCAAGTATTCTACAAATGGCTAATAACATAGTAAAAGCATTCTGATTGATTAATAACTTTGATTGGTTAATAATTAAATCACACAGTGTTTTAATGTCATGTTCTGCAAAGAACGGCAGAAGACACATGAAAGATACAGCTTCTGAGCCTCAGTCTAAGTATCTCTGATATAGAGTATTACTCATGGATGCTATGTGAGAGCTCAGAGTTAAAAAATTTGTTTGCATACAGGTAATAAAAACGGCAGTGTACAATAAGCCTATATATATTTAACTCACTGGATGGATCATTCAAATTAATAAAATTTTATTTTAGTATGTTCTTGGTGATAACATACATTTCTGTAACACAAGGATACTTTTGCCTGTGCAGTATCCTGGCATTAAATAAAGTCCATTTGTTTTTTAACATGCATGTTTTCTGGAAGCTGATCTGCCTGTGTAAAAGGACAACATACTCAAAATTAGCACACTCTGCCTCTCAGAGCATTTAAAAGTGAGGAGGATACTCAGCTAGGATGTCAAGGCCATTTCAAACCATTCTTTAAAACTACTTAAAAAAATCAAAGCCCAACCTTACCAATTGTTTATATTTTGAAATATGCAGTTTTTGAAAAAAAGACAGCAATCTTCCTAGTTCAAGTGAGCCCCTGAGACAGTTTTCTGATACAGGAAGCAAAGAAAAAAAGTTAACGCACAATGATTAGTGATGGGAAACTGTATTTCCAGAACTACATTTCTCACTTGAAGAACGCAGAAAAGATCAATTCATTCTTCAGTCCTGTTCAACATCTATATGCAGTCACTAAATGAAGTGGTCAGATGACATAGACTCATGTGCCAGCAATATGCAAATGACACATAGGTCTGTGTATTCTTGTCACCATCAACATAATGGCTCAGTACTTTGGAGTACGCTCATTTATTGGGGTTAATAATGGATTGAGCTCAGCTCATGGATGAAGAACAGCTGGTTGAAACTGAACTTCTGCTAGTCAGAGGTGATGCTGAGGGGCAGAGTAAAACATTTTTAAGAGTTTGCAGCCACAGTGCTGTCTGTTTTCATTGAAGGTACATACCTTGGATCACTCAATGATTGCCTGTTCTGTACATTTCCTCTGAAGCACATGGTATTGGTCACTGTCAGAAGACAGGATACTGGAATATATGGACCACTGGTCTGACCCATTATGGCCATTCTTATGTTCTTATGTACCCAGAATTGGTCAATTCAATGCATAGTTTAGGAGTGCTCCTAGATTATTTTTTTCATACCAAACACCCACATACCAGCATCCATAAGTTACCCTTTCTACCATCTGTAGTTTGTTAAGATAATCCTTCCCATCCTGACATTGACCTGGCCTTGGTTATTCACACCTTGGTCACCTCTCGGCTTGACTGCAGCAATGTGATATACCCAAGCATGAAGCCTTCAGTGCTTAGGAAAGCACACTTGGTTCAGAACACTCTAGGAAACAAGCTGCATAGCTGTTTGTGTGATGAATGCCAACATCATCAAAAGCAAGGCGGATGCCCCCAGGGAAAGGGTGCAAGCGAGGTGCCAGGTCTGCGGGCTCCCTGCACACACAAATTATAAATGTTTGTATTCTAACTGCCCGAACTGGATCCCTACACTCTGATGGAATCCAAGCTGTACATGGACTCCTGACCCCAACCTTTCTCTTTTACAACCATTACAGGAAGAGATGAAAAAGGAGACTGTAATTTCTAAAGCAAAACTAAATCTCTGTGTCCTTAGATACCCACCCCCATTAAGACACAACTGCCTTTTTCTGGAAAGCATTATGGCAGGAGAAGGTAGTCCAAAAAAAGTGTCAGGTATTCATGCACCCTCTTCATCACTTATGTAAGAGTGGTCCAGAAATCCCTGCACATCTGTACTTCAGTCAAACACATGCAGAAATGTTCCTGTCCTCTTTAGCAGATCAGGGATGTATCAGTGTTAATAAAGACTGTAGTGGTGATATAAAAATAGCACAACATAAAAATAGCATGACTTCTGGTGATTATTATGTAGTAAAGGGAAACTTGTAAAACTCATATTTGTTGGCACTGATTTCCAGAGCCAGTATAACTCAGCTGTTGTGACACTATAATGTTTTGTTGTATGAGTATGACCTTGGGAAGCAGAGTACCCAAGGGATAATTCAATCAGAGACACCAAGGAAGTAAATCATCTTTTCCTGGGATTATACACAGTTGTGGTACAATTCTATATATGCTAATGAAAATCATTTTTTCCAAGATCTAGTTGTCTACATAGATTCAGAACTTGTAAGACTATTTGTGTGTAATAGTACCATCTAATAACTCCCAACACCATTATATTATCCTATTTTTCCTCCAACATATCACATCCCTTTAATTTGATAAAGGCATTCCTTTCAGAATGTCCATTGATTGAATTGTCCTAATTCTTCTTCTTTCCCTGTGGCAGAAAATAGGGAAGGCAAGATGAGCACAGATTACCCCCATCATCATGCCTCATTCAATATATGTGACTCACAGACATGGGTTCTTCCTGGGAGAATGGTTTCTTGGTATGACAGCAGCTGCGGGAGTGGAGGTTGTGAAACATGCTAGCAAACGTAGACTGAGTGCCTACCTCCTCCTCTTTGGCCTAGGTCATCCTGCACATGCTCTCTGACTGGGGAAAAATGTGCCTATCTTTTCTATTTCTCACTATGGGCACTGAAGTGTCCTGCAAAGGACAATTCTGCTGCTGTGAAGGTAGTGTTGGGAAGATTTTTGTTGTCTGTGGCTACTATACATTCCCCTCCACTGTGTCATTTCTCTCCCATTGCTTTTCCTTTCAGATGTAGTTATGTGATTCCTTTGAGGTGGTTCAGTTGGAAAGGTGTTCTTTTAGTTCATACAATCCACAGTTAAGACAAGACAGCATCACTTATGACACAACCATTCTGAAGAAGGGCCTTGTCTTAGTTACCCATCTCCACAACATTTGCAGGGGAGAGAGGAGAAGACTGGCCTCAACCATCCTTCTGCCAAGTCACAGGAGATGGTCCTGAGTTCATATATGCCTCCCTTAGTTCCAAACTAATGCACTTTGCACCTGTCATCTGCCCTTGATGCTCCTGACCTCGGTTCTTCACTGTTCAATGTTTTTCTACCTTTTCTATGCTCAGTGGGTTTTCTGAATGAGTCCAAGGGTGTAAACAAGGGACAGGCATTTGTCAAGTCATTGCTGCACTTGTGTTTTGGCACCCACCTGTTGTGCCAGCAGATGCAACTCTTTATTGTCAGTTCCTTAACCTTAGCTCATTTAAAAGAAAAAAAAAGAGTGGTGGCACAAACACAGTGATTCCAATCTCAGATAGTCTCTTGAAAAAAATAGCTTTTTCTCCACTGGTGTTGCAGCCATCTACTGTGAAAAAAATCTTCATTGTAGCAGATCTGTCTTAACAATGCTAAACCCAGTAAAATTGGTTTGAATGCTTCACTTTAAAAATATATTCATATGAAAAACTTCCTGTATTATTCCACTGAGAGGTATAGAATGACAATAAACAAGAAGGCAGCAGAAAGAATAATTTGGTTGTTTAGCATTAATGGACTTTTGTCTCTAATTCCCAAATTGATTCCTGAAGATATTTCTGAAAAAGTTGATTCCAAAATCCACCAATATGTACTGTTTTATTGCTTCTGGGTGGTGCCTTATAACATGTTACATGACATGTGCAAGACACATGGCAGAGGCATATAATAAAGAAAAATTACATGGCATAGGCATGACAGGCTGACAATATCCTGAACAAAATTTATGGAATTAAGACAAACTTACTTCAATAAAGTTAAACCTTTTTTGAATTAGGGTCAGTACTCTTGGTATACTTCGTATTAAAATTTAAGTTTTTATGTACTACTGTGAGATAGTATGAAACGTCCTCAACAGGGAGACAAGATAAATGCAATTTCTGGAATGTATTCGGAACTTCAAGTCTTTTTACTAACAATACATGTGAAGTGGATTTCCTAAGTACCTTGGGGTGAGGAGAATGCAAGCTCTCCCCCTGGGAAGCCAACCTTTTGAAGATGCCCTAGGGAGAGAGGCCCACTGGATACCAATTACTTGCTTCTAGAAACTCCAGATCAGGGACTGTATACTAAACTGTATGAAAGGATGAACTTAACATATGATGAGTGTGTTTGTTCTGAGGTGAAGCTGTGATGAACTGGTAACCATGAGGATTCCTCTTGGGTGAAGATTTGAAGGTTCTGCCAGAGTCTATGTTAAGTTTGGGATAATCTTGATAAACTAATTAGCACAGGTGTAGGTTCCTTTATTGTTTTTTAAAAGTTTTCTCTGTAGGGTTTTTTTGTTGTTTGTTTGTTTTTTTACCTTAAGTATAAAATAGGCATGCATAGAAAGAGCTGTGTGGTAGTCATAACTGCAGTAATTACACGTTCACCATCTCTGAAGAGAAAGCAAGCAGATGTCCTTGGGCAATCTGTGTGTGCTAGAATAACACAGTCAAGGTAAGGAACTGTGCAGCCTGGAAATACCCTGATGAGAAGGGAAAAAGACAGAGGTTTACCCAAGGGAGGTGACAGCCAGGGGATTCAGAAAACTGATAATAGGTGTGCTTGCTGTGTCACTGAGGGGAAATACAGCCATGATTGCCCTGATGTGTGACAATAGGTAAGACATCTTATTTATCTCTTTTTTATCCCCGTCTCCTGTTTTCTGTTAGTGTTTGAATTCTTAATCTTCTGTTTGGTTTCTTCCCTTCAGCTATTGGTAATGAACTTGAGACAACACAAGATCCAATGCCAGGTCATTATGTGTGGCCAATACTGTATCTATGGTAATTTAAATTCCGAACCCATGTATTTTAGCTTAAAGGCAAGGTAGTTTGGAGGTGCCTTTTTTAAAAAAAAAATCTAGTGAATCAAGAATTTCAGTTCTTCCTAATCTTCTGATAATCTGGATTATTTTAAAGCAATTTCATAGTATTTACGGAGGATCATTAACAATTGAAGTTTTGTTGATAGCCCAGGTTATTCTCAGTTCAATTACTAGCAAACAGCTGTGTACAGCCAAAAATTAATCTTTGGTTTTAGTTCCATGAGGGAAGCTAAAGATTGGAAGAGCACAGAGACTCATCGCCTCTTTCATTGCTAGAGGCAGTCCCCCAAGCCTGGGGTTGGAGAACATTAGGGGGAAACAATTCTAGGACTCTTGAATTGCAACTGCCTCCGCTATATCTGTTTTGTAGCTTGAACATTCCAGTCTCCAGACCTTTGAAGGTGACACCTTTTAAAAATCCTTCATTTTAAAAAAATACAAAACTGTTCACTCCTTGATTAGACTTTATTTAGAAAAATGTGTCTACCCTTAGTTGTAGCTGCAGAAGTGGTTTCTCCCCTCCCTCAGGAGCAAATTTCTTTTAATTCCAGCAAACTGTTTTATTTAAACATATGGATTTATTACCCATGAAAACACAGCTGGTGAATATTTCTTCCCAGAAGCTAGGCTGTTATATTCTAATAGGTATTTGTAGGTATTTAAGGTAACCTGAAGATTTTATTTACCATAAATCTTTACCTATTGAAAAGTTTGGTTCAGTCTGTCAATTTTTTCTTTTTCTCTAGAAATTCTTCAACATAAATCTTTGAGGTCTAAGAATAGGTTATTGATTTACTTCTTGTTCTGGATTTATTATGACCTTGAAATCTGCACAAATCAGATACTATTTCCAGAGAGAAGCAGAGATACAGACAGTGGGGACATACCAGTTACTAAGATCTAGTAGAAGAAGCTTATTTCATTTTCTAGGTATTGTTTTTTTGAGATTTCACAGCCTTTTAAAGAAATAAGATTCCAACTTATCAAAAAGCTAAAAATATAGGAAACTATTTTCTTTTTTCCTTTCAGCTGTGCATTGAAATATTATGTTAAGCCTGTCTTCCAGGTTGAATCAAAATTAGCTACTGATTGCATGGAAATGTAATGCAGAACAAAATTTCTGTTGTCAGGCAGTATATGCATTTCTGCATTAACTCATGTCACTTCACATTCCTAGTAGTTTATGGCTATTGTGCACGTGAACAAGGAGATATATTTTGTACCAGACAAAGGTAATAAGGCCACCTATTTCATTTTAATTTAATGTTGGGGGTGCATCCATATTATGCAAGTATGAATTGTTTATCATAGCCAACATAGGTAGAGTATAATTTTTTTTTTCCATGACACTATGATAAGAGTTTTGGTGCATCATGAAATTATAGAAGAGAGAATTTTTTTTTTATACAGAGCCAGTGAGTATTTACCTGATATGCTTTTCATTCATATTACATCACTGCTTTCCAGTCTACCACTGCCAGCACAGCTTTCTTACTGACACTGATTGTCCCCCACTCACACCCAAAATAGAGCAAGAATGATGCTTCTTGCACAGGGGGTTAATTGGAAATATTAAGAGGGAAGCATGCCACACAGAGCAGTTTCTCCTCTGCCCTTTTGCTTTCACTGTGCTCAACTCTAAGTCTTTTTAAAAAATAAACAGGATTGTAAGACTGTCATCTTCTGCAGTGAAATCCGGACAGTGAGGGATTGTGTCCGTGCCTTCCATTTAACCCTGAGTACCTCAAAATACTTTGCTACTGTAGCTTCCTTGACAGAATGCATTCAGCATGCACTGAGCATGCATACAAGCATGCACTGATGGCCTCTTTGTTAAGCAACTGTAGTTCAGCACTCTCATTCCAGCAGCTTTCTTGTTATTGTACGGCCACACTCTGGCCTCCATCAGCCTCGGTTATACCTGGAGTGATGACCCTGACCCTCCCAGTGCCAAATTTTCCCCAAAATATGTGCTTTGCAATGTCCACCCTTCTTCTGGACCATTCAGGGAGATAATATGATTTGTTTGTGCCTTTAAAGATATAATACCCAGCAGCTTGCCATATTAACTGGAGTTAACATTATCTTTAAACCAAACACAGCACTGGGTTGATTTACATAAAAAAGTAAAACAAGTTTATTAATCAAAGGAATAGGATTTTAAGTGAATTCAAATATAAGGGATACAGTTAGAAATGGTTACAAGCAAATACAAGTGAAAAATGCTTTTAGAAGCTAAGACTTAACTAAACAAGCTACAGCCTTTCCTCAAGGCAGTTTCCCTAGCTTCCATCAAGATGGCTGACCAACCCCTCTGGTCAGATATCCCACAAAGTCTAAAGTGCTCTATTCCTTTGTCTTGTTAGGTGAAGGAACACTTGGTGTTCTCTGCTCCTCTCTTTTTAGTCCAGTGAATCTTCAAAATGGATTATTCTGAAGATTACCCAAAAAGTAATGTTCATTCAAGCTGTGAGGAAGTCTTCTGCTGAATGAGGTCTCATGCTCCTTTTTTCCCCTGGTTGGTGTTTGCCAAAATGCAAGCTGATATGTTTCCTGCAATTTCCTTCTCCAGCTGTAAAGCTGAGTGGTTATCTTCTCCCCTTGTTAGTTTGGTGGTCATGATTACTTTCTACATATATTGCATTCCAGTGTCTCATAGTTTAACTTGCAAATACATACCCAATGGCAGAACCACATTACTTTGTCTAGGGTAGGGTAACTTTATCCCTGCCTGGAAGACACACTTTAATAACATAATTTCCAATGTGTTTGGAATTTTGAATTTGTTATTTGTACATATGCCACACAATAACATTAACGATCAGTTTACTGTTGATGTCTAACATGGCACCTTCTAGATACAGATTATGACACAGTGACTTGGGGTGCATTGAACTAATCAAGTCAGCTGAAACTCACTACCACATACCAATGAGCCCCTTGCCCTCTTGTACTGCGATGCTGTTTGTTATAATTAGATACCCTATGAACACATATTAGTACTTCCCATTATCATTATCATAAGTGACAGTATAATATGGCTGCATACTTCATCCCTAAGTCCAGTGCATATGCCTGTACAAAAGAAAAACAGGTTATAGAGACTAGCCCACAGCACTCTAACAGTTTCAGGCCTAACTATTTTCCCTTAGTCCATAGGCTCACAGATTATCCCCGGTAAATAGGGTTTTCCACAACCCTTTTCCAGTTTTTTAATCCAAACCTTCCTCTTTCCATAGTATAGTTTCCACAGACCCTTGGCTATCCCTCTATATCTCTTCTCTAGATTTCTGGAAAACAGCCATACTAAATCTCTTACTCATCTAAGCCGCAGATGGCTCTTTTATAACTGTGCTGTCATGTGACCCACTCAGTCACCTGACTCCTCTAGGGACTATTTCATCCCTTAGGCAGCCGGAATACAGAGCAGGAAGGGGCTGGAATCAGGTCTACCCTTAAAAGCACATCCCGGCCTGTGACAGGCAAAAAGGTAGATTTTTTGCCTGTGCTGGAAAATGTTCATAAGATTTTTGCATGGCTGGTGTGAGGTTTGTCCACCAGAGCCATACAGTAGCCATTCCTTAATTTCTCATCTGGTGTGCTCTTATATCTGTCTAAAGTTATCAATTTCCTAATATATTGACGTTCCAGAATAATCCAGAAGTGTGAGTGCTAAGTATAAGGGTCTTTTTTCTACTAAACTCTGTTCACACAGGTTCTTATACTCAGCACTACAGCATGTGCTCAGCATTAAGTGACATCACTAGCACCTGTCACTCTTGATTCATTCTCTCTCTCATCCCTCTCCCCAGTGTGTTATGGGAGGGTTCTGGTTTTGTGTATGTTGTTATGTTTTAAAGGTACCCACTCCTTAGTGTTTATATTAATGAAGACAAGGTTAAAGAAATAAGCCTTGCACTTGGAGTGCAAAGGGTGAGGTTCATGATGGTCACTAGTTCCTGTGGAAGTTCATTCCAGACTGTCAGACAGCCCCCAACCCCATGAAAGCTCTGTCTCCTGCACAGATTTGAGACGGTCTCCTGCAAATAGTGGGTAGATGATACACACAGAATCAGAATGGTTCTATCCTCAGAAGCCAGAATTCTATGTATCCCCAGCCATCTCTCCATCACCAGCACACAAAAGGTATACCAGAAAAGGGTAGTGACAAAGTGCTCCCTATGGCCACAGTCGTAAGAACAGGGGTACCCGTAACCTACTTTTTCAATGTGAAAATAAAAATTGGAGATGTTCAGCTTTGGAAGGAGCCTTTGTACCTAGGAAAGCAACAAAGTGATCAACAGAAGGGAAGAGAAGGGAATTTAACAGACTGACATCTTTGGTTACTACCTCAGAAAAGAGGATCCAATGACTGGAGATTCCTTTATAAAAAGACGTATATAAGGGTGGATAAGAAGTATGTTTTGTTGTTGCAATCCCTGGTACTATAATGTCCCAGAGAATTATTTGGAGAACAACATCATTGTGATGAAGAATACTAAATGACTTTTAGGACAATTTAACAAATTTTGCAATAATTGATACAATTATTAAATTACTGTATTGTAACTTCATAAGAAATAAATGTAAGGCTATAAAATGATGATCATTATACGTATAAATTCCATGCCTATAGCATAATGTTAATATGTTCAGAAATGCCCAGGTGCATGCTACCTGTCTGCTAGCATTGCAAGTCAAACTTTTTACATCTATTGATTGACAGCTAGGGATACAATTGTGCTACACTGTAACAAAGAGACTGCTTCTGGGAGGATGGCCAACATTTGTAGCATCTGAATATGTGAATCACAAAGCCTTCAGTGATATTGAAACAAAACGTATTTCAGCACTGAACAATCAAAACACATTGATGTCAAACAATTTCCTGGAACATGCCTCATATCCTCCCTGCCAAACCACAGCCATCACCACTACACCAAAACAAAAAACACCACCAACATAAAGTAGCTAGTCATTTACTCCTGGGGTCACTTTCTTTTCTCAGATCCGTATTCTAAATGTAGACATAGAAATTTGCTAGAACCAAAATAGGCCACAGAGCATATTATGCTATTACCCCTTTGTACATTCATTGTTTACATGTTCTTACTTTCTCCTATTATAATAATAGTGCTGTTTCAAAGTGAGCTACAAACATTAGGTAAGTCATTTTCACAACATTACTATAGTGTTCTTCCCAATTTACAGATGGGGAATTTGACACATAAAGGTTAAATAATTTGTCCATGTGGTCTTTAGTCCAAACTTAGGTACCTGATGAAGAAGTGGATCTTAAGGAGAACGCATTACCAGAAGGGTCAGATGCACATATTTGCACTGATGGGCATATTTACTGTTATAACCCAAGAAATGTACATCCCTTCATGCTAAAATTAGGCTACAAAAAAAACCTTAATATTAAAACACTTATTGTGAACTCTGCACCACTGTCACCAAGGAGTTAAATAGTTTTTATTGGCAGCAAATTCATGCACTTGTATGTTGAGATAGGTGATTAGCATATGGAAATGCCATAAAAACAAGTGGCTTTAAGTGTGTGGTTATATGAGGCACATAGTATGCAGCAGACCTCATTATGCTGAATTAGAGGACTTCTTGTGCAGTAGATTTTTACCTGTCAGAGAGCAGAAATACACTTAGATGATTTATAATTCTGATTATTAGGATATTCTGCATGAGGAGCCCTGCAATTCATCACAGGTAGAGTTCTCACATGTATAATTGTCTCTCTTGGATCAAACTTGTCTGTTGCAGGAGAGGAAAGCAGACACAACTTTAAAAAAACATAACTAAATCTATTGTTGCAACCTATGTTCTCAGCAGATTTAAAGGTTACACTTAGAGTTTGACAAACATAAGTGCTTGGCTTTCTGCCTTCACTACTGTCGATGAGCTGTTTTTCTATTAAATATACACATGCAAATAGATTTCTGTTTTTCTTAGCAGTATCATTCTGATAGGTCTGATCTCATTTTTTCCAATCTCAAATAGCTCCTCAAAATGACTGGCTATATTTATCCTGAGTGTAATTTTGTTGAGAAATAATACATTAGGTTACAGGAAAATAAAGTGATGTATGGATATATTAGCCTCACAGTTTAACATAGATCAAGAGTTCCTGTTGAGAACTGGAAGATGTCATGGCTCTTTCTCCTCACAGTTGCTCCTACAGGTGGCCAGGCTCTATAACAGCAGTACAGACTTAACACCTGTAAATGCAGTTGAAAACAAGGAGGAGTCAGCTTTACTACTGAAGAAGAGAGACAAATGCAACCTCTCCCACAGGGACTAGAGTTGCTGGCAGAATAAGAACTAGACGCTGCCAGTGGGTTCAAAGTCTCTAGTGGAGAAGGATAGCCAGTTGGACACAGGAACGGTAAACCAGGCAACAGTGGAAGACAACGAGACATGCCTGTGGAAGAGTGAAAGGCAGAACAGGTGTGTGGGGGGACACCAGTGGAGTGATTACACGGAGACTGATCCCTCCCTTCTCTCACCCCCCCCCCAGAAAAGCTGCCTAAATACTTTCCTAATATCACTTTTCCATGTAAACACTTGTTATAGCTCTCACAGGCATATGAGGAAAATGGTGTGTACATCTGTGAATGGGATATGAGGAGGTTGGTTGGCGAAGCACTCTCTATCCCAGGGATCGGCAACCTTTTGCACGCGGCCCATCAGGGAAATCCTCTGGCGGGCAGGGATGGTTTATCTGCAGCATCCACAGGTTCAGCCGATCACGCTCCCTCTGGCCGCGGTTCGCCGTTCCAGGCCAATGGGGGCTATGGGAAGCAGCATGGATTCGCCTGGAACGGTGAACTGCAGCTAGTGGGAGCTGCGATCGGACAAACTGCTGGATGCGTCAGATAAACAAACCATCTCGGCCCACCAGCAGATTTCCCTGACGGGCCGCATGCCAAAGGTTGCCGATCCCTGGATTCTATTCAAATGTGGTCCAGATTATTAGAGAGTTTGACAATCATGTTGGAGGCAATGTATCATAAAATGCGGCTTCATAAAATCCAGCACAAAGCAATTGAATACAATCTTTTTTTTTAAAGAACTTCTTCTGTGGAGTCCTGGCCAGCCATATGAACTAAAATATGTAGTCAATGGGTACAAAGAGATCTAATGTACCTAGGTACAAAATAGCTCTTTTGATTAATCATGCCCATATAATCATAAGGATAATCTCTCGTCTACCCAGGTATTTATACAGGCCCCAGGACTGTTGTGCATGAATACTCAAATACCAATTAAAATGCACAGGAACTCTTGCTTTCTGATAAATCAATGGAACTCTCATTAAATCTATGTGAATTATGTGTAGATATTTCAGAACAGATGTACGCCCACCATCTTTACAACGAAATTACATACCACACAATATAGTTATTCTGCGTTACTTCTTTCTGTTATTCATTCATCAGTGTTTGAGTTTATAAAGCAAATATTATTTGCATTATAGTTCAGCATCTCCTTGGGCTATATGAGTTTGAGTGACTAATAGTGATAATTAGATTAAACCCATTAGTGCAGTAAGTGCATGTCTTATTTGATTTTTCGTGCAAACCTCAAACACCTTTTTGACTTCAGAGCCTGTGGGGTGACTGATACTGTGTATTTGGTCATTGCTTATCCATGCAGCGTGTTTGTAATTACATCTCCCATTGCTATAAAATGCAAAAGTTCAATGATTGTTTTGACACTAGCCCACTAGAGATTGTCCCATTCTGTTCTATGTAAAAGCTGAATTGCTACTTTTTTTCTTTACACAAATAAATTTGTAGAGCAGTGGTCCCCAACCTTTTTGTGGCCAATAGCACATTCATGTTTTCAGAAGAGTGTGGTGGGCACCAACAATTTTTCAAGGCTTATTTTGTATTTGTACATTAAACAATACGAAAATCATGATATTTAATATTACATAATATATGAATCCATAAGATAAAAAGGGTAATTTTACATGTAGAAGGTATTAATTAAATTATCTGGCAATTATTCTTTCACCTTACCATGTGAATTTGCTCTTTTTTATCTACCTGTAAGAAAAATTAAGGAATTTTTACAAAAATAAATATCATAAACAGTTTTCATCTTATTTATTTTTAAAAAAGTAAAATTATTTTTTGATCGGACAGTTTTTTGGAAAAATTTGAGTAGCTGTAGCAGAAAGTGAGGCTAGTAATATTTCAGTCCTATATATAAACATTGTTGAACTGCTGGTCCAAATATACTTATTATTCTTACTTTAACATAGATAGCCAGTTATGGTTAATTAAAAAATATTCATTATATTGTTACTTATATCTGGATTTCAATAAACAAACAAACAAATATGAAAAAAAAAAGTTAAACACAAGTTAATCATGCCCGCTCATCAGCACTTAATGGAAAAAATAGGTATCATTAATTCACATGTTTTTTCTAATAAAGTCAGTGTGATTTTTGGCACTGCATTTCTTCAGCCAATTTTTCGTAGTTGGGAGAGTAGGATGATATTCCCGTTCGTAAGCAATCGTCAAGATGGGCATCTGTAAGCCGAGATCTGTATTTTGATTTTATGATGTTTATTATTGAAAACAGAACTTCACATAGATAAGTGGAACCAAAATAAGATTTTATTTTTTATTCTACATTTTTTAAGGCAGGAAACTTTTTTCGGTCAACCAGATTGCAAAAGATTTCATCTGTTGTGCAGGATTTTAGAACAATATCATTTTGAAGGCCCAATTCTCCACGTCTTCTGTTCTTACTTGAATGACACTTGCAATTGATGTAGCCATTTCTGTTACCTCTATTTGGCAAGTAAAAGGATTCACAAGAAAAGCAACTTCAGGATCAGTGATGGTGAACTGTTGAAATCTCTTTTCAAATTGTTCCAGAAGTGTTTGAATGTGGATAACAAATGGTGATGGGTTAAGATCACTGTCACATACCATTTTCTTCATACTTGGGAAATGTACGAGAGACTTTGTCTTCATATGTGACATCCACAAGATCAGTTTTGCTTTGAATGATTTTACAGAACCTATCATTTGAACCACATGTTTGTCTTTTCCCTGGAGCTCAAGATTTAAAATGTTCAATTTGTCAGTGATGTCCTCAAGAAAAGCCAAGTCCATTAACCAGCTGGAGTCTTCTAGTTGCTCGAAGTTCTGATTTGTGGACTTCAAAAATTCTTTGATCTCTTCAATTAGGCTTAAAAAACATGAAAGAACTTTACCTTTGTTCAGTCATCTTACTTCTTTGTGCAAGATAAGATCAGATTGTTTATCATCAACATCTTCCAACAGTCGGTGTTAAAAAGTCGGTGTTGCAAAGGTTTCGCTCAAATAGAGTTAATTATTTTAATAATGACATTCATGATGTGTTGAAAAGAAAGAACTTTGATGCACAAGGCTTCTTGGTGGATAATGCAATGATAAGACATAAAGTTCAGAAAGGATTCATTCTTTTTGCAGGGTGCAATGAATCCATTGGCGCTGCCCATCATTGCTGGTGCCCCGTCAGTGGTGATTGCAGACAGCTTGTGTAGTGGCATACTAATTGATGTTGCATATGATTTGAATAAATTATAGATGTCCTCACCCTTTGTTCGCCCTTTCATAGGCAATACTTTTAGTAACACTTCTTTTACAGTGAAGTCACTAAATACCATCCTCACCATAACTGCCAACTGTGCTGTTTCCAATATATCTGTTGATTCACCGAACTGCAGTCAAAACCAGTCACATATTTCTAAGTCATCCTTTAGCTGACTTTGCATGTCACTTGAAATTGCATGTATCCTCCTCGTAACTATGTTGTATAATAACTGCAAGTCTTGTATTGCTGACAAAATCTCACGCTTATTAGGAAATCCTTGAAACAGGCAATCAGCACCAGTCAAAAATGCTTCCTTCAACAATTCACCATCTTGAAAGGGTTTATTTCTTCTTTGCGAGCAGATGAGCAATTTTAAAGGAAGCAATAGTAGCACTTTTAGACTTTACCACTTGTCTAGTGAAAACAGATTGCTGGGCAGATAGGTTTGATTTGAGTTGATTAATTTTTTTCTTTCTCAGCTCAGATTTAAGTGGATGGCTAATGTCAAAAGAGCTGTGATTAGTTTGGAAATGGCATTTGACATTACGTTTTTTCAGCACTGCAACAGTACCACCACACAATAAGCAAACACATGTCCCTTTATTTTCAATAAAACAATCGGATTCTTCCCACTCTGCGTTGAAATAATACGTACGTTGTCTTTTATTTGAACCACTCATTTTGGGGCAAAATGTTAAAAAAATAATAAATCGCGAAGCACGAGAAAACACGAGTATCAGTGCAGCGGAAGAATACTCGCATACAGGGCTGGGGCCGTCACATGCTAAGGAGCGGCATTCCATCCATTCTTGGGGTGTCAGAGTCCGAGTGGGGTTTTCTTTTTCTGCTTCGGCAGCTTGGGCGGCAGCAGTCCAAGCCGCTTTTGTGTGTGTGTGTGGCAGTTCTGGGCAGCGCAGAGAGAAGCTGGAGAGAAGCTGTGGCCCCGCGCCTGCTGGAGACAGAGAACACTGGCGCTCGCAGCCTATGGCCCTGGAGTTCTCTGTCCCCAGCAGGAGCGGGGCCGCAGCTTCTCTCCCCTTCTGGCCGCTACTTTTCACACCGTGTCGCTAGGAGGGTGCACATAAATGCCCAGGTGGGTTGGGGACCACTGTTGTAGAGTGTTGACCCTGAATATAGTTGATTATTTAATGTATTTTACCGTTCTTTCTACTAAAACAAATGAATAAGACAAGTGATTAAAGTTAGGGACTGGGGGAAATTACAGATCTCCTTCCTCTTTTAAAATCAGAGGGAGAGTTCCTCCTCATCTTGACTGATAATGTTAAATGTATAGGCATATTGCCTCTTTGTCCCTGGTTACTGTTGTGAGAACTCCTCTTCCTGTTCCAATCTTCTTAAATATACACTAAGACTCTGTAGCCCAGATCAAATTCACATCTACAGTGAAGCGAAATCAAAACTGCCCTGATGGACTGGATTGGAGCCAGCCCAGCTTTTTCTCATATACTCATAGACCTTAAAGTAAGAAGGGACCGTCATGATCATCTAATCTGACCTACTGCACATCGTATGTCACAGAACTTCTGGCTGAGATACTGAAATCCTTAAATCTTGATTTAATAACTTCAAGTTACAGAGAATCCACCATTTATACAAGTTCAAACCATCAGGTGACCCATGCCTACGGGCTTCAGAGGAAGGTTAACTGCACTCCCCGACAATCTGACCTGGGGGGGAAAGTCCTTCCAGACCCCAAATATGGTGATCAGTTAGATCCTGAGCAGGTTGAGGAAACCCACCAGCCAGATACCTGAGACTGAATTATCTATAGTAACTCAGAGACCTCCCCATCTAGTGTCCCACCTCCAGCCATTGGAGATATTTTGCTAATTGGAGATATTTGCATTGGAGATAGTTGCTATTCTTCTGATTCACAAACTTTTGTTCATTTAAGAAGTAGCCTCCCAGCTCTACTGCCAGCATTCTGGATTCACAAAATACTTGAAGTCAGAGGCAATAGTGGGCCTGATTTCAGTGGAGTTACATCAACAGAGAATTTGATCCAATGTCCCTACCCTTTGCTCAGCTATCACTTTCCCCCATGGGTCTTGCAACTTCCAATTCAGAGCAGAAGAAGTGTGATCAGAGAGGTAAGCCTAGCTGTGTTTTCTACTCTGAAGCCTAAGAAAGACGAGACTCATTTTCCTTTTTAAAAAGAAACTGATCAGAAGTTTTGCACTATTTGATCATCCTAAGAGAGAAAAAGAGATGCAGTTGCAAGAGAGTCTTCTTTACCTAAAGTGATAACCATTCTTTATTTAAAGATCCCTTGTTTATTGCCCAGTCTCCTGAAACCTGCACCCATAAAGCTGAACATTCAAAGATGTTGTGCTGCTAAATCAGGCAGTTGGACAGTTTGCAAGGAGAGAAAAACTGGGGCTTTGGTAAATTACACTTGTCCAAAGTTCACTTCGCAGGAGGAGCATGGCCTGGAAAATACCCTAAGCATGGAATGTTGAACATTGCATACCTGGCTGAAAAATTGAAGCTGCAGATGCAAAGGTGTGGTTGTTTTTTTTTCCCCAGAGACTGTGTTCAGTAGGCCTCCTGCAGGTAACCAGACCACACAATTTCTCTCAGTAGACCAGCCATGTTAAAGGAACTGGAGACAGACAGTGAATTGGCAGCAGATTTTGGTTTATGGCATGGCACTGACAACATGAACCCATTGCATGCTGGGACTCAGCAAAGGAACAAAGGGTTGGGAAAGAGATGAGGAAATAATTCTGGGAAGCCCTCTGGCCCGTGTTATGCAGGAGATCAGACTAGATCAGCGGTGGGCAACCTGTGGTCCACTTCCTGCAGGTCCCATTGGCTGGGAATAGAGAACCGTGGCCACTGGGAGCTGCGGGCAACCGTGCCTGTGGACGGTCAATATAAACAAACTGTCCTGTGGCCCACCAGCAGATTACCCTGATGGGCAGGCCACAGGTTGCCCATCACTGAACTAGATGATCACAGTATGAAGTATGAGAAAAAGAAGGAAAATGACCCATGGATGGAACAGAGGTCATGTATATCTCCATTAAAGAATTTAGAGGACACAGCTAAATTGACTCTATCTAGCACAGGAAAGAAGGAGATACAATTCACAAACTATTGCAAGCTTTTACCAGGTGCAAAAAGGAAAGTTGGGAGAGTCACACACAGAAACCATGCTTAGGTGGCTACAATCATCACTATATGGGTGGTGCCTAGCGACAGATCCCATAAGGGAACAATCCAGAGACACCACAGTGATTTGAAGCCACTCTTCTGCTTTTATCTATATGGAGCCATTTCTGAGTTTCAGTCTCAGAGGACTAGTCATTAGAATAGCTTCCACTCGGACAAGCTACACTAATAGCAAGTCAAAAGAGAGACAGTTCATGACATTTCACAGTGTCTCTGTTCTGTTCCAAATGCAGGCTACTGCACTTCTGTTCTCAGTGAATGAAGCAACCTATGGAAAAAGAAAGGAGTCATAGTGACACAGTACCCTGGACCATGTCCTGATTTGTGCATTCTCAGGAGTTCTGGTCTGGCAGGGAGAGTCTGAGACCCTTGAGATGCATGTGGTCTGCAAATACTTACTGGAGTACAATTAATTGTAACCAGCTTCCTGGATGCTACTGGGAACAGGCCATAGCTGAAATATACTTCCCTGATTTGAGAGATGCTACTTATTTTCTGAAAACGTTAATGATAAATTCTGATCCAATTATCTGTGCTCCTTAACAAAGAATTCAATGCATTGCACAACAGCCCACTGCTATGTATTTCTTCTCCTGGACTGAAATGGAACAACTCCTGCAATGCAAGCCTCTACCCTATCCTGATTCATGCAAATGTGGGTGCAAGTGTGCCCCTGAAGAGAATATCAGGTACATCTATTAGTGATTAATCATGCTGATTGGGGGAAAATGCATAAGCTTCTGTTGCCCCTTTGGCCAATGGGAAACTGAAATTTGAGGCTTTGGAAAGTAGTATCCATTTGGATGAGAAATTAATGACAGAGTTTGTGTGTAATTTCATTATTTGAAAAATGTACATGCATCTTGTTTCCTTGAGTAGCAGCTGGATTTAAACTTTATACAGACAGCTCTTTTATTGAAGAATCCTCAGGCGAAGGCATTTCTGCCTTGTCCAAACAAACAAACAGACAAACAAACAAACAAAAAACAGCTCCCTCTCCTCTAATTATTTCCAGAAACCCATAGAGACTTACTGGAAACACAACACTTTTTTTCCAGCCTCCAACTCAAGTTTGAAACTAGGGCTATGTCTTCACTGCCAAAAACAGTGTGTTTTTACAGTGAGATAATTAATGCACACTAGCTATCCTTCTATAAAATCCTAGTTAAGACACAGCTCTGTAAAATTTACTGTGAGGTAGCTAGATTGGTCAACACTAGGATTTTACAGCAGGATAGGTTATGCACAATAGTTATCTCCCTGTAAAAACACACCTTTTGGGGCAGTGAAGGGAAAAGCCAGGAAACCTTGTTAGCTGTACACTCCCCTCTGGGCGATACAGTCTTATCAAATGGTTCCAGGCATCACCCTCTCTTTGGTTTGCAGCTGTTTTTACTATACAAAGGAGATTCTGTTAAGTATTTACTGCACCCACATACTATAAGAATGTCTGAGGTTGCCATTGCTTCCAGGGACCCTAATGGTGGCCTACTGACACCTGTTTCATAACACTTCTGGATCAGTTCTGGGTCCAGTTCTGTTTAATAGCTTCATCAATGATTTAGATAATGGTTTAGAGAGTACACTTATTAAGTCTGCGGATGATTCCAAGTTGAGAGGGGGTGCAAGTGCTTTGGAGGATAGGATTAAAATTCAAAACGATCTGGACAAACTGGAGAAATGGTCTGAAGCAAATAGGATGAAATTCAATAAGGACAAATACAGAATACTCCATTTAGGAAGGGAAAATCAGTTGCACACATACAAAATGAGAAATAACTGCCTAGGAAGGAGTACTGTGGAAAGGTATCTGGGGGTCATAGTGGACCACAAGCCTAATATGAGTCAACAATGTAACACTGTTGCAAAAAAAAAAAAAAAAAGCAAACATCCTTTTGGGATGTATTAGCAGGAGTGTGGTAAGCAAGATACAAGAAAGGAATTCTTTCACTCTACTCCTTACTGATGAGGGCTCAACTGGAGTATTGTGTCCAGTTCTGGAGGCCACATTTCAGGAAGGATGTGGACAAATTGGAGGGAGTCCAGAGAAGAGTGACAAAAATGACTAAAGGTTTAGAAAACATGACCTATGAGGGAAGATTGAAAAAAAACTGGGTTTGTTTAGTCTGGAAAAGAGAAGACTGAGAGGGGACATGATAGCAGTTTTCAAGTATGTAAAAGGTTGTTATAAGCAGGAGGAAGAAAAATTGTTTTTCTTAACCTGAGAATAGGACAAGAAGCAATGGGCTTAAATTGCAGCAAGGGAGATTTAGGTTGGACTTTATGAAAAAATTCCTAACTGTCAGGGTGGCTAAGCACTGGAATAAATTGCCTAGGGAGGTTGTGGAATCTCCATCATTGGGGATTTTTCAGAGCAGGTTAGACAAATACCTGTCAGGAATGGTCTAGATAATACTTAGTCCTGCCATAAGTAGAGGTGACCAGACTAGATGACCTCTCAAGGTCCCTTCCAGTTCTATGATTCTATGATTTTCTATGATTTTTCTCCATTGTGACTTTATAATTTCCATTTTATGTAATATAATTTCTATATTATGCATTATTTTACATACAAGTAAAACAATACAGAAACATTACAATGAAACATTACTGTGATTTCCTGTGAAAGTGTTGACAAATGTGATATGTCCCTGTGAACCATTTTGATTTAGTCAAATCAGCGTTTTACAGCAGAAAAGTTCTATTGGAAATTTTTTGACCACTTCTAATAATTATCATGGACTACACTCATTGCTCCTGTGCAAGGACTTACAGAAGGACAGATAGTCAGAGATACTTCCCAACTGATTTGGAAATACCGGTAAGTTACCTTTGAAAATCATCACCACAAACAAGGGTTTGATACACAAAGTGAGAAGAGGATATGGATTCCCAATCCCATGAGTCCTGAGGCTCTGTGAATAAGGTAAAGGAACCTTACATGCATAAAGGCAATGGACAGCCACATGCTGGGTTGGCACTCTACTTTGCCCTATTGACCTCTTATTTCTAATAGTACCACTTTCAGAAGAGCCATGCAGTCACTGGCTGAAATGCCTTTTGCTGCGTGGTTGCAGTTATGAATTTGACTACACAGAAACTAATGGATGGTATATCTGTGTTGTCAGACAGGAGTGAAGCTGCAGAGTTGTGGGTCCTGGGCTGCTCGTCCTGGGCCTGCCCATTTCCTCAGAAACTAGTCCCCATGTTGCTTGCAGGGAGGGCTTCTGATGTATTCTAGGGATGAGGAAGGATGATACCAAGTCCTCTTTGTTGTCCTCCTCCTTGAGTTTGATCCTCTCCACATGGTAAAATGATGCAGTAATCTGTGGCCATTTGCTTGCACATGTGGAGGGGGATGAGAAAGGAAGTGGAAAATAGGGGTCAGAATAGTTTAGGGGAAAGAATAGACATAGTTTATGCATGATGATATTCCATAAAGGCCATTAGGTTAAGTGATCATGCATTGCCTCAGGGCAGAAACCAGTTATATGTTTTCAATTTAATACTATAGCTCGCTAAAAGGAATATAATAGGCCACAGACTTGTCCAGCAAATCACTCCAGCAAATTGTCAAGTGTGCACATAAAGTTTTTCACGTGACATGGGGATATTTCTGGAACCTTAGTTGCCTCGTGGAGAATAATATTCCTTGACAGTGACAGCCAGGAAATCTATTGTTTTTGAATCAGTCCACACATTAGTGTGGAAATGCACTTGTTTTTCTTTATGCTGGTTGAAGTGCTCATTTTACTGCGACTCAGCTTTTCAAGACAATAGCCAAAGATGGGAAAAGGGGATGTAGTAATATGGCTCTGCGGCTAAAACAGCACATAATAGTTACCCTTCTCTAGTGCTGTGTGTAGAAGGGAGAATCAAACTTAATTTAGTGATGTTACTTTCAGTTCAGCTTGGAGTTATCTTGACATTGATTTTGCCTTCTGTGTGTGAAGTTATTTTCCTTAGCACCACTTAGGTCAAAACCTTACATAACACCTTCATAGTCAGCTACCTGATAAAACTGCATTTGAGAGATGTATATGAAGGATGGGAATTTCAAAGGAACTTTCTTTATTGGACAATAATATAATTAATTAATTAGTAGAATACTTACTTCACAAGGCCTAAAGGTATAAGCATGCAAAAATTCAATTTCCTGTCCAAATTGTATGAATCACTAAACACCACCAGCCCCTGTGACTGTTCCTACCCTGGTCTGCACATAGCCTCATTCTTCCCAATAGGTCCTGGATACCTTCTAAGTCCTCTGTTCTCTAAGGCTATGTCTACACTTTTGTGCTGCACTGGGTACTTGTCTGTGTATTGCTAGCTCATGTACCCTGTACCGGCACTGAGTGTCCTCATATGCTGTGCTGGGCATGAGTATACACTGCCGGCACCCACACTGCCCCTTTCTGGTACACAACAGTAGTTCTACCATTTCAGGGATAGTGGAATTATATAAACAGCTTGCAGCAGCCCTCCTGCACCAGATCACTCATTTTTGGAAAACCATACCAGTACAAAATCAGGCTGCTAGCTCCCTTTGTGAGCTGACAACACCTGACAGCTACTGATCAGTTGCAAATCAGTGTTTGCAGGATTAGGAAGTCAGCTGTCAGGGTGATGGTTGTACAGGTTTGCCATTCTGTCAACACTGTAATCTACCTAGAGGTAGTTGCCATAATCAAAGTCCTTGAAATTAGAGCAGGATTTCAGAGAATGGGGTTTCCAAACTTTGCAGAAGCCATCAATGGAAAACACATCCTAAAACTTTGCCCAGGAAAAGGGGCCAGTGAATATGTGAACCAAAAACTTTAATATTCACTCATTCTTCAAGGCTTAGTGGACCACAGGGGACTGTTCATGAACACCAATGTTGGATACACACAGACGGTCCATGATGCCTGTGTGCTCAGGATGGCAGGATTGTATCTCAGGGGGAAGAAGGGACTTTATTCCCCAGACAGATGTGGTTGTGAACAGTGTATCTGTGCCATCATTTATTTTGGGGGACCCTGCGTACTTGTTCCTAATGTGGCTCATGAAGCCACACACCAACATCGCTGACCCAAGAAAAGGGACTTTAACTATAGAGTCAGTAGTTGCAGAACTCTGGTGAAGAGTGCCTCTGGATTCCTGAAAGCTCAGTGGTGATACCTGTAGACCTTTCTGGATGTCAATGTAGCCAATGTGATTCACATTATTGTGGCATGCTGTGCCTTGCTGACACACAAGACTGAAGGAAAATACTTCCAGAGTGAATGGGAACAGGACAGATCTGGTTTTCAAAGCCTGTGCAGGAAGCTGGATCCCACCCATGTGCACACTGCTCCTGGTTCCCATTAGGCAAGGGAAATTCATGATACAATTTACTTGCGCATTGTGAATCAATGTGGATCCAGAAGGCGACTTGGGACTATGCCAGCAGACACTATTGTAACACTGTGGTGCTGCTGGAAAAGTTCAATAGAGTATTGCCACATAGTTGTGTTGCAATGTACCTTGGTAGATTTCAGTCCCCTGCATCTGATGTTAATGTACTAACCGAAAGAAGGCAATTGGATGAGAGCCTTGGGTTGAGCAGATCAGGGGAAAAGGGGGAAGGTTGTGATAGGGTTCAGGTGGGGAAAGAGGAGTTTTAATACACTTATGGCTGTGCAAAGACACAACATCACTTTTCCTTCCCCATATAAATGGGAGCCATGTGGAAAGAGGTTGGGAGTGCTTGGTTGCTTGGACCCACCTAGGTCCAGGAAGGGAAAGGGAATGGATGGTTTGGTTGTCTGAGGGATGTCATAGTGGTCCTTTCTCCCTGTGACAATTTCAAATATTTTGTACCATTCCCAATCCCTGGTGTCTGTCCCTCTGTCCCTTAGGGTTCCCTCTAAGCTACATGACCGCGCAGCAGCCGGTCAGCCGCGCAGCCACCGGGGCCTGGACAGGAGAGCAGCCACTGCCGCCTCTCCCTCAGCCCTGGCCCCAGCCCCAGAGCTGCCACAATCAGGGAGAGGTGCCTCTCACCCGGCCCTGGGCTGCAGCTGTGAGAGAGGGCTGGCGGAAGTCCTCTCTCCCTTCCACAGCCCTGGGGCAGCTGCACCCTAAGCCCCTCATCCCCGGCCCTACCCCAGAGCCTGCACCCGCAGCCGAAGCCCTCACCCCCTGGACTCCAATCCTCTGCCCAGCCCTGAGCCCCCTCCCACACTCCGAACCCCTCAGCCCCACCTGCACCACTCATCACTTCCACATTGGTGCACATAACACAATTTATCCCACACATAGATATAAAAAATTAGAGGGAACATTGGCAATCTGTCCCCTCCCTGAGCTGAGACACTATGCAGAAGCCAAGAGAAGAGGAGGTGGGTAAAACATCAGTCCCAGTAGCTTCACATACATAATGCCATGTTCTTTATCAGTGGAGAGATGACAGGCTTGTGGAGTTAATCCAAAAATTCAGGGAAGAAAATAAACTTCTGAAGTGACTTTCTGTTTCCCTATCCTTTTCAATACTGTTCACTGGATACATGGGCCAGATTTTCTGGTGAGGCAGGGAGAGCTAAGTGGTGCATGGATGTTTTCTTCTGTTCTCTATTCCTTTTCCATGGGAACACTGTCTATAGCTTAGCATACAGTCTCAAATTGTCTCTCAGTCCTGTAAACATAATTGAGCAAATTTTGGGTGTATTAGAAATTCAAACTGGTTCTTCAGATTTAATGGCAGGGCAAATGTGTTTAGTCCACCTTCATAAATCACAAAATGTTTCCACTCAGCAATATGAAGCATCTTTCTGGAATATGTAGCTGGGTATCCTACTCAGGACTGGAAAGTCACTTCTCTTTTCCAGTCTGGTTCTCTGAACATTGCTATGTTCTCCAATGATGGCCACTCTTTAATGAAGAGCTAGGTAACTATAGAAGTAGCATAATCCCTGAAAGGAACCAAAACCCACTCCTGCTGGCACCTGGATGCATTGTAAACAGTGAAACATTTTGATAACAGTACTGTAATCTTGAACAATTTTTACCCTCAGCCCCTTCTTCATGGGATGCAAAAGTAGTCAGACGGAAGGACGCTGTAACAGTAGCATTCCTGGAATGCTAAGAAGTATCAATATTTGAAACTTATGTGTGTGTGTGGGGGGGGGATTTTATAGGTTACTTCAAAGGTGAAATGAAATATAATGCTAGTCTTGTCTTTGACTTGCCAAGACATTCCTATGCCAACAGGGAAAACATTACACCGGTAGGGCAGGATCTGAACTGCAGAGATAGGAGAGGGAAAAGACTTGCTTATTGGCATTGACAGAAGGAGTCAGGAGCACTTTGAGTTCCTTAGGGCAAAGGACAATCAGGTTATTAGGAAGGAGGAGGAACTGATGTACTGGTTCATAAGCAGGAGCATGCCCAGAGGGAACAGGACCACACACTTATACAGATTCTAGTTCAACTGGTGAAGAAAAATTTCAGAACCTGCCTGCTGCCATGACCATTGCTCTTCTCTGGGAAAAGGCAGCACCTTCTCCTCTTCCTCTTCCTCTTCCTCTTCCTCTTCTCTGTAGTTGCCACCCAGGCTGCTGCTGAGGTAATGAATCCCACCACCACCCCTGCCAGGGAGAAACATGCTGGACACCTGGCACAACAACTTGTGCTGACACCTGTAACCCCTCACAGTGAAACCACCTCAGAGCATGCAGGAAGGGAACAATGAGCCCAATCCAGTCCCTGTAACCCAGCCTCTGTTCAGCCCACTAACCCTATACAGAAGCTGTCCCTGTTTGTCCTCCTGCACAATATTCCACAGTCATTCCTCACCCTTGTCAGCGTGATGGGGAGGGTAAGGGCAAAGCAACTTGTCCACAGACAGTAACGTTTGCCCACTTCTCAGGGAATTTGACTGGGTGTTTTGTTCATTTGTTCCTGTTACAAACTGTCTTAGCTCTATGTACTATGTATGTCTGTAAACAAGTCACTGTTCACTTCGCTTTCTGTGTGCACCTTGCTTTCTGAGTATGATCAATGTCATATTTCCCACACATTTGGGATGGAACAACAGGATTCACAACACAAGACTGTGATTTCTGTAAATGTGTGGTGCCAATGAAATGCAGTGAATATGTCCCTCCTACGGCCCCTTCCCTCCCAGCCATGAATTTCCTACTGTAAAGAAAAATAAATAAAAAAACAGTGTTCATGACAATGAACTAAATTGTGAAATAACCATTTCTGTTCAAAGCAGGAAAATGAAACCAGAAGAGAAGTTAGCAAAGCCATAAGACATTTCAGTTAACAACTTAATTGACAATACAGATAAAGGAAACAAAAGTAAACTAACAGTGAAGATATCTGACATGGAAGGGAGTTTTTACAACACCTTCTCCTTCACCCCCTTCCAAAAATAACCATGGGAATGCTCATGCATAGCACCTTACATGCATTGTGAGTAACAGTGTCAGAAAACATTATGAGGAAGGAATTGGTTGAAGCCCCTCCCAAAACCTTACAGAATTGTTTTTAAAATACTTTAACAATGCCCCATTATGCACCCTGAAACAGAACCATCACACACACCCACATTTCTCAATGATGGCATGAAAGGGCATATGCACTCTCTGTAGGAGAAAGCAATAGCTAAAGGTGTTCTGGTTCCTGCAGCATCTCACAATCCTCCTCAGGTTCCTCTATGGGTGCTTCCTCAACCAGGTCCATGGGTAGAGGTGCAGAATCATATGCTCCTCTCCAGGGCTTCCTCCATGACCTCCTCCAAAGTCCCTCCTGCCTCCTCACCCTGCCCCTCATCAGCATCTCATCATATGATGAGGAAGCTCCTGAGTTTGAGTAGGGGCATTTTAAACACTGGAAGCTTCAGACAGACTGGACCTGAATGCTGGGACAGTGAAGCATCCTATTCTGGGAGCTAGAATTTGGAGGCTTTTATTTAATATCAGGCTTTTATTTAATTCACAAGAGAGAGAAATGTCCCTGTGACTTTTATTTTATGAAAGCCAGACCCACCATTTGAGCTGACCTGTGTTGGACGGAAAATACACAAAGTGCCCAGAAACTCCTCTGTCAAGGGAACAGAAATATAGGAACACCTGTCACATCAGTACCATCTCCTTTCCCCACTCAGCACACTGCTTCCTGAGGGGAACCAGCTGAAATGATAAAGGTCTTTGACTTCAGTGAACAACCTTTTATTTTAGGGAGATAAAACTAAAGAGTAGCTTATGATTAGGCTCCTCAGGCACACTATGATCTCTCTGACTCTCTCAAGAGCAACCAACTTCTCCTTCTTCCTTCAAAAGATTAAAGGTCACAATGTCCAGATTGAACAAAGACAAACTTAACAAGCAACATATTGTATTATTGTAAATATTATAGCTGCCTTCTGCCACAGACTTTGCAGAACACTGGTGTAATTTACTGTAAGTATTATCCAGTCACTGTGAGAGTTCACCTCATTTTGACAACTATTATGGGTTCAGCTTTTGGAACTTTAGATATTATAAGCTCTTACCTCATTATAATTATTGCGTGCATTGAATACAGGTTAAATAAAATAACTGCTGCTTCTCACAAAAGAATTGCAATATTTACTTAGAAGTCAAATTAGAGTCAAACATTAGTCAAATGTTCCAGATGAACTCAGTTCACACCAGCTGAGGAACCTGACCACAAAGACCTAAAATATTTTATATTGTTTTTGCTAATTTGACTTTCTAAATAAAAATATTGAAACAAATCCAACATACACGCATTTTTGATATTCATAATATTGGTTTGGAATCATAGATTTGTATTTGTATCTTGAGCTCAGAATACTATACATTGTGTAGATGAGGGAAAAAAAAGATGGATAAAATAATTCACACTCAGGCCTTTCCCCCCTTGCTGTTCCTCTTAATTTGGGAATTTGCATATTAGAAAAAAATATCTTTTTGTACTATCTATGAGGAATGAGTTTAATGCATGTGAAGGCTCTACCTTGGAGAGATAGGGCCAGATCCTCAGGGTAAGCCCTCAGCTTGTGAAAGTGCATGTCACTCCGGAAACAAGACAAAGGCATAGGGCCTTCCCATGGATAGGTCTGTAGATACTAGAGGATACCTCCAGGTTCAAGGGCAGATCCCCTGGATCATTTGAAAATCCTCCTTCCCATCCTCAACAGAAATGTCAGGGCAGAACACCATGAGGGGCTTACTGTGGAGCTTTGTTCCCCATTAGTCCCTTTCTTTTCAGGTAATAAGGTTGGCCCTTTATTTATTTATTTGACTTGAAATGGTTGTATTATTAAATCATATTCTCATTCAGATACATGCAGCATCATATATGAAATTCTGTTTTTTTCCAGGGCTGAAACCTTTCCTGTGATAGTATCTGTGTGAAAGTCGCATGATGACTTTTTTAACTTTTTTGAGAATCTGTCTCCTTATACATTTTCTATTTAAAAGAGACTCTATATAATCTGCTGAAGTAATTGATAAATTATATTAAATAGAACAATACAGACAAAATCCTGCAATAAACATTACTGAGGTAGTTTCAGTGCAATGAGATTCCTTTAACCGTGAAAACATTTTGAATTTTTTCAGTTCAGTTACACATTTCCATCTTTATTATACTGCACTTCAAGATAAAAGCAAAATGTTATCATTAGGTAAAGTTGCTTTTCCCATAATTGTAAGCAATCAGTTATGCTTCATACTAATGGTCTTTCAGACATGCAAATTAGCAGCAAATTCTCTTCCAGCATCACATCTTGTCTCAGATTCTCAGTCCTGGTAAGTTAAGTACAAATCTGCATGATGTTTATTCTTTGAGCAATATCAATGATTCAAGACCTTGTTAATCTAACCTTTAGTGTAAAAATGTCAGTTTACTTCTGAGGGGCCAGCAAACCATAGACTTTTCACATCCAAATTTTCCCACTTGCAGTCCGGGGTGTCAGTTCTGAGGATTTTCGTTATCATTTTAACATTTGGTTGACATAACTTCATTTTATAAGACTCCTGCTGAATTTTTACTTTAAAGAGTAAAACAAAAGAGTAAAGTTATGACTATTCAACAATCATCCAAACGATCTACCTAAACTATCTATCCAGAATACGGATTTCTATGAGCACCCTCATATTGGTCCCTGTATGTCAGACTAAAGCCTGCAGCATCCCTGATTGTTCTCTTTACTTATTCTTACTGATAGGAAGGCTCAGTAGCGCCACATTGTGCTGTGCCAGGTACAATTCTGTTTGACATTTAGCTATGCTGGATGAATGCCACATTATATATAGGAATGCTGAGCAAAGCTCATGCCCAGAAGCAGTGGAGGATGGTTAAAGTAGTACTGCGGAGATTTAGAGGAGTGAGGGACAGATAGGGCCAGATCCAAAGTCCATTGAAGTCAATGTGCTGTCTGCAATGGGCTTTGAATCAGGCCCCCTGGGAATGACTGGTAACATTAGGGAGTGTCATTAAAGCAATTGCATCATTCTTTTTTTTTTTTTCTTCTAGAGACACTACTGCTTTTTATGACATATTGAGAGCTACTTTATGTTAATGAAAAGGTTTATTCATGATTGAGGTCATAACAAATCATGGGTAATGGTTGCTTCCTCAGTACCTGTCAATGTTCTCTGTAGAAATAATTTTGTGTTCCAAAGGTCACTGGATAGATACAAACATTTAAGAGGCAGATTGAAGAAATCCAAGGTCAAAAAAAAGCATTTTTAGCCTCCCTCATTCATTACATCTCCCAAATTGATATCTAAAAAGATAAGGCATTTTTAAGCCTTAATTATTCGGGGTAGTGTTTCATATATATAAACATTTTAAAGAGAATAAGGAGATTGTCTACACATAAAGTTTGTGGTATACTGGAGTATAAATCTACCTTGCATTTACACTTGGATATAAATCTACCCAGCACTAAGTAACATATTACTTTTCTTAGGTTTATCTAATTTGTAGTAATCTTGCTGTCACATATTAGGTCACACTTTTTTGTATCATCTTCATTTATTACATTACTTTGTAGTTAAAAATATTCCTGCAGGTTTACAGTTTTAAAAATACCATATTAATTTTTTTTCAAGTTAAAATATATATATTTTGAAAACTATATTAGTGTGTATATATATAGTATATATAAAGTAGCTCTCAATATATATATACACACTAATATGTTCAATAATATATGTGTAAATTTACACACACACACACACATATATTTGTCTAAGCCTGGACAATGAAAATGGACTAATCATCTTCATTTTTGTTTATAGAATTTTGAGTCAATTTCACTGTAAGAGAAAACTGCTTTAGTGTTTATAAAGTGATCATGAAAATACTCCTTTAGAACTTATTTTTTGTAAAAGCTTTTTGCAAAACTTAATATTTGGGATGTATATCACCTGACAGTATCCCTTTAATGGTCTAATTATCTAATCCAGTATACCACCAGATGATCATTGCTGGGATTGTGCCAGATTGGTGTGGCCATACTGAATGAGTGGTGTGAGCATAAATTGACATGACTTAAACATGGCTGAATGGCTGCAGAGGATCCTGGGAGCAGGGTCCCTTTAAGCAGAAGCAGATTTGATAAAGGACTGGCAAAGTCTGCATGTGCGATCGATATTGAACCTATTGGTTGGCAAATATGGACCCATGCAAAAGTAAATATCACATATATAAAGTTCCAGCATGGAGCACAGGTTGACCTTGTTATAGTAACCTTACAACAAGGACACCACACAAAGAGCCAGAGTGAATAACTGATGAGTGAATAAATGTGGGGTGATCTTTGTTCAGTACCACCCATGATCATGTACAATTTATAACCACAGACCCACTGGGCATGCTCTGAAGACATGTGACTCCTTTGAGGAAAAAGACTATAAGAATCAAACAAAGTAAATTACTGTAGTTGGACTTCCTTAATTGATGCTTAAAGAAGCAACACTGCAAGACAACATAGCCAAAACTCTGCTCTGTGGCCTCAAGTAGGAATATGAACCAGAGGGGTCTCAAGGAAACCAAGGCCTTGTCTCGAGGGAATCCGAGACAAACCAGAGAGCTGAAAAGAACAGACCTGGAGGAAAAAAGACGTCTATAAAATTGGTAACCAACTTCTCTGTTTGCCAAGCAGGAACTGAGTGAGGCTAGCGCAGGGCTTGTTTGTGTATGTTTGTGAAAGGGAGACTCGTTAAGAGGAATGTATAGCTCTTAATGTATAGCTCTTAATTTTAACATAGGAGTTATGTGTTTAATGTAACCCTTTACCACTTACATAATTCCTTCTCAATAAACTGCTGTGCACTGAAAATAATTAATGTGGACCTTTTTCACTCGTATGACACCAGAAGCCAGTAAAGATCCATTTCAGGGCTAGTAGTGCCCCCTCTTGTCAACAGTTGTGACCACAGGGGGAAAAAATGCAATAGAGGTGGAGAGTGTGGTTTTAAAAGGCATTGAAAATTTTATTACAATCTAAAGCAAAGAAAATTTCACTCTCCCACTCCCCACACACTTAGAATCATAGAATCATAGAATATCAGGGTTGGCAGGGACCTCAGGAGGTCATCTAGTCCAACCCCCTGCTCAAAAGCAGGACCCATCCCTAATTAAATCATCCCAGCCAGGGCTTTGTCAAGCCTGACCATAAAAACTTCTAAGGAAGGAGATTCCACCACCTCCCTAGGTAACACATTCCAGTGTTTCACCACCCTCCTAGTGAAAAAGTTTTTCCTAATATCCAACCTAAACCTCCCCCACTGCAACTTGAGACCATTACTCCTTGTCCTGTCCTCTTCCACCACTGAGAATAGTCTAGAACCATCCTCTCTGGAACTACCTCTCAGGTAGTTGAAAGCAGCTATCAAATCTGTCAAAACTGTCACCCCTAGGTCCTTTTCCGCAGAACTGCTGCCTAGCCATCCCTAGTCTGTAGCGGTGCATTGGGTTCTTCCGTCCTAAGTGCAGGACCCTGCACTTATCCTTATTGAAACTCATCAGATTTCTTTTGGCCCAATCCTCCAATTTGTCTAGGTCCCTCTGTATCCTATCCCTTCCCTCCAGCGTATCTACCACTCCTCCCAGTTTAGTATCATCCGCAAATTTGCTGAGAGTGCAATCCACACCATCCTCCAGATCATTTATGAAGATATTGAACAAAACCGGCCCCAGGACCGACCCCTGGGGCACTCCACTTGACACTGGCTGCCAACTAGACATGGAGCCATTGATCACTACCTGTTGAGCCCGACAATCTAGTAAACTTTCTACCCACCTTATAGTGCATTCATCCAGCCCATACTTCTTTAACTTGCTGACAAGAATACTGTGGGAGACCGTGTCAAAAGCTTCATTCAAAATACTCAAAACATACACAAATGAATTATATAGACTTAATTGTTAGCATTCCTACATTTTTTATTCTTACCTTTTATAGGAAATGTAAATTTGTCACCTTTGAATAAGGGCTTGCCAACCTGAAAAGCTGAGAAACATTGATCTAACCTAATCCTATCATTATTTATGTAGCCCTCAGCAGGTATCTGTATATATCCCATCAGTTAGCTTTATGTACCCATCACATCAAAGTTTTAGTATCAATATAGAAGAAGAAGATGAAGGAGGTAGGATATCTATTGATACTCGCTGGTCAACGTTCCATGCCAGATCCTCAGCTGGTGTAAAATATGCCATTTTGCTACAGCTGAGGATGCGGCCCTTTGTCTTCAGAAATAGGTATATGACACATGTGGCTGAAAACTCTTGATTTCCATGTGAAAACCCAGGTATAATCTTATTTAGGACATAACTTGTCTCTGCTTCTGCACCAATCCTCAATATGGACTCCATCCTTTATTCATGCCAGAGTCTTTCCCTTTCCCCATCCAGCACATTATATGTACCATCTTCTTCTCAAGTGGGATCTGCTGTGTTCTCAAGTTGAAGGACCTGTTGCTTTCAGGCTAGCATATCTCAAACTCTTTGTGCCAACTCCAATCATATCTCTTTTAAAACACCTTGCTTACGTTCAGGTATCCAACCTGCAATCCCATTACAAGAGGAATGGAAGCAGGTTTTTTTTTTTTCAGATAACTTATGAGAATTCCTGTAAAGTTCAACTGTGGCTGCAGGCAGAGTATTTTTAAAGCTATTTTTCAAATTACATAGACTTAGGGCCCAACAGTCTTCCAAAGTCCATAGTGTTTTAAAATTGGATTGTTAAAAAAAAAAACAGTAAGAAAAACACTTTTCTCCTTTCATAGACATAATGAGTTAAGAGAGAGTAAAGGACTGACAATTGTTGATCCAAATGTTTATACAGGATTCCCTATGGTCATAACCTTTGCCATGAAAAATCAAATACCTTATTTCATAATGTTCATTTTATAGTGTAGTGTAGCAAAGGTTTGTCTATATAGACAGCAAAAGACAACTTATGTCCCTGAAGATATTGTCCAGAAAGTAATTCAGCCAAAAACTAATATTATTGTACTGACAGGCCCAATTACAGAACAGAATAAAGAGAATGTTAAATCCTCTTGGATTTAGGTAACTGAAGGTTTGCTAAACTAAGTCCATATTTCTTATTGTGGTAATAAAAACTTTTCTAGCCTCATAATGTAGGAGCATTTAGAATGGGCAATAGTAGTTTCTTAACCAATACAAGAGATTATACTATTTCAGCACAATATCTACAAGTGTAGTATTCAGCACACATGACGGACACTGTAAGCTGAGGACTGTCCATTTTTCTCATACTTCTAATTTGGAAGGAAGTCTCAGACTCCCAAATGCTACATATTTTGTTTCTGTGAGGTCACTGTTATGGCTTCTATAGTCCTGGTTTAGAGAACCTTCAAAGTGGCTCAAATTAGGTTCAGGTCAGAATCTTCAAAGTGGGCTGGCTGCATGAAGCTGGCCGCAAGGCTGAGAAATATATTCTCAGGTGTGTGGTAAACGTTCTGTTTTGGGCACAGCTAAATTGGGGAGATCAATCAGGTCTTGATGATATGTGGACTCTCTTTTGTAAAGAGGGTGTCCAAGCCCTAAGTGGGCACTATACTCATCTCATAATCAAAAAAATGAGATGTAGGGCAATTCAAAATTACTTAAACCCAATTTTGATAGGGAGCTGTTGTAGTAATTTAGATGGAATAAATGCCCATCAGGTATTAACATAAACCACTCACTGTCCAACAATATACAAAGTTAAACAAGTGTAAGGGGTTTGTATACAGAGACCTCAGCCTGATTATGGCACACACACCATTAAAAATCCTTCTAATCTTTTACTGAAGATACATAAAAGCAGGATGAACATTTAATGCATTAGAAATATTAAGTATTAAATGAGACTTTCCTTTTAACAACATTTCTTGTTCTCTTTTTCTCTAGCTAGAGAGAGTTTTTAGAAAGAACACCCCCGCCCCCCTCCTTGTTTGACAGTCTCTCTGTCAGTATCAGAGATGGTAATAGCTGTCATTTTGGGGTAAAAGAGAAGAAATTATCTGAGATGACTTGAAGTTGTTGTAGATGTTGATGTTGTTAAAACCCAATCCCATATCATCTCAGGTGGCATTTGGGATTCAACTGGAGATGATAGGGGTGGTGATTTCATCTGGATCCTTCACTCTGACCCATTCTTGTCAGGACATAACTCACGATTAGGATGAAGAAGGTCTAGGGTCCCAGGAAAAGGCAGGGTGGCAGCCATGATCATAGAATCATAGAACTGGAATGGACTTCAAGAAGTTTTCTAGTCCAGTCTCCTGCACTCAAGGCAGGGCTAAGTATTATCTAGACCACAACTCACAGGTGTTTGTTTAACCTGCTCTTAAAAATCCTATCTAGAAAATTAAAGAGAACAATTTTCCTCCATCCTCCTTGTAACAACCTTTTATGAACTGAAAATTGTTGTTATGTCCCCTCTCAGTCTTCTCTTCTCCAGACTAAACAATTTTTTTTTCACCCTTCCCTCATAGTTCATGTTTTTTAGACCTTCAATCACTTGTAGTTCTTCGTCATTCTTCTTTTTGTCATTCTTCTCTGGCCTTTCTCCTATTTGCCCACATTTTTACTGAAAAGTGGCACCCAGAATGGGACACAGTACTACAGCTGAGGCCTTATCAGCAGAGAGTAGAGCACAAGAATTACTTCTTGTGCCCTGCTTACAACGCTCCTGCTAATGCAGCCCACAATGATGTTTGCTTTCTTTGCAACAGTGATACACTGTTGACTCATATTTAGCTTGTGATCCACTAGGACCCCCAGATCCCTTTCCACAGTATTGCTTTATAGGCAGTCATTGCCCATTTTGTATGTGTGCAACTGATTGTTCCTTCCTAAGTGGAGGTACTTTCCATTTGTCCTCATTACATTTCATCTTACTTACTTCAGACCAGTTCTTCAGTTTGTTCAGATCATTCTGAATTTTAATCCTATCCTCCAAAGCACTTGCAACCCCTCCCAGCTTGGTATCATCTACAAAATGTATAAGTGTACTCTCTATGCCATTATTTAAATCATTGATGAAAATACCGGACTCAGAACTGATCCCTGCAGGACCCCACTTGATATGCCCTTCTAGCTTGACTATGAATCACTGATAACTACTCTCTGGGAATGGTTTTCCAATCAATTATGCACCCATTTTTAGTAGCTCCCTCTAGGCTGTATTTCCCTAGTAGCTTTATGAGAAGGTCATACTAGACAGTATCAAAAGCCTTACTAAAGTTAAGATATACCACATCTGTCACTTCCGCCCATCCAAAAGACCTGCTACCAATGTTCCCTCTAATTTTTGACAGGCCATGTGAGTAAAAAATTTCTTCTGTGCAAATTGTTGTGCTTCTTTACAAATTTTCTGCACATGGTGTTTCGCTGTGTGCATGGGGTTTAGGAGCTGTGTGCACACACGCACAGCTTAGCGGGAACAGTGCTTGCTATCCTGCTAAGAAAACTATTAGATTGGTTTCACAGAATTTGTTCTTGATAAATCCATGCTGACTGTTACTTATCACCTTATTATCTTCTAGGCGTTTGCAAATTTATTGCTAAATTATTTGCTCCGTTATCTTTTCTGGTACTGAAGTTAAGGTGACTGGTCTGTAATTTCATGGATTGTCCTTATTCCACTTTTTATAGATTGGCTCTATATATTCACTTTTTCAGTTCTCTGGAATCTCTCCCATCTTCCACACCTTTTTGAAGATAATCACCAATGGGTACTTAGTTATTAAATTATATAATGTTGACAAGATTACCTTTCCACCTTACCACTCTGCCTTCTTCTTGAGTCTCTTTGTTTGCTTCTCTTTTTCTTCCCCAAATACTTAATCTTCTCTTCACCTAGAAAGCTTCACCTAGAAAGATTACCTTTCCACCATACCTCCAGTGTCACCAATATTTTTTGCTTCATTTTGTGTTCCCTCCCATTTCCTCAGTCCACCTGAACTCTACTCTTGACTTCTCTCTTTATCTCTTTTACCCATTCATGCCTATACACCTTGTCTCCTGCCATCTCCTACTCATGGAACAGCCCCTTAATTAAAACCTCCATCATCTAGTTCTTCAAAATATTCATGAAAACAGCTACAAAATATTCCAGAAATAATTATCTTAACCCACTCTGTTTCCCTGTATAACACATGCACTTTTGTTTTATACCATATTTTATGCCTATGCCTTTTGACTGTCTGCTCTTCAAGTCAGAGATACTATTATTTTTAAGCAAATTATATTTCTATGGTGCTCTGTAAACAATAACAAATGCACATATCTGCTACTATTTAAGTATGCTCTTCTAAATTATTTAATTTGAATATGTTTTGTTATTCCTCTAGAAGACCAAATTTTTTTTTAAAACGTCCTTTGATATTTCCAGAAGTTTGCCTATTCATGTTCTTACTCAAATATTTCCTTACTCTTCTCTGCTTTTACTTGTTTCTCAGTTTTCTTATGTCCCCACAACTTATATATATATATATATATATATATATATATATATATATATATATATATATATTCAACATGAAGCACAATTCTATATAAATATTCAAAATTTGATATATAATTTTGAATATTTATCTAGAATTATACTTCTTGTTGAATTACTACATTGACATTCTGAATTTTGAAAATTTAGGCCCTTGTGACTATCTATCTATCTAATCTATCTATCTTTAAGAAGGCAGAAATAAATAGTGCATTTGTAGATGGAAAAAAGTTACTATACTTCTGTATTCAAACTTCAAAATACACTTTCATTAATAAAGCCACATTACCCCATATGAGTACAACAGTGGTAGGAGTTCTGCTTTCACAGGCCAAGTTTGCAAGACGTTCCTTGAAACTTTTGGCTGAATTAGAACATATCTGTCAGATAGATGCCTAATCTTGATTTAAAGAGTCTAAAGTGACTGTGAATTTATCACATCCCTTGGTAAACCATTCCAATGTTTAATTACCCTTTCTGTTAAAAAAATAATCTTTTATTTCCTATTTGAATGTTTCTGACTCCAGCATTCAGCCACAAGAATTTGTTATGTCTTAGTCTGTTAGATTAAAGAACCATCTAGAATGAGATAAATTCTCTTTATTAGGGCCTTATATATTGTCATTAAATCTTCTTTTAATCTTCTCTTTGATCTATGAGATAGACTGAGCTCCTTCACTCTCTAATTGTAGTGTATGTTTGCCAGACCCCAAATCATTTGTATAGCTCTTCTCTGAACACTGTCCAATTTTTCAACATCCTTTTTAAAGTGTGGATGCCTTGAATGGGACACAGATTCCAGCAGTGTTCTCATTAATGCCATGCACAAAGGTAAAACAAATTATATTATGTACAACCCTAAGGTCCCTCCTCATGTATTATGCATAAACTGGAGAGCCTGAACCCTGAATTTTCAGTACTATGGCATAGACTTCTACCATTTGAGCTATATAACTAATTACAGTTAAATTCCATCTTAATCACAAGGCATTTATTAAAAAAAAAACAGCACAATATTAAAAGGCTTCCCCACAGCTTGAGTTCCTTATTTGTCTTTGTCTTTATTTGTTTTTCTGCCTAACAGCTTGCTGTGGGGCCTGCCAGGCATAACATGTCCAGTCAGGATACCAAGGCCTGCTGCATCCTTGTAGTGGCATGGAATTGGTGAGTGTCCTTCCTGAGGACAATTTCTCTGAATCTTTCTAGTGGTTTCTCTCAGGAACTGTAGAGCTACTGTCGTCTAACAGAGCTGCTCACCAACTCGCTGGAGCTTCTTCCTTTTAAACCCCTTTAAATCTCTGGCATGTCCTGGCATGACTGATGGAGTAGAGTCAGCCTAGCCCATAGTAGCTCTTTAACCTGTTTATCATCTTGTTCAGTGTTTGTACACTCTGTCACAGATGCATAAACAGAGGAATCTCAAGTAGGAGCAGAGAGGTTGTTTTACCACTATATTTGGCACTGATGCAACCACTGCTGGAATATTGTGTCCAGTTCTGGTGACCACAATTCAAGAAGGATGCTGATAAATTGAAGGGGGTTCAGAAAAGGGCCATGAGAATGATTGACGAATTATAAAACATGCATTATAGTGACAGACTCACAGGGCTCAATCTATTTATCTTAACAAAGAGAAGGATAAAGGGTGCATAAGGATGCATGGCTGTCCTTCCTTGTTAATCTCTGAGGGAGGCCACACCTCCTTACAGTCTCACCCTTGTTGTAGTGCTCACTGTGCAGGGAATTAGCTGTCTGAGGCCACCTGAGCTGGGCTGAGCAGCACTGAGTCTAGGTGCCAGGCCCTCAGGCAAGGCGGGGCACCACCCAGTTAGGGGCTCTGGCCTGAAATTAGGCAGTACAGTAAGGACTATGAGTCCAGGCCGTCAGTCAGAGCGGGACAGCAAACAGCTAGGAAGCTCTGGTCTACAATTAGTGCAGAGCAGCAAAGGGTCTATGAGCCTCCTCGGGCAACAGAGGTCCTATTCAGCATCTCACTCTGGCAGCTGAGAAGAAGCATGTGTCTCCCTCAGCAGCTCCAGCCCCACTGAGATGCAGGGTCTGCCTTTTATACTTCTGCTTCCTTTCCCACCCCTCAGCTTCTGGTGGGGTGTGCAGGGATTTCCTGGATCTGCAACCCAAGGGGAGAGTTGTGGTCCCTCCTTGTCGATATCTGAGGGAGACTAGGCCTCCTTACTATAGATGACTTGACATTAGTCTGTAAATATCTACAAGGGGAAAAATATTTAAGAATTTGCTCTTCAATCTAGCAGAGAAAGGTATAACATGATTCAATGACTAGAAGTTGAAGCTAGACAAATTCAGACTGCAAATAAGGCATAAATGTTTAACAGTGAGAGTAATTAACCACTGAAATAATTTACCAAGGTTCGTGGTACATTTTCTATAACTGACAATTTTTAAATCAAGATGGGAGTTTTTCTAAAAAAAACATGCTCTAGGAATTATTCTGGGAAAGTTCTATGGCTTGTGTTATACAGGAGGTCAGAATAGATGATCAAAATGATCCCTTCTGGCCTTGGAATCTTTAAACATAAAAAAAAAGTCAAGAAAATATTTTATTAAAACAGAGGAAGGCGATGAGATGGCATGCAACATGTGCCGTGATAAATTCTGTAAAAGCAATTTTCAGTATGATATTTAAGAATACTACATCAGACCCAAATCCTGCAGAGTCATACCCTTGCTTAACTTTATGGAGTAACATAAGGTAATAATATAGCTAAAGGACAGACCAATGAGTTTTACAGTAAGCTCTGAAAATTGTCATACTAATGGTCATTTTGGTAGTGTGTTCCACACTCTATGGCCCAGCACTAAGAGGCCTTTCCTCCAGCTACCTAAATTTCTCTGGTTTCAGAGTAGCAGCCGTGTTAGTCTGTATTCGCAAAAAGAAAAGGGGCCCACCTTGATTATCACTACAAAAGATTCCCCCCCCCCCCCCGCCTCCGCTCTCCTGCTGGTAATAGCTCATCTTAAGTGATCACTCTCCTTAGAGTGTGTATGATAAGACCCATTTTTTCATGTTCTGTGTGTATATAAATCTCCTCACTCTATTTTCCACTGAATGCATCCAATGAAGTGAGCTGTAGCTCACGAAAGCTTATGCTCAAATAAATTGGTTAGCCTCTAAGGTGCCACAAGTACTCCTTTTCCTTTTGCTAAATTTCTCTGAAGGCACTGGTAATTTCCATGATCCCAGCAAGAGCAGTTGCTTTGGTTTGCAAATGGACATGTGATCTTTGAAGTAATTGATCCAAAACCTTGAAGAGCAGGACCAGGACTCTGAATTGGACTTAGAAGCATGCAAGGTCTCAGTAGAAGATTCAATACACTGATGTCCAATGTTTTTACTAGTTGGTTTTATGTAAGTACCATGCTGCTCAATTAGCTAACATTATTTTCAAAGCTAATCAGGCCATCCCAAGTAGAGAGAATTATACTTGTTTAGACTTGAATAAAATACATTGACCATGATTGTTGGGTACTCATGTGAGAGGTAAGAGCCTGATCCTGAAAAGTGGTGAACAGCTGCACTCTGATCAACTGTTGGAAAGTGTGGTCTTGCAACAGATTTACATCAGTGTAAATGAGAGCAGGATTTGTCCTATACTAATTCATGTTAATTACTTTGGACACTTATCTTTTATAAGAAATTAAGTCAGTTTGTTACATTACTGTTACTGAAATATGCAGATGATTATTTTTGCTAACAGAACAAATGGATAAAGCCTAAGAAATATATATTACATCAACTAACTAAACTGGAAGGGATGATAACTATAAAGAGGAGAAAGAACAACTGGAAACCTCTAGCTAATAAAATAGGACAAAGTATTATACTATAATCACAGCTCCTGCCAGCATATTAAAAAGACAAAAGAAGTCAAGCAAGACAGTCTAATAAATATAAGATGTTTCCTCCTGCTTTTCTCCTTGGTTATTTCTCTTGCTATTGTTAATATTTAAAGAAATACATAGCGAAAGAATCCCAGCTGACTGCGTTCATAGTTGTGTCTAATGAACTGTACTATTCAAAATGTAGGAACCTTGAAGAGAGGACTCAAAGCATGGCTGATTATGTGGTTGTACAATGGCAAACTGAACCAAAACAAATTAGCAACAAGAAGTCATTTAATTATTTATTATAGCACAATTATTGATACTTGCTTAATGCCAGTTTTTCAGAAATAATTTATACATTTGACTACAGTGACTAAACTATCTCATCTTGTTGACAATATCTAGCATTCTTGCCAAAATGTTTTGAAACTTCTAATATACATGACTGAAAAGTTGATAGTGTTTCCTTGCTGTCCATTGTGTTGTTTTTAATTTCAGTTTACTTCCAGGAAGTGTGGGTTTTTTGTTGTTGTTGTTTGTTTTCATTTGTTTTTTTCTCTTAACTTTTTATCCATGCTGCTATCTCAGATGCTTTCTTCCAGAAAAAATGTATTTTGGCTGTGGATTTATAAATAATGAGCATTTTTCTATGTGATGTTCCAGTTTGGATCCCTTGAGTTTTAAGGCTTAAATGACCGTAATACATTATCTTTTTAGATTATTTGGTGCTATTCTTTAATTTTGAATCATTGTTAAGATCACTTCTTTTAATCAAATGAAAGCTCAAGAAGTGTTCTGTCACTTGCAGCCCTATACTAAGAAGGGGCGGCTAGTTGGAGGTGCCCAGTTCATTTTGGGTGCCCACTTTCAAAGCACCCAAAATCAGTGTCACTTTTCAAAAATGTTGAACTCAGATTACAGTCCTGCAGGATGCTAAGTAACTCATATATACAAAAATTACACATGGAAAACTATGCTAAAAGAACATTATTAAGGTTGCAATATCAAGCACTCAGAAATTAGGAAATGCTCAAACTAAGGTCACCTGTGAAACCTTACTTCATCCCCGCTTGTTTGTATTCATTTCAATAGTCTTTAATTATATGATCACAGACTTTTCCCCCCCATAGGACTGTTGCCTCATTCAGCACAAAGCACACACCTGCTCTGGGGATGAAACAATCTAATAGTATGTGGTTATCCAATTAAAGAGTGAATGATAACATAGTCACAAGAGGGCTCACTTAGGATTTCACAGGCAGCCTTAATTCTGGCATTTCCTATCTTCTGAGAGCTTGACTGTACTACATTAATAATGTTCTTTTAATGAGATTTTTGATGTTTATTTTCTTAGTTTTTTCTAAAGAAAACTGAAGAAACATATTTTATCATGTGACATCATAGACACTCAAAGGGGTGAAAATTTTTGAACCACTGGAAAGACTTGTGCCATCTGAGCTAAGACAATAATTGATAGTGATAGTAGCTTGTTATCAACCAGTACAAGAGGGAGACGAGGCACTCTGTGAGTGAGTTTGTCAGGTATTTGCTGACAGCAAGGGAATGGTGAGACTCAGGAATCTTGGGTTCCATTCCATGCTCTGGAGAGGAGAGCATTCTAGTGGGCATAGATACTTCTGCTCATTCCCTTCAAGCCTGATCCCTTTCTGCTCTATCCCCTCCAGTCAGTCCCCTTACACTTACACTCTCAGTCTTCTTGCTCAGCCAGTCCCAGTTCCCAATCTTTCTGCTTCTAGTCTGAGGTCTGGTCTATACTACGGCTCAAGTCGATGTCATTTACCTTGCTGAGGGGTATGAAAAAGACACCATTCTGTGTGACACAAATTACATCGACTGTATGACTGTATGCCACATCAGCACTATGCCTGCAGGAGATCCTCTCCTGCCAAAATAGCTTCCACCTCTCGTGGAGGTGGAGCAGTTATGCTAATGGGAGAGCACTTTCCTGTTGGCATAGAATGTCTTCAACAGGTGTGCTATGGTGTCAATTCTGCATTGTACAGCTGTGCTGATTTAGCGCCATAGTGTACACTTGCCCTGATTGTCCCTCTTAGCTACTCACCCCACTGCCAACATTCTCCATCCCCACTGGCTCCAACTCAGTTTACCTCCCTAGGTTCCTTTTCTAATCTCCTCCCCTGAACCCTGGCTTTTAGCCAGCCAGTTCTACTCTTCCTCATCTGATATTAGTCCTCATCTGATATTAGTCTTCCCCTGTGTGACGGTCAATGCTCAGGTGGAGTGTTGCCTAGTGGTCAGGGGGTTATGATCTTCAAAATGCAAAGGGGGTGGATTGGCAGTAGAGCCCAGGCTCTCCCACTCCATCAGGCTCTGGCCCAGGGCCCTGTGAGGGCTACCATAGTTCTGACACCATAAGCACCTTAAGGCTGCCCTCCCTGGGCCAATTCCTACCTGCCCTCTATTGTCCAAAGTTCGCTGTCTGTAGAAAGAAGGTGGGAAAGGGGTCAGCTGCCATGCCACAGCTTCATGTCGGGCTGTGGCACAGCAGTTCTCGCTCTTGGTCCTCCAGACAGGTTAGGTCTAAGTCTTTCCCCTTCCAGGGTAGCCCATGAATAAAACAAGGGGAATTAAAACAAACAAACTGAGTCAGTATGTGAGGGGGGAATATGCCGCCCTCTCATTGTAAAGTAGCAGGTCCTCCCTTCCCTTAGGGAGGGACCTTCAGAGTAGCTGGTGATGGGAGATCCTGCCTTCTCTCAGCCCTTTCCTCAGGAACTGCATGTTAAATGTCCTTTCTCTTCCCTGACCTGCTCACAGGTGTGCTGTTCTGCTCTCTTTTCACTCCACATCCAGTATGTGCATCTCTTACAGGTGTGGTGGGGTGAATCTGTGTGGGCTTTGCATACCATATCACATACCCTCTGCCTCAAGGTGGAACCTGGGGAGCCAGGACCGTTGAATTGCCACAGTAGCCCAGAGATGGACATATAGGGAAAAGCTACTGAGCATGTGTGGATGGCATTGTTTCAAAAACTTATATGTTGGCCAAATTGGTGTAATTTGTGTTTGATTTTTCATGGGGATATCGTGATTGACAGAAAGGCCATTTTTAGGAAAAATTCAAGAACCTGTTCCAGAGCATAGTGATGCTAGATCTACTCAACAAAATGATTATAAGATTTTATTTTCAACCAGGGCAGAACAATATATTTTTACCCAATCTATTTCTCAGAAATAGCTGAACCCCCAATTTTTCTTGAAACTTCCCCAAAAATTTCAGCTTGAGGCAGACGTTTGGCATGTAAAATTGTGGCTCCAACTGTTAGTTTGGCAAAGCTGTAAGCAAATGAAAACAGGGAAATGGGACATTTTGGGCAACCTTAATAATACACAGCACCTGCAATTAATCATTTCAGTGGAAGCTGACAGAGCTCAGGACTCCCAGGAGCAACATATTACCACTCAGTAGCAGGGCCTAAAAGAGGTTAAGAATTTCATAGGACTGTTATGTTGTTTAATACATGTCAGACTGATTAGTGCACTGGCTTCTAAAAGCCCAAATATCCTGCAGTTATAGGTCACTGATTTTCAAACCCCTTTGTGTGTGTTATCATTTCAGTTTTTTCTTCTTTTTCCAAAGGAAGCTTCTTGCCTTTCTTGTTATAGAAATAGCTTGCAAAAACATAAATTGATTAAGAGGGTTGGAACACTGATGGTGATTTTCCATAAGTCATTGATCTAGGAGAGGACAGTGGTTGTACTGAAAAATTAGACCCTCACGGCTGTGGTCAAGACAGAGGTCAAGCATCAATGCTGATATTATGAGATCTATCAGTAGTCTTTCATATATCCAAATCTTCTATGACATTTTCTGCTTACATATGAATGCTCATCTTTCACAGCTGAATCATAAGAGATAGCTGCCAGTTTCTCGGCTACTTCTTGCACTGTAGACTCAAGTTCTGCCATAATAAGGTCTGGTTGGTATGGAGACATGGATAGAAGTATATCTGAGATCCATTTTTGAAACCATTTTGAAACATGGCAATTCCGTGGTCTTTATAAGTGTCCAGGATGGACATTTATGGTGAAATCCTGGCTGTATTGCAGTCAAAAGAAAAACTCCTATTGATCTCAATGGAACCATGGTTTCACTCATCATGACAATGCTTACCTATACCACAGTAGAGGTTTTCCAACTGGAAGTTAGTGTGCTGGTCCCATACACATCCATACAGAATCCATTATTTGGTATGGCACACCTCAAAGTCACCACTCTGATCAGAGTCTGGTCATCTGATAACAGTAATGTGTACAAACAATCATATTATCAAAGAAACCTAGTATCCCTGGATATTCTGGAATGTTCACCAGGGAAAGTTGATGTCAAGGTTCCTCCCCCACTCTGAACTCTAGGGTACAGATGTGGGGACCTGCATGAAAAACCTCCTAAGCTTACCTTTACCAGCTTAGGTCAAAACTTCCCCAAGGTACAAAATATTCCACCCGTCGTCCTTGGATTGGCCGCTACCACCACCAAACTAATACTGGTTACTGGGGAAGAGCTGTTTGGACGCGTCTTTCCCCCCAAAATACTTCCCAAAACCTTGCACCCCACTTCCTGGACAAGGTTTGGTAAAGAGCCTCACCAATTTGCCTAGGTGACTACAGACCCAGACCCTTGGATCTTAAGAACAATGAACAATCCTCCCAACACTTGCACCCCCCCCCCTTTCCTGGGAAATGTTGGATAAAAAGCCTCACCAATTTGCATAGGTGACCACAGATCCAAACCCTTGGATCTGAGAACAATGAAAAAGCATTCAGTTTGCTTACAAGAAGACTTTTAATAAAAATAGAAGTAAATAGAAATAAAGAAATCCCCCCTGTAAAATCAGGATGGTAGATACCTTACAGGGTAATTAGATTCAAAACATAGAGAACCCCTCTAGGCAAAACCTTAAGTTACAAAAAAGATAAACAGACAGAAATAGTTATTCTATTCAGCACAGTTCTTTTCTCAGCCATTTAAAGAAATCATAATCTAACACATACCTAGCTAGATTACTTACTAAAAGTTCTAAGACTCCATTCCTGGTCTATCCCTGGCAAAGACAGAATATAGACAGACACACAGACCCTTTGTTTCTCTCCCTCCTCCCAGCTTTTGAAAGTATCTTGTCTCCTCATTGGTCATTTTGGTCAGGTGCCAGCGAGGTTACCTTTAGCTTCTTAACCCTTTACAGGTGAGAGGAGCTTTCCCCTGGCGAGGAGGGATTTCAAAGGGGTTTACCCTTCCCTTTATATTTATGATAGTTGAGTGTTAAAATAAAGTTATAGAATGTTTGATAATGGAAAGTGTTGGGCAATATAAATATAAATGTCACTGGAATATATTACACAGTACATATACACACAGGAATAGATCTAAAACATCTAATTGCCGGTGCTATGGCTTACAGTATTCATCACAAGTTTTTTTTTAAAAAAACGGTTGTGTTCAAAATCATATATTGCAATGCTGAGAAAATAACTAGCAAGTATTTTATTAGATTAATTTTGTTGGTTTCCATTTGCAAATTGTCTAAACAGATCACAAAATTCCCAAATATATGAATTCACAATTATGTACTAATTTCTTCTGAAGATAATGTTTGATCCATAGATTGTTGGTGAAAAATTTATTGTGAATATTCATCATTCAAAATTAATGTAATGTGGATTAATCATATAAGTAATACATTATTGTTTATGTTCTTTGGTTGGGAACTTAGGTGACGGACCAATACAATGTGAATGAGCAACATTACAACAGAATATACTCTTTTAAAGTTTTTTTTTCAGTGAATATGTAAAAGAGAAGGTGGATGAGGTAACATCTTTGATGAATGTGCAAGCATTCAAACGAAGAAGTTACTTTTCAGAAGTATTTGGGCTAATAGAACTTGAACAAGGAAACGTTTACAGAAAGCAAACATGAAAGGGTCAAATCTATATTTGCTTTTGAATTTTAATGCTTGTTGGTACATTTTTTTTCCAGTCCAATCATTCAGCTCCAATATGTCAAAAACACAACAGTTGGGAAATGAAAAATTTGAAGTTGTCTGTGAAAGAAAAAAAAACACAATACACAGGAAAGAGCTTACATGTACAGGTATATGCTATGTTGAGAATTTTTAGTTAGGGATACTTTCTGCCATTAGTCACACTGGTATAAATCTAGAGTAACTCCACTTACATCAATTATCCATCACAATAATATTACTTAGAACATATCAACTAAGCTTCTTACCGACCAATATTCTGCTGTTTGTGATTAAACACAATATACAATGAAATACAGACCTTCTAATTACAATGAAGATGCAGTGTTCCTGTTGAAGCTAAAACTTGTTCTACGTCAACCTAGCTACATTTCTCAAATCTGTGAAAAGCTTCATGCCTTGTGAAAGATAGTTAGGGTAACCTAAGCCTAAGTCACTGTAGATGCAGCTAGGTCAATGGAAGAGTTCTTCTATTGATCTAGCAACCAAATCTCAATATAGATATAGAGGTGAATTAACTATATCAATAGGAAAAGCCCTTCCATCTATGTAGGAAGCATCTACACTGTCACAGTTCATGTCAACTGCACATATATTTCCTCCTTGTGATCCAGCCACTCTCAAGCTTCTGGCCCACTAGTCATTGCCATTATTGGGTGGAGACCCATGTATTTCCAGACTGAACAGTATACTGCCTTCACAGCAAAAGACAACCTGCCTAAGCAGACCTGTTTTGCTTCTCCCTTCAGAGATGGTACACAGTATAATTGCTACAGTTAAAGTTACCATGCAGTTCTTTCTAAGGGTATGTCTGCACTACAAAATTAGGTTGAATTCATAGAAGTAAATTTTTAGAAAGCAATTTTATACAGTCTATTGTGTGCGTCCCCACTAAGCGCATTAAGTCAGTGAAGTGCGTCCACAGTACCGAGGCTAGCGTCGACTTTCGGAGAGTTGCACTGTGGGCAGCTATCCCACAGTTCCCGCAGTCTCCGCCACCCATTGGAATTCTGGGTTGAGCTCCCAATGCCTGAAGGGGCAAAAGCATTGTTGCGGGTAGTTTTGGGTACATTGTCGTCAGTTGCCCCTCCCTCCATGAAGGGAAAAGAAGACAATAGTTTCACGCCTTTTTTCCGTGTGGGTGCCTTACTGTTTTCCCCAGACAGTGCAGTAGGGCTGCAAACCGTCATCATCAAACAACCACTTACGCTGCCATACTGCTGTCCTGCTCCTCTGGTGGTCTCGCAGGTCTTCTATATGACCGTCGTCATCCGCCACTTCTGCTGCAACTCTGCTCGGCTGCTCTTGTCTTGCCATACCACGGCATGCGTGCAGCCAGCTCAGCTGTTGTGTCCTGGCAGCAGACGGTGCAGTAGGTCTGCAAAACTTGTCATCCAACCACCGCTTCCCCTGCAACTCTGCTCTTCTGCTTTCCTGCAGACGCCATACCATGGCAAGCATGGAGCCTGCTCAGATCACTGCGGCAGTTATGAGCATTGTAAACACCTCGCACATTATCATGCAGTATATGCAGAACCAGAACCTGCAAAAGCAGGTGAGGTGATGGCAGCATGGTGACGAGAGTGATGAGGACATGGACACAGACTTGTAAAAACACGGGCCCCGGCAATTTGGCCATCCTGATGCAATGGGGTAGGCTCATGCCATGGAATGCCGATTCTGGGCCCGGGATACAAGCGTAGACTGGTGGGACCACAGTGTTGCAGGTCTGGGATGATTCTCAGTGGCTGCGAAACTTTCACATGCATAAGGGCACTTTCACAGAACTTTGTGACTTGCTTTCCCCTGCCCTGAACTGCAAGAATACCAAGATGAGAGAAGCCCTCACAGTTCAGAGGTGAGTGGAGATAGCCCTATGGAATCTTGCAATGCCAGACAGCTACTGGTCAGTCAGGAATCAAATTGGAGTGGGCAAATCTACTATGGGGGCTGCTGTGATCCAAGTAGCCAACACAATCACTGAGCTGCTGATATCAAGGATAGTGACTCTGGGAAATGTGCAGGTCGTCGTGCATGGCTTTGCTGCAAAGGGATTCCCTAACTGTGGTGGGGCGATAGATGGAGTGCATACCCCTATCTTGGGACCGGAGCACCAACGTAGCTAGTGCATAAACTGAAAGGGGTACTTTTCAGTGGTGCTGCAGGCACTGGTGGATCACAAGGGGCATTTCACCGAAGACGATGCAGGATGACCGGGAAAGGTACATGATGCTCGCATCTTCAGGAACTCTGCTGTGTTTGAACAGCTGCAGGAAGGGACTTACTTTCCAGACCAGAAAATAACAGTTGCGGATTTTGAAAATCCTATAGTTATCCTTGGGGATCCAGCATGCCCCTTAATGCCGTGCCTTATGAAGTCGTACACAGGCACCCTGGACGGTAGTAAGGAGCTGTTCAATGATAGGCTGAGCAAGTGCAGAATGGTGGTAGAATGTGCATTTGGACGTTTAAAAGCATGCTGGCACAGCTTACCGACTTGGTTAGACCTCAGAGAAAGCAATATTCCTATTGTTATTACTGCTTGCTGTGCACTCCACAATATCTGTGAGAGTAAGGGGGAGACATTTATGGCGGAGTGGGAAGTTGAGGCAAATTGTCTGGCTGCTGATTACATGCAGCCAGACACCAGGGCGATTAGAAGAGCACAGCAGGGCATGCTGCACATCAGAGAAGCTTTGAAAACCAGTTCCATGGCTGACCAGGCTATGGTGTGACAGTTCTGTTTGTTCCTCCTTGATGAAAACCCACCCCCTTTGTTCACTCTACTTCTCTGTAAGCCAACCGCCCTCACCTCCTCACTTCAATCACCACTTGCAGAGGCAATAAAGTCATTGTTATTTCAAATTCATGCATTGTTTATTAATTCGTCACACAAATAGGGGAATAACTGCCAAGGTAGCCAGGGAGGGGTCGAGGAAGAGGGAAGCACCAGGTGGGGTGGGGAGGAGAGGAAGGAGGGAAGGACAAGGCCACACTGCACTTCAAAACTTATTGAATGCCAGCCTTCTCTTCCTTGGGAAGTCTTCTGGGGTGGAGTGGTTGAGTGCCTGGAGGGTCCTCCTCCCCCGAGTTCTTGGGCATCTGGGTGAGGAGGCTATGGAACTTGGGGAGGAGGGAGGTTGATTACACAGAGGCTGCAGTGGTGGTCTGTGCCTTTCCTGCACCTCAACCATATGCTGGAGCTTATCAGTTTGATCTCCTGTAGCCTCAGCATTGCATCCTGCCTCCTCTCATCATACTGCTGCCACCTCTCCTGTTGCTCCAGCCATCTATCCTCCTGTTGGGAACACTGGGGCATGGCCACTAGGTAACTCGAGGGGATGGAAGACCACAAGTGTCGATGAAGCCCCCTCGCACTAGGCCCCGGTGTCCTTGGCCCCCCCGCCTGGAGGCACACACAGCAGTTATGCTGAGAATCTGCAACAGTATGTTGCAGAGTCAGACTGCCTGAAACTAAGCAAGGCCAAACAGGGGAGATATGGAAGAACAATGCTGAATAAAGCAGCTTTATGTATAGTTTAACAAATGATACAGAGAATCAGGGAACTAGCTGGGAACTGGATTGGCTGGCTATATGGATACTTGGAGCAGCTTGCTATTGGATAAGTATGCTGAAAAAAGGATGTATAAAAGCCTGTGTAACTTCCTGCTCTGTTGTACAGGATTTGAGATTCAAATCTCCCTGTACCTTTTTGAAGCTTCAAATAAACTTTTCTGCTTCTCCACCCCGTTGTGATTATTGGGTGCAGCACACCGGGTAACGAACCAACTCAAGCTGTTGTTCAACCTCTCGGCACTGGGTGCCGGCAACAGCTTTTGGCGTCCCTGGGTGGGCTCGAGGCTGCAATTTAGCCTTGCCCGGACCCCTCCTGGAGGTCAAGGATTGCGGCGAGAACCGACGCCCAGCGCGCATCGGTGAGTTCATCGGGGGCCTCGGAGGAGACACAATTTGATCGACCCCAGAGGGCACAATGGTGCAACGCACTCATATAGTGGAGAAGCTGTTGTGGACGGCGGTGAAGAACCGGTCCCTTAGACGTGGGGGAGGAGCAGCTGCAGGACGGCGGTGAAGAACTGGTCCCTTGGATAAGGTAGGAACCTTTTAAAATCCGGATTATATGCTCTGTTGGAACCTGGGGACGCCCAGAGTTACCCTGTAGGTATGGGACAGGGACAGAGCTCAGAGGTTAGGGCATGGTGTACACCCCTAGAGTGCATTCTAGCAAACTGGAAGGTATTTGGTGCGGATCTGATGACTAAGAGCCAATTAAAACGATTCTGTACAGTTGACTGGCCTCAATATCAACTAGAGGACCAGGAGTGGTGGCCACCAGGAGGGTCAATTAATTACATCACGATCCTTCAGTTACTCCTGTTCTGTCAGAGAACAAGGAAATTGAATGAACATATGTATGCGTATTTGTTTCTGACTTTATGTACTCGACCAGATATTTTACAGCACTGTAATCTGACTCCGACTGGTTCGGTAGCAGCTAATGTTAGTCCCCAGACCCCCACCCCCACTGTAATGGCAGAGCCGGTGTCCCCTTCAGCCCCCACACCCCCACCGTATAAGGGTAGGATGCCTCGGGTTACAGAGATTGCCCCCTCGGTGGGACTCTATCCTTTGCTTACCGAGACTGTTGTGGCTTGCCCAGGGGCAGACGGACGTCAGGCTACCACTATGCAAGTTTACACCCATGTGCCATTCAATCCAATAGACTTAGCAGCTTGTAAAACACAGGCTGGGGAATTCTCAACGAACCCAAGCAGGTTTATATCAGTCTTTGAGGGGTGCCTCAGTAGTCACAAGCCGATTGAGACGACTGTAATATCCTCCTGAGAACCCTGTGGTCTGAGGTGAAGAGGGATCAGGTTACAGCTAAGGCAAGGGGAGCATCAGCTTTCAAGCGAAAGAAAGGAATCTATCTGTCAAGTTCCTACCCCAAGTAACCGTAAGCGGCTCAGGGCATTTCTGGGTATGGCAGGCTTTTGCAGGCAAAGGGGGGAGTATAGATTTGCATAACCCCTCCCAATGTTAGCTTCTCGGCTTCCTCAAGCAATAGGGCAGTAGCTGCGACCGCCCGTAAACATGCCGGCCAACCCTTTGCAACCTGATCCAATTGCTCAGAAAAATAAGCCACAGGACGCTTCCATGCTCCTAACAGCTGTGTAAGCACTCCTAGCGCCACCCCCCTTCGTTCATGTACATACAACTGAAACGGCTTAGAGAGATCTGGCAGGCCCAGAGCCGGGGCTTCCATCAATTTTCTTTTCAGGATTTTAAATGCCCTGTCAGCCTCTGGGGTCCAATAGAAGGGGTCATGATCTGCTCCTTTTACACAGTCGTACAGGGGTTTAGCCCACAGTCCAAACTCTGGGATCCATATCCTGCAAAAGCCTGCCATACCCAGAAATGCCCTGAGCTGCTTACGGTTACTTGGGGTAGGAACTTGACAGATAGCTTCCTTTCTTTCGCTTGAAAGCTGACGCTCCCCTTGCCGTATGTGAAACCCGAGGTACCGTACCTCTGGGAGGGCAATTTGAGCCTTACTCCGTGCTACACGATATCCCCGGAGTCCAATAAAATTCAGGAGGCTCACGGTGGCTTTAAGACAGGGTTTTTGGCCCACAGTGGCAATTAACAAATCATCTACATACTGCAGAAGGAGAGCCTCCTCATTATCCCACTCCTGTAGGTCCCTGGCCAGAGCCTGGCCAAAAAGGGTGGGAGAGTTTTTAAATCCCTGGGCCAACACTGTCCAGCAAAGTTGCTTTTTAACCCTTTTTCGGTCCTCCCACTCAAAGGAGAAGATCTCCTGTGATGGGGTGGCAACTGGGATGGTAAAGAAAGCATCTTTCAGATCAAGGACTGAAAAATGGGTATACTGTCCCCCTATAGAAGCCAATAAGGTGTACGGGTTAGGGACAAGAGGGTGCAGAGTCTTAACCCGTTCATTGACTGCCCTTTAATCCTGTGGATTTGGCTGCTTTCAAAGCACAGGCAGGAGGGGGGGCCAAGGACACTGGGGCCTAGTGCGAGGGGGCTTCATCGACACTTGTGGTCTTCCATCCCCTCGAGTTACCTAGTGGCCATGCCCCAGTGTTCCCAACACTCCCATGCATCCCTCCTGACCTTGCATTCATTTTGTGCTTTCCTGGACTCTGACATGTCTTCCTCCATGCATTCTGCGGGGCTCTTTCAGTGCGGGAGGACTGCATAAGCTCAGAGAACATTTCATCGTGAATGAGTTTTTTTCACCTTCTTATCTGCACTATCTTGTGGGACGGAGATGCTAGTGGCAGCGTTGAAACATTTGCAGCTGCGGGAGGAATAAAAGGGAGAGTAAAATTGAAAAAGACTGATTGGCCATTTAAAAGGAGAGGCTGATGTTTTTGGGTTAACGTGCAGCACAAGCCCAACTAACCCCCCCCCCACCCAATTCTCTGGGATGATCGCTTCATCCCTCCCCCCACCGCATGGCTAACAGCGGGGATGATTTCTTTTCAGCCACAGGCAAACAGCCCCAGCAGGAACGGCCACGTCTGAATGTCCCCTGAATAAAACTACCCTATTTCAACCAGGTGACCATGAATTATATCTCTCTCTTGAGGATAACACAGAGAGATAAATAAAGATCAGATGTTGCTTGAATGCCAGCAAACACCGGGACCACATGCTGCCATGCTTTGTTATGCAATGATTCCAGACTACGTGCTACTGGTCTGGCGGTGGTAAAGTGTCCTACCCTGGTGGTAATGTGTCCTGCCATGGAGGATGCAATAAGGCTGACCTTCCCAGAAACATTTTGCAAAGGTTTTGGGAGTACCTCCAGGGGACCTTCATTGAGATGTCCCTGGAGGATTTCCACTCCATCCCCAGACACATTAACAGACTATTCCAGTAGCTGTACTGGCCGCGAATGCATCCCAAGTCTTCAGGGCAAATTAATCATTAAACACACTTGCTTTTAAACTGTGTATTATATTTATAAAGGTACACTCACCAGAGGTGCCTTCTCCACCTTCAAGGTCCGGGAGCCCGGGTTGGGAGGGTATTGGATCCAGGGTGATAAACAGTTCCTGGCTGTCGGGGAGAACGGTTTCTCTGCTTTCCTGGTGTGCGCTATCTTCCTCATCCCCAAAATCCTCATCTCTGTTGCATGAGACTCCTTGCAGGAGTCCACGTACAGGTGTGGGGTATTTGTAGGGGCACTCCCTAGAATTGCATGCAGCTCATCATAGAAGCGGCATGTCTGAGGCTCTGACCCCGAGTGGGCATTTGCCTGAGCTCCTTAAGTTTCACGCGGTACTGCTGCGGGTCCCTGTGATAGCCTCTGTCCTTCAAGGCCTTGGAAATTTTTTCAAATATTTTGGCATTTCGTCTTTTGGAATGGAGTTATGATAGCATGGATCCATCTCCCCATACAGCGATCAGATCCAGTAGCTCCCATTCAGTCCATGCATGAGCTCTTTTGCAATTCTGGGACTCCATTGTCACCTCTGCTCATGAGATTTGCACAGTCACCTGTGCTGATCAGCTTGCCATGCTGGCCAAACAGGAAATGAAATTCAAAATTTCGAGAGACTTTTCCTGTCTACCTGGCCAGTGCATCCAAGTTGAGAGTGCTGTCCAGAGTGGTCACAATGGAACACTCTGGGATAGCTCCTGAAGGCCAATACCGTTGAATTGCGTCCACAATACCCCTAATTCAACCCGGCGATGTCGATTTCAGCGCTAATCCCCTCGTCGGGGAGGAGTACAGAAATTGATTTTAAGGGCCCATTAAGTCGACAAAAATGGCTTCACTGTGTGGACGGGTGCAGGGTTAAATTGATCTTGTGCTGCTAAATTTCACCTAAACTGGTAGTGTAGACCAGGGCTAAGTAAGCCTATTTATTCTTATTGTAAAAGCATTACAGAGAAAACATACCGAAAACAATAAAAGAACCTACAAACATGCTAATAAGCTTACCAGAGATCACCCCAACACCAACATGGGCTCTGGCAGGAGAAGTCCTTCGAAACCCCATCCAGGGATTTTCTTGTGGTTTGAAGTTCATCAGAGCTTCAGCTCAGGAAAAGCACACAGTCTTTATGGGGCATCAGAAGGCCAAAGCCCTTCCAAGCCTTCACTAAGGATTAGGGCCTTCTGTGGGCCCTAGATCCATTAGGGCCCAGATCCATTTGTTGGATCAGAACAAAAGCCCTGAGTCAGTACACCAACAGGTTATATATCCCAACATCCTTTCTTTGACTGCTGGTGTCTAGAGAATCCGGTTTGAACTTTTGAAGAGATTGTGAATAGGTCAGCAGCCAGACAGTGGGTCCCTTCCCCATTAAATTTGCATCCCCCTCTTCCTTGAGAACTCACACATAATCTCACAATAACACATACAGACTGCATTTTTAATAGAATCAACTCCATAGATATAAGACTTAATTCAATAAGGTTTGTCCAGGATGTTACGGGACCTTGTCATATTTGTCATATACTCTATGGCAGCATAACTTCAGCAGCCTTGCAGTGGAGATGTATCCTAAGACCGCCACTCACTAAACCTCTCCATGCAGGACCAAGAGTGGCAGGGGCCTCCTCTGTAGCAGCTTCTCCCTTTGTCCCTGTAGCTATCAGCAGAGATATGCTGGTGCATCATCAACAGGAACTGTTCAGCATCTATGCTGATATCATGCCATAATGGTGAGCTCTTTGCCAGCTAATTGTTAGTCAGAGTAGACTTGAGAAGGAGTTTAAAGGGGTGCTGTGAAAGCCTGGCAGAAGTCATTAGCCTAATGAATGAAAGGAATGGGATAATTATTTGTAGCTAATTCATATAAAATTTAACCATTTTGCTAAAATACAAGGAGCAGATTAAATCTTGTCAGGTGTCCTATTTAATGTGAAAGTATAATTACTTACATAACTCCTCACTGCTTTAGGATATTCAGCATGGAATACCTGACAGTGCTCTAGGAATGAAATGAATACATCCTGCCAATACATTTTACCCATTCCTTACAGATTAGTAGTCTCCCTTTCAGCTGTGTGATCCTATGAACACATTAGCAGTTGGCATATAAAGGGTCAGATTATAAATATGAATTATAGTACTTTTTAATAAAAAAAAACAATGAGTAAGGTAAACTAAGGCTCTGAATGTGAATGTGTCACTACAGAGGAGGTACTGTTTAATCACTGGAGTTGAGTGAATCACTGCTTTGGCCAGCAAACAAACAAAAATCAGAAAAAAATATTTTGTTTGGTTCTGAAAATGTTTAGAATTTGTAAGCACATTGGAAAAGTCTATTTCAGTTCACGTGAACTGTTTCATTCCATTCAACTTCAGAAAACTGTGTGTGCATTGCACCTGTCCCCCTCCATTATAATCTTTAGCCTAGTGGGTAGGGCCCTTGCCTGGGATATGGGAAATCCAGGTCTGAATGTTCTCTCAAGATCAGGGTTTTGAATAAATTCTCTCCCTTCCCTGGTGAATAGCCTAGCCACCAGTCTACTGGCAATTCTGCTCTCATGCTGTTCTGTTGAAGCTGTTCCACTTTGAATAAATACTTATATATTCATTGGTCCAGAGAGAGAAAGTGTGAGACCAACTCTATAGCCAGATAATTAAGACACAGACCTGGTACGTAAAAATATGGATTCAAAGGTTCTGTCTGCATAGGTCAGAGGAGGCATTTGAATCTACCACATCGCCCACCTCCGTGGTCAGTGCCTTAAACACCAGGTGACACAGTCATTTTCGATCTTGGTCTCTCTCTGGACCAATAAATCTTTAAGCAGTTATACAAAGTGGAGAACAGGATTACAACAGGAGAGCTCAAGAATAGAACAGCCTATAACCTGGAGCAGAGGTTCTCAAACTTTAGTAACCTGAGGACCCCCATTTTGATTTAAAATTTTGCCATGGACCTCCAAACCCCCCACTCAGCCCCAAGCCCTGCCCCCAATCCACCCCTTACCCAAAGGTCCCACCCCTCCCCTTCCCTGCCTCTTTTCACCTCCCCCAAGCATGCCCCGTCCACACTCCTTCCCCTCCCTCCCTCCCAGAACCTTGTGCTTGCCGGGGAACACCTGTTCCCTGGTGTGCAGGAGGTGCTGGGAGGGAGGGAGAGGAGTTGAGGGATGGAGGGAGAGGAGTTGATCAGTGGGGCCTGCGGACCCCCTGGAGTACCCTCACGGACCCCCCCAGGGGTCCTGGGATACCAGTTTGAGAAACACTGGCCTAGAGGTTAGAGCACTCATAGGGGAAACACAGTCCCTACTGTGGGGATTCAAATCTGGTTCTTTCACATGACACACAAGTACACCCATCACTGGGCTAAAGGTTGTAAAGGAAGGAAGAACACATGTGAACTCACTCTTCTGAAGATGGCTTTTTCCCCCGAGATGGTCAAATTCACAAATGGTTTTGCGTCAACCAATGAATGTAAGAGCTGCAGGCCTATCACCTTGCTGTCTGTGCCAGGGAAGGCATTTGTGCATGCTCTGCTGATGTGTTTGGATCCCCTCCTACATTAGAAATGTCCCCCTCAACAGTCAGGCTTTATGAGGAACAGGTCCACATTATATGCCGTTTTGGCCCTCTGTTGTTGGAGATACACTGCGAGTTCATGAAGCTCCTGTATGTAGAATATATCAATCATAAGGCTGCATTTGATTCAGCTGAGCGAGTCATGCTATGGAAGGCCTTAAGGGGCATAGGTGTCCCAACCACTCTGCTGGACTTGATTAGTGAGCTGCATAATGGAACCACTTCCCATGAACGTGTGGGGAATTGGATGTTGGCACCTTTTAAATCAAGTATCTGGTGTAAGGCAGCGCTATGACTTGGCCCCTGAGCTCTTTTGTTGGGCAATGAATTTTATAATGCAGCATTCCGTCTGGTCCATAGAACTATGGTGATTTCTCAGACCTTGACTATACTGATTACATTGTTCTTCCAGTACAGAACCCTGAAAGGTTACACGAGGTACTCCAGCAAATGGATAAGGAGCCAGATAAGCTTCATGTCCATGTTTTGTGGTCTAAGACAAAGCTACAAAACCTAGGATTAGGTCCACCCATGGTTCCAATCTGTTTGAATAGTACATCTATTGAAGCAGTCTTCAGCTTTTGCTATTTGGGTTCTATACTCACCAGCTCCTCCAACTCTCACAGGGAGGTTTTTCACTGGATTGGCATCATAGTGGCCATATATTGTTTACAATGAATATGGAATCAACATAATATTGACAAGACAACCAAGTTCAGGATATATCCCAGCTGTACTGCTGTAGGACTCCAAAATATGGACACTGCCACTCAGACTGGGCAAAAGCTAGAGGTTTTCCATACAAAATGCCACCATTATATATTGTGTATAAAGTGGAATGATTTTATTTGTAACACAGATGTTTATGGTTGCGCTGGTCTACAGACCACTGAGGTCATTGTCCACAACCAGCATCTTACGCTTTTCAGACTTGTTAGCAGAATTCCACAAGACATTCTGGCTAACACCATTTTCCTGGTGGCTTGTAACATCTGGGATAAAATTTCACCAACTGATGGGTGGAGGTGGTGCAGAGGCAGACCCCCTATTACATGGGTGCATCAAGTCTGTTCCAACTTTGGACTTTCCACCCATCAAGACCTCGTGGCTACACAGGAACGGACCAAATGATGAGTGATCACTACAGCCGACCATTTGGCCAAGCAGAGAAAAAGAAGAAGAAGAAGGAGAAGAAGAAGTTGTGTTGCTGCAGCTAACTGCTTATGCCTTGGTACTGAACCAATAGGCAAGGGTCATTAAACCTGTAAAAATAGTTGACAGAGGTGCTTAGTTTTACTCTGTACCTTTTTTATTTATTCTAGTTGCATAACAATACAATAATTAAAAGACACATGCAAATTTAAACTCCATTTTAACATGATAATTTATGACTCAGGATGAAAAATATTGAAATATCAGAATTTCCTGCAGGATGAAATTTAGATTTTCAACCAGTGGCACTCTTTCCCTTTAGATGGTTTTGGGAGGAACTTATCAAAGACATTCATCTTATGACAGAAAGCCAGCTTCCTCAAAAGCCCCTGACCTGCTTATTTAAAGCTCCAGTGTAGGATCTGCTCTTTAAACAGAATTATAAATTAATTTATTTGCTATTGTTAGCAGCTAGACTTTGTATTGCATATGACTTCTCCTATGGAATTGTGTAACAAGAAAATATGGACTGTCCTTGTAATGGAAAAGCTTTCATACCAAGTATGTACAGAAGAGAAGCACCAGAAAGAGAACAGGCATTTAGAAATTTGGTCACCCTTTCTAGTATACTCAGAGGAGGATGGCTCTCTTGCCAGCAAGCCAGAGTTTTAGCCAGGTTATTTGACTATTAACCTGATCTTAAATAAATAAGTAAGTAATGTATGATGTAATATGATAACATTTTATTACAACTTTGCCTCAATACAAATAAAAAAAAGGAATTCACAATTGAGGGGCGGTATATTTTTGGGCCCGATTCACTCATGCAATGTGGCTGTTCTTCTTTGCTATACTGTATCTGTGTAATTTAGCCTTAAAACCAGTTTAACCATCCCAAGAAAGATCACATAACACATAACCACCTTTTCATTGTGTGTTTGAAAAGCACCTTGCACAGCGGGGCCTGGTCCTTAACTAGGGCTCCTAGGCACTATGGTAATAATAATAATAATAATAATAATAATAATAAATTTTATGTTCAAGAAAGGCTGCTGGCATATCAGGGAAAAGAGGGTGAGGCTGGAAGAAAAAGGACATGGATAAGACACCTTTGTGATATACCAATCTTGCTTTCAACCCTTTGTTGTCATTGTACTCATGTAAATTAGAGCAGCCTGGAGACTGCTCTAACATGGCAAAGGGGAAACAGCCTTGCCTAGAGCTCTGCAATGACGAGAAAAGTGCAAAAGAGTTCAGGTGCTCTGTCCAGTTGTGCCACATTCCTGCTCTAGCCCTATATTATTACTTTCTGTGTATACTTCACTCTTTAGGAAAATTAGCTGATGCACAATCTCTACATCCAGACACTACATTTTCATCACAAATATGAAATATAGTTCTCTATTTAGTCTTAAAACAATTAACTTCAGTCCAAGCATATGATTCTTTTTTAATCAGTATAACTTCTTCCCATGAATGAAATATCTCCAGAGCTACATGCTCTCAAATGTTTTGTCCTTTGCTGTCAATAAAGCATAAATAATTTCATCCCATAAAGAGGATGGTGAGCAAGATATCAGGACATCAAATTAAAAGGAGTGGTATTGTGTCATGATCTCTACAGTAAAACAGGTCTCTTTTATTCTCCCCATATATCCTAGAAAACAAAGTATCCAGCTGACAGCAATTAAATCCAGGAACAAGGTCTCAAATAGAAAAACCTTTTACCTGCATTTAGAGGGTCATGCATCCCCACAAACAAGGGAAAATTGTCTCCTATTTAGTTGTCTTCCACATTTACAAATTTGTTTAAGATCCAAGCTACAAATATTGCTATTAAGGTAAAATGATTTTATCTTAAGAATCTTCCACAAGATTTTCACAAATTTATAACCAAATCTAGTACTGCAAAAAGAAAATCAAACTGCTGTTTCAGCATTTCATTCCCCATATTTTTCAATGGTTCTTGCAATGTGAAGCTCAGTAGAAGAGTGTGAGGGTTTAATGAACCATTCTCTTAAACAATGTATTAACCTCCTGCTACACAGTTAAAACTCCTGTAATTTGGTATAAACCATAATACTGTCTTGATATTGTGACAAAGGATAAACATCCTGTTTAATGGCCAGATTCAAGTCCACTGAAGTGTATGGAATTCATTCTGTTGACTTGAATCGGCTTTGTATCAGGCCCAAAGTGGATTGTCCAACTAGATGCCAGTAGTCCTCTCTTCAGGCAGACACAGCTGTCATCACTGGTGCCTGAGGCAAACTCACTCACCTTCAGTGAGCTTCAACCTTCAAATATTGCAACATAATTTAGTTTTATTATTTTAATTAAGGAGAGTGGCCTGTGATCAATAAAGTGATGCTTTTATGTTAATAATTGATCCTTATTCATAAATATGCAATTTTTTCACCTGCTGACACTGTTTACAGTTTTTCAATGTGTGGTAAAACGGGATGAAATACTTTCACCCTATCTTACTCTGTAAAACTGGTAGACAGGTTATATTAATATCACAAGGAAATATTATTGCTGGTGCCTCTATAAGACCTGTAGAAGTGCTTTACTGGCAGTGTGTGGAGGTGGTCACTTTCTTACAGCATTGGTCTATCACTAATGATCTAATTCCAGACCATGATCAAACATGCCCTAACCTACAACTGCCCATGAGCAAATACCTTGTGTCTCAGATGGCAGCATGTAGCACTGAAATTAGTAATGCAATTTTTGCAATTGCATACATCATAAACATATTTATGGACCTTTTCTTGGCTAAAATCATCTGGTGACCTCAAATGGCTAATTTCTTTCAAATGAAGGCCTAAACCCCAACTGAACTAGCTTGCAGAATACATTAATATAGTTTTAATTATTTTAGATTTATACAGAGTAACAAAGATGTCCGTCCAATGCTCTCGCACCCTTTTCAACTTTTGAAAATAAACAGACTTATCAGTCCTGCAGCTCAATACAAATACACAGCAACAATGTAAATATAGTTGAAGTGAATTGGTCCCAGGTGAGTTCCAGTATCTTTCACTATCACTGCTCAATGCCCATGTCTCCATGCGCCTCATGGAAGAAAAATGTGGGCCTTCCAGAGTGCCCTGAAGGCTGGCAAACTCTTGTTATTGCTATAACCTGGGTGAAGCCTTGTTAAGGGTTAATTTAAAACCTCATTGAAAATAATATGTGAATGAAACTTTAAGATAGTTATAACATACAGTTAAGGGACCACATCTAAAACAAGTCCTAGCACAGTGTGAGTCTGTCCAGAAACTAGCACAGTGTGAGTGGAGTGGAGGTGGGTGCGGCAGGGGCAGATATGAAAGTGAGATTCAGAACGAGGAAGAAAGCCAAGCAGCAACCTGAAAAATTATGTGACTCTGGAGAATCCTAGAGCAGTGGTTCTCAAGCTAGGGAAGGGCGGCCAGCACATTCCTTGGCTTGCGCTGCTTCCTGCAGCCCCCATTGGCCTGGAGTGGCAAACTGTGGCCAGTGGGAGCCACAATTGGCCAAACCTGCAGATGTGGCAGGTAAACAAACTGGCCCAGCCCGCCAGGGGCTTTCCCTGAACAAGCGGCAGCCCTAGTTTGAGAACCACTGTCCTAGAGGAAGGTTCTGAGTCTGGTCACGGTGACTATCCCCGTTATTGTGGTCCCTTCTTTGTTTTCAGAAGCACAATTTTGTACACACCTTGTAAACAAACATGATTGCATCAAAGAAAATACCAGACTCCATCACTTTCTACTCCCAACTGGAACATCTTTGAGGCCCTGAACTTTGACAAGCTGCTCAGGTCAGAAAGGCTCAACACTCCTATCAACAGTGGGATCTAGTTTCCAAGGAGAGATAGTGCAAGCTATTATTTCTGTTGAACAAAGATGGTGGAAATGGTTGCAGAATCCAAGATGACAAAAGGATTTAAAACAAGACCTAAAACAAGAGCTGGGGGTTTTGCAAGGAATTATGACAAGACCTAGAAAAAAATCTAAAAGTTTCCCAGAAAGGGGTGGAAGATGACTTGAAGGTTGAGATGAGATCACTGTTGGACAGCAACTACAAGTGCCCAGACAGACTGGAAAACCCAGCTGCAGCATATCCAGGCTGCAATAGTAAAGCAGTTAGAAGATTTGGCCAGCAATCTGACTGCCATATACTGGACATTTTTCACTGAAATGGCCAATTTGGAACTTATTAATTGAGATGAGCTGCAGTAAGGATTTACAGAGTAAAATTTAACTGCAGAAGGAAATCAAAGGGTCACAGACCACAGTGGAAGATCAGCACCTGGCTGGGGAATCAGGCCAATCAAAGAACCTGGGTAAGACTGGAAACTTACAACATTTTTCTACCCTACCCTTTGTAAACCATCAGTGCTCATCACCTCCAACTGTGGATACTTTTACACAGATGCACCAATATGGATCTTGGTGCACTCATATTTGAAAAATTGTTGTGACTTTGTCCATTATTCCAGCAAAAAAAATACCAAAATAAAAAACACACACACCCCAAACATAAATACCTTTCATGACTGTGCTATCTGCTTATTTTTCCTTTGTGGTTAAGTCAATACTATTCAGAAAGTTCTAGTGCATTTGAGGCAGATAAATATAAAAATTAGGACAAAAGTCAGAAGAAAAGTTCATTCCAAGATCCAAGCAAATATTACTATGTTTGAAAACAAACAAACAAACAACCCACAAACCACAAAAAATAAAGCTAAGTACATTAATGAACATATTAACAGAAGCTCCTATCCCAAACACAACAGATCTCCTTAACCTGAGGTAAGGTCTCCCTCCAACAGTGTGGACACAATAATTCTAGCTCCAGAAGATGATAAGCAAAGCAGTCAGCCTGTGTGAACCTATCAGATCACTATACAGGGGTGAGTTGTAATGATAGTTCATTGTTGAACTGGCCCAAACTGAAATTTGTGTATGCTTTCCTGGTATTTTAGAAACATTGGCTATGTCAAGTTTTTAAATTCAGGCTTCTAAGGCGTGAAAACTACTATAGTTAGATGGGAAGTTAGCTTGGATTTCCATTCCTGTTTTATTCATGGCATGCAATGCCCTGGAGGAGATCAATTCATGATCCAATATTTTGCATCTGCAAAAAATATTTTCTTATTTATGCTGAACCACTTCACAAATGCTTTGAGTTTACTTGAATTATCATGTCACATAAATATTATGTTTAATCTTAATTAGTGTACAGTCTTCATAAATTGTTAGTGTTCAGCAAAAAGAGCAAGTGAAAATAGAGATCACCATCCCCTCTCCTTTCAGAGGAACCTAAATCCTCACAGTGGTAATTTATAATTAATTAATATTAAAAATATTTTGATAATGTCAAAGCTAAGCAAATTAGCCTTTAAGTCAAGGCTAATTTCAGGGAATTTTGCTTAAAAAAGCAACAAACCTCCTGGTACAGAAAGAATAATAAAACATACATTTTAAAATACTGGGATTCTTTGTCATGTAAAGAGCAGACATTACACTGAATTAATTAGTGGTGAGAAAAAAACCCACCTAATACAGCCCATCTCTTACTCAAAGTAGACTTCCTCCCACCTGCTCTGACAAGAGGCAGTAAGTATAATTATGCAAGCTATAAGCAATTTGACTACTAATTATTTCATTTATAGTACAGCACATAGTCTATCATAATAATCACTTTAACTGTATCTTGCTTTTCTACCTTTGATTCCATCCACAGCATTCATCCACACCATCCACAGAAATAGCTCAGTTGGATGAGCTGAAATAGCTCAGTTGGGAGAGCGTTAGACTGAAGATCTAAAGGTCCCTGGTTCGATCCCGGGTTTCAGCAGATGGTTTTTTGGGGGGGAGGGATAGCTCAGTGGTTTGAGCATTGGCCTGCTAAACCCAGGGTTGTGTGTTCAATCCTTGAGGGGGCCATTTAGGGATCTGGGGCAAAAATTGGGGATTGGTCCTGCTTTGAGCAGGGGGTTGGGCTAGATGACCTTCTGAGGTCCCTTCCAGCCCTGATATTCTATGATTCTATGATTCCTTGGGAAAAACGAGAAAATTACTGATTTAAGAGTCAAACTCTCAGTCATGTCATAAGAAATACAGCTCAAATTTTGATTCAAAGAGAATTATGACACAAAAGCTTTCAAACCTGGACCAAGTTTCAGGAACAAAGATTAAAGCCAAGTGACTTTCTCCTAATTTCAGGTTTTGTTACAAAAGACTGAATGGCTATACTCTTAAGAGCAAAAACCAGGTGTGCTGAAGACACCATGTTTTTTGTTAGTTGCAGAGCAGACACTGCAGTTTATAATAAATGTGATACAGTTTGTTGCTGTACAAACTAATAGTCATCAGTAAAAGCAGCACATATTTATACTGTGGGGTTCTACTTGTAAAACTAGTAAAGTGGCTACTAACAAGGATGAGATTTCATTAAGTACTTATTCAGGGGATTTATTGGTGAGTTGCCCTCTTGAGGACATCAATGTTTATATGAATTCTTGTTGTAGAAAGGCATTCATAGAGAACAAGAGGTATTCTCACACAGCTACCACACAAAAATAAAATATTCCATATAATATGCAGGAAACAAAATCACACTTTGAATATATTCCACTCAGCACCTCACCCCTTATTTTAAAAGAAACAAAAACAAAACAAAAACAAAGAAACACAATAACAACAAACACTGAGATTAAGATAAACTCAGAACAAGAAAATTATTCTGAGTTAGGACTGTGCCAGGCAAGACTGTAATTGGAATAGGAGGAGGGATTCCTAGGTCTCTCACCTCCGAAGTGAGTGTGCTAACCATCAATCAGAGGGAACCCCACATCAGAATATCCCATAGCCCAATGGCTAGAGCACTCACCTGAGAGGTGGTAGATTTCTGTTCAGTTCTCTTCTTCCCCTTAGGTTGGGGAGGGGGACTTCAACTAGGGCCTCCCACATCTTGGGTGAGTACCCTAACCTAAAAATTATGAGCAAGGTTGTTCCTTACCCCTCTTACCATTTTGTGTAAGCTCATAAACTAGGGCCTGATTTGGTAAGCGAGCTCTCAACACTCTCACTGGGATCAGGGCCAGAGGCAAATTATGCAGAGGAATGCCTAACTTCAGCTGGTCCAATAAAGCACCGGTGTAACTTTACTCTTGTGAGTGGCCTCAGTAAAACCAATGGGAAAAGATGCTCACATGTTCAAATGTTTTCAGGTTTGTGCTGTGAGGAAGTAGCATTTGGGATATATGAAGCAAATACAAAAATACATATGTTACCTGAAAAATCCTACTTATATTTATTGTTTTGTCTGACCCTCATGATCTAGAATCACTATATTTTGCTGTCCCTCCCAGAAGAAAAAATACATTATAAATCACTCTAGAAATGACTGTTTTTAATGCAGATGTAACCATCTGGAACCAATGTTATTAACATGAAGTACATTACACATGATCAATTTTAGGCAAAAAGGGAATTTAAATAAACTTATACCTAAGATACCTATATGTAATGTTGCAAGAAGTAATAAGATGAACATTCTGGAGTAGCTCCATGTACTAATGGTAACTCTAATATATGAAATTGACAGATAAAGTAATTCAATGCCTTGAAAAGAAAAGCTATTTGTTTTTGTATGTATTCAATTAAAGAGCCTGTTCCCTGCCTGCATATAAAGTGATTCTGAGCCTCATCAATTCAAACCATTTTTAATAGTATTAGCAGACAGGTCATTGTCTCAAGAAATAACCATCCGAAAGATACTGTTTTATATCATTCAGTTGAGGGTCATTTATTTTCTGTATGATTTTCACTCAGGTCATAAAAATAATAATAAAAAATAGTTTATAAGTTCCTTGAGGGGAAAAAAATCCTTATCCTCCTATCTACAGGTAAACATCAACTACTGTTCTGGTGTTACATATGTAAATATAATCTGTGTCACTAAGCCTCCTGTCAATATGAATAAGCTGTACATTAACATTTACAGGAGCACAAGCATTCCAGATTTTTCATATATTCCTGTACAGGCTGGATGTTTTAGTGGGGAAATTAATGCATGCTCTTCAACAAGTGAGTGTCTTCATGTGTTTGAAAAACACATATCATAATTAAGCACTGAATTTGACTGGAGCCTCTGGGCACTTCTGTAATGTAAATATTAAGTGCTAGACTGGCACTAATGAGGCCATGCAGGAGATTAAATAAGGATTCCCACCTTCTGTGGCCAAGTTAGGGCTATCTCCATTACAGTTCCCAGTACTCAGGAGAGCAATGGGTCTATGGCAGAGATGCCCGCTATGAGAAAGTGGGAGAGATAAAGTAGTCATAGCCATGTATTTATATTCATATGTACCAGGCCACAGAGCTGACAGGAAGCACAGTCAGGGAGTATGCTGTACCCCTTAAATGTATGTTATGAACTACTCCCTTTTGGCACAAGAGGAGAGCCCTGAGAGGAATTGTGCCTCAAAGGATTGTCTCTGAAGCACAGTACCTGCAAATGTTCATCCAGAGGTCATGTGCTTACATTCCACCCCTTATTCAAGGCTGTGACTAAGAACATGATCAAACCCTATATAATAAGAATAATGCTGCATTTTCAAACACATCCATGATTACTGCAACATGTCTATATAAAGCAGACCACTATCGTCAAAACGTTATCATCAGCCTCTTATTGTTTTTTCCTTGATTCTTTCCTTTTACATTATATTTCGGTTTTGTTACAGCTGACACATTCACTTGACCTGAATAGTGAAAGCTGTTGAGAATGCATTGATAGATCAAACCATTCTAAATATTGTTTTCACATTCCAATGCCAACTCATTTCATTTTCACTCTGTTCTCCTGCAAAAAAGCAACTGAAATAAAATAAAATAAAAAAAAAATCCCTTTCACACTGCCACAATACTATATATAAAATAATCCAGGAAATGGTCATCTATCCCAGGTGTTTGCGGGTTACTAGTTCACATTTGATATTCATGAGAAAAAATAAGTAATTTCTGTATCTACAGGCATTTTGTTATTGTGGATATTTCACTCTGCATAATCTGTGTTCATTAGCACTGCAGTCCATAAAGATAAAAATGTCTCATTCTGGTTGCCTGTAGTCTTGTTACCATTGAGATAAATGCACCCTCAGTTTTCAGAGCTGTTCTCATATAAAAAGAAAATCTAATAAGCACCACATAAATATTATGTTTTACAAACCATATTTGAAATATGTTTAGATAAATATAATTGCCCTATATTAAATTTAAGGTGAATAACAAAGAAAATAATATTGCTTTGAATATTTCTATGTTTGGTACAATGAAAGTCTTTAATGTTAATTTTTAAAACTTTAGCATTTTTTTTATTAGACATATGGTATAGATGGTATGGTACAGCTTGCTCAGGAAGGACAGGCAGGAAAAAAAGGGAGGAGGTGTTGCCTTATATATCAAAAATGTATACACTTGGACTGAAGTTGAGATAGAAATAAGAGACAGACTTGTTGAAAGTCTCTGGGTAAGGATAAAAGGGGTAAAAACCAAGGATGATGTCATGGTAGGGGTCTACTAAAGAGCACCAAACCAGGAAGAAGCGGTGGATGAGGCTTTTTTTAAACAACGAACACAATCATCCAAAGCACAGGACTTGGTGATGGGGGACTTCAACTACCCAGACATCTGTTAGGAAAATAAAACAGCAGGACACAGATTATCCAACAAGTTCTTGGAATGTATTGGAGACTTTTTTTTTTTTATTTCAGAAGGTGGAGAAAGCTATTTGGGGGGAGGCTGTTCTAGATTTTATTCTGACAAATATGGAGGAACTGCTTGAGAATTTGAAAGTGGAATGAAGCTTGGGTGAAATCGTAGAGTTAATGATTCCAAGGAAAGGTAGGAGGGAGAAGAGCACAATAAAAACAATGGTTTTCAAGAAGGCAGACTTTAACAAACTCAGGGAGTTGGTAGGTAAAATCCCATGGGGAACAAGTCTAAGGGGAAACACAACTAAAGACAGTTGGCAGTTTTTCAAAGAGACACTATTAAGGGCACAAGAGCAAACTATCCCACTGGGTAGGAAAGATAGGAAGTATGGTAAGAGACCACCCTGGCTTAACCAGGAGATCTTCGATGATCTAAAAATCAAAAAAGAGTCCTACAAAAAGTGAAAACTAGGTCAAATTACAAAGGATGAATATAAATAAATAACACAAGTATGTAGGGACAAAATTGGAAAAGGTCAAGACACAAAAAGAGATCAAACTAGCTAGGGACATAAAGGGTAACAAAAAAACATTCTACAAATACATTAGAAGCAAGAGGAAGACCAAAGACAGAGTAGGCCCATTACTCAATGAGGGGGGAAAGACAATAACAAAAAATGTGGAAATGGCAGAGGTGCTTAATGACTTCTTTGTTTCGGGTTTTCACCAGAAGGTTGGCGGCTGTCTAACATAGTGAATGCCAGTGAAAATGAGGTAGGATCAGAAGAGGCTAAAATAGGGAAAGAACAAGTTAAAAAATATTTAGACAAGTTAAATGTCTTCAAATCACCAGGGCCTAATGAAATGCATCCTAGAATACTTAAGGAGCTGACTGAGGAGATATCTGAGCCAATAGCAATTATCTTTGAAATATCATGGAAGACAGGAAGACATTCCAGAAGAGTGGAAAAGCGCAAATATAGAGCCCATCCATAAATAGGGAAATAAGGACAACCCGTGGAATTACAGACCAGTCAGCTTAACTTTTGTACCTGGAAAGATAATGGAGAATAGTTAAGAAATCAATTTGTAAACACCTAGAAGTTAATAAGGTGATAAGTAACAGTCAGCATGGATTTGTCAAGAAAGAAATGTGTCAAACAAACCTGATAGCTTTCTCTGAGAGGGTAACAAGCCTTGTGGATGGGGCGAAGTGGTAGATGTGCTCTATCTTGACTTTAGTAAGGCTTTTGATACTGTCTCGCATGACCTTCTCATAAACAAACTAGGGAAATACAAGTTAGATGAAACTACTATAAGGTGGGTGCATAACCGGTTGGAAAACTGTTCCTACAGAGTAGTTATCAGTGGTTCACAGTCATGCTGGAAGGGCATAACGAATGGCATCTCGCAGGGATCGGTTCTGGGTCCGGTTCTGTTCAATATCTTCACCAATGATTTAGGTAATGGCATAGAGAGTACACTTATAAAGTTTGTGGATGATACCAAGTTGGGAGGGATTGCAAGTGCTTTGGAAGATAGGATTAAAATTCAAAATGATCTGGACAAACTGGAGAAATGGTCTGAAGTAAATAGGATAAAATTCAATAAGGACAAATGCAAAGTTCTCAACTTAGGAAGGAACAATCAGTTGCAACTACAACAAGGGAAATGACTGTCTAGGAAGGAGTACTGCGGAAAGGTATCTAGGGGTCATAGTGGACCACAAGCTAAATATGAGTCAACACTGTAATAGTGTTGAAAAAAAAGGAAACATCATTCTGGGATGTATTAGCAGGAGTACTGTAAACAAGACACAAGAAGTAATTCTTCCACTCTACTCCACGCTGATTAGGCCTCAACTGGAGTATTGTGTCTAGTTCTGGGCACCATATTTCAGGATAGATGTGGACAAATTGGAGAAAGTCCAGAGAAGAGCAACAAAAATAATTAAAGGTCTAGAAAAGATGACCTATAAGGGAAGCTTGAAAAAATTTGGTTTCATTCATCTGGAGAAGAGAAGACTGAGAGGGGACATAATAACAGTTTTCAAGTATAGAAAAGGTTGTTACAAGGAAAAGGGAGAAAAAATGTTCTTCTTAACCTCTGAGGATAGGACAAGAAGCAATGGGCTTAAATTGCAGCAAGGGTGGTTTATGTTGGATGTTAGGAAAAACTCCCTAACTGTCAGAGTGGTTAAGAACGGGAATACATTGCTTAGGGAGGGTGTGGAATCTTCATCACTGGGGATTTTTAAAAGCAGGTTGGACAAAACCTGTCAGGGATGGTATAGATAATACTTAGTCCTGCCTTGAGTGCAGGGACTCAACTAGACTAGTTGACCTCTCGAATTCCCTTCCAGTTCTATGATTCTATGATGTCCCTATTTACCTTTCCTGGCCATGGAACCCTCTCAAGATATTGGATACCTGAATAGTGATCTTTGATAAGAATGTAAATTAAGTAGCAGATATTTTTCCTCATAGACAATTTTTCTCCTCATATCTTAGTGAGCAGGAAGGAAGGATGAGTACTAGGCTAAAGACCTCATTCACCACTTCATGACACTTAACATTTGCCTATAACTCATAGAATTATTTGTGTATAATTCTAGTTCCTTTTTCTGTCGTGAGGTGCAATGTTCCCTTCCAAATAACTGTAGAATAGATGCTGTAACTTATGATTTCTATAAGAGTGCATACTCTGCTATACTCTTGGGACATTACTGAAGGGATATTGCACATTAAGGCCAAAATATTGCACTGCACATTTAGAGATGCATTTAGGAGGTTGGGAAGAGGGAATTTAGAGCTTCTATTCCAAACCACTCAGCACAAGTGCACCTGCACAGCAACAGAGCAAGATTCTCATCTAACACTTAAGGCAGTAGTAGACAGACGCCCGGCTACCATGTCTGTCAGGTAGAGTTGGTTACAAGTGTTCATTCAAAACATTCTTTCAACAACAACAACAAAAAACCCTCACCACTTTCCATAGGAAATGTTAATTTGTGATGATGATGATGATAATGATTTATTTTAATTAAAAAAAAATTGAGAACCAAAACATTCAGTAAAACTGCCCGACTGGCTTTTTTTGTGGGGCTTTGTGTGTTTTTCATTGCTGAAAAGTGAAGTATTCACATTTGGGGCTTTTGTTTTCTCAGCTAAACTCACACCAAAATCATTGTAGATTTTATTTTCATTAAAACAATTTTATTCACAATTTTATCCAAATATTGTGTGTTGAAATAAAACAAGTTGCCAACCAATTTACTGTCAAGACATTCTGAGGCCCCATTTGAACACAGTTGTCTGCCCACATGGCAACTTGCAGGAGTGGGGCCTATTTTGCCACTTATCACTGCTCAGTAATCCCCTATCATATTATTGGAGCTTTACCCTCAGTCCAATTTGATCAATGTAGTAATTGGCTTATAGGATATGTGCATCTATGAATTGCCTCAATGTGGGTTTGGCTTACACTGTCTTCTTCCAAAATATACCAGCTTTTAAAGATATGCTGTGGAGTTACTAAATCTTTCTTTCCTTGTTAGTCAGTGATGGCAGCTGGGTTTGCTGGCATCTGAAGTAAAACAGGATATTGATTAGTAGAATGAGTGGAGTCTGCCTGTGTCTCTCCTCCCCTGTCAAAGAATCCTGATACTGTACATAGATATCCCCAACTGAAGTCCATACTTACAGCATTTTTCAAATTCCTCTCAATAATAAATAGCTGAGTTTCTTCATCACTCTGGTAGGCCACTTGCCAGCTCATCCAATATATTCAGTGAAAAAATAAAACACAGAAAAAATAAGTAGAACTTAACAATGCCGTTAACACACTTTTTTTCTTTGATTTTTGATCATGCAAGTTCTAGTACACAATATCATTTAAAGAGTTTGAATTCTTCCTATCTGTTCTCTTGATCCCTGCTTCTTGTATGCCTACCTTCACAGCAGATGTTTCAAAATGAACAAGAGGTGTTATGTTGGTCCAGTACTGAATAAAATTCCTTTCTTAAAACTGCTTCACATGTATATGTACAATTAACAGTCTGCTGATTAGGAGCTGAAGTTAGAAGGGAAAAAAAAAACATTAAAAAATCAGACAACTCTTGATCCCAGTTTCTACCACATGCAATTAGCTTCTCTGACACTCACCAACCAGTCAGTTTTGGAGTACTGAAAAATATAAACACACACACACACACACACACACACACAAACACACACCTCTTTAAACTGCTCTGTCAGTGTAAGGGAACCTTAAAGTGATGGCAAATGTAGTTTATGTCCATCTTAAGGCTGTGTAGAAGGGACTTGAAGGCATAAATTACATTTTACCATCACTTTAAGGCTCTTTTATATTGACAGAGCAATATAAAAAGGACTTAGTGTAAATGAGAATCAGACATATAGTATACAATTCTGTTACTCAGATTTATGTCCTACAGCCAGATGAAATTATCAAATATTTTTAATCCTATGTTTGTATTACTGAGTCTAAAACAGTGTGAGTAATTTTCATGAGAGGAACCAAATCAGTGAGAATTGAGGATGCTCTGCACTTTACATGATTAAACCAAATATTTGTAAAGTGTTTTGAAATCCTTGCACAGAAGTCACTATAGCAGAGGTGGCCAAACTCTCTGAGCTGCATTTGACAATCTTGAGCTGTTTGAGAGCCAGGGTGCACCTGCCGGGGTTCAGGGCTTCAGACTCATGGCATGAACCTGCAGGGGCTTCAGACCCATAGGATGGGGAGTTTGGGGGCTTCAGCCCCAAAGGAGGCACCTGCTGGGACTCCAGCCCTACTCCTGCTGATGCCCAAGCCCCAGCAGATACGCCCAGCGGGCGTATCTAAGCCGTGAACTCCCTCCCCCAAGTCTGGTAGGCAGAGAATTGGAGGAAGTGTAGGGTGCTTCACAAGCCACACTTTAACTGTAAAAGAGTGTCATGTGACTCACAAGCCACGGTTTGGCCACCCCTGCACTATAGCGACACAAAGCATTTATGGGCTATGCCATATTGTGGTTCTTTTAGCACAAATCTACAAATATGTCACTAACCCATTATTGTTTATATTGGCAAGATCTGATGCATTATTATTTAAATTATTAAGGTACTGTTGAATATACATTGTATTACCAAATGATGCTGCAAACCATACAGAGCACAATGCACGAAGCTATACTAAATGAGTAGGCTATTTATTTATTTTTTTTATTTCACAGAATATTGACTGTAATGCAAATATTTTCAGACTCCAAATTCTTAATGAAGGCAGTTCAAGGACAACTAAACAGCTACATTTTCTCTTGCCAATGTATATGATCAAAAATTATCTCCTGAACTAACATTCCATGGTATATGTTACTTTGTCTCAGGAATCAGTGGCCCCCAAAACTACTTCAAATAAAAATTAGAAGTTTCATACAGATTGTACAAATGGTTACTGTAGTCAACTTTAGCTCAAAATTTTCTGGAAAGATAACTCTAGGGATGGATGAATTTGTTTTACCCAGTTCAAAACATGATAAAAAACTCTTGAGGAGAAAGCTCAAATATACTTGCATTACTTTAGGCTCTAACAAAATGTGATTTCTATATAAACCCATGGTGTTTTTTTTTTCTGTTTGTTTTTTAAGTATTCAGCTGGTAGTCACTTAAAGGAGGCAATACATATTTTCAGATAGGATTTCTTATTGTTTGCATTGTACAGACTTCCATTTAACAAGAAATATTAATATATATTTTTCAGATTTACATTTCACCCTAATTTGGCCTTAAGGTGTGAGAGATAACTTCAGTGTTTTCATAAGCATTGCAAAGTAGGAAGCAAGTTGTAGAAATTATGCTTTTAAAATACAACTTTCCATAAAACAAACAATAAACAAACAAAAAAAATGATCCTCTGTGGTGTCCCAGGTGATGTCTGGCACTGTCACTATGATAAATTTTGAAGAACTGACTGAGGAAAGGTTCAAGACAAATGGGTAACTCCTCTGAATCTAAAAGGAATAAAAGGCCTTATCCAGTTCAAGGACATTGATTCTTTTACCTCAGCTCTAATGAACTGAACTACCAATGCATTTTGGACTTGGTTGGCTGCCAAGGGCAAAAAATCATTATCATCAGACTGGTTCAGCTCAGTAGTCCTGGAGACTGGTTGGGAGACTTGCAGAGGTATCTGGCTGGCATTAAAGGGATACCATAGTAAAGAAGAACTACCTCGGGGAGTTAAGTAGTCTTAAAAAAAAAATCTTCCACTTTCTCAAAAAAAGAAAAGGACAGACACAGGAACCCACAATCTCATCAGCTGGCAGCTTTGCAGGGTGGCTAAAAAATAGGTATCAGACATGAACCGGGTTACAAAACTCCGTAGCAAGAACATGCTTATACATAGCCACTTCAATACTATACTGTAGAAAATCACATACTGTAGCCGCCATAAGTCCCACCCACCTCCCCTCTACATGTTAGAAGGGCTATGCATGGAAAACCTGTGATTGCTCTTCGAATATTCCCCTTTGCATCTTGGCAGCTACTCAACATGTCACTTTCTCCATCTATGTTACTGAGTCCCACTGTGAGGAAACTAGGACACTGCCATGTGGTGCTGGGGAAAAACTGTAGAGAAAAATCAGTCAGAGACTCCAGTCCTTTGGAGCAGCTGCAGAAACAACCAAAGCAGGGAACTTTGCATGTTCAGGCAATTTTGTATCAGTTTGTTTGGACTTTCTTTGCCTGTGCTGATTAGGTGTTTACTCCAATTCTCTCCCTTCCCCTCCCTCATGTTAGAAAAAATGTTGTATTGGTATTTTTAAATGTGTTTAATTAGTTGTTTTAATAATGTATATAAGATAAAGGTTATGTAAATCACTGGCTCTAATGAAATCCAATATGGAGTATATCATCTGTGACCCTTGAACTCCATCTTTGTAAGCAAATTTGTTTACAACTTAGACACTGGAGTATCCTGGCTCAAACCGGACAGAACCATTTTTTTCCCACCAAAACCAACCCCCCGCACTCTATTCCATCAAAACTTTTCCTGCCTTAAAGATTTTCTCAGCACCTGCACAGTCCTGTCCATTCCAGCGTTCCAGAGCTAGCGAGAAGATCATCTATCTCGAAGCGAGACAGAGAAAGGAGAGACCTGTCATCATCATCATTCCCGCCACAGCGAAACCATCTTACCGGTGAAGGAATCCTGCAGCTTTCCTGGTGTCCATCATCCCAGAGGGTCTTCCCGCCCGCGACAAAGTCCACCAGTTGCCAGGACTCCCCAGTGGTCCTCCTCAAAGGCTCCCAATCAGCCAGAGAGTTGAAGATCCTGGGCTTCACGTCTGTGCATAGCATCCACTGTGCCTGAGTATAGTAGGAGAGGTTGCTGTAGTGGGGTTTAATTTATTATTTTTTCTGGAAAAAGGGAGGTTTTGTGGGTCTCAGTTCAAGCTCGTAAAGCCAGTCACTGTTTCATTGTATTGGTTACGTTTGTGTTTCTTCTCCCCTCCTCCCCCATTTCTCCATCTTTACCCTGAATACATTTACCTTTGTTTGCACCATATCACCTTGTCTTCTATTTTTTTTTAATTTATGTTACACAAGGAGGGAGGGGCACCCTTCTTGTATGCCAAATCCACTGGTGACAGATACAGGAGGGAGTCGAATCTGCACCTTTTGAGAAAAGGGGCTTTCCTTTTATCTCCCCTTTACCATTTCTAAAGTTTTCGTTTCTGAAGCATTGCCTTATTCCCCTTGAGGTAACACTCACAATCTCTTCACCTCAACATCTTCCCTTCTTAGAATCATAAAAATAAGGGCTGGAAAGGACCTCAGTTGAACATCTAATCCAACCCCCTGCTCAAAGTAAGACCAATCCCCAATTTTTGCCCCAGATCCCTAAATGACCCCCTCCAGGATTGAACTCACAACCCTGGCTTTAGGAGGCTAATGCTCAAACCACTGAGCTATCCCTCCCCTCTTCTTGATGTCCTGTTTCTGCAGCCTCCTTCCCAGCTTCATTCCCTCTTAATTAAATCCCCAAATCCCAACCCAGAACTCCCACTTCCAAAAAACCTTGAGAAACTAACATGTTTGCTACCATCACATTGTTCCCTCTGCTTGTATATTCTACCCTTTTCCCCACACCGCCTGTTTTGTCTACTTAGAGTGTAAGCTCTGTGGACTAGGGGACTGCCTGCTACTCTTTGTTTGTATAGTGCTTAGCACAATGGGGCTCCACTCTTTCCTGCTCCCTAGACACTTCCATAGTAAATGTTAAGAATAAGTATCAGATTCAGAGACTGTTTTTATTTCTCTGAGAAGCAATAACTTCCTCTCTGTACTGTCTGATTCACATTAGAATAGTCACAAGAGTGCTTCTGCAGCCTGAAGCCTAATAGCAATATGGAAGATAGCTTGGTCATGCTGACAGATTCAGGAAGGATGAGTGCTAAAAGGAATACAGATGGATGTAGGGCCGCTTGTCTTTTCCCATAAATTACAAATGCATAATTTGGAGGTAATATCCTTACCCTGTTTTCAGTGATGCCAACCCCATCCTGCCCAGGATATGAGGCTGTGAATATGCAGGTGTTTTCATAGTAATATTTTACCTCTTATTTTTATGCAGGACTAAACAAGAGGGTCAGAGGGACGATCTGAATTGATTTATCACAAACTAATTTGGTCTCTAAGGTGTACTATTTAGTCTCCACATTACATATTTTTATTTGTTTAAATACTCCCAAGCATTCAGGTGTCATGGTGATGGTAGATAGATAAAAGATCAATTTCTATAACAAGTCAAAATAATCGTTTTATCAAAGACATAGCTGGTATAAATTGACATAGCACCATTGACCTCCACTGACCTGAACTATTTATTTTCTATATAATTAGAGTAATGATGCATTCTTTATTTTAGTTCCTGCGTTACATTTATATACATATATAAATCAGTCTAATAAAGAATGTTTCTATTAAGTTTACTAGTGTTATTACAATACAATCATTGTATCAAGCTGAAAATCTCTTCCCTTGCTCTGCTGAAGCTGTTACTCCTTGATGCTCACATTTTTTTTCCCTTGAGTAGCTTCCTGCTTTCTCCTACAGTGCCCCCATATGCATGGGAGGCTCTCTCCATAGAAAGCTGCAAGGTCACTACATTATCCTATTTCAAATTCCTCCTTAAAACTCACCTTGGCTGTGATGCATGCACAGCACAAGAATGTAGGGACAAAATTACGAAGACCAAGGCACAAAAATGAGATTAAGCTGACTAAGAACATAAAGGGTAACAAGAAAACATTCTACAAATACATTAGAAGCAAGAGGAAGATAAAGGACAGGGTAGGCTCATTACTCAATGAGGGAGGAAAGACAATAACAGAAAAAGTGGACATGGCTGAAGTGTTTCAGTTTTCACTGGAAAGATTAGCAGTGATTGCACATCTGACATAGAGAACACCAGTGAAAATGAAGTGGGATCTGAGGCTAAAATAGGGAAAGAACAAATTCAAAATTGTGTAGACAAGTTATATGTCCTGAAGTCAGCAGGGCCTGATGAAAAACATCCGAGAATACTGAAGGAGCTGACTGAGGAGATAGCTGAGCTAGTAACAATTATCTTCTAAATCTCATGGAAGACAGGAAATATTTCAGATGACTGGAAGAGGGCAAAGATAGTGCCAACCTATAAAAAGGGAATAAGAACCTGGGTAATTACAGACCAGTCAGCTAAACTTTGTGGAAAGATAATGGATTAAATAATCAAGCAATCAATTTGCAAACATCTAGAAGCTAATAAGGCGATAAGTAACATTGAACATGAATTTGTCAAGAACATATTGTGTTAAAGCAACTTAATAGCTTTCTTTGACAGGGTAGCAAGCCTTGTGGAGAGGGAGGAAATAGTAGTTTTTGTATATCTTGACTTCAGTACAGCTTTTGATACTGTCCTGCATGATCTCATCAAAAACACACTAGGGAAATATAGTCTAAATGGAGCTACTATAAGGTGGGAGCACAACAGTCTGGAAAACCATTCCCAGAGAGTAGTTCCGAATAGTTCACCTTCAAAGTGGATAGGCGTATTGAGTGGGGTCCCACAGGGGTTGGTCCTGAATTGGTTTCTGTTCAATATCTTAATCAATGATTTAGATAATGTGTAGAGAGTACGCTTATAAAGTTTGAAGAGATATCAAGTTGGAAAGGATTGCTAGTGCTTTGGAGGACAGGATTAAAATTCAAAATGATCTGGACAAACTGAAGAAACAGTCTGAAGTAAACAGAATGAAATAAAACAAGGACACATGCAAAGTACTCCACTAAGGAAGAATAATCAATTACACACATACAAAATAGGAAATGACCGAAATGTGCTGAAAGTTCAGAGTTCAGGCTCTATAGGTGATGCATAACAGCTGAGGAGGGACCCAGGGGTTGTACATAATATAATTTGTTTTACCTTTGTGTATGGTGTTGATGAGAACACTGCTGGAATACTGTGTCCCATTCAAGGTGTCCTCTGCAGACACACTCTATTTATTTCTGCTTTCTTAAGGATTTTCAAAATGCAGAATGTTAAGGTAGTAGTAATGCAACATAAAGTACAATTCTAGGTAACAATTCAAAATTATATATAAAAAGTTGTGGGGGGCATAAGAAAACTGAGAAACAAATAAAAGCAGAGAAGAGTAAGAAAATATTTCAGAAGAGCATGAATAGGCAAACTTATGGACATTTCAAAGGAGACTTAAATAATATTTGGTCTTATAGAGGGAACAATAAAAGACATGGAAATTAAATATTTTAGAAAAGCTTACTAAAATGGTAGCAGATATGGGTATTTGTTATTGTTTATGCAGCATGATAGAAGTATAATATTATTTAAAGTACATAGTATCTCTGACTTGAAGAGAAGATAGTTGAAAGGCATAGGCATAACATACATTTTCTGGTGCTATATAGGAAAACAGAGTGGGCTGTTGTCATTATTCCTGGAATGTTTTGTAGCTGTTATGAATATTTTGAAGAAGTAGATGATGGAGATATTAATTAAGGAACTGTTTAATGTTTAATGGCAGGAGACAACATGTACAGGCATGAATGGGTAAAAAAGATAAAGAGGGAAGTCAAGAGTAGAGTTAGCATGGACTGAGGAAATGGGAGGGAACATAAAATGAGGACAAAAATATTAGTGACACTGGAGGTATGAATGTTTTTTAGGTGAAGAGGAGATTAAATATATGGGGAAGAAGAGAAGCAAATGCAAAGACTCAAGGAGAAGGCAAAGTGGTACTGTGGAATGGTGATCTTTTCAGCATTAAATAATTAAATAACCAGTCAGCTTAACTTCAGTATCTGGAAAGATAATGGAGCAAATAACTAAGCAATCAATTTCCAAACACCTAGAAGATAATAAGGTGATAAGTAACAGTCATCATGGATTTGTCAAGAACAAATTGTGTCAAACCAATCTAATAGCTTTCTTTGAGAGGGTAACAATTCTTGTGGCTGGGCTGGGGAAGTGATAGATGCAGTATATCTTGATTTTAGTAAGACTTTTGATACTGTCTCACATGGCCTCCTCATAAACAAACTAGGGAAATACAACCTAGATGGCACTACTGTAAGGTGGTTGGAAAACCAGAGAGTAGTTATCAGTGGTTCACAGTCAAGCAGGAAGGGCCTATTGAGTGGGGTCCTCAGAGATCAGTTCTTGGTCCAGTTCTGTTCAATATCTTCAACAGTGATTTAGATAATGTCATAGAGAGTACACTTATAAATTTTGCAGATGCAAAGTACTCCACTTAGGAAGGAACAATCAATTACACACATACAAAATGGGAAATGATTGCCTGGGAAGGCATATTGTGGAAAAGGATCTGGGAGGTTATAGTGGATCACAAGCTAAATATGAGTCAACAGTGTAGCACTATTGTGAAAAAAGCAAAAAATATTCTGGGATGTATGAGCCGATGTATTGTAAGCAATACAAGCAAAATAATTCTTCCACTGCACTCAGCACTGATAAGGCCTCAACTGAAGTATTGTGTCCAGTTCTGGATGCCACTTTTCTGGAAAAATGTGGACAAATGTGGAGAAAGTCCAGAGAAGCAACATTTTTTTTAAAGGGTAGAAAACATGACGTATAAGGAAAGATTGAAAAAAAATGTGTTTGTTTAGTCTGGAGAGGAGAAGACTAGGGAGTGGGGGTGGGGGAGGATATTATAACATTTTTCAAGCTAATAAAAGGTTGTTACAGGGAGAAGGGTGGGGAAAAAAAAGGTTCTTCTTCACCGCGAAGGATAGGACAAGAAACAATGGGCTTAAATTGCAGCAAGTGAGATTTAAGTTGGACATTAGGAAAAACTTCCTAACTGTCCGGCTAGTTAAGCACTGCAATAAATTGACAAAAGGTGGCTATGGAATCTCTGTCATTGGAGGTTTTTAAGAACCCCATTACCATCTCACTGTGACCTTGCCTGTTTCCACCATTCATATCTGGTCATATGCTTTGATTTCAAGTTCTGTGGAGCATGGACCATGTTTCTGTTGTACGTTCTGTGTCTGTACCATCCTAATGTAAGGACCTGACCCTGAAGGGAGCCTTCAGGGGTTTTTGCTATGCACACAAATCAATGAAATGATAATAAAACAATAACAAAAATTAACATCTCCTGAACAGCCATTGTGGTGTTGGCAGTGAAATGCTTACTCTATGAAGTGGCAACACTTCTAGAGTTGGTCATTGAACTCTGAGACTATAGGGCTGTTTGGAAAAAAATGCCATATATTTACACTGGGTTGAGCTTGTCTCAGTCTCCTCTACCACCCCAGGCTCCTCTCCTCAGCCTCACTGACTTCCCCATGCTCTCACATCTGTTCCACACCTCACTTTACCTCCTAGTTCTTCCTAGTCTTTCCAATGCTGCCTGCTGTGGAACTGCAGGAAGAAGCACTGCAGCATTGTGGTTCATTCTCCCTTTGAAAGCTCTCCCAATGCAATACAGCAGAAGACAACAGATGTTTTCCGGAGCTAGGGCCAGGAGAAATGGTAAGTTTTGTACAGGGGTGAACATTAGGATACATTTTAAGGGAAGAAACAGAAGACTTTATTTTTCTTCACTAGCACATAGATTTAGCAATTTAATACCTATTTTTAATTGATTAAGTGTCACTTCATGCAGTCCTTTGATTGCTAGATATCTAATTGGTGAAATGGTTGTTTATTTTTCAGATGTACAAACCATTCCTACAGTTCCTTCAAAAATGTCTGTACTAAAACCCTGCTAATTTGCAGTAATAACTGGGAAACCTACTTGGGATTATTAAACTTTGCAAATTAGCAACAAACAAACAAACACACAAACAAACACACAGAAAAACAAACAAACACTACTGGACCTCTGTACTCTGCTATTAAATCTTTGACAAGAGAGCCAAAAACACCTGCTTCTTATGAGCATTATTGGTTTTTGAATTAATGAAGTGAGATTTAGGACCATATTCTGCTACTCTTACTCACATTGAGTAAGACCTGTTGCAGAATAGTATCCTATTGAAATCAATAATACTCGAGGCTAAGGTATAACTGAACACTAGCATAATCTAGTCCTTAGTGAGAATCCATGGCATTAGCAATAATAAAATGTGTAAACCAACTCTGTATACAAAAACATAGAATAATTATAATTACCTTTTTTGTTCTTTCACTTGATCATCCTTCTTGCTTATGATATTACAGCCTTACATCACACTATTATCCCAAAAGGTATGTATCTTACATAATTTATCACTTGCTGGTTAAAAAAAAAAAACATACAGCAGAATTTGACACTGTTGGTGAATTTGTGTTTAGCTGTGATAATTCACATTTAAATAATTAACGTTGCATGGAAGTGGTAATACTGACAACAGATTGAAATAAATTTCAGAAGTATTACAATAGCTTTCCTATCATATACTGTAATTTTTAAAGGAAGCAAATAGAGTGTTTAACTGATTCATCACTGAAATTAATTAAGCCCTAGTTACAACTTTGAGACTAATTTTCTGAAAGCTTAGAAAGTGTTAAAAGCAAGTATGAAGACTCTCAAAGTATTTGTGTTTAAATGTCATCATTAATACCTTTACATTTCAACATAATTTTTTGCAGTAAGGTGACTTGGAAACTAATGAGCTGTGTAGGGAGATATCAGCTGTTAAGTCATATCACTTGAAAAGGCCATTTTATATTGTGGAGATTCTGATAAATCACAAAGTGCCTGTGAAGAAAGAAAGGGCACATATACCACTGCTTTTGTATGACTTCCATACATGTTAACTGCTAAGGAGCTGGAAGTGCATTTACTAAAGTACAGACCATGGGCAAGTACAAGCAGTCAACACAATAAACACACTATTACTTTATTTGAGATGTCATTAGATCATTTCAGCTCATGCCTTGACATGTTACTATCCATGGGATTATGGACTAGATTCACAAAGAGACTTCGGCACCTAATTGCTACTTCTGTGCCTAAATCTCAGATTTAGGCACCAATGGCTTTCACTCGCACCCACTCCACACCCCGATTATGCTGCTGTCTAACCATTTGGCACCAAAACTCAATCTGCACCTAAGTTTTTACTTTAAAAGTTCCCTAGGCACCTATGTTTCTGCTTCCAGGTGTCCAGGTGCCTAAGCTCCAATGATATTCATAAGCCAGGGGAAGATAAGCAGGGGAGCACATAAATCATTATGGGGACTGATCTGGTAGGCGAGCTCAGATGCCAAAGTGGAAGAGCTTCAACAGGAGATTATGGGAGACCCACCTCAGAATATTTCATAGCCCAGTGGTTAGAGCACACATCTGAGAGACAGCAGATCCATGTTCAGATGTCTTCTCTTCATCAGGGGAGGCAGGTTTGTAAAATTGTCGGTGGTGTCTGAAACGGGTCCAAGTCCCACCCCTGCCACTAGCCTAAGGCTCTGGCAGAGAATTTGGGTGCAGGATCTGGGCTGGGGCTGGAGGGGTACAGGAGAGGGTGTGAGGTGCGGGCTCTGGGAGGGAGTTTGGGTGCGGGGTGTGGGCTCTAGGCTCAGGCAAGTTTGGGGTGTGGGAGAGGGTGAGGGGTGTGGTGCTTACCTTAGGCGGTTCCCAAAAGCGACCCCACAAATCCCTCTGGCAGTAGCTCCTAGGCTGGTGTGTGTGTGTGTGTGCCTCCATGCACCGCTGCCCTCAGGCACCGTCCCCGCAGCTCCCATTGGCTGCAGTTCCTGGCCAATGGGAGCCTCAGAGTCGGCGCTCGGGGTGGAGGCAGCACATGGAGACACCCACCTCCTGGGCTGCAGGGACATGCCAGCTGCTTCTGGGAGCAGCGTGAATCAAGGCCGGGCAGGAAGCTGCCTTAACCCCACTGCATTGCTGGTGGTGGCAGTGGTGTCTGGGGGACTCTGGGCCCTTTTAAATCACCCGGGAGTGGCAACACTCTGGGGGAAGTGTGCGGGGGCTGCAAGTGTGGCCGTGGGAGAGATCCGGCCCCAAACTTTGGTGGAACTGGGCGCCCAGGCCCTGAATATTCCTGGAGCACAGGCACCATGGGCCCATATAACTTGCCACCCCTGTCAGGCAGTGGAGGGACATGAAATGTGGTTTGGAGTGTCTCCCATATCCTGGGTGAGTACCCATGTGACTGTGCTAAAGCTTATCAGGGAGGTCAACTTCCTTCTCTCTCAGCTTGATTCCAGAAGAGAGTTCATGGCTGTGAATCTCAAGTAGAGATAGGTACCTTCCTGGTTTAGGTGCCTAACTCCGTAAGAAGGGCGGGGCTCAGCATCTCTCATTGGCCAATTTAGACAGCTCCCGGCCAAGTGTGATGGCTTTTGTGGATCCTATGCTTAGGTGCCTATCTCTCTCTCTGCTTTCATTTTATAGGATTCCTGGATCCTGAAACCAGGCTTTGTGAATCCCAATGATTTTCTAAAAGTTAGGTGTTGTGACGCTGAGCATCAGAACACCAAAGCCCCTTTGAGAATCTGACCCTTTGTTCACATAAAGAACTAGACAGAAGTTATCACAAGTCAGCACCCATGAAACTTAATCAGATTCATATTCTCCAGAAAGAAAACTGGAGTATTTACGTAACCTGATGAACTTTAATTATTTGCAAGTTTTATTTGTGAAGTAGCAATTGTTGATATGAATCTTTTAAAATTCTATTATCTACTGTTCTAAATAGATATTTATATTTAATTTGCTAATGTGACACATAAAACTAGTTTATCTATATAATTAAACCTGAAGGTAAGGGAGAAGCAGCATACTACAATCCAAAGACTACAGACTTTGCTATTCATGGAACAGATGTACACTAAGTCCTTGACTGTGAAATATGTGAAAAGCTTTATTTACACCCACAATTGAGTACACTAAGTATCACAATGTCAACACTATGAATCAATATCTTAAGAAGTTAATAGCTCTTTTGTTTACCCTCAGACCATCTGGAATATTTAACAGACTAAGACACTCAAAATGGAAAGCAATATGTCCAGGTGCTACTGTCTCTTTGAGCTGGGAAGCTGTTATCACAGAGCTATTAGCTTGAATCTTCCCCATCTGTGGTGGCACAGTCCATCAAGAACATGTAAATTATTTGGCAAGTTCATCCCTTCTTATTAGTTGTAGGTGAAAAAAATAGTCCTTTCAAACAATTAAGCTGAACACAATATTTAAGTTATGAATTACAGTTGAGTCAACTTCATTGAATTTATCAGCTTATTTTTACCTGTCAGGCAGACACATACCACTAATGACATGCTTCATTCTGTAGCCATTATATATAAAAAAAATGAGATTAGAAATAAGGCAGTAAAAACAAATATTCAGGAACATAGGAGCAATGTTCATGCAAGTATTCTGAAATTTCTTGCAGGTACAACATTATTTTGTTTTCCTTGTGAAAACACACATCTATTTTGAATCTGTTAGTATTAGAAAATGAAAAGAAGGCTCACTCTTTTACTTTAGGACCATATGCTTAAAAACTCACTGGAAATATGTCTTTATGGCCCTTATAGATCTCACTCTTGAAAGTTATATTTAAAGTGAAAACAAAACAATAGACAACAGACAATCCCAGAGTAAAAAAAACCACAGCGTATTTGACCAACTGTGAATTATAGCTGGCATCAGGTAATTTGATCTGTGTTAATTTAAATTGGGTGAAAAATGTTATGGAAACTCAATTAATTATCAGCTAGCTGGCAATGGGTAAAATAATTATTGGAAGACTACAAGACAATTTTATAAATGTAAAAGTTCTAGGATTTAAACCCTCAGATCAGTTGATATTAATGAACAGAAGAAATGAACAGATTAATTTATGCTATTTAGACAATAGAGGGAAGAATATGTCAAAGACCAAACAAGACTGTTTGCTTGAGTCTTAGTCATCATAAACATATTCAAAAAATAACCTTCCTCACCCCTCAGAACTTAAACATGATAAATGTGTGAATATAATTAAAAGGGATATATTATTTAAGGTGTGTTCAGGGTGAAAGTGCTGTCATTGTCCTATGGAGAGGACGTAGCCCCTCCCTTTAGGATAGTGAGAAGAGATGGTCCTTCCCCTCAGGGGGAGGGGAAGTGATAATTTAGGGACCGATATAGTCTGCAGGGAGACTCAGAGAGAAACAAAGTCTGGGAGTAACTTGAGAGAGGGATGTGGGGATGGGGCAGAGCAGGTGGCAGCCAGACAGACTGAGGGAAACCAGGACTGAGAGAAACCAAAAGTGAGTGGAGAGGCTGAGGTTGGGACAGACAGAAGTGCAGGAAAGGGCCCCATCAGTTTAAATCTGGCTGGTCAAGTCAGTCTTTGTTTGATGGCATGTTCCTGAGTATCCATACCTATATGCTCCTGAGTACTGGTTTCAGTTGTCTCCTTTCATGGATGCATATGATTCCAGCAGTCCAGAACAGGAGAACCAAAGGTTCATCAGAGTCCATGAGTCTGGTCTAATGTGTACCTCTGTAAGCAAGCATCACTGAAATCAAGTCCATCTTTTCAGGAAGTCACGAGAGGCACTTCGGACTCAAAGACTGACCTTGGATTTGATAGAACCCAGCAGAGATTTGGGGAAAGGGGAACCTTGAACTCTAATATAATCATAATAATCATAATAACGACAACATTTAGAGGGTTATATCTAGTGTACTTATTAGTAAGATATTGTGTATGTGTGTTTATTCAAATTGTTTTTTTACTATATATATTCTTCATATGTTTAATATTTTTGCAGATAGGTAGAACCCGGTTCTTTATGTTCCAGTTTAAATAAAATCCTGGGTATTTTTTTTTTTGACAATCAGCTGTATTATCTTGTCTACCATTAAATAACCTTTTATCATGATAAAATGACATCCCCTCATCCCTTCCTCGAGCTCTCACCTGCTAAGTAATTTATACCATGTATAATTTATTAAATCTTGGTCAGTGGTTTAGGGATGGGGTGATACATTTCATATTATAAACACAATAACTCTATTCTGAGAGGTCAACTTTCAGCTGCCCTACCAAGTCACCATCTTACTATCGTCTCCTTCCTGCCTTCTTTCCTCTCCCAATTCCTCTTATCTGTTTATGTTTCCCACTTGTGCCTTGTTGAATGTAGATGGTAGTCTCTTCAGGGATGAGACAGCACTATGTTTGGTTTGTGAGGAACATAGCACATTTTGGACACCTGAAATATAACTTAACGATAGTAGGACATGGATTCAGATCTGGATCAGGTTTAGCCTAGAGTTCAAGTCTGAGGCTATATCACAGCTAGGTTAGAATTTTGGTTTAGATTCAATAGCTCTGATTTATTCTAAGCTATTACCTCATGAGGAGTCAACTTCAAATAGTGGAAAACTCATGAGATCAAGTGAACAACTGAACAGTTGGTATCAGAGATCAGTGAATCTGATGATATTTCTTTTGTTCTAAATAGCAGATATCTCAAGAAAACAGCTGATTTTCCACGATTCTGATCATATCTGAACCAAGAAATAGTTGATTTGAACATATTTGAACAAAAACAATCTCTTCTGAATCCAACCCTGAATGAAATCAGCAGAGGCAGTACTGGATCTATTGATTAGACTTTGATCTCTCTCCCCCCGCCACACAGTGTTAGTACACAGTGAAAGTGATTTTTGTGGTCTCCTCTTGGTCCTCTTTTGTCAGCCTTGCTACGCTGTTTGACATGACTGACTGCTCAACAGACAACTAAGACAAGAATAGGAGAGGTGTTGTGGGTCAATAGGTGTGCAATGACAGAGCGATTTGGAGAAACACACAGTGCTTCCCTGCAATCTGCAAGGAGCATTCAGTCTAATACTAAGTCATCAGTATGTGATCTCCTCAGCATAAGGGACAGTGTGTTGTCATGAGGGAGATTGTGTCTCCAAGTACCCGTGCTGCTGGTGGGAAGGAGTAAACCTCACTGGGTTTGCACTCTGCACAGTGTACATTCCTTGACATGCTAGCATCACTGTGTTGTTGGATATGTTGGGGGAATGGAGCCGAAGCTCTGTCCGCTCCCAAATTCCTGCCACAAGTTCCCACTTCCTTTTGTGAGGATGGAAGGGAGTGGCTTATTGAAGCCCCACTTTCTGGAAGAAGTACTATGGCACACTGGTGCAAGGAATGAAGGAGGTGCCTTTCTACCCCTTGCTTCATTGTGCTGGCCTCCCTCAGCCACCACCATTTCTTTTCTTTGGACAGCCAGAGAGGAAGGAGGTTGCTGCTGCCATTTTCACCCCTTCAACAGGCAGGTTGGCGTGACCTTTGTCTCTAGCCCACCAGAGCTGCTAATGCTACCTCGTATGATATTCCTAGTAAACAAGGATGGAAGGGCACCTATTATCTGCCCCTTCCACTTGCATGCCAGTTTGCCCTTTGAGCAGAAGATTACCGTCCCCTGGATCTTAGAATCATAGAATCATAGAATCATAGAATATCAGGGTTGGAAGGGACCCCAGAAGGTCATCTAGTCCAACCCCCTGCTCGAAGCAGGACCAATTCCCAGTTAAATCATCCCAGCCAGGGCTTTGTCAAGCCTGACCTTAAAAACCTCTAAGGAAGGAGATTCTACCACCTCCCTAGGTAACGCATTCCAGTGTTTCACCACCCTCTTAGTGAAAAAGTTTTTCCTAATATCCAATCTAAACCTCCCCCACTGCAACTTGAGACCATTACTCCTCGTTCTGTCATCTGCTACCATTGAGAACAGTCTAGAGCCATCCTCTTTGGAACCCCCTTTCAGGTAGTTGAAAGCAGCTATCAAATCCCCCCTCATTCTTCTCTTCTGCAGGCTAAACAATCCCAGCTCCCTCAGCCTCTCCTCATAACTCATGTGTTCCAGAACCCTAATCATTTTTGTTGCCCTTCGCTGGACTCTCTCCAATTTATCCACATCCTTCTTGAAGTGTGGGGCCCAAAACTGCACACAGTACTCCAGATGAGGCCTCACCAATGTCGAATAGAGGGGAACGATCACGTCCCTCGATCTGCTTGCTATGCCCCTACTTATACATCCCAAAATGCCATTGGCCTTCTTGGCAACAAGGGCACACTGCTGTCTCATATCCAGCTTCTCGTCCACTGTCACCCCTAGGTCCTTTTCTGCAGAACTGCTGCCTAGCCATTCGGTCCCTAGTCTGTAGCTGTGCATTGGGTTCTTCCGTCCTAAGTGCAGGACCCTGCACTTATCCTTATTGAACCTCATCAGATTCCTTTTGGCCCAATCTTCCAATTGGTCTAGGTCCTTCTGTATCCTATCCCTCCCCTCCAGCGTATCTACCACTCCTCCCAGTTTAGTATCATCCGCAAATTTGCTGAGAGTGCAATCCACACCATCCTCCAGATCATTTATGAAGATATTGAATAAAACCGGCCCCAAGACCGACCCTTGGGGCACTCCACTTGATACCGGCTGCCAACTAGACATGGAGCCATTGATCACTACCCGTTGAGCCCGACAATTTAGCCAGCTTTCTACCCACCTTATAGTGCATTCATCCAGCCCATACTTCCTTAACTTGCTGACAAGAATACTATGGGAGACCGTGTCAAAAGCTTTGCTAAAGTCAAGAAACAATACATCCACTGCTTTCCCTTCATCCACAGAACCAGTAATCTCATCATAAAAGGCGATTAGATTAGTCAGGCATGACCTTCCCTTGGTGAATCCATGCTGGCTGTTCCTGATCACTTTCCTCTCATGCAAGTGCTTCAGGATTGATTCTTTGAGGACCTGCTCCATGATTTTTCCAGGGACTGAGGTGAGGCTGACTGGCCTGTAGTTCCCAGGATCTTCCTTCTTCCCTTTTTTAAAGATTGGCACTACATTAGCCTTTTTCCAGTCATCCGGGACTTCCCCGGTTCGCCACGAGTTTTCAAAGATAATGGCCAGTGGCTCTGCAATCACAGCCGCCAATTCCTTCAGCACTCTCGGATGCAACTCGTCCGGCCCCATGGACTTGTGCACGTCCAGCTTTTCTAAATAGTCCCTAACCGCCTCTATCTCCACAGAGGGCTGGCCATCTCTTCCGCATTTTGTGATGCCCAGCGCAGCAGTCTGGGAGCTGACCTTGTTAGTGAAAACAGAGGCAAAAAAAGCATTGAGTACATTAGCTTTTTCCACATCCTCTGTCACTAGGTTGCCTCCCTCATTCAGTAAGGGGCCCACACATTCCTTGGCTTTCTTCTTGTTGCCAACATACCTGAAGAAACCCTTCTTGTTACTCTTGACATCTCTGGCTAGCTGCAGCTCCAGGTGCGATTTGGCCCTCCTGATAACATTCCTACATGCCCGAGCAATATTTTTATACTCTTCCCTGGTCATATGTCCAACCTTCCACTTCTTGTAAGCTTCTTTTTTATGTTTAAGATCCGCTAGGATTTCACCATTAAGCCAAGTTGGTCGCCTGCCATATTTACTATTCTTTCGACTCATCGGGATGGTTTGTCCCTGTAACCTCAACAGGGATTCCTTGAAATACAGCCAGCTCTCCTGGACTCCTTTCCCCTTCAAGTTAGTCCCCCAGGGGATCCTGGCCATCCGTTCCCTGAGGGAGTCGAAGTCTGCTTTCCTGAAGTCCAGGGTCCGTATCCTGCTGCTTACCTTTGTTCCCTGCGTCAGGATCCTGAACTCAACCAACTCATGGTCACTGCCTCCCAGATTCCCATCCACTTTTGCTTCCCCCACTAATTCTACCCGGTTTGTGAGCAGCAGGTCAAGAAAAGCACCCCCCCTAGTTGGCTCCTCTAGCACTTGCGCCAGGAAATTGTCCCCTACGCTTTCCAAAAACTTCCTGGATTGTCTATGCACCGCTGTATTGCTCTCCCAGCAGATATCAGGAAAATTAAAGTCACCCATGAGAATCAGGGCATGCGATCTAGTAGCTTCCGTGAGCTGCCGGAAGAAAGCCTCATCTACCTCATCCCCCTGGTCCGGTGGTCGATAGCAGACTCCCACCACTACATCACTCTTGTTGCACACACTTCTAAACTTAATCCAGAGACACTCAGGTTTTTCTGCAGTTTCGTACCGGAGCTCTGAGCAGTCATACTGCTCCCTTACATACAGTGCTACTCCCCCACCTTTTCTGCCCTGCCTGTCCTTCCTGAACAGTTTATAACCATCCATGACAGTACTCCAGTCATATGAGTTATCCCACCAAGTCTCTGTTATTCCGATCACGTCATAGTTCCTTGACATCACCAGGACCTCCAGTTCTCCCTGCTTGTTTCCAAGGCTTTGTGCATTTGTATATAAGCACTTGAGATAACCTGTTGATCGCCCCTCATTGCCAGTATGAGTTACATACTTAGTTACATGAAGAAGGGGATTATAACCCAGTACATTCCAGAATAGGGCCCTTTATGGGGGCTCGCATCTACATTCTCTGGAGCATAGATCTATTTGTAAAGCCCCCCTGTTACTCCTGAAAAGGACTCTACATGGTTGGGGCTCACAGTGACATAACTCTGGTATGTGACAGCAGAACAGACGGGCATTATTAGGATGAGCCGGAGGACACATACTGAACTATGACTGGGGAAACAATGAAACCATGTAAATTCAACAGACAAACCTAGGACACATATTGGGATGGGTTGTGTTCTCCTGGGCAGTTTAGCTTTAACCTCATAACACCAGCTCTTCCTTTTTATATTTTTTTCCTTTGCTTTATTACTATTCTTTATCATTTGTTTTGCAATACCCAGTTTTTTTACAGTAGGGTTTCTCCAGAATGTAAAGAAGGACCAGTCCCTTTGTGTCCAGATTGATTTTAGATATTTTAAACATTTTTTTCATTGCCCAGGTACATACTGATGGGAGCTATATCAAATAATATACATAATGTGAAATGTATAACATGGTGAACATTTGACTATTATGCTGCCTCCATCTCTACTTGGTATGTTGTATTATCTTCTAAAGCTGTCAGAGTTTGAAGATAAAAGTATATGGAATTTATGCTGCTATGTAAAGGTATTACACACTTAATGTTGGCCAAAGGTGGATATCTAAAAGTAGGCTCTTGGCGTAGAATGTGCAAAAGTGCTCATCATTGGTAAGACTTCCATTGATTTAAATAGGAACAGAATTAGGCCTTTTACTTCAATGGAGAAGAGTTAGGCCAATACTAGGCCCTTCTAAAAATCCCACCCTTCTGTACTTAAGCAACTCTGAAAATCTGGTCTCTGATTTATAACCTGCAGCTTCCATGAAAGTGAACCATAGCTGCAGATGCTCAAAACTCTGGAAATGAGGTCACTTATTTAGATGCCTACATATGAATGTAAGTGTCTGGCTTTGTGGCCCAATGTTTGAAAATTTTGGCCTATGATTTTAATTTAAACTACCAAGTATGACTAGATTGCCCAAAGTTGATATATTATATAAGTTGACAATATACCTTTGTTTGATAACAGCAATGAAAACTGAATGTATTGCTAGTCCCATGACTAACCAACAGACTATTGCAGTTGTACAATAAAACTAAATAACAAAATAAAACCATCCAGCCAAAAATATTTACAATCAAGCATGTTTTTCATATATTGGGAAATATAAGTAGATGTTCAACAAAACTCTTGTACAGAATCACATCTGCCACTCTACATGTTTTGTTTGATGTCGTCCTCTGAGATTGTCTTGAATTTCAGGCTTCGACAGCCTGTTACAGCTATGCCTGACCCATCTCATAGAACTCAGTGAAACAGCTGCCATGAGAAGTCAGTGCACAAAAAATGAATGTCTGATATCTGAAATTACCCACTTTTGCAATGCATTTGTTGTTTATCTTGCTCTCCCCGCCACCGAAAAAATGCACCTGTTTGTTTCAGGTGAATACCCTGACCTGTATGACTGCCATTTCTATTTTAGATTTGGAGGACATTCAGTTCAAACAACCAGTTATTGAACATATCTTTCATTTCCTGCAGAATCCTTCACACAATCTGCAGTACGTGACTTTGGCTCAAATGTTCAGATGTCCAATGCAGTTACATCGGAATACACAAGAGGGAAGCAGTCTCTTTTCTGTTCACGATACCCGTGCTATTGTACAGTTCGCTATTGCATGTGTTCTCTTAATACTTCAAATGTAAATTCAATAACCTATACCAAATACATTTAATGTAAACAAGTTGTAGTGAATATAATGATATATTTCCATCTTCAACAGTCTCAAAAGGCCAGGAATGCAAGTATAAAGGTTCTAACAATAAAGTGCCAGGCTACCAAGCCAGAGATCTTTGCTCCTTCAGATCTTTGCCAAACACCAACTTATTGTTGCTTGCAAGAAGTGAGTCAACATTATAACAATAACATAACAAAAATAATAGAAACCAACTTAGTTATTCCCTCCTCTGGGTTTCCAAGTACATGTTATCTGCTGTATTTCCATTTTGTTTTAGACTAAGCTCTTTGAGTGTGTGTATTTTATGCCTGGTCCAGCACCAAGCACTTCATCTGCTTTTAATAAGAATTGACACTTCATTCCCTGAAAATAAAGCACCCTGCAATCGTTTCTGGGATATCTAAACTGAATCTGGACTCTGTTCCTCATCCGCTACATTACTGAAACCAATTGTTTAAATGTTCAAAATTTTAATCTAGTTTGCACAACCGCTTTTTAACCCGTACACCCAGGCAACAATTTAGCAATCAATGCTGGAGAACAGAAGTATCATAATCCTGAACAATAGTACTAGGGATGGGAATGTGCTTGCCCATAAACCTGCCAGGATGCAGGCATTGTTGTAGGAGAGGAGTTTCATTATAAAGGAGAAGGAGTATTTCCCTCATTCCCAGTACGCTAATGGGAAAGGGAAGCTATTTCTTTCCCATCAGATGTATCATTATGGCCTGGGAAAGTCAATTAAATATCCCTTTGAAGATAGTCCCTTTGAAGATTGTCACTGACTTTATCACAATCGGATGGAACCCTCAAATCCCATGTTGATGGAGGTAAGGGGTGCAAATCACTGGGCATTTTCAGAAGACATCAAAAAGAAAGGAGATATTGGGATCTTAGGGCCTAGGAGAGATCAGTGGACATAAATAGGGATAGTGAGCACCCAGAGTTGTAACAGTTAACACTAAAAAATAATATATAGAAAAATATTTTTCTGAAAGGGATGGAAAACCTCATGCTTCACTGCCTAAGCCAAATTCCAACTAGTAAGGATTAAAATATGATTTATATGGAAGGCAGATTATCTGACATATGCCTACTGCAGGGTTTCTTGAACTGTCCTCTGAAATAGCTGCTGCTGGCCATTGTTGGTGACATGATAGTGAACTAGATGGACTATGGTTCAGATCCAGTACGGCGAGTCCTGTGTAGACATTCTCTGCAAAAAATATCTGGGATACAGGCTAAGGGGGAGATTTTTTTCTTTCTTTTTATTTTGCGGTTCAGATTCAGATAGAATCCAATCTTCCAAAAGAAAGCTCAGGGGCTTGCTTGCTACAAAGCTCAGCAAACCAAATTGCATTGCTTAGTTTCTGAACTGCATGTGAACTTAATTTTGCAGGGTTTGGACAACACTAGCTAAAATGAGAAGGAATGACCTGAATTGGATAAATAATTTTGGCTGGGAATCAGGCAAAACTTTTCAAACAATGATATCGGAAATATTATTCCCAGGGAAACCATACTAAAATAATTTAAAATTACTCTGGACAAGCTACTCATAGTAGTAGTATAGGAAAAAATCCTACATGTGCAGAGGGATGATCCAATGTCCCAATAATTATTCCACAGTCAGTACTGTGTAACTCACTCCCAAGTTATATTTAATAATGGGCTCTTCAGTCTAGCAGAGAAAGGTATAGCATGATCTAATGGCTGGAAGCTGAAGCTAGACAATTTCAGACTGGAAATAATGTATACATTTTTGACCGTGAGGATAATTAACCTTTGGAACAATTTAACGAGAGACATAGTCGATTCTCTATCATTGAAAATTTTAAAATCAAGATTGCATGCTTTTTTCTAAAATATATGCTCTAGGAATTATTTTGGGGAAGTTCTATGGCTTGTGTTATATAGGAGGTCAGTCTAGATCAGGGGTGAGCAAACTCTTTGGCCTAAGGGCCACATTGGGGTGCGAAACTATATGGAGGGCCAGGTAGGGAAGGCTGTGCCTCCCCAAACAGCCTAGCCCACACCCAATATTCGCCCCCTTCCACTTCCCACCCCCTGACTGCCCCCCTCATAACCTCCCACCCATCCAACCCCCCCTTGCTCCTTGTTCCCTGAACGCCCTGTCCCAGGACCCCACCCTCTATCCAACCCCCCTGGCACCTTTACCATGCAGCTCAGAGCAGCATATCTGGCAGCTGCGCTGCACGGCTGGAGCCAGACACGCTGCCGCCCTTCCCTGCATGAGCATGCAGCCCTGCCACCCAAAGCACTGCCCACATGGTGGCATTGCTGTGGGGGAGGGGGAACAGCGGAGGAGGGGCCAGGGGCTAGCTTTCCAGGCCAGGAGCTCAGGGGCTGGGCAGGACAGTCCCATGGGCCGGATGTGGCTCATGGGCCATAGTTTGCCCACCTCTGGTCTAGATCATCACATTTTTCCTTCTGGACATCTAATCTATACATTGCATCTGACTGGTTGAGAAGCTCTGACAATGAATCAAGGAAAACGGGGATCAAAAAGAATTAAAGCAATGATCTTCAGCTGGTGTAAACTGGCACAGCCCCTCTGACTTCAGTGGAGTTAATTATTTACACCAGCTGCAATTTCGCCCTCTCTTTATTTTTATGAAGCCTTAGAACACAGACACCTATCCTCTGATGAACCAGAGCAGCATTTCCCTCAATATGATTCCTGAGATCAATGAGGGCCTTCTCTAGTCATCCCTGTGAAACACTAGAAGATGCTATTGGTTTGACCATTGGCCTGCTAAACCCAAGGTTTTGAGTTCAATCCTTGAGGGGGCCGTTTAGGGATCAGGGGATTGGTCCTGCTTTGAGCAGGGGGTTGGACTAGATGACCTCCTGAGGTCTCTTCCAACCCTCAGATTCTGTGATTCTGTGATTCTATTGCAGTGCAATGATAACCTTCTGCTCCCAGCATTCCAAATGTCCCAGCCTCCTTTCCATGACCCATTATTAACTCTACACTAATTCCACCTTGCCTCCTTTTTCTCTCCCAAAAGACCCATCTTCCCTGCTGCTGGTTTGAGGTACAGGTGTTTGCTAGTGGCAGTAGAAAGAGGCAGGTTATTGCAGGAAGATATGCTGATGGAAAATAAGGGGTTTTCAGCAAGGGAGGGAGGAAAACCAGGTCAAAGCTTGTATCCTACTGAATATTACCCAACCAGGAGCTATAAACTCTCTCTCTCTCTTTTTCTTATCAAAAGCCCCTTATTTACCACTTGAAAACTGGGAAATGAATCAACAGAAACCTGGGTATTAGCTGTATCTTTTGTTGCAACTAAGAACTAGATTTAAAGTAGGGATTTAATATTAGTCACAGGTAAATTTCAGAAAGTTTGAATGTTCTGCAAAGTTTATCTGAAGCTTTTCCAAGCTTGTTTGTACCTTTCTGGTGCAGGATTTGGGCTGGAAGTCTCACAAAAATGGATCTCTCCTAAGATTCCTGTGTTCTCATTTAGAATCACAGTATCATAGAAGCATAGGGTTAGAAGGAAACGCAAAGGTCATCTAGTCTAAACCCCTGCCAAGTTGAGGGATTCCAATTATGCTGGAAAAAACCCAATAAGAGTCTCTCTTGAGGTGTTTTGGTACTTCTCCTGGATGCGTTCAAGGACTGAATCTAATCCTTACAATTTTTGGAACACAATATAATAAGTCTTGTAATTCCTACCCGGGGCTGTATTCTGCCCTCTAGCGCATCCTCCAGGAAGGCAGAGTAGGCTTTGCCAATTTTGCCATGAACACTGCTATGTTCGAACAAGAGACAAGTTGCACAAGAAAGAAGGAAATGTATTCTGGCACATTATGGGGCAAATCATGATGCTGCTGATCACCTACAACCACAATTGACTTTATGTAAAGCCACTGTCATTATCATTAGTATTAAATACCTTAATCCAGCAGTGTTTATTCCCACACGTGTCCCATTACTACTAACAGGTGAAATTTATCTGCTGTAGAGAGGAACAATATTAGTGAGGTGTACCCCTTAAACAACATTTGAGCCCTCAAAATAAGCTTTATTAGACTTAAGCAATGTATTGGCATAGTGTTGGCCCTCTGAACAAGGATGAATTTCCCCTGGCATAAGGACTAATGTTTCATATCCGTAAAGTTTACAGGAGTTTCTATGCACATTATATAATAAAGGTCCAATATCACTAAAGCCAATGGGAGTTTCACCACTGAAGTCAAGCTAATGTGACAATTTGTATAAGCAAGTATTAGGATGATTGTAGCCTGTGCAATCAAAAATAAATCTGAAATGTTGTAACAATATTCCATACTTTATATATTTCAAGATGCAGCCACACATGAATAATCTACTTAGTATGAATAGCAATATCAAATATTGCAGTGATTTGACATTAGCAATGCAACAATCCATTTTTAAATGGGTTCCAGGTTCAATGAACTATGAGATGTATAATTTGTTGATGTAGATGGAAAGCTATTTGGGGATGAAACTTGGAATATTATTTTATTGAAGGCATTGTTGCTGGTGCTCCATCCAGCTCATGTAATGCAAATTAATGGAAATGTCATTTTTCATTCATTTTCTCTGCATTAACCCTCGCATACACTGTGACAAGGTGTGTTTTTTTCTTTATATCAATATGTGGTATCTTCCTTTTATCTATATCTATAGATATCTATATAGATATAGATATATAGCTATATTTGGTTATCATAGTTGGGAATTTATATAATACTTACTGAGTCAGTACACTGCTGGATTAACAGTAAAAAACTGTGGTAACTGTGCTCATACATAAGGATTTAGTTTAATTTATTACTTGTAATTTCTGGCAACTAACAGGATTTTGTATGAAATTTAGGTTTATGTTTTCTATTTTCTTTGTGACTATATCCACTTTTCAGTCTGTTCTCTTTTATGATGCAATCTTTGTTACTGGCATGACAGCATTTCTTAATTTACACTTATTGAAATAAGTGAATTTATTTCCCCCCAGCCACTACAAAAATCAAACTCTGTTGGTTAGAGTCAAGCAAGCCACCAAATTTTAGGTTGTAAGTATCAGACATTGTTATAAGAACAGGAGTACTTGTGGCACCATAGAGACTAACAAATTTATTTGAGCATAAGCTTTCGTGAGCTACATGCATGCATCCGATGAAGTGAGCTGTAGCTCATGAAAGCTTATGCTCAAATAAATTTGTTAGTCTCTAAGATGCCACAAGTACTCCTGTTCTTTTTGCGGATACAGACTAACATGGCTGCTACTCTGAAACCAAACATTGTTTGAATTTGTTAGGTGTACCCAAGGAAAAAAATTGACCATTCATACAGCTAACAGCTTCTCCCTGAAAATAGAAGTGACATTTTGCCATGCCGTAAAAAACACATTCTTGAAAATTATCCCAGGTTGAAATTTCACATATGATTTTGGCTTTTCACCCATAAACATATTTTCTTGTACCCCCAAATCATAATTTGACATACAGAAACCGTCCTTTGTGATTGTTTTTGTTTTTTTTTAAAGAAACTGTTGATCAGGACATTCAGGTGAATGGAAAATGGACACAAGGATGGATTTAAGCATCAGGACCCAAATTTATGAACTTAATCATAGGGGAGCTATTTGTCCACCCACACCTGTCACACACCTGACATTTAACTGTGTGTAGGGTTGGTCTGCTGGGCTGTCATTATATAATATAATGAATAAATGGGGCTAGACCCTCTTCAAATTAACACCTAGAGTAACTCAGTTCATTTCTGAATCTTCTCACCCTCACCCCCTGCCATAAGAGGAGTAGAGAGTTTCAAGGGGGATCTCAGTCTACAAAGATTTCATGCCTCCCCTTTTCCTTACAGAAAAAAGATCCACTAGCCATATCCCAGTCTCATTTACCTCTGGGTGCTAGCCTTTTAGCATTTATTCAGATACACAAATGGATGTCAGACCACAGAACATATAAACAAAAATAAAAGGACACTAAGAAATGTAAATACCTTTGTAAAATTAACATTGAGTCCTATTAAATCTTATTTGTTTTTTAAGAGTGCCTAGAGGATTCAACTGAAAGTGAGCTCCTGTTTAGCTGGGTGCTATACAAATATATATATTAAGAAGCAATCCCTGCCCCTAATTACAGTGTAAGTAGATAAGACAGAAAAAGGAAAGTGATAAAATAAAAACTCTTTCATAAATCCCCAGAAACGTTGGAATGTTGAACGGAACAGATGGAGAGCATAGATAGATTCCTGAACAAGATTTCCAGGATAGAAGGAAATCAAGTCAGAGGTAAAATCTTTAAAAGCTGTTGCTTTCCAGTTGTGTAATACTTCTCTTGTAAAAACAAACATGTCCTCATCCCGCCTCACACATCTACAATATGGGATTATAACCATCCAAAATAATATACTATCACTTTTCAAATGTATGAGTCACTTGAATCTTTATTTTACTTTTTTTTTAAATAGCAATTAGTGGAACTTTTAGAAAAAAAAATGGTTATCTAGGACTATTTAGGCAAGAAGTGAGGATTATATGTATATGGACCACTGCTTCAAGTTGCCACAAAAAGCTAATAATGGATGCACTGCTTTCAGAAGTATCATGGTTGCTTATCTATCAGATACTTGAAATAAAGATGGTTTTCGGTAGCAGCAATTTGTAAAAAAGGAAGAGAGATTAAAATAGAAGACAATTAACTTGTGATTTTCCTTGACCTGAGCCCAAAAACTCACTGGAGAATGCAGGCTATTGAAAATGATTTCCTAGATGAATGTGGTTTTGCCTCTATCATGTTCCTGGGAAAACGCAAGATATAAAAATTTATGATGAGATTCCATTTTTGCACCAAGGTTCTGGGGGAATTACTGTAGAAAAAAAGGCAAGTAGAGAATTAATTCAAAATATAACTCATCTCAGATTTTTTTTGTTTTATTCTAATAAACCAAGAGTTTTAAAAGTTTTAATTGCCGTATTCATTGATCTCATATGCTAAATACTGTAATATTATAATGTATGAATCTACACCAGCCCCTCCTCTCCCTCCCCCCTCAGATTTGATCATTATTTCCCACGTTCTTTGCATCCTTTCCTCACACATTACTGTCTTGCCCCAGGTTATTGCCTGTTAATTTTTTTCTTGGAATTATTTTACCTCACTTTAAAAAACAAATTCTTACAAATGTATTTGATTTATAGAAGATTGAGGAAATACTAATACTGATTTATAAAATATATGAATGTAAGTTTAGACTGTAATCTAGAAAAATTATTTTGGGATAATTGAAAGTTCATCTATTTCGGGAACAATACTACAATTACTTGCCTTTTCCCAGAAAAATTAGACCTCACAATATTTGTATTTGTGAATGTCAGTGTGACTGTCAGAAGACATGAAACATTCATTACTTTTTTCCACATCTGGAAAGAAAGCAGCATAATTATGTAAAGAAAAAATATACAGGAGGTGTCTCTTAAAGGCATAATTATTTTGCAAAGAGAAACAAGTTTTTGTAATTTGAGTAATAATTGACTAAATTCTGACATCAGCTATACACTTGAAACCTCAGTGCCTCCAATGAAGTTGTATGAATATAACTAATGGCTGAATTTGGCCCATTGAGTGCTGAAAAAAAGGTTTTTTGTTTTTTGTTTGGTCAGAATCTATTCAACAGCACTTCCTATTATGTAAATCTCTCTCTTCTGGGCCAGATCCTAAGTTGATGTAAATTGGCATAGGTCCATTGGCCTCAATGGAGCTACACCAGTTTACACCATCTGCAGGTCTGGCTCTCTGGCTTGAAGTGATGCCAATTGAGACAGAGCATGAATGTATCAGACATTAATAGCAATGCTAAGAGACATTTTTGTTAAAGATATCACTCAGAAGTACAGCTAGTTGATGGGTCACAGTGTGCATCTTTTTGGAGCTGTGGAATTATTACTAGTGAATTAAAATGATGCACCAGTACAAAAAAGGTATTATCTGTGAAAACCTAGAATGGTTTTCTTTAAATAGAGTTTTGAAAAAGGAAGGACTGAGTAAACAATTTCCCCCTTCTCACTGTCCCCACAAAAAATCCTCAATAAATACATCCAAAGCTTTTCGTTCAAGCTTTTGTCTTCCTTTTTTCTTTCAGTGGGGGAAGTAAATGTCAAGGCTCCCATTGACTTCAATACTGTAAGACAGGACCTGAAACAGGAGCTTGCCTTCCCCACTAGGCCTCAGGGATTTTTTACATAAAGCTCCCTTTCTCCAAAAAAGAGAAGAGGAAGCCAAGATTGGAATGGGGCCACTCAGCTCTAGAGGTGAGAGTAGTCCATCCTCAACAATCAGGAGAAAGTTATGGTTTTTGAAGAAGGGTGTTCTCTGGTGGCAGAGAAGTTGGAGGGAGGGGCCATTTCTATAGAATTCAAATTTCTTAGTGAATCTGCCAAGTCTGGCCTGGTATGAACCTCATATACACTTTCCCCAGCAATGTTTATTCAGCTCTACTCAGCTGCCTATCCAGCAATGCTATGAGCTACATGTGGACCCCAATCATTCTGTATATTCATCCATGTCACAGGTGGGGAAAGACACCAGAACAGGGAGATGGAAGCTGTGGGAGGATACAATCTTTGAAGAGTGTAGTTCTCTGTATTGCCTTTATTGACAAAAGCATTCCCTAGAAATATATCTATGCTGTCAGGTGGGGATTCCCAGGATTGGGGAAAGGGTCCCAGATTCCAGCCACTCACCTCTGCAAAAATACCAACCTTCCTTCCTTTTGTGGTCAGAGTTTACCCCTGCAACAAGCACCACAACTAGCAACAGAACAACATTTTCATCTAGCCCAGGCAAAGCCAGGATAGACCCAGGTCAGGATCTCTAGCGGGAGTTGTTACACAGACTTCCTTGTCCCAATACAGCACACGGCAAATAATACGCACTCCCACACATGGCTAGATACACACATATTTTCTGCCCCATGCCAGTGTAGCCCCCTCCCTTTCAGTCAGTGTAACCTTTCTGTGAAGTCTGATGTTGGCAATCATTGTGAGCTCAGAATGCTGGGTCTTTCTATGTGGTCTCAGGTATCCTGTTAGCTCCAGGTTGTGTATCTGTAAGAGCCCCTTTTGAAAGCACCAGTGCAGTAGCCGGCTCTTCTGCAAGCAGTGCCTAGTTCAGACTTTACTCCTGCATCCTGGTGTGTCGCTCTATGTCCTAGCTAGGGTGGCCACTCATAGATTCCTGGAATACTGGAATTTCTGGTACTTCCAGGAATGGTGCTGGCACACCCCTGCTGGTGTGACTCCCCCCGACACACAAGCATGGCCTCGAATGTACCATATGTATGAGGTCACACCTGTGGGGGGCAGAGCACAGCCCTCTTAAAGATGGCATCCCCATCCGATACCAGAGAAAAGCACATCCAGTTTTGTCCCAGTACTGGATGGAGGACAAACAATCCCAAAAGAGGACTGTCCAGTTCAAAACCAGAAAAGTGGCCTCCCTAGCCCCAGCTCAGCACTGCTGATTCTCAGCTTTCTCTTTGTTCTCTCTTCAAATCTTCCTGGGCTTATTCTCTTTCTCTTCCTCCTGTCTGGTCATTGTCTCAAACCCTTCCAATTTGTCCATAGTTTATTCTATGTCCTTGTTCTGGACAGACACTACCCAATCCACCCAGGAAGTCAAGTTTGCAAAGAGTAGCAGGAAGTGGGGAAATGGGGAAATCAAGGGGCTTTGTAACCAGCCCCACAATGCTATCTTTCCATCCCTACATTCCTATTAAAACCACTGAAAGGCACAGCTGTTGCTGTCTGATTCAGGAATGGTTCATTCATTCAGTCTGGCAAGATCCCAACTGGGAAATTTTGGACTATTGCCCCTTTAATGTTCTCCCATATCTGAACACAGGCAAGCAGCCAGAGAACAGCTCTTCTTCTCCCAAACACAGACAGATCTCTATGGTACTCCCCACATGCTCAGTGGAATTCCCTGGTATCATTCTGATCATTATCATATTGCAGATATGTCAAATGGGATCAGAGGCTCAGATCTTGGGAAAGATGAAGCATAGAATGACTAATATGGTGCGTGATATGCCAAACATCATGATTAGCCTCTGTGGCTGTGAAGTACAAGAGCCTTGTGGAGGTTCTTCCAGAAATTGTGGATATTCATTTTGACTATAAGACCTAAATACTTTTGTTTTAAGATGAAACAATCAATAAAATAAATGGAGGTCTCCTGAAGAATGAACATTCCTGTAAAACTAGCTGAGAGTAATGGATTGTTAAAATTTAAAACCATGTGGGAAATTTGTTTGCTTTTTTGCAGTAGAGAGAAAGAGGAACAAAAGTGAGAAATATGTCCTCTTCAAGGACCTTAAGCAAAGAAAGGCTTAAGACTGGGGTGGGAAAACTTTTTGGCCCGAGGGCCATATCTGGGTATGGAACTCATATGACAGGCCATGAATGCTCACAAAATTGGGGGTTGGGGTGCAAGAGGGGGTGAGGACTCCAGCTGGAGGTGCGGGCTCTGGGGTGGGGCCACAAATGAAGAGTTCAGGGTGCAGCAGAGGGCTCTGGGCTGGGACAGAATTTTGGGGGTGCGGGGGAGGAGGTGAGGGCTCCAGCTGAATGTGGGGCTCTGGGATGGGGCTGGGAATGAGGAGTTGGGGGTGGAGGAGGGTGCTCCAGGCTGGGTACAAGAGATTAGAGGGTGGGAGGGGGATCAGGGCTGGGGCAGGGGGCTGGGGCGCAGAACGGAGTCAGGGGTGCAGTCTTCGGGTGGTGCTTAAATCAAGCAGCTCCCGGAAGCAGTGGCATGTCCCACCTCTGGCTCCTAGGCAGGTGCCACACCCATGGTTCCCTGCCAATGGGAGTTGCCGGGATGGCACTTGGGGTGGGGGCAGCACGCGGAGCCCCCTGGTTGCCCCTACACATAGGAGATGAACGGGGGACATGCTGCTGCTTCTGGGATCTGTGCAGAGCCACGGCATGCACAGAGCAGGAAAAGCCCCTAGCCCCACTTGCCGGTGGGAGCTCGAGGTCTGGATTAAAACATCTAAAGGGCTGGATACAGCCCCCGGGCTGTAGTTTGCTCACCCCTGGTTTGAGAAGTGGTTTTATATTATGTACAGTACAACAAGCATGGGAATGATTCTAATGAAAATGTTTTCAAGGAAAAAGTTGGGATGAAAAGTACTGGAAATGAATCACATTGTAAAGGGTAAGATGACTAAAGTATTTGGACAAATACCTTTGCATGAGTTTCAGACAGACACATCCTGCAACTTTCACTATTCATAAACCCTATTCCTCAAAGCCGCCCAAATAGCTTTACTGGGACTATTTGTGTTAGTGAGGGGTGCAGGATCAAGTCCAAAGTACCTACACTACATCTTGGATTTGAAATACTTACAAAATGTATTAGAAGATATTTGCATAATCACATTTTAGATGAACCTCTTTGGCTACAATACCATTAATGTGTAAAATGTTTCTGTAAGCTTACCACCATCAAGATAAAAGTAACCCCCAACCTCTAAAATCTTTTCATCCAGTTTTGCTAAGTAGTATCACAATTTGTGCTTTTTTGAGATAAAACTACAACAAAACTGGAATTGGTACGTTAGGCCAAAGTAATGTAAATAGGGATTGTCTTGTCTCAATTTCTCTCTCACTGGCAGAAAAGCTACATCTTATTTCAGATCAATACAGTAATGTTTCCCCTAAATACTGAACCATTATGAAGCAGACCCAAAGTCCAGTTTCAGAAATGTTACTTAAACACATTCTATCTTTGCCTGGGTCTACATGGTATATATTAGAGCTGATAAAACAATTAAATATCCGTCCTACAGGAAGTTCTGATATTTACATATTTATTTTTATCCCAAATTGAAGTGAAAAGTCAAATGATCATGCCTATTTCTCTGGAATGAAAAGTTCCAAATCAAATTTGATTTGAAAATGCTGAAACACTTCACTTCAACTTTTTTGATCAAAACAAAACATTCCCAATTAAAATAATTCAGTTTGTAGACTTGGAACAATATGTTGCATCATGACACATCAACCACAGGGAGAGATCACTGTTCATTGTGGCAAATGTAGTCCAGACAGGGGACAAGCCCAGAAGGGAGAGTGAGCACATACTCATTCCCATAACTACAGCTTCTATGAAATCCCTTTGTAGTTGAGGCAGAGACAGATATTGACATGGACCTAACACAAAACAGATAATTTTGAGTCAATAAACCCAGACTAAACATTTAATATATGGTCAACCTGAAACATTTCAATTTCCCCCAACAGAAAATTCCACTAAGTTGTTCTTTTCCCAGGGCAAATGTCAATTTCAAGAAACTCCCTTTTTCCAGTAGTAAAATGTTGTGTTCAAAATGTTGTTGACAAGCTCTAGTTTATTTCTTCTTTGGGAGAAAAGACTTGAGCATTGAAATAGATTAGGATATTTGGACTTGTGATGATGATTCCACCAAATTAACACAATACCTATCGTGCAGGCATCATAAAAACAAATGAACAAACAAACAAACATATGAACACAAAAACAACAAACAAACAAAATAAACCACATTCACAAATGTAAAACTGGAATTTGATCCTATCAAGTGCAGAACATTCTGGTCCTAATCCAGCAAAGCATGTAAGCACATGCTTAACTTTAAGCACAACAAAACCTATTGAAGAACTTATAAATGCACCACATTTTTGCTTGCAAGTGTGCAAAATAGGATTCTGCATATATAAATACTAAGGTCCTGATTCTCCAAAAACTTACAAATGTAACTTTACATGCATGGACAGTCCCATGGGACACTGAAATGTATGAAGCATTGAAGCCTTATTTGTACACATAAGTGGATGTGCTACAAATTCTTTGAACATATTTCTGTAAACCCTTTGAAAATTTGGCCCCAGACATCTATCAAATATTGGTGGGAGATTAACACAAGAATAAGTCAAGGAGAATATTTAGAAAAAATAAAGACATCTAAAGATTAAAAGTTCTAGAAAGAGTAATAGGAGCTGCAATTTTTGATCTACATTTTCTTATGATATTGTAATATCCCAATACCTAAATATTAAAAACAATTACCATAAACAACAAAATCAGCAGCACACGTGACAATTTTCAAAAAAAGCAATAAATTGCTACTTGAATAAAATGAATCATCCTTCCATAAAATCAATTTTTCTCTTTTATCTATAAGATGATAAACTCCTATGAATTAATCAGAAGTGGTTTTACTGGAACTGAGAAGGATTCAATAGATAATTCACCAAGTGAAATTACTGTCCACCACTTCAAGTACATTGAAATGCCCAGCATCTTTTCAGAGAACCTTGGAGCAGGATTTTTTTATAGGGAAAATAACATTGGCTCAGATCCAACTGCAATTTAATTATCTAATCTTTTATTGTTCATGCGGAAAAAGAACAGTTCGTCCATGTCAAGCTGAAAGCTTAGCGTTACAAGTGAGTTTGAGTACCTAGCTTGAGACACTTGGAAGGGTCAGATTTTTAGAAAATTCTGAATACCTGCCCTCTGAAAAACAGGCAGTTAAGGTGTATCAGCTTGAGGATTTAAAAATCATTAATTGTTTTTGAAACTGTAGGCCATAATGCCTAGAAAAACAGATTAGTCATGAAAGGAATAAGTGATTTAACAGACAAGTTAAATAAGGCACAATTAAGAGTACTTGTTACCTCTCCTGTTTCCGTCAGAGTTCATAAACTTGCATATGATAACTCTGAATGGGTTTTATTTATTTAGACTATTTAGGCCCTAATTCAGGAAAAGCACATATTTAATTTCCTAATTTAAGAGTATGCTTAAAGTTAAGCATGTGCTTTAGTACTTTGCTGAATCAGAATCTTAAACAGCAGAAGGCTGCACTTTTGGCTGCACTGACAACAGCAGTGACTTAGATAGATAATATAGATAATAATAAGATAATAAGATAGAAAATATCATATTGCCTCTTTATAAATCCATGGTATGCCCACACCTTGAATACTGCATGCAGATGTGGTCACCTCATCTCAAATAACCTGTCATGTTCATGCCCTTTGGGGCACCTGCCATTGGTCACTGTCAGGACAGGATACTGGGCTTGGTGGACCTTTGATCTGACTCAGTATGGCCGTTCTTGTGTTCTTATGTTCTTATAACTTGTGGAGTGAGGTTTATATTCCATTTTATGCATACCTCCTCCTGTGCAAGGAACAACGGTAAGATTAACAAAAATATACTAATAGTTTATGTTTACTGTATTACTTGACAGATTAGTTTAAAATTGTGGATGCTCTCAGAAACTACAGCTATACAGAGGCCTATTAATAAATTTAAAGGTACATTTAAAAATGGAACAATCTGAGACGTGTGATCAGAAAATCCTACTTACTTTTGCAGTCACTTTGCTAGTTACTGAGCAGAAGCACAATCAGAGACCATGTAAGTAGTGGAAGAAACAGCTGAAGCTATGTCAAAAAAAATAAAACAGGATAAACGATATGTCAATAAGAGTTCACAAAACTGTAATTTAAAATAGTATGGTACATAAAATGAAAGGTAAGAAGAGAATAGAGAATTTTCCAGTACAATTAAAGCAAAATAAATGACATGAACGAAATGGAAATGTATGAGAACAACCATCAGCTGAAAAGGAACAAAGAAACTGTACAGAGACAAAAATAATAAAATGGACCTTAGGAGAAATAAAAAGGAAAATGATCATCAAAAACTATGCAAGTCAACGTTCCTATCATTACTGAAAATCAGGAAAATGTAAGCACCTCCATGTTCTCCCAGCACATCCACATAAACCTGTAATGTGAGCAAGAATTAGTGTGTATGGTTTCCTTGAATGTGGATATTCCCTAAGAGGAGAGGAAGAGTTCACGTTTTTCTGAATGCTGTAAAAATCCAGCCTGAAATGATACTCACTGAAAACAATGGGAAAAGAGTCAGATCATTCCTTAAGAGTCAGAAAAACCAGGATGCAAAAAAAAAACCAGGATGCATTGTCTAAATCATAGCCAACATCTCTGATGTGAAACATCTTTGCCATGCATAGTGCTGGGTTTGTGGCTGATAATGGTATCAGCAGAAGCAGGCATTCCTTTAATTGCAGTGAAGCAACCTGAGATATTGACTAATATATTGAGAAAGTAATAGCAGTTAGTGCTTAGGATTCCAAGCTATACAGTTATTTGCCCATGATCCAAATAGTGGATCTCCTGTATTTATCCATACAACTACTTGTGTGACCTCGTCCTCCTTGATAGACAAGTCACATTTTAAAATCTTTCTTAATACAACTTCTTATCCCAATAGAGGGACTGTGACATGGCTAGTCCTCTGTACCAATAGTCATATTGGGTATTCTTCTGCAGTCCCTCTTCTCTTTCTTCTTCTGAGAATCAAGTCACACTTGTTCTTCCCTCCTCCCATTTTGCCATAAAAGCGTTATCATTTTCTATTCAGTTATATAGGAATTTTTCCCCATAAGGGACAACATCACAATTTATCACATGGCTCTCCAATATCATTTAGTAAATATATAGATAATATTTAGGGTATCTTTTGTTAAAGTTTGTTTTTAATTTTACCATTCCCTCTCAGTGGCATACTATGATTAATATAAGCCATGGTTAATTCAGTCTTCTTAGATCTGGCCATGTACATTTGGATGTCAGAGGAGTTCCACATTCCCCCAACAAATGAAAAAGAAAATCTGTTAGGAGAAATTACTAATCCTTTGAGTAGGGAGACCCTAATTCTAAATGTAGTGTCATTGCTATGTGCTGGCTAGTGCATGTTGACTGAAAGATTGGCCATTGGGATTTGCTATTGGTCCCAACAGAGTTAAAAGGCAGAGCAAGGAGTGTCACTTACAATACAAGTCAAACAATTCACTTTCTTTGTGTTTATTTGTGCTCCCAAACTCTGTAGTGCCTAAGCTCACTAGGGACCTAATTTTTTGCTGTGAAGTTCCCCAGACACCGATGTTTCTGCCTTTGATCATACACACTGCAGCCCCATGCCAGATATTCTGACAACTAATCCCTAGAATGAAACACAAACTGAGAGAAGATAGCTCTTTCTCCCCCTAACTTGCCTTCATGATCTGGTAATTGTGCTCAAACCTCATCTGCAGGCTCGGGCCTCTATAAACAAGCTTACACAAAACAGCTGGGGATGGACGCAGGGAAGGATAACCTCCCTCATAACTTTTAGTCCAGTGATTAGGGCAGTCACCTGGAATGTGGAAGTCCCCTAATTCCACTCCACCTAAGAGGAAGAAGGGATTTGATGAAGGATCTTCCACCTCTAAGGTAAGCATCCTGGTCACTGGTCCATGGGATAATATAATGTGGGCCTTCCTCAGACTTTTCTGAGAAAGCTGTTGCACTATGGATAAATAATTAGAATAATACATTTTACACACATTTTAGAAAATAATTACGAAATGTAAAATATAATTGTTAATTCTGAAATACAGGCCTGATAAGTAATTTATTGTACTGGATGTGGTTTTAAGAGAACCATAATAGTTGTAGAAAGAAGTTTGAAATAAATATGAAAGTTAACTTTCTCATTGTACAGCTCATCCTGAATCATTCCCCTAATGCATAGCATATGTTGACTGAGTAATATAGATCACCAATTCCCCTGTATGTGATCAGGAATGTACAGTGAGAATTTCAAATGGGCATAATTTTCTGACTATTCTGACACCAATCTATCTCTCTAGATGCATCTCAGAAAACATATGGGGTTTTGTGGGTTTTTGTTTTTGTTTTTTTGTTGGTAGGGTTTTTTAGAAAAACAAAGAAAGACACTGCACTTATAAGATATATGGAGAAGCAAAACAGCAGTAGAAGTACATATCTGTGTTGGACAGTGACAACGTACCAAAAAGCATTTTTCTTCTCACAACTAGCAAAATACTTGTGGCTAGAGCACTAGTCTGTGCTCTTATGAGTTTCAATTGACTTTTTAAAATTATCTTTACATGTTACTCATTCTACCAACTCCTCTTCCCCTACCAAATAACGTAGAAGAATATGATTTTAATATAATTTTGACTGATAACATTAATGTTTATTAGATAATTGTCTTTTTTCCCTGATTTAGTTATTTAAATTTTCACAGTTGTGGAAAGTTATGGGGATGTCAGACAGTGGGGCACCTGACAATTACTTAATAGCAGTAGATGTTGAGATTCAAAAAGTCAAAGCTTTGTAACTGTTAAAAGAAACTGTCAACATCACATGTCAAAATACACAAAGTAAATAACCTTAAATCAAATTCTACATTCTCAAGTAGAATTTTTCTTATTTTTTTTTAGATATCATTGATGGAAAAACTGTATGTCAGTTTGTGTATGTATGTTGAAATCAACATTTACCAACACTTACAAATGAAAATTGAATCCTTTTCAACCTACAAATAACAAATAACCATTTGTTATTTTATCCTTTGTGTAGTTGAGTACAAAAACAGAGGAAGGCACTTCATCCTTGAACATAGGTGGTCTAAGTGAGATATCTAATCTGCCAAAAGTGCCACAGATCATTTAACAGGTAACTTCATAGCACTAATTTTGCAGCTAAGTGTATATAACATCACAGGATAATTTCTATATTCCTTTTTAAAAGAAAAGTTTGATTTTAAGAAGATTGTCTATTTTAAATTTAGGATTTGTCATTTTTCTGAATTTCATACTTACTAAAAATTACGTATATATTGTACATTAAAAGGGCTTTCAAGACTGCACTAACAATGTTGTACGAAAGGTTATGTACCCTAATTGTAGGTTTCCCTAATATTTGTATTAGGTAAAGGTGACCAGTGGGGCATTGCAGACATTAATATTGAGTACTGGATCATTTACAACAGAAATTTTAAGTATTAGGGCAAGCATACAAAGGGTATGCCAACTAAGTCCATTGGTAATATTAAATTGTGTGGTTTAAATTCTTGCCAGAAAAGTGAAATACAAGGCAACACATTAAAAAAAAAGGGGAGGAAATAACAAAGTGAGAATACATAACATGACACAGAAGAATCTGCTGTGATGAATTATACTGCATTAGCAAGAGGATAGAATAGATGACTTAACAGGAAGTCATATCCCTCTCTAAATTGTATAATTTGTGTCCACTGTATAGAAAAGAGAGAAAAAAAGCTATGTGAGAATTTTGGGGAAAAAATGTGAGCAATGCTTAGTTCTAATACGTTGTCTACCATTGGAAAACGTGTCTTTAATGACAAAAAAAGTTTGGGGACCGTCCAAATTATACAGCTGGTGGTAATATTTTCAAAATGGCTCATATGTCTTTTGAACTAGTAATTAACTCGTTATAGGGAAGACTGATACTTTGAAATCAATCCCAAGTAAGGAGAAGTACATAGCTGCACTGACCCAGGAACAAAATAAAGACCAAATTGACTCTGGAAGTCATAACTTGATACCCGCTTCTCCCTCAGGCCATACAGGAAGCAAGCTATAGAGTTTGCTTCTCCCTCCAAGCAGATTCAGCTTCACTATCTGGCATGCTGAGGAGGGGCAGAGCTAAGACTTTGTCCACTTCTTGTACCTGTCTGTGCATTTGTGGGCATCCGCCACCCCAGGAACCGACAGCCAACTGTGACTGGACATCACCAACAATGCTCAGCTGATGGGGCAAATCATGGTGTTGGACACCATCAGGTGGTCGAGGGCCATCTACATAGAACACATCATCTGTCATCGGCAATACCAGGAGAGATGAGTGCCAATGAGAAGCGCAGTCAGGAAAGTAACTGAAATACTTTTCTCATGGATTGTATTTTCTAAATGGACAGCCAACCTAATTCTCAATTACTGAGGGACAATGTTTAATCTTTGATATGTTTTTCTTTCCACAACCAAATCTCGGTACAACTTTTTGTGAGTGATGTACCCGAGTATTCAGATTCTAATGCCTAAACTGTATGGTTAAATCTATTTAATTTACATAAATTTCGGTTATTGCTGATTGTGTACTCTATGTATCATATAACTTTGAAAAACAAACTTTGTATTTGTGGAATCACATTATTTTTTGATTGGACTGTATTATTGCTTCCTCCTCTAAACATAGAGTGGGTTATTTAATGTTGGAACAAATCATATATTCTGTCCAACTGAAGTTATGTGATATATAGCAAATAGGAAACAAGTATGTAATATTTTTAAAAAATAAGGAAAGAAACATTGCTTCCCTTTTCATATTTTGCATTTTGGGATTACTTAGAAACATATATCAGTAATGATATGTTCTGCATTTGGCTATGGTCTAAATCCCTCAAGTATCTACATGAGTAACTTTATACATTTCAGTTGTCCTACTGAGTTAAAAAAAGTTATGCAAATAACTGGATGGTCAGGGTTAAGTGTATAAATTTACCATTATACTTTGACATTTAGTTACTTTTAAAAAATACTGTTTTATATTTGTATTTGATCTATAGTTATAATCTTCCCAGTTACTGAAGGGGATTAAAATGTTTTACTTTTTCATAGTTCATAGAGTGGATATTTCAAGAGGGAGGGGGAAGGAATCATTTTTGGAAGGTGGTGTAAATTACAATAAATTTAATCTTTTTCAATTACTGGAAAATTTATAATCTGTTTTATACATTTGTTTGAAACCTTGTGGAACTTGGCACTACACAGCAAGACTAACAAGTGAATAGAATAACTGGCTATGTTTATATCATGCTTTGTCTGGAATATATGTCAGAAATTCCAAGGCAGGAAGCACAAATGATGTGAGAACTCACTAAAGGTATTAGTAGGCTAGTTTTGAACAGAAAAAAAAATCAGCATTTAAGTAGAAAAATGAAGTAGACCTGTATATTAATAGAACTCAGGGAAGATGTCAGAGTAATATAGAGTATATAGATTTTCACTGGAATATTTGCTATACTTGGGTGGTTTTCAATCTTGAGTGCTTATTGTTAGCTAAATCCATATTCAGTGACTTTGATTTAAGGTCATGCAAGCAATTGTCATACAAAACCTTTTTCTGTTCACATAGGTTAGAGGTGCATCCAGAGAAAGCACTTAGGGATATCAGTAAGGGAGCAAGAATGGCTCATGTCCCACTGGCAGCCTTTTTTCTATCCCTGCTAGCATGAAAAGAGGCTGACGGAGTCTGTGTACATGTGTCCACTGCTATTAGCTTGGTGTCAAGTGCAGCTGGTCAACACTAGTTCAATTGAGTCATTTTCTCATGGAAAATGCAGTTTTGTGAAAATCAAAATATTTTGCAGTAACGTCGAAAATTGATGGGGAAAAATTAAGCCAGTTGTTTCATTTTTTTCATTGCATTTCAATAAGGTAAAACATTTGTTTAATTTAATTTAATTTTGACATGCACAATATAATACCAAAAATTTTAAAATCATACATTATATGTAATAGTATAATATTTTGACATAACAAATGTTTACTTTATCAAAATAAAATTATTTCATTATCTCAAAGCAAATTTTTTCTTACATGAGAAATTTTGACTTTTTGGCCCATTTTGGAACAGTTTATTTTTAAGTGGAATGGAAATTCTGTTTCCAACTAACTTGAGTGCTAAATTTCTGTTGAGGTCACTTGAAGTCCAGTCATCCAGATCAACCTCACTGAGAAACAGTTAGGAAAACAAAAGAAGGGAAGAAAACGGAGCTCTAATCACACCCTTAAGACTTCCCAGTAGCATACAGCAATGGCAGTCCCCCTGTATGCAGGAATCTGTTTTTGGATTGATAGAAAGCATAAACTGTCCTATGATGAAAAACAAAACTGGCAAGACAGCCTCTTCAGAATATTAAAATGAAACCCAAATATTTACAAATTGTTTACAAACACTGAAAAGTGTTCAGCTTTAACATTTAATATTAGAGTAGTCAAACTGTGATATCCAGAACCTTTTGATGGCTTTCCACAGTGAACTAATTCACAGTCAAAGTCAAAGTTTTAAAGCTAGTGATAAAGTTCCATGTGGATAACATGCCACTATTATAATGCCTCATTAAGAAATGTTTTGCAGGCCATAAGGTCAGTGTACAAATGATCTGAGTATAGACTGTGTTATTAAGAGATTCAAATTAGCTCAGAAATTACTGTCTGGAGTTAGAGGGAATTAAATAGATAAGGCTGAACGCATTTTTGAAGATCTGTAAGCATACAGAAAATCTCAATTTTATGTGTATATTTTAAATTTGAAATTCTGCTGAGCATCTGAGAATACAAGTTTTGTCTCAATGTTCAGAATGCTTATTAAAAGAAAGATTAGTGTTAGTAACAGCAAACAACTTTTCTATTGTTTTCTCAGTTTTAATTTGCTAAAGACAAAAGAACATATGTTGTGGGATACAAAATTCTTAAAGACAGTGGATATAAAAGACAACAACTAATCTAAAAGGGTTTTTTCCTTCTACCTTTAGATAAGTAGCAAAAGTTGTGCAGCACTGCAACTGAACAATCAGTTTGTTGAGAATAAAGCAGTGAAAAAGTTTCATTTAGCAGAACTCAGTTGCTTTATGTTCTTATGACAAGACTTTTGATACACCCAGCTGGAAGACATCTGGAGATTGTAAAATGTGATGACAATGCTGAGTTATTTGAAAAATTGTGTGGCCTAGTGTTTGAATGACATTGGCAGTTTCAATAAGGAAAAAAAAAGCTTTCCTCTGTATGTGTCCAATCTAATTATGCTAATTGCTAACAGTTTACTGGCAAACCATTGGGTTTTACCTTTTATATGCTTTCCCATTTGTTTAATGAGAAATGGTTGAACATTATAAACAACCAATTGTGTTGTGTATACATTCTGTTGTTTGATTGGAAGCAGCTGCTTGTAGAAACAATTGCCAGTCTTCGGCACTTACCCCTTGACTTTATTATTTTAGGTAAATAAATAGTTTCACAATCTATTGAATACTAAAATTATTTTGAGACAAGAAAACTGGTTGTGTTGGAATGACTCAAAATATTTGTTTCCTTCTGATACTTGCTCTCTTCATGTTGCTCTGATTCTGTATTCTTTATCGTGGTTGTTTATAATGCTCATTGTTCACTGGGTTACATATCCCTTCTCAATGGCTGATCTGTCACAGGGATAGCTGTCTATTACTGAAACTTATAGAATTGGAGCCAGAAGGGACTATTATGATTATCTTGTCTGACCTCCCGTGTAACACAAACAATTGAATTTCATCCAGTAATTCCCACATTGAACCCAAGACCACATTGCTAATGGACATTAGGCACACACTTAATCATCTCGCTGACAGACTTAGTTATCATGTAGTAGAAGTGTGATTGCAGTGCTTAAAGTCCTGGGTTAAAATCCTGCTGTTGTACTATGGTGTAAGTTGCTATATATGCTCAAGCAAAGCTTGCATTGACTGAAAAGGGAGTACTTCCCAAAGAGAAGTAAAGTGAGCAGTATTTTTTTAATGTATCCTTGTCAAGGTTCCTTCCCCACTCTGAACTCTAGGGTACAGATGTGTGGACCTCCATGAAAGACCCGCTAAGCCTATTCTTACCAGCTTAGGTTAAAAACTTCCCCTAGGTACAAACTTTGCCTTGTCCTTGAGCAGTATGCTGCTACCATCAAGTGATTTAAACAAAGAACAGGGAAAGAGATCACTTGAAGATGTCTTCCCCCAAAATATCCCCCCAAGCCCTACACCCCTTTCCTGGGGAGGGCTTGATAATAATATCCTCATCAATTGGTACAGGTGAACACAGACCCAAACCCTTGGATCTTAAGAACAATGAAAAATCAATCCGGATCTTAAAAGAAGAATTTTATTTAAAGAAAAGGTAAAAGAATCACCTCTGTAAAATCAGGATGGTAAATACTTTACAGGGTAATCAGATTCAAAACATAAAGAATCCCTCTAGGCAAAATCTTAAGTTACAAAAAGACACAAAAGCTGAAATATACATTCCCTCCAGCACAGCTTATTTTACAAACCATTAAACAAAAGAAAATCTAATGCATTTTCTAGTTAGATTACTTACTAACTTTATGGGAGTTGTAAGGCTTGCATTCCTGATCTGTTCCCAGCAAAAGCATCACACAGACAGTGCAAACCCTTTGTTCCCGCCCCCTCCAGATTTGAAAGAATCTTGTCCCCTTATTGGCTATTTTGGGTCAGGTGCCAGTGGGGTTACCTTAGCTTCTTAACCCTTTAAAGGAGAAAGGATTTTGCCTCTGGCCAAATTTTATAGCACTGCATACAGAAAAGGGGTTATCCTTCCCTTTATATTTATGACAATCCTGTTTCTTAATAAACACCTGTAACATTACAACTATAGTTTATTATTTACTCTTAATGTTACAAATAAGGTTCTATGCTGATTTCTTTTCTCGTATGATAGCCACTCTGATCCTTTCTTTAGAAAAAGACAACTGGACACATGGTCAGGAATATGAAATTGTTGACCAGTAGCTTAACTGTAAGGACAGTGCTCAGAAGGCAAAGTGGTATCTACAGAGATGATTATGACAAACTACAGAAATTATCAAGTTCAGATTCCATGGCTTTAAAAAATAATGTATGTTGTATTAAATGCATCAGCAAAATGTAATGAAATAGTTATAGGTGTGTAAGGACCACAAGATCTGGCCCCAAGATGGCCACATTCTGTTCAATCACAATGGCACTTGAATCTAATTGGAAGTGCCAGTGTAACATATACCATACAGTGGGCTCAGTAACTTAAGGCAAAATCTGCAGCTATTGTACTGCAGTTCACAGATAATATTTGATTTTCAAGAATTGTGTTTGATGCTTACTTTGCATCTCAGTGAAAAAAAAAAAACATACTGCTGCAAACTTATTTAAAATACATAATTATAGCCACAGCAGATCATTTCAGTGTTGTTCTTCATATATTGCACATTTTAAAAAATAGTTTACAGAACACATACAAAATAAAATCTCATCATATGGCAATAACAAACTTCAGAATACTAAAAATAAACATTTTAAAATCAGCAAGTCCAGATAATTTGCATCCAAGAGTTTTAAAAGAGCTGGCTGAGGAGCTTGCTGGATTTTTACTGTAGCTTTTCAATAAGTCTTGGAGAACTGGGTAAGTTTCAGAGGACTTGTAGAATGCTAATGTTGTGTCAATTTTAAAAAGGATAAAATGGATGATCTGGGTTATTACAGGTCTGTCAGCCTGACATCGATCCTGGGCAAGATAATGGAACAGTTGAGGCAGGATTCAATTAATTAAAGAATTAAAGGAGGGTAATTTAATTAATGCAAATCATCATAGGTTTATGGAAAATAGATCCTTGATATCTTTTTGATGATATTGTAAGTTTGATTAATGAAGGTAATAGAGTTGACATAATGCTCTTAGACATCTTTAACACATATGACTTGGTACTCCATGACATTTTGATTACAAAACTGGAGTATAAAATTAACATGGCACTCATTAAGTTGATTAAATGCTGGCTAACTAATAGGTGTCAAAAAGAAATTGTAATTGGGAAATGGCTATCAAGAGGGTGTGTTTCCAGTGACATCCTACACAGATTGTTTTGTGGACCTCTGTTATTTAACATATTTATCAATACCTGGAAGAAAACATAAAATCATCTCTGATAAAGTTTGCAGATGATACAAAAATTGGGGAGTGGCAAATGATGAAGAGGACAGGTCACTGATACACAGCAACCTGCATTGCTTGATAAACTGGGTGAAAGCAAATAATTTACGTTTTATTATGGCTAAATTTATACATCTAGGAACAAAGAATGTAGACCATACTTAGCCTGTCAGGGTCTCTATTCTGGGAAGCAATGACTCAGAAAAAGATTTGGGCATCATGGTAGATAATGAGCTAAACATGAGCTCCCAATATGATGATGTGGCCAAAAGAGTTAATGTGAGCCTGGGATGCATAAACAGGGGAATCTAGAATAGGAGTAGAGGGATTATTGCAGATGTCAAAATAAACCAGCTTGGTACAGTGTACCAGTTAAAAAGTGGCCGCCCATCAGCCGACCATACTGGCAGGGAAGCTGATGGAGGGGCAAAAGGAGCAGCTGCCCCGGGACCTGGCGATTTAAAAAGGCCTGGGGCCCCTTGCCTTTTAAATTGCTGCCGAAGCCCCGGGGCTCCCAGCTGCTGCTACCCCACGGCTCTGGCGGCGATTTAAAGTGCCAGGGGCTCTTTAAAACGCCACCGGAGCCCCAAGCAGCATGGACCGGGGAGTGCTGAAGGGCTGGCTGGGGGATTTTGGTCTCAACCCTTCTAGGGGCCAGGAGCTGCCCCCTCCACCTGGCCCAGGATCCCAGCCACCCTGTATACCGGTAAATCAGTTAAATTGCTTTCACCCCTGGATTATTGTACCTTTGAATTTGGCACTGGTGCTACCACTACTGGAATATTGTGTCCAGTTGTGATGCCCATAGTTCAAGAAGGATGATGATAAATTGAAGAGAGTTTACAGAAGAGCCATGGAAATAATTCGAAGATCTGATGAAGTGAGCTGTAGCTCACAAAAGCTTATGATCAAATAAATTGGTTAGTCTCTAAGGTGCCACAAGTCCTCCTGTTCTTTTTGCGGATACAGACTAACACGACTGTTACTCTGAAACTATTCCTCATAGTGGTAGACTCAAGGAGCTCAAAGTCTTCAGCTTAACAAAGAGAAGTTTACGGGGTGATTTGATTTCAGTCTATTAGTATCAATACAGAGAACTAAGGGCTCTTCAATCTAGCAGAAAAAAGGTGTATCACAATCCAATGGCTGGAAGTTGATGCTGGACAAATTCAGACTGGTAGTAAGATGTACATTTTTAACAATGACAGTAATTAACCACTGGAACAATTTACCAGGGGTTGTGGTAGATTCTCCATCAGTGACAGTTTTAAAGTCAAGATGGAATGCTTTTTTTTCTTTCAAAGATATATTCTAGGAATTATTTGGGGGACATTCTATAGTCTGTATTATATAGCAGGTCAGACTAGATGCCTTCGGGCCTTGGAATCTATAACTCTCTGGTACAAAATGGAACATGTAATATACTATTTCTCTCTTATCTAATGGGATACCAATTTATTTGTCTCCTTATATGGCACTTGTCACTAACTGTCTTACAAACATTAATTAATTTATTCATAGAATGTGCCTGTATTGTAAGGTAGTGGTATTCTCATTTTATAGGGGGATAACAGAGGCATAGAGAGGTAAAGGTAAAGGTGGTGGAGTAGCACTGTATATCAATGATGAGGTAGAATGTAAAGAAATAAGAAGCGATGAAATGGATATGACTGAGTCCATCTGGGAAAAAATTAAATTGGGGAAGAAAACCATTAGTGCCTCCCCTGGGATAGTGCTTGGGGTGTGCTATAGACCGCCGGGATCTAATCTGGATATGGATAGAGCCCTTTTAATGTTTTTAATGAAGTAAATACTAATGGAAACTGTGTGATCACGGGAGATTTTAACTTCCCAGATATAGACTGGAGGACGAGTACTAGTAATAATAATAGGGCTCAGATTTTCCTAGATGTGATAGCTGATGGATTCCTTCAGCAAGTAGTTGCTGAACTGACTAGAGGGGATGCCATTTTAGATTTGGTTTTGGTAAGTAGTGAGGACCTCATAGAAGAAATGATTGTAGGGGATAATCTTGGCTCAAGTGATCATGAGCTAATTCAGTTCAAACTGAACGGAAAGATTAATAAAAATAAATCTGCAGCTAGGGATTTTGATTTCAAAAGGGCTGACTTTCAAAAATTAAGGAAATTAGTTAGGGAAGTGGATTGGACTGAAGAATTTATGGATCTAAAGGTAGAGGAGGCCTGGAATTATTTTAAATCAAAGCTGCAGAAGCTATCGGAAGCCTGCATCCCAAGAAAAGGGAAAAAAATCATAGGCAGGAGTTGTAGACCAGGCTGGATGAGCAAGCATCTCAGAGAGGTGATTAAGAAAAAGCAGAAAGCATATAGGGAGTGGAAGAAGGGAGGGATCAGGAAGGAAAGCTACCTTATTGAGGTCAGAACATTTAGGCATAAAGTGAGTCAGGCTAAAAGTCAAGTAGAGTTGGACCTTGCAAAGGGAATTAAAACCAATAGTAAAAGGTTCTATAGTCATATAAATAAGAAGAAAACAAAGAAAGAAGAAGTGGGACCGCTAAACACTGAGGATGGAGTGGAGGTCAAGGATAATCTAGGCATGGCCCAATGTCTAAACAAATACTTTGCCTCAGTCTTTAATAAGACTAAAGAGGATCTTAGGGATAATGGTAGCATGACAAGTGGGAATGAGGATATGGAAGTAGACATTACCATATTTGAGGTAGAAGCAAAACTCAAACAGCTTAATGGGACTAAATCAGGGGGCCCAGATAATCTTCATCCAAGAATATTAAAGGAATTGGCACATGAAATTGCAAGCCCATTAGCAATAATTTTTAATGAATCTGTAAACTCAGGGGTTGTACCATATGATTGGAGAATTGCTAACATAGTTCCTATTTTTAAGAAAGGGGGAAAGAATTTTCTGTAGTATCTGGCTGATGGATCTTGCCCATATGCTCAGGGTTTAGCTGATCGCCATATTTGGGGTCGGGAAGGAATTTTCCTCCAGGGCAGATTTGAAGAGGCCCTGGAGGTTTTTCACCTTCCTCTGTAGCATGGGGCATGGGTCACTTGCTGGAGGATTCTCTGCTCCTTGAAGTCTTTAAACTACGGTTTGAGGACTTCAATAGCAAAGATATAGGTGTAAGGTTTTTTGCAGGAATGGTGGATGAAATTCTGTGTCCTGCGTTGTGCAGGAGGTCAGACTAGATGATCATAATGGTCCCTTCTGACCTAAATATCTATGAATCTATGAATCTATGAATGTCCAAGGTCACAGGTGGGCTGTGGCAATGCTAGGAATTGAACCCAGATTTTCTGAATCCCCACCCGGTGTATTTATCACAAGTCTATCAAGTTGCCCTAATATGCCCTATACACCCTAATATGTGGTGTGTATGTCCCATGACCTATAAAAAATAAAAATTAAAATGCTTCTGGTGTATCAAAAAATAGTCTTCCTATTTCAGGATTTTTTGTTACTACAATGACTTAGTTTCAGAGGCTATAAATACCTACAAAATGTCAGTTTATTATTCTGTTTAAAGAGGTGAGACAGTTAATCCTATATTGCTCAATGAGATATATTGGCTATGAGAATAATATGGTGTGAAGTAACAGTACTCAAACTATAAAAAAGATTTGTGTTAAATAATTCTATGAACAAATAAGGAAGAGAAATGGTATAGAATGTCTCATTTACTGTGAAATACCCCTTTGAACAGCAAATGGTGCTTCTCGAATAAAGTACATTTCTTCAGGTCTGATCTCTGCAAATGTGAGACAAATTGAACTCCTTATCTTTCCTCTTAATTTAAATCAATTTAATTATACATGGAGTGATAAGCAGCTGGCAGGGTCTTTAATTCTAAAATTGCTAAATACTTGGGACATCCACTTGTCTCCTGGCGTGCATGACATTTTCATTAATCTCTCAGAGAACCTTTTATGCTATTATTTGGCCATTAGCCAGATTAGCACTGACAAAGTGTATTGGTAAGTATAGAACTGTGTAGCATTGTGCTGTGTTTCATTTACGAGAGTTCAGAAAGTCTATATACAAGGGAGTTTAGGCAGACTTCCTGAACAAAAATCACGATTTGCCATTGTTTTTTTTTAAGCTAATGCTAACAGCAGTCCGGGAAGTTAGTAGAATTATTAAGACACCAAACTATGCACAAGTTACTATCCAAATGGTTACTACCTGCTGCTGACTTTTTACTTAGTTTGAGCAAGAGTATACTGCCACTTTCCATGCTGTATCTGTTCCAATCTTCAGGGTGTTTTTCTCTAGAGTGTTTTTCATCAGCCCTAGACTTTTTTCCTCAATTTTTTAAGTTATGCACCTTCATTTTTGAAGAGTTTATTTTCCTCTTCTTGTGGGAACACAATACCCATAGACATTAATGGAAGCATCATAGAAACCAGATGGAGACTAAATTCCTTAGCATTTGGCAAGTCCAGGCTGAATGGTACATAACGCAGACCATTTTTACTGTGCAAAATACAGTTTGTCCCATCTCTTCGGCTATTCCAAACTTTGACCTTAATAAAGGACACAACTGAGCATCTGTAAATCCTTATTTTTTAAAAGTCAGCTAGAGATTACACATATGCTAACATTTTCTAAAGACTGATTACTATTTAGAGTTTGAAATGTCAAAAACAGTAATTTTCCCTTACAGCCAGAAATTAATTGGAAGTCATTACTAATTACAGGGTCTCTTCTGCCTTTGTGTTTATGACTGATTTTAAAGAAAACCAATGCAGTTTTCACACTTCTGAATGAGATGTTCTGTTAGCATTTTCAGGGTGAGAACTAAACATCGCTGTACACTGATGCCATTCATAATCAGCATTTCCATTTCAAGGTTGCTCCCGTCATCATTGTGACGCTGGCAGACCAGGTGCCAACTTATGCCAAGGCCTCTAGGTATCAATCGAACACTGGCAAATACACAGCCAGAACCAGATCTGCTCACTGGTGTGTTGGTATTAGTATTATAAGAATGTGTTTAGTGTTTAGACTCTATGAAATGTTTATAAATTGATGTATGCATTAATCATACTTATAATATCTGTATCCCACTGTGACATTGCGCTCCATATGATTTTATGAAAATATGCTAATGAGTGTGAATATAATGTAACTGGAATATGCTTCATGCAAATTGTCTCTTGTAAGGTATCATTACAAAGCTTATAATTTACTGAGTGTGGTCATTCTATTTGTATAAATGTATCCTTTTTGTATCTGAAACTATAAATATGAAATATAACTCTGAGGTCCTATTGTAATTATGCAAAGTGTGGCCATTAATGGTGGTTTGAAATCTTGATAAAAAGAACAGGAGTACTTGTGGCACCTTAGAGACTAAGAAATTTATTAGCGCATAAGCTTTCATGGGCTACAGCCCACTTCATCGGATGCATAGAATGGAACATATAGTGAGAAGATATATACATACATACATATATACTGCTTACTATATGTTCCATTCTATCTATCTATCTATCTATCTATCTATCTATCTATCTATCTATCTATCTATCTATCTATCTATCTATCTATCTATCTATGTGTTCCATTCTATGCAGGCAATGAAGTGGGTTGTAGTCCATAAAAGCTTATGCTCTAATAAATTTCTTAGTCTTTAAGGTGCCACACGTACTCCTGTTCTTTTTGTGGATACAGACTAACACGGCTGCTACTCTGAAACCCGAAATCTTGATGGCTCCCATCAAGTAGGACAACTGGTTATAAATGGCTCTGTTTACTTGCAAGCCTTCCTGTGAGTCAGGCCAAGAAGAATGAAGGCTTAGGGTCACCTGTCACGTGGTACTGGAATTCATCTTAAACCTGGGGCTTTTCCATTTAAAAGCAGGGGTGCAGGCCCAGAGTGACAAAAGTTTCCCGCCTTGTGCCAAAGCTATATAAAAGGGTGGAACAGAACAAAGGAGGTTCCAGTCATAAGAAATCCCCTAGTTACCACCTGAGCTGGTGCTATCAAGAACTATATCCTTATCCACTTTCAATTTTCCTATTGATCCCCATCTTATCCAATTTAACTAATAATTCCCCATGTGGCACGGTATCAAACGCCTTACTGAAATCGAGGCAAATTAGATCCACTGCGTTTCCTTTGTCTAAAAAATCTGTTACTTTCTCAAAGAAGGAGATCAGGTTGGTTAGGCATGATCTACCTTTTGTAAAACCATGCTGTATTTTGTTCCATTTACCATTGACTTCAATGCCCTTAAATACCTCTAATTCAAAATTTTTTCCAAGACCTTGCATACTACAGATGTCAAACTAACAGGCCTATAATTACCCGGATCACTTTTTTTCCCTTTCTTAAAAATAGGAACTATGTTAGCAATTCTCCAATCATACGGTACAACCTCTGAGTTTACAGATTCATTAAAATTCTTGCTAATGGGCTTGCAATTTCATGTGCCAATTCCTTTAATATTCTTGGATGAAGATTATTTGGGCCCCCTGATTTAGTCCCATTAAGCTGTTTGAGTTTTGCTTCTACCTCAAATATGGTAATGTCTACTTCCATATCCTCATTCCCATTTGTCATGCTACCATTATCCCTAAGATCCTCTTTAGTCTTATTAAAGACTGAGGCAAAGTATTTGTTTAGATATTGGGCCATGCCTAGATTATCCTTGACCTCCACTCCATCCTCAGTGTTTAGCGGTCCCACTTCTTTCTTTATTTTCTTCTTATTTATATGACTATAGAACCTTTCACTATTGGTCTTAATTCCCTTTGCAAGGTCCAACTCTACTTGACTTTTAGCCTGTCTCACTTTATGCCTAAATGTCCTGACCTCAATAAGGTAGCTTTCCTTCCTGATCCCTCCCTTCTTCCACTCCCTATATGCTTTCTGCTTTTTCTTAATCACCTCTCTGAGATGCTTGCTCATCCAGCTTGGTCTACGACTCCTGTCTATGATTTTTTCCCCTTTTTTGGGATGCAGGCTTCCGATAGCTTCTGCAGCTTTGATTTAAAATAATCCCAGGCCTCCTTTACCTTTAGATCCATAAATTCTTCAGTCCAATCCACTTCCCTAACTAATTTCCTTAATTTTTGAAAGTCAGCCCTTTTGAAATCAAAATCCCTAGTTGCAGATTTATTTTTATTAATCCTTCCGTTCAGTTTGAACTGAATTAGCTCATGATCACTTGAGCCAAGACTATCCCCTACAACCATTTCTTCTATGAGGTCCTCACTACTTACCAAAACCAAATCTAAAATGGCATCCCCTCTAGTCGGTTCAGCAACTACTTGCTGAAGGAATCCATCAGCTATCACATCTAGGAAAATCTGAGCCCTATTATTATTACTAGCACTCGTCCTCCAGTCTATATCTGAGAAGTTAAAGTCTCCCATGATCACACAGTTTCCATTAGTATTTACTTTATTAAAAACATTAAAAAGGGCTCTATCCATGTCCAAATTAGGTCCTGGTGGTCTATAGTACACCCCAAGCACTATCCCAGGGGAGGCTCTTATAGTTTTCTTCCCCAATGTAATTTTTGCCCAGATGGACTCAGTCATATCCATTTCATTGCTTCTTATTTCTTTACATTCTACCTCATCATTGATATACAATGCTACTCCACAATCTGAAGTTAAATGCTATTGTGGTGGTCTTCTTTGGTATTTCCCCCTGAAAAACAGTTACATTTAATGATACCATGGTCGCCATTACCAAGCGACTCAGCTATATTCACCTCTTGGACCAGATCCTGTGCTCCATTTAGAACTAAATCAAGAATTGCCTCTCCCATTGTGGATTCCAGGACTAGCTGCTCCAAGAAGCAGCTATTAATAGTATCTAGAAACTTTATTCCTGCATCCCATCTTGAGGTGATATATACCCAGTCCATTTGGGGAGAGTTGAAACCCCCCATTACTATTGAGTTTTCTATCTGTATAGCCTCTCTGATCTCCCTGATTATTTCATAATCACCATTACCATCCTGGTCAGGTGCTTGGTCGTAAATTACTACCTTTATACTCTGTCAGGGTTCCTTTCCCACTCTGAACTCTAGGGTACAGATGTGGGGACCCGCATAAAAGACCCCCTAAGCTTATTCTTACCAGCTTAGGTTAAAAACTTCCCCAAGGTACAAACTTTGCCTTGTCCTTGAACAGTATGCTGCCACCACCAAGCAATTTAAACAAAGAACAGGGAAAGAGACCACTTGGAGACGTCTGCCCCTCAAAATATCCCCCCAAGCCCTACACACCCCCTTTCCTGGGGAGGCTTGAGAATAATATCCTAACCAATTGGTTACAAAATCATCAAAGACCCGAACCCCTGGATCCTGGAACAATGGGAAAATCAGTCAGGCTCTTAAAAGAAGGATTTTATTTTAAAAAAAAAGAAAGGTAAAAATCATCTGTGTAAAATCAGGATGGAAAATACTTTACAGGTTATTCAGATTCAAAACACAGAGGATCCCCCTCTGGGCAAACCCTTAAAGTTACAGAAAACAGGAATAAACCTCCCTCTTACCACAGGGAAAATTCACATAAAACAAAAGATAAAGTAATCCGCCTTGCCTGGCTTACCTATACTGGTTGCAATATTGGAGACTTGGATTAGGATGGGTTGGAGAAGATGGATTTCTGTCTGGCCTCTCTCAGTCCCAAGAGAGAACAACCACGTAAACAAAGAGCACAAACAAAAGCCTTCCTCCGCCCCCAAGATTTGAAACTATCTTGTCCTCTTATTGGTCCTTTGGGTCAGGTGCCAACCAGGTTAGCTGAGATTCTTAACCCTTTACAGGTAATAGGATGTTGCCTCTGGCCAGGAGGGATTTTATAGCGCTGTATACAGAAATGTGGATACCCTTCCTTTTATATTTATGACATACTCTTATTATTCAATCATAGAATTTTTATTTATAGAGATTCTATGATACAGTTTGATTCATTTATGATTTTTAAGATATTTGACTCTATGCTTACTTTGACATATAATGCCACTTCCCCACCAGCACAATCTACTCTGTCATTCTTATATATTGTGTACACTAGTATTACTAGGTCCTATTGATTGTCATTATTCCACCAAGTTTCTGTGATACCTATTATATCAATATCCTCATTTAATACATTCAAGTATATAGATTTCTGGCATTTGTATACTAACAATTATAAAATTTGTCAGTATTTAGTTGTTTGCCTGCAGATGATGTAACCTAATAGGACCGTTTTTCATTTGACTGTTTCTTTAGTTCCTACCTGTGCTTTATCAACTTCTTACCTTTCCTGGCTACTAAGATATAAGGATTCCCCATTATAGATTCTCTCCTAGAGATGTCTTTTTCTGAACCATTTATTCCTCTGCCTCTGTCAGCTTTCCCCCAGGCCTTAATTTAAAAAACTCCTCTATGACCTTTTTAAATTTTACATGCCAGCAGTCTGGTTCTGTTTTGGCTTTGGTGGAGCCTATTTTTCCTTTATAGGCTCCTTCTTCCCCAAAAGGTCCCCATCTCCTCATAAACCTAAACCCCTCCTCCCATCGTCTCGGTCATGCATTGAGACCCTACAGTTCTCAATGCATATGTGCATTGAGACCCTACAGTTCTCAATGCATATGTGTTTACTTTCATATGTTTACTTTATATAATATATATATATATATATATATATATATATATATATATATATATATATATGTTTACTTTCTTTAACATTGAAAATAACTCTTGTTTATTTTCCTAGTTAATATGTTTTTATACAGTTTATTATAGGATAGGCTACTAGTATTGTTTTTGGTGTGAGATCTTAGGTGCAATTGACCTGGTGTAAGTGACTGATCCTTTGGGACTGGGAGTGACCGGAATATCATTGTGATTTTTAGTGTAAGGGACCATCTATCACAGAGGTGGCAAGGCAGAGCAGTGTACCCAAGGCAACTGTCTGTGATTCCACATTAAGGGGGTTACAGTCCATGAGGAAAAAGAAAAGGAGTACTTGTGGCACCTTAGAGACTAACCAATTTATTTGAGCATAAGCTTTCGTGAGCTACAGCTCACTTGCATCCGATGAAGTGAGCTGTAGCTCATGAAAGCTTATGCTCAGATAAATTGGTTAGTCTCTAAGGTGGCACAAGTACTCCTTTTCTTTTTGCGAATACAGACTAACATGGCTGTTACTCTGAAACCAGTCCATGAGGAGTTTACACTTGATAATTGGATAGCAAACCTAAGTATAGAACTCACAACGAATATGGATTTGTACACTGCTTCTTTACAGTCTTCACTGAGGTTGGTATTCCAGCTCTTGAGACACTGTAGTAGAGCTTGATGACCATCATAATAGCAGGAAAACTATTTCCCCATGTTTATCCCTCCCACCCCCCACTGTTCCTCAGATGTTCTTGTCAACTGCTAGAAATGGCCCACCTTGATTATCACTACAAAAGGTTTTTTTTCCCCTTCACTCTCCTGCTGATAATAGCTCACCTTAAGTGATCACTCTGGTTACAGTGCATATGGTAACACTCATTGTTTCATGTTCTCTGTGTTTATAAATCTCCCCACTGTATTTTCCACTGAATGCATCCAATGAAGTAAGCTGTAGCTCATGAAAGCTTATGCTCAAATAAATTTGTTAGTCTCTAAGGTGCCACAAGTACTCCTTTTCTTTTTGTGAATACAGACTAACACGGCTGCTACTCTGATTCCCAGAATGTGAAATTTCACTGAAATTTCCAAATTCATTTCTTTTTTGAAAGCCGATATTTAGACCTTAGAGCAAGTAATAAAATTCAGTGTAAGATAGGAAATTAGAAATCAGATTCAGCAGATGGAATTTATTTTTAATACCCTCAACTTGAAAATTCAAAATATTTATTATTCCAAGAAATTCTGAAGAAGAGGATGTTTCTTGTTCAGGTTATCTGATGCTTCCAATGTCTCCTTTTCTGACTGCTTAAGATATATGATTACCACGTGTAGAATAAGAGCTTTAGGTGCCTTTGTTATATACTGACAAATCTGACAAGCTCTAGTATCAAAATGTTGACAGTTGAGACATGAATAATATAAAGAACACCCACCAATAAATTATATAATCACACACATTATATAATCCAGTTATTCAGAATAATCACATCAGAACAGGGAGGTGTTAGTTACCCTCTATGGCTCCAGCTGAATGAACCTGGAACGCATTGTTTACTTTTGGACAGGACATTCATCAAAATAATACTGACACATTGGAGAGAATTCAGAAAATCAAGAGCAAGAGGGGTTCATTTGTGAGGTAAGCTACATATTTATAGCTTGGTTAACTGAAAGGGTATAAAGGGTCTATAAATATATGAAAGATTTAAACACCAGTAAGAGAAACTAAATACTTAGGTTGGTGGTAGTGGAAATTAGAACTAAGTGGAATGAAATTAAGAGAAGGAAAATTTCAGCAGGCTAGCAGGAAAAGCTTCCCATCACTGAGAAGTGTTGACATGTGGGATAGTCTACCAAGGGTAGAAGCCACAGCATTTGAATAATTTAAAGTGCAACTAGACAAAATATAAGACAAGGATCAAGCTCCCCAACGTAGGGAGGGGGAATGTATTTTCTTTCTAATTTACAAGCTGAATCCTGAGAGTTTTAATTTACTCACATTCTGATTCAGGACAGTACCTCAGCATGTGCTTGAGTAGGCCTGAATGAGGACCTCAGTATTTGGTCTCGTATTTCCAACTGTTTGACTATGATACTATGCTTCATACCAAAGTAAACTAATAAGTTAATATGGGCATTCAAGCATGAATAACTTTTACAATTTCCAATCAGTACATGCCTGAGGATTTGGCTATTCATTTCCAAAGAAAAACCATGGAAATAAAGCAACTAAGTGCCCACTGTCTGTTTGACTATTTCTGTCAGAGGTATTCAGTCTTTTAGAGTTGGAGGTACATTTGTCACTTGAATGGAAGATGTAGAGATGCACAAAAGAATAGTGGTGATCTGTACTGTGAGGCGGGGTCTCTCCCTCTCTTTTCTCCATTGCAAACTTTTTTGTAGTTTTTCAGAACATTTGTGACTTCAAGCTCTGATTGAGATCATATAAAATCATGTAGCTAAGCAGAATTAATGTGGCAGAGAGAACAGTAAGATTTTGAGGTTCAGACTGGGAAATGGAGATGTCCTTGCAATGACAATATCTGCAAAAGCACTATTATTCCGTTGGCTCTTGTATAGATCATGCAAGTGTTGGGAGGAAATGCTTTGTGGCTTCACCTGCATAGCACACCCATATGCAGGCCAGACAAAATCTGACTGTATGCTATTAAATTCATATTAAGTATATTTAGTTTTGCAAATGAAATAATTGAGCATGGGGAATTTCAAAAAAGGGAGGAAAGAAAAAAAAAGTTTTGTAGAAAAAAGTTGTTAAAATGTATATTCTTTGATTTTATGTGCTTTTCTATGTTTCCAATTTAAGTACATTGTAGTAAATGTCAGGTTTTAGGACTCAAAGGGTTCTAAAACCTGTAACAACATTAACTGCAGATCTCCAAGCCTGGATAAAGGAAGACCAAGGAGTTTGATGTCTGTGGGACTTGGGAAAGTGTGCCACATATGCTAAAGAAGTGTCCAACATTAGTTTATAGTAGATGGTCCAAGCTCTAAGGTTTGTGGAAATCTGAATCCTGATCAAAACTTTAGTGAAGGGTGGTGCTCCAATTTGGAGTTCTGGTGGAAGCCATTTTATATGTATACATTAATGACACCACATATTAAATGTGTGTATTGATATCAGTTTAGAAAGCATCTGTTCAAGAGTTCTAGCAGTTAGTTAAAATAAACTTATAAATACAATTAGAAGGAAGATACAGACAAAAATGAGCCACCAAACCAAAAGCAATACAGCTGAAAGTGATCACCTCAAAAGAATAAGTGCAATCCCATTCAGTCACACCCAAGCAATTACCAACTCATAATCAAGGGATGACTCTTCTGTTTTGGGAGCCTAACAAACATTAAAAGCAATATAGAGAATGTAGTGCTTGCCAAAGATTTCACACTGATTGTCTCCCAGACTACCATCCTGTCTGCAGAACATCCATAGCATTGTCTCACCACAATGTTTCACCAGGATACCTCTACCTGTTCTTTGGGAATATTCCATCAGAATGATTTTTCTTCTGGAATATTTTGTTTCCACACAATAAAATATTTTTGATTTGTCAGGAGTCAAAATAAAATGTTTCAGACTGGTTTGGAATGTTTTTGGAATAAATGACCCAAAACATTCTATTTCAAATCAGTTCTAAAAACAAATATTAAACTGAATTTCATGAGTGCATTGGCTTTTTGGTATTATATAGTTCACGTCACAATTCTCTCCTCTGGGCTGGCTTCCCTGAAGGGGCACATATCCCACAGTTCAATGCACCATGCAACTTGGTCAACAGGTTTTGCATCAGATGAGTCCAAAATTAGACTGTGCCGATATCCTGTAATCTTAACTTTCTCTCACTTAAAACCTGTTATGTAGACCTTAAGATGCATCAACTTTCTATTTTCTTTCTGCACAGGGATAAATTTCACATTAAGTGAACTGGAACTTTAGTACTGAAAGGCTCAGTTGTCTATGCCTAGGGAAAGTCTATACTATAGCGCTATATAGCTTCCATCTCTTGTGGAGGAGGCGTAATTATGCTGACAGGAGAGTGTTTTCCCATTGGCATAGTACATCTTAAAGCAGATGCACTACAGCTGCACTGGTGTGGATAGCACTTAGATCACTGTAACATGCGTTGCTTTGGAGTGGGGGGGGTCTTGTTCACACCCCTAAGTGACATAAGTTATATAGACTTAAGCAGTAGTGTAGACTAGCCCCTAGTCTCCTGAGCCACTAAGCCCCTTCAGAAATGTTTTTAAAAAGACGTTTGTGTATGTTTAAGACATGCATGGACATATTTTCCATGGGAAATTTTGAAAGGGTAGAAGATACTATAGCCGTTAAGAATGCTTTCTACTTTTATTTTCAGTTTGAAACTATTTTCCTTTACAATTTATAATGAACTCAGTACTCATAAAATGAAGAGACAAATGGGGAGAAAAGTGTTGTGTGGGTGGCTACTGTGCAGGCATCCAGATATACAACCGATCTATCAATAATCTGCCATCCTGTCATACAACCTGCTGCTTTCCCTTCCTCCACATTCCAGCCCTAGGTCTTTCCTGAGTAGAACTGCCACCCTGCTGAGCAATCATGTAAAATTACCTAGGAGGTTTGTGACATGTAAAAAAAGTTTGGTTTCTAATCCTGGGCTACATTTTCCCATGTGATCTAAATGGAAATTGACCCCCAGATTGACACCTTTGAATTTAATGAACTATTAAGACAAACAACATAATATATCATTTCACAGAATCATAGTACCATAAGGTTAGAAGGGATCACATCAATCATCAGTCATCAATGTGGACTTCTGCACAGTGCTTCTATGAGGTAAGGATTTTTAATTCTTATATCTGTAACTCAAAAAAATGATTTTAGCATCATCCTCACTCTGCCACCCGCACCGAGAACACCCCCCACCTGCTGCTCTCCTCTTCACTCCCCCTCCTGCCCGCAGCTCACCTCTTCACCCCCCACCCACTGCATCCCTCCACATTCCTCCCAGCTAGGTGCAAGACCCCACCACCACCACTCGCCTCATCACTCCCTGGCCTAGTGCATCTCTCCTCATTCCCTTGTCTGCCACAAGACCCCCCACCTGTCTACCCATCTGCCACTTACTCCTCATCCCCCACCTGTCTCTCACCTCCTCACCTCCTCTCCCTTTGCTCACCTCTTCACCCCCAAACCGTTGTTCGCCTCCTCACTCCCCCACCCGCTTGCCGCTTATCTCCTCACCCTCCTGTCCAGTACTCGCCTACTCACTTCACTGCCTGCCTGCTGCTCGCACCCTCACCAACAGTGGTGGGGACCTCTGGGTGGGGGAGTGGAATGGAGGAGAGAGGAAGACTCACCAGGTAGCAGCAGCAGGAAGTGGGGCCCTCAAGGAAGGAGCGGAGCACAGAGGGGCCACTGCCCAGATGTCCAGGAGCTGGTCTGTGTCAGCTATGCCAGCTTCCCCTGGCCTAGTATACCCGCTGCCCATGAAATAACTGCAGTGTCCATGCAAAAAGAAAAGGAGTACTTGTGGCACCTTAGAGACTAACCAATTTATTTGAGCATGAGCTTTCGTGAGCTACAGCTCACTTCATCAGATGTTTACCGTGGAAACTGCAGCAGACTTTATATACACACAGAAATCATGAAACAATACCTCCTCCCACCCCACTGTCCTGCTGGTAATAGCTTATCTAAAGTGATCAACAGGTGGGCCATTTCCAGCACAAATCCAGGTTTTCTCACCCTCCACCCCCCCACACAAATTCACTCTCCTGCTGGTGCTAGCCCATCCAAAGTGACAACTCTTTACATAATCAAGTCGGGCTATTTCCTGCATAGATCAAGGTTTTCTCACATCCCCCCCACCCCCATACACACACAAACTCACTCTCCTGCTGGTAATAGCTCATCTAAACTGACCATTCTCCAGGTTTAAATCCAAGTTAAACCAGAACATCTGGGGGGGGGTAGGAAAAAACAAGAGGAAACAGGCTACCTTGCATAATGACTTAGCCACTCCCAGTCTCTATTTAAGCCTAAATTAATAGTATCCAATTTGCAAATGAATTCCAATTCAGCAGTTTCTCGCTGGAGTCTGGATTTGAAGTTTTTTTGTTTTAAGATAGCGACCTTCATGTCTGTGATTGCGTGACCAGAGAGATTGAAGTGTTCTCCGACTGGTTTATGAATGTTATAATTCTTGACATCTGATTTGTGTCCATTTATTCTTTTACGTAGAGACTGTCCAGTTTGACCAATGTACATGGCAGAGGGGCATTGCTGGCACATGATGGCATATATCACATTGGTGGATGTGCAGGTGAACGAGCCTCTGATAGTGTGGCTGATGTTATTAGGCCCTGTGATGGTGTCCCCTGAATAGATATGTGGGCACAATTGGCAACGGGCTTTGTTGCAAGGATAAGTTCCTGGGTTAGTGGTTCTGTTGTGTGGTATGTGGTTGTTGGTGAGTATTTGCTTCAGGTTGCGGGGCTGTCTGTAGGCAAGGACTGGCCTGTCTCCCAAGACTTGTGAGAGTGTTGGGTCATCCTTTAGGATAGGTTGTAGATCCTTAATAATGCGTTGGAGGGGTTTTAGTTGGGGGCTGAAGGTGACGGCTAGTGGCGTTCTGTTATTTTCTTTGTTAGGCCTGTCCTGTAGTAGGTAACTTCTGGGAACTCTTCTGGCTCTATCAATCTGTTTCTTTACTTCTGCAGGTGGGTATTGTAGTTGTAAGAAAGCTTGACAGAGATCTTGTAGGTGTTTGTCTCTGTCTGAGGGGTTGGAGCAAATGCGGTTGTATCGCAGAGCTTGGCTGTAGACGATGGATCGTGTGGTGTGGTCAGGGTGAAAGCTGGAGGCATGCAGGTAGGAATAGCGGTCAGTAGGTTTACGGTATAGGGTGGTGTTTATGTGGCCATTGTTTATTAGCACTGTAGTGTCCAGGAAGTGGATCTCTTGTGTGGACTGGACCAGGCTGAGGTTGGTGGTGGGATGGAAATTGTTGAAATCATGGTGGAATTCCTCAAGGGCTTCTTTTCCATGGGTCCAGATGATGAAGATGTCATCAATATAGCGCAAGTAGAGTAGGGGCTTTAGGGGACGAGAGCTGAGGAAGCGTTGTTCTAAATCAGCCATAAAAATGTTGGCATACTGTGGGGCCATGCGGGTACCCATAGCAGTGCCGCTGATCTGAAGGTATACATTGTCCCCAAATGTGAAATAGTTATGGGTAAGGACAAAATCACAAAGTTCAGCCACCAGGTTAGCCGTGACATTATCGGGGATAGTGTTCTTGACGGCTTGTAGTCCATCTTTGTGTGGAATGTTGGTGTAGAGGGCTTCTACATCCATAGTAGCCAGGATGGTGTTATCAGGAAGATCACCGATGGATTGATGCAGCATCACTCAGGTGTACCATGACTCCAAGATAGCTCAAGGATGTCTAGTGATCACCATTTAAAGCAACAGCTAGTGCATTTTTCAGAAGCTCCAACTTTGTAGCCTTCTCATTGTGATATAGGTCATGTATTCGTGATTCAATGGTTCCTCAGGAGGGCAAGGAATATAACTGATTGGAAGATGCAATTTGAATAACATCTCTTAGCCCTCTGTCATTCAGAATGTTGAGTGGTCTGATGTTCATAGCTATTCACTTTGCAATAGCATTGGTTAAGCTGTTGTACTTTGTTTGATCCATGGGCTTCTAGCAATCCTGAAACTCTGTAAGCGTACTTTGTCACAGCTGATGGGATTCGTTTGCTGTCAGTGGGTTATCAGTAGCACAAGAACTGGAGGTGAAAGCATGTTTAGTGTGTAGGTGATACTACTGACTTGAAGGACTTTGATGATATTGGAAGTTAGCCTTGCAATAGCTACCTATACTCTCTTTTTATTCAGTGAAATCAGAACTGTGATTAATCCTGACTAATTTTTAAAATCATTTGACAACCTTATTTATCAAGTTCCGTCTATAAACAAGTTAGGTTTTTTGCCCACACTATTCCCCTTTGAAGACTGTTCCAGAACTTCACTCCTCTGATGGTTAGAAACTTTCATCTAACATCAAGCCTAAACTTGTTGATGGTCAGTTTATATTCATTTGTCCTTGTATTACCACTGGCCCTTAACTTAAAGAGCACCTCTTTCTCCCTGATGTTTATACCTTTGATGTATTTATAAAGAGCAATCATACTTTCCCTCAGCCTTTTGTTTTGTTAGTCTAAACAAGTCAAAAAGCATTCTTGTCTCCTCTTGTAGGACAGTTTCTCCATTCCTCTGATCATCCTAGCAGCCCTTCTCTGAACCTGTTCCAATTTGAAATCATCTTTTTAGAACAGAATTGCACCCAGTATCCCAGATGAGATGTCACCAGTGCCTTGTACAATGGTAATAACACTTTCCTATTTCTAGTGGAAATACCTCACCTGATGCATCCTAAGACTGAATTCGCCTTTTTTAAAGCGACATCTCGACAGCTCATAGTCATCAACCAATACCGAGGCTTTACTCCTCCTCTGTTACTTCCAACGACCTTTCACTTTGCACTGCGGCTGTCAATTAAGGATTAATTAACAGCATACTTAATGTGTTATTTTTTTTAATGAGTTAATCACACTCCAGAGGAGGTGGGGGCTGGAGCTCCAGCCTCAAATCTTGGGTGGAGGGAGGGGGGCTAGAGCCCTAGCCTTGGAGCTCTGTGGCAGGAGGGGGGCTGGAGCCCTGAGCCTCACACCCCCAGAGGGGTTGAAGGCTGGAACACTGCGCCCTGAGCAGATCTGAAGTCTGGTGAACTGTGCCCCGAGCGGGTCTGAGGTTTGGAGACCCAAGGGGGGCTGAATCCCCAAACCCTGGAGGTGCGGGGGATGAGACTGAAGACTGGATTCCCCACCCCAAGGGATGCTGAAGCATGGAGACCCGATGAGGGCTGAAGTCCTGAGCCGCAGAGCTCCAGAGGCAGCAGGGAGTTGGAGTCCTGTCTCTAAAGGGGGGCTGAAGGCAGATGCTCCAAGCCCTGCAAGCTAAAAATATGGGATCCCAATTTTTTCTTGTGCAGGGGGGAGAGTCATGATTGTATTTTTAAACCCAAATAGGATCACCAGCACAAAAAGTTTGAGAAACACTGCTCTAAAACTTTTACATTGTTTTATTTCTGAGTGCAGTTTCATTAAAAAAAATCTACATTTGTAAATTGCACTTTCACTATAAAGGAATTGCACTACAGTACTTGTATGAGGTGAATTGAAATACTTTATTTTACCTTTTTTACAGTGCAAATATTTGTAATAAAAATAATATAAAGTGAGCATTGTATACTTGGTATTCTGTGTTGTAATTGTAACCAGTATATTAGAAAATGTAGAAAACATCCAAAATATTTTAAAATATGGTATTCTATTATTGCTTAACAGTGCAATTAAATTGTGATTAATCACATTTTTTAATCTCACTATTAATTATGATCAATGTTTTTAATTTCTTCACAGGCATACTAGAAAGTGTAAGGTAAGTTGCTATGCATTTTTATGGAGGGGGTTGTAGGTAGTCAGGTCTAGTGGGCAGAGCAGAAATACAGGTTGAGGAACAAAGCCAAGGGTAGGCACCAGCGTCATATTACAGTTACCAGAGCCAAGGGGTAAGCCAGAGTCAGGGTCAGAAGTCAGTGGCCAGGGTCATAGCCAAGAGTGGTCCCTGAGGTCTGGAGGTGAGATAGAAGGCAGGAGGAAAGGCAAGGATCAAGCACAGTGGGAACAGGAGTGAAGATAAGAGCTAGGAGTGGAGCAGGAACAGGGTTCTGTGCAGGAAGCATGCACAACAGAAAACCACTTTGTTGCTCAGAGAAATTTCTTGTTCCTCCTCCTGGCTTAAATAGTATAGTTGGACCGAACAGTGAGCTGGGCAATCCTCCAATCACAGTTCCTGTGGATTGTTCCTTAGCGGGAGCTATAGTCCTAGTAGTTTCTCAGCCCACCTGGTATCAGTAGTCACTGGGTGAAGGCCAGTATATGGTAGCTGTCTGAGCACTCCGGTGCCTGGTTTCAAGACCCAGAACATCACTGTATCTGTGTACAGCTAAATTAACTTCTCAGTGAAATGGCTAGTCAGGCTGATGAGAAAGACTCAAGTGAACTTTGTAAGGGGTTACGGTAAGGACTCAGGCTAACTTTGTAGGAGTCCAAGAAAGGGCCTTTCTACTACATATTGTTGTAGCATTATTAGAGTTATTCCCAGGATGGGTGAGGACGCAAGTACAGGTAAACAAAGTGTGTGCTAAACACCTTCAATTGGATGAAAGCTTTGTAGCCCAGTGGGCTAGCTTGCCTTTATTATATTCATTGTTTCCATTATATTCTGCTTTGCATTATATTTAGCAGTAATGCAAGGAACCTACAGGCCTGTGTCCTGTAAGACGTTAGCTTCAGCAAGTTAGCATAAGGCTTGAGGCCTATGAACTTTGCACAGATAAATGGCCCTATGGAAAACCCCAAGTATTGGGGAACTGAAAACAGAGTGTTTAAGGGAATTTCTGATCACAAGAGCATGATCCAACCACCAGAGTGTCCTGGCAAAGAACTAACGTATATAACAGGTACATGGGAAGATATCTAACCCCAAAAGGGTCATTGTAATGAATTGACATATATGGTAAGTTGAGATCATTGATATACTAACCTAGAGAAGAAAGACACTCCAAAATTAAGAAGGTGAGGATATACAAATAAGGAAAAAAGGAAATACCTCCACTGAAGATACATTAAACATGGTGTTGTCAGCGTATCATATTATAAAAGATGCATCCCAGTCTAGTGGCAGTAGGAGAAGGAGATGTAGTCCTTAGGTGGTGGCAGGATGACAGCCTCTGGTGATGATTAGGCAGGTGATGACGAAGAAGATGAGGGCTAACATTTCAGGTTGTTCTACCAGGGATGCTGTGAGTATATAGATGTGCAGAGGTACATTCTGTCGTATCTCTATCTACCTTACTGAGTTGGGGTGTTTGTGACTGTGCTAAATATATTCATCATCATCATCATCATCATCATCATCATCACTCCCATAACCACATTGGTCGTTGGGGCACTATCACTGATGAGCAATCAACCAACTGGCTTCATCCCTGATGAATGTGTGTCAGTGCTTGAGTCTCTGCAAAGTCCATTCCTGTCCACTCTTTTATGTTGTTAATCCATCTCTTTTTCTGTCTACCTTTTCTTCTCTTCCCCTGTATTGTCCCGTGGAGGATTATCTTGGATAGGAAAGATGATCTTGTTACACGGCCATACCAATTCAGCTTGCACTTCTTCACAGTTGTCAGGAGGTCTTCATATGACCCAGCGCATTGGTTGATGATGTTGCAGACCTTTTCGTTACTGACGTGGTCGAAGTAGGAGATGCCCAGGATTTTATGGAAGTATCTCATCTCTACTACCTGTATTTCCCATTCAGGTTCTGCCGTAAGGGTCCATGTCTCGCATGCATATAGAAAAATGCAGATGACCAATGCGTGCAGTTTGGATTCCAGGGAGATGTTCTTATTCCTCCAAATTGGCTTTAGCTTTGCCACTGCTGCTGTTATTTCTGCAGTTCTTGTCTGAATTTCTGCCTTGGATTCTTCATCAGTGGTGATTTCCCTCAAATACTTGAACTGTTTCACTGTCTCCAGCTGTTGTCCACTGACAGTGATATGTGAGCTGATCTCATCATGTTTGTTTGTCATCAGCTTGGTTTTCTCTGCACTGATTTCCATGCCATATTTTCCAGAGGTTTGATCCAATAATTTCATAAGGTTGACAAGTTTATCTTTGCTGCCTGCCAGGCCATGAATGTCATCAGTGAACCAAAGATTTGAGATTGTTCGCCCCCCCAAGTGATGACTGTTGTGACAGGGTCAGGCCGGATGTCTACAGGAGAGTAATAGAAGGCAGATATATTAGCCCCAGGTTAAGTAGGTCCCTTTTCCCTGGGTAAGATAACAGGGAAGGTTCCAGAACAATCAGGAACCTTCTGGAGACAATTAAGACAGACAGGCTGATTAGAACACCTGCAGCCAATCAAGAAGCTGCTAGAATCAATTAAGGCAGGCTAATCAGGCATCTGGGTTTAAAAAGGAGCTCACTTCAGTTTGTGGTGCGCGTCTAAGGAGCTGGGAGCAAGAGGCGCTAGGAGCTGAGAGTGAAAAGACATACTGTTGGAGGACTGAGGAGTACAGGCATTATCAGACACTAGGAGCAAGGTCCTATGGTGAGGATAAAGAAGGTGTTGGGAGGAGGCCATGCGGAAGTAGCCCAGGGAGTTGTAGCTGCCACACTGCTGTTCCAGGAGGCACTCTAAACAGCTGCACTCTGCAGGACCCTGGGCTGGAACCCGGAGTGGAAGGTGGGCCTCCCAGCTTCTGGTCAGACAGAGGAGGAGTTCACCTGGACTGTGGGTTCATGAAAACGGCCAAACTGAGGACTGCTGTGAAGCTCCAAGGTGAGCAAATCCACCAATAAGCACAAGACCCAGCAAGGTAGATGAGGAACTTTATCACACTGTGCATATGTGATCTTCTAGGGCATCAGTCATTATGCACTCCAAGAAGATGTTGAACAGTGTGGGTGAAAGAAAGCAGCCTTCCCAGATGCCAACAGTGGTGTGAAACCACTCTCCTATTCTGCCATTGATGAGAACTGCACTGCTGGCCTTTCAGAGTAGCAGTCGTGTTAGTCTGTATCCGCAAAAAGAAAAGGAGGACTTGTGGCACCTTAGAGACTAACAAATTTATTTGAGCATAAGCTTTCATGAGCTACAGCTTACTTCATTAGATGCATTCTGTGGAAAATACAATGAGGAGATTTATAAACACAGACAACAAGAAACACTGGGTGTTACCATACACCCTATAACGAGAGTGATCAGGTAAGGTGAGCTATTACCAGCAAGAGAGCAGTGGGGGGGGACCTTTTGTAGTGATAATCAAGGTGGGCCATTTCCAGACGTTGACAAGAACATCTGAGGAACAGCTTGGGGGGGGGGGGGGAAATAAACATGGGGAAATAGTTTTACTTTGTGTAATGACCCATCCATTCCCAGTCTTTATTCATGCCTACATTAATTGTATCCAGTTTGCAAATTAATTCCAATCCACCAGCCTTCTGTTGGAGTCTGTTTTTGAAGGTTTTTTTGTTGAAGAATTGCCACTTTTAGGTCTGCAATCGTGTGACCAAAGAGATTGAAGTGTTCTCCAACTGGTTTTTGAATGTTATAATTCTTGACGTCTGATATGTGTCCATTTATTCTTTTACGTAGAGACTGTCCAGTTTGGCCAATTTACATGGCAGAGGGGCATTACTGGCACATGATGGCATATATCACATTGGTAGATGTGCAGGTGAACGAGCCTCTGATAGTGTGGCTGATGTGATTAGACCCGATGATGGTGTCCCCTGAATAGATATGTGGACCCAGTTGGCAACGGGCTTTGTTGCAAGGATAGGTTCCTCAGTTAGTGGTTCTGTTCTGTGGTGTGTGGTTGCTGGTGAGTATTTGCTTCAGGTTGGGGGGCTGTCTGTAAGCAAGGACTGGCCTGTCTCCCAAGATATGTGAGAGTGATGGGTCATCCTTTAGGGTAGCTTGTAGATCCTTGATGACGTGTTGGAGAGCTTTTAGTTGGGGCTGAAGGTGATGCCTAGTGGTGTTCTGTTATTTTCTTTGTTGAGCCTGTTCTGTAGTAGGTAACTTCTGGGTACTCTTCTGGCTCTGTCAATCTGTTTCTTCACTTCCGCAGGTGGGTATTGTAGTTGTAAGAATGCTTGATATAGATCTTGTAGGTGTTTGTCTCTGTCTGAGGGGTTGGAGCAAATGCGGTTGTATCGTAGAGCTTAGCTGTAGACAATGGATCATGTGGTGTGGTCTGGATGAAAGCTGGAGGCATGTAGGTAGGCATAGCAGTCAGTAGGTTTCCGGTATAGGGTGGTGTTTATGTGACCATCGCTTATTTGCACCATAGTGTCCAGGAAGTGGATCTCTTGTGTGGACTGGTCCAGGCTGAGGTTGATGGTGGGATGGAAATTGTTGAAATCATGGTGAAATTCTTCAAGGGCTTCTTTTCCATGGGTCCAGATGATGAAGATGTCATCAATATAGCACAAGTAGAATAGGGGCATTAGGGGACGAGAGCTGAGGAAGCGTTGTTCTAAGTCAGCCATAAAAATGTTGGCATACTGTGGGGCCATGCGGGTACCCATAGCAGTGCCGCTGATTTGAAGGTATACATTGTCCCCAAATGTGAAATAGTTGTGGGTGAGGACAAAGTCACAAAGTTCTGCCCCCAGGTTTGCCGTGACATTATCGGGGATACTTTTTCTGATGGCTTGTTGTCCATCTTTGTGTGGAATGTTGGTGTAGGGGGCTTCTACATCCATAGTGGCCAGGATGGTGTCTTCAGGAAGATCACTGATGGATTGTAGTTTCCTCAGGAAGTCAGCAGTGTCTCGAAGATAGCTGGGTGTGCTGGTAGCATAGGGCCTGAGGATGGAGTCTACATAGCCAGACAATCCTGCTGTGAGGATGCCAATGCCTGAGATGTTGGGGTGCCCAGGATTTCCAGGTTTATGGATCTTGGGTAGTAGATAGAATTCCCCAGATCGGGGTTTCAGGGGTGTGTCTGTGCAGATTTGTTCTTGTGCTTTTTAAGGGAGTTTCTTGAGCAAATGGTGCAGTTTCTTTTGGTAACCCTCAGTGGATCAGAAGGTAATGGCTTGTAGAAAGTGGTGTTGGAGAGCTGCCGAGCAGCCTCTTGTTCATATTCCGACCTATTCATGATGACAACACCACCTCCTTTGTCAGCCTTTTTGATTATGATGTCAGAGTTGTTTCTGAGGCTGTGGATGGCATTGAGTTCCGCACGGCTGAGGTTGTGGGGCAAGTGTTGCTGCTTTTCCACAATTTCAGCTCATGCACATCGGCGGAAGCACTCTATTTAGAAGTCCAGTCTGTTGTTTTGACCTTCAGGAGGAGTTCACCCAGAATCCTTCTTTTTGTAGTCTTGGTAGGAAGGTCTCTGTGGGATAGGATGTTGTTCAGAGGTGTGTTGGAAATATTGCTTGAGTCGGAGACATGGAAAATAGGATTCTAGGTCACCACAGTGATATATGCTATCATGTGCCAGCAATGCCCCTCTGCCATGTACATTGACCAAAGTGAACAGTCTCTACATAAAAGAATAAATGGACACAAATCAGACATCAAGAATTATAACATTCAAAAACCAGTCGGAGAACACTTCAATCTCTTTGGTCACTCGATTACAGACCTAAAAGTGGCAATTCTTCAACAAAAAAAACTTTCAAATACAAACTCCAATGAGAGACTGGTGAATTGGAATTAATTTGCAAACTGGATACAATTAACTTAGGCTTGAATAAAGACTGGGAGTGGATGGGTCATTACACAAAGTAAAACTGTTTCCCCATGTTTATTCCCCCCCTTCTCGCCCCCAGCTGTTCCTCAGATGTTCTTGTCAACGTCTGGAAATGGCCCACCTTGATTATCACTACAAAAGGTTCCCACCCCCAACCCCCGCTCTCCTGCTGGTCTTAGCTCACCTTAAGTTATCACTCTCCTTACAGTGTGTATGGTAACACCCATTGTTTCATTTTCTCTGTGTTTATAAGTCTCCCCACTGTATTTTCCACTGAATGCTTCTGATGAAGTGAGCTGTAGCTCACGAAAGCTTATGCTCAAACAAATTTATTAGTCTCTAAGGTGCCACAAGTCATCCTTTTCTTCTTACTGCTGGCCTTGGCATACAGTTGTTTAATGGTAAGAATAAGCTTATGACCAACATTGTACTTCTCCATGGTTGACCAGAGAGCTTCATGCCATATTCTGTCAAACGCGTCCTTGTAGTCAACAAAGATGTGGTAGATATCCTGTTGGTTTGTAAGTATTTCTCAGAACACAAAGGTTGAAAATCTGTTTTGTGGTACTTCTTGCAGCACGAAAGCCAGCCTGTTCTTCAGTGATGATATTCTCTGCTTGTGGCTTCAATCAGTTCAATATAACTTTCAACATCACTTTGCTGTGATGGCTAATTAAGCTTATGGTCTGGTAATTTTGATACAATTGCAGGTTGCCTTTCTTTGGCAGAGTGATGATTAGTGACTGTGTCCAGGTGGAGGGCCACTCACCAGCCTGCCAGATCTTGTTGCAGATCTTGGTGAGTCCATCTATTACTATTTCACCTCTGAATTTCATCAATTTGGCTGGGATGTTGTCAATACCTGTAGCCTTTCCGTTCTTGAGTGATTTCACAGCTGTCTCCATTTCTTCACGTAGTATTGGAAAGTCATCCTCCTCTGTTGAGTCTGGGCTGTCTAAGACACTAGGGTCTCCATTTGTCTAGTGGTTGTATAGATCAGAGCACTAGTTTGTCCACCTATTGATGATTTCCCTTTCTCCTGTAAGACTTCCCTTCTTTGTCTTGAATTGCATTAGCTTTGGTCCATCTTTCCTTCATCAGATCTTTTACAACCTGGAAGACTCGTTTGCTATTTTTATTATTGATACACTCTTCAATTTTAGAGCATTGTTTTTCAATCCATATCTCCTTGGCCACCTTCATTCCTTTCTTCATTTTTTTGCTAGTTGCTCTGTATTTATCATCTCCCTCAGTGATGTTCTTGTCTCTCTTAAATTCTTTTGTAATGTCACACATCTGTAGTATTTCATTTGTGACCCATGGTTTTGTCTTTTTATGATGTTTCCCAAGGATGTCCATTGCTGCCTCATTCATTACAGTGTTGAAATTGATGGTCATTGTTTCTACATCTTACTCTAGAGCAAGCAGCGGAGCAAATTTTTCACCGATCATTGCTTGGAATGACTCCACAATGTTTTGGTCTCTGACTCTTTCTAAGTCAAACTTAGTTCTGATGAACTTTGGCCTGATGCTTTTCCTTAGCCGCAGCCAAAAATGTAGCATTACAAGGTCGTGATCACTTCCAATATTAGTACCAGGGAAGCTCCTTGTTTTAGCTCTGTTAATTCCAGAATGAAATTGGTTTTGCAGCATGATGTAGATCTGGCTGTGATGTAGACCATTAGGTGCGTGGCATGTTGATCATCTGCATGCTTTATGTGCTCCTAATGTGTTTGCAAGAACCAGATTGTTATAGCTGGCTAACTCCAAAAGTCTCAATCCTCTCTCATTGGTTACTGCATTACAGAAAGGGCCACAATAATCTCGCCAATCTATCTGTGCGACAATACCCACTTTAGCATTCCAGTCTCCTTGTACAATCAGGATATATTTCTTGTGTACCTTATCAATGATGTCTTGGAGCTGATTGTAAAAATCTTCAATTTGTTCATCATCATAGTTTGTTGTAGGGGCATAGACTTGTACCACTGTGATATTTAATGGTACTGCCTTTAGATGGATGGAAGTAAGCCTGCTGGACATTGGGTGGCATCCTAATACTGAATTCTTGATATCTTTATGCACAAGTAATTCTACTCCATTGACATGTTTGTCCTCTCCACTGTAATAGAGTACATGGCCTTCTTCCATTAATACCTCTCCAAAGTTCTTCCATCTGACCTCACAGTTTCCTAGGAGGTCCCAGGTGTATTGTTCTATTTCGTACTTGAGTTTTTTCAACCTCTCTATTTGTCTCAATGTCCTTACGTTCCACATGGCTATGGTGATGTTATCTCTTCCATGGATCCTCTTTGTTGGGGTTACACCAGTAGTATAATTGTTCTGTCTGCCCCAGTGGGAGACGGATGGCGTGGTCATTATTAGCCTGCGCTACAATCAATCCAGTATGGACATGGTTGACTTGCTCATCATATGGTGTGTCCTAAGCAAATTTCTAACCTGACAGAGCCCATCCCTCTCCAGGCAGCCCCCTTTTAGTCGCCTCTTACAACATGCAGTAGAAGCAGTGGGCCTATTCTGTCCCCGGACCCACAGGGGATGGTAAATGTATTAATAAATGATATTTGTAAATATAAAAGTGTGAGTGTTGCAACTGTGCACATCGGGTTCCCAACTACATAATAATTTAAATAATAGTGGGCCTGATCTTGAGACAAGAACCTGTCAACCCTCAAAGTAATAACTGGGGATTCTTAAGTAATCAATATAATTAGACCATAATCTAAAGATCAGGCTACAGTTTAAATTCAATTTAAAAGTGCTGAGGGCAAAGTAATTGAATGTTGCAATTTTCAATTGTTTTGGCAATATTTTGGAATATATTAATTAAAAATACCTGGGAAACATCCATACTAAAAAACCCTACTTTAAAAGACATTAATGTTGTTTGGTTAAATACTAGAAGATCCAGAATGGTATGAGCTAAAGTTGCATGTTTAGCTTTAATTCTGCTCCCTTATGTGTAGATTCTGACAGTCTGTAGATATGTCAGTGAATAATATTTCCCAAATAGAATGTTATCAGATGCTTTATGTCTACAAAGTTAGATATACACTTATAGTACTGTAGTGTATAAGAACTGGGTAGCTTTCTTTTAAAATTCAAGCTGTTTAAAGGATTATTACCCAATTCCTATAGGCTACCCAAATATTTTAATTTTTCCTTTGCTATATACTTTAAATGAGAACACTCAGGGGATCAAGCATCTGAGCCATACTAGTAAGTCTCGAAATATTAGTCTTCAGCAGGGATTGACCCTTCAGCAAGCTAAATAATTGTCATTAGCAGAAGTCATGATCACACATGGTAGACTAGTGTATTACACAATCAAGTTCATTTAAAAGTTTCAGCAAATACTCCTGAGAAGTGGATTGCAGTGTTTTCCCACTTCTCAATATATTACTATTTATGTAATAAAGAGTACACCATAAAACATAAAGGATACACAATGCACTGTTGCCAAGTTACAATTGGCATCAAACTTATTTCTGTACCAACATGATGTAACTTTAGCTATGCAGACTTAATATTGCATTAACACAGTTGAATTTGAATTAGTGTCATTTTGTAAACATAAGCTTTGCCCCCGAATTATTGTGCAGAACAGTAAACTGCCTTAATTGTGACTTTCCGTTATCACCATGAGTCCATTACAATGTATTTGCTAAGCTGTTTTGATCTGAACTACATATAATTTTATCCCTTTATTATGCATTCTTTGATCCTTAAAGCATACTGTATTGTCTGCAAAAAGGAAAAGAAGAATGAGCAATAAATTCCAATTTTAATGTAAGTAAGTGACAGAGATAAGAAAATTGTTTTGACATGTGATAGAAGGTAAATGAGTTTTGGAAGATAAACACATGTTGGAATTTACAGGGTATAAGCTTCATTTGGCATCACGACAATAAATCACCAGACAAGAAATTGCAACTTGTTTAAGATGACATTTTGTTCTACTCTACCACTGAGCATTTATTTCCATCAGAGAAATTGCAGTTCAGATAGGATTTAGGAGGTTGTTTATTTATATATGATGATAATGACAAACAAATCTTTACTCACTGCACTGTGCAAGCTCAGCAGCAAATCCTAAAGACATAGTAAAACTCATGCTATCTGCTCAATAAATATAGCTATTCTGTGGTGCATTTTCATTAAATGATTCTAATAAGATTGAAAAAGTTCCTTGGTCCATATTATCAATAGTTCTTTGCTTCTGATCATACATGTGCCATGTATTATATCAAATGCTTGATTCTGTACTGAAATATCAAAATATGATTGATGCATACTGTAGCTGATTATAGTAAGTTGTTAGTACCTGTTAGTAAATATTAACCTTTTTTAGTCCTTTATTTTCTGTACATTTGATTTATATTTTAACTATTCTTTAGAATCTTTAGGGTATTAACAAAGAGTATGCTGAATTCTACAGCCCAGAACATTGGTCTTTGACCAATAGGTAACACTATTCAGGAATTCCATGTATTGGACAGTATTTAATTTGCTTGGGCACCTCTGTGTCCATAGAACTCCAGATAGTTGGGAAACCATTCCCTTAATATTATGTATGTTATATATTTAACATTAAGGGAATAGTTATATCTAGCTAGCCTATATAAACCTGGGAAACTGATAAGGGATAATTGTTACAGCAGATAGGAAAGAATAATTATGGAGGAATAAAGACTGACTGGAATATATTATCATGTTAGTCCTCTCAGTTGTAAATAATGATGCCTTCACATATAAATCAGGTAAACTGCGAATGTTCAGAAATGACAGCAAGACATGTTTCTTTTGGCAAAAGAGGTTTTCTTTGTTTGTTTATAATGATACTGGTATGGGAACTTAGTTGTAGAATGAATTCCGCCGCATTCCTCCAGATACAGTGAAGGAGAGACACAAAGCCAGCTTTTGGTCAGACACAAAGGGTGACAATGTATCTATCCTTTCTGGATTCTGTATAGTCCTGTACTAATCTCTGATTGATAATCTTTGATTAGATCATTCCAAATGAACCTGCTATTTGACAATCTTGAGTTGTAATTAACTCTGACATACCACACCCTGTAATCTGGTGTGTTTTAGTGGACTATTTTTTTCGAAAATCACAGGGATTTGTACATATTTTCACAATAAGACCCAAGCCCTGTGTAATGAGAAACTACTCTAGCATTCTAAATTATAATATACTTTGGTTAATTTCCCAGATTTCTGTTTGGAATTGATGTTGCATTTTGGGAATTACCTCTGAAACAATGTTATGTTAAGTACTCATTGAGAGCTGAACTCACTTGTGGTGGGACAGTGTTTCTGCCCAGCCTGTTGAGAGCTAAAAATCACTAAGAGACTGATGTACAGAGGTCACAGCAGAGAGGCAGGTGGCAGCAGGAGGTGACTGATAGGTGGTCAGTGAGAGCAGCAAGCAGTTGGATGGTGAAAGTGGTGAGCAGTCAGCTGGCAGCATGGCCAGGTGGTGAGAAGCAGCAGCTGATGAGGTGACCAGCCAGAGCAAGTGCTTAGATGGCAGAGCAAGCCAGATGTCTTCTTCCCCAGGTGGGAGGTGAACTCACACAGATGCACTTCTGAACCCTGGGTCCTCCTGACCAAGGACTACTGTGAGTGGGGTATAGTGAGCGGGCAGAGAGGGGTACAGAAAAGGAACTTTTTGTTGTAGAATTCAAGAACATGAGACGGAAGGCACTGCCCCACTCACTCTGGGATGGGTATCCTGCTCACAGTTTTATGTTTATGAATCCTGCTTATGGCATTTTCCATAATTAATGTCAGGTCACTTCTCTCCTTTCATTAAAAAGTTTATTTTTTTACACTCAGACTCTGTGCTTGTGCGAGGGAGAAGGATTGCCTCTCAGAGGTGCCCAGGGGTGGTGTGTAATTTTCCCAGGTTACTGGGTGGGGAGTCGAGCCACTTCTGTGTTGTATCGTTGAGAAGAAACCCCTAGATATTGAACCTGGGCCTGGTTGCTACCGGCTCCACCTGGCAGAAGGGTTACATAAACAAGGTTTTAAGTTTTAACCATTTTCCAGCTTTCACATCATTTCCCCCCATTCCTAATCTGTCTTTTAGAGCCTGTTTATTCTTACATTTAAGTACAAAGCAGAATTTCTCTTTGGAAATGGGATAAATGGGACATTAGGCCTCAAACCTACATTCCTTTAAGGTTCTGATTGTCTCCTGTGAAGGGAAGCCATACAATCCCCATCAAAATTACTGGGAGTTGTGAGCACCTAAACTCCACCAGGAGATGCTCAGCACCTCACAGGAGCAGGTCCTTAAATTGCAAGCTCTTCGGGAAGAGAGTTGTAACCAAAAGTTTGAACTTGGTGCTCAAAGGTAGATGCTTATTTATGGATTTAGCAACCTCAGTCAGTCACTGGATTTCTAGCAGCAATTAACACTCACAGCTCTTATTGAAGTCAGCAGGTGATGAAGCACTCTGACAATCAGAGCCCTTCTTTAGATAACCAAAAGCTGGCTTTAGGTGCCTTACCTTAGGTGCCCAAGTTTAAAAATTGTAGTCTCATTGTGTGACATAATCAGCTGCAAGTGCACTTGGCAATAAATATTTTTATAATAATAAATGGGCATTAGGCAGAATTAATGCAGGATCTATAGGTGCACACAAAGAGACTAACAGAATAGGCTATTACAAGAGAGTTGTTTATTCAAAAGTAAAAAATAAGAATATGTGCCAATGTTATGCAAGATGCAGAAGATACATGGGGCCTGATCAGCTTCATTGTGTTAATTTAATTCAAAAGGGGGGAATATACCAGCCAAAGAAGCTGATGAGATCTTCTTGGGATTTCACTTGCAGCTAAGGTTACTGGATAATCTCTATATACTATAGTCCTAATTATAAAAAAAGACTAATCAACTGAACTAGTTGCCAAAAAGAATAGTGGAAAAGGTACATTTAGAAAGGAAAGGTTGAATGATTTTTTTGGCATTAATGTATATCAACTGATGCAATACATTATTTTACTATATGTACAGTACAGTTTACCTCTATAGGTGCTGGATGCAGTGTTTTCATCCTTAGCAAGAAAATGAAACTTGTCAGTGTCAAAGAAAAAGAAATAAAATACCTCTTAAATTATGTTGCACAGACAAATGGAATGGATTGCCAAAAAATTTCCAGGGAGGATATTTTATTATTTATAAATAATATATTATAAATAATAAAATATAAATTATTTATAAATAATAAAATATCCTCCCTGGAGATTTTTTGGCAATCCATATATATATGCATGCATATATATATATGCAACAAGATAATGATGCCTTATCCTTCTGTAATTTTAATGAAAAAGCTTTTCTATAGCATCAGGACTTGCACTATAAGTGTGTTGTTTATTGATTTACAGCATGCGCATAGGATATTGTTCTGGTAAAAATAAGGGTGTCAATTTTAAGCCACAGTTATTATGGTTATTTTACTACAAATTAAAAATAAACCTTTGTTTTGTTTTGTATATAGTCACAATACTAGAATAGCTATCAAGTTCTTATCTATATGTGACTAATCAAAATTAACAAAAAAGAGTGACTCGATGTCTTTGAATCTCTTCTGACTCCTAGTTGGGGAATCTGAGTGTTTCATCATTTGCAAAACTAACTGTGATATGTAACCTATTGGTTAAATCAGCCTCTTTACCAGATGACTGGAGGATAGCTAATGTGACACCAATTTTTCAAAAAGGCTCCAGATCTTGGCAATTTCAGACCAGTAAGCCTAACAGCAGTGTGAGGCAAATTATTTGAAACTATGGTAAAAAGCAGAATTATCAGACACATAGATGAATATGATGTTCGGGAAACATCAACACAACTTTTGTAAAGGGAAATCATGCCTAACCAATCTATTAGAATGATTTGAGAGTGTCCAGAAGAATGTGGACAAAGGTAATTCAGTGGGTATAGTGTACCTGGACTTTTAGAAAGCCTTTGACAAGGTCCATCGCCAAAGGTGCTTAAGCTAAGTAAGTTGTCATGGGATACGAGGGAAGGTCCTCTCATGGATCAGTAACAGGTTAAAATATGGGGGGTGGACGAGTAGGAATAAATGGTGAGTTTTCACAGTGGAGAGAGTTAAGTAGCAGGGTCCCCCAAGGACCTGTACCAGGACCTATGCTATTCAAAATATTCATAAGTGGTCTGGAAAAAAAGGAGAAAATGTTGAGGTGGCAAAGTCTGCAGACAATAAAAAAATTATGCAATATAATTAAATCCAAAGCAAACTGTAAAGAGTTACAAAGGGGTCTCACAAAACTGGATGACAGAGCAACAAAATAGTGGATGAAACTCAATGTTAATAAGTACAAAAAATTGGGATTATGTTTTCCAACGTGCAGCTATATATTGCTAAATTAACTGTTACCTCTCAAGAAAGAGATCTTGGAGTTATTGTGGATAGTTCTCTGTAAACACCTGTTAAATGTGCAGCGGCAGATAAAAATAAGCTAACAGATTGTTAGGAAACAATAGGCAAGTGATAGTAATAAGATAGAAAATCTCATAATGCCACTATATAAATTCATGATACATCCACATCCTGAAAACTGTATGCAGTTCTGGATGCCCCCCCTCAAAACAGATATATTAGAATTGGAAAAAGTACAGAGGAGGGTAGCAAAAACTATTAGGGTTATGGAACATTTTCCATATGAGGAGAGATTAAAAAGACTGGAATGTTCAGCCTGGAAAGGAGAAGACTAAGGGGAGATAAGATAGAGGTCTATAAAATCATGAATGTGTGGATAAAGTGAATAATGAAGTATTAGTTACCCCTTCACATAACACACGAATAAGGGGGTCATATAATGACATTAACAGGCAGCAGTTTAAAACAATCATAAGGAAGTACTTCTTCACACAACAGACAATCAATCTGTGGAACTCATTGCCAAGGGGCATTGTGAAGGCCGGAAGTAGAACTTGGTTCAAGAGATAATTAGGTAAGTTCATGGAGGATATTAGAGAAGATGGTTAGAGACACAACCCCATCCTTTGGATGTCCCTAAACTTCTGACTGACAGAAGCAGGGACTGGACAACTGCGGGTGGATAACTCAATAATTGCCCTGTTCACCCTGAAGCATCTGACATAGGCCATTATCTTAAAACAGGATACTGAGCTAGACGGACCATTGGTCTGACTGATTATTGCCTTTCTTATGTTATCATCATGGAACCTTGCATATATTAGAATCACATTCTGACAACTATTAAGATTCTGTGCTCCTTGGGGCAGATAGAATCTTTCTGTAGGTTTGGTTAAAGGCTACTGATGTCTAAAAAAGGCCTAGTTCTTCCCACCTTACACACATTGACTAGTGCCTTGCCATGCAAGTAATCCCTTTGAAATGAATGGGACTATTGGTCAACATTTGTTGAGGGGGCGGGGGGTGGGGTGGAAGAAACTAGCCTCAATAGTTAACCACTGTGTAACGAAGTTTATTTTCTTGCCTTTTTTTGTACAAGGATATTCAATATATTTTTCCCTTTCACATTGCAGTGACCTTTTTATTATACTAGTACAAGTTAACATTTGAACTTTAAAGTTTATTGTCAGGATTTTGTCAGTTTGTTTCTATCTTACATATATTTTGTCTATTAGTGAGTCATTCCTAGCATATTCTCTAAACTCCTGTTGACTTCATTGGGAGTCTGATGTGTGCAATGAATGTCAGATCAAGATCAGATTTTGATTTATAATTAGGGAAGACTGAAGTGAGTGGGATAATGTGTTTAATCCTGTACAAACAAGTGTCCACAACTTTAGCTGAACCTTTTGAGCTTTAATTTTTTTCCCCTCTCCCAAGTTGCTTAGGAACACAGGACTGGAATGGACCTCCTGACATTATATCCAGTCCTCTGATGACCCAGGTAATGCCATCATATAATCATGTTTAAAAACTTATGAAGAGCATTCTTAAAATTAGATAGATTGTTTTCCCCACTACTTCTTTTGGAGGACTTTTCCAGATCCTCACTCCTCCTTTTAATTTCCAGCATAAGTTTATTCATGACCAGTTCATATAAATTTGTTCTTGTGCAAACATTGTCCATTAGCTTAAATAGCTCTTCTCTCTCTCTTTCTCATTTTTATAGAGAACAATCATATCCCACCTTAGTCTTTGTTTTGCTAGGCTAATCAAGCCAAAATCTTTTATTTTGGTCCTCCTAGTAGCCCTTTGCTACTTATCGAAGCTTGAATTTACCTGTCTTGAACCTTGTGACCAGAACTGTACACAATATTATAGATGAGATATTGCCAGTACTATGTACAATGACATTAATACTTTTTTACCTCTAGTGGAAATACCTCACCAGATATATTTTAGGATTACATTTGCCTTTTCATGGCTGAATCACATTGTGATCAATAAATAAACTCAGGTCTTTCTCCTCCTCTCTTGTTTCCAACTCATGAGTCTCAGCTTTATAGCAGACTTTCTTATTAGTCCTTGAGTGCATCATCTTGAAATTTACATTACTGAAATTTAGATTAATTCAGGTTAAGTCCAAACATTCTGGAGATAATTTTTTGGGGAAAGAGCAGTGTTTTTTGGTGGAGGGAAGAGAAAGAGAGAGAGGTTAGGGTGCTAACATAGAATGCGGGAAAACCAGGTTCAGTTCCCAGCTCTGCCTAAACCAGAGTGGTCTGCGATTTAAAACTGCACTCTGAATGCATAGCCACCTTCTGGTCAAAAGGTGAGTTTTCCCCAGGCACCCAAATCTGTGGAATTGGAGTGAGTGGTGCTGGAACCTGGTGCACAGAGTCTCAGCACTACTTGTGTTCGGACTAGTTGCTGTAGGAGCTGAGCAGCATTGCAACCCCAAGCACCAGGTTGTAATGCCACTCACTCTAGTTTTGCCCAGTCACCTCCCACTCTTCCTCTTCATGGAAGAGGGACAGCTGAGACAAACCCAAATGGTTCTGAGGCCCAGTACTCCAGGCCATAACACACAGAGTGAGGAGCCCTGCCCAGCTCTGTGGGATAGGAGCTGTCCCGCTATGAAGAGAGTGCTTACTCTCCAACCCCACTCCCTTCCCAGGCCTCATAAAAATCTCGGGGGCCCTATCTGAATGCAAGCAAATTAAAAAACAAAACAAAACGGATTGCCTTTTTAACTAATATATTTTGACTCCATGTCTTTTATATTCACTTTGTGATTATTCTAGTGGATGAAATTACTGGCAGGACTATTCATAGAACTTGAATGGTAACAGAATATTGGTATAATGGTCACACAATGTAAATCTTGAACTCAAGTGTGAATATTCTCAACAGAAACTAGACTTCAAGAGTTCTGCTTATCCACTGAAGGAACATAGCTCGCCAACAGACATATTTCTGGATAGTGTACTTACAAACAATCTGCAAACTGTTTTAGCCTGGCAAAGATGTATTATAAGAAACATACAATCAACATAAAGCAGGAAGAACAGAATGCAAAAACGTCCTATAATTTGTTAAATCCACAGAAAGACCATTCGGTGAACCTCTGTTTCTCAGTCCAATACCTTACATATACCAAGAATTATTCACTGAAATTCTCCAGAAATGTTTGAATCACAAATACAGAGAGGGGAAATGCAAGTTGCTTCTCAGTGATTCACAAACAAGAACAGAGTTGTGAAATCACAGAATAAAATACTAATTATAAGATAATTTCCCAGTTCTACTTCAAAGTGGACTTCAGCTTGTAACTAGTAGAATAAGGAATCACTAACTCTTAATAGTAACTTGGTAGGTGTGAATTAAAGATTCTATATACCTTGTACTCCAATTAATACAAATCACCACAAGTGGTAACAGTTATATGTGAAATGAATCAACAGTGTAATAAAACTGAATTGCATGTCTACTTAGAGTCCTATTTGTTATACTTTGTACAAATAACATTCTAAACAATAAATCTAAGATGCTGATAAGAAAATAAGTAAGAAAATAATCATGTGCACAGAGTCCTGGGTCTGAATATGTGAGTAAAAGAAGACAAATTAATATCCACTCTCTCTTTTATTAACTTTGGCACTCAGTGGTGGCATTACTACTCTAACAATTTTTTTTAATATGTAATGATCTAGCAATTTTTTGCCTGCTCCCTGATGCTCTTAGCATCATGCATCCTTTGTGAATCACAGAAAGATATGGAAGAGATCATTTAGGTTATCATATCCCTTTCCTTAACACAGAATTGGCGCCTTTAGCATATATTCTAGGATAATTATCCAACCTTGTTGTAAGGACATTCAAGAAAAAAAATCAAGCAGAGAGAGCAGAAGGTGAAGATGAAGGATGACAGACCTCCTGCCCATTGCGTATATATATTATAAAATCCATCCTAAAATGTATGTTTGCATGGTTATGTTCTTTTAGGTATGGGACAGAATGAATGTACATATTGATTAGATGAGAGAAACTGAGAAATCCCATTTATATCTAAATAGCTAACATATTTCATCATCTTGCAGGATTGTTTGAAACTCAAGAAAGGAAAAGCAAAGCTTTTACTTTTACTTTACTCTTTACTTCCCCAAACCTGTCTGTGTTCTCAGTCATGTTATAGGTCATTTGGGGGATGATCTTTCATGCCTCCTTATCCTTTTCCCTCCACACAAGGGTATTACCAAGTCCTGTCACCACTTCTTCCACATTTTAAAACCCATCTCTTTCTTTATGATGGAAAAGGCACTTGATAGTACCTTAATCATCTTCTCTTAGATCATTCTCTTCATCTTCTCTTAGATCATTGATACCAATATCACACCTCCAGTTTTTCCCATGCATGTCTCTAATTGTTCCTTCAATTTTTCCTTTGGACAATCCTCCACATGCTCTTTCCAAGTTTGTAGGATATCACAAGTTTCACTCTGTGGCCTCCTGTGATGATAACTGAAGTTTACCTCCCCACTCCAGACCTGGTTTTTTTTTTTTTCTGTCCAAACTGCCCAGTCTTTCTATTTGTCATCTTAAACTCAACAGGGCCAAAACATAGCTCTTGATCAACAACCTGCTCAGTCTCAGTATCTGTGGACATCACTACCATCCTCCCTATCATGCAAATCCATAACTGAGATGTTGTCTAACTGCCTTCTCAAATCTACACATGAAGGCTATCTCTAAATTTTGCTTATTCTTCCTGACCAACATTTTTAAGATATGGCTTTTTTCTCTCTATCCACACAGCTAGAACTTCCAAATCTTGATCTCATGTCTCTGAACTACTGCTATTCCTCCTTTCTGACCTCATCAAATCCCATTTTACCTTACATATATCCATTCAAAATACTGCTGTGTCCCTCCACCTGCTCCCCTTTCACTAAAAAGACAAGCTACTTCTCTTCTCTCTTAACACCCTATGTGGCCTATCCCTTCCCTATCTCTTATCATAAGAAAATGTAGAGCTTTGATACTGTGCCACCTGTGATGCTAGTTTTCCAACAAGCACCTTTGTGCTTTCTCTCATGCAATCACTCATGCTCCATTTCAAATTCTACAGTACTACCCAGTGTCTTATTTCAAATCTCTCTTTAAGGCTCTCCTCCAAAATGATGCTTACAGAAAAGAGTCATCATTATTACACAGCTGTATGCTGTGACTGCTGCTTATTATGCTGATCTTTATTATCACATTGTCCCCTTGTGTTCCCTTCATTGTTGTGTCTCATCTTATGCTTGGATTGTGAGCTGTTCAAGGCAAGGACTGTCTATGTGTTTGTAAAGTACCTGTCATGATGGGGCTTGGGCCTCTAGGTGCTACTGTGATACAGACATGAAATAAATGAAAATGCTTTGGACTTTATCTAAAAGATATGCTGTAGTTCAAACAGGAATTAATTCTGTGTTATGAAGGAGGTCAGACAAGGAGGATGTGGAAAAAGCTAATGTACTCAATGCTTTTTTTGCCTCTGTCTTCACGAACAAGGTCAGCTCCCAGACTACTGCACTGGGCAGCACAGCATGGGGAGGAGGTGGCCAGCCCTCTGTGAAGGAAGAAGTGGTTCGGGACTATTTAGAAAAACTGGACGTGCACAAGTCCATGGGGCCAGATGTGTTGCATCCGAGAGTGCCAAAGGAATTGGCGGATGTGATTGCAGAGCCATTGGCCATTATCTTTGAAAACTCATGGCGATCGGGGGAAGTCCCGGAAGATTGGAAAAAGGCTAATGTAGTGCCCATCTTTAACAAAGAGAGGAAGGAGGATCCTGGGAACTACAGGCCAGTCAGCCTCACCTCAGTCCCCGGAAAAATCATGGAGCATGTCCTCAAGGAATCAATTCTGAAGCACTTAGAGGAAAGGCAAGTGATCAGGAACAGTCAGCATGGATTCACCAAGGGAAAGTCATACCTGATTAATTTAATTGCCTTCTATGATGAGATAACTGGCTCTGTGGATGAAGGGAAAGCAATGGACATGTTATTCGTCGACTTTAGCAAAGCTTTTGACATGGTCTCCCAGCAAGTTAAATTCTTGTCAGCAAGTTAAAGAAGTATGGGCTGGATGGATGCACTACAAGGTGGGTAGAAAGTTGGCTAGTTTGTCGGGCTCAACGGTTAGTGATCAACGGCTCCATGTCTAGTTGGCAGCCGGTATCTAGCAGAGTGCCCCAAGGGTAGGTCCTGGGGCCGGTTTTGTTCAATATCTTCATTAATGATCTGGAGGATGGTGTGGATTGCACCCTCAGAAAGTTTGTGGATGACACTAAACTGGGAGAAGTGGTAGATATGCTGGAGGGTAGGGGTAGGATACAGAGGGACCTAGACAAATTGGAGGATTGGGCCAAAAGAAATCTGATGAGGTTCAACAAGGACAAGTGCAGAATCCTGCACTTAGGACGGAAGAATCCCATGCACCGCTACAGATTAGGGACCGAATGGCTAGGCAGCAGTTCTGCAGAGAAGGACCTAGGGGTGACAGTGGACGAGAAGCTGGATATGAGTCAACAGTGTGCCCTTGTTGCCAAGAAGGCCAATGGCATTTTGGGGTGTATAAGTAGGGGCATTGCCAGCAGATCGAGGGACGTGATCATTCCCCTCTATTTGACATTGGTGAGGCCTCATCTGGAGTACTGTGTTCAGTTTTGGGCCCCACACTACAAGAAGGAAGTGGAGAAATTGGAGAGAGTTCAGCGAAGGGCAACAAAAATGATTAGGGGACTGGAACACATGACTTATGAGGAGAGGCTGAGGGAACTGGGATTTTTTAGTCTACAGAAGAGAAGAATGAGGGGGCATTTGATAGCTGCTTTTAACTACCTGAAATGTGGATCCAAAGAGGATGGATCTAGACTATTCTCAGTGGTAGAAGATGACAGGACAAGGAGTAATGGTCTCAAGTTGCAGTGGGGGAGGTTTAGGTTGGATATTAGGAAAAACTTTTTCACTAGGAGGGTGGTGAAACACTGGAGTGTGTTACCTAGGGAGGTGGTGGAATCCCCTTTGCTAGAAGTTTTTAAGGTCAGGCTTGACAAAGCCCTGGCTGGGATGATTTAGTTGGGATTGGTCCTGCTCTGGGCAGGGGGTTGGACTAGATGGCCTCCAGAGATCCCTTCCAACTCTGTTATTCTATGATTCTATGACCACAACGGTCCCTTCTGGCCTTAGAATCTATGAAAATCTGTTCATAAAACTTCTACACTAACCACATCACTCCCAAAATGCCATTTGTACAGCATTCCTTACAAAATAATATTGCATTTACACTGCAGGGAAACAAAATGTTTGAACCATCAAGATGTATGCAAGACTAAATGAGTACCAAATAATCATTTAAACCCAGATCCTGCAAATACTTTTGAATGTGCTTAACTTTAGTGTTGTGAATCATCCCATTGAAATAAATGAGACTATTTACTTTAAATGAGACTATTTACTTTGGTAAGGATAAACTTATGTGTAAGTGTTTGCAGCATCAGTGCCTTATATTTCTTGTCCTTATCCTTGCTAGTTTATGTTACATTTTCCCTTTTCAGGAAGTTTCATCATTTAAACAATAGTTTCTTAGTACATGTCTTAGCACACTTGTAGGCCCTGAAAAAATAATTTTGAAGATTGGTTGTTAGTTCTAATTATGGTAACCACTGCAAAAACCTTCCTTATTTTTCAGGTGACAACTAAACAGGTGTAAATTAAAAAATGGATGTATTTGAAGATAATTTTGACCAAGATTTTCAGAAGTGAATAGTTATGTTGGACGCCCAACTTGAGACACCTTGAATGGTCCTGATTTTTCAGAGCACACTGCCTGGAAATTTGGCTAATTTAAGGCATCTGGAATTGGGCACTCAAAATGAGTTACCATAATAAAAATGCAGGTCCGGATCTTCCAGTCAGATCTGTGTGGGCAATATCTTGTGCCCAGGTAAAGATCTGCTGAAGTTAATGGGGCCCCATGCAAGTACAAAGGGGCATTTAAGGTTACACATTCACTTGCAATTTCAGGGGCACAATTCATAATGAACCTTAGTTATCATTAAACCAAACAAATTACAACTTATATTCAGTTTCCCTGTGAGTTTTATGGAAGTAACAACACCCTGTAAATGATAAGTACTATTAGAGATGATTTTGCATCCATTGCTGGCAATCATTAGGTTTTATTTGATTACATTACTCTAGGTTGGACAAACATGGGAATATTGCCATGGATCCCATTTAATTAGAAGCTTCCTTGACAAGAAGTGACTTATGTAGCATCTTTGTTGAGGTATGGGAGAGAGTTGAATTCAACTCAACACTGTTGTGGGGCACTCTAATGCAAACACTTAATATGCTTATTCATTTAAAGCCTGATCCCGTGAGGTCCTGAACACGCAATTCTCACTAAAGTCTATGCTCCTAGTAAAGTCAGTGAGAGTTTTGCTACACACTTTAATGAAAGTTAAAGTGTGTAGTACTATTGTTTGTCAGGAAAACACTTGTAGCCTACTTTGCTTGTTGTCCAGAATGTTCCCAGTTGTTAGATATTCTTGTAAAGTCAGTGACTGTCAATTGTTTACTATTCCCTTATCTGTTGTTATATATATGATTACTGCATTTCTTTGACAAATTTAATAATTAAAAAAAAAACATGCCTGCTGAGGTTGTGTTTTAATTATTCCCCTACTCCCTTGTGACAGTATGAAGTTAAAACAATCTTGCCCTAGTTCTAGAACTACAAAGGAATAAGACAATAGAAATGTAAATCCCTTGTAGGAACATAAGATCAATTGCACATATTATATCGCATGTAAAAAATCTCAAAATATTTTATGTTACAAATGATAAGTCAAGCATTAGAGAAAAAAAAAAAGAATGTTCACATTGAAAACCTCAACCCTGTCCTATTGTGTTTATGTCTTAAATAGAGTTTTCTTTAAAATAAGTGACTTGATGAAGCCAGACTGACAAAATCAATTCCTCTACTGAAACCTAGCATGGGAATCGGTGAGTAACCAATAATAAAGGGGAAAAGGCAATCTTTGATTTTCTGTGGTTATTGATCTTTCACTATGCATAGAGTAAGTTTGATTCTCATCTCACCTACACTAGTGTAACTCCTTTAACACTTATGTGGAGTTACTCTTGAATTATGTCAGTATGAGATGAGAACCGGGGCCACTTTATCTTTTACCATGGTTTAGATAATGGCATAAGTTCACAAATTTTATAAATTTGCGAACGATACCAAGATGGAAGGAGTGGCAAGTGCTTTGGAGGATAGGACTAAAATTCAAAATGATCTGGGCAAACTGGAGAAATGTTCGGAAGTAAATACGATGAAATTCAATAAGGTCAAATGCAAAGTTCTACTTAGGAACTTAAGCTCAGGAACTATTGGGGTTGGGGTGCTGCAGCACCCCCAGGTGTTATGTGGGGTCCTGATTCCTGGCCCATGCCCAGGAATCCACTCGTGGCCCAATGTGCACCCCCATCTATAGCCCCAGCCTTGCTCCCCTTACTCCTATATGGGTCCCCACCTCCCAGAGATATGGCCCTGCTCCTGGTCCTAGCTCGGGGGAAGGGGTGGACAGGGGCAAGGGGTCTGGCTTTCAGCATCCTCACTATTAAAAGTGATCCAGTGCCACTGTTTAAGAAGGAACAATCAGACAAAATGGGAAATGACTGCCCAGGAAGGAGTACTGTGGAAAGGGATCTGGGGGTCATAGCTGGTCAAATGCTAAATATGAGTCAATAGAATAATGATATTGCAAAAAAGCAAACATCATTTTGGGATGTATAAGCAGTAGGGTGACCAGATGTCCCAATTTTATAGGGACAGTCCTGATTTTTGGGTCTTTTTCTTATATAGGAACATTTACTACCCCCCTCCCCATCCCCATCCCGATTTTTCACTTTTGCTGTCTGCTCACCCTAATTAGCAGGCGTGTTGTTGTAATCAAGACACAAACAGTAATTCTTGTGCTCTACTTCATGCTGATAATGCCTCGAATGGAGTAGTGTGTCCAGTTCTGGGTGTCACATTTCAGGAAAGATATGAACATATTGGAAAAAGACTGGAAGAGAGCAAAAAAATGATAAAAGTTCTAGAAAATATGAGGAATGATTGGGGGAAAAAAAGGGTTTGTTTTGTCTGGAGAAGACAAGATTGAGGGGGGAATATGGTAATATTTTTCAAGTACATACAATTTGTTACAAGGAGGAGGGCAAAAGATTGTTCATGTTAACCTCGGACGATGGGACAAGAAACAGTGGAATTAAATTGCAGAAAGAGAAGTTTAGGTTGAACATTAGGAAAAACTTCCTAACTGTCAGGGTAGTTAAGCACTGGAACAAATAGCCTCGGGAGGTTGTGTAATCTCCGTCATTAGAGGTTTTAAAGAACAGGTTAGACAAACACCTGTCAGGAGTGTTCTAGTTATTACGTTATCCTGCCTGGTGTGCAGGGGACTGATCTAGATAACCTCTCGAAGTCCCTTCCAGTCCTACACTTCTATGATTCTATGCATAATACTTGTCTTTAATTGTATCTTGTATTCTCTGCATACAACCTAACTTTACAATATGGCCTTTCCATAAAAACCTGACACAATGTGCCCATGAGTAGGTTGCTTGTTTTGGCTCAATCCTTATTCTCCCCCTAGACCTAATTAAACCATCTCACTGTCCTGAATCTATAGTTTAAAGTATAGATACAAGCTTTATGGAGGTAAAAATATCTTATCCATTATAGATCTTAACTGAGGCTTCTTCCCAAGAGTAATAGGGATAAACCACTAGCTGAAGAACATAGTACTTTTAGTCCTCGCTAAAAAAACATGGTTTTGTTTTATTTTTTTTGCCTTCCTATCCTGAATTAGCTATTTTAAAAGCTTCAGATATATGTAATATGAGCTTCACCCATCAACAATATTAAATACTAGGATGAAAAAGTAAATTTTAATTGAAAAAGTTGTCACTGTCATGGTTATAGAGAAAAGCTTGAAAAAGTGATTAATATACATTCAAAACCAGAAGGCAAATAAAAGTTCTATAATGTATTTTTTTTAAAGTCTAATTGGGCAAGATCCTCTGGACCCCTTACACTAGGCAAGAAGGCTGAGATGACATAAAGTGTCCTACTATCCCCTGTTCTTCTTGGGGGAGGATTCTCCCTCATAGAAATTAAGACAGCCATAAAGCAGCCTTCTGAGGACCCCTTACAAGCCCTGACATAAGGTGAATGTCAAGCATGGCCAAATAGCACATAGTGCTGCCGAGATCCTGGCAACAATTCAGTACATAGACAGCCAGGGACAGGCCCCCTTTGCTGTATATATTAGGGGCCATTGAGCAGACCAAGGTTGGGGCAACTTAAAGTGACCTTAGTCCCAGCCTCCCCTGGCCTGTAAGTTGTGTCTTTCAGAGGCACAGCACAGAATCTCACCCATGATCATTGCATCATTATTGCTAGGGCAGGAGGGGGAGGAAGGCATGATTTTTGAGCTGGCAATGTCAGTTGCGTCACATGAATGTGGCAATTAGAAATAAGACACAGGAGAAAAAAATGTATGGTATCCTTGCTAATTGACTGCACTATGGGGCATGTTGCCAATCCAATATCTTTCAAACAAGAACTGTAGCTATTCTTATACAGTTACTATTCCCACTTAATTTTTTTGCTTAAGTAAAGTCATAAATTTAAATACAATGTGATTAGATGTAAGCTGTTTAGTAGCAGGATTTGTCACAAGGCAGGCTCTAGCTTTCAAAGAGACCTGTATCACTCATTTGTTTCCTGTTTGTTATCGTAGTACTGTCACCAAAACAAAGTGATGATCAGTCTATTCTTGGGACATGTAAATCTAGACTTCGACAAACACTAAAAATTAGAGAACTAGTCCTTCATTGTTTTGGGCATGGAAATGGATAAGATGACCCAGTAAGTCTTTCCTGTTTAACTTATGGCTAAAACTCTACCCTTTCATACATGCACGCAAGTGCAGTCTCTTGCTTCATAAGAGCACTTCTATGCTTTAAACTTTTCAAGAATTTTCCCCCTTTGAGGTTGGATTTCTGATTCACCATCAAATAGAAAACAAATAGATATGGAAAGCTCAGGAAAAAGGAAAACCTGCTTCTTTTCAAGTAGAATGATGATCCAATAGTCTCCTAAAATCTATGGGGTAAATCCTACAGCTCATTTCAGATAACCTTCCCCCACAGGGAGGGCCCTTCTCATTAGTTTTACTCATCCAGTGGAGATCAGGCTGGTACAGTATGTAATACAGTCTGACTGCTCGGTTTCCCAGTATTTGGGGACCTGACTTCAGTTCTTTGGAAAGAAAGAAAGAAAGAAAGAAAGAAAGAAAGAAAGAAAGAAAGAAAGAAAGAAAGAAAGAAAGAAAGAAAGAAAGAAAGAAAGAAAGAAAGAAAGATCTAATTAAGGGCCAAGTTCTGCTCTGAATAATCATGTAAAATTCCCATTGGACTTCCAGGGGAGATTATAAATCCATGGGTAGTTAAATAGAAAATGTGCTAATATGGCCAGAGGAATGTTGGGAATGAAATGTGATACAAATTTGAATCAATATCTTCCATTCAGGAATTTTACAGAGCTGTATAAATACAAGTAAAATGTTACTTTTCTAATGCTTCAGTGGAAGAATTAAATTAAAGAAACCATCCTGCATAATAAAATACTAGGGGGAAATCAAAGGTTACTTTTTGGATATCAAGATTCAAATGGATATTGGAAATCAGTATGCCCATCACTTTAATATCATTCTTCACTCTTCACAGTACATATTACTCAAAGGTGATTTCAATATGCTCATATTAAAAAAAAAAACATTTATATATCAAATGAGTTACTATTTAGGAAGAAGCATGTAATAATCTCTATGTATTATGAATCAAAGCACTTCTTTTAAAAAACGCCTCCCTCTGTTTTTGTTATCACTGTACAAAGTTAGTTTTGTTACTATGAAATAGTAACCAGTACATATTGCATTATATTAGGGCTGTCAAGCAATTAAAAAATATTCACGATTAATTGAGCGATTACAAAAATTAACCATGATTAATCACGTGATTAATCGCACTGCTAAACAATAATAAAAAAAACATTTATTTAAATATTTTTGGATGTTTTCTACATTTTCAAATATATTGATAGTAATTACAACACAGAATACAAAGTGTGCAGTGCTCACCTTATATTTATTTTTATTATAATTATCTGCAATGTAAAAAAACAAAAGATTATTTTTCAGTTTACAAATTACAAGTACTGTTGTGCAATCTCTGTCATAAAAGTTGAACTTACAAATGTAGAATGATGTACAAAAAAGTATTAAAAAATAAAACAATGTAAATTTGTAGATCCTGCAAGTCCACTCAGTCCTACATCTTGTTCAGCCAATCACTCAGACAAACAAGTTTGTTTACATTTGCAGGAGATAATGCTGCCCATTTTTTGTTTACAATGTCACCTGAAAGTGAGAACAGATATTCTCATGGCACTGTTGTAGCTGGCATCACAAGATATTTATGTGCCAAATGTGCTAAAGATTCATATGTCCCTTCCTGCTTTAGCCACCATGCCAGGGGACATGCATCCAAAGTGATGATGGGTTCTGCTCGACAACAATCCAAAGCAGTGGGGATCAATGCATGCTCATTTTCATTATCTGAGTCAGATGCCACCAGAAGAAGGCTGATTTTAGGTTATTTTGGTGGTTCAGGTTCAAGAAAACTGAAGTTCTCAGTTGTCATGCAAGTGTCAATGGATCCAGTTTTGACAATAGTCTCACATTTACAGAAAAAATGTCCATATTTATTCACCTACCCACCTGGCTGAAATGAAATTCAAAAAGCTGAATTTTGAGAACATGCCATTTTGAATATTTCACAAAGCTCTGAGAGTTTGGCATTTTAAAAATGGACACGTTAATCCAATTTTCTCTACATCATGATAGAGATAGTCCTAACACAAGGTTGATTTACATGTTAATGCATTTCCCCTGAGCTTCCCAAAATAGCTTCTTCTCTACCTAAATATTATTGTGGAAGTCAATGGGAATTTTGCCTGCCTCAGAATTGCAGGATCAATCCTGAGTATATAATCTGTGTGACTTATCTCCCCTTTCTGAAATCTCTTCGCTCTGTCAGTGAAAGTATTGCTGACCACTAGATCAAGATTCATACTGAGACCAAGTGATAAAGCTGAATAAATCAGAATTTGAATGTTAACCTTTTGCTCCACTACTGTGATTGCTGCTGTATATTAACAGGTTTCAGAGTAGCAGCCGTGTTAGTCTGTATCCGCAAAAATAAAATGAGTACTTGTGGCACCTTAGAGACTAACAAATTTATTAGAGCATAAGCTTTCGTGATGCATCTGATGCAGTGAGCTGTAGCTCATGAAAGCTTATGCTCTAATAAATTTGTTAGTCTCTAAGGTGCCACAAGTACTTTTCTTTTTGCTGTATATTAAGTTTTATTAAGCTTTCCACTTTAAGCCATCCTGGAGGTCATGCATGTCATACTAGTATGTTTTATTCTGGAAACTTCACTTCTTGATTGCAGTGTTGGAAGAGCTGCAGTGATGTTTCAGAGGTTGATTTTCCTTGGGAATAGGAGACCTTGCCTCACTCTGCAGTGACTGCTATCAGCTATTGAAGCTACTGTGGTATAGCTGTACAGCTATGGGGAGATTTTTCTTAGATGACTTCAATCTATTCTTCCTGATTAACACTCTGGCAATCATGTTAGGACCTTGTGAAGCAAAGGAATTAAAAGGAGATCAGGAAAGTCCAGTTTGCCTAAGCTAAAATGGGTTATAGATGGAGAGATCTCACTGATTTGTCACTTTAAAGAGTAGTGACTTTGGTGGGGACGTTAAATTATATGTCAGTAAATGGAGGTGAATATAAAGTATTTGAAATAAAAATGTCTAAAATGGTGCAATGTTTATGCTGAAATGGGGGGGGGCTTGTGTAATTATACCAACTTGTCTCCCTCTATATTCAATTAGACTGATGACTTGTTTACACACTGATTTAGTCCATGCCAGAGGGATATCAATTTTAGTCCTCACTAGTGTGGCATGTACTAACTAACCCATGTGGACCCAATGTGCACTAGGAACTTTTAGTGAGTGCCAGCAAGGGCCAAAAGAGCCAGTTACTGCACAACACTAGTGTGGACTAAAATTTACATTTCTCTAGTACTGAGTAAATCACTTTAACTTGTCTCAGAATCTGGCCCATAATCTATTACTCTTTAATCATAATGATTTTCAGAATAGACACCCTTCCCTGTATGTTCTCAATATCAACAATATCATCTTATTGCACTAAGGTACTCTTCTCATTCGTTCAATACCATTCATTCTTTTTAATCTCTTCCATGTGAACTGTTTACAAGACACATTTATCTTGTGTTCTTTCCTCATTACCCTCTACCAACCACAGAGAACCACTGACTTCACATTATATCCATGTCTCCTTTGTATCCCATCATACTCTGCTGAGGAGCTATGGAAATAAGTTCAAGTCTAACTGTAGCTGCGTAAGTCTTTAGTTTCACCTTCTGCTAACAAGTTCATGAATTGAATTTAAAGTAGTGGACTTGTATATAAACATTCCAGCTAGAATCTCTTTTCTCAAACAATTGTTGCAATATTGAACAAGCTACAGAGGCAGTCAATTGAAACCAGTATAAAACAGCTCAAGAGTGAGAATCATTTTGAGGGACAGAAACTCTCCAGCATCAGCAATATTTGCACGTTTAGTAATATTCAGTTGATATAATTTACGTAAAAGTGTCCCAAGGTTAATTGAACAAGACTCAACAGACCATGTATGTATTAGTCTTTTCCTGTCACTATGCTCCTGTTTTTATTCTTCTTGTCTCTGAAAAAAAAAAAAAAAACAACCTTCATTCATACTTTCTACTTCTTCATTGTAAATTATAGTTTCTACTAGCGGTCTCTTCAAAATTCTGTTTCCTTCCTACCTCATATCTCCTTTCTCTTTCTCCATTCAAAATTTCATTTCTGCTTTGTTGTCCCATAATATTACTCCCCAAATAGGAAAAACTTGTGAGGTCCAGGGAATATCTCGGTGAGTTTTCAATAACGGTACTTAATCCTGGAATAATGTGAACTGTCTGATCAATACGTTTCTCATGTCTCCACCTCCTTTTTGTGAATAAAGGACCTCAGTGAGGAACCCTGTTCCTTATTCATTTACATGTATTTTTCCCCTTGCCTACCTCAACACACACAAAAAATTGCCAATGATAGTTTGATCCTGACCACAGAAGGTTGAGCTCTGCTGTCAGTTACAGCAGTGCAATCCTAATAAATTCACTAAAGCTCATACCCTACATCTGACCATGTAGAATCAGACCAGGACATGGATGATTGCCAGCTGTCAATGAATGATGGGCAGCATCCATTCTCATCCTGATGAACTTCTGCAATATTTGACACTGCTGACTATGAGATACTGCTGTCCCACCTGAGAGAAGTGGCATTCCCCTGGAATGTACTAAGTGGTTTGAGACCTTCCCGGAGGGACACACTCAAAGAAGACTGATGGGAAATTGCACCTACACCACCAGACTCCTCACTTGGAATCTCAGTTCAGTCTCTGGTCCTATCAAATGAACTGGTCAGTCAACATGGACTCAGATGCCAGCAATATTATAATGACTCACAGCTCTACTTATACTTCACCACATAAGGCCATACCACTACCACCCAGATAACACAATGCTTTGAAAAAAATCAGCTCATGGATGAGCAGCTGGTTGAAGCCAGACCCGAGGAAGAAGAAAGTTATGATGGACAAGAATTTTGAGAAGTTTTCAGCCATGGTGTAGTTTCCTTTGGAGGAAAGGACATAACCACAAATTGGCCATTTCAATTTGTATTGTAAGAGTTCTTTTGTGTTCTTCACTAAGTTCTCACATGGCAGTAGCAAGAAGTAATGCTTTATACCATTGGTGATTGCCTTGGAAATTGCCCCACTCTGGCAGACAATGACTGGTCTTTGGCTGCACATTGCTGTCTGAGCTACTGCAATGCAGCGTACCTGGAATTGAAACCATCAGCCCTAAAGAAACTCCAGGTCTAGTGGAGAGTGTTATTGCACATATCCCCAGCAATATAGGCTACCACAAGCATATCAAACTACCCTCTGCTCTCTTCACTGACTTGCCATAAAATAGCAAGTCAAGTTCCAGGTATTAGTCCTTATCTTCAAGACGCTCAGCGGCCTAGGCTCAGGATATGCGATTGCCTAATGCTCCAAGTTGCAGTCTATGGGTGACAACTCTACTCAGGCACATTGGAACTATTTATGACAAGAGTAAGGCTTGTGTGTGAAAGAGACAGTTTGTGAAGCATTAAGTGCTTTGGTTGATATGGTAAGAAAAGTGTGAGAAGAAAAGTATGATTTATACAGGACTATGTATGGGAAGAGTTAGATGGGGACAAGGCAGTAATGCAGAGCAAGCAGTGCAACGCAAAGAGCAAAATATTTTCCATAGTTTAAAGAGGTAAATGATTTATAGGTTTATAGCTCTATCAGGAAGTTTAGATGACAGCATAAATCATGAACAGTCATAAGTTTTGTAAGCAGCATTGTGTATGTGGTAATCAGCTCATGATAAACAGGAAAGTTCTGGGTTATAGGTTCAGAATTCCATGAAGCATATGATTATTTTAAAATCATACTGTCAAAATTTTACACTTATGAAAACTTGGGGAGGGGGGAGAGGAGAAAGACTGTAGTACTCACAAACTGCAATGTAGAGCTGATTGAAATATTTTCATTAAAACTTTGTAGAAAGTTAAAGCAAAATAAAAAATTAAATACATTTTCACGTCAACAAACAAATTCAGTTTTGATGAAAAACTGGAAATAAAAAAAATAAATTCCAAGTGTTTAATTTAAAAGCCATACAAAAGATCTCCCAGCCAGCTCTACTGACACGTTCTTTTATTGTAGTTAGACATTTACTCAACATATGGTAAATAAAATTCTGTGACTGTGGCCCCAGTGAAACATGCAGTTAACATTAAGCATGTTAGTGTTTCATTTTAAGTGAAACCTCCACCCATTTCACAGTCCAATTTAACCATTCTCAGATCACCTCTGCAGGAAAGGAAATTAAGAGTATTCCCATTCCTTTGGAAGAGGGAGCAGGGCCTTGCAGAGGCTACTCTCCCTTGCTCTCATGCTGCAACCCCACGATACAGATGGCCCATGTAGTCAAGTCCTTTCGCTTGTTGGATAAGAGTGTAGTTTTCCCAGCACCTCAGAGTTACAAAATTAATTGCCCAGAATAGAGCAATGAAAATGTCTGAGTGTTTCTTAGTGTTGCGGAGGTTTTTATGTGAGTGTGCATATGTGTGTGTCTGTCAATTTCAGACAGCTCGAATCATTATCCAACACAACATAGACAGTGAGCGTGCATGTATGTTGATGGATTTAGATTTCTCTCATCTTCTATGTTTGTGTTACATAATAATAACTTCTATCCTACTGACATCCCCCATTCAATCAGGATATATTCAGGAAATAATGAAGCTCCTTTATGGAACAAGATAACTGAAACAATAGGAGCCACCTTGCAAGAGATAAGCACAAGGGTTGAATTGAAGCTGAACCATGTGGCCCAGGGAGTTTACCTGGAAACTGATATAGCAAACAGAGGCACTGGGACATTGGTTGGTGAAGCTGTGCATATATGTATGGGAAAGAAGGAGAAGAAACAAAGAGAAGGAGTAAAAGAGCCCGGGATCCCTGGTAGCCTGTCCCTGAGAAAAGAGCTAAGAGGTTTTGGATAAAGTGCTGGCGGAAAGAGGCTTGGGGCTGTGGGGAAAGAAGCTGTCTCCTGCTCTTTGATTCCTACTGGGAGTGAAATAGCACTGTCTATGTTCTTTATAAACAAACAGGACTGCAGCAAAAAAAAACTGAATCCAACAATGTCTCCTAATAGAAATAACCCACTACACCCTGAAAGTTGACTAGCAGCTTAGGTCGGGGGAGGGAGAGAGAATGATACTGATAAAACAATCATTAAAATAAACCATATGTGGATAATTTGTGTAGTGGTGCATTTTTCAGAAACATTGTTAAAGTGGCTAATACAATATGTAACTTCATTAGATTGCAACACTGATCATTCAAAAAATGATGAAAAGGTAAAACCTGCAATAAATTTTGAGAGCAAGTGACCAACCAGTTATGTTAAGCAGATGAACTGTAGATTGACTACTTAAGAGACAGGGAATTATGGCAGTTGCTATAATATTTTAATGATGCATAAAATTGTGGTCAGAGATTGACCTACCTACCACTAAGATAGCTATCACTTCTCATTCAAGTCAGATGTAACAAGGAAATTCCATTAACAGACTGTAAAAGGATGCAAAATTTATAAACCTATAGCAAGGAACAAAACAAATCAACAAGTTCACCTTGAGGTTTAGCTAGTGTTCAGTTCTTAAAACAATTTTTAAAAGAGCAAAAAGTAGAAACTTATCCTGAGATCCTAACTCTCATTTTGCTTACTATGCTCAGTTCTTAATTCTGAATGAGTGCAATAGAAGTGTGTCCATGTAAAAACTGAGAAAGGTGAGGAGGACTTGTGGCACCTTAGAGACTAACCAATTTATTTGAGCATAAGCTTTCGTGAGCTACAGCTCACTTCATCGGATGCATACTGTGGAAAAGACAGAAGATGTTTTTATACAAACAAATCATGAAAAAATGGGTGTTAATCACTACAAAAGGTTTTCTCTCCCCCCACCCCACTCTCCTGCTGGTAATAGCTTATGTAAAGTCACCACTCTCCTTACAATGTGTATGATAATCAAGGTGGGCCATTTCCAGAACAAATCCAGGGTTTAACAAGAACATCTGAGGAATGGGGTGTGGGGGGGTGTTAGGAAAACAAGGGGAAATAGGTTACCTTGCATAATGACTTAGCCACTCCCAGTCTCTATTCAAGCCTAAGTTAATTGTATCCAATTTGCAAATTAATTCCAATTCAGTAGTCTCTCGCTGGAGTCTGGATTTGAAGTTTTTCTGTTCTAATATCACAACTTCCATGTCTGTAATCGCGTGACCAGAGAGATTGACTGGTTTATAAATGTTATAATTCTTGACATTTGATTTCTGTCCATTTATTCTTTTACGTAGAGACTGTCTAGTTTGACCAATGTACATGGCAGAGGGGCATTGCTGGCACATGATGACATATATCACATTGGTAGATGTGCAGGTGAACGAGCCTCTGATAGTGTGGCTGATGTGATTAGGCCCTGTGATGATGTCCCCTGGATAGATATGTGGGCACAGTTGGCAACGGGCTTTGTTGCAAGGATAGGTTCCTCGGTTAGTGGTTCTGTTGTGTGGTGTGTGGTTGCTGGTGAATATTCGCTTCAGGTTGGGGGGCTGTCTGTAGGCAAGGACTGGCAAGTCTCCCAAGATTTGTGAGAGTGTTGGGTCATCCTTCAGGATAGGTTGTAGATCCCTGATAATGCGTTGGAGGGGTTTTAGTTGGGGGCTGAAGGTGACGGCTAGTGGCATTCTGTTATTTTCTTTGTTAGGCCTGACCTGTAGTAGGTGACTTCTGGGAACTCTTCTGGCTCTATCAATCTGTTTCTTCACTTCCGCAGGTGGGTATTGTAGTTGTAAGAAAGCTTGATAGAGATCTTGTAGGTGTTTGTCTCTGTCTGAGGGGTTGGAGCAAATGCAGTTGTATCGCAGAGCTTGGCTGTAGACGATGGATCGTGTGGTGTGGTCAGGGTGAAAGCTGGAGGCATGTAGGTAGGAATAGTGGTCAGTAGGTTTCCGGTATAGGGTGGTGTTTATGTGACCATTGTTTATTAGCACGGTAGTGTCCAGGAAGTGGATCGCTTGTGCGGACTGGACCAGGCTGAGGTTGATGGTGGGATGGAAATTGTTGAAATCATGGAGGAATTCCTCAAGTGCTTCTTTTCCATGGGTCCAAATGAGGAAGATGTCATCAATATAGCGAAGTAGAGTAGGGGTGTTAGGGGACGAGAGCTGAGGAAGTGTTGTTCTAAGTCAGCCATAAAAATGTTGGCATACTGTGGGGCCATGCGGGTACCCATAGCAGTGCCGCTGATTTGAAGAAATACATTGTCCCCAAATGTAAAATAGTTATGGGTAAGGACAAAGTCACAAAGTTCAGCCACCAGGTTAGCCGTGACATTATCGGGGATAGTGTTCTGGCCTTTACTAAAACTAGACAAACCATTTACAACACACACTTTGCTTCTCTACAAAAGAAAAAGGACACTAAACTTTCTAAACTACTACATGCCACATGGGGCCACAGCAATGGTTGACTCAACCCACCCAGCAATATTGTTAACCTAACAATATTGTTAACCGTGACAATATTGTCACGGCTAACCTGTCCATTTCCAGCACAAATCCAGGGTTTGTGTGTGGGGGTGGGGTGGGGGGTGGGGAGAAAACCTGGATTTGTGCTGGAAATGGCCCACCTTGATTATCATACACATTGTAAGGAGAGTGATCACTTTACATAAGCTATTACCAGGAGGAGAGTGGGGTGGGGGGAGAGAAATCCTTTTGTAGTGATTAACACCCATTTTTTCATGATTTGTTTGTATAAAAACATCTTCTGTATTTTCCACAGTATGCATCCGATGAAGTGAGCTGTAGCTCACGAAAGCTTATGCTCAAATAAATTGGTTATTTATTTATTTATTGGTTATTTATTCTAAGGTGCCACAAGTACTACTTTTCTTTTTGCGAATACAGACTAACACGGCTGTTACTCTGAAACCTGAGAAAGGTGAGTAAGGACCTAAGAATTTTGCCCCATATATTTCTTTTTAAGTCATAACATCATGAGGACATTATACAGATTTAGAAGTCAGAATGTTGCAAGATAGAAAGAAGCCTTTGGGAACAAATGAGGATATTAGGGGGGAAAGTGAAGGTAGGGGTTAGTTCCAAAAACAAATAGGTTGAAATTCACCACGTGTGGTAATGGATATGGAGGAAGGCCACCAAAACTGGGTTTTTTTCTGCATGCTAGGAGCATGACGGGTAAGTATTTTTATGGAGTCACAATTAGCTGATTTTAGCTGAGAGCCCATTTTAACATTACTAGTGGAAGAAAAGCAAAATTGGCAGTAGTTGACAAAAAAGGAGTTGAACAATCTTCTGAAACATCAGAATAATAAAGTGTTTTGATGCCAAATTTACTGAACCATTTGTTGCCTGATCTACTTATTGTATATTGGCTATACTGATTACTTAAGAATCCCTAACTAATAAATTAGACTTGTGAAATTTGATAGGTTCTAGTCCCAGCATCAGGCATAGCAGCAGTAGAATTACTGTTTGGTTTGGAACCTGTGTATACAGTTGCAACACTCACACTGTAATTTTGAATTTTCAATAGTTTTATTAACATTGTTAGTAAAACCACAAATTCTCCAATCCAAACAAGAATGTAACAGTTGTGCAATATTAATTTGACATCCAACATCATAGGATATGTATACTCACAGACTTCTTGTGGCAACATAGAAGGGGAAAGGCAGGAGGTGGTCCTACCCTGTCTCTGGCTACACCAGCTATATATTATTTGGAAATTTCCTTATGCAACTGGGGATTCCACTTTTATCAAAAGTGGGAATGGGTGCTGGGGATCCAGCCCTAAGGATTCCTTATCTGTCTGTAAATCTAGTCATTCAGAAGCGACACCTAAACTATAGATACTGCTTGGAAGAAGCAATTCTTTCTTAGATTAAAGGTTTGCCTAATTCATGAAATTTCATGTTGGTCAATTCTCATTTTGGTTAAACACAACCAACATTTCTATGTGGTCATATTGTAACTGGCAAAAGAAATATAACATGAAGTTCCTGGTTTTAGGCTGAAATTGATAACTTGCAGCAAATATGAAGCCACTATGGTCTAATGATTAGTAAAAGTGCTGGAAGTCTGGATACTGCACTTGAGTTAGGAGAGACACATAGGACCCAATTCTTTATGGGGCTGAGTATCCTCTCCTCCAGTGGAAATGGAGTGTATTTGTAAGCAAAGTCAGGATGAGCTCCACCCTGACATCTGGTGGTGAGGTGTGGCAAGTTGTGGAAAAGAACTTCAGGGGCTGATCTCATTTGCATAGGCACACTCACCCCGCCTAGCATAAGCCCATAGCTCCCAAATGGTCACTTTGGCTGCTGTAGGATCCCCAGTGTCTCTGTTATTGGGGCAGAAAGAATAAATTGTTATTACCCTGATTATGGGAACTATGCTTGGAACTGTACTGGGCGTTTTGTTATGATGGAGGGACTCGCCATCAACTAAGCAACACTCGCTAGGCAAGGGACATGGGTTCCAAAACTCTGTGAATTGAGAGAGGCTGGGGACAAGTATTTATAGTTGGTGGTATGGGATTTACATGCTAATTGCACTTTCTCCTCTCTCCACTGTGGAATATCAGAGCTAATGTTGATTCCACTAGGAGTCTAGTTACAGGCTGCTGAGCTGAATTCACTTTGGGCTAATGATGCACCAGCACTGAGGCTCCCCTACTACAAGCTGAAATCACAAAAGAGCTAAAAACTGACTAAGAGCTGAAATCACTTAGTGTTCTGTTAAGTAGTGGGGGAGCCTGAAGATATATTGTGGAGCAGTTTGTGAGACAGCTGGAGCGGCTTGTGGACCGGCTGGTGGAGCAGTTCATGGGACGGCGGGAGATGCTTGTGGGACGCAGAGCAGTTTGTGGACTGGCTGGTGGAGCGGAGCGGAGCCCTATGGAGCTGTGGGGCAGTCAGCTTCAGATCACGTAAGGTGCCCCTTACCTCTTCCCCTTCCCCCTGCCCATTTCCACCCAGGTTGGGAGGTAAAACTCTGCAGATAAACTTTCAAACTCTGGGGCTGCCCTGACCAGGGAGAGAGACTTTTGGGCCATTGGACTTTTGGGACTTTGGGTGATTTTGGGTTGCTGGGCTGAAGAACCCAAGGGAAAGGACACGCCCCAATTTGCTTGAGGTGGGTTTTTGCTCATGGGTTGTGTTATGAATCCAGTTGCTGGTGTTTCCCCGACATAATGCCACATTGTTTCTCTCTGTTATTAAAAGGCTTTTTTGCTACACTCAGACTCCATGCTTGTGAGAGGGGAAGTATTGCCTCTTGGAGGTGCCCAGCGGGGGTGGTATATATTTGTCCCAAGTCACTGGGTGGGCGCTCGAACCGGTTTTGCATTGTGTTATTTGAATGGAGCCCCTAATACTGAACCCGGCCCTTGTTGCTGCCAACTCTGATGGGCAGAAGGGTTACACATTTAACATGCAGGATTTTATACAACTGTACCATATTTTTCCTGTTTTGAATACTGGAAATATTGCTTGCACATTCTGCAAACTTTTGATTTTTTCATGTGTTCTATAATTTAAATGCAAGACATTGTTTACATTTAATTTTTCTCTATGTATTTTTCAACTGTCACTTAAAAATACCATACTTTAAAACGTTAATTGAGAACTTTTTTTGCTTACACCATTTTAAAGCAAATTAAATTAAATAAATTGAAATTAAATTAAAATCCCCCCCCCCATTAAACTGGCCATAGTTCTGTAGTTTTATGTCAGACACAAATTCTTTCATTGTGTTAATCCACTCAGTGTCATGCAAGAAGCTAGATCACACATTTGTTCACCACTGAAGTCTAGAGATATTTTGCTATTCATTTCAATGGGAGCAGGAGCAGGGTTTGAATGGATATTGCAAATGAACGTTTTTTTGTATACAAAAAGAAATATTCATCACTATATTCATTATTGGCTATTTAGTATTCTTGATTTATTAGTCTACTCTTCAGAAAATTCTGCTGAGGGACGAAAAAGAAAGTCATACAAAGTTAAGTGAATAAGTACACACCACAAATAAATAAAGTTAAAGGAACAGCTTGTTAACAACTCAGGATAAAGAATGTTCCCTCAAATTTTAAAAGTTGGTGATTGTCAGAAATTAGAATTTTCCACAGAATGGAAATTCCAATGTTTCAAAGTCTGTTTTAATTCTGAATAGCAATGGAAAGCCAAAGTTTCAGTATTTCCCCATGGAATGAAAATTCCAAGAAGTATCAACATTTGTCATTTTGAACTTTATTATTAAAACATACATTAAAAAGTCAAATGTTTCATTTTTATATTATCAAAAGGAGAGTCAAAACAATTTCTCCCCTTCATCAACATTTGATGAAAAATATTCCCACAAAATGTTTTATTTTGAGGAAACTGCATATTTCAATCAGATAGTATTCCGATGAAAGTTTTTTGATAAGCTCTATTAGAAGATTAGATTTTCAGATGTCAGAATCATTCATGAATGATCCAGCAACAGGAAATAAAAAGGCTAAAATGAGTAGATAGAATAACGTGCCTAGATCTATTCTATAGAGTAATTTGATGAGTTATTGGTGCAATATTTTTCTGTTTTAGCAGATTCCTCTGCAGATCTTTTTTTTAATATTCTGGTGAAATTCTGATGCCATTGAAGTTGGTTGGAAGAGTACCATTGTCTTCATATGGGACAGCATTTCACCCTCTGTATTTCCCATGAAGAATTCCTATAGTCTTAGAAGATTTCAAGTCCAGAAGGGACCACTTTTAATCATTTAATTTGACCTTCTGTATTATGGATAGAACATCCCTGAAATAATCCCTAGAGCATATCTTCTAGAAAAAAAAACATCAAATGGTAGCTGCCTGCTGAACATGTAATAGAATCCATACAGCCAATAAGAGATCAACAGTACATACGAGTTAAGAGACTTTTACCTGTGTTTCACAACGTTACCAACATATTTATTTCCAATTTACATTAGTCACACAAATGATCAGGATATTTGCCTTTTATGGCAGATTTTTAGATTATATTTTCCTGTTTGTCAGATGTAGCCATTCAAGATTTTCACTTGAGAATCCACATAGCTACATATAATTAATATATGTTAGAGAAAGAATTAGATGGGTTTTTCAGTATAAATTAATTACATAATAGTAAAGTGAGCTTTTGCATCATTCAAACATTTTCTGAAAGTCCTGGCTTTTATATTCTTCATAACTGAAAGCAAATACTACACAATGCCTTTAACTCAATCTAGCTTTCTCTTGCTGAGAAAGAGTGCTATTTAAATAGTTACCATATCTGCTGTGACACCTTAATGTAAGTTATCATTTTATTTGGAATGATCCCAAAAAGAACAGGAACTGTAAGTCAATAGATATTGGATCTGCATGAGAACGAAAAAGTATCACAAGGTCATATCTACTCTTACACTCTTCCATTAGGACAGTCATGCAGACTGCCCTTCATTTAAGCATCTTTGTTGCTACTTTTAGAAAAACTCCACTAAGTCACCTTTAAAGTTCCCATGATATTCAAGTTTTATAGTTGTGAAAGGTCAGTTGTGTCCCATTGTGCCTGGAATATCTATTTATATTGTGGATTTTATATGTTTTGGTGGGTAAAAATGTAGATGAGTACATCTTGTCTTCTGTGATTATTTCTCTCAACAAATTTTTAGGAAGGACATGTTTTTTGATAGAGTCAGGATTTATATTTCTTCTCTTCAAGAGCACTCTTATTTAAATAAACTGGGTATAATCCAGCTGAAATGTACAATATGTTTATCTCACATTCTATTGATTTAGATGATGTCTGACAGGGATAGGAAGATTGCCATGAAAAGTAATACTTGCTGATTAAATTTAATTATGCTTTAATTTTCTTTACTGTTCGTCAGACACCCTCAGGCATGGAAACCTAGAAATTAAAAGGTATTATATAATGTGGTAAAGTTTGTCAATTTATATTTTGTATCTTTTATATATCCAAATTACTGGATAGATAGATAGACCTAATAGTTAGGTAGAAGATACCACAGGATTTTAGGTGTACAAAGGAGATGTCCTCTGACCATTATCTTTTTTTCTGCAGCTTTAAAAGTATCAGACTTTTGGGACGACTTTAATCTTTATGGACATCACTTGCTGCATATGGGTTCAGAACTATGTGCACACATACTTGCCTGTTGTTCATGGACAATAAGAGATTGTCCCTCAGGACTACTAAATGCTGGTCAGTAGTTTGTAAAGAATCTAGGATATTGTCTTACCAGAAATGTTTGATGGCAACTTTTTGTGGGCAGAAGGAAACCCATTGAGGAGCTTGCTTCCACCAAGGCATCCCAGATTGTTTAGGATGCATGCCCATTTCAATGTACTAGATTTGACATAGGCAAATTTTTACTGGTAAGAAGTAGAGTCTGAGACAATAATATGTTGAATTAATGCAAAGACAGACTCATTGCACTAATCAACTAGTTAGTATATCACAATAAAAGGCAGCAGTAGCTGGTAGTAGTTCAAATAGGATGAAGGGACAAAAAAATCTAGCACCCATGCTTAGTACACAGTTAAGCTTTGTAATAATTTAGAGACAAATTTGCTTCACACATTATACTGCTACCAAGTCTATTTTCCCCCCCCAAAAAATCAATGCAGGACTTTGATCAGTCCGCACAACTATTACATTTGAATATTTTGCTATTTATGTCACACTGCTTCATCATAATGTTCATATTTTCTAAACTATTTTTACACATCCTTTCAGAATTCCACTGGTCCACTCACCGGGGACAAGTCTTGGCAGGCAAATAAAATTTCTGTACTTCTTATCAGCATTACCTTACGGTAAGGATTGACTGATTTGTGCCTGTATGTGTAAGTTCTCATGTTAACTTTGTAAAACTGCTTTATTGACATTGAACTCTTTTAAGTCTCTTTGCATAATCTCCCTAAGTTCTAGTTAAACCTGTTCCAGTGAGGTTCTATTTGCAGCTATGCTTGCCAAAACCAAACATCAATCATTTCTCCATGTAGTAATTTCTAGAGTTTGCTGTTTTCTTTACTTATCTTTGCTTAGGGCTAGGTCAAGTAATGATATGCATACAAGTAATGATACACAAGACCAAAGAATAGCTAAGAGAAAACACTCGTTTAGTCTTCTCCAGAGTGCTCTGTTTAGCAATAATGTCTGTGTGTAGAAGCATTGCAAGCACAGCACTGAAAAGGGAAAGCATATCGCAAAGCCTTATTATAGTTAGTAAGGCAATTACAAAAAATATTAAGGTCAGGTAGTTTTGCAAGACATGTTCATTAAAATGCCAGAAATTATACTACCTTGCAAAATATAGGTCTCCCACAAAGCAGAAAAAACAGGCTAACTAGAATCAAAGCCAAATGGTAGAGAAGTCACAGCAATGACAAATCACAATACTATGAAACCTGCTTATGTGAAATTACCATGAAAACATTCAGTTAACTCCAATATATTCTGCAGCCTTTGTTTCTCCTATAAAGGCAAATCTCATTCCAAGACCAGAATCTAAGAATCAGGTTGCAACGTTGTAGCAGAGCCATTGAGGAGAGGAGAGCAGCCTGTGCTTCCACAAAGATGGTGAGCTAATAGTCCTGCCCTTAAATCCTTGTTCACATTGCATCATAGAAAGACCTATGCATTCCAGGACATCCTAAAGGGCTGCACACTCCACAGAGGCTATCTGAGTCCATGCTTACTGTGCAACAGAACCACAGCAGTTCTGTTTCATACAATGGGGGTGGGTCTAGATTCCCCACCCGCAGAGACACTTGGCTGTTCCCAATTTTCAGGGCCTTTGCTGGGAATGGCAAAATAAGACCCACAACGACCTATATCGTTTTGGGTAGTGAAATAAATGCAATCAAAAGTGCAGTGATTGTCTTTAAGTCACAAAATATTTAAAGTTCCCTTTACAAATTTGTGTGGATTCCACACCATGCGCTCCATCCTCTGACAGTCAGCCGATCTACAATTAATTGTAATATTGAGTACATATGTTAGAGGAGTCTTCAAATTCCATCTGCCCTGGAAGAAGGGAGGACATCGTTTTATTGGACTGTATTATTCAGTTGAAAAATCATCTGCAAGAGGTGAAGTTTAAAATCTGTAGAACTGTAACACAGTTAGAATGTAGATTAATGTTGTCACTGGCTGATGCTGTGCCTTGGATTAGATCATTAAAATGTTTTACTTTATGGCTTCCTGAAAAAAAAAAACAACTGCATAAACCCCTGCTTATTTAAAGTGCTGAAGCTAGAATTTAACTCACTCCAAGCAACTCAGTATGTCACTCCAGTCATGAAAGTGATTCATTTTACAGCTACTTGTGAAATATCTGATTAATTTCAAAATTGCTCCAATGAATAAAGGCAATACACTGTTTTGGATTTAACACTGGAAGAACCAAAATGCAGAATAACATAAACAATAAAAGACTTCCTCCATATGTGCCCCCATCTGAAGCCCAGAGGCAACCATTCTTGAGTTTTATTTAAGGAGACCCTCATTTCATCTCACAACCCTTACCTACCTTCCTCACTACCACACATTAAACAACATGTACAGTGGCCACCTTTCTGGGTATCCTTCTGTACAGTTCTGTGCATTGAGAGATATCCCTGCTTTGTGATCCAGATTACATGACAGAGTGGAAAATCTTGCGCTCTTGTTTCCCTAGCCCAACTGAAATAAATTCTACAGCACAGTTAAAAGGAAGGTCCAGAGTACAATTTGTCGGGACCCAACAGGAAGGAAAAAGAAGTTGTGAAAAGGTGGTTGTGTAGTTGCAAAGGGCCTAAGGAATTTAGTTTTGGCTGAAAGATCCAGAGGAGGTTAGGAGGTTCACATAGGTTTAGACCTAAAGTTTTTGTTTGGTTGGTTGGTTATTTTATACTTGGGTGCCTACAGAGAGGCATGTACTATCTATATTTAGGTACTAGAATCAGAGACGGTAAAAAGTAATTATTTTAAAATATAAATGAAAAAAAATAGATTTTTAAATTTAAATTGGATTATTTTGATTTAAGTAAAATGCAAGTTTACTTTTACAATTAAACTGATTTAATATAAAACTGGAAATTGACAACCTATGTTAAAGGCCTAAACTTACTATATGAACAAAAATCAGGTGTGAGATGAGATCTACCACTTCTAAAATCTTGATTGACACAGTGACTCAAAACAATCAGTTAATTCACTAACACAGAACTTCCTTTATTTAATAAATTAGTTAGGTTTAAAATCAAAACATGTTTTGGTAAGATGAAAGAAAGTTTATCAAAAAGTTTATGAATCCAGAACATTTAAGATAGATTTAACCAAAACAATAAAATTCTGTTTGTTATATTTGGACACAGCAGTGAAAAAGATAGACAGAGGGGGATCTGATTTGAATATAGCTATCTGCTTTGGTGACTGATGTTCTGATAGCAAAACAGAAAGCAAACAAAAGTGAAGGTCAGCACTGGGAATGGTGAGTACAGAATGCACATCATTTAAAGGAAAATTACATCATATTTTCCACTCTTTCTCTCTCTATAGATATCTTTTTCACATTATCATTTACATGGCTAACATAAAGCATTATATAACCTAACTTAAAGCTGCATGTGGACTACTGCAGACTCTTAAGGGACAAGGGATTTTTTCTGCCCTGTTCTAGCAACTTACTAGTTAAACAATTTATAAGTTTAAGCTTAAGCATAGCACTGATTTTCTCACTCTCTTTGGATAGCATGGTGATGGTGGTGAAGTATTGTCCTGAACAACAGGAGCAGTTGGTGGTAAGGAATCAGCTGGATCTGGAACCAAAGTTTCTTCCAAGAAGCCAACGGAATTAGGAGTTGTAATGGAAGAAGGCTTGATTAGAGGTAGAGAAAGTCCTACTGGAATATCCCCGGACATTGCTACTTGTCAAGGCTGCAACCAGTCTATATGTTGTTTCCATAAAGTAGTGTTGGATAGTTTGACAATGAGCAAAACAATCTGTATTTGACAAGTTCTCCAGGTACTTATTTCAATCCACAATCATAGTTGCAAGTCCACACTAAATTTCCTATTTGAAAAAAAAAATGGTGATGAGTCTCACATTGTCAATCAGTTTGGCTTGGGATTTGGCTACATGTGAAGCAACATGAAAAGGTAACAGGTCCAAACAGGTCCTTAAAGATTGCTTCATAAAAAGAGATGCAGGGGACTCCTGGGTAATAACACATGGTGTGTTCCTTTAGACAAGCAAGAAATTGTCCAGTTTCTGCTGGTGATTCAATAGAGAGATGCTAGCTCTTAAGCCATACTTAAGCGTATCTAATAAAGTGTTCCACTAATCTGTTTGTAGTCCGCGTCAACCAACAAGATAAAATGTCTTCCAGACAGATAGGTTGTAAACTTCTGAATCCCAAAAGTAATGCTAAAAGCTTCTTACTCTATCTGTGCATAGTTCTTCTCAGAGTGGGTGAGTGTTCATGACTTGAAGGCAATTGGTTTCTTCATGCCATCAGGAAGAATGTGAGAAAGAATTGCACCCACTGTTTCCAACAGTTTCTTTGCTTCCTGAAATGCGTACTCACATTCTTTACTCCTTTCCACTCGAGAAAGTAGTAGTTCGATTTCTGTGAGTGGAGATCTTTGTCAATGGGAAGGGATGGCAGGCTTTTCATTGCACAATACTAGATCAGTTTGGGAGTGAGACCCAAAAGAAAAGGGAAAGAGTCCTATAGAATAACTATTTCTTAGAGAAACAAAAAAGGAGTCTGGTGACACCTTAAAGATTAACAGATTTATTTGGGCATAAGGTATCGTGGGTTAAAAAAAAACCACTTCTTCAGATGCAAGAAGAGTTTTCTTCGAGGTTTTCCAGTGTTGGCAAAGTTCCTCATTTTAAGGAATATTCATGTGAATAATCTGAAATCTTAAATCACCATTTTTAAGAGGTGTATTGAATGCAAAAAAAAATATGACTTAATAGGTTTTGGAATAGGGTTGTCAACTTTCTAATCACACAAAACCAAACACCCCTGCCCCATCTTCTGCCCTGCCCTTTCTCTGGAACCCCTCCCATGCACTGCCCCTTCTCTGAGGCCCTGCCCCCTGCTTGCTCCATCCCCCCTTCCTCTGTCGCTCACTTTTCATCACCCTCATTCACTTTCACTAGGCTGGGGAGGGGGTTGGGGTACAGGAAGAGATATGGGCTCTGAGCTGGGGGAGCAGGCTATGGGGTGGGGCTGAGGGTTTGGGATTGCAGAAGAGGGTGTGGGCTCTGGGATGGGGCTGGGGATGAGGAGTTTGGGGTTCAGGAGGGGGCTTCGGGTTGAGCCAGGGGCTTGGTGTGCAGGAGAGGGTGCAGGGACCTAGAGGCACTTACTGCAACTCCAAGGAAGCGGCCACCAGGTCTCTGCAGCCTCTAGGTGCATGGGCTGCCAGATGTCTCTGAGAGGTGCATGCTGCCTTTGTGCCCACTGGCGCTGCTCCCTGCACCACCCATTGGTTACAGTTCCTGGCCAATGGGAGCTGCTGAGCTGGCACTGGGGGCAGGGAAGTGCACAGAGCCTCCCAGTCCCTGGCCACCCCAGTGCCTAGGGGCCACAGGGACCTGGTGGCTGCTTCCAGGGGCAGTGCAGAGCCAGGGCAGGTAGGGAGCCTGCCTTAGCCCCAGGCCCCCGCTGCTCTGCTGACTGGACTTTTAATGGCTCCATCAGCGGTGCCAACCAGAGCTCCCAGGGTCCCTTTTTGACCAAGTGTTTGGGTCGAAAATTGGAGTCCTGGCAACTCTATTTTGGAAAGGTGATAAAGGATTCTATTCAAATGGTCCTCAATGAACCCTCTTGGAGTAGGGAAATGTTATCTGCTCAAATCTTCTGAAACAGCTATTAGTAATTGAAAAGAGGAGCCTTCATCAAATGAGCATGTAAACCCCACAGACCAGCTGCATACTGATCCAGTCAATCCTAAGGACAATCAGCCCAGTGCCTAAAGGGAAAAGATTTAAGCTATGTCTACATATGTATACACCTTTTAGTGACACAGCTGTGCCAATACAGCTGCGCTGAGCTCTCCTGACGACAAAGTGCAGTTCACACCAGCACTTTTCATCGGCAAAACTTGTCGTTAGGGGGGAGTGTTTTTTTAACAAGTGTTGTCATTCAGGTTCTAGGGTGGACAAAGCCTAAATGTGTCATCTCCACAGTGAGGTGGAACCAGAGTTGTGTTACATGGTTGCTCTGACATAAGCAATGAGCTCTCCAGCCCTACAGATGTGCTGGCCTCTCTCTCCTTCCTGTATAAACCCTAGGAGTTACTGTATACCTTGGACTGCAACAATTTCAGCATCACTCCCAGGTAATGGGCAGGTGGTAGGAGTGGATATGATCCAAGACTATTCTCCACAAAAGAGATGTGGGACCTAAGGTGTGGAATGTTATTGTAGGTCTCATCGCTATTCCCTCCTCTGACCCAAAGAACTCTCTCTCTCTCTCTCTCTTTCTGATTTCCAGGGTGGAGGGCTCTTCATCCCAATGAACTTTTGTCAGCCTGTGTCTCAAAGTGATCAACCAGTGAAAGTCATTTCCAGCTTTCTTACCCAATTATTCTCTCTGACTCACTGTCAGTTTTGTCCTTGCCTGATTGTTTTTTCACACTTTAACATTTGGGATGTATAGTCAGTGCTTCCCCTGACTTCATCTCTTGTCCAGTTTCCATACATATCTATTTGGGGCTGGATGAAATCTTTGATTCAGTGTATGAGAATGGGGTGTTATTGAGTAGCACTTTAAATATTAAACACCTATCTCAGCATGTACACCTAACATATGAAACATATACCCAAAAGCCATATAAGCAACAGAGACAGAGGAATCCCAAATGAGGTGTGCAGCTTCTGTAGGCTGTATGTGAGGTATACTGATGGAGACAAGATCTGGCCTTCAAAATGGAAAGACCATCTCTGACATAGTATCAAATGAATTGTTCTTGAAAATTATTTCTCACTGCTTTTGGAGGATTGGCAGTTCAGAAAACACTTGGAAGCATCCCACTTCTTTTTTTTTTTTTTTGGAAAGACATTGCATTTTTGACTTTTTTCACAGCAAATAGTTTCATACAGTAAGACAATGAAAATTATGTAGACTTCCCCATCCTGTATAATTAGTCTAATAGCTAAGGTGATGACAATGTCAATTAATGTATGTAGCTTTTAATGTGATAATCTTTGTCTATATTGTCATAGTTATGGATTGAAATATTTTTAAGAAGTTAAAAATGGCATTAATTCCAGGTAATGTGCCAAATAAATCCCTGATGGAATGCTCTAAGCTTCAGTTGAATTACCCAAGGGATTAATTTGAGTCAGTCTACAGATATTGGAAATGATGTGGAACCAGAAATAAAGTAAAAAGCAATTCAATCAGTAATGAGGTAGAGTTTCTGACTTTCCAGCGATGGATTCCAATGTGTCTATCCAGCTTGAGAGGATCTGAAAGCCTGTACTTCCTTTTAAAAAATTTAAAACAAAGCGTTAAACTTCTCTTGTAATAAAAAGCCTTGCTGATAGCAGTATTGCCAACCAAAAGCATTCAAAAGTCATGCTACAAATCATGATTTTAAACAAAATACATTTGGATTTGCTTTAGTTAGTGGACTTCTGAGATTTTGGGCATTTTAACATTCATGATTTCAGACTCTTTTCTGCAACTGTGAAGTCTAGAGTCTTGCTTCTACGTTTTAAAGCTGAGATTCTCATGTCATCTTATCATCTCAGGAGCTGAGTTCTTAAGAAATAAAAACTGTTTGTGTGAATTGGTTGGTCCAAATTGTCATAGCTCCATTGATGTCACTGTAGCTATGACAACTTACACCGGCTGGCTGAAGATCCATCCCCATTGACTGTGAGACTAGCAATACAGCACTAACAGTTTTGTTCTACTTTCCATGAACTACCTAAAATGTACAGCGAGCTGTGGATTCCATAGCAAATGTCAGACTTAAAGAATCTGAAGAAAAATGTGCCTTCTGTATGCTAAGGCTTTTGTCCAGAGGCACTTTGAAGCACTTTACAGGAATAACATCTAGAATACTTCTACTTTAATGTTTTACAGCATGTAAAAGCACAGTTCATACAGATCTGCGTGGTATATGGCTTGGGCCTGTAAAGATGAAGTACATATCAAAAGAGTTGAAGGTATGTTTTGACTCAAAGGCATTAACTAAATCACAGAACCACATCTCCTCCCTCTTTCTCTTTCCGGTGCATTAAGAGGAAAAATAATTAAGCTTAGGTGCCTAAAATCAGACCTTTTATTTTCATATTTTTTTCCTGCTAATGAAGTGGAGCTGTCTGTGTCAGCATTTCAGAATACCAAGCCAAAGTGCTAGTCAGGGTGAACTGATTTATTTTAATCATGATGTAAATCAGCAAGCAGAACATCTTGAATTAAATAATCAATTTTAATAGTGTTTTGCATTTGTACTTTTGTTATTTTCCTAAAGAAAGGTTGATTTTGCATTGTAGGGTTAATCATTAAAACAAGTTGATTTGCAATTAAATATGGTGCTGCTTTTTGCTAACCAGGAGAATACTCTATATCTATATACATTTATTTCAGTAATTAAATAGCTTAACTTACATTATTCAGATTCTTAATATTTACATGTGGGGGGGGGGGAACGTCTCAGAGTTCAGGCTGCAGTCCAAGCTTGAATGTCTACATTGCAATTAAACAGCCCTTTAAGCCAAATCTCCTTAGCCAAAGTCAGCTGGCCCGTACCAGCCACAGGTCTCTAATTGCAGTGCAGACATACCCTTAGTGAAGGACAGTGTTTCAGTAAATTGGATTTGCTCAATGCATACCTACAAATGGAGACTGGCATCTCACAAATATCTCACAAGCAACACACAAAAAAGCCGGTTTTGTTATAACAGGTTGCCTTTTGGTATCTCATCAGTACCTGCCCTGTTCCAGAACACCATGGATGAGTTCCTGAAGGGACTGAACTTAGTTTAAAAGTATTTGGATGACCTCCTTGTTACTGGAAAGGATCAAGAGAACCATCTTTGAAATTTGGACACTGCCTTACAACTCGTGAAAGACCATGGATGGAGAGCACATTGAGAAAAATATGAGTTTTTCAAACCTTCATCTGAATACCTTGGAAATGTAATTGATTCCAAAGGCCAAAGGAAATCACCAGAAAAAGAGACGGTGATTCTTCAAAAACCACCATGAATGAATGTGTAACAGTTATGTTCATTCTTAGCACTGGTTAACTACTATCATAAATTTCTGCCTAATCTGGCAACAGCATTGGCACCATTACATGAAATATTACAAGCAAAAAAATAAAATGAGAAATATTATTAAGTCAAGTTTTTGCTTTCAATATACCTCTTTAAAATGATGATTTAAGACTTCAAATGGATATTCCGTCAAAAGAGGAATTTTGCCAAATTTGGAAAACCTTTAAGAAATAGTTGTTTGTGTAGGGCCCACAGTGTGTTTCTTCTGGGCCCACAGTGTGTCCCCAGCTTCTCACTCCCCAAACTATTCAATACTGTGCAATGAAAAGCTTGCGGGCCTCTCCAAATGACAAAGTTCTCCACCCACAAAAATTAAACTGCCACTCTTTTGAATTAGAAAACCTTCTTGATCTATCTATGGCAACTGCCTTCTCACAGCTTCAGAAACTGTCCTGTCATCGTAAACATGAAGCCTTGCTCTACATTAAGGAATTACATGCTTCGGTGCCAACTCCGTGGGTACTCCTGGGCTGGAGCACCCACAGGGAAAAATTGGTAGGTGCTCTGCACCCACCAGCAGCCAAGCTCCCCACCCCCTGGCCTCAGCTCACCTCAGCTCGCCTCCTCCTCCTCCCCTGAGTGCGCCAGGTCCCTGCTTCTCCTCCCAGTGCTCGCTGTTTTGCGGCATAACAAGCTGTGGGAGGGAAGGGGGAGAAGCAGGAATGCAACACACTCAGGGGAGGAGGTAGCGAAGAGGTGGGGCAGGGTGGGGATTTGGGGAAGGCGTTGGAATGGAGGCAGGGCAGGGGTGAAGTCGGGCCCTGGGTGGGGGGGTTGAGCACCCAGCGGCGCCAGGAGAAGTTGGCACCTATGATTACATGTTCCACCATTCTTATCACCAGTTCAGCTGAGCCAGTCATAGCATTGACATAAATGATGATGTAGCAGATTTAACTGACAGTGATAAAAAACACTAAAAGCCACCTATGCCATATCTAAAGTAGGGCTCTCACTGGTGGGTGCTTAGATAAACTAGTGATAGGGGGAGGGCTTGTTGTTTTTGTTTTTGTAAAGTTGCCTGGAGTAGACATCTTTTAAAAGAAAGTGGTAGAATAATTGATTGGACTAGGGGGTTGGTGAATTTGAAAAAAAAAAAAAGTGTGTGAGTCATAATCCTGTTAAGTGTTACAGGTCCTCTAAATTTGGGCAATAAACTTTGAGAAATGATTTTTGTTAGGAGTCTATGTTAACTCCCTACCTTCCCTGCTTTGCATCCTCTTCTGTTCTATAGTAACTGTCTGGCATACTCTTGGGAAAGTAGTCTGTAAATAAGATGCAAATTGAAATGGCCATGTAATAGTTCTACAAATATTTTAGAAAAGTCATTTTAACATAGGAACCCCAATAACCCGTTTTTATATTACCACTGCCAGGGATCACTATAAGGAATGGATTATGAAATAAGTTTTATGGCCCTAAAGAAAACAATGTGAGAGCAATGCTTTCAGGTCCTGAGAAGTCAGCATCTGGAGTTGTTTTATTAAAGCAGTGACACTAACACTCCACCCAAATGACTGATTTCAAAACCTGAAGATAAATAACAATACTCATTTTATTTAAGGCAGTAAATACATTTTATACTTTAATTTTATATGTCGGAGCTGGATGTATTTATATTAATAAACCCATATATAGATAAAGATGAATAATTTCAGCATAATTTATGCTTCGTAATATATCCAAGGTATGGTACTAGGTAATCATAATGCAAATCCCACCATGCCTTGGTGAATAATTCTAATACTTCAAATGAGTTATAGATATTGAATATTAAAGTCCATTATTAATCCATATCCCAGAGACAGTGTAAACTGCCAGTATTCCCTACTTTAGTTATTTCATCTCAAAGTGATCATTTTTTTTTTAGTTCATACAGGATTATCAATTGTAGTAATGTCTACCTATAATGCTTTGGAACACATATCCTTTGGTGCTTAGTTTTTAGGGTGATGGATATCCTAGACTTGGTCTTACACTTAAAATTTAGGTCTACGTAGCTACATCACTCAGAGGTATAAAAAATCCATACCACTGAGTGCTGTAGCTATGTTGATTTAAACCATTGGTGTAGATGAGGCCAGGTTGAAAAAAAAAATGTTTCTGTTGACCTAGCTACTGTCATTTGGGGAGGAAGAGTTGCTACAAAAATGGGGAAACCCATTCCATTGCTGTACGGTGCTTCTGCACTACAGCACAACAATGGCATAGCTATGGCACCAAAGCTGTGCCACTGTAGTACCCACAGTGTAGTATGGCCCTAGACACACTATACATTATATACCATGTCATTCGTTCAGAAGAGTGTGTGGTAAAGACCCCAGTTCAGCAAAGGATTTTAATGTGCTTAAATCTTACTGACTTCCATGGGATTACTCAACTATTTTTTAAATACACAGTTTAGTGAGCTACTGAATTGGAGCCTAGTTAATGAATCCTTAGAACATATCTAGTACTATTATCAGATATTAATCCTGTATCATCCCACATAATACAGATGGGAAACCCCAGACAGGTTAAGTGACATGACCATTGTCTGTGTGAGTTGATAGTGGAATCATGATTAGAACTGCCAAAACTGCAGTCATTCATCCAGAACATACTTCCATCCAATGACAAAATAAACAGAATAATGAAATCCTCGAGACCACTTTTCCCATCATGGTTTTGCACTCTGCTTGCATTTGTAAAGACATCTGCTGGTAAATTTATAGTAATGCATACCACAACATTATTGTGTTTGTCCTCTTAGAAAACAGAAGACAGCTTTCCCTGCCAGTTAGTCCTTTTTTGTGTACTTGTTCCCTGCTTCTAAGAGATAGACGCTGTTTTTATTATTAATAATAATAATAATAATTATTATCCTCTGTTGTCATCAGGGAAACTGGGTAAATAATGGATTTTTTGGTTTGCTGGTAATTACAAAAAATTGAAAACAATAGTTTTGGGTTATGTGGAACATTTTGTTAGGCCTAAACTATTTTTGTGTGAATTTTTCATGTCTTTAAATTTCTAAATAAAATTAATGGGAATTTTGAAATAAAAATATTGATTCTTTTTTTTATTTGAAATTATTTGGTTTGTTTTTCTGTTTTTTTTTTTTAATACGTATTTCTCATCTGAACAATTTGACAAAATCTTCACAAATTCATGGAGTGTTTTTGTGTTTCCAAATTGTATTTCTTATCCAAAAAGTTTCAGTCAAAGATTTCATCCAGGTCTAGACGCCAATATCAATGATTCAGTTATAGCAACATAATTATGTTAATTGGGTTAGTTCTCCCTCTAAGTGGTTCTTACCAAATAGTACTTTCGCACACATAGTAGCTGCCTGTGATTATATGGGATGATTGTTGATATGGGATTCATGATATCAAATGTTGTTGGATAACTCAAAAACCCAAGCTTGCTTCTACTGCAGTTCTTGGGCTGCATCCAGATTCTAAGAACAAAAAATAAGCCAACATTAGAGCTTGTTGAAAAATCATTTAATAGGATTCCCTTCCCTCATAGAATAGTGGGGCAGTTGCTTCTGTCATTACAAACTCTATCTAAGCTTATCTTTTCATGCTGACCTAAGGACTCTCAGGTGCTGCCTTTAAGTTTATGAATAATGTTATCTTGTTTTGAAAAGGCTATGCTTACTGCAAATACTTACTGAATACTTTGCTCTCTGAAGAGGTAGAAGTCTCCACAGAAATCTGAGCTCATTTGGTCCTCCAGTGAAGCACAAGATGAAAAACAGGGGGTGCTGAAACTGAAGCTGAAGTGTCATGATCATGTAAATGACCCTTGTGAAAAGCTTCTAGATCTAGCCAGCTAGGGGTACTCCCAAGAGTCTACATAAAGGCCCACACATAATTGCGGAGATGAAAGAAGAAGGGGACATGCATCAGGGCCCTAATTGTGCCCTGGGTGATCGCTACTTCCCACCACCTAACAAGATGTAATGAGGCTGAGTAGTGCCCATATAAGAGACATTAAAACTACTAATTATTCCTCAAAAAAGGTTTTTAATGATTTCCAGCTATAAAAGTAACACAGACAAAACAAGAAAAAAAGATTAAAGTCCAGCACTGTATAAGGATTAATATAAATGGCAAGTTATACTGAAGACAAGCACGAATACATGTAAAGTTATTCATCAACTACCTAGTGCTATTTTTAACACTATAGTATCGATACAAACTTGAGATCAATTCAGCTTGAGCAACCAGACTTCTTTACTCCATTTGTCCAAAAATACATTACCCTTCAGTCAGCCGTTTTCTGCACTGGCCAGATACAGACAGTCAAGAAGTACATGTCCCTTCGGTTCAGGGGGTGTGGGTCAGGTTTCCCGATGAAAGAGGGGTCCTCTTATGATCAGACACACACACACACACACACACCTTAGTCCTGTGTCTTCAGGTACTTTTTATCTTATCTGTCAGCTGTGTTTTAAAACAGACCAAACAATCAGGGTGGACCAAATTCTTAGTGTGGTTAGTGTGGTTACTTTGATATTATGAACTGTGCGTGTGTGCATAGTTTATCTTCATGTAGCCAATTATGTCAAATGTGGTTGCTTTAATATTATAAGCTATGCTCGGGTCCATAGTTTATCTTCACACATATGAGCCAGCCTAAAGTGTTATCTGGTTGCAGCGTATCCTGACCTCAAGTTTCAGTTTAATTTTGCAGAGCTTGCTTTTTGAAACTTCTGGAAGTTTGGGGTCTAACATTGACAATACCTTTGTTCATTTTTAGTTTAACAATACTTTTGTTTATATTAATCACAATAATGAAGCCCAGTAGATCCATGACAGTACCTTACTTCACAAGGAGGTTCATCTGAGTGGGTCTGCTTGAAGAATAAGGGCTTATCTACATTGTACCACAGTTTGGATGAGGGGGGTATGAATTGCAGTGCACACAAAAGTACTGTGCTGGAACTCCCCCATGTGGAGGTTGTAGGAGCAAAACAAAGGTTTCTAGTTTGTGTTAATATAATCCTCTTTAAACAAGACTATATTAATGCAACCTAGGAATTTTTTAATTCATGCCCCTAGCATCCACAAAGGGGAGTTACAGAGTGGTACTTCAGTGTACATTGCTATTCACACCCCTGTAGTCTGAATTGCAGGGCAGTGTAGACATGACCTAAGGTAGCTTTCACTTGAATAATTGTGGCAAACACAGCCATTAGTAAATAAAGGAACTACTTACCTGACCTTAGTGGTACAACTGACTTTCATGGCTCTGCATGCACCAAGTTTCAAAAAACAGGTTTCAGATACTCAATTTTAGTCACCTGAGACCACTTTCAAACTTGTAAGATGTTAGTTTTACATTTTATATAAATTTTCAGTAAAGATACTTCAAGTGGAAGGTCACCACCTGGGGAAGATTTGAGGAAGCAAACAGCATTTGCAATAGATGAGACATATCCACCTCAGTAGAGAGATGCTTCTGAAGAACTTTTTTTGCTCTTGGACTGATCCATATAATGCCAAATGGTTTGTAGATTTACAGAAAGAAAGTTCAGGTCCGGGGATAGCCACATTCTCATACAAAGGTTCCCCTTTGCCTTCCGTCGGTGGAGATTGGCTATCTCCCTGGCCCTCTCTGTGGTATGGATTCCTTTCCATTTCAAAATCCAAAGCGTTTACTCATCCACCCCCCCTCCCCAACCATGATATCAAATTCTGAATGCGGCCTTCAGGGATAGCTGTGAGCAGGACAATCCCTGTCAACTCCTATAAAAGACCTACTACTCCGAAGCTGAAGGGACCTTGGAGCTAACGTATAGGAGCATGCCTCTGTGGACTGCCTGATGTTCCTATGTCTTGAGGATCCTCGGGTGTTTGGAGGTAAATATCAATTCTCCGGCTGTTTTTCTCTGAAAAAAGAAACAAGCTACCTCTGATAATGGGAGAACCATTCAAAATATTTTTGGTCAGTGCAGATTTGTATAAGTTTCTAGCTCCCAAAACAGCAGTAGTTTGTGAAGGTATGACAAAGAGATCCATTTGTGGTTCACTACTCAGTGTCAGCAGCACTTGTAAGGCCTGAAATGCTCACTACACCTTAAACGCTGCTGTCATAATCTGTATAAAAAAGATGGTATGGAAGATATCATTGGGAAACAAACAACTCACTGATTATTAATATTACTGTATGATGTATGCACAGGGTGTATACAAAATGTTATGAATATGTGCTAGAATTATATTCTTAAATATGTTTGGCAAGCAATGCATAAGCACTGTCTGCTTTAGACAAAGAACTGTAGATTTAAATCAGTTTACATACAAGCAGTAAAGAGCACCATCAAACTAGCAAGAGTGGAGGAGATTTCAAGAAACAGAACAATTTACATTTTAGCAAACACCAGTGGGAAGAAAGCGTGGAGCTTCCTTCACTACCAGACTCTATGTTGCTTTCCTCACAGATAGAAAAACTTTACTTTGAGGGGTAACTTTCAGAAGAATCCATTTGAATGGTTTACTGGTCTATAAAGAGAGGGAAGGGGTAGCTGAACTTCAAGTGATAAACAATTGAATCAACTGATTGTATACAATATACTGTGTTATTAAAGCTAATGACACACTGGTGATTAATGTCATTTATTAACACTATATTAGGACATATAGATACTTCATGATATTATCCTCTGAAACCTGTGATCGAAAAGGGAGAAAAATGTCTCTGCCAGAAGGAGAGAATGTCTCAACTACCTACTTGTCTCTTATCTAAATTAGAACAATCAAAACAATGGAAACCCTATTCACATATGGGGGATGGGAAGCCCACAGGAAGGAAAAACATCCTGTGGCCTTTCCTCCTCTTGAAATAAAGTCATTGAATTTTGGCAGATATAAGCAAAGAGAAAAGCCATCTTTGGCATCTACCACTAGTTGGGCAAAAGAGGCCAGACCTCTTGCAAGCTGAGAAAGATAAGTCCTTCAACCAAAAGGGGTTTGAAGTCTTTGGAAATAGGTGAGAAATCTGCTTAGGCAAAGACCTATCTCCAGGAAAACAAGAGAAACCAGCATCTTGTATTTCTGTGGAAGCCCCTAACTGAGGATAGTCAGCAATGGCTGGGAAGAACAACGTGCGAGATAAGCAAACTTGAACAATGTCTGAACCTTGCTAGATTAAGTTTTAGCCCTTTAGAATGTGTGCTTTCACTTTTATTCAGTTGTAACCCTTGCTAACTTTATTCCTTTTTATTGGCATCACCTAACCTATTCTCTGTTGTTAATAAATTTGTTTTATTTTTACTACTAGGGAAGGGTGTATTTACCACAGTTAATAAGTTAATAAGCTGTGATGTGCTTTTATCACTTTAAAGGAACAAACTAATATTTTTCCTCAAACTGTCCAGGAGATGGCTAGACATTGCCAAGTACACAGGTTGGGGAACATTTGGGACTAGGCTTGTGCTGGGAACACCTTGCTGATTGTAACCGAGGTTAGTGGAAACCAGGGTGGAGCTGTGGGCTGTAGAGAGGCTTCAGGGGTCAGAGCTGCTGTATGGACACTAAGGGAATGACCGACATGCCTATATGCTAGCTGTGAACACCCCAGGCGAGGAGCTACAGCAGCAAAGCATTATAGGACACTCAGGGTTGCAGGGCAAGTGGTGACATAACCCCTTACTGAACCTAGGGTGACCGGATAGTAAGTATGAAAAATCAGGAGAGGGGATGGGGGGAAAGGAGATAATAGGCACCTATATAAGATAAATCCCCAAATACTATAAAATCGGGACATCTGGTCACCCTAACTGAACCCCAAGTCCCATAGAGAACATAATGGAGGCCAAAGCTATTAAAACATATTTTAACAAGAATATCAATATTCTTCAAACTTTCCACCTGTGGATCCCTGCCAATGGCTACCTTCAATGAAAAAAATTAGACTTTCAGTGTTAAGTCATTCTAATCTGTACAATCAGCACTTTTCCTTGGGCAAAAGAATTAAAAAGCTGTTACTTTAGGTAATATGGTCAGATCCATTATCCTATGATACTACCAGGGAGGGTGGTTTTGATTTCAGATCTAAATGTTAGCCACTGGAATAGTACCAGTCTCACAATCTCAAAAGTGAGCCTACCCTCCCTTAGCTGTAGGCTTATCACACACACTTCCAAAGGACTGTCTTGTATGGAAAATGTGTTTTGAGGCAATAAAAATTGATTATGCACTGAATCACTGCTGTTACTTCTCTTTTGTCATGCAGAACTGTTTTCCCAGCCTAGACTGAATGCATTAAATGAAAGTACTGTGAGCAAAGCTCACAAACAGTGACATTAGTCACATTATTCAACTAAAGCAGTTAACCAAAGGAGTGTTTGGTGGCGCTAACCCAGCCAGTGGTGGCTGCAACATGGACGATCTGTATTAGAAGTAGGGCCATTCAACATTCAGTGTTTGATCCACAGATAATATTTAGTTGGTGATACTGGGGCCATTTTTGGACAAAGGGACAATTACATGAATATTTCTTAGCAGTACTATTCTGCACATGAATCTTCTCCATAAGTGATGGTCATTGGCAGTAGCCATTTGTTAGGAACCTGGCTATGGGAAACTTATATAAGTACTAAGCAGCTGGCATGGGGGAGAGGGAAGTACTCCAGAGGCTGTTTAGATGAATAGCTGCTCAGTGATAACTACATGGTTGATATTCAATAATTAAAAAAAAACCTAGGAAATCATTCCTTGAAAAATCATTGGCGGAAGCAGATATTGACCCTAAAATTCAGACCAGACCTAAACTCAGGGAGGCCAGATTTTGTTATGAGGCTAGATTATGTTATGGTATATGAAGACCTGATTGCAAACAAGCACATGTGAAAGGCTCCACCAAAGAAAGCTAGAATTTTACTCGTACCCTAATTTAAGTGGTGATAGAAGGAATACTCACCCATAATTCTGCTTCCCTGATCTTATTATTTCTTCTGTTGTTCCACAGAATCCTGTCACAAGAAAGTTGAAACTGCTCCAGCTCAAAGAATTTTGTTTTTTTCAGGAACTGTCTATTCAGCAGTATCCTGAGACCAATGGACAGTGCCTCTAGAGAGTGTGCAGTTGCAATTCCTTAGAGGGCAGGAAACACCACACATTCTAAGTTCCATAAATATGCAACAGCAGTTAGAGTGCTAGCATGAGGTTTAAGAGATCCAAGTTCAGTGCTCTGTTCTACCACAGATCTCCTGGGGGACCCTGAGATAGTAACATTGCCTCTGTACCTCAGTTCCCCATCTGTAAAGTGGGAATATTTCCCTATCTCACAAGGGTGATATAGGAATAAATACATTAACGATTATGAAGTACTCATATACTATAGTAATGGGAGCCATAAGTACCTAAAATTGAGCTCATGGCCCCATCCCCTTTCACCTAGGTACTGAAGTAGCACTGATATGCAGGTGGTGATAATGTAGTAAGAAATGGAGTAAGTGTTCTCCCGTTGCATGTCCAGCAGTTGAGAAGCACTCTCTCTATGACACAGTTCTTATATCATCTATGAACCAGGAATGTGTTAGCGCAATCAGATGTGCTTAATGGGAATGATCCAGTGCTATCTAGGGAGAGTATGTGGAAGAAGGAGTTATACCAATAAGAAAACAGTCCAAGTTACCATGTGTATATCTTTGTGATTCAGAAAAAGCTTCAGTTTAACATCAGCTACAATTTCTCAGATTGCCACTGACAGTTTTACAACTAGAAAGATCTTGCTTTGGGGTGGGGGGGGGTGCTTCCTTGCTTGTTTGTTTGTGTAGTTTTTTTTTTTTTGGTTGGACGAGGTTATAGAGTAAGATACTTCAAGATACCATGAGTGCTTTGGAAAAGGAAGACACAGTACATTACAAAAAAATCTTACTTTCCCTTGAAAACAAACTTTTGCTCTGTTTGCTCAATAGTTGCTCTGAACACTTCAGCAACTATTCTCTCTCCCTTTATTGTAAAAGGATGGTTAATGAATCCTGAACCTTGGATAGAAAAATAGAAAGGGAGCTTTCCCCAGGGACCAAGAAAGTACTTCTCTTTCTTTCAGACATACAGGTAGAAATTTATGGCACATGATGTTTTTAAAAAATTGTTTTGTATAGCTAGAGAAAAAAAAACAGGATAACATCAATAATACTTAAAATTTAAAGACTGTCTTTAAACCTTCAGGATCCCAAAGGACTCATGGTGGTTTGTGGCTTGCACTGCAAATAGTTCCACTGATTTCAGCAAGAGTTGTGCCTAAGTAAGAACTGCTATTGATCACTACCCATTGAGCCCGACAATCTAGCCAGCTTTCTATCCATCCTATAGTCCATTCATCCAGCCCATACTTCTTTAACTTGCTGGCAAGAATACTGTGGGAGACCATGTCAAACGCTTTGCTAAAGTCAAGGAACAACACGTCCACCGCTTTCCCCTCATCCATAGAACCAGTTATCTCATCATAGAAGGCAATTAGATTAGTCAGGCATGACTTGCCCTTGGTGAATCCATGCTGACTGTTCCTGATCACTTTCCTTTCCTCTAAGTGCTTCAGAATTGATTCCTTGAGGACATGCTCCATGATTTTTCCAGGGACTGAGGTGAGGCTGACTGGCCTGTAGTTCCCAGGATCCTCCTTCTTCCCTTTTTTAAAGATGGGCACTACATTAGCCTTTTTTCCAGTCTTCCGGGACTTCCCCCGATTGCCATGAGTTTTCAAAGATAATGGCCAATGGCTCTGCAATCACAGCCGCCAACTCCTTTAGCACTCTCGGATGTAGCGCATCCGGCCCCATGGACTTGTGGTTGTCCAGCTTTTCTAAATAGTCCCGTACCACTTCTTTCTCCACAGAGGGCTGGTCACCTCCTCCCCATGCTGTGCTGCCCAGTGCAGCAGTCTGGGAGCTGACCTTGTTCGTGAAGACAAAGGCAAAAAAAGCATTGAGTACATTAGCTTTTTCCACATCCTCTGTCACTAGGTTGCCTCCCTCATTCAGTAAGGGGCCCACACTTTCCTTGACTTTCTTCTTGTTGCTAACATAACTGAAGAAACCCTTCTTCTTACTCTTAACATCTCTTGCTAGCTGCAACTCCAGGTGTGATTTGGCCTTTCTGATTTCACTCCTGCATGCCGGAGCAATATTTTTATACTCTTCCCTTGTCATTTGTCCAATCTTCCACTTCTTGTAAGCTTCTTTTTTGTGTTCAAGATCAGCAAGGATTTCACTGCTAAGCCAAGCTGGTCGCCTGCCATATTTACTATTCTTTCTACACATCGGGATTGTTTGTCCCCGTAATCTCAATAAGGATTCTTTAAAATACAGCCAGCTCTCCTGGACTCCTTTTCCCCTCATGTTATTCTCCCAGGGGATCCTGCCCATCAGTTCCCTGCGGGAGTCAAAGTCTGCTTTTCTGAAGTCCAGGGTCCATATTCTGCTGTTCTCCTTTCTTCCCTGTGTCAGGATCCTGAACTTGACCATCTTATGGTCACTGCCTCCCAGGTTCCCATCCACTTTAGCTTCCCCTACTAATTCTTCCCGGTTTGTGAGCAGCAGGTCAAGAAGAGCTCTGCCCCTAGTTTGTTCCTCCTGCACTTGAACCAGGAAATTGTCCCCTGCACTTTCCAAAAACTTCCTGGATTGTCTGTGCACTGCTGTATTGCTCTCCCAGCAGATATCAGGGTGATTGAAGTCTCCCATGAGAACCAGGGCCTGCGATCTAGTAACTTCCGTGAGTTGCCAGAAGAAAGCCTCGTCCACCTCATCCCCCTGGTCCGGTGGTCTATAGCAGACTCCCACCATGACATCACCCTTGTTGCTCACACTTCTAAACTTAATCCAGAGACACTCAGGTTTTTCTGCAGTTTCATACTTGAGCTCTGAGCAGTCATACTGCTCCCTTACATACAGTGCAACTCCCCCACCTTTTCTGCCTGTCTTTCCTGAACAGTTTATATCCATCCATGACAGTACTCCAGTCATGTGATTTATCCCACCAAGTCTCTGTTATTCCAATCACATCATAATTCCTTGACTGTGCCAGGACTTCCAGTTCTCCCTGCTTGTTTCCAGGCTTCTTGCATTTGTGTATAGGCACTTGAGGTAACTCGCTGATTGTCCTTCTTTCTCAGTAATACCCCTGGTCAGGGCTCTAGCAGTGTGTCTGTGTAGATTTGTTCCTGACAGTGGCCAATGTCAGGTGCTTTAGAGGAAATGAAGAGAACAGGTAATCCCAGGTAATCCCATTCCCAGTTTCTGGCAAACAAAATCTAGAGACACCGTCCCTGCCCATCCTGGCTAAGAGCCATTGATGGACCTGTCCTCCATGAATTTATCTAGTTCTTTTTTTAACCCTGTTATAATCTTGGCTTTCACAACATGCTCTGGCACAGACTTCCACAGGTTTACTGTGTGTTGTGTGAAGAAATACTTCCTTCTGTTTGTTTTAAATCTGATTCTTTTTAATTTCATATGGTGACCACTAGTTCTTGTGTTATGAGAAGGAGTAAATAACACTTCCTTATTTACTTTCTCCACACCAGTCATGATTTTCTAGACTTTTATCGCATCCACACCTTATCTGTCTCTTTTCCAAGATGAAAAGTCCCAATCTTATTAATCTATCCTCACATTGAAGCTGTTCCTTACCCTAATTATTTGTGTTCCCCTTTTATGTACCTTTTCAATTCCAATATACCTTTTTTTAAAGGGGAGTGACAAGAACTGCATGCAGTATTCAATATGATATTTCCTGTTTTAAAATGGCTATTAGGTAAATTTGACAGATAGGACATTCCTCCAGTGCATCCAACTTAATTGGGTTGCCCTGCATTAGAGGTAGATAACTGACACTGGGTATTAGGTAGTAAGTCAAAAAAGGCTACAATGCCAATAGACAGATCTTCAAAATCTGCTCATTTGCTTATGATCATCTCAAGTCAAATATCCAGTGAAAAATTTTGACATTTTGAAAACTCATAAAACTGATAGGGTGTCTCTGTCTAAATTACAATGCATACATTTTATCCTCAGAATTGAATGGTTTTGCCTAGAGCCATATGAGCAGAGTCTTGGGTATCTGCAATGATATGGATGCAGATTTTGCTGAGGAATCCACCTTTTGAAACAAAGTTGTGATTAAAAAAAATAAGTTTCATTAAAAAACATGGGCAAGATTTTCCAAATGTAACTGCCTGAAATTAGGTACCTAGATAAAAATGTAAGCATATAAGCATGACTAGAGTTTAGATGTTCTGAACAGTAATACCTTTCAGAGTAGGAGCCGTGTTAGTCTGTAATGCATAACTCATGGCCACAATAACTTGTGGTACTACAAAGTTTATGAAAAAGTTTATCTATGTCCTCCTTTGTTCATGGAATATCTTTTAAATTAAACTTTTTCCAATGTTCTTCCACTCATCCCCATTAGAGGCCCTCTAGAACTGTTTTGCATTCACTTCATTTAACGTTTGTTACCAGAACAGTCTCAGCAGTTTAAAACATTATGTTATAATTATTTTTATGGAATTCTATAAAGTATAAAAACTACAGTTTTATTTGTGTTTTGTTCTCTTTAGAAATCTCTTCTAATTTTAACACCAAATGTTAACTAGCTTCTGAGGAGCCTACAATTTCATAATATTACATCTTTATGGAACTTTCACTGAAAATCCAGCAGACTTTAAGCCCTTTTTTAAATTTAAAGTTTTTAGATTTATTATATAATTTCAATGGCAATATTTATGGATTATCAACCCCAAGTATTCAAAAATGTATGAGTCAGACTCTGGAAAATCATGAAACTACCTTTGAAATGTCACTTTCTGGTTTCTGAGCCTTTAGGGCTCATGTTTTTAAATGTTTCTGCATCAAACTGAGAGCTAGGCCCTTATGAAAATTAGAGTAAAGATTTTCACATAATCACTTGACTACAGGAGTTGGAGCTTTAAGAAATATCCCCAACATTTTGAGACATAGTAAAAACATTGCAAGAGTTGGCAACATTATATGTTAAGAGCTCCCCAACCCACTCGTTCCCCCACAAAGTAAATTCTTGGAAATAGGTGCCTACTAAATAAGATGACGATTTTCAGAATAGCCTCATTGATGTATTATAATATTACAACCTGAAATGCACTATGCAATGATATAATGCTTTAGATTTTATAATGTACATCTTCATAAGAAAGAGCTTCTCTGGAAGAGCTCTGAAAATAAATATATACTGAAACTTTAGAAGAGAGTTCTCTGTATGAAACCTGATTTTACCTGTGGCTCACTATATTGTTGTCAGCCCAAAATGCCATATCAATACATATTAAGACAAATATTTTCAGCTAAATAAAAAATCTTTACAGTTTTTAAACAAAAATGGCCTCTTATTAAAAGCCCCAATCTGAATTACAATGCTGGATTCAAACTTAATATGACAGGCAGAGTCAAAATGCTGGATCCAAACAACCCTTATTTCGGGGGGTTGAAACCACATTCCCCAATTTTTGTGAAGTGTAAGGGAAGGGAGAAGGTGGATGGTTGTATTTAAATCATTTAGACCATACAAAGGGGTTTCATCTCAGAAGTAAAATTAGTCTGAAAAGTGTAAGCAAAGGGCAATCAGCTGGTTTGAGTTTTGGAAGAATGAAAAACTGTTCTAATTTTAAGATTTTAATTTTAAATAAAAATGGCTGAGTTTTATAATTAGAAATTTTCAGGATTGCTACTCTTCACAGCAGATTATAGACTTTTATTGTTTGAAAAAAGATTAACAGGAGTTGTACAAGTAGCCATTATCAGCTGACACAGATTAAACAGCATCTGGTGACATCTACATACAGCTTCAACTGTAGACAGATTCCAATGGAAACACAGAGAGAACTTCCTGAAAGATTTAACTAAAAATAATTTTGAATTGATGTCTGTTTGTTTCTGGTGAGCTTAGTTAAGCCACTGTAATACAACAGAAAAATAAAACCCTGTAAAACATTCTTTATTATTTGGGCATACTATAGTATTTTATAGTTTCAGAGTAGCAGCCGTGTTAGTCTGCTACAGCTCACGAAAGCTTATGCTCAAATAAATTTGTTAGTCTCTAAGGTGCCACAAGTACTCCTTTTCTTTTTTTATAGTATTGTATGTGATCATGTACTTTAAGGCTTTAAAGGAATACATATACACTAGGGTGCAGAATGAAAACTATGCATTCATATGTAACTCTTGAGTTTTGAGACTTTTCATAACATTATCACAGAGACACCATTTATTTCACAAGAGAATGGTTCAAATCTAAGTTCCCTACTCAAACATAAATTTGGATCCAGGGCATTGGTTTGAGCTTACCTCTAATTAAATCTGTTTAGAAAATGGCTTATAATGCCTGGATTCATTATAAATTCACATTGCTGTTTTAGAATGGAAAATAGACCCTGAGATAGTGTTTCACGTGTTTTGTCTTTGGCATTGACCAGGTAATACAATGATGTTTTTATTATATCAGCATATTTAATGCATCCGTTTGCGATACTTTCCTTCAATAATAATGACAGGTTTCAGAGTAACAGCCGTATTAGTCTGTATGCGCAAAAAGAAAAGGAGTACTTGTGGCACCTGAGAGACTATCCAATTTATTTGAGCATAAGCTTTCGTGAGCTACAGCTCACTTCATCGGATACATACTGTGGAAAGTGTAGAAGATCTTTTTATACACACAAAGCATGAAAAAATACCTCTCCCCACCCCACTCTCCTGCTGGTAATAGCTTATCTAAAATGATCACTCTCCTTACAATGTGTATGATAATCAAGTTGGGCCATTTCCACCACAAATCCAGGTTTTCTCATCCCCTCCCCCCACACACAAACCCACTCTCCTGCTGGTAATAACTTATCTAAAGTCACCACTCTCCTTACAATGTGTATGATAATCAAGGTGGGCCATTTCCAGCACAAATCCAGGGTTTAACAAGAACGTCTGAGGGGCGGGGGTAGGAAAAAACAAGGGGAAATAGGTTACCTTGCATAATGACTTAGCCACTCCCAGTCTCTATTCAAGTCTAAGTTAATTGTATCCAATTTGCAAATGAATTCCAATTCAACAGTTTTTCGCTGGAGTCTGGATTTGAAGTTTTTTTGTTGTAATATCGCAGCTTTCATGTCTGTAATCCCGTGACCAGAGAGATTGAAGTTTTCTCCGACTGGTTTATGAATGTTACAATTCTTGATGTTTGATTTCTGTCCATTTATTCTTTTACGTAGAGACTGTCCAGTTTGACCAATGTATATGGCAGAGGGGCATTGCTGGCACATGATGGCATATATCACATTGGTGGATGTGCAGGTGAACGAGCCTCTGATAGTGTGGCTGATGTGATTAGGTCCTGTGATGGTGTCCCCTGAATAGATATGTGGGCACAGTTGGCAACGGGCTTTGTTGCAAGGATAGGTTCCTGGGTTAGTGGTTCTGTTGTGTGGTATGTGGTTGCTGGTGAGTATTTGCTTCAGGATGGGGGGCTGTCTGTAGGCAAGGACTGGCAAGTCTCCCAAGATTTGTGAGAGTGTTGGGTCGTCCTTCACGATAGGTTGTAGATCCTTAATAATGCATTGGAAGGGTTTTAGTTGGGGGCTGAAGGTGATGGCTAGTGGAGTTCTGTTATTTTCTTTGTTAGGCCTGTCCTGTAGTAGGTGACTTCTGGGAACTCTTCTGGCTCTATCAATCTGTTTCTTCACTTCTGCAGGTGGGTATTGTAGTTGTAAGAATGCTTGATAGAGATCTTGTAGGTGTTTGTCTCTGTCTGAGGGGTTGGAACAAATGTGGTTGTATCGCAGAGATGGCTGTAGATGATGGATCGTGTAGTGTGGTCAGGGTGAAAGCTGGAGGCATGTAGGTAGGAACAGCGGTCAGTAGGTTTCCGGTATAGGGTGGTGTTTATGTGACAATCGTTTATTAGCACTGTAGTGTCCAGGAAGTGGATCTCTTGTGCGGACTGGACCAGGCTGAGGTTGATGGTGGGATGGAAATTGTTGAAATCATGGTGGAATTCCTCAAGTGCTTCTCTTCTATGAGGAAGATGTCATAAATATAGCGAAGTAGAGTAGGGGCGTTAGGGGACGAGAGCTGAGGAAGCGTTGTTCTAAGTCAGCCATAAAAATGTTGGCATACTGTGGGGCCATGCAGGTAGCCATAGCAGTGCCGCTGATCTGAAGATTTACATTGTCCCCAAATGTTAAATAGTTATGCGTAAGGACAAAGTCACAAAGTTCAGCCACCAGGTTAGCCATGACATTATCAGGGATAGTGTTCTTGACGGCTTGTAGTCCATCTTTGTGTGGAATGTTGGTGTAGAGGGCTTCTACATGCATAGTGGCCAGGATGGTGTTATCAGGAAGATCACCCATGGATTGTAGTTTCCTCAGGAAGTCAGTGGTGTCTTGAAGGTAGCTGGGAGTGCTGGTAGCGTAGGGCCTGAGGAGGGAGTCTACATAGCCAGACAATCCTGCTGTCAGGGTGCCAATGCCTGAGATGATAGGGCGCCCAGGATTTCCAGGTTTATGGATCTTGGGTAGTAGATAGAATATCCCAGGTCGGGGTTCCAGGGGTGTGTCTGGGCGGATTTGATCTTGTGCTATTTCAGGGAGTTTCTTGAGCAAATGCTGTAGTTTCTTTTGGTAACTCTCAGTGGGATCAGAGGGTAACGGCTTGTAGAAAGTGGTGCCGAGCAGCCTCTTGTTCATATTCCGACCTATTCATGATGACAACACCACCTCCTTTGTCAGCCTTTTTGATTATGATGTCAGAGTTGTTTCTGAGGCTGTGGATGGCATTGAGTTCCGCACGGCTGAGGTTATGGGGCAAGTGATGCTGCTTTTCCACAATTTCAGCCCGTGCATGTCGGCGGAAGCACTCTATGTAGAAGTCCAGTCTGCTGTTTCCACCTTCAGGAGGAGTCCACCTAGAATCCTTCTTTTTGTAGTGTTGGTAGGGAGGTCTCTGTGGATTAGTATGTTGTTCAGAGGTATGTTGGAAATATTCCTTGAGTCGGAGACGTTGAAAATAGGATTCTAGGTCACCACAGAACTGTATCATGTTTGTGGGGGTGGAGGGGTAGAAGGAGAGGCCCCGAGATAGGACAGCTGCTTCTGCTGGGCTGAGATTATAGTTGGATAGGTTAACAATATTGCTGGGTGGGCTGAGGGAACCATTGCTGTGGCCCCTTGTGGCATGTAGTAGTTTAGAAAGTTTAGTGTCCTTTTTCTTTTGTAGAGAAGCAAAGTGTGTGTTGTAAATGGCTTGTCTAGTTTTAGTAAATTCCAGCCACGAGGAAGTTTGTGTGGAAGGTTGTTTTTTTATGAGAGTATCCATTTTTGAGATCTCATTCTTAATCTTTCCCTGTTTGCTGTAGAGGATGTTGATTATGTGATTCCGCAGTTTCTTTGAGAGTGTGTGGCACAAGCTGTCAGCATAGTCTGTGTGGTATGTAGATTGTAATGGATTTTTTACCTTCAGTCCTTTTGGTATGATATCCATCTGTTTGCATTTGGAAAGGAAGATGATGTCTGTCTGTATCTGTACAAGTTTTTTCATGCAGTTGATAGATTTCCACTCCATACGGCTAAATGCAGTGCCTTGCGTAATGACAGGTTTCAGAGTAACAACCGTGTTAGTCTTGCATAATGACTGGATTTGTGCTGGAAATGGCCTAACTTGATTATCATACACATTGTAAGGAGAGTGATCACTTTAGATAAGCTGTTACAAGCAGGAGAGTGGGGTGGGGGGAGGTTTTTTTCATGCTTTGTGTGTATAAAAAGATCTTCTACACTTTCCACAGCATGCATCCGATGAAGTGAGCTGTAGCTCACAAAAGCTTATGCTCAAATAAATTGGTTAGTCTCTAAGGTGCCACAAGTACTCCTTTTCTTTTTTCAAAAATAATGGCTTTCAGTTTCAACGGGCCTAGATAGCAGCATCTCTAGTATCACAGTTTCCATTACAAGAGCTCAGGAAGAAACTTCACTTACAATATTCTGTATATAACTAATTAACAATTGATTCCCTCTCACTAAATTCCACATCAAGACAGTCTTGCTGGGAATGAGAAAAGTATACTTTTCAAACATGGCATTAGAGGGTTCAATGTAGCTGTGGCATGGGAGTAAACGATGCATCTGTAATTGCAGAGAACCCTATTATTCCTTTTGTTCCTTTGGATGTCTGCAACATATCCCCAGTAATGTCATCTACATATAGCCCTGTAGAGGAGAAGGACCTTGGAGTATTGGTTGATCATAGGATGACTATGAGCCGCCAATGTGATATGGCTGTGAAAAAAGCTAATGCAGTCTTGGGATGCATCAGGCGAGGTATTTCCAGTAGAGATAAGGAGGTTTTAGTACCGTTATACAAAGCACTGGTGAGACCTCACCTGGAATATTGTGTGCAGTTCTGGTCTCCCATGTTTAAGAAGGATGCATTCAAACTGGAACAGGGACAGAGAAGGGCTACTAGGATGATCCGAGGAATGGAAAACCTGTCTTATGAAAGGAGACTCAAGGAGCTTGGCTTGTTTAGCCTAACTAAAAGAAGGTTGAGGGGAGATATGATTGCTCTCTATAAATATATCAGAGGGATAAATACCAGAGAGGGAGAGGAATTATTTAAGCTCAGTACCAATGTGGACACAAGAACAAATTGATATAAACTGGTCATTGGGAAGTTTAGACTTGAAATTAGATGAAGGTTTCTAACCATCAGAGGAGTGAAGTTTTGGAATAGCCTTCCAAGGGAAGCAGTGGAGGCAAAAGACCTATCTGGCTTTAAGATTAAACTCAATAAGTTTATGGAGGAGATGGTATGATGGGATAACATGATTTTGGTAATTAACTGATCTTTAACTATTCATGGTAAATAGGCCGAATGGCCTGTGATGGGATGTTAGAAGGGGTGGGATCTCAGTTACTACAGAAAATTCTTTCCTGGGTATCTGGCTGGTGAATCTTGCCCATATGCTCAGGGTTTAGCTGATCGCCATATTTGGAGTCGGGAAGGAATTTTCCTCCAGGGCAGATTGGAACAGGCCCTGGGTTTTTTTTCCCTTCCTCTGCAGCATGGGACACGGGTCACTTGCTGGAGGATTCTCTGCTCCTTGAAGTCTTTAAACCATGATTTGAGGACTTCAATAGCTCAGACATAGGTGAGGTTTTTCACAGGAGTGGATGGGTGAGATTCCGTGTCCTGCGTTGTGCAGGAGGTCGGATTAGATGATCATAATGGTCCCTTCTGACCTTGGTATCTATGAATCTATGTCAAAGTGAACCATTTTACGAACTGTGGTGGTTTTGCTACTAAAATAGCTTTGATCACGGCAGGAACCTTAGGGCTAGCAATCTGGAGAAGTGAAGGAACAGTCTCATCACATGATCATTTCTAAATGTGATATGACATTTTTCAACTTCCCATGCCTGAAATGACTATAAAATCATTCTATGAGTTCACCATGTGGTACTGTAAATTAACAGACATTATAAAGCTCTAACAGAAAGCAGTTTGCTTCTTGGGAATTTTCTTCCAAGGAGTTGTTGGAAGACATTTCATGTCATTTCCCACACTTGATCTTGTATCAAAACCTGAATGATTCCAAGTGACTCTTAGGCCTGGTTTACACTAAAATGCTTTGTAAACCCAGCAGCATCACCCCAGGGTGTGAAAAATCCACAACCCTGAGAAGCGCAGTTTAACCAACATAAACCTTGGTGTAGGCAGCACTAGGTGTAAGGAAGAATTCTTCCATTGGCTTAGCTACCACCTCTTGGGGAGGTGGATTACCTACACCAATGGAAGAACTTCTTCTGTCAGCATAGGCAGTGTCTACCCTGAAGTTACCTTCAAAAAACCCAAAACAAAACGCAAGAAGAAACAAAGACTATTTTATTATAGTATAAGCCTACATCATGCAATTTTTGGGCAATAGGAAGGTGAATAGTGTCACTTGATCAAAATTACGGATCTAGTTCATCCTAGTTGGTTTCACTTCAGTTACATCAACGATGAACTCTCATGGTTTATAGGGGATTTAAGTGTACAGATGAACCTTCTGCTGGTTGCCATACAGGGGTGAATTTCACCCTAAAGCAAATAGTTTAATTCAGTAAGTGGTCCATTCGGATATTATCCTCCATTATTGCATGTTGGGGGTAAAATTTGGGAAACTCAGTCACAAGTCCACTCAATTTAGTCTTATGTTTTTGGCTTTTATTTATAAAATTTCATACATAATTATTGCCACTTGTAGTGTCTGTACATACATTTATGCCAGACAGATAATAACAGACAAAACAGATTTGGTAAATGGGTCCAAGTTACCACATTCCACCAGGCACCGGGAAGCCCTTCCACTTTCCATGATATTTGTTGACTGCTTTGATCCCTTTGTCTCGTCCTTCAGTTCTGTCCTTCAGTTTCTGGTCTATAGTTTCTCCAGTTTTTCCCATGTTCACTTAGGTTTTTTATACATTTACATCGCAGATTAATCTTTATCCAATTGGCTTTTAACATATCAAAGCCTTTGGGTTTTAGGTAACCCATATATTATGCATATGAAAGTTTCAATTAACCAACTTCTACATTTTTTTCTGCTAAATTTTCAGTTTTCTGCAATGAATTGTCCTGGTTTCCAGCTTTCTTGAAACAGTTTTGTTGTTGTTTTTGTTGTTTTTAATTTATAATTATGTGTGTGTACTTCTTCCTTACATCTTGCAACCCAACATGTTACCTTGGTTCTGTCAGCAACAATATAATTTAAGCAGATTAGCAATTCTATGTAAAAGAAGAATTGACAAAACCAAAAATATGCCAGCAAGACCTTTGCTTAAGTTTCACTTCACCTGTGCTCATTCGCTATCCAAAATTACAAATACTTAAAATATAGCTAGCAAAGCTTTTAATCTTATCATTAGCAATCCTCCAATTTTATATTTCAATGTTATAAATCAGCATATGTGTGTTATATGTGCTACCCTTTTAATCTATTAGACATGTGTGGGGCAGGGAGAAGTTATGGAGAACATGCTATCTTTAATGTCAACATTTTTTATGACAGGTTTCAGAGTAACAGCCGTGTTAGTCTGTATTCGCAAAAAGAAAAGGAGTACTTGTGGCACCTTAGAGACTAACCAATTTATTAGAGCATAAGCTTTCGTGAGCTACAGCTCACTTCCTCAGATGCATATCGTGGAAACTGCAGCAGGCTTTATATATACACAGAGAATATGAAACAATACCTACTCCCACCCCACTGTCCTCCTGGTAATAGCTTATCTAAAGTGATCATCAGGTGGGCCATTTCCAGCACAAACCCAGGTTTTCTCACCCTCCACCCCCCCACATAAATTCACTCTCCTGCTGGTGATAGCCCATCCAAAGTGACAACTCTTTACACAATGTGCATGACAATCAAGTTGGGCTATTTCCTGCACAAATCCAGGTTTTCTCACATCCCCCCCACCGCCATACACACACAAATTCACTCTCCTGCTGGTAATAGCTCATCCAAACTGACCACTCTTCAAGTTTAAATCCAAGTTAAACCAGAACATCTGGGGGGGGGGGGTAGGAAAAAACAAGAGGAAACAGGCTACCTTGCATAATGACTTAGCCACTCCCAGTCTCTATTTAAGCCTAAATTAATAGTATCCAATTTGCAAATGAATTCCAATTCAGCAGTTTCTCGCTGGAGTCTGGATTTGAAGTTTTTTTGTTTTAAGATAGCGACCTTCATGTCTGTGATTGCGTGACCAGAGAGATTGAAGTGTTCTCCGACTGGTTTATGAATGTTATAATTCTTGACATCTGATTTGTGTCCATTTATTCTTTTACGTAGAGAATTTTTTATCTTCTTTAAATGTGGATTTTTCATTGAAAGGCCAGTTTTGTTTGGAAATTATTATTAAGAATCTTCATAAGAAATTTTCTCATAGAATGCACTTTGAAGGGGTGTCTCAATTTTGGGACCTTCAAGTTTGTTGTTTTTAATGGTACCCCAAATCTGCACAATGGTGGTACTGAAGAACTTGCCAGTAGCTGGAGTTTCCTAAATAAGATTTCCAATTAGTTCTTGTTTTTCTTGCAGATGAGAGGTATTTGCTAGAGAAAATATAGGAAAAAATATAATACTCAAATGCTAAGGTACCTATGTGTCTTAGGTAAATTTGGCAAATCTTTTCAGTATTGCTGTACCCCAGGCAAGGCATACCAATGCAGAAGGCCTCAAAGCAAGTTTCATAGGACAAGGTATCAGCTGCACAGAACAAGTCCCCCCCCCCCCCCCCAGGCAACACACACACACGCACACAAAAGCTCATCACATTAGGGTATGCAGGAAGAAGCCTCAGAGATATCCTATATTCTCTTATAGAGTTTGTCCTTTCCAAATTCAAAAGGCCAGAGGTTTCACTCCCAAACTATGAAATCCTCAGGACGCATTGGCAATCCTGTGGCCATCACATATAGCCTTCTCCCTTGACTTCCTGGCAGTGAAGTTCCAAATTATCCACATTACCAGGGACAATCCCTGTCCATGGTGGTCCGCAGGACTACTGGGTTATGTATGCAGCTTTGAAGCAGAGATAGCATAACCTTATATAGCATTTATCTTCTTTAAATAATCTCCGAATGGCCAGAGGGCACAATTCATTTTACAAGATTATTGATAGGTTTGGTTTGAGAAAGGCATTCTTGCTGTATGCTTATCTGCACTTGTATAAATGCAAGAGGTTTCTTCTTTTTTAGAATTGCACAGGAGGTTGGGTGTACAACAGTGCTGTTGCTGCTGAAGAGACAGCATAATATAAATCAAGACTCCAAACGATTAGATTGATTTAAGCAATGGCCAGAACTTTATTGAACAACTAAACTAAAAACTCTTTATTTAACAACTCATCTGGTTCAGTTTCAGTCACGTTCCATTTCACAGCTCAATCCTCCAAGATAAAGTGCCACTATTTTCGCTGATCAAATTAGGATTAGGGCTGACAAACTGAGGTCTCCTCATCCTGCCCTTTCCACATACAAAGATATTGGAAAATCTTAAATCTATGCACAGTAGTGAAATTCCATCCCAGATCATAACATAGGGAATATCCCTAGTCATATTTATTCTTGACCCTGTGCTTGGGTTGGTGAGTTGAGGGGGGGAGGGGGAGAATAAAAAATAAAAGCACTCCAGAGTCCACAATGGACAGTTGTATAATATCAGCATTAGTTTAGTCATATCTCTTACCAGCACAACCCCACTGGGTAATCAGGTCTGACCCAACTAAAAATAAAGGTTTGCCACAAACATGAAAGCACTGGTTTTGTACAGGTGAACCCATCCTCACAGAAAAAGCTTTGGTATATGAAAGTTATCTGAGGCTAACTGATTACCTAACCCAAAACTTATTCTTCCTGTTGAAGTAAAATTAAGAAACCCCCATCAGGGATCAGGGCACCACTGTGTTAGACATAGTACACATTTGCATTAAGAGTGACAATCCTTGACCGTGACATTGTACTCTTAGAATGTTATGAGAAAATAAATGTGGAGAGGAAAAAAACTGTCTAATAGTGAAATAAATTATGTCTGTCATGGTAAGAAATACCATGGTTAGCACACTTGACAATGGCTTAATAACTGGCATTTTGTATGTATCACAGCAGTGATGATTTTATAGAGGTTTAAAGAAGAATAATGCACAGTCTTCTGCAGAAATTCTTCCAAAACATAAGGAAATGTATGGAGAAAAGAGAAGAAATTGGACTAATTGGAAATGGAGACTGGCATTACTGAAAGAGCAGAGGTAGAGCTTGAAGTCTCAGCAACATATTAGATTTGATCAAGAGGGTGGGACTTAGCAGTGAAGAGCTTTCAGAGTTAGGACAATTGGTTTATGTTTGATGTAATGGAGAAGGGGCGAAGCCTGGGAAAGGATCCAGGTAGTGGGATTAAGGTAATGCTTTACAAAATATTTAAAGACCTCCAATATCTGCCACCTCCCTGACACGTACAACTTGAACTGGGTTTAGCCACTTCATAGGTAACATTTGACATGGGAAGGGCCAGATCATGATGTTTCAAGACTCACAGGACCCCGGTTAAGGATTCCATCCTTGATATAATTACCTGGTCTTTCTGTCCCAGGGTGACTTATTAGACTCAAGGGAGGACCCAGATTTTGGTAGTAACTGATACAAAAAAACATCTGTGGCATGCCATAATAGTGCAGCTCCAATGTTCAGCCTCAAAGCTGAATTTCCCATCATTCCATTCCCCTTTCCTTCCTCCCCCTCTTCCCCAACTGAGTGATGACAGTTTGGGGTTAACTTAATTGCATAATTTTATATTGACAATCTTGTATAACTTTGTTTTAACTCAGAGTTATTACAGGCAGTTAGTCATCTTAAATATCCAGTTCTCTGATGCCAAAGGGCAGGTAATAGCCCTCAATGTATATCCACAGTTAATGCTATTATATACATGTGGATATAAACCAAAAGGACGGTAAAATAAGATGAAATAACAGAGTCTTGAACTCACAGACCTCTTACCTCATGCCATTCATGTCTCACTTTCCCATCACTGGTCCACAGTGTCCTTCTGCTGATAGGGTGACTAGATTATGGTTCATTTGGAGGGATAAAACATTACTCTTCTAGAGTAATGAAAAGTCATTGAAACAAGACAGTCCTTAACTCTCCCCAGACCATACTACTCTTCTCTAGACCCATAAGCTCTTCCTCCCAAATCCTGCAGATGCAGAGGGGAGCTTCCTCCTACACTCTTTTAAAAACTCAGTTATGGACCCAAAAACAAGCTTAAGTGTCCACATAGCTTCTCTCATCACAGGCCATTTCCATCTTCAACTTTCACTACAGGTCTTAAGATGAAGCCTATTAAAGGACTCTCACACAGTCTTTTCTCCAATGAATGACTTATGCCTCTCCAAATTTCCTACCAATTCTGGAATTCTTCTCCCTAGACCTTCACAGACCCACTCCTGATTTGTTTGTTTGTTTGTTTTTCATTTTTGTTTTGTCTTCATCAGGAATGTTCCAAAATAGGTAGCTATGAAACTGGGGGCTTCAAATTCTAGAGGGAGCTATCTGATCCCATTGTTTTCAATAGGAGTTTTAGCCAGGTAACCAAGAGCAGAATGTGACCAATTTAGCCCTACTAAAGATGCGTTGAACCTACCATTCTGCATTTAGACTTATTCTCTATTACACTTAAGAAACACAGCAAACAGAATTAAGTGAACATCTGCCCACCATGATATATAGCCTGTTTGTTTTTAAGGGATCAGGGTACATAATGAGGCTGCTGTAAGGAGATTTTTATGTGAACCTTTTTTTCTTAATGAGGTCCAGCATTCTAATGAGATCTTTAGCACACTAATTATTGATTGGCTTAGGAGGAGCTGCTTTGGTCCCCATTACAAAATCCTATTTTTTCAGATATTCTTTTAATAAGAGTATTTCTTTTGAAACTGACACAGAAGATAAGTAATACTTAATGCTGAATGATGTAGACAAGGTTATCACTCTTGCTTCATTCCTGCTGCCCATTTGGCAAAGTTAGTCAAATGGTGAGAAAGAGGGAGAGGATTAAAAGGGGCAAGTGGGATTAGGGGACACAGCATGAAGGAGGTAAAGAGAGAAGGAAAATACAGAATTTGTCCTTATGGACTTTTTGTTCCATAAACCTGCTTTATTCAAAGGTGAAGAGAAAAAGGAGCACTGATAACATCCATAGCAACAAAGTAATAACACAAGTTTTTCTAACACCTGCGGATAGCAGAAGTAATTATGGTTGGTGATATCCTTGAAGCCTTTAACTAGGAAACAGGGACGTCTTGAAGCCAGCCAAGGGCATATGTAGTATAGTGGAGGTGAAAGAAATATAAATCCAGCCTTTTTTATTTTCTCACCCCTATTCAATATCAGCATGAACTGGAAAACAGTATAAAGAATGATCTCTCAACAGGGGAATTATAGCAAATAAACTTAGATTACCCATTGGAAGCTGTAGTCTTCACTCAATTAGTAGGTATCACAGTTTGGTGTTAACAGTGATACTGAACTTCATTATTGTAATTAGCCTAACACCTGTCAGTTGTGTCATTTAATATTTGTTTCTGGAATGCTGTAAATGTAATCAGATAATTGACAAAGGCAATTAATCAGATTACACGTAAAAGCAATAATAACACTCTTTCCACATTTAAATACTCCCATTTCAATGAACAATCCTCAAAAATACAGCAAATAAGCGATTGTTGACCATTGTACTTAGGCAACCATACAAATCCAGCATATGTATGGAATAAAGAAAAACATGTTTAACTAAGATCTTCTGATAAAAATAAAGCTGCTAATATTTGATATTATATTATCAGGTGGGGTAAGACTGAAATGCAATGTCCAATATAAACCTCCTTTTTCAGTTGTTAAGAACTTCCTCAAATAAATGTCTTCTGGGTTAAATTTTCTATGATTAGTTTCTTCCTTGAGGTGATAGACGAGTATCAGGAAAACCTATCTAGACACGTTTGAAAGAATAAACAAAAAACTCCTACATGTTCCAAATGAGAAATTCTGCATGTGTATAACTCAAGAATCATTTGGTTTCTTTTCTCCTGAAATGTGGATTCTTTTGTAGATTTCTCTAAATTCAAACAGGCTCCGTTTGAAGAGAATGGGCTCAAGAATAAGATGTCTTGAGAGACAACATTTTTCATGCATATTTTATATGGTTTCCTTTTAAATATTTTTATTCAACTTAAACTTTAAGCAGCAGGGCAACCAGATTTTAACCCTTACTGGTACGGAACTGACCCGCCAACCCTGCCATCCTCACAAAAAATGTTTTGTGACTAGAGCCCTGTGCAGATACAAATTTATACCCGTGAATGCTGATATCCATGGATAGAAATCGGTATCTGCTGAACTGAAGTGGCGAAAGGAGCAGAAGATGGAGCCGCCACTCCCAGGAGCCAGTGCTCCGCACCAGCAGCTCCTCCGGTGCGACTGTGCCACCCTCAGCCCCGCTCACAGCCCTGTCTTCTGGTGGGGCTGTACAGACCCCAGACAGGAAACGCAGCTGTGTGGAAGGGCTGGGGGCTGGACTGGGGGTAATACAGCCATGCCAGAGTGGCTGCCAGTGTGAGGCACTGGCTCCTCTGAGTGGTGACCCCCATGTTCTGCTCCTTTCACCTCTGCAATTCCCGGGAGAGCCCTGCAGTTCTGAAAATGTGTTTTTCCATTATGGCGTGTCTGCAATAAATGTCTTAATGATACGGTGTAGCTGCCTGTACTGGCTTACTTGCACCACTGACGTTAAGTTGCGTAACAATCTGCTTAGTAGGAAACAGTGTCACATGTTAGGTGAATTGACATGCTTTAATTATTACATGATGGCTGAAGTGATGTAATTTTGATATCTAATTACCCAATTGTGCTCACATACCTGGTCCTTCTACAACTAAATATCCACATTCAGATAACTGAATGTGCAAAACCAAGTTTGTAATTATTTGTATCTATAAAATTACAGGAATAAAAAAGAAAGGCAGGATGAGACTTTGTTTAAAATTGACCTTGGAGAGCTTGTGTATTACAACAGCTTGTCTTTTAATACAGAGATTAAAAAACAATTAAAGGGAATATTTTTCTGAATATTCGGGAAGCCCTGGTTAAGGAGTGATTGGGAATCTTTTAGTGCTGTGCCATCTAGTCCAGCTGTGGCATGAACATGTGTCAGTTTCATCCTTCAGAGCTGTCACTATTTGACTGACTATTTGTTGATAATAAGTCAGGGGTTCCCAAACTTGGTTTGTGGCTTGTTCAGGGTAAGTCCCTGGTGGGCCACGAGACACTTTGTTTACCTGAGCATCGCAGATATGGCTGCTCACAGCTCCCAGTGGCTGCAGTTTGCCATTCCTGGCCAATGGGAGCTGTGGGAAGCAGTTGCCCGGCCCACACCACTTCCAGCCACAGTGGTGTCCTAAATGCAATACTCATGTATATTACATCTAAGCTCTATAATTATGAAACAGGCTCTTGCCTTTTCTATGACCTCTGGAAATCCACTATACCTTGCACCATGGAAATAATGCCTATCTGGAATTACACATGACACCATAATGTTCAGTCTTCATGTAATTGTGAAATGTCATAAGGCATTGGTACAACATTTGTTAGTATACTGAATTTTGTTAGCCAAGTTTCTGTCAAAGACACTCTTCCTGGAGCTTTTCAGAAGCTTATGGTCCATCTAACTTTTCAAATAGATGAGTGTCCTTGTCTATATTGGTCTGAGAAACTTCTGCTGATGATGTCTATATCAATATGTCACCGAGATTGTTGTGAACATGTATCCTTTATTTTTTTTAAATGAACTGTCAGACAACTAATACTTTGTTGAAAACATGACAAGCTGAATGGGAGATAATATAGAAAATGTGTTTTCTTAACTACAAACCATAGAAATTCCATGTGAAACTCTTTAAGGAATATAAACATTATTCAGAAATCTACTCCCTTGACAGAACTTTTGAAATAACAGTTCCCAAAATTTCCATTTTAAAATATTAAATAAGGAGGTTGAAGCTAGTTTCCAATCATTAGCCAGGTTTACAACTGTGCTACAAGGGAGTGAAAGAGCTATCTGTAGGTCTCACTACATGTGGAAATAATGCTGAATATCTTTAATGAAGCACCTTATGTTATATGCTCCTGCCTAAACCCAAAACATGGAATTAAGAACCTCTGCAATAATATCCTTGAAATTTGAAATGTCGTACCTCACATCTGTTCTCAGGGTGGAATTTTGGAAATTTTCAAGTTACTGTATGGTGTTTAAAAATATTCCTGCATTGACAGTTCTCAAAATGTTTCATATATATATATATATATATTTGGCTCAGATTTCCAAACTGGTTTAGTCTACAAACCCCAGTCTGTCTGGTTATACTGAAAGAAGGACAGGAGACATTTGATTTGGGTATAATCCAGCCACAAATTTATTATTAGATGTCTGGGGAGATAGAAGTCTACAGTGCAGGTAACTCCATATTAATTCCAGAGTTAGCCAGGGGGCTTTTACCAGCACCCTCTCTTTTTCCATCTGGGTCCCTCCAGTAAATCCATTTTGGGGACCTAACAATACCCCGGGGTCTCCCACCAGCTCCCCTTCTTTTTCCATGAATGTCCCTCCAGCAAATCCATTGTGAGGACCTTACTATTCATTCCCTCTATTATGAAAGATAAGGTGGGCTCTAAGAATGGAGGCTTGGCTCCCTGCCATATCAACCACAGGAGTCTCCAGCTGCCCCCCCCCCATTCATTCCTTTCATTAACAGCTCTTTTTAAGTCCTTTTCCAAAGCCGTTTATCTGGTTACTGTCCCCCCAAACCGAGTCAGGTTCCCAGACATCTCTTACTGCCTCCTTTTATATTGGCCAAAAGAAATGGGCTCCAAAGCTTTACAGGGGAATCCCACCCTCCCTGAATAATTTGGTGACCCAGGATGCCCAAATTGCTGAGCCTTTTATGACCCCAAGGGACTTGGTCATCCCCCACGTCCCCGGTGGCATCTGTCATGCCTTCTCCACCCAGGTGGCGCTCCACAGCTCCCAGCCACCTAGATTAATGCATGTCTGACAACATGGATCTGCATCAAGTCCTTTCTTGTTCTGGGCAGTAATTGAACCCCTTTATACATTCCCAAATAGTGTTTTCCAAGATGTGCCACATCGTGTTGGTGACTGCTAATGGGCCTCTATGGCACACAGTTGTGGCATTAGCTGGTCCAAGAACATGCTTCTCCTTCCATGCCAACACAGGATCTCCTGTCAATGGACCCCGACTTCCAAACCTCATAGCCTTTCCGGAAGATAACAGATTCTCCCCAGCATCGTTGATGAGTCGTTGACCATGAAAAGTTTAATATCCCTGCTTGCCCCTCCTGGTGTACATCACATAATTCCAACCCTCCCCCCCACACACACACATACTGCCCCTATGACCCTACAGAACCCAGGCATTAGCTTGCTGATCCCAAAAGCGCCAACATTGCTTTTAAGAATGCTGTTCTGAGCAAGACTGCTTAGATTCCTGAGAATGTTACCTGTGATGTGCCCGCATGGCTGCTGCATGGGCCATTGAAATACAACCACCCAGCCAGCAACCTTTGAGTTAAGAGTGGTGTGTGGATATGGATAGTCATTTAGCTCACTGACAAATGTAACAGCCAGGAGGTGATTCCAAGAGTGCTGTGGACTCCAGTCAACAGGTTGCCCAGGACCCTGTGTACCGCAACACCTGCTGCTCTGTAATGGGCATTTGATTATCAGCCTTCCCAAACCTGTAATTGCATGAAATCGTTAAAACTTTTTTCATAGTTCTGCCATGTGAGTAGAGGCAGTGGATCTCCATGCTACATCACTAACTATCCTATCCCCAGGTTTTGTTTGACAGTGTATTATTTATAGTCCTCATAAACAGAATCCTAAACCCACAATAATCTGCCCCCCATCTTCTTTATTAAGGTACTTCCAAAAGAGCACCCTTATAATCTCCAGCTGAACTGGAAATGGTACCCATGCCAACTTGTGGGTGGCATTTGATTTAATCCTTATGCTGGTTCCCCCTGGGACCCTTTCCTTATCACTGTGGCATGAACATGCTGCATGCGCCACAAAATGTGATCTGCAAATGGGTGCCTCATGGATGCCTGCACCTCCCCAAAGCCTGCACACAATGCCACATGCATCTGCTGCTGCACTGACACCCCCCTGCTTTCAGCGTTGCCTTCACGTCTTGTACTCAGTTGGGACTGTCATAAATATAAAGGGAAGGGTAAACCCCTTTGAAATCCCTCCTGGCCAGGGGAAAGCTCCTCTCACCTGTAAAGGGTTAAGAAGCTAAAGGTAACCTCGCTAGCACCTGACCAAAATGACCAATGAGGAGACAAGATACTTTCAAAAGCTGGGAGGAGGGAGAGAAACAAAGGGTCTGTGTCTGTCCCTTGCTGGTTTCTGCCAGGGATAGACCAGGAATGGAGCCTTAGAACTTTTAGTAAGTAATCTAGCTAGGTATGTGTTAGATTATGATTTCTTTAAATGGCTGAGAAAAGAATTGTGCTGAATAGAATAACTATTTCTGTCTATGTACTTTTTTTGTAACTTAAGGTTTTGCCTAGAGGGGTTCTCTATGTTTTTGAATCTAATTACCCTGTAAGATATCTACCATCCTGATTTTACAGGGGGGGATTTCTTTATTTCTATTTACTTCTATTTTTTTTATTAAAAGTCTTCTTGTAAAACACTGAATGTTTTTTCATTGTTCTCAGATCCAAGGGTTTGGGTCTGTGGTCACCTATGCAAATTGGTGAGGCTTTTTATCCAACATTTCCCAGGAAAGAGGGGGTGCAAGTGTTGGGAGGATTGTTCATTGTTCTTAAGATCCAAGGGTCTGGATCTGTAGTCACCTAGGCAAATTGGTGAGGCTTTTTACCAAAGCTTGTCCAGGAAGTGGGGTGCAAGGTTTTGGGAAGTATTTTGGGGGGAAGGACGCATCCAAACAGCTCTTCCCCAGTAACCAGTATTAGTTTGGTGGTGGTAGCGGCCAGTCCAAGGATAACGGGTGTAATATTTTGTACCTTGGGGAAGTTTTGACCTAAGCTGGTAAAGATAAGCTTAGGAGGTTTTTCATGCAGGTCCCCACATCTGTACCCTAGAGTTCAGAGTGGGGGAGGAACCTTGACAGGGATGAACATCAATGCTCCGGGGGATCCTGAATACTTTGGAAACCCCAAATGCTGTGAAGACAACCTTAGAAACAACTGTCTTAACCACTTGCATGAAAATTCCTGCTGACCGTGGTAGACGTTTGCTTTCCTTGGAGTCCCCCAAGCTATGAACTTGGGGGTGAGAGGGGTGTGCCTTTGGTAATGAAACAGAAATCCTTGGACCCATCCACCCCTGGCCTAGCTCCAGCCCCATGCCCCGGTTGCATGGCTACTACCCCTGACTGCCACTGAGTCCTACAACCCCACTACATATGCCCTGTGCAGCCTTTAACTCCCCCCCACTATTTTCCCCCAGTGCTAGTGCTGAACCTGACAAAAAAGGAAGAAGTGAAATTTCCCTGGGTCTGCCCTGCCCATCAACAAGCAAAAACCTGAAACCAGCCCCTAACCCAATTGTCACAGCTCAGTTGCTGGAGATTTTTCTGTCTCCTTTCTCCTCCTTAGAGCTAACTAACTAGGTAACTCCCCTTCCCTTTTTGGCATTGCCAGTGTTTTCCTGCCTATCTGTGCATGGATTGAGGGAATGGAAGGGGAGGGGGTTTCCTCTCCCTCGTGGTCTGCCCCTTCACTGCTTACCAACCTGCCTCCACAGGGAGCCAAGCTGAACAAAATTGCCCGCTGCTATCCTGAAAACTTGAAACCTGATTCACTAATGCCTCTAACCACAGCACAGCTGCATGGGATGGGGGAGGACATCCCCTCTCTTTGTCTCTCTACCCAGGGATTAAATCAGACTGAAGGCTGTCTCTCTAGCCATATCCTCCTCTCCTTGTGGAGCTACTCTGCTATGCCTGCTTCACCCTGCCCAGACCAGAGGAAGGCAGGAAGTACTCCCCTTCCCCTTTCTTATTGTTCTACTTCCATGTGAAGCTATGCAGAAATGTGCTGAAGTGTTGTGTTCCCTCCTGCCTCAGCCTGCTCCATGTAAAAGGGAGGCTTCAGGTGCAGAGCTGCCCCTTTTAAATCCTGCATTCACAGGGGATGAGTCAGCAACCAACCCTGACCCTTTTGCAGAAATGTTCATCTCCCCCCACTCAGTCATAAAGCACTGTTCCCTTCCTTTGGCAAGCTAGCCAAATGCCCCCCTCCTTTCCCCCTCCACACTCAAACACTTAAAAGTGTGGTATGGACATTTGCTTGGTTTTGCTGGCCTTGTTAAGCAAGAAAGGTGCCATTTCTTGTTAGGGTCATTACAGATATATGTGTTTGATATTGTGTTCATACTGTTACCCCCAAAACAAGTGCAGGACACTTTCAGAATAGCTTGCCTATTGTCCCTTCCTGGGTTTACCAGAGATTCCCTTCAGTTGTCTCATTTATCTGTTTTTGCAAAGTGAAAGGGGGCCCTCCCTAGAGAAACTGCCAGGATTTTGCAGGAAACACTTTTAGGAAAAACTTCCCATTACATCTTAGACCTGCTACCCTTGGGAGGACACAGATTCAGCCTTCCAATATAATTGATTAACACCCAGGCAGTATTCTTCCAAAATAAAGTATTTTCTTTATTTAATGGAACTAATATTTCCTGTACAATAAGTCTAAACATAAATCAAAACATAATCATAAATCCCTTAGCACAATTCTTGGATACAGGCTAAAAGTACCTGAACCATAATCATATAGTTAGAGCAATACTAAATGGTTACATCCTGCTTGTGGTGATCAGTCACCTGCAGTCACTGAAAGCAATCTTAAATCTTAAACTTTAAAAGAAAAAAACAAAGTTACGTTCACAACACAGAGACCTATCTTTATTCATCCGAATATACAGACACATGAATCCTATTTGTTTCTATATTTTACACTATAGCTTTCATGTTTACTCTCCATTGTCTTCTCTCCCTCTATTCTGTCAGGGTCCTTTTGTGGTCTGTCCTAGCAGCACCGCTGTTGCTGCTGTCACCCTCTGGTTGCTTCTTCTGCTTCCTTCTTCTGATTTCTCCTTCTTCTCCTCATGCTCTAAATTTCTGTCCTGCTCCTTACTGTCTAAACTCTCTTTTATACAGTTTTCAACCTGTTCTGATTGGCTATCCTTTCAATCCTTCCTTATCCACCAATAAAATTTAGACCCTTTGTGATTGGTTTATTCTTATAGTCCAATCACAACAGCTAAATATGGCTGTCAATCAAAGCTTTCCATAACAAATCTTAGTATTGTGGTCTTTTTACTATTATGGTCTGGTGACCCTCACCTAGTTTTGGACTGAGAATGCCTGACTGACCACTTCCTGTGGTGTAGGAGTGACCTTTACTTGACCCTAGATCAGTGGGTCTCAAAACCAGTCCACCGCTTGTTCAGGGAAAGCCCCTGGCTGGCCGGACCGGTTTGTTTACCTACCGTGTCCACAGGTTCGGCCAATCATGGCTCCCACTGGCAGCGGTTTGCCGCTCCAGGCCAATGGGGGCTGCTGGAAGTGGCGTGGGTCGAGGGATGTGCTGGCCGCCCTTCCCACAGCCCTCACTGGCCTGGAGTGGTGAACCGTGGCCAGTGGGAGCCATGATCGGCCGAACCTGAGGTTGCGTCAGGTAAACAAACTGGTCCAGCCCACCAGGGGCTTTTACTGAACAAGCGGCAGACCGGCTTTGAGAACCACTGCCCTAGATTACATTTATCTGCCTGCCAACATAGGAGCTATGTGCTGAACTGAAAACTGCTAACTCATTCCTCTTGGCTGCGGGCCAGTATTCCATACATACCAAATTATCAAACTGTAAACAATTACCTTATCCTTTTAATGTGTATCCAGTTGTTAATTTATCCATTATAATGTTAAGGTCTGCTGTTTTCACCCTATTTCCAGCCAATTGAGTTAATTTTATTTTAGTTCTTTTGCTATATTCAGTTATTAGTGGCAAAGCAATGCTTTCAGCTCCAAAGTCTCTAGTATCAGTACTGTACGCCATGCTGCACTCGGACTTAAGGTGGATTTTAACATGTTAGTAAACACATGTTATTTGATGAATGTTAAAATTGTAATGTAGACAAGTCAAATTACAATTTTAACACATATTAATTGATCACTGTAAATTCTTTGAGGGACCTGGATTTATTATGACCAACTGACACTCGTTAAAACAAAAATTGCTGAAGCTATTGCATAGTGCTTTTCCTATTTATTAACTGGTGCATCATCTACAAGGTGTATATCACCACTAGTGATACAAATCTGCATTGATTGTCTGGAAATATCTGGCTGGAGTTTGAAGTGTTGGGCTTAATTTATAAAGATCTAAATCATTTGAGACTAAGCTATCTAAAAGATTACATCTCCCCTTGAGCAACACCAATCCAGATGAGACCAATGAGGAACATGAGCTGGCAAAGATCTCATTAACATACAAGGGGGGCTGTTGGCAGAGTGTTTCTTAGGGCGGGATGTAACAGCCTTTGAAACTTTCTTATTCTCTTTGACCAAAACCTTGGCTATGTCCAGCCGGTAGTTGGGAAAGATGTGGTCTGAGAAGTTATCTTAGCTGGGCGAATGTTGTTATAAATTACCTGGAAATTCCATATGTATTTATTGTGTTGATGTTATTCTTGATATTCCATATTTTAATTACAGTAAAGTTCCCAGTAAAGTCTTCCTATGAAAATTTACATTCATTTACGTAAAATCCATAGTTCCTTATGGTCATTAGCTACAAAACTATGAAATCAATTATCTTTGACTGAAGTCACTGCTGTAACCTTGGATTCTGTGGGTGCAGGACTACAGATGCGAGCACTAGCTTCACTTAATTATGCTCTAGAGTCTTTATTACAGAAATCACCTCTCAATTTTCTGAGATTCATAGATACAGGTAAACTGCATGGAATTGTGTACTCTCAGCCCTCTTAACTGAAATATTTTATCCTCGTACATAAGCATTACACACATGATTTAAGTTTAATATCAGCTTAGCACATAGGTGAGAACTCTCCATTTGTCTTTGTGAGTGAAACATCTGGTTGAAATTCATCAGCTATTTTATCTGTATTTATTCATAAGTGAAGTGTCCACTCAGCATTAGTTCTCTCTCTCTTTCTTTTTTAAGGCAAGAGAAACAAAACAAAAACATCTGCTCAGCATTAATCACCTTTTACTATATATTTTCATTATCAAAAAACATGTGTGACTGTCAGCATATTTCATTGGTGCTGATATATGGAAGACTATCTAAGGAGAATATGCAATTTAGGATATACTGGCTTCATGTTAAATTACTATTCAGCATACTCTGGAGTGCACTTTGTGTGAAGGAACACTACAAAGTCCAGGACAATGAATGTACTGCACACAAAATAAAATACTTATAAAGTACATAGGCACTGGATTTCTGTATATTACACTGGTAAAAAAATCAATTTGAGGGAACATATTTCCATATACTAAACTCTTCCATTCTCACAACTATGAAAATATTTTCTACTGTTACCAGAAACATGTTTACTTTCAGTAATATTGGGTTTGATCTTATAAACCTTCCTTATTCAAGTAACTCCAAAAAAGTCAACAGGCTAGATGCACAAAAGGGCTTAGGCACCTAGCTGACACTTTAAGCACCTTAATCTAACATTTAGGTGCCACCGGCACTCAGAGAGCCACCATTCAGTTGCAACCTAACCCAGCAGGCACCTAGCTTTTCATCTGTAAATTCTCCATGACATCAACTTTTGTGCCAGGGGGCATGTGCAAAACTGCTTACATCCTGACACCACCAATTTGATCAGCCATAATTCATGCCTAAACCCTACTGGGATTCACAAATTAGGAGCTCCCTTGTGGAGCCCAAGCTGGTAGACATGCTCAAAACATGCCCGACCCACACAAAAAGGTGGCCAAAGAAGGTGGAGCAACTGCCCCTTGGGAGTCTCCTGGTTAGAGCATGCAGTTAGGATGTAGAAGACCTTGGTTCAAATCCTTCTTTCTCTGGATTCAGAGCAGGGACCTGAACCCAGGTCACACCTCCTAGTTTAATTACATAACCACTGGGCTATTTGAGGTTAATCTGGAGTAGGGCTCTCTCTTGTTGAAGATGGGTCAATTTGTATGAAATACTTAAATAGTCATTGGCAGACAGCAAGAATGACTCCATAGATCAGTGGGTAGGGCACTGTCAAGGTTCCTTCCCCACTCTGAACTCTAGGGTACAGATGTGGGGACCTGCATGAAAACCTCCTAAGCTTACTTTTACCAGCTTAGGTTAAAACTTCCCCAAGGTACAAACTAGTTTACCCTTTGCCCTTGGACTTCCACTGCCACCACCAAACATTTATCTGGGTTTATTTATTAGGAAAGCTTTGTTTGGATACATCTTTCCCCCAAAAATCCTCCCAACCCTTGCACCTCACTTTCTGGGGAAGGTTTGGTAAAAATCCTCACCAATTTGCATAGGTGAACAGACCAAAACCCTTGGATCTTAAGAACAATGAAAAAACATTCAGTTTCTGAAAAGAAGGATTTTAATAGAAGTAAAAAGTAAAAAAGAATCACCTCTGTAAAATCAGGATGGTAAATACCTTACAGGGTACTCAGATTCAAAACATAGAGAATCCCTCTAGGCAAAACCTTAAGTTACAAAAAGACACACAGGGACAGAAATATCCATTCTATTCAGCACAGCTTAATTTCTCAGCCATTTAAAGAAATCATAATCTAACGCATATCTAGCTACATTACCTACTAAGTTCTAAGACTCCATTCCTGTTCTGTCCCTGGCAAAAGCATCACACAGACAGACACAGACCCTTTGTTTTTCTCCCTCCTCCCAGCTTTTGAAAGTATCTTGTCTCCTCACTGACCATTTTGGTCAGGTGCTAGCGAGGTTATACTAGCTTCTTAACCCTTTACAGGTGAAAGGGTTTTTCCTCTGGCCAGGAGGGATTTTAAAGGTGTTTACCCTTCCCTTTATATTTATGACAGGCACTCAATTAGCAGGTGGGATACCTGGTTTCAGCTCTCTGCTCTGAATCAGATGGAGAAAGAATTTGAATCCATTTGTTCCGTAGTGTGGGTGAGTACTTAATTGTGAGTTATATGGTGTAAGTGGGGCAACAACACTTCCACTTTGTTTTTGTTTTTTTTCCTGGAGAAATGACTGACCTACTTTAGGAACCTAACTAGGAGAGGGATCAAAATGAATCCTGAGCAAAGATAAGTGCCTCCCCCTATACAGAATTTAGATGGCTAGCTTAGGCAACTTCTCACTCAGTGTTTTGGCTTTTGTGAATCCCCTTTTTAGGTACCTAACTCTCTTCAGGCATTGTATAGGACAGTGACTCTCAACCTTTCCAGACAACTGTACCCCTTTCAGGAGTCTGATTTGTATTGCGTACCTCATTTAAAAACTACTTGCTTACAAAAGCAGACATAAAAATACAAAAGTTTCATAGCATACTATTACTGAAAAATTGCTGACTTTTTAATTTATGCCATATAATAATAAAATAAATCAATTGGAATATAAATATTGTACTTACATTTCAGTGTATAATATATAGAGCTAGTCATTCTCTGTATGAAATTTTAGTTTGGTCTGACTTTGCTAGTGCTTCTATGTAGCCTTCTATATATTGTAAACTAGCCAAATATCTAGATGAGTTGACGTACCCCCTGGAAGACCACTGAGTATCCCCAGGAGTATGCATACCCCTGGTTGAGAACCACTATAGGGTACTTGAGCACCTAACTCAAGGTTGTGTATTCCAAGTCAGTGCACCAGAACAATGGCATAATGCCCCTTGTGAATCTATCATAGCAGGACTAGTTGAACAAAAAAGATTTAACAGTCAATGGGGGATTTGTGCTTCTAAACCCCTTGTATGTGTTTGTCAGAAAATTCGAATCATGAATCTGCAATATCTAGGGTAATACTACACTTAATTGGTGTGATTTTCCAGTTTTCATGGGAAGTTTTTATTGAGCAAAACCAAGGTGTTATCCTAAGTTCTAAAATAAACTGCTTGTATTAAAAAGGAAAAGGACATGAGTACAATCCTAGATTTTTGATGCCTCTTGCTGCAGTCATTTATGATGCCAAGAAGCTGCCACCTCTACATATTCATTTGTTTGTGCCAATTCACAGTACTGGAATATCAGGCAAGAAGCATATCTGGTATCCTTACATTCCAAGATGAGGATTATGACTTTCATTTCTTTTAAAATGAAACAACTTTACTTCTGGAAAAGAGAAATAACCTCTGGCAGTCAATATCTGGCACTGGAACTTATAAGGAAACATATAAAGGAAAGTTCAAAAGTGCAGACTGCATATGTGCTAATTACATAAACTAAATGAAAGCTTCCAGTGGAGTGCATCAACTTATGCACAGAATGAGTCTAAGATTTCTCAGACTACAATTGCAAAAAAGCAGCAGACATGTAATTTGCTTGGTCCAGTACTTCAGTTTTCCTCACATCTACCCAATTGAAATACTTATCCAGAAAAGTACACAACATTCTGCAAGGGAAATACCAGTTTTAATGATTTTAAAGAAGCTGTTGTTTTAATTTAAATGAATTGAAATGACTAAAGAAGGAACATGTATAGTCACAGTATGGTGGCAATCAAAAAGAAAGGACAAATGTCAATTTTATTTAGCAAATACTACAAACCACTTTGTATTACACATGTGCTTCTCCCATTGAAGAAAAAAAGAATCATGTGCATAATCCTGGCAACGGTTTGATCTTTAAATTGTAAAACAAAAGAGTAACAATGCAACATGGAGCAATCCTGTAGGGACAGGAAGATAAACCAGATGACCTAATAGCTCTTTTCTATTTTTTATGCTATCAAAAGCCCCATTGACGTAGTTTGGAGTTTTGCCGAAGTAGGGAGGTCAGGATTGAGCAGTGCCAAATTCTCCCTTCGATGTGCCCATGTGGCTTCCATTATTTAAAAAAACCCAACATTTCACAGCTTTATCCAAATTTCAGTGATAAATATGTACTTAAGAAAGTGAAGGAATAAAACAAGCAGCCAGAAAAAGAAAATAAATAGCAGAAAAAATATAAAATATGAAAGTAATGAGAAATACAAACAGAGTGAAGGAAAAAATAGGCAAAAATCTCTCACTATGAAGTAAATTTTCAGTACTTTATCTAATAGGGTTTATCTATTCCCGCTTTTCATGTGTGCATGTTGTTTTCATTAGCTTTACTGGTATGTGTGTGGTTAAAGGGAAATGTGTTATCATAGAGGGGAAGTAATGTATGTGTCTCCTTTTTAAAATAATGCAAATAGTGCATTTTTAAAAGCATCAGATTCAAAATTTATACCAATATCCTCTAAGGGAGGATTTGGGGGATTTTAAAGTTAATATCACTCACTTCTGTGCATTTTTAAAGCATGAAGACAAACTGGATTTAAAATAATATCTCTGAATCTTTCAGGCTTCGGCATTAAAATTCCTGGCTACAGATACCATTACAAACAGCCTTCCTTAAAGCTGTCACAGATTGGAACCAGGCACCTCAGAAATGAAATACTAATACTAGTTCATTATCTTGGCTGAGCCTTAATAAAACAAAGTGTTCATAAAAATGTATGTATTTTCCAGTTGAAAAGATAAAGAATATGACAGACACTTTTAACATTAACTAAAGGTTATTTCCAAAAATAGCTGTCATGTACTCCCATCTCGCATAAAGGTTCTTGGTTAGGACACTGATAAAATGAAAAATGTCATTTGTTTTTAGCACGCAAGAGTTTGGGAAGTGCATTAAAACCCAACTTTTTAATTATCTCTTTTTCCCACTCTTTGGAGAGTTTCTTATATTTTAAAATAAAGAATAATTATAATTAATAATCTTCATCTTAACTGAATGCCTACAGCAATCCTTTTTTCAGGGCTCTTTAAACAAAACTACAAACAGTCTTGTTCCTCCAACCACAGCCCTTCTTGGAGGTCTGGTTTCTTTATTACCACAAAGTTCCAAAAAGTAATCTTCCACCCAACCCTAAACTGGGCACAGCTCCTCCTCCCTGAGGTACTGTACCTTCCCACTGTCTGGGCAGCTGGAGGAGATGCGGGACCTAGCCTGTCTTCTTTGCCTTCTCCCAAAGGAAAAACAAAACTTTCAGCTGTATCTTCTTACCCATCCCCAAATCCCTTCTTCATAGATCACTACAGGAGACCCTCTCTCCCTACAGTTTCATTCTGCTGTTCCCCTTCTAGCTCTACCTTCACTGAAGTACCTCTGATACTTTATAGCTCTGCCCTCTCCCACTCATGCTTAATTGGTTCAACTGGGAGTATTTACTCTGGCACAGAAGAGCTGGACCAATTTCAATCACAGGGGGCAAACCACCGAAGAGAACAACAAAAGCTATTTCTTTGCAGACGTAATCTTGAAAGTAAAGGTTAAGCAAAATTGCACAACCAATCTTGTAGCTATCTTACAGTGGTCACTTAACAAAGAAGGTTGCTTTTGAAGGTAGATTGTAGTGAGGTGGGTCCATACAGATGTAGTGCTGCATAGCGTCTCATACAATTTTGTGGGAAGAACATTGTAATAACTCAAATAAACCTTTCAATAACCTTTGCCACTCTGGTAAATGTAATCTGTTGAGTGTGTAAGATGTCAAAAACTAATATTTTACTTCACTGTCAGCTATTTTGACAACACCTGTATCTCGGTATACTGGAGTGTAGCTGCATGTGTATTGATTTCAACGGTGGCAGCAATTATAGTCACCTGAATATGTCACTAATGGGACTGTTTGAAAATGTTTGGACTAAACATATTCCCATCAACAGGAAAATATCTATTTTGGTGGAAATTTCCAACAGGAAAATCTACATGAAGTAATTTCATTTTAACAGCCCAGAATGAAATATTTCCATTCAGTCAACATTAATCTTTGTCTGCCTTAACCACCAATGCATCTATTGGGATTTGTAGTTCAGAGTCTCTCTGATCACATTCCCTATTATGGGCCATGCTTTCCATCTGAGCTATATTTCCCATGATGCATTGCAGTCTCCCTCTGTAGCTGAGCCATTGTGGTGCCTTATGGGTGTTTTGATATTTGCACATTAAATTTTTTCAGACCATTTCATTCCACAAACAGTTCTGAAATTTCAGCTTTTCATTCCAATTCAGAATTAAAACCAATATTAACATTTGGGAATTTACTGTGGGTTAGAATACCCAATTTAAGTGTAAAAATATCATTAGGAAGCAAAAAAATGAAGAACAGCTAGCCAAAAACTCAAAAAGTAATAGCAAAAAATATATTTTTTTAAGTTTATCAGAAGCAGAAAGCCTGCTAAATAACCACTGGGGGCACTGGACGATCGTTATGATAAAGGAGTCCATTGCGGAGAAACTAAATGAATTCTTATTATTGGTCTTCACAGTTGAGGATGTCATGGAGATTCGCAAACCTGAGCCATTCTTTTTAGGTGACAAATCTGAGGAACTGTCCCAGATTTAGGTGTCATAAGAGGATGTTTTGGAACAAATTGATAAACTAAACAGTAATAAGAAATCTGGACCAGATGGTAGTCGTCCAAGAGTTCTGAAGGAACTCAAATGTAAAATTGCAGGACTACTAACTGTCATCTGTAACCTATCATTTAAATCAGATTCTGTACCAAATGACTGGAGGAGAGCTAATGTGATGCCAATTTTTGAAAAGGGCTCCAGAGGAGACCCCGCCAATTACAGGCTGGTAAGCCTCACTTCAGTACTGGGCAAACTGGGTGAAAATATAGTAAGGAACAAAATTGTCAGACACATAGATGAACATAACATAGATGAAGTGAGCTGTAGTTCACAAAAGCTTATGCTCTAATAAATTTGTTTGTCTCTAAGGTGCCACAAGTACTCCTTTTCTTTTTGCGGATACAGACTAACACAGCTGCTACTCTGAAACCTGTCATAATTTGTTGGGTAGTAGAATGTTTTTTGTAAAGGGAAATCATACCTTACCAATCTACTAGAATTCTTTGAGGGGGTCATCTATCACTAAGAAAGGGATAGATAATAAGACAGAAAATACCATATTGCCTCTATATAAATCCTTGGTACACCCACATCTTGAACACTGCATGCAGATGTGGTCGCCCCATCTCAAAAAAGACATATATTTAATTGAAAAGCATGCAGAAAAGGACAACAAATATGTTTAAGGGTATGGAATGGCTGCTGTATGAGGAGAGATTAATAAGACTCTTTTCAGCTTGGAAAAGAGATGACCAAGAGGAGATATGATAGAAGTCTGTAAAAACATGACTGGTGTGGAGAAAGTAAATAAGGAAGTGTTATTTACTGCTTCTCATCACACAAAAACTAGGGGCCACCAAATTAAGTTAATAGTCAGCAGGTTTAAAACAAACAAAAGGAAGTATTTTTCACAGAATGCACAGTCAACTTATGGAACTCCTTGCCAGAGGATGTTATGAAGGCCAAGACTATAACAGGGTTCAAAAAGAACTAGATACATTCATGGAGGATAGATACATCAATGGCTATTAGCCAGGATGGGCAGGGATGGTGTCCCTAGCCTCTGTTTGCCAGAAGCTGGGAATGGGCGACAGGGGATGGATCACTTAATGATTACCTGTTCTGTTCGTTCCCACTGGGGCACCTGGCATTATTGGAAGACAGGATACTGGGCTAGATGGTCCTTTGGTCTGACCCAGTATGGCCGTTCTTATGTTCTAACTTGTAGCAAATTAATACAAAGGCTTTTCTGTGTTAATATATTTACAATGACATACCATGTGTCTCTACAACTGCTACAGAACAACTCAAAATTCTGGTTCCACATCAGTTATGGCACTTTTCCACACTGACTGTGGTGTTCTGTAAGGGGTACAAAATCATTCTACTCTACAATCCACTTCTGCATCAGTGAGCCTGCTGCTCTTGAATATGACCTTAGATAGAAGAATAAAAGAGCTGCTTCAAATAAACATAAGGAATACAATCTTGCAGGCTCAGCAGGAGTGGCAAATATGAGAAAAAAATATGCTCTATAACCATTTGAATTCTGTTTCACAGCAGAAGCTCATGAATTCTGGCACATGATTTAACGGGCAGAGTGAGCACATACCTGGAGCTTAAAGAAGTACTGCCATCCTGAACATCACACTGTCATCTGAAAATGTTATGTCTACAAGTAATGTAACAGGGATAAAAGAGGTGGTGAAATAAAAGGGAGTAAGGGGGAATAGGAGAGATACCTGAAATTACAGTAGACAAAAATTAAAAATTTTCACCGGCACCCAGGATCTGTCACCTGTGAAATGTCTCTCTGGTCCACTCCTCCCACCTATGTAGGTGTGTATGCAGGGAAAGAAGAGGAGAGAGACAAAGCTCTTTGAAAATACAAACAGTTTATTTGGGAATAGCAACAAAGATAGAAAAGGGGGAAACTATTGACCATAAAACAGTTGTGGTTGTCCCTATGGGTATTAACCACGGGCCCCAAAAACTCCTCCCGTGGTAACAAAGTAAAATAAAGGAAACCAAAATACCCTAATACTCTACTCTGATAGAGGCTTTTTGGCAGATGTTAAAATGCTGTTTCTTTCATAGCTGGTGTTTGGAGGGCACTGGACCTCAAACAACCTGATGACTGATTTCGGACCAAGGCGAGAGGAACACAGGATCGGACTGCATCCAGAACCAGGTAAGTTGGTGACTCTGGATACGCAGGATACTGGACAGATAAGTTTGGTTAGATGGTATACGCCATCCTTCGCAAGGCTGGTCTCTTGGTCTGTCACTGCACAAAGGAACCGCTCTTGACTGCCTCTCAGGTGGACAGTGACAGCTAACAGTAGTTGAATCCTTTTTAAAAGCACCAGAGCACCAAAGTTCCACTGTGATTTCGGCTGGAACTGGATTTCACAGGAGAGTCTGTCAGCTTTTTCCACCTTTAGCACAAAGTGTGTGAAAATGTCCAAGACGACATAACTTTACCCCAACATTGAACAATTGTCATAACTATTAATGCAAACAGTACTAAAACATCATAGAGCACATAACACACATGTTTTCATCCAACAGTAACACATAGGATTACTATGGCTGAAAGAGATGGGGGGATTTTTTTTCCCAAGTTGTTTATTTTGTACAATTGCCAGGACTTTACATGTAGATATTTCACTTTTTTGTTGAAGGTGACCTATACTTTGTGTCTCACTGCATGACATCACTTCCATTCATTGCTCAATGTATATAAAAAGATCACATCCAGGTACTCACACAGGGATTGTAAGAATAGTAACAGCACCAGCAAACCTGAAACACATAGGCAATAGGCAGACATTATTAATTATTATTATTGTTATTATAATTATTATTATTATTAATGCACAAAATGTACAATTAAGACAGAAAAAGCAGGGAGATAAAACAGAAATATATAAATAAAAAAAGTATCAAAAGGGCTGAATTAGACATTACAAGTTTTTGTCATTCAGTGGCTTTGGGGACAGCACTATGAAGTCTGGAAAGTGATCTTGACAGACCAGAATGAGATGAGCAACCATTCAGTAGGTGTGCAGTGTCCTCAAACACATCACAGCTACACAAAGGGCTGTTCCTGCTGCAGACATGTACACACCGAGCAATGAAGGTAGGAGGAGATGGGTGGATCTGAATGTGATTGCTATCATTGTCTTCATATCATTTATGTTGGAAATATCTATCTATATCAATAGATAGATAGATAGATAGATGAAAAAAACAAAACTCTTCCTATTTGATAAAGGTTTTCCACCATAGAGACAATACAAACCTTCACAGCATCTCTCATGAAATGAAAGGTGTGGGGAGAATAGAGCTTTCTCTAACCCCCAAAGGGAGAATAATAGAGACTTACTATTGCCAATCTAATTAAATTGGGAGTCATTTATATATTATAGTGACTTTATTATAGCTATAGTATAATATCCTATGTGACACAATTAGAGAAGGAAGGCCTAGGAGTTGAAAAGGTGTGGAAACCTGGACCGAAGGAAAGAGAAACATAGACCTCCATGGGAAACTTTTTTCATATTAAACTTCAGGTCTGTAGGTGAATATAGAGGATAAAAGAGAGGTGCCCAACAAAACAATATGATTCCCTGTCCCACCGTCCTCCCACACTAGAAATGCAGCAAAGAGGATCTCTAGTGAGCAGAGTTAACTATGGAGATAGAAACCTGGTAGGCCTGTGTAATAGAAGTTCCCTCCAGCTCAGGAGGCAAGGTGTACTTTGCCTACTTTACCCAAGAGAGGCTCCCTGTGACTTGTGTTGGAGAAGTGGCACATAGTTACCTCAGAATCAAAAGGTCAGGCTAGATCCTGCTCATCAGCATCCAGGAAAACATGTGAAGAATCAGCTTAGGGCAGGCTGCAGAAGCTCATTATACTTCAGGAAACAGGCCACGGTTTTTTAGTGCTTCTAGGAGCTGGTTGTTGGAGGCTGAAAATAAGAGAAAATAATAGGCCCCAATAATGCAAAAAGGGGGGGAAGAAAGGAAACAAGAGCCAGATAAGCAAAGAGAACAAGAACTGAAGTGCCTAGGTGCACAGACATATTAGGATCAGTTGAACGAGGCAGGCTCCTAAAAAGGTCAGGTTTTGACGCTGAACAATACATTTACATGAACGGCCCTCAGTCCTGAAGTGAACACACTCAATGGTATAAGACATAAGAAACAGCACCAGCCAACCTTGTTTATCAGAACTAATATTGAACTTTTCATACATGTTAAGAAACTCGAGATAACTTTCCCTCCATTATTTTTCTTTTTCTTTTCATGCACCTTTGCAGTACCTGCTTCCAGCTGCAGACTAAAATGTCAAAATCCTGCATGAAATGTTGCTCCACATGAATGGCCACATGACTTCTGTCATAAATATAAAGGGAAGGGTAAACACCTTTAAAATCCCTCCTGGCCAGAGGAAAAAACATTTCACCTGTAAAGAGTAAAGAAGCTAGGATAACCTCGCTAGCACCTGATCAAAATGACCAATGAGGAAACAAGATATTTTCAAAGCTGGGGAGGGGGGGGAGAAACAAAGGTTTGCTCTGTCTGTGTGATGCTTCTGCTGGGAACAGAAAAGGAATGGAGTCTTAGAACTTAGTAAGTAATCTAGCTAGATATGCGTTAGATTCTGTTTTGTTTCAATGGCTGATAAAATAAGCTGTGCTGAATGGAATGTATATTCCTGGTTTTTTTTATTTTTTGTAACTTAAGGTTTTGCCTAGAGGGATTCTCTATGTTTTGAATCTGAGTACCCTGTAAGGTATTTACCATCCTGATTTTACAGAGGTGATTCTTTTCCTTTTCCTTTAATTAAAAGTCTTCTTTTAAGAACCTGATTGCTTTTTCCTTGTTCTTAAGATCCAAGGGTTTGGGTCTGTGTTCACCTATGCAAATTGGTGAGGATTTTTATCAAGCCTTCCCCAGGAAAGGGGGTGTAGGGTTTGGGGACGATTTTCTGGGGAAAGGTGTGTCCAAGTGGGCTCTTTCCCTGTTATATATTTATTAGACACTTGGTGGTGGCAGAAATAAAGTCCAAGGGCAAAAGCTAAAATAGTTTGTACATTGGGTAAGTTTTAACCTAAGCTGGTAAAAATAAGCTTAGGGTTTTTTTCATGCAGGACCCCACATCTGTACCCCAGAATTTGGAGTGGGGAAGGAACCTTGACAACTTCATGCTGAAAGTAGTGGGAAGCTCATAAGAAAACCAATGTTTGCAAGTTGTTTTGTTTGTTTGTTTGATTGTTTTGAAATTGAGAGATTCATATAAAGTTCAAAGAAGCATCCAGACTATCAAATATATTATCTATTACTGACTGTCAGCTAGAAAAGAATATCAGTGGGTGGCCAAGAAAAGTGGATGGGTTCATGAAAGTACCCAGAGTGAGAATGTCAAAGAGGCTCAGCTAAAAGTACAATAGATCCTTTTGAAAGATATGTTGTTATTATTGTTGTTATTATTATTTCTTCTGGCTTGAACCTTCAGTATATTTTTGAGACAGGCTTAGATACACCCATGCCTACTCTTTATTCTGTGTGTATGTGGGTGCTAATTGTTGAATGTGAGGGGGGTTTTTTGTCAAGTGAAAATGTGACCCAGTGTATACAATAATAAACAAAAGTTCTGTATATGTGTTGGGCAGCTCTATCTGTCAGTTCGCCTGAAAACATATATCACAAACTGTTTTTTTGGAAAGTGTTTTTTTTAAAGTGGGTTCTTCTGCCCCTTTTAATCTGGCTGTGCTGATAGCATAATTCTTACACACATGTGACATTTTATTTGAAATTCAAGGTTTTACATTTTAATAGGAATCCTCTACCAGATACACCCTTGTTCTCACAATACTGATAGCTGCTCAGACCTGACTTGTGTTTTTAAAGTAGTGCATTAAAGGCTCCCCTGCCACCTGTGCCAATTGTCTTTCTGTCCTAATAGTATTTGACAGTTGCTATTTTAAATTTATAGATTAATTTTTCATTGATTTTCATTGAGAAACAGACAATGAGAAGTAAAAAAAAACATAAATGACTACTAGCTTGTATATATTTCCAAATACTGCATACTTCCCGGGAGCTCCCACAGAATTATAGAATTACATGGCTTTACAATTTGTCAAAGCTATAAGATCAGACAACACAAAATCGGATGATACTACATAGACATAGGCCAGCTGTGGAAAGAGATGGATATAAGAGTTAAAATAATGCTCAGATATTCAGTGTTCAGCAAACAGATATATTTGATTTGAAAGTTATCACAAGCTAGTGTCATGTGAAGGTCATTTTAAGTCCTCCTATTTGAGAACAGCTACTGCTATGAAAATCACTGTCATTTTTTAAAGTTGTATATTTTAATTATGTTCCTGTTGTCAACTTTGCCTATCACTCTCTTGTCCTATTAATTGCACAGCATATGTTCCTTATAGAAAAGGAAGCATTGCCCTTTTTTTCCTTCTAAAAACTGCCTTCTTAAGCCAAGATCTGTGCTGTGTTGTGTGTCCTGCAGTTGCTCAAACATAATATTTTAAATCCTTCCCAGAGCCGTGACCTAATGGACCATGTATTCACTGAACCAAATGACCCTGTTGTACCTCTAACTCTTCAGCAATGGCTCCTTAACTGGGCAGATCCCTCCTTAGCAGTCACAACTCTGGATCACTATCTATCAATGCAAATCCTTATTCCTAGGAATATTCCTTATGCAGCAGAATACTCCAAGCATTTTGGGACTCCTCACCCAAATTAAAACAAATTCTGTGAACAAGGGATTGTAGGATCAGATCCTACATATTACTCAATCCCACCTAATTTGCCTTCCTAAAATACAAATTTCATCCACAGAGTAACAGCAGGAGGGGGTTAGAGGAGGGGAATCCAGCATGTTTTTCTTTTCATTACTGAGTGTGATGTTCTACTTTTTACTTCTTCACTAGTCAAAAGGGAAAGAGGGATGTAGTCAACTGAAATAAAATTAATAAGTCTGATGTTTAGAGAGTTGGTTTTATTTGTACAGTATGTCTGATTGCGAAGGCAACATGGCAAACAGCAGAGCACCAAGAAACAATAAACCAGTATCTTTTACAAAACTCCACATAAACTCGTAATTTTTTTACTTTATTGGCAATTAGTGTAACCAACATAGTAATCAGTACTGTGGGTGAATATGTTAATTTGCTTCAGTTTGTAATAGCTTGATATTTCACTTTACATTTTAAAGTGATAAATTAATTAATGGTTTTCTAGTTCAGGCTGCTTCGTCCTTTACAAAATTTCTTATCAGTCAGAAACCCACAAATACATACTGCACTTGTGCTGAAATCACTCTTTTAGAGTTAATTCTCCGGCTTTCTTAAAAGCAAATATTTTTATGAAGAAATAAATAACATTTTTGAAGCTTTCAAAACAAAACAAAACGAAAAAACCACAACAAAACATAATACAAAGTCTGGTCTTAGAAGAATGACAAATTTCAATCTATTTTTTGGAAAATAATAATACTTAGCAATAACATAGCACTTTATATTTCCAAAGCACTATACAAATATTATTGTAAGCTACAGTAACTGTCTATTCAATATGCAGCACCAAACACAACAGACTCTTATTCCTGATTGGGGCCTCAAGGCCCTGATACAATACAAATCAAAATAATGTACAGTTAGATTCATAGTACTAAGGGGATTTTGCTTCATATAAATAGATGGAAAAAATCTCTCTAATATTCCTAAAATAGTTTTTGTCAGTAAAATGTGGCACCATACAGTGTATGTCATGGTCTGATGTGGTACAAGTGTTTTAGACGCCTCATTTGAGAGGACCTGTATGACTCACTCATGGCTTTATCAAGAGTAAATAATGTGCCATGCTAAACTTACATCAACTAAACTTTTACACAACAGCACATCAAAATATATTCCCTACATATTACAAGCCTAATGCAAATAATACACCTGTTGCTGTTATTGTAAATCTTATGCCAGTTTTGTAGGATATGCATATACTGAACTCAAAGGTGTGACTGCAGTACCCGTAGACAAGCCCAAGCTAGCTTTGATCTCGCTAGCTCAGATAAGAGCATCAGTGGAAATACAGTGGCATGGTGGCAGCTCAGGCTGTACAATCCTGCCTAGGAATCTTGGTAATTATTTGAGTGGCTGGCCTGTGTCACTACCCATGCTGCCAGGGCTTCACTGCTATTGTTGTGTGATCTAGCTAAGTGAAAGCTAGTTCAGGTATGTCTACACATGCTGCAGTGTGACACACTGTACCCTGTCACATGCAGTCACTCCTCTGATTGCAGAGGAGACATACCCTTAGTGATCTGAACCTTCCGTGCTAATAGACAGTCTTTACAGACTGAGTACTGTCACTATCCCATGATACGCAAGATATAATATGCAGCAGGAATGACAGGTTCCCTTTTTATTAGTGGCAGACTATAAAAAGGCTAATACAAAGGGTCATTTAACTCCAAGAACAGCTCTAAATGAGACCATTAACTGGGTGAGGGGTGGGGGGAAGGATTGTGAGACAGTATGGCATGACAAGGCTTTGCCACCATTTAATTGCCTAATGGTCCACACAGAGCCCAGAGCTTTCCGTACTCCTGCCCATATACTGAAGCAGTGACCGCAGCTTCTTCGTCCAAAGTGTTGTAGAGAAGCTGCATGACTATTATGCAGGATGTGGCTTTTAGGTGGATAGAAGACTTCACTCTCCACAGATGCCTATCCAACACCTTTTGCCTACACCAGATTCAGAAGGCAGGTAGTAATGGTGGCTGCACATCTTCATCCTCTCCCTGCTAATGAGGCAAATATATGACCATGTGTGGACCAAATGGCAGTGCCCTGGCACACTCCTGGCTGACCCACAGAGCTATGGAGAGTATTTTCTTGATTTCATTTTGACAGGGACCCTTGTGAAATGTTCTAAAATGCATTGCTCTCGCCAGAATAAAATTTAGGAGTCAAAAAAAAAAAAAATCACACACAAGGTTTCTTGTCAATTGGCCTTACAAGAGATTTCACCTGAAAGAAAAATGTATTGAGTAATAAACTAAATAAGCAGGTTCATAGACTGATAGGTTGGATTTACCATATACAAAACTGATGATTTAATTATATCCTGCTTCGAACTCTAATAGTGCTGTCAGCTTAATGATGATAGAAGGCTTTATTCTGATAATTCTGCCTTGAAAAATCATGTACTTTTATTATCTACTTTTCTTTAAAATTTGATGTGTCTTAGAAATATCTTCTATTCATCAGTGTCTGTCTCTCTGTCTTCGGTCCTTTCATTACAACTTTCAGGATTTCTCTGCTGTGCATAAAGCAGTGCTGAGTGTTTACTCTCTGCTGCATATTAATGACAAGCACAGTGTTCATTTCTTATTACTGTTCTTTTCAAGGAAAAATATAAATGGCATGAGGTTTTATTCTTGGATTTGGAATTTTTCCATGGCATTTAAAAGTTTTGTGATATATATATGTATGCTCATGTCCAAGGAAAGAGAAAGAATCGCATTCTCTTTGATGAGTTATGCATATATCAAGAATTCTGATCAGATGATCATCCTATAGAGGAATTCTGATATATTTAGTCAGATTTGTGATGAATTGCATCAAAGAGGCCTACTCAGTCATGAACAAAGAACACTTTTTAGCTATCTTTGTTCATTTAACATGAGAGGTTGCCACCTCATGGTCTGGAATGGCCTATTGTAATTTATGGCCATCTTTTGGCTTCCCTTCTTGGTAAAGCAGATTTAATGAGCATGCTTCTTCAGTACGGTTGCCAGGCATCTATTTTTCGACTGGAATACCTGGTTGAAAATGGACCCTGGAGGCTTCAGCCAGCACCACCAACCAGGTCATTAAAAGTCTGGTCAGAGGTGCAGTGGGGGCCCATCGCTGAGGCAGGCTCCCTACCTGCCCTGGCTCTGCGTGGCTCCCAGGACAGCCGCAGGGTCCTTACGGTCCCTATGCACATGGGCCACCAGAGAGGCTCCATGCACTGCCTCCACCTGAGTGCCAACTCTGCAGCTCCCATTGGCTGGGAACCTGGTGGCCACTTCTTGGGAGGCACAGTAAGTGCTGCCAGGACCCTGAACCCCGATCCCCTACGCCAGTCCAGAGTCTAATCCCACACCCATACTCCCTCCTGGAGCAGGCACCCCACTACCACCCCATACCCCAACCCCCTGCCCCAGCCCTGAACCCCCTCCTGCACCCAAATCTCTCCTCCCCAGCCCCGTCCCCCAGAGTCCACACCCCCATCTGGAGCCATCACCCCTCCTGCACCCAACCCCCTGTACCCCAGCCTGAAGCCCTCTCCCGCACCCTGAACCCCTCATTTTTGGCCTCACCTGGAGCCCACACATGCAGCCCAGAGCCCATATCTCCCCCAGTACCCCAACCCCCTGCCCCAGCTCGGAGCCCCCTCCTGCACCCTTAACCCCTCATCCCTGGCCCCACTGCAGAGCCCACACCTCCAGCTGGATCACACACACCCTCCCACACTCCAAACCCATTGGCCCCATTCTGGAGCCCCCTCCTGCATCCCAAACTGCTTATCTCCAGCCCTACTCCAGAGCCCACACCCCCATTTGGAGCCTTCACCCCCCCCCGTACTCCAACCCCCCTAACCCAGCCTGGAGCTCTCTCCTGCACAATAAAACCTTCATTTCTGATCACCACCCAGAGACCACACCCCCAGCTGTAGCCCTCACCCCCTCCTATACCCCAACCCAACACCTTGCCCCAGCCCAGTGAAAGTGAGTGAAGGTGGGAGAGAGCGAGTGATAGAGGGATGGGGTATGGAGCGGGTGGGGGCCGGGCCTCAGAGAAGGATTGGGGCAGGGGGTGGGCCAGGGGTGTTTGGTTTTGTGAGATTAGAATGTTGGCAACCCTATTCTGCAGATGCCTCTTTTGGCAAGTGAATCCTTTGCACAGTTGTTTGCAAGGATCTCTTTTCTTGTCTTATTGCCACACTACAGCTGCATTTAGTTACTGCTGATGGATCTTTCAATATGGCTCTTCAATGGCTCATTCAGACTTTAACTGGTAGTCCTGAAGCCTTAACATTCCACCTATTCTGTAAAAAGGGAGGATTTTTTTTCCACTTCTTCCTCCTTACAGGAACTAAGCTTTATTTAATGGAGTTTTCTCTTCCATGAACAAAATCCTCTTCTGGAAATGTTGCATTGTATGGTTCCATGTGCCAGATTCTGATCTCAGTAACACCAGTGTAAATCCAGAATAACTTAATTGAATTCAGTAGAACGTCTCAGGACAAAGTTGAGTGCTTCAGAAAATGTAACTTTATGTATGCAAAATCCATTTGCAATCAATTTGCATTGCACAAATAACCATGAACAAAAACACAGAAGAAATTTGCATATGCACAGATGGAGACGAAAATTTGGCCTCTAACAGTCCACTACTAACAGACATAACTGCAAAAAGTTTGTTCAATATTGCTTAGATAATTTTAAACTACACCCTGCTCACCTGCAGCAGCTGGGGTGTTGGCTTCACCCACTCCTCGTAGCTCCCCAGATACCTGTTCAACTGGGGAAATAACAGAAATACAGTGCCCACTTACTTCTGTACATATGGACCCAAATTCCAGGTAGCCAGAGCATAGATATAAATGGAATTCTTATTATTCTTACCACCCTGCATTGCCATGCCATGGACAATTCAACTTGTAATGTTTTTTAACCAGTGATTTCTTCCCCCCCCCCCCCCGCCCGCCCTTTTCCTACCCCATACGCTAATAAATAAAGAGTGGCCAAATGGTTTTTGCTCAGATTTACAAGGAAATTTTTTTAAAAAGCTCTTTGTTATGGGATCAAGCATGGAAACATATATTCCAAAGGGAGGAATTGGGGAAAAGTTATTTTGGGCCTGATACTGCCACCTTTACTCAGTTTCTCTGTGAATAGTCCCAGTGGCAAAATGGGCATTATGTAACCAATAAAATCTGTGGTTTATAATGAAGATTACATCACAACTTTTGCTAGCCCAAAGCTGTATTACAAACACACAACATATATACAGTGCACATTGTAATATAACAATATTAATTCAAACACCTTACATAGCATAATGGGTTGTTTTTCTGTTGAATTGTTGACTTGGGGATGATACTGAGACATGTATTCAACAGTTAAATACTCCCTACAGTACAAGGACTTTGCTTAAGTAATTTTTTGCTGTAAATTATGGTAATTCTGAAGAGAAAAATAGGGTGTTAGTGAGCTATATATTGCTTTTTAGTAATGTCGTTACTTTTACTGCTGGTATATGAATGCCAGCAGTAACTATTCAGTGAATCTGTCCCAAAAGGGAAGCATAAAGCATTGCTGAACTGTTGATGTCAATGCTAACAAAGGTTTTAATATTACCATGACTGTCCATAATGCAAAGTTAGTCTCAGGCAGAATGTAAAAATCCTAATTCTTATAGCTATAGGACTTACCAGCTTCATATTTGTCATTTGGTCATTTGACTCCCAAAACAACATGCTGGGTTTGATTAAATTGATTTGTCTCTTCCAAGTTAATTTCTCTTTCCTGAATAACTACTGCAGAGTACAATTATTTCACCATAGATAAGTGGGGAAAGAATGATGGGTGAAATTTTAAAAATCACTCAGCATTGGCCTAACTCTGCTTCCTCTGAAGTTAATGGGACCACACATAGGCCAGTGCTGAGAGTTTTTGAAAATCACACCCTGCATTGTTGTAAACAATGTCAAACTCACATTTTTTTTTAAATGTCGTTCACTGCAACAAACTAATGTTGCACTACAGTTCCAAATCACAAATATATTGAGGGTCTATATCTGGTAATTTAATAGAAATAAAGAGTATAGTACAGGTGTCAAGGCTTCTGAAAATCAGAGGTGTGTACATTAATTCTACTGAGTCTGTCAATAAACCTAGACAGAACATTAAGACTATTAAAGTAAGGAATGCTCATGAGAGTAAGGACATGAAGGATCATGATCTATGATAATGCTGGATAAAAATAAACATGATGATGCAAAGGTATAGATGTCTTTACAAAAGGAGAGACACTATAGTGAATGTGAAGTCATTTTAGAAAAATATCATTATTATGAAAGGACCAATTCTGGAGCTTGATCAGTAGGGCTGGTAGAAAAAAAATCCATCAAAACTGTTTTTCAATGGAAATTTTTGAATACATTTTTTTCACAAAAAGTGTCTGATTTCCATAGTAAATGTTGAGTTTCAGTTGAAAAATGGGACACTCAAAAACTGACAATTTTAGTTTTTGGCAAAAAATACAAAATGTGATTCAGAATTACCTCATCCCTCTATTCTTCTCTTTGGGCCAGGTTCCAGAGCTGGACTACATTTCTCATGATGCACAACGGCCAGATATGTCCATTTGTGGTGTTTAGATGTTGCTTGTAATTATTAGAATTGGCAGCACTGGCTGTTGGGAGTCTGAAGGGACAGGAAACAGGAAAGATGGGGGAGGAGTTGAAGAGGCTGAGGGTGAACTACAGAGGGTGCCGCAGCAGCTTGGAAAAGAGGTTCCCACTTTAAAAAAAAATTAATTCTGTTGAAGTTTGTGAGTACCTTGCCTGGCTACTACAACATTTTGGTGAAGAGGATGGATCTTCTGCCTCTGAACCCACCTGCACCCTTTCTGCAAAGCCCAGGTGAACCTCCAATTGCTTTTACTGTCTGGATCCCTATGTTTGAGACTTAACTGCTTGCAATCAGTGCTACAGAGATTTCTGAAGGAAGAAAGCATGCTCTGCTAATCCACTGCCTTGGAGCAGAAGGGTAGCATATATTTTACACTTTTCCCCTTGCAGACAATAAATATGAGACTGCGCTCCCTGCATTAAATAACATTTTTGTACCAAAGTGAATGTAGAAGCTAATCGCTACAGATTTTGCCAGCATGAGCAGAAACCAAGGGAGACTATAATGCAGTATTTTGTTTCCCTGAGGAGTCTGATTGTAACTTGTGACTTTGGGAATATGGCAGATGAGATGATTAGAGACCAGCTCATTGAGAAAACAACCATGCTTCATGTAAGAGAACATTTACTTCTAGAACCACAACTTACACTAGAAAAAGCAATAACCATTGCTCCCCAGATTGAGTAAGCTACAGCTGAAGCCAAAATAATGAGCATGGACACAGGAGACACAGTCCAGGCTGTGACTCCTTTGCAGAAAATTTCACTATCACTGCAGACAAATGATTACAAGAGGAAAACTAATGAGAAACCACCAAATCAGCAAATTCAAAATACTGTACAAGCATGCTTTCGCTGTGGACCCCCACAACACCTTGCAAGCTACACAGGATGTCTGGCAAAAGTAGCTAAGTACAATCATTGCAAAAAGATTGGGCATTTTGCTAAAGTATGTCTCAGCAGCCAGTTCAATCAACAGGTGCATGCAGTTACAATGCCAGATGTTACTGTGCTGAGCATGGACAAAATCACTACTGCACATATTCCAGAACAAATAAAGTGCACGGTAAATGTTTCCGCCACACCCTCAGGCAAATCATACTCTATTCAGCTAATGTTGGACACTGGCTCAGCAGTATCTATACAACCTGTTTCCATCTATTTGCATTACTTTAAAGATGTGCCTCTCACTGAACCCAAACTTCACTTGGTTTGAAAAACCATATTCCAGCACGTGGCTGCCTGCCATCAATAGTTACTTTTGGTGATTGCTTTGTAACTGCAGAGTTCTACATTGTCCACAATGGCACTCCTATCCTTGGCAGAGATTTATTGGCTGCTTTAAATCTCAGGGTAGTTCATGGATGAATTGATCTTCCTCAGCAAAGCACTCTTGCGGTACACACACCAGTTTCAACTGGGACACAACACCAGATTGAGGAGAAACTTTGCTGTGCTTATGTGTTACTGAATAAAGTTAAAATGTGGAATAAATTTATGACTGTATGACAGAAATTACAGCAGTTACCATTTTCAGTCAGGGAAGCTGTTTCTGAGGAACTTAGAAAACTTTTTCAAGAGGACATTATTGAAGGGATTAACTCCTCAGAATGGGTTTCACCTATAGTAGTGATGCAGAAGAAGGGTGGAGTCATTCACCTTTGTGTGGACTTAAGAGAGCCAAATAAAGCTATTGTGATTGACAACCATACTCTTCCTCACATAGAAGAAGTATTTGCAGAACTCCATGGAGCAAAGATGTTTTCTACTCTTGATTTGCAGAGCGCATACCACCAGGCTATGTTGCATGAATATAGCAAAGACCTCACAGCATTTATTACACATGAGGGACTATTCCATTTTATATGTGTTCCATATGGTCTCGCATCAGCCCCAAGTGCATTCCAAAAAATGATATAATTGATTTTGAAGAATCAACATGGAGTTCAGTGCTATTTGGATGATATTATCTTTTTTGGAAATACTTCTGAGGAGCATGACAATAACCTGCAGTCTCTACTAAACTGCATCAGCAAAGCAGGCCTCAAGCTCAATAGGTCCAAATGCAAATTTAGACAACCTGAACTCTACTTTCTGGGGCATACAATTTCACAGGCTGGACTAAAGCCTGATCCAGATCATATCCTGGCAATTTCAAATGCTCCTCCTCCAACAGATTTGCAAACCTTTTGTTCCTTCTTGGGTCTTACCTCCTGGTATGCAAAATTCATTCCAAATTATGCTTCTGTCATTGAACCATTACAAGAATTACTATGGGGAAATTCAACCTTTGCATGGACAATGGATGCACAAGCTAGTTTCGAAGCGGTGAAAGACTTGATTCTACATAGTCCAGTACTTGCACTGTTCACTCCTGCATTGCCCACAATTGTAAATACTGATGCTTCTGATCATGGACTTGGTGCTCTCCTCACACAACTTCATGAGGACAACAGAGAGAGGACTGTTGCATTTGCTTCAAGGACACTAAGTAATGCGGAGAGGAAATATTCTACAGTTGAAAAAGAAGCACTTGTTTGTGTCTGGGCTACTGAAAAATGGAGAACTTACCTGTGGGGCTGCATGTTCAAGTTGCGCACAGACCACAGGCCTTTGACGTTGCTCACCACGAAACGACTGGGAAGAGCAGGATATTGTATTGCTCGATGGTCTTCAAGACTACTCTTTCAATTATGAACTGGAATATAAGCCTGGAAACCAAAATGTGGTAGCTGATTGCCTTTCTCACCTGCCTTTGCCTTCACCAGATGGTCCACCAGAGGTTGAGGATGTAGTTGTGCTTATTACAAGCACTCTTACTGCAGTTACAAGAGAACACTTTCAAGGTGCTTGTTCAACAAAACAAGGTCCAATTCAACAAAAACTATGGGAATTTCTGACAAAGAGATGACCCAGTCACCCTAAAAACCTTGACCCAGTTTTGCTGCCTTATTTTAGGGTTCAGGATGAACTTTCTTTGCTTGATGGCTATGTGCTACAAGGTACACACCAGCTACTTGTGCCAGAAGAATTACCATCAAAACTCATACACCTGGCACATGATAATCATCAAGGAATTGTCAGAACCAAACAACGACTACGGATCTGTATTGGTGGACAGGGATGGGCTCTCAAACTGAAGCACTCATAAAATCCTGTGTCATTGCCAAGTGCATGATAAGACAGCAATGACATGAACCCCACCATTACAGCCTGTTCCTCTTCCTGAATCTGGATGGGAAAAAGTGGCGATTGACATTGTAGGACCCTTTGATACTGCTCCAATTGACTGTCCTTATGCCATCACCTTGATAAACTATTTCAGTAAATGGCTTGAGGTGGTATTTACATTGCAAATCTTTTCTGCTACAGTAATTAAGTTCCTCTCTTCAGTTTTTAGCTGGGAAGGTAACCTTAAATACCTGGTTTCAGATAATGGTAGTCAATTTACTTCTCTGGAGTTTGAAACGTTTCTAGCAGAGAGGAACATTTTACACAGAAGGTCATCCCTATACTACCCTCAAGCCAATGGGGAAATCAAATGGTTTAATAGAAGTTTGAAAGAGAGTTTGCAAATGGCTAAACTGGAAGGGCGATTGTGGATAACCTTCACTACTGATTTCTTGCAAGCATAGCGGTCTACACGACATGCCACAATGCAAAGATCACCCGCAGAGTTACTGCATGGGAAACAGATGAATACTAAACTGAACATTGCTGGATTGTTAAAGGCATGATCTGAGGCCCCAACCGAGGATGATGTGCGAAAAACAGTTGAACAGAACAAAGCAAAATATAAGGATTTCACAGACAAGCGGCGGGGTGCTAAGGAACCAAAGTTTGAGTGTGGTTCTTTCATTAGAATACGAAAACCTGGAATTTTACACAAAGGGGACCATAAGTTCACAGCTCCTCTTAAAATCATAGAGAAGAAGTCCCCTTACACCTATCAACTTTCTGATGGGTGGGTATGGAACGCTTCTTATCTTGCACCTGCTATGCACCAAGAGGAGATTATGCCAACACCCAGTGTACATTGGATGACTTCACCATAGTATCAACACAACAAGACATTGCACTGGAACTGGGGCTTGAGAGACAGCCTGTCAGACCCAGACGACCACCTGTCTGGACTAGAGACTGGTATGTAGTATCTATAGTGTTTTTAGTGTAATAATTCTGTCAACAGTATAGTGCCTTGTTTCCTATTTGTTCCTGTAGTTAGAACAACAATGTTTATTGTAGTTGGGAGAGTTTCTTAAGAGAGGAGGGAATGTGGTTTTTAGATGTTGATTACTAGAATTGGGAGCACTAGCTGTTGGGACTCTGAAAGGACAGGAAACAGGAAGGAGTGGGGAGGAGTTGAAGAGGCTGAGGGAGAGCTACTGAGGGTGCAGCAGCTGCTTGGAAAAGAGGTTTCCATGTTAAAAGATAAAGTCCTGTTGAAGTTTGTTAGTACCTTGCCTGGCTATTACAACACCATTGTGGTAACTAAGACCCCTACATTGTGTGTTATTACTATTTAGAAATTGCTCTAAATTCCTAGAAAAGATAGAACAGATGGCTGAGAGAATAAAAACCCAAGTTCTAAAGGCTAGATTTGTTGCACCCTTTCACAAGAGTGTAAGACTGGTGTAGCTAGACCCTTTTTACCCTGTCCATGAATGAATTAATTAAAAATCATTCTAAATTAATGTCAGACACTGATATTTTAGAATGTGGCCGATACAGTAGTAAAATGTGGAACTTGATGGAATCTAATATTATAATTAAAATGTATGTAAAAGAAAAGTCAATTGTAAGTGACACAGCTTTGGGCAAAATACTGTAAACTTTAATTACAGGGTTTATCTCATGGGCAATCCTGTTAGGAAAGAAAGAAGTTGCATTCATACTGATTTCTCTAGTTTAAGTGATAAAGTAAAGAAGTAAAACTAATGTTTGCAATCAAGGAAGCTCATGCTATCAAGTTAGTGAAATATGGCTGTGCTGAAAAGGCAGTAAACAAAAGGAAATAACACAAATAGCGTGTTTCTATTGACAATAGAGTGGAAATGTAACTGTTTATTTAATGCATGGACTCAACTCAGTCATATATACCAGGTCCTACCAGTGTTCCTAAAACAAGGAGAACATAAATAGAAGATTTAAATAGCTGTTCTGGCCTGCTGAAAGACAATGGTTCTTGAAGTGACATTGTGCTCTATAATAGACTATTAACACAAGTGTAAAGAGCATCTAAAATATGGAGGGACTTTGAATAATTATGTGAATTTTAAAGCACTCATGGGATAAGAGGAAAGATACTCTTGTGGCTCAGTAACTGGTTAAAAGACAGGAAACAAAAAATAGCAATAAATGGTCAGTTTTCACAGTGAGGCGAGGTAAATAGTGGTGTCTACTAGAGATCTGTACTGGGACCTGTGCTGTTCAACATATTCATAAATGATCTGGAAAATGGGGTAAACAGTGAGGTGGCAAAGTTTGCAGAAGATACAAAATTACTCAAGGTCCAAAGCTGACTGAGAAGAGATAGAAAGGGATCTCAAGCAACTGGGTGACTGGGGCACAAAATGGACGATGAAATTCAATGTTGATAAGTGTACAGCAATGCATATCAGAAAATACAATCCCAACTATATATACAAAATGATGGAGTCTAAATTAGCTACTACCGCTCAGAAAAGAGATCTTGGAGTCATTGTGGATAGTTCTCTGAAAACAAAACATCTGTTCAACATGCAGTGGCAGTCAAAAAAGCTAATAGAATGTTAGGAATCATTAGGAAAGGGATAAATAAAAAGACAGGCGATATCATAGTGCCACAGTATAAATCCATGGTATGTCCACTTCTTGAATATTGTGTGCATTTCATCTCAAACAAGATGTATTAGAAATGGAAAAGATACAGAGATGGTCAACAAAAATAATTAAGGGCATGGAACAGCTTCCATATGAGGAGAGATTAAAAATACTGGGAGAAGAGATGAGTAAGGGGGGTGGGTATGATAGAAGTCTATAAAATCAAGAATGGTGTAGAGAAGGTGAATAAAGAAGTGCTCTTTACCCCTTCGCAAAAACAAGACTCTGGGGTCACCCAATGAAACTAATAGTAACAGATTTAAAAACAAACAAAAGGAAGTACTTCTTCACACAACACACAGTCAACCTGTGGAACTTATTGCTGGGGAAGTTGTGAAAGCCAAAACTATAACTGAATTAAAAAAAGAATTAAATAAGTTGAATGGCTATTTGCAAAGATGGCCAGGGATGTAACACCATGCTCTGTGTCCATAAGCTTTCTATTGCCAGATGCTGGCACTGTTTGACAGGGGATATATCGCTTGATAATTATCCTGTTTTGTTCATTCCTTTTGAACCATCTGGCATTGGCCACTGTCAGAAGTCAGGGTACTTGGCTAGATGGACTATTGGTCTGACCCAGTACGGCCATTCTTATATTCTTAAACTGGATATTTCAGCAGCTAGCAGAGTATTGATTGGGAAAAATAAACTTGAGAGCAAGCATAACTGCAAAATTTGCCAAGGGATGCACCACAATGGGGCCTTCTGGAGGTAAGTTGCTAACATGAGCAAACCAACTGGTGTTCAAAGTGTGTCCCAAGATGGTTGTACCAATTTTTATGGCCTAACTTGTCTTACATAAGCTGGTGTGACAAAATGTGTTGCACAAAGAGATTGGAAACTTGCAATCTCAGTTTCAAGAACTCAGAAACTGATGTATCTTCCCTGATTGAATGGTGAGAAAGACCACTCTCATTTTGATTTGACATTCTAAATCTTCAGAAAAAATACAGGTCACCATCTAATTAGTCCATGCCAACACCAAGATAGAAAGCAAGTTAGACCACCCAGCAGAAATAGGATAAAATGGCTTGTCGCCTTCAGCACATCATTTCCTGAAAGCTGAAGGGAGAAGACTGAGGTCCTGGACTGGCCACCCGGGAGTCCTCCTTGTTGACATCAAGTTCCTATCTTGGATTGACATATTTAATTGTTTCTTTCTAATTTCCTGCAGTTTGGGTTGTCCACCAGCACTCGGGGAAGTGATTATGATTATGTATATCCTTCACTCCACCCATGTTTACAGGGTCATCTTCTGGCCATGATAACTGAGCTGAGAGCAAAGATCTAGTGACTAGTAATACATGGGCTTTCTCCTGAGTGATGACTCAAATGAGTCAATTGACCATTCCTGAAACTGACTACCTAATTAGTAAGGAATTAGTAAGAAAGTGTACATGCTTATGTATGTGTTTGAAAGACTGTCACAGAATTGCAGTGTGTGTGTTTGTTTTGTAACAAGTTCTAATCAAGCTTGCTGTAAAATAACTTTAAAACTGAACAAGTTACTGATCACTAGAATTATAGTACACTGTACATATGTCTATGATAGTTAATGGTTTCAAACTACCTTTCAAGTTCTAGACATAAAAGGAGATCAAATGAGCAAGCCTCTTGTACTACACTAAGTCTGTATAGTCTGCCATAAATGCAGACATTTATTTTAAGTAGCTAGGAGTGTTAGTCTGATCCTGAGGCTAATATCAGTCACTGGTAAATACATTAAAAGGCTTACCAACTACTGATCCATTAGGAAGGAGACTTTGGTGAATTGGCATGTAAGTAATACCAAATTGTTTTGTGATCTAAATTTGGATTATTGTTCCTCTGTTGTTTTAGCAGTACTGGATTTAATAACCAACTGAAACAAGTGAGGCCTTATTTTGAGGGCCTCTAAGTCAAAAATCTAAACAAAGTCACCTTCCCAAGATAGTAATTGAATAAAAGTGTTATTTTTTGTTGTGGTTGTGTGATCTGATCCTAAAAGACTAAATGGTTATATCAGCCAGTTTCCTAATTTATGTAGCCAAAGCATAGTCCAATACCATTTTTCTGTTCTTATATCTTATATTATGTGTTGCTATTGTTAAGAATATTTAATAAACTCCATAAAACTAGTGTCAATGTTTGAGTCCTTTTTCTTTAGTTAATCAATCAAAATTAAAGAACCCTAAGAAAGGCAATCACTTAAATAGTTGCTTAAAGAAAGGTTTGTTTTATACCCTATCTTTCTTACACCATGTCATAAATATAAAGGGAAGGGTAATTGCCTTTAAAATCCCTCCTGGCCAGAGGAAAAATCCTTTCACCTGTAAAGGGTTAAGAAGCTAAAGGTAACCTTGCTGGCCCCTGACCAAAATGACCAATGAGGAGACAAGATACTTTCTAAAGCTGGGAGGAGGGAGAAAAACAAAGGGTCTGTGTCTGTCTGTGTGATGATTTTGCCGGGGACAGAACAGGAATGGAGTCTTAGAACTTAGTAAGTAATCTAGCTAGGTATGTGTTAGATTATGATTTCTTTAAATGGCTGAGAAAATAGCTGTGCTGAATAGAATGAATATTCCTGTCTATGTGTCTTTTTTGTAACTTAAGGTTTTGCCTAGAGGGATTCTCTGTTTTGAATCTGAGTACCCTGTAAGGTATTTACCATCCTGATTTTACAGAGGTGATTCTTTTTTACTTCTATTAAAAGTCTTCTTGTAAGAAAACTGAATGCTTTTTCCTTGTTCTTAAGATCCAAGGGTTTGGGTCTGTGGTCACCTATGCAAATTGGTGAGGATTTTTACCAATCCTTCCCCAGGAAGTGGGGTGCAAGGGTTGGGAGGATTTTTGGGGGAAAGACGTTTCCAAACTACGTTTTCTTAGGAATCCAGATAAAGTTTGGTGGTGGCTGTGGAAGTCCAAGGGCAAGGGTAAAATAGTTCGTACCTTGGGGAAGTTTTAACCTAAGCTGGTAAAAGTAAGCTTAGGAGGTTTTCATGCAGCTCCCCACATCTGTACCCTAGAGTTCAGAGTGGGGAAGGAACCTTGACACACCATGATGCACCATAGCAGCTCAGTGAAAGGAGAGCTTGTGATGTCTCATGGAAGAGTGGCTAAGAGCCTGGCCAGTGAGAGTTACAGGCACCTAAACTACAGGCATGAGGCACCTAAACTACAGCTCTCTTGAGGCATCCTAGGGGCATTTCCAAATTGAAATTTTCAGTTTTAATTCAAACAGGTTTTAGGATTTTTTTTTTGCTGGGGAGGTTAACCAAGGATATACAGCTTTTGATCTTTTGCCCCAAAGTTGAATTTTTCCCCCATTGGACTGTATGTATGTAGAGTCCAGCTGTACTATTTCAGGCATCTGAAATAGTACCATTTAAGTCAGGCAATGGAATATCTAGTGCAGTAGTTTGACAACACTAAGCACTGCAGCTGTATTTTGGATCTGAATTTTACTTAACAACACTATCACATATAAAAATAATGGAAATAAATGACGTATTCAGTGATTTATTTTTTTCATTCCTAAATTACCTTCATTTGAATGGTTGGTTTAACTTTGTTCCATCAGTGAATTTAAGTGATAAGAAGAAGGTAGCAAGAAGCCACATTAAAAAAATACGAGGTTTAGCTGTGTAAGTAGTCAAGTTAAACATTTCCATGTCAGAGCTACAGTTAACTTGTCCTGTGCACTGTTCATTACAGATGATTTATATGAATCTCAAAAGCAGTGCCATTTCATCCCTTTAGGTTTTTTGTGTTTCTGGAAAAGACCTTTTTTGTGTGTGGCCAAACTGTTACTTTGCTATTTGTACATGTGATATATTTGAAATATTATATACAATACATCCTTATCTGAAATATAATTTCAGAACCCAGTCAAATACTAATAACATTGTGTAAAATATTTATGTAGAGCTCATGTTAACAGTATCATGAAATGTCACACAGCACAATTCTGATCTTAAACTGGAATCCTATTCAACAGTTCACTGTTACTTTGCAGTAAAATCCATCTGATCCATAATATGATAAATTCCATTACATCAGGAGCTCTCTTCAGAATACTCTGGAAACAGGAAAGGTTGAAAGATCTTGCACCTTGGGATTTTTGCCATCTGGAACAACAGAGATCAAGTGAACTGTTAAAATGCTAAGGGCTCTTGGAGGAGGTACCAGCCTAACAGTATATTCTGCTCACTGTCACATAAATTGGAATAGCCAGAACAGCAAAGTTAAACGAGGCAGCCAAGAAGAAAGGAGAAGGGTAGAAGACTGAAGCCACTTGAGGGAAATTACCATTGGACAGACCCAGAAATAATGTACACTTACATTTAGGTCTAGCCAGTGCGTGGAATGTTCTTAGAGGCATCTAGGGACACAGTAAAAAAAAAAAAAAAAAAAGGAAAAAAGAGAAGCGGTGAGAGCTTATAAAAACAATTCAATGTAATGAGGCAAAACAGTCCAATAATTCAATATAATGATGCGTGCTGACATAGCCAGGTGTGATGTATCATACACGGGGAAATTCATAATGATACATCATTTTGCACAACCATTTACAACTCTTTGAATAAAACATGAGTGATACTAATTAATCATACAGATATAAATTATTTAGTGAGCTACCAGCAGAGTGAAGAAGCAAAACCCACACATTCCATAGGTCAAAGGGAAGTTGGCATACACATATTTCTACATCATTTTCAAATGAAAAAGGGTGAGGAGGAAGGAAGATACCAATATGAACATTTTATAATGGGCCACAAGTTCACTTCTGAAAGACAGTGGACCTATTTGCAAATGTCTGCCAGCAGCTTTGTGCAGGAACAAAACTTGATTACACACACTAGGCCTATTGTCCAGATATACTGAGCGAAGGACAGGTGAAATCTGATATGGGTTTAATCAGGCTGCAACTTTATTATTAGATGTCTGGGACTACCTAGCAGATAAAAGTGAAGTGAAGATAACCCCACGTTTATTCCCTAATTAGCCAGGGGGGCTCCCACCAGCACCCCCTCTTTTGGCATCCATGTCCCTCAAGCCAATCCATTGCTGGGACCTTACCATCTCCCTTCTTCCCCTCCCGTAGGAGGGTTAAGGTGGGCTATAAGAAAGGGGGGAGAGAGGGGATGGTAAGCTCCCTGCCACACCAATCCCGCACCCATCCCTTTGTTCCTTTAACAAATATCTCCTTTTTAAGTCCTTTTCCAAGCCAGTCACTGTATACCTTCCCTATGGAGTGCCTGCAATGGACATCTGCACAAGGAGGCACCAGCAATTAGCTTGGCTGCCTCCTCCCCAAAACCAGTTGGGTTCCCAGACATCTCCCAATGCCCTCTTTTTATATTAGTCAAAAACATGTCAGCACCAAAGTCTGACAGGTGCACACCATCAGAAATAACTCAGGTGCCCCATATACAATGCCAGGATGTGATATTACCACCCCTAATAAGTCCCAAGGAATTTGGCCACCCCCCTGTACACATACATGTCTGACCATACAATTTTAACTCCTGGAAAAAGTTCAAGGATCAGCCTCAAGTCCCTCCTTGCTCTGAGCATTAATTCAACTTGTCTGGACATTCCCAAATTGTTTCCCCCAAGGTGCACCACAATTATATCTGGTGGCCGCTGATGAGCCCCCACAGTTTACTGCAGTGGTATCAGCAGATCCCATAACATGCTTCTCTTTCCAATGCCATCTCCATGGGATTCTGCCTGTTCCTAGAGAAGGGCAATAAAGGTGTGACAAGATTATGATGTTCAACAGATGGCTCAGGTACCGGTTCTATAAGGAGGGCTTTGGGATGCATGGCCACTGGGAAGCATTCATGGACAGAGGACTGTTCTCTTGAGATGGACTTCACCTTAGTAAGGAGGGAAATAGACTTCTAGGATGGAGGATAGCACAACTGATCAAGAGAGCTTTAAACTAGGAAGCTGGGGGAGATGGTTGGGTGATATCCAGGTAATCTCCACACCAAATTTTAACACTGAGGAAAAGAAAACAAAGTATGAAAGGATACAGCCGTGGGTAGAAGAATGGACATAAGGCGGAAGGGTAGTGTACATACAAGTCTAATAGGTGATACTGGCGGTAGAATGTCTGTGCCTAATCAGGTAAAAAAATGTGAACGACGCCAAACAGCAAAAATTAAGATGTTTGTACACTAATGCGGGGAGCCTAGGTAACAAATTGGAAGAACTAGAGCTACTGGTGCAGGAAGTGAAACCAGATATTATAGGGATAACAGAAACATGGTGGAATAGTAGTCATGACTGGACTACAGGTATTGAAGGGTATGTGCTGTTTAGGAAAGACAGAAATAAAGGCAAAGGTGGTGGAGTAGCACTGTATATCAATGATGAGGTAGACTGTAAAGGAATAAGACATGATGGAATGGATAAGACAGAGTCTGTCTGGGTAAAAATAACATTGGGGAAGAAAGCTACTAGAGCCTGCCCTGGGATAGTGTTTGGGGTGTGTTATAGACCTCTGGGATCCGATTTGGATATGGATAAAGACCTCTTTAAATGAAGTAAATACTAACGGAACTTCCCAGATATAGACTGGAGTACAAGTACTAGTAACAATAATTGGGCTCAGATTTTCCTGGATGTGATAGCTGATGGATTCCTTCACCAAGTAGTTGCTGAACAGACAAGAGGAGATGCCATTTTAGATTTGGTTTTCGTGAGTAGTGAGGACCTCATAGAAGAAAGAGTTGTAGGGGACAACCTTTGTTCGAGTGATCATGAGCTAATTCAGTTCAAACTAAATGGAAGGATAAACAAAAATAGATCTGTGACTAGGGTTTTTGATCTCAAAAGGGCTAACTTCAAAAAAAATAAGCAAATTAGTTAGGGAAGTGGATTGGTCTGAAAACCTTTGGATCTAAAGGCAGAGGAGGCCTGGAATTACTTCAAGTCAAAGTTGGAGAAACTATCAGAAGCCTGCATCCCAAGAAAGGGGAAAAAAATCATAGGCAGGAGTTGTAGACCAAGCAGGATGAGCAAGCATCTCAGAGAGGTGATCAAGACAAAGCAGAAAGCCTACAAGGAGTGGAAGATGGAAGGGATCAGCAAGGACAGCTACCTTATTGAGGTCAGAACATGTGGCGATAAAGTGAGAAAGGCCAAAAGACATGTAGAGTTGGACCTTGCAAAGGGAATTAAAACCAATAGTAAAAGATTATTTTGCCATATAAATAAGAAGAAAACAAAGAAAGAGGAAGTGGGACCACTAAACACTGAGGACGGAGTGGAGGTTAAGGATAATCTAGGCATGGCCCAATATCTAAACAAATACTTTGCCTCAGTCTTTAATGAGGCTGTCATAAATATAAAGGGAAGGGTAAACACCTTTTAAATCCCTCCTGGCCAGAGGAAAAACCCTTTCACCTGTAAAGGGTTAAGAAGCTAGGATAACCTCGCTGGCACCTGACCAAAATGACCAATGAGGAGACAAGATACTTTCAAAAGCCGCAGTGAGGGGAAAAAAAGTCTCTCTCTGTCTGTGTGTGTGATGCATTTGCCGGGAACAGAAAGGAATGGAGACTTAGAACTTAGTCAGTAATCTAGTTAGATATGCATTAGATTATGATTTCCTTAAATGACTGAGAAAATAAGCTGTGCTGAATGGAATGGATATTCCTGTTTTTGTGTCTTTTTGTAACTTAAGGTTTTGCCTAGAGGGATTCTCTGTTTTCAATCTGATTACCCTGTAAGGTATTTATCATCCTGATTTTACAGAGGTGATTGTTTTACTTTTTCTTCTATTAAAATTCTTCTTTTAAGAACTGGATTGCTTTTTTCCTTGTTCTTAAGATCCAAGGGTTTGGGTCTGTGTTCACCTATGCAAATTGGTGAGGATTTTTATCAAGCCTTCCCCAGGAAAGGGGGTGTAGGGTTTGGGGAGGATTTTTTGGGGAAAGACGTTTCCAAGCAGCTCTTTCCCGGTTATATATCTGTTAGACGCTTGGTGGTTGCAGCAATAAAGTCCAAGGGAAAAAGGAAAAAGTTTGTACCTTGGGAAGTTTTAACCTAAGCTGGTAAAAATAAGCTTAGGAGGTTTTCATGCAGGTCCCCACATCTGTACCCTAGAGTTCAGAGTGGGGAAGGAACCCTGACAGAGGCTAATGAGGGGCTTAGGGATAATGGTAGGACGACAAATAGGACGGAGGATATGGAAGTATATATTACCACATCTGAGGTAGAAGCCGCACTTGAACAGTTTAATGGGACTAAATCGGGGTGGGGGGGCAGATAATCTTCATACAAGAATATTAAAGTAACTGGCACATGAAATTACAGGCCCATTAGCAAAAAAAATAATGAATCTGTAAACTCAGGGGTTGTACCGTATGACTGAAGAATTGCTAACATAGTTCCTATTTTTAAGAAAGGGAAAAAAAAGTGATCCTCCGGGTAACTACAGGCCTGTTAGTTTGACATCTGTAGTATGCAAGGTCTTGGAAAAAAAATTGAAGTAGCTAAGGATATTGAGGTCAATGGTAATTGGGACAAAATACAACATAGTTTTACAAAAGGTAGATCGTGTCAAACCAACCTGATCTCCTTCTTTGAGAAGGTAAAATATTTTTTAGACAAAGGGAATACAGTGGATCTAATTTACCTGGATTTCAGTAAGGCATTTGATATGGTTCCACATGGGCAATTATTAGCTAAATTGGAAAAGATGGGGATCAATATGAAAACTGAAAGGTGGATAAGGAACTGGTTAAAGGGGAGACTACAACGGGTCACACTGAAAGGTGAACTGTCTGCCTGGAAGGAGGTTACTAGTGGAGTTCCTCAGGGATCTGTTTTGGGACCAATCTTATTTAATCTTTTTTATTACTAACCTTGGCACAAAAAGCAGGAACGTGCTATAAAGTTGGCAGATGACACAAAGCTGGGAGGTATTGGCAATACAGAGAAGGACTGGAATATCATACAGGTAGATCTGGATGACTTTGTAAACTGGAGTAATAGTCACAGCATGAAATTTAATAGTGAAAAGTGCAAGGTCATGCATTTAGGGGTTAATAACAAGAATTTCAGTTATAAACTGGGGAAGCATCACTTGGAAGTAACAGAGGAGGAGCAGGATCTTGGAGTATTGGTTGATCACAGGATGACTATGAGCCATCAATCTGATATGGCTATCAAAAAAGCTAATGCAGTCTTGGGATGCATCAGACGAGGTATTTCAGGTAGAGATAACGAGATTTTAGTTCCATTATACAAGGCACTGGTGAAACCTCATCTGGAATATTGTGTGCAGTTCTGGTCTCCCATGTTTAAGAAAGATGAATTCAAACTGGAACAGGTACAGAGAAGGGTACTAGGATGATCTGAGGAATGGAAAACCTTTCTTATAAAAGGAGACTCAAAGAGTTTGGTTTGTTTAGCCTAACCAAAAGAAGGCTGAGAGGAAATATGATTGCTCTCTATAAATATATCAGAGGGATAAATACCATGGAGGGAGAAGAATTATTTAAGCTCAGTACCAATGTGGACACATAAACAAATGGATATAAACTGGCCATCAGGAAGTTTAGACTTGAAATTAGACGAAGGTTTCTAACTATCAGAGGCGTTAAGTTCTGGAACAGCCTTCCAAGGGAAGCAGTGGGGGCAAAAGACATATCTAGCTTCAAGACTAAGCTTGATAAGTTTATGGAAGGGATGATATGATGGGATAGCCTAATTCTGGCAATTAATTGATCTTCAACTATTAGAGGTAGATATGCCGAATGGCCTGTGATGGAATGTTAGATGGGGTGGGATCTGAGTTACTACAGAGAATTCTTTCCTGGATGTCTGGCTGGTGAGTCTTGGCCACATGCTCAAAGTTTAGCTGATCACCATATTTGGGGTCAGGAAGGAATTTTCCTCCAGGGCAGATTGGCAGAGGCCCTGGAGGTTTTTCGCCTTCCTCTGCAGCATGGGTCATGGGTCACTTGCTGGAGGATTCTTTGCACCTCAAAGTCTTTAAACCATGATTTGAGGACTTCAATAGCTCAGACATAGGTTAAGGGTTTGTTACAGGAGTGGGTGGGTGAGATTCTGTGGCCTGCATTGTGCAGGAGGTCAGACTAAACCAGTGGTTCCTAAACTTGTTCCGCTGCTTGTGCAGGGAAAGCCCCTGGTGGGCCACGCCGGTTTGTTTACCAGCTGCGTCCGCAGTTTTGGCCTATCGAGGGTCCCAGTGGCCGTGGTTTGCTGTCCCAAGCCAATGGGAGCTGCTGAAAGTGGCGGCCAGTACGTCCCTCAGTGCACGCCACTTCCAGCAGCTCCCATTGGCCTGGAGCAGTGAACCGCTGCCACTGGGAACCGCGATTGGCTGAAATTGTGGATGCGGCAGGTAAAAAAAACCAGCCCGGCCCGCCAGGGGCTTTCCCTGAACAAGCAGCGGAACAAGTTTTGGAACCACTGGAATAGACAATCATAATGGTCCCTTCTGACTTTAAAGTCTATGATTCTAGGATTCTATATTGCTTCACTTCTGAATCCCAGCTCCAAACCCTCCAGCAACCTACACACATGCCTATGAACCTAAGGGACAATAGTGTGCCCGCAGATCCACACCACCATCTGCATGGCCAGTCATCCAACATCTGGAATGAGTTTAAAACAAATTAATGCTGACTGACCATGTGAGGTTTCACATACGTTTGATACACTTCTGAATGTCAGTGCCCTATAAATTGCCTCTGCTCCCCTACCTAGTTGTGCTGCTACTGTTGCTGCCCCAATTCTGATTGAGTGGGAACCAAATTCATGGGCTGGCAGATCCAACCTTGTCAATCCCCATCTCAACACTGTAATGAATTGCTATGTTGTGAGAATCCCATCACTGTGTATAAAAGGGGCCCTTCCCCCACCCCCACACAGGTAGACCTCAGGCTCACCGCCCTCCCGTAGGATAACAGATTCACCCCGGCCTACTTGATCCATCTTTGACCTTCACATGGTTAATATCACTGAATGCTCATGCCATTGTACATGATGCAGTTCCAAAGTCTTTCATGTATAGTCCCTACCAGACCCACATACGAGTTTGCTGATCCTTAAAGCACAAAAAAAAAATGCTATCAAGAATCCTGCCCTGAACAAGGCCGCCTCCTGTCCACTATGACATAAGGTGCCAAGGATCTGCACGAGATCCCTGAGCATGTAAACTGGGATAACGTGAATCCACCATGGGGCCATTGGTATGTGACCACCCTGTCAAAACCCTTCAAACTAAAAAACCACTGCAAGGATCAGGATAACCATTTAGCCTACTGACATTTGTAATGGCAGAAAGGCGATCTGAGATTGCTGAGGATGCCAGCGACATCCTCAGGGGTTGTCAGCGACAGCATGTGTCGCAGTACCTGTTCCCCTGTAATGGGCCATATTGTAGACTGGCCTTCCTGATCATGAAATTGCATGAAATCATTAAAACTTCTCTCATAGGTCTGCCATGTGTGTGGAGCAACTGATCTCTGCACCACATTGACGACCATCCTATGCAAAGGTTCCAGAGCGCTAGAAGCATCTGCTTGGGTTCCTAGCTGGCTCCTTGTGCCAGCTTCAGAAATCTGTGCATCTGAAAATGAGACAAGGAATCTGCTCTGCCATTATTAACCACGGAAAGATGATGAAGCCATTTATATTTCCTGGAGCCTTCCTGGGGGCCAAGCCTCGGGGGAAAAAAACCCAAACTTTCACATAGGTAATTGCTTGAATGGCCCTGCCACTCTACCCTCAATTCATTCCTGCAGAATCATTGTCTTAACAATATAGCCAAACTCTGCCCCTGACTTCAATTAATTATTAATTACTATTATTATTATTATTACTTATTATTTTATTTTATTTTAAACATAAAGGAGTAGATCAGAAAGGGGTGGATCACATCCATGGTGTGGATCAGAAACCCACATTAAACCCTGCCCCACAAATCCACCCCATCAAATTTGCTGGAGTAGTCCCCCAGAAGCACTCTTAACACCTCTAGCTTAACTGGAAATGGTGCCCTTGCCTATTCCACTGGTTTCAGCTCTTGCTTTTGACCAACATGAATAACTTAGCACTCAGCACCAGGGTTAAAGCCCTTACATTACTCTCAGCTGCAGATGCCTTGCTGGTGCCGGCTTCCCTTGGTGCAAATATGACAGGCTCATGTCAAAGCCCACCTGAGGACACACATCCTCTGATGTCGGCAGGCACATCTGCAGTATACCATGACAATGCATCCAGTCGTAGCTGGGATCTCCGCCAGTCCATCAAAATTGCAACCTAGAATTTTGCAACTCTTCATAGGTGTGATTTTCAGGTCACTGTCTCACATGAAATGAATTGTCTTGGCATATCAATTGCAGGCCTAATGGAAGAAAGGCTGATAGATCATGGATGTCACGAGGTGAAGGATTCTTTACTTCTGTATTCTGGTGGCCCCAACCACTTACATCGGTTATCACTACTAGTGTGGGCCTCCTTGATAACCTGGATGCCCGGGTCTTCTTGACTACTTATTGCACATCATAAACACTGGCACAGTCACCTCACTGTCATAGTAGTCTATGATCTGACAGAGGAATATGTTGATTCAGTTAAAGATCATTTCTACGATCAGTTGGAATCTCTAGTACGCACAATCTCTCCACATGATAATCTCATGATCCTGGGCAATTTAAATGTAGTTACTGACTCCCTGCAAACTGGGTTTGAACAGGTCATTCCACAGTCAAAGTACAGCATCCAGACCTCTTTGTGTGTGCACTTTTGAACCTCAAATCCAATATCTTTAAGGCAACAGTGCGTGGTCAATGGTGAGTTGAGTATCATACTGTAGCAGTTGGGCTTTCCTTGGTGATTTTCTACACAATCACACATCAAGTACTAGGCCTAACCTTACTTACTATATAAGAAGATCTGCCAAGATCACATCCATGGAGATATGTTTGCAGGCTAACTAATGCTGGCCAGCACATATGCCCTGTGTTTGAACCAATTTTCAGTACAATTACTATATGACAGACTATCACAGAACATCTCAGGTCAGATATTATACATAATTAAATGTGAAAGGGATTAAGTTCCTTAGAAGTTGGAAATGAAAGAGTATTTCTCAATATATATCACACAGATTTTCTATTTGCTCTTTTTGATACATGCTCTTGTGATACAATATATGTCCCTAAAATCTTTTGAAATACAAATTCAGGTTTTTTTCATTTTAGATCATTTTAAACTTTTTAAGATTTTTAAAAAAAATCTATTATAAATTATGTATCTGTCTGAATAGGGAGCAACTAGCAGCTGTCTTCTCTGTCTCTCCCAAAAGGACAATATCTTCCTACTGAGGAAAAGAGATGAACTTCTGTCCAGGACACGTCTTTCCCATCAGCTGCCCTTTCACTCACTGGTAGGAAAGGATGGATGGCCCTAAAATTTCTCAGCCAGTCACTAGGTTCTCCTGCTCCTCCCATTTCAGATTCCCCTAACTGGTGAGCCCTCAATTCAGCAATCACACAGGAAAGAGCTCTATGGCCTGCTGTAAAACACTCCCACTGACTTCAATAGGCTTTAGCTCACGTCCATAAGGACAGCACTCACCAAAGCCAATGGGTGAAATCCTGGCTCCATTGAATCAATGGTAAAACTGATTGACTTCAACGGGTATAAGATTACATCCATAGAGCTGGAAAGGGATAGCTCTCTCCCACCCTCTATGTAATAAAAGCAGAGAATGGGGAGTTGTGCTCCCTTTTTCATTGACCTCCAGATAGGAAAGAAGTACTAAATGTTATATTTATTACAAAAAAACAACTGGTTTGGTGTGGCTGTTTCCTCATTTAAAACCAGTCTGTAACTGTAACAGACATACTGAAGCACTCAATGTCTTTTGTTGTGTGTGTATATCCAGAATACAATAGGAAATTTAATTACCATAGATTCAAGACTTTAAAAAAAAACAACCTAAGCTTGATTTGACTTAAAAAGAATTGTGCTGTGACTGGACAACACATTCAATAGAAGTTTTCTAAATACCTGTTAAGATTGCAAAAAGTTATGCCCTCTGACTGTATTCATAACTAATCAGGTAGCAAGTACGCTTTTCCCCTTTCCCCTATTATTATTTATAGGAAAGTATGCCTGCTTTTTGATGTACCGCTAGGGCAGCACTGCAGCTATCATAGTGTGCAATTTTTGAGAAATACAAAGCACATTTCTGCCATCATTTATGTCTACACAATTTTTTCAATTACAAAATCACAATTTTTTCATGCAATGTATAATGGACAATATGTTTAATCAAATATACTTTGAAGTATTAGGACAAATTTAGTGGACTTGCCTCTGAAAACCAAACCAGATACTAAGTGAGTCATGTTAACAAAGGAGTCAAAGTGTTTACAAAATCAGAACATGTATGTCTTCTAGAGTTACTCACAGTCTTGCAAACACTTAAGCACACGTTGAATTTTTGACATAGACCTTCTGATGTCAATGGGACTACTCAGGTATGTAAAACTGAGTACATGCAGAGTTGTTTGCAAATAACAAAGGCCTCACCCTGCAATTTAAAAAAAAAAATCAAGGCCCGATTCAGGAAAGCCATTAAGCAAGTGCTTAACTTTAAGGATGTGTTTAATCTTCACTGACTTAAAAGTTAAACATGTGATTAAGTGCTGTTCTGAATCAGAGTCTACATTATTGTTTGGGAAATGGTACTTGTAACATACTTATTAATTTGAGCTAACTAATACTACCTACTAAGAACTTGTCTGAGGTCAGAACTGTCACTGCATTCATCAGTGGATTCAGAGTTAGGTACAGAGGCTACCATTTAAAAGAAAAAAAATACTTCCAGTTACCATGCAGTTGTATTTGAGGTATTGCTGTAATTTTCGGTGTTAAACATTGATTTCTTTTACGTTGAACACTGTATGTTATCATCATCCCTAGTGTGAAGAGCCTAACTGCCACTTTAGGCACCTAAATCCTAGAATAGGGTCCCACTGATATTCACAAACCCCTCCCTCACCTACTCCAGAATTCGTGGAGGTACGTAAACTCATTTGGCACCCAATTTGTTTCAATAAACGTTCTCTCACCCCCCCCCATATTTTTGCTTCTGAGCATGTGCAATGCAGTCTGACACCACATGTCCAGATGCCTAAATCTCAGAACAATTCATATCCAGGGGAAGATAAGTGTTCCTCAATCTAACTCACCTTCATGGCCCAATACGGTAAGCATGCTGGCTCGTCACCTACCAGGCTGTGCTCGTACAGAGAAGCTTATGCAGAACATGGTTGAGGGGAGAGAAGGAGCGGTAACTCCCTCATAATTTTTGGTGCATTGGTTAAAGTATTTACCTGGGATGTAGGAGACCCCCACTTCAAGTCTCTCCCACCCCACCTGAGGATAAGTAGGGATTTGAACGGGGATCTGTTATCACTCATGTGAATGCTCCAACCATTGGACTACAGTATATTCCACAACAGGGCTCCCTCACTGTCTTCTGTTGATACAGTTGCATTGTGGATAAATGATTTTAAAAAATCATGGAAGCTGGTATCCTTTGTCTCCTACTACCCAAGTGAGTGCCCTAAACACCAGGCTCCAGAGTCCATCTAGCCCAACCCTGTCACAACACATAGCAATAATGACACAATGATATGAGAAACAAATCCTATATTTAGATGCTCTGGGTCTGATTCATGACTGTATCTCTCCAGCTTTCTGAAACCCATTGATTTAACACAACTCCGTAAACCTGCAGTAACGCAAGGCAGCATCATGTGCCTCTAATTGGTTGTTTGAATATTAGGCAGTGGTACCCAATTGTGAACATGTGCTGACAGAAGTGGAATATGTCCATGTCTGAATATAAGATTCTATATGGAAAAGTACAGTAATGTCTTATTTCAAAAGTATTATTGCTATGTGTTGTGACAGGGTCAGGCTAGATGGCTATAGGAGAGTAACAGAAGGAAGATATATAAGCCCCAGGCTAAGTAGGTCCCTTTTCCCTGGGTAAGGTAACAGGGGCAGTTCCAGAACAATCAGAAACCTTCTGGAGACAATTAAGACAGGCTGATTAGAACACCTGCAGCCAATCAAGAAGCTGCTAGGATCAATTAAGGCAGGCTAATCAGGGCACCTGGGTTTTAAAAAGGAGCTCATTTCAGTTTGTGGTGTTCGTGTGACGAGCTGGGAGCAAGAGGCACTAGGAGCTGAGAGTGAGAACACGGACGGTTGCAGGACTGAGGTGTACAATCATTATCAGACACCAGGAGAAGGTCCTATGGTGAGGATAAAAAGGATAAAGAAGGTCCTATGGTGAGGTTGGGAGGAGGCCATGGGGAAGTAGCCCAGGGAGTTGTAGCTGTCGCACAGCTGTTCCAGGAGGCACTCTAGACAGCTGCATTCCACAGGGCCCTGGGCTGGAACCCGGAGTAGAGGGTGGGCCCGGATTCCCCCCAAATCCTCCCAACTCCTGGTCAGACACAGGAGGAGTTGACCTGGACTGTGAATTCAGAAAAACGGCCAAGCTGAGGGCTGCCATGAAGCTCCAAGGCGAGCAAATCCGCCAATAAGTGCAAGACCCACCAAGGTAGAGCAGGAACTTTTTCACAGTGTTTATGACAAAAAATGATCAGTAACTTCACCAATTACCAGGTACCTTTAAATAATTGTTCAAGTCAGTTCACAAACTTAATGGACTTTCTGCTACTGAACTGGAGCTTTCACACAATTTAATAGGTCTTTATCACCCCTACCACCTTGGAGAAAATCTTCTTATTAACAGACCCCTTTGTTTGTCCCAGACACTGATTTGCTCATTGTTGCCAAACGCTAATACATCAGTGATGCTATCTTTACTGTAACAGCAGTTGAGTTCACTGGGCTATGGTAGTTTAACAATAATACAACACCAACTCCAGTTCATTAAAGCCACAGAAACCAATGTGGGAAGGACACAGAGGATTTATTAAATTTGATCTCTCAGAAAGGTGTAATGCATTTTTACATTATAAGAATAATTGCAATAACTTCCAAAGATAGATAGATAGATCTCAAAATAAATTATCTCTAAAAAGAAACATTTTACTTTGTTGTTCTTATTGATAAACACACTAATACAAAGAAAATGGAAATATCTTGCCATTAGTATCCTGGATCTTCATTCCTGTGCAAAGGGACAAACTAAGGGTATGTCTACACTACAAAATTAGGTCGAATTTATATAAGTCGTTTTTTTAGAAATTGGTTTTATATATTCGAGTGTGTTGTGTCTCCACAGAAAATGCTGTAAGTGCATTAAGTGAATTAACTTGGCGGAGTGTTTCCACAGTACCGAGGCTAGAGTCGACTTCCAGAGTGTTGCACTGTGGGCAGCTATCCCACAGTTCCCGCAGTCTCTGCTGCCCATTGGAATTCTGGGTTGAGATCCCAATGCCTGATGGGGCTAAAACATTGCTGCGGGTAGTTCTGGATACATATCGTCAGGCCCCCGTTCCCTCCCTCCCTCCATGAAAGCAAGGGCAGACAATCGTTTTGTGCCTTTTTTCTTGAGTTACCTGTGCAGACGCCATACCACGGCAAGCATGGAGCCCGCTCAGGTAACCGTCACCGTATATCTCCTGGGTGCTGGCAGATGCGGTACTGCATTGCTACACAGTAGCAGCAACCCCTTGTCTTGTGGCAGCAGATGGTACAATATGACTGGTATCCGTCATCGTCATGTCCGAGGTGCTCCTGGCCACGTCGGCCGGGAGCGCCTGGACAGACATGAGCGCAGGGACTAAATTTGGAGTGACTTGATCAAGTCATTCTCTTTAGTCCTGCAGTCAGTCCTATTGAACCATCTTATGGTGAGCAGGCAGGCGATATGGATTGCTAGCAGTCGTATTATACCATCTTCTGCCAGGCAGGCAAGAGACGAGGATGGCTAGCAGTTGTATTATACCATCTTCTGCTGAGCAGCCCTGAGATGTGGTGGCATGCAGTTCTTCTGCACCGTCTGCTGCCAGCCAAAGATGTAAAAGATAGATGGAGTGGATCAAAACAAGAAATAGACCAGATTTGTTTTGTACTCATTTGCTCTCCCCCCTCCCCCGTCTAGGGGACTCATTCCTTTAGGTCACACTGAAGTCACTCACAGGGAAGGTGCAGCGAGGTAAATCTAGCCGTGTATCAATCAGAGGCCAGACTAACCTCCTTGTTCGAATAAGAACAATAACTTAGGTGCACCATTTCTTATTGGAACCCTCCGTGAAGTCCTGCCTGAAATACTCCTTGATGTAATGCCACCCCCTTTGTTGATTTTAGCTCCCTGAAGCCAACCCTGTAAGCCATGTCGTCAGTCGCCCTTCCCTGCATCAGAGCAATGGCAAACAATCGTGCATCTGAGTTGAGAGTGCTGTCCAGAGCAGTCATAATGGAGCACTCTGATGGGGCTAAAACATTGTCGTGGGTGGTTCTGGGTACATATCCTCAGGCCCCCTTTCCCTCCCTCCCTCCATGAAAGCAAGGGCAGACAATTGCTTTGCGCCTTTTTTCCTGAGTTACCTGTGCAGACGCCATACCACGGCAAGCATGGAGCCCGCTCAGGTAACCGTCACCCTATGTCTCCTGGGTGCTGGCAGACATGATACTGCATTGCTACACAGTAGCAGCAACCCCTTGCCTTGTGGCAGCAGATGGTACAATACGACTGGTAGCTGTCATCGTCATGTCTGAGGTGCTCCTGGCCACGTTGTCCAGGAGCGCCTGGGCAGACATGGGCGCAGGGACCAAATTTGGAGTAATTTGACCAGGTCATTCTCTTTAGTCCTGCAGTCAGTCCTACTGAACCATCTTATGGTGAGCAGGCAGGTGATACGGATTGCTAGCAGTCCTATTGCATCATCTTCTGCCAGGCAGCCACGAGATGTGGATGGCATGCAGTCCTTCTGCACCGTCTGCTGCCAGCCAAAGATGTAAAAGATAGATGGAGTGGATCAAAACAAGAAATAGACCAGATTTGTTTTGTACTCATTTGCTCCCCCCTCTCTCCCGTCTAGGGGACTCATTCCTCTAGGTCACACTGAAGTCACTCACAGGGAAGGTGCAGCGAGGTAAATCTAGCCATGTATCAATCAGAGGCCAGACTAACCTCCTTGTTCGAATAAGAACAATAACTTAGGTGCACCATTTCTTATTGGAACCCTCCGTGAAGTCCTGCCTGAAATACTCCTTGATGTAATGCCACCCCCTTTGTTGATTTTAGCTCCCTGAAGCCAACCCTGTAAGCCGTGTCGTCAGTCGCCCCTCCCTCCGTCAGAGCAATGGCAGACAATCATTCCACGCCTTTTTTCTGAGCGGACGCCATACCAAGGCAAGCATGCAGGCTGCTCAGCTCACTTTGGCAATTAAGAGCACATTAAACACCACACACATTATCCAGCAGTATATGCAGCACCAGAACCTGGCAGAGTGATACCGGGCGAGTAGGCGACGTCAGCGCGGTCACGTGAGTGATCAGGACATGGACACAGATTTCTCTGAATGCATAGGCCCTGCCAATGCATGCATCAAGGTGCTAATGGGGCAGGTTCATTCTGTGGAACACCGATTCTGAGATCAGGAAACAAGCACAGACTGGTGGGACCGCATAGTGTTGCAGGTCTGGGACGATTCCCAGTGGCTGCGAAACTTTTGCATGTGTAAGGGCACTTTCATGGAACTTTGTGACTTGCTTTCCCCTGCCCTGAGGCGCATGAATACCAAGATGAGAGCAGCCCTCACAGTTGAGAAGCGAGTGGCGATAGCCCTGTGGAAGCTTGCAACGCCAGACAGCTACCGGTCAGTTGGGAATCAATTTGGAGTGGGCAAATCTACTGTGGGGGCTGCTGTGATGCAAGTAGCCCACGCAATCAAAGATCTGCTGATATCAAGGGTAGTGACCCTGGGAAATGTGCAGGTCATAGTGGATGGCTTTGCTGCAATGGGATTCCCTAACTGTGGTGGGGCCATAGACGGAACCCATATCCCTATCTTGGCACCAGAGCACTAAGCCGGTGAGTACATAAACTGCAAGCGGAAATTTTCAATAGTGCTGCAAGCTCTGGTGGATCACAAGGGACATTTCACCAACATCAACATGGGATGGCCGGGAAAGGTACATGACACTCGCATCTTTAGGAACTCTGGTCTGTTTCAAAAGCTGCAGGAAGGGACTTTATTCCCAGACCAGAAAATAACTGTTGGGGATGTTGAAATGTCCATAGTTATCCTTGGGGACCCAGCCTACCCCTTAATGCCATGGCTCATGAAGCCGTACACAGGCAGCCTGGACAGTAGTCAGGAGCTGTTCAACTACAGGCTGAGCAAGTGCAGAATGGTGGTAGAATGTGCATTTGAATGTTTAAAGGCACGCTGGCATTTAATGCACAGCTACAGACTAGGGACCGAATGGCTAGGCAGCAGTTTTGCGGAAAAGGACAGAGGGGTGACAGTGGACGAGAAGCTGGATATGAGTCAGCAGTGTGCCCTTGTTGCCAAGAAGGCCAATGGCATTTTGGGATGTATAAGTAGGGGCATAGCGAGCAGATCGAGGGACGTGATCGTTCCCCTCTATTCGACATTGGTGAGGACTCATCTGGAGTACTGTGTCCAGATTTGGGCCTGTCAAGGTTCCTCCCCCACTCTGAACTCTAGGGTACAGATGTGGGGACCTGCATGAAAAACCTCCTAAGCTTATCTTTACCAGCTTAGGTCAAAACTTCCCCAAGGTACAAAAGATTCCACCCGTTGTCCTTGGACTGGCCGCTACCACCACCAAACTAATACTGGTTACTGGGGAAGAGCTGTTTGGACGCGTCCTTCCCCCCAAAATACTTCCCAAAACCTTGCACCCCACTTCCTGGACAAGCTTTGGTAAAAAGCCTCACCAATTTGCCTAGGTGACTACAGACCCAGACCCTTGGATCTTAAGAAAAATGAACAATCCTCTCAACACTTGCACCCCCCCTTTCCTGGGAAATGTTGGATAAAAAGCCTCACCAATTTGCATAGGTGACCACAGACCCAAACCCTTGGATCTGAGAACAATGAAAAAGCATTCCGTTTTTTTACAAGAAGACTTTTAATAAAAAATAGAAGTAAATAGAAATAAAGAAATCCCCCCTGTAAAATCAGGATGGTAGATATCTTACAGGGTAATTAGATTCAAAAACATAGAGAACCCCTCTAGGCAAAACCTTAAGTTACAAAAAAGATGCACAGACAGAAATAGTTATTCTATTCAGCACAATTCTTTTCTCAGCCATTTAAAGAAATCATAATCTAACACATACCTAGCTAGATTACTTACTAAAAGTTCTAAGACTCCATTCCTGGTCTATCCCTGACAAAGACCCAGCATACAGACAGACACAGACCCTTTGTTTCTCTCCCTCCTCCCAGCTTTTGAAAGTATCTTGTCTCCTCATTGGTCATTTTGGTCAGGTGCCAGTGAGGTTACCTTTAGCTTCTTAACCCTTTACAGGTGAGAGGAGCTTTCCCCTGGCCAGGAGGGATTTCAAAGGGGTTTACCCTTCCCTTTATATTTATGACACACCACCCAAATCTCAGCTAGGGTGAAACACTGGCTGGGATTTCTTCCTGGAGCTCTAGGGAAAACAGAGTTAATAAGACACATGCATCTCTAAATATACTACCAAGTACATAAAGACTAACAATATTTTCCACATCTCAAGGATGATTTTAACCAGTTGACTCTGGGAAACTTCCACGGGAGAGTGCATCAGCCACTTTGTTAGAAGCTCCTGAGATGTGTTGGATGTCGAAATCAAAATCTTGGAGAGCTAAACTCCACCGAAGAAGTTTTTTGTTAGTTTCCTTGACGGTGTGAAGCCACTTCAGTGCAGCATGGTCGGTTTGCAGGTGGAAACGCCGTCCCCAAACATATGGGCGTAGCTTTTCCAGAGCATAGACAATGGCATAACATTCTTTTTCACTGACTGACCAGTTGCTTTCCCTCTCAGACAGTTTTTTGCTGAGAAACACTACAGGGTGGAATTCTTGATCAGGTCCTTTCTGCATTAAAACTGCTCCCACACCACGCTCGGACGCATCTGTGGTTACTAGGAACGGTTTGTCAAAGTCTGGGGCCCTTAGTACAGGGTCAGACATGAATGTCGCTTTAAGCTTGTTAAAGGCCTTCTGACACTTTCCGGTCCACTGAACAGCATTTGGCTGTTTCTTTTTGGTTAGGTCTGTCAGTGCGGCAGCGATTTGGCTGTAGTGCGGTACAAATCATCTGTAATAACCGGCCAAGCCTAAGAAGGATTGAACCTGTTTCTTTGACTTTGGGACAGGCCACTTTTGGATAGCATCCACTTTGGCCTGTAGGGGGCTGATAGTTCCTTGACCCACCTGGTGTCCAAGGTAAGTCACTCTGTTTAGGCCTATTTGACACTTCTTAGCCTTAACAGTTAGTCCTGCCTCCCTTATGCGCTCAAGGACTTTTTGTAGATGTTCCAGGTGGTCTGCCCAGGAATCCGAAAATATGGCCACGTCGTCAAGGTAGGCGACTGCATATTCTCCTAATCCCGCTAGGAGACCATCTACAAGTCTTTGGAAAGTGGCGGGTGCATTTTGCAGCCCGAAAGGGAGTACATTAAATTCATACAGCCCGAGACGTGTGATGAAGGCTGACCTTTCCTTGGCAGATTCATCTAGCGGTACCTGCCAGTACCCCTTGGTTAAGTCCAAGGTAGAGATGAACTGGGCCCGTCCCAGTTTCTCTAATAGTTCATCTGTGAGTGGCATTGGATAGTTGTCTGGGCGAGTTACAGCATTTAGCTTATGGTAGTCCACGCAAAAACGTATTTCCCCATCTGGTTTGGGAACTAGAACCACTGGAGATGCCCATGCACTTTCAGAGGGGCGGATTACACCCATCTGTAACATATCCTGGATCTCCCGTTCTATAGCAGTTTTAGCTTGAGGAGACACCCGGTAAGGGTGGACCCTAATTGGGTGAGCATTACCTGTGTCAATGGAGTGGTATGCCGTTCAGTCAGTCCTGGGGTGGCTGAGAACGTTGGCGCGTAGCTAGTGCACAGCTCCTGGATCTGCTGTCGCTGCATACGCCCAAGGGTCATGGAGAGGTTCACCTCTTCCACACCACCAGCACATTTCCCTTCGTAGTAGACACCTTCAGGCCACTCAGCGTCGTCTCCTCCCTGGGCTGTAAACTGACAAACCTTTAATTCTCTGGAATAAAAGGGCTTTAGAGAATTAATATGGTACACCTTAGGCTTTTGGTTGGAGGTGGGGAATGCTATGAGATAATTAACAGCTCCCAGGCGCTCCTGGACCATGAATGGCCCTTCCCACGATGCTTCCATTTTATGGGCCTGGAGCGCCTTTAAGACCATGACCTGGTCTCCTACTTTGAAGGAACGCTCTCTGGCATGTTTATCATACCAGGCTTTTTGCTCTTTTTGAGCATCCTGTAAGTTTTCTCTAGCAAGGGCTAAAGAGGTTTGGAGGGTGTTTTGTAGGTTGGTTACAAAGTCCAGAATGTTAGTTCCTGGAGAAGGTGTAAATCCCTCCCATTGCTGCTTCACCAACTGCAATGACCCCTTAACCTCACGGCCATATACAAGTTCAAATGGGGAAAACCCTAAACTGGGATGTGGTACAGCTCTGTAGGCAAAGAGCAACTGCTGCAATACTAGGTCCCAATCATTGGAGTGCTCATTTACGAATTTACGTATCATGGCCCCCAAAGTTCCATTAAACTTCTCCACCATGCCATTTGTTTGATGATGGTAAGGAGTGGCAACCAAGTGATTTACCCCATGAGCTTCCCAAAGGTTTTTCATAGTTCCTGCCAGGAAATTAGTCCCTGCATCTGTGAGGATGCCGGAGGGCCAACCTACCCTGGCAAAAATGTCTGCTAGTGCCTGGCACACACTTTTAGCCCTGGTGTTGCTTAGAGCTACTGCTTCCGGCCATCGGGTGGCAAAATCCATGAAAGTCAGTATGTACTGCTTTCCTCTGGGTGTCTTTTTCGGAAAAGGACCCAGAATATCCACAGCTACTCGCTGAAATGGAACTTCAATGATGGGGTGTGGTTGTAGAGGGGCTTTGACCTGGTCTTGGGGTTTTCCCACTCTTTGGCACACCTCACAAGACTGGACATAGGTAGAAACATCCTTGCCCATTCCCTCCCAGTGGAATGACCCCCCCAAACGGTCTTTGGTCCTGTTCACCCCAGCATGGCCACAAGGGTGATCGTGGGCTAAGCTCAAGAGCTTGGCCCGGTATTTAGTTGGAACTACCAACTGTCTCTGAGGATGCCAGTCTTCCTGGTGTCCACCAGAAAGAGTTTCCTTGTATAAAAGTCCTCTTTCTACAACAAACCTGGATCGATTAGAAGAGCTGAGAGGCAGTGGGTTGCTCCATGCCGCCGTCCAAGCTCTCTGGAGGCTTTCATCTGTTTCCTGTTCAGTCTGGAACTGTTCCCTTGATGCTGGAGACATCAGTTCCTCATGGGATTGTGGACCTAGGCTTGGTCCCTCTGGAAGCGATATAGGGGATGGAGCTGTTTCTGTTGACTGTGAACTGCTCTTTGCTGGTGCACTATGTTGGGATTCAGGCTCCGGCTGAGCCTCTTGTGTAGGGTTATTGGCTGCTGCCAGTTCAGGTTCGGTGGGGCCCTCTGGTGTTGAGGTTGCAAGTACTGGATTCAGTGCTGACACTGGGTCTGGTGTTGGTTGTTCGGCTGGTTCCGGTTCTGGGACTGGTTCCGTCAGGGTCTCTGGGACTGGATCCACTACTGCTGTTGCAGACATTGGCCTGGGGTCCAGGTCCATCACCTCTGACCGGGTCCTGATAGAAGTTTCCGGAACAGAGCTAGGCCTCACGGCTTGTTTAGCCTGGCTGCGGGTGACTGTTCCCACCCTCTTGGCCTGCTTCACATGCTTGGCCAAGTCTTCCCCCAACAGCATGGGGATGGGATAATCATCATAGACTGCAAAAGTCCACATTCCTGACCAGCCCTTGTACTGGACAGGCAACTTGGCTGTAGGCAAATTGAAAGAGTTGGACTTGAAGGGTTGAATCGTCACTTGGATCTCTGGGTTGATTAAATTGGGGTCCACTAAGGAAGCATGGATAGCTGACACTTGTGCTCCGGTGTCCCTCCACGCGGTGACCTTCTTCCCGCCCACACTCACAGTTTCCCTCCGCTCCAAGGGTATCTGGGAGGTATCTGGGCCTGTGGACCTCTGGTGTGATTCCGGTGCAATGAACTGTAATCTGTTGGGGTTCTTGGGGCAGTTGGCCTTTACATGCCCCACCTCGTTACATTTAAAACATCGTCCAGCTGACGGGTCACTGGGGCGAGGAGGGTTGCTGGAGAACGGGGTGGTGGGACGATAAGGGGTCTGGAGGGTTCTTTGGGAGGTAGGTAGGGCTTTGGGTGGCCCCCGGTAATAGGGTGTGGTCTGGGGTGGTCCCTTCTGGTCTCCGCTCCAACTGCGACCAGTTTTCTTCTTCTCTGCCACCTCCACCCATCTGGCTCCAATCTCTCCTGCCTCGATTACAGTTTTGGGTTTCCCATCTAGGATGTATCTTTCTATTTCCTCAGGAACACCCTCTAAGAATTGTTCCATTTGCATTAGGAAGGGCAAATTTACTGGAGAGTCAACACTTGCTCCTGATATCCAGGCATCCCAATGTTTCACAATGTGGTAGGCATGTCAGGTAAATGACATGTCTGGTTTCCATCTTAGGGCTCTGAACCTCCGACGAGACTGCTCGGGTGTTATCCCCATTCTGACTCTCGCCTTGGATTTAAACAGTTCATACTTGTTTATGTGTTCTTTAGGCATTTCAGCTGCCACCTCAGCTAAGGGTCCACTGAGCTGCGGCCTCAGCTCTACCATGTATTGGTCAGTAGAGATGTTGTACCCAAGGCAGGCCCTTTCGAAGTTTTCTAAGAAGGCCTCAGTATCATCACCTGCCTTGTAGGTGGGGAACTTTCTGGGATGGGAAGTGGTACTTGGAGAAGGATTGCTAGGGTTTGTGGGGATATTCCGCTGAGCCTTTATCTTCTCCACCTCCTCCACATTCTTCCTCTCTTTTTCCTTCTCCTCCAGTTCTTTGGCCCTTGCTTCCATTTCTTTGTCCCTTGCTTCCATTTTCAGCCGCATGAGTTCTATCTGTCTTTCATGTTCCCTTTGTTTTTCCGCAGCCTGAAATCTGGCTAATTCCAGCTTTAGTCGAGCTGAGGATTTGGTCATTCTAACCTCTCTGTTTTTAACTAACTTTACACCCAAGGTTTAGAAATAAACAAACAAAACTTGGCTGTAAAATTTTGCTGTGCTGGAATAGAATATCTATTCTCTGATAGTGATTGTCAGCCTACAGAAAAAGAAAATTCGCTTGTCTCTGCTCTGGGCCCAAATTAAAGCAAAAAACTTCCAACTACTTGGAAACCTGCTTACCCAGCCCAAAGAAAAAAAAAACTTTTTCAAACCTGTGCTCCTTGTAAAACAAAAAAATCAAAATCCTAAAAAAAAAAACCCTGCCACTTTTGTCTCCAGGCAAATGGGTAGAACACACACCCCCTATTTACTTTTAGGAAGAAAACAAAAAAAAAAAAAACTCTGGGTTGGAAGACTGTGAATTTCCCTGCAGGAGTTAAGTACCCTGCCTCCAGGCAAAGAAAACCTGCAATTCACAAAGATAATCACCTTTTGTCTTTGCTTGGCCACAAAGCAGAGAAAAACCAAGCTGCTTTCAGTTTCAGCTGCTTTCTGGACTTCCTTTCCAAAGGAAAAAAAAATCCTTTTTAAAATCTGTATTTCTAGTTCAAAAAATCTCAACTGGATCTCAAAATGATTTCAGGTTAATGCCACCACTATGCTACCATGTCAAGGTTCCTCCCCCACTCTGAACTCTAGGGTACAGATGTGGGGACCTGCATGAAAAACCTCCTAAGCTTATCTTTACCAGCTTAGGTCAAAACTTCCCCAAGGTACAAAAGATTCCACCCGTTGTCCTTGGACTGGCCGCTACCACCACCAAACTAATACTGGTTACTGGGGAAGAGCTGTTTGGATGCGTCCTTCCCCCCAAAATACTTCCCAAAACCTTGCACCCCACTTCCTGGACAAGGTTTGGTAAAAAGCCTCACCAATTTGCCTAGGTGACTACAGACCCAGACCCTTGGATCTTAAGAACAATGAACAATACTCCCAACACTTGCACCCCCCCTTTCCTGGGAAATGTTGGATAAAAAGCCTCACCAATTTGCATAGGTGACCACAGACCCAAACCCTTGGATCTGAGAACAATGAAAAAGCATTCCGTTTTTTTACAGGAAGACTTTTAATAAAAAATAGAAGTAAATAGAAATAAAGAAATCCCCCCTGTAAAATCAGGATGGTAGATATCTTACAGGGTAATTAGATTCAAAAACATAGAGAACCCCTCTAGGCAAAACCTTAAGTTACAAAAAAGATACACAGACAGAAATAGTTATTCTATTCAGCACAATTCTTTTCTCAGCCATTTAAAGAAATCATAATCTAACACATACCTAGCTAGATTACTTACTAAAAGTTCTAAGACTCCATTCCTGGTCTATCCCTGGCAAAGACCCAGCATACAGACAGACACAGACCCTTTGTTTCTCTCCCTCCTCCCAGCTTTTGAAAGTATCTTGTCTCCTCATTGGTCATTTTGGTCAGGTGCCAGCGAGGTTACCTTTAGCTTCTTAACCCTTTACAGGTGAGAGGAGCTTTCCCCTGGCCAGGAGGAATTGCAAAGGGGTTTACCCTTCCCTTTATATTTATGACAGGGCCCCACACTACAAGAAGGATGTGGATAAATTGGAGAGAGTTCAGCGAAGGGCAACAAAAATGATTAGGGGTCTGGAACACATGACTTCTGAGGAGAGGCTGAGGGAGCTGGGATTGTTTAGCCTGCAGAAGAGAAGAATGAGGGGGGATTTAATAGCTGCTTTCAACTACCTGAAAGGGGGTTCCAAAGAGGATGGCTCTAGACTGATCTCAATGGTAGCAGATGACAGAACGAGGAGTAATGGTCTCAAGTTGCAGTGGGGGAGGTTTCGATTGGATATTAGGACAAACTTTTTCATTAAGAAGGTGGTGAAACACTGGAATGCGTTACCTAGGGAGGTGGTAGAATCTCCTTCCTTAGAGGTTTTTAAGGTCAGGCTTGACAAAGCCCCAGCTGGGATGATTTAACTGGGAATTGGTCCTGCTTCAAGCAGGGGGTTGGACTAGATGACCTTCTGGGGTCCCTTCCAACCCTGATATTCTATGATTCTATGATTCTATGGCGCAGTTTACTGACTCGCTTAGACCTCAGCAAAACCAATATTCCCACTGTTATTACTGCTTGCAGTGTGCTCCACAATATCTGTGAGAGTAAGGGGGAGACATTTATGGCGGGTGGGAGGTTGAGGCAAATCGCCTGGCTGCTGGTTACGCGCAGCCAGACACCAGTGCAGTTAGAAGAGCACATGAGGGCACGGTACGCATCAGAGAAGCTTTGAAAACCAGTTTCATGACTGGCCAGGCTACGGTGTGAAAGTTCTCTTTGTTTCTCCTTGATGAAATCCCCTGCCCCTTGGTTCACTCTACTTCCCTGTAAGCTAACCACCCTCCCCTCCTCCCTTCGATCACTGCTTGCAGAGGCAATAAAGTCATTGTTGCTTCACATTCATGCATTCTTTAGTCATTCATCACACAAATAGGGGGATGACTACCAAGGTAGCCCAGGAGGGGTGGTGGAGGAGGGAAGGAAAATGCCACACAGCACTTTAAGCACAGCACTTTAAAAGTTTACAACTTTACAATTTATTGAATGCCAGCCTTCTTTTTTTGGGCAATCCTCTGTGGTGGAGTGGCTGGTTGGCTGGTGGCCCCCCCACTGCATTCTTGGGCGTCTGGGTGTGGATGCTATGGAACTTGGCGGAGGGCGGTTGGTTACACAGGGCCTGTAGTGGCAGTCTGCTCCAGCTGCCTTTGCTGCAGCTCAGCCATACACTGGAGCATACTGCTTTGATCCTCCAGCAGCCTCAGCATTGAATCCTGCCTCCTCTCATCATGCTGCCACCACATTTGAGCTTCAGCCCTGTCTTCAGCCTGCCACTTACTCTCGTCAGCCTGCCACTTACTCTCTTCAGCCCGCCACCTCTCCTCCCGGTCATTTTGTGCTTTTCTGCACTCTGACATTTTTTGCCTCCACGCATTCGTCTGTGCTCTGTCAGTGTGGGAGGACAGCATGAGCTCAGAGAACATTTCATCACGAGTGCGTTTTTTTTTTCTTTCTAATCTTCACTAGCCTCTGGGAAGGAGAAGATCCTGTGATCATTGAAACACATGCAGCTGGTGGAGAAAAAAAAAGGGACAGCGGTATTTAAAAAGACACATTTTATAAAACAGTGGCTACACTCTTTCAGGGTAAATCTTGCTGTTAACATTACATACATAGCACATGTGCTTTCGTTACAAGGTCGCATTTTACCTCCCCCCAATGCGTGGCTACCCCCTCAACCCTCCCCCCTTCCCGTGGCTAACAGCGGGGAACATTTCTGTTCAGCCGCAGGCAAAGAGCCCAGGAGGAACGGGCTCCTCTGAGTGTCTCCTGAAGAAAAGCACCCTATTTCAACCAGGTGACCATGAATGATATCTCACTCTCCTGAGGATAACACAGAGAGATAAAGAACGGATGTTGTTTGAATGCCAGCAAACATACACTGCAATGCTTTGTTTTACAATGATTCCCGAGTACGTGTTACTGGCCTGGAGTGGTAAAGTGTCCTACCATGAAGGATGCAATAAGGCTGCCTTCCCCAGAAACCTTTTGCAAAGGATTTGGGAGTACATCCAGGAGAGCCGTGAATGCCAGGGCAAATTAATCCTTTCACATGCTTGCTTTTAAACCAAGTATAGTATTTTAAAAGGTACACTCACCGGAGGTCCCGTCTCCACCTGCCAGGTCCAGGAGGCAGCCTTGGGTGGGTTCGAGGGGTACTGGCTCTAGGTCCAGGGTGAGAAACAGTTCCTGGCTGTCGGGAAAACCGGTTTCTCCGCTTGCTTGCTGTGAGCTATCTACAACCTCATCATCATCATCTTCTTCGTCCCCAAAACCTGCTTCTGTGTTGCCTCCATCTCTATTCAAGGAGTCAAACAACACGGCTGGGGTATCATAGAATCATAGAATATCAGGGTTGGAAGGGACCCCAGAAGGTCATCTAGTCCAACCCCCTGCTCGAAGCAGGACCAATTCCCAGTTAAATCATCCCAGCCAGGGCTTTGTCAAGCCTGACCTTTAAAACCTCTCAGGAAGGAGATTCTACCACCTCCCTAGGTAACGCATTCCAGTGTTTCACCACCCTCTTAGTGAAAAAGTTTTTCCTAATATCCAATCTAAACCTCCCCCACTGCAACTTGAGACCATTACTCCTCGTTCTGTCATCTGCTACCATTGAGATCAGTCTAGAGCCATCCTCTTTGGAACCCCCTTTCAGGTAGTTGAAAGCAGCTATTAAATCCCCCCTCATTCTTCTCTTCTGCAGGCTAAACAATCCCAGCTCCCTCAGCCTCTCCTCAGAAGTCATGTGTTCCAGACCCCTAATCATTTTTGTTGCCCTTCGCTGGACTCTCTCCAATTTATCCACATCCTTCTTGTAGTGTGGGGCCCAAAACTGGACACAGTACTCCAGATGAGGCCTCACCAATGTCGAATAGAGGGGAATGATCAAAAAATGGCATGCAGCTCATCATAGAAGCGGCATGTTTGGGGGGGGCTCTGACCCGAAGCGGCCGTTCGCCCCTCTGGTTTCCTGGTAGGCTTGCCTCAGCTCCTTAAGTTTCATGCGGCACTGCTTTGGATCCCTGTTATGGCCTCTGTCCTTCATGCCCTGGGAGATTTTGACAAAGGTTTTGGCATTTCGAAAACTGGAACGGAGTTCTGATAGCACGGATTCCTCTCCCCATACAGCGATCAGATCCCATACCTCCCGTTCAGTCCATGCTGGAGCTCTTTTGCTATTCTGGGACTCCATCATGGTCACCTCTGCTGATGAGCTCTGCATGGTCACCTGCAGCTTGCCATGCTGGCCAAACAGGAAATGAGATTCAAAAGTTCACAGTTCTTTTCCTGTCTACCTGGCCAGTGCATCTGAGTTGAGAGTGCTGTCCAGAGCAGTCACAATGGAGCACTCTGGGATCCTATTGTGTCCACAGTACCCCAAATTCGACCCAGCAAGGCCGATTTAAGTGCTAATCCACTTGTCGGGGTAGAGTAAGGAAATCGATTTTAAGAGCCCTTTAATTGAAATAAAGGGCTTCATCGTGTGGACGGGTGCAGGTTTACATTGATTTAACGCTGCTAAATTCGACCTAAAGTCCTAGTGTAGACCAGGTCTAAAACTATTAATTTAGCATTACGGGAATTATCTTTGTTTTTCATTCTGATCTGCAGTTGTATCTATGTGCCAATACATACCCTGTGGAGTAACAGGATAATTATGTTTTAATACTCCTGTGGACACAATAGGATGTGTGTGAGGGTGTTTAAAAGAATGATAGCCAGTCTTTTATAATATAGAGTAGGCAATTCTATTATATGTTAATTCTTAATAAATAGCTTGAGTTATATCATAGCCCAAAACCACATATGAACTAACGTCACCATACAACTATTAATTTTTTCCTCACAATATGAAATTAGAAGCAATAATGGAAAAAATATGGAGTCAGATCCTCACTTTTTGTAAATCAACATGCTTCCATTAACTCCACTTGAGCTATGACGAGATAACTGGCTCTGTGGATGAGGGGAAAGCAGTGGATGTGTTGTTCCTTGACTTTAGCGAAGCTTTTGACACGGTCTCCCACAGTATTCTTGCCAGTAAATTAAAGAAGTATGGGCTGGATGAATGGACAATAAGGTGGATAGAAAGCTGGCTAGATTGTCGGGCTCAACAGGTAGTGATCAATGGCTTCATGTCTAGTTGGCAGCCGGTATCAAGTGGAGTGCCCCATGGGTCGGTCCTGGGGCTGGTTTTGTTCAATATCTTCATTAATGATCTGGAGGATGGTGTGGATTGCACCCTCAGCAAGTTTGCAGATGACACTAAATGGGGAGGAGAGGTAGATACGCTGGAGGGTAGGGATAGGATACAGAGGGACCTAGACATAATGGAGGATTGGGCCAAAAGAAATCTGATCAGGTTCAACAAGGACAAGTGCAGAGTGCTGCATTAGGACGGAAGAATCCCATGCATTGCTACAGACTATGGACCGAATGGCTAGGCAGCAGCTCTGCAGAAAAGGACCTAGGGGTTACAGTGGACGACAAGCTGGATATGAGTCAACAGTGTGCCCTTGTTGCCAAGAAGGCCAATGGCATTTTGGGATGTATAAGTAGGGGCATTGCCAGCAGATCAAGGGATGTGATCGTTCCCCTCTGTTCAACATTGGTGAGGCCTCATCTGGAGTACTGTGTCCAGTTTTGGGCCCCACACTACAAGAAGGATGTGGAAAAATTGGAAAACGTCCAGCAGAAGGCAACAAAAATGATTAGGGAACTGGAACACATGACTTATGAGGAGAGGCTGAGGGAACTTGGATTGTTTAGTCTGCGGTAAGAGAAGAATGAGGGGGGGATTTGATAGCTTCTTTCAACTACCTGAAAGGGGGTTCAAAAGAGGATGGATCTAGACTGCTCTCAGTGGTAGCAGATGACAGAACGAGGAGTAATGGTCTCAAGATGCAGTGGGGGAGGTTTAGGTTGGATATTAGGAAAAACTTTTTCACTAGGAGGGTGGTGAAACACTGGAATGCATTACCTAGGGAGGTGGTGGAATCTCCTTCCTTAGAAGTTTTTAAGGTCAGGCTTGACAAAGCCCTGGCTGGGATGATTTAGTTGGGGACTGGTCCTGCTTTGAGCAGGGGGTTAGACTAGATGACCTCCTGAGGTCCCTTCCAACCCTGATATTCTATGATTCTATTATTCTATGATTCTATGCTTATTTAAACCAGAAGAGGATATATAAGACACAATGAATCCTGCATCTTGGCAGGGGGTAAGACTAGTTGACCCTTGTGGTCCCTTTTAAGCCTGTGATTGTAGGATTTTGCCCAGTACTTTAAAACTCAAATGAACAATGGTCTACACTGCAAATCAGCAAAGTACTTAAGTATGTGCTTGATTTCAATGGGCCTTTGAAAAAAAATTCTTTATAGGTTATATATTACTCATCTCTAAGAAACTTAAAATGTTAAAAGAATGTATGACTTTAAAGAAAATTGAGCATTTAAATGGAAAACCGAGAAATCAGTGAATGCAGGTATCAGAAAACTAAACTGTGGTCCTGTGGAAAAAAATAGTATGTAATCATTTAATTAAAGGCTTATAATGCATACTCATGAGAGGGCCAAATTAATGTTGCACAGGCAATCATAATTCCCATGACCAGAAGGGACTATTGTAATCACCTATCCATAGAAGTTCTCCAAAATAAATCCTATAGCGTATATTTTAGAAAAAAATCTAATCTTGATTTAAAAATTACCTGTAATTGGGAATCCACCACAACCCTTGGTAAATTGTGACAATAGTTAATTACCCTCACTGTTAAAAGCATACATATTTAGCCATATTGAAAAGATGTTATTTGCTTGCACCCAATTTACCAAGCAATCTAGATAGCTCTGTATTAGTGACTTTTCCACTTTATTATTTACCATTCCTTCCATTTTTGTGTCACCTACAAACTTTATAAAATGATTTTATGACTTTATTACACGTCTTTGGTAAAAATGCTAAATACTGCAGGGTCAAGAACAGATCCCTATAGAACTCCACAAGAACCCCCCCCCCCCCCCAAGATGATTCCCCATTTACAATTACAGTCTACCAGTTAACCAATTGCAGGTAACCTATCATTTAACCAGTGTTTAATCCATTTAATAAGTGCCATGGTAATTTTATATCATTCTCGTTTTTACTCAAAATGTCATACAAAAAGTCAAATGCCTTACAGAAGTCAAAGTATATTATATCAACACTATTACTTTTATCAGCCCAAACATATGAGCTAATAAATAATAACAAATTAGTTTGGCAGGATCTATTTTCCATCAGCCTATGTTGATTGGCATTAATTAATCAAATCCCGTCTCAGCCGCTCCATTATCTTGCCTGGGATCGATCTCAGACTAACAGCCCTATCAATACCTCTGTAATCCCATTTACCCTTTTTAAATATTGGCAGAAAATTAGCTTTCTTTCAGTTTTCAGGAACTTCCCTGGTGTTCCAAAATATCTTGAAAATCAGCATTAATGGTCCAGTGAACTTCTCAGCCAGCTCTTTTAAGATTTGGATGTAAAATATCCAGACTGGCTGATTTTAAAATGTCTCACTTTAGTAGAAGCTCTTTAAAATTCTCCTGAGGGACTACTAGAATAGAAAGAACATTAACATCATCATATGGTGATACATCACCATCTGTTTTTCCTCAATAGAAAACAGAAATATTTATTGAACACTTCTGCCTTTTCTTCATTATTATTGATAATTCTACCATTGCCATGAAGTAATGAAACAAAGGATTGTCCATATTTTACATAACATATTAAGGGGTGGCTCAGCCCTTAATTGGCATGTTTGTTTCAGTGTTACAAAGGGAAAGTGAGTCTTGAAAATCATCAAAAATGTGTCCATAATTGATGGACAGCCCCCTAAACCATTTTCAAAATAATTTTATTGCTAAAGTGCTCCCTCTTATTTTCCTAAATTGTGCTGGCCTATAGATTTCTCCTTATCAATTTTCTACATTTCCCACATTCTGATTTATATTCATTACACTGAGTTCCCTTTTCTTCCTTTTCCTATGTAATAATAATATGTAATAATTTTCCTATGTGGTGGTGTTGTTATTATTGTTGTTATTATTATTATTATTATTAATTATTACTATTATAGCTGAACCAGAACATATCTTTTAGAAAAAAAATATCCAGTCTTGATTTTAAAATTTCCAGTGACAGAGAATCCATAACAACTCAAGGAGAGGAAAAAGATGATAAAATGCTTAGAAAACATCTAAGACTGAAAAGAAATGGGCATAGCTAATCTTGAGAAGACTGAGGGGGGGCATTATAACAGTCTTTAAATAGTAGGGTAGGTAAGCATTGGAGCAGATTGTGGAATCCCCATCATTAGAGATTTTAAGAACCAGTCCAGCAAACACCAGTCCAGGGATGGTCTAGATATAATGAATGCTGCTTCAATGCATGGAGATAAACTACATGACCTCTTGTTGTCCCTTCCAGTCCTACATTTCTATGATTTTAACCCTTGGTAAATTGTTGCAATGGTTAATTACCCTCAATGTTAAAAATATATACCTTATTTCCAGTTAGAATTTATCTAGTTTCAGCTTCCAGCCATTGGTTCTTGTTATACCTTTGTGTGATTTATTGAAGAGTTCTCTATTATCAGATTTCAATGCCTCATGTAGGTACTGTTAGGGGGCTTATTCCTTCACCCGCTTCCTTCCCTGGTCCTTCTCGCATGAACAGAGAGCAACAACACCCAAAGTCCAAAGGTGCAAACAATTCGATGTTTATTGGGGTGAACTTCCAGCAAGCATGATTCCAGTTTCCTTCCTTAGTGTCCTCCTTCCCATTTCTGACACCACAGAGCCTTACATCTGTGTCCTTGTTCCCATTCCTACCCTTAGCCAAACATGATTCCAATTTCCTTACCTCCATACCCTGTTCCCATTTCCCCCTTTAGCAAAGCATGATTCCAATTTTCTTACCCACATTTCCTGTTTCCATCTCCCCCACCCACACACCCACCCCCTCACTTCCTGATTGACTGCAGACTATATAGTAAAACTTGAGTTCTGCTTAGCTATACCTTAACCAATCATTTTCCTGAAATTTAACTAACCAATCCTAACATGATTATGTAACCAATTATATCCCACCACCTTAATTACTTTACACCCAGCAAAATTAATTATACAGCCGACAGGAACAATCACAGAACCAGATAGAGATTATACAGACAAACAATAGCAAAGTGGGAACTATAATGACAAAACAATACCGAAGTGAGGATTTCACATCCAAGCTATTGATAAGTGAGTTCTTGCCAGACAGGATGCTATCAAACTAAGTTTCCTTTTACATCTTCTAGGCACTTCCCTTTCTCTGGAGGTGATAGGCACTATCAGGACAGGATTGTATTCCTAACAGCCCAATAGCACCTGATTTCAATGTGACTAGTTTGGAATGTGAGGATGTGACCGTTCACTTCCCAGCTTATGGCTGCCTCTGTTGCTTAGTCGAAGGCCTTAGCCTAAGAACAGGGCCTCCGACTGTCACAGTAAGAGAAGGACCTTACACTGGAAGACAGTGATTTTGATTCTTTCTTTTATACCTCTAACTAGCCAAGTGATAAGAATACACCTAAATTCTTTGAGTACAGGCCTTTACCGACAGGTCTGAATATCTATATCCTAACAGGTACATATACACTACAATCAAGTCACACTTTAGCCTTTACTTTGATAAGCTAAATTGAAAGATCTCCTTCAATACTATACGGTATGTTTTCCAATACTTTAATCATTTTTGTGGTTCTTCTCTGAACTCTCCAATTTTTCACTGTTTCTTAAACTGTGGACACCAGAATTAGACACAATATCCCAGTAGTGGTTGCATCATTGTCAAGAGGTAATACAATCTCTCCTCCAATTTGATAGAACAAGAAGCAATGGTCTCAAGTTGCAGTGGGGGAGGTCTAGGTTGGATATTAGGAACCACTATTTCACAAGGAGGGTGGGGAAGCACTGGAATGGGTTATATAGGGAGATGGTGGAATCTCCATCCTTAGAGGTTTTTAAGGCTTGACAAGCTTGACAAAGCCTTGGCTGGGATAATTTACTTCAGGGGTCTCAAACTCCAGCAATGTCTGCTCCAGGTGCCACCCCCCATAGCTCCCATTGGCTGGGGGAAAGGGAGAGAGATATCATGATCAGTTGCCAGGCAGAGTCAGCCATGGAGGCAGCATCACTTTTTTTCCACAATGAATATAAACAAGTCAAAATACCAAACACAATTACTTGATTCACACCTTGCTGCAATCCTGAAGGTTTCAACTGCTCAGTCACGGAGGCCAAACATCAACAAAGTGACAGAACTGAAGTGTTGCCAGGTGTCTGGCAAACACAAAAGCTCTCTGACAGGCGAAGAATTGTATAAAGTTGTATGGCAGCTTTATTATTTCTAAGAGATTCAAATTAAAAATACAATATAAACGTTTTCTTTTCTGAACACCATCTTCAGAGACATTATTGGCCCGCTGGGAGGATTTGGGGACTGGCCCTAAGGCAAATTGAGTTTGAAATCCCTGATTTAGTGGGTGTTAATCGTGCAGGGGATTAGACTAGATGACCTCCTGAGGTCTCTTCCAACCCTAATATTCTATGATTCTATGATTAGCCCTTTTGACCACAACATCAGAGAAGGAGCTCCTATTCACCTGATTATCCACCATGACCCTCAAGCCTTTCAGAGCCACTGCTTCCCAGTATAGATTCCCTGTCCTGTACATACCAGGATAGAGCCCCCACTATCTTGTTGGGTCTATGTTCTTTGCTCCTAGATGTGTGATCTTATAGCAGTCATATTGTTATAGCGGTCGTATTGAAATACATATTGTTAGCTTTTGCCAAGCTTACCAAACAATGCAGATCTTTCTGCAACTCCATTATTCTATATTGGCCAGTCCACTTCATTATTTACCACTGCCGCAATCTTTGCATCTTCTACAAACTTTATCAGTAATTATTTTATATGTGTTTCCAACTCAGTGATAACAAGATTAAATAGTCTGATGCAGGAATCTTAGATTCCATTCCTGGTTCAAGAGGGCAGTCAGCTCAGTCTTCCTCCAGCTTCTTGTCTAAATTTACAGTCTCTTCCCAGGTCCAGCTCTTATTCCAGATCAGGCAGCCTCCTCTTCCTCAGTGCCTGAGTCTAATACTCAGGGAACCTAGCTGCCACGTTCTAGAAAATCTCCAATGAACATATGTGAACTACTTTTGAAAGACTTACTACATGTCTAAATTTGGACAGAAATTAATAGGGGTGGCAAAAGGGCCATCCTGGACAGAAAGACCACATCCCTGCCAAATTGCTCCACAGCCTGGGGGCACTAGAATTTATCAAAGAAAAAGTAACCACAATTCAACAAGGGTAAAACAATGTATTTTTTTCCAGCCTCTTTATCAGAAACAGCTGTGCCATTTTGGCTGAAATTTCCCCAATACTTTCAGCCACAGGTTGACAAATGGCGTGAAACTTTTCAGGCCAAAAGGTTAAAGTTTGGCAAAGTTATAAGCAACTTAATATAGAGTCTTATAATGGGAAGTGTCGGGCAACTACAATAATAACCAGCACTACCACTTTTGCCTACCAGAAAATGCCTGCTGCAGCTACAAACTTGCCGTTTATATATTTAACGATGTACGCATTATTTGAGATAATTCACCTTTCTAAGAATAGGAAATACCACAACTGCTATAAAAATGGGCATAATTTTAGGAGAGGAAGGGGGGACATCTCCCTTCCAACTTTCAGCCTTGTGGGGGGACATCACTGGGAATGGAAGGTTTGGTGAGAGAGGGGAGTGCTTTGGGGTAAGAGGCAGACATTTGGAAGGAGGAGTAAGGGAGGGAATGTTTGAAGAGAAGGAGAGTTTTAGAGCCTCATTTGTGGTAGGTTATAGGACTTACACAGATGGAGGCCTTGGTTTGTATGTATAGGCTCACAGCACTGTGAAGAGTTGTGTTCACAGGTAAAGCTACACCACTGGCCATAATACTGTGGCAGCAATAGCAAAAGCAGAAAGACACATGTTTTTAAAGGTGTCCATTGCAACTAATATTAACTCTCTATTTTCAATATTCCCTTTATTTCTCTACACTTATGACAAAGAATATTGCAAATGTTGAGGTAATGTTATTTAATTATCTAAGGCAACTGTAAAATGTTTATACAATTTAGGAGCACTTTACAGATGATCTATAGTGATCACTTCACTGCAGCCACCTTCAGGGTTAATCAGCTTATGTCAAAGGGGAAAAAAAGTTGAATACAGGAAATGAAGAAGAATATACTTCTAACTGAAATTGCAGAGAGAATTTAAGTAAGTTATCAGATGAAGAACACTTCTTAAAAATATTGTGTGAACAGCACTGTATAAAGTAATAATGTTATATCTGATGTACATTTTCTTTCTGGCTGCAAAAAAGAGAGAATTTGAACTAGAAAGCATGAGGTTTAGCTCAGTGCAAATTATTGTATTTGTACATTCCAAGGCAAAGAGAACATTTTTGCCAGTATTAGATAGAAACTCTTCTCAAGAGGCTCCTTAAATTCACCATTAATGGTCATATACTATTCCAATGTGTTTTCTGAAGTTGAGGAGACCAAGGCCCAAATTATCACAACTACACACACATAATTTATCGAACCTGATAACTACAGGGGCCAATGATCTTTTGGAAGTCTAACTACCTGTTTGTGTGAGTAATCACAATACTGCAGTTACAGTGGCAATTTCATGTGCAAATGTTTGTAGTAATTCCAAAAAACTGGATTCAAGAACTGTTTAGTCATGTTAGAGCCATAGGATTTATAGGTTTTATACTATTCAGTGGAGGCACAAGATAGCCTGGGTCTGAATAATTATTAAAAATAGAATCCCAGTCAACTCAATTTGCAAGGAGTAGAAGATAGTTGCTTTCTTACTCCTGGGGAAAATTTGCATCACAGAATTCATGTCCCATGCAGATTTCTTTGCTTCCCCGCAGAAAAATGACTTCTGATTGGGAAGTAAAGGGAAGCAGCACGAGCGGTCAGACACCTCTCTCTGGCAGGTTGGTTCGGGTGCCCGGAGCAGCTGGTAGAGAAATAAATCATGGGGTGGGGAGCTGTGCAGTTGTGCGTGAGACAAAGAGAGACACTCTTTCTTTCTCTCTTGGTATTGCGGCATGCTTGGTATGGAGAGGCAGAGTTTTGGGGTGTTTCTGATTAGGTAGTCATGGGGCAGGCTCTGTCCCCTGAGGCAGAGCAGAAAGTAGCAGACTGCCTGCTTAGTGATTGTTCCCATTGTCTTTGTGAATCCCCCACCAGGAGTATAAAACAGGTGTAAATGCTTTAAGACTCCTTTACATTGCCAGAGAAGTGCAAAGGACAATATGGCCTTATAAAAGCTTATGGTGCTTTAGTGATTAGAACTGGTCTAAATTTTTGGACTGACAAAGCTTTCTATCAAAATGTGCTCCATGAACTGTTTGCTAGTGACCTTTCTAGAGATGGTCAGTAACCGATATAAGCTGTGAGTTTGATTTACCAGCCCTCAGTTGCTCTTCAGTTGCCTTTGATGTAACACTGAGAATATGGCTGTATATATTTGTTGACTAATAAATAGAAATAAAATGTCAAACTTAGCTACATTACTATTAGGCAAGGGGATTTGGGGAGTTCCTGCAATACTTCACACTCCCATTCTCCATCCATTGTATTATAGTTTAAATAAATTACCTAAATAATTGAAACCAGCATGATTATATTGCATTATTTTGAGAAATAAAATATGCAAAATTTTAAAATATATTATTTTAATTTTTGGTGCAGAATTTCCCCAGGAGTAACTGCATTTCAGTGAAATAGGAACATTGTTCCATTAATTCCTTACTTTAAAAAAAAAAAACTGCTCATTTCCCCACGGGGTCATTGTTCAGCTGGTTACTAAGCTGTTGAGTAGCTAGGGGAAAGAATTGGTAGCCTAATAAATGAGGGAAGCAGAAATAGACAGGAAGGAAGAGCAAGAAGACAGTCTTCGGGAAAACATAGCAAGATGAAGCAAGAATGGAAACGTAGAAAAGTGGGGAATGAAAGGAAGGAGAAACTGTATCCTGTGGACAGAAACAATGGAGCATGGATGAGTTAAGGGAAGGAAGAAAAAGAGAAACACAATCACAAAATGGAAGAGAAAAGATGCTTCCCAAGACAGTGTACTCAACAATAACTGAAAAAAGGTTTCAGAGTAGCAGCCGTGTTAGTCTGTATTCGCAAAAAGAAAAGGAGTACTTGTGGCACCTTAGAGACTAACCAATTTATTTGAGCATAAGCTTTCATGAGCTACTGCTCACTTCATCGGATGCATAAAGTGGAAAGTACAGTGAGATTTTATATATACACACAGATCATGAAAAAAAGGGAGCACAACTTTTCAAATTATGAGCAGAGGGAAAGGACAGAAAGGACAGGGAGATAAAAGAAGGATGTGAAGGACTATAAAAGAAGAAATGGGAATAGAGAATGTTTTTAGGCAGTGAAAGGATACATGCATGCAGATGGAGAAATGGCAGCAGGGCAGGCGAACAGTTACACACACATACATCCTAACAGCTAAGTTGCTGTCACTCTTGGGAATGCATTTTTTAAAGTGCTGCACCAGTGCAGTAGATAACATTTTTATTTATTAATTAAGTTCTTATCTCTGGACACAGTAAATGGGATAATATACCAAATTACAAAAATAAAAATAAAAACTGGGCAGAATGCCCAGAAAAGCCAGATAGCACGTCTCTCTTTAAAAAAGAGCTGGAGAGAAACAGAAAAGAAAATATCTTGCATGGATCCATTAAGACCGTAACGTAAAAGAAGCCCAGTAGACATATTCATGTTAGGAGTTGGAGAAGAAGGCCCAACCCCAAGTCTGGTTCGAATAGAATCTTGTAATACAGAAAGAGGACATTTCAGCTGACTTCATACGTCCTGCAGCTGATATTGGATTTGGGAAGGGAAGGAAGAATGAGCCTCTTGGTCAGTCACTCAGACTCTAAGACACTGTGAGACCCTTAGTTAAACTTTAAATAATAGAAAAGGGTAAAAAGAACAGAGTTTTCAGAGAATCTAATGTAACAAGCAGAACAGGGTTCTGTGCTGAGAGCAACCCAAAGTGACAGTTCCAGACCTGTGCCAGAAACAGGGGCTCACCATCTTAATAAGAAGAGTGCATAAGCTGCTAATAAATTTTTCAAAATTCCTACAAGGATTAGTTTTGTCTTATTCAGATAGACTTACCAAACTGCCCCTCATCAAAACAAAAAACATCTGCCAGTGGTACTGTAGAGCTAAAGTCTAAAGCAGTTCCATAGTCAATGAGATGCTGAACTGCAGAAGTACATAGCTGATATCTAGATCCATATCACTTATCTCCCCTATCAGCCTTATAAATGGCTTGAGGTTTTGTGTGTGTGTTTGTTTGTTTGTTTTTGGGGGGAAGGGGCAAAATCAATTAACAAACAAACCAAAGAAGTAGGTAGACAACATAGAGCCTTGTGGCAACCCAACTTTCAGATTTCCCATCTGAACACAAGCATTAAAGACTGCTTTTGCTAACATGCATAAGTGATCAAATGCATCAAAGGTTGTTGTGGATCCAACAATAGCAGCAAGAACAGAACTTCTTCATCGTCAAGAGATGTTTCTCCATCCACATTAATCAAGCCCTCTCAGTGCCATGAGACACCTTTTTATTTTACACCAGTGCAGCTCCATTGACTTTAACAGAGTTACACCTGAATTACAACAGTTTAAGTGAAAGCAGAATTAGTCCCTAAATGTTAAGGTAACTGCTTCTTTAAGACATGGTTAAAGCATTGCATGTGAGTGTTATCATGCATAAATACCAATGAGAAATAAAAGAAGAAGGAAATCCTACATGAAGTCTCATTATATGCATAAAAGCAAATACACAGGCCATTAAAATGTATATTCTGTAATGCAATTTTCATAAGCACTCTGGATTAGCCTAAATCTGCTCCCAAAGAATTGAATAGTGAACTCCTAATGGGAGTAGAATTGTATGCTACATAGATTACAAATTAAAATTAAAATAAAAAAAAATTAAGAACAACAATGCAAAAAATCCCAACCTATAATCTAGACCAACTTTTTGTGACTTTCAATGCCTTCATCCTTCTTTCTTTTCCAACTTTTCAACACTTTCTCTCTCCAGAAACAAATCTGGGTATTATTTTAAAAAAATCAAATATGAATAGAACATCCAATGTGAGAGAGAAAATCAAGGTTTTGTTTTTAAAGCTAGTTATTCAACAACAACCCAATGTGAAACAGAGATATTTACAATTCTGCTAATAGCATCATAGGGGCATAGAAAACTGAAATGTGGTCATCCTACACCACAGAAAAAAAGTAATCTTGCAATCCTTGGCTTCTCATTTAAGCCTTCCTCCTTCCTCCTATCTAACTACTTTGACAAGAATCCCAAAGATGACTGTCTAGCTATAAGTGCATGTTGTGAGGAGGAAGTGAGCAAAGGGAAAGGCAATGAATGATTTAGTACTTCGTTGTCAAAACAGCATTATGACCTCTGTCATGATGCTGGTTTAAATCAAACATACCAAATCACATCTTGACTTTCCCCTTGCTCACATCCTCATGACAGAATGTACTTACATCAAGACATTCATTATTAAACTGTTCATCCTTGTGCTCTCTCAGCAGCTGATACATAAGCAAATGTAAGGTTTCAGAGTAGCAGCCGTGTTAGTCTGTATCCTCAAAAAGAACAGGAGTACTTGTGGCACCTTAGAGACTAACAGATTTATTTGAGCATAAGCTTTCATGAGCAACAGCTCACTTCATCAGATGCACGTAGTGGTGAGCTGTAGCTCACCAAAGCTTATGCTTAAATAAATTTGTTAGTCTCTAAGATGCCACAAGTCCTCCTTTTCTTTTATAAGCAAATGTAAAGCAGCAGTCTCGAAGAGAGAGATTTAATAGCTTGCAATAAAAGAACATTTACTAGGTTCTAATGTTACAAGGTCACAATGAATGTAAATAATTAACTTAACTACTAATGAACTGTAGAAATTGTTTAATAGATTACATTTTTTATATATTTTAATAGAATATTCAAGAAAATAGACAAATAGCAACAGAACACAAACAATCCTACCCTGCTTCAGTTTGAGGCAATGGCAAAACTCCCATTATTTTAATGGAGACAGAATCAGGCTAAAGTAATTATACATATGTTGTGGATTTGATTAATAAGCTACATATTGTAAATTGGTATGCATAGACAGACATATTAATATTTATACTTTTATATAATAAACTTTTGATGCACATTTTAAAATAAACCTCTAGACATCAAATAAAATCAAATACTCTAAAATCAAACAATCAGACACAGAAACAAATACAGGTAAATGCTAAGTCATACAAGGGTTTTAATAAAAATAAATACTGAAGTAAAGTAAAAAAAATCTGGGTGACTAATAGTTTTCCTCCAAATGGTGGTGAGCATACAATTAAGAGATGCTATCCATGGTGAGTTTAAGTGGTGGTGAATCAATATTCAAATTAACTAGCACATGTATCAAGACATTTTCTTAAACAATGCATATCTATAAAATAAATAAATAATGTTATATGGTTGGAAGTTAAAAAAAAAACAACACCACCTTTGTTGATATAGTTTTTATATACATAAAAACAATACAATCCAAAACCACCACAAAAACACAACACAACATTTGGCCAGGGTTGCCAAATCAAAAACTCAAATGCCAGGAAATTCTACAAAATGAAACTTGTCTATATATTTTATTGTATGCATTAACAACATTAATCCCCAATCAGCAAGGTCTTGATTCATCAGATCATGTAAAAACATGCTTAACTTTATGCACATGCTTAATTTTTATTTACTTTAGTGGAATTTAAGTATGTGCTTAAGTATGTGCTTATCGTATAGGCATAGAATTAAGCAAATGCTTGACTGAATTGGGGTCCACTAAATAATAATTCAGGTTAATTTATTAACAAGGAAAATAACAATAGACAATGAAACATGGTTACAATGGGATCTATTTACTGTTACAAAAGACTCCTCGGTCTTTTACCTCTATTTTTGATTACTTGATTTTTACAGTGTTAATGCTGGATAATTGTAAGTAATGTAACTTTACAGTATTTTTTATGTCTGATGGATGAGGCTGTCACACACAAACCTGCACCTAGAGTTGTCCAACAATATTCTAGATCCTTCCTTCAACAGAGATTGCCATTTGGTACAGAAGTTCCTTGGATATAGACAAATGTCTTATAGGACCTCAGAGAAAGATAATAAATTCATTGTGATTGATGATCTCATGAACCCTGGTCTCAGACGATAAAAAGCTAACATACTTACCTATTTTACCACCTGTTAGGTGATGAACAACATGCATCAGATTTATACATGAATATTTTTACACATACTTGCAAGCTAGAAAAAAGCATCTCATAAGATTTCACATTTCCACTGCAATATTAAAATTATGTAAAACTATTGAAATTTATGCAAGTTATTTTTCACAAAAGATCCATTTAAAAAGACAAGAAAGAAGTTTTTGCCCACAGCTACAATCTACTAGAGAACTGTTTAAAAGAAAAACACTCGCTCACTATGTTTATAACATTCAGTCTTGAAACTTCTATCACATAAATTATGCAAATTTTCATAATTAGTATTTATACTACCATTCTGTGTGCATTAAGCAGACTGAATATAAGAACAAGTGAACTTTTTTGCAGGACTGCAAGTAGACTTTAGGCATAGCAAAAGAATGGGGAAACAGAGAGAAGTTAAGTGACTTGCCCAAGACTATACAACAAGCCAGTGGTACTGTAGAGCTATACTAAGAATTCAGTAGTGTGTGATTCCCAGACTTGTGTTCAGATCTCTAGTTATAAAACATTGGAGGCCAAATCATTATATCAATGATCAAATTTGAGATAAAATAATGGGATCAAGATTTAGCTGTTAGGTACTAAAAGAAGGAAATTTCTTTCCTGAGTGTGGCTGATGAATGGTGTAAGTCATGACGATTTATGGGCCATGAAAACAGATTTATTATAGCTAACACAAATGCCGATGCTCTCCTAATTTGTAAGGATCAAATCCTTTTTGAACCTTACAAAGTGGTTTGTCTTTAATATATTTTATTTTTAAAATATATATAATTTAGATATGTTTTTAATATTACAGATAAATCAAAATAACATTGCAAACTGATGTGAAGGTGAAATCAATGGCTATCATTTATGTATTTATGTTTTTAAAAAATAGACAAACATGTTCTAGGTACAGCAACTGTAAACAGCATAATATTAATGTGCAAAAAATGTTTTTTTAAATCAATAATTGGAAGTATTGGAATATTTTTAAAGCATAGGAGAAAGTGTCATTATGGTAACAAATGGCCTGATTCTTTAAAGGGGAAATGACTCCCCTGATCAGGTTGATACTGTGTTTCTCCTCTTTGTGTGTATGCACATCAAGATTGCTCCACTGTTTGCAATGCCTGAACCCTAATTTAATCTGATCCCAGAATTTCAGTCTGTGCTGAATTATCCCCTTGCGCCAGGGGAATTCTCTGTTCGTGATTTGTGACCAGAATCCGACTACTTTGTGTCCCCTGGGTGCAATAAAATGCCACATTTAAAAAGAGAATCTGGCCCATAAAAAGCAGCATTTTGATAAAATGAATGCAAATCAAATCCTTCAAGATTTTGTGTAATTTAGTGTTCCAGGAAGACATTTCCAAAGAAATCTCAGTCTCAAAAATATAGAAAACTTAAACCCTGGTCATCCATTTTGTATGAATTACTAGGTAAAAAGGTCATAAACCTTTGTAAGTATAGTTGAAGATTTCAAGACAGACTTAATATACAAGAGGAGAGTGTCAACCTCAGAAAAAACTGCAAGCAAGCCTAAATCTACCTGTACTGAAGTACATCAGGGAAACAAAGTAAAAGTCATGATAATATCAATTCCAGTTCAACACAGTGGGGTGGGGACGAGAAGGGAGGAACAACAGACTGATTCTCTACTCCTTTGCATGTATCTGTGCCCAGTGAGTGCAAAATCATTGTAATATGCTTCCAAATCAGAATTTTACACTTCAGCCAGTAGTACTGTTTTACATGCAACTTTGCACTCACTGGCCCAGATCAGTACTGATGCACTTGTGCAAAGCAGTTGCAAACCCTGTAGATTTAGGCCAATGGCATAGGGTCACTCCTCTTCTAGTCCCCTGAACTCATAATAGGGGTGAAAAAGGAGATGGACAGAATATAGTTGAAGTCCACTGATACCTGGCTGCTGAAATATCTTAGGGTCATGAGTATCCACAAGTACATTCCATAGGGTTTGCAGCTGCTTTTGCCGTGTGTCAGCACTGATCTGTACCAGTGAATGGAAAGTTGGGTGTACCTTTCTAGAAGATGTGAGTGAAATAACCAGAGAACTATGCTTCCTTTTGGCATTTGCACCTCTATCTGTCCATTAAAGTTAATGCTTTTCAGATCCATTATGAACATCAATTACCCATAGGTTGTCTCTCATAATTACTGAACTCACTTATACATACTTGTGAACATTCTTCTGCCTCATAGATTAACTGCTGAGACTGCCAAACTGCATTTTAATGACCAAATCTGCTTCACCCATTGCAGAGAACATTTTCACAGGGCATTGTCATTAAGAATGATGCTGAGGTTTTGTTTTATAAAGATCTCTGGTACACCTTTTTGTCTTAACAGCTCAGTATTTTGAGAGTTACATTTTATAATTAATTTTGTATTATCACATAGAATCATAAAAATTGTATCTGAATACTATCAGGTTTTGCTCTCCACCTCCTGATCATCTCTTGTCAGGACTAAACATAGCCTGCTGTTTTTAATTTTTACACAGAGGTCAGATTTTCTAAATCTTTTTTTTTTATTTTTGACACTCTCCTATGGATTCTCTCCAATTTGTCCTAAAATGTGGTGCCCAGAACTGAACACAGTACTCCAGTTGGAGTCTCACTAATGCCAAATAAAGTGGGTCAATTACCCCAGAATGATAGCTTTCAAAGTAGCAGCAATTTTAGTCTGTATCCGCGAAAAGAACAGGAGTACTTGTGGCACCTTAGAGACTAACAAACTTATTAGAACATAAGCTTTTGTGGGCTACAGCCCACTTCATCGGATGCACAGAATGGAACGTATAGTAAGATATATATATATACATACAGGTAAGTTGGAAGTTGCCATACAAACTGTGAGAGGCTAATTAGTTAAGATGAGCTATTATCAGCAGAAGAAAAAAACTTTTGTAGTGATAATCAAGATGGCCCATTTAGACAGTTGACAGGAAGGTGTGAGGATACTTAATTTATGGCAATAGATTCAATATGTGTAATGACCCAGCCACTCCCAGTCTCTATTCAAACCCAAGTTAATGGTATCTAGTTTGCATATTAATTCAAGCTCAGCAGTTTCTCATTGGACTTTTTCACAACTGCATCACATTGTTGGCTCATACAATTTGTGATCCACTATAATCCTGAGATATTTTTGAGCAGTACTACTGCCTAGCCTGTTACTCTTCATCTTGTGTTTGTGCATTTGATTTTTGATTCTTAAGTGTAGTACTATGCACTTGTCTTTATTGAATTTCATCTTGTTGGTTGCAGACCAATTCCCCAATTTGTCCAGGTTGTTTTGAATTCTAATCCTGTTCTCCAAAGTGCTAGCAATCCCACCCAGTTTGACATCATTCACAAATTTATAAGCATACTCTATTCCATTATCCAAGTAATTAATGAAAATATTGAATAGACCAGATCCAGGACAGATTCTTGATGGACTTCACTAGGTATACCATACCAGTTTGACAGTTTGAAACCACTGATAATTAATTTATGAGTATGGGTTTTCAACCAGTTGGGCATCCACCTTATACTAAATTCTAGATCACATTTTCCTGGTTTGCTTGTGAGAACTATACACATTTTCTGTGTTAAGAAGTTACAGCTTTTCTGCATTTTCCGGCCCAATTCTCCACTACAGTTGATCTGTGCTAGAATGTAGTAGAGGGAGATATCCACAGAGGGGCAGTGGTGATTCCCAGATTTCAAGTCACTTATTCTGGTAGAAGTTGAAGAGCAGGGGGGCTAGTTTAACCTCTGTTGCTGATAAACTCTTTAATTTTAAAAAGACTACTTCCCTGCTTGAAGTTAAGCACACACTTTAGCGCTTTGTGAGACTGGGAACAGAGCATTTAACACCTTGCACTATTGAACCCTTAATCACAACCTGAATATAGGACATAGGCTCCCAAATAAGTAAATGAAAACTGATTGATCATAGATATCTGAAATGTCTGACAAGATCTCCCTGAAATCATTTAAACTATTGTTACATTGATACTGTGGGAAAAGTGGCAACAATATGAAAAGTTTGCATTTAATGAAATAAATTATAACAAAAATGGAATGCAAATTTCTATCAATTGGGATTTTTTTTTCAAAATGTACAGAATGCTATAGCAAGACATTCATATTGTTTTGTTTGTTTGTTTATGCTTTGTTTGTTTTTATTTTTAAACACAGGTAGGAAACAGAGGCAGAGAGAGACGAAAGGCTAGATTTTCAAAGTTATTTAGATTAACCAAATTCCAAACGAATACCCTATATGCTGGATCATTCTTTCTCACATTAAAAAGTGAAGAGGAGGATAAAAATATGAAGAATGATGGGGATTTTTTTCCTTCAGCATATTATTAATTGCTAGCCTATATTTTAAAGATGGCTCTCAATAAAGTGATTTATAGATTTTTAAACTGTAGTCAATGCTGACACCCTGTTTTTCCCTATAACAACAATATATATAAAGTCATCCCTATCTCTGAATTGGTAACACCTGCAGTTTTGAGTCATAAACTATGCTTGCTTATTTTGTCTAATGCTGCTGCTCAAAACTACATCAGCAAGAGCTGTACATCTTGGAATTAAAAAAAACAAAACAAAAACAAAAAACGAGTAGGACAAATTATTGATCCTGTGTCTATGTCCTTTCATTTCTCTCCCAACAAGGAAATAACTCACTCCTTCAGGCTAAATCTTCCTGATAGCTTGGAAGTCAGGACAGTATGTTATGCTTTCTTAGCTTGGTCAACTCACTTAGCCCAAATAGCCAATACAATATTGTGATAATCTGGGTTGGATTTCAAAATAAAGAGGAAAATTACATTACCTGCTTAAGCAAAAGAAAAAAAAAACAGACTAGCACTGCCATGTAATTGAACACTAAATTACAATGCATACACAAAAGTAGGTGGAGTTAAGGTTGAACGCAGAACCCTTATTTTGACTTTTTTTTTATTTTATGTGCTTCACTTTGTACTTAATTTTCTCTTATTGTAGTTTTTTGCACAGAATTTCCTCGTTTTTTTTTTAAAGAAACTAAGAAAGTAACAAATAAATTCCATCACACTCTGTTCACTATTCGACAGCGTTAGAATATTCTGTAATCAAGCAATGTTTCAGGAGCCCTGAATCTTTCTTAGCATGTCACTCCAAATCTTTGTCTGAGCCCCACGTAGGCCTGAACAGAAGGTTTTGATATGGGCAGGTTAGGGTCTGGCAAGGAGAAAGCTAAATTTTCATGTCTATGGATTCAGTGGCCTAATACCACATACAATTGAAGAATTAAATGGAAAAAATAAAGGGGAAGGAATTTAATATTTAAAAATTCTAAAAGTTAAAGGGAAAAATTAAATGACATTCCCAACTTGGCATTTACTGCACTCTGAAAAGATATACATCCACTAAGCAGCTAAATTTATCACTCCTGTATGTACTGCCTGGCCTATGTTCATTGCAAAGAGAAATATCTCTATCTCCTTTTACTGTGTGCATCAGGGATTTTTTTTTTCCCCTAGGGAAGAGATCTAGCATCCTTTACTTTCTCTGTGTAGTTCCTATATGGTAAGTAGCAGAAGAAAGCAATTGTTGTATGTGAAATAAAAGTGAGGCAATGACAATGTGTTTATTACTCAAAAAGTTACTATGCAGTCTTAAAATCTCGATACAGGCATGGTAATTTAGTGATAAACAAGCAATGTACTTTACAGTACAATAATAGCCATTCCTCACAATAACAAATGGGTGACCACCCTAGGCTTACTCTGATAACCGAAAGACAGACGTAGAAAAAATATCCTAAACAACCAGTAAAAAACAGAAGGAAGATTACTAGTGTAAATTTCACTTTTTCTTAGAATCATGATCCTCCACATTCTCTTACCTTTCCAGGAAGAGTTCAGTACAGCAAATAATGCAACTACAATGTCGTTCCTGGAAACAGTTCAGTGTTATACATAATTCATGGATTCACAGATCCTTAGGCTAGAGAGGACCACTGTGATCATTTAGTCTGACCTCCTGCATAACACAGGTTATAGGACTTTCCCCAGTTAATTCCCTTTTTATGTACAATATCTGTAGTTAAACTAGAGCGATAATAAAACAGAATATAGCATACATGCCTACCTCTGTAGCCTTTCAACTAATTTTTTTCCATTGACAGGAATATTCTTTTCTGTAGGTTTCTGTTCAAAAAACTATCTTTCTATTTAGATTTAAATACAGTTTCATTATAATAAACCATAGAGAAAGACTTAGTGCTGTAGTCCTCCTATTCAGTAGTCATGAGTTCAGTGGGAGTTTTACTTGAACAAGGACTGCAACGTCAGGATTCCAGACACTCCTGATATTGCACCCAGAAATTGCTTCCCAGAAATTATTGCACATTTTCAGTAGGAAGAGTCTGGAAAGAAAAAGCCAAATATGCAATAATAATATAAAATTCCACTGCCAAGAATGAATTGCATTAAATCAATTTACCTATTGTAGTTTCATAGTAGATAAATTGTGACTGATCAACCACCTCACTGTGCCAAGATGATATTAGATGCAGCATAACCTTGTCTCGCTGCATGAAACGGGAGGATTTGGCAAGTCCATGCAAAGAATGGGTATACCCTGCAGATCATGGAATTCTATTCCATGGGCGTTCCTCAAGTTCTCGTGTGCAATAGCATGCTGGGAGAAGGCAGAAGGCGGGAATGATAAGGCAAGAATGATAGGTTCATATATGAGTGGATCCACCATCTTTGCTACTCATGGAGTGAATATGCAAGACCAGTGGGAAGATACTGCAGCCCTAGAATTGCAGGAAGACCTAAAGACCAGTTTGAGTACCATTACCCTTAGCATTCAGACTGTATTACAAACTACAGAAATTATTTGAAAGAAAGAAAGAAAGAAAGAAAGAAAGAAAGAAAGAAAGAAAGAAAGAAAGAAAGAAAGAAAGAAAGAAAGAAAGAAAGAAAGAAAGAAAGAAAGAAAGAAATGAAAACACACATTTCCATAGATTTTTATGTTGCTGATTTTCTCTAGAAAAACATGAAATAAAAAAAATCAAAACAATTCAACATGGGTGAATGAAAAACTTTACAAAATTGAATAGAAATGTATCATTAACTTCACTAGGCAACTGTATTATTCAGTGTAATTGTAATCCTTAAGTAGTTGACTTTTAATAATTGATCATTCCATAATTACTGCTGTATTAAATCTAAATGAAAATTAACTGCTTATTTGAAACATTAACTTTGAAGTGTTATCCATTTTCTTTTAACCAGTCACTGAAATTAAATTTACTATATGTTTCATCTATTAATTCTAACAAATTTATTTGAGCATAAGCTTTCGTGAGCTACAGCTCACTTCATTGCATGCATTCAGTGGAATATACAGTGGGGAGATTTATATACATAGAGAACATGAAACAATGGGTGTTACCATACACACTGTAAGGAGAGTGATCACTTAAGGTGAGCTATTACCAGCAGGAGAGCGGGGGAGGAGGGAATACCTTTTGTTGTGTTAATCAAGGTGGGCCATTTCCAGCAGTTGACAAGAACTTCTGAGGAACAGTGGGGGGTGGGGGAGAAAGAAACATGGGGAAATAGTTTTACTTTGTGTAATGACCCATCCACTCCCAGTCTTTATTCAAGCCTAAGTTAATTGTATCCAGTTTTCAAATTAATTCCAATTCAGCAGTCTCTCCTTGGAGTCTGTTTTTGAAGTTTTTTTGTTGAAGAATTGCAATTTTAGGTCTGTCATCAAGTGACCAAAGAGATTGAAGTGTTCTCCAACTGGTTCCCTCCCACTCCCGCTCTCCTGCTGTTAATGGCTCACCTTAAATGATCACTCTCGTTACAGTGTGTATGGTAACACCCATTGTTTCATGTTCTCTATGTATATAAATCTCCCTACTGTATTTTCCACTGAATGCATCCGATGAAGTGAGCTGTAGCTCACAAAAGCTTATGCTCAAATAAATTTGTTAGTCTCTAAGGTGCCACAAGTACTCCTTTTCTTTTGCGAATACAGACTAACATGGCTGCTACTCTGAAACCTATCTATTAATTTAGTACCCTATATTTTTGGCATAGTCCTTGGAAATTTATTCCAATAACAAACATTTTTCTTTTCTTTTTATATGGTGATTTCTAACACCAAACATATCCAGGCCTTTCTTTAATTCTCCTCTGGGTTATTTCCTTCTATTCTCTTCTGATGGTGGATTGGAACATATGTGTGTGAAACCAAGGTCAAGGCTTCAGAAGGGTGATATGAGATCTGTGGAACATTAGGACCAAAATAGGGCTGGGTTACAGAAGACTAGAGATGATATGTCCAGTACTTGTGGTGGCAAACTATGGTACCAGCCACCATATACATCATGCACCCTTGAAAGAAGAGAAAAAAAATATACAGCAAAAAAGCTCTAGAGGTTAATGTCAGTTTGGGGGGATTTTCCAAGATACCTATGGGAATTAAATACCCAACTCCTGTTGAAGTTCAATTTGGTCATCACCTAAGCTAGTGAATTAGCCAATAAGGTGGTCAGATAAGCCATTAGCCCCTGTGCATCTAGGGGGCTGTATATAAGCACTGTCCTTCTAGCCAAGACCCCCTCAACCCCTCTCTTGCACCTCCTAACAGCAGGCATCCAGGATATGTCCCTGATAACTGGGACTGGAGGAGGATTATAAAACATCCTCTAAAATGCTGGGGGACAGGGATGGGATGCCTAATGACTGGTACAGATAAGTGATAATCTCTTTTCCCCAAATCTCTTACCACTCATTTGAGGGGAGAACTGGGGTCTGACTATGCAGGGTTGGAGACTGATAGATCTAAGAAAAGATTTAAGAAGGAATCATGACCTGTACTGTATGAGTTATTGCCGCTCCCAGGTAAGTTAATAAATTGTGGTCTAATTAAACCACAAGCCTTGTCTCTTCTATTTCTTCCTGTGTGTCCAGGAGAATGGGAGTTTTGTCACTGCTGTCAATGGGGTAAGGATTTCAGCCTGTGTTTCTAGCAGATCCTTAGCCTGAGCTGCTCTGATTTCTCATCTCCACAGCACAGATGGGAGGATGCAGAGTGATGGCTTTATTTGCTTTTGTTTTTTTGTTTTTTTTAATTTTATTCAAGTGTCTATCTCAGTCAAAGGTATTTTCCAGAGGAACGGATAATTTAATTACATGATAGTCTGTAGAATAATTTCTGATTGGTTGTGACTGATATTATTTTTAATCAATATCCTTGCCTTGCCTTTAGTACATTAGTGTACATTTAGTACATTAAGTGACTTATTTCTGGATTGCTCCATACTGATTTATCTCAAATTTACATGTATGTGTTATTGGAGCTGGTTGAAATATTGTAGCTAAAACATTTGATGTTTTGAGTGATGGGGCTTCCTTAGCTTCCATGGGAAGTTATTCAATGGCTCTATTTTTATTTGTATGCAGCAGAAATAAGGAGCCCCAGACATGGACCAGGACCCCACTCTGGTAGGCACTGTAAAGATGCAGAACAAAATGAAAACCCTACGCAAACAGCATATAATCTAAGTATAAGACAAGTGACAACAGATGGAGACAGACAGATAAAAGAGAATAAGAAAACAATGAAACCATAACTTCTTCTATCCTCTTGTAAGGTCATCTAAATAAGTGCAATCTAACCCACTACCTAGAAACACTTTATGCCATTGCTAGCAGAACTCCATACTGAAATAAAGAAGAAACTCAACCTGAAAAGAGTGGTGAATAGTGTGTAAGTGTCTGAGTTCACCAAGAGAAATATATGGCAATATGAAAGACTACTTTTATAATATATGACACACTTGTTCCACAGAAATCACCATGCTGACATGAACATGAGCAAATGGGAATGCTCCATGTTGGAGGAACCCATATTTTTGTTGTTCAGGAATTTCAATTTTTCTACAATTGAAATTTTGCAGTACATATGTTTTATAAATACCAAATACCATAGCAGGTATCATCTGCTAATCCCCCTGCATCAAATGGATTAGGAAAATGCTTTGTGTAGACCCTTAAAAAGAGTATTTAGAGGAAAATGGGGCTTACGCCCTACAATATTGTTTCTGAAAATTTACTTTTATCACTTATGTCAATGCCATACAAGGTCAGATGAAAGTTCTTCAACACTGCATGTCTAACAGCAAAGTTAAACACCTGCTAATAAGACAACTTATTTTCTCTGAGTACGCAGTGCTTGACACACACAGTGAAGAGGAGCTTCAGTATAAGGGCCTACAGATCTCATACCAGGGCTTATGGGATCCTAGACAGCCCTCATACCCTGGCCACCACTGGGCAGCTCACACAGAACTCAAAAAAAGAGGGGGTAATGGAACTCTGACCCTTCCCAGGGGTACCGCCCATGAAGATCCTAACAGGGGGGACAATGACTGGCCCCACCAATTGACAGACTACTTAAGCCATAAGGAGACAGAGGAGCAACTGAAAGATTTCCTGACTGGTTGCTATATCAAATCTGACTCTTGTTTGTCCCTGGTTCCTGGTTCTGGCTCTGACCCTCGCCTTGGACTCTGGCTCTGACCACTAGATGTGACCATCCTTGCTCCAACCACTAGGTTAGACAACCCACATTGTGATCCTAACAGGTTGCTCAGACTACTAACCCCTTGGAGGGATAGGTTGTTCTAGGCATGGATCTGATAGAGCACTTTCTGTCCTAAGGAGCACGGACATTGCACAAGCAGGTAGCCTACCTTCTGGCAAACAACCAAGAGATGCATGCATGGCTACAGAATAGGCCACTGAAAACCAAATATTGCAAGAACAAGTGCTGTAACTTTGCACTGAGAACTCTGCACTTTGACCCTGGCCTTCTGCACCACCACCCTGATCACCAAAGATTTCAAGTTTTTGTGAATCAGTTCTGCCTCCAGTTCCTGCTTCATCTACAGACATACTCCTCTGAGGCACCCAAGGTAGGCCTAGTAGTCAGCCTTATGACTGGAGAAGCATTGCAATTGGGCTTCCTCTTTATTTGATACTGAGAGTCCAGTATTGTCAAACTGGGGCAATATCAGCTATCTTTGATTATTCCAGTCACGAATGCACTGTGGAAGCTACTGTGCGTAATCTCTGGCAGGGAGCAAGGTACAGCTGCCTCCTATGCAGCACATTTTCATTGGCTCACATCAGATGCAGCCTGGAAGGAGGTGGCCCAACTAGGCCAGTTGCAGTGGGGCCAGCGAGAAGAAATAAAGAATGAACTGGCCCAGATCAAGACCCTGGCAGACCTGGACATATTTATTGGTCCAGATCAATAATCAACTGTGGGAATGACAAGAGAAAATAATTGGAATTATACATATGTGTCCCTGTTTATCAAACCCAGCTCTGCAGGTGGAGCTGATGCAGGTAGACTTCACCTTCCAGCACCTCACCTCTGAGGAAAAGGAGCATCATTAACATATCAACTTGTGTTTTTACTGTGATGAGCTAGGTAGTGTCATCTCCAGAAGCCCCACTTGAAGCCCAACCCAAATGGAGCCCGGAAACAAGACAGTGTTTGCACAGTTAGGGGGACTGGCCTGGTGGCCCTAACAAAGTGTACCTGTGAATCCTGAACAACGTGACTGGAACTCACAGTAACACAAAGCAAGTGACACCACACCTATAAGTTCTATTTGAGTTACAAATACCTGTGTATCCCCGGCAAATACTCCTGCAGTTGGCAGTCATCAACTCAGGCACCACAGATAACTGCATCATCATGGACATAGCCTGAACCTGCAGATTTCCCTACAGACAAAATCCACCCCAGACCTAGGATGACAATTGATGGATCCCTCTTGTCTTTTGGGCCCATGCCACGCAATCCTCACCCTCGGAGGCTACCATCCAATGACAAGAGGAGATGTTGAAATTCAATATCATGCTTTCCATACATATCGCTCTGATTCTGGGTATCTCCTGTCTGCTCTACCATAGCCCATACATCAACTGGAGGGAACTGAAGGTCAACTTCCCCTCAGGGTTCTGTCAGTAGTAGTGCCAGACTGCAGTGGGTGGGAAGCATGCAACTGTTTTCTGGGGACCTCAAGCAAGAGTACTCAGCCTGACCAGATACTGAACACCAAATCCCCACGCAGCACAGTTATTATGTGAATGTATTTTTAAAAAAGAATGTAGACTCCTTATCACCATGTCGGGAGTACAACTGCCACACAGAATTTCAATCAAGATTAAGATTCCGTTTGGGTGCATTTATGCCATGTTGGAGCCCAACTTTGTTGCCCGGCAGACTTACCTTCTAGAAAACCTGCCCCTGTACTGGTCCAACCTGATCCCACACAAGCCTTCATCAGGAAAGCAGATTCCACCAACATGGAGATTGGGGAAGTGCTTTCCCAGACATAAGGCCCCTAAGAAGTGTTGCATCCATGTGCCTTTTACTCCAGGAAACCATTCCCCAGAGAACAAAACTATGAAATCCTGGACAAGGAGTTCCTGGTAATTAAGGATGACTTTAGAGAATGGTTCCACTATCTCGAGGTGGCCCAGTCCCCAGTCCAGGTGTATACCAATCATAAGAACGTGGAATATCTGAATAGGGACAAGGCTCTTAATCAATGACAGCTTTGGTGGTCCTTGTTCTGACACTTTGATTTTATTATTTGCTATCTTCTAGCTCCTAAAAATACCAAGGCCAATGTGCTGTCACAGAAAGGAGATCATCTTCCTGGCCCAAAAGACCCAATCCCTGAAGTCTCAAACAATAATTATTTAAGCTCAGTACCAATGTGGAAACAAGGACAAATGGATATAAACTGGCCATCAGGAAGTTTAGACTTGAAATTGGACGAAGGTTTCTAACCATCAGAGGAGTGAAGTTTTGGAATAGCCTTCCAAGGGAAGCAGTGGGGGCAAAAGACCTATCTGGCTTCAAGATTAAACTCGATAAGTTTATGGAGGAGATGGTATGATGGGATAACATGATTTTTGCAATTAATTGATCTTCAACTATTAGTGGTAGATAAGACCAATGGCCTGTGATGGGATGTCAGATGGGGTGGGATCTGAGTTACTACAGAAAATTCTTTCCTGGGTATCTGGCTGGTGAATCTTGCCCATATGCTCAGGGGTTAGCTGATCGCCATATTTGGGGTCAGGGAGGAATTTTCCTCCAGGGCAGATTGGAAGAGGCCCTGGAGGTTTTTCGCCCTCCTCTATAGCATGGGGCATGGGTCACTTGCTGGAGGATTCTCTGCTCCTTGAAGTCTTTAAACCATGGTTTGAAGACTTCAATTGCTCAGACATAGGTGAGAGGTTTATCGTAGGAGTGGGTGGGTGAGATTCTGCGGCCTGCGTTGTGCAGGAGGTCAGACTAGATGATCATAATGGTCCCTTCTGACTTTAATATCTACGAATCCTCAAACCCCAGAACTTTCTTGGTTCAGCTCCCCCATCAAGACCTGCTTGTCTTGATCCAGTCAGCTTTAACCCACAGGAGTCCCCCGATAAGAAGGAAGCATTAAACAAGGGGCCTCCAGTGTCAACAATGGGATATTCTATGTGAAAGAATAAACCTGTGTCCCCCCTGGAACCCCAAAAGTTGCAGTTCTGCAAGTTTGCCATGGCTCTTCCCCTGGCAGGGCATTTCACCCTTACCAAGACCCAGCAGCTTTCTTTGTTCTTTTTGTGGACCAGCATGGTAGCCGCAATACAGACCTATATAATCTCCTGCAACATCTGGGCCTGTGCCAAGGTGCCACACAATAAAACCCTTTGACTCCAACAGCACCCAGAAGTACCATCCACACCCTGGGCAGTTGCCAATCTAGACTTCATAGTGAAATTACCCTAAACCAATGGCTTTATTACAATCTTGACCATAGTAAACCATTTCTCCAAGATAGACTACTCTTCCAAGGAAAATGCCCACCCAGAGGTTAGCCAGGTTGTTCACATTCATAGTCTCCAGAGTGCATCATCTCCTATTATGGCCTACAATTTACGTCCTGCTTCTGTCAGGAGGCCCTCTGAATATTAGGGGTTTGCTCCAGCCCCTTATCCTCCTCCAACCCCAGATAAACAGCCACAAAGACAAACAAATCAAATTCTGGAACTGTAGCGCTATATTAATTATCACCAGAATGACTGGTCCTCTACTACACCTGGGAGAATTTGCTTTCAACAATGTGGAACATGCTTCCACACGGCAAAGTCCTTTCTTTTCAAATTATGGGTTTCACTCTTGTTTTCACCAAGAACTGCCCTCAACTTCCTCCATGTCTGCAGCTGCAGACTGGGTACAACAGACCCAAAAGGAGCTGAAAACCCATCTGGAGGATGCTAAGAGGAGTTACCAGTATGATGTGGAACAGCATCAACAGCAAAGTCCTGTTTTCTCTGTAGGCCAGAAGGTTTGGCTCTCAACCAAACACCTACACACACTCTACAAACTAGACTAACGGTTCCTTGGTCCCTACTGAATTCACTGTCAAATCAATTTAGTCACTTTCAAACTCCACCTACTTTGATCCCTGTGCATACAACTAGTGTTCCATGTGGCATTGCTGAAGCCTTGCATGTAAGACTCATTTTCCTGACTGATCCCAACTCCCACCAACACTCCAGTGAGTGTCTGAGACCATAATGAATATCACCTTGATCCATAGGTCCTTCAGCCCTCATATAGATTGTGCTGATCACAACATGTCTTCCATTCGTCTTGTATTCTGGCCTTCCTTCTCCATGTGCAGCCATATCTTTTCATGATAAAATCTTCCCATATCTTTGGAAGTCAGCTGAGTGGACATTTCAGTTCCCTTGGGTACCACTCGGTGACAGCTGCAGTCCATCGATTGTCAGTGAGCCTTGCTATATGCCCAGCCCATCACATTTGACTGTACCTGTTCTCAATGACAACATCCTGCACTCCACTCTGCTGTCTGATCACTTCACTGGGGACTCGGTCACGGATTAAAATTCCCAGAATTCTACTTTCCATCACCCTCTCAATGACAGACAGTTGCTGCTCCACTGTCTTAATCAGCGCCCATGTTTCACTGCCGTACAACATTGCTGGCAGTACTGTTGAGTTGAAGAGGCTGGGACATTTTGCCTTGTTGATTTTCCTTCGAGGACATCTTTGACAGAATTGAATGTGCACCCACCTGCTTTCTTTCTTCATGAGAGTTCACCTTCCTGATGATGGCACATGTTAATTTCTTAGCCCAAACAGACATATTGCTCAACTTCTTCTATTTGTTCTCCATTGATTGGTATTTGGGCTTTTGTCAAGGTATCAGACTGCATAAATTTTGTTTTGGAGCAGTTAATTTTCAGTCCAACTTGGCTGCTTTTTGTGTTGAGTTCTCGCAGCATTTTCTGTAGTTTGATAGTATTTTCTGTGATTCACACAATATCGTCCGCAAATCTGAGCTGGTTTAACTGCTCTCCATTGATGTTGATTCCACCCTTCCAATTCATCCACCTCATTACCATTTTGAGGCAGGCTGTGAAGAATTTCAGTGAAACTGTGTCTCCATGTTTCACACCTTTCTTAACTGGGATGTGAAGGGGGTAACAAATAAAGTTATATCTGTAGTGCCGTCAGAATTTGCTTCCTTTAATAGTTTTATATCATTTGTGTTGATGCCCTGCTCTGCAAGAGCTTTCAACACTGCATTGATTTCTGCGCTGTCTAATGCTTTTTCATAGTCAACAAAGGCAATACATAAAGGGAATTTGTAGTCCCTTGAGCATTCCAATAGCTGGTTTATAGTGAAGATATGGTCCATTATGCTGAAATCCCTTCGAAAACCCGCTTGTTCTCTTGGCTGCTACTCATCCAGACTCTATGAGAGTTGGTTTGTTATTATTCTAGTGAACAGCTTGTAGATATGTGAGAGCAGGCATATTGGATAGTTTTTTTAGATCTTCACGATCACCCTTCTTGAACAGCAGACTGGTGTTGGACTCCTTGCAGCTAGATTGTATCTTCTGCATTTCCAAGTAACGGCTAAACCTCTGAGCAAGGGTTTCCCAGAAGTCCTGGTGTCCAGCTGTTATTTCGATTGTCAGTCCATCTTTACCTGGGGCTTTTCCTTCCTTCATTTTATGAACTGCATGTCAAATTTGCTGACAAGGACTGGGAGTACATGCTCATTGGTCTGTTGAAGTGTTGGTACTGGGACATTTATTTGAGACACATACAGTTTGGTGTAGAAATCTTTTCAAACTGCTTCCATCCCTGTTCTGTTAATTACTGGTTTTCCATGCCTGTTCTTCAGCGCCATTATTGTTGACCTGTACAATTCCCTTTTGCATTTTTTGAGGCTTCTGCAATCTTCAGCCATCTTTGAGATCCATTCATTTCAGAAATTCTCAAAATCCTCCTTCAGTCTTCTTCTTATCAACTTGCAGAGGAAGGTGTAGTCAAGTTTGTCACCATCATCTCACTTCATATTCCTCCACTTCTCTAGAAAGTTCCATGTTTCCTCTGATATTCTTCTCTTTGCTATTTTCAGTCTTTCTTTCTGCCTCAATTTATCAGTGAAGTTTTTATAACCCTCATCACAGTTATCTAAAGGACTGCAGTCTTCCTTAGAAATGTATGCTTTCAAGATTGCCTTGTCAAATATTTTTGGCTGCTGTCTCTGATTTGCCATCTGTAGACTTTTCTTCTCCACCTTTTTGTTGAAGTTGAGGTGTGCTCTGAGCAAGCTTTGGTCACTACTGGTGTTAAATTAAGGACTATTGAGATGTCTTGTACAATGTGCTGCTTATCGACCAGTATATAATCAGTTTTGTTCTTGTTCTTTGCATTGGGCATGATCCATGTTACAAACGTTTCTTTCACTTCTGCCAGAGTTGCCAGTCGCTCTCATCATGGATTCTGTTCTCTGATGCCATACCTTCCAACGAACTTTCCCCCTTCTTTCCCTCTTCCAACTTTGGCACTGAAATCTCCCATCGCGATCATATATGTGGATTTTTGAGCAAGGGTTTCCTTGAGCTCTTAATAGAATTCTTCCACATCATCATCTATGCTTGTGATTTTGGGAGCATAGATCTGAATAATCTTGAGGGTGCTGTTCTTGTTCAGTTGGAGGTGTAGCATTCTGATGCGCGATGACTTGAACTTGCAGGAGATGATTTTTGAAGACCATTCCTTGTTGATGATGAAGTCGATTCCTCCAACAGTTCTCATGCCTTCTCCTTTCCCCAATATGATGGTACTTTCATCTCTCCACTTCACTTCCATCTCCTTTCTTCATCGTGTTTCGCAGAGACCAAGGCTGTCACAGGCTGTCCTTGCCTTCTCCTCCATTAGATGGTTGATCGAATCGTCTCTTATCAGTGTCCTGCAGTTATAGGTGCAGACTGAAAGGACAGTCTTTTCTCTGGACTTTGAGATTCTTAACAGCCTCTCATTGACTGAACTCCCCACCACACTCATAGAATGGTTTGTGGTACACACAAGGAGTTGTTTTGTTTTAGCCATTTCTTCATCCACCCACTGGCTATGTTGTCAGTGGCACATTTACCTCCTCAACTGCTGCAAAATCCTACCTCAACGCCTCAAAGTGGGGCAGCAGTGACCCTGGCTTGTCTGACAGCAAGGGTTTAACCATGCTACTAAGGTGTCAGACTACCAACCCAGGGAGAGGACAGCTGTCCTCCTTCTTGAGGTTGGGTGCTGCTAAGTTGAGGAGGTAAACAATGAATATATTTTCCATAAAATCTTGACGCCAAAGAAAGCAGAGCATACTTTGATATTTGGTCAACTGGGAAAGCTAGAGACCAGAAGAACATTCCTGGGAGCCTGTGTACACACTCCCAACCTAGTGAGAGCCTGCTATGACTCTCATCCTGAGAAATCAGGCCCAAGGCAGCCTTGAGAGCTGGGGAGAGTGTGATGTAAGGGCTCATGAGTCTTACTCTCAGGTCCATGGGTTCACAGGCAAACTTCTCACACTGGACACCACTGAGCAGCTCACTCAGAATTCCTAGAAGTGAGGGGCTAGCACAACTCTGACCCCTTCCACAAAGGGTCCACCCAAGAGGACCCTGATTGGGGGACAATTACTCACTCCACCAATTAGCTGGACCAGACCGTTTAAGTCAGAATGAGGCACATGATATTGTCAGACCACCTAAGAGACTTTCCAACTGGTCGCTGTGCTGGACCTGACTCTTGTTGATATTGGGTTCCTCGTTCTGGCTCTGACCTCTGGCTCGGTCCTGGAACTCTGATTCTGGCTCTGACCCCTGGCCTGGACACTGGCTCTGTCCACTAGACTCGACTTCCCCTGCTCCAACTGAACAGATTCCCACTAACTCAGACTGAACACATCCCCATCCTGACAAACTGCAATAAATAGAATTGCACTAGCTTGTGATGAATTTAGACTAAAAAAGTGTGTTGATTGCACCAGAAATGACAATAATTAATGATAGAATGATGTTAGAAGTTATGCACTAGTTCTGCTATATAGGATCAAATGCATCAGTTAACATGTCTCTAGATAACAAGTTTAATTCTTGCATCAGCAAGGCAACTACCACATTCAGCCAACAGGACTAGTGTGTGTGGGGATAACAGGAAGCTGACATTGAACACCAAGATATTGGTCTACCAGACATGAGTTTTGATCATGCTGATGTATGGTGGTGAGACCTGGATGACCTACTGAGGGCATGAGAGAAGGCTAAACACCGTCTATACCTTCTATCTTTGTTGTATTCTAAATATTATGTGAGAAACCAAAGTTCCTGACACCAAAGTACGTGAGACAGCAAATGTGCCATGTCTAAACACTATTCTCATGCATAGACATGTCCACTGGCTTGGTCATCAGCACTGAATGGACAATGGACAGATTCCAAAGGGTTTATCTATGGAGAAATTGTAGATGCTCCAAGGCCACTTGGATGACCTAGGTTCACATTCATGGATGTTGGCAAGAGGGATTTGAAAACTTTCAATATCATCTCTGCAAGCTGGGAAGATGCAGCTGGCAACAGGCTACACTGGAAGGCTGTGCTGCACCAGGGAGCCAAAGGGTATATCTACACTGCAATTAGACACCCAGGGCTGGTCCATGACAGCTGACTTGTGCTCAAAGGGCTCAAGCTAATGGGCTGTTTGATTTCAGTGTAGATGTAAAAAGAAAAGGAGTACTTGTGGCACCTTAGAGACTAACAAATTTATTTGAGCATAAGCTTTTGTGAGCTCAAATACATTTATTAGTCTCTAAGGTGCCACAAGTACTCCTTTTCTTTTTGCGAATACAAACTAACACAGCTGCTACTCTGAACCCTGTTATAGTGTAGATGTAGAGGCCACAGACTGGGCTCGTGGACCCTGTGAGGCAGGATGGTTCCAGAGCTCATAGTGCAGCCTGAACCCAGACATCTGCAATGCCATTGAACAGCCATAGGTCTACAATCACAAGTCAGCTGGCACAGGTCAGCTGCAGGTGTCCAACTGCAGTGTAAACATACCCAAAGAGGCTTAAAGAGATGGTTCAGTGAAAGGAAAGCAAAGAGAGAGAAGAAGAAAGTGCAATAGGCTTCAAGCATTAGTAGTGCACCGGCTGCATCTTCTGTCAATGCAGTTTATGCCTGCATTATCTGTGGCAGGGACTGTCACTCAAGAATTAGACTTTTAAGACACTCATGATGCTACAACTGAGCATTTTTGGTGCTTCTACCATTGTCTTTCAAGACAAATGGTGGTCACCACCAATCATCCTGCAAAAAATGGGATATGAAAATGATTTATGTAGACAATTACAAAGAGTATTTAGACAAAAAAATGAGTCTAAGATCCTACAATAGAGGATTACAAACTAGATTTAATCATGCATGTCAACACCATAGACCACAGAGAAATTCCAGCAGAATTACTTCTTAAATGTCAATTATTAATCACGTTAAGTTTGCTTCGACCATACGTAGCAAAGTAACTATATGAAAAACACCACAGAATAAGAAACTCATAACATATGGCCCCCGGATATTTATGTCTAGATCAAAGGGTATTGGTGTGAAAAAAGCAGATAGAAATGTGGATTTGGGGGAGCTAAGATATATCCTGTTGAGATAAATGGAAAACACAATGATGAAGCATACACTGATCAATTGTTATTACTAGTTAACAGTTCAGAATATAGAAAATTAAATTGATATGGTTGATACAATATCAGGTGATTTTCAACAGATGGATCGAACCTTAAAGACATAGCCCACAGTAAGGGATGTGAAATCAAAATATTAAATCTAAGGAAAATCAAACTTCTTTATACTTATCCTCCTCCTCGTCCTCTTTATATAGAGATTTTAAATGGGAAAGCCCTTGCTTGGAAATAGCATATAAATCTCCTTCTTGGGCAAAAGACGGAGTTAATTTTGATGCTCTCAGATTCTGTGGTTAAGATCTCATCTTGTGTATTAACTTAAGAAGACAGTTGCATATGATAGGGGAGAGAGGAATGAATAACTTAAGATACACAATAGAAATTCTGTCTCTGGCTTGTAGTCAAGTGCTGGAAGACTGTTGGACCATTGACATGACCTAACTATCCACTGGACCCGGGTTTCACTTTCCTCGCTCTGGAAAACATCTCTCTAGGTTGCTCCAGTTTTTCTCTTGACAAGAGTTCAGGGATGGGACTACTCAGCAATAATGTTATGCTTGCTATGAGACAATGTTTGGCAGGATTAGATTTGTCATGGCTAGCTAAGTCATGTTTTGTTATTGAGAAATCCAACTGAGAGATTGCGGGGAGACTAAATTAACTCAGTAATTGTTTTTTGGGGGGCGGGGACTTACATAAATACCTACATTCTGCTGTTGCTTCTTGGTATTAGTGGAATGAGAATTAGTCCCAAAGACAACCATGACCACAGATGAATCAATAAATATCTTATCCTGCAGTTTGATTATTTATTCAACACTGTTCATCTCCTTCGATATTCATTCAAAATATAATTATTGACTAATCTAAAAAAAAAACAAAAAAAACCCCAACAATAATTTCAAAAAGCAATCAGCACAATAATTTACTCTTTCAGCCACAATCAGTTCTCATGTAGAAAATATGATTTTAACACTGGCAACTTCCCAACGTCAACATAGAAAGAAAAATCAGTGTATTTATTATTTGTTGAAAAAATACTTTTTAGAATCATCTCCAAAGAAAACACACTTCTCTTTGCACGTGTTGCTCCCTTTGGCACGAACATTTGATTAAAATTTAATAGCAGCAAATTAGTCAGATTTCACAAAAAATACACTAAGTCAGATACATGGAGATTAAAGCATGATACAAAGATAGGAAATCTCATGTGGATGAGAATATAGCTGTTTTCCATTTCTATTATATGATTATTATGATATGAGGAAGTGCAATTGTTTACCATATGCAATCAATAGAAACAAAAGTAAACATCAACCTATTTTATGAGATAATGGAAAATTTTCAATTCAGTGAGATGGTTATTATCATGTTATTTTTTTGTATTTATTTAGTTATTTTAATGATTTTTAATGCATCCATCACTATGTCATCTGAGCAAAATCAAATGTTGTTCCTCCCAACAGTTTCCCTAAAAAAACACTGTCAGAAGCAAGAACAGTTGTCTATACTACTGTGTAGAGGCTACTCAAGATCATCTCAATATTTTAGGCCAAAAAAAACAAAACAGAAGGGAGACCTCAAATGAGAAAAAGAGTCTTTCTTTGAATCCCATGGAAGTCAATAGGATATGAGGATTCACATAAATTATCCTAATCTAAAAAAAAAATCCTAAAACCATGAGAAGTATGACAACAAAACTGTTACAATCTGAACCACAGATGGAACCCAAAAGGCATTCTCACAGGTGAAATATTTTCTAAAAACTCAGTTTTTGCAATTGTGTTCAGAAATGTTGAATTCCAGTAGGGGGTCTCTTTGTAATATATATTTCAAACTGTATCTTATGTAAGTACTTTGGAAGAGGCACTGTTATTTGTTTTGCTTTTGTACTGTGCCTAGGACAATGCAGATGTTAAGATAATAAATAATGAATGAAGCATTGTAAGCACATTTTGTTTTCCTACTTATTCCTAACTTGGGCCAAATTTGAAAAGGAAAGAAAGAGGGGGTCTCTCTGCAAAACAAGAACATGCGACCACATTATATGACTTCTGTAATACTTAACATAAGAAGGGAAATTGCACCAAAAAAAGAGATAAAATATGCTATTTTTTCCACACATGCAATTGCTTAATGTGTGCACACACTTGTGTAACTGGCATGCAAATGAAAACACACTTGCATGTTCTGTGTGTGCAAATAGTCCTTTACCTCATAAATGTGGCTTTTGTTTCTGGGATCACAAGATTCTCAATACTTACAAAGTCTCTTCTGTGGGCTAACTGCTAGATTGGCATATCATATACACTTGATCAGATCTGACATCCAATCCAGAAGGGGACAGTGGCACAAATGCACACTAGCCAGTATAATACAAAACACTTTCAGAAGTGATGTAGAAACATTATAGGTCCTTAAGTCAACTCTTGATAGTTAAGTCAGCTATTTATTGGGAAGTGGGGAATCACCCACTAACAACTGGGTCAGGTTAGTTATTTCATTCCTGGACCATCCTTCTTTGGGGAATATGTCTTTGAAAATATATAAAACTTAAAAGCCTGTCTTTGAATAATTTATATTCCCTTTGGGATAACCCATGTATTCTATTTTAATTAAGCTTTTTATTGAAGTATACTTAGATAATTAAAACAGTAGTCAACATTTGAAATTTGCCAACAATAACAAAAATAAAATATTAAAAGAAAATCAGTAGTGTTTATATTAAGTGAAAGTCTGAATAGAAGTTAACATTTCAAAGGAGGAAGGAAGATAAAAGAATAGGGAGGGCAAATACACACACACAGATACTTTGTACTTATGTCACCTCTGCATTTTGCATTTTCCTTTGCCACAGTGTTTCTGGTATTCAATTTAAATTAAGAAATTTCACATATAATACAGTAATGTCAGAGACCATATACTTGACAAATATTGCTTTTTAAAATATATGTCTAATGAATATATTAAAGTAGGACCAAGTGGCTCACAGAAAGTAGCAGCCAATCTGAACCTTTCCACTGAATTCTGAAACTTAGTTGTGGTTTGAAAAGATTTGGCTATTTATTTGGGGCTTCAGTTAGTTTATTTATTGTTCATGTATGTGCATAGAATAATAGAATCTTAGGACTTAAAGGAAGCCCCAGAGGTCATCAAGTCCCAAGTATTAATCTTTGCACTTCCTGATTTTGGCCAGAAGCAAATGTGCAAGAAAACTAGGAGAGATCATAAAATTTCATAGCCTTTCCAGCTCAATCCATACTACTAATAATGAAAAGGAGTACTAGTCTCTAAGGTGCCACAAGTACTCCTTTTCTTTTTCTGGATACAGACTAACACCACTGCTACTCTGAAACCTGCTAATAATGAGAAATCTTGTGAGAAACCTTTCTTGTTAGATTAATAGGCTGATTTTTAGACCAAGGATATCTGGAGAAGTTAAAATAACTTTTTTGGAAATTTAACCAAATTGAATGTCAATACCGTTTGAAGTTTTTCTCACTAGTTCTCCTTAACATAATAATATTTTGTATTTCTATATACTGTTCCATCTGCAGAGCTCAACAATTAATGGCATATTGCCCGATCTGATATCCACTGATCTCTGTGACACCTTCACTGACTTCATGAGATAAATATTTACATTTTATAGATGGGAAAACTGACATGCATAAGGGTTAAGCAAATTGCCCAAGATCATGCAGTAAATCTGTGAGTGAGAGTATATTCCTGTACAACTGACTCTCTTGACTCTCATATCCTGTGCATTAACCCCTAGATGTTTTTTTTTTTCCTTGCTAAATCTTCTCAGAGAGCATGAGTTTTTGGGTAAAGTTCTATTGCAAATGCTGCCACCAAAGATTTTGAAGTAGAGAATCAGGTTTAATTTTATTGCAATGGTGTACCTCAGTTATATTTTCTGTTGCAGTAACTTCATGTGGCACCACACAACTTACAGTCAGCCTAAGGGACTCGTTGTGAAGGCCAAAACTACTACCAAAAAAGCCAAAGGCCAAAAGAGGATTAAATAAGTTCATGAAGGATAGGTCCATAAATGGCTATTAGCCAAGATTGTCAGGGATGTAACCCCATGCTCTGGGCGTTCTTAAACCTCTGACTGAGAAAAGCTGGGCCTGGACAACAGGGGATGGAACACGTAAAATGGCCCTGTTCTGTTCATTTCCTCTGCAGCACCTGGCACTGATCACTGTTGGAAGACAGGATACTGGGCTAGATAGACCATTGGTCTGACCCTGTATGTACATTCTTATATTCTTGTACCATATTGCCACAAAGAAGGGGTTTTTGTCCCTTCCAGACCAGATATGATTCAAACAAGCAAACAAATAAAACTTCTTAATAACTTTCAAACAACGTTAAAATGTTTAACTGATTACTGAAAAAAGCACAACAGCTGGAGGATAAAGACAGACTTTAAACCATGATATGCACAGCCAACAAGGAAAAAAAACAATCATGAGAATAAATGTTTTTGTTTGTATATTTCATTAGTTACCATAACTGAAGTAATTATGACATTCCTAAAAGCACACAAACTAAAGTAAGATGGGACTGCTTTAGATGAATTACATGAGAGCGAGTAAATAGAGATGGTAAAATTTGGAGGCTGGTTCTCCAAGGGTACTACCCTAAGCCTCAGCCTATTTCTTAATCATGAACACTTCAAGGAAAGCTGGAAATCTATATACATACACATTGCTTTCTCTACCTTCATTAGTTTAGACTCTAGTCTAGAGACAATGAAATGGTAAGTGTGGTACAGTCATTAGTTTCATTCCTTTGTATTAGGTGCTGTATTAAAAGAGAGAACTGACAGTCTCTTATCCAAAGTAAATAAAAATACAGTAGATTCCATGAAAAAGAGAATTGACTGATGGATAAATCTGTGGGATGCTAAATATTCCAATAACTATTTGAAAGTTGCTTTTTATTTTCATTTTCTGTGATCTTGAAGAAAGAGAAAGTGGTAAATTAGCAAGGTGTCATTTTCTCTTCTGTACTCAGTCCTCAGGTGTTTCTTCAACCCATCATTTAGTGTCATAGCACATATTCTTTAGAATATATATTTTGCATGGAATGACCATGGCTTTATTTTGGACAGAGAAAGACTTCAAGCTGGTCTCATTAAACATCTGATCCAATGATACACTCACATGACTCTAGAGCTGCATGTGGATTTCATAAACAAACCTAATAGTATATTTCAATATGCATGCCATGTAGAATAGTTTGTTTTCTAATTTCAGTATACTTACCAGGTATGCTGTTTCCAGAGAAACAGCCAAGAACAGGTTTCAGAGTAACAGCTGTGTTAGTCTGTATTCGCAAAAAGAAAAGGAGGACTTGTGGCACCTTAGAGACGAACAAATTTATTTGAGCATAAGCTTTCGTGAGCTACAGCTCACTTCAGCCAAGAACAGAACATCTGCTGCAGTTCTTTAGCGGGCTTCTGTACTACAATTTTTAAATTTGGAAGAAACAAAATAGTTTTCTAAGTTTTACACTAACATAGTAGTTAGGACTAGATTCTGCCACCATTATTCAACCAGACCAATAGGGCTGGTTGAAAATTTTCTGTCAAAAAATGTTTTGATAGAAAATTGGGTTTTCAATTAAGTACAATTTTTCATAAAGAGTATCTGCTTTCCACAGAAAATGTTGCCTTTCATTGAAAAACTGAACATCTCCAAACCATTCAGCAAGGCTCCTATGATGCCCCACTGAAATTGTTAGAATATCTCAGGCCCCATTTTCCTCTCTGGACAGCGCTTTTCAGCTGCAAAGCATCTCCCATGCATATGGTTAGGCCATTTGATTATTGGCAGCCAAGTGCCAACATAAAGAGCTCAAGGTAAGAATTTCACGTGGTTTATTTTTAAGATAATTAAAATATTCAACATATCTCTTGCTTTAGAATAAGTAGGTTGCATACAAGGTATTGACCCATTTCTAGTAAAATATAGACCTATGTTCTGATGTTCTGATACCATAAACTGAAGATAAATATATTCTTTAAGATGATGTTGTTTTCTCAAATCTTTTTTAACATATTATTTTTCCAGAACTCCTGAGTAAGGAGCTCTACAAATTTAGACTTCCATTTACACACATATAGTGAAAAATTACTAATCTTTTGTAGTTGTCAGCAGACCAAAGTCTTCTCTCACTTCCACAGGAGTAGATCTGGAGTACCTCCAAGGAAATGAACTGAGGTACTCAGAATTACATGGGTGTAACTGAGGGGAGCATCAGACCTAGTGTTCTAGATCAGCCAAAATACTTTAGAGCATGTTAAAAGTTGCACTAGGAGTTTAGTCTTATGAAGCAATTTGTTTTCATAATTAATGTATCAATTGTACTAGCAACTATATTCCCATAAGATTAATTTGCAACAGTCTTGATGGCAGTATGTCTTTAGCTACTCAGAGACTATTAGTTCTTCTTTTTATTGGATGCATGGCAAAAAATAGACCCCCAGAAATCTGATGGATCCCCATCTTTAATAAATCCTCCTGTAATTGTGCTGATAGAGAAAAGCAAGCAAGAGAGAGCGAGTGATCCTAAATGAGCTTTAAAACAAAGTTGTATTGCGGTATGAAATACAATGTTGTAAATTGTCAAACTGTAGAACTTTAGTATGTGCTTTAATATTTAAAGTACAAAAGGACAGACAAGTTACTAAGAATGGTCTTCAAATTCTACAAAAAGAAAAGGAGGACTTGTTGTACCTTAGAGACTAACAAATTTATTTGAGCATAAGCTTTCGTGAGCTACAGCTCACTTCATCGGATGCATGCAGTGGAAAATACAGTGTGGAGATTTAAATACATAGAGAACATGAAACAATGGGTGTTACCATACACACTGTAAGGAAAGTGATCACTTAAGGTGAGCTATTACCAGCAGGAGAGCGGGGTGGGAGGGGGGGACTTTTTGTAGTGATAATCAAGGTGGGCCATTTCCAGCAGCTGACAAGACTGTCTGAGGAACGGGGTGGGGGATGGAATAAACATGGGGAAATAGTTTTACTTTGTGTAATGATCCATCCACTCCCAGTCTTTATTCAAGCCTAAGTTAACTGTATCCAGTTTGCAAATTAATTCAACAAACAGATCTTCAAATTCTACATATTCTAAACAGTGCTAACAATGAGTTCTTCTGATACATATCTTTAGTGTATTTTGAATGCATGGCTCATTTCCAGCACAAATCCAGGGTTTAACAAGAACATCTGGGAGGGCAGGCGGGGCAGGGGGTAGGAAAAAACAAGGGGAAATAGGCTACCTTGCATAATGACTAAGCCACTCCCAGTCTCTATTCAAGCCTAAGTTAATTGTATCCAATTTGCAAATGAATTCCAATTCAGCAGTTTCTCAGTGAGAATAGAGACTGGGAGTGGCTTAGTTATTATGCAAGGTAGCCTATTTCCCCTTGTTTTTTCTTACCCCCCCCACCCCCAGACGTTCTTGTTAAACACTGGATTTGTGCTGGAAATGGCCCACCTTGATTATCATACACAATGTAAGGAGAGTGGTCACTTTAGATAAGCTATTACCAGCAGGAGAGTAGGGTGGGAGGAGGTATTTTTTCATGCTTTTTGTGTGTATATAATAAGATCTTCTACACTTTCCACAGTATGCATCCAATGAAGTGAGCTGTAGCTCACAAAAGCTTATGTTCAAATAAATTGGTTAGTCTCTAAGGTGCCACAAGTACTCCTTTTCTTTTTGCGAATACAGACTAACACGGCTGTTACTCTGAAACCATTCATAACATTGTCTCTATAAGAAAAGGCTTTCACTCCTTCTATTATTATACTACATAGGGTAATAGGCCTACACTACACTGCAAAAACAAACAAACATGACTGCCTCAGAGTCTGGGTCCCTTGACTCAGGCTTGCGGGCTTGGACTTTGAGGATAAAAATTGCAGCATGGAAGTTTAATGTTATGTATATACCTCATTTCTGAAAGGAAAGCACAAATGGGGAATAAATAGAAATAACCCCCCCCACACCTTTTCCAAGTATTGTTTTCTTGTTATATGGAGGGAAACACTTTCTACCCTATTTGAAATTCTGGTGTGGTGGAAAATTGTGCTTTTCCAGCTTGACCAGCATAGAACACTCTTCAGAGTATTCTGGTGTTAGAAATAACACAAGTGTAATTTAAGCTGCCATGCCAAATGTTGAATATTTCAGGTATCATGAAGATTGCTTTCTAGCAATGTACAAACCCAGGGAATGATTATTTTCTCATTTTGTCAGTAACACTGAAATAAGTCCATTTACTTTCTCTGGTTTCTCCTTATTTACAGTGGTGCCCACAATGCCAGGATTTAAGAAGACACATCCATGCAAAATGTTAGGAAATAGCACACATTAACCCACAACTGCACAAGATGGATATAACATAACTACTATCAAACAAAGGTTCACAGGAGAATCTATCTATGAGAAAACATGCTTTAATCAGCAGCAAAGCAAAACTGAAAGACTTAATAGAAATATTTCTGCAGTGAGTGGCTGCACTAAGGGGAAAGGTATGATGAACACCAACAAAGGGCCATAGATTAATACTCTGCTTCATGTTTCTGTTGCATTAAATTGCTGGTGTGACTAATTCTACCTAATACAGTACATTACCCTTTCAGTGAAAAAAATAAATAGTTTTAAAAACTTGTATCAAAGGGACAGAATGTCCAAACATGAATAAATATGAATACATTTATTTCTCTGTCATTTTGTCTCAATATATTTTCAGTAGGCATTTGCTTGAAGCATGATACCTGCTTTCATGTCTATTTCTGGGGCAAATTATCCACCACAGATGCATAATTAATAGCTTCTTTGATATTCTACCCTTATAAAAGTGCTCTTTCAAGTGATGCTTACAAAAAAAATAATTAGACTGATTTTGATCCCACTTACACTGGTGTAACTGAAGTCAGATTCAAGCTCTATAAGTAAAACTTGTATTTAATTAGAACTAGTGTATGTATATATATATATATATATATATATATATATATATATATATATATATATATATATATATGGAGTTAATTCCTCTCCTCATTTACACTGATTTATGCAAATCTTGAGCCTCCCTAAAATTATTATTAAAATATATACATTTATATTTCAGTAGTGCTTAGTGGCATAAACCAGACCCAGGCCCAACTTTGCTAGGTATTATACAAAAACATATAGAAAAATCCCGGCCCCACTGAAGCTATTGGCAAAACCTGTATTGACTTCAATGGGACTTGAGTGTGTCCCAGGGGATCTGAACCAAAGCTGTTTCAAGTCATAGGAAAGACTTTAATTGACATCCATGGTCTTTGGTTCAGGTCCATAAAAATGAAAATTCCTTCTCTAAAGAGCTTGTTGTCCAGAAGACAAGAGATAACAGCTGGATGATGTTAGGATATAGATATTCAGGCCTGTCGGTAAAGGCCTGTACTCGAAGAATTTAGGTGTATTCTTATCACTTGGCTAGTTAGAGGTATAAAAGAAAGAATCAAAATCACTGTCTTCCAGTGTAAGGTCCTTCTCTTACTGTGACAGTCGGAGGCCCTGTTCTTAGGCTAAGGCCTTCGACTAAGCAACAGAGGCAGCCATAAGCTGGGAAGTGAACGGTCACATCCTCACATTCCAAACTAGTCACATTGAAATCAGGTGCTATTGGGCTGTTAGGAATACAATCCTGTCCTGATAGTGCCTATCACCTCCAGAGAAAGGGAAGTGCCTAGAAGATGTAAAAGGAAACTTAGTTTGATAGCATCCTGTCTGGCAAGAACTCACTTATCAATAGCTGGGATGTGAAATCCTCACTTCGGTATTGTTTTGTCATTATAGTTCCCACTTTGCTATTGTTTGTCTGTATAATCTCTATCTGGTTCTGTGATTGTTCCTGTCGGCTGTATAATTAATTTTGCTGGGTGTAAAGTAATTAAGGTGGTGGGATATAATTGGTTACATAATCATGTTAGGATTGGTTAGTTAAATTTCAGGAAAATGATTGTTTAAGGTATAGCTAAGCAGAACTCAAGTTTTACTATATAGTCTGCAGTCAATCAGGAAGTGAGGGGTGGGGGAGATGGGAACAGGGAATGGGGGTAAGGAAATTGGAATCATGTTTGGCTAAGGGCAGGAATGGGAACAAGGACACAGGTGTAAGGCTCTGTGGTGTCAGAAATGGGAAGGAGGACACTAAGGAAGGAAACTGGAATCATGCTTGCTGGAAGTTCACCCCCAATAAACATCAAATTGTTTGCACCTTTGGACTTTGGGTGTTGTTGCTCTCTGTTCATGCGAGAAGGACCAGGGAAGGAAGCGAGTGAAGGAATAAGCCCTGTCAAGGTTCCTCCCCTACTCTGAACGCTAGGATACAGATGTGGGGACCTGCATGAAAACCTCCTAAGCTTATCTTTACCAGCTTAGGTCAAAACTTCCCCAAGGTACAAAATATTCCACCCGTCGTCCTTGGATTGTCCGCTATCACCACCAAACAAATACTGGTTACTGGGGAAAAGCTGTTTGGAAACATCTTTCCCCCCAAATACTTCCCGAAACCTTGCACCCCACTTCCTGGACAAGGTTTGGTAAAAAGCCTCACCAATTTGCCTAGGTGACTACAGGCCCAGACCCTTGGATCTTAAGAACAATGAGCAATCCTCCCAACACTTGCACCCCCCTTTCCTGGGAAATGTTGGATAAACAACCTCACCAATTTGCATAGGTGACCACAGACCCAAACCCTTGGATCTGAGAACAATGAAAAAGCATTTAGTTTTCTTACAAGAAAACTTAATAGAAATAGGAGTAAATAGAAGTAAAGAAATCCCCTCTGTAAAATCAGGATGGTAGATACCTTACAGGGTAATTAGATTCAAAACATAGAGAACCCCTCTAGGCAAAACCTTAAGTTACAAAAAAGATACACAGACAGAAATAGTTATTCTATTCAGCACAATTCTTTTCTCAGCCATTTAAAGAAATCATAATTTAACGCATACCTAGCTAGATTACTTACTAAAAGTTCTAAGACTCCATTCCTGGTCTATCCCCGACAAAAGCAGCATATCAACAGACACAGACCCTTTGTTTCTCTCCCTCCTCCCAGCTTTTGAAAGTATCTTGTCTCCTCATTGGTCATTTTGGTCAGGTGCCAGCGAGGTTACCTTTAGCTTCTTAACCCTTTATAGGTGAGAGGAGTTTTCCTCTGGCCAGGAGGAATTTTAAAGGGGTTTACCGTTCCCTTTATATTTATGACAAGCCCCCTAACTGATGAGACAAACTAGCAGGCAGAGGATGGGATGGTTGATGGGGTGATAATAAAAATAGGCTGGTTAGCATATAATAGCTAAATATTGAGGACTTAGCCAACCAGAATCATAAATCACATCTCACGACCTGCCTTGTCATTATCAAATGACATTTTTCTGTATACATCATAGCAAAGGTCAGTTTTAAGGAGGGACAATCCTCTGGCTGCATGATCAATGTGTAACCACCACACTATCATCCTCAAACTCTGGCAGTCAAAAATGCTAACAGAATGTCAGGAACCACTAAAAATAGGATAGATAATAAGACAGAACATTTCATAATATCATTATATAATTCCATGGTATGCCCACATCTTGAATAGTGCATGAGTTTCTTGTTGCCCTATCTCATAAAAGTTATATTAGAATTGGAAAAGGTACAGAGAAGGGCAACAGAACTGATTAGGGATATGGAACAGCTTTCATGTGAGGAGAGATTAAAGAGATGGGAACTGTTCAGATTGGAAAAAAGACAACTCAGGTATATGATAGAGGTCTATACAATCAGGAATGGTGTTGAGAAAGTGAATAAATCAGTGTCATTTATCCCCTCACATAACACATGAACCAGCAGTCACACAATGAAATTAATAGGCAGCAGGTTTAAAACAAACATAAGAAAATACTTCTTCACACATCACACATCCAACCATGAAACTTGTTGCCATGGGATGTTGTGAATGCCGAAAGTATAACTGGGTTAAAAAAGGAATTAGATAAGTTCATGGAGGATATGTCTATCAATGGTTATTAGCCAAGATGATCAGGGACACAACCCCATGCTCTAGGTTTCTCTAAACTTCTGACTGCCAGAAACTGGGACTGGGCAATGGGGGATGGATCACTTAATAACTTCCCTGTTCTGTTCATTCCCTCTGAAGCATCTGGCACTGGTCACTATCAGAAGACAGGACATTGGGCTAGGTGGACCATTGATCTGACCCAGAATGGCCAATTTTACGTTCTCATGTTCCTATGTTATACTATTTGAGGAGAAGGGAGTATTCAGTCTGACTCAGGTGCGGGGTAATATCTTTTTTTTTTTTTTTCTAGAAGTGATGCATTTGTCCCTACAAGAAGTTATGGGAAGAGAATGGAGTTTTCTGGGTCAGGAAGTGGGAAATTTGTAATGTGTCCCAGTCAGGGCTGCTACATAAAAGGGGCTCATGTTATTAGCATCACAGCCTTACACTCTCACGCCACTGCTCTTACAGTACATCATAGAATGGTGAAGCATGAACACTAGTATTTCCTTGTGACACCAAGGAGAAGGGGTCCACATGCCCTGAGGGTAACCTGCAGCTGCACCTTTTGTAGCACTATCAGAACCAACACCAAAGCTGGTCCTTAGTCCAGTGTCCTGTCTTCACCAGTGCCTGATGCCAGATACATCAAGAGAAAGGCCTTGAACAATGTACCAAATTCTCCACTATTCCATAGACAGTATTACCACAGAAATTGATATTCTCTCACCAATCTAAACAAGAGAATGTATAGCATATATTATTACAGCTTGTGTGCTCAACACTTTATAAAAATCAGGCCCTGTAAGTTGTCAACTTGGAAATAAAAATTGAGGCACTGAAAAAACTCAAGTCACTTTTAAAAATCTTGGCACACATTTTCAATTCTAAGCCATGGTATATCATTTCTGAGTAATTTCAAGGAGACAAGAAAACAAATAAAACATGATGTTTTCAGTTTGGAACACAAGGAAAACTGGTGAAACCAAAAGGGTTAAAAGCCAGTGGTGAAGAACTATGCATTTCTATTATGATGATATCTCTGATACTTGCTCCTTCTACCCAAAAGGAACAGAAAGGAAACAATTATACCTGTATTGGACAATTAATGGGTAAATTACAAAGTTTAATGCATCACAGTAGGTAGACCACTATAATATGCTCTGGAACAGAAATAATATGTTCCTATTTTGTATTCCAAAGTTATTTGCCTAAAAATCTGCAAACTTTCAATTTATTTACTGATGATGCCACTTGCTATCTCTATATACATGGAAGGAGGGCAATAGCAAATTAGATAAAAGTAATAATAGTAATATTTTACATTTATTCTGAAAGCATGTTGAGCAAGCTCATGGCTAAGCAAACAAGAGCCTTTTTGTAGGAAGTGTTGTCAATGTTGACACAATGATGGTCAAGCAGTATCCAGAAGGCTGACCCTCATGAGGCTAACTCTGAAAAGCAATCACAGTACCAAATAAATTACAATAAATTATTAACCAGAGAAGCTTACCAATACAACAAGTCTTATGATACGGGTGCAACGTAAGTGGGACTGCTTGGAATAGTGTCCATGAAAGTCAAGAATATTAGCAATGTAGAGGCTTGGAATACTACTACTACTACTACTAATAATAATAATAAAAAGTTACACAATGGATATCTGGTAATGTTACTGGATATGTTTGCAAGCAAATAAACTTTCTTTCATGTTTATGGATACAGCTGACTCATATTAGCCTATATCATTTTGAAAGTTCCTTTTTAGAAAAAAAGTGTTCCTATAGCTTTGTGAAATAGTACACAGAAGAGTTATGTGCTGTCTTAAGAAAGCTGTTGGCCATCACATTCACATCTCCACTAATATATAGACTAGTTGTCAAATGCTTGATTACATGTCTGTCATAGCATCATTGGAAAAACTTGCCTGTATGGCAGCTTCCAACTGCTCAGCTTGAAAGTAAGTATCAGCAAGAAACATGTACTACTGTAAACTAAATGTTTTCCTTTTAAAACTAACCCGTACTAGTATCAATTTACTGCATCATTTCCATGAGCTCTATATTTATATAGTCCTGGAAGTAAATAAACAAAGCAGGCATACTGAGATGAAAGGAGGAATGAAAATAAAAACTAGCAGAGGAGAAACTGTAAAAAATTGAAGAAAAAAAAAAACATGGGAAAATGGTTAGCAATAAAGGTGGTATGAAGAATAAGAATGAAGAAGAAAGGGTTAGGAGGTAGGGGACAGACATAATGCTTTGTCATGAAGCACATGGGCTTATGTCTGAGTACTATTCCTGCATGATTTTGATTCACTGCAGCAGGTATTTGTACAAAAGATTATGGCTAAGATCCTTGGGCCCAGGCGAGCTATGCTCGATGCAGAGGATAAAAAGGGAGTAAAAGTGACTTATAGGTAACTTTTTGCCCTTCCATGTTCATGAGTTGCAGAATGGTTACTCTCCCCCTTGCACACACCATTGTGACTGCTTTAGGGTATGTTAGTTTCTAACAAGGCCAGTTCTAGGAGTTGGTGAGCAGGGCAGTTGCCCAAGGTGCTAACTTCCAGGAGTTGGCATACTCCTGTGCTTCCCCCCCAAACCCCCGACTGAAAGTCTATTTTGTTCTGCTCTGATTGGCTGGCTGTGGTGTATAATGTTTGCAGGTGGGGGCTTTTTGCTTGGTGCAGTGGGTGTAGGAGTGCAAAAAGCATTTTTCATCTCTCCATGGTGAGTTGTCATACATGTATAATGTTTTATCTCTATCCTGGAGTCCAGATATTCCTTGCCTCAGTGAAGGGACAGCACCAGTCTTCAGTGGCAGATGGCAGTCAATACTGAGGTGGTCTTTGATGGTCCTGGCCTTTCCAGATGGTGATGAGCATTTTTTGTCAGGACAGTTCTTGGGTCTTGCATATTGGTTATCAGTGGAACTGGCTGATTGGAACTTAAAAGTTCCAATCAATCTTGCAAGTTGATCCTCACTCTTTGTGGTTTGCAGTCCTTCTCATTGATTGTTCAAGGATCTATAACTTCAGTAGAGTGTTCCTAGATATTCTCTTCCTCACTGAAAAGGAATGACACCCTGAGCAGCAGTCTGGCATATGTCTTTGATCAAGGTAAAACAAACAGTGACTGTGGCTGTCTGTGAGAAGAGTGAGTCTGTCACAGGACAGGCACAGTTTGAACCTCCCATATTAGGCCTGGGTAGTGGCATGGTGCACAAAGGGGAAAAACTAAATTTAAACCAGTTTTATTATTATTATAAAACAGAAATAAACAAAGGAGAAATGTAAAGGTAATTAACATGATGTAACTACCTAATTTCATAGAAGTATGTTCTGCTAAGGAGTAGCAGGAGAACACCATTCATTCTTTCTCTCTGTCACAAGTGATAAGAAGGAACTGAAGGGCAGATCGGGCCACTCTTTCCTTTATGTCCTTGGGTGGCAGTATACAAGGATATGCACAGCATAGGCATGACCCAACAGACACTAATATTCAAATATTTCAATCTTGCATGCACAGGACCTGTCATAAATATAAAGGGAACGGTAAACTCCTTTGAAATCCCTCCTGGCCAGGGGAAAGCTCCTCTCACCTGTAAAGGGTTAAGAAGCTAAAGGTAACCTCGCTGGCACCTGACCAAAATGACCAATGAGGAGACAAGATACTTTCAAAAGCTGGGAGGAGGGAGAGAAACAAAGGGTCTGTGTGTCTGTCTATATACTGTTTTCTGCCGGGGATAGACCAGGAATGGAGTCTTAGAACTTTTAGTAAGTAATCTAGCTAGGCATGTGTTAGATTATGATTTCTTTAAATGGCTGAGAAAAGAATTGTGCTGAATAGAATAACTATTTCTGTCTGTGTATCTTTTTTGTAACTTAAGGTTTTGCCTAGAGGGGTTCTCTATGTTTTTGAATCTAATTACCCTGTAAGATAGCTACCATCCTGATTTTACAGGGGGGATTTCTTCATTTCTATTTACTTCTATTTTTATTAAAAGTCTTCTTGTAAGAAACTGAATGCTTTTTCATTGTTCTCAGATCCAAGGGTTTGGGTCTGTGGTCACCTATGCAAATTGGTGAGGCTTTTTATCCAACATTTCCCAGGAAAGGGGGGTGCAAGTGTTGGGAGGATTGTTCATTTTTCTTAAGATCCAAGGGTCTGGGTCTGTAGTCACCTAGGTAAATTGGTGAGGCTTTTTACCAAACCTTGTCCAGGAAGTGGGGTTCAAGGTTTTCGGAAGTATTTTGGGGGGAAAGATGCATCCAAACAGCTCTTCCCCAGTAACCAGTATTAGTTTGGTGGTGGTAGCGGCCAATCCAAGGACGACGGGTGGAATATTTTGTACCTTGGGGAAGTTTTGACCTAAGCTGGTAAAGATAAGCTTAGGAGGTTTTTCATGCAGGTCCCCACATCTGTACCCTAGCGTTCAGAGTGGGGGAGGAACCTTGACAGGACCCATGCACACCTTGAGTGGGATCCACAGGGACACATAATTTACTCCCCAAAAGACATCATGTTACCTAGTTGCTAGTGGAATTTCTAATTTTATAGCTGCATTGAGCTCTGAATTTACTCAGGGTCAATGTTGTTGACTTGGTCAACCAGTTAATTTGTCATTCTCGTATTCATGTACTTTCATTGACTTGCAGTCATTCCTTCAAAACATTAATTAAAAAAATATGGTTCAGTAATGAGCACTGGTAATTTTATTTAAATATTATTTCCTTGAACACCACAATGTTAATGAAAGAAATCTTTAAATTTTGTATTGGTTTAAGATTAATGTTAATTTAACATTTAACCTTTCTACTCCACCCAACATGATTCTCCAGGAGGCTGCTGTTAACATTGTTTCAAATCTCCTAACAGAGAAAGCCAATGTATTTTTTTCATACTTAACTACTCTGTCTGTGTTTATTTGTGTGTGTGTGTGTGTGTATGCGTGTGCATCGTACGCTGTCATGTGTAAACAAGAGAATAACTGGAAGGAGAAAGAATTTGCCATTTCCCTTTTGAAACCCTAATCTGAATAAATATAATATTATTTTAGACAGGTATAATCAATATGATCATATCTATCTGACCCACCAGAATTCTTTTCTAAGCAGCTGTGTTTTGAATTAAATGTGATTCCTCTCAACTGCATAATGAAAAGGAGAACTTGTGGCACCTTAGAGATTAACCAATTTATTTGAGCATAAGCTTTCGTGAGCTACAGCTCACTTCATCGGATGCATAAAGTGAAAAATGCAGTGAGGATGTTTTATACACACAGACCATGAAAAAATGGGTGTTTATCACTTCAAAAGGTTTTCTCTCCCCCCACCCCACTCTCCTGCTGGTAATAGCTTATCTAAAGTGACCACTCTCCTTACAATGTGTATGATAATCAAGGTGGGCCATTTTCAGCACAAATCAAGGGTTTAATAAGAACTCTGAGGAACAGTGGGCGGGAGGGGGAGGAAAGAACAAGGGGAAATAGGTTACCTTGCATAATGACTTAGCCACGGCTTGAATAGAGTATGAATGTTTTTTCTAGCATAGGGATTTAAAAGATTTTAAAAGTTGATAAGACCATCTTCTGTGAGTAAGTAGCTAGGACTTGGGCCACAATCTTTGTGCCCGATGAGTGACACTGGCTTACAGTAAGAACATGAGGAAGATGGTCTTGTGGGTTAAAACACAGGACTGGAGTTCTGGGTTCCGTTCCTGACTCTACCATAGGTAATAATCCTGCCTTTGTTTAGGTTATTTCAATTGCAAACTTTGGGGCAGAGACTATGCACCTACCACAATCGGGCCCTGATCTCAGTCACAGATAACACCATAGCTCAGGATCATTGCTAAAGAATTCCCTCTATTTCCACTAAACACCAAAAGTTTCTGTGTGAGACGCAAGCAGCTGGCCATCAAAGAGAAGATAATGGAAGCTGATGGTATTCATTCTGTAATGTGTGTTCCTTACTATATAGGGAAATCATGGAGCAGGTCCTCAAAGAATCAATCCTGAAGCACTTACATGAGAGGAAAGTGATCACGAACAGTCAGCATGGATTCACCAAGGGAAGGTCATGCCTGACTAATCTAATCGCCTTCTATGATGAGATTACTGGTTCTGTGGATGAAGGGAAAGCAGTGGATGTATTGTTTCTTGACTTTAGCAAAGCTTTTGACACGGTCTCCCACAGTATTCTTGTCAGCAAGTTAAAGAAGTATGGGCTGGATGAATGCACTATAAGGTGGGTAGAAAGTTGGCTAGATTGTCGGGCTCAACGGGGAGTGATCAATGGCTCCATGTCTAGCTGGCAGCCGGTGTCAAGTGGAGCGCCCCAGGGGTCAGTCCTGGGGCTGGTTTTGTTCAATATCTTAATAAATGATCTGGAGGATGGTGTGGATTGGACCCTCAGCAAATTTGCGGATGATACTAAACTGGAAGGAGTGGTAGATACGCTGGAGGGCAGGGATAGGATACAGAGGATTGGGCCAAAAGAATTGGAGGATTGGGCCAAAAGAAAGCTGCTGAGGTTCAATAAGGATAAGTGCAGGGTCCTGCACTTAGGACGGAAGAACCCAATGCACAGCTACAGACTAGGGACCGAATGGCTAGGCAGCAGTTCTGCGGAAAAGGACCTAGGGGTGACAGTGGACCAGAAGCTGGATATGAGTCAGCAGTGTGCCCTTGTTGCCAAGAAGGCCAATGGCATTTTGGGATGTATAATTAGGGGCATTGCCGGCAGATCGAGGGACGTGATCGTCCCCCTCTATTCGACATTGGTGAGGCCTCATCTGGAGTACTGTGTCCAGTTTTGGGCCCCACACTACAAGAAGGATGTGGATAAATTGGAGAGAGTCCAGCGAAGGGCAACAAAAATGATGAGGGGTCTGGAACACATGACTTCTGAGGAGAGGCTGAGGGAACTGGGATTGTTTAGTCTGCAGAAGAGAAGAATGAGGGGGGATTTGATAGCTGCTTTCAACTACCTGAGAGGTGGTTCCAGAGAGGATGGTTCTAGACTATTCTCAGTGGTAGAAGAGGACAGGACAAGGAGTAATGGTCTCAAGTTGCAGTGGGGGAGGTTTAGGTTGGATATTAGGAAAAACTTTTTCACTAGGAGGGTGGTGAAACACTGGAATGTGTTACCTAGGGAGGTGGTAGAATCTCCTTCCTTAGAAGTTTTTAAGGTCAGGCTTGATAAAGCCCTGGCAGGGATGATTTAATTGGGGATTGGTCCTGCTTTGAGCAGGGGGTTGGACTGGATGACCTCCTGAGGTCCCTTCCAACCCAGATATTCTATGATTCTATGATATCTGCGCATAATGCCATATTGTGTTCAAATAACTTTCCTCCAATATTCAACCTCGGAAAGTCAGTTGTAGGCATCAAAGTTGAAATCATTGCCGCTATAAAAAGAACAAACGGAAAATAGCCTGCAGATAATATACCTCTTTGGTTCTCCTATATTCCCAAAGTATTATTCATTCACAATCTAGCCTTAAGTTCTCTGCAAAGAGCTTTAAAGAAACCCCTCAGTATATGGCAATTAATATGTTAATGCAAAATAAATAAGCAATCCTATCCTTTATTGTAAAATGCCGTCTCAGAGTCTAATATGGGAGAATAGAGCTGGTCAAATAGTTTAAATGATTTGTGATTGTTTTCTTAATAAAATGCTGAGTTCAGTCTGCTCTAGTTGGTATTGTCATGTTTGTTACTCATATATTTGAATAACCACAAGCATTTGACAAAATATTTGCTTGTCCCACAAACTTCACTAATTTTATCACAAATAATTATCTAAATATTTTAATCAAAGTACAATTTTTGTTGCCAGCTATTTAATATTCCCTCAAAGTAATCCAAACATGGAGCAAACCCACAGAGCATAAAACCTGGTTTAGGAATGCATCCTTATAGCACTTCAAGTTAACAGTTAATAGAGTATGGGTGGACTTAAGCACTTGCTTAAATGCTTTCTGAATTGGGGGCTAAAATGAATGGTCAAAGCAAATAGGAAAAAATTATTCAACAGTGTGAAGGATTGTTTAATAGCAAGAGTACTCTATAGATATTCTATGAAAAGAATTATCATTCTTATCAAGAATCAATAATAGAATGATTGATCTTGATGGAGTTAGTCTGCATTTATTTACTCAGGTGTAACTGAAATCAGAATCTGTTATATCAGATATAAGACCTTGCAATATACACTAACCAGCAAGAAAACTGATTGTTTCAAATGTTTTATAAAGCTTCACAATACAGCCCATGGGACTTTTTACTTGGAGACCTGTCATAGCATTATGGATTTCTGCTCCAGAAATTGGGGTTTCCAAAGGCATTGGCTTATCAGAGGACTTTGTTGTTGATGTTACTAATTGCATTCTTCACCTAAGCCTGCTATAGGCCCCCTAGCTGGTTAGCCCTTGGATGTGTGTGCTGCATAGCATATCTCCTTATGTCTCTTCATCTCTTCAGTTTTAATAAGCAGTTTGTGTTTAATAAGCTGCTGCTCCAATGCAAAGTTGTGGTGTTGACCTGTCCTTTGTCTCTTATAGTCGCAGAGACAATCTCAAAACTGTGAGACAAGCAGAACTAATTTAGTGACATTTGATTGTGTTTGCTAACCAACAAAAATGATTTTGAGAGGTGTGACCTGCCCCATTCATATCAGTGGGGGCTAACTCAGAGGTCTAATGACAATAATTTAAATGTCAGCACTGGTAACTTTTTCACAGCTCATCACAGCATGTAAAGAAGAGGGAGGATCATTCTAGGAAGATCTAAACAGTCTTCTGTTGGTGACAGCTCATTATGGAGAGCGCTCTCAATCAAGGAGAGCCAGCAGAGCCCAAGGGTGCATCTGAGTCCCTGCAAGGGGGAGTGAAGCTCAGGAAGGGGAACATAGAAGAGACCCTCGGTGTACATGGACACTAATGAATGGGAGGTGAGCCAAGCCGAAAGAGCCCAGAGAACATGCATGATCATATTTTGAACATCTCCTTTGTGAAAGATGCCCTGGGTAGGGGGGGAGGGGGGAGTGCTTATTTTGTATTTAGAACCTGGAAGAATATTACCATCTTTTTCAGTTCCCCAGTTTGACCATGGCACTAATCATAATTTTATGGTTATTTCATGGGTCAATACAGGGAAGGCTAAGGCTATTTGAGAGAAAAATTAACCATAAAAATGAAACAAGTTAAAGTTCATGCACAATTAATGCTTACTTACTGTGCCCAATCTCTTGGGTGTATGATGTTTGTTTTAGGGTTAATTACAACAACTCTGTAATGCAGCACTTCTCAAACTTCATTGCACCATGACCCTCTTCTGACAACAAAAATTATGGCACAACCCCAGGAGTGGGGAACCGAAGACTGAGCCTGATAGAGCCCAGCTGCCCTGGGCAAGGGGAGGACAAAGCCCAAGGGCTTCAGCCCCAGGCAAGGGGCCTGTAACCTGAGCTCTGCTGCCCAGGGCTGAAACTGAAGCCAGAGTCCCACCAGCCCAGGAAGTGGGGCTTGGGCTTTGGCCAGGGGCCCCAGCAAGTCTAACACCAGCCATTTCGATCCCATTAAAAGAGGGTCACAACCCATTTCCAACCCACAGTTTGAGAACTGCTGCTGTAATGTATTTGACTCTAAATTATTAATATATACTTTTAACTTTAACTTAATCTTAATGTAGATTTTATCTGGGATAATAAACTAGAGATTGTTTTTAAGTCTAGTGGCATACTTCAGCACTATTAGTCAGCTGAGATTTATGGATCTAGTAGAGCTGGCCTCCCAGCTCAAGTTATAGAAGCCGAGGGTTACAAGTCCCAGGTTCAATCTCTGCAAATGACCTAACTGGAGAAATGGTAAGTATATATGATCTGCTACTCCCAATGAAAAAAAAATGATAGCTGTGTGGCTCTTACAACTTGAGAAAGGTATTGGTGCCATGATGTATGATTATTTATATAGACTCAATAGTGTTCTTGGCACTTTATGAACAAGTAAGTCTAGAAGGTCTCAGAATATTGGGGTTTATAATTTAACTATTACTACTACTATTATTACTGTTATTAAAGCAGTAACTATGGCATTTAGTGTAAGTGCTTTAGAGTGGGCATTTCTGATTTTGGAGAGTGTGTGCTGCAGTCCTAGATTACGTCCTTCAGTGGCAGTTGGTTTTGTATCATTGAATTTATACCATATTTAATATAATTCACAAGTACAACCTCTAATTAACTGAATGCCCTTCCCAAAGTTTTCTAGAACTTCTGCTTAGCCACCACAGCATGGCAAACACCTCACCTGTGATTTTGTAAGACACTGCAGAGGCCCACTAGTCCACTGTGACCACAATATATCACATTCCTGGTCATCTCATTTTTACCTTGTGCTTCCACTGTCTTTGTCCTAACCACCTGTCATTTTAAAGTTATATTGTAAGGTTTTTTTTTGTCCTACCTGAACTTTAAGCTCTGCCACAATACAAATAGATAAATTGTACATACATACTTTTGCTGGCACAATTCAGCTAGCATGTCTGAAGCCCACTGCTGGTAATAGCTCACCTTACCTAATCACTCTCATTACAGTGTGCATGTTCTCTGTGTATATAAAATCTCCCCACTGTATTTTCCACTACATGAATCTGATGAAGTGAGTTGTAGCTCACAAAAGCTTATGCTCAAATAAATTTGTTAGTTTCTAAGCTGCCACAAATCCTCCTTTTCTTTTTGCAGATAGCGACTAACTCGGCTGCTAGTCTGAAACCTATATATAGTGTGCATTCATGTATGTCTGATGAATGAGAAGGTAGGGGAATAATAAGCTTTTTTGTGTGAAGAATGTATGCTATACCCAACACCAGTTTTGCAATTCAAGAAATCTCACACACAGAATGAGAATGGAGGGGGCTAATACTGGTCATTCAGGTAACTCTCAAAAGGTTAAACTTGGAGGATATAGTGATATTACTTGATCACAACATAAGAATGGAGTCAGAATGAGTTACAGTTGTTGGTGACAAACACAAATTTGATTAAATCAATAAAGTTAAGTAAAAGAACACATTCTTCCCTTGCTTAGCTTTCAATTCCAGGCACAAAAGAACACATTAAAAATATCCTCTATTTTCCTCAAGTGCAGTTGAGTCTCAAGATGACAGATTTGTAACTCCCTCTTTGTTGGCTGACTTCCCTACCACTGAATTTTCTTTTGTGTCAGCCTCATTGCTAAAACACAAACTGGATCTTTCTCATTTTGCCTTTTTGTATTTCATTAATTGCTTTGTTCCAAAGTCTCATCCTCAATACATCAAAGGTCCACTTTCATCATAGTTAAACACATGGCATATTCCAGATAAGGTTAAATAACACATTCTGAAATATCACAAATCCTTCCAACACCAGGGACACCAAATGTTCCAAATTAAACTATTATTGTTGAATTTGTTTAAAAATACTATGCATTTAGGTTGGCAAAATGTGGTGTTTCACCTGAACTACTTAATCAAGGTGATAAGAAACATAGCAGGTAGCAAAAATGATGGCACTGTAAATATGAAGCAACTCAGCTTAAATAAAAATCTGGTGGTAGAAATAAGATGTAGAAAAAAGGAAGCCTGATGACAGAGACAAATTGAGGTTGTTTAGCACACAGAGAGAAGTAATGTGGTAGATGAGCGAAGGAGAAGCTTAGCAGAGACGGGAGCCTCTGCTACAGAGGTTATTTTGAAAAACGTCAAACTTAAGAAAGGTGAGTTTCTGCAAGGTTATATCAGTGCAACTGATAATCCGTTACCTTGCACTGTTGTGGTTCAAATACAAGACAGAACAAGGCTTTAAGCAAGCAAGCAGGCTGGTCTGCCGACGGGCTGGTCTGCCTGTCAGCTTTCCACCCTCTCTTTTATTTCTCTCCCTCCTCCTGTGGATTACATACTCCAACAGATAAAAGGAATACACTGGCTTTGTTTAATATTCTTCTTTACCAATTTCTATCTACCACATTCCTTGCTCTCGGGCCTTGAGCCCAGTCCTGGGAGGCTTCCCATGGTTCATGTCATCTGGGCCAGATTCCAAGGTTCATGCCCTTGAGAGGAGCCGTGTGTGCACTGCTCCTACACAACACTCCGGGTGTGCCCTGAATGTTGCCAAGTGCATGAACCTCGTATGAATCCTACATTGCACCTAGTGTAATTGTTTACACCTGTGAAAAAGGGTATGTAATATATCATTCTCATCTAGAAATATTTTTCATCTATATCACATATGTATACATGTAAATGACTAGACAAGGTGCAAAACTGTAGGAAATCTACGTCAGTGGTTTGATTTAATCATAATTTCAGGTATTTCTATCTAGCTATTTTTTTTATTTGCTCACTCCCTGTTCTGCACAAGAGAAAGTCGGAACTTGCAAAGAATACAATCTTCCTCTAGATGCTACATATTTTAAAACAACAGTGAAAAAAGAAGTATTTTTAAATAGTTTAAATGTAAAGTGATTATTATTCTTTTTATCTTATCCACAGCACTGAAGAGATGAATTTTCTTCTGCTACTGTTCAGAGTCAATTGAATTGCATTGGATTTACACCAGTGTAATGCAACTGAAATCAAAATATGACCCCTGATTTATCATGTCCATTTTCAAACTCTTTCAATACTTGATTAGTTCCTCTGGTCCAAGAACTCTACACCAATTAGAATAAGGAAAATAACATCACCTGTAGCCTCAGAGTATTTGATATTTTCCTGTTCCAGGATGAAAACTACTATGTAGACATCAACATTTTATCAGTGTAGGTATGTATACGATTCCTATCACTTTAATTTCTCAGTGCCTAAATTTAAAGTTGCTAAATACTTAATTGTGACATATTGTCACATTCCCAGATGCAATAAAGAGCAGTACAGGTTTTTGTCACTGTGTGCCCTGTAACTCTAGGTACCTCAAAATTCTTGGCTGCTGTGATTCTCTTGTCTGTATGCTTCCAGCCAGCATAGAAGCATGCACTTAGCTTCTATGTGTTATGCCTTGGTTCAGCACTCTGGCCCCAGCAGCCTGACTACAACACAATAGCCCCACTGAGGGTCATTTTTCCAAGGGTCATTTTTCCAAACATTTACCAGTCCCAGATTTTCCCAAAACCGTGTGCTCTGTTCCCTTATGTCTGTCTAGTGATGGATGCCAAGACAACTTCTCCTCTCTCCTTATATCTTCCCACACTTACTGTTTGTCCCCAGACTCAGGATGACCTCATACTGTTTTTCCTTTCCTGTGGACTTCCCACCCCTCTACTGACACTAGATGGGGAGGGCTCTGAGTTAGTACAGAGAATTCTTTCTCAGGTATCGTCCTGGTGGGTCTTGCCCACGTGCTCTGGGTCTAACTGATCATCATATTTGGGGTAGGGAAGGAATTTGGGGTCAGATTGGCAGAGACCCTGGGGGAGGGTTTTTTTTGCCTTCCTCTGCATCATGGGGCATTGGTCACTTTCAGGTTTAAATTAGTGTAGATGGTGAATTCTCTGTACCTTGAAGTCTTTAAATTGTAATCTGAAGACTTCAGAAACTCAGCCAGAGGTTAGGTGCCTATTACAGGAGTGGGTGGGTGAGGATCTGTGGCCTGCAATGTACACAATAAGTTGATTTTGAGTTTCAGATCCCCTTTCTTTATAGCCTAGATAATGTTTCTCTCTCCTGTCATCTCCCCTGCTTGATGGCTTTTTTATCTTATATGTAAATGGATCTTCCTTATCTGTGCCTGACGACCAGATTGAACAAACAAATACACTTTCCTTTGTCAAGGGCAGACTAGGCTTATGGATTGCTTTTCAAACACATTTTAAGAACATTATTCTAGCATATATTAATACCTCTTTGTACACACTGGGTGCACACATAAAGCAAGATTATTAATGATCAGTGAATTATTTATTTTTCAATTATAAATTGCATGTCACCTTTTAGATACAGATTACGACAACAGTGTGTTAGGTATATTGAGTATGTCAGGCCTGTCAAGAATTGCTGACACAGATTAGTGAACCACATATGGTCCTCTGTTGCACACATTATGATTAAGAAACCTGATTTTCAAATGTGTTGAACACATGATGTTGTCATTATCATCAATGAGAGCTGTACATGCACCATGATTTGAAAAGCATACTCCCTGGTGAAGTGCAGACATAATCATAGTCATTATCTATGATGAACAAAGTAGTTGAGCCACATTCAGTTCCTGGCTATGACTTTACCTACATAGCATCTCAACAATGCGAAATAACTAGGTAATATTTCTATCTTAACTACTGCATTGTATACTATGCAAATATTTTCTCTTTTTGAGCAGCGGTTCTGTCAAGGTTCCTCCCCCACTCTGAAGTCTAGGGTACAGATGTGGGGACCTGCATGAAAACCTCCCAAGCTTACTTTTACCAGCTTAGGTTAAAACTTCCCCAAGATACAAATTAATGTTATCCTTTGTCCTTGGAATATCCACTGCCACCAACAAACTCTAACTGGGTTTACGGGAAAACATAGTTTGGACATGTCTTTCCCCCCAAAATCCTCCCAACCCTTGCACCCCACTTCCTAGGAAAGGTTTGGTAAAAATCCTCACCAATTTGCATAGGTGACCACAGACCCAAACCTTTGGATCTGAGAACAATGAAAAAGCATTCAGTTTTCTTACAAGAAGACTTTTAATAGAAATAGAAGTAAATAGAAGTAAAGGAATCACCTCTGTAAAATCAGGTTGGTAGATACCTTACAGGGTAATTAGATTCAAAACATAGAGAATCCCTCTAGGCAAAACCTTAAGTTACAAAAAAGACACACAGACAGAAATAGTCATTCTATTCAGTACAATTCTTTTCTCAGCCATTTAAAGAAATCATAATCTAACACATACCTAGCTAGATTACTTACTAAAAGTTCTAAGACTCCATTCCTGGCCTATTCCCAGAAAAAGCAGCATATCAACAAACACAGACCCTTTGTTTCTCTCCCTCCTCCCAGCTTTTGAAAGAATCTTGTCTCCTCATTGGTCATTTTGGTCAGGTGCCAGCGAGGTTACCTTTAGCTTCTTAACCCTTTATAGGTGAGAGGATTTTTCCTCTGGCCAGGAGGAATTTTAAAGGGGTTTACCCTTCCCTTTATATTTATGACAGGTTCCATGATATGCTTATATTTATTCCAGATTGATAAATGTGTGTGCGTGTTTTTCCTATACTATGTTGTCAGTCCCAGAAAACTAACTTTGACCATAATTGAAGAAGGTACCTAAGTTTGGATGTAACTTTAAACACATGAATAGTCCCAATTAAGTCAATGGGCTACTTTCATGCTTAAAGTTAGGCACGTGCATAAGTACCTTCCTGAATACTGGGGCCTTGAACATATTACTATTTTAAAAATCCTGTTTTTAAAAGAGTTTCCCAGTCTCAGCTATCTTGGTAATTTGTACCTGGCTCATCATTTTTAAGGTGGTCTTTGAACAGCATGCCACTACATGCACTACACATTGAACCTCCCTAAACAATGTTATTCTCTGAACCTTTGCAGATACGTAATACTATATTTTATATTGCAAAAACTATGAAATGGGATTCAAGTGATGTATAAAATCATCTCTCTGTTATTAGAAACACTACCCTGAAGCAAGTAGATAGGTCTAAAGTGCTAATGCAGAAAGGGAACTTGGCAATTTTATTTAAAACTCTACCAAGTATCAATCTAATAAAATAGTATGTTTTATTTCTGGTGGTAACGTACAATTTCCTGTAACTACCAAACCACTAAATTCATCATGCACTTGGAGCTGTAATACCTCTGGTGATGTCCATTAAGAATTGGGACAGATTCTTTCTTTTACTTAAGCCTGTAAAGTACACAGTTCATCCTTTTAACTTTGATTCTGGCAGATGAAATATACTTTTGCACAATGCATCTATTACTACCTCCATGTGTCAATGTGACATTTATCTATTAAAGTTATTCAGTATTGCATGTTCCAGACACCACTATATTTAAGATTGATATTGGTGTTGTGGTTTTTTTTAAAAAAGAACACCCTACACCATCTGATTTTCTGAGTTTAATAAACAATACTGATAATTTCTTATTGGAGATGGAACTTGCCAATCCACATATACTTTCATGCACAGAACTCTGAGTGGAACTAGCCTGTTGGTAGTGTCATTAATTAAGGTTCCTATTTGTCACAAAATTATATAATTCCAGATATCCTAGACAAAATGTAGGAACTTTGCTCTCAGATTTAAGTAAGTGTTTTTGAAGTGCTCTGTACAGCAATGCTCAAAAGAAGCAGTAAGGGTTTTCTAGATAAATGCAGCAATACTCTGACTGAGGTGACAGCCCACATTGCTATCAGTAGGGGTGAGCAATTAACAGGGTGAAATTCTGGCCCTACTGAATTCAATAGAACTATTGCCACGGACATTAGTGAAGCCAAGTTTCATCTAAAGTGTGTAATATTACCAGTACAGGCTCTAGCTTAGGAAAGAATTCTTATTTGGGAAGGGCAGTTAAACATGAACTTAAATGCTTTCCGGAATCTGGGCCATAGCAAACACACCAAACTGCTATCTGCATGTGTATTAACTTAGGAAATACAGACACCCAGAAGGATGCAGGGCAGGGGAGAGGGAAGAGAGTTAGCCTGGGTAACACAAAGGACAAAGAGCAAGAGGCAACGACCAGATATTTTAATCAACTTGAGAGCTATTAGGCAATGTCTCCAACATCACAGAATTTTCTTGTAGAAATCTGTATCATATCTCTATTATCTCTCCTGTTTTCCTCAATACCCAGTCAGAACATATTCACAGTATTTTCTGCTCACATGATCTTTGCACACTACTAGGTAGGGTCTACTTGCAACCTCTTACTTACTCTAGGGAAGGAAGAAACAAGTTTGTCTCATAGAAGCCCCATTCTGAGCAATACTCAACGGAAGGAACAGGAGACTCAGTGCCTGATCCCCTTCTACTAGATCTCTAAGCCCCAAACTAAATTCCTCCTCCATCTCTGGGGTGAACTGGAGACTTCTTTCCATCTTGTTAATCCTGTCATAAAAATGTAAACTGTTTTTTTTTTCCTGTCTACTTCAAAAACTAGGCAAGATAGATTCATTACAAGCACCTACCTTGGATAGCCTCCCATCCAATAAGTGAACCCAACCATGCGTCTTTATCTTGTGAGATCCACTAGACTTTCTATGTAAGATGATAAATCCAAGTACAACCTCCTCTGACTGACTACAGACTTAGTAAAGTATCTGGGACAGTGAGACAGACTGACTCGTGGCTTCTTCAATTCCCTCCTATCCTGACATTCATAGTTTTCTTATCGTCTGTGCCCAAGGTCTGAAAATAGTACCTTTCACTCATAGTGACTTTGCCATTCTGCAGCTCCTTCATTATTCACTGTGCTTATCCCAATTGCAATGGTCATTCCTATTATCAGTAGAATATTAGCACCTAGGAACTCTGATGAAGGTCAGGGCCCCATTGTGCTTGGCATTGTACAGGCAAGTATAAAAAGACAATTCCTGCCAAAAGGGGTTAGTTTAGGTGTTAGATAGGCTTCAACAGCCAAATTGGGTGGGGATAGTTGAATACATAGTAAAATAATAAGGGTTTAGTGAAAACAGCTAGTCTTGGCTCAGCCCTTACCCAACCAATGCCAAACAGTCCTGGTTTGTAGGCAGCAGAGAAGACATAGGTTTGAAGGAGGAATTTAAATGATGGTAAGGCAGGAAAATTATGAATGTTGGTGTTTTACTCTCAAATAGGATCATCATGGGAGAAAGCATGGCAGTTATTGAGGAAAGTGGACAAGACACAGCCTCATTTTGGAATGAACTTCACTGCTCCCATGTTCAACAATTGGTCTAGCTCAGCAGTTCTCAAACTGTGGTTCAAGACCTCAAAGTGGGTTGCAACACTGTTTTAATGGGGTTGCCAGGGCTGGCTTACACTTGTTGGGGCCTGGTGCCAAAGCCAAAGCCCAAGCCTGAGGGCTTTAGCCCTGGGTGGCAGGGCTTAGGTTACAGGCCCCCTGCCTAGGTCTGAAGCCCTTGGGCTTTGGCCCCTGGCCTGGAGAGGTGGGGCTTTGGCTCCCACCCTTTCCCCCCTCCCCCCCTCCCACTCCAGGGTGGCAGGGCTTGGGCAGGCTCAGGCTTTGGTCCTCCGGCCTGGGGTCCTTTATTAATTTTTGTTGTCAGAAAGGGGTTGTGGTGCAATGAAGTTTAAGAACTCCGGCCTAGCTGATGACTTCTCTCTTCTTTTCACTGTGCGCTAAAACACTGAATGTATACAAATTCATTGTCAAAAGCAACTAATAACTTGTTTAGAGTCCCCTCCCCTCTTTTCTATTCTACTGTGTTTCTTGACTAAACTACTATTTACCATAGTTTTTTAGACACTTATGTTCACTATTATTTCTATAATTAATATAATATGATCGAGGATTAGCTCATCATAATACCATATCTGAAGCAGAAATTCCTAATTTTGGAGGAGCGATTTACACTCCGGTCCACATCCTCTACACAGACTGAAAACACCACCATGATTATCTTATTCACCTTCCTTACATGTGTCCAAAATCCCATTACCAAAGTGCAGTTAGGATAAGCACTTTGACCACATCTAATCTGTATTCCCTCTTTGAAAACCACAGCCTATTTAATTCTCCACAACCTTACTACTTCCCATCCTCCAGATCTTAGAAAGAAGTTGACATTTGCTTACAATATATTTGTTTGACATTTCATATATTTTTCAATTTTTTGAAATTATTAATATTTGCAGATGTTTCTATTATGTGGATATTTCTGTTGTTGTTGGGCATAAGGCAGAGATAAAGCTATTCATAGAATTTTACCTTTGAGCATCTAAGGAGGACAACCAGCACAAAGTGACCAGCCATGTCTCCTCAGGCGACCATGAAGTGCACTGTGGACTTTCAGTTAAAGACCTGGGCCTTTTGTTACATGTATAAATTAGATTATAAAATCTTCAGGGCAAGGTCTTTGATTTCTTATTTATTTGTAAGGTAAATGCACAACTATTGTACCATATAAAAACAAATATGGCAGTGCCATACAGTGTCCTGAAATAATATTATGACATCACCATCCTCCACAGGTTTGAGTCTATGCATATGTCTATCTCAGTCATATCAGAATGATATGACAACATAAAACTACAAGAACAATGCAAGGCTAATTGATTCCTTAACTATTCAGGTAAAATAAAACATCAAGTACAGCATTACTATTGAGGGCGTGTCAAGGTTTATTCCCCACTCTGAACTCTAGGGTACAGATGTGGGGACCTGCATGAAAACCTCCTAAGCTTACTTTTACCAGCTTAGGTTAAAACTTCCCCAAGGTACGAACTATTTTACCCTTGGACTTCCACTGCCACCACCAAACTTTATCTGGGTTCCTGAAAAAATGTAGTTTGGACACGTCTTTCCCCTCAAAATCCTCCCAATCCTTGCACCCCACTGCCTGGGGAAGGTTTGGTAAAAATCCTCACCAATTTGCATAGGTGACCACAGACCCAAACCCTTGGATCTTAGAACAATGAAAAAGTATTCAGTTTCCTTACAAGAAGACTTTTAATAGAAGTAAAAAAAGAATCACCTCTGTAAAATCAGGATGGTAAATACCTTACAGGGTAATTAGATTCAAAACATAGAGAATCCCTCTAGGCAAAACCTTAAGTTACAAAAAAGACACACAGACAGGAATATTCATTCTATTCAGCACAGCTATTTTCTCAGTCATTTAAAGAAATCATAATCTAACACATACCTAGCTAGATTACTTACTAAATTCTAAGACTCCATTCGTGTTCTGTCCCTGGCAAAAGCATCATACAGACAGACACAGACCCTTTCTTTTTCTCCCTCCTCCCAGCTTTTGAAAGTATCTTGTCTCCTCATTGGTTATTTTGGTCAGGTGCCAGTGAGGTTACCTTTAGCTTCTTCACCCTTTACAGGTGAGAGGATTTTTCCTCTTTCCAGGAGGAATTTTAAAGGGGTTTACTCTTCCCTTTATATTTATGACAGGGCGCAAACATTTAGTGTCATATCATGACTAATTATCAGATGAACTTGATGTCCTGTTCCTGTTTTGTATGTTTTGGAAGTTTCATTCATTAATATGAGAAGGTAGGTGTCAAGGCTCCTTCCCCACTCTGAACTATAGGATGCAGATGTGGGGACCTGCATGAAAGACCCCATAAGCTTATTCTTACCAGCTTAGGTTAAAATTTCCCCAAGGCATAGATTTCTTTCTTGCCTTGGGAACCAGCTTAGGTTAAAAACCTGATACGTTGCCACCACCAAGCGATTTAAACAATGAACAGGGAAAGAGACCATTTGGAGACGTCTTCCCCTTAAAATATCCCCTCCAACCCGTACACCCCCATTTCCTGGGGAAGGTTTGATAAAAAAATCCTCACCAATTTGTACAGGTGAACACAGACCTAAACCCTTGGATCTTAAGAACAATGAAAAATCAATCAGGTTCTTAAAAGAAGAATTTTATTTAAAGAAAAGGTAAAAGAATCACCTCTGTAAAATCAGGATGGTAAATACCTTACAGGGTTATCAGATTCAAACCATAGAGAATCCCTCTAGGCAAAACCTTAAGTTACAAAAAGACACAAAAACAGGAATACACATTCCCTCCAGCACAGCGAATTTTACAAGCCAAAAAACAAAAGAAAATCAAATGAATTTTCTAGCTAGATTACTTACTAACTTTACAGGAGTTGGAAGGCTTGCATCCTTGATCTGTTCCCAACAAGGGTATCATATTAGATTATTTAGTCTGAATTCTTTTGAGGAGAGATCTTCTTGGAATTAAAGCCACATTTATGGTTCTACTCTTCACTCCTAATTTAGGCAACACTAATTATCATAAAATTGAGTCCTTAGCAGCTTTTAAGAATATGAATATTGACTACGTTATGGAAGCATTATTGGTGAGCATATTTGATGAACTATTTTGTGAGGGATTGCTCTGAGCAAGTAATTACCTTAGCATTTGCATACATTTAGACTGGTTTAGATTCACACCTCTTAAAACCTAAAGAAAAATATGTTTATTTTGCTTTTGATTTAATGTATTTCCTGTAATAATAATAATAATAGAAACCCTACATTATTATTTTATTTCTCTTTCAAATAATTCAGTCAGCTCTGCACCACTGTGTCTGTTATAGCTATTTTTATTTTCATCCATTTTTTCAACAATGGTATCTTTTCATGTTTTTCATTACCGCAGAGAGCATCTTTAGGATTACCATCCTCCATACTAGCTGATTTCTTTGTATTCCACTTGATTATATTATTAGATATAATACCATTTCTCTCATTGTTCTGTTCCCTCTGGATTACATTTTAACAACTTTTCATAGCACTCCTCTTTCCTGAGGTCTAGACCAGTTGTGGGCAACCTGTGGCCTGTGGGCTTCAAGCAGCATGTCAGGGTAATCCGCTGGCAGGCCGTGAGACAGTTTTTACATTGACCGTCCACAGGCACAGCAGCTCACAGTGGACACGGTTCTCCGTTCCTGGCCAATGGGAGCTGTGGGAAGTGGTGTGGGCTGCAGGGACGTTCTGGCTGCCGCTTCCCGCAGCTCCCATTGGCCGGGAAAGGCAAACTTCAGCCACTGGGAACTGTGGGTGGGCAAGTAGCCCACCACTGGTCTAGACAAAACCTGCCTACTCACTGCTTGCAACTAAAAACAAACTTTAAAATAATTGTATTTATTATTTCTACATTGCATGTTGGTGATATGATGTTATTGACGTGAACTGTGACCATATAGATCATTGTTGCAACCAGGGTCCTATGGTTGCACAAGGTCTTGTATAGAGGAGGTCAAGTGTGGTGTCTATGGAAAGGTTGTAGTTTGCTGGTTATGATTATGCTGTCTGTATATGTATATCATTTTTGTATTTGAAGTTATGAATATTGGCCATGTGCTTGTAGCTCAATATATTTGATTCTAAGTAGCCTCAGTGAAGCATTTGGTCAGCTTCATGAGAAGGGGTCATTCCCAGTAAGTGCCCAATCAAGTGCTTAACTGACAATGTACTTGGGAGATGCCAATCCACATCTGAGCTTTCCTGGGAATGTTCAAACTAACGTGTAAACAATGGCGTTGGCCTGCAAAAAGCTGAATCATTCATGGACATGTGACTTGCCCAAGTGGCTACAAACTCCATCTTGTTGCTGTGATTTTGCACAGGAGAACAAAGGGGTTTCCGCCCACAAGAGAAAGAATATGAAAGGCCCTGGAAACTTCTCCATTTCGTCTTCAGCTGGCTCAAGAGATGGCCCCTCCATCCTAAAGAGATGCCTGAAAGAAACTAGAATAAAGGACTGTAACTATGGCGGTGTGAGTAATTGCTGGACCCAGACCATAAACCACAACTTTGGTCTGAAAAGGGTTGGGCGCAGACTAAGAAGGAGTCCAGTCTGTGAAAGAATCTTATTGGAACATCTCTGGGGGTGAAATTTCATCTGTAATCAGTTTCTTAATGTATTAGGCTTAGACTTACGTGTTCTGTTTTATTTTGCTTGGTAACTTACTTTGTTATGTCTGTTATTTCTTGGAACCACTTAAATCCTACTTTCTATACTCAAAAAATTACTTTTTGCTTATTAATTAACCCTGAGTAAGTAATTAATACCTGGGGGAGCTAACAGCTGTGCATATGTCTTTATCAGTGTTATACCGGGCAGACAATTTATGAGTTTACTCTGTATAAGCTTTATATCGAGTAAAAAAGATTTATTGGGGGTTTGGATCCCATTGGAAGCTGGGTATCTGGGTGCTAGACACAGGATCACTTGCTAAGCCATTTTCAGTTAAGTCTGTAGCTTTGGGGGCATGGGTCAGACCCTGGGTCAGTTTTGCAACAGATTAGCATTGGCTCAACAAGGCAGGGTTCTAGAGGCCCAAACTGACAGAGACAACAGGCTCAGAGGTAGTCTCAGCACATCAGTGACAGTCCCAAGGGGGTTTCTGTGACAGTACCCATCACAGGTGTTCATTAAGTTTCCATTGGCCAAAGCATTTCCCCAAGTCAATATATTGTGTGAAAGACTATGATTTAGTACATGGGTTCAAAACATGGAATGTGAATCAGGCCTGGAGGCAAAGGTGGGAGTTGCAGCCAAGATGGGAAGGGAATCTTGGTTTGTGGGGGAGGGAGGGAGGGAGGGTTCCTGTCGTAATATTGAATCATGGTATGAAAAATTTGTGAAATAGCAAACTAGTCCCATTGTGCACCTTTTGGAAAAGCAATAAAATGTATCGCACAAAGCCCCTCCCCACAATAATGTTTACCAGGTCATAGGCCCACCATGTAAGTGAAGGTTACTGGAGCAAGCAGAGGGGTGGCATAGTCTTGTGAAGTATATCTCCTGCTCAAGCAGAGAGGGAAGCACAAAACAACATACCTACCTCTCTGTGCCCTGTTTCTATGGGATTCAGGAACAGCTAGGAGTTATAGTATTTTTATGCAAAGAATGCTGGGGATTGTAGTTCACTGACATACTACTGGATGACATAGTGCAAGAGGACCACCAGTTGATTACACTTAATAGGCAGCCCAAGTCGACAGTCATTTTCCCCCCTTTTTCCTTTTATTTTGGGTTGAGCGCTTCCAGAGGATAGCAATCCAAAGTAATAAATAAGATGTAAGAGGTAGCTTAATGGGCAGGAGAAATGGGGATGAAAAATGATCTATACAGTAGTTGATCTTACTCTGTTTTCATCTAGTCCTTTATTTCATTCATTAGTAATTATTAGAACACTCTTCTGAAGTGAGAACACATGTTTTTCAGTGCCAAGGAATGTTTGAATAATCTGTTTTTGGCGGATGGAACTATCTCAATTTCAGATATCTCTGAAGAAATATAAGGTTTAGTTAGCAGAACACCCAAAAAGTGGACTGACTGGACACTAAGGGCCTAAATCATTCCTGCAGTAGCACAGATTCTAGTGCCAGGGCAGAGGTAAGGCAGATTTTACCTGTCTCATCCTAACATCAGCCCTAACTTCCACCCTCACAACATGGCCCTTATGGTCCTGTGGCAGCCAAGAAAAGGTCAGGGCATAGCAATATCCTTCCTAATCCAGAATATTACTTGTGCTAGGTAACCCTCTGGGGTGTGATGCAGAGATGCCTCTGCATCCATCTGGAAGTCCGCTCACATTATGGGTATTCTCCTGTATGGCTACTCCATATACACTTTGCATGAGAAATAGAATAAAAGAATGAAAGAAGTGTAGGTCTGGCAGGAACATGAAGACATCATCTAGCCCAGTATCCTGCACTCAAGGCAGGCCTATGTAATAATTAGACCATTCCTGACAGTTGTTTATCTAACCTGTTCTTAACAACTTCCAGTGATGGAGATTCCACAACCGCCCTCAGCAATTTGTTCCAGTGCTTAAGTACCCTGACAGTTAGGAAGTTTTTCCTAACGTCCAACCTAAACCACCTTTGGTGCAATTTAACCACATTGCTTTTTGTCCTATCCTCAGAGGTTAAGAACAATTTTCTCCCTCCACCTTGTAACAATGTTTTATGTGCTTGAAAAATGTTATCATGTGCTCCCTCAGTGTTCTTTTTTCCAGACTAAACAAACCCACTTTTTTTCAATCTTTCCTCATAGGTCATGTTTTCTAGACCTTTAATCATTTTTGTTGTTATCCTCTAGATTTTTGCCAATTTGTCCACATCTTTCCTGAAATGTGGCACTCAGAACTGGACACAATACTGCAGTTAAGGCCTCAGTATTGAAACATGCATGGTCATGCATTTAGGGACTAACAACAAGATTTTTTTCTATAAGCTGGGGAGTTATCAGTTGAAAGTGACAGAGGAGGCGAAAGACCTTTGTGTATTTGTAGATCACAGTATGGGCCACCATTGTGATGTAACTGTGAAAAGGCTAATGAAATCCTAGGATGCATCAGGTGAGGTATTTCCAGTAAAGATAAGGAAGTTGTAATAACATTATACAAGGCACTAGTGAGACCTCATCTGGAATACAGTGTGCAATTCTTATCCCCCATGTTTAAGAAAAATGAATTCAAACTGGAGCAGCTGCAGAGAAGGGCTACTAGGATGATTAGAGGAATGGAAAACCTACCTTGTGAGAAGAGACTCAAAGAGTTTGGCTTGTTTAGCCTAATCAAATGATGGCTGGCATGAGATATGATTGCTCTCTATAAATACATCAGAGGAATAAATACCAAGGAGGGAGAAGAGTTACTTAAGTTAAGCACCAATGTTGACACAAGAACAAGTGAATATATACTGGGCATCAACAAGTTTAGGCTTGAAATTAGGCACAGGTTTGTAATCAGTAGAGGAGTAAAGCTCTGGAACAGCCTTCCAACGGGAGCAGAGGGGGCAAAAAACCTAACTTGCTTTAAGACTGAGCTTGATAAGTTTATGGAAGGGATGGTATGATGAAGCTGAATACAATGGTAGCCAATCTGAGAATTTTTTCCCATAGCACAGACCTCTGTGTCATGAGGTAACTAATAGCAGTAGTTGGCTGAGTATGACAACACAGTGTTAGAAGGGAAAAAGACACACAATTTGGTAGTGGATTTCACAGCTATTTGCTGACAGCAGAGGATGATAAAGACTCGGGATTCCTGGGTTCAATTCCAGATTCTGGAGTGGAGTGTGCTGTAGTTGACTACAGACTCTTCTGCCCTTGTTACTCATCCCCCAAGTCGGTATCTGTTTACCATAACACTTATTTATTATTTGTATTATTGTAAGACCTAGAAGCCTTAGTTATGGACCAGAGCCCATTGTACTAGGCACTGTATAAACACAAATCAAAAAGAAGGACCTTTCCCAAAGAGCTTACACTCTTGGGAATAAGAAAAGGCACAGATAGATACAGACAGCTAGATGGAGGAGCACAAGGAAACAATGGGACAATATTAGTCACCATGTTAAGCAGTGGCTTGAGCACACTTATGGTCTAACTGAAGTTTTTGTGTAGTTTTGAGGAATCTCCCAGGCCCCTCCCTACTTCCACCCCTATCTCTATCCATTCATGGCTCCTGTTTCCTCCCCTTCTGCTCCTATCACCCCCCCACACACACACAGTCCCTTGCTCTCCCTTGTCTTTTATTCACCAAACCCAGCTCCTTCCCCACTCTTCCTCCACACACAAATAAAAGAAAGTTACCATTGAGACGGGAGCTGTGAGAGCTTCATGATGAGTATGAAAAAAAAATAGAGTTGACATGGGGATATGATTCATAGAAACATTTAATGTTTAATAATGATTTAACTTTTTCATGGGTAAAACAATGCATTTTTCCCTTAATATCATTCTCTTTAATGACTGATTTGAACTAAAATGTCCCCCAAAAAATCAGCCTGAGGTACACACCTCACATGGAAAATTGCAGCCTGAATGGTTAAAGTTTGGAGAAGTGAAAAGCAACTGAAAGCATTGTCTTACAATGGAAAGCATCAGACCAGAACACCAGTTTAAATTTTTTTTGGTCATTTATTTCAAAATACTGGTCTGCAAGTATGTCTGTGACAATACAAACAACAAAAAAGATTCAGGAAATGTTTTTTGACAAATATATTCCTTATTAGGCATATTAATACAGAACTCTGAGTAATAATTAATTTAAACTACAATACAGAACTGTATTTCTGGCACCCCTTAGAAGCAGGGCAAAGGCTCAGGGAGTCAGGGGTAATGCAGGAGCTGAGGGAAAGGGAAGTAAATTTCTGGGAAGGATCCTGGGTGTGAACTTGGGGGGTTGTTGGGTATGGGTGGGAAAAGTATGGAAAAGGTTTTTTGGGGAATTGGGGGGATAGGGATCGTTAGGGATCTTCCCCCATGCAGACCCTGACTGACCCCTTGCCTTTTCCATTCAGTCAGGCACATCTGCCCTATCTCCATGTGTCCCTGCACCCCCATGTGTCCTTGCAACCTCTATCCATGTGTCCCTGCACCTCCACTCAGATATCCACTCCCCCTATACCCATGTAGCCCTGCACCCCCGCCCCATATCCCTCTGTACCCTCCTCCCCTGTCTCCATGTGTCTCTGTGCCTGCACCCAGCCACTGCCCTCTCCTTATATGTCCCTGTACCCCCATCCCCCATCCCCATATGTCCCTGCACCTCCACTCAGACACCCACTATCCCCATCCCCAAGTGGCCCTGCACCCCCTCCCCTGTGCCCATGTGTCTCTGTGCCCCCACTCAGCCACCCCCCTATGGCTCATTAATTATGTGTGCGCGAAGTAGCACAAAATTCCCCCAGGAGTCCTACACTGCAGCACTGCAGCAGTGCAGCTTCAGCACTGCAGCTGTGCTGCTGTAGCAATTTAAGTGTAGACATAGCCTTAGTTTGAGGCAATGGTGGTTCTACTCCAGTGGAAATACCTCTTCTAACAGTGTAGGCTGGGTCTACACTACAGGGTTACGCTAGCATAGCTAAGCCAAAATAGCTATGTGGGCAGAGTTTCCATAGCTAAGGCATAGCCTTAAATATACCCACTACTGCCATCTCCACCTATAATACATGCATAGACTCCAGACATTTTTCTGCCCTTCTTTCATTTCAAGTGCACTCACCCACAACTCCTCACTATGTAGTATGACCATAAAATATGTGATGGACAACTTTTTTTTCAGATGGGTTTTCTTTGAAAATAATAAAAAAAATGGTTTCTAGAAGCTATCAATTTGTCATTAAAATAGCAACATTTCTTTGCAAAACATGGCAATTCACAGGAAAATGCTTACTTCTTGTCTATGGTGAAATTTTACCATGTTTGTAGCAAAAAGCTCTATTCACAGATAAAAATAATTAAATGTTGCTATGAATCCACTCCACAAATTCAATCACATTATCTGTATTGTGTTCAGTGCTAGAACTCCATTCCCAAGTGTAACTTTACTTGCTTTCATTAGGTTTCTCACAGGAAAGTTTAACATCATTAAAATTTTGGTTGGATAGGTGACATTCACTGAAATGTACGGTGTAGTACAAGCTGTGTGGACTTCATAAAGTTAGCAATGAATGTGGTAGAATTTTTTTGTTGTCATTATACCAAAGGAAAGAAATCTTAAGAGATAGAGACTCTTTTCTCCAGGAGTGAGATCAATTTAATTTCTTGGCAGTTTCTAAATTGTGTTTGCCAATTGCTACTGAAATTATGGAGACGGATGATCACTGGTCTTGACCTTTCATTATTCTAAGGCCACACTGTGAAGGAGCAGTATGCAGCTTTTAAGCTTTCTTGTTTTGTTTCAATTTACAGAATCTCCAGTTTCATTTCTCAAAGAACAGAATGAGATAAGTGTCTTGGAAATCTTAGGGGAGACTTAGTGTTGCTATGTTATAGATCCTACTTCTTATCTTCTATGGCCTCAAGTTTTCTTTTATTGTTATATACAGGACTGTAATAACACTTTTTTAAAGACATGGTCAGCGGGAAAGCCAGTCCTTTGTTATATCTAATATATCTACATCACCTTGTAATTAAACACTTTATATAAATTGTGAGTTTGTTTGGGTTTCAGGGATCCCTTTTGTGCATCTTTTAGCCTGAATTCAAATTAAAACAAACAGTGAGTTCATTGTTATGGCTTTAAAATAGTATTAACTTCAGAAAATATCTTTGTAGGTCACTGTAGTGGTGTGGTCACCCCACTCCGGCCCTGAAGGGGTTAAATCAGTCTTGAGAGAGGGCTGCCTGGGGAAGCCAATAGTAAAAGCAGCTCTGGAGAGGGCTGCTGCTGGGAAAAGCTAGGCTGATTGGGGGAAGCAGCCACAGCTGGGGCCACGCCCCAATCAGGCCACAGCTGGCCCTATAAGAGGACTAAGGGCCAGGAACTGAGGGCGTCTCACTCCAGACATGGAGTGGGAAGGCCTAGCTGCCTGAGAGCGAGGTACCTTAAGTGGAGCAGTGCTGGGAAAGGGCAAAGGGAGCTGGGAAGCTCCAGCCTGATAAACCCGCAGGCTGAGGTCTTGGTGAAGGCCCAGAAACGTACTGGAGCTGCAGAGGAGCAGCCTGGGAATATGCAGAGGCAGTTGGCCCTAACCCCTTGCTAATGATGAGTGGCCATTACACTGCAGTCTGCCCCAGTGAGCAGTGGCTAGCTGATGACTGGCAATAGCCACTGAGGCAAGGTGGGTTTAGAGGGTTGGGGTTCCCTTGGAAGGGGAGACCCAGAGTAAGGTGGTACTGCTGGGGGAGAACCCCAAGGTAAAGGGCACTGGGGTCCGGGAGGGACATGGGGCCAGGAGCTGGCGAGACACTGGACTGCAGAGCGTGCTCTGGGCTGGACAAGATCTAATTCCCAGGACGACCAGCAGGAGGCGCCACACCTGAGAGTTGTTGCTTTGTTACAGTCACATTATCATTATATTCTAAAAATGACTAAGAAGCCTATTATCTTACATTTTTTTTAAAGACATGTTTTACAGTACAGACAAAAAAACAAAAACACCTGCCTGTCACTAAGGGCCTTATCACGCATCCATTTTGTGCATATAGACTCTTCCCATCCCCCAAATTACTGTACTTTACCACTCACTTAGGCTATGTCTTCACTAAAATTCTGCAGCACAGCTGCGTCACCAGAGCACTTCAATGTAGACACTCACTACAGCAAAGGGAGGAGCTCTCTCATCACTGTAGTTAATCCACCTCCCAAAGCCGTGGTAACTAGGTTGATGGAAAAAATTCTTCTGTCAACATAGCCCTGTCTACGTTGTGGGTTAGGTCAGCTTATCTATGTTGTGCATGGTGTGGATTTTTCACACCCCTGAGGGACATAGGTGGATTGACCTAACTATTTAGCATAGACCTGACCTAAAATGGAGCTTAATAATGTCTCAATTATAATGTAAATAAAAGTCAGTTGAAAGAATGTCATAATTATAAGATAAAATGAAATTATTTTCATCAGTGGAAATGTGAAAAGAGAACTCCCAGGACTGCAAAGTTTTATCAATGAAACTCTGTCTTAATAATTTGCACTTCTATAGTATCTTCTGTCCAGGGTGCTCAATGAGCTTTGCAAACTTTAATAGATGTGACTGAATTCATCCTGTCTTCACATCCTAAACACTGTTGTAGTAATCTTTGTACATGATTCCGACCTCACAGTGGGAATGAACTTTATCTAGAGGTAACCCCCAGTAAAATGTATTTCAGATGGTGACTGATGTTTAACAGTGAAGGGGAAGAACACCCAAAGATATCTCTCCCCATCTAGCTCTTTTTCTCTTTCACCTAAGAAACCAAAGAAAGAAGACATTTGACTTTGGGAGAGATTCTGAGCTTAAAATTTGGTTATCCTATCTGGTTAGCTGGGAGCATGTTTTAAGAATTTTCTCTTGAACCAAGTCCAATTTGTTAAGATACAGCACTAGAAAGTGTTTTATCTTTATTTCTTTTGCAGCCATTTCTGACTTTTGTGCCTTGAACTTGTTCTCACTTAAAATCTCTCTCTTTATAGTTAAATACATTTCTGTTATTCTTTAATCAAAACTAATCAGTATTGTGTTTAAACTGAACTGTCTGGCTAACTCTATTTAAGGTACCAAATTGTTGTACATTGAGCCTTTATGGAACAACAGACCTCCAATGCGTGCACTGTCCAGGAGAGGGCTGGCCAGTGCAGAACACATGGGGTTTTTTTGGAAAATTCAAAAGTGGGAGTGTGTTGGGGTCATTCTGCAGGTAGTAACCTTGTCTGCTGGGGTCACTGCTGGCAGGCTGCAGCTGTTTGTGAGGAGCCCAGATTGGAAGTTACTGCAGCAAAGCATTGTAAGGCATCCCAGATTGCAGGGCAGGTGGTGACACAGCCCTTCTCTGGTCTGGATTGCATCCCAGAATGTGGTGATTAAGCTATATCATACATTTTGTGAACAGGGAATTATCATTTTACAGTTGAGGAAATTAAGGCAGAGAAAGTTTTAAGTGACTTACTAGTCCTATAGGAAATCTGTGACCTAGAACCCAGATCTTATGATTCATAACATTGATGTCAGGACAAGAGTAGAAAGGTATCAGTGCAAGACCATGGTAAGACACCTAACATCACTGTAAAACAGTGTCAAGATGTGTTTTGGTAAATCAACTAAATATTCACAAAACATAGTGAAATAATGATTCTTTGAAATATATACCTAGAAATAAACACGACAGGCTGGCTTCACACCCTCCATACAAACTATTAATACAAATGGCTTGGCAGAGCATAGGGTTTTTAAACTCTAGGGAAACATTTCACTGCCATAAAAGAGTTTGAAGGCAAGTAAATATTGTGTAACCTTGTTTGTATCACAATCTGTCCCATCATTCACATTTGTGTCTAGACTTTTAGCTTAATAAATCAGCAAATGAAGCAGCGGTCTCAAACAACTTTCTAAACGTCAAATTGTGCAGTTCTTACTCAGGCAAAAACATCACTGATTTCAAAGGTAGTTTTGCCTGAGTAAGGACTACAGCTCTAATACTGTAATTAACTTGCAAGTGGGTGGGATGATGTTCTCTTTTAAGTGGGTGGGGATGTAGTCCTTGTGGAACTTGCTGTATTAAGTTTGCGAAACTCTGCATTAATGTTTTGGAAGCATTTTGAAATCCTCAAATAGAAGACACTATAAAAATGAGCATCTCAATATCTAAAGCCTCTTTCTCCACCCTCAAGATCATTGTTATGTTGCTGAGAAACAAGGTGTTTACAATCTGAAATGTAATTAGACTGTTATAACTGATACATAACTCAAAAGGTCTATATCTGGCAGGTGCAACTGGTATATAATATTGAAGTAATTTTTTCTACATAAGTTTCATTCTCTTCAATACAGATTTATTTAACAGTAGCAGCCACAAAATCACCATACTTACAAGATGAGTGCAGGTGTGTGGTGTAGCTGACTGGGGATTCCTCAGGCTGCTTGCTTCATTCTTCTGAACAAAACTATATTTTTAGTAAATTGTTGTGAGTGCCCCAATAGCCTTCCATTTCAAAGACACACCAAAGGCATTGGGGGGTGGGAGAGGAAGGCAGCACTGCTTCTCTTCTCAAAAGCCTGTCTATTCATGCTCTGGTTCTCCTCCGCCAGAAAAGAAGTCAGCCATTTACATATCATGATAAGTTATCAGGGTAATGCAAGTCCTCTGCCTACAAATGAACAGTTCAGCTAGACACATAGCTATTTACCCCTCAGGACTCCCTCTGCACTGGAATTTCACTCCCAGGGACCCACATGAGCCTTCTGGGATCTAGATTATGAATCAATCCACATGGATTTCCTGCAAGCAACAGTTGGCCCTTATACTTCGCTGTGCCATTTATAGGATTGACCTGTTTTCCTCAATAGTGGAATCAGGGCAAAGTGTTTCCAGCCCAAGAAAATCTCAAAAAGGCTGACACCCATCACAAGCTGTAACTCCTCAACTTCTCCACCTTGCATTTTGCAATTTCCAGGAACATTAAAAGGCAGAGGATGGGAAAAAATGCATGCTCTCTTCCCCAGTGCCTTCAGACTTTTCCTTTCTCCAGATATAGACCAAGCCCAGGAGGATGCTAGTCAACTCCAGTTCAGTAAATTTGAAAAGCAATACTTCAACAAAACAAAAATGCCAGAAACGGTCCACAAAGCCCAGAGGGAGTGTGAGCCAAATGGATTTATTAATAATTTTTCACTATATTTCAAATTCAACTATAAAAATGCCAAAACTCAGATACTGTAGGGGCAGAAAAAACGTAAAAGCTGATAGAATTGTTACCCACAGTACGCTTTCCCTTCACAGGGTCTGGGTGCCCTCAGTTCTCAGTGATGTCGATTGGAGTTCAAGTTGCACAGCAATCTGATGGAAGTGATAAGCACCCTTAAGTGATATGTTCAAGGTCCCACATACTCTCCAGCAAGCTGAGCCTAAATTATTCAGCAAGAACCCTGGATTGTATGGTATGTGCTGTACAAATACAGAACAAAGAGACAGTACCTGCCAAAAGAACTTACCACCTAAGTATAAGGCAAGAGAAAACAGATGGATATAGACACATGGAGGAATACAGGGAAACAATGAGACAGTATTGATCGGCATGATAGGCAGTGGTCTGAACACACAAGCAGCCCAATAGTTATCAGGTTTTTTGTAGGCAACGTGGCAAAGGAGAATTTTAAGGAGGGTTTTGAAAGAGAATCATGAGTCAGTTTTGTGGACGTTTATGGTGAGCATCTCCTAAGCATTAGGGACAACATGGGACAAAGCATGAAGATGCTTTCTGAAGATTTAACAAGTGATGATAGAGGCTGGAACCATGGCATAACTGGAGGTGGGAGTCAATCTTGATGTTTCTTTGACCTCTTTTACTTCTATTTCTTATGGTTACCATATACAGAAATTAACAGGATATAAGAATAAACAAAAGAGAAACAACTGATAATACAAAAGCAGGTTTTTGTAAAAAGTTTCTAGGGAAAGCTTCAAAATTATCCACTTTTTTGGTAGCCATACAATCATTTGCCTATATCTGAGGATACCAAGATAATTATCTGTTCAACTTATGATTCTTTACCTACATATTCAAGCAGTCAGTATTTTTGCATCTGACCCCCCAAAGGTGTGAATCCTCTTGACTTCCATTAACCTGAAGAGGAGCTGAAGGAGCGCAACACATTCCAGAATTGGACCCTATTCCATAAGAGAAAAAAGTTCCTTGTCATTCCTTGCTTGTAAAAAATAAAATGTTGACTACAATAAAATGCCAATCCATACAGAAATATGTATTAACTAGAAATGGCAGTGTATCTGACCTGAACATACTCAAGTGTGTTGTCTTGAGCAACACCTGAACCCTATTGCAAAGGTATTGATTATTATGGGCTCCATTGACCACTTATTTAGAGTATCTGTCCTTCACTGGTGCTGGAACGAGGGGTACTGCTCCCCTCTTCCCATCTGGCTTGAAGTATTAATAACAAATACATGATTTCCTTGGTTTCCATCATCAGCACCCCACTATAAAAATTGTTGCAGCACCCCTGCTGTCCTTCATTTTTCCTGTGTTGTATCTCCTCCTATAGTGTAGCTTTAAGAGGGTTGCTTTATTATATCAGGATTAAATGACTAATTCAGTGATTGAATAATTTATTGAATTGTAAAAAGAAAAGGAGTACTTGTGGCACCTTAGAGACTAACCAATTTATTTGAGCATAAGCTTTCATGAGCTACAGCATCCGATGAAGTGAGCTGTAGCTCCCGAAAGCTTATGCTCAAATAAATTGGTTAGTCTCTAAGGTGCCACAAGTACTCCTTTTCTTTTTGCGAATACAGACTAACACAGCTGTTACTCTGAAACCTGTTATTGAATTGTAAAACACCTCAAGAGTCTTGAAATTAAAGGTGCTTTATAAAAAGTTCTCATGTTAGTTTGTATAGATAATTATATAATTTATATAATCACAGTAGACTATAACATGTCTTTCTTTTACAAGTTGGAAATTATGATAAAAATGGAAATTTGATATGTGACTGCAAGGCTGAAGTCACAAAATTCTTGCTATTGATTTCATATTTTAATTTAAGGCCTGGAAGGCACGTGTAAAATCTATTTCTTCCAATCCCCATGTATCCTTTCCTCTTGTCTTTAATAGGCTTTTCATTACACCACTTAGCCCTGGTTGAAAGCTTAACAGTTCTTCCTTTTATCAGATCTGCTCCACTTTGGTCTAGTGCCAGACTGGTTTGCAGGCATCACTGGGGAACAAGGAAAAGTTTTACTATGTCCCCTGGAGTTGACAGCAGTCCCTAAAGAACTTCTGCTAATTGTCAAAGGCCAATTTGATGGTTTCACTGATAGCAAAACTTACACTCTGTTTCTAACAATATTTCCAAAATAATTGTTGAAATACCTATATGGAAGAGAACTTACATTTATGTCTTAACAAATATTGGTTTAATCCAGCAAGGTTCAGAGCAGCCTGAACTCCCACATAAATCGATAGGAATTGAGGGCAGTCAGCATCATATATACGTGTCCAACACCAGGATGGGACCCAATGTCTGACGTGAGAGATGAATTAAGTCTACTTCTTAACTGTGTTTAGTCCCTTTTTCTGTTGGCAATTTCTTTACGTTGAACCATGTATATGTACGTTTTGATCTCGAGTTTTGGTTCAGGCCCTTTTTCTATATCCAGAGTATGTAAAGTTACACTAACTTCTGTTGGTATGTGATATCCCAGCTCTACCATAATTTATTTCTCATACAAAAAGCTGAAGTAATTAGGATTTATATTGGTAAGTGCCCTGGAGATAGGTGCGGGGGGAAGGAAACTATCATTCCTGTCCAGGGCGAGAATATGGGGCTGAAGCACAAGCTCTGCCTCTTCCGAAGCCCCATGGATCCTAATACAGATGGGAGTAATGACCCCAATCGCTCTGTATCAATAGCACAGGGTGTTAGGGTCACTATGTTTGAAATTGAGTGCACTCAGCCTCCACTCAGCTTATCTGTCTCTAACTCTCAGCTTCCCATGTTCTCCTGTGCAGGGCTAGCAAGGATGTCAGAACCCTCCACTACTCACCTAACCTGAGGGACTACTCCTTCCTCATTTCACCCCATTGATCTTACATCAGTGCATGGGCTGTCCCTACCTGGAGGAATTTCACCCTAAGCACACAAAGTGATGACATTTAAATTACCATATTCTGCCCCAGCACTGAACCATATTATGATATCCACTCTTAAAATCATAAACAAGAAAAACAAAACAAACAAAAAACCAAACAACAATATCCTTCAATCATGTAAGTAAAGCCTTCCATATAAACTGAATTTAACTTTATCCTTCAAGCATGCCCTTTGAGATGTCACAGATTTTAGCAGGATAATCTATTACTATCTATACCCATTATTTCCATATATTGAATATCTTATATGCAGGTTACATTAAAAAGAAAAAACCCTATGTAAGAAATATACTTTCCTGTAGTACTTTTAAATGAGATGCTCAATAAATTGCAAGGGAATGTGATCTTCTGGATGCCCTAAAACATTATTCAATGGTGAACATTGATTTGACATGCTGTCATTGAACATTGTGATGTCTAAACTAGGTCTATGTGGCAACAAGTGTACGACCCAAGAAAGGGATCCCAAAGGCTAAGCATCTTAATGTCTGCTTAAAGAGTTCTGCCTATACTTTCCTACTTTCCTTTCTATGGATGGAGTAGAAATACTTGTTTGTTTAATACTGTAATTTGCAGAGGTGGGGGGGAGGATTATTTTTTTGTTTCTGTTTGAAATATTTTTTTTTCCATTGGTATTTTACTGGAGGTGAAAAGCTTTCAAGGTATATATGCAGTATACATATTAAAATAGATATTTCACTGCTAATTTCAGTTCATTTTTGTGAAAGGTCGTTCTATATAGTGTCAAGTATTTGTGTATAAGAAGGGTAATTAACTAGGCACAGTATTGTAATAAAAATAAAGTATGGAACAAAGAAAATTTCTCTAAATGTATTCAGAAACATTTTTTTAAAATATCAGAAGTTAGCACATTACTCTTTCACTTAGTGTATATCAAAACAAATATTTAAACATCCATACATTTTAGGTCTTCATTGCTATTTTAGATGTCCTTTTCAATATTTTTTTTAATGTCACAACTGTTACATGAACACTTATATTTAAAAGAAAGGGTTGTAGTCCCGTGGGTAGGGTATTGCACTTGGTTTCAGAAGACTTGGGTTCTATTTACTGAACCAGTAACCAGCTTTGTAATTTTGGAGGCAAGTCACTTCACCTTCCCCTGCCTCGTTGTCTTTATCTACTAGGAGTGTAAAAGCCCTTCAGAACAAGGACTATCTATTAACATGGTCTCTTTTAGTGATTCTCAAACTTTTGTACTGGTGACCTCTTTCACATAGCAAGTCTCTGAGTGCAACCCCCCCCCAGTGTAAATTAAAAACACTTTTTAAAATATTTAACACCATTATAAATGCTGCAGGCAAATCGGGGTTTGTGGTGGGGGCTGACAGCTTGCGGCCCTCCCCCATGTAATTACCTTGCGACCCCCTGAGGGGTCCCAACCCCCAGTTTGAGAACCCCTGGTCTTGTCTATGCTAGAAAAGGGCTAAATTTAGCAAAAATGAATTTTAAAAAATCTGTGTAGTTAAGTTGATGGAAACACCTAGTGTGCACACACTTTTATCAGGTTTAACCCTGGCTTAACTAGTCTAGCTTGCCTTGGCATGCAAAAAAAAAAAAATCACCCCCCCCCAAAAAAAACTAGCAACTTACCTACTGCTGTATTACTATAATATCCTATATTACCTGTATTACTACAATATCCTATATTACTTACCTACTGTATTACTATAATATCCTGTTTGTTTTTCCATTAGTCAGGGAACACTTGGGGCCTGATCTGAAAACACCTATGCACATGGGTAATTTCATGTATGCAAGCAATCTCAGTGGCTTGTGACAGTCCCTAAACTATTCTACCCTGATATGTGGCATGTGGAGGTTCAGTTTGTTTGTGGTAAAATTGGAAGGGGGAGAAGGAAATTAAAACGTTAGGCCATTAAGAGGTAGCTTCAACATTAACAATGGAAGGGGTATAATGGAGAGATGCCAATCCCTCCCTTTTATAGATGCATGATTATTTTTTTAAGTTAGTGATCAGTTACTAAAAACAACATATATATTTTATTATCTCTAATGCTAAATATTAAGGCCCCAACACTACAAACACTTATATGAATAACATTAAATATATGAGGGTTCCATTCACAATACAGCACAGCATCAGAACCTTATTTTATGGTTTTGCCCTGATTTGTCCCCCATTCTCATAAGCAGGCTCTATTTTCCTGAGCATTCATAACTCCTGAATAGGCCTTTTCTTCCTCTTTACATAATTATTATCATTAATAATGTCCATGTCTCAGTTTTCACATCTGTAAAATTGGGATATACTAATGCTACTTACTTCCCTTTGTGATGTGCTTTGAGATCTACTGATGAAAAATACTATGTAAAAGTTAGGTATTTTATTTATTTATTTATTTTTATTTATTTGCATATTTACCGTAGTGCCTAGGAGTCCTAGTCAAGGATCTGGACCCTATTGCACTAGGCATTGTGCTAACACAGAACACAAGATGGTCCCTGCCCTAAGAAGCTTACATTCTAAGTACAGGAGAAGAGACCACAGACATGGGACTACAAGGAACAAATGTAAGAATATTGGTCAGTATGAGAGACATGGGTCTCAGCATGCCAACATATGGTCTCAGCATGCCAACATTCTAATCATTTTCAATTTTTTTTTAAGCATCACAGCAGAAGGGTTTTAAGGAGGATAATGTGTAAGGCAAAATGTATAGAATGAATAGGAGTTTGGGCTTGTGCATAGAATATGGGGAATTTGTAGTAAGTTGCTACACTTGTTTTTGCATGTGTCAAGGTTCCTCCCCCACTCTGAACTCTAGGGTACAGATGTGGGGACCTGCATGAAAAACCTCCTAAGCTTATCTTTACCAGCTTAGGTCAAAACTTCCCCAAGGTACAAAATATTCCACCCGTTGTCCTTGGACTGGCCGCTACCACCACCAAACTAATACTGGTTACTGGGGAAGAGCTGTTTGGACGCGCCCTTCCCCCCAAAATACTTCCCAAAACCTTGCACCCCACTTCCTGGACAAGGTTTGGTAAAAAGCCTCACCAGTTTGCCTAGGTGACTACAGACCCAGACCCTTGGATCTTAAGAACAATGAACAATCCTCCCAACACTTGCACCCCCCGCCCTTTCCTGGGAAATGTTGGATAAAAAGCCTCACCAATTTGCATAGGTGACCACAGACCCAAACCCTTGGATCTGAGAACAATGAAAAAGCATTCAGTTTCTTACAAGAAGACTTTTAGTAAAAATAGAAGTAAATAGAAATAAAGAAATCCCCCCTGTAAAATCAGGATGGTAGATATCTTACAGGGTAATTAGATTCAAAAACATAGAGAACCCCTCTAGGCAAAACCTTAAGTTACAAAAAAGATACACAGACAGAAATAGTTATTCTATTCAGCACAATCCTTTTCTCAGCCATTTAAAGAAATCATAATCTAACACAGACCTAGCTAGATTACTTACTAAAAGTTCTAAGACTGCATTCCTGGTCTATCCCCGGCAGAAACCAGCATATAGACAGACACAGACCCTTTGTTTCTCTCCCTCCTCCCAGCTTTTGAAAGTATCTTGTCTCCTCATTGGTCATTTTGGTCAGGTGCCAGCGAGGTTACCTTTAGCTTCTTAACCCTTTACAGGTGAGAGGGGCTTTCCCCTGGCCAGGAGGGATTTCGAAGGGGTTTACCCTTCCCTTTATATTTATGACAGCATGAAAGCCATGGAAGCACACAGCCCTGTGGCACTTGTCTGTCATATCTAGAACCATGAGTTTAAATCTGATTTAGTGACAAGTAAAAGTAAATTTAATGATCTCAGGTTTCTTTCTAGTGAATCATTTTTCACATCATAAAGCCACTGCACCATTTTGTACAAGACAGTGCCCCTGGACTGGAATAGCTTGGGTATCATTGCTGATCAGGAATGAGAGGTTTGGGGGAAAATGTCCAAGGCGCTTACCCAATACCTGCCCACACTGTCTAGTGCTGCTAGTCACTCACTATCAGTAGTAACAGCATTTACAATGATGTAACAAACATTAAGCAAATTATATTTTGGATAGTAACTACATTTGATTTTATTTCTAAATCTAATGAAAATATTCAAATCTTTGAAATTTCTTATTTTAAATTTCTATATACTCAAAATATATAAATTGATTTTTAAATCCATAATTTATTTCATGAATTAAAATTTAAAAAGTCAGTTATTTCCTACGAAAGAGATTTGCTTTCCTGCAAAAGAGATAGCTCTAAAGACCATTACTATATGCACTGTGATTTGATTATTACTACTGCAGTATTTTCTGTTTATACATGTAGCCAAGATACAATTTAATATTACTCAATATCTTTGTTGTTTCATGTAGGGCTCAACAAATCACTAAGCATCTTCAACTCCCATTTGATTTCACTGCAAGTTAAGTGCATACAGCATTTTGGGCCTATTTATGCTGCACATCTGTCAAGGTTCCTCCCCCACTCTGAACTCTAGGGTACAGATGTGGGGACCTGCATGAAAAACCTCCTAAGCTTATCTTTACCAGCTTAGGTCAAAACTTCCCCAAGGTACAAAATATTACCCCCGTTATCCTTGGACTGGCCGCTACCACCACCAAACTAATACTGGTTACTGGGGAAGAGCTGTTTGGACGCGTCCTTCCCCCCAAAATACTTCCCAAAACCTTGCACCCCACTTCCTGGACAAGGTTTGGTAAAAAGCCTCACCAATTTGCCTAGGTGACTACAGACCCAGACCCTTGGATCTTAAGAACAATGAACAATTCTCCCAACACGTGCACCCCCCCTTTCCTGGGAAATGTTGGATAAAAAGCCTCACCAATTTGCATAGGTGACCACAGACCCAAACCCTTGGATCTGAGAACAATGAAAAAGCATTCAGTTTTTACAAGAAGACTTTTAATAAAAAATAGAAGTAAATAGAAATAAAGAAATCCCCCCTGTAAAATCAGGATGGTAGATATCTTACAGAGTAATTAGATTCAAAAACATAGAGAACTCCTCTAGGCAAAACCTTAAGTTACAAAAAAGATACACAGACAGAAATAGTTATTCTATTCAGCACAATTCTTTTCTCAGCCATTTAAAGAAATCATAATCTAACACATACCTAGCTAGATTACTTACTAAAAGTTCTAAGACTCCATTCCTGGTCTATCCCCGGCCAAGACGACTACAGACAGACACAGACCCTTTGTTTCTCTCCCTCCTCCCAGCTTTTGAAAGTATCTTGTCTCCTCATTGGTCATTTTGGTCAGGTGCCAGCGAGGTTACCTTTAGCTTCTTAACCCTTTACAGGTGAGAGGAGCTTTCCCCTGGCCAGGAGGGATTTCAAAGGGGTTTACCCTTCCCTTTATATTTATGACAACATCTTTTAGGATTGGGCCTGCTGGGTAGCAAAAAACACAGAAATGCCAACTTAATAATCTAATGCGTGTCACTTTTTCTAGACTGTCTTGGAAAAAATACCATGGGTATGACAACACCATCTTCACATCTTTGTAACAGTGAGTCCTTGTTAACCGGTGTCTTATTTATACATCTTCACTTAGGAGTCAGAGGTCTGCTGGGAACAATATGCCACTAGCTTTACATTTAATTAAAAAGTTATAAGTGTCTACTGTACCTCTCAGTTCTCTTCTGACCAGATGATCAAACTATTAAAAAGGCCAAGGCTAAGCTATTGCAGAGCTAACAAACACTAAAGATCTAGCATTTGATGATATCACTGCTGCCTGTTTATTTCCAGCTCAAACAATTTGACAGAGACTTGTAGAGAGTGCTAAGTGACCAGATATCAATCAATATCTGACACAAATACTGATTTGTGCCTGACATGAAATAGGCCAAAACATATTGGCTAAAGCCACAATACATTTGATATGCATTATCTGACTTTCAATTGTGTCAGCAATATAACTTGCAGAGCACTGAATGAATCCATTTTGTGCTTATCCTGAGAGATGCGAGACATTGAATGGCATTTAACGTTTTAATCAAATCTAATGTCTCTCTTAAATTCCCTTTGTGCCTTGATCTGCCTCCCCGTGAACACAGAAAAGTAAGCTCAGCTTTTCCAAATAGTGATTTCTCCAAGTCTGATCATGTAGTGTCTCTTCACCTCATAATTTTCTATACCTTATCCTGTCCTGACTAGTGCTTAATAATACCCTTATTAGTGCAAGATTTATCGTGGCAACCCACATGAACAGTCTACCAACCGTAGGATAATAGGAGCTTTTTGACCAATTTCCTGAAATAGTTTATGCTAACTGTGAGCCATTGTTTCCTAAATGAAACAACAGGGATCTGAGACCTTGTGTTAAGGCATGATTAATTAAGATGACATTTCTCATTTCTATGAGCTAGATTCCTTCATTTCTGTGAACAAAGGGATCCCAGATCTAGTGGTTATACACTTGGGAGGGGACCTTGGGGAAGGGAGCTACAGAACTGGACAACATTTAAGCCGTGGCTTCATCCTTTGCAACTCCATGAAAACTCCTCCTCAGTTGTTTTAAAGGAGCTTGGGACCATTGTTTGTGAGCAGGGAATAAGGGAAGACTTTGTAGCATCATATCTCCAGACTCTTTTCCTTCAACACCTATAAGGGATCCCCATATAAGAAAATGCTGATCCAGAACAAATCACTGCACTGAGTGAACCACATTTACATTAAGGAGGAACAACCTGCCCAAGTCTCCACATCATTAGATAATGTTACAAGTTATTCTTGCTAACAAGCATTTTCTCCTCAAAAAGAAACAAACATAAAGCAAACAAACAAACAAAAGCCAAACACACACCACACATAGTAAATGATACACACTCTACAGAAAAAAAATCACCCACAAGCTCCCATCACTATAAAGGGGCAGAGAGATGAGCATTGGTCCAGTGTCAGCTGAGGCAGTTTATTTTGATAATCTCAGGACCAGTCTTCTATACGACAATATAGCAGGGAGACTGAGTAAAATAGAACATTCCCAGACAAAATAATTAGTTAAACAAGCATTCATCTATTTAGAATACTTATACTATTTAGAATACCATCACCCTGGTACCGCTGACAATTTTGAATGTATTTCTTTTCACAACAGCCCTGTGAGGTATAGCACTGCTATTATCCCCATTTTACAGATGATGCCCTGGCAGATTACATGACTAGCACAACACCACACAGGAAGTCTGTAGAAGAGCAGGAACTTGAGCCCAGGTATCCCAAATCACAGTGGAGTATCCTAACAACTGGACCATGTTTCCTTCCTAAAGTTATAAATATAAATCCTGTAAGGCAATATACCCTGAGAGGTGACCTAAAGGTCATTTTAAAAGAACAGGTTGGAGTACTTTTTTGTCCTTTTTGATTAATAAAGGAGGCATGGGCTTTTTTTAATAAAGAGGCATTTTTGCTAGTCCTGGTGAAGAGAGGACAATGGGCTTCAGTAGTGGGCTTCAGCAGTGCTGTGAACTCTCACAATTTTATCTAGAAACGTGTGATATTTGGGGTTTTCCTTAAAGAATCTGGAGGTATGTGATTACAAGGGAATCTCTACTTTTATTAGAGTCATTAGAGACACCATAGTCATGCCTAAATACTGAGAGTCACCTTTTAACATTCCCTGCTTTTGGGCTGCTCGGGAGGGGTTCTGTCCCCAGTATGCTCTGAGCACCAGGGCTCACGGGAGGGTCTCTACAGGGCTATCTATGGCTGTCCTACACAATTCCTGTGTAATGCTGATAGATCCTGATCGTTGGTGGGGAACTGAACCCAGATCTTCTGAGTCCTATTCCAGCATTGTTGAGAACTATCTAAAGGACTTATATGGTCCCTAATAAATTAACATTTGAGTGCCTCTCAAATATTTAATTTACTATGAGGTTCGGCAGTATTCTTATCCTCATTCTATGGAGAGGGAAAAGAGTCATAGAGAGAGATGAAACAACTTTTTCAAAGTCACACAAGACATCTGAGGCAAAGCTGGGACCCAAACCCAAATCTCCTGAGCCCAAGTCTAGCACCCTAACCATTTGACCTTCCTTCCTTCCTTCCCTGACCTTAAGAGATGCACAGAGGAAGCCATGTGCACTGCAGATTTCAAGAACAGGTTTTATTAATCTCATAGAACTATGCTACATGTTCCTGAGCACTATCCACTATCATTTTATTTATTCACTTACTATTTTTGAGAACTCAGGGAGGATGGGAGAGACCCCAGAGGACTAGAAAATGGCAAAAATAGTACCTGTCTATAAAAAAGGGAATAAGAACAACCCAGAAATTATATAACAATCATCTTAACTTCAGTACCCTGGAAAGATAATGGAGCAAATAACAGTCAACATGGATTTGTGCAGAACTAGTCATCTCAAACCAATTTAATATCCTTCTTGGACAGGGTAACATGACTTGTGTTTACTGTAAAGCAGCAGATGTGATATATCTTGAATTTAGTAAGGCTTTTTATACTGTCTCATATGAGCTTCTTATACACAAACTGGGGAAATATAGCCTAGATTAACCTACTTTAAGGTAGGTGTACAACTGGTTGGACAACCATGCTCTGAGAGTAGTTGTCAATCGTTCACTGTCAAGCTTGAAGAGCATATCGAGTGGGGTCCTGCAAGGATCTGTCCTGGGTCTGGTTCTATTCAATATTTTCATAAATGATTTGAATAATGGCATAGAGAGTACACTTATAAACTTTGTAGACAATACAAGATTGGAGGGGTTGCAAGCACTTTGAAGGAGAGGATTTTAATTTAAAATTTTGAAAAACTGTAAGAATGGTCTGAAATAAATGGAATGAAATTCAAATGCTAAGTACTACATTTAGGAATGAATAATCAATTGCACACATACAAAATTGGAAATGACTGCCTAGGAAAAAGTACTGAAGGAAAGAATCAGGGGGTTATAGTGGATCACAAGCTAAATATGAATCAACAATGTAATACTGTTGCAAAAAAAAGCAAACATGCTTCTGGGATGTTATAGCAGGAGAGTTGCAAGAAAGAAATGAGAAGAAATTCTTCCACTCTACTCAGCAATGATAAGACCTCAACTAGAGTACTGTGTCCAGTTCTGGGCACCACACTTTGGGAAAGATGTGGACAAACTGGAGCAACAAAAATATTTAAAGGTCCAGAATACATGACCTAAAGATAAGTGAAAAAACTGGGTTTGTTTAGTCTAGACAAGAGAAGACTAAGAGGGACGTATGCAGGGGGGTGGGGCGGGGGGGGGGGGTTGTTATACAAGGTTATAACATGCAAGGTTGTTATAAAGAGAAGATTGACAAACTATTCTCCATATCCACTGAGAACAGGAAAAGAAGTAATGGGCTTAAATTACAGCCAGGGAGATTTAGGTTAGACATTGGGGAAATCTTCTTAACTGTAAGGGTAGTTACACCCTGGAAAAAATTACCTAGTGATATTGTGCAATCTTCATCATTGCAGGTTTTTAAGCACAGGTTAGACAAACAATGACCAGGGATGGTCCAGATAATACTTAGTCCTGACTCGGTGCAGGGAACTGGACTAGATGGTCTGTTCTAGACCGACATTTCGATAATTCTATGATAGAGATACAGATCTTTCTCATAACAATGTGCCTACAGCAGAAGAACATTTTTTCTCCAGGTGCTGGTCTCGCACCTTGATTGAGTGAACTCCATTATTATATCCACTCTCCTGCACACAAATTTTAAAGTGTGAAAAAGGTTAGATACTTTCTTAAAACATAAAAATAAGAAATTTGGTGTCCATGACAGATGTGAATTTCCCAGCATAATTTAAAAATTAGTAAATAAAGTGCACATATGCCTCCATTTGTATTTATAATAAACAAAAGTATTCTCAGAGTGTCTGCTGTTTCCCATATGTTGAAGAAAAAGCAGATTGGAGTGAAAAGAAAGGCTTCAGTCTTATGAAAACTGTTTGACCTAAATTAAAATAGGATTTACAAAGCTGCCAACAGAATGGACTACCGCTAGCAAAATATTTAAGTTATAATGAAGTTCAACTGTGGAGGTTATTGACAGAATATACTGTTAAGGCATAGATAGGCCTTGTACTACATTAGTGACTTTTCTTGGACTCAGAATTTTAAGTTAGTAGATACAGGCCTTGGAATTCCCTCTATAGAGAATTGTATCTGTTGCAGGGCATTTTAATTTTAAATAATATATTGCAGCTTAGTGCAGTTGAAAGTTGAGTTTTAGCAAACACACATACATACAAAATTTAATAGCTATATCAACGGAGACAGTTAAATATATTACAAATGTAAGTAAATCACACTTGGGCACTCTACTTACCTAATTCCATATTTAGGTACCTAAGTGCTGATTTAATAAAAAAACATATTGAGAACTAATGTACAGCAAAGGACACTTTAAATACAGACTTCAAGAAGAATTTGACACTGTTACTCAGGGTTTTTCAGAACCCAAAGCAGTGGTAATTTAACTGTTTCTCTCCAGGCAGTATTGGGACTGAATCAGTGGGAACACAGCTCTTCTGTCTGATAAATGATTGATACAAGCAAGCTTGCACTTATCTAAAACTAATATTTATTAGATATTAAGCACACACACATGTGTACAATAGGTTTAGGACATCCCATATATAGTTGCCCACAATCTGAGATGATCTAGTGATCACCAGCTGGACTTCCAGGGGCCTTCTTTCCATTCAGCAGATGGAAAGTTTAGATGACAGTTCCTCGCCCCAACAAAAGCTCCTTCGGACTGCTCCATGGTATTTACTTTCACCTAATTTTTTTTATAGCTAACTTTAACAAAGCACATAACCTATAGTGACTCCTAGTGGGTCAGCATAACAACCTCGACTGGGTCACCAATTCTCCTAATTTCAGCAAACTACTCATTATCTCAAAACATCTCTAATATTTCTAGCAATATCAACAATATGTCAGGGGTACCTAAAACCAAGGTTGCTATTCATTCACTCTCTTCCATAACTTTCTATCCCATCCTTCCATTCTGAATAGAAAACTGCAAGTATGCAGTTGTCTGACCTTGTCTCACAAAGGCCTAAGATTAATCCTAGCTATGTGATGTTTGTTTTTTTAGATGGCAGTAGCTGAATATACAAAATGACTGACTGCAGTACTGTCAAGTTCCGGGGTACATGCAGGAATGTCAAATTCTGGGGTAACAACACCTTCTCTTTTATCCTCCATACATTATATAGTGCATAAACAACACTACTTTTGCACCATTTCACTATGAACTGAAGGGTTATTTACATTTGTTTTATTTATTTTGCATTCTGTTTTGTGTTTGTTTCCTAAAAAAAAAGAAAGTTATTCCCTTTTACTATTCACTATTTATTATTTGTAGTGTGTGATTGGTCAACTAAGTAATACTGAGTGGATAAAATAAACTTTTAAGATAAAAATAACAAATGATTAGCAATTAAAACCAAATAAGGAATAATACTCTTTTGGACTGAATTAATAGTCATCATGCTAAATGTTGTGAGACTTGGGGGAGTTGTGAACAGTTTCATGACCAGCCAGCAGACATACTAGTATTCATGAATGGTGAATAATGTGATTCCACAAATAAAAGAAAATTCAGCTTGTTACTTACATTTCTGACATTTAGTATTTGTGAATAATTTTGCATTCAACTAACTTTATATGTGAGCAACTGAACAAAGGAGGTTATAATGACAGTCATTACATCTCAACCTTCAAACCTGCCAATGTGTGTGACACAAGATGTTGAAATATGTGCCAACTGACCAAAATATAGAAGGCTGTTTTCTTGTTCATCAGGCAATAATTAACAGATTATGATGGGTTTTACCTGTTGTTAAGGACATTTTCTCATTGCAATAATAAAATAAAACAGTACTGGAATTGGTAACACACCATGCTCCCTCCCTTGAGCTTCTCTCCAACCTCGACCATTAATCTGTTACAGATGCCAAACCTGGTTTGATTCATACACAAAATAAAAAATACTTAAACAGGTTTTATACATAAAAAGATATAACTTCTCCATTAGCACAATGAAACCCAGATGTTTCATATTATGCACATTTGGGGCCCAGATAGAGGGTAGGACATTTGGGGATGGAGAATCCAGCCTGGTCTTCTCAAAGAGAGAGGGTGTCCCTGCTGATTTTCACAGGAGGGAGTTGGGGAGGAGGAAGAGAAAGCATCTCCAGGGCCAGACACTCCCTCCAGCTCCATCCCTGCCTTCTGAGTTCTGCCTTTTCATCCATTCCCTATCTGAAATCTCTTATGAATTCCTGGGCAGTTCTCTCAGAGGTCTCTCTTTACTACTGCTGGTGGAGAGGAGTGGCATAGAGGAGACCCAGAGCTGCAGGCTTCAAGCTCCTGTCTTCAGAAACATTGACTATGTGGTGCAGCAAGACAGGGAGGCTAAATGATTTACAAAATGGCATTTACCACATATAAGAGCTTTGATGATAGACCTAATACAAACTTAACAATAATAAGAATCAGTTGAGCCCACTATAATGTTTGAAAACTGGTAAAATTATTTGCAGTATAAAGTTCTCTTAAATGCCAATATTTACCAAAGAGAATTAGATTACATGATCCAGGTTCTCCGCACGTATATGGCATCACAGCTCTACTGAATTTGATGGAGTTATGCTGACTTAATCAGATAATTATCTAGCCCCATAAATCCTTCTCGATTTGGTCTCTGGTCATTACTATTTAGCACCAGTCATGGAATTTACAATGACAAAAATATCGGATGCTAAATTAAAATGATTAATAATTGCACACTAATACTCTTACAATTTAAGCATCTGTAATACCTAATTATCCTAATATAGGTATTGTACAATCATATTTGTAATTTGGAGAGGTAATCAAATGTTAACATTATGGTAATATGTATGATTTTCATAACATGAATTGTGTGATTCTGATTAGACATGGATATTATCAAATAAAGAATGCTAAAAATAGGAAAAGCGCAACTAAATTGTGTGACTTTTCTTTCTTAGCCGAAAGAATGGTGGTTGTACTTACTCCACCAGTTGTAGCTGAGCCTTTAAAGTACCAGTGTCCCTATGATATACCCATAGCAGGTAAACAGGAGACAAGACTTCAGAATCTACCCTGATTAAATAAATATAGCTGTCCTCAGTTATATATAAGGAGTAAGCATTTCTTTCAAATTACTTGCTGTGTTAGATGACATGAGTGGCATGTTAATCTCTAGTTATAACATTATGGGATGATTTACTGTATTTTTTTTCCTCTGGAGGTGCCTGAACATCCATGATTTCCCTTTAAGCAAGTGAATTCTTCCAGCTGTGAATTAGCTAGATTGCCGTGTCTTTATGAGTTTTGGATCTCATTAGATATCATTATACTCATGAGATATACTCTCATCTCACAAACAATCTAAGCAATGCCTTTTCAACCTTGATTGTGTTTTTTTTTTTATTCCCAAATTAATGTCTGTGAACTGAGATAGACTAAGAATATAAAAGAAAAAAACAGTCTGGCATCACAAATTGTTTCTGAATTATCTTGTGGATAACATAACAAAAAGTATCACTTCTTTCATTCTTTCAGCTAACTAAAATTAAAATCTGATTGGCATTAATCCCCACTGATAGATAAGAGAATAAGAAATGAGAATTCATTTTAAGGGATTATAATATTTTGTAATAAATGTTCATGTGGAGGGTTGACATGATAATATATGCAAAGGTAGAATACCTAATGATTTTTAAAGTAGGTTTCTGTTTGTAGTTTTGGACATCTCATTCATTTTCAGATGGCACACTACCATGAATATAAGTTCAGCATTTTTAATTGCAATATTTTCACATTTCAAGTAATGAAGTGGGATTTTATTTTTAACCTGAATTGTTACTGAAATACTAGTCAATCATCCTTTGGGCATGGCAGAAAAATAGAGATTACATAAGTGAGATGCATTCTGCAATGATCTGTTATAGCTATGAGGAGCATTTCAACACATTGCAGGGTGGCAGAAAGCCACCGAAGACAGGAGCTTCAACTTAATAGACAGTAGCATTTATCAACCCACCAAGTCAGATCACAATACTCACTCTAGCTGTAAAAGATGCTTCTCCCCAAAGCAGTCTGAAGAGATGCTTATGGCACTAATGCAAGTTGAGGAGCCTGTGTGGTGTCTGTGTTACTGAGCCTTCAGGTAACATCAAGCGAGATGTAAACCCAGCTGTGCAGCCTGGCTTCCAGCATTAGATGTTAGAACTATGACCTCAGTATGGCAGGCAATCTCACTGACAAAAAAGAGGGTGACAATAAAAGTGTGGGCAGGGAGAATAAATCTTAAAGTTATTTTAAAACATTTTTTTTCAAATCTGCAAGTATGTTCTCCAATGAAAAAGACACAAACTAGGCAAGGTTTAAATTAATAAACACAAGCCCTGTAAATTGGCTCCCATGTTAAGAAATGTATTAATACTCATGGAAGAAGGTGGTGAAAAAAAACGGTAAAAATGTGAAAGAAGGTTTCATTGCCATACAACAGAAAGAGAAAGTAACAAATAGAAAGATGGATTTTAAATTAGTGTAAGAAATCCATGACCATATAGCAACTTACTGATTGTCATTATCCTTCATACTCTCGCTACCTGGGACTCTAGCATAGACAGAAATCAAATCTTAATGCTCCAAAAGTACAGGCTCATGCCACCGGATATTAAACAAAGAGAAAAAAAAATAGTCCTGACTTTTGGGTTAACCTGGAAATGTACTTTCCCCTCACCCCTAAAAAACACCATATGGGGTCCTTCCAAGTGCTTCTCCCTGCCCACCAGCATTTTGTTTGTATCATCTAGGTGTAAATGAGCCTGCTATTTTTCATCTAAATCACTATTTCTTTCCTTTATTGGGACTGCAGGGTAGCTGCATCCACAATTTAAGATCTTTGTTATCCTCAATTGTGGATGCAGCTACCCTGCAGTTATCTCTCTGAAACCAATGCAGTATTTCTCAACTCTGCCAATCCTGCAAAGAGGTATAGGCAGAACTTTGTGATAGACAGTGCCAAAGGTTGCCAGTAGGTCTAAGAACACTAGCATGGACATTTGGTGCCAGATCCTCAGGTGGTACAAATTGTGATAACTCCACGGAAGTCATACCCTTTGTCCATTCCATTAAGGGAATAATTGGTCACTATGCAGAGCATGTTATTCATGCCAAACTCAGTTCAGAAACTAGATAGGAAGAGTCTAAAAAAGGTGAGTGTTGGCATCTTTCAAGCATTTATGTTGACTATGGTATTTGTATCTCAGTGTAATAACTGAAATTGACAGACATCTCTGTCAGTGTATCAATATTTTCTTTATGTTTTGTAATTATGGAGGTGCCTTTTATGGATTACACTTACTAAAATAGTCTATACTATGCTGAACATGTATTAATTATATTATATTATATTATATTATATTACAAACCTGCGGTGAGACCCTGTTGATTGGGAATTCAATACATATTTTCTTCCATCTTTATTTAATTGAAGGTTCTTTACTTTTAGAGTATGGTTGGGTTCTTTAACTAACGGCTTTGGAGTGATTTTTATCAAAGATAGGAATTTGTAGAGGGTAGTGATACCCTAAATTACAAAATATTTTCTATGTGGTGTAGCAGATAGGGTACTGGTAAGGGATTCAGGTGACCTGAATTCTATTCCTGGCTCTGTCACAGACCTGTTCAAGTCAATACAAATTTGTGTGTCCTTGTTTTCCTTCCCATTCATTTTTTTACTGTCAGCTCTATAGGGCAGCAAGAGTCAGCACATATTTGTACAATATTTAGCACAAGGTCCTAATCTTGACTGGGGCCTTTACGTCCTGCAGTAATACTCACCGCTAATAATATTAAATGTGTCTTGTTTTTGAAAAAAAAATCTTTGAAAAACCTATAATCTTCCTATCAAGCCATAGATAATAGGGATTGGAAAGGTCTCCTGAGTCAACAAAGCCAACGTATACAAGAAAATGTATTTACTCCAACACTAAAGAGCTTATATCTTGCAAATCCTTATTCATGTTAATTGCTGTGTTTCCTTGTCTCTTTCGCCAACAGAAGTTGGTCCAATAAAAGCTATTACCATATTTACCTTGTCTTTCTTATATCTCTATCCCTTCTTTATAAGGTGATAGGGGATGAGCTTTTTTTTGCATTTTATTTAATTTATCACTACATAGCATAATAATGTGTGCTATTCCTTTAAAATTAAAAAAAAAAGGAAATTCACCTGGAAAACTCTCAATTTAGGAAAATCATTGACAGGTGAGAGTTCTCTGTTAAATATCTCATTTCCAGGACCTATTTCAAAATTATTGAAATGCTCATATACTCTACTGTGCTCCATTGTGGCTACATAATGAATATTTGAGGCTTAACTCTGAATGCTCATCCTTCTGGGAAGTTTAAACTACAACTGTAATGTTTTCAATGTAGTTTTAAATATGAATAGCATGATAAAAACTGAAAAATATCACTTTATATCCCATCATTCAAATCCTTTATGTCAATAATGAAAAGCTAGAAAGTCAACCTCAGTCTCTATAGATTATCTTTCAAATATTTAATTTTATGGATTTTCTTGTCTCCTTGCTTTTTGCCAGATTTCAGTAGTCCAGTAAGCCAACATTTGTTTATGACACTTTAGCTGAGATATCAATTTCCATTTGTTAAGATGGTGTCATGAAAATAACTTTAGAGACATAGCTGGATGCTTTAATAAGTCACTGAACATGTGATAGTAATTACTGATGTTCAATATTATTTTTAAATGAAATAGGTGTTCTATATAGTGTCCAGATAATGTATGTAAGTAGTTTTAAACACAGGGCAGTATTTCAATATTCTTATGGCACATACAGAAACAGTGAGCTCTAACCCACATGTTAGGTATAGAATCAGAAAGCATGCGGGAAGCTCTAAGGCAGTGGTGGGAAACCTGCAGCCCGCAGGGATGTGTTGGTCGCCCCTTCCCGCAGCTCCCATTGGCCGGGAACAGCGAACCACGACCACTGGAAGCTGTGCGCAGCCATGCAAATGTAAACAAACTGTCTTGCAGCCCGCCAGTGGATTACCCTGATGGGCCACATGCGGCCCATGGGCTGCAGGTTGCCCACCACTGCTCTAAGGTCAGAATAATTGCTTCCCAAGGAAAGCCACAATGTATTAGGAGGGTCTTTAGGGATATTTTTGTCTTTATATGCTGGAATATTGCTGGACTCCTGAGGACTATTTATCCTTAATTTAAACAGGATTTCTGTTTTTCAAATGAGCATTGCAAAGGGAGACTGAAATCATATTTATTACAGTAAAAGATGCACATTAGCTGAAGACACTAAAAACAGGAACATTCCAGGTAAACACATCAGGTCACTGAATTACACTTCTCTTTTAAGGACAGCAAAGCCATGAAAGCCAGATGGAAGGAGCATTTTGAGTAACACAAGCCATTATGCAAACCAGGAACAACAAGGCATCAGGGCCAAATGGCGTACCAGCTGAAGTCTACAAGTTTGGATATGAAGAATGTTAAGGAAGCTCCACAAACTTTTTCTACATATCTGGTATGATGAGAAGATTCTGGAAGACTTGAGAAAAGTCAACATTGTTACAATCTTTAAGAAAGGAGATAAGCTGGAATGTGGAAATTATCGAGGCATTGCCTTGCTATCTACCACAGAGGAAATTCTCTCCGCTATCCTCTTAAACAGATTACTTCCCCTTGCTGAAGAAATATAGCTGGAATCTCAGAGCAGTTTTAGACAATTCTGTGAGGCAATTGACATGATCTTTGTTGCCCACCAAATCCAGGAAAAGTCTTGGGAGCAAAATCAGGACCTGTACATGGACTTAATCGATTTGAAAAAGGTCTCCGACTCTGTCAATCATGAAGGCCTGTGGAAGGTGCTGGCCAGATTTGGCTGCCCTCCAAAATTTATTAAGGTCCTAAGGCTTCTTCATGATCAGATGACTACTACTGTTCTCTGTAATGGCCTGGAGATAGACCCTTTCATCATCAAAACTGGGGTTAAGCAAGGATGCATTATTGCCTCCAACCCTGATCTCCATCTATTTAGCAGTCATTTCGGTCCTTGTTAAAAACTGACTCCCCGGTGGAGTTAACATTCAATACAGAATGGTTGGGTGGCTTTTTAATCTTCAACATCTCTGTTCGAAGTCTAAAGTCCTTGGGACATCCATTAGTGATTTCAGAATACTGATGGCTGTGCCATCCTCGTGCACACTGAGAATGACGTTCAGTCCACATTGGAGTTTTTTGCACACGCTTACCAAAGCCTCGGACTCTCACTCAATCTTGAGAAGATTAAAGTGCTCCATCAGCCTGCTTCAGGCTTTGCACATAACCCATTGCAAATCACCATCAAGGGATGGACTTTGGAGACAGTTGAGCACATCTGCTACCTCAGTGGCCAACTTTCTCAAAATGCAAAATCAACAGTGAGATCCAGCACAGCTTCCAGTGTGCAAGTGCTTCCTTTGGGAAATTGTTCTGATACATTTTGACAGATCGTGATCTAAAGCAGGAAACCAAGATCCAGGTCTATGAGACAACTGTTATTCCTACACTCTTTTATGGTTGCAAAACTTGAGTATCCTATCAACAGCACATCAAGAGTCCGGAGAGGTACCACTAACCAGGCCCCCAGAAGATCCTTTGCATCAAGATGGGAAGATCACTGCACTAACACTAGCATTCTTACTGAAGTAAACATCACCAGCCTTGAAGCAATGATCCTCATGCACCAATGCTGCTGGGCTAGACATTTTGTGTTGGTGCCAGACTCTCACCTCCCAAAACAAACCCTCTATTCTCAACTCATCCATGGTCAGAGATCCCATGGTGGTCAGATTAAATGCTACAAAGACACACTAAAAGAGGATCTCAAGAAAACTGATGTGGACATCAAAAAATGGGGATGAGCAAGCCACCAACCAACTTCAATGGCACCACATCCTCCATCAGCCAGTGGCCCACTTTGAGGAGAAGCCCCTTGCCCTCAAAGCTTAAAAGAGAGAGAAAGAAGGAAAAAGAAAGAACTTTCTCTGAGCAGGCAGCTGACACATCAGGAAATGTCTGTACTGAGGCAAATTGCGATACGATTAAGATGGGTCCCGCGCTTCCTCTTCTTGGGGGGAGGTTCAGGGCGCAGTTTCCTGCCCCTGAACTAGGGTATTTACTGTCCCACTCATAACCTAGAGAAGGGTACTGGAGAGGGAGGGACCCGGGCCCGCCCTCTACTCCAGGTCCCACCCCCAGGGGGCCCTAGGGATAGTGGTAAACCACTTGAACTAGTGCTTCCTTCCCCTGGGCTAATTCCCTCTTCTGCTCTTCAGCTTGTGGGGCTTCCTGCCCTCTCTCTCTGCACAAGCCAGGTGTCTCTTTACCTAGGGTCTTGGTCTTCTTGCCAGCTATGGCACTTCTCCAAACTCTCCTCTACTTCAACTCCTCCAAACTGCACTCTGCTCCAACTCCAAACCACTCTGCTCCAACTCCTTCCCCTGGCTGATTGAAGCAGAGGTTTTTTATCAGGTGACTAGCTTCAGATGCTCTAATTGGCTTTGGGTGCTTTTAATTAATCTATAGAAACCTTTCTTCCCTCTACAGGGAATAAGGCTTCTCCTCATCCTGGGACTTACATATCTCTCCTATATCACTCTCCTGCTGCCTTCTGGCCATGCTGTATCACTGTACCTACTGCAGGTGGATCTGTGATTCCAGGATCGGACTCCTGAGTCGTTCCAGGACCTATATGTAAATCTGTGGTAGAGATCATCCTCAAATTGAGGGATTCCCTATGATGATGTTAATATATATAGGGGTTGGGCACTTTAGATAGATAGTCATTCTATGACTTCTTGAATAATTAAAGGAGTTTAATGCCTGCTCTGAACTAAACATATATAATATTTGGTCTCAGTCAAATTTACCATGACTGCTTAGGTTTAGATAGTTAACCTGTTCCATACACAAAACCCTATTAGATTCAGTGATAATAAGGGAGGTTGGCAAGCCAGGCCTGTCAGGCACTTTTTCAATCATGTGGATGTATTATTTAACACTGACAGCATACCGTATTCCAGTTAGAATGCAGCCACATGGTCTAACAGTTCACATATAAAAACAGCCACACATTGTCCTTTTAAATTCAATCACAGATCACCAAGTTTACAAGCTCATATTTTATTCAAAAGTATCACTGTTCAAAATGCAATGGGACTGGTTACATTATGGGTCTATTTGGTTTGTTTTGCTTCAGAGAAGTTGAAGTCAGAATATAAAATCTATCTTTGGTTTTCCTTTCCAAAAATAACCAAAAATATGAAATCAAGTTTGTTATTCATGTTGTTGCCACCCACCATGCTCTAGATTAATGGCAGATTAGTTTTTCTACTACAAGATCACTTAAGTTATAAATGGATGTAGATGTGTAAAAGAAATGCAAATAGTTAAGTACACTGAAGGTTTTTTCTTGCCAACTTCATTTGATTAATAATGGCACTTAAAATAAAATAGATCATCTCTCTCCCCACTGCTGAAAATGGAACTGAAAAACCAAAATCTGAAGTTTTCAATAAAACTGTTTCAATAAAACAGATTTAGCTTGGTTTTTACCTTTCAAGCCATATTTTCCTCTCAGTCACACCAGGAAAACCCAACTCATTTCATTGAGAAAAGGCAAGCGGTCATTCATCTTAAGGCTGACTTTCTAGGATGTTTTTTAATCCATTCTTTTGTTAACATGAAGTATTGAGATCCAACCTTAATTTTCAACCATGTTTGAAAATCACAGATATCCTATGAACAATTTAAGTAATTGTCTGAGTTCCTTAGTTTTATTGCCTCTTATGCCTTAGAGAAAACTAGTTGCTAATGTTATAGAACTTGTAATTAGCAATGAAAAATCTTAACTGATAGAACCACAGGATAAATATGTGTTTTTATGTATATATTTTCCTTTTGGGGGCCTGGAAGTTGTTTCCTGACTGAAAGTTCAATTTAATACACTTGGTATTAGTTATTTAATAGGGATACATAGATATTTGTATCATTTTGTCATGCTTGCAGGTGCAGGGTTTAATTAAATTCAAAGATATACATACAGGTCAAGATGACACAAGCAGAAGATGTGAGGAAGGAGACACCTTTCCCACAGTGCAAGGTGTATTTGCTTTTCAAATACAGACAGTTATTCTGCCAGTACAGCATTATTTCCCTTAAGCTTTTGTGGTGTAAATGTGGAAGGGAAGGTGTTTGGAGGGAAAATGGCATTTAGCAAAATCATATTTATGTTGCAAGGCATGGAATCTATCTATGTTAAATAATATTATGCTGTGTTGAAATAAAAACAGCTGACTACTGAGGAATCAAAACTACTGATTACAAAAATTTGGCTTTATATAATGCCTTTCAGTTGAGGATCTGTAGAAGGGCCAGTCACAATTGCAGTCCCTGTGATTTAGGAAATGAAACAACAGGCAGGAGACAGTGCTCTGTTGTTTCCTATATTCTTGCTCCCAAAGTTGGCCATCCACATGAGGGGTTGGATAGTAAGATGCAACACATAAAGTGATGCACTGGTGGCTGCTCTGTCAGAGAAGCCATCTTATTTATATGGTTTATCTATCTAAGACCTCTCAAGTAACATCAGTAAGCATCCATCAATAAACAAGCAAATATGCAACCCAAATACTAATTCACAAACTAGAGAAACCAAGTACTGCCAACCCTAAGCATTCAAAATTTTTGTCTGACACCTCCCCCCTTCCCTCCAAATCATGAGGTTGGCTCAAAAATTATGATATTAGATTACATTTGAGATTCTTTTTATTTACCTTCTGTATTTGAAACTTTAGGTGCACTTGACACATTTTAAAGCTTTTCTCTACAACCATGAGGACTAGAAACTTACTTTCTTTTCTTTTATTTTTAATGAAAGCTGATATTCTCATGGATCCTGGGCTAGGGCCTTAAGAAATATGCCAAATACCACAAGAGATGAAAAAATTGAGAAGATGAGAATAGTATTAAAACTGGAAAGGAGACCAGGAAATTGTCCAAATACGTAGTATCAAGCCATTGAAAGCTAGAAATAACCAGCTACAGTATATAGTCCTTAACATGAATCAAAATGGGACCATGTTAAGTTCAAATGTCTTAACAGCTGTACAAACTGATGAGAAAAGTTGTTTGCAAGTCCTATTTTGACAACTCATAGAAATGGGACAGATACTGAAGTGAAAGCCAGGGCGGTAATAGATAATTGCAAAAGAACAAAGCTGCCATACCCAGACAAGAGCTAAGTACTCAATATCTCAAACTACTTGAATGTGCTATGATTACAGCAGAAATATTTTAAAAATACAATACTGTCCCCTTTATTGGAAATTTTTGAGAAAAAAACAACACAAGTAATCTGGTGGAGAGGCTAACGGACATTGACTCATCCTCATTCAACTGTTTACATTAGGACTACTTGACTGTGAAGGGGCAAGGTAGAAAAGTAGTGGGAGATAGATATATTAGCTGCAGGCTAAACAAATCCCTGGTACCAAGATAAGTTAAATGGCAGCTGCTCCAGGTCAATTAAGACACCTGTGGCCAATTAAGAGCTTTCTAGAAGGCAGGGAGAACGATAGGTTCATTGGGACACCTGAAGCCAATCAGGGACTGGCTGAACCTAGTTAAATGCTGAGTTAGTCAGGTGGATGTGGATGTCAGGACCTGTGGGAGGAAGTTGTGCTGTTGGAGAGACTGAGCAGTACACACCATATCAGGCACAAGGAAGGAGGCCCTGAGGTAAGGGTGAAGTGGAGCTTGAGGAAGTGGGGGCTGCTGTGGGGAAGTAGCCCAGGGAATTGTACATGTCATGTTTCTAAAAGGTCAGCTAAAGGGGGAGCCCAGAGTAGAGGGCCCGGGCTCCCCCTTTTGCCCCCCCTCCCGATTAATCACTGAGACTGGGAGACAACAAAGACTGTGCAAGGGAGGATAGCTTCTCCTCACCTCCCTCACTGGCTCTTGATGAAAATGGCTCAGTAGACTGTGATCTTGTCTCTAGAGAGAGAAGGGTTATGTGGAGGGTCACAGTGAGCCTCTGAGGCTAGCGAAATCCACCAGGAAATGTGGGACCCACGGAGACAAGGACAGAGCTTTGTCACAGACATAATGTTGTCAAATATTCAGCAGCAGAGGTCTCCTGGTGAAAGAGATTCATGCCTCCAGGAACTAGTTGAAATGCTAGCATGATGGCCATTATCTTGGTCAATACACCAGAAACTGAATCAGGAACCTGCAGAGTTAAAAAAAAAGCCTAAGCCACTGCAGCTTGACCTAATGCTCAAAAGCTGCTGACTGTAGAAACTCAGAACCTCGGTGATTTGGCACAGAGGAGGCCCTGTAACACATCTGCCAGTGGGATACATGCTACCTCTACTCAATGGAAGCTCATCCTGAGCTGTCTGAGTCCCAGATGAACCCATAATTATGTGACTGCTGCCATCTTGAATGACATACCAGTGTTTACCTTCTACAGTTCAAGTGTGCCTGTTTTTATTATCCGTACGAATGCCAATTTTTATTTATTTATATTTGCAACGTGCTTAACTCTTGGCCTCACTGGTATATCATAGCTGTGAATACCTCAACTGAAAAAATTACCTTTGTAGGTCCAGTTCTGCATTTGAGAAGCTAGCAATAACAGACAGTCTTGAATCTCACTCCCTCCAGGCATGACCACCTCTCTATCCAGGATCATAGGAGCTGATGTATCAGAGTATAATGGGTTATTTAGCCTTTGACAGTGCCCAGCAGAAATTGTTCAGTAGAAAGCACTAGAAAGCCTACATTATCCAGAGTCTTGTGAAGTTTCTTTCTGGCCTTATCTGGTGGTCATTTTAAGCTCTGGATACAGTTGGTCAAAAAGTTTCAGCAATATTTTAATGGAAAATGTTTTTTGACAAACTGTAGCCTAAACACATGATACAACCTTCCTTCCCTCTGACACACTGCCCCCAGCCAAATGACATTTGCTTCTATGCAAGTTTCAACACCAGCAATAAGAAATTGTATCCCCCTTCAGACATAGACGACAGTGAGGAATTAATTAAATGAAATGCGTTTGTGTGGAGGGAGAGGAAATAAAGAATAGACAATCTTGTGGGAAAATATGGAATTGATGGATTTGGAAGGAGGAAGATATTTTATATCACATGTATTGGCAGCTGAGTTGAAAAGCTTTTGAGGCATCCCCTTGTTAGAAATTTGGCAGCACATCACGATCTTAAAATATTCCATCCCTTCAGTAACAAATATAACGTCCCTCTGACATCTTAGACTATTGTGACGTGATCAGGGGGCTGATTCTGCAAAGTGCTGTGTATCCTTACTTTTGAAGTGCTCAGATTCTTACAAGTGTAGAGTTCTAGTCAGAATGTGTCTCTGGGGATAGAGGAGAGAATGTTGGGAAAGATTGGCATTATTATTATTTCTTTTTTTCAGATTTTAAATTATCCTTTGCCATTTACTTGACCTACTTGTTTGATATCAGGAAAGCTGTCAGAAATAATGGTGAGCTCTTATCCAAAAAGAACATTTTTAAACTCTTGAACGAGGGCATTTTTAGAAGTCAAGTGACACATAATCTTTGTGTAAATTATATCCAATATCGTTTGGTAATTCCTAAATTAAAGTGACAAGTAATCTCTTCCCAAATGGTATGGCTATTGTTATATATGACTGTGTGGGCATATTTAGCCGTCTTAGCTTCAGTGAAAAAGCAATGTGAGAAAATGGATTCTACAGAGTACAGTCCTGGTGATTCCACCACCTTTACATTTACAGGATCTTTATTTATTATTTTAATGTAGGAAATTTAGGTTAGTATCGTTGACACATCAAGTATCACTGACATATTATGCTGTTCAGAGCAGGGTCCATGCCATCAGATGTGTTTCTACAATACCTAGCAAAATGAGGCCCGAATCCTAATACATATATTAAATTATATATAAACCCCCCATGTTATACTTTTGTTTTCTAGATTGGAGAATCCTCCATTAGCAAATTTCTGTTCCCCATGTAGGTACATAGAGCAGTACAAATAGGTACATAATGCTTCCCGCAGTTCCCATTGACGAAGAGTGGTGAACTGCGGCCACCGGGAGCTGTGGGCAGCCGTGCCTGCAGACAGTCAATGTAAACAAACTGTCACATGATCCCCCAGCGGATTACCCTGACGGGCCGCGTGCGGCCTGCGGGCCACAGGTTGCCTACCACTGACATAGAGGTTTATCAAATCACTCCTTCACTTTCTTTTGGATAAGTTAAGTAGATGGAGGTCGCTGAATCGATCAGGCATGTTTTCCAACCCTTTTATCATTCTTGTGACTCTTCTCCAGAACCTATCCATTAAAAAAAAATACCCAAAACATTCTTACTGAAGAGTGGATAGTTTTTAATTACATGATCATACTCTTTTTTTTTCACAGGATCCCTGCATTGTGCAGTACACAGATAAACTGTGTTCTGGGAATGAATCAGGATTCTATAGTTAATAAGGATGTTGTCTATGGAAATCATAGAAATGTAAAGCTGGGTGGTTCATGGTCATCCAGTTCCACCTCCCTGCACTGAGGCAGGATGAAGTGCACCTGGACCAACCTGGACAGATGTTCATGGAATCCCTGTCATTGCAGGCTTTTAAGAACAGGTTAGATAACCTTCCTAGGTAACTTGTTACAGTACTTAACTTTCCTGGGCTCCATGGTTAAAATTGGCTTCTGGCTCTTGGGGAGAATTGTTCTTTTCAGTCTCTTCATGTGTGCATAATACAAGTAAATGCTTTGAGAAATAAATGCTTTTTTATTTTTTTCCATTGACAGAGGTTGGGGGTGGAGGGGGGTTACATGGAAATTGATCCAATGGAGGGATGGTATGGGAAGGCACAGCACAGATAAGCCTCACACATTACTGTGATTCATTACTGAAACAGGTTTTTAAAGCCTCACGGAGATGCAGAGCGCCTTGCATGGCTCTTCTTTTTGCTCTGGTATCTGGCTCTCAAAATTAGCTGCCAACCCATCTGCTTCCACGCCCCGCCTCGGCAGAAACTTTTCACCCTTTGGAGCTGAAGATAAGAAAGCTCAACGTTAAAAAAACCCTGACATTTGGTAGATATATCTTTGGTTAATTATAGTTTGGTGGGCTTTTTTTTTTTTGTTTGCAAGATAGGCTTGTTGAGCAATTCCTACTATCATGCCACTTTAGAGTAGATGAGAGTTTTTGAAATGTTGACCAAATTAAAAAAAAAAAGCACAAATTTTAGTGAAGCTTTTTTTGGTTTTTGACCTGTTGTATGCTTCTTTTCTTCTTTACGATTTCCAGATTTGACTACTTTTTCTTGCCATTTCACTTTCATTTTTTGACAGATGGTTAAGATTGACTTTTTTATTTTCTGTTGTTGATTCCCTATGGAACTGTGTGTCTGCACTGTCTGTCAGGGTTTTTTTTTTGTTTGTTTGTTTGGGGTTTTTTTGTTTGGGGGCCAAGACCTACTCTTTCTTAATTGATTTGTGTAACATGGTCAGGATGTATTAGGATTTAAAACATAGGTTAAATGAAACACATTTCAAAGTTTTGACAACAATTGCAAACATAGTTTTCCTTCATGAAAGGCTGGGAGAATGATCTCCCCAAAATGTAATTATTTAACCTGTGCTTTAAATCCAATTTATGTTCAGGTATCATCAACTCCCCTTAAGTTTTCAAAAATGGTTTTAATATGTATATGATAGTTGCATAGTTAATTTATTTCAGGAATATTATGCAGCCTACTTTAAGTATATAGAAATGAACTGATATTTCTTAAAACTGATCTTACTATGTATACTAAACTGTGGGCCCTATTCTGCATTAGTTTGTTGTAATGGTCTAAAAAAGTTACCTCATGTAGAACACATTAAGGTTGCCATTAAAAAAAAAATCCCTTACTACACTCCACTGCAAGCCAGAACATAATCAGAATCCCTAGCTATTCCATGTACTGGTTTTCTGTTTCAGCCATCGTGATTATGGCCCTGAGGCACGGCCAACAGGCCTTATGATGTAACTTGTGGCAAACCTACATCGACAGTACAGTTGGGCATTTGAACAATGTCCCCTCCCCCTAGCAACATGGATGTTGCTTGAAAACAGGGAACAGCATTTAGACTCCCAGATTGCTATCTTTTTCCAAGGCAGCTCTGCGGGAGAGGGGAAGACACAGCAAATCCTCCCAGCCCATCCCTTTACGCTGCTCGTAATAGATCAATGCCAACCAAAGCAATGGCATGTTAGGGAAATCATGGTTGAGAGACCCAGAATTCAATGTGTGTGTGTGTGTGTGGGCAGGGGTGTGTGGATCATATGTTCTATTGTTTGCAGTGCAAGCACTTGTAATGAGAACTTCCCCCGTTTTCCCTAGGTGACATTATGTGATATCAGTCTCCTATGGGTGACAGAGGCAGCAAAGGAGCAGATGTTGCAAGCATCTGGGTATAGACCTGGTCCTTATGATGCTGTGCTGTTTACCCAGGGGCAGATTAGGGTTTTGTGGGGCCCTGGGCCAAAGCAAGTGGAAGTCCATCCCCAACCCCTTCACCTGCAGTCTCCTCCCCGGCTCCTATGCTCTTGTTGGGGAAATGGGGTCAGGAAGCAGGAGCTTGCTCCGCTCACCCACCCAATGCTCCTGCCAGGTAGCAGGGTCAGGGCATGGGGCCTTGTCCTGCTCCACTTGGCTGGAGCTCCTGCTGCTCCCTAGCTCGAGCACTGGGCGGCCAGGTGGGTGGAGTAAGCCCCTGAGCCCCAACCCCATTCCCCGGCAGGAGCGCTGGGTGGGTGGGCAGAGCAGGTCAGGCTGTGGGGGGGCCCATTTTTCCAGGGACCCCCAATTGGCTGGCGCCCCTGGGTATGGGTCCCGTTGGCCCAGTGGCTAATCTGCCACTGTGTGTACCACAATGATGACAGCAGAGTTAATACAGGAGTGGCATGGCAAAATGTCCTACCACGGTGGAAGAAATACGGCAGCCCTCCCCAGAAGCCTTCTGTAAAGGATTGCAGAGTACCTCCATGAAAACTTCCTAGAGATTTCCATGGAGGATTCCTGGCAACCATGTGTACATAAACAGTCTTTTCTGTGGGGCACGCTCTGCATAGCTGGAGTGGCCATGGGGAAGCAGATACCCACCACATCTCATTTTTTGTTCTGATTAAACATAAAAACTAATAGCATGTACAGTTTGATTGTAAATGTAAACTAATTAGAGTTGCCTTCCCTGGCATCACACTCTGCCACCATGCTGTTCCACAACTGGCTGGGCTCCATGGTTAAAATCAGCTTCTGGCTCTGGGGGAGAATTGATCCACTGCTCACCTGTCTCCCATTCTCCTCCTCCTCTTCCTCATCCAAAATGTCCTCTTTACTGTTGCCTGACATGGCCCAGGACTCAGACTCCTGGGAGGAATCAGTGTTGCATTTAAGACTAGTGGTGGAGTGCCCGCTGAGAATCGCAGGCAGCTCACTATAAAAGTCATGTCTGTGCAGCAGAACCAGAATGACTGTTCACCTCCCTTGTCTTCTGGTTGACTTGCTGAAGTCCCTTTATTTTCATGCCGCACTGCTGCATGTCCCTGTTGTAGCCCTTCTCCCCCATACTCTGCACAATCTTTACATAGTTGTCAGTGTTTCTTCTGCTGGATTGCAGCTATGTCTACACAAACTCTTCTCTCCATCCAGCAATAAGATCCTGAGTACTCCAGGCTGGGGGCGCTTTTGGGGTATTGAATCTCCATGATCAGCTGTGCTGGTGAGCTCCCCATGATGATCAAACAGAAAATGGGATTCCAAAAGTTCCCAGTGGAGGGGCTGTTTCTTGTGTACCTGGATGCTGTGCAGTAGAGTTGAAAAGACTCTCCAGAGTGGTCACAGTGGAGTATTGTGGAAAACCTCCAGGAGGCCAGTTAAGTCGAATTATACAACGCTGCATCTACATTACCTCTGAACACCGTGAACAGTGAAGTAAGTGCTATGCCTATCTCAGAGATGGAGTACAGAAGTCAACATTAAATTCAACTTAGGTCAGCTGAAGGGACCTGGTAGTGTAGATGCATACATTATTAGATTGACATAAGGCAGCTTCTGTTGACCTAAATTTGTAGGCCAGGCTGCTACTCCAGCACAAGTCTGTCCTCCCTAGTAATGAAGTGCTGCACTTAGTTAAACCAATTGTAATTGTAAGAAGGGGAGGGGGGGAAATGTATATTATCATTAATTCATTAATTAAGTACATTGAGTACTTTTGCTATGTGAATTTTTGATTTTTGTTAATAGTATTGGGATACTAAGAATTGTGTGACTAATAAAAATTATTGTATTTAAGAGACTTTTTCCTTAGTATGACATTTTTCCATCACTTATGCTTTAGCATTTATAATCACCTTGTCTTCTGAAAGGTCAGAGAAAGTCAGTTTTCATTCAGCAAAGATTTTTCATAAAATGTGACAAACTGATTTGGCTCTTTTAAGGTCCTCAGATTGTAATCATGTGGAGTTTCTTGCAAACTATAATTATGTAGCATGCTTATAATTTCATCCAGCACAAATTTTGCTATTAGCGTCTTATGTCAGGATTACTTTATACTTGGGATGCAAAAATGCATTCAGCTCATTTTTAACCCACCGTTTAGTGATGAAAACCTTTGAACCTTCTTTTCTATTTATAATTCTGTTTTGGCTTTCATTCCTTATTTCTTGTTTCTCCAATGTTAGGTGTTTTAAGGGCATCCCTGCTGGCCTTTACTGAAGTTTCTATACTAAAGAAAGGGCTATTGAAAACACAACACAATGTCAGTAATTTAGTTGGTAAATGGGCCAGCATGGGAGATAAGTTTTTTGGTGCTGCTGTTCCGGGTAAAACACAAGGTCCTCTCCTTTTAAGAAATTCCAGCACAATAAGAGTTTGAACGCTCTTTTCATGATTATCGGTAAGTGTAAAAACAATTTTACAATTACATACGCAGACACATATGTGACGGTGCTCCCCATAAGTCTTTATGGAAATATGCTTATGAATATACATGACATAACTGGAATATGTTTTAAGCTACAAAAGCCATTTCACATATCTCTGTAAAGGTTATGATCTACTGAATATATTAATCCTATTTGTATGCATGTATCATTTTTGTATTCGAAGTTATGAATATTGGCTGTGTACTTGCTTGATTTTTAAGTAGCCTTAGTAAAGAATTTGTTCAGTTTCTTCAGAAAGGAATGTGCAAATTAAGTGCCCAATCAAGAAGCACTTAATGAACAATGGATCTTGGAATGCTCCAATCCATATAAGAAGTCTACTTGAGGACTTTCAAGGAAGCATGTGAACCATGGCTGCTACCTGTAAGTTCTGAGTCATGCATGGGCATGTGACTTGCCGGTGTGACTCCAAAACTCCATCTTGTAGCTGGACTTCTACACAGGGGGAAGGAGGGGTGTCCACCCACAAGAAAAAGTCTATTTAAACCCTGGGGAGACCCATCCATTTTGTCTTCAGCTGGCTCAAGAGAACTGGAACAAAGGACAGTAACTACAGAGGTTCTGAGTGATTGCTGGACCCAGACTAGAAGGAGACTAGTCTGTAAAAGGAAGCTTACTGTAACACCACTGAGGGTGAGATTTTGTCTGTATTCAGTTTTCTTAAACATAGACTTGCATGCTCTATTTTATTTTGCTTGGTAATTCACTTTGTTCTGTCTGCTATTACTTGGTACCACTTAAATCCTACTTTTTTGTATTTAATACAATCACTTTTTACTTATTAACTAACCCAGAGAATGTATTAATACCTGGGGTGCAAACAGCTGTGCATACCTCTCTACCAGTGTTATAGAGGGTGAACAATTTATGAGTTTACCCTGTATAAAGCTTATACAGGGTAAAACAGATTTATTTGGGGTTTGGACCCCACTGGGAGTTGGGCACCTGAGTGTGAAAGACAGGAACTCTTCTTGAGCTGCTTTCAGTTTAAGCCTGAAGTTTTGGGGCACATGGTTCAGACCCTGGGTCTGGGTTGGAGCAGACGGGAATGCCTGGCTCAGCAAGACAGGGTGCTGGAGTCCCAAGCTGGCAGGGAAAGCAGGGGCAAAAGTAGTCTTAGCACATCAGTTGGCAGTTCCCAAGGGGGTTTCTGTGATCCAACCCATCACAACATATTTGTAATCACAAAAGAGACTCGGTAAAATTCTGACTCCACTTTCAAGTCAATGGGAGTTTTGCCATTGACTTTAACAGACCCACAAGTTCACCCCATGTTTAGAAACTGGCACACAAGAGACAAAATAGTTAGAAGAACACAAATGCAGAAGACCTGTGAAGGAAAATCAAAAATAGCCGACAGAAAATGAATGAATATGGATTTGTCTCTACAGATGTGAGTGAGCTGAAAATGTGTTCTTCATGATGTCCTATTTAGGTTATAAGGAATCGTTGTGTAGCTGTACCTGAGAGGATAAAGACTTACTATGGTTGAAAAGCTTCTGCTACACATCTGTGTAACCCACAGAGATTCCAAGCCCACAAGGATGATGGAAAACTATGGCATGGAGAGAGGCAGAGGCATTGAAAGTACTTCCAATGGTATTATGTTGGTTTATTTTTTAGGCTTTATTCAAGCTAAAATTTTTGATACATTTACTTTTGGGTGGGGGCTGTCTGACCAGTAAAATGCAGGACATTTTCCTTATGGAGAGGTCAGGAATAGGCCTCTTCATGTTTCTGGGTTTTTCAGAATCTGTTAATTTGAATTCTGTCCTCTTGCCAGCAAAAATATTGATGTTATTGCTGATTTAAAATTGATGTGAAGTGGTGGAAATTCAGCTTTGAATATAGTCAAGTAATGGCAGGGCTGGGGGAGAACGTCAAGTGAAGTTTATTATTACTTTTAATTTAGATTACAATAGTGCATAGGTGAACTGGTCAGGGCCCCATTGTACTGGTTAATACAAACAGTAATAAACATAAGTCCCTACTGCAGAGGCATTGCAATTTAATTCATGCCAAGATACAATGGAAGAAGGAAGAGGGAGGGGAAAGATGAGATAACAGTAAAATGAGCATGTATTTGCATGATCAGCAGTCTTAATTTGTCACTTGCTTAGCCTTTGCCAGGAAGTAATGTTCTGGAGCCATCAAGAAAAAGGTAAGCTCTGAAGAGAGCTCTGGTGGAAAACAAGAGTGCTCAGTACCTCTGACCATTGGATCTATATGATTTGCATGTTACTATCTTGCTAATTGCCATGAAAGACAATGAAAGGCTTCAGAGAGGTGAGGGAATATATATATATATTGCTTTAGAAAGACAAAACATGAAGTAAAATCAGTTTTATTTCAGCTATTCAGTAAACGTACCAATAATTACACAGCTATTCATTAGTATTGTTATGTTGGAAGGTTAATGGCTATCATCAAGGGAGTCTTTCATCTGTAGACAATCACAAAGCTCATTAAAACTGATGGTTGTACTAGTCAAGCTTCTTTAGAGACTAAATGGAAGGAGCAATTAAATGTCCATCTATGTACTGATAGTTGGAAACAATAGTAAGCCACCACCCAAGACAACAGGACATATAGTGAAGTTGAGCCATGTGGGCTGAACGGGTTCCCTGTGACTGATTTTAAAACACAGAGACTGGGGGAATGATTGGTTGCAGCTGTGTGTGTGAGAAGCAGAACAGATACACTGAGAGAAGCAGTCATGAGTGTGGCCCTGGGATGAAGCTGTTGGTGATACTGGGCACTACTCTAGATAACTCGGGAGGGTGGAAGACCACGAGTGTCGATGAAGCCCTCCTGCTCTAGGCCCAGGCAAACTGAATCCCCTCCGCTCCTTGAACTTTCTGTGACCCTGCAAAACTATGAGGAAGCTAGCACACAAACAGACAGGTTTGCACACGGCTCGCCAGCCAAACCAGCTTCGGCCTGGTAAACTTCTAGATAAGGCAGAAATGTTTAGCAAAAACTAGTAACAAATAGAACCAAATAAGGTAAGGCTCAGGCAATGCTAATGAGGAAAAACATAACTGGCTCCTTTAGCTGATTGGCTACCGTATTGTATGGGGCAACAGGTAATTGGTTGTATAAGCTTGTGTAGTGAAATAGGCAAAGGTATAAATTGTATACTGTAATCTGCATTTGGGGCTGCAGGATTTGAGACACTTGAGTCTCCCTGCGCCCTATCTGAAGCTTCGAATAAAACTCTCTGCTTCTCCACCCCGTTGTGGTCATTGGTGCGACGCACACCGGGCAACGAACTCAACTGTTGCTTGCCTCGGGTACTCTGTGCCAGTAACAAAGCTTAGAGATAGAACTACTTTTGTCACAGAAGACACTGGAAAGTCAGACTTGGATGTCTGAGCAAGGAAACTGCCTGCTGTTGTTTGTTCTTACTATGTTCAGGAAAACAGGACCTTGTGTACATTCTTTGTAAATAAACGGGATTTCACCAAAGAAATAGCGGGCTCATGTAACCAGTTTCTCCTTCTAATGGAAACAACACAGCAACTCCACAAATATTAGCTAATCACTTTGTACAAAAAGGGGAACAGTATTTCCACGTATATTCTGAAATAATTTCCATTAAGAATTCCACAGATTTTTCAAATTGTACATTAAATTCATGTGAAAAGCTATACAGAAGTTGCCCAGAACTTTGTTCAGATTTCTAGTGGCATGATAGAAAACACTTTTACATTTTGAAAAAAGAGTTTATTTTCATATCCCCCTATGCATGAGATCTGTCACCCTGCCCAATTCAGATCTCTACATGAAAAAATACCTCTAGCTACTCTTAAGTAACAAACTAACATAGTGACTTAGTTCCTTGGCTTGTTGCATATAACAGCAATATATACTCAATACAGTTCCTTCTAATTAATTGGGAATATATTGTAGTAAAATTAGTGACACTCACTATCACTGGTATTGCTTAGGGACTCAGGTGTTTCAATAAACTGATTATCAGAGGGTAAATACAAAAGAATATCTTTACAAATTTCAAAATATTGAAGTGAACTTGGCATAATTGTCAATTTTGATGCATTTCAACTAAAATGGCTCAAATGTTTAAACTACATTTTTGCTATAGATCAAAATAGGTTTTGATTTTTCTTCTTATTTTAACCACTAATTAAAAACTGCTTTATGTTACAAAATTGAATCTTAGAATTTTCAAAAATCTTTAGTGAGATAGGATTTTGGGGGAAAGTACAGTTGTAGTTTAAAATCATTCAATATGTCTCCATTTTACCAGGTAAATGTTGATCACCTTGCAGAAACTGTAACTGTAAGTTTGGTTAAAAGACCACTTGTTCGTACCTGGCCTATGAGCGTGTTTATTAAAATGAAAATAATATATACTGTTAACAGATTACCAAGGGGTGAGGTAAATTATCTGTGTCTTCTTCTCTGTACATCAAGATTTGATTTCTTTCTTCAAGATATGGTCAGGCTCAAGTTCTAGAAATTAAGCTAGATGCAGAAATCACAGGATAAAATTTTCCATGGCTTCTGTTACATAGGTGGTCAGTCTAGAAGACCACAATGGCTTTAAACCCTAGAAATATATGAAGTTAACTCTCTCTAGGGTCAAAAACAACTCAACAGAAATGTAGAGAGGGGACAGAACCATGGCTCTGATCCCCTCTGCACAAGGAGCACTCTCTTTACAGGTGCAGCAGCAATAATGACCACACTGCACCTGAAGCAGGGAAGATATTGTCCGGACTTGCCAGAGGAAGGTAACAGTGCTTTATGGGTGTGGGGGAAGGAGGTCAGAAACTGCTGCCAAAAGGTGGGTGGGGTCAGCTCGGTGACACTGTTGCACCCCCAGGGAACTTAAGGGTGGAAGGTTTGAAAAGGTGCAAGCCCTGGCATTAGAAGCCCTTTCTGCAGGCAGGAAGCAACAAGCAGCAGGGAGCAAAGGATACAGGCAAACTTAGGCAGCATGGTACCACATGAACGCAGGACGGTGAAAGTAGGGAAGGGAAAGAAAGGGGGGATTTCCCCCTTCTCTGGGGAGGGATAGGCAAAGTCTGGGTAAAAGAAGGAGACAGGGATGGTGAGTCATCAAGTAAGATTGCAGGTGTGGTTTATGATCCCCAGGGAGGGGGAAGGGAGCTTTCCTCCCTCGCCTCACAATCCTGCTGTGAACAGAGGCACCAGGGATCCGGTTTCACTTTTTCTCCAGATGTGGCAGATTAGGGCTGGGAGGAAAGTACCTTCACAGGGCGGGGGGGGGGGGGGGAAGGGAACAAACACTGCACAGGGTAGTGCAAGTGGGGTTGAAGAGGCAGATGGTGACCCAGGGATAGGATCATTGCAACAGGGGCAAGGGCTTATTACCAGGTTGGGGCTGGTGGATTCCCAGGGCAGTGTGTTGGATCCTGCAAGGCAGCCTCATAGACTGAAGGATGGGGATGCTCCAAGGGAAGCAACCACACATGCAGGTGAGCTGGCTATGTTTGCTAGTGGGACAGTCAGCAGTGATTTGCTGCAAGTGGTCAGTGATGTGGTTTCTGAGGTTGTTTCAACAAAATTGTGGGGCTTCCGAAGCATAGTTGGTCCCTCAGAAATGGGACGTCTTACTCCACTGAACTCAAGAGATGGGGGTGACTTTGGCTGCGGGGGTGAGTAATCTGCAACAGACAGAGGTTGGGGTGTGTGACATTATTTGGTTAAAATATGACCGTGTAGATCATTGTTGCTACCACTATTATATAATTTATAATTGCCACAAATCGTATTCAGAGAGTGTCAAGTGAGGTGTCAATAGAAAGGGTATGATTTGCTGGTTATGATTATACTATTTGTATGCATGTACCATTTTGGTATTTGAAGTTAGGACTCTTGGTTCTATAACTTTATTTCAAAATGTTTGCTGCTGGGTAGCTCCCACTAGGTAGTTAGCCAGAACATCTTGGAGTGACTATTAAAATTGAGTGGCCCATCAAAAGAACATTTAATTCACAAGGGAAGACGCCCACCTACACTGAATGGACTTTCCTGTGAATGTACTGTTTGAGGTATAGGTAAAGATTGCCTGCTATGACTAAGCGGAATCAGGCATGGACATGTGACTTGTCCATGTGACTCCAAACTCCATCTTTTACCTGTGATATTCCACTCGCTTTGCTGAGGGCTTTCTTTGAAACAATGGATTTCCCTCCACATGGCAGAAGCTATAAAAGGTGCAGGAAACATCTCCATTTTGCCTTTTTCCTGCTCAAGCCTCTGGACTATAGACTTATGCTAATGGGAACATTCTAACCAAGGGATCAGGGATCTTCCAGTGGTTTGGAAGCAACCAGAGATTTGACTTAAACCAGCAGTTTATTTCATCACTGCTACCAGCCTGAACCAAGAACTTTGCATTTATTGTTTGCATTTGATTCCTTTAACCAATTTTAGCTCTCACTTTCTTTCTTTCTTTTTATAAATAAACCTTTAGATTTTAGATACCAAAGGATTGGCAACAGTGTGATTTTTGGGGTAAGAACCAAGTTTTATATTGACCGGGGTATATGGCTGGTCCTTTGGGATCAGAAGAACCTTTTATTTGATGAAACTGGTTTTAAAGAACCACTCATCTATAAATCTAGTATTTTTGGTGGTGATGCAAGGACTGGGAGAATAACCTCGAGTTTTGGGGTGTATCTGCCCTATTTCTTAGCAGTTTTTCCTGAATTTTATATTCTCAATTGTGACCCATGGAGGCACGGTTACAGGAGCATAGGTGCCACAGGTGTGGCAACTGGTGGTGGTTGCAGGGACCTGTCATAAATATAAAGGCAAGGGTAAACCCCTTTAAAATCCCTCCTGGCCAGAGGAAAAATCCTCTCACCTGTAAAGAGTTAAGAAGCTAAAGGTAACCTCTCTGGCACCTGACCAAAATGACCAATGAGGAGACAAGATACTTTCAAAAGATGGGAGGAGGGAGAGAAACAAAGGGTCTGTGTCTGTCTATATGCTGCTTTTGCCGGGGATATACCAGGAATGGAGTCTTAGAACTTTTAATAAGTAATCTAGCTAGGTATGTGTTAGATTATGATTTCTTTAAATGGCTGAGAAAAGAACTGTGCTGAATAGAAAATGACTATTCCTGTCCGTGTGTCTTTTTTGTAACTTAAGGTTTTGCCTAGAGGGATTCTCTATGTTTTGAATCTAATTACCCTGTAAGGTATCTACCAACCTGATTTTACAGATGTGATTCCTTTACTTCTATTTACTTCTATTTCTATTAAAAGTCTTCTTGTAAGAAAACTGAATGTTTTTTTATTGTTCTCAGATCCAAGGGTTTGGGTCTGTGGTCACCTATGCAAATTGGTGAGGATATTTACCAAACCTTTCCCAGGAAGTGGGGTGCAAGGGTTGGGAGGATTTGGGGGGGAAAGACATGTCCAAACTATGTTTCCCAGTAAACCCAGTTAGAGTTTGTTGGTGGCAGTGGATATTACAAGGGCAAAGGATAAAATTAATTTCCACCTTGGGGAAGTTTTAACCTAAGCTGGTAAAAGTAAGCTTAGGAGGTTTTCATGTAGGTCCCCACATCTATACCCTAGAGTTCAGAGTGGGGGAGGAACCTTGACAGGACCTCAGTAAGGTGCAGGTCTGAGCTCAAATTGCCCCCCTAGGACTTTAATTGGAGGGGACAGGAGTGGTCCTGGATGGGTAATAAATAGGCTAGGACTAGGAGTTAGAGTCCCTGAAGCTGTATCAGACCCATCGGAGTGGAAGGGTGTGTGTCACCCCTGGTAGGGACACTAATGGCATTACACAGCTTCTGCAAACTAATATGCACATGTTGCAACAACTTCAAACATTCAGGTGTGATGCAGTCTGGATGGGGTAACAGGAGGGCACGAATTTGGGAGGCAGGAGATAGGCAGATAGGGCAACCCCCCCGCTCCCCCCGCGCATGGGTATGAGAGCCTGCAGCAGGGATGAAACCCCTGTGCACATTTCAACTCACTGGTCCTGGAATAGAGTTGAGGACTGGGGGGAGGGGGAAGGCTGTGGGGCAACAGGGCACAGAGGATGCCCCATCAGCCAGTCTGGAGTAAGTTACGCTGGGGTGGCTGACCTGATGGGAGTTCACCTTCTCAATACAACTAAGAATGGATAAAATCCTGAGAGGTGAATATGTGGACATATTATCTGTGTTGCATAGGGAGGTGTTGACCGATAGTAATCCAGGGCAGAGCAAACAGAATAGGGAGCTGCCCAAGTGGCCAAGGGTACCTAGAATTTGTTGAAATTGGGAGGCTGCTTTCCTTATTTATGCAGGTGATGTTTAAGAATATGGATATAATCAGGTGGACTTATAATACATTCAGGGGCATGCTTTGGTTTAATTACGATGAATGGTTTTGATTGAGGGCTGCAACACAAACTGGGATCCAGTGGAACATACCTCAGCACATGCTGTGATTGGAGTAGATGACTCCATGGGAACCAGGAGTTCACATGGATAGTGCGTTGTTCATTCCACACCAAGCCCAGGAAGGGCCTGAATCGTGTAATGACAGCATTTTGTTTTTGGCAGCACCAGTAAAATAGGCACACTTGTGAGATGAGTTTTGGGACCCAGTCAGCCTGTTCTTGACAGAGAAATAGGTGACAGTCGCAAGGGGGGAAACAGGATTGGGAGTGCGTCAGGTGCCACCCGCAGGTTTAGCTTAGCTGGAGCAAGTGCCAATGACAGGTTTAGCTTGGTATGGAATGCAAGCAACAGAGTGGGGAGAGCTGGGGGCACAGGCACGATGGTCGGTTAGGCTGGAGGTGTTAAGGGTTCTCCTATGGGTTTACCCTAACAAAGCTGATGGGGCATATTTGTGGGAGGGGTTTACTGTGGGATTTTGGATCCTCTTTTCGGGAAGTAGGGTTTATGTGACATGAAAAACATTGAAGTCCTTAGTTGGGATGGGCCATGTTGGTCAAAAAAAGATTGCACAGGAATTAGGGTAGTGTGGCAGGGCCATTTAATCAATTACCTATAGATAACTTATGGGTTTCTCCCTTGGGTTTCATCTCCAAGAAGACTCCAGGAGAATATTGATTAATTCATCATCTTTCATACCCACGAGGTGACTCTATTAATGATGGAATGGACCAGTGCTGTGTTTTGTGCGCTATTCCTCTACTGACTAAGCCATTTGAATGGGTAGGTCTTGTGGCCCAGGGCCATTAATGGTTAAGTGTGATATCAAATCTGCTTTTTGATTGCTGCCAGTGCATCCGTTGGACTTCAACCTTTTGGGTTTCCCTTTTGAGGGACAATTTTATTTTGACAAGGCTATGCCCATGGGATGAAATCTTGTTCAGCATTTGAAAAATATAGTACAATGTTGCACTGGGCAGTGGTGCAAGCAGCTGGACTATGCCATGTACTGCTTTATTAAGATGACTTTTTGTTTGTGGGACAAGCAGGGTTGGATGAGTGTGTTCAGCTGTTGGACACATTTTACGCCCTGGCTAAACATTTAGGGGTACCCCTAGTGAAAGAGAAGACAGAGGGCCCTTCCACTTGATTGATCTATCTGTGGATTGAGCTGGATACAAGGACGGCTATATCGCATCTCCCTCAGGATAAGCTTCGGGAACAATTGGGAGGGCTTGGGAGAGCTGTAGGAGCCAAGAAACTCATGGTACGAATTCTTCAGTCTATTATGGGGCACCTGAACTATGCCTGCAGGGTTGTTGCCCTGGGGCAGGCAGGTATTCTGTACCTGGCTTGTGGCAGCAACAGTGGGAATAGCCAGGTCATAGCATTACATAAAAGTTACTAAAAAGATGAAGGAAAACCTGAAGGTGTAGGAATGGTTTTTGAGTCAATGTAGTGTGGTGTTGTTATAGAGGAAAGAATGCTTATTAGAGGTGATTTTGAAAATCCATTCAGATTCTTCACGGGATATGGATTTTGTGATGTTTTACCAAGGTGGGTGGTGAGCCCAGAAATGGCCCAACAATCTGGATGTAAAACAGGGTAATGTGTGACATGACTTCTCTGGAACTTTTTCCCATTTTAGTTGCAGGGGTTATTTGGGGACCTGAGTTGGCTAATAAAAAGGGTGTGTTTCTTGTGTGACAACATGGTGGTGGTTCATGTTATTAATTGCTAAACATCTAGATTACACAGGATTATGAATTTAGTGAGGGCATTTGTGCTAAAATGTTTAAGCCTTAACATCTGTTTATTCCAAGCATGTTCCCATGGTGGATAATGGCATAGCAGATGTCTTGTCTTGTTTTCAGTTTGACAGATTTGAGGCGCTTACATCAGGAGCTAGCAAAGAACCTGAGTGGATGCCACTGGTGCTGTTGAGCCTCGGTGTATGATGTTCTTACTGGCATGGAGATCTTTGGCTCTGGCCACATGGCTGAGCTATGAAGGAAGTTTTAATGATCTTCCAATTTCAGGATCCAGAATGCTGGCCATCGATATGGCCCATCACAGCAGGGCGGGTGCTGTGGTATATGATCTTTGAGGTAGTATATGAGGTATATGAGGCAACCCAGCTGCTGGTGTCCTCAATGATCCTGGCATAGTGCAAGGGACAATTGAGTTCTTTTGGGAGGATGCGGGTTCACCTGTCAGACTTGGGGGCTGACATGTTTTTGGCTGCTATAAAAGTGGCCATTAGGATATGTCTGGCAACCTGACTGGGTTTGGGGGGAGGGAGGCAACCTGACTGGGTTTGGGGGGAGGGAGGCAGCCAAGCAGATGTCAAGTGCAGGTACCTCATAGATAAGGCATCCAGTGACGAGATAAGTGGCATGATAAAGAACTTAAAAAGGAGATGCTGGTTAAAGGAACAGAACGAGGGTGTGGCTGCTATGATTGTTAGGGCAGGGAGCCAATCCCCCTTTCTTATAGTCCCCAGAGTAGATGGTAAGGTCTAAGTCATGGGTTGACTGAGGGACCTGGATGGAAAATGAAGGAGGGCTGGTGGAAGCTCAGGATAGTTATTTGCAGAAACATGGAGTTGCTTCCACTGTACACTTTTATCGACTGGATAGTCCCGGATATCTAGTAGAGTTGTGACCTGATTAAATCCATATTAAGTGTCTCTTGGCCTTCTTTCAATACAGCTGGACAGAATTCCCCATGCTCACTTGGGAGCTCGGGGAATCCTTGCAGCTCTCTAAGGCACAATATCTTGTGAAATACATGCAGCACAATATGCCTGCATATCAACCCCAACATAGGCCCATACCTTAATGACACAAAACTGGTCCCCCCCTCCCCCCCAAATCAGCATCATTAGTAAACAGAAGAGCTGGTCAACAATTTTCCAAAAGAGCAGTATTCTAGAGTACAGCTTCAATGAAATAAAAACATTTCCTGGGAACATATAGATTTTTGTTAAAATTTCAACAACAACAAAAATCAATGTTTCCTTTTAACAAGTTTCAGTGATTTTGAAAATAAAATTTCATTTCTGGGAAAATTTTGACTCCTTATTCAGAATCAGGAGAAATGGAAATTTTGAAATATCAGAATTTCTTATAAGACAGAAATTCCAAGCTTTCACTGGCTCTAGTAAGCAGTTCTGCTGTGCAATTAGTCATACTTCATTTCTCAAATGCATCTATTTTTATATAGACATCAATTTGGCACTGTACTGTCAGCTGTTTTCCACTGCTTCCAATTGTTACGATATTTTGACACAAGCATTGCATTTAAAATAAAAAAGCAAAGCACATCTTCAAATCAAAAGGTCTGGCCCACCATACCCCAAGAAAGTTCTGTAACATTTTAAAAATTAATACTAAAAAGACTTTTAGAGAAATATATCCAATCATGTTTTCTGAAGTTTTAAAATATTTTCTATTTACATTTTATGTTCTCTCTCAATTCTTTCCAAATGCAGTGTTTGTAAAAAACACAGTTCTATAATGATAGCCTCAAGCTTTAGTGAAAAGGATATCACTGCTTTCACTCACAGCTACAAATGTAACATAGTACATCAATTATATGCATTGCTATGATACACGATTCGTACTACAAGGTAACTACATACTGTTATCTTGATTAGGCAAAAATGAATTATTATTGGCTTTAATAGTATGGTACTCTGACAATGAACAATTTGTGTTCTATAACAGCATGTAATTGTTATTAAAAATGATGTGAAAAGATTTACCAAGATCTATATCTGGATAAACATTGTGGCATTATATACAGGCGTATTGGAGCGTCACCTAAGTAAAGAGTGCAGCATGTAAAACTTGTGTCAAAATATTTGATTTATAGCAATTGGGTGGAAGCAAATTGTGGGATCTGTATGCCAAAGCTCTATTGACACTTTGCTCAGTATGAAAGTGGCATACAGATCCCACAATTAGTTTTAGGCAGATTCTGTTCTTCATGTTTTAATTCTGAAAGGAGAGTCTGAAATTGGATTCAAGTGCAAGATCAGGATATCAGTCCATCACTCTAATCTACACAAAGGGATCCATTGTACTCGTTTATGTTTAATTTCTTTCTGTGTGTGTGTTACTGAGCGCCCTATTGTCTTCTTTGCAAACCACTTCATGCCCACCCTTGGACTGCCTTTTTTTCTCCATTCAATCTGTACAGAATTATTTGGTGTTCAACAGAAAAGACATTTAACCAACAGAACTGCATTTTAGGGTGCAGTTACATTAGTGTTGAAGTTAATGATTTCCCCAAACAGGCAGAAAAAAACCCAAAAAGAAAGCAGTTTCACAGCAGAGTTAAGAGAAAATCCATTTCTCAGTATATGAATGATAACACAAACTTAATAAAACCTTAACTATAACATATGGGCTAACCTGTTGTGGGGTTTTTTTTAATTATCCAGAATTGTGTTCAGATGTTTCCAGTTAGAGTGGGTTAAATATTTTAGATACACTTTCAAACTTAAAATAAAACATTCATTTAAAAAAAAAAAACTATATAAATTGTATCTGGCCCTACATGAATGTGTAACTCCCTGGTTGAGTGTGTGTTGCCGCTCCCTCCTGGGCTGAGGATATGAGTCTGTTCCAGCTCATGCTTTTCAGTCATGGGGTTCCTTGGTTCAGTTCCCAGTGTATCAGTTAAAATGGTAGTTGGATGGGGGAAGAGTGTGCAAACTTGGATACATTCACTGTGGCATATAAAGTCAAGAGGTATCTAATATCAGTAATGATCCCACTCCCCTTCTCAACAACCATTGGAACAGGGATAGTGCAGGGATAATACACAAATAATCTTCTCAAATGACCAAATGCTATGGGACATAAAGGTCTCTTACTCCATGACAAGTGTGCTCAGCAACAGTATGACTGATCCTTAGGATTATCAGACTGTGGTGGTAAAGGGCAGCTATGATCTGCAGAGACTCAGAAAGAAGCAATGAGCTAATGCACCCTCCTTGTTCACCCTGGATCCCTACTTGTCTCTGTCTTTCCTTCCACAGGCACTATTGCCAAGGGTAGTAGTTCTATGGAGTAAGGGTATGCTCAATAAGTTATTCTTTAGGGGACAGAAAGACTAAGGTGGTTTTCAAGAACAGTAAAGCAGAGGTGGAAGATGGGATGTTAGAAGGGTTCAGTAAGTCAGAAGTACAAAAGAAAACAGGGGATGGGGACAGGAAAAGCAAGACAGCTGTCTGAAGGATAAGATGGGGGATCACCCTAAAGGAGCAGCAAGGCACAAGCAATCTGGTATAGAGGATCAAAGGGCAGAGGAATTATTGGGGAAGTGGGGAGAAAGCAATCAGGAGTCAGCAAAGCAAAGATACAAGGGGAATCTACAGGACAGAAGTCAGGGGCCAACGTGTACTCCCAGTATGGTGGGAGAGGATGTGGAGAGGGTAGGAAAAGCAAGGCAAAACAGCTCAAGGAGGTAGAGTAAGGCAGGGGAAATACATGTGTAACTCTTCTGCCAGGTGGAGCCGGCAGCAACCACGGCTAGGTTCAATATCTAGGGGTTCCTTTTCCACAATACAAAACAGAACTGCCTTGAGCCCCCACCTAGTAACCTGGGAAAATTACACCATACCCCAGGGCACCTCTGAGAAGCAAAACTTCCACATTCACAAGCACAGAGTCTGAGTGAGTGCAAAAAAGAAACTTTTAATGAAATGAGGGAAGTCACACAACATTTATTAGGGAAAATGCCACAAGCAGGATTCATAATCATAAAACTGTGAGCAGGACACCCACCCCAGAGTGCACGGGGCAGTGCCTTCCGCCTCATGTTCTTGAGTTCTACAACCAACAGTTCCTTTGCTGTGCCCCTCTCTGCTCCCTCACCATACCGCACTCATAGTGGTTGTCCTTGGTCAACGAGGACCCAGGGTTCAGAAGTGTGAGTTCATCTCCCATCTGGCAAAGAAGGCACCTGGCTTGTTCTGCCATCTGAGCACTTTACTCTCTCCCTTTTTTGTATTTTTTTTCTGTACAGTTTATTTCACATCCTATTAGCTGCGAGAACAGATTATTGTAATTCTCTCATTTACAGCTTGCCGGATAGAGCTATCTCCAGATTACTGCATGTCCAAAACGCCTTGGCTCATATTGTAACTTTCACTGGTAAGAGACAGCATATTAGTTTTATCCTGGGAGATTTATATTAGCTTTCTGTTTCAAGTAGAATTATCTACAAGGTATTAATTCTATTTTTAAGTCATTAAATGAACTTGAATCCCCGTATATCTCTGAACTTCCAGCAAAACATATACCATACCAGCAATTTCACCCCTCTGATCAATGTCTTGTGAATTTTGTTCCTTTCAAATGGAAAAAAAGAATTATGACTCAAGGGTTTTGAATTTTTGTAAGTTTTTTTTTTAATGCTCTTCCTCTTTTTTGGCACTGTCTTTTATATTTTCTTACTGTAACTCAGATTTACAGGATAAATTTGAGAGCTATAATGCCTAGTATTTTTTCAGTCTTTTAGTATATTTCTGTTTTGCTTTTATAAAGTGCAATAATTGGGCACAAGAAGTGCCAAATTGACAGCTGTCTTATCTGAAGCCATCAGTTGTTCTACAGTAAAACTACACAGCCAGTTCCTCAGCTGTTGTAAATCAGTTTAGCTCCACTGAAGTGAAGAATGATTTAATCCCCATTCCCACTTAATTCCTGACTTGTCTTTTGAGACTACCAAAACGGGTGCCAATCTGATAGTGATTTTTGTGATGTGGACCCTTGGCCACTGGAAAAAAAGCATCACTCCATTCACATAAGCCACCAAACAGCTGCCACATCGTAATGCCTTTTGCTCACTCCAGTGGACTAGATTGCAGTCAACAAACTTTGGAAGTCATATGTTCAACATCCTCTTAAAATACAGTAACTCAAGGCAGCATTATAGTACTGATGTTTAGAGAAAAGGATTGTTTGTCTTAAGAATCTGGTCAACCATAGAATCACCTTTGGGATAAAAGGGATAGCGTTGGTATTTGCATAACTTTAGGTCAGAATTTATTTGCAGTGAATTTTAATACAAAATTCACCCTTGTATTATTAATCAGCAAATAAACAACCTTTAGGTTACAGTAAAAAATCTGATGTTAATTTCTGTTCACTGGGGCATCTTCTTGAGAGATTTTTTTTTAAATAGTGCTATTTCATTTTTCCATCATGCATTTTCTTTTTGTGTTTTGGGATGTACCTAAGCCCAAAATCTTGTGTTGATTATGAATTTGGGATCGGTGTGACTGTAACCTTGGTTCTGTACCCTGCTGTTCTGCTTTCCCATTTGTAGGGGATCCAGATGGCTAAATTTAGGTCTGCAGCACTGGATCTCTCCAGGCAACCAACATCCCTGGTCATTTTCCACTCTCTCCATTACTATGGGTGTGACAGTAAGAGCCAACATATGCTTCACCCCATGGAATGTAGTGACTCTGGAAATGTAGGGTTGGATATTGAATTTGTGGTAAATCTTATTAAAGTTCTAGCTAAGGCGAGATATGTTTGTGGTTTTGTATGGTATGCATGTGTTTTGTATGGTGAGTGCAACCACTATTCTTGTTTTCTTTCAGTGGAACTGTATTGCCAGGGACTCCACAACCAGTGCAACCCCTAGAAATTTGCTACACCATATTTAATGAGGTTCCACAGAACAGAGGGGGCTCTGATAGGAAGTTATTGGAAAGGAGGTAGATGAATCACTCATGGCAAATCAATCTCATATCCCTTCCTCACAGAGTTCTGCTGGTTACAGTCTGGCCCTCAGTTATTATTCAGGCAAATTATTGAATTCCCAGTGAGTTTGTCTGAGAGGGGAATAAGTAAGGACCTCAGAATTGGTCTCTGTGTCTCAGGAGGAAAGCAAGTCAAGGGAGAAGAGAGAAGTCAAGAAGTTCATGCAATATGAGTGAAAGACAACAAAAGGAGACTAGCTCTGAAGGAGGAAGTTTGCCATGCTGCACCTGACTGACAGCAGAAGTTGACAATGTGGCAGATTATCAGCGGACACTAGCTTCTTTGATTTATCCTCATTCTTCCCAACAACTGATTCTGAATTTTAAAATTAGTGATAACACCCCTAAGCCAGATTTTCAGTGGAGCATCAATTTAGACAAATGGACATTTGGACAAATTGCTTTTGTATATCATTTATACACATGGGTAAGGCTGTGTGTCTGTTATGGAGGTGACAGGAGTCAGATTCTGTGACTTTCTGTGACCTCCATGACTTCAGCAGCAGCCGGTGCAGCTGATTCTGGGGCTGCCTGAACAGATCAGGCAGCCCCTGACCAGCTGCACCGGCTACTGCTGGGGCAGTTTGTGTGTGGGAGGGGGCTCATAGACGGGGCAGGGGTTGGGGTGTAGGGCGGTACTTACATTGGAGGGGCGGCTCCCTAGAAGTGGCTGGCATGTCCCTCCAGCTTCTAGGTGGAGGGGCCAGAGGGTTCCTGGCCAATGGGAGCTGCAAAGCCACAGCTCCTGGCAGAGGCAGCACGTAGAGTCCCCTGGCTTTCCCTCCCCTAGGAACTGCAGGGACACATGGAGCCGGATCGGAAACCTGCCAGCTCTGCCAACCCTTCCCCCCTACCCCACAACACCAGCGGGGGGTCCAGGACACATGCTTCTGCCCTCCCCCGCAGCACCAGCAAGGATCCCGGGCCACGTGCTGCCACCCAGCCTGCCCCCAGCACCAGCAGGGTTCTGGGCCCCACACTGCCGTCTGTCCCACCCAGCACCAGCAGGGGTTGCATGCCACACACACATATGGCATGCATGGCTCCCCTGCCCAAGTTCTATTTAGGGGTAGATAGTACAAGTCATGACTTATACTAAAAATACCGGTGACTAAAACATAGCCTTATACATAAGTATTCATGCATGAAAAGTGTATGTGCAGGAAAATGGATGTGGAAAGCTGTGTTCATCTGGGAGGAGACAGTCTTGAATAAAAACCAGGCACTAAAACAATTATAAGTATTCCAAATCTCTATCACTGTAACCACTTTTAATTTCCAGGCAATTTGGTGCAATTTTAATCCTCTGATTCTTTTTTAATACTTCAGATTATAGGGGTAGCGGAATATAAATGATCATCAATTTTTAGAAGAGCTGTTACAATTTTTTGAACTGTAGACAAAGCTAGGTGGTTTTCCGGTTTGCCCGAGCAGTTGTCTAGAGCTAGTCAGGAACGTGTGTTGTATTGAGGCACAAGCATGCTAACACTCCACCAGTGGGTAAAAATGTTATTGTGCTGGGTATAGTAAGAGTTTTATGCTTACATTACATCCTCCTGTTAGCAGTTTTGGTAGGGCCATTCCAATCAGATGAACATTTACAGTAAGCTCAGTGAAAAAAATTAAAGAAGGAGGAACACAAGGATTAAAAGTGTAGATGATATCAGAATGGTTCAGCATAGGAAAAAACGGATGATGGACCTGTTTCTCCACCACATTACACCAATTTCAGGCTAGTGTGACTCCATCTTTGAAAATCAATGAAGCTACATCAATTACACAGGTGGAGGATCTGGCCCAGTTTTAAGCCAGTGAATTACATTGGCTTAAAACTGGTGTAATGAATGAAGAATCAGGCTCAATACATTCAAAGGACCTGATTCTTCACTCCCTTGCAGCTTTTATAGGCCCTTGTGCAGCATGAATATCAAATGCTACCCTTTCAGTTTGGTAGTGAATAGAAGTGAATGAACGAGGTGCAAGGAAGCGACACCCAAGCACAGCAGCTAAATATCACAGTGCTGGAAGGACAAAACTGGGTGAGGTCCCAGCGTGGTGAAATGGAAGCTTGGAGTGATCCACAAAGGCACTTTTCAGGGCTCTGATTTTATTTTTGCCTGATGTACCTTTGGATATTAAACAATGTTCTGTAATCACTTAAACTGGAATTTTCAAACAGGCCTAAGGAAATTGGGTGCAATTGGGTGAAATTGGGTCAACTCCTATTGACTTTAAAAGTCAGCTTTAAACATGTTTTTTGCTCAAATGGTATTAACAGATTCAAATCTAATTTTAAACAAAGACCACCTGTATAACTTTACTTCTATTCAATATTCTTTTTATTTAATTTATACATTTTAAGGGGGGTATGAAAATGGATAGTATACATAATATGGTCTGTATCCAAAAGGGGTTTAAACATTAATCAATGTTGCAATATCTAACATTTAGGCAGACTTAAAAAAAAATCACTGGAATCCACAAACTCTGGGTTAGGTTCCTAGGCTCCCTATGCAATGCACAGGAAATGATAGGTGCCTAATAATGGGATCCACAAAAGCCTGTAAGCAAAGCAGAAAGGGCATCTCACACTGGCTAGTTTAGGCTGCTAAGTCCCATCCGTCTCAGAGTTAGGTGGCTATTTCTGCTTGGGATCCAAGACTGGAGTCAGGTGCCAAAGCCATACCTGCCTAAATCAATGCAAAGTGGCTGGCAGGTAGGGTGACCAGACAGGAAGTGTGAAAAATTGGGGTCAGGGGGTGGGGGTAATAGATGTATACATAAGACAAAGCCCCAAATATCGAGGCTGTCCCTATAAAATTGGGACATCTGGTCACCCTACTGGCAGGAGAACTCTCCCCCTATAATCTTTGGCCCGGTAGTTAGGGTGTTCATCCAGGCTGTGGGAGATCCTGATTCAATTCTGTCCTCAGCCTGATGAGAAGGGATTTGAACAGGGATCCGCCATCTTTCAAGTGAGTGCCCTACCACTAGCCTATAAAACCAATCTTGCTCCCTGGAATAATTAATTTTTAATTTGTATCAAATAATTTAATATTAATTGGTCCAAAGACCAAGAGTCTAGCAATCCTGCCCCACTTGTATCCATTCAGAATATTGCTGCAACAATCATTCTCCTAACCCAGCACTTTGACCATGTTATCCTTTCCTTTGCATCCCTCTGCTAGCTCTTCTTTTTCCATTGTATTAAACATACTCTACTGGTCTTCACTTCACAGCCTATCCCCACTGTTTTCATCATTTCTCATTCACTATCAATTTATCAACTCACACCTCCAATCAGCCAGTGATGCCAGATGCCACTTCCCATTTGTTAGCTTTTCTAACAAAGCACCTTCATGCTTTCTCCCATGCTGCCCCTTACTCTTGGGAGAAACTCACCATTAACATCTGCAAAGCTACTTCATTATCTCTCCTTTGCCATGATGCCTGCAAGAGAACACTTGACAATGGTTAGGTCACTGGCATGCTAAAACCACAGCCTCTGCTGACCTGTAGTCTCATGGTTTCTCTGTATTCATCCGTCTGCACCCATCTGTTGTCTCTTGTTTTATACTTAGATTGTAATCTCTTTGGGACAGGGACCATCTTTGTTCTATATTTGTACAGCGCATAGAACAATCGAGTCCTAGTCCATGACAAGGATGCCTAGCTGCTATAATAAATGACAGCTATGTAATAGGCAGACACCACTCTAAACAAAGGATCAAGGACCTTTGGTTAACACATCAACTAGTAGATTAGAGGTTGCATGTAATATATTTGTGAGCACTTTTCTGTGGATCAGAAATACTACTTTAGCAAATGCAGCATAGAAAAGACAACAATATTCATTTTGATAAGCAGTACCAGATAGCTGTGATAAAGTAAAAATACACTGCTTAAGAAGAAATTCTATCATAAATGTTAGACTAGCTGGTTTTCCTCATGCAATTATAACTAAATAAGTGACCAACCGCTAACAAAAATGGATACGGAAAATATCCTGATATTAGAAAGAACAAATGAGTGAGAAATTGCAAAGATATGCAACTCATGGAATGGAACTTGATGCAAATGAATATACAAGCTCACATGGAAGGGCCAAATTACCTCTTGAAGTATGCAAGCGTCTAAACCCATAACCGATAACACTGAGATACACACAAACATACTGAGCAAAGCAGCTTGCGAAAGTCAAGTTGTTAAAAAATACTCAAATCAACCATGTTCAGAGAGCTATAAAATTCAGAATTGCTTCATTTGTGTGTAGTTATGTAAGTCTCTTTCAGCTCAGAATTGTTCTTGTTAGTGCTAGCTCCTTTTCTCTGGAAAGAAAATTGATTTCTAATGTTTTCTTTCACAGAGCTTCTACCTACAATATTTCTGCTATTCAGAAACAATCACAAAAAAGCAAGTACCCATTCAACATATATTTGCAACAAATGGGTTTCATATGTCTGGGACCAGAACATTTTAAAGAATAAGACAGGATTTAGACCCCCCCCCTCTTTTTCAACACACTAATATTGGGGCATATTGTGCCATTCACTTTCAAGCAGAACTTTTGAAATCAGATGAGGAATTCAGCTTGAATAAGTAGATAATATATACTATTTTTAGATGATTGTTGCTGACTTCTTGGGAGGATTAATCTATGGAAAAATGAAAGTTTAGGGGAATTCCTGAAATATTTCTCTCACATAGGGATGAAGGAGCAGTATATATATATATATATATATATATATATATATATGTTAAAGAAGCAAAAATCACTGGAGGAAGCATTGAGATAGACCTAAGGGACCTTGAATTAACTATTTCTCATGCTTATAGGAAAGAATGCATTATAATACTTTCATTTATTTCTTCTAAATTCATTTATGAAAGGAATCTTAAAAGATGTGTCTCGTGTGGATGGACAAGGGCTTCAATGTATAAATCTGAATCATAAGTCCATTAAAATTAGGGGAATTTGAATCCTGGATTTTGGTTCAGTTTTTTACCACTGTAAAAAAAAGGGGGTGGGGGGGACCAACTGCAAAATCTGAATCCAGGGTTAGGTAGAACACACACAAGGCTTATGGGACACTGATGTTTAGTTTAGACACATTCTTACAAAAATACAATGTAAAAAAGAAAACAAAAAAAACCCAAAGACACAAGAAATGCAGAAAGAAAGTATGTGAGGATTTTAAATGTGATCTGCAAAACAAAAATAAAAAGGGAAAAAAAAACATGCCCTTTTCTGCTTCATTTACATGTAAAAAGTCCTGAAAATATTGTTTTTGTTTTTATTTTATTTTTTTAGTATTAGAAAATGCAATGGACAACTGGAGAATGTGAGGCTTTTAGTCAAACTGTTAAAGCTCTTTTTTGTGGTTGTTGTGTCAACATCTATTTTAACTTAAACAATGTATCAAAAGATGGCTTTGTTAATGTCACCGCAGTCATGCTTTCAATTAAGGGCTGAGACAGCTTCCAGTTCACATTTGTGACTCATCCACAAATTCCCTTTAGCAAAACAGAAGACCAGACATACTTCCAAGGTAAAACACAAAACAGAGGAAAACTTTGAAACAAACAGAGAGAGAGAGAAAGAGAGAGACTCAGCATAAATAGACGTACTATTATTTTGGTGTTGCAGCATTCAGAAGTCCCAGTATGGGCAGTTTACAATCTATTGCAATACGCACCATGAGCACATTCCAATTTTCACTGAAGATAAAGGAAAGGCTCCCACTGATTTTAGAGGGAATTAGATTGGTCCAAATATGAACCGTAGTGAAAGGATAATAATCAATTAAGTCTCTAATGCAGGCATCTCACACTCACCTCTCCCACCATGGTAGACAGTGGAAGAGTATACTCACTGCTGGAGCACCCCCCCATTATTAGGTGTGGCCTAGCAAACTCTCCTCCTCTAGCATCTCCTGCCGAGGGCCACTCTGACCCCACAGTGGTCTACCTCTTCCATGACTCAGCCCTCTGGCTAGGTTATGTTTAGTTCCACCCATATCAGTGTAACAGTACAAGACTAAGGCTTTTACAAAAGTTCTTCAGCCACCAGCTCTGGTCCCTGTGATCCCCACATCCTTCTCTCAAGGCTTTGCTCTTATTCCCTTTTTAGGGGCCTCTCATCACCTTCCCCAGTGGCTGGTAGAGGGAACCCAGGCACTCCCACTACCCTGATTTCCAGTCTATAACCAGCAGCCAAGGTCTGTTCCTCCAGTCTTCTTGATGGTGCCTCCTTGGACTTCTTCATACTATAGCCTGTCAACAGGCTTCTCCCAGAGCCTCTCTAAGTTCACCCTTCTTGCAGGGCCAGGGCTCTCCCCTGGAATCCATAAAGAAATCCCAAAACAAAAATACAAACTTGAACCCACTTCTTCCCTCTTCAGGCTTAACTTTCCAGCTTGCTCAGTTCCCCAGCTGAATATCTCCCTGGAAGGCCAGATACTACCCTATTATCAGGGCTCACCACTGGAGCTTCCTCCTCCCTGCTGGCTGCTCCAAGTCTCTTTTGGCCTCTTGCCACACTCAGCTACCAAGGAGAGGATCTCAGGGCCAATTCTCCCTCAAGCTTCTTCTTTATCCTGCCTGCCACTCTCCTCTCCAGTCTTAGAGAGTGACTTCAGAATTTTTCTCTGCACCCCCTTTCCAACCCGTAGTTCCCTTATTTATACTCACGACTCAGCACCTTCCCCATCTGGGCTTCATCTTTAATTAAATCTGGCCCATCCTCCAATTAGCCTCAGGCCCATATGGACCCTTTCAGTGCCTGTGTGGAGGTACACACCTGATCACAGAGCCTCATAAACTGGTACAATGTTAGAATTTAACTTTTATTTATTACCTGATTAATGTGTGCTAATCAACACACTAACAGAGGTGCACAAGTTTAGACAGAAATTAAACAAATACATCTAAAAATTGGCTGAGGGTCAACAAATGCAATAAAGTTTCTTGTATTAGTTATTTTACAGCTTTCTTTAGACCTGCATATTTTTAGTTCTATTAGTAGCTGGTAAAGGAAGAGAAAGGAATGTCTCCATATGTAGTCTTTATTTTTACTGATGGCTGTGAGAGGGTGAACACAAGTGGTGATACTCAATGACTCCTTTGAGCATCAGAATGTTAGCAGGAAAAGCACAGTTAATTGCATCAAACATAAAAGATGGCAGTTTAATTTGCTATGATCGCGGAGCTAATATATCTTTGTGGGAGACATCAGCAAGTATCTTGCCAGAGTCATTTAAAGAAGATTTTAAAAAGCGATTAAGACAACATTGCACAGAAAACTGCTGCCTCTGGATTAGTAGTACTGACATAAACAGGCTCAACTATCCGTCAAAAACATATAAGGCCCAACCCTGTTCCTAATTAAGTGAATGAAAGCAGGGTCTAAAGGACAGAAACTAGACACATTATAGTGCCCTTTCATTAGACAACTTTAGTGATACATGGTGTAGCAAGGTTATGTCATATTCTCACTTACAACTCCATCAAAGTCTATTACATGCTCCCTTTTTTGGCAGGGAGCTCACTTTAACATGGACATATTTGGTTCTCCTTAACAGCTGTAAAAGAAGAAAGTATTATATATGTTCTAGAAGTCAGAAACTAGCTATAACTGGATATAACAACCATCAATTAAGAGAGGGGGAAATGTTTTTACATCTTTTTTGTTTTTGTTGGCTATCTATATTTTCAGGGTTTGGTGCTGTCTACAGCACAAAACTGATATTGAATATTCAAACTATACTATAAATATTCTGTGTATAAATTTAATAATAATCAATGCAGTTTAATTTTGTTTTTATACTTTAAACATAATAAATTGGCAGCTAATGCTTAATTATATTTATGTGGAGATATTGGCAGTATGCGTGAGTACCGAGTGTTGTCCTGGAGTCAAATGATTATATACATTGTTAAAAAAAATATTAAGCCAATCAAAGAGAAAAGAAAGGAAAAAGAGACAGGGGAAAGTGCAGTAATAAGAGAGTCATTTTGCAGTAACAAATGCCTTAAAGCTTTCTTCTTTTTTTTTTCTCTTTTTGCACACTGCAGAAAACTACTTTTAGTCATTCTATTTGGGAGGTTGAGGCTAAAGGCATAAAAGCATCTCGTCTCCACCTCTTCAATAATGAACATATTTTCTGCTCCATTACCCTCCATTAACTAGCTACCATTAGTAGCATTATATAATACCTCTGTCATTCACTGAGGCTGATATGAATATAAATTGGAGTATTTTGTGTGAAATACTCTCTGGCTTAAAAGAAAAATATAGGTCACTTCACCTTCAACATGGCAGGGGTCTTCACCTGCCAGTGAAGCAGGAGTCCTGAGCTGTGTCCCCATTCTACATGTCTCCCATGTGTAGTAGAAAGCTGACAACCTTTAGTGTAGAAACAAGATTTCTTTTTGCATACTGAAAAGGAGGACTTGTGGCACCTTAGAAACTAACCAATTTATTTGAGCATGAGCTTTCGTGAGCTATAGCTCACTTCATCGGATGCATTCAGTGGAAAATACAGTGAGGAGATTTATATACACAGAGAACATGAAACAATGGTGATACCATACACACTGTAATGATAGTGATCACTTAAGGTGAGCTATTACCAGCAGAAGAGCGGGTGGCGGGGGGGAAGCTTTTGTAGTAATAATCAAGGAGGGCCATTTCCAGCAGTTGACAAGAACGTCTGAGGAACAGTTGTGGGGGGGAATAAACAAGGAGAAAATAGTTTTACTTTGTGTAATGACCCATCCACTCCCAGTCTTTATTCAAGCCTAAGTTAACTGTATCCAGTTTGCAAATTAATTCCAATTCAGCCGTTTCTCGTTGGAGTCTGTTTCTGAAGTTTTTTTGAGAAGAATTGCAACTTTTAGGTCTGGAATCGAGTGACCAAAGAGATTGAAGTGTTCTCCAACTGGTTTTTGAATGTTATAATTTTTCACGTCTCATTTGTGTCCATTTATTCTTTTACGTAGAGACTGTCCAGTTTGACCACTCTACATGGCAGAGGGGCATTGCTGGCACATGATAGCATATATCACATTGGTAGATGTGCAGGTGAACAAGCCTCTGATAGTGTGGCTGATGTGATTAGGCCCTATTATGGTGTCTTCTGAATAGATATGTGGACACAGTTGGCAAAGGGCTTTATTGCAAGGATAGGTTCCTGGGTTAGTAGTTCTGTTGTGTGGTGTGTGGTTGCTGGTGAGTATTTGCTTCAGGTTGGGGGGCTATCTGTAAGCAAGGACTGGCCTGTCTCCCAAGATCTGTGAGAGTGATGGGTCATCCTTCAGGATAGGTTGTAGATCCTTGATGATACGTTGGAGAGGTTTTAGTTGGGGGCTGAAGGCTTGGCTGTAGACAACAGATTGTGTGGTGTGGTCTGGATAAAAGCTGGAGGCATGTAGGTAGGAATAGCGGTCAGTAGGTTTCCGGTATAGGGTGGTGTTTATAAAAAGAAAACGAGTACTTGTGGCACCCTAGAGACTAACCAATTTATTTGAGCATAGGCTTTTGTGAGCTACAGCTCACTTCATCGGCTGCATACTGTGGAAAGTATAGAAGATCTTTTTATACACACAAAGCAAGAAAAAATGGGTGTTTACCACTACAAAAGGTTTTCTCTCCCCCCACCCCACTCTCCTGCTGGTAATAGCTTATCTAAAGTGATCATTCTCCTTACAATGTGTATGATAATCAAGTTGGGCCATTTCCAGCACAAATCCAGGTTTAATCCCCCCGCACACACACAAATCCACTCTCCTGTTGGTAATAGCTTATCGAAAGTGATCACTCTCCTTACAGTGTGTATGATAATCAAGGTGATAATCAAATCCTGGATTTGTGCTGGAAATGGCCCAACTTGATTATCATACACATTGTAAGGAGAGTGATCACTTTAGATAAGCTATTACCAAAAAGAGAGTGGGTTTGTGTGTGGTGGGGGAGAAAACCTGGATTTGTGCTGGAAATGGCCCAACTTGATTATCATACACATTGTAAGGTTTCAGAGTAACAGCCGTGTTAGTCTGTATTTGCAAAAAGAAAAGGAGTACTTGTGGCGCCTTAGAGACTAACCAATTTATATTTGAGCATAAGCTTTCGTGAGCTACAGCTCAATTCATTGGATGCATACTTTGGAAAGTGTAGAAGATCTTTTTATACACACAAAACATGAAAAAATACCTCCCCCCACCACACTCTCCTGCTGGTAATAGCTTATCCAAAGTGACCACTCTCCTTACAATGTGTATGATAATCAAGGTGGGCCATTTCCAGCACAAATCCAGGGTTTAACAAGAACGTCTGGGGGGGGGGGGGATAGGAAAAAACAAGGGGAAATAGGTTACCTTGCATAATGACTTAGCCACTCCCAGTCTCTATTCAAGCCTAAGTTAACTGTATCCAATTTGCAAATGAATTCGAATTCAACAGTCTCTCGCTGGAGTCTGGTTTTGAAGTTTTTTTGTTGTAACATCGCAACTTTCATGTCTGCAATCGTGTGACCAGAGAGATTGAAGTGTTCTCCGACTGGTTTATGAATGCTATAATTCTTGACATCTGATTTGTGTCCATTTATTCTTTTACGTAGAGACTGTCTAGTTTGACCAATGTACATGGCAGAGGGGCATTGCTGGCACATGATGGCATATATCACATTGGTGGATGTGCGGCTGACCGAGCCTCTGATAGTGTGGCTGATGTTATTAGGCCCTGTGATGGTGTCCCCTGAATAGATATGAATTTATAGATAGATGAATTGGAATTCATTTGCAAATTGGATACAATTAACTTAGGCTTGAACAGAGACTGGGAGTGGCTAAGTCATTATGCAAGGTAACCTATTTCCCCTTGTTTTTTCCTACTCCCTGCCCCAGACGTTCTTATTAAACCCTGGATTTGTGCTGGAAATGGCCCAACTTGATTATCAAACACATTTGTGTGTATAAAAATATCTTCTACACTTTCCACAGTATGCATCCAATGAAGTGAGCTGTAGCTCATGAACGCTTATGCTCAAATAAATTGGTTAGTCTCTAAGGTGCCACAAGTACTCCTTTTCTTTTTACACATTGTAAGGAGAGTGATCACTTTAGATAAGCTATTACCAGCAGGAGAGTGGGGTGGGGGAGAGAAAACCTTTTGTAGTGGTAAACACCCATTTTTTCATGCTTTGTGTGTATAAAAAGATCTTCTATACTTTCCACAGTATGCATCCGATGAAATGAGCTGTAGCTCATGAAAGCTTATGCTCAAATGAATTGGTTAGTCTCTAAGGTGCCGCAAGTACTCCTTTTCTTTTTGTGAATACAGACTAACACAGCTGTTCTCTGAAAGGTGGTGTTTATGTGACCATCGCTTATTAGCACCATAGTGTCCAGGAAGTGGATCTCTTGTGTGGACTGGTCCAGGCTGAGGTTGATGGTGGAATGGAAATTGTTGAAATCACAGTGGAATTCCTCAAGGGCTTCTTTTCCATGGGTCCAGATGATGAAGATGTCATCCATGTAGCGCAAGTAGAGTAGGGGCATTAGGGGATGAGAGCTGAGGAAGCCTTGTCCTAAGTCAGCCATAAAAATGTTGGCATTCTGTGGGGCCATGCGGGTACCCATAGCAGTGCCGCTGTCTTGAAGGTACACATTGTCCCCAGATGTGAACTAGTTATGGGTGAGGATAAAGTCACAGAGTTCAGCCACCAGGTTTGCCATGACATTATTGGGGATACTGTTCCTGACGGCTTGTAGTCCATCTTTGTGTGGAATGCTGGTATAGAGGGCTTCTACATCCATAGTGGCCAGTATGGTGTTTTCAGGAAGATCACTGGTGGATTGTAGTTTCCTCAGGAAGTCAGTGGTGTCTCGAAGATAGCTGGGAGTGCTGGTAGCGTAGACCCTGAGGAGGGCGTTTACATAGCCAGACAATCCTGCTGTCAGGGTGCCAATGCCTGAGATGATGGGGCGTCCAGGATTTCCAGGTTTATGGATCTTGGGTAGCAGATAGAATACCCCAGGTCGGGGTTCCAGGGGTGTGTCTGTGTGGATTTGTTCTTGAGTTTCTTGAGCAAATGCTGCAGTTTCTTTTGGTAACACTCAGTGGGATCAGAGGGTAATGGCTTGTAGAAAGTGGTGTTGGAGAGCTGCCTAGCAGCCTCTTGTTCATATTCCGACCTATTCATGATGACGACACCACCTCTTTTGTCAGCCTTTTTGATTATGATGTCAGAGTTGTTTCTGAGGCTGTGGATGGCATTGTGTTCTGCACGGCTGAGGTAATGGGGCAAGTGATGCTGCTTTTCCACAATTGCAGCCCGTGCACGTTGGTGGAAGCACTCTGTGTAGAAATCTAGTCTGTTGTTTCAACCTTCAGGAGGAGTCCACCCAGAATCCTTCTTTTTGTAGTCTTGGTAGGAAGGTCTCTGTGGGTTAGTATGTTGTTCAGAGGTGTGTTGGAAATATTGCTTGAGTTGGAGATGTCGAAAATAGGATTCTAGTTCACCACAGAACTGTTCGTGGGGGTGGAGGGGCAGAAAGAGAGGCCCCGAGAAGGACAGATTCTTCTGCTGGGCTAAGAGTATAGTTGGATAGATTAACAATATTGCTGGGTGGGTTAAGGGAACCACTGTTGTGGCCCCTTGTGGCATGTAGTAGTTTAGATAATTTAGTGTCCTTTTTCTTTTGTAGAGAAGCAAACTGTGTGTGTGTAAATGGCTTGTCTAGTTTTTGAAAAGTCCAGCCACAAGGAAGTTTGTGTGGAAAGTTAGTTTTTTATGAGAGTATCCAATTTTGAGAGCTCATTCTTAATCTTTCCCATTACCCTCTGATCCTATACCAGAATCCTACTGACCTACTGACTGCTATGCCTATCTACATGCCTCCAGCTTTCATCCAGACCACACCACATGATCCACTGTCTACAGCCAAGCTGTACGATACAACCACATTTGCTCTAACCTCTCAGACAGAGACAAACACCTACAAGATCTCTATCAAGCATTTTTACAGCTACAGTACGCACCTGCTGAAGTGAAGAAACAGATTGACAGAGCCAGAAGAGTACCCAGAAGTCACCTACTACAGGACAGGCCTAACAAAGAAAATAACAGAACTCCACTAGCCGTCACCTTCAGCCCCCAACTAAAACCCCTCCAACGCATTATTAAGGATCTACAACCTATCCTGAAGGATGACCCATCACTCTCAAAGATCTTGGGAGACAGACCAGTCCTTGCTTACAGACAGCCCCCCAACCTGAAGCAAATACTCACCAGCAACCACACACCACACAACAGAACTACTAACCCAGGAACCTATCCTTGCAATAAAGCCCTTTGCCAACTGTGTCCACATATCTATTCAGGGGACACCATAATAGGGCCTAATCACATCAGCCACTCTATCAGAGGCTGGTTCACCTGCACATCTACCAATGTGATATATGCCATCATGTGTTAGCAATGCCCCTCTGTCACGTACATTGGTCAAACTGGACAGTCTCTACGTAAAAGAATAAATGGACACAAATCGGACGTGAAGAATTATAACGTTCAAAAACCAGTTGGAGAACACTTCAATCTCTTTGGTCACTCAATTAGAGACCTAAAAGTTGCAATTCTTCAACAAAAAAACTTCAGAAACAGACTCCAACGAGAGACTGCTGAATTGGAATTAATTTGAAAACTGGATACAATTAACTTAGGCTTGAATAAGGACTGGGAGTGGATGGGTCATTACACAAAGTAAAACTATTTCCCCTTGTTTATTCCCCCCCACCACCTCCCACTGTTCCTCAGACGTTCTTGTCAACTGCTGGAAATGGCCCACCTTGATTATCACTACAAAAGGTTTCCCCCCCCACCACCCGCTCTTCTGCTGGTAATAGCTCACCTTAAGTGATCACTCTCATTACAGTGTGTATGGTATCACCCATTGTTTCATGTTCTCTATGTATATAAATCTCCCCACTGTATTTTCCACTGAATGCATCCGATGAAGTGAGCTGTAGCTCACGAAAGCTTATGCTCAAATAAATTTGTTAGTCTCTAAGGTGCCACAAGTACTCCTTTTCTTTTTGTGAATACAGACTGAGATGGCTGCTACTCTGAAACCTGTCATTTTTGCATACTATAATACTTTTACCTTTTAAAACATTTTTCTTTCAATTTCTGTGAAATGGAAGGTCATCAAACATTCAGAAAGAGAATACTGTATACATTTTTAAAGAGATTATGAAAGTTTCAATTTATTTCAGTTCATTAGACATTGTTTGTCTGCCTGGAAAGAGTATGTATAGTATAAAAATGCAAAACAGGGAGATCAGTAGAAAATGGGATGTCAGGCTCAGAATGGATTCAGTTCATGCCTTGCCTTCATACTAGTCTGCAAAAGCACCTAGAAACTATCGGTGCTTCATAATGAATAATAAATAATTAGCAATAAATACATTCTGGAAAGCCTTTAGAAGGTTTCTTATTTGTAACTAAAGCTATCCATCCATCCCTGTTATGGTGCCTTGTAATAGACCTGTCTTTGGAAAGAAATCAGAGGTCATGGTCTCCTTCAAGTCAGGCCCAGGGAAGCGCTCCCTAATGTAACTTCAGGTTTCATGGTCTCGCCTGCTTCGCTAGTTCATAGTAAGCTGCTGGATAGGTGCAAGGAGGCAACAGTCAACTGGGAATGCTGTGGACCCAGATTCAAGACCTGTGGGTTTGTGACAAGAACAACCAAGAAAAGGGTGACAGAATACATAAAAAAGAACATGGGAATCAGGATGACACTCGTCTAAATAGTTAAAAGTGTTTGGATCTGTGGAAATGGTGGAGAAGACAGTAGTAAGGAGTTGAGACAGGCAGAAAACACCTAAGGGAAAAGTCTAGAGGTTTTCTCCCTCTCTACCATTTGCTTTGAGACATCCTAATATTTCTTTTGGTTCTATTATGCTCCTTACTGTAGGTGGATCATTGGCACTCTTCAAGGGCTTTTTGAACCCCTCTGTTTCCTTTTTAAAGCTTTTCTGGCATCAGTTTCAGCTGTTCCTCATGAGCCTACTTTATGTCAGAGACAATCCTAGCTTCCAGTTTGCCTTTTCTAGCTCTTTCATTAGGATTTTCCTCACTGTTTAGAAAGAAAAAAAGAGTTTGAAGCATACTGAAAAATGAAAAACCATAGGGTCATAGTTCAGCCATGTGAAAACAGACCAAGCTGAGAGACTGGGCAGATATGGAACATAATCATCCACTGGTGTTATGTCTTTAATCCTTCCCATTTGCTTTATACTGTAGTATATGTTTGGTATTTTTAAGTCCAAAGAAAGCGAGAGATGGATTTTTATCTGAATACATGAATTGGTAGAAACGATCTCTGCACATGTGCAGTGTGCAGGGCTCAACTAGAAGAGCCCAAAAACATCTATGACAGTTACTAGACATGCCCGGTAGCTGTTTCTAAAGATGTATAAGCTTTCATTTATGTCAAACAATCGTGCACATCCCACACGTTTTGAGAGCAGAACCTATCAGAGCTCAGAGGTTAACAAATATAAGAGTTATAGGAGCAACTCATTCAATGGATCCTTGGCTTGTCCCAGTGATGCAGTGATAAAAAAAAGAGTGGGTAAACTAACCTAAACTCCATATTCCCCAAATGAGAAATGGATAATCAGTGTTTACCTGTGTTTACCCTTGACTATACTACTGGTTTGTCCCCTGGTTGGAACAGAAGTAAGGAGTAAGTAGAGTTGGAAGTGCCTCAGCTAAATGGCTTTTTGGTTTAAATCCATCTCCAAACAGGGGTGCAGATAGAACTGACAAGGTCTCCCACAATACTCTGTGAACCAATTCCTAGAGTAGCTACAGCTGGCCTGGTGCTAAGGACCATCAGATATGTCCCCACAAATCCTAGCACCAAACTTGTGTAACTGCAGCACCAGTCGGTATACAGGATGCGGTCATGTGTAGCTCTGCAATGTGGACTCTTTGAGGCAGGCTTTGCTAACATGTTTCCACACGTCCACAAGCCAGTATGTGGTATACACTGCAGCATAGACATACCCAAATACAGCCCTGTGGACTCACCTGCTGATCCACAAAGGACCAAGAGATGTGTCTCTGAGGACTGGGTCCCAATCCCTGTACCACACTGGATACAGGTGAGTGCTATTCCAGCTTTATTTACTGGGAAAGCCCTTAATTAGGGTAACATTTGGTTCACCACACTGTCTTGTACGGACCTACAGAGAGAACTGGGGGAAGGAGGGGAAGCATTTCTCATTCCTAAAGGATACAAAGCTTGCTGAATTCATATATTTAGCTATTTTGTACCAATTATGTAGAGAACTTAGGGAAAAGTTCAGTGAGGCGAAGATTTGAAAATTCTTACATGACTTAGCCGGACTAAGATAGATAAACTGAGAAGATAGTGAGAGCCTTTTAGAAATCTAGGGAATGGATGTTTGACATGCTTATCCCAACACTTGTGCTGCTTTTGATACAGGCTATAGACTTCCTATCTTACCAGCAACTGAGGAGACCAGTCAACTATTAACCCAACGGCTGGAATGGTGCCAATTGTAAGGATCCCCAGACTTTTGTTTTACTGACAAGACTTTGAAGTGTGGAAATGAACTGAGATGCTGCCATTCTTCTCAAGGTCTGAAGAGTCCTGATTACACATGCTACATATCATGGCCACATTATAGCGAGTGAAAAATCATCTCTGAAAGTAAATTAGAGGGGAATGTGTTTATATGCATGTACTAAAGGAGAGACGTGTAAATTATGTGGAAAGCTTACATTTCAAAATATGTAACAGCAACAAAGTGGAAAAGTCTGAATAAGGAACACCAGTAGATTTACTATCTAATAGCTTTTGTTTAAGATGTTATAAGTATTCCAAATACTATTTACAATGTTTTCTGTGAGTATTAAACATTTGTTTACTAATAAATTGTATGGTACTGTCACTTTGAAGCTGACTGGGAACTATTATTAAAGCTACCTGCAAGGTTTATATACAGTAGCCCTGAACTTTAACTCTGAGTAATGATTTCTGAAAGATCCTGAAAAGATAAGACTCTGGCCTATGCTTTAGGGAAGAGTTAAGAGGTGTATGAAAGAGCGTGGAAGTGGTTATATATTCACCAAAACAATATCTACATTCAGATTTCACTTTCTCACTCCTCTATCTTCAGTTTTTTACATTCTCTGGCTTTCCCACCTTTTGCTGTTTTGTTTGTTTGTTTGTTTTCAGCTCAGCTGAGGTCCCTGAGTGTCCATGGCACTCATTTTACAAAATAGAAACTTATAGTAATACCTCATAAATTCATTTTCATAAGTAGTTGTTTGTTTGTTTTATAAATTTTCCTTCCCATTACATCTGCAGGCCCATATACTTGCCAGCTATATGATTTGAATTGTCCCATAACCGTTACCCCCTCATCACCAATGTTAATGCCAAACTATAACAAAAGATATGGAAGACTGTTAAATAGGAAGGCTAGTCAGGTGGGTGACACACAAGACTGGGAGCCAAGAGATCTCTGTTCCATTACCAATTCTGCCATAAACTTTGTGTTTGATCTTGTGTGACCCCTCTTTGTCTCAAGGTACATCTATCCTGCAGTGGGAGGTGGAATTTAGAGCATGGATAGCCATACACATGCTGAGCTTTGATTGAGTTGGTGTGGTAAACCATGGTGTAGCCACAGAGATGTGGGTGGTAACATGATCTAAGCACCCAAGTACTTAGAGTCTTGGACAGGACTGTATTTGGCTGCAGCTACACTGTTATTTTTTAGCATACTAGCCTGATCAAAGCTAGCATGTGTGTGCTTATCCAAGCTGGAAATTACACTTCCCATTGCAGGATAGACATACCCTCGGTCTCCCCATTTTACACATGAGAATCATAATATTGCACCAGGGGAGTGTGAGGCTTAACCAATTCATATCAATATCAATCAATCTTCAGAACTTTATGAGTAGAATTCTGACACAATTCTCACATTGAGTGTTATCTTACTTTATGATTTCCCATTGAAATAGCATTTTTAATTCAGGGTCTACCAAAATACTTTATCTTTTTTCAGAAGAATGAAGATATTCATTGTCACCAGAAAAATGAAGACCTTTCTGCACCAAACTATTGTATAAATATGACCTGTCTCTCCACTTCTGTATATAAGTAGCTAAATCCATCTTCATACTTCAAGTGGTTTACAATCAGTGCACTAATACATGGTCAAGGACAGGTGCAAGCTTCCTGCCTATAAGAGATGAACAACCCTTCCAATTATTGAGATGATCAGTTCTATTATCTTGTGGAGCTGTGGGACTTATTGTACTTCAGAGATGTTGAAAAAAATTGTTAACATCTGAGTGAACTGAACCATTTGTTGGAAACTGCAGAAGACATTATATACACAGAGACCATGAAACAATACTTCCTCCCACCCCACTCTCCTGCTGGTAATAGCTTATCTAATGTGATCACTCTCCTTACAATGTGTATGATAATCAAGTTGGGCCATTTCTAGCACAAATCCAGGTTTTCTCACCCTCCGCCCCCCCCCCCCCCCCCCACACAAACTCACTCTCCTGCTGGAAATAGCACATCCAAAGTGACCACTCTCTTTACAATGTCTATGATAATCAAGGTGGGCCATTTCCAGCACAAATCCAGGTTTTCTCACACACCCCCTCCCCCCACACACACAAACTCACTCTCCTGCTGGTAATAGCTCATCCAAACTGACCACTCTCCTTACAATGTGTATGATAATCAAGGTGGGCCATTTCCAGCATAAATCCAAGTTTAACCAGAACGTCGGTGGGGGGGGGGGGGGAGAGGGTAGGAAAAAACAAGGGGAAATAGGCTACCTTACATAATGACTTAGCCACTTAAGCATTATTAAGAATTTACAACCTATCCTGAAGGATGACCCAACACTCTCATAGATCTTGGGAGACAGGCCAGTCCTTGCTTACAGAAAGCCCCCCAACCTGAAGCAAATACTCACCAGCAACCACATACCACACAACAGAACCACTAACCCAGGAACCTATCCTTGCAACAAAGCCCGTTGCCAGCTGTGCCCACATATCTATTCAGGGGACACCATCACAAGGCCTAATAACATCAGCCACACTATCAGAGGCTCGTTCACCTGCACAGCCACCAATGTGATATGTGCCAGCAATGCCCCTCTGCCATGTACATTGGTCAAACTGGACAGTCTCTACGTAAAAGAATAAATGGACACAAAACAGATGTCAAGAATTATAACATTCATAAACCATTCGGAGAACACTTCAATCTCTTTGGTCACACAATTATAGACATGAAGGTCGCTATCTTAAAACAAAAAAACTTCAAATCCAGACTCCAGCAAGAAACTGTTGAATTGGAATTCATTTGCAAATTGGATACTATTAATTTAGGCTTAAATAGAGACTGGGAGTGGCTAAGTCATTATGCAAGGTAGCCTATTTCCCCTTGTTTTTTCCTACCCTCCTCACCCCGCCCCCCCGACGTTCTGGTTAAACTTGGATTTATGCTGGAAATGGCCCACCTTGATTATCATACACATTGTAAGGAGAGTGGTCAGTTTGGATGAGCTATTACCAGCAGGAGAGTGAGTTTGTGTGTGGGGGGGTGAGAAAACCTGGATTTGTGCTGGAAATGGCCCACCTTGATTATCATGCACATTGTAGGGAGAGTGGTCACTTTGGGTAAGCTATTACCAGCAGGAGAGTGAGTTTGTGTGTGTGTGTGTTTTTGGAGGGGGAGGGTGAGAAAACCTGGATTTGTGCTGGAAATGGCCCACCTTGATTATCATACACATTGTAAGGAGAGTGATCATTTTAGATAAACTATTATCAGCAGGAGAGTGAGGTGGGAGGAGGTATTGTTTCATGGTCTCTGTGTATATAATGTCTTCTGCAGTTTCCACAGTATGCATCCGATGAAGTGAGCTGTAGCTCATGAAAGCTTATGCTCAAATAAATTGGTTAGTCTCTAAGGTGCCACAAGTACTCCTTTTCTTTTTGTGAATACAGACTAACACGACTGTTTCTCTGAAACTTGATGTCTTCATAATTTATACAGATTTGGAGAAATCACCAATATTTTGACAAGTTTTGTTACTAATAAAATATTCACAAAGTACATCTGTCGCTACTGGCCAAAGCAGTGGATCAGATCATAGAATCATAGAATCATAGAATATCAGGGTTGGAAGGGACCCCAGAAGGTCATCTAGTCCAACCCCCCTGCTCAAAGCAGGACCAATTCCCAGTTAAATCATCCCAGCCAGGGCTTTGTCAAGCCTGACCTTAAAAACCTCTAAGGAAGGAGATTCTATCACCTCCCTAGGTAACTCATTCCAGTGTTTCACCACCCTCTTAGTGAAAAAGTTTTTCCTAATATCCAATCTAAACCTCCCCCACTGCAACTTGAGACCATTACTCCTCGTTCTGTCATCTGCTACCATTGAGAACAGTCTAGAGCCATCCTCTTTGGAACCCCCTTTCAGGTAGTTGAAAGCAGCTATCAAATCCCACCTCATTCTTCTCTTCTGCAGGCTAAACAATCCCAGCTCCCTCAGCCTCTCCTCAGAAGTCATGTGTTCCAGTCCCCTAATCATTTTTGTTGCCCTTCGCTGGACTCTCTCCAATTTATCGACATCCTTCTTGAAGTGTGGGGCCCAAAACTGGACACAGTACTCCAGATGAGGCCTCACCAATGTCGAATAGAGGGGAACGATCACGTCCCTCGATCTGCTCGCTATGCCCCTACTTATACATCCCAAAATGCCATTGGCCTTCTTGGCAACAAGGGCACACTGCTGACTCATATCCAGCTTCTCGTCCACTGTCACCCCTAGGTCCTTTTCCAGCAGCTAGAACTGCTGCCTAGCCATTCGGTCCCTAGTCTGTAGCTGTGTATTGGGTTCTTCCGTCCTAAGTGTAGGACCCTGCACTTATCCTTATTGAACCTCATCAGATTCCTTTTGGCCCAATCTTCCAATTGGTCTAGGTCCTTCTGTATCCTATCCCTCCCCTCCAGCGTATCTACCACTCCTCCCAGTTTAGTATCAAACAAATTAGATGGATGTATTCCTGCAACACTGCTAGCTGCTTCTTATTCTTTTTATCAAAACCCCATCCCATGGTAAATGTAATGACAACAATTTCTATTCCATGGACAAAGGTGGCTGTGATGCAATGACTGCGGTACCTGTGCACTGATAACTATTGTCCTCCATGGCTTTAGACAGCAAGACAACTGTTGTGTGAGTAAATCATCATCTTGCTGACACCTGCCTTTGTGCTGTATTGACCATCTGTAGTAATTGGTGATACATGTGGCTTCAAAAATCCCACAGGAGTACATTTCCTCTCCATTTCTTCCTTCTTGATCTCCTGACTCCTAATTGATTGTAATCTGGGTGAACTATTCACAACAAACAGTTTATTTAATAAACAACTTTTTTCTGTTAATGAAATATCCACAAAAAGTTATTTTCCCCAAATTTGAAATTATTTGAAAAAGGAAAAGAAATCAAACTATTTGCAACAATTTTTCTTCAGGTGTTGGCTATTTGCAATGTGTGAGTGATCATTCAATAATATCGTATTAGCTCTTCTTTCTGATTGGATGACATTCAAATCCACAAAGAGTTGTTAGGATTTCCAGTGTACACTTCCAGCTGTATTGTACTCCAAAGCAAAATAAAAGATCCGGTTTAGCATTAGCTAGCCCAGCAGAATAATATAATGTTATTGTATTGGTTTTTTCACACTAAATGCAGCAATTGAATTATAATGAACTGAAGTGCATCCATACAACATTGTTATGCCAGATGAAAGGATGTTCCTTGTTAATCATTTCAGTCACATAGCTTTGAATTTGATCAAATTAACCACTCAGCAATCTGGGCATATATTCCATGGCACAATGGTCTGCTGTTCAGCTGTAAACTCTGCGTTTTGTCTTGCAGTACACTGAGAGATGTGTACCAGAAACTACGGGAATTCTGAGACCAGGGGTCAAACTGACAAACTCATTGCCCATCATTGCTCTTCTGGTATCCAGTAACTTTGCCAGGCAATTTTCAACTGCTGCCGGGAAGCATGGAGGCCACCTTAGTGTTGTGATGATGACAATCATGAATATGAACATTAATATAAAGAGAGCCACAGAAGGAGGAGCAGAAGGATGATATGGGGCAGTACCTCTGCACCGTGTTTATCTGGAACAGGTTTACGTGGTACAGACTCTGGGCTCAGTCGGCTAGTACTGACTGATGGGAAAGGGTAGTGAGGCAAAACCGTGATGATCAGCAGAGGCAGCAGAGCTTCAGGCAAAGGCCAATTTCCTAGAAATCTGAGCAGAGCTCACTCCACAGCTGAAGCTAGCACAACATGGACATGAGAGTTCCCCTGACTGGAGAAAAGCATGAGGCCATCACCATCTGGAAGCTTTCCACCACCAGTTGCTATCAGGCACTAGCTAACCAGTTTGGTGTTGTAGATCATCCACTGGGGCTGTTGTCAAGGAGGCCTGCGATGCTTTGAGGAGAATGCTTCTACACCATGTCATAGAAATTGTCAGTGCACTTCAGGTGATTGACAACTTTCCATAGATAGGGTTCCTGAACTGAAGAACACGTGCATATTCTTCACCCCCACAGCAGGCCAAAGATTTTATCCACAGAAACAGGTACTTCTCCATAGCACAACAAGGCCTGGTTGAAAGATTTACCGATATTAATATGAGGTAGTCTGGAAAGGTTCAGGATGCCAGGATCTTTGCTGGAATGAGAAGGGGACATTTGTTCCACAGATTACTCTGTACATTAGTGGAGTTATGATTCCTCCTGGCATTCTGGGAGACCTAGATTACCTTCTTCTTCGCTGCCTTAGGAAGCCTTTCGCTGGCCACTTGGAAAAGAGAAAGGAGGCTAATTGCAGAATATAAGTGGAGTGCATTTGGAGGAGTGAAGGGAAGGTGGCAGTGGTTCACAATGAGGCGGGATGTTTCTCATTTTGTGCCACATGTGGTAAGTGCCTGCTCTGTTTTGCACAATATCTGTGAGAGCAAGGGAGGGAGCCTGGAGGATAGGTGGGAGCAGGAGCTGGAGAGACTTTCTGAATATTATGAACATCTGGAGAGGGGAACATTGAAAAAATGCTCAGACTGGTCAGAGAAACAGGGTTAGGTATGCATTGTACCCCTACTTTGATGCCAGGGAGTAGTTGTGAGTGATGAATATATTGTACAGGGGGATGTCATATAATGTATCAGCTGAACTGTAGCTTACTGAATTTTTTTTGTCCACTTGTCCCTAAAATTCAGTTATTGAGTTAACAAGCAAGATAGGGAACACAGTACTTCAGGAATAAAAACAATTAACTAATAATGTGATGCAAATTTAAGGCCAATGGAACTGAGGCATGACCAAATTAGGAAGCCCTGTAGGTGATGAACTCTAAAGGATTCTCCTTCATCTCTTGGGGGGTTGATTTTTTGTGGCAAGGTCCTGTAAGTGTTTGGAATGGTAATCCCACTATGGTGTGTTCTTTATAGTTTGCAGAGTTTTGAAGGGTGGGATGCAGCGCTGGACCTTTGTAACAAAAGTTGCTCCATAACGGATGTTTGTCTCTGCACTGTCTGCATCATGTCTCTTTCCTGGTGCTTTCAATCCTTTGAGAATACCCCAGGAAACTATCCCTCCACAATTCTGCCTTTGCGGCCCTCTGTTCATTTGTTCCTGAAACAGATCCTCTCATTTCATCCCCCAACATACACACACACACTGGAGATTTGTCAGCCTCTCTGTGGGTGATAACCATTGATGTCATGCAGGCCATGGAATTTCAAGTGCTGAGGGAAATCAGAAAAAACTCAAGTAGTTGTTGACCCAATCCTAGTCTCCAAGCTGACACTGATAAAATGTCTGTTTTCCCACAAATGTGAGACACCATTCTCATCTTCTAAATTAATTACCTCTCATCTAGGACCCCTGTCACTATGGCTGTGTGGTTGGGGAGAAGGGGATGATGTTCAGAGTGCAATCCAGATCAGTGAGGGTTCATATCATCCCTTGTCCTGAAACCCTGGGTGTCACATTTTGCTGCTGTAACTCCCAACCTGGGATTCTCACAATCAGCCTGCAAGCAAACAGGTCACAGCCTAAGTGTCTGTGTGCTAGAAAGCCCTGGTTTAGCATCTCTGACTCCAGCAGCCTGTCTACAACCCGACAACAGCCTCTGGCTTCCACCAGCCTTGCTAACAACCAACATGGTGTCCCCAACACACTTCCAGTTCCAATTTTTCCCCAAACTGTATGTTCTGTAATGTCCAGCCTGTTTATGGAGAGTTTAGAGAAATAATGTTTCTTTGTCCCGCTAAAGACTCAAAAGCACATCACATCTTATTAAATCAACTGGAGTAAATAAACCCTTCCATTTACATGCATCACTGAATTGGTTTATATTAAAAAAAAATAAACTACAGGACAATGGTTAAGTGATGTCAGGTAAAAGGAGTAAAGTTAGAAAAGATTACAAGTAAAATAAAAGTGAAACCACACATCTAAAAGTTTGAAGCTTAATTACTAAGGTATAATCTTTGCCTAAGTGGGACTCTCACTTCTATTCAGTTCCCAGATACTCCCCCACCCACTTTTGATTGAAGGACCCATCTTTCTCAGCTTGCAACAACTCTGTTCCCTTGTGTCTGTTTAGTCATGGAATCCAAAGATGACTTCTCACCTGGCTTATATATCTTCCAACGTTCAAGAAGCAGGATGACCTCATGCTATTCTTCCTTTCCTGTGGGTTCCCCATCCCTCTGTATGTAAATGGAGCTTCCATTATTTTGAGTCCACCATGCTTAATTTACATAGAAGACAGCAAGATAGCTACCTTCTCTCCTGTCTGGGAGGGAATACAGTAACTCCTCACTTAACATCATCCTGGTTAAAGTTGTTTCGTTGTTACATCACTGATCAATTAGGGAACATGCTTATTTAAAGTCGCGCAATGCTCCCCTATAACATTGTTTGGCAGCTGCCTGCTTTGTCCACTGCTTGCAGTAAGAGCAGCCCGTTGCAGCTAGCTGGTGTGGGCTTGGAACGAGGGTGGACCGGCAGCCTCCCTATCAGCTCCCTGCTCCCCTAAGTTCCCGGTGCGCCAGTCACCCAGCAGGCTATCAGTTGCCTGCAGTTCAGCTGTCCCTCCCCCACTGCCATGTGCTGCTCCTGCCCTCTGCCTTGGAGCTGCTCCCTAGAGCCTCCTGTTTGCTGTGCAGGTAGTGGAGGGAAGAGGGATGCTGATGTCAAGGTGTCCCCCACCCTCCACTCCCCCATCTACACAGAGCAGTGGGGGACATGACAGGGCTCAGGACAGCGGGAGCTTGCTGGCAGCAGCTGCTGTCTCAACTTGCTGATCCACTTAAAAAGGCAGAGAACTTAGAGTGGAGTCAGCGTACTTAAAGAGGCAATGTGCATCTCTCTCTCTCTCACACACACATGGTGTGTGTCTCTGTCTCACGTACACATGCACCGTCCCCCCCCCCCAGCGCTTTGGAAAGTGGAGAGATGGTGCACTCCATTGGGATAGCGTGGGTTCATCATCACAGTCAGTTTCCACAGAGAATGTTTACAGCCACTGCCATGCGTCTATTGTGCCTCCTCCCTCCATTTGTGCTGCCTTATAGAATGTGAGGCTACATTAACAACAATATGTTAACCCTTGAGGGCTCAGCCAAGTGCTAGTTCATCATTGAGCAGCAAGGCATTCCCTGGGAAATATCCCACCTCTGACTCCACTACTTCAACCAAGCTTCACAATCATCATTGCTGTGTACAGTATTGTTTGTTTAAAATGTATACTCTGTGTGTGTGTGTGTGTGTGTGTGTATTGTTTGTTTAAAATGTATACTGTGTGTGTGTAATGTCTTTTGTCTAGCAAAAAAAAATTGCCCTGGAACCTAACCCCCCCTATTTGCTTAACATCGTTTTGTGTAAAGTAGCATTTTTCAGGAACATAACTACAATGTTAAGTGAGGAGTTACTGTATGTTTCTCCCTGTTTGGGCACAGACTTTAAGATGTAGTATAATTAAGTATCCATATTTCCTCATATAGTGTTTATGCATACATTTCACAGTGATATTAATCACTAATGTGTCATTTGCTTTCACAACATACCTCATTCTGTACACTTTTATAATACAGTAATATAGTAGACAGACATTTGATTTATTTGCTTATTACTTGAGATTCAGCTGCAAACCCTCCCCCCCCCCAACATCTTATAGACCAGTGAGCCTTTAAAATTGATTATTCTGAAGGTTACTGCTAAAAATATGAGTGGCCCCGAGCATGACTTGGGCTGTTTTTCTTATACAAATCTCAATTTAGCTCAAACCTGAATGCTTTAATGAAAGTGTGAGCCAAAGTATTTTGCTATTGCTTTTTCTCTTTCTGTATCTGCTACTACAATAAACATGCCTGTCCAGCAATGTTTGGCTTTTTATCCTCTGTGGTGTTGACATCTTGATTGGGGAGAATTCTGGGGGATGGGGAGGAGTATGGTGGGTGGATAGGCATGTAGAGAGGGAGAGGGAGCAGAAACCAGGTTGAGAAGGGGGTATAGAGGAGGAAAGCATGACCAATGAGTGTAGAATTTGATACTGTGGGGAAACAAAATTTGCTGTATTGATTTAAATGTCTGGAGCAGACTGACATGTTGAGAATGTTTGGGAGGAGGAGGTTAAATGATAAGCAGGTGGAGAGAGGTTCCAAACTCTGCCCAATATGGTGATGAACCACTGGGTGATGAACAGTATGCAAAGAAAAAGGTTGGTTAAATCCCCCTATGTAGTTATATTGTAATACAGTTAATAATACTTACTGGTAGAGCTCCCTTTCATTTCATTTTCAGACTGGCTTCTGGTAAAGCTGTCCTTCAAAATTAGGCTTTCCATAGGCTGTGTAATCTCCAAATCTGCTCTGTTATATGGCTTTTGGCTGCCCAGATAAATCACCTCCTGGTAAGACCTTCATGGCACTCGAAGGTGAGCAAACTCAAGTTAATCTGATTTAACATGTCTGTATAGACAAGCTTTAAATATTTATTGAACTTGCTCATTTCCTTCCTGCTTCCTATACTCTTGTAATCCTCCATAACCCTTTCATGATTTTGTTAACATTCTCTTCACAATTGTAGAACTCGAATCTAAATAATTACTTCCAAAGCTAACTGAGGGTGTCCTCACTGTTCTCAAATACAGAACACGAAACAAAAATTGTGCTGCATTTAGAGGCTTTCAAAAGTAAACAGAGATAGGGCCCAATATTTCAGAAGCATTTATTGGCTTGCTTGGCAAAAATGACAGATTCCAAAAGATAGTGCCTGCAAGGCGCCCTGAGATAATGGACATAGCATAATAGAGCCTTTCAGTGACTGCAATGTGTACCGCTTGAAGAAGCTTCATAAGTACATTGAAGTGCTCCTTCACCGATGCTTCATTAAAATAACTCTTCATGGCACATTCAGTCACAGTCAATCAGAAGTTGGTCACCATTGCAAAAATACTTCTTTAACTATCTCTGAACTGCACAGCATAAAAAAAGAATTAGGTCTAGTTGTTAATCAGCTGATTCTGGATGTCACAAGCAAGGGAAATTGCATTTGGCACATGCTTACTTACCTGCTTAGAAATAAGCAGGCTGTGACACTGAGGATATTCTCACATTAACTGGAGTCTAGTAAACAACATGCTCAGTAACTACCATGCTTCCTCCCACCACCCCTCCCCAAAGGCCTAGATATGGTGGTGCTCAGCATTATTATACCTACCTTTTAGGAGCCTAGAATGTCACTGGGATTCATAAAGCCTGTGTTAGGCATCTGGGCTTCCCTATACAATGAATAGGCATCTTAGAATGGGACTCACAAGAGCCAGTCTGCTGGCTGCTCCTCACTAAGCTAGCCAGTGGACGATGCCAAGATGAGGGGGTGTAACTTAATCTCAATCCCTCTCTTGGAGATAGATGTCTAAGTCTGGGCTGCAGGGAAGCAACTTCCTTTGCTCCAAACCCTCTCTTGGTGTTTGCTGCCTATGCCACATTTGCAAGAAGCTGGGTGTGAGGATGATCTCCCTTATAACTTTCAGCCCCATCATTAGCATATTCGCCTGATTCATATCTCACTCCTCCGGAGTGATTGAAGGGATTTGAACAGGGCGCTATTGTCTCTCAGATGAGTGTCCTAATGACTGAGCTATGGAACATTATCATGTGGGGTTCTCTCAAGCTCTCCTGTTGAAGCTGTTTCATTGTGGATGAATAATTTTTAAAAATGGAGCAGGAAGACTGGAACCTGGGTCTCCCACATCCCGGTTAGTACTCTAACCACTGAAATAAAAGCTATCTTTCCCCCTGACCCAGGCCATTTGGTCTAAACTCATCTATAAAGGCTCACTCCGGTAGGCAAGCTCTGAGCATTCATGTTGGATCAGTCCCCACAGGCAAGTTAGGTGGAGGAACACTTGTCTTTTCCTGTTTGTGAATTGCTTTGGGGCCTCAGCACCCAGATACCTGGTGTGGGAGTGATGTGTGCATGAGCAGAGGAGAAACATAGGTGCCTAAGGAACTTTTACTACAAGAATATAGGCATCAAGAGATTTTAGGCTTCAGAGGCAGCTGAAGTGCGGGGTTTCGTGGATTTAAGCACCTAAGGTGGCAGATAGCTTCCTAAATCCTTATTTGAATCTAGCCCTAAGCGTCTTGTCCTGCTGTCTGCACATGTGAAAAGACAGAGGCTCCAACACATGTCTATGTCTCCACCCCACTACTTCGCTCCCCTCTTAACTTAAAACAAGAAAAAAAAAATCAACGGCTGCAGTAGAAGCACCTGGGTTACACAAACATATGACACCCGGGTGGGAAAAAAACCCTTTCTTTCCACAGTTAAACCCAATTTTCCTTTTCTTTGCATCATTCTTCATAAACACTGTAGTTACAATTTCAGAGTTAGTACTCTGGAAAGATATTATGTAATTACTTTTCACGCAGTTTCAACCAATACCTATTAAAAAAATGACAAAGCAATGTAGAGATACAGTTCTGTAGCTAATGATTGAGAGGGTAGAATGCTGCTATTTACATATAAATCCCCGGTTGCTAACACATCAATTCCTTTAACTTTGGTGATAGGAAAAGCTTTCCTTGAATTGTTATAATTGATTAAGCAACACTGACACTGATTTTCCAATGCATAAAGAACCATAGAAAATCAGGGCTGGAATGGACCTCAGGAGGTCATCTACTCCAAATGCCTGCTCAAAGCAGGACCAATCCCCAATTTTTGCCCCAGATCCCTAAATGGCCCCCTCAAGGATTGAACTCACAACCCTGGGTTTAGCAAGCCAATGCTCAAACCACTGAGCTATCCCTCATTTAATTCTTTCAAGTTCATTTAATTGTTATGTGAACATTGAAACTCATATAATGAAATTAAAGGGAGCAACACTTAATGAGAAAAAGTAGATGCACTAGCCCAGTAAAGGTTTGCGGATCAGATCTAGGATTAAGCTATATTGGATACTGTATGAAAACCAATCTAACCATGCAGTATTAAATTAAACCATGTTTTGAAATAGTTTACCTTTGTGTATGGGTAGAGAGGGCTCTGGAAGGCAGAAGAATTCTCTTTCTTCAGAAACAAGTTCAGTATTTGGAATATAGCATAATACCGAGCTGAAAGTCTGTGAGCACCGTTGAAAACCTCCTGACACTTTCCCACTGGTGATAAATCCTGTTTTATAAGCTCAAGTAGGAAAGGTCTGATGACTGAGTAATCTTTAAACAGCTTGTTCTCATCCATTGTTTCCTTCAGGGAAAGATCTTCTATAACAGTCAAAAGATCATTGCCAGCCAATGGTTCATTTAAAGAGAAATGAGACAGTTGTTTTTTAGATAGCTGCCTTCAGGGAAGTCAGACTTGCATACAGTTTGAAGTGCTTCATTTCTGTTTAGGGGAAAAGGAAAAAAAAATATGTCTCCAGCTGTCACAGTGAGAGGATGAAATCCTGAAGTTTGCAAAAGGCCTGATCCTGAAAGGTTTCAGAGTAGCAGTTGTGTAAGTCTGTATCCACAAAAAGAACAGGAGTACTTGTGGCACCTTAAAGACTTCATCGGATGCATGCCGTGGAAAGTTTAGAAGATCTTATTATATACACACAAAGCATGAAAAAATACTTCCTCCCACCCCACTCTCCTGCTGGTAATAGCTTATCTAAAGTGATCACTCTCCTTACAATGTGTATGATAATCAAGTTGGGCCATTTCCAGCACAAATCCAGGTTTTCTCACCCCCTTCCCCCCACACACACAAACTCACTCTCCTGCTGGTAATAGCTTATCCAAAGTGATCACTCTCCTTACATTGTGTATGATAATCAAGGTGGGCCATTTCCAGCACAAATCCAGGGTTTAACAAGAACGTCTGGGGGGGGCGGAGGTAGGCAAAAGCAAGGGGAAATAGGCTAACTTGCATAATGACTAAGCCACTCCCAGTCTCTATTCAAGCCTAAATTAACTGTATCCAATTTGCAAATGAATTCCAATTCAGCAGTTTCTCCCTGGAGTCTGGATTTTAAGGTTTTTTTGTTGTAAAATAGCGACTTTCATGTCTGTAATCACGTGACCAGAGAAATTGAAGTGTTCTCCGACTGGTTTATGAATGTTATAATTCTTGACATCTGATTTGTGTCCATTTACTCTTTTACGTAGAAACTGTCCAGTTTGACCAATGTACATGGCAGAGAGGCATTGCTGGCACATGATGGCATATATCACATTGGTGGCTGTGCAGGTGAATGAGCCTCTGATAGTGTGGCTGATGTTATTAGGCCCTGTGATGGTGTCCCCTGAATAGATATGTGGGCACAGTTGGAAACGGGCTTTGTTGCATGGATAGGTTCCTGGGTTAGTGGTTCTGTTGTGTGGTATGTGGTTGCTGGTGAGTATTTGCTTCAGGTTGGGGGGCTTTCTGTAAGCAAGGACTGGCCTGTCTCCCAAGATCTGTGAGAGTGTTGGGGCATCCTTCAGGATAGGTTGTAGATCCTTAATAATGCGTTGGAGGGGTTTTAGTTTGGGGCTGAATGTGACGGCTAGTGTCATTCTTTTATTTCAACTCCGACATCATAATCAAAAAGGCTGACAAAGGAGGTGCTGTTGTCATCATGAATAGGTCGGAATATGAACAAAAGGCTGCTCAGCAGCCTCTACTTGCACTATATTGATGACATCTTCATCATCTGGACCCATGGAAAAGAAGCCCTTGAGGAATTCCACCATGATTTCAACAATTTCTATCCCACCATCAACCTCAGCCTGATCCAGTCCACACAAGAGATCCACTTCCTGGACACTACAGTGCTAATAAACGATGGTCACATAAACACCACCCTATACTGGAAACCTACTGACCGCTATTCCTACCTACATGCCTCCAGCTTTCATCCTGACCAAACCACACGATCCATCATCTATAGCCAAGCTCTGCGATACAACCGCATTTGCTCCAACCCCTCAGACAGAGACAGACACCTACAAGATCTCTATCAAGCATTCTTACAACTACAATACCCACCTGCGGAAGTGAAGAAACAGATTGATAGAGCCAGAAGAGTTCCCAGAAGTCACCTACTACAGGACAGGCCTAACAAAGAAAATAACAGAACACCGTCACCTTCAGCCCCCAACTAAAACCCCTCCAATGCATTATTAAGGATCTACAACCCCAGATGTTCTTGTTAAACCCTGGATTTGTGCTGGAAATGGCCCACCTTGATTATCATACACAATATAAGGAGAGTGGTCACTTTGGATAAGCTATTACCAGCAGGAGAGTGGGGTGGGAGGAAGTATTTTTTCATGCTTTGTGTGTATATAATAAGATCTTCCAAACTTTCCACAGTATGCATCCTATGAAGTGAGCTGTAGCTCACGAAAGCTTATGCTCAAATAAATTGGTTAGTCTCTAAGGTGCCACAAGTACTCCTTTTCTTTTTGCGAATACAGACTAACACGGCTGTTACTCTGATAGCTGCAATAGTTCTCCTCAAGCTAGCACAAGTATACGTAGCATTGTAGCCGTGGTAACATGGGTAGCAGCAACAAAGGCACAGCTGAGAAGTGCTAAGTGCATAAACACCAATTTCAGGCAGGTTTGTACTCGGCATGTCTCAGCCATGCCTCCACTGCCGCTATCCATGCTACCCTGCTGTTTATACCTGTGACAGCTTGATGAGGGCAAGGAAACATGTAGATGAGCAAGGGAATGGCACTCCTAACTGATAGCATAGACATAGCGTAAGACTTACAGGATCAGCCAAGTCAGTTTCTATTCAGTTCTTACTCAGGTAAAACTCTCCTTGACTTCAGTGCAGATCAGTAATGATTCTGAGATTTGGGCCACTGTTTTCAAGAATTTCTGAGAATCCTAAGCATGCAGACCAACCCCGCAAAGCATCTTGAAGTGCATTCTACTACATGATAAATCTGTGCCAGACTGTCACCACTTTGCTCACAACGGCGAACACTTTTTTTTCATACAAATAGTCCCATTGAAGCACTACTTATTCTATGATAATTATTTGGATTTTCCCCCTTTCAAACCAGAGTACAAGTTATATGTCATTTAATTTTGGATCAACAAAGTAATCTGCAGGAGCATGATATAATTAGTATGTTCAGTAAGTGAAACATCCAGAGCACACACACACACTAGGAGCTAGGTGAAACCTCATTGAAGCTGAATGGGAGCATAAGATGAGCCCTTCATTAAGGATAAATTTAAAAAGCAATTTTGCTTCTTTATGAAGTAGATAACTGAAACAATAAGAGCCACCATCCAAAACACATGCCATTTGTAAGGATGGTTATGAATCTTAGGAATCTTAGCAGTGTGAACAGAAGGCTTTGACTGGAGATTGAATGAAAGCACACACTGCTGGGTATTGTTTGAGGGAGCTATGTGTGTGTAAAACATAAGCAACAGAAATGCTACAGAAGCATACAGAGAAGGTAACCAGGAAGTCCCAGAGACAGCACTTGTCATTTGACTGAGAAAAAGCTGAGAGAGCGTGATCTAGGCAGAGTGCTGGCTGGCTAGAGAACTTTTGGAACTGTGCACAAAGAAAATGTCTCCTGCTGTTTGATTGTACTGTGTTGAGGGAAATAGAACATTGTACAATCTTTGTATATAAACAAGATTGTATCAAAGAAATACCTGACTCCACCATTCATTTCTCCTCCTAATGGAAACAAAGTACATATCCCTGAATATTTGCTCGAGTCAAAAGGGGTAACATTATCACTATATTTATCTCTATATATGATCTTTAAAAGCAAAATACATCACCAAAATGCCCCAAAAAAGAGCTCTGGTTTCTGCTGTAATTTCTTCAGGTGACGTTCCCTTGTATTTCCTCAGAACTTGCTGACTTTAGCTTTACTGTAACATGGAAAACAACTAAATCTGGAGGTAGAGCAGAAGACTGGGAATCAAGGACACTTAGGATTGACTATATCCCTAGCTTATTTTCTGGTACTGGGCAAACTTCTAAGACCTACATTTTCAAATTTGGGTTAGGCAGAAAAATCCATATTTTGGCACTGAACTAATTTTTCTGATTTTCAGATGTGCTGAGGAGCAAAACAGAAAGTCAACAGGATCTCCTATTGAAAAAAAAATCAAAATTAGGTCATTTTAATGTAGGTCCCTACAGATTTAGTTACTTATCTTTTGGCACCAAAGTTTGAAAATTTTGACATTAACTTATTTGGTTGTATCGGGAAAAAAAAGTGTCTTCTTATGTAGCTTTAAATAAAACACGACTAACGAGGTGAAATCTGAGTGAAGAAAAGGCTGTTTCTAGTTTTCACACCTTAGCAGTTTCAAGGTAAAGGCTATAGTGGAACTTAGTGTTTCACTTGGCCTATTAACTAGATTTAAAAGTACAGCTGCCTTTTCGTCACAAGTATTTTAACCTCATGCTATTACCACGTGTTAGCTAACTAGAGGTAAAACATATACCTTTTCTTCTGATGAGGATAAGGCCATAGGGCTAGATTTTCAAAGGTATTTAGACATCTCAAGATGCAAATATATGCTTAGTGTGGATTTTCAAAGCATGAAAGTGCCAAAATTCCAATCAATGGGAGTTATGCACCTAGGCACTTTTGAAAATCCAACTAAGTGCCTATCAGCATATTGAGGCACCTAAATATCTTTGACAAATGTGTACTTTAATGTCTCAGCTAACCTATCTGTAAAACAGACATAACAATACCCAGCTTTGCAAACGTCTTTGAAGCCTCTAGTTGAAAGGTGCTGCATAAATACAAACTTTCTTATATATTCTTTCAAAAGATATCAATTTTCCTTGTATGGCATAATGCAGCTTACATGTACACCTTAACTGAACAGGAGCCTAGATTATTTGTAACTGATTGCTTTCTTTGTGCATATGCACATTCCTTCCTTTCTCTTCTGATTGCATCCCTTTGTCTTTGTTTCAGTTAGTAAGCAGGAAATGCCTTTAGTTTTGCATTTTACAGAATAGTGCTTTACATCCATATTCTGCCTGCTTTTGTTGTAAATCCAACATAGTCAATTGATGTCATGAGTAGGCTGTTGTAGAATATGTTATAGTCTTGCCATATGTTTCAAAAGCTGTGGCCAAAATTAGCCCCACACATTGTGATTTTTGGATAAAATCAATCTTGTCCAACTCAATAGCCAGTGTTTTGTTCTTTTCCAAAATTAATGCTTCTTATCATAAATTAATCAAGCTTTTTCACTGTCATCTGCCTGCGCTCTTCCTATCTTTGAAAAATATTTGATTTATGTCCTGGAGTTTTCTGATAAGTGTTTACTCTGGACAACAGTAAATGTTCATGGATGAGGTTCCATTCTGTTTGTGTTCCTGGCCAGCATAGTCTTTCCTTCTCTGATCATGGTGCTGCTTTCTCCATGTATAACACTGACAGACCCTGGTCATCGTGGGTGGGATCGAAACTCGGGCCTCTGGAGCTTAGTGCATGAGCCTCTACCTCATGAGCTAAAAGTAAACTGGCTGTTAGCTAAGGTTGTAGAGCGGACTTTTCTCTCTCTCTCTCTCTCTCTCTCTCTCCCTCATATATATCTCACTGCCACTAGATGGGACAGAACACCACACCCAGGACATGCGTGGCTTATGCATATATACACAAGTGCACTCACACTCAAAGGCAATAAATAAATGTTGAGTTAAGGTTACTAGGTGGTATGTCGGTCCCTTGCAGAATGCTGAGGTGAGCAAAACTGACAGTTCTGAAAACCAGGAAATGCAGAGTTAAGGTTGCTCATTGATGAAAGTGGGCAGAGTTAAGGTTGCACCTGCAACTTTAACTTTCCTCTCTTTCAGCAATATCCCAATAAACCCCATTAACACAAATACCTTTGCTCTGCCAACCGCACAGTTGCTGAAGTGTACAATCTCTTCTGCTTAATTTACAACCCATTCACTTTTACCCACAGGTGTCCATTTAACACTTTGTCCATTTAAAGGACAAAAAGAAAAAGGGGATGACATACTACCAAGGAACATTAACTATGTTAATATAGCTTTTTGACATTGAATTTCTTAGGGTTTTTAAATCCAAATGGTTAAAGTTTGACAAAAATATTAGCAGATGAAAAAAAGATCTTAGAATGCGAAGTGCTGGGCAACTTTAATAATTGGCAGTGTTACCAGCACAACATGTATTACAGCGAGAAAAAAGTTAATTCCAGGTGTATATTTTGAATATTGCACTAACCAGAATATCTATTGCATAAATAAGTTTTAAAATACTTCATTAAAAATATTTTCCCCCTTTCATGACATCTCTTTGCTTTTCTGCATTCTCTACAAAATGTATTATTCCATAACATCTTTGATATCAAAAGTCTCATCCACACATTGGTATCAGTACTGGAAAAAGAATGATACATATTAGGATTTTTTAGTGAAACAGAAAGCATCAGTGGATTCTTCAGAGGCGAAAATAATTTTGAGAAGTTAATGATGTGTTTTTGTGTAATGAAGACCATTGTAATTTATTTGCAATATTGAACAAAATCTCAGGGTTGGTTCAACATTCCTTTGTAATTTGCAAAGTTTGTCTTTAAGTAATTGCTCAGAGCCACACATGTATATCCTTCCCCAAGCAGGTCTCAGCCTAGTTTCCCCTCCTAGCAGTGAAACTATAGGGCAAGGCAAGCACCAGAAGGCTTGATCTTTTGCATAGAGCTCTATTGCACTCTCTGAGAAAGAAACAAGGAATAAACAGTGACCTCACAGAGCATAGTCCCTTGGAACATGAAAGAAGAGCCTATAATTTTAAATAACTATTACAATTGTTTCAGATTTTGTTTTACTTTTGTTATCAAAAGGTTTCTATAATAAAATCCAGGTTAGTTTAAAAATGTATAGGTTACACAAGCAATAACGTGAGAATAGTACCGTATCAGTATGATAGCATTCATTCATAGGTCAGGATAAGCATCTCAGGGCTGAGTGATATATAGTGGAGGTAACTTGCAGGTAATAAGAGAATTGTACAGTCATAAAGCATGAGTTTTAGAATAAGTATATATAAGAGCCATTGATTAATCTCAGTTAACTGATGTGATTAACTCAAAAATTAATCATGATTTAAAAAATTAATCATGATTAATCACTGTTTTAATCACACTGTTAAAGAATAGAATATGAATTAAAATGTATTAAATATTTTGGATGTTTTTTCTACATTTTCAATTATCTTGATTTCAATTACAATAAAGAATACAAAGTGTAAATTGCTCACTTTATATTACTTTAGTTTACAAATATTTGAACAGTAAAAATGACAAACAAAAGAAATAGTATTTTTCAGCTCACCTCATACTAGCACTGTAGTGCAGTTTCTTTATCGTGAAAGTTCAACTTAGAAATTTTTTTTGTTACATAACAGCACTCCATCACAAAACAATGCAAAACTTTCGAGCCTACAAGTCCACTTAGTCCTACTTCTCATTCAGCCAATCACTAGGAGAAACAAGTTTGGTTACATTTACTGGAGATAATGCTGCCCGTTTCTTATTTACAATGGCACCTGAAAGTGAGGACAGGCATTCACATGGCACTTTTGTAGCTGACATTGCAAGTTATTTACATGACAGTTATGCTAAACATTCGTATGCCTCTTCATGCTTCGACCACCATTCCAGAGAACATGCTTCCATGTTAAAACAATGCCATGTAAACATCTTGTCATAAATATAAAGGGAAGGGTAAACCCCTTTAAAATCCCTCCTGGCCAGAGGAAAAATCCCCTCACGTAAAGGGTTAAGAAGCTAAAGATAACCTTGCTGGCACCTGACCAAAATGACCAATGAGGAGACAAGATACTTTCAAAAGCTGGGAGGAGGGAGAAAAAACAAAGGGTCTGTGTCTGTCTGTATGATGCTTTTGCCAGAGACAGAACCGTCTTGGAGTCTTAAAACTTTTAGTCAGTAATCTAGCTAGGTATGTGTTAGATTATGATTTCTTTAAATGGCTGAGAAAAGAGCTGTGCTGAATAGAATGAGTATTTCTGTCTGTGTGTCTTTTTTGTAACTTAAGGTTTTGCCTAGAGGGATTCTCTATGTTTTGAATCTAATTACCCTGTAAGGTATCTACCATCCTGACTCTACAGAGGTGATTCCTTTACTTCTATTAAAAGTCTTCTTGTAAGAAAACTGAATGCTTTTTCACAGGTCTAAGATCCAAGGGTTTGGGTCTGTGGTCACCTATGCAAATTGGTGAGGACTTTTACCAAACCTTCCCCAGGAAGTGGGGTGCAAGGGTTGGGAGGATTTTTTGGGGGAAAGACATGTCCAAACTACGTTTCCCAGTAAACCCAGATAAAGTTTGGTGGTGGCAGTGGAAATCCAAGGACAAAGTGTAAAATTAATTTGTACCTTGGGGAAGTTTTAACCTAAGCTGGTAAAAGTAAGCTTAGGAGGTTTTCATGCAGGTCCCCACATCTGTACCCTAGAGTTCAGAGTGGGGAAGAAACATTGACACACCTGTTCTCACTTTCAGGTGATATTGTAAAGAAGAAGCAGGCAGCATTATTTCCTGCAAATGTAAAAAAAAAAAAAAAACTTGTTTGTATGAGCGATTGACTGAACAAGAAGTAGAACTCAGTGGACTTGAAGGCTCTAAAGTTTTACATTGTTTTATTTTTGAATGCAGTTTTTTGTACATAATTCTACATTCGTAAGTTCAGCTTTCATGATAAAAAGATTGCACTACAGTATTTGCTAGGTGAATTGGAAAATGCTATTTCTTTGATTTTTTACAGTGCAAATATCTGTAATAAAAAATAAATATGAAGTGAGTACTGTACACTTTGTATTCTGTGTTGTAACTGAAATCAATATATTTGAAAATATAGAAGAAACATTCACAAATATTTAAATAAATGGCATTTTATTATTATTTAACAGCATGATTAATCATGCAATTATTTTTTTTAAATTGCTTGGCAACCCTAATATATATAACCCAGGACGTGCTGTACCATCCCAGAAAAGGGAGGATTGGATGTTGAGTTTCTAAAAGAAGGAAACATATGTACTGGATAATTATCACCTCCATTGGCCTAATCCAGCAATCCCCAATCAAGAAAACTCCATGGCAGTTTCACTTGAAGGAATTGATTCTGTTGCTTCCTGCTTGTGGTTAGAAATATTATAATGAGTAATCCCTTATCAAACAATCCTACTACACTGAGGATGACCTGGAGAGGCAGAATATCTTACAAAATACAACTCAGTGGTGCTGTAACCTCAGGGGAAAAACTGTTTATGTGGACAAGAAATTTGAAATTATTAAAAAAAAAAACAAAAAAACAGCAGTTGGATTTAAGAAGTGACTCACTGTATTTAAAAGCACCAGTCTCAGAGAAAAGGGATTAAATAAACTTTTTGGAAAAAAATAGCCAAACACAGCCAAACTGCCAGAAAATAAAATGTATGATGAAAAGTCTAAGTATATTTCAAAGAGCTACAAGCTCTTCCTTAGATGCAGAAAAGTATCACTTTGTCCAAGGGGAATGTGGACTGCTAAAATGCAATCTGTCACACACATCATCAGTGATGCTACTTTCAGGAAGTGTGTAAGCTCCAAATGCATTGAATAAAGTCCAAGACAAAGAGATTGCTTTTTAAGACCCTTTGACACAAACAGAAATCCTTAAAATTGCATGTTGTACTGGACTGAGAGGAAATTTAATTCCATACTGCAGCTGCACAAGCCAATGCCAAAAGAGAATCAGCAAACCATAAATTGTACATTATGAAAAGAAAAGTCTTCCAGTCTAATAAATAATAATAAGATAGCTCAAATACCATCTGAACAAGTGACCACAGTTATCACCATCTTACTCTTCAAGCTACTGTAGCTCATATGTGAAAAAAGACCTTAAAAATAGTAAAATGGCAACATTATAAGGTTAATTGCTATTATATCCATGATATTTGTATAACCCTTTGTGCCAGGTATTTCGGGTTTAGTAAGGGCCATTAATAAATATTAATAAGGGCCAGATTCTGATACAAAAGAATATTTCTGTGGTCACGCTCTAAATGTATTTCTTCACTAAATATGGGGTTAACCTGAGACACATTCATCACAGTTTTCCAAGAAAATAAGATAAAAAAAGAGCTTGGGTTACCAATTTGTTACTACACGTGCTGGATACTGAATCACTTGCAGTCTAAAATAAAATCAGAGGGCAAGAACTGTGTGAAACAGAGGAGACGATTAACTGTGATTCAGAGACACAATTCCTCTTCTGCCACCCCTTTACCCAGGAGGAATAGACAGTTACATCTCCCTTTCTTATAGAGAAGCTGATTCATAGATTCCAAGGCCAGAAAGAAATCATTGTGACCATCCAGTCTGATCTGTGTAACACAGACCATAAAACTTTCCCCCAAAATGCCTAGAGCATATGTTTTAGAAAAAAACATCCAGTCTTGATTTTAAAATGGTCTGTGATGGAAAAATCCACAACTTGTGATATATTGTTCCAATGGTTAATTATCCTTACTGTTAAAGATGCAATCCTTATTTCCAATCTGAATTTGTCTAGTTTCAACATCTAGCCACTGAATCCTGTTATACCTTTCTTTGCTAGACTGAAGAGCCCATTATCAAATAGTTGTAACCTCTTAGTCAACCCCTTATTCTTCTCTTTGAAAGCTAAATACTTTGAGCTCCTTGAGTCTATCACTATAAATCAAGTTTTCTAATCCTTTAATCACTCTTGTGGCTCTTCTCTGAACCACTCCAGTTTATTAACATCCTTCTTGAATTGTGGGCACCAGAACTGGGCATATTAGTCCACCAGTGGTTGCACTGGTGCCAAATAAAGAAGTAAAACAACCTTTCTGTGCTCACTCAAGAATGTCTGTATCCCCCCACCCCCAGCAAAAAAAAATGTTTTTCAGTCATTTCTTCCCAGGATAGAGTCCCCTATCATGTAAGTATTTTTTGTTCCTAGATGTATACATTTACATTTAGATGTATCACACATAGTTACTCCTGGGGAAATTCTACACCAAAAAATTTAAAATTCTGCATCAAAAATTAAATGTTCTGTGTACAGTACTTTAAAATTCTGCATATTTTATTTGGCAAAATAACATAATATAATCATAGCAGTTTCAGTTATTTTGATAATTTATTTAAAAACTTGTGTCAGCAAACATATCTATAACAATATAGAGGAAAAAAAAGTTTCTCCCAGGAGTAGAGAGTTAGGGAAACCCCTACAATAACCCAGTTCATTTTTCTCTGTTATGCTTTTGTTGGGTCCCTCAGTCTGTGTATGTCACATACAGTAGCTGGGGAAATCTTGTGGGAAAACTCTGCCCCCCCAGTCTCAGACACCCACACTCCCTCCTCCCCAGCACCCAGCTGTGGGGCATCCCCCAATTCCAGTAAATTTGTGTGCAAGGAAGCAAACACATGCTTGAAGTACTGGGATTAACACCCAAAAATATAGAAGTGATTAAGCCCTCTCTTCTTGGTAGACTTCTTTCTTGCCCAGATGTTTGTGATGTCAGAGCATTGCTCAGATAGGTCTCCTATTTAGGTCTGTGGACTAGCCAACCCATTCTCTGGTGGGTTCAACACCACAGAACACCTATGTTGTATAAGCTGTAACGCAAAACCTGTCAAGATCTAATACCACCTTGCAATATTCTACTTGCTTATTTGCCTAGACAAGATTTTTTTCCCCTTCAACAGATGAAGAATATTGTTAATTTGTGTGCAGGGGCCAAAGAGAGAAAAAGAAGAGGTTTGTTATCAGCTGTGATGGTAAAGGAAAGACTAATATATATTGGCCTTTGGCTGTTGAATTACTATGACAGTTAGCAAGAGCTTGGGCCAAATTCAGCCTTCTTTTTCATCTATGTAACACCCTGGTAATTGCACAGATGTACATGAGAGCAAAATATTGCACCTAATCTATAGAGATTTGTGAATATTTAAAGGGGCACATTCAAGTTTCATTTTTATGTGTGTGTGTGTGTGTGTGTCTCCAGTTTCTGACTTAAAATAGAATATCCTTAAGTGTTGTCACCTAACCCTCTGTGTAAAGGTTTCTTTTTTCATATTTAAATATGAAGTGCAGGGGCAAGCAATAAAAGAAACACAAAACTAAATGAACTTTTTAAAACTTCCAAAGAGTTGTGTACAGATTTGGTGTAAAGGTTTGACTTGGTTCTTATTTGATGTTAGTCAGTTCACCAATTTCAAAATTAGAAAAAAAATTATTGGCTTCATGCTTTCATAAGAAGCATCATCTGTGTGATGTGTTTAATTAGCTCTGACACTTGTGATACCCTAAATAATGAATATGGAAGCTTTGCAATAGCAAAGATTCCTGCTTGTTCCATGTAATTTCATGTGATTATGAATCTAGACATCTCCTGTACTTAATGAGATCAGATAATAATGTCATAAACTAAGGCCTGGTCTACACTAGGGAGGGGGATCAACCTAAGATACGCAACATCAGCTACGAGAATAGCATAGCTGAAGTCGACGTATCTTAAATCGACTTAGAATCACTTACTTCTCAGCCTCGCAGCGCAGGATCGATGGTCGCCGCTCCCCTGTTGACTCCGCTTCCGCCTTGCGCCCTGGTGGAGTTCTGGAGTCGACAGCAGAGCTATCGGGGATCGATTTATCGTGTCTACACTAGTCGCGATAAATTGATCCCTGATAGATCGATCACTACCTGCCGATCTGGGAAACTCTAACTTTTTGTTTATTATTTGCTTTCCTGAAAATACAAAAAAAACTTTTCATGTCTTGACATTGGCACAGTGTTATGTGACATTAAAATATAATGGCACACATATATTATTATGAATAAAGAGACATGTTTCCATCTCTCCCAAACTCAGTAATGAGGAAAAACTTGCACTGGTTGCAATGGTGTTGGAATAGATCCTTATACTACAATGATAATATTTTTGAATGCACTTTTTCACCTTTTGATTATTACTTTTTTGGAAAGATATGAAGAGGGAATTCTGGCAGACAAAAGGTCTCCATTTTATTTTTAGCAGTAAAACTAAGGTGTGAAAAGATTGGTCGTCATCTCTGAGAACAGTACAGGAATCAGAATAAATCCCAGCACATTGAACACATCTGTTATGAATAGAGAAATTTATTCTCCCTGAAAATGAAACAGACATGACCTATATTAACAAATACATTTGCAGGTTCATGTCTGGGATATTATTTCTTCCACTTATTTGACAAGGAGATGTGAACAAGATTATGGAAAAGATCTTTAAATCTTTATGTCAAGTGGATTATATGCATCTCTTGGTGATGACTCAGAGTATGGCCACCAAATAAATGCTGAAAGATAGAAGATTTAGGATGAAGAGTTAATTTACAGGGAAAAATCATTCATAATATAATTTTGCAGAGAGTATGATAAAATTTGGTATACAGTCCTTTTAATATTAATTACTTAAGAGCCATTGAACAGTTATGGATGAAGTTCACTCTGCTCCCTGAACCTTTGACACACAGACACCTATATGCACACACATATTTTGCAAATTGAGGTTTTTACACTACTTTACTCAGCCAAAACTTACACTGAAGAAAATTGTGCCTTTGGGATCTGCACATGTAGGTTTTCCTCCCTTTCATTTAGGGACACGTTGAGGCCCTGAGAGAAAACCTTAGGATTTGTCCAACAGTTTTTATTCCATTTGACTTCAATGTTTCATCATGACATGGAATTTCTAGCCACTTCTATTTGAAAAAAAAAGTTATTTTTATTTAAATTATTGCCATGTTTACCCAGGGTGGTAGAGTATAGTTAGTACCCAACAATAGCTAAATTCTGAGCACAATAAAAAAATCATCTTAATGAGCTGTTAACTTGAAAGCATAGCTGGGACCATTCAAATGTTCATGTCATTAAGTAAGGCAGTACAACACTATCTTTATTCTTTCCCTCATATATTATTTGTTCAAGAATTGATCTCCCTTTACTCACCTGACTTCCAAGAGTGGCCTCAACTAACAGCTAGATATAATTAATTTCTCTGCCATTTTGTCTTCACTGTTTTTCTTTGTTATCATTCAGTTTTCTCCTTCCTGGCTTGTCAATTTCTTACTGAGTTGGGTTTCAGCAAAGCTGTAGGGCTGCTAGGAAGCTGACATTGGCTCCTTGATTCTCTGCCCAATACTAACCCACTGGTGGCTACTTTAGTCTGTGCAAATGTACCATACCACAGATGGTGTTGCTGGGACCATATACCAGATGAAAGTTTCCCAGAGTATCTGATGAAGTGAGATAAACCTTTTGTTGCCTATTTTTCAGTAGTTTAGTCAGCCACAGAAAATCTGTGACTTGACATGAACTTGGAGCCTTGAAAGATGCTATACAACTATAAAGTAGAACTGTAATAACTATTGTTAATATGGAAGGACTAAGGACTTCCCCTTAATCAAGACCCACGCCAGAACCATATGAACTAATCATAATGTAGTATGTAATAATATGTAATATGTAGAATAGTAATAATTATAATTGTTTTTAACAAAAAGGAATTAGTCAAACTAGTAACTGAAAAAGCTACTCAAAATTATTATTATTTTGGCAAACAAAATGCCACCTGCATCTTCCTTTCAATACAATACCCTTTTCAGTGGAAGATGGCAATAAGTTCCTGTTGACTTAAAGTATCTAGTTTCTGTGAGAACTTAGTGCCTATTGTGTGCTACAAACCAAACAAAATCACCTAGATTACCTGAGAAGTTTGGCTTTATGTTACTATTTATCTACACCATTGTTTCTTTTTCTCTGAATTGACTTTACTGTTGTATTATACGTAACAGGTATAATAAATGAATGTATTTTTTTAAGTGGGTGAGAGATTTATTTTTGAACACTGCATTGGCATTTTAGATAATTGACAAGAAGTGGTGTTGTTAGACTAAGTAATAGGAAAGCATACATGGCAAATTTTAGTCCTCAGCAGTAACTGCTGTAATTGCTTCATGGTGATCTGCTGCTGCTTCTGCTACCTGCCATTTTTTGACCTTAACTCAGCAGCAAGTTAGCCTTGATAGTCTAAAGATATGTCAACTGGGAAATGCTCTTTCCCACTGGATAAAATTTTGTTGCTTCAGACATCTGAAAAGTGTAAAGCATTAGTGAAGGTCCATAAGTCCAGGTGACAATGCACTGAAATTGGCAGCAGAACATTTCATTTGAAATATAAATCATTTGGAGATGGAAGCCAGAGAGAAAACTGTTGGACTGGGGGAGATACAATTTAGCCATCCATGCCTAATGTACAGTTTACTCAATCCTTTGCTGGATTTCAGTCTTCATTGTAGGAGAGAGAGAGAACCTGGAGCACTGGGCCTGGTGTAAGACCTGAGGCCAAAATCCAAAGCAGCAATGTCAGGCCATGCCTTGAACCAAAGTCAGGCTGTGTGTTAAAACAGATGCTTACAAGTTTACTGTCCAATACATTAATGTGGCACTGCTAGTATTGCTAAATCAAGGCACTTCTCAGAAGCTACAGATACTGGGTACGTGTGTGAACACATTCCAAAAGATTAGTCCGGGTACATCCTACCATAAACACAAGATACAAGGTTTGACAGAAGTGATGAACAGGGATCTTTGTCCTAGACATCTGGAGTAAGGTACAAGGGGAGGTAACAAACAGATGTCATGAAACACGCAAGGCGGTACATACGCTGTTTGTCTCAGTCTATAAATGTTGGGGTACCTCACCTTTGTGTGGCCTAGGGGACACCAGAGACTCTCTCTGCTGTCTGAGCCACTCCTTGCCACTGGGCACTCATACGTTAGTGCACCTGTAACCATGGAACCAAGGTGTTAGTACCGTGCCCTGAGGACAATGAACCTGGCCTATTGCCTTTATCACCACACTGTGCCTGTGGTCCTTCCGTATTAGTAACATCGAGGTCTGCTGAATTAGCAGGCCACATTCTCTGCAAGCGCTAATAACCCATGGAGCTTCAGAAACAGAAGCATTGAGCTATACTAACAACTTGACAGTAGCAACAACATTCTTCAGCAACATTCTTAACAAGATGCACAAATAAGGTCTGGGTAAAGTTACTGCCTTCCAGAACACAATTCCTGACTTTTGCATTTATTACCATGATCACCCTCGATGCAGATGCTGGATCATTGTTGGTCTAGCTGTCTCCAGATTGACCATTTCAACATGAGTCAAGTCAGAGGCAGGTACATAGTTGTAGCTGTCACTTGTTTGTTTGTTTTTAATCTAACCTCCAGTACAAGAGGTCATTCACTCCAGAACTTGATACATTTGAGTAACTCCACTTGGATGAATATCCACAGATAAAATCCTGCTCCATCATTGAAGTCAATAGGAGTTTTGCCACTGATTCAATGGGTCTAGAAGTTCACCCTCTGAGTAGAATGAAAATGGGAACTACAGTGGTATACACATTATTCCACTTTGTCTGACCATTCCTGTTCAAGCAGGCATGATTTTGGAGTCACCAATACTTAACGTTGTGGGTGATTTCAAGATTCATAAAGATTACAGTTGTTGAGTTACTTTAGTATATCCAGGCTAACAAGACAAACATAGGACTATCCCAGGTATGTAGTGGAATGTTTACACATAAGTGAGCATAATCCAGATCTCATTTGCATTCTATAATTGGAGATTGAGGGTGGGGTCACCACGTATTTGTCATGCATTGTCTGACCCGTTGTCTTCATAATAATTCAGGGCTCACCTCTGTATCCTTCAATTTATAGAATCTATTTTATTGGTCTATTCTTGAACACTGACGGACCATTTTGGTTTTCGGAGTGCACAGAAGAGCTGACGGACCAGTTTAACAAGAGACTTGTTTTGTTATGTAATCTCAGATATACACATTAGGAAATTGGAGGAGTTATGTATTTGCTTCAGCTGTAGACCCATTAATGCAATGGGTTCGATGCTCCAGGCCAATGGGGGCTGCAGGAAGCAGCAGCCAGCACATCCTTCAGTCCATGCCGCTTTCCACAGCCCCCATTGGACTGGAGCGGTGAACCGTGGCTGAACCTGAAGATGCAGCAAGTAAACAAACCGCTCCATGTGTCAAAGGTTGCCGATCTCTGCCTTATGAGATCCTTGGGTAGGCATTTCAAACAAAGGACTTTTGAAATGGATCAAAAACAGCCTATGCCCTGAGGGAGAGAAACACATTTTGGAGGGGCGTGGTTGCCAGATTATCCAAAATGCAGCTCTAATGCACGAGGAGTGTCTGGATTAGCAGAATCTTTTTAAATTGCCAAGGAAATACAAAAATTAGGTAACACGTTGCATGTTCAGGTTTTTGTTAGTGTGACCCATTTCTCTCTGTATGTGATACTCCTATGGATACATAAATCATACTCTGTTTTAAATAAGCTGTTTTATGTCACTTCTTACTAGCTGGTCGTAACTCCCAAAGAAGATTCCATAGCAGGGGCCAAACCCAGCTGAACCTACTGGAGATAAATATGGTAGGTAAACAGGCGGTGTGGGCACCTGGTAACCCACTCTAAAAGCAGGGTGAACTGCAAGGTTCTATTATGAGAAAAATGCAGGCGTAGGCTTGTCACTTGAAAGAAAAACCCATGATGCAACAGAAAGATCACAGATGAAGCTCACCCTGAACCATAAGAGGCATCTTGAGTTTTAAGACTCTCCACTTTGCCCTTTTATCTATTTCTTGGTTCTATGTTTTCTACACAAAGGGAAGATCAGTGGATTTTTTGTGCTTTCTCCTTCACTACTGAAAATAGCATGAATCTCTCCTTCCTGGAGGATTCAGGTATCTTCCCTAACAGCTACTTCCCCTGGGGAATTTTGTGCAAGCCTTCAAGCCACATACTGTTTCCTAAAGGAAAAGGGGGAGGCCTCATGAGGCCATGTGGCCCCAAAGTCTTGACTACCTGGAGTAGGTGATATGGGGGGGAGGAATACATGGGGGAGCTCAGGTAGACCCTGACCCCAGTTGCTGTTAGCAGTCACTGCTGGCACCGTTATGACAGAGGATGAGAAGATAACAGTTACAGGACATTCTTCAAATCATGTTTTGAAAATGTTCTAGTCTAGAGTAAATGTAATAGGAAATTATTCTGAAAGGCAAATATTTAGGACTACTTCATCTCTCTGCTCACACAAGGTTGTCATAAATATAAAGGGAAGGGTAAACCCCTTTGAAATCCCTACTGGCCAGGGGAAAGCTCCTCTCACCTGTAAAGGGTTAAGAAGCGAAAGGTAACCTCACTGGCCCCCACCAAAATGACCAATGAGGAGACAAGATACTTTCAAAAGCTGGGAGGAGGGAGAGAAACAAAGGGTCTGTGTCTGTCTGTATGATGCTTTTGCCAGAGACAGAACAGTCTTGGAGTCTTAAAACTTTTAGTCAGTAATCTAGCTAGGTATGTGTTAGATTATGATTTCTTTAAATGGCTGAGAAAAGAGCTGTGCTGAATAGAATGACTATTTCTGTCTGTGTGTCTTTTTCATAACTTAAGGTTTTGCCTAGAGGGATTCTCTATGTTTTGAATCTAATTACCCTGTAAGGTATCTACCATCCTGACTCTACAGGGGGGATTTCTTTATTTCTATTTACTTCTATTTTTATTAAAAGTCTTCTTGTAAAACACTGAATGTTTTTTCATTGTTCTCAGATCCAAGGGTTTGGGTCTGTGGTCACCTATGCAAATTGGTGAGGCTTTTTATCCAACATTTCCCAGGAAAGGGGGGGTGCAAGTGTTGGGAGGATTGTTCATTGTTCTTAAGATCCAAGGGTCTGGGTCTATAGTCACCTAGGCAAATTGGTGAGGCTTTTTACCAAACCTTGTCCAGGAAGTGGGGTGCAAGGTTTTGGGAAGTATTTTGGGGGGAAGGATGCGTCCAAACAGCTCTTCCCCAGTAACCAGTATTAGTTTGGTGGTGGTAGCGGCCAGTCCAAGGATAACGGGTGTAATATTTTGTACCTTGGGGAAGTTTTGACCTAAGCTGGTAAAGATAAGCTTAGGAGGTTTTTCATGCAGGTCCCCACATCTGTACCCTAGAGTTCAGAGTGGGGGAGGAACCTTGACAAAGGTACATTAGACGATATTCTTATAAAAAAACAATGTATTTTGGCAACATTTTAAAACCAATGGGCAAATTCATACATAGTTTAACTCTATTCACATCAGTAGAGTTACACCAGGGATAAATTTAACTCTGGTCATGTCTACATGTAAAGTGCAATGGTAGGATAGCTGTAGTGCTGCAGTTGTGCTACTGTAGCCCTTCAGGTTAGACACTCACTACAGTGATGGGAGAGGTTCTCCCACAATTGGAGTTAACCCACCTTCCTGAGAGGTAGCTAGGTCAATGGAAGAACACTTCCATCGACCTAGCCCTGTGTAAACTGGAGGTTAGGTCAGCATAGCTACATCCCTCAGGTGTATAGATTTTTCAAACCCTTGAGAGATATAGCTATGCCAATGTAAGTTTTCAGTGTAGACCACTGCTCACTAGATCCTGTCCTGCTCCCATTAAGATGATGACAAATCTCTCACTGATTTTGATGAGTGGAGAGCTGGGACCCAATTCCCTGCTCTATTCTCTTTTTTCTTCCTTACTGAACTTCCAAAGAACCATGTGTGCTACTTAAAATTCTGCTGATCATAGAATTCTAATTTTAGAATCCAGTAACTGGATTCCAAATCATAAAATCTGGGCTTTCCAAAATTAGCTTATTAATTAATGTATTGTTTATCAGAAACATTGAATGATTAATTATGAACATTATCAAAATAACTGAAAAATATTATTCCTTCTTATCTCCATATGTGTATAGCTGTATTTATATTTGGAAAGGTACATACTTAATTACTATGAACAAGAGTAAATTCAGAAATTAGAAATCAAAATGTCTGGTATTCTTTTCTATAAATCAGAGCAGATTTTTTAAAAATCAGTTTATCAGTGGACAAACATGCATCTCAGAGAAAAATAATTCAAAAATAAAAAAGCAAAATTAGTGTGAGTTTATTGCTGATTTTTGCCCAGTCCCAGCCATCTGTGTACGTGTAATTAGGTAGAAGGATGAACCTGCACACTTCTAAAGAGTCAACAGATGGTTCATTCCCTCATCTGTTACAAGCTATGTGCCCTAGGTGAATCATTTACATACATCTATTTGTATGCTTTATTACATGTCAGGGGTGGAATGATTTATGGGTGAACAGAACTGTCTGCTGCTTAGGCAAACCCTAATGGGATGACCTTATTTTAGTTTGGCCCATCCACCCTATTTTCTGCTCCACACTTGCACAATACCTTGTGTATGTGCCCTGATTTCTGATACTTTTATTTCAGTAAGACCTGCAGTGCAATGATTTATAGTTGAATAGTACAAGTCTATTCAAAACAGGTTTGCTAGTACCCTTGAACCCATCTCATTTCAATATTTTTCTTTCTATGCATATGTAGATCTCATGTTAGAATTTGGCACAAGATGAAGGTGACAGATCAGTACTGGACAATTGCTTTTTACATAACAAAATAAGAGGTGTATAATAAAGTTGTTAATGTTAACATTACTATTGGAACATCTACATTTCTATTTCCTGGTTTGGGGATATTAGCTGTGAAATTTTAACTCTGCAAAATAAAAAAAAAGATACATTTACTTTCCTTGTTTTTTGGGAGGTGGAGTGCGGTGGAGGGAGTATTGTTTGTTTGTTGGATTCCTTAACTTACATTTCACAACTGGAGATGAATGGAAATATCTTTGAATCTCATATTGTAATACATTCTCTAAATGAGTGCTTGGCAACAGCTTCTCATAAGCAATTTCATTCTTAATTACTTTATACTCAGACAGTCCCAAATAACTCTTTTTAAATTCTGCCCAGTAATCTGCATTATGTTGACAAAAGAGTTTTGAAAAGGCCTTAACACAGCATCAGTATTCACAAACTGAGATGCATCTGAGATAGAATCATAGAATCATAGAATATCAGGGTTGGAAGGGACCTCAGGAGGTCATCTAGTCCAACCCCCTGCTCAAAGCAGGACCAATCCCCAATTAAATCATCCCAGCCAAAGCTTTGTCAAGCCTGACCTGAAAAACTTCGAAGGAAGGAGATTCTACCACCTCCCTAGGTAACGCATTCCAGTGTTTCACCACCCTCCTAGTGAAAAAGTTTTTCCTAATATCCAACCAAAACCTCCCCCACTGCAACTTGAGACCATTACTCCTTGTCCTGTCATCTTCTACCACTGACAATAATCTATAACCATCCCCTTTGGAACCACCTCTCAGGTAGTTGAAAGCAGCTATCAAATCCCCCCTCATTCTTCTCTTCTGCAGACTAAACAATCCCAGTTCCCTCAGCCTCTCCTCATAAGTCATGAGTTCCAGACCCCTAATCATTGTTGTTGCCCTTCGCTGGACTCTCTCCAATTTATCTACATCCTTCTTGTAGTGTGGGGTCCAAAACTGGACACAGTACTCCAGATGAGGCCTCACCAATGTCGAATGTCCCTCGATCTGCTGGCTCTGCCCCTACTTATACATCCCAAAATGCCACTGGCCTTCTTGGCAACAAGGGCACACTGTTGACTCATATCCAGCTTCTCGTCCACTGTCACCCCTAGGTCCTTTTCTGCAGAACTGCTGCCTAGCCATTCGGTCACTAGTCTGTAGCAGTGCATTGGATTCTTCCGTCCTAAGTGCAGGACCCTGCACTTATCCTTGCTGAACCTCATCAGATTTCTTTTGGCCCAATCCTCCAATTCTTTTGGCCCAATCCTCTGTATCCTATCCCTACCTGCCACCGTATCTACCACTCCTCCTAGTTTAGTATCATCCACAAATTTGCTGAGAGTGCAATCTACACCATCCTCCAGATCATTTATGAAGATATTGAACAAAACCAGCCCCAGGACCGACCCTTGGGGCACTCCACTTGATACTGGCTGCCAACTAGACATGGAGCCATTGATCACTACCCGTTGAGCCCAACAATCTAGCCAACTTTCTACCCACCTTATAGTGCATTCATCCAGCCCATACTTCTTTAACTTGCTGACAAGAATACTTTGGGAGACCGTGTCGAAAGCTTTGCTAAAGGTAAGAAACAATACGAAACAATACATCCACTGCTTTCCTGTCATCCACAGAACCAGTAATCTCATCATAAAAGGCGATTAGATTAGTCAGGCATGACCTTCCCTTGGTGAATCCATGCTGACTGTTCCTGATCAATTTCCTCTCGTGTAAGTGCTTCAAGACGGATTCCTTGAGGACCTGCTCCATGATTTTTCCGGGGACTGAGGTGAGGCTGACTGGCCTGTAGTTCCCAGGATCCTCCTTCTTCCCTTTTTAAAAGATGGGCACTACATTAGCTTTTTTCCAGTCACCCGTTCGCCACGAGTTTTCAAAGATAATGGCCAATGGCTCTGCAATCACAGCCGCCAACTACTTTAGCACTCTCAGATGGAACGCATCCGGCCCCATGGACTTGTGCACGTCCAGCTTTTCTAAATAGTCCCTAACCACCTCTTTCTCCACAGAGGGCTGGCCACCTACTCCCCATGCTGTGTTGCCCAGTGCAGCAGTCTGGGAGCTGACCTTGTTCGTGAAGACAGATGCAAAGAAAGCATTGAGTACATTAGCTTTTTCCACATCCTCTGTCACTAGGTTGCTTCCCTCATTCAGTAAGGGACCCACACTTTCCTTGGCTTTCTTCTTGTTGCCAACACACCTGAAGAAACCCTTCTTGTTACTTTTAACATCTCTTGCTAGCTGCAGCTCCAGGTGTGATTTGGCCCTCCTGATTTCATTCCTACATGCCCGAGCAATATTTTTATACTCTTCCCTGGTCATATGTCCAATCTTCCACTTCTTGTAAGCTTCTTTTTTATGTTTAAGATCCGCAAGGATTTCACCGTTAAGCCAAGCTGGTCTCCTGCCATATTTACTATTCTTTCGACACATCGGGATGGTTTGTCCCTGTCAAGGTTCCTCCCCCACTCTGAACTCTAGGGTACAGATGTGGGGACCTGCATGAAAAACCTCCTAAGCTTATCTTTACCAGCTTAGGTCAAAACTTCCCCAAGGTACAAAATATTACCCCCGTTATCCTTGGAATGGCCGCTACCACCACCAAACTAATACTGGTTACTGGGGAAGAGCTGTTTGGACGCGTCCTTCCCCCCAAAATACTTCCCAAAACCTTGCACCCCACTTCCTGGACAAGGTTTGGTAAAAAGCCTCACCAATTTGCCTAGGTGACTACAGACCCAGACCCTTGGATCTTAAGAACAATGAACAATCCTCCCAACACTTGCACCCCGCCCTTTCCTGGGAAATGTTGGATAAAAAGCCTCACCAATTTGCATAGGTGACCACAAACCCAAACCCTTGGATCTGAGAACAATGAAAAAGCATTCAGTGTTTTACAAGAAGACTTTTAATAAAAAATAGAAGTAAATAGAAATAAAGAAATCCCCCCTGTAAAATCAGGATGGTATATATCTTACAGGGTAATTAGATTCAAAAACATAGAGAACCCCTCTAGGCAAAACCTTAAGTTACAAAAAAGATACACAGACAGAAATAGTTATTCTATTCAGCACAATTCTTTTCTCAGCCATTTAAAGAAATCATAATCTAACACATACCTAGCTAGATTACTTACTAAAAGTTCTAAGACTCCATTCCTGTTCTGTCCCCGGCCAAGACGACTACAGACAGACAGACAAACCCTTTGTTTCTCTCCCTCCTCCCAGCTTTTGAAAGTATCTTGTCTCCTCATTGGTCATTTTGGTCAGGTGCCAGCGAGGTTACCTTTAGCTTCTTAACCCTTTACAGGTGAGAGGAGCTTTCCCCTGGCCAGGAGGGATTTCAAAGGGGTTTACCCTTCCCTTTATATTTATGACAGTCCCTGTAACCTCAATAGGGATTCCTTGAAATATAGCCAGCTCTCCTGGACTCCTTTCCCCCTCATGTTATTCCCCCAGGGGATCCTACCCATCAGTTCCCTGAGGGAGTCAAAGTCTGCTTTCCTGAAGTCCAGGGTCTGTATTCTGCTACTTACCTTTCTTCCCTGTGTCAGGATCCTGAACTCGACCAACTCATGGTCACTGCCTCCAGATTCCCATCCACATTTGCTTCCCCTACTAATTCTTCCCGGTTTGTGAGCAGCAGATCAAGAAAAACTCCCCCCCCTAGTTGGCTCCTCCAGCACTTGCACCAGGAAATTGTCCCCTACATTTTCCAAAAACTTCCCGGATTGACTATGCACCGCTGTAGTGCTCTCCCAGCAGATATCAGGATGATTAAAGTCGCCCATGAGAACCAGGGTGTGTGATCTAGTAGCTTCTGCGAGTTGCCGGAACAAAGCCTCATCCACCTCATCCCCCTGGTCCGGTGGTCTATAGCAGACTCCTACCACTACATCACTCTTGTTGCTCACACTTCTAAACTTAATCCAGAGACACTCAGGTTTTTCTGCAGTTTCATACCGGAGCTCTGAGCAGTCATACTGCTCCCTTACATACAGTGCTACTCCCCCACCTTTTCTGCCCTGCCTGTTCTTCCTGAACAGTTTATAACCATCCATGACAGTACTCCAGTCATGTGAGTTATCCCACCAAGTCTCTGTTATTCCAATCACGTCATAATTCCTTGACATCACTAGGACCTCCAGTTCACCCTGCTTGTTTCCAAGGCTTTGTGCATTTATATATAGGCACTTGAGATAACCTGCTGATCGCCCCTCATTCTCAGTATGAGGAAGAAGCCCTCCCCTCACAGATGTTCCTGCCTGTGCTTCCTCCCGGTATCCCACTTGCCCACTTACCTCAGGGCTTTGGTCTCCTTCCCCCGGTGAACCTAGGTTAAAGCCTCCTCACTAGGTTAGCCAGCCTGCTCGTAAAGATGCTCTTCCCTCTGTTCGTTAGGTGGAGCCTGTCTCTGCTCAGCACTCCTCCTTCATGGAACACCATCCCATGGTCAAAGAATCCAAAGCCTTCTCTCCGACACCACCTGCGTAGCCATTCGTTGACTTCCACGATTCGACGGTCCCTACCCCGGCCTTTTCCTTCCACGGGGAGGATGGACGAGAACACCACTTGTGCCTCAAACTCCTTTATCCTTCTTCCTTCTAGATACATAGATGTATCTATGTATTTTCCCTTAATCTGCACCTAAAACTTGTATTCACCATTACCTATTCTTATTCTCCACTACCTTTCAGATTTAATGAAATTGCTATAAATTAAACTGGCATGACCTCAGGAAATGAACCAGCGCACATTCTCACAGGGGAAATATTTAAAACTTATTATTCTTTTGTAACATGAAAGATCAACAAATCTGGCAAAATATTCTTCAGATTGCTGTAAATAAACCCACTTTTTTTTATGGATTGAAAACTGGCAGAGTGCATATTTGCAGCGTTTTATGCTTTATACATAATGACCATATAAATAAGATTTGTGTTTTTTCACACTTCATGCTTCATTTTCTTGAAGACTCAACAAACCATAACAAATGTGAATCCTAAACAATAAAAGTGTAGTTCTGAGATGCATGTTCTTCATTTTTCCTTCACTGGATGACTTGGTGATTTTTCTCTCTCTCTCTCTCAAAAAAAAAAAAATGTTAAGCTCTCAAAACAAACTAAATCTGTTGGTCAAATATTCATTTTAGACTTCAATTTGGATTTTTCTACCCTTTCTAGTCCTTTTAAAGTAATGGGATCTCTAATCAGACAGCTAGCATTTCCCAGTTTCATCAAAGCCTGGAATTCTGCAAAACCATTTTACTAATCCTTTGTAATTCTATAGTAACAAGGTCCAGAGGGAGCAAGACTGGAAAAGAGACCTGCATTTTATTCTTGGCTCTACCACTGATGTGCTGCGTGACCTTGGACAAGGCTCTTCATCACGGGCATGGGCATGGAAGTTAAAGATACACAGACACAAATTACATGGTTGAATGGTAATTGCAACTTTTGCTAATAAACATAACCTATAAGAAATGAGCATCCAGGCAGCAACCACCCCAGAGAGATATCTTAGTCTTGCCAACAAAACATTAATATTTAAGTCACGGATGACCCTTACAGGATCCATCACAGGATTTAACAAATACTGAAATCCTCCACTGTCTCCAAATCCCAATGAATCCCGGGTTCAGCGAAGGCCCTCCAGCATAAAGGTGCTACCACAGATGGCCCTAGTAACTGTAGGAGTAGCATCCTCCAGAACCTCTCAGGAAGAACATACAGGGATGCCTCACCAGGAGAGATGAATAAAGTAGGTAGTCTGTGCCACATTTTTCCTTTTGTAAAATATGGATAGTGATACTTCCCCTCTTTTGTAAAGCTCTTTCAATCTACAGAGGAAAGGTAGGGCTATAGAGATATCACATCATCCACCACTGAAGTACCTCTGGCATGGAACACATAGCCGTTTAAAAAGTTCATAGACATATTACCTGAGAGTTTCGACCAGGTAATGAAGAAGAATATTACACCAAACTGAGATATAAGGAAAATTTTGCTAAGTGGAATGTAATTACCTGAGTTGGAAATTGTCCAGAAAAATGAGGAGCCTTAGTCTTGCAAACACCAACAGAGTCTCTTAAATAATTATTTCCTGGATCCTGTAAGTTGTTGAGCAATCTCAAGCAAGTCAGTTAATGGGAGTTCTGGGTACTAAGCGCATAACAGGATCCATCCACAAAAAAGTTTGGCTCTCTCATTTGAATGGTGACCCTATGCTAAAGTTTAATAGTTTAATATTGACTCATGAAGAAGCATGATATATACTGAATTGCCAAAAACATTTCCTATAGCAGCAGGTTTCATTAGCAGCATTATGAAAGACATCATGGGAACATTAATGACCACAAGTAATCAGGACCTAGGGTTATGTCTCATATGAAGGCTGATTGAAAGCATACCCCTTTCTGAATCACCATAATTATTTCTTGGAGCAGGTGTTTCTTGGAAGTGTCCTGTTCAAATGCTAGCCTGGCTCATCCTTGCTTGTAGTAGCTTGAGATCTAATGGTAATACAGCACACAGTGGTAGGTCTGCAGGTCACATGAATCTGAAGCACAGCTGTATGAAAATGTTTGTATTAAACTGTTCACTTTCGTGTCATAAAGGGAAAGCTGCTTCTTCCTGCTCTGGAGTAATTCAATTTGTTTAATGCAGGGAGCACTTCAAAGTCCCTCTATTTGGGTCAGGTTTAACCAGTAGTGGGTGTACTGTCTTATGTAGAAGGTGTAATTTTAATTTTGTTTTACTACCTGAATTGCAACATCTAATATGGACTCCCACAGCTCTTGCACTAAATTTCATTATCAGCAGTGCTGAGATTCATACATTATAACAATATGGTAGTATTAAAGAGGTATACCATTACATCACTTTCCCAATTCTTCACAAACCAGTAAGGGCCTCCAGCTTTGCCCCAGTAATAATCAAAATCACCACTATTGTGCTCCACAGTTGTAGTGGGGTTTTTCCCCTTACTATGTTCCTGGAATTACGATGGTTTGTATAATCTTTTCTTCCCTAAATATCATTTTTGTGCCCATTATACTGAATAGAAGACAGGAGGTATGAAGTCTTACTGATTTTTTCTTTTCTCTATTGTACTGTCAACTAACATCCAGAATTCCACTAAAAGCATTTTACATTTCCTTTTTTCTGCATTCACCATTGGAGGATCATTGTTTGCATTCTGAGCTCTTGCATGTTTTAAGACCTTTTTACTTCTTCTCTTTCCTTTCCATTGGAGAATATTTTATTGCAACACTGATAGCAGTCTGTAAAGGGCACTCACCTCTTGCACACCTTCAAGCAGTTAGATGTGGTACCACAGTCTTTTTCTCACCTGTGGTGCTCCCAGCAGACTGCTGGCTGGCCTTGGTGCATCTTTAGTGTCTTGGATCTCCAAATAAACCCCTTCTGGGGTATTAAAGACTCCAGTAAATAGTCTATTTGTCCTCAGTAGGGTCTTTATCCCTCACTATGTTCCCTTTAAATACAGCTCTTTATCTTGGCTCCCAAGTATATGCATCCCCCTTCTTGGAGTTTTACACTCCTTTACCAGTGGCTGGGGGCCTGCCCATCACTCCAGGTTCCAATCCAGCGACCCTATAAGCAGGAGCCACCTACTGCTTACTCCAATCCATCACTGCTATTTCCTTGGGCCTCTTCCTACCAGGCTCTTTTATTTCCAGCCCTATCTTAGAGCCAGCATCCTCCTGTCCTTCTCCATCCCAATCTCAGCTGTATAAGTTCAGCGAGACGTAGACTCTGGCTACTTACCTGGGTCCTTTGCCCAGAGAGGAGCACGCTTCTTCTCTCCTCTGGACCCAGCTAGGAATGGTCCTTTCATCTGGGCCAGCAGGACCCTGATTGCTTGTTACTCTTCCCTCTAGCCTTTAGAGGAACATGTCTCTGTGGTTTTCAAAATGGCTGCTCTGGACAGTCCTCTCTAGGCAAGCCTGGAGGACCCACTTTCACTGCTCTTTTCCCCTTAGCTCAATGCTACTTGAGACCACGTGTAGTAGGACCATGGGACCACCAGTAGGGAGCCACAGTGGCTGAATACAACTGAGACACAGTCCTCCCCAAATTCTGGCCAAGATGAGTATCTTTCATAATGGTGCTATAACCCTCTGCTACCTGTGCATGTGTTTTGAAAACCATTCTTACTTGTTGAGATTTAGTCCGACGGGACTCCAGGCTTACATGCCTTTAGAATACACACAGACATTTACATAAATAAAAATATAAAGCACAGTTACACTAGTTCAGATACTTAAGGAACAATCCAGCCACTAAGTGGGGTTAAGAAGCCATTTCCCCACAGGTATATTCTTTACATAATTGTTCATTGTGAAGGTTTTATATTTTCTACTGACACATTTAGAACTGACAATTGTAAAAGGAAGTATTCTGGCCTAGATCAACCATAGGTCTGATTAGATATGACAAAATCGATGTTCCAGTTGGATCCATTACACTCCACAGGTAGATTGATGAAATAGGCCCTCTACACTGATGAGCAAATGTTGATTCCTGATCTCAAATTTTGGGAGGTGATAGTCAGACCATGACAGACGTACCTCGGTCACAAATTCTCACATAAAACCACTTCTTACAGTTGGAAACAATTATAATCACTTGCCACTGAGGCAATGAGGAAAAAAAAGAGAGTCAGAAGCTATAGTTATCAGGGTGTTCCATCCTGGTAGTACTCTGTGCTGGGATTCAGAGACATTTGAAAGAAATAATAAAAGTAAAATAATAAAATAAATAAAACATTAACAAAAACTAGTTTTCAAACAAATGCCAGATAAGAAGAAACCTAGCTATCTGTATTACTTCATACAGGGTTTGAGATTTCTAGATATGCAGGAAAACACTTGCGCATCATTCTTAAATTGTATTCAATATTGTTGTATCTTTGTTGGTCCCAGGATATTAGAGAGACAAGGTGGGTGAGGTAATATCTTTTATTGAACTGGACCTGAAGAAGAGCTCTGTGTAAGTTCAAAAGCTTGTCTCTCTCTCACTAACATAATTTGGGCCAATAAAAAATATTACCTCACCTAAATTGTCTAATAATCCTAGATGCATTTTAGCTTTCTAAGCTATGAAGTAAAAAGTAAGCTTAGGAAAAAATGACACACTCTTGTTCAGGAATTCCACTTCAGCTTCAACTAGTGTTTCCCAGAACATTTTTTTTCCATTATAACAATTTCTTGTATGGAGATGTGATCATTACTTCTGAGTCTCTGTTTTGCCAGTGGTGCCATCATTTTGCACACATTTATAAAAAAGTTGTACAAACTGTGCTAGTATATGGGTATTCCTAATAAAATGTTAATACGTTAAGGTTGCAGTGTGAAAACATTCAAAAGTCAGGATTAGAGCTGAGTCAATAACAGATATTTTGGAGTCACTGACAATTCTGAAATATCAAAAAGAAATTGTTTCGGGTTGAACTGCAAACAATTTTTTGATACTTTTGGTGAACTGAAAATTAAAAAATGTTTTGGGTCAAACAAAATATTTTGTTCAACAAAATCAAAATGTTTCATTTTAATTTAAGCCATTTTAAAATATTTTGATTGCTTTTAAAAATAAAATTAAAGGAAATGTTGTAATGGGAAGTTGTTTCAAACAAAAAAATATAAAATATTTCATTTTGAAAATGTCCATGTGAATTTTTTCAGATTGTTTTAGGTTATTTTAGACAGAAACAATTTGGTAAAATCAATATGAATTCACAAAACATTTCAGTGTCACTAAGTCTGTATTTTTTGACAAAAAGAAAGAGATCTTGGAGTCATTGTGGATAGTTCTCTGAAAATGTGCACTCAATGTGCAGTGGCAGTCAAAAAAGTGAACAGAATGCTGGGGATAATTAAGAAAGTGATAGATAATAGGACATAAAATACCATGCTGCTTCTGTATAAATCCATGGTATGCCCACATCTTGAATACTGTGTGCAGATGTGGTCGCCCCATCTCAAAAAAGATATATTGGAATTGGAAAAGGTTCACAAAAGGGAAAAAAAATTATTAGGGGTATGGAAAGGCTCCGGTATAAGGAGAGATTAATAAGACTGGGACTTTTCAGCTTGGAAAAGAGACGGCTAAGGGGAGATATGACTGAGGTCAATAAAATCATGATTGGTGTAGGGATAGTAGATAAGGAAATGTTGTTTAATAGGTAGTAGGTTTAAAACAAATAAAAGGAAGTATTTCTTCACACAACATACAGTCAACCTGTGGAACTCCTTGCCAGAGGATATTGTAAAGGCCAAGACCAAGGATCGGCAATCTTTGGCATGCGGCCCACCAGGGTAAGCCCCCAGTGGTGCAGGCCAAGGGATGTGCTGGCCCTCACTTCCCACAGCCTCCATTGACTTGGAACGGTGAACCGCAGCCAGTGGGCGCTGCAATCAGCTGAACTTGTGGATGCAGCAGATAACCAAACCGGCCCGGCCCACCAGGGGGCTTACCCTGGTGGGCTGCATGTCAAAGGTTATGATCCCAGCCAAGACCATAACGGGGTTCAAAAAAAATAGATAAATTCGTGGAGGATAGGTCCATCAGTAGCTATTAGCCAGGATGGGCAGGAATGTTGTTCCTAGCCTCTTTTTGCCAGAAGCTGGGAATGAGCTAAAGGGGATGGATCATTTGATGATTACATGTTCTGTTCATTTCTTCTGGGGCACCTGGCACTGTCCACTGTCAGGATACTGGGCTAGATGGACTTTTGGTGTGATCCAGTAGGACCGTTCTTATGTACTGACCTGTAATTGCCAAGATCACCTCTGGAACCTTTTAAAAAAAATATCTGTATTACATTAGCGATCCTCCAGTCATCTGGTACAGAGGACAATTTAAATAGTAGGCTACATACAACATTTAGTAGTTTTGGAATTTCAGCACTCCTGAGTGAATACTATTGGGTCCTGGTGACTTAATACTGTTTAATTTATCAATTTGTTCCAAACTCTCCTGTACTGACACCTCAATCTGGGACAATTCCTAACATTTTCCACCTAAAAAGAATGCTTCAAGTATGGGAATCTCCCTTACATCCTCTGCAATGAAGACTGATACACAGAATCAAATATTTAAAATATTTTCATATTTGCATGCATATTTGTTGATTTAAAAAAAAACACAACAGAAAATGTAATCACATGCTTCATACACAAAACTAAGTTAGCTAAGAGCAAAATGTATAAGGAAACCAACTTGAACACTACCCTCTCCTAAATCTCCATCCAGAACTGTTATCAGAAGCTAATGGTCCAGTAAAAAATATTTTCTTCATCATGGTTTGATAATCTAATACACTGGTTCTCAAAGCCAGTCCGCCGCTTGTTCAGGGAAAGCCCCTGGCACACCAAGCTGGTTTGTTTACCTGCCGCGTCCACAGGTTCGTCCAATCGCGGCTCCCACTGGCGATGGTTCGCTGCTCCAGGCCAATGGGGGTGCGGGAAGGGTGGCCAGCAAGTCCCTTGGCCTGCACCGCTTCCCGCAGCCCCCATTGGCCTGGAGCGGCAAACTGCGGACAGTGGGAGCCGCGATCGGACGAACCCTGCGGACGCAGCAGATAAACAAACCGGTCTGGTGCACCAGGGGCTTTCCCTGAACAAGTGGCAGACCAGCTTTGAGAACCACTGATCTAATGCACTTCAAGATTAACTGGCTAGATGCATTATTACAGTTGTAAGGAAACTAAGATATAAAATAAAAAAAAATTGGGATCATAGAGATTCTCCTTCTGCAACTTGTAGGAAAGGATGAGAGGAGCTAGGAGACACCATAGTGTTCATCTCACAGAGTTTCCTTAGAATACTTCCATCAGTGAGGAGACAGTTGGAGGAAGCAGGGAACATTGCCTAAGTAGCATAGTAGTTTCCCAGAAAACTTCTGTACATATATATCTATAGATGTCTATAGATATATATGGGCTGTCAAGTGATTAAAATTTAAAAAAATAATCGTGATTAATTGCGTGATTAATCGCACTGTTAAACAATAATAGAATAACATTTATTTAAATATTTTGGATGTTTTCTACATTTAAAATATATTGATTTGAATTACAATGCAGAATACAAAGTGTACAGTGCTAGCTTTATTTTTTTATTACAATTATTTGCACTGTAAAAAACAAAATAAATAGTATTTTTCAATTCACCTAATACAGGTACTGTAGTGTAATCTCTTTATCATGAAAGTTGAACTTACAAATGTAGAATTATGTAAAAAAAAACTGTATTCAAAAATAAAACAATGCAAAACATTAGAGCCTGCAAGTCCACTCGGTCCTATTTCTTGTTCAGCCAATCGCTTAGACAAACAGTTTTTTTTACATTTGCAGGAGATAATGCTGCCCGTTTCTTGTTTACAATGTCACCTGAAAATGAGAACAGGTGTTTGCATGGCATTGTTGTAGACAGCATTGCAAGATATTTACGTTCCACATGTGCTAAAGATTCATATGTCCCTTCATGCTTCAACCGCCATTCCAGAGGACATGCATCCATGCTGATGATGCATTCTTCTCGATAATGATCCAAAACAGTGTGTACCAACGCATGTTCATTTTCATCATCTGAGTCAGATGCCACCAACAGAAGGTTGATTTTCTTTGTTGGTGGTTTGGGTTCTGTAGTTTCTGCATCAGAGTGTTGCTCTTCTAAGATTTCTGAAAGCATATTCCACACCTCATCCCTCTCAGATTTCAGAAGGCACTTCAGATTCTTAAACCTTGGGTCAAGTGCTATAGCTATCTTTAGAAATCTGATATTGGAACCTTCTTTCTGTTTTGTCAAATTTGCAGTGAAAGTATTCTTAAATCAAACAACATATCATCGAAGACTGCTATAAAATGAGATATATGGAAGAATGCAGGTAAAACAGAGTAGGAGACATACAATTCTCCATCAAGGAGTTCAGTCACAAATTTAATTAATGCATTATATTTTTAATGAGCATCATCAGCATGGAAATGTCCTCTGGAATGGTGGCCGAAGCGTGAAGGAGCATACGGATGTTTCGTATATCTGTCATGTAAATACCTTGCAATGCCAGTTACAAAAGTGCTATGTGAATGCCTGTTCTCACTTTCAGGTGACATTGTAAATAAGAAACTTTATCTCCCCTAAATGTAAACAAACTTGTTTGTCTTAGCGATTTGCTGAACTAGAGGTAGGACTGAGTGGACTTGTAGGCTCTAAAGTTTTACACTGTTTTGTTTTGAGTGCAATTATGTAATAAAAATATCTACATTTGTAAATTGTCCTTACACCGTAACAAGATTCTATTGTAGAACTTGTATGAGATGAATTGAAAAATACTATTTCTCCGGTTTGCCATTTTTACAGTGCAAATATTTGTAATACAGAATTATAACATAAAACACTGTCAACTTTGTATACTGTGTTGTAATTGAAATCAAATAAAAACTGCAATTAATCATAATTAATTTTAAATTGTGATTATTTTTTTAATCGCGTGAGTTAACTGTGATTAATCGACAGCCCTAATGTATATATAACATCATCAGCAATAGTGCTACTGCTCAGCCCAAGACACACAGTGATAAGTGATGGTGAGGGTAATTTCAAAATGGGAAACCTATGGATACGGTGTATGCTGAAACATTTGTTTTAATAGCTATTTTGGCCAAGTGATCACATGGGTTGAAGATGCTTCCATTACTGACATTTAGATATCTGCATTCTTCATGTGATGCTAAGCTATTGCCAAGTCCATTTTCATGTGTATTTCCAACACCAAGGGCTTTGTGTCACCCATTTTTCAGTAGCAAATTATTTTCTTCTTTCTGTACAACAGTTTAACAGTCTCTGCTTTGTTTCCTGTGGCTGTTGTTCTGTGTCTTCTGCTAATGTCAAGCCTGATTCTAAACATGGTTGAAGAGGAGAGTAGTGCTTCTTTTAATCCTGTCTTTTTATTTTTTGGCTGGACTTTAAAAAAAAAATGTTTGACTTTCATTTGGATGGAGTTTTGAGAAAGGGAACACATTGTTCTAATTTGTGTTCTTTCTCTCTCTGCAGCTGATAAAATAAGGAACTGCTTTTCTTTACAGATTTTTTGCTGCTCGCTACACTGTATGCAATGAAACATAATACTCCCACAAGCATATGCACACACACTGTCACCTTGGAGATTCAGTATTGTAGTGGGAAAGTGATCACTTACTAATATCCAGATAATACATAATGCCAGGACAACTCTGACATTTTAAAAATTATGTATTTTTGGTTAATTGCCCTGGTTTTATGGATTTCACAATAGTTCCTTTTTCATTCAAACTGCGGAGTCTTGCATTTCCTTGCACCACGTTGTGTCCTGTGGGATTCTACATTAGGAAGGAGCACACTTGCGCTTTCACTCCTATGCACAGTGCTTCCCTATTGGTGCCATCAGAACTGGAATCAAACTGACACTATCTTAGTCAATTTCCTATATGGTGCCTATGGGAGAAGAGCTGTATATAAAGGGAGCAGAATTTTCTTCTGCTGGGATGCTCTTAGGAGGGTCTGGAAGGAGAAAAGAAACAACTTTCTTTTGCTTCTTCATCTCATTACTTCAGCAGAAGCAGAGGATCTTATCTGTCATTGTGCTACTCCTGAACAGTTCTTTGCCAAAGCAGCTTTTTCGTGGGGCCTCACTCTGCCTAGGAGAGGACCAAGTCACTCCTTGAATTCCTGCTCCATTTCTGCTGCCAGAGATAGTGATTCGGACAGGAAATGAATGTTTCCTACCCCATCTTTTCTTCTGCTGGACTGAGAGATAGGGCTGGCAAATGCATTTCAGAATTTTGGACTGAAGGACCCTAAGGGACCACTTATTTTGTTTATAATTGACCCTCGCGCTTCCCCAGTAATTGCTTGTGTTGATCAGTATGGATTACTAATGCTTATCTAAATCTAAAGCCTATTCCTGTAAGAAATTTTTCCCTTCCAGCATATGTCATGCAGACATTGCCCCATGTTCTCTAGCACCCAGTTAGAATACTCCTAGGGTTTATCTCAAAAAGCAAGGACAGTATTGACTTTGATCCCATCCACATGAGTCATGAAGTACTTTGAGAATATTCAATATTCACCCAAGATTTGTAAACTCAAATTGGCCTTAAGTATGGCATTTGCAATAGTCTTTAGCATTTTTCTTTACTAAATTATGTATCAACAGTACATTTTGATGCAGGTTGGAACTGAAAATAAGATAGTGTGACTACTCTAGAGCACTGATAAACTCAGAGGGCTCAGTCCTCAATTGTGCTTATGTTGAGTTTGGTACACAGAAGGCAAGGAAGGGCAGAGGTGTATTACAACTTTCCCTCCCACAAACAACTTGGAGTCAACCAGGGAATGGTTTATCTCACAGCGTACATTTAATACAGACTTAGGGTCGTTCTGCTGGGTCAGGCTTGCCCCCCCAAATGCCCCTTTCCACCATGCCCATGATTTCTACTTTCTTCAATACTGAGGAGAAAAATCTCAAAAATTAAATGGGCATCTAACCCAGAAACCACTAACTACAGTGGAGTTATACCAGAGGAGAACTGGGTCATATGTCATTTGACTTACTGTACAGAGTTTGACTGTGGCATTAAATCACTGCTCATAACAGACCAGAAGCCAAGTGGGAGCTCCAAGAGACATGGTGCCACAGCTTGTTTACAGTGGAACCACAATCTGCTGTAATTAATGTTAGGTCTATCACCATCTTACAGTTGCTGTTCTACTGTTTCATGTTTGCACTTGACATACAGACCTTATCATCATAAATCCTTAATAGATGCTGAATAGTCTTATATAAAAATTCAGCTTGTGTAGACAACAGAGAAAAATTAACAAGCAAGTGAAAAAATTACTTTAAGTTTGGGAATTTTTCTCTGGCTGTTGGAGCACATTCCTTTAACTTTTCATACTATATTAAGTTCTAGACACATGTATTTCATGTAATGGAAAAAAAATCTTGACATTTATGGTATGCTAGGGGTTTAATTATTGATAAAAGCATCTGGATAAAGAGACAATTATTCTCTGACTTAAATATCATTAGAAGTCATTGAAAGAACAGGATTATTCCATAGAGGAATTGTGTCTATTAAGAATTATTTGATGAATACCTACAGCGTTACAAAACTTCCAGAGATTTGTGAGAAACAGGGGTGCAGTTACACATATTGAGACAGATGGTTCTCACAGGTTATCTGGTCATACTGGCCTCATTTTCATAGAATCATAGAATATCAGGGTTGGAAGGGACCTCAGGAGGTCATCTAGTCTAACCCCCTGCTCAAAGCAGGACCAATCTCCAATTAAATCATCCCAGACAGGGCTTTGTCAAGCCTGACCTCAAAAATATCTAAGGAAGGAGATTCCACCACCTCCCTAGCTAACGCATTCCACTATTTCGCCACCATCCTAGTGAAAAAGTTTTTCCTAATATCCAACCTAAACCTCCCCCACTGCAACTTGAGACCATTACTCCTTGTTCTGTCATCAGCTACCACAGAGAACAGTCTAGATCCATCCTCTTTGGAAACCCCTTTCAGATAGTTGAAAGCAGCTATCAAATCCCCCCTCATTCTTCTCTTCCGCAGACTAAACAATCCCAGTTCCCTCAGCCTCTCCTCATAAGGCATGTGTTCCAGTCCCCTAATCATTTTTGTTGCCCTCCACTTGACTCTTTCCAATTTTTCCACATCCTTCTTGTAGTGTGGGGTCCAAAACTGGAAACAGTACTCCAGATGAGGCCTCACCAATGTCGGATAGAGGGGAACAATCACGTCCCTCCATCTGCGGGCAATGCCCCTACTTATACATCCCAAAATGCCATTGGCCTTCTTGGCAACAAGGGCACACTGTTGACTCATATCCAGCTTCTCGTCCACTGTAACCCCTAGGTCCTTTTCTGCAGAACTGCTGCCGAGCCATTCCGTCCCTAATCTGTAGCGGTGCATGAGATTCTTTCGTCCTAAGTGCAGGACCCTGCACTTGTCCTTGTTGAACCTCATCAGATTTCTTTTGGCCCAATCCTCTAATTTGTCTAGGGCCCTCTGTATCCTATCCCTACCCTCCAGCGTATCTACCTCTCCTCCCAGTTTAGTGTCACCTGCACTGTCACCGATAGCCAGTTATCTCGTCATAGAAGGCAATTAGATTAGTCAGGCATGACTTGCCCTTGGTGAATCCATGGTGACTGGGATTTTTGTTTGATTTTCAATTTTTTCTTTGGATTTCATTGCTCCCAACTGGGGTAAGTTAACTGTTTGGGGGCAGGAATTATGCCTCATTACAAAAAAATGTCCCTCTTTCCATTTTTTTGCCAATGGGATCTCTGGCCAAGGTGACTTTTTGGTATTGCTCCCACAGCCGCTTGTCCTCCTGGCTGGGAACCAGGGTTAGCAGATTTTTTAAATAATTCCTTGACTACAAGTGTAGATTTAATCTTTAAGAAGTTGGACACTATGCATAGCATTGGAACAGGAACTGATACACAGACAGAATCCTTTTTCCAAAGATTTCTAGAATGAGACTGAAGCCTAGTCTCACTCTTAAGCACATGCTTAACTTTAACCATGAGAATTGACTTTAATGGAAGTATTCATGAGCTTAAGTGCTTGGTGAGGTCAGAGCCACAGATAACTCTTTGGGAAACTTCCTGTTCAAGACATAAGGTGGGTTTACTTCTCTGTTAAAAAAAATAAAGCTTTTCAAGGCAAAATGGATTAATTCAGTATTATAGCAAAAAAAAAAAAAGAGAGAGAGAAAAGAAATCTGCGATTTTGGAGACTACCTGAAAGTGTCAAATAAAGGAAGGTTAAAGACTTTTCTACCTTAGTGGCTTCATGTTAAACTGGAGGAAGGAATGCGAATCAAATGCCCTAATCTCTGTTAGAAGATCATCTAGGGAGACGTGAGGGAAACAATACCTAAGCACTCCAATCTTCCCAGAATTTTTCTGACAGCTTGCAACTTGATTGGAGAGAAAAATAGGATTGTAAGTGATATGACAACTTTTAAGTTATTTGACAACTTTAAGACTTGAATTTATTCCCATTCCTCCACAAAACTTATGCAGAGGAGTCGAGATTTTCCAAGTACAATATATTGATTCAGGTTCACTGAATTTGTATTAGACCGAAACATGGCTGTATGAAGAGACAGTTACCCTCTGAGCACCGCTGAGCAGCTGGGTGTGGTACCAGTGTTTTTCTTGCTGCCCCCCTACAAGCTGCCAACTGACCGTGACAGATCTTCAGTAGCTTGGCCTCCATTTAGGTCACAAAGTCTGAATGAACCGCTTCTGGGGGAAAAAGGAGTCTAATACTTTCATAGTCGATTTGCACTCATTAGGGCAGTGGTGGGCAACCTGCGGCCCACATGCGGCCCATCAGGGTAACCTGATTGCGGGTTGCAAAACATTTTGCTGACATTGACCATCCACAAGCATGGCCCCCCGCAGCTCCCAGTGGCCGCGGTACACTGTTCTTGGCCAATGGGGGCTGCGGGAGCAGCAGGTCTTCAGCCCCAGCACTGGCACCTGTAATTTCAACCCTTGATTTGGTATTCCAAATAAGCCCTGTCCCCTTCTTGGAGTTTACACTACTACCTGTGACCAGCAGGGGAACTCAAGTCTGCCCAATACTCTGGGTTCCAACCCAGGGACTCCATAAACAACAGCCACATACTACTTAAGTCCAATCACCTGCTGCTATTTCCCTGGGCCTCTTTCCACCAGGCCCTTTTATCTCCCAACCCCATTTCAGGGCCAATATGCTCATGTACTTCTCTCTCCGCAATCCCAGCTATGTAAGTTTAGCCAGCTATAAATTCTTGCTTCTTGTCAGGCTCCTTCAGACAGAGAGAAGCCCTTTCTTCACACTGACAGTCCCTGATCCTTTTATTTGAGTCAGCAGGGCCCTGATTGGCTGTTTCTAGCCCCTCTATCCTTTGGACCATCGCTCTCTGGTTTCCCAAATTCTGCAGAGCATCCTCTAAGCAAGCTTGGATGACTCACCTTTACTGCTTTTTTCCTCTCAGCTCCCTGCTTCTTGGGGAGAGGGGGTATATAGAACTCCAGCAGGGAATGACAAAGGTCAAATGCACCCCATCACAGACTGTTCATGAATTTTGCAAAATTTTTGCTATTTAGAATCATTATCCCTCATTCTGATCTCACACTGGTATAAAGCAGAAGTAACTCCACTGGGGAAAAATGGACAATATGACAGAACAGGTTCTTGCAGCAGGTATCCATCTGTCTCGCTGTATCCAAAGAGCCTGTAAGTGGAATATTTAAAAAGTGCTTACCTAATAGTTTTTTTTTTCTTATTTCCTTCCCCCACTCTCCTTAATTTAGACCACGTTACAAGTTCCTAAATCTAGATATGAATTTAATGTAGAATTCTGAGACTTTGATGAAATCTCTCCAGGGCAATTGTAAGTATGTTTAATAATTATAAACAATTATTTACTGTTCTATTCGCTCCACAGAGTTTCTTTTCTATTGTCATGGTTCTGTAAAAGGACACTAATGGGTAGGGAAATGTTTTTATAAAAATCCTATTTTCTCTGTTAGAGAGAGAGAGAGGGAGGGAGTATGTGTTGGTGTGTTGATTTGTTCCTTATTATGAAAAAGCATTTATCAGTCTTAATTTGTAATAATTTACTTGATCATTTACTAATGTGATGCTCTCACTTTATATATTAATAAAGCAATGAAAGAGAGAATTCTTACTAAAATGAGGAGATAAAAGAGAAAGGATAAAAGTACACGAAAAGTAAATCATACTATGTTCCTCGTACAAACCTTTGCTTGAGCTGCAGGCAAAGGAGGTAATCCTTTGTTTTAAATACTTTCTATTGTGATTTGCTATTTTGTTAAAAATGAAGTTTCAGTTACTAACTTAGGACAAATCTTTACTGTAGTGCACCATCTGACGAGCAGGGCTGTGCATTTCGAGTTCTTCAAGGCCCAGAAAAGAAACAAAACCTCCACCTCAAACTGTTGAGAAGCCGTAGTAATCCCCAGGGCTTCAGTGCTCCCATTCCACAGGGACCAATGTCCTGTGTGTAAGGGGACTGTTGCCCCCTTACTAACATTCAGCGGGGTGTTTTAGTTGCTAGCTCCCAGTACTAAAAGGGGAAGGGTCTATGGGAAGAAATCAGGACCCTGAGACTGACAGTCCCCAGGAACAATGGGGAGAGGCCAATGCTCCAGGTCAGCCTGAATGACAGGGCGAGCAGGCTAATCAGGGAGTCAGGATGCCAGGGAGGTCCCATACTCCGTGTGAGCTGGAATTGCCTGGGTCAGACAGAGAGAATGCAGAGGCACATGCTGAGCTGGGGAGCAGAGCTGTGCCAGATCCCGAGAGAGCAGACCCTGTCCTGGGAGCAGAGCTGCCGACCCAAAGCCACAGGCACAACACAGAGAGAGCAGACTTGCCCTGGGAGGAGACCTGCAGCAACCAGAGCCAGAGGGGCCAGAAAAGCAGCCTAGGAAGCAGGTCAGTGCTGGGAGCAGAGTCACAGAAGCAGCCTGCAGAGCAGACCTGTCCTGGGAGCAGAGCTGTAGCAACCAGAGGCAGAGGGGCCAAAGAAGCAGCCCAGGGAGCTGGGGGCAGAGCAGCAGCAGCGCTGAGACAGAGTGGTGGAGCTGGGGCTGGAGCAGTCCGGAGCTGGGTGTGGTGAGCAGCTGGGGAGAGAGAGGGGCACCCTGGGCAGCGGGCCCAGCACAGGGAGGCACCTCAGCCAAGAGGCTCTGCAGGCCACAGCATCCCTACAGCACAGCCAGGGCCTGAGAAGAAGGCCTGGGACTTACAAGGAATAGACTATGAACTGCCCACTTACATGTGGATTCAGATCAACTGGCAGATAAAGCAGCCAATCCTTACCCTTTTTCCCAGCTTGCCTCTTCCTCACATTCAAACTAACTTTGTAGAGCTGCCTGAGCTTGTCTAAACAGAGGGGTAATGCACATTACGGGGGTATGATTTCTAATGCACACTAATGTACTACATTAAAGCTCACTAGGGAACCTTTAGTGCACACCAGTAGGGTCTATACACACCAATTAACGTGCAACATGTTAGTGCACTTTGGAAATCACACTCCCAGAGGGTGCATTACTGTAACATGTAGACAAACCCTGATGGAGGTGAGCTCCATGGCATAGAAAGGATGTGTACCTGAGCCTGATCTCTCCAAGTGCAGCCTCAGTGAGATGGGGGCAGGGAACAGTATTTGTCCTACATAATATAAGAGATGGAAATGTATTTTAATACAACATTTAAGTATTAAAATATCATCATACATCATTTAAGTATTCTGTGGAAAGGCAAGAAAGGTCAGAATACTTATCCCCAGAAAAGAGATTATGTTATAAATGTAAGCGGGGGAATAGTCCCGCTCTTGTGGGGAACTTTCCTGGCTTCTGCACTACCCCGGTGAAGTGGGCTAGCGAAAGGATCTGAGTCCTCACTCCCACTTCCTTTACCCAGTGGCCTCCCTGCCCTTGAGGACTCCCCTTCCACTCTCCTGTCTGGCAGAGTCCTCGTAACCCCAACAAGGCTGGGCCCAGGATTCCTGTGGGGCTCGACCCCCAACCCTGCTGTAGTCACCTAGGACAGGGGCTAGGGTGTCCCCACTCCGGGGTACTCTCTCTGCACTGGGCACTTCTCTGACCCACTGACCATTACATACAAGTTAAAGCGAATGCAAGTTAATTAATCAACAATTAATTTTAAAAAGAATAAGGAAAAATGGGACAGGTTAAAGGAAACACATCACCCCGCTCTGTGGCAGGGAACATCACAATCAGTGTCTCTGGAATGTCAGGGCAGTTCACAGTCTGTTCCTTGTAAGTCCCAGGCCTCCTTCTCAGGCCCTGGCTGGGCTGTAGGGATGCTGTGGGTTGGACACTCGCTCTAGTGGTGGCCACATGCTCTCAGGCTCTAAGTGGTAGGACCCTTCTGCCCAGTGTTGCCCCTGCCCTGTCGGGGTTAGGATTCAAGCCTGGCCTGCAGAGCCTCTTGGCTGAGGCGTCTCCCTGTGCTGGGCCCGCTGCCCAGGGTCCCCCTCGATCTACCCAGCTGCTCACCGCACCCAGCTCCGGACTGCTCCAGCCCCAGCTCCACCACTCTGTCGCAGCGCTGCTGCTGCTCTGCCTCCAGCTCCCTGGGCTGCTTCTTTGGCCCCTCTGGCTCTTGTTGCTACAGCTCTGCTCCCAGGACAGGTCTGCTCTGCAGGCTGCTTCTGTGACTCTCCTCCCAGCATGGACCTCCTTTGTGGGCTGCTTTTCTGGCCCCTCTGGCTCTGGTTGCTGCAGCTCTGCTCCCAGGGCAAGTCTGCTCTCTCTGGGCTGTGCCTCTGGCTTTGGGGCTGCAGCTCTGCTCCCAGGACAGGGTCTGCTCTCTCTGGGCTGCTTTTCTGGTCCCTCTGGATCTGGCACAGCTCTACTCCCCAGCTTAGCTCAGGCCCCTGCTTTCTCCTTAGCTCGGCCCCACTCTGTCTGACCCAGACAAACCTAGCTCACATGGAGGATGGGATCTCCCTGGCCTCCTGATTAGCCTGCTTGCCCTGTCATTCAGGCTGACCTGGAGCATTGGCCCCTCCCCATTGTTCCTGGGGGCTGTCAGTCTCAGGATCCTGATTCCCCAGAGACCCTTCCCATTTTAGTACTGGGAGCTAGCCAACCAAAACACCCCACTGAATGTTAGTAGGGGGGCAACAGTCCCCTTACATAAAGGCAATGTGGTCCAATGACTAGGGCACTGAACTAGAAGTCAGGTGGCTTCAATTCTTTCCTGGCTCTGCCACTAAGTTCCTGTGTGGCTTGGGGTAGGTTTCTATGTCTTATTAACCCACATGAAAAATGAGGATAATAGTAGCTTTCCTTTGTAAAGTACTCAGAGATCTATGGATGAAAGGTGCTATATAAGAGCTAAGTATTATTATAGGTAGTCACCAGCTGATGTGTAGGTGGTAATATAGATATGAATAAAACAGTATATTCAGAAGGATAAGTTCACTTACACAAAAATGTTTGCTGAAAGAGTTGTTGTAAACAACTGCAGGTGTAGATCTATACTCTGTTTTGTAAAGATAATAGCACAGGTGTTATGCACCTGTTATATATAATCATATTATCTTATCAACAGTCATTTTACACTAATTTAGGTTTGCAAGATGCTTGAAAAGGAATTTAAAAAGATGCTTGAAAAACAATTTAAGGGAAAATAACAAAATAAAAAAAATCAACTTGTTTTCTCTTTTTTTCATGATTATAAGTGAATTAAATCTACTATGTACAAATATTTCCTTCAAATCATCCAGTTTAATTTAGCATTTTATTTAAGGAAAACAATATTTGTAAGCAAGACAGTTTTAGATCTGATGTGGAGCCCTGTCTATACCATATTTTTGATCAGATTCTAACAATTATTATATTTGTGCTAGCAGCATGGCTGATGCACAACCTCATTCATAAAAATGTATTTACAATTTTAAAGGTGAGGTGACTAATCTTAAAAAAAAAAAAATCTTTTTTAATACATCTGAAAATACATTTTAGACTTCACATTCCATCACACCACGTGGAGCTGCTTCTGTGGTAGGAGAAAATAGAATTCCAAAAAAATTCATTATCCAATATTGCATATGCAGGAGGGCCAGTGTAGGTAATATCAGACTACTTGATGATGGTGCAGGTCTAATTAAATTTAATTCATCCTTTTCAGTAGCCTCATGGAATATTTTAATTATTTACATGCAACCCTTCTGTAGATGGTTAATTGCAGCCACAATAGCTGGGTAGAAATAGCTAGGGGTCTCTCTTAAAATTAACAAACGCCACTGACTTGAATCCCTCATCCAGAACTTCTGGGATCACTAGATGCTTTCCCTGGGTACTCTTAGCATGCAATACATCCCCATTCACAAACACTGAGTCAATGTATGCGACGAGGAAAACTTTATTAGGGAAAAAGGAACACAGCATCAACTGGGGAAAACATAATGTGATATATTTATATGAATAATAGATAAAACACTCCCCAATGTACCTTTGGCAGTAGTCCATTAACCTGGTTCCCCACCCATTGGAGTGAACATAGAATCATAGGACTGGAAGGGACCTTGAGAGGTCATCTAGTCCAGTCCCCTGCACTCATGGCAGGACGAAGTATTATCTAGACCAGTGATGGGAAACCTACAGACAGTGGGCTGCATGCAGCCCATCAGGGTAATCCGCTGGCAGGCTGCCAGACAGTTTGTTTAGATTTGCAAGGCGCGCCCGTAGCTCCCAGTGGCCACGGTTCACTGTTCCCGGCCACTGGGAGCTGTGGGAAGCGGTGACCATCATGTCCCTGTTAGGAAGTTAGGAAGTTTGTTCTTATTGTCCAATCTAAACTGCTCTTGCTGCAATTTAAGCCCATTGCTTCTTGTCCTATTCTCAGAGGTTAAGGAGAACAATTTTTCTCCCTCCTCCTTGTAACAACCTTATATGTACTTGAAAAATATCATGTCCCCTCTCAGTCTTGTCTTTTCCAGACTAAACAAACTCAATTTTTCAATCTTCCCTCACAGGTCATGTTTTCTAGACCTTTAATCATTTTTGTTGCTCTTCTCTGGACTTTCTCCCAGTTGTCCACATCTTTCCTGAAATGTGGCACCGTGAACTGGACACAATAATCCAGCTGAGGCCTAAACAGAGCAGAGTAGAGCAGAAGAATTACTTCTCATGTCTTCAAAAACAACAAGGAGTCCGGCAGCACTTTAAACACTAACAGATTTATTTGGGCATAAGATTTTGTGGGTTTTTTGTGTCTCTGAAGTGGTTTTTTTTTTACCTATGAAAGCTTATGCCCAAATAAATCTGTTAGTCTTTAAGGTGTCACTGGACTCCTTGTTGTTTTTGTGGTTACAAACTAACACAGCTATCCCTCTGATTCTCGTGTCTTGCTTATAACACTCCTGCTTATACATCCCAGAATGATGTTTGCTTTTTTGGCAATCATGTTACGCTGTTGACTCATATTTAGCTTCTGGTGCACTATGACCAATAGACAAACCTTCAGTTACTACATCACTTCCCCTTTTCCATTATTAACCCCCACCCACACTTTGGTGTCAGTGCATAGTGCAATGCCAGAATCCTGAGGTGTATGCGGATAGGCCTGTCTCCAGTCCCAGGAGAAATGATGCCTGGTCCTGTCCTAAGGCCCCACCACCTAACCTAATTATGGTGATTTGAACTTCATTTTGTGGCTGGGTAGAAGGGGCTTCACCAAAAGTCACTTAGCTCTGCTGTTGTTTTGTGCACGCTCATCAGTAAAGAGCCTTCTGCACATTGCACACCATCAAAAATTCTCTTCTGTTTTAACAGAGAGTCCTTCCAACATCACATGATCCTCATATATGACACTTATGCAGGGTGCTTCCTCCAAGAAACACACTGCTTCTGACAAGGTAGGAATCTTTTCCCACCCCCATCTTAGTTCAGTTCCACTACCAACCAATTCTAAGTTTGTATACAGTTATAGTGGCTCCCAGAGTGTCACTGGAGGAATTATCTATATAAAGCTTATGCAAACAAAGTTATTTCTGTAGCTGTATTTCCCATGTTCACCAATACATGGGGACAGAAACCTCATTTTCTGGAGCTTCTGTCCATTTGGAGTTCTGGGTAAATAGCTTATACAAATGTAGCAGCTCTGTGGCTATTCTTCTCTCTATTCATGAACAGATAGGAACAGAAAGCTCCTTACCATCTCAGGCTTCAGGCCACAGGGCTCATATCTGCAAATGTAAGTTGTACATATAATTAAGGTGACTGTATTTTCAAAATCAAAAACTAGGACACTTTTCTAACAACATATTTTAGAGTCGCAAAATCCTCCCGTACTCTGTATTTCAGTGATGGACAACCTGCAGCCCACGACAACACGCGGCCCATCAGAGTAATCAGCTGGCGGGCCATGAGACAGTGTTTACATTGACTGTCCACAGACACAGCTACCCACAGCTCCCAATGGCCGCAGTTCACCATTTCCAGCCAATGAGAGCTGTGGGAAGCGGCGGCCAGCATGTCCTTGCGGCCCACACTGTTTCCCGCAGCTCCCATTGGCTGAGAATGGCGAACTGCAGCCAAAGGGAGCTGCAGGCAGCCGTCCCTATGGAAGGTCAATGTAAACACTGTCTCACAGCCTGCCAGTAGATTTCCCTTACGGGCCACGTGCAGCCCAGAGGCCACAGGTTGCCCACCACTGCTATATTCTGTGGGTTGTTTTTTTGTTTTGCTTTGTTTTCTGTTCCATTTGCTGGAAGTAGATCAAAGAAAGGCTTATCTTATTAACAGATTCCCCTCTGTCCAATGCTTTTCTTCTTTCTGTGGTTCTGGTGACTATAGAGAGGAGCACAAAAGAGGGTCAGCGGAACTGTCAAGTATCCTCCCAAAACCCTTTTTCACACATGTCCCCAGAGAGGTCAGAGCAGGGCTTTTGCATGGACAAGACTTATTCATCAGCTCTTATTACAGAGCTGTCACTGACATGTTAAGACAAGCTTTGGCCATGTACAATGATTTGGTGAAAGTTACAACTGCTGCATGATGTCAGTGAAACAATGCTGTAAGAAATATTTTACACCAGCACAGAAACATGTCTTGAGCACAAATTTTGTAGTTACCAAAAAAAAAAAAAAAAAAAAAAGGAGAGAGAGAGAGAGAGAGAATTTTGATGGATTAAATGAAAAACCAGGATATTTCAGGAGTCTAGTAAAAGTTCTTGAGACATAGGTCATCATATGGAAAAAAAAAGTTGTCCCAGGGAAACTGGAGACACAAGATAGGTGAGGGGTAATATCTTTTGTTGCGTCAACTTCTGTTGGTGAAAGGGACAAATGAAAGATATTACTTCACCCACTTTTTCTTTCTAATATCCTGGGACCAGCACAGTTGAACACTGCAACCAGTAAAACTGGGGCACATAGTCTCTTGTGACATATTCTTTAAAGATTTACTGTAGCTTTAGAAATGTATAGTGATTTTTATGACAGACCCCAAAACATAGTGACTAAAGATGAATAATACATTTCACTCTATAGGTAGAAAAAGTAGTCAAGGAGAAATAGAATATATTATTTTGTTTCTGTTGCTGCGTGACGGTTATTCAGAGTGAATCAGGACAATGCAGTTAAATTAAAATTATTAGTTAAACTTAAAACAAATTCAAACTAATTAATGTGCAAATCATAAGGGCAATACAAAGGGAGAGAGAATATTATCATGACTTTTTTTCTGAGTCCTGTTGCTGCAAACCTCTGCTTTTTTACTCAATCTATGAAGGACGAATTCATTTTTGTAGTTATCACATTAATAGCTAAAATATGGATGTCTGTAGCAACTGAAGGCCTGATCCTACATTTACTCAGGTAAAACTTCCATTGAGTGCAACAGGAGCTTTGGCTGAGAAACTGTAATAGGATCAAGACCTCATTATCACTGGATTAACATTCCTGTCATTTTAGCAGATGCAGAAACATTTAATTTGTTATTTGATATGTGCTATACAAATTGGGAGCAGTCATATCACATTACAGTAAAACTACTGCAGCCAAGTAAAAGGCAATACAATATTGCCAGGCCCAAAAAACCCACCACTTTCAAAAACTGGAGTTAGTCTTGAGAGTCTATCTCATTAAGTTAAAGGTTTAGATAGAGGATGGATGGATAGATAAAATAAAACCAAGGACATTCAGAGTGAAGATTATACTTAATATTTTATTTTCATTTGCACCTTTTCTAAGTCCAGTTACTTAGTGAAGGAACATTTTCAAACACATGGTTGTTTGGAGAAGTCTGACACAGGGCAGGACTCTGTGCAGAAATAAAGCTGCAGATTGGGGAACAGCATGCGCTGTGTTGTTCAGAAATGTGCAAGACTAAAAATGATTGGATGCTTGGGATGACCAAAGGATTTGCACAGTGTGGAATGGGGAGGTGTGTGTGCGCAGCAGGAAACTTAGCTGAGTCTCCAAAAAATGCATAAAAAACATGAACCAACATAATTTGCTTTCTTAATTTTATCCTTCCATCTGATTTCCATCCGATAAATGTCTATAATTTTAAAGGTTTCAGAGTAACAGCCGTGTTAGTCTGTATTCGCAAAAGGAAAAGGAGTACTTGTGGCACCTTAGAGACTAACCAATTTATTTGAGCATAAGCTTTTGTGAGCTACAGCTCACTTCACCGGATGCATACTGTGGAAAGTGTAGAAGATCTTTGATATATGTCCATGTTAAACAATTCAGTCTTTGGATAAGTAACTGGGATCCTGAATAAAATATGGAAACTGTGAGTAAGTATTAAGCACCAGGCAGTCATTTTGCTGGAGAATCTAGTAAAGCTCATGGCAGGGCAGAGACCAAAATAAAGACTCCTCACCCTTGGATTAGGAGGAGGGGCAGAGGGGGCAAGAGAGAATTTTTGCTGTCCAGTACTGACAACCTCACAGAGGCCAGGGAGCAATAGGACAGGGGGAGAGAGGAGAGATCCTGTCTCTAATCCCACCTTCCTTCCAATCTCTCACATAATCCTCTCTCCATCCCAGTCGTCCCTTTCCCCCATCCACCCTATTCTACTCTACAGGCAGGGAGCCACTTGAGCCTCAGTTTTACATGTTTGTACTCTCTAGCATCCACCTTTTTTACCCTCCTCACTGTATCCCACTCTCCTCCCGCACGAAAATCCCTTCTCCGGTACTCACCTTTTCTCGCATTCTGCCTCAATTTCTTTCCCCCTTTTTTGTTTGATGTTAGGGTGACTCCTCTAGTCCTACAACATCATACAGATTAAGAGAAAGAAAGAAGGCAGACCTGCCTAACCTGTGGCTTTTAACCGAGGTTCTGGCTTTCAGATCTTTTATCTCATTCCCTGGTCTCTCCTTCTGTGTCGCTGGCTTTTTCTTTTTTGGCCAGCTGACAAAAGGAGGGGTGGTGGCTGGGGCTGGTTACTGAGACTCTTTCCTTTCATTGTCCCTGCCAGCCAATCACACTGCCTCCCTGTCCTCAGTTTCCCCCATCTTCTCTAACCACAGTGATCTGGGAGAGGATGATCCCATAGTGAGTAATTCTGTGCAGGTGGCAAGGGAGGAAGAAGGGTAAGGAGGTGCAGCAGTTGCTGATCAGGTTACCAACCTCAGCCTGTATGTGATGTATTAGGGGAGGGGGGGAAACTGAGGCACCAAAAAGGGGAAGAGGACTATAGACTAGTAGGAGTGGGCGGACTGTAAATGAAAAAGAACTGATTGTTGGGACAAGAAGGGATAGAATTGATGGGAGAGAGAATTAGTAGATGCGAGAGGAAGAAAATGTCTGGAGGGAAGGAAAAAAACACAATGACAAGTGGAGGAGAGGACTGTTGTAAGTGTGTGGGGTGACAGATGGATTTGTGGACTGTATCCTGGGTTTCCTAATAGAGGACTTTACAATTACAATTCACAATGTGAATTTTTTCAGACAAATAGTTTATTCTAGGAATAATGCGGTTTTGGCTGACCTGAAACTAGTCAGGAATTTGATACAAATAGTTCTGAATAAATATTCACAAAATGGTCAAAGAAGAAGTAAATGGTGGAGAAGAGTTACTGTTGTTGTAACTGTTCCTCCTACCCTTGTAACTTTTAGCCCAGTGCTTAGGGTACTCGCCTGAGATGTGAGAGGCCCGTGTCCGAATGCCCACTGTGGAATGAACTTTCTGAGTCACCAAAAAAATCAGAAAAAAATTGGATTTGCTTCAACCTGAACCTTTTTTTTTTTTGAGAACTGCCACTGAAACAAAACAAAACAAAAATCAAGTATTTGCCGATATCTATTTAAAATGTTATTTCTTATTTCTTTTGCTCATTTTACTTTGATGTCACTGAAGCTGAATTCAAGCTCATATTTATACTGTAAACTAAGCTTCACCCTGAAATTATACAGAATCCAGATCAAAATTTGTCCAGCAACATGCTTGGTCTATCTACCTCCAATAGACTATTCTTTGTCTGGGAAAGTATCCTGTCGCAAAAATATTTGACCTTTAATTAAAGACTCTCTTTGGGCCACTGAGTTTTGCTTAAGACAGGTTTCACAGAACCGTACATTATTGCAAAAATACAAGCTAAGATGAAATAAAATGTTTCTCCTCTTCACAGAATGCTATAGGTATAAATATTTTATCTTTTCTCTGGAGTAAAAAACATCTCTGTTGCTCCATTAGCAGTTATTTTCTCAACTTTAGCTACACTTACTCCTGGGTTTCTCAAAGTATTTCACATTACTATGTTGCATTTTTTTCTACCACTCGCTGTGCTCTTTTCTTATAGGGACTCAGATTGCTCAGTATATTTCTTCCCTTTAAATCTTTTTATTTCCTCTTTACCAATTGTCTCCTGCTACTTTCTTCAAAATGTTTTGTCCCAATTAAGTCTTGTTCCATTTCAAAGCTTGGCTCCTACCTTTCATCCTCAAATTAATTTCTGTCATCTCCTCAGAATGCATGGATTAGTTATATTTTACTGCTTCCATAATACTTTATTTCAGATTTCCAGATTGGGTGTTCAGCTGAATAATATAACTACAGCTGCATGAAACTCGAGACACAAGGGTTTCATGCATACCATTTGTTTTAATTTGCATCTTTCCTATTTGTGTTTATATATAAAAATCTAGTCAGACAGACAAAACCACTGTGATTTGCATGAATTTCCATAAAACAATAAAGTAGATCAGGTTTGGAACCCTGGGAAAAACGTTTGACTGACCTGTCTCTATTTTCATGTTTGCAGTGAAATTGTCTTTCTCTATGCACTTTTCCTTAGAGCAAATAAATAAATAATAATAATACACCTTGCGCTTCACTGCATAGGGAGGAATAATGAATAAGGGGTGTGGAAACCAGGCAGATGAGCTCCCCACATCCTAGGTACAGAGCAACCTATTCTTGGCCAATCCCTGTGGCCTTGCAGGATGCAGAAATGTTTATGGTGAAGTTGCATTGCTACATTGTATGGGAGCAAAATGATAGAGGTACCAATCAGGTTGTCTTTCTGTTTAAAGACAGTAAAACAAGGCGACTGGATGCAGACGGGAGAGCCTTCTACATTGTTCAGTTTACTAGCATAGAAAGGGAAAGAGCCAAGTTAGTGAAACTTTCACCCTTAGTCCTTCCCTCCACCTATGCTAGTCTCCTCTCATGAAATGAAGTGCTTTATGAGAGCGAACAGCATAAAAATATAGTTCTCTCAGTTCCTAGACATAATCATACTATTGTGCCTCCATTGGGAAACTACTTATCATATCATACATCACCGTAACATTGCTTGTTAGGGCATTTTTTTTTTACAGATCAATAGTGGAAAACTCCATTCTTAAATTGCTATTGTGGCTGGTTTGTCCTTCCTAATGGGTGGGGGAGAGGAGCCTGTACAGTAACCCATCACTCAATTGTCATTGGGGAAAAGAAATCTCAGCTCAATGGGCCCTGACTATCCAACTGGCTTACCCAAATTTTAGAGCTGTCAAGCAAGTGTATGTGATATGGATCAATCAGAAAGCCAGTTAAGAACCTACCCACTATGAGAAGCTCAGGATAGGTATTATGCATTATCAGTGCTTCCTCTGATAGCATTCTGTGGGGCTGACGGATGATCTAGTAGTTAGCCAGACTGTGAGAGACCTGAATACAAGTCACAGCTTTACCACACACTTCCTGTGTGACCTTGGGTAAATCATTTAGTCTCTCTGTGCGCCTCAGTTCTCTGTCTGTAAAATGGGGATAATAGCACTTCCCTGCTTCATATGTGTGCCGCGAGACTAAATACATTAAGGAATGCCAGTTTTTCAGACTGTAACTCCATCTCAAGTGTGGGAGCCCGTATCATGGATTTTAGATTTATGATCTTGGGGGAGGAACATTCTGTGTGGATTTTGTGTGTCTTCTACAGTACCAGGCATATTGTTGGCACTTAAATATTCAGCATCTGAGCAATCTAATTATCTGACCATACTTAAGATGGGAGAGCACTCTCTTTGGAACAGAAAGTAGCCTCTGTGTTTCAGGACAACAGAGTTGAATGGAGATTCCATGAACAACATCATGCCGTCATAGAGGTAATTTGGAGTCTGAAAGGGTCCTAATCTATTAATGTGGGCTTGCTGAAAATTAGACATTATTTTCCTCTAAATTTTTTAAAAGAAATGAAAAATCTGATTGATGCAAACATTTTCAAGAATGTTTGAATGAAAAGATTTGCAACTAAAAATATCAGGAATTCTGAGAACTTTCTTCAGTGGTAGTGGCGGAAACCAGGATAAGAAAATGGCTAAACCTCCCAAATTTTACATTTCTATTTGATTTCAAAATATTTTTTTTCAAATACTATCACTGAACAAAAACAAAACAAAAAAAACAACAAACAAATATTCAAACAATATAAAAGTTTTTGTCTTCTCCATTCTACTCCTTTTGTGTTACTCCAGCAGCAAAAAGGGGATGGACAGTCATTGGATCTCTCCTACTGAGGAGTTCTGTGAATGGAGAAACTCTCAGCTGAAATGGGAGGGTTTCAGGTAGCCAAACCAGCCTGTCCCTAGTCACTTGGGGAGTGTTGCCAAATAACATGGTTCATTTATATTTAAATTAGTTTGGGACCAGAAATAGTGTAGAAAAGGCCAGACATTCAGGTGTCTTTAGCCAGCTTCCTGATGGTTTGCCTCCTGTCTGCTGCACTGATGATAGAGCTGGTCATATTTTTTTTCCCCTCCTGTGGAAAATTTCAAATGCTGAGTGAAAAATTTAAAACTGACATATTTTTGACCTAAAAACCAAAATATTTTTTCTGAGATGTGGCCACAGAGACACATAGAAGTTGTTGTTTATGTGCCTTACACTTCCATTCTCTTCGGGCTCCCTGACTGTACTTCATATTCCACGATGCACCACAATGGAGGTGCAGAGCTTCATGGCTACAGCACACCATGGAAGATATCTGTCTCAGGAGCCCAGCCCATAGAGGAGAATGGTAATATGGGGCATTCAAACTAAAATTCCTATGATGCATATTGGCAGTATTTCAGAATCAAATTGTTATGGGTTTCAGAATTTTTTTTTGGGCCATTAATTTATTTTAATGAAAAAACAAAATTCTGTGGAAAGCACTTACCATGAAACATGTAGTTTCCATTTTCCATTAAATGAAAAGTGTTGATACAAAATTTTCAAACAGCCCTACTGAGTAGATCTATTGGATTCCAGCAGAGAATCTGAGCCTGTGTTTAATATTATAAAGTGTCACATCAAATTCCCATTGTCCATTATAGGTCAGCCTATACTTAATTCTTCAATTAATTTCAATGTCTTCTGTTCTTTTTACTTGATTGTCTCTCGAATTTATACATGTGGACAAACAAGTATTCTACTCTCATAATGATTTTAAATGTTGTTTTCTCAACGAACTCATAGAAAGCATACATATTTTAGCTTGCATCACATTGGCAAAGATGTTAGCAAAGTCTTCTCACAAATAGGTCTATTCACTGCTGTCTCAATTCCCAACATGCTTATTGACAGGACTGTTTCTATGTTATAGACATCTCAAAGTGCACCATAGTTATGCATTTTATTTCTTGATGTTATTAGCAGCTTTAGAAAAAAATAAATCTTAAATAACAGAAAATGGAAAAATTTAAGGAAGGGACAAACAGTGAGTACAGATAAGGGTGTGTCTGAGTACTCACCGTACATTAAGTTGCAGAGATTTTAATAAGGTGTGTGTGTTACACACACAAACAGAGTATATATCTTTTCAAGCTAAGGAAATGGGGAAGGAAAGAATAATATACACATACACAGAAGCTGTTCCATGTCTTATTGCAAACAATATATCTGAACTTATTGACTAGGAAATTTGCTGACATTTAGCTCTGAAGTTCCCAAAGCTTGATTAAAGTTTCACAACAATATAGCAAAATATAGGTTAAAGGATCAATTTAAACATTTCTCATATTGAAATGGTGAAAACTTCCAAGTAATGCTAGGATGCACAACATGCATCAGTCATCCAGAATGTGACTCTTTATGTTGTGTGTGTGAGGCAACAGTCTAGTGGTTAGGAATGAGGAGATGGTGGGTTATTCCTTAGTCTGTCAATCACTCATTGAGGGCCTTGTGTGTAGTCACTGAGACCCAGATTGTCACACTTACTTACTCATGTTCAATAGTCATTTACACTGCAAATAATCCCTCTGGCCTAGGTTGAAACTTTAAACTCAGCCATGAGTAGGTAACTGCTCTGCTTCAAGAAGGAATTGTGATTTATAGTCCAATTCAACCTGTAAGTAACAATTCTTGCACTTCTGTATCTTACTTCCTTGCTCACATCTGCTCTGTCACTCTGGCCAGTCATGGAAGGAGAGCAAAGTCATGGCTTCGTTCACTGTCCATCCCTTTCCTACCCCCTTTCTCTCAATGGGGAATATCTATAAACCAGGAGTTATGCTCCACACTGCAGCTGGACTCAAGGTCTGTGTATGCTGAGAGTGGTGTACAGATATCTTATTACCTGCCTTGACCTCAGTCAACAAGGACACAATCTAGGCCAATGGAACTACTTGCTGAATAGGAGATTACTAATTGTGAGTCAGGATAGTAGAATTTGTCCCTTTATTATCCCCTCCACTAGATACATTGTCCCTTGCCCTTGCCCTTTGCTTATAGCAATATTTGTTGGAGTATTCTTATTGAAACTACTTGTGAGCCATAATGTGGCCACACAGGAGACAAAGGAGAAGTGAGGATTTCACCTTAGAAGGCTGTATTAGGGCTCTCTGGATTTTAGCTTTGTGTACTGGTAGGTAATTCCTCACAGAGCAAATGAGGGAGGAATGTGCAGGATTAGAACGGCTCCAGATTTGTCCCTTCTATCCCCCACATGCCAGTGGGCAGAGCTCACTGCTCAGGTGAGGAAAAGGTATTAAGAGGTTTTAAGAGCTGTAAGAAAACACTCTCCTGCAGCACAACCAGGAGCCCCAAGAGGAATTATGTCTGAGGGTGTGTTTTTGAAGCATAATTCTTCCTGGAGGTCCCCCTAAGGACAGGGCACTTATGCATTGCCAGTTTCACAGGCCTGCAGTGAACACCACTCCCCATGGAAGGAAAAGGCCTGGGTAGGGACCGTCAAATCGTGGACGTCAACGAATGGCTACACAGGTGGTGTCGGAGAGAAGGCTTTGGATTCTTTGACCATGGGATGGTGTTCCATGAAGGAGGAGTGATGGGCAGAGACGGGCTCCACCTTACGAAGAGAGGGAAGAGCATCTTTGCGAGCAGGCTGGCTAACCTAGTGAGGAGGGCTTTAAACTAGGTTCACAGGGGAAAGGAGACCAAAGCCCTGACGTAAGTGGGAAAGCGGGATACCGGGAGGAAGCACAGGCAGGAATGTCTGTGAGGGGAGGGCTCCTGCCTCATACTGAGAATGAGGGGCGATCAGCAGGTTATCTCAAGTGCTTGTATACGAATGCACAAAGCCTTGGAAACAAGCAGGGAGAACTGGAGGTCCTGGTGATGTCAAGGAATTATGACGTGATTGGAATAACAGAGACTTGGTGGGATAACTCACATGACTGGAGTACTGTCATGGATGGTTATAAACTGTTCAGGAAGGACAGGCAGGGCAGAAAAGGTGGGGGAGTAGCACTGTATGTAAGGGAGCAGTATGACTGCTCAGAGCTCCGGTATGAAACTGCAGAAAAACCTGAGTGTCTCTGGATTAAGTTTAGAAGTGTGAGCAACAAGAGTGATGTAGTGGTGGGAGTCTGCTGTAGACCACTGGACCAGGGGGATGAGATGGATGAGGCTTTGTTCTGGCAGCTCGCAGAAGCTACTAGATCGCACGCCCTGGTTCTCATGGGTGACTTTAATTTTTCTGATATCTGCTGGGAGAGCAATACAGCGGTGCATAGACAATCCAGGAAGTTTTTGGAAAGCATAGGGATCCCGATGTGTCGAAAGAATAGTAAATATGGCAGGCGACCAGCTTGGCTTAACGGTGAAATCCTAGCAGATCTTAAACATAAAAAAGAAGCTTACAAGAAGTGGAAGGTTGGACATATGACCTGGGAAGAGTATAAAAATATTGCTCGGGCATGTAGGAATGAAATCAGGAGGGCCAAATCGCAACTGGAGCTGCAGCTAGCAAGAGATGTCAACAAGAAGGGTTTCTTCAGGTATGTTGGCAACAAGAAGAAAGCCAAGGAAAGTGTGGGCCCCTTAATGAATGAGGGAGGCAACCTAGTGACAGAGGATGTGGAAAAAGCTAATGTACTCAATGCTTTTTTTGCCTCTGTCTTCACTAACAAGGTCAGCTCCCAGACTGCTGCGCTGGGCATCACAACATGGGGAATAGATGGCCAGCCCTCTGTGGAGAAAGAGGTGGTTAGGGACTATTTAGAAAAGCTGGACGTGCACAAGTCCATGGGGCCGGACGAGTTGCATCCAAGAGTGCTAAAGGAATTGGCGGCTTGCAGAGCCATTGGCCATTATCTTTGAAAACTCGTGGCGAACGGGGGAAGTCCCGGATGACTGGAAAAAGGCTAATGTAGTGCCAATCTTTAAAAAAGGGAAGAAGGAGGATCCGGGGAACTACAGGCCAGTCAGCCTCACCTCAGTCCCCAGAAAAATCATGGAACAGGTCTTCAAAGAATCAATCCTGAAGCACTTACATGAGAGGAAAGTGATCAGGAACAGTCAGCATGGATTCACCAAGGGAAGGTCATGCCTGACTAATCTAATCGCCTTCTATGATGAGATTACTGGTTCTGTGGATGAAGGGAAAGCAGTGGATGTATTTTTTCTTGACTTTAGCAAAGCTTTTGACACGGTCTCCGACAGTATTCTTGTCAGCAAGTTAAAGAAGTACGGGCTGGATGAATGCACTATAAGATGGGTAGAAAGTTGGCTAGGTTGTCGGGCTCAACGGGTAGTGATCAATGGCTCCATGTCTAGTTGGCAGCCGGTGTCAAGTGGAGTGCCCCAGGGGTCGGTCCTGGGGCCGGTTTTGTTCAATATCTTCATAAATGATCTGGAGGATGGTGTGGATTGCACTCTCAGCAAATTTGTGGATGATACTAAACTGGGAGGAGTGGTAGATACGCTGGAGGGCAGGGATGGGATACAGAGAGACCTAGACAAATTGGAGGATTGGGCTAAAAGAAATCTGATAAGGTTCAATAATGATAAGTGCAGGGTCCTGCACTTAGGACGGAAGAACCCAGTGCACAGCTACAGACTAGGGACCGAATGGCTAGGCAGCAGTTCTGCGGAAAAGGACCTGGGGTGACAGTGGACGAGAAGCTGGATATGAGTCAACAGTGTGCCCTTGTTGCCAAGAAGGCCAATGGCATTTTGGGATGTATAAGTAGGGGCATAGCGAGCAGATCGAGGGACGTGATCGTCCCCCTCTATTCGACATTGGTGAGGCCTCATCTGGAGTACTGTGTCCAGTTTTGGGCCTCACACTACAAGAAGGATGTGGATAAATTGGAGAGAGTCCAGCAAAGGGCTACAAAAATGATTAGGGGTCTGGAACACATGACTTCTGAGGAGAGGCTGAGGGAACTGGGATTGTTTAGTCTGCAGAAGAGAAGAATGAGGGGGGATTTGATAGCTGCTTTCAACTACCTGAGAGGTGGTTCCAGAGAGGATGGTTCTAGACTATTCAGTGGTAGAAGAGGACAGGACAAGGAGTAATGGTCTCAAGTTGCAGTGGGGGAGGTTTAGGTTGGATATTAGGAAAAACTTTTTCACTAGGAGGGTGGTGAAACACTGGAATGTGTTACCTAGGGAGGTGGTAGAATCTCCTTCCTTAGAAGTTTTTAAGGTCAGGCTTGACAAAGCCCTGGCAGGGATGATTTAATTGGGGATTTTTCCTGCTTTGAGCAGGGGGTTGGACTAGATGACCTACTGAGGTCCCTTCTAACCCTGATATTCTATGATTCTATGTGTGAGTAAGGGAAGCAGGTTTAGGCCCCAGGAGATGGGTTTGACAATAACCCATTTGACAAGCAGAGTCTTGCATGAATTGCTCACAATGTTATACCACCTAATATCAAGAAAAAAGAACAGCACATTTTAATTTTAATTTGATAGGACATTTGAATTTTTTAAAAAAAACTATGACTTGCCAAGCTGTTATTACTGGCCAGACTGCATACAGCCTGTAGCTTGTTGGACTGCATGTTTGAGAGGCCTAATCTCCAAATTTGCAAAATGAATTATATACGCACTATTACCTGTATCAAACAAACTTTTAATCCCATCAAGAAAACATATCAAGTTAGTCTGACAGGAACTATTTTCCATAACCCATGTTGTTTTGCATTAATTCCATTAAGCTCCTTTGATTCTTTTATTAGTTGTGTGCTGTCTCAGCTCTTCCATCATCTTGCCCGGGATCAGTGTCAGGCTGACAGGCTTATAATTACCCAGACCATCCCCTTTTTAAAATGGCTCAGCATTAGCTTTCTTCCAGTCTTCTGGAACTTCCCCAGTGTTCCAAGACTTATTGAAAATCAGCGTTAATGGTCCAGCGAGCTCCTCAGCCAGTTATTTTAAATCTCTTGACTGCAAGTTATCTGGAGCTGCTGCTTTAAAAATATCTAAGTTAATAACTTATGTTTAACATCCTCCAGAGATACTAGTGACTGGATGGAGTATTATCATCACTGTATGGTGGGACTATATATGGGACTATGATGGGATAGCCTAATTTTGGCAATTAATTGACCTTTGACTATTAGCGGTAACTATGCCCAATGGCCTATGATGGGATGTTAGATGGAGTGGGATCTGAGTTACTTCAGAGAATTCTTTCCTGGGTGTCTGACTGGTGAGTCTTGTCCACATGCTCAGGGTTCAGCTGTTCACCCTATTTAGGGTCAGGAAGGAATTTTCTTCCAGGGCAGATTGTCAGAGGCCCTGGAGGGGCGTTCGCCTTCCTCTGCAACGTGGGACATGGGTCACTTGCTGGAGGATTCTCTGCACCTTGAAGTCTTTAAACCATGATTTGAGGACTTCAATAGCTCAGACATAGATCAGGGGTTTATTACAGGAGCGGGTGGGTGAAATTCTGTGGCCTGCGTTGTGCAGGATGTCAGACTAGACAATCATAATGGTCCCTTCTGACCTTAAAGTCTATGAGACTATGACATTTGGTTTTTTTTGTTTTTTTTTTCCCCAAAGACAGAATAGAAATATTTATAGAATATTTCTGTCTTTTCTAAGTTATTAAGAATTCTACTGTTTCCATCCAGTAATAGAGCAGTACTATCAGAATTATTTCTGTTCCAAATACATTTTTTTAAAAAATCCTTTTTATTATCCTTAACTCTGCTGCACATAGATGTCTCTTCATCTCTCTTTGCTTCCCTTATCTATTTTCTAGAATTCCTAGCTTCTGACTTATATTAATTACTGTATATTACTGGTTTGGAATCTATTTTGTGTGTACTTTATAAATGTGAACAAGTCATGATCACTTGTGCCTACGTTAACATTAATTCTTAGTTCTGTGATCAGCTTCTTTTTACCTTTGGAAAAAGATCTGATATAGAATCCCTTTGTGTTGGTTGCAACACTTTTGGGTAAGAAAATTGTCATCAATAATGTTTAGAAATTCCAAGGATGTTTTAATACTGGCAGCATGAGATTCCCCCAGCATATGTCACTCAAATTGAAATCCCTTATGATCATTAGATTCTTTTCCCTACACATTCTGTTCCCTGTTGTGATTTGGTGGTCTGTGGCAGTCACCAACTAAAAACACATCTTGTACTTTATCTGTTAAGATATTGATCCATAAGCATTCAAGATATTTTCTTCTGAGTTTCAGCGACTCGGAAACTGATAATGCCATTTTTGAGAGAGTGCTACTCGCTCTTACATTTTGCCCACTTGATCCTTCCTAAATAGGTTATAACCATTTATTTTACTAATCTAATTGCTCAAATCATCCCACCAGATTTTAGTAATACCAACTAGATTGAATTTATGGTAATTAATGAGAAATTCCAATACATTGTATGTTACCCACCTCCTAGCATTGGTATACAATCAGTTCAAGAATTTCTTTTCTTCATATCCTTTCGTTCCTGGATTAATATTTTTCTCATCTCAATTTTGTGCTGAGTCCTCCTATCTTCCCTGACTTCTTTATCGAGCTTGTCCCTTCTACTGAAGTGGAGGCCATCCAAATTATACAACTCTATCTTCATACAAGGTGGAGCAATGTTCCAAAAAACCAGAACCCTCTACCCTATGCCACTTACCTACCCATAGGTTCACTTCCAGAATATTCTAATTTCTTCCTAAGATTGTGGGACAGGTCAGAGAAGGTCACTTAGATATTCTTCTTCAGCATACTTTTGAGTTCCCTGAAGTAATTTACTATCTGTGAGGTATCTTGTGATGCAGTGTCAACAGTGCTGATATTAACCATGAGCAAGGGATCCTTGCCCATTGACTTAAGAAGCCTATCCAGTCTTAGAAATGTCTCAGGTCTTGGTTCGGGGAAGGCAGCACTGTCCTTCTGTGTACCTGTCCCCTGCAGAATGTTCTTTTGATTGTTCTGAGTATTGAATCTCCAATAAATATCATCTCCTTGGAAAGTTGTAGAACTCTTGTGGGCAAGCTTGATTTTTGTACATTTAGGCTGAGCTGCCATCCACATCTGTTTGTGGTTCTTGAGTTCACCTTGCAAGTGACTTTTTATACCAAGTCTTCCATGCTTAGCTCAGCACATCTTCACCCCTCACCACCAATAAATGATTAAACACTTAGTGATCTCACACAGTTGGGCTGATCAAAGCTCCCGGGGTTAGAGCCTCATGGCCTTTAGCAAGGCACCATTGTTACTCAGGGGCCCATTGACCAGCTATGCAGTCTGTTCACTGAGAACAAACATCCCAGGTGGACAGGGATGTTCTAATTGTTCTTTCACTCCCTAATTTCTATGTTTGTTTTTTTGTAAAAACAAGCAGATTTGGGAAACCTTCTTATATAGTGGTGAATACTGTGTTTCAGATCAAATATTCCAAACATATTTAAAACTAAAAAGAAAGTTGAAGTTCAAAAGCATACCTTGTAGTCTTTGATTATCTCATAGATCTGAGTGGCCAGCAAATGAAAATCTCATTGAAATATTTCATAAAGCCAATTGTTTTATTAATCAAATATTCTGTCTAATTTGAAATGTTCCTCCTCTTATTTTGAATTACAAAGATTAGGAAGAAAAGAAATTGTATCAGAAGATTATTAGCATGTTAGAGTGCCAGAAATGTTATAGTGTTAATAGGTCATGTTATACTACATAGCTGTAATTACACTCCCAATCACACTGCAATTTCAGTGTATTTGGACTATAACTATGCTTTTTTATACCTATAATTGCTACTAGTTCATTAAGGAAAGGTCATTACATGATTGAGAATAATTACAGTGTAAATAAAGTTATATTCTAATATGAATAAGTACAAGATTAAAACAATAGTAATAACTGAGTCAGACATGTAACTATATGGATGCATGGAAGTTACTTAATAGGAACTAAAAATCAGAGTGTAATTACAATGTTATATTGCAATTATAATGTAATTACAGTTATCATATGATTATAGCCTTGGGGGTAAAGATGTTTTACCTGTTTATTTGTGGTTGGGTTTTTGGTTGTTTTGGTTTTGGTTTTTTGACTGGTACAAAGGCCTGGCTATCACCAGCCAAATAGTATAGTTAGAATATTTGTGAAATTATTGTACATATTCTGTTAGGCCAGGATTGAAGCAGAGAGCAAGAATCCACTACAGAATCAACTTCAAACCACCATCTCTGGGACTGGTGGTTTATTTCAGGGTTTCTGCTTTTACAGATTTAGCAAATTTGAGTAAATTCCAAAAACACAAATCAACCTCCTTCCCCCATATAAACAGGGTAACTCATCAAAACTCCATAGCTTTTGACTGCAGGGCAAAGGACTAGCTCCCTCTCCCGGAGTATCCTAGCCTCTTTGCTATGCCTCATCTGCAACATATTAGTTCCCAGCTAGGTGGAACTCGCTGAATTGCCTTTGAAGCCTTGTTGGGAGTGGATGTCACAGATAAGAGTCCAGTGTCTAACGTCTGTCTGTATTGACAACCCCTCATCAAAAGAAGCCTACATTCAGGTGCTGCTTCCCTTGTAAACAGTTGGAACTGGAAAGTGTAAGCTGGCAGTGCAAGTTACCACATATCAGCCAAGCACTGAAACCTTTCATTGTATACATCCAATGTACATGGCTTAAAACATCAACACATTGAAAAGCCCAATTAACAAGAAGAATTTGTGTATATTGGCCTCTAGGGAAATCAGGCATTTATTTTCTATTGTGACTATGTAGAATCACTGGGCAGGAGTTTCTGACTCAGATAGTGAGTGCTAAAGCCTCCTATTCTGATCCCTAAGGTTTCATTATAGAGCAAGAAGGTTTGAATGAAGCTTGGGCATAAGAGTACGACCTTCTGTCACAGCATATCCATCATCTTGGTGAATGCTTCATCATTTTGTGGAGTTTAGTGGAGCACTCTTGGAACTTTTGCTTGATAAAAATCTATCAAGCAAGTGTCTGAGGTAGAATGAATCATCAATAGTTTCCAGAACTCTTTTTTTTTTGTTTTGTTTTGTGGCGCAAGATTCTTTCTGAGGGCCTCCACCTTTGTTTAGGAGGCCCTGAAGGCAGCCATTTTCCAACTACTCCAATCTTCATCCCTAACATACTTACATTTCTTATGGCAGGCTAAGAGTCTGGTCTTTTACTAGTGCTGGAGAAATGAAGCAATACTCACCGAGTGCAATTTCTGAATGGACTGAAAACATGATCCAAATATTTGTCCTTATATTAATGACATTGTACCATGTGGTCCATATGCTACTTAAATGTGTCTGGGCTCCTGATGTCTGCTATCATGAGACCACACTATAAAGTTGTAGGTAGAACAGGAGGGGCAACACTGTATAAGTGTTCCTGCAGAGCAGGATCAGTCATCCAGGAAGCTAGTAGAAAGGCAATGCCTCCTCATCAAAGCAACCTTCAATAAGGGAGCAAAGTAGGACTTAGAATATCAGGGTTGGAAGGGACCTCATCTAGTCCAACCCCCTGCTCAAAGCAGGACCAGTCCCCAATTTTTGCCCCAGATCCCTACATGGCCCCCTCAACGATTGAACTCACAACCGTGCATTTAAGCAGGCCAATACTTAAACCACTGAGCTATCCCTCCCCACCTAAACTCTTAGCTTAGCTTCTTACCTGAAATGTTGTTAATGCTTCCTGCTTTTAGGCTAAGGTCCTGGGTTCAAACCCTGTAAATAGCCCAAGTGCAATCAGTTAAAAGTGGGGATGTCATGTCGAGCTTGAACTTTAGTAGATTTCAAACACTTGGGGCAGGCTTCCCCAGATGGATCTTTGTTCTTCTGTAGAATCTAGTCCAAATAAGAGGCTTTGAGTTTGCTGCTGATTCCAGTTAAGGTATACTTAGTCTTTAAGTTTAAGTAATAGTAGCTGATGCCTTTAGTGCTAAGAGTCATGTTCCAACCTTACTGTTGACCCAAGTAGAGTCAGGTATACATGCAGTACAAAGAGCATGGCACAACCACCAGAAGTGCACACTTCTGTGTGCAACAAATGCTGTCTTTCTTGGAACTCTGGCATGTGATAGATTTTGCCAGCCTCTCTTTGTCAAATCTCACCAGTGTGGCAAGCTTCAAAATTTGAAATGTTCGAAAATGAGATGATACTCAAATGAGAAGGAACAGTAGTGATTTCAAATGTGATGTCTAGTGATGATAGTAAGTTGTAGTCTCCCTGGGAGGCCAACTCAAATCAGTTAGTGTTGAATATTAATCTGTTGATGCTTAATACCGTTTCCTGGAGAGACTTCTTGCTTTTTAATTTTATAAAGGTTTTTTGTTGGCGACAAAATATATAGTGGGCTTTTTTAGAGGTTTATATTTATCTGCATAATATCTGCTTAGTAGTATCGTGTTCATTAAGAATACAAACAGATATTTTAGGAGTATAATTTTAATTTTTTTTTCCAGTACCAAATCATTACTTGCATTAATAGAGAAAATATACAGGCTTTACAATATTATTCAATTTAACCCTACTCATTTCAACCATTTTTATAATGAAATATATTTAATTCATCAGTTTAGAAGGGACACAATTAAAAAGCTGTGAGTAATGTGTAAATATACATGCACACAGCATAATGAGGTCCTGTGGGACATCAGGTATACCCTACTTTTGGATAAATAGATTTTTAAAAATACATTATGAAGCTCTCACAATTGATGTAAAATTTCATATCCCTCAGGTATGCATTAGAATTTCTCCTCTGTGTATTAATGCATACAATATTCTACAGAATTAGCATTAGATATTCAGAGGAGCTATTTTAGAAGTTCATCTTCAATCAGAAGCTTAATGTGAAAAAGGTTCACTTTCAAAAATGTTTTTATAAACATTTTCTATTTAAATTTGGCTAGATCTCCCTAGTTTCTGTTCCCATTATTTGGCCTAGTTAGCTCACTCATTTCTTAACATCTAGTTCAGTCACTCTGTGATTAAAATATAACTCTCTATATTAATAATCCTTCTAACAGCACTGCTTTATCAAAGAACATAGGTTAATGAGGGTGTAACAAAAATAAAGGAATTTAGATGATAAGTAAGTATCCCATAGTAATTAATTACTCATGCATATATTACATCAGACTCAAAACTCTGGTACTCTGAAGACTTGATCACAAGATCAATAGTCCCACATCACAACTGCACAGCAGGTCTGCAGAAAAGTAGTGAACACATTAGTGGAACAACCAACAAATGATCTGTGCCCAAAAATATGCATGTAATGGTATGATATAATGTCTCAGGTATTTTCTGATTCTCATGTTATGTCAAATCTTGACCTCTGATTTCACAGCGATAAGTAGTGTAAAAACTTCTTACTAATATGTTTGATGCGTCTGGGCTTCCCTAACCAATCCTGAGTACTGCCACCTTTGAAGAGGAACAGGAGTAGAAAGGGGCCAATGCTTGTTTCATGGGAGCACGGTGAGCATAATTTGGTTGTGTAGGGACCTCATGTAAAGAAGCACACTTTGACATACACAGACCACTTCCCTGAAGAGATTATGCTACAGGCGAATAAATCTTAATGTCATGATGATGGATTTGTTTTTCTAGATATGAAACCTATATTTACCTTTCTTAATTTGACCCCAATTATACTCCCTTGCACTACTCAGGTTAACTCATTTCCAACCTTGACCTTACACTTTAAATATCAGTAGATTGTTATCACGGCTCCCCTTAGTTGTCTTTTTTTCCCCTAAATTGTATATATTAAGCTGTTTTAATCTTTCCTAATAAATCAGTCCATGTGGCCCTCTGATCATTTTTGGGTGCTTTCCTCTGAACTCCCTTCAGTTTGTCAATAGCTTTGTATTAATAAGATGTCCAGAATTCAATGAAGTATTCCAGATATTATTACCCCAAGATTTCGATCCAAGGCATTCCAATACTGGCCTGCCTATAATTATAAACGGATAGCTAATTTATTATGTCCAAATGGGGAGAAAGGTGATGACCTGCCCAAGAGGAATTGTCAGGGGCTTTGTCTCCAAACCGCAGAGGAGACCCCAGAGCAGGCTAACCCTAGTAACGATTGGAAGAACACAGATATAGCCCTCCGCTGAAATGGCATTGGGCTGTTTCTTTTTGGTTAGGTCTGTCAGTGGGGTAGCGATTTGGCTGTATTGCGGTACAAATCATTTGTAATATCCAGCCAAGCCTAAGAAGGATTGAACCTGTTTCTTTGTTTTTTGGGACAGGCCACTTTTGAGTAGCATCCACTTTGGCCTGTAGGGGGTTGATAGTTCCTTGACCCACCTGGTGTCCAAGGTAAGTCACTCTGTTTAGGCCTATTTGACACTTCTTAGCCTTAACAGTTAGTCCTGCCTCCCTTATGCGCTCAAGGACTTTTTGTAGATGTTACAGGTGGTCTGCCCAGGAATCCGAAAATATGGCCACATCGTCAAGGTAGGCGACTGCATAGTCTCCTAATGCCGCTAGAAGACCATCTACAAGTCTTTGGAAGGTGGTGGGTTCATTCCGCAGCCCGAAAGGGAGCACATTAAATTAATGCATCCCGACATGTGTGGTGAAGGCTGACCTTTCCTTGGTGGATTCATCTAGCAGTACCCCTTGGTTAAGTCCAAGGTAGAGATGAACTGGGCGCGTCCCAGTTTCTCCAATAGTTCATCTTGCGTGGCATTGCATAGTTGTCTGGGCGAGTTACAGCATTTAGCTTACGGTAGTAGACACAAAAACATATCTCCCCATCTGGTTTGGGAACTAGAACCACTGGAGATGCCCATGCACTTTCAGAGGGGCGGATTACACCCATCTGTAACATATCCTGGATCTCCCGTTCTATAGCAGTTTTAGCTTGAGGAGACACCCGGTAAGGTTGGACTTTAATTGGGTGAGCATTACCTGTGTCAATGGAGTGGTATGCCCGTTCAGTCAGTCCTGGGGTGGCTGAGAACGTTGGCACGTATCGAGTGCAGAGCTCCTTGATCTGCTGTCGCTGCATACTCCCAAGGGTCATGGAGAGGTTCACCTCTTCCACGCCACCAGCACTTTTCCCTTTGTAGTAGATGCCTTCAGGCCACTCAGCGTCATTTGCTCCCTGGGCTTTAAACTGACAAACCTTTAATTCTCAGGAATGAAAAGGGCTTTAGAGAATTAATATGGTACATCTTAGGCTTTTGGTTGGTGGTGGGGAGTGCTATGAGATAATTAACAGCTCCCAGGTGCTCTTGGGCCATGAATGGCCCTTCCCACGACGCTTCCATTTTATGGGCCTGGAGCGCCTTTAAGACCATGACCTGGTCCCCTACTTTGAAAGGGTTTATCATACCAGCCTTTTTGCTCTTTTTGAGCATCCTGTAGGTTTTCTTTAGCAAGGGCTAAAGAGGTTCGGAGGGTGTTTTGTAGGTTGGTTACAAAGTCCAGAATGTTAGTTCCTGGAGAAGGTGTAAACCCCTCCAATTGCTGCTTCACCAACTGTAATGGCCCCTTAACCTCGTGGCCATATACAAGTTCAAATGGTGAAAACCCTAAACTGGGATGTGGTACAGCTCTGTAGGCAAAGAGCAACTGCTGCAATACTAGGTCCCAATCATTGGAGTGCTCATTTACGAATTTTCATATCATAGCCCCAAAAATTCCATTAAACTTCTCCACCAGGCCATTTGTTTGATGGTAGTAAGGAGTGGCAACCAAGTGACTCACCCCATGAGCTTCCCAAAGTTCCTGCCAGGAAATTAGTTCCTGCATCTGTAAGGATGTCAGAGGGCCAACCTACCCTGGCAAAAATGTCTGTTAGTGCCTGGCACACACTTTTAGCCCTGGTGTTGCCTAGAGCTACTGCTTCCAAACATCAGGTGGCAAAATCCATGAAAGTCAGTCTGTACTGCTTTCCTCTGTGTGTGTCTTTTTCGGAAAAGGACCCAGAATATCCACAGCTACTTACTGAAATGGAACCTCAATGATGGGGAGTGGCTGGAGAGGGGCTTTGACCTGGTCTTGGGGTTTTCCCGCTCTTTGGCATACCTCACAAGACCGGACATAGGTAGAAATATCCTTGCCCATTTCCTCCCACTGGAATGACCTCCCCAAATGGTCTTTTGTTCTGTTCACCCCAGCATGGCCACTGGGATGATCATGGGCTAAGCTCAAGAGATTTACCCGGTGGTGGAACTACCAACCGTCTCTGAGGATGCCAGTCTTCCTGGTGTCCACCAGAAAGAGTTTCCTGTATAAAAGTCCTCTTTCTACAACAAACCTGGATCGATTAGAACAGCTGAGAGGCAGTGGGTTGCTCTGTGCTGCCGCCCAAGCTCTTTGGAGGCTTTCATCTGCTTCCTGTTCAGTCTGGAACTGTTCCCTTGAGGCTGGAGACATCAGTTCCTCATTGGATTGTGGATCTGGACTTGGTCCCTCTGGAAGCGATATAGGGGACGGGGCTGTTTCCATTGACTGTTCCGGAGCCTGAACCGCTTTCCGCTGGTGCACTATGTTGGGGTTCAGGCTCCGGCTGAACCTCCTGTGTAGGGTTACCTGCTGCTGCCAGTGCATGTTCGGTGGGGTTGGGGGTTGTAAGTACTGAATTCAGTGTTGGCAATGGTTCTGGTGCTGGTTGTTCCACCGGTTCCAGTTCTGAGACTGGCTCTGTCTGGATCCCTGTGACTGGATCCACTACAGTTGCAGACGTTGGCATGGGGTCCAGTTCCATTCCTTTGGTAGAAATGTCCAGAACAGAGCTAGGTGTGACAGCTTGCTTAGCCTGGCTGCGGGTGACTATTCCCACCCTCCTGGCTAGCTTGACATGATTGGCCAAGTCTTCCAACAGCATGGGGATGGGATAATCATCAGACTGCAAAAGTCCACGTTCCTGACCAGCTCTTGTACTGGACAGGCAACTTGGCTGTAGGCAAATTCAAAGAGTTGGACTTGAAGGGTTGAACTGTTACTTGGATCTGTGAGTCGATTAAATTGGGGTCCACTAAGGAAGCATGGATAGCTGACACTTGTGCTCCGGTGTCCCTCCACACAGTGTCCCTTCTTCCCGTCCACACTCAGAGTTTCCCTCCGCTCTGAGGGTATCTGGGAGGCATCTGGGCCTGAGGACCTTTGGTGGGACCCCGGTCCAACGAACTGTAATCTGTTGGGGTTTTTAGGGCAGTTGGCCTTTACATGCCATGGCTCGTTACATTTAAAACATCGTCCAGCTGACAGGTCACTGGGGTGAGGTGGGTGGCTGGAGAACCTTGTGGCAGGACGGTAAGGTGTCTGGAGTGTTCCTTGGTGTGTAGTTGGGGCCTTGGGCTGTCCCCGGTAGTAGGGTGAGATCGGAGGATGTCTTCTGGTCTCCGCTCCAACTGCAACCAGGATTGTTCCTCTCTCCTCCCTCCACCCGTTTTGTTCCAGTTTGCCCCTTCTGATATTCGCCTCAACTGCTCCTAGTTTTTTTTTTCTTTTCTGCTACCTCCACCCATTTGGCTCCAATCTCCCCCACCTCAATTACAGTTGTGGACTTCCCATCTAGGATGTATCTTTCTATGTCCTCTGGAACACCCTCTAAGAACTGTTCCATTTGCCTTAGGAAGGGCAACTCTTCTGGAGATTTAACACTTGCTCCTGATATCCAGGCATCCCAATGTTTCACAATATGGTAGGCATGTTGGGTAAATTACATGTCTGGTTTCCACCTTAGGGCTCAGAACCTCCAACAGGAATGCTCAGGTGTTAGCCCCATTCTGACTTTCACCTTGGTTTTAAACCGTTCATACTTGCTCATGTGTTTTAGTCATTTCAGCCACCACCTCTGCTAAGGGTCCACTGAGCTGCAGCCTCAGCTCTACCATGTACTGGTCTGTAGAGATGCTGTACCCAAGGCAGGCCCTTTCAAAGTTTTATAAGAAGGCCTCAGTATCATTGCCTGCCTTGTAGGTGGGGAACTTCCTTGGATGTGAAGCGGTACCTGGAGAAGGATTGCTATTTTGCTGAGCCTTTGCCTTCTTCATCTCCAGTGCATGCTTCAACTCCTTTTCCTTTGCCTCCATTTCTTTTTCCTTTGCCTCCAGTTCTCTCCCGTGGGCAGCCTCTTTGGCTTTTTCTGCCTTGGGTTCTGTCATCTTAGCCTCTGTTTTTAACTAACTTTACACCGGAGAGTTAAAAAAAAACTGGCTTGTAAAATTTGTGTGTTGTAATGTGATACCTATGTTCTCTGATAGCTATTCTCAGCCTACAGAAAAATCCTTTGTCTCCACACAAATAGAAAAACCCTCTAGTTGTTCTTAGCTTTAAAAAAAAAAAACTTCAGGTCTATGAAAAAATTGTGAATTTCCCTGCAGGAGATTAACTACCCTGCTTTTAGGTAGAGAAAACTCCAGCTCAAAAAAAAAAAAAAAAAAAGGATCCCTTTTGTTATGCCTGCTGCTTTGTCCCCCCCAGGCAGAGACATAGAATTTATAGCTGCAATCCTCTTTTACAAAACCTTTTAAAATCTTGCTGTGCTTCTGGTTCAAAAATGATCCCCCCAAAATTTTCAATCATCCCACCGCTCTGCCACCATGTCAAGGTTCCTTTCCCACTCTGAACTCTAGGGTACAGATGTGGGGACCTACATGAAAGACCCCCTAAGCTAACCAACTTAGTTAAAAACTTCCTCAAGGTACAAACTTTGCATTGTCCTTGAACCCTATGCTGCCACCACCAAGCGTGTTAAACAAAGAACGGGGAAAGAGACCACTTGGAGACGTCTTCCCCAAAATATCCCCCCAAGCCCTACACCCCCTTTCCTGGGGAAGGCTTGATAAAAATCCTCACCCATTTGCATAGGTGAACATAGATCCAAACCCCTGGATCTTAACAATGAAAAAGCAATCAGGTTCTTAAAAGAAGAATTTAATTAAAGAAAAGGTAAAAGACTCACCTCTGTAAAATCAGGATGGTAAATATCTTACACGGTAATCAGATTCAAAACATAGAGACCCTGTAGGCAAAAACCTTAAGTTACAAAAAGACACAAAAACAGGAATATACATTCCATTCAGCACAGTTTATTTTACCAGCCATTTAAACAAAAGGAAATCTAATGCATTTCTAGCTAGATTCCTTACTAACTTTTTACAGGAGTTCTGAAGAGCATTCCTGATCTGTTCCCGGCAAAAGCATCACACAGACAGACCCTTTGTTCCCCCCCCCACTCCAGCTTTGAAAGTATCTTATCTCCTCATTGGTCATTTTGGTCAGGTGCCAGCAAGGTTATCTTAGCTTCTTAAACCTTTACAGGTGAAAGGGTTTTGCCTCTGGCCAGGAGGGTTTTATAGTTCTGTATACAGAAAGGTGATTACCCTTCCCTTTATATTTATGACAGTTCTTCTGCTCTGTACAGTATTCTGTAACTGCCTGCAATCTTTTCCTTCTGCTGCAGTTTCTCTTTGCTCTTCTTCGCTTACACCCACACACCAAGTGTGCTTCTGGCTAGCCTTATATTCAGTTTCTGGCTTCCTCTGATTGGTTAACTTTTCAAGCTGAGCGCTTCCTGCATGAGTAGCAACTCATTCAGCCAATCAGCTCTGCCCTGACATTATAGCTACTCCATCTCTTCCCTGAAGCTGTTTTGGAGTGAGTTGAGTCACGCTTCCCGAACTTGTTCAACCTTTCTTTCTTACTTGCTATTGGTCAATATAGTCTGTGTCCTCCATCTTACATGTTTTCTAATAGAAAATCAGTATGTCCACCATTTTGGATTTTTAGCTTCAAACTATCATTAATTATTTATCTAAAGCCTTAATTGTAAAACTAACTACAGTTTTAGGCAAGCCAAAGCATTATGCTACTGTAACCACCTTTATTATGTCCATCTGGAGAGGTGAATTTTTATGTTTTTAAACCCCTTCCAAGGTTTTTCCTTGCTGCAGATGCAGTCGTATGCCACTGTCCTGGGTGTTGCCGGTTGTTAAATAGGACTAGAGCAGTTAAAAAACCCACACTCTTGTATCAATATGGTCACTGTTACCTCTCTACTTTGTGTATCAGCCCATATTGCATTGTAAACTCATTACTGCTGTTCAAGTGTAGTAGTAGGATTTTATGTTTGTATTTTATATAATTTAGAATGAAGGATAAAGAATAATAATGTAGCATGTATTAAATGTATTGGTGTATGATTTGATCATATCCTGCCAGCCACCCTTTTTGAATAGCAGAAAGGAATGGCCAAGATGGGCCATTGATAGAGATACATCAGCCAGAATTTTTGTCTGTGCTGATTTCAAGGCAGTGACTGACTTTTGAGGGTCAATTTGTTGTAGGTTTAGCATTTTAAAATAAGTAAAAGAATGCCATGATTATTTTCTTTTGCACTGCAATTTGATGTTCCTGTTCAAAATGTTCTGTGTAAATTAATTTTGTTTTGTATGTGAATGAGGAATGTGTGTGTTAAGAGATAAGTGTGTAGGCCATCACTGAACCAGATGGTCTAGTGAGGAACCGGAGACAGACGCAAGGGTGCCAAGAGGCTGCAACACTCCCCTATTGAAATGTCAGAGGAGGGCAGATTGATGACTCTAAAGATGAGACTATCAATGGGGACAAGATAGCTGTGATCAAAACCAGCATGGGATAACTCCCTGAGGAACTTGATGAAAGAGCAAGATAAAGGATGAGAAGGACAATTTAAGAAAACAAACACTCAAACTATTGATTACAGAATGACGATGAAAAATTCATTGGTCCCAATGAAGGAAAATCACTATATAAAACAAGGTGCCTTGCCATGAAACTTTGGGTTTGTCCTGCCAAGACTTCCCCGGAGCATCATGTCATGACTGATGAAACCCAGCTCCTCCCAACCAGTGATTAACCTAGCTGAACACTGGGTTGATCCAAACTCTAGACTGATAACTATAACATCGACTGGCGGGACTCTGTGTATGTGTGTGTGTGTTTGGGGGGTGTGATTGAATGTATATGCTTTTAGTTGTATCTTCAGTAAGTGCAGCATATTGCCTTTTCTCCTCAGAAAGATCCCATGTGCTTCTTATAAGCATAACACAAGTTTCTCCTGTTCATTGAATACCTGTGCTTTAGTTCAGCTTTCTCCAAATTAATGTAGGTGTAGGAGGGCTATTGGAAAGATCCTCTCTGAAGAGGGCACTGGCAATCTCTTCCCTTTCCTGCTGGTTCCTGCAATGTATGCTGGGGCTCTTGCTTCAGCAGTCCCAGCACTATTAGAGAGGAAGCTGTAGTAGTACCCTAAAGGAATTCACATGCTGAGAAGCCTCTTTGTCTCTTTGCAAGATTTAAAGAAACAAGCTGCTCATTACACACCAAAGGAGAATCTTTGCTTGGATATTTTCTGGTAGGTAGTTCAGTGGGTCACTGTGACCCTGAGATTTAAACCCTGAACAAGGTCTTTCAGAGGCCCTTCTATTTTCCATTCCGTGGTGGTCATCGCTGAACCCATCTAAGATTGCCTTATATTTTCTCTGTGTCCTGACTTAGTTTCATCATTTCCCAGTGTAGTATTATCTGTAGTGGGGTCTGTAGGTGACAATTTTAGGAAAGGGGATGGAACTTGCCTTAACTCTTCATGAATTCATTCCTGAAGGGCACTCTTGAAAGTGCTACCCCTCCAAAGCAGGTTAGTCTTCAACCCTTTCTCCAAAACCTATTTGTAGAGCCTGGAGGTGTTTTTCTCTCTTTAGAATGGCCTACATGAAATTCCCCAAGCAATAGCTGCTGACTCAAGATTTATTAACAAACAGCTTTCAATCAATCAATTTTGAATCCACCTGGCAGTGTTCTTGTCCAAACCAATTTGAACCAAATCTTCAAGTAAAGAGTTCAGGAAACCTAGTGTCAAATTTGCTAAAATCCAAATATGACACCATAATTCTGATGCTAAAATGTATTTATCTAGCAAGATATATTCTTTGTAAATTAATTGTACTTACTATTCATAACTCTGGTATTCTCAAGATATTTAGCCACTTATTTTCTATACATTTGTTCATATTTTTATTTCATGATTTTAAATCAAGGATGATAGTTGGACTTATTGTGCAGCATGATAATTGTCAGAGTTACTTGACATTTCCAGTAATTGGTACTTAGTTTGCTTTTCTGCAGTAATCCCAAACCCCACCATTTCTCAGAAAGAACTGCCATTCACAGAATAAGTTTATTTGATCATCTCCTTATTCTCTGCAATGAGTAGTTGATAGTAGAGTAGGTTGAATGATGGGAATAAATGCCAGAGTTCACAATTATTATTCATAGACTATTATTCTACAGTCTATAGAGCTGATTGAGTAATTGAAATGCATTGAAGAATAAGAGTACAAAGAAAATGCGCCAACATTTGCAATCAGTATTATTCATAACAAATTACTGAACCAGCTCCAGTGAGCAGTCACCCTAATGTGCAACAAGCAGAACCACATGGAACAAGTTGGCCTTCCTCTTAAATGCTCTGTGTTATAGTGCTACAAAAGCCTCACTAGTTCAAACTAGTACCAATGTAAAATGATCTCATAAGAATGTCCTTACATTTCCTCATATGCATAACATCAGGACCAGTTTTACAGACATAATCAGACTTTCCTAGTATAGTCTAACCTCCTCTTTAACACACTTTTAATACAGTTTTCCTTCTCAGACCTTTTCTGTACATAAGTTTACACTCATTTAGGTCCCTCATCAACAGGAGCAAAATCAAAATAAGCCACTGTTAAATCAAAATAAGAGGGTGTCACCAATTTAATTACATTTCAAATATTAGTTAAACTGCTATGACTTGCTAAAGACAGTCCTTAATTGTTCAACTGTGTATAATAACTTACACCTTGTGTAATTATACACATGTATAAAGTGGTCATAAAATCTTACCATTCAGACTTGGTGGCCTTTTACAGCCAATATTCACTTATTCTTTGCAGTTCTCTGTAACTATAGAAGTCACAATGACCCTTTTCTTAATATTTCTTGTTGAACAAAAAATCTTAAAATAATTCATTTTGGAGTTGTTACTTTCATGTCCATAATGAAAATAGATACTCTTTCCTCCTAGCTGCTTCTTGTTTTCTGATAAAGCCTTAAAGGAATAAATATTGTTGTTAGATTGCATTCACGGTCCTTGCATAATTTCTTTACAGAGGTGTTGTAGTCTGTTGTCCATTAGTTACAATATATTTTGATCCCCCGCTCTTTTTCTGTGATGGTGAATTATAATACTTATGCCCATTTCACCTTATTCAATAGAGGATAAATGTCGTTACTTGTATGAAGCTTAAGTAGAAGGTTTTGTGCAGGTAGACTTTTTGGAAGAAAGGAAGGAACAGTCCCTTCTGTGATGAGGAGTAACAATGAAGTTAGTCTGTGACTGTTACTGGAGCTCTAAAGCTGCAGTAGTTTGAATATTCTTGTACCACTATTCTGCAGGCAGAATGGCCAGTAGATTCAGGTAGTGTTGGATTCACTGACCACTGCTGCTTTTGCCAAGTCCACTCTTTCTCTGACCCCCTTCTTCTATGGCCCCACAGAGATGAATCCCATGGAACAGGATCTGTGATCTACCCAGTTTCCGTAAAGCAAATCTTTACCATTCCCAGTGAAATTGTAGAGTGTTCTAATGCAGGCAGGTATCCCCACAGACATTGATGTGGGTGCAGGATTTGCCCTTAAATTTAATTACCCACAATTTATTAAACATACTACCTTTATACCATAGCTATCTGTGAATTCATTCCTTTGTGGAGTTCTGTTAGCCTGTGGTCACTGACTCCATACTTCCCTTCAATTCTGCTTTTCAATCTGTTCATGATCAGTACTAAAAGGATTAGTTGTTTCTTCTCTTACATGGTAATCATTAAGCCCTGTGATAAAGGAGGGTTTACCAACATCCCATTCTCTTTATCTGGGCCACAGATGATTCAACACAAGATCTTATCAGTGGAGTCACTGCTTAGGATAGCTTGCCTTTGCTTGCCTTCTGGTGGCTTCCTTTCACACCTTTATCCTGCTCACCACTTGGATGACTGTCAGTCTTTGACCTATTTGCAATTTGCTCCTCCTCATCTTCCGCTTTGTTCTCTAGGATACTTCCTGAGTATACTTAATGTTGGGGATCACTGTAGATCAGGGGTTCCCATACTTGGTTCACAGCTTGTTCAGGATAAGCCCCTGGCAGGCCACAAGATGCTTTGTTTATCTGAGCGTCCACAGGTAAGGCCGCTCGCAGCTCCCAGTGGCGTGGTTCGCCATTCCTGGCCAATGGGAACTGTAGAAAGTGGCGCGGGCCGGGCCACCTCTTCCCACAGCTCCCATTGGCTGGAAACGGTGAACTGCAGCCACCAGGAGCTGCAAGCAGCCATACTTGCAGAAGCTTTAGGTAAACAAAGCGTCTTGCGGCCAGCCAGGGGCTTACCCTGAACAAACCATGAACCAAGTTTGGGAACCTCTGCTGTAGATTAACATGCTCCTGTCTCAACACGCAGTATGTAATTTTTCTTCAGTATTATGCAGGGGTGCCTATAATTAGGAATTAGCTATATTCTATAACATTTGCTTTAATTACATCTACCCACAAATCTTCACTGAAGCATGAAATTTTTCAACCCCCCCTGAGGTGTTTGGATGCCCAGTTCCCATTAGAAATTAATAGGAATTGGGAGCCTGTGGCTTTGAAAATTCCAGCCTGTCTAATTTCTGGAAACACTGATATTTGCCACCCTAAAAGGAGGAATATACAAATAGAAAAAAAGTAAGAAGTTGGTGGCATTAGCTTCCATAAACTTGTAAAAGAGGCTAATGTTTGATCAAAATTAGAGAAATATAGAAAATTTGGAGTCACAAGCCAGAAAAAAAAACTTTCAGTAACTGAACTCTGAACAAGCAGCTGATGGTCATATATTGCTTGAACAGTCTTATTACATTTAAATTAGATGCACATTTGAGATGGTTAATTTGAAGTGTGATCACTACAGTGCTCTGCTGAATTTTTATCAGGTAGACTTGTAACGTATAGTTAGAGTCTAAAAGCTTTTCATTTGCAATATTGCATCAGTAAACCCAGCCTGACTGACACAGATATTTTCATTTCTATTAAATTATTTATTTGTAAATTTTCTACTGAAGTTCTATGATGAGAAGCTGGAAGTGACACACCGTTAAACCTGAGGACATGATAATGGAAATGGAAAAGTCTATGGGCAAAATTGGCAAATATTGTAATCAATGCATCATCACTATAGCACTATATTTTATACATACGGTTTCCTTCTTAATGCAAGAAACTTACATCTAAACTGATGTACAAAAATTGAAACTTGTGATTTTATATGCTGAATATATTGGTTAGTAGTATTATAGTTAGGATGGTTACATATTATTATTGTTGACGTATTTCCAACAGAGGACACAATATACAAGACACTCTACAAATATAAAGGAAGGAAAGATGCCTGGCCCAAATGGAGAAGTAGTCATCTACCTCCTTAGGGTACATCTACTCAGCAGCTAAAAGCTAAAATTCACAGCTCAGGTAGACATACTTGCTAGCTCTACTTGAGCTAACACCTACAAATAGCAGTGTGGCTGTGGCACAGGCAGCAACTCAGGATAGCTGGTCAGGTACAATCCTGGCCAGCTCCCTGGGTATGTACTTGAACAGATAGAATCATAGAATATCAGGGTTGGAAGGGACCCCTGAAAGTCATCTAGTCCAACCCCCTGCTCGAAGCAGGACCAATTCCCTGTTAAATCATCCCAGCCAGGGCTTTGTCAAGCCTGACCTTAAAAACCTCTAAGGAAGGAGATTCTACCACCTCCCTAGGTAACGCATTCCAGTGTTTCACCACCCTCTTAGTGAAAAAGTTTTTCCTAATATCCAATCTAAACCTCCCCCACTGCAACTTGAGACCATTACTCCTCGTTCTGTCATCTGCTACCATTGAGAACAGTCTAGAGCCATCCTCTTTGGAACCCCCTTTCAGGTAGTTGAAAGCAGCTATCAAATCCCCCCTCATTCTTCTCTTCTGCAGGCTAAACAATCCCAGCTCCCTCAGCCTCTCCTCAGAAGTCATGTGTTCTAGACCCCTAATCATTTTTGTTGCCCTTCGCTGGACTCTCTCCAATTTATCCACATCCTTCTTGTAGTGTGGGGCCCAAAACTGGACACAGTACTCCAGATGAGGCCTCAGCAATGTCGAATAGAGAGGGACGATCACGTCCCTCGATCTGCTCGCTATGCCCCTACTTATACATCCCAAAATGCCATTGGCCTTCTTGGCAACAAGGGCACACTGCTGACTCATATCCAGCTTCTCGTCCACTGTCACCCCTAGGTCCTTTTCCGCAGAACTGCTGCCTAGCCATTCGGTCCCTAGTCTGTAGCGGTGCATTGGATTCTTCCATCCTAAGTGCAGGACCCTGCACTTATCCTTATTGAACCTCATCAGATTTCTTTTGGCCCAATCCTCCAATTTGTCTAGGTCCCTCTGTATCCTATCCCTCCCCTCCAGCATATCTACCACTCCTCCCAGTTTAGTATCATCCGCAAATTTGCTGAAAGTGCAATCCACACCATCCTCCAGATCATTTATGAAGATATTGAACAAAACCCGCCCCAGGACCGACCCTTGGGGCACTCCACTTGATACCGGCTGCCAACTAGACATGGAGTCATTGATCACTACCCGTTGAGCCCGACAATCTAGCCAGCTTTCTACCCACCTTATAGTGCATTCATCCAGCCCATACTTCCTTAACTTGCTGACAAGAATACTGTGGGAGACAGTGTCAAAAGCTTTGCTAAAGTCAAGAAACAATACATCCACTGCTTTCCTTTCATCCACAGAACCAGTAATCTCATCATAAAAGGCGATTAGATTAGTCAGGCATGACCTTCCCTTGGTGAATCCATGCTGGCTGTTCCTGATCACCTTCCTCTCATGCAAGTGCTTCAGGATTGATTCTTTGAGGACCTGCTCCATGATTTTCCCAGGGACTGAGGTGAGGCTGACTGGCTTGTAGTTCCCAGGATCCTCCTTCTTCCCTTTTTTAAAGATTGGCATTACATTAGCCTTTTTCCAGTCATCCGGGACTTCCCCGGTTCGCCACGAGTTTTCAAAGATAATGGCCAATGGCTCTGCAATCACAGCCGCCAATTCCTTCAGCACTCTCTGATGCAACTCGTCTGGCCCCATGGACTTGTGCACATCCAGCTTTTCTAAATAGTCCCTAACCACCTCTATCTCCACACAGGGCTGGCCATCTCTTCCCCATTTTGTGATGCCCAGCGCAGCAGTCTGGGAGCTGACTTTGTTAGTGAAGACAGAGGCAAAAAAAGCATCGAGTACATTAGCCTGATTGAGTACATTAGATAGCCTGAGCTGAGCTGCCACCTGTGCCACCACATTACTATTTTTAGGTGCTAGCTTGAGCAGAGCTAGTGTGTGTGTGTATAACCTCAGACTCAACATTTTCCAGCTACTATGTAGATTTACCCTTGGTACGTTTTTGAAGGTGATCACTAATTGCCTTAAATAATGCTTTGAATAACTACATTAACTTCAGTATTTGTAGTATTCTAGGTATTACCTATACAAAAAGTTTAGGGAGTACCTCAGCAATTGCAGTAACTATTTAAGGTAAAATTAGCTCCTCTCTAAAAGTGAGACAACTGTATACTTAATTTGTGATTATTGAAACATATACACACACCCACCGCACTGATAGTATATAGCAAGGCCTAGATCCACAAAGGGATCCATGACTGGTGTACCCCTTAAGGGTAGCAGTGCTTAGAGGTCCAACAACATCCCCATCACACGGTTTGACCCTGTTAAGATTTTGAGTTCTCTTCTACAAAGAATGAAGAGATACTGGGAGAGAGGAAATATTCCTGGGAATAAGTAGTGGGTGGGAGAAATATCACTGCTATCTCTTTAAGGACCTGGGATCCAGATACTTACAGAGTGAGTGGGGCAAGATTCCCCTGTCCCAACTAACAGTGATGAGCTTTAGGCGGGAACCAACATATTTACGGTCTCCTATTTCATAGCAGGGCAAACCCTGGCAGGAGAAGGTTGCCTGCATGCATGCTGGAGGGATATTTTGAGGAAAGTGTCCAACTGAAGGAGAAGCTGGCTAAGCCCCTACCCCAGCTCCAAGGAGGAGAGCTGAGAGAATGCCTGTCTGAAGTACTGACTGCCCTAAGACAAGAATGAGAGGGACTGCCTGAAATACAACCCTTAACTGAGAAGGAAGGCTGGGGGAGACTCCTGTCTGAAGGATGGAAACAGATTGCCTTAAGGCAAGAGACAGAGGGATTGCTCAAATATAGCCCAGCTGGTGCCAGAGGGGCTGGGAGTGGCTTTGAGGAAGTGCCTCCAAAGCTACCTATGAAGAATCCATGAGGGACATAAATCCAAGGTGGTAACAGTGAGGTGCTCAGACTTGGAGCAGAAGCCAACAAGCAGGTCAATGGTAGGGGAATTCTAGGGAAGTGGGGAAGGGATTAAAGGAATTGTCTTTAGCTGCCTAAAACAGAGTTCCTGGGCTGGAACTCAGAAGAAAGTGGGCTTGGGTTCTCCTACCTCTTCCCCAGACCAAGAAGGGAAGTACAGGCACCAGGAGTGAAAGATACAAAGAACTACAAGTCCCAGAAGGAGGCCAAGGGCCAGGTTTAGAGGGCGCTAAACTCTGGGTTTTCTTATTTTGGACTTTGCTGTTAACCCCAAATGGGGAAATGGACTGAGGTAGCCTGAGAGCTAGGCAACAGAAGCAGCAGTGTGTGGTGGAACCTGGACTGACAAAGAGGAGATATAGTGAAAGAACCCCAGCAACATTACATCCTGACACAAACGGGAGCTGGTGGTGAGCATATAACATAACAGGGACTTAGATGCAGCTGCCCACTTTTGTGGATCATACTGTTAAGCTCCTAACTCACCTCATGCATTGTACAGGCCTTCTGGGGGGCCAGTATATGGCTGTAGTTTCGACAAGGCAGCAGGGTGCCTAAATATTGGGTGTTATATTGAGTCTGTTATACCAATACAATAAAAACCAGCAGGATCTTATTAAAGGGGATAAGGCAAAATGCTATATTTATTGTGAATACAGAAAGAATCAGAGTAAGCAATCATTTATAGCAATACCATCTCATTCACTCATACACACACAAGTTCTGCAAAACTGTTATAGTTACCAGCCTAGGAGTTGCTCATGCCAAGTCACTGGCCAGGTGGCCTGGACACAAGGGAGGAGCAGGGCCTTGTCAGATGCACATCTGATGCTCCTGAAGGTTGGTTTGCAGAATGAGACCCAAAGTCTTCAGGGTCTGTTCTTATAGGGATTTATCCTCATACAAGTTTATAGGGTTCGCTTCATCATGCTGTTCTCCATGTTTGAAGTGATAATCACTGTTCTCATGTTTGAGGCGATAGTCAATCATGGAGCTGGCATAGCAATGACGAAATGACAGTATGTTGTTATCCTGTTCTTCGGTTCTTCGTCCTTCCTGTCCTTGGGGCAAGTATGCCGTCAGGGTTATTGGGCTCTCTCATCCACTGCTTTCTTCAGCCAAACGATCTTATTTTAAGACTGGCACCTCAACCTTTAATCTTTCATTTTTCATTTAATCATACATACAATCACACTCACACTTCAACGTATATCCTGTCACAACTGCATTTTATCACATACCCATCCTTTAACATAATCATTCTAAAATCAGTGGGACATGGCAGACTTCAATAAGTTTACTCATCCCACTTGTTACATCTAAAAGGAAACAAACAAGATAAGCATGCAAAAGTGGGGAGTTACAAATCTTATTCTGGAATTCAGGAAAAGAAAAGTTGTACCAATAAAGTCTTTGTCTCTACATGTTTTTCTACAATTAGCACAGACCTTGCAAACTGGCAGGCCTGTTTCAATTAACACAAACTCAGCAGGTAGAGAGAGCAGGCTGAGAGACATTTCTTTCTAATGGTCAGGCCAAATCCAGGGTCTGCTCTGGAATCATTCTTTCTAATATTTTCCACAACATAATGGTAAGAATTATTACTTTTAATCCAACAAGTCAAGATAGCCAATCGGAAATGGCAAGGAAAGGAGTATGTCCTAGGCCATGCTGTCAAAGGAACTTAGATGCCTAACACTGGACTAGAAAGAGCTACCTCCCCCTGCTTGGGATTCACAGCTATGAACCCTCTCCTGGAGCTAAATTGATTCTTGCAAAAAAAAAAATGGAGGTGGTGGTGGTGGGGTGTCATCCCTTTTAACAATTAGCCAAGTAGTCAGAGCACTCACCAAGGATATGGAAACCCCAGGTTCCAGTCTCTATTGCAATGACTATGTAATTGTTCATATAAAGTGGAACAGCCTCAACCACCAAGAGTCCCAGGAATACAGCCCAATGGTAAGGGCACACCCCAGAAAGGTGAGTCACACGAGTTTATATCCCTACTCCATATCATTCAGAGGGGAGATTTAGGCCTGAGTCTCCCATATCCTGGTTGAATGCTCTAGCCACTGGACTTGGCAATGTTTGCTTTCCTTTTTCCTGTAGTTTTGATTATGTTTAAGCATTGTTTCATTTTGTTTACATTTTCACTGTTGCAAGAAATTGTGTGTGTGGGGGAAGGGGGGTGTCAGACAATTATTTAATGAAATACACAGTAAGATTAAAAAAGTTAAAGCTTTATAAACCATCAAAAATACAAAGTGTCAACATTATACATCAAAATATGTAAAGTAAATATCCTTAAATCAACATATCATACCTGTTTTTACTATTCATTCACTAGTCCATTTTAACAAGCCTAATTTAAAAGCTTAATGGGATTTTGACTGCAATTTCTCAAGAAGCATTTTTCTAACTTTGCCTATTTGTGAATTTCGATCATCATCCATGGAAATATTTTTTCAATCGGTTTGTGTGGGTACAGAGAAATAGACATTTACTGACACCTAATGATAAAAATCTAATCCTTCCAAGCCTAACTAAAGGTGATGGGGGCACCTCCTTCTCTGGCTGTGTCTTGTGTGGACTGGACCCCACAGGTAAAATAGAAGGGGCAATGCCTAGTTTGAGGATCCCATGGGTGCTTAAGCAAAGCTAGGACTTAGGTTACTGTCCACATGCTCATCAACAAAAACTTAGGCATGTAAGGAGTTTAGGTTCCTACAGGGTTAGGCAAAAGAGAGGAGGTTTTGAAAATAAGAATTTTGGACTTAGGTCTCTGAAGTGGCTGTTAGGTGCATAAATCTCTTTGTGGATCTAGCCCCAAAAGTAAACAGTAACAAAATGTAGTGTTGTGTCTGAAAAAAATCAAGACTATCAACATGGGTTAACAATTATGATGTTTGGATCTGAGGAAAAATAAGTATTTCCACTTAATTCTAGCCTCCTCCTTCCCACCCTATGAATCTCAACTAATTGGTTTCAAATTTGACGTTTTCCACAGGACATCCCAAGGCCATACCATACATGCCAAGTTTGAAATTTTAAAACAAAGCCCTTTGTGAACTACCCAAGCTCTTCTAAAAAAATATGTCAAACGGAGCCAAATTCGCCATCAGTATAAGCAGTCTGCTTTGAGACTAAAGAAGCTTCTCCTGCTTTGGACAGTGATAGATTTGGCCCCTATAATTGTAACTATTTTGCTGATGAATTCTATTGCAGTTTCTACACCACGGCTGAAAGCTGGAAGATACTTTTGAAGTAATTGCACAATGTGTGATTTGACATTATTTAGAATATATTGAGCAGCTCTGCAAATATGTTTTACTCCTTCTGGCACACAGGCTGTCCTTTTGTGCAGGACTTGTGTGTTCCTTTAGTATATAAAAAAAATGAGTGTATATAGTCAGTCCTGATTAAACACTTATGCCAAATTGAGACAACACAGTGGAGTGTAGGCCTGCTAGGTTCTGGGTTGGCACAGGGGCAGTACCAACAGCAATCCCTCTGTCCAGTAAAAGTGCAGCACTACAGATATATCAATCCAAGCTACCACTGCTCTGAAACCAAACCTGTATGTTGATTAGAGAGTCTCAATTGCCATTACACCACAATCAGATATTTATTTATCTTACCATATTTATTTTGTTTCTCCTTATACCTCTTTATGGATTCAGCCATATAGTGCTTATTCTCCTTTATTCTAATACTTTAACAATCTGCTATTATTTCTTTCAGTGTGATATGGTTTAATCAGTGTGATGTATTTCATTACTGGAGTCAGCAGCAGTTGATTATTAAATTATCCATTATTGGAAAACAAGCAAAACAAGATTTATCAACTCTATATGGAAGTCCACATTAGTATTTATATGGTCAATAATGTATCTAATTAGGAACAAGCCCACTTGTAAAAAAGATATAAGAAACCACAGGCATGTTCCACATATATGCCTATCATGTGTACATGACAAACATGTAATCAGTAAAACAACTGATAAATATGGAAAAATACCAGAGTCTTTATAGGGTGACAACTGCCCACAATGCATTTCTGCCATTAAATGTAAAAAAAAAAAAAAATACCCACAAAATATCCCATTACATAACGGGAGTTGTTAAAGTGAAAATGGAAATATAGCAAGGCTGCAGGCCCACCTCTTAGACTAAGTGCAAGGATTGGTTCTAGAAAAGCAGGCAGTAAATTTCTTACCAATTTGAAATAGGGTCATGGATGATTTGAGGATTGCTAGACCTGAGCAGCTTTTATTTGCTGATTGGTTGTATCTGAAGTGGGATCATAACATTTAAGATACAAGGCATTGTGCACTGTATTCTACATCTGTCATGATAAGGCTTTCTATAATGCTATAATGTACTCAATGCTTTTTTTGCCTCTGTCTTCAGGAACAAGGTCAGCTCCCAGACTACTGCACTGGGCAGCACAGCATGGGGAGGAGGTGACCAGCCCTCTGTGGAGAAAGAAGTGGTTTGGGACTATTTAGAAAAGCTGGACGAGCACAAGTCCACAGGGCCGGATGCGCTGCATACGAGAGTGCTAAAGGAGTTGGCGGATGTGATTGCAGAGCCATTGGCCATTATCTTTGAAAACTCATGGCGATCGGAGGAAGTCCCGGAGAACTGGAAAAAAGCTAATGTAGTGCCCATCTTTAAAAAAGGGAAGAAGGAGGATCCTGGGAACTACAGGCCAGTCAGTCTCACCTCAGTCCCCGGAAAAAATCCTGGAGCAGGTCCTCAAGGAATCAATTCTGAAGCATTTAGACGAGAGGAAAGTGATCAGGAACAGTCAGCATGGATTCACCAAGGGCAAGTCATGCTTGACTAATCTAATTGCCTTCTATGACGAGATAACTAGCTCTGTGGATGAGGGGAAAGCAGTGGTGTCAAATATAAAGGGAAGGGTAAACCCCTTTGAAATCCCTCCTGGCCAGGGGAAAGCTACTCTCACCTGTAAAGGGTTAAGAAGCTAAAGGTAACCTCGCTGGCACCTGACCAAAATGACCAATGAGGAGACAAGATACTTTCAAAAGCTGGGAGGAGGGAGAGAAACAAAGGGTCTGTGTCTGTCTATATGCTGGTCTTTGTCGGGGATAGACCAGGAATGGAGTCTTAGAACTTTTAGTAAGTAATCTAGCTAGGTATGTGTTAGATTATGATTTCTTTAAATGGCTGAGAAAAGGATTGTGCTGAATAGAATAACTATTTCTGTCTGTGTATCTTTTTTGTAACTTAAGGTTTTGCCTAGAGGGGTTCTCTATGTTTTTTTAATCTAATTACCCTGTAAGATATCTACCATCCTGATTTTACAGGGGGGATTTCTTTATTTCTATTTACTTCTATTTTTATTAAAAGTCTTCTTGTAAGAAACTGAATGCTTTTTCATTGTTCTCAGATCCAAGGGTCTAGGTCTGTAGTCACCTAGGCAAATTGGTGAGGCTTTTTACCAAACCTTGTCCAGGAAGTGGGGTGCAAGGTTTTGGGAGGAAGGATGCGTCCAAACAGCTCTTCCCCAGTAACCAGTATTAGTTTGGTGGTGGTAGCAGCCAGTCCAAGGACAACGGGTGGAATATTTTGTACCTTGGGGAAGTTTTGACCTAAGCTGGTAAAGATAAGCTTAGGAGGTTTTTCATGCAGGTCCCCACATCTGTACCCTAGAGTTCAGAGTGGGGGAGGAACCTTGACAAGTGGACATGTTGTTCCATGACTTTAGCAAAGCTTTTGACACGGTCTCCCACAGTATTCTTGCCAGCAAGTTAAAGAAGTATGGGCTGGATGAATGGACTATAAGGTGTATAGAAAGTTGGCTAGATTGTCGGGCTCAACGGGTAGTGATCAATAGCGCCATGTCTAGTTGGCAGCCGGTATCAAGTAGAATGCCCCGAGGGTCAGTCCTGGGGCTGGTTTTGTTCAATATCTTCATAAATTGTCTGGAAGATGGTGTGAATTGCACCCTCAGCAAGTTTGCAGATAACACTAAACAGGGAGGAGAGGTAGATACACTGGAGGGTAGGGATAGGATACAGAGGGGCCTAGACAAATTAGAGGATTGGGCCAAAATAAATCTGATGAGGTTCAACAAGGACAAGTGCAGAGTCCTGCACTTAGGATGGAAGAATCCCATGCACCGCTACGGACTAGGGACCAAATGGCTCGGCAGCAGGTCTGCGGAAAAGGACCTAGGGGTTACAGTGGACGAGAAGCTGGATATGAGTCAACATTGGCCTTCTTGGCAACAAGGGCACACTGGCATTTTGGGATGTATAAGTAGGGGCATTGCCAGCAGATCGAGGGATGTGATTGTTCCCCTCTATTTGACACTTGTGAGGCCTCATCTGGAGTACTGTGTCCAGTTTTGGGCCCCACACTACAAGAAGGATGTGGAAAAATTGGAAAGAGTCAAGCGGAGGGCAACAAAAATGATTAGGGGACTGGAACACATGCCTTATGAGGAGAGACTGAGGGAACTGGGATTGTTTAGTCTGCGGAAGAGAAGAATGAGGGGGGATTTGATAGCTGCTTTCAACTACCTGAAAGGGGGTTCCAAAGAGGATGGATCTAGACTGTTCTCAGTGGTAGCTGATGACAGAACAAGGAGTAATGGTCTCAAGTTGCAGTGGGGGAGTTTTAGGTTGGATATTAGGAAAAGCTTTTTCACTAGGAGGGTGGTGAAACACTGGAATGCGTTACCTAGTGAGGAGGTGGAATCTCCTTCCTTAGAAGTTTTTAAGGTCAGGCTTGACAAAGCCCTGGCTGGGATGATTTAGTTTGGGATTGGTCCTGCTTTGAGCAGGGGGTTGGACTAGATGAGATCCTGAGGTCCCTTCCAACCCTGATATTCTATGATTCTATAATGCCCAGGACTACAGAATCCAAATCTCTTGTTTGGTAGGAATGATTGGGTTTTTCCTCTCTTTTAATGAGTTTTGGATTTTTTTCCTATGATGGAGGTTTGGAAAGAAATCTCCTCTTCTCTAGAGCTTTGCAAATGAGGGAAGAGGGCACTGAAAGTTTATTACAGAAGACATTTGAAATAGCTGGGCTTCCTTCTGAAAAAAATTAAGAATATTCATCAATAAAATAGACTGGCTGAAAGGGCTGGATCAGGGAATGCTCCTAAACCTGCAATGGCAAGGTTCTTTCCAGCTAGTGATGGCCCCACCCTATGACAAAACAGGTGGATATTTTAGTGTAATGTTTACTGTTTATATTTAGGTGATGAATACTGTGGGGTACTAGTTGCTTTGTGCATGCTGTCCCTGTGTTAATTCTGACATCATTCAACTCTGTGGTGGACACTGAAGGTTCTGTGGTGATTATTTGTTACTGTTTTATTTCTGCAACCTTCTGTTTGACACCTGAAGATATTTTGAAACCCCAGGAAAAGTAGCTCTGTATTGATTTATACAAACATGAACACTACATTCACTGTACATGGGTGGGTGATGAGTAGGTGTAGACAGAAGAGGGGAATCGGACATTGGTAAGCTAAATATCCCATACATAGAGCTTGAGCCAGAAGAATAGAAAATTATTTTCCAGCTTTGCAAAATGAAAGCCAGATGTTGTTCAGGTGCAGATCCTACTTATCTAAATCTCCACACCTACCACCTTCAAAACCAAAATTAGAACCTGGAGGTAGGGAAGACACATTAAACATTGTATTGTCTCACCGACAAGACACAAGCAAGTTTGGCAGCTTGCACTGAGAATGCTCATCCACTAGGTCCCATAAGAAGGGACCTCTGAGACAGCATAGTTTCCAACGTCTAGTGCCAGGCTTTCCCTGGTGGAGTTAATTTCTCTCTCTCAATAAGAGCCATCCCTAACAATGAAACATAACATTTTGCCTTGGAATGTGCTTGATTAACACCTGCCAGTTGGAACAAAAACATGTAACTCACTCAAACAGCTGACACATTTTTCCCTGTTGCTATGATACCCCAGCACACCTGATTACTGTAGACCGTATGCAACACAATTTCAAAGTTCAGGTGGGGATCTCTATTCATCGGTAGACCTCCTCACCAGCAGAGGATCTGGTCCCCAAAATCTCAAAATGACTCTTTAAATTGCTGCAGAAAATGCATATTATGCATATTTTAATTATTTATATAAAAGTACTACTTAGGGTTGTTGTCACAGCCCTCACTCACCTCTGGGTGGTGCTTCCTCCTGGTGATTAGCTCTATCTGGTACAGCACCCCCATTCTTCTTTTCCACTGTGGCAACTCTCCTGCCACACCTGAAGTTGCAGTAGGGCTGCTCCATGACTTGGTCCTGTGATTTCCTTTCTGGGAGAGTCTTCCCAAGTCCCTCCACACAAGCAACATCAGGCAATCCTCACACCTGCTGCCCTGACTATGCAACTCCCACAGTGACTCAGGCAGTCTTCCCATTCACTGACCCATGCAATATCACTCTACAGTGATGGTAGAGGAACCCAGGCCTGCCCTCTGCATCCACACCAAACTTACTGATCTTGCCCTTGGACTACTTCCTATCACACTTCTCCAAGCTTTTCAGTCTCCAGCCTTCCTAGTCAGACCCCTTTCCTCTTACATCTACTAGGAAAACCATTCCTCCTCGGTTTCTATTCCTTATCTCAGGGGTTCGTATCTTCCATTCCTTCTCCCTCACCTCAGGGACAGAGACTGAAGGCTTCCTTCCTTCATGCTGTTGCGAGCCTCCTGGCTTTATAGAAGCCCCACCTGTTCCGTCACAGGTGAGCTTCTTTCTAATTAGCACCCTCCACACAGTCTACATCTCCACGTCTTTTCCCTCCCTCACCCCTGTTTGCAGCGTAATTGGTTGATTGGGCCACCAGGCATAATTTAACTCTTTCAGGGTCAGTTTGGGGAATACACCCATCTCAGGTCCCAGCTAAGATCAGGACCCCATTGTGCTGTTCATACATGTACCAAGATGCAGTCTCTGCTCAAGAGAGCTCAAAATATAGACAGATAGGACAAGATAGAAGTATTACAATTCATATTTTACAGACTGGGAATTGAGGTACAAAAAGATAAATGGACTTTCCTAAGGTCACAGAGGAAGACTCTAGAAGAGCTGCAAATTGAACCCAAATCTAAATCTAGTGTCTAAACTACAAGACCTTCCTCTTCACCTAATTATCAAGTAATTTAAAAAGTAATCATGATTAATTGTGCAATAAAAATTAATTTGTGATTAATCACACTGTTAAAGAATAGAATACTATTTATTTAAATATTTTGGATGTTTTTTACATTTTCATATGTATTGATTTTAATTACAACACATAATACAAAGTGTATAGTGCTCACCTTATATTTATTTATTATAAATATTTTTGTATAAAACAAAAGAAATAGTATTTTTCAATTCACCTAGTACAAATACTGTAGTGCAATCTCTTTATCATGAAAGTTGAACTTACAAATATAAAATTATGTACAAAAAACCCCTGCATTCAAAAATAAAGCATTGTAAAACTTTAGAGCCTACAAGTCCACTCTGTCCAACTTCTTGTTCATCCAATCGCTCAGACAAACAAGTTTATTTACATTTGCAGAAGATTGCCTGCCTGCTTCTTGTTTACAATGTCACCTGAAAGTGAGAACAGGTGTTTGCATGGCACTGTTGTAGCCGAAGTCTCAAGATATTTACATGCCAGATGCACTAAATATTCAGATATTCCTTGATGCTTCGACCACAATTCCAGAGGACATGTGTCCATGCTGATGATGGGTTCTGCTCAATAATGATGCAAAGCAGTGCAGACTGATGCATGTTCATTTTCATCGTCTGACAGATGCCACCAGCAGAAGGTTTGATTTTCTTTTTTGGTGGTTCGGGTTCTGTAGTTTCTACATCAGAGTGTTGCTCTTTTAAGACATCGGAAAGCATTCTCCACACCTTGTCCCTCTCAGATTTTGGAAGGCAGTTCAGATTCTTAAATCTTGGGTCCAGTGCTGTAGCTATCTTTAGAAATTTCACATGGTATCTTCATTGCATTTTGTCAAATTTGCAGTGAACGTGTTCTTAAAACAAACACATGCTGGGTCATCATCCGAGACTGCTATAACATGAAATATGTGGAATAATGAGGGTAAAACAGAACAGGAGATATACAATTCCCCCCAAGGAATTAAGTCACAAATTTTATTAGCACTTTTTTTTTTTAAAGAGGGTCATCAGTATGGAAGCATGTCCTCTGGAACGATGGCCGAAGCATGAAGAGGCATATGAATCTACGTAAATATCTCGCGATGCCAGCTACAACAGAGTCATGCAAATGCCTGTTTTCACTTTCAGGTGACATTGTAATTAAGAAGTGAGCACCATTATCTCCCGTAAATGTAAACAAACTTGTTTCTCTTTGCAATTGGCTGAAAAAGAAATAGGACTGAGTGGACTCGTAGGTTCTAAAGTTTTGCATTGTTTTGTTTTTGAGTGCAGATATATACAAACAAAAAAACTGAGTTTGTAATTTGCACTTTCATGATAAAGAGATTGCAGTACAGCACTTGTATGAAGTGAATTGAAAAACACTATTTCTTTTGTTTATCATTTTTACAGTGCAAATATTTGTAATCAAAATAATATAAAGTGAGCACTGTACACTTTGTATTCTATGTTGTAATTGAAATCAATACATTTGAAAATGTAGAAAAACATCCAAAATATTTAATAAATTTAAATTGGTATTCTATTGTTTAACAGTGCAATTAATCATGATTAATCAACAGCCCTAAGATAGATAGATAGATAGATAGATAGATAGCAGTACAATTGTTATATATTTGGCTTATTTTCCAAAAACATTTTTTTCATAAAATATTTCTTTTTTTTTTTTTTTTTAGAAAAGTCACCTTTATCAAATGGCAATGATGTTTTGGCAAGGAGGAATTTTTTGAAAGAAACAGAATCATTGAATGTCTTTCTTTTACATTTCCTTTATATTTCATAACTGTCAAAAGTAGCCATTGTACTGTAGTTTCATACACAGGGATAATTGTGCTATGTGTTATTTGAAAAAAAAATTGCTACATTTGTCTATTATAATGCTACTGCTGTTGTTAGTTATAATAGCATTCTACCTTGTTTTGCATGATTGAGATTATTGTACTACATTTTATAATGGTTATATTCTAAATATAGACAGTACTGCATAGAAGGCCTCCCAACTCCTCTGTAATTGCCATAGCTGGACAACCATGGAGAGGACCTCACACTACATCCATTTGGGGGGTGTAGTCTGTGTGGGCACACTCACCCTGTGCACTGGTCAAGCTGTCTCACTAGTGCACAATTTAGCCTTTAATCAGACAAACCAATTGGAATAGCCAAAGAAATGCATATAGAGGATGAGGGCTACAAGAATGAACGATAAGCCTGTGACTCTGCACACACACATCTTGTCAGTTCCTTTTAAAATATATATGAAATTGGGACTCCAGAGTGAAGGGCAGGTTGGAAGTCTGCAGTGTGGTTAACCACGATTGGAAAGATAGGAGTGCGGCTGCACAGACTGCAATCTCACGGAAGGGGTTTCAAGCATGAGGGGAGGAATGTGAAAAGCCATAGAGCTTCACATAGTAAAAAGTGGCAAGGAGAGCTGAGTTGACCTACTGGGTAAACAGTGATCCAATAAGTGGAGTGTTGCAACTATAGGTTTTCTGACTTTAATATGTATGAAAAATCTCTGAATCTCCCATAACAAAGGGAACCTACTCAATATGAGGGACTGATTCTCATTTACACTAATGTCTCCTCATATCGCTCTGAGGTAAAGGAGCATTAGTGTAAATGAGATTCAGTCCCTTCCCTATTCACATAATCCTGGGTGGAAGGATTTTGCATATGAAAAGGGTAAGAGCAGGATAATCTGTTTTCCCAATTTAAACAAAACATTCTCATAAGCGCTGCCAAGGAAATGAGGAACACCACTTGGCTAACCAAGTTAAATTTGTACAGACACATTACTGCTTTAGTTCATTGAAAGTATATTGAATATACTATTAGTTGACCACAATCTTGTAATTGCTTTAATTCGAAATGGTTTTGTATAAAGGTGGCATAGTCTGTGGACAGTTCAGCATTGTCTTGTCCTAGGAAATATTTTAAAATATTAATTTCTAATAGATTCCATGTTTTTCTTATGACCTACACTTTACTGTATCTGAGCTTCCAGAATTTAAAAAAAAATTATACACAGTAGCCTACATCTTTCAAATTGGGTCTTCTTTTCCATTGTGTGTATGTGTGTGTATTTTTAATTACCTGATGTACTGTGTGGTATTATGTGGAAGGCCAAGGTGAAATATGCTTTCTTTTGTAACTGGAATTCGCACAGCTTGTATTAGTCCTTACTTCCTATGAGAATGAGTCCTACTCTCGTGGGCCCTTTCCCAAAAAAACAAAAAAGCCCCACTCTTTCAGTAGATAATTCCATTGTTCCTGAGGAATTGAGTTGCCAGTGCCAGCTGAGACCTCAGAGAGAGAATCTGTTCCTATGTAATTGACTTCAGTGGGCACGGGATCATGTCTAAAGCATGGTGATCTTTTTGATACCTGATACTTCATGTAGTGTGGGGCATCCAAAGGTTAAAAAAGAAAAAGTTCTTTATGAGCTCCAGGGCTAATTGTCATTTCTTGTAGGAAGGGTTGAGCAGTATCCAGAGAGTGCATGAACTCCACAAGAGGTAGTATAATCACCTCAAGGCTGCCTTCAATTTCATGGTTAAATCACATCATTGGTTATGGGGGGAGGGGGCGTAATCATTTTGATATACAAGGTTGATAGCACCACCTATTATTAAGTTTGCCCAACACTTCTCCCTACAAGAGTCTGTATTGAGTTATGTATAATTTTGCCAAACTTTAATTGTTTGGGCTGAAAAATTGCATGAATGAACTTAATTTGGAAAATTTCATTCAAAACAGTGTCACTATTACTGAGAATTAGACTAAGGAAAAGTATATTCTTTTACTCATTTAAAAAAAATTCTCACAATCTTTTCTTTGCAAAGTTCTAGCACCACCTTTTAGGAACTGGGAAGTGGTTAGATCAGGAGTTAGGAATCAAGCCAAGGTTCAGAGTTGGAAGTCGAGCCAAGGATCAAAACCAACAGTCAGGAGTAAGGCATGGGGGCAGGAACCAAAGACAAGGGAGGGATCAGGCACAGAGCAGGACCTAGGCAGGAACTAGGAACGGGACAGGAGTGGAGTAGAAACAGGATTGGATGCAGATCACAGAAGACAGGGAAAGAGCAAAGGCCTGTGCAGCAACAGCAGCAGGGAGCATGCACATTTGCTCAGACAACCCACGCAAGTCACTTCCTGGCTTAAGTTTTGGGTGCGAGCCAGTCAGATGCCCCAGGCATTGGGCATCCTGATAGGACTTTTTGTGAGGCCTGACTTTCCAGATTACTGAGGTGGGGCTGTAACTTGGTGGCAATGCGGGAGTGTAAGAGATCTAGGGCCCCAGAGCCCTGGGTTCTGGAGACACCAAAACCACCTGCACATCCTTATACTCCAGGAGGTTGCCTTTATGTCAGGGATGCGCCATTAGTGTCCAGTAGAAATATGCTGAAATTCTGCCAAGTTATAGGCCTTTGAAAGTCACTGTCTACACATGCTCAACAGAGACTTATATTTTAGCAACTAAATTCCTTGAAAATTCTGTATGCAGTGAGCATGATGTAGACTAGCCTGAGGCTGGTCTGAGAATGACTTTCCCTGCAATCACAGTTCTGGGCTATTGTGATGTGCTGACTCTTGGTCTGGGCATCTGAACTAGGAACAAGAAACCTATCTCTCCTGTGCTCTCATTGATCACCCTTCTACCTGGCCCAAGCAATACGGGGAAGAAATTGCCTGATTCAAATACAGAGAGAGCAAGATCCAGATGGCAGAGAAGGGGAAATAGTAGATAGGAGCAAAAAGCCGTGTGTGTGTGTGTGTGTGTGTGTGTGGAGAGGGAAACTGGTATTGATTGCTAGAATAGAGGGGAAACTGGGACTTATTAGAAAAGGAGAAGACTGGGAAACAGCTGTGGTGACTGGGAGTCAGTACCTGGGGATGGGAACTAAGATTGGATGAAGAGTCCGGGGCAAGACTGGCAGAGAAAGAGATTGAGAATCAGCTACAGAGGTGAGAGGGGAAGGGAGATAGAGTTGACTAGGAGACAGGGTGCCTGGGGAGAATTGAACTGGCTGGGCAAAGAAATTAGGACAAGGAGCCAGGGAACACTGGGACTGGACAAGGAGCCCAGGGTGGGAAATTGTATCTGGGAATGAGGGAGACTGCAAATGTTATCCTCACTCTTCTGCTTATTAGAGTCCAGGTGCGGGAGAGACAGACTGAAACACTGGCAGAGGGGACAGTGGAATTGGTTGGGCAAGGAGACTGGGACTGCCAGAGGGGTGACCCTAGGACTTTCTGGGCAAGAATATTGAGTCTGGAATAAGGGTCTGAGTAGTGGAGACTGGAACTAGCTAGGTGAGGAGAATGGGATTAGGATGTGGAGCCAGGGGTGGGGAGGAAAAGACTGGGACAGGGATAGACTGTAAGGGATGGAACAGAACTGTCCATGCTTGAAGGGAATGGGCAGAAGAGTTAGTGACCTCTAGAATACACTCTGCTCCAGAGTCTGGAATGGAATCCAATATTCCTTACTCTCACCTTCTGTGGCAAACTATGTTTTTATCTGACTCTAGTGATGGTCCTCATTGAGGATGACAGTTCACTATTGCTATACTCTTAGCACAACTGACAGTAGTCTGTGTGTGTTGGATATAAAGGTTCCAGCCTTGTTAACGATTGATGTGTGTTAGTACAATATCACATGATGGAATTTATGGGGTTTTCTTTCAGTTTGTATTTTTAAAAAAACTAGTAAATTACACACAAAGCTACATAAAAAGACCTTTAAGGTTGCAATGTTAAACACTCAGTTGTTACAAGATATCAGAATTAAAGTTAACTGTGTAATCTCTTGTTCCCTATATGCATTATGTATATGCATTATCATATAGTTTTAAACTGTATAATCTCATGTTATTTTCAGTAATGTTATGTGTGATATCACGCCATTCTTCTATCTGTCATAAAAAGTTAATCTATTTCAGTACATATTAGGCTAGTATCTCCATTGACTTCAGTAGGAGATTTGGGTGATTAAGTCTGCCTTATTGTCAGTGTAACATTAAAAAAAAATAAAATAAAAAACCCTCCAAGGTTAATGCTCTGTGAAACCAGCAACACTGAATCTAATGATTATGAAATGATTATTGCAATTTAAAGCATTTTAACAGTTTGTAATATCTACAGTTTAAAACTGCAATGTTGTGCTCTGGCTTGAGGGCTATAACATAGCTGAACAGCTGTTGAGGAATTATTAGCATTATAATCTAATTAGAAAATGTCTGTAACTGTACATTTTCTTTTTTGCTAGAAGATGAAAGATACACACTAAAAGCTACATCCACAAAGGGATTTAGGCAATTAATTACCATTGTAGGCATCTAAATCCATTACTTAGGTGCAACTGAAATCCTCAATGCCCCCACTCAGCTGCCATCTAATTGTGTAGGCATCTAAATTTCTTCATTTAAAGTCCGCTAGGTCCTAAGTTTCTGCCTCTGCGCATACTCACAGCCACCTCCATTTAGAAACCCAGATGCCTATCTTACACCTACATCCCAGTGGGTTCCTTAACCTGTGCATTCCTCCGCCTAGTTTCCTGGATCTAGTAGGCATTCTAAGATCACACAGACCAACTAGAGGGAGGTCATGTCTCCCTTATAACTTTCAGCCCACTGTTTAGGGAACTCACCTAAGATGTGGGAGAGCTGGTTCAATTTTCCATCTTCCTGATGTGGAAAGAGGACTTGAACTTTGGTCTTCCCCATCCCAGGAGAGTGCCCTAACCATGGGAGTGTAAAGTCATTCTCCTTTTCTCTCTGACCACAAGGGAGGCACTGCCATCATTCTCCTTTCCTTCTCTAGCAGTAGCTTTTGCAAGAAACATCTGAGGTGCCTTATTCCACAAAAGGACTCATATGAATTCTGAGTGGAGATATGATGTTGAGCACCTGGGAGGGATGGAGCTTAGTTCCACCCCTCTTCTCAGCATTTCCTATTGGCTAGCTTAAGTGGCCCCTTCTCATTGTGCTGGCTTTTATGGATCTGTTCTTAGGTGTCTAGCTCTCCTGAGACATCAGGACAGTAGATTCCACTGTATAGCAAGGCACCTAAAAGTTAGAAGCTGAAACAGTGAGAGTTGCAATGTCCAAGCCCCTTTGGGGATCAACACTTAAAATGAGATCTTGGACAATGATTATAAGTATTGTAATTCCCAGTTTATAAATACCATGTGTCAAGTGTTCCTTCCCCACTCTGAACTCTGAGGTACAGATGTGGGGACCTGCATGAAAGACCCCCTAAGCTTATTCTTACCAGCTTAGGTTAAAAACTTCTCCAAGGAACAAACTTTGCCTTGTCCTTGAACCCCATGTTGCCACCACCAAGCATGTCCAACAAAGAACAGGGAAAGAGACCACTTGGAGATGTCTTCCCCCAAAATATCCCCCCCCAAGCTCTTCACCCCCTTTCCTGGGGAAGGCTTGATAAAAATCCTCACCAATTTGTACAAGTGAACACAGACCCAAACTCTTGGATCTTAAGAACAATGAAAAATCAATCAGGTTCTTATCAGAAGAATGTTAATTAAAGAAAAGATAAGAGAATCACCTCTGTAAAATCAGGATGGTAAATACCTTACATGGTAATCAGATTCAAAACATAGAGAATCCCTCTAGGCAAAAACTTAAGTTACAGAAAGACACAAAAACAGGAATATACATTCCATTCAGCACAGCGTATTTTATCAGCTATTAAACAAAAGGAAATCTAACACATTTCTAGCTAGATTACTTACTAACTTTACAGAAAGAAAAGGAGTACTTGTGGCACCTTAGAGATTAACCAATTTATTTGAGCATGAGCTTTCGTGAGCTACAGCTCACTTCATCGGATGCATACTGTGGAAACTGCAGAATACATTATATACACAGAGACCATGAAACAATACCTCCTCCCACCCCACTCTCTATTGTTTCATGGTCTCTGTGAAGTGAATATCTTAAAGTGAATATAATAGTAAACAAATATGGTGAATTTGGAAAATTTGTGGAATAGCATGACATTTTACACTAGAAATTATTTTTGAAACTGCAGGCTATTTAGAGTCATAGATATTTCAGTCAGAAAGGACCACGACGATCACCCAGTCCGACCTCCTGCACAACGCAGGCCACAGAATTTCACCCACCACTGCTGCAAAAAACATCACACCTATATCTGTGCTATTGAAGTCCTCAAATCATAGTTTAAAGACTTCAAGGAGCAGAGAATCCTCCAGCAAGTGAATTTCAAGGCTATTTCATTTTTTACCATAAAAATTATAAAGCAAAACTTAAATTTCCTGTCACCTGAAAGTATTGTTTTTATTTTATGGAGTAGATATTATTCTTTAAAGAGAAATTGACAGAGTTAAGCTATTAACTGCTTCTGCCCTTATCCCTGCCCTTGTCTGTTCATCTCAGTTTAGACTGTGTGGTGATCCAAGACATTTCAGCTGTTCTAGAATGTTATTACGATATGTTTTCAGGAAATGTGTTACAGCAATTTCACTGCCTTTTGTAGACAGTGGTTTGTGATAATGAATTCTCTGGAGGATGCAAAAATATTATTCCTGGAGAGAACAGAACAAACCAACCTCTATAAGTCTTTGTTTTGTTTGCTTTACATTCTAATTGGCTTATGACTGGGAGTTTTCCAATTGCTATTCATTAGAATAAATAACTCTACTGCTTTTTTTTTTCTTAGCTGGGTCATCAAAATAATTTTCCAAGGAAGATCAATAGTCAATCCTGCTAACAGAATCTGAATTTAAAACATCTGTTCAAAATATCCCTTTTGCTTCCTCCCCCATGTCCTCAGAGATATGGGAGACTTTGGAACTGCAGGGAAAGAAACCCCTTGTTCCTGTTTTAAGAAGTATATACGGCACCCATCCATGTGGGCATTTAGCCCCCTTGTGGTCTTGAGGAGAGGACTGATTGGTGGGACACAAGGCCACATCAAATCCTATTGGCTCCCATGTACTTAATGGATTAGTTTATAAACTATTCCCTCAGGCCAAGGGACTAGTCTGCATGGAAAGAAGAGCAAGGAGGCAGCAGGGGAGTCAGCTGCAGTTATGCACAGACACAGTCTACCCTGTGTATGATTAGGGGTCCCCAGAAGCCTCAGGCTTATCACTCATGTCCCAGGAAGGACTGTCTGGAAATCAATACTGGGGTGCACCAGAGATTGTCAAGGTATCAATGGAAAGTACATTGGATAGGAATCTTCTCTGCAATACTTCTTAAATGCCCCAGTTTCCCCTCTTTGAGTTAGGGTCTTAGCTGCAAAACTCTTCCCCACCCCCTTGATCCTCAGATGAGGGAGGGTGGTGGAGTCTGAGAAACAGTGCTGAGACCAGGTTAATTGGGTGGGGAAGTGATGGCAGCCCTCCATCAGGTGGAATGGATTATAAAGGAAGGGTGACCTGCACTGGATGAATTATGGCTGGATAGTTTCCAGAAGTTTTATGCAGCCACTAGGCCCCTGTTCCTAATGTTCTTTTTTTCTTCCAGCAGGTTACAGAATAAATCACAATACTGGAAAATGAGCACTATCACTGGGCATGATGATGCCTAGAGCTTTATTTTATCATTTAAAAAAATAAAATGTATATTAAACTCCATACTGAAAGAATATTTTCAAAAATGGGAGTCTTTATCCATCTAAAATCTTTTTCTAAGTCCCTATTTCAAACCCATTTTAGCAAAGCATTGTGCATGTATGACAGATAAGGCAATTTCCTCCAATATCCTTTAAAAATCTTATTGAGTTAAGTTTAAGGATCTGTAGAAACCATTGTACTAAATGCAAAGGTTATGTATTTTTCTGGGCCAGGACTGTATGTATCCTCTCCATAGATGTGAACCCAGGGAAGATTAATGAGCTTCAAAGGGCTGTATTGAACAATGTGACAGATGAGAATGAACTTTGTGACAAACAGGTTCAAGTGGTTTGCTGGGGGAGGTGAATGCAAATTTCCCATCTCTGGTCTTGAGACATCTAGATAGATTTATGTGCAGTGCTGGAAGGAGCCAGCGGTCAGAGTACTTGTTGGTACCAATGGCATAATAAAGGTAGGAGAAAGGTCCTGGTGGCCAAATTTAGATTAAATTTAGATTTAGGTAAGATATTAAAGTCCAGGACCTCCATGGTAGCATTCTCTGAAATGCTTCCAGTTCCATGTGCAGGGCCAGTTAGACACGCAGTACTTCTGGGTCTCAATGTGTGGATGAGATGATAGAGTTGAGAGGAAGGAAGGATTAGTGTTTATTAGTAACTGGGGAACCTTTTGGAAAGGGAGAAGCCTATACAGGAAGGATGAGCTCCACCTAAACCAAAATGGAACCAGATTGCTGGCAAGTAAAATGAAAGAGATCACAGAGAAGTCTTTAAACTCTAGGCTGGGGGGAAACCAACAGGTGAAGAGGAGCATACAGTTTGGATAGAGGCACCATTTAGGGGAAGATTTATAAAAGGGCATACTCTATATCCTAGTAAAGATTAGAGGACAGAAGCTGAAAAAGTACAGGTATAGAAAACAAACAGTCAAAGGAAAAAGAGTCCCATTTGAGTATATCACATGAAGGGAGATATAAAATTTGTCATTATTTAGTTAAGTACTTATATGCAAATGCTAGAAATATAAATACTAAGCCAGGTGAACTTGAGTACCTGGTATTAAATGAGGATATTGGTCTAATAGGCACCACAGAAACTTGGTGGAATGATGATAATCAATGAGACATAGTATAAAACATATAGGGATGACAGAGTTGCTTGTGCTGGAGGGAAAGCAGCACTATATGTGAAAGAAAACAGAGTTAAATATAGTAGAAATCTTAAATGAATCAAACTGAACCATACAGTCTTTATGGGCAGAAATTTCATGCTTGAATAATAGAGTATAGCAGTAGGAGTATACTCATGACCACTTGACTAGGCCATTGTGGAAAAGTTAAATGAATTCTTTACATTGGTCTGCACAACAAAGGATGTGAGTGAGATTCTCAACCTAAGCTATTACTTTTAGGTAACAAAACTGGGGAACTGTCCCAGATTGAGGTGTCAATCAATGAAGTTGGGGAACAAATCAACAAATTAAACAGTAATAAGTCATCAGTACCAGATGTAATTCACCCAAGAGTTCTGAAGGAACTCAAATATGATATCACAGAACTACTAACTGGTATGGAATCTAATGCTTAACACTATGTGATGGCTGGAGGACAACTTATGTAACTCCAATTTTTAAAAAAAGGCTAGAGCTGACCCTGGCAATTACAGGCTAGCAAGCTTAACCTAAGTGCCAGGAAAATTATTTGAAACTATAGTGAAAAACAGAATTATCAGACACAGATGAACACAATATGTTAGGGAAGAGTCAAAATGGCTTTTGAAAAGGAAAATCATGCCTCAATCTGTTAGAATTCTTTGAGGTAGCCAACAAGCATGTGAACAAGGGTGATCTAGTTGATATGGTGTACTTGGACTTTCAGAAAAAATTTGATGAGATCCCGCACCAAAGGCTCTTAAGAAAAGTAAGCTGTCGTGGGATAAGAGGGAAGGCCCCCTCATGGATCAGTAACTGATAAAAGATAGGAAACAAAGGGTTGGAATAAATGGTCAGTTTTGAGAATGGAGAGAAGTAAATAGTGGTGTCCCACAGGCAAGGCTGTCTCTAGAGGAGCGTGGGGCCCGGGGCAGAAGTGACGAATCTATCACTTCCGGGACCAACCACGCCAGCCAATTGCACCTAATGAAAGTACCTAATGATTGTAGCGAAAATGCACCATGAAATAAAGAAATTAGAGCTTATGATTTTTTTTAAAGTAAATCAGAATGTCCCCCAATTGCACATTCATATTCGTGCTTGACTGGCAGTGACTTTTTATAATTCATAAGTTCCCTTATCTAAAACTAGATCTAGTTTTTACTTCTACAGAGGTAACTACCATAAATATATAAATTCAGATTGGCAATTTTACCCTTCTAGTTTTTCTACCCTTGGTTTTTCTTTCTTCTCTACCTCAATGAGAATGCCAAAAATAAAATAAAAATCAACAATATAATGGATATTTTTCAAGTGACAAACACCTGCAAATAACCTAGCCCAGGTACAAAAAAGGTTGGTAGTTGTCATAAATATAAAGGGAAGGGTAACCACCTTTCTGTATACAGTGCTATAAAATCCCTCCTGGCCAGAGGCAAAACTGTTTCACCTGTAAAGGGTTAAGAAGCTAAGGTAACCTCGCTGGCACATGACCCAAAATGACCAATGAGGGGACAAGATACTTTCAAATCTGGAGCGGGGGGACGACAAAGTGAAAGTGCACAGATTGTGAAATTCAATAGCATCTTTAAGAAATTACTATTCTCTTGGCTAGCATGCAAGTGTTTAAAATGAAAAATGAAACTTTCAAATCATAAACAAATTTCTAACTGGTATTTTTATATATTTTGCGAGTAGGGGGAGAGTGTAAAAAGGAAAGAGGGTCGTCGTTGCTAGACTGTGAACTCATGACTGTTTCATTCCAGAGTGACTCTAAACATGCCACAAATAATGAGATTTAAAATGGAAAATTAAATTTCTGAATTGTAATACTGTGAATATGATACTAAACCACAGCATGTTCCTTTACAGTACATCACTTACTGCCTTATGAACCAGAGAGTGAGAATTCATGCAAGTCCATTGGACTATCCATCTCCATTTTCCAAAAGTGCAATCCACCACTGATTTGGAGAGAACTAATGACCACCCTGTACGTTAAATGTATCATCATGGTTTAATAAAAAATCCTTATCACCCTCACAATTGCTTTCTTCATCCTGTAATTAACCTTTAAGTGATAAGTCAAATATAGAACATTTATATATGAAGATTATGCCAACACCCAGTCTGCATCGGATGACTTCACCGTAATATCAACACAAGACATTGCACTGGAACCAGGGCTTGAGAGGCAGCCTGTCAGACCCAGCCGACCACCTGTCTGGACTAGAGACTATTTTATGTAGTATCTACCGTGTTTTCAGTGTAATATTTCTGCCAACAGTATAGTGTCTTGTTTCATATTTGTTCCTGTGGTTAGAACAACAAAACAACAATGTTTATTTTAATTGGGAGAGTTTCTTAAGAGAGGAGGGAATTTGGTGTTTAAATGCTGCTTGTAATTATTAGAGCTGGTAGCACTGGCTGTTGGGAGTCTGAAAGGACAGGAAACGGGGGGGGGGGGGGGGGAGTTGAGGAGGCGGAGTGAGAGCTACCAAGGGTGCAGCAGCAGCTTGGTAAAGAGGTTTCCACTTTAAAAATAAAGTGCTGTTTAAGTTTGTTAGTAGCTTGCCTGGTTGCTACAACATCTACTTATTACTCTGCCTTTTTCCCCTCTCAGCTTTGATTGCTGTAGCCTTAAATTTAAGACATTTCTAACAATTTTGGGCAGAACTCTGTCGTACTGAGAGGCAATCCTGAGACACTCCTTTCAGTTTTGCAGGGTTTATACTAAAAGGATTCCTAAATAAGAGGCCAGAAGGTGCCCAGACTGCCCAAATCAAATGCAATACTATGTCAAGAAAGACTTATGCTTCTTCTGCCAAAGAAAGACCAGGATTTGTGATGGGGCTCGCTATTTCTCTTTTAGTACTTAAGGCCTTGCCCAATGTGCTGGATTAGGAGCTAAGCAAGAACCTAAAATATAAGCCTATTTTGGATGAAGGGCACTCTGACAGGATGATCCATTCATTGGTAGGGTGTTCTCCTCCTGGTCACTCTGGGTAATAGCTTGTCAGGTTGACATCCCTTCCCATGGTTGCCTGCCATCCTCCACCTCACTGTCTGGGTTTGTGGACACTCTTACCCCACAAGCTGCTGCTGCCACCTCTTTGTAATTTGGCCCTCCAGCCAGGTCACCAAATGGTTTCTCCTGGGGTTTCAAAATCTTTCCTCATCAGCAGTCCTAGGCAGTCTTCCCATTCACTGCCTCGTAGTGCCATTCCCTCAATGCCTGGCAGGGGAACCAGTCCCATCCTTTACTCCGAGTTCCAGCTCAGGGACCTGCTAACCAGAAATCAAGATCTGTTCCCTTCTGACCTTATTGCCTTTCCCTGAGCTCTGGCCTACTTTCCTGGATCTCCCTGGGTTTGCCAGCCCTAATGCACTTCTCTTCTCCCAGGGAGTGACTACAGACTTTCCAATCAGCCCCCCTTTCTGCTGCCAATTTCCTGCCTTTATAGCCCCAACCCAGCTTGTTACTCTTCAGCTGGGCTCCCTCACTCAGTCAGGGGATTACCTGGCCACTTGATTGCTCTTAGCTGTGGCCTGTTAGGTTAATTAGTTCCCTTCTTAGTCTTCATTAACCTTTTCAGAGGAAGTGTGGAGTGATCACCCCATCACAGGCACACTTAGGGAATAAGGTGGCTTCAGATGAGTGATCCTCACTGGTAGCCTCAAGGAATATACATTTGTTTGAGTTTTTGGCAATCAGATCAGCTATAAAAGCATCCAAGCAGAACTGAAGCAGAGATATATTCCCATAGTGATAAAAGCTGCATAATGAGACAATTGCTGATGTTGGAAGTGGGACAAGAAATCCAAACTCTCTTGCCAGTCCTTTGTTGCTCCGCTCTTTGAACCTGTTGGATTGGTGGACTTTAATTTCATATTGTGAATCTGAAATGAGAAATGGTTTAGGCATGAAATCTAACATTTTTTATGGCTAACTCTCTACCCTTAACCTAGGCATCCCAAGGAACTGTGTTTGAATTTACCATTCCCCCTTGTCTTTCACCAAAAGTGCTAAAATGCAGGGAGACAGAGAGGGGCAACAGATGGAAAACATCCGAAATCTGACTAGGTAAGCTAGTAACAGAACTATGCAAAAGTATTCCCTACATAAACTAAAAGAACGTGCTTTGGCTTAAATTTTTGAAAATGTAAAAATGTAAATCAAAATGCTTCCTTTTGTGTGAGAAACTCAAGGCCCTGAGCTGATCAAACTAATCAAAATAAATGCTCCAACTAGGGCTAGGTCACAGCAGCTATGTCCCCTGACACAGCAACTTGAATGAAAACACAGCACAGTGAACCAAGGGCCTTCAATTGAATAGTTTCTGTCCATATTAAGCCTCTTTCTCTGACGAGATATTTGGGTATGTTTCTGCAGGGAGCGTTGAAGTTCTCAAGAGGCATTTTTATGCCTTATCTATTTATTGCATCATGCTTTTGAAATTCTTCTGACATTTCTTTTTCATAGTAGAGCAATTTAATATGGAAGGCATTATTTCGTTTAAATGTGTCAATCAAATGTTCAGTGAATTAATTGAAGTGAAAGACACCAGCTCCATTTCAAACTGTTTTCTGAAAACAATGTGCCCAAACTTAAGGTTTGCATATAACAATGCACATCCCCTGACATTATTTGTGAAACAAAAGGTAAGGAAATAGAATTTTAACTAGAACTCACTTGCGACAAATTAACAAGAATCATGCTGAGCAGCAATGACTTGTGATAGCTGGCATAGAATGATTATAATTCATACCATTTTCCATATTTTTAAAACAAAGCTGGGTGAAAAATAATCGAGGCTACAGAAGAACACCCTATGTGGATGCAAGACACATTCCCTCTTTGCGCAAAAGAAACATTCTAAGTAACTGAACTGGTAATAGTTTGTTTACATATATGCATTCCTATAACTGTTACAGAAAAGCTATAATGTGAACTCCTTGCTCACACTGGTAAGCAGTTACAATAGTAGCCCCATTGACTTCCAGCATGCCTTCTTTGAAAAAAAAGTGCTTGTTACAGGTTCTGAAAAAGTTATAGATTGCTAAAGGGAAAGGCAGATCAGGGTGTAGTCAGATTAGGTGTTAGAATAGGAGTCCTTAATGGAGTCAAGACTGGGATCTGGAGTCCTCGGTTCTCACTAGTCCTATATTACAGTAATTCTAAGTTCCATCACTGTAAACTCTGATTTACTATATTCTTTCTAAGCACCCAGATAGCTTTCTGGAATGGCAAACTATGAAACCAAACCAGAACTCTGTAGTCTGCCAGTCCAGAAAGCTATCTGGGTGCCTAGTTAAATTATTTTCCCATGGTCACACACAAGAGTGATAGCTGAGCTGGACATGGAATCCAGGTCTCCAGAGTCTAAGTCCAGTAACGTCTCATTCAATCAGAAACAATATCCCTGAATTAGGTTACCAAACATCATGAATAATGAACAACAATATGTTGAAGACATAGCCAAAGTAAGTATGCTGTGAACAACTGACATATCTTCTCAGAAAATATCCAAACAATTTTGAATAAAAAACGCACTAATAAACATGAGACTCTGGAGACCTGGGTTCCATGCCCGGCTCAGCCATCACTCTTGTGTGTGATCATGGGAAAGTAATTTAACTAATTTGTGCTCTGTTTTCCTTCTCACCCCATATCTATATAGATTATAATCTCTTCAGGGCAGGGACTGTTTCTTACCATATGCTTTTATGGACCCTGATCTTCAATGAGATTTTCCGGTCTGACTACAATACCAATAAATAAGGGTACGTCTACACTATGAAATTAGGTTGAATTTATAGAAGTCGTTTTTTTAGAAATCGGTTTTATATATTCAAGTGTGAGTGTCCCCACAGAAAATGCTCTAAGTGCATTAAGTGAATTAACTCGGTGGAGCGCTTCCATAGTACCGAGGCTAGAGTCGACTTCCGGAGTGTTGCACTCTGGATAGCTATCCCACAGTTCCCGCAGTCTCCATTGCCCATTGGAATTCTGGGTTGAGATCCCAATGCCTGATGGGGCTAAAACATTGCCGTGGGTGGTTCTGGGTACATATCATCAGGCCCCCGTTCCCCCCCTCCCTCCATGAAAGCAAGGGCAGACAGTCGTTTCGTGCCTTTTTTCCTGAGTTACCTGTGCAGACACCATACCACGGCAAGCATGGAGCCCACTCAGCTAACCATCACCGTATGTCTCCTGGGTGCTGGCAGACGTGGTACTGCATTGCTACACAGTAGCAGCAACCCATTGCCTTGTGGCAGCAGATGGTGCAACAGGACTGGTAGCCGTCATCGTCATGTCCGAGGTGCTCCTGGCCGCGTTGGCTGGGAGAGCCTGGACAGACATGGGCGCGGGGACTAAATTTGGAGTGACTTGATCAAGTCATTCTCTTTAGTCCTGCAGTCAGTCCTATTGAACCATCTTATGGTGAGCAGGCAGGCGATACGGATTGCTAGCAGTCCTATTGCATCATCTTCTGCCGGGCAGCCATGAGATGTGGATGACTTGCAGTCCTTCTGCACTGTCTGCTGCCAGCCAAAGATGTAAAAGATAGATGGAGTGTATCAAAATAAGAAATAGACCAGATTTGTTTTGTACTCATTTGCTTCCCCCCCTCCCGCCTCTAAGGGACGCATTCCTCTAGATCACACTGCAGTCACTCACAGAGAAGGTGCAGCGAGGTAAATCTAGCCGCATATCAATCACAGGCCAGACTAACCTCCTTGTTCCAATAAGAACAATAACTTAGGTGCACCATTTCTTATTGGAACTCTCCGTGAAGTCCTGCCTGAAATACTCCTTGATGTAAAGCCACACTCTTTGTTGATTTTAGCTTCCTGAAGCCAACCCTGTAAGCCATGTCGTCAGTCACCCCTCCCTCCGTCAGAGCAACGGCAGACAATCGTTCCGCGCCTTTTTTCTGGGTGGACGCCATACCAAGGCAAGCATGGAGACCGCTCAGCTCACTTTGGCAATTAAGAGCACATTAAACACCACACACATTATCCAGCAGTATATGCAGCACCAGAACCTGGCAGAGCGATACCGGGCGAGTAGGCGACGTCAGCGCAGTTGCATGAGTGATCAGGACATGGACACAGATTTCTCTGAAAGCATGGGCCCTGCCAATGCATGCATCATGGTGCTAATGGGGCAGGTTCATGCTGTGGAACGCCGATTCTGGGATCAGGAAATAAGCACAGACTGATGGGACCACATAGTGTTGCAGGTCTGGGACGATTCCCAGTGGCTGCGAAACTTTCACATGCGTAAGGGTACTTTCATGGAACTTTGTGACTTGCTTTCCCCTGCCCTGAAGTGCATGAATACCAAGATGAGAGCAGCCCTCACAGTTCAGAAGCGAGTGGCGATATCCCTGTAGAAGCTTGCAACACCAGACAGCTACCGGTCAGCTCGGAATCAATTTGGAGGGGGCAAATCTACTGTGGGGGCTGCTGTGATGCAAGTAGCCCATGCAATCAAAGATCTGCTGATATCAAGGGTAGTGACCCTGGGAAATGTGCAGGTCATAGTGGATGGCTTTGCTGCAATGAGATTCCCTGACTGTGGTGGGGCAATAGACGGAACCCATATCCCTATCTTGGCACCGGAGCACCAAGCCGCCGAGTACATAACCGCAAGGGGTACTTTTCATTAGTGCTGCAAGCTCTGGTGGATCACAAGGGACGTTTCACCAACATCAGCGTGGGATGGCTGGGAAAGGTACATGACGCTCGCATCTTCAGGAACTCTGGTCTGTTTCAAAAGCTGCAGGAAGGGACTTTATTCCCAGACCAGAAAATAACTGTTGGGGATGTTGAAATGTCTACAGTTATCCTTGGGGACCCAGCCTACCCCTTAATGCCATGGCTCATGAAGCCGTACACAGGCAGCCTGGACAGTAGTCAGGAGCTGTTCAACTACAGGCTGAGCAAGTGCAGATTGGTGGTAAAATGTGCATTTGGACGTTTAAAGGCACGCTTGCGCAGTTTACTGACTCGCTTAGACCTCAGCGAAACCAATATTCCCACTGTTATTACTGCTTGCAGTGTGCTCCACAATATCTGTGAGAGTAAGGGGGAGATGTTTATGGTGGGGTGCGAGGTTGAGGCAAATCGCCTGGCTGCTGGTTACATGCAGCCAGACACCAGGGCGGTTAGAAGAGCACAGGAGGGTGCAGTACGCATCAGAGAAGCTTTGAAAACCAGTTTCATGACTGGCCAGGCTACGGTGTGAAAGTTCTCTTTGTTTCTCCTTGATGAAACCCCCCGTCCCTTGGTTCACTCTACTTCCCTGTAAGCTAACCACCCTCCCCGTCTCCCTTTGATCACCGCTTGCAGAGGCAATAAAGTCATTGTTGCTTCACATTCATGCATTCTTTATTCATTCATCACACAAATAGGGGGATGACTACCAAGGTAGCCCAGGAGGGGTGGTGTAGGAGGGAAGGAAAATGCCACACAGTATTTTAAGCACAGCACTTTAAAAGTTTACAACTTTAAAATTTATTGAATGCCAGCCTTCTTTTTTTGGGGGGGCACTCCACTGTGGTGGAGTGGCTGGTTGGCCAGTGGCCCTCCCACCGCGCTCTTGGGCCTCTGGGTGTGGAGGCTATGGAACTTGGGGAGGAGGGTGGTTGGTTACACAGGGGCTGTAGTGGCAGTCTGTGCTCCAGCTGCCTTTGCTGCAGCTCAGCCATACACTGGAGCATACTGGTTTGGTCCTGCAGTAGCCTCAGCATTGAATCCTGCCTCCTCTCATCACGCTGCCGCCACATTTGAGCTTCAGCCCTGTCTTCAGCCCGCCACTTACTCTCTTCAGCCCGCCACCTCTCCTCCCGGTCATTTTGTGCTTTCCTGCACTCTGACATTATTTGCCTCCACGCATTCGTCTGTGCTCTGTCAGTGTGGGAGGACAGCATGAGCTCAGAGAACATTTCATCATGAGTGCGTTTTTTTTTTCTTTCTAATCTTCACTAGCCTCTGGGAAGGAGAAGATCCTGTGATCATTGAAACACAGGCAGCTGGTGGAGAAAAAAAAAACAGGACAGCAGTATTTAAAAAGACACATTTTATAAAATAGTGGCTACACTCTTTCAGGGTAAACCTTGCTGTTAACATTACATACATAGCACATGTGCTTTTGTTACAAGGTCGCATTTTGCCTCCTCCCACCGCGTGACTACCCCCTCAACCTTCCCCCCTCCCTGTGGCTAACAGCGGGGAACATTTCAGTTCAGCCGCAGGCAAACAGCCCAGCAGGAACAGGCTCCTCTGAGTGTTCCCTGAAGAAAAGCACCCTATTTCAACCAGGTGACCATGAATGATATCTCATTCTCCTGAGGATAACACAGAGAGATAAAGAACGGATGTTGTTTGAACGCCAGCAAACATACACTGCAATGCTTTGTTGTACAATGATTCCCGAGTACGTGTTACTGGCCTGGAGTGGTAAAGTGTCCTACCATGAAGGACGCAATAAGGCTGCCCTCCCCAGAAACCTTTTGCAAAGGCTTTGGGAGTACATCCAGGAGAGCCACGAATGCCAGGGCAAATTAATCCTTTCACATGCTTGCTTTTAAAGCATGTATAGTATTTTAAAAGGTACACTCACCAGAGGTCCCTTCTCCACCTGCCGGGTCCAGGAGGCAGCCTTAGGTGGGTTCGGGGGATACTGGCTCCAGGTCCAGGGTGAGAAACAGTTCCTAGCTGTCGGGAAAACCAGTTTCTCCGCTTGCTTGCTGTGAGCTGTCTACAATCTCATCATCATCATCATCATCTTCTTCATCCCGAAAAACTGCTTCCGTGTTGCCTCCATCTCCATTGAAGGAGTCAAACAACACGGCTGGGGTAGTGGTGGCTGAACCCCCTAAAATGGCATGCAGCTCATCATAGAAGTGGCATGTTTGGGGCTCTGACCCAGAGCTGCTGTTTGCCCCTCTAGTTTTCTGATAGGCTTGCCTCAGCTCCTTAAGTTTCACGCGGCACTGCTTTGGATCCCTGTTATGGCCTCTGTCCTTCATGCCCTGGGAGATTTTGACAAAGGTTTTGGCATTTTGAAAACTGGAACGGAGTTCTGATAGCATGGATTCCTCTCCCCATACAGCAATCAGATCCCGTACCTCCCATTCAGTCCATGCTGGAGCTCTTTTGTGATTCTGGGACTCAATCATGGTCACCTCTGCTGATGAGCTCTGCATGGTCACCTGCAGCTTGCCACGCTGGCCAAACAGGAAATGAGATTCAAAAGTTCGCAGTTCTTTTCCTGTCTACCTGGCCAGTGCATCTGAGTTGAGAGTGCTGTCCAGAGCGGTCACAATGGAGCACTCAGGGATAGCTCCTGGAGGCCAGTACCATCAAATTATGTCCACAGTACCCCAAATTTGACCCGGCAAGGCCGATTTAAGCGCTAATCCACTTGTCAGGGGTGGAGTACAGAAATCGATTTCAAGAGCCCTTTAAGTCAAAATAAAGGGCTTCATCGTGTGGACGGGTGCAGGTTTACATCGATTTAACGCTGCTAAATTCGACCTAAAGTCCTAGTGTAGACCAGGGCTAAGCAAGCAACTTTCTAATTACTTAAAACATTGTCAGCAAATAATTGATTACAGTATTTGCTCAGCCTACTCTTTAAACCTTCCTTGGAAATACTTATTAAAGTCACCATTTCCAAATCTGGGTGACTAATATCAGGCACCCAGAGACAAAATTTTCAAAAACAGCTAGTGATTCGTTGGTTGCCTAACTTGAGACACCTTAAATCAGCCTGATTTTTTTTCAGAAGGGGCTGAACACTTACCCTCTTAAAATTAGTCCCCTTCACTGTGTTTCAAGTTGGACACAGCAAAATTAAGGCATGCAAAATCACTAAGTACTTCTGAAAATATGGGCCCTAAATCCATATTTGGCCAATTATAAAAATGGGCTGATTTTCAGAGGTACTGGGCACCTGCAATTCCCTTTGAAGTTACTTTTAATGAAAAATTTGCCTATCTTTTCCTAGCAGAGTCCACTGAAGAATTGATCAGACAATAGTAAAATCTTTATGGAAACATATAGGTGATTTGAGGAAAGCTTATACTTTGTTATTAAGTTCTTTGTATTTTTAAAAAAATCTTGTTTGACTGAGGATTGTGTGTAATATCTGTGTGCTTGGGTTTACACGGTCTCTGCACATTTGTGCTTAATTAAATGCTGGGAAATTGCCTTATCTTCCTTCTCCTCATTTATTTGTTTTTGGTTGTGCGGGGAGGTGTATACTTAAAAAAAAGTATACAATAAATAAAACATAACTTCTAAGATTTAACAAAATACTCCCAATTTTGGCTTGATTTATAGTCACTTTTAAAACTGCAAGACAATAACAGGCAAGCTTTCCTGTGGATTTCCCTTCCATGTTATTTCGATTCTGTCATTAACACTGGAACATTGAAATGCATAAAGTCAGATATTGTTCTGTGTTCTTAAAACTCTGAAAAGAAAAAAAAAACCAATATATATATACATACTCACAGAATGGAAAATTATGTTTTATCTTATTACCATAAAAATCCCTGAAGAATGAAGAAGTGCACAATATGACCCATCATCATTATGATCATGGGTATGGGAATAGTCTTAACTCTCTTATTCCCAAACCAACAAATAAAAACATCAATACAATCAGAGAATCTGCAAATGAGCAAAGATGAGTAGACTCAACCCAGGAAAAATGCATTAATGTTCATAAAAGATTTTAAAAAAAAAACACTCCACATTATAATTCAGAACTACCTTTTGAATGGAAGTAATCAGCCAATTGCAATTTCCTAATTGGACCACAGTTGGCCTTAAACATGCATGTCAAAAGGAAAAATCAGCTTCAAATGAGCTATTCTCTAATAAATTTCAAGTTGTAATTTGGTGCATTTCATTAACTAAGCAATGGGGCTCAAATTCCCCTTTCACTGTCCAAGATTCTTACAGTTTGCATAATTATTTTTGTGCAGTATTTTTAAGCAACGAGTGGTGTCATTGCCATTTCCAGAAAAAAAGAGTTCTGTTCTCATTTGTGATGAACTACAAATGTACCTGCCCTCAACAACGTTGTATCTCATAACTGATTAACTTATCTTAGTCCCAAATATCCTACTGCCAATGTGCATTCAACTAAACCTAGAGACGGGCAAGTGAAAAGGATTTTCTCACTGGCATGGTGCATCGCCTGCACCTGAGGTCAGATGTCTTTCTCCTTTCCCTGTGATCCCTTCTTCTGACAGCACTGAGTAGGGAGCCAGAAAAAAAAAAAACTATTGAGAAGAATTTATGCTTTTTCCTAATTCTGAAATTACCTTTTCAATTTCTTCCACATAACCAAACCTTAGTCTCCTAAGACTCATGCATACTTTCCCTGGAAGTCTTTGCCTTTAAGTTATTTATTAATGGATTATTATTGAAATAATGTCAAAGTAAAGAATTTAATATACTTTTTAAAATGTTCTGAAGTAGCCCTAGTGGAAAATTTCCCACTGAAAGCATTTTCCAATGGAAATTTGGGTTTTCAACTAAATAATTTTTTTGTGCAAAGTTTCTGTTTTCCATGGAAAACTTTGACTTTTTGTCCAAAATCTGGAACCTGAAAAAGTAAATCAGTTAAGGAAAAAAAAAAAAGAAAAGAAGAAGAAACACTGCCATCTGTCATACTTTGTGGGAGTTGTAGCGTGGGTGCCTCCTGAGTCCATTTTTCTCTATAGGCCAAATGCTCTACATTTCCAGTGATGTACCACGACCACCCATGATGCATGATCCCATGGCTCAGCAATAGGAATTATTAAAGAAATAGAAAGCATGCCTTACAGTGATACAATGAAAAACTCAATCTATTAAACATAGCTAAGGGAAGGTGAAGGGTGACTTGGTCAGAGGGAACAAATATTTGATAATGGGCTCTTTAGTCCTCCAGAGAGAGGTATAACAGGATGCAATGGCCACAAGTTGAAGCTAGACAAATTCTGACTGGAAATAAGTCCTACAATTATTAAAGTGACAGGAATTAAACATTGGAACAATTTACCAAGGACTGTGGAGGGTTTTCCATCGCTGACAATTTTTAAATCAAGATGGTTCCCTTCCTCCCCCCTCCCGCCCAGAAAAGATACGCTTTATGAACTTTTTGGGGGAAGTTCTGCATCCTGTGTTATACAGGAGGTCAGATTAGATGACCACAGCAGTCCCTTCTGACATTGGAGTCTATGAATCCATTTAGTCCAGCCAGGGAGCCTGGACCATAGAGGAGAATGAGGGCATAAGGCCCTCATTGGAACTACAAGTCCCATGAGGCACCATGGCAGCATTTTCAAATCAACATTTTCAGTTTTCATCTGAAAGTTTTACATACATATACACTCACACATTTTTTTTTCTCCCCTGAAAAGTCAAAGTCACAGCTTTCCATAGGGGAAAGACCATCTTTGAACAAGCACTATTCATAGATTCATAGATATTAAGGTCAGAAGGGACCATTATGATCATCTAGTCTGACATCCTGCACAACGCAGGCCACAAAATTTCACCCACCCACTCCTGCGAAAAACCTCTCACCTATGTCTGAGCTTTTGAAGTCCTCAAATCGTGGTTTAAAGACTTCAAGGAGCAGAAAATCCTCCAGCAAGTGACCCGTGCCCCATGCTACAGAGGAAGGCGAAAAACCTCCAGGGCCTCTTCCAATCTGCCCTGCAGGAAAATTCCTTCCCGACCCCAAAAATGGCAATCAGCTAAACCCTGGGCATATGAGCAAGATTCACCAGCCAGATACCCAGGAAAGAATTTTCTGTAGTAACTCAGATCCCATCCCATCTAATATCCCATCACAGGCCATTGGGCCTATTTACCATGAATATTTAAAGATCAATTAATTGCCAGATCATGTTATCCCATCATACCGTCTCCTCCATAAACTTATTGAGTTTAATCTTAAAGCCAGATAGGTCTTTTGCCTCCACTGCTTCCCTTGGATGGCTATTCCAAAACTTCACTCCTCTGATGGTTAGAAACCTTCATCTAATATCAAGTCTAAACTTCCCGATGACCAGTTTATATCCATTTGTTCTTGTATCTACATTGGTACTGAGCTTAAATAATTCCTCTCCCTCTCCGATATTTATTCCTCTGATATATTTATAGAGAGCGATCATATCTCCCCTCAACCTTCTTTTAGTTTGGCTAAACAAGCCAAGCTCCTTGAGTCTCCTTTCATAAGACAGGTTTTCCATTCCTCGGATCATCCTAGTAGCCCTTCTCTGTACCTGTTCCAGTTTGAATTCATCCTTCTTAAACATGGGAGACCAGAACTGCACACAGTATTCCAGGTGAGGTCTCACCAGTGCCTTGTATAACGGTACTAAAACCTCCTTATCTCTCCTGGAAATATCTCGTCTGGTGCATCCCAAGACCGCATTAGCTTTTTTCACGGCCATATCACATTGGCGGCTTATAGTCATCCTATGATCAACCAATACTCCAAGGTCCTTCTCCTCCTCCATTACTTCTAATAGATGCGTCCCCAGCTTATAACTAAAATTCTTGTTATTAATCCCTAAATGCATGACCTTACACTTCTCACTATTAAATTTCATCCTATTACTATTACTCCAGTTTACAAGGTCATCCAAATCTTCTTGTATGATATTCCGGTCTCTCTCTAAATTGGCAATACCTCCCAGCTTTGTATCATCCTCAAACTTTATTAGCACACTCCCACTTTTTGTGCCAAGGTCAGTAATAAAAAGATTAAATAAGATTGGTCCCAAAACTGATCCCTGAGGAACTCCACTGGTAACCTCCCTCTAGCCTGAAAAAAAGCTCCATCTCAATTTTGAGCACTTGTTATGACCTAGTCCCAGCAAAAGCACCCAATATGTGAATAGTCCTATATGAGTCATGGCCTAAGAGCATATCGGGGCTTTACTACACTCATACGTTTTTTCTCTAATTTGTTGAGGAAATTGTTGGTAGCATAAAATAACATTTTTAAGACAAAAATAACAAATCTCAGGTCAAATTTCCTTCAGCTTTGTATGTTCAGGAAAATTATAAAGGTATCAAGTTTGTCATGTCTTCAGAGTGACCATCCGCTTGCATTCTCCCCCATTCATCCAGGAAGGAGGGTGAGGGGAATGCCACACACCAGTATAAGCAGTTTCTGCACAGAAAGCAAATGTCATGTTTTGTAGATGTACAGGTTGACACAGACAAATGATTTGTCCTGCTGGAAAATAAGCCAGCTGTGTGACAAACTGCAACTATTCAATCTCACCAGAACAAACATTCAGAAAGCTTGATAAGAGTGCTGAAATGATTCCTATGAAATTATAATGAAATGGGCTGTAATATGTAAAAAATAGGGCTGTCAATTAATCACAGTTAACCCATGTGATTAATTAAAAAAAACATGATTAATTGCAGTTTCAATTGCACTGTTAAACAATAGAATACCAATTTAAATTTATTAAATATTTTGGATATTTTTCTACATTTCATATATATTATAGTCTGTGTTGTAATTAAAATCAAAGTGCATATTATTTTTATTACAAATATTTGCACTAAAATGATAAACAAAAGAAATAGTGTTTTTCAATTCAGATCATTCAAGTACTACAGTGCAATTTCTTTGTCGTGAAAGTGCATCTTACAAATGTAGATTTTTTTCATTACATAACTGCACTCAAAAACAAAACAATGTAAAACTTTGGAGCCTACAAGTCCACTCAGTACTACTTCTTGTTCAGCCAATTGCGAAGACAAACAAGTTTGTTTACATTTACAAGAGATAATGCTGCCTTCTTATTTACAATATCACCAGAAGGTGAGAACAGGCATTTGCATGGCACTTTTGTAGCTGGCATTGCAAGGTATTTACGTGCTAGATATGCTAACCATTCATATGCCACTTCATGCTTTGGCCACCATTCCAGAGGACATGATTCCATGCTGGTGGCGCTAGTTAAAAAAATGTGTTAATTAAGTTTGTGACTGAACTTCTGGGACAACTGTATGTCTCCAACTCTGTTTTACCTTCATTCTGACATATATTTAATGTTATAACAGTCTCAGTTGATGACCCAGCACAGGTTCATTTTAAGAACACTTTCACTGCAGATTTGACAAAACGCAAAGAAGGTACCAATGTGAGATTTCTAAAGATATCTACAGCAGTCGACCCAAGGTTTAAGAATCTGAAGTGCCTTCCAAAATCTGAGAGGGACGAGGTGTGGAGCATGCTTTCAGAAGTCTTAAAAAGCAACACTCCAATGCAGAAACTACAGAACCCTAACCACCAAAAAGGAAAATCAACCTTCTGCTGGTGACATCTGACTCAGACAATTAAAATGAACATGCATAGGTCCACTCTGCTTTGGATTGTTATTGAGCAGAACCCACATCTGCATGGATGCATGTCCCCTGGAATGGTAGTTGAAGCATGAAGAGCCATACATATCTTTCGCACATCTGCATGTAAATATCTTGCAATGCCGGCTAAAACAGTGCCATGCAAATAGTAGCCAGTTTGCACAGCTGATGATTCCTCACATGTAGCTAATTTGGATTCAGGTAGGAGGATAATGGATACACTGCCTTGCTAACAAAGTGTCTAGACATGTAATCACCACCAGTTCATTGTTCAGGTGCACAGAATCAAAACCTTCTGGATCTTTCTTTAAAACTGAGTCAAAAATACTTTTATGTTGTTATATTCTCAATCAGTGTATAAAGGTTGGTGTTTTAACTAGTTGGAGCCAGAGATTCATTCTCTTAGATTCTTGCAAATTATGTTTTCTTACAGATGGTCATTTCAATGCATGTAATACCAGTGAAGGACACTGTGCCATGAAAATCTAATTATTGGCCAGCATTAATATCTCAAACAAAAGGCAGCTATGACAGTGGTGGTTTTTTTTTTTCTTTTTTTTTTTGGTCTCCATCTGGAAAGTTGGGCTCTGTAAAGTAGTTCAGTAATGAGTAATGAGAGGAAAGTAAGTTTCCTCTCACAGCAACTACATCATCCCATCACAATTAAGTTGTTCTTCATTTTGTTTTGAGAGAGAGATTATCCATTTGATACAAATTATGCCAAAATGGAACTGCAGGGTGTAAAATAATGTGGAGAACAGTAAATAAAGCAAATATTTTGCTAAATATCAACAGTGAGAATATTATTAGAATTGCTTTAAAGAAAAAAAAAATCCCCGGGGCCAATACTTTGCTTTAACCTTAGAAAAAAATGGAAATGTAAACATAAATAAAGAAGAGTAGAATTTGTTAGGGGGCTTATTTCTTCACCCACTTACTTCCCTGGTCCTTCTCGCATGAACAGAGAGTAACAATACCCAAAGTCCAAAGGTGCAAACAATTCAATGTTTATTGGGGTGAACTTCCAGCAAGCATGATTCCAGTTTCCTTCCTTAGTGTCCCCCTTCCCAACTCTGACACCACAGAGCCTTACACCTGTGTCCCTGTTTCCATTCCTGCCCTTAGCCAAACATGATTCCAATTTTCCCACCCTCTTTCCCTGTTCCCATTTCCGCCCCACACGACCCCTCACTCCTGATTGACTGCATACTATATAGTAAAACTTGAGTTCTGCTTAGCTATACCTTAACCAATCATTTTACTGAAATTTAACTAACCGATCCTAACATATTGTAACATGATTATTTAACCAATTATATCCCACCACCTTAATTAGTTTACACCCAGCAAAATCAATTATACAGCAGACAGGAACAATCACAGAACCAGACAGAGATTATACAGACAAACAATAGCAAAGTGGGAACTTTGATGACAAAACAATACAGAAGTGAGGATTTCACATCCCAGCTATTGATAAGTGAGTTCTTGCCAGACAGGATGCTATCAAACTAAGTTTCCTTTTACATTTTCTAGGCACTTCCCTTCCTCTGGAGGTGAAGTCACTATCAGGACAGGATTGTATTCCTAACAGCCCAATAGCACCTTATTTCAATGTGACTAGTTTGGAATGTGAGGATGTGACCGGTCGCTTCCCAGCTTATGGCTGCCTCTGTTGCTTAGCCAAAGGCCTTAGCCTAAGAACAGGGCCTCAGACTGTCACAGTAAGAGAAGGCCCTTACACTGGCAGACAGTGATTTTGATTCTTTCTTTTATACCTCTAGAACTAGCTAAGTGATAAGAATACACCTAAATTCTTAGCATATAGGCCTTTATAGACAGGCCTGAATATCTATATCCTAACAGAATTCTGTAACAAATGAGTGGTCTTGTCATGGGACAGTGTTTGAACTCAGCTCCAATCATAAGCAAAAAACCAGAAGTTTGAGTACAGGCCTGTTACCATGCTGTCCTCCAAAAGAAAGAAAGACAAATAGGCCAGGGTCATGGACATGTTCAGACTCTCTCACCTCACGGATTCCCATTTTGACCTTCATCTTTAGAATCTATCCTAAACATACTCTTTCTATTTTTGCTACCTCACAGTTTAAAATCTCCAGGTGTGAACAAGCTGGAAAGACTATACTAGGGATGTGCTTGATTTAATAATCCAACAGACAGAATGCCTCTGCAGCCAATAACATTTGCTTCAGGGCAGACTTCTCTGGAATCAACAGCAACACCAGAGATAATCCTAAAGCAGTGACAATGACTCAGTATATGTGAACTATAAGAATTTTCCTGGAGATTTCCTAATATTTAGTACCATCGAATCACAAATATTTTCTTAGAGAGGAGCAAATGGTTCATTCAAAGAAGCACATCATTCAGTCCGGAAGCATTCTCTTTGCCATTTTGGCCCAGCTTAACCTGTATCACTTGCAGACTGGTATTACCTAGCAATCTCATTTAACTTTGTTTGTCCCAAAATTTCCTTCTTCGCTGGCACATCATTTAAAATAGTCTTTGACTTCCCAAGGTTTACATTGGTCATGTCTCCCCTCTAGAGAAGTTACTCTAATCCCATAATAACACAATGTACTCCAAAGATATTTAAACTTAATTCAAAATAACTTTTTTCAAGGATATTGCAGGAAATTGCCATATCTGTCACGCATGCACTATGCTTTGTGAAACTGGGTTTGAAATATGGACTTAGGACGAGATTTTAAATTGATAAGACTCCCATTTTTGAAAATATTCTCCTAGGAGTGTGAAATTTAATATAGATTTTATTTTTTTAATGGCAAAATGAAGCTATAGACATCATCAAGCCCAATGATAGTGCTCATTTTCCATTATTGTGCCTTATCCTGGATTCTACAGGAAGACAAAATATTAGGAATCTATCAAACTGAGCACCAGCGATTAGAGAGCTAGCAAGCTAGCTAGAGTGATAGATAGATAGATAGCAACCCATTTAACAGACTGCATTCTAAACCAACTCCTTATGTTAGGCTGTGAGAGAATGCATAAATGTCTTTAATTATTTTTTATTATATTAGTAGATCTCTTCAGGAAAGTGTTATTTAGATGAAATTCTTTGTGGTTGTTGTTGTGAAAAAGCTGTTACAAAGAGAGTTACTGCAAAAGCTACCGCATCTCTCTCAAAAGGTAGAAAAAACCTTAATTTAATTTCTGGTGGAAATTCATTTCATAGCTATGAGCAAATGGAGAGAGGTAGTACCTTAGTTATCCAGACCATTGTCTTTGAGAGTCTAGGAGTTCAAAAGTAGGATCGAGAAATTAATTTTATATCAGACCAATATTTAATAGCCAATTTAACATGCTGTGAATCATGGGATTGATGTATTTTTGTCATCCTTTGTTGTTGCATGGTGGACCAGGTGGATTTTCTACAGCATATCACCATAGTTAAATCTGAGGGAAATTAACATTGGATCAACACATTCACACCTCATAAAGTGGTGCAGATTTCTGGCCAGACAAAGAAGATAACTTTTATTATAGGAATATCCAGGGGCAGTTGAAAATTCAGAGTAGACTGCAGACTGCATGCCATCTTCACAAGCAAAAGAGACACTCTCCTTTGAGGTAAATGTTACAGGCTTAACCAGTTTTTCAGAATGCTATTCCCCCAACCAAAACCACCTCCATCTTGCTACCATGATTCAGCAAATTGCTTTTCACTCAGGGACACCAGGAAATCTGGCTGATGAAGCATAAATTATGCTTTACTGTGTATTTACCTTAAGCAACTAACTAGCTAACTATCCATGGCCCTATAAAATGTAAGTTGTCCCTGAAAAATGTGTGTATCATGCCCACACAAATTGGAAATTCCACGTTAATTTGTATGTTTGCGTGTACTACTTTTCTGTTCTTTCCTTTATTTAAAATTTGTCCCATTAGACAAAAGGGGGAAATTTCTTCCAGAATTTAAATTATAGATGGATCAGTAACACCATGTTTTCTTGTTGAAATAAAAGTAAGTTCCATTTGCTAGTCTTGGTGACTTCAATTAGTTTAAAATAGCAACTATATTTACTTGTCCCACTTAATGAGAGGGTTCTGCAATAGCCATTCATCAATCCCTTTATGTAAATCACTGCATCAACTTCTCTGCAGTGGTGGCATTCTTTGAAGTGCCAGTATGGATCAATGTGGACACTTCAGATGGAGGTGTACTTAAGAAATAATTCAGGATGGAAGTAGTTAACTAGTAACCACTATTCTCAGAACTGTAATGATATCATTAAATATAACCCAACAACATGGGAAGCAAACAAAATCCACTTAATTTGAAACACTGTGGAAGGGAGAAAATACATTTGCCAGATAGTAAAAGGAGAAAAAGCTAAAGCTGACCAGGAAAGAAATGTGGGGCAAGCCCTCAACTAGTATAAATCAGTATTCCTCCCTCTGACCCATTATATTTCCACTTCTAGGAGCAAGAGAAATCAAATTTTACAAATCTATATGAAAAGTATGTGCTACTAAACTTGTAAGTACACACAGTTACTTTAGATATTTTGAGCTAAATAAAACTTAATGTCCCCATTACTGGGCAGTTAATTCAAAATCATATGACTTGGATCTGGATAATAATTTCAGACAATGAAATCAAATCAAATAGCTTCTCCAAAGAGTTAGCAATTTCTTATTAGAAATCCAGCAAAGTTAGGGCAAACAGAAGAGTGGCATATTTTTATTTGCAGGTTCATTGAGATCAGGATTCTGGTTTATCAAACTAGAGACAAAAGCTGAAATTCTGCAGGGAGGTTGTATCAAACAGTCTGACACTCTCTAATTGAGGCAGCTGACTGGAACAGAATGGGAAGTTACTCATCTTGCAGTAACTGAAGTTCTTTGAGATTCTAACGAGACGGGAGATACCAACTGAGCGCCTGGGTCCCAACCAGGCACTGCTACCGAAAATCTCTGATTAATGGTGCCGGGATGCACTATCACCTAGAGTGGAGCACCCACAGGGACAGCACTCGAAGAAGAATGGGATTTAGAGCACGTGCATAGTTTACCTAGTATGCTGGCGTTCAACTTTCATTCTCAAAACACTAATCTCTTCATTCAAAATTGAAGCAGCCATCAAAGGGTTGTTTAACTAGTTTGTTTTCAAACTGAAATTCTTGAGAACAAGTTACAACATGCTTGCAAGGTATTTATGTCAGTGCTGATACCCTTGAAGTCAATGAAGCTTTCTTTAGCCATTCTATTCTGTGTGATAAAGCTGAAGACAATGGACAAGTATGAAAAATTACTGAAGATCCATCAGGCAATATTTTTGACAGTAAATCTTTAGAATTCCCACAAACATTCCCAGTGCTTTTGCAACTTAATCAGTTTAACTATTCTAAGTCCTCTAAAAGTCCCATGGATCACTTTTTTCAGTCTTCAGATATGTTCCTTGAAAACTATGGTAGATTCTTAGATATTTTAATAAAACATAAGAATAAATTGTTACCATTATTTAAATCTTTTGCAGATATGTAGCATGGATTAAGGAAGATGTTATTCCAGGATAAATTAAGTAGGTCAGATCTGCAACTGATGTAAACTGGCAATGCCACATTCATTTCAATGGATGTATGTCAATTTATAGCAGCCATAGTGTATGGTGGAAAAAAACATTAACTCCAGTTTAGGTCTTAATCATAATAGACATAGAATCATAGAACTGTAGGACAGGAAGGAATCTCAAGAGGTAATTTAGTCCAGTCCCCTGCACTCAAGGCAGGACTAAGTATTATCTAGACCAGCAGTGCGCAACCTGCGGCCCGTCAGGGTAATCAGTTGGTGGGCCGCGAGACAGTTTGTTTGCATTGACCGTCCACAGGCACAGCCACCCACAGCTCCCAGTGGCTGCGGTTCACCGTTCCCAGCCAATGGGAGCAACAGAAAGAGGTGCAGACCACAGGGACGTGCTGGCTGCTGCTTCCCGCAGCTCCCATTGGGAGGGAATGGTGAACCGTGGCCACTGGGAATTGCAAGCAGCCATCCCTGCGGACAGTCAGTGTAAACAAACTGTCTCGTGGCCCGCCAGTGGATTACCATGATGGGCCGCAAGTTGCCCACCACTGATCTAGACCATCCCTGACAGGTGTTTGTCTAATGTGCTCTTAAAAATCTCCAATAATGGAGTCTTGAAAATTATTCCAGTGACTAGCTACCCAGACACTTAGGAAGTTTTTCCTCATGTCCAATCTAAGCCACCCTTGAGCAATTTAAGCACATTGCGTCTGTCCTATCCTCAGAGGTGAAAGAGAACACTTTCTCTCCCTCCACCTTGTAACAACGTTTTTTATACTTGAAACCTGTTCTATGCCTTCTCAGTCTTCTCTTCTTTAGACAAAACAAATCCAATCAAACTTTTCTTTCAATCTTCCCTCATAGGTCATGTTTTCTAGACCTTTAATCATTTTTGTTGCTCTTCTCTAGACTTTCTCCAATTTGTCCATATTTTTTCCTGAAATGTGGCACCCAGAATTGGACAGAAAAATCCAGTTGAGGCCTTATTAGCGTGGAGTAGAGTGGAAGAATTACTTCTTGTGTCTGGCTTACAAAACTCTTGCTAATATATGCCAAAATTATGTTCGCTTTTTTGCAGCAGTATTATACTGTTGACTCATATTTATATTGTGATCCACTATGACCCCCAAATCTCTTTCTGCGGTACTCCTTCCTAGGCAATCAATTCCCATTTTGTATTTGTGCAACTGATTGTCCTTCGTAAGTAGAGTATTTTGCATTTGTGCTTATTGCATTTATCATATGTACTTCAGACCATGTCTCCAGTTTGTCCAGATTATTTGAATTTTAATCTCATTTGTTATAAAATTTGTTCCATTTGTATAATTGTTTCTACCACTGTTATACAATTGCAACAAATCTTATACCGAAGTGTATCATGTAAGGTGTTGATGGAAAAGTTACAATCTGTCAATTATGATTATCCTGGTTAAATCCATGTATCATCACTGTATCTGAAGTTCTGAATATTGCCTACGTATATGTATCTCAAAAATGTTGTACTTGGGTGACAACCCCCAAATAGATTTACATCATGGCTAGACATCTATGTGTTGATGGCCCATTAAGGACACTCAGCTCACAATGGGCTTTTGAAGAAATTCATCCTACCCAGTAAGCCTTTCCTGTGCATGCCTCAGACAATGCGGGGCCAATGTCAGTCTCTGTGATTCAGCAAATCATACAAGGATATGTGATGAGGACATGTGACCAGAGACTCCATATTTTACCGGTAATTTTCCATGCTCATGTGACCCTGGACTCCATATTGGACCAGTAACTTCCCATGCACCTGGGCTGGGCTATAAATTGCAAACTGTGCATCACCAATTTGCCTCTTTACTGCTCCAATTCTCTGAACTGTGGATTTACAACTAAAAGGAGTATTTTGAACTATGGACTGAGGACCTTCCAATCTTTTGGAAGTTACCAGAGAGACTTTTGGAAGCCAGCAATCTATTCCATCACTGCTACAAACCTGATGTAAGGACTTAGCAATCATTTGTGTATATATGATCTGTTAAGAATTCAATAACTCTCCTTTACTTTTAATAATAAAATCTTTAATTAGTTTACTAAGGATTGGGTGACAGGATGATATTTGCGTGAGATCTGAAATATATACTGACATGAGGGTAAGTGTCTGATCCTTTGGGATTAATAGAACCTCACATATGGTGATCTGGGTTTTCAGTAACCTCACACTGTATTTGGCTTGTTAGGAACGAAGGACTGGAATGTCTAACTTGGACTGTATTTGGCTTCTTGTTAACCAGTGTGTTGCTACAGAAGCTCTTTTGATACTGATTTGGTGAACCTAGTTATAGAATAAACCACCAGTTTTGAGGGATTGTCTGCCCTGTTTCTTGTAGTCTTCCCTGAGTGTGGGATTCTCAGTATGGACCACCCCAGACATCCGGTCACATAAGACAACACCTCCTCCCTTTTTTGCCTTCTGTCAAGGTTCCTCCCCCACTCTGAACTCTAGGGTACAGATGTGGGGACCTGCATGAAAAACCTCCTAAGCTTATCTTTACCAGCTTAGGTCAAAACTTCCCCAAGGTACAAAATATTACACCCGTTGTCCTTGGACTGGCCGCTACCACCACCAAACTAATACTGGTTACTGGGGAAGAGCTGTTTGGACGCGTCCTTCCCCCCAAAATACTTCCCAAAACCTTGCACCCCACTTCCTGGACAAGGTTTGGTAAAAAGCCTCACCAATTTGCCTAGGTGACTACAGACCCAGACCCTTGGATCTTAAGAACAATGAACAATCCTCCCAACACTTGCACCCCCCTTTTCCTGGGAAATGTTGGATAAAAAACCTCACCAATTTGCATAGGTGACCACAGACCCAAACCCTTGGATCTGAGAACAATGAAAAAGCATTCAGTGTTTTACAAGAAGACTTTTAATAAAAAAAAATAGAAGTAAATAGAAATAAAGAAATCCCCCCTGTAAAATCAGGATGGTAGATATCTTACAGGGTAATTAGATTCAAAAACATAGAGAACCCCTCTAGGCAAAACCTTAAGTTACAAAAAAGATACACAGACAGAAATAGTTATTCTATTCAGCACAATTCTTTTCTCAGCCATTTAAAGAAATCATAATCTAACACATACCTAGCTAGCTTACTTACTAAAAGTTCTAAGACTCCATTCCTGTTCTGTCCCTGGCAAGACGACTACAGACAGACACAGACCCTTTGTTTCTCTCCCTCCTCCCAGCTTTTGAAAGTATCTTGTCTCCTCATTGGTCATTTTGGTGGGGGCCAGCGAGGTTACCTTTAGCTTCTTAACCCTTTACAGGTGAGAGGAGCTTTCCCCTGGCCAGGAGGGATTTCAAAGGGGTTTACCCTTCCCTTTATATTTATGACACCTTCATTCCTGAACAAGCTGTACCTTTCTATACCAAAATTTCAGTCGTGCATATTATCACATAAATTCCCTGTGATGCCAACTATGTCATAATTGTGTTAATTAACTAGCATATCTATTTCTTCCTACCTATTTCCCATACTCCTTGCATTACTATATAAATATCTAAGATACTGATTTGATTACCTCTGTGTTCTCTCTTCTTTCTCCCTTATTCCTCCTATAATGCCCCATGCTCCCCCCGCTAGATTCCAACCCTTCTCCCTGGTCTCCATGTTTTTGAGTAGTTGGTTTTTTTTGTCTCCTACCTCCATAGAACCTAGTTTAAAGCTGTCCTCACTAGGTTAGGCAGTCTGTATTGATGGGGACTTTCTGATAGAGCAAAGGGAAGACCCAACCCTGAGTCATGTGTGGGAGCAATTGACCTCAGCCGAGGAGGAAGGGAATGGTAACTCATGGACACCCTAAGGATCCTGCTTCAAGGTCCACAATGAATGACTATACCAAATGACCAAGGACCCACTAACCCAAGAAGTGATCCAACAACTGCTGGTGCCATATAAGTTCCGGTGTGACTTGCTGCGGTTGGCTCACTTAGTGACCTGAAGTGGGAGAAGACCCTACACTGGGTGGCCCTTAGGTTTTTCTGGCCCAGTATCCATAAGGAAATGAGTGACTTCTGTGCCTCCTGTCCCAAGTGCCAATCCCAAAGGATACCCAAGGCACCACTGATCCCCTTCCCAGTGGTAGGAGTGCCATTCAAGAGGATAGGCATGGACGTAATCATGCCCTTAGAGAAGACGGATCGGGGTTCTGTTACATATTGGTGGTGGTAGACTATGCAACCTGATACCCCAAGGCTGCCCCATTGAGTTTGACAACAGCGACCACCATAGTAAAGGTACTTTTGGTAATGTTTGCCCAAGTCGGGATACCAAAAGACATACTGACGGACTGTGGTGCCAAATTTTTATCTCAACTAATGGGGGAGCTATGCAAGCTACTAAACATCCGGGACCTGAAGACTTCCATCTACCATCCCCAGACCGATGGCTTAGTCAAGAGGTTTAATGGGACCTTAAAATCGATGCTCCGTAAATTAGTAGAGGACAACATGCAACAGAGGGAAAATTGTTAGTGACCTTGCTGTTCGCTATACTGGAGGTACCTTAAGTGTCCACGGGATTCTCCCCCTTTGAATTGTTGCATGGGAGGCAACCCAGGGGGATCCTAGACTGCCTTCATAAGACCTGGAAGGAACAAGAGTCCCAAGTTACAGGGTCAGTTCCATACATATTACAGCTGCAGGAGCACCTTAAGAAGCTTGGAGGGTTTGCCCATGAAAATCTAGTGAAGGCACAACAGACCAAGGAGCAGGGATACAACCAGGGCACCTGCCTCTGGATCTTCGAACCCGGTGACCATGTCTTGTTGTTACTTCCCTCTTCTGAGTCCAAATTGTTAGCCAAATGTCAGGGGCCATTCAAAGTGGTCCGAAGGTGGGACTAGTAGATTTCAAGGTCCATTTGTCTGGATGGCGACATGATACCTGAATGTACCATGACAACCTTCTAAAGGCCTGGAGGGCCCAGGACAGCATGCTAATTGCCCCTTACCTGGACAACCCTGAATTAGGTCCAGATGCGTTGAACCCCTGCCTCTGCCGACACAACAACGGTCACCATCAGGCAAGAACTCAATGAAGAGCAATGGCAACAACTACAATGACCGACCCAGTCCTTTCCAGCCGTTTTATCAGCCTACCCCAGATGGACAAAGATGGTGTACCATCACATAGCTACCAGCCCGGGACAGAAGGTATCAGATCATCACCAGCCTTTACCCCGGAAGATGTGGGAGATCATCAAGGAAGAACTTGAGGTGATGCTATCCTTGGGGATGGTGGAAAAGTTCCATAGTGAGTGGAAAAATCCTATTGTCCTTGTTCCAAAACCAGATGGGTCTACGAGGTTCTACATAGATTTTTGGAAAGTAAATGGGATCTCCCAGTTTGATGCATACCCAATGCCACTAGTAGATGAGTTACTGGAATAGTTGGGGAATGCCAAATTCATATCTACTCTCGATCTAACAAAGGGATGCTGCAAATTCCCCTGACTCCAGCTTCCCAGGAGAAGACAGCCTTCACTACACCATTCAGCCTCTTCCAATTTACGACCATGCCGTTCCAGCTACACGGGGCTGCTGCGACCTTTCAGAGGCTTATGGACCAGCTACTGTGGCCACACAAGCAATACGTGGCAATCTATATCGATGACATAGTGAAATACAGTACTAATTGGGAGGAACATCCTAGACATCTGACTGCGGTGCTACAAGCCCTGGGAGAAACCGGGTTTACAGCCAAGCCCTCCAAGTGTCATTTAGGGTAAAAGGAAATAATTCATCTGGGATACACGGTGGGGCATGGGCAGCTGCGCCCGCTCGTGGATAAGATCCAAGCCCTAAGAGACTTCCCAGCCCCCACGACCAAGAGGCAGGTGAGACAGTTTCTGGGCCTGGCCAGCTACTCAAATGTTTTGTTCCAGAGTTTGCCACATTAGCAGCACCCCTAACAAACCTGATGAGAAACTCCCAACCCAAATGAGTACAGTGGTCCAGGAACTGCAAATACACTTTCCAGAACTTGAAGGAGCAGTTAAATCAGGAGCCAGTCCTTCTTCACCCAGATTTTACAAAAGGGTTTATACTCCAGACCGATGCTTCAGAGGTAGGCCTTGGAGCGGTCCTGTCGCAACAACATAACGGGAAAGAGCACCCGGTGCTCTATCTGAGTAGAAAGTTATTCCCTTGTGAGACAAGGTACTCCACAAAAGAAAAAGAGGTGCTAGTTGTGAAATGGGCTGTTGAAGCCCTGCAATACTACCTACAAGGGAATCACTTCCAACTCACCACAGATCATGCACCCCCTGATGGCTCCATTCTATGAAAGACACTAAAGCTGGGATTGTGACATGGTACCTTGCCCTCCAACCCTACAAAGTTGAGTTACTTCATTGCCCATGCCAAGCCCACGCAAACACAGACTTCTTTTCCCGGATAGTGAATGGGGAGAGGAGAGGGGACCACCCACCTGGCCGGACTTGATGGGGCAGATGTGTGACAGGGTGCACCAAGGGATAATCAATCATTGTTGGCCCAGGCAACCACTCCCTCTTTGCCCTGCCACACGTGCTCCAGGTGGAGAAGCCACATAAAAGGAGGCAGCCTATATCAGTCGGGGTGGGCAATGGGGGAGGAAGGATGTACCCTGCTGACTCCTGCAACACTCCTGGCCAGCAGAACCCGAAGACCCGGACTACTCTCCAGGTGACTCATCAAAGACAGAGACTGCCAGGGAAGCTGAGCTGCCACCCTCTGAGGAAGCTGCTGCCTGTTCTACGTCCCAAAGCAGAGGGAAGTAAGGCCTTTAGATGGCTCGTTTGTTTCACCCCACCCAGGGGTCATAGACTGACCGATATTTTGCCCTGCCCACAGGGTTAACCCCTCAGTGCAACTGCTTGCCCCAGCTCATAGGCTACAGGGCCATAAGACTGTGTGTCTGCTTTGCCCCAGCCTGGGGGCTGCAGGGCCATAGCCTGTTTGTCTGCTTGCCCCACCCAGGGGTTACAGTCTGTTTGCTGCTTTTTCCCCTCACAGGGGGCTAAATCGCCAGTGTAACTGCCTGCCCCAGGCTGCAGGGCCATAGGACTTTTTGTTCTTTTCACCCAACCAAGGAGCTCCAGGGCTCCAGATGGTTGGTCTGTTTTGCCCATCCAGAGATTATGGATTATTTACGAAGTGACAGAGTGCACTAACCTCATATTGGGCCAATGAGAGCTCCTTAGCTCAATGCCCAGAACCCGTCACAGGAGGGTTATTTGTTTGTTTTGTTGGTTTCTTGGTTTGTTTTTGATGTAACACTGAAATTTTCTATAGAAAGCCAGACACCTTTAGTTACAAAATTAGTTTAGTCAAAACCCCAGCTTTCTGTCAAGGAACAGAAGTGATGGGAATTTTTCAACCAGCCCTACATGAGTGTTAATGTAGGTGCAAAAGGAATACAAAAAATCAAGGCTCTCATAATGAAACAGCCACTGCTACCACTAGAATAACAAAGACAATGTATGTCAAATTGTAGTAAGTCATTTAGTTATTAACAAAATATTTTGGGCCACTATCATGGATAGTTGGAAAACCTGTGTTTGAAGGTGTCTGTGTCAATGTAAGGCACCCACAAATCTAGATCTGTCAGATAACTCTATGTGGCCAACACACCTCCAAGAGTAGGTACTGCTGGCTAAAATTAGAACAGTGTAGTTAGAGTGGTGGAAGATATGCTGTTTCAGTGCATTCCCACAGGCAGGCACCAGTGGAGGGCTTCAATTAGAAGCTGTTCATGTGATTCAACAATGAATGCCCTGCCCCACCTACAAGATGAGTCAATTCTGGAGCACAATTTCTGCTGAGGGTGAGTTTCTTATCCCTCCCTTTAAATACTACCTACTTCAATTTCCTTTTCCCTCAGGGTCTAATTCATGGCTAATCATTTTATAAACAAAATGGGCCAAATTCAATCAGGATGTAATTCCATTGACTTCAATATATTTGCACCAGAGATTACTTTAGCCCACAAATCATAATGATCATGTGCGTTTTACCTATATTCTCAGTGATCCTACAGTTCATCAGATGGACTTCAGCTTTGTATGAAAATTATTAAAGAAAGAATATTACATCTCTACTAAAGCAATTTAAATTTCTGAAGACTTCTCTTATATTTAAACTAGGAAAAATACAATGAGGCAGGAGACCCTTTATAATTTCCGAACTTCATACATTTGGTTGATTTTGGCATAAAGTACCTTAGAACATAACTGTCTATGAATCATGCCTTTTACACTGGTGAGGTCATGCACTCATTCATAATCAAGTATTAAGCTGTTATAATATCAGTGGTACTCACTGCTATTCATAGAATCATAGAATCATAGAATATCAGGGTTGGAAGGGACCCCAGAAGGTCATCTAGTCCAACCCCCTGCTCAAAGCAGGACCAATTCCCAGTTAAATCATTCCAGCCAGGGCTTTGTCAAGCCTGACCTTAAAAACCTCTAAGGAAGGAGATTCTACCACCTCCCTAGGTAACGCATTCCAGTGTTTCACCACCCTCTTAGTGAAAAAGTTTTTCCTAATATCCAATCTAAACCTTCCCCACTGCAACTTGAGACCATATTGTGTGACTTTAAGTTGTTAAAGAAAAGCTCTCATCTATATCCACAGGAGTACACAGAAACAAAAGAGTTACACTGTCAGTGAACATGGTTTCAACATAAGAAAGCTTGTGGAAACAGGATAAGGCATGATGACACCACCAAAGAAGTATGTTTTTCAGTACACATTCAAATAATCATTCATTAAATAAGGAGGACTCATTAAGACATGCAGTTTTTTCTTTGTTTTACCATAAAAGTTTAATTTTTGTCTCTTAGACTTGTTTTCTTCCAGGGACATTGGGCCAGATTTATAAAGCAATTTAGCTGCCTCAATATGTACGTAAATACCTAATCAAATTATGTAGGCATGTTTAACATTTTACAAGGATAATTAGGCATCACCTAAACCTGCTCCACAACCTTTTTTACTCAGGTGTTTATGTTATAGACCGTGGGCATCTATAAGCATTTTCGGAGCACTTTAAGTTGTGCTGGAATATTGTGATATGTGGCTATGCTCATAAGATTCTCGCTCTGCACCTGGGGGCATTTGCGGTCCTTACTGTCAAAATATGACAATGTTCTGTCCATTTTTTAGCCCAGATTCCAGAACTAAAGCTCTTCATTCCTAATTTCTTAATTAGGAATGGACAAGTCTTTTCTTCTACCATGGGCCTGAAACATGGGGCTTGTAAGGGATGGGGATGGGGTTAGTGAACGGTTAATGGGGCAGATAGAATGGTTTGGAATAGAGTACGGGAAGACAGTGGGTAAATAGATAGGGAGGGACTAGGGCAGTTAGGTTGCAGAGCTGGGAGATTATGTTGTAATAATTGTGCCTAAACATTTACCCTAATTGTGAGTTCAACTGTAAAAAGTATGTGAAAGTTCATAAAATATCACAATAAGCTATAATAACAAATGCTGATGGGAAAAGGTACGAAAAGAAGACAGAAAAACTCAATAGTCTGAACAAAAGGCCCTACTAATATAGTTCAAGAACTAGGTTAAAATTATTCTTCATAAAAATAAAAAAAATGTGAAACAAGAAATTAATAAACCAAAATTATTATTGTCAGTTATTAGGCCTAATTGGTGGACAACATGATGGAATGAGCTATGCCACCCATGTTTAAAGAAAGAGACTTTGGAAAGAAGAAGAATAAATACATTAATAATAACAACAACAAACATCAAAAGATGGAGGCAAGATTAACCATCATGGTTGCCACCCCCACTGTCTCCTAGGACCACAGACCTTCTTCATCTTAATCCTAAGAGATGTCCAGACTAGATAACACCAGGGGGGGGGGCAATAACATTGTTACCTCCACAAGTTCCAACTAAATCCCAAGCACCACTGGGATGAAACATGATTGGACTTTAACAACAGCAGTTCCATTTCATCACAACTAACTTATTCTTTTTTATCCAAAAGGATAGATGTGATCATCTTTCATAACATGTAAGAGACTGTCAAACAAGGATTTTTTGTTTTTCTTTTGTTTTTTTCATTCTAAAGCTCTTTCCAGATAAAGAGAAAAGAGAACAAGGGGCACTGTTGAAATGAAAGCCTAAAATGCTTTAACTGTTTTTCCTACTTTCCTTTATCTTTAATAAAAGGTTTAAAAGGATTTTTCATGGTGTGTTTGCTCTGGTATCAAGCAGGCTGAGGTCTCCATACACCAAAACACAGACTAATGTGATGGCTATCTGCAATGCCCAACTCCTATTTATGGATATGATGACTCCTACAGCTGACCAGTGTCTGGCTATCCAGGTGCTTCATTGCTGACAATTTCCTGGAGGGCTGGCTATGCAAGTAAGAAATTCTTCCTCCCCTTCATCCGAACCAAACCTATACCCATATATCCTTTCCACTACAACCATACCCCATTCCACATCAAGCCCTCTCCCCTTTATTGCAATAACAGCTGTATAAACTGATACCTGTGTTCTCTTCTCAACTAACTTTTTGTCTTCACAGGAGGCAGAGGATATCTCCTCTGACCCTGACTCATTATATTCCTTGTCCACCCTCATAATACCTCCAGAAGATGGTATAACACCTGTCAAGGATGATCTAGATAATACTTAGTCCTGCCATGAGTGCAGGGGACTGGACTAGATGACCTCGTGAGGTCCCTCCCAGTCTTACGATTCTATAACTCTGCACATAAATCCATTAGAAAACAATGAGAAAGCCATTGGAGTATTCATTCATACAGTAACATACTATAATATTGCCCTTAATCAATTATCAGGATATTTATGGCATGTTTTATTCTCCCTGTCAGGGTTCCTTCCCCACTCTGAACTCTAGGGTACAGATGTGGGGACCTACATGAAAGACCCCCTAAGCTTATTCTTACCAGCTTAGGTTAAAACTTCCCCAAGGTACAAACTTTTACCTTTTGTCCCTGGACCTTATGCTGTCACCACCAAGCGTGTCTAACAAAAATAACAGGGGAAGTGCCCACTTGGAAATGTCTCCCCCACAAAATATCCCTCCAAGCACTACACCCCCTTTCCTGGGGAAGTCTTGATAAAAATCCTCACCAATTTGCATATGTGAACACAGACCCAAACCCTTGGATCTTAAGAACAATGAAAAAGCAATCAGGTTCTTAAAAGAGAATTTTAATTAAAGAAAAAGTAAAAGAAAAACCTCTGTAAAATCAGGAAGGGAAATACCTTACAGAGTAGTCAGATTCAAAACATAGAGAATCCCTCTAGGCAAACCCTTAAGTTACAAAAAGACAAAAAACCAGGAATATACATTCAGCACAACTTATTTTATCAGCCATTTAAACAAAACAGAACCTAATGCATATCTAAATAGATTGCTTACTCACTCTTTACAGGAGTTCTGACCTGCATTTCTGCACTGGTCTCGGCAAAAGCATCACTCAGACAGAGAGGACCTTTTGTTCCCACCCACCCCCCTCCAGCTTTGAAAGTATCTTGTCTCCTCATTGGTCATTTTGGTCAGGTGCCAGCGAGGTTATCTTAGCTTCTTAACCCTTTACAGGTGAAAGGGTCTTTCTTCTGGCCAAGAGAAATTTAAAGGTGTTTACCCTTCCCTTTTTTTGTGACACTCCCCGATGAACAAGAATGTATCCACCTACAGGAGATGGTCCAAGAAACCATCCACATGCAGAAGAGGCCTGTATAATTTTGGACGGGCTGCTGTAGGAAGCATTTCAGAATGAATGAGGCATCTGAAAGAATGAGTTAGAAACATGAAACATGAAACTAGAATCTGGATATCAAGAATCTGTGCATTTTATTTACCCAAGGTGTGCTAGGGTAACAGTAAAAAAATGGAGGGTCCCCAAATGGTGATGAGCGAGAGCGAAAGCACCGCTCATAGAGTGGGTGGGTGTTTGTTTACTTTTTTTTATAAATAATAGTAGTTCCAAGCCTAGCTGTGGCTGTATCCACATATCCTGGACACTACAGATAGTCTTTGAATGAGGTCACCTTACTCTGCTTGTTCCTTGCCTAAGAAGCCACCCTCATCTGTGAAGCCAGCTATGAACTGACAGCTGATGACACAATTAGGGAAGAGGATCCACGTTGCTCATCAACTGGTTAGGATGGTAGTATGAATCAGCAGTATTGTAGCCTAAGGTCAGAAAGAACCACCAATCACCCAGTCTGACTACAGGGTACCAATACCACCAGCCACCCACATGCTAAACCCAACAACCAGAATCAGACCAAAATATTACAGACCTCAGGAGACTCAATTACTGTGTACCACAGGCAGCGATTAGAACTGAGGTGCACCAATGCCTAAGGTCCCTGCAAAGACAAGGAATATATTAAGTGAGGTATAACCAGAAAATCCTGGCAAGCAACCTGGTAAGCTCCACTCTGCAGAGGAAGGTAAAATGACCCTAAAGTGACTGCCAAATCCTTCCTAACCCCTTCCCAATCAGTTAGACCCTGAGCACGTGAGCAAGAACCAGCCAACCAAGCCCAGAGAGAGAGAATTCTCAGTACCACTTCACAGCACCAGCCAACCTATCCAATGTCCCATTTACAGCTGTGGCTATCTCTGATGCTTCAGAGGAAGAAGACAAAAAGCCCCATCCATCAAATACATTGGGCAGGGAATCACTTCCTGACCTGTACTGGTGACTGGCTGAAGCTGTGAAACATAATATAGAAATATAGAATATAATAATAAATATAGAAATATAAGACATGAACCAGAAGGGACCTGGGACTGCAGAACCCTGCTCCTCTCCACCACATGCAGACAAAAGGGTGAGATCAAAAGGGAACCATTATATTAGATGTTGCTGTCACAACATGTGAAATAATGAAAACTTCTGACACTGACATAAAAAGAAAAGGAGTACTTGTGGCACCTTAGAGACTAACCAATTTATTTGAGCATAAGCTTTCGTGAGCTACAGCTCAGAATCTGAACCTCTAAGCACTTATATACATTCATGTAAGTAGTTCCATTGAATTTAATGAGGCAACTTAATGTTCATAAAGTGACTCATGTGCATCGGTCTTTACAGGTTTGGAGCCATAGGGCCTAGTCTGGCAAGCCATCTGCCTGTGGCACTCCCTTTGATTTCAATGGAGTATCATGTACTAAGATCTTCAAAGATAGAATATCCCTTCTTTTCTTCATAGCCTTTTCTCATTTACAGCTCCATGGGATCCAAATGTGCAGACCCTAGTCAGGATGGTGAATATTAAAAATATGAGAAAGGTCTGTTCCTTTGGCACATTTACTTCCAATGAAATGATTCCCACTAAAATTTAAACAGCAGTGTATGAAGAAATTACATGCTCCTAGATCTGCAGAATAACCAGGTTAGGGAGAGATTCTTGAGTATGGTATTGTTTTAGGAATTTAGAAAAATTGCTCTTGAAAGGCACCATACAAACACTTCTTTCTTAGATAGGACAAGGTAGATATATATTGGAATTAGAAAAGATTCAGAAAAGGACAACTAAAAGGATCAGGGATATTGAACAGCTTCTGTATGAGGAGAGATTAATAAAACTGGGACTTCTTTCAGTCTGGAAAAGAGACGACTAAGGGGGGTTATGATAAAGGTCTATAAAATCATGACTGGTGTGGAGAAAGTAAATAAGGAAGTGTTATTTACTCCTTCTCATAACACAAGAACTAGGGGTCACCAAATGAAATTAATAGGCAGTAGGTTAAAAATAAACAAAAGGATGTATTTTTTCACACAATGCATAGTCAACCTGTGGAACTCCTTACCAGAGGATGTTGTGAAGGCAAGACTGTAACAGGGTTCAAAAAAGAACTTGATAAGTTAATGGAGAATAGGTCCATCAATGGCTATTAGCCAGGATGGGCAGGGATGATGTCCCTAACCTCCATTTTTCCAGAAGCTGGGAATTGGCAACAGGAAATGGATCACTTGATAATTACCTGTTCTGTTAATTCCTTCTGGTGCATCTGGCACTGGCCATTGTCGGAAGACGGGATACTGGGCTAGATAGACCTTTGGTCTGATCCAGTATGGCCGTTCTTATCTTCTTATAGAATGTAGGTATATTAACTGAATAAATAAATGGCTGAATAGGTGCGAACAAAATGTTAATAATGCTAGGGTCACCCTTGAAGTGTGTCGTTTATGGATACTTCAGAAATTGATGTTATGGCTGCAATTTTTCAATTTATTTTATTGTATTCCCTAGAGCAAAGTTGAAAAACTGTGCTACATATACACTGTACTGCTGTATAAGGCACTGTGGGTTGGTTTCTATTGTGTGCAGGGAAACCTTCAAAGTATTTGAGGTTTATGATGTATACAGTCACCAGGGTTCCTGGCCAGACCATCAGTGTATCTGGGATTTGCCATGTTAACTAGATGTGATAGGTTTTAGGTAGGTTCCTACCTTATAAAATGCATGGTTTAGCAGGGCCATGAGGTCATTTAGGGCACCTAAATATGCATTCCAGCATCTCCATTTTACTAGCGTTCCAACATTTATGTTTTGGAATACTACTGCCCCCTTTGTGTTGTTATGGTGTATTTACAGCTTTAACTCAAACTGCAGTCTTTTGTCCTGCAGTCTTAAATTTATATTCAGGTGTACTCATTGTATACCATAAAATGCTGCCATATGTATAAAGTGTCACATTTGTACATGATTAAACAGTCTAAAAGTAAAGAAGTGAGTCTTGTTGGAAGGCAGATATTTTAAATGGTGGATTTGCTGATAAAAGACCAATACACTCCAATAGAGACACATATTAAATCTGCATGAAACTGTAAATGAATTATATATGAAACAGAAACTTAGGAAACAGCAGCCAAAACTGAATGAACATTAAAAAGGGCAGCATGTGAAAATTACTTGGCAAGAAAGATAAACAAAACAAGGGGATCAAAGAACAAATCAAAATTGCTGATATCCTTAATGTTAAACAAACAGAATAGAATTGGGCTGGGACAACACACAAGAAGAAATGATGAAATATGGGCCAATTGAAATAGCAGCTTTCAAACAACATCAAACCATACATGCTGAAACTCAGTGTGTGTGTTTAAAGTTGGATTATATAATATTTAGTAATTTGTATGTGGGTTGTTACAGTCATAATCAAAAACACTGGAGTAATATTTAAAGCTGGAGAGTTTTAGGGTGTTGATGCTCAATTCTGTATCAGGAAGATGTATTTCCAGTCATTCTGGCTGAAAATATTCATGCATCTTCTGTCTTTGCAAATAACTAATGTGCCAAGTCTGTCCAGAAACCAGACAGAACTACTTTTCTTCCTAAATGGGAATTAGACTAGATGATCCTTGTGGTCTCTTCTAACCCTATGATTTTATGCCAGGTGTACTTGGAGAGAGATTAATTAGATGGTTTTTCTGTTGTCCATTTCATTTTTTTTCTCCAGAAAACTGTTTTTTACCTCAGAGAAGACTAGAAATTAAACGGTCTCAAAAATATGCTCAAAAACATTCTTTTTATTTAAGTTTCACACTTTGTTTTTTGAACTTATCCTAATAATGTGTGGAAGGGGGATGAAATAAAAAACAATATTAGAGCAGTTTTTCAGGGACTAATCCTTATTTGTATTAGTGTACTTATTTGTGTGCATTCAGTGCAGAGTTGTAAGACATTGTGCGTTGCAGCCTTATCTTTTGTGTAGTCATTTACACCAGTGCAAAAGTAAGTGCATGGTAGGTCTAAAATGCCACAAAATCAGAATGGTGGCCCTAGTATGACCAGAGATTTTGCCTCAGTTGCCCAAAGTGCTTACAGCACATTAAAATTGGAAATTTGAAGAAAAAAAACTCAGGACGGGGTTAAAATTAGGAAAAAAATGGACATAAAATGAGGAGTGTTAGTAGTGTTAGTTAGTAAGAACCTTTGGAATGCTTAGAACAGTAATAGTTTTTGGAATAAATCTTTAATTAAATAAAAATTACGAATGGCTTAAATTAGAAAAATCTAGTGATGTAGGCTATAGGGTGATGTAATATAGTGGAAGATCCCATTTCTAGGGCACATAGGTGTTCATTGCCTATGACGTAATGATTCCACTTCCTGTGATGCAATGGTAAATTCCACTTTGTGTGGGTAATGACTCAGCAAAATTCCATAGAGATACATTGAAGCCCATACATGGGGCTTTCAAACAGGGTTCATCCAAAGGTCAGCTGAAAAACTCCATAGGAATACATTGAGCCCATAGAAGTCTATAGGAGGAGGAGAAGCTACTAGTACACATGACTAATTACCATATAAATCACATACACATACACTATGGAAGCTGATTGGCTGAACTCGAGTGTCACATGTTGATACACGTAACATAAATTAGCAAATCCCTGAAAGCTGATTGGCTGAATTATGATAATAAATTATAGCGAATGAGTTGCAAATTGTATATAAAGGCAACCACCAGCGGGCTAAAACCTGTAGGGGACAGGGACCTGAAGGAGAGTGGAACACTGTAGGACACCTGGAAGAAGGAAGACACTTGCAGACCTGCAGCAACCACACCAGTGGAACGCTGCTGGGTAAGAAAGCTAACTATTGCCTTACAGCAGCAGAGTAGCTAGCTACCCATGATCACAAGCATCGAGAACGCTCGCTAGCTTCAGACAACACTCACTAGCGTCCATCACTCACAAAGCAGCCAGCAGCAGCACCACAAGCCGTAGCAATGGCTTCCGTAAGTAGCTAACGGCCTTTCCATCCTAGCCATGCTGCACAACAGCTGCAACCCACACTCACCAGCATTGCTCCCAAGCAGCTCTTGCAGCAGCAGTAACAGTAGGCCACCCAGGGTTCCAAGGTTGCCCTGGGCAATGGCCATTTCTGCCACCTAGCCAGCAGGAGGGTGCCGCAGCAGCTGCCAAGCAGGCTTCTGTACCTACTTCACCTCAGTGGAATCAGGCAGCCGCTTAAGCAGTAGCACAACATAACCGCTCCATGCCAGCAACCCTCAAACCATGATCCTGAGCATCGAGACAGAGCAGAGGAATCTCAGAGGGATTAAAAGGAAGTTTCCTTTACACCTAATCTTTGTTTATCCATTTATTCCTGACATGTTTGAGTTTCAAGTGTAAATAAAGCTGGATGCTTGTGGTCTGAGTGAGATCTTCTCCTACCCATTTAGTAACTGCCAGGCCAGCGCTTAATAGATGCTTAGTTTTAAGTATTTAATATTAAATGTTTAATTAATATATTGTTATATTCTTAATGGTTATATTGTTATAAGTTATAGTATATTAAGTGAATGATAATACTGTTATATGCCACAGACTTAAATTGAAATTATTATTGTAGTGTTGTGTCTTTATTTGCTGTGCTTTGTTCTCCTTTTAACTGTAACCCTATTTTATCTATCTCTATTCTTTTACTGTAACCACTCACTTCTAAATAAATATTATTTTTGTTATCGAAGATTTACTGCTTGGCTGTCTATTCTTGATTGGAGGGCTGTATCCGTGTCCTTTAAAGGGAAGGTAGCTAACTGCGGCTTTCCCTGGAAATTCTTTTAGAGCGGGCCACAGCCTTAATTACTGGAATAGATAAATTAACATTAAAGGTTTTAAATAAAAGCAGCATTCATAGGCAACATCATTGGCTTAATATAATTGGTCTCAAATCTTCTGTTAACACTAGGTGAATAAGTTTCAGCCTATACATTGTTTAGTAACTCTTTAGTTTGAACCTCGGCTATTCATTATTTGTAGTTATTAGTCATCTACGTCACAGAATACCTGATTCTGATATTCTTATTCATGTTAAATAGTAATTTACACCACAAATAGTCCTATTAAAATTAATGAGATTCCTTGTGGAATATAGTACTATTCAATACAGGTAAGGCTGTCTATACTTTCTGTGGCCAGTAAGTACATTGCATTCCCTCAGCATAGATATCAACAGCAGCATTACGGTGAGACACTGCTTAGGCAAGTAGAGAAAAGACACCTCAGAACCTGAAGATACATTATTTTTAGCAATGTAGTCTCCCCCTGCCTCCCCGCTGCTGGAGCCTTACCCCATTCTTGTGAAAGGCTCTAGCACAGGGAAAGGCTCTGGCAGCGGACATGCCTTTATGTCTCTGAATGTTTTTTTTCACCATTCAATCAGGTCTATGAGTGGTAAAGTGGTTGATTTATATAGTATAATCACAGTTTCTTTCCTCAATTGCAAATAGATTATTTAAGAGTTTATATAAGAACTCTGCTTTGGACACCTCAAAGAGAAGATCTGGGGACCCAGCAGAGGAACCAGGAACATGCGGAACCCAATGGATATCTGCCTCTCCTTCCTTTCAGAGGCTATTCTGCCAATGGCAAAGTCCCCATGTACCTGTTCAATTGGAGTTAATGGTGACCAGTTAATGATAATCCTGACTACATTTCCAAAGAGAAATCTGAGGCTATTGGATTTTAGTGCGGTTGAAAACGATAACACATGTGCCACCTTGTCCTAGATTTGTCTGTTAAATTCTCTAGCATTTCAACACTATGACGCTGTATCAGATAGGTTTATGAGTCCCAGAGAGTTGGGGAGATACTACAGACATGGCATTCCCTCTCCCTCCAGGACAGCTTTGCAGGAGCAGAATTCCTGCTCGTGTCAGAAGCAGAGAAAAGAGATGGGACCTCTAGTAGATTTTTTCAGTTTCACAGTAAAGGGGACATCAACAATGGACAATTTTCAAATTTACTGAAATGTAAAGCAACGTTTTTAGATGTGACCAAAAATAAAATAATACAAAAATCCTATCTCTCTTGTACCTAGGCTTGATACAAATAGCTGGGAGGATGGGGGGAGAATAGAAAAAACAGGAAAACATATGTGTTAAAATATTCAGTTGACTTATGGCTGTCTCCTATATATTACAAAAACTTTGCAGACAAATATAAATAGCGGTATTGTGGACTTAAAATGAAAGCATGGGGTTTATGTTCCCACTACTAAAACAGTAAATGTTCTGAAGAGATTTATTTTCCCTCATTGGTTAGGCAGCTATTTTTCAAAATTTGTAAAAATCCACAGAGAAAACACAGAGAGCCTTATTCTCTGCAGTCTTGCATGTTGTGTAATTATTTACACCTGTCTAAAGTACATGTAAATGATACCATCTGTTTTGCAAGTGCATATGAAACTATTCAAGTTGCAAGGCAGCAGAGAATCAGTTTCAAAATATAGTTATATGGCTATACCGAAAGAAAGACAGGAAACATTTGACATGGGTTTAATTAGGCCGCAACTTTATTATCACATGTCTGGGACTACCTAGCAGATAAAAGTGAACAGTGCAGGTAACCCCATGTTTATTCTGTAATTATGCGGGGGGCTTTTACCAATTCCCCCTCCTTTTCCACCCAAGTCCCTCCAGCAAATTTATTGCCGGGACCTTACCATAACTGGAGGGCTTTTACCAGCTCCGCCTCCTTTTCCATCCAAACCCCTCTGTCAAGATTCCTTCCCCACTCTGAAACCTAGGGTACAGATGTGGGGACCTGCATGAATGTTCAAATGGTGAAAACCCTAAACTGGGATGTGGTACAGCTCTGTAGGCCAAGAGCAACTGCTGCAACACTAGGTCCCAATCACTGGACTGCTCATTTACGAATTTACGTATCATGGCCCCCAAAGTTCCATTAAACTTCTCTACCAGGCCATTTGTTTGATGATGGTAAGGGGTGGCAACCAAATGATTCACCCCATGAGCTTCCCAAAGGCTTTCCATAGTTCCTGCCAGGAAATTAGTTCCTTCATCTGTAAGGATGTCGGAGGGCAAACCTACCCTGGCAAAAATGTCTGTTAGTGCCTGACACACACTTTTAGCCCTTGTATTGCTTAGAGCTACTGCTTCTGGCCATCGGGTGGAAAAATCCATGAAAGACAGGATGTACTGCTTTCCTCTGGGTGTCTTTTTTGGAAAAGGACCCAGAATATCCACATCTACTCGCTGAAATGGAACCTCAATGATGGGGAGTGGCTGGAGAAGGGCTTTGACCTTGTCCTGGGCTTTTCCCACTCTTTGGCATACCTCAGAAGACCAGACATAGGTAGAAACATCCTTGCTGGTTGTTCCACCAGTTCCGGTTCTGAGATTGGCTCAGTCTGGGTCTCTGTGACTGGATCCACTATTGCTGTTGCAGATGTTGTCTTGGGATCTGGTTCCATCACCTCTGACCGAGTCCTGGTAGAAGTCTCTGGAACAGAGCAAGGTGTGACAGCTTGCTTAGCCTGGCTGCGGGTGACCATTTCCACCCTCCTGGCTAACTTCACATGATTGGCCAAGTCTTCCCCCAACAGCATGGGGATGGGATAATCATCATAGACTGCAAAAGTTCACGTTCCTGACCAGCCTTTGTACTGGACCAGCAACTTCGCTGTAGGAAAGTCAAAAGAGTTTCACTTGAAGGGTTGAATCATCACTTGGACCTCTGGTTTGATTAAATTGGGGTCCACTAAGAAAGCGTGGATAGCCTGCATTTGTGTTCCGGTGTCCCTCCACGCTGTAATCTTCTTCCCACCCACACTCACAGTTTCCCTCTTTGCTGAGGGTATCTAGGAGGCATCTGGGCCTGAGGACCTTTTGTGGGACCCCGGTGCAATGAACTGTAATCTGTTGGGGTTCTTGGGGCAGTTGGCCTTTACATGCCCCGGCTCGTTACATTTAAAACATCACCCAGCTGACTGGTCACTGGGGTGAGGTGGATTGCTGGAGAATGGTGTGGTGAGACGATAAGGTGTTTGGGATTTTTCTTGGGGTGTAATCAGGTCTTTGGGTTTCTCCCAATAGTAGAGTGTGGTCTGAGAGTGTCCCTTCTGGTATCTGCTCAAACTGCGACCAGGGTTGTCTCTCCCTCCTCCCTCCACCTGTTTTGTTCCGGTTTGCCCCGCCTCTCTGGCCGTCTGCGACTGCTTGTATTGATCAGCATAAGAAGCAAAACTTCCTGCTGAGTCCATTTTCTTATCCCATAAATGCTGTTTTATGTGATCCTTGGACATATTCAGGAATTGCTCTTGTATCATCAAATCCCACATTACGCCAAAGCTAGTTACATCCTGTCCTTTGAGCCATTTATCAAACAGATTTGTCATCTGGTTTACATAAACCACATTACTTAGTCCAGGCCCTCTCTTAAGGGTTCAACACTTTACTCTGTAAGTTTCAGCTCTAACTTGAAATTGGTTTAAAACCAAATCCTTGAATTTATTGTAGTCAGAAGCCTCATCAATAGGTATCTTATTGAATATGTCCAGAGCCCTTCCAGTCAATTTTGTGACCAATGTGGTTATCTTGTGAGCTTCCGGAATTTTATGGAGTGTGCACAGTCTCTCAAAGTGAGAACATATTCAGCAATATCTCTGGATTTATCATACTGTGGACATAGTCACTCCCATTTGTGGATTGTTGGGGAAGGATTGTTAGGGTTATTCGGTATATTCTGAGGAGCTTTTGCCTTCTCTATCTCCAGTGCATGCTTCCTCTCTTTTTTCCTCTCCTCCATTTTTTTCTTTTGCCACCATAGCTCTGCTGTGGGCAGCCTCATGGGCAGCCTCCTCTGCCTTTGCCCTGGGTTTTTCTGCCTCTTTCGCTTTCTGGTGTGCAGCCTCTTGGGCAACCTCCTCTGTCTTTGCCCTGGCTTTTTCGGCGTCTTTCGCTGCCTCTATATTGAGTTGTTTTAATTCGACCCATCTCTGATGTTCCTTTTCTTTCTCTTCTGCTTCCAGTCTAGCTAAATCCAGTTTCTGTTGGACATTGCTTTCTGACATCTTAGCCCCTCTGTTTTTAACCTAGCTATACCCGAGAGTTAGAAAGAAAAAAAACTGGCTTGTAAAATTTGCTGTGCTCTAACCTGATACCTTTGTCTCTGATAGCTGTTCCCAGTCTACAGAAAAAATCCTTTTGTTAAAACCACTAACTCCTCTGTCTCCAGGCAAAGGGACAGAAAAAAAAACTCTAATTGTGTTCAGTTAAAAAAAAAACCTCTTCGGGTTCTGTGCTTTTGGGTCAAAATGATCTCTGGTTCAAAATGATCCCACCATTCCTCTAGAGTGCAGATGTGGGGACCTGCATGAAAGACCTCCTAATTTTATTTCTACCAGCTTCGGTTAAAACTTCCCAAAGGCACAAAGTCTTTGTCTTTGGATTAGGTAAAATGCTGCCACCACCAAGTGATTTAACAAACAATCAGTGAAAGGACCATTTGGAGTTCCTATTTCCCCAAAATATCCCTCCAAGCCCTAACACCCCCTTTCCTGGGGAGGCTTGAGAATAAACAAGATGAGCACAGATCAGCCTTGGATTTTTAACACCTAAACAACCCAGTCATCTTCTTAAAAAACAGAACTTTATTAGAAGAACAAAAAAAGATAAAAGAACAACTCTGTAAGATCAGAATGGAAGATAATCTTACAGGCAGTCAGCTTCAAAACATAGAGAATCCCTCTAGGCAAAACATTTAGTTACAAAAAGACACAAAAACAGGAATACACATTTCCTCCAGCACAGTGAATTTACAAGCCCAAACAAAGAAAACCTAACCCATTTTCTAGCTAGATTACTTACTAACTTAACAGGAGTTGGACGGCTTGCATCCTTGATCTGTTCCCAGCAAAGGTATCAGACAGACAGACAAAAGCCTTTTCCCCCCTTCCAGATTTGAAAGTATCTTGTCCCCTCATTGGTCATTTTGGGTCAGGTGCCAGTGAGGTTACATCAGCTTCTTAACCCTTTACAGGTGAAAAGATTTTGCCTCTGGCCAGGAGGGATTTTATAGCACTGTATACAGAAAGGTGGTTACCCTTCACTTTATTTTTATGACACCCTCCAACAAATTTATTGCTGGGACCTTACCATCCACCCCCCCCTTGTAGGAGGGATAAGATGATCTATAAGAATGGGGGGTTGGCTCCCTGCTGTACCAATCATAGGGGTCCCCAACCGCACCCCATTTGTTCCTTTAATGAACACCTCTTTTTAAATCCTTTTCCAAGCCATTTATCCAGTCACTGTATACCTTTCCTATGGAGTACCTGCACTGGACATCCGTCACAAGGAGGCGCCGGCAATTAGCTTGGCTGCCTCCCCACCAAACTCAGTCGGGTTCCCACACATCTATAGTGCCCCCCTTTTATATTGGCCAAAACAAATGGGCTCCAAAGCTTTACAGGGGGACCCCATACTCTCTGAATAATTTGGTGCCCTGGATGCCCAAATTGCTGAACCTTTTATGACCCCAAGTGATTTGGCCACCCCCCTGTTAGAATATGTTGAGTCTTGTCCACGCAGGTGGCTCTTTATGGCTCTCAGCCACACCCTGCGTGAATGCATGTCCAACACTTCTTGTCCTGGGCAGTAACTGAACTCCTTTACAAACTCCAAAATAGTGTTCTCCAACGTGTGCACATCATGTCGGTGACTGCTGACAGGCTCCTCAGTGGACAGAGATGCACTGTCCTCAGTTTGGGGGTTCCACGACCACCACTCCCAAGAGAAGGAGGCGGGTGATGGTGGTCGGGGACTCTCTCCTCAGGGGGACTGAGTCATCTATCTGACCAGGAAAACAGAGAAGTCTGCTGCTTGCCAGGGGCTAAGATTCACGATGTGACGGAGAGACTGCCGAGACTCATCAAGCCCTTGGATCGTTACCCCTTCCTGCTTCTCCATGTGGGCACCAATGATACTGCCAAGAATGACCGTGAGCGGATCACGGCGGATGACGTGGCTCTGGGAAGAAGGATAAAGGAGTTTGAGGTGCAAGTGGTGTTCTTGTCCATCCTCCCCATGGAAGGAAAAGGCCGGGGTAGGGACCATCGAATTGTGGAAGTCAATGAATAGCTATGCAGGTGGTGTCAGAGAGAAGGCTTTGGATTCTTTGACCATGGGATGGTGTTCCATGAAGGAGGAGTGCTGAGCAGAGACGGGCTCCACCTAACGAAGAGAGGGAAGAGCATCTTTACGAGCAGGCTGGCTAACCTAGTGAGGAGGGCTTTAAACTAGGTTCACCGGGGGAAGGAGACCAAGCCCTGAGGTAAGTGGGCAAGTGGGATACCAAGAGGAAGCACAGGCAGGAACGTCTGTGAGGGGAGGGCTCCTACCTCATACTGAGAATGAGGAGCGATCAGCAGGTTATCTCAAGTGCCTATATACAAATGCACAAAGCCTTGGAAACAAGCAGGAAGAATTGGAGGTCCTGGTGATGTCAAGGAATTATGACGTGATTGGAATAACAGAGACTTGGTGGGATAACTCACATGACTGGAGTACTGTCATGGATGGTTATAAACTGTTCAGGAAGAACAGGCAGGGCAGAAAAGGTGGGAGAGTAGCACTGTATGTAAGGGAGAAGTGTGACTGCTCAGAGCTCCGGTATGAAACTGCAGAAAAAACTAAGTGTCTCTGGATTAAGTTTTGAAGTGTGAGCAACAAGAGTGATGTAGTGGTGGAAGTCTGCTATAGACCACTGGACCAGGGGGATGAGGTGGATGAGGCTTTCTTCCAGCAACTCGCAGAAGCTACTAGATCACACGCCCTGGTTCTCATGGGCGACTTTAATCATCCTGATATCTGCTGGGAGAGTACTACAGTGGTGCATAGACAATCCAGGAAGTTTTTGGAAAATGTAGGGGACAATTTCCTGGTGCAAGTGCTGGAGGAGCCAACTAGGGGGGGAGCTTTTCTTGATCTGCTCCTCACAAACCGGGAAGAATTAGTAGGGGAAGCAAAAGTGGATGGGAATCTGGGAGACAGTGACCATGAGTTGGTCGAGTTCAGGATCCTGACACAGGGAAGAAAAGTAAACAGCAGAATACGGACCCTGGACTTCAGGAAAGCAGACTTTGACTCCCTCAGGAATCTGATGGGTAGGATCCACTGGGGGAATAACATGTGGGAGAAAGGAGTCCAGGAGTGCTGACTGTATTTCAAGGAATCCCTATTGAGGTTACAGGGACAAACCATCCCGATGTGTCGAAAGAATAGTAAATATGGCAGGCGACCAGCTTGGCTTAACGGGGAAATCCTTGCTGATCTTAAACATAAAAAAGAAGCTTACAAGAAGTGGAAGATTGGAAGATGACCAGGGAAGAGTATAAAAATATTGCTCGGGCATGTAGGAATGAAATCAGGAGGGCCAAATCACACCTGGAGCTGCAGCTAGCAAGAGATGTTAAGAGTAACAAGAAGGATTTCTTCAGGTGTATTGGCAACAAGAAGAAAGCCAAGGAAAGTGTGGGCCCCTTACTGAATGAGGGAGGCAACCTAGTGACAGAGGATGTGGAAAAAGCTAATGCATTCAATGCTTTCTTTGCCTCTGTCTTCATGAACAAAGTCAGCTCCCAGACTGCTGCGCTGGGCAACACAGCATGGGGAGTAGGTGGCCAGACCTCTGTGGAGAAAGAGGTGCTTTGGGACTATTTAGAAAAGTTGGACTTGCACAAGTCCATGGGGCCGGATGCACTGCATCCGAGAGTGCTGAAGGAATTGGCGGCTGTGATTGCAGAGCCATTGGCCATTATCTTTGAAAACTCGTGGCGAACCGGGGAAGTCCCGGATGACTGGAAAAAGGCTAATGTAGTGCCAATCTTTAAAAAAGGGAAGAAGGAGGATCCTGGGAACTACAGGCCAGTCAGCCTCAACTCAGTCCCTGGAAAAATCATGGAGCAGGTCCTCATGGAATCTGTCGTGAAGCACGTACACGAGAGGAAAGTGATCAGGAACAGTCAGCATGGATTCACCAAGGGAAGGTCATGCCTGACTAATCTAATCACCTTCTATGATGAGATTACTGGTTCTGTGGATGAAGAGAAAGCTATGGATGTATTGTTTCTTGACTTTAGCAAAGCTTTCGACAGGGTCTCCCACAGTATTCTTATCAGCAGGTTAAAGAAGTATGGGCTGGATGAATGCACTATAAGGTGGGTAGGAAGTTGGCTAGATTGTTGGGCTCAACAAGTAGTGATCAATGGCTCCATGTCTAGTTGGCAGCCGGTATCAAGTGGAGTGCCCCAAGGGTCAGTCCTGGGGCCGGTTTTGTTCAATATCTTCAAAAATGATCTGGAGGATGGTGTGGATTGCACTCTCAGCAAATTTGCGGATGATACTAAACTAGGAGGAGTGGTAGATACGGTGGCAGGTAGGGATAGGATACAGAGTGACCTAGACAAATTGGAGGATTGGGCCAAAAGAAATCGGATGAGGTTCAACAAGGATAAGTGCAGGGTCCTGCACTTAGGACGGAAGGACCCAATGCACCACTACAGACTAGGGACCGAATGGCTAGGCAGCAGTTCTGCGGAAAAGGACCTAGGGGTGACAGTGGATGAGAAGCTGGATATGAGTCAGCAGTGTGCCCTTGTTGCCAAGAAGGCCAATGGCATTTTGGGATGTATAAGTAGGGGCGTAGCCAGCAGATTGAGGGACGTGATCGTTCCCTCTATTCAACATTGGTGAGGCCTCATCTGGAGTACTGTGTCCAGTTTTGGGCCCCACACTACAAGAAGGATGTGGATAAATTGGAGAGAGTCCAGCGAAGGGCAACAAAAATGATTAGGGGCCTGGAGCACATGACTTATGAAGAGAGGCTGAGGGAACTGGGATTGTTTAGTCTGTGGAAGAGAAGAATGAGGGGGGATTTGATAGCTGCTTTCAACTACCTGAGAGGTGGTTCCAAAGAGGATGGTTCTAGACTATTGTCAGTGGTAGAAGATGACAAGACAAGGAGTAATGGTCTCAAGTTGCAGTGGGGGAGGTTTAGGTTGGATATTAGGAAAAACTTTTTCACTAGGAGGGTGGTGAAGCACTGGAATGCGTTACCTAGGGAGGTGGTAGAATCTCCTTCCTTAGAAGTTTTTCAGGTCAGGCTTGACAAATCTCTGGCTGGGATGATTTAATTGGGGATTGGTCCTGCTTTGAGCAGGGGGTTGGACTAGATGACCTCCTGAGGTCCCTTCCAACCTGATATTCTATGATTCTATGAGCTTGTCCGATAACATGCTTCTCCAACGCAGCCTTACCCCATCACTGGACCCCAGTTGTCCACTCTCAGGCCATTAGGATGTCTGCCTATGTTCCTAAGAAAAATGGTCCTGTGCACACAGATTCACCCCACCACCTCCACTGCCAGTCTGCCAACATCTGGAATGGAATCACAACACATTTGTGGAGATTGGCCACTCGAAGTTGCACACTGTATTGTATGCTTCAAATGCCAAAGCCCAATTGTCAGAATTGCCTGTGCCCCTGTACACAGCTGCACCACTGCTGTTGTGGCCCCTGATTGCGAATGACTGAGAACCAAATTCCATAGGACACAAGGTTTGAGCAAGGCCACTTAGATTCCTCAGAATGTTACCTGTGATGTGCCTGCATGACTGCTGCATGGGCCATTGGAATACAACCACCCAGCCAGCAACCTTTGAGTTAAGACTGCTGTGTGGATATGGATGACCATTTATCCCCCTGACAAATGTAACAGCTGGGAGACGATTCCAAGATTGTTGAGAATGCTATTTGACAGGTTACCCGCAACCCCGTGTACCACAGCTGAACCCTGTGTACCGCTCTGTAATGTGCCATTCAATGACCAGCCTTACCACTCCTGTAATTGCATGAATTTGTTAAGGTTTGTCCCATAGCTCTGCCATGTGAAAGGATGCAGTGGATCTCCATGATACAATGCTAACTATCCTACCCCCCACATTCCAGGTAGCTAGCAGAATTCATTCAAATGTGCCCATCTGCCTGTGCACCCCTGACTGCACATTGACTCCCACAACAGCCTTTGAATCCCACCGCTCCTCCCAGTGCTAGTGCTGAGGCTGGCAGAAAAGGGAGAAGTGAAAATTCCCTGGGTGAGCCCCAAAGAAAAAAACCTGAAACAGTCCCTAACCTATCACAGCTCTGTTGTTAAGGGGGGGGGGGGAATTTTGCTGTGTCCCTTCTCATCCTCTTACCTATACCCCAGGCTAGTCTGTTCCTTAGAGCTGCCTAACAAGTTAGCTTCCCCTCCCTTTTATTGTTCTGCTTCCACAGGGAGCCAGCAGTCCTCTGTACTTAGCAGGGAGAACTGGAAACATGATTCCTTTCCCCTCTTTGTCTCCCCCTTCACTGCTTACAGTCCTGCCTCCACAGGGATCGGAGCTGAACAAAATTGCCTCCTGTAATTCCCTGACCTTAGCAGTGAAATTTGAAACCTGATTTACTAATGCCTTTACACACAGCACAGCTGTGGCCAGGGGGTGGGGAGGAAAACACTCCCCATCCTTGTGTCCCTACCAGGGAATGAATGAGACATTTGGCTGCTTTGCTAGCCATATCCCCCTCTCCTTGCGGACCTACTCTTGTATGCCTGCTTCACCCTACCTTGCTCCCCTTCCCCGTTTCTTACTGATCTGCTTCCCCATGGAGCCATGCACCTGAGAAGTGCTGAAGTGCTGTGTTGCCTCCTCTGGCTTCAGATTGCTTCCTGTAAAAGGGAGCTTCAGGTGCAGGGCTGCGCCTTTTAAGCCCTGCATTGGTAAGGGATGAGTCAGCGACCACCCTGTTGATAAAGAAAAGAACCAGAAAACAACCCTGTAATCATGTAAAGCTAGGCCTCTGTCTTTTTTCTATGCTTATCTGTCTTCTCTCTAAGGTTATGGGTAGAAGGAATGTGAACTGTGTGTAACCTGTACTCCCCGCTTTGGGGAAAGAATTCCTTATACAGATAAGCCTCCATGTTTATACCTACCCCAGAACTTCAAACAGCCTGGGTTAACCGGCTTGAACTGGAAGAGATATCACACTGTATGTTGAACCAGGCTATAAAAGCCCATCTCTGTTCTTTGTTCGGGGCTTCACCATTTTCCTCTGAAAAGGAATTGGTGAGCCCTTCAACTGTCATACTAGCTAGCATTAAAGTGCCTCACTTTATCAAAGAGCCAAGACTCTGTGTTTTGTTTGGCTAATACAGAAGTCCAGGGAAGGCTACCCTCCTAATCCTAGACGGGAGGGGAAACCTTTTTCCCTAACACTGTCCTCTTTTGCGACAGTTTTTACCTCCGTCCCCCACACCCCCCTCCATAAAGCACTGTTCCCTTCATTCAGCCTGCCAGCCAAATACTCTCTGTCCCCACTTAAAGGTTCGGGGCAGTCATTCTGGCACTTCTAATAGTCCATGATGATCCTGTAACAAAATTCAACTTTGTATATTATGAACCATTAAACTATTTATCAAAAAGGGTCCATTGCACTGAATGAAATTAATACAAAATTGTATAAATATGCTGCATCTGTGATCTGAAATCCCATTTCACACATAATAAACCTGCTCCTACATACCCTTACTTTCCCTCAGCAGAAAAAGGCTCCAATTATACCCATATTTAGAGAAGATTTAACAATAGATCCTCATAATCGCAGACGAGTATTGGTTTTGCCTGAGGTTGCAAAGCTCATTGAGCAAGCTGTACACAAACTGTTCTATAAGCCACATATTAATGAAGGTTGAGAAGTTTTGTTTTCACTGTAAAGATTCCATTACTGTAGCAATCCTGAGGTTTACACATCTCATTTTACAAAAGCACTGACATTCAATGTGTATTTTATGTCAAGCTGTTCTGAGCCCTAACCCAACATTTTTCATATGATGCCTAGTATTATATTTTGCAACAAACTAACTCCATATTTGCTGTCTACCAGCATCATGTTGGACATATTTTTCAAAATGGGTCCTCTATGTTTTTTAAAGCATTGTTTAACTTAGTTCCTTGGGCAGTGCTCTAGGTTTATTATTCACCTGGAGCCAAACCTACAAAAAACTACTGGCAGGTAGTGTTTACTGAAGCACTATGCATTTGTGCAAGTGGGATTGTCGACATTAATCTATGGTAGTAAGTGTTTGCAGGATCAGGCCAGTGTTATATAATTCCCCCCAAATATGTTCACACTTAGTCATGAATAATGAATTCTAGGATGAAATCCTTGTCCCCCTGAAGTCAATGGGAGTTTTTCCATAGACTTCAGTGGGGCCAGGCTTTCACTCCTTGTATTTAGAATACATTTAAGTGGATCATATTAAATCTTTTACAGATTGATACTGCCCCTTCAGGACCAAAACCTACCTTTCTTTAAGATTCACATTGCAAAGTCAAGGACTCAGTCGAGTTAGAAAATGCCAGAACGAAGGTTGCCTGTGCAAACGTAATGTGGCCCCTTTGTGTGTATGCATTATTATTGTGACATTATCCAGGGTACAATCTCCCAGTCTCTATTTAAACCCAAGTTAATGGTATCTAGTTTGCATATTAATTCAAGCTCAGCAGTTTCTCGTTGGAGTCTGTTTTCGAAGCTTTTCTGTTGCAAAATTACCACCCTTAAATCTTTACTGAGTGGCCAGAGAGGTTGAAGTGTTCTCCAACCGGTTTTTGAATGTTATGATTCCTGATATCTGATTTGTGTCCATTTATTCTTTTGCGTACAGACTGTCTGGTTTGGCCAATGTACATAGCAGAGGGGCATTGTTGGTACATGATGGGAGTGGCTGGGTCATTACACATATTGAATCTATTTCCCTAAGTTAAGAATCCTCACACCTTCTTGTCAACTGTCTAAATGGGCCATCTTGATTATCACTAGAAAAGTTTTTTTCTCATGCTGATAATAGCTCATCTTAATTAATTAGCCACTTACAGTTTGTATGGCAACTTCCACCTTCTGTGTATATATATATATATATATATATATATATACACACACACTTACTATATGTTCCATTCGATGCATCCGATGAAGTGGGCTGTAGCCCATGAAAGCTTATGCTGTAATAAATTTGTTAGTCTCTAAGGTGCCACAAATACTCCTGTTCTTTTTGAGGATACAGATTAACACGGCTGCTACTCTGAAACCTGTCATTAATTATATGGCAGAGCAACACCAGCAAACTCCAAGTTCTGGACTTTCCCCCGGAAATGTAGGTCTTGAACTACCCAGCACCCTCCTGGATGATACAAGCTCATATAAAGTCTGTCATTTCATTAACAGAAAATTGTGTGCATAAATCCTGTTATACCAAATGAAGTCTCCCAATCACTTCAATCCAAGCACACTGGTTTAGATAAAACAATAAAACAAGTTTATTAACTAGAGAAAGATAGATTTTAAGTGATTACAAGGAATGAAGCATAAAATCAGAATTTGACTACAAAGAAAGGTAAAAAAAGATAAAAGGTAAAAAAACAACTAATACCTAACTTAACAAGCTAAGTGAATTCAAAGCAAAAGTTTCTCTTGCTACATACTTCAGCAGTCTTACTAGCTGGATTCCTTTCAGACATGACACCTCCCCCAGTTTAGTGTTACTTTCCTTGTTCTTCAAGTGTTGTTAATGCTGTGGGCATAGAGAAAGGGAGGAGTCTTTTTGAGTATCTGTTCCCCTTTCTTATAGTTCTCTTTTTCTTTGAAAATTATCTCCAGCTGAGGGTCAGAAGACAGAAAGTCTGTGGCGACTGGAACCTCCAGCTGTCTCTTTGCTAAGGTATAAATTTCTCACTCACACCCTTTTTTTCTACCAAAGAATGGCCACTTGACCTGGTGATAATCCATTTGACCTTGTTAATACCTGGCTGAGGCAAGGGTTTGCCTTTTGTTTCTGATTTGTAGATGTTTTTGCAGACTTGGGATATGTCTTAGTAATATCATACAGTAGAATCTTATAAATTGTCATACAATGTTGCCACAAACATTTTATCAAGACAAAAATGATCAGAAAATTATGAGATTTCAAATGATACCTCACAAGGCATACTTTGTTCAAAATGTATCAGTCTTGTAAAAGAGGTGAACATTAGGGTATAGATTGTCACAATGATACAGTAACTAATTACATGATCACATGCAATTTATTATTTTGTTATTCCATGAAAAAAACTAATATTTCAATGTTTTATCCCAATTTGAGATGAAAACAGATGTTGAAATATTGGCATTTTCTGTGTGAAGGAAATTTCATTTTTATTAAGCAATAGTTACAACCATATATGCATGTAATAGGGATATCATCATATACAAATATACAGTTAGTCTGGGATTTTCTGTGTTGTCTTGAGGATTTAGACACAGGTGTCAATGAAGTTAATGTAAAACCCTTATGTTGCACTGGAAATATCAGCCTTAAAATTTTGAATTTTAAATAGATTTATTCAAACTGTAACATAAAGCAGCATGAAGCAGTATAAAGCAGAATGAAGTATACTTCATACAGCATTGAATCACTGAGCATTATTTTAGATTGAATATTTGTAACAGTACTATGTGTACAAAATGTATAATTATTTGGCAAGTGTTCTTTAGCCTCAGCTATTCAATAGTGGATGTAGTAAGATATTAGCTGTTTGTATATTTAAAAGTTTTCTCTTCCCATGAAAATGATTTGTATTTAAAAGGCATTTCATTCATTTTGCTTCATAATTCACCAATCAGATTGTGACTTGTGATATACTTTGTAGGTTTCTTTAGAAAGCACTGCTGATAGTGAACATATGCCCAGCTTGAATAATATATTCAAAGCAGCAAGACTGTAGGGAAATTTAAAGCTTTATTATGCTTACCTTCAAGCCATTATAAAATCATACCATTTGCTGTACTGATTTCTAATGTATGTTCTCTTTTGCTAGCTTTAATTGACAATGAACTCTGTGGATGGTGCTCTCTCTTACATTAGATGCACTCACATCTCAATGGTCCAGTTGCTGTGTTCCATATGCTAATGTCACACACATACACAAAGTCCTGGTAAAGGTTCCCTGAGCTCTACCCACCTTACTATGCCACATGTGTTCTTGAAGTCCCCTGAATCTGAAAGGAGTCCAGGCACTGCACTGGGGTGGATTTTCTAGGCACCCTCTCTTGCAACTCCTTATGAGACATTGAGGTTCAATTTCATAGACCCTGAGACTCGTGCTGACCCCTCAGATCCCTCCGGAACATAAACATACTCTCTCCCAGGACTGCAGATAAGTGGGTGCTCTGAGTTTACAGTTTAACTCTACGGGGGCATGTGACAATGAAAGCAAACTGTTGCACAGACTTTACAAAGGATTCAGAATACAAATATTCTTTACTTAACAAACAAGACACACAGATCTAGCCAAAATAAAACACACATCTATGCACATTTCTCTGCCTCAGTTTCCTCACTACCCTGGAGATCTCTTTGGGGCTTGAGCAGAGCACTAAGGGGTGCCCAGGATTCTTTTCCTGAAAATCATGTTTTTTCTTCAGAATCATGGAGCCATTCTCCCTCTCTAGATCATCTAGCTTTCTCTGACCTTAGCTGGGACTTCAGAAGTTGATGTATAAATATATACATATAGGGCGCTATATCTGACTGGTGGAAATTGACCCAATTCCACTGAATGATAGAATCGTAGGACTGGAAGGGACCTCGAGAGATCATCTAGTCCAGTCCCCTGCACTCATGGCAGGACTAAGTATTATCTAGACCACTGAAGTCAATGGAGTTATATGGATTTACGCCACTAGAGGTATAAAGCAGGGGCCAGATTATGCCGTCTTAACTCAGGCCGAACTTCCAATGAATTCAATGGAAGACTGGCATGAACACATTCTGGGAGTGTAATAATTAAACGGCAGAATGGACTACAGTATGTAAATGTTGGGGCCAGCCTGCAGCAGAGTCAGTCTCTTGGCAATCCACTGAGTCCAGCTGGCCCTAATAGAAGCTGTCTGTAGCAACAGCAGTTCAGTGGCTGTTCAACACATTCCTATCCTGCAGTAGTGTTTGTTCCTGCACCTTCCTCCACTGCCTCTAACTTTGCCCCTGCCCCAGCCTGTACCTGCTCCAGCACCAAGCTCCTTCCTGACTTCTGACTCCTGGATCAGAACCTAGGCTCTTCCTTCTGCCTGGAACTCTGGTTAACCCTTCAGATTAGTCTTTGGTCTCTGACTCCTGGGTATAATCTTTGGCTTCTCTCCTGGCCCTGGCCCTTATGGATTCATCTCTAAGTGGTAGGCTGGACTCTTGCTTCAACCACTAGGCCAGACCATAACTCAGTCACTGGCAGTTTGAGCAGCCCAAAAGATTGAACAAGGGTGACTAAGTGACTGGGCTGCTCTTCAGATGGATTCTGCAGAGGCAGCTTTGTCCCTGCTGGATATTGTGGGAATCCTACAGGCTCTGAAGGGCCAGATTATGATTTTGTAGGTAAAAACTTCAGTCCTACAGGCTCAAGCCATTTCACCTGTAACTGCTGCCCTGGCTTCTAGGGAGCTAGAAATTTCAGTGCCAGGTAAATTGGACTGGGACTGTGACAACCACTGGTTCTGCCCATTCCACCAGCCTGGGTTTCCTCACCCTATCCTAGCTGTGCCAGGCCCTCAAGCCTTCTCTGGCACTCCCACAGGTAAGGCTACATCCAGCTGCAATCACAGACTGAATTCAGCTCTGTGTGGGAGGAAGCAGCTAGGGGATTCATCCAGCACTCACATGCACATCCCTTTCGGAGAGTAAATCCAGAATAATATTGACTTTCACTGTACAGAAAGATCTGCACAAAATTTGCCCTCTCCCTGAATCTGGAGAGAGATATGCACAGCTTCTCCCCCCACCCAGTTATGAATATAAACAATAAATAAGTTTATTAACTACAAAAGGTAAATTTTAAGTGATTATAAGGGGTAGCAAACAGAACAACGCAGATTGCTGAGCAAATAAAACAAAACATGCAAACTAAGCTTAATACACTCAAGACACAAATTACAAAATGTAATTTCTCACCTTAAATGTTGTTTTAGGCAAGTTGCAGAGTTTCTGTAGCTTTGAGTTCTGGTTATTTCTCTTTTCAGACTAGCCTCCTGTCTTAGTCTGGATTCAACCCTTGCCTTTCCCTCAGCTCAGTTCCTTTGTCACTTCAGGTACTTTCAGCTGTCTTTCTTCTTGGGCACGAAGGCAATGGAGAAGAGTCCTGTTCGACTTACTCCCCAGGATGTTAAGGAGATTCCCAAACCTGAGCTGTCTTTTGTAGGTGACAAATCTGAAGAATTGTCATGGATTGAAGTGTCACTAGAGGAGGTTTTGGAATTAATTGAGAAACTTCACAGTAACAAGTCACCGGGACAAGATGAAATTCACCCAAGAGTTCTAAAAGAACTAAAATGTGAGATTGTGGAACAATTAACTATGGTTGGTAACCTGTCCTTTAAATCAGCTTCTGTACCCAGTGACTGGAAGATAGCTAATGTAACACCAATCTTTAAAAAGGGCTCTAGAAGTGATCCCGGCAATTACAGACCAGTAAGTCCAACATCAATACTGGGCAAATTAGTTGAAACAATAGTAAAGAATAAAATTATCAGACACATAGAAGAACATAAATTGTTGGGCAAAAGTCAACATGGTTTCTGTAAAGGAAAATCATGTCTTACTAATCTATAAGAGCTCTCTGAAGGGGTCAACAAACATATGGAGAAGGAGAATGCAGTGGACACAGTGTCCTTAGATTTCCAGAAAGCCTTTGACAAGGTCCCTCACCAAAGGCTCTTACATAAATTAAGTTGTCATGGGATAAGAGGAAAGATCCTTTCATGGACTGAGAACTGGTTAAAAGATAGGGAACAAAGGGTAGGAATAAATGGTAAATTTTTAGATTAGAGAAGGGTAACTAGTGGTGTTCCCCAAGGGTCAGTCCTGGACCAATCCTATTCAACTTATTCATAAATGATCTGGACAAAGGGGTAAACAGTGAGGTGGCAAAGTTTGCAGATGATACTAAACTGCTCAAGATAGTTCAGACCAAAGCAGACTGTGAAGAACTTCAGAAAGATCTCACAAAACTAAGTGATTGGGAAACAAAATGGCAAATGAAATTTAATATGGATAAATGCAAAGTAACACACATTGGAAAAAATAACCCCAATTATACATACAATACGATGGGGGCTAATTTAATTACAACTAATCAGGAAAGAGATTTTGGAGACATCATGGATAGTTTTCTGAAGACATCCATGCAGTGTGCAGCGGCAGTCAAAAAAGCAAACAGGATGTTAGAAATCATTAAAAAAGGGATTGAGAATAAGATGGAGAATATTTTATTGCCCTTATATAAATCCATGGTACGCCCACATCTTGAATACTGCATAGAGATGTGGCATTAGAAAACGTTCAGAAAAGGGCAACTAAAATGATTAGGGGTTTGGAATGGGTCCCATATGAGGAGAGATTAAAGAGGCTTGGACTTTTCCGCTTGGAAAAGAGGAGACTAAGGGGGGATATGATAGAGGTATATAAAATCATGAATGGTGTGGAGAAAGTGAATAAGGAAAAGTTATTTACTTGTTCCCATAATATAAGAACTAGGGGCCACCAAATGAAATTAATGGGCAGCAGGTTTAAAACAAATGGAAGGAAGTTTAAATTCATTAATGGCTATTAGCCAGGATGGGTAAGGAATGGTGTCCCTAGCCTCTCTTTGTCGGAGGGTGGATATGGATAGCCTGCCTTGGCCCCGTTGCACCCTGCTGACACCCCGGAGCCAGTCTAGACATGCGGTGTCAGGCCGGAGCCCGCACCCTGAACCCCTCCTGCACCCTGCACCCCAACTCCCTGCCCTGAGCCCCCTGCCACACCCTACACCCGACCCCCTGCAGCACTCCTCACCTGCTCTGCACCCCACTCCTCAACTCCCTGCCCTGAGCCCCCTGCTGTACCCTGCACACTTCCTGTACCTCAACTCCCTCAACCGTTACACCCTGTACCCTTCCTGCACCCCCTGGGGGCAGGTAGGGGGCAGAGTTGTGGGTGTGGACTTTGGGGAAGGGGTTAAAAAGGGGGAAGGGAAAGGGTGGGAAGAGGCAGGGCAGGGACAGGGAGTTGGGCAGGGCCTCGTGAAAGGCATGGAGTGGGGACAGTGGTGGAGGGGTGTCAGTGATGTGGCCCTCGGACCAATGCACTATTCCTCATGTGGCCCTCGTGGTCATTTAAGTTTGAGACCCCTGGTCTAAATCAGGGGTCAGCAACCTTCAGCACACAGCCCATCAAGGTAATCTGCTGGCGGGAGGTGAGACATTTTGTTTACGTTGACCATCCACAGGCATGGCTCTCTGCAGCTCCCAGTGACCGTAGTTCGCCGTCCCTGTCCAATGGGATCTGCGGGACGCAGCAGGCCACAGTCCCCACAGAACCCAATTATTATTTTGTCAACTTCTAATGCTATCTTTACCTATTCAACTCTGTCTCTGAATTCTGTCTCCAATCCTGTGCAAAGAATGATAAACTACAATTATAGTGAAATCTTTACTGAGGACCATCTCAACAGGCAACTCCTGGTCTGAAGAGACTAGTTCAAGGAATGCCAAAGTTTCCAACAAAATTTTGTTCGTCCTTTAGTTAAAGACCACCTCCAGTAGGCAATCAATTTTTTCCTCCCCTGGGTTTTCTCTCAGAGACAGGTTTTATTGTACTGCTATAGAGAAAGAAGAAAGCCTGCAGTTCAGTATTATAAATTCTGTTGCATTTTTCATTAGTTATATGTGAATCCAAACCCTTCAGTTGGAAAATTGATTTGTAGATTTAAGCTTCCACATTTGCTCTGTTCTCATTCCAAAACAACTGCTTACATGAAAATGTACTTAAAGTACACATTATTTATTCCATGACAGAAAGTCTATGGGAGTTGTTTACAAATCACAAAAGAAAAATCTCAGACAACAAAGAGTTTGTCTTTTGGGCCATCAGTGGCACATACGTTTGAGTAGAACAAAAGACTCGTATGTCTTCTATCCCAGAGGATGTCATTGCTTCTTTGTTTAATATAATTATGTAATGGTCTATTGTAACGTTCTGAAGACAGTTAAACTTTCCAAAGGGAGAATGAAATATTCACATTAGAACTTTCCCATATTTAAGCACCTGCAAAATGAAACAGCCTGCAACTCCTCCTCTTTCACTGACTCTTTACAATTAATCAGGAATAAAATAGAAAATCATTGCTAGGAAACTCTGTAAGTGCCACAAATATTTATGACGTAAATCATAACGTGTCTAGGTCAGTTCTACAAGGCTATCTGGATCCCTTGGCAAGCTGGGTTCACTTTGTGCAACATGCATTATAATAAGCCAAATATTATGTGAACACAGTCTGGCATAAAGAAAGTAGATCACTCCTGTAAGTGGGGGATTGTATTCTGCAAAGGACTTGCAGCTACATCCACAAAGGGGGACTTAGAGACAGCATTGTATCTCTTAACTTTTAGTGCCCTCATGTCTAGTGGAAGCCACAGCCCTTAGTTAGGTGCCCAGACTCCCTATATAATGCATGGGATGACTTAGATGCCTATGAAAGGAATCCACAAAAATCAGGAATCAGAGCAGGGAGGTACCTAAGCTAGTCAATAGGAAATGCCGAGGAAAGGGGTGAGTCCTAAGCCCCTTTCCTGAAAAGGATTTAAGCATCTAACTCCATATTAAAGGGAGTTACCTATCTCCACTTGGGATTCACAGCTGTAAACTCTCTCCTGGTATATGTGCTGCTTATGCTCTTTCTTGCAAAAAAGAAAGAGAAAGAGGGTGGGCATAGGTGCAGACTCCATGGGTGCAGGAAGCAGAGGGGCATCGAGCACCCACTGGCACGAGCAGAGGATGCTCCTCTTACACCTAATAACCCAGTGGTTACAGCACTCACCAAGCTTCTGGGAGATCTACGTTAAATTCCCCCAACCTCTGCCGCAAAGTGGAGGAAGGATTTGTGTCCACATCTCCAGAAAGTTTCCTGACCACGAGACTATGGTATAGTGGGGTGGGGGTGGAGCTCCCTTAATTTCCTCTGTTGAAACTTCTCCACTTTGTATAAATAATTAAATAGTCATTCAAACAAGGACTTAGGTCTCCAACATCCCAGGTTAGTGCCCTAACAAGCAAGCTATAGAGTCATTTCCCCACATTCTCCACACAATGAATATTTAATTATTCATAAAAAAGTAGATCAGGTTCAACAGCAAAGATCGAGTGACTCATCCCAGAAGACCATATATCCCCGTGGCTAGGACACTAATTGACACGATGGGAGACCAAAGTTCAAGTCTCTGCTCCATAGCTGATAGAGGGGCAGTTTGAACCTTAGTCCACTGTTTCATGGTTAAGTACTAGACTAAAGGTTACAAGGAGGCAGGGACGTCCTTCTCTGGAATTATGTGAGGGGCAAGACCTGGTAAGCAGCCTCTGAGAATGCCTACCAGATCAGACCTCCAATGGCAAGATAGGTGGGGCAACACTTAGCTTGAGGCTCCTGACAAGGCTTAGGCTCCCAAGTCTTAGACCTCAGGCAGCAGTATGCACACCCAGCATCAGAAATGTACGTGCCTAAGGGATTTTATTACTGGAAATTTAGCAGCAAGGTGCCTAGGATTAGGCAGGGTTTTTGAGAATCTAAATTTTGGATTCAGGTGCCTAAAGTGGCAGTTAGGCATCTTTATGGATCTAGCCATTGTGGGTTTTGCAGGATAACCAACTTAACATGAGCTCATAGCTCAATGCCATGGTGTAGAGTTCTAACATAATGTTTGGATGGATAAACAGGGAAATATTAAGTAGGAATAGAGATGTGGTATTTCCTTTTCTCCCAGAAATGGTAAGATCATTAGTGGAATACGGAGTCCAGTTCTGGTTTTGGAAATATTTCAAAGGGTTAAAAAAGAACCACAAGAATGGTTAAAGGTTTGGAAAACCTGCCTTACAGTGAGAAATTTAAGATCAATGTATTTAGATTATTAAAGTTTATGAGGTTAACTAGATCATAATCTGTAAGAATCTAACATTTGGAGGAGATTTCTGGTAGTAGAGCACTCTTAAACCTACTAGACAAAAGCATTGTAAGATCCATGGTTATAAGATGAAGCTAGAGGCAAAATGGAAATAAGGTAAACATTTTTACAAACCATGAGTAACCAATCATTGGAACATCCTACCAAGGGATGTGATGGATTTCCCTCACTTGGAATGATTCTACCTGAAGTATTTAACGACCAAAATAAGATGTCCTTCTGAAAAGATATAATCATGAAGCTTGTTACAGGAATTATTGGGTTAATCATAGAATCATAGAATATCAGGGTTGGAAGGAACCTCAGGAGGACATCTAGTCCAACCCCCTGCTCAAAGCAGGACCAATCTCCAACTAAATCATCCCAGCCAGGGCTTTGTCAATCCTAACCTGAAAAACTTCTAAGGAAGGAGATTCCACCACTTCCCTAGGTAACGCATTCCAGTGCTTCACCACCCTCCTAGTGAAAAGGTTTTTCCTAATATCCAACCTAAACCTCCCCCACTGCAACTTGAGACCATTACTCCTTGTTCTGTCATAGAATCATAGAATCATAGAATATCAGGGTTGGAAGGGACCCCAGAAGGTCATCTAGTCCAACCCCCTGCTTGAAGCAGGACCAATTCCCAGTTAAATCATCCCAGCCAGGGCTTTGTCAAGCCTGACCTTAAAAACCTCTAAGGAAGGAGATTCTACCACCTCCCTAGGTAACGCATTCCAGTGTTTCACCACCCTCTTAGTGAAAAAGTTTTTCCTAATATCCAATCTAAACCTTCCCCACTGCAACTTGAGACCATTACTCCTCGTTCTGTCATCTGTTACCATTGAGAACAGTCTAGAGCCATCCTCTTTGGAACCCCCTTTCAGGTAGTTGAAAGCAGCTATCAAATCCCTCCTCATTCTTCTCTTCTGCAGGCTAAACAATCCCAGCTCCCTCAGCCTCTCCTCATAAGTCATGTGTTCCAGACCCCAATCATTTTTGTTGCCCTTCGCTGGACTCTCTCCAATTTATCCACATCCTTCTTGTAGTGTGGGGCCCAAAACTGGACACAGTACTCCAGATGAGGCCTCACCAATGTCGAATAGAGGGGAATGAACACGTCCCTCAATCTGCTCGCTATGCCCCTACTTATACATTCCAAAATGCCATTGGCCTTCTTTGCAACAAGGGCACACTGCTGACTCATATCCAGCTTCTCGTCCACTGTCACCCCTAGGTCCTTTTCCGCAGAACTGCTGCCTAGCCATTCAGTCCCTAGTCTGTAGCTGTGCATTAGGTTCTTCCATCCTAAGTGCAGGACCCTGCTCTTATCCTTATTGAACCTCATCAGATTTCTTTTGGCCCAATCCTCCAATTTGTCTAGGTCCTTCTGTATCCTATCCCTCCCCTCCAGAGTATCTACCACTCCTCCCAGTTTAGTATCATCCGCAAATTTGCTGAGAGTGCAATCCACACCATCCTCCAGATCATTTATGAAGATATTGAACAAAACCGGCCCCAGGACCGACCCTTGGGGTACTCCACTTGATACCGGCTGCCAACTAGACATGGAGCCATTGATCACTACCCGTTGAGCCCGACAATCTAGCCAGCTTTCTACCCACCTTATAGTGCATTCATCCAGCCCATACTTCCTTAACTTGCTGACAAGAATACTGTGGGAGACCGTGTCAAAAGCTTTGCTAAAGTCAAGAAACAATACATCCACTGCTTTCCCTTCATCCACAGAACCAGTAATCTCATCATAAAAGGCGATTAGATTAGTCAGGCATGACCTTCCCTTGGTGAATCCATGCTGGCTGTTCCTGATCACTTTCCTCTCATGTAAGTGCTTCAGGATTGATTCTTTGAGGACCTGCTCCATGATTTTTCCAGGGACTGAGGTGAGGCTGACTGGCCTGTAGTTCCCAGGATCCTCCTTCTTCCCTTTTTTAAAGATTGGCACTACATTAGCCTTTTCCCAGTCATCTGGGACTTCCCCCGTTCGCCACGAGTTTTCAAAGATAATGGCCAATGGCTCTGCAATCACAGCCGCCAATTCCTTCAGCACTCTCGGATGCAACTCGTCCGGCCCCATGGACTTGTGCACGTCCAACTTTTCTAAATAGTCCCTAACCACCTCTATCTCCACAGAGGGCTGGCCATCTCTTCCCCATTTTGTGATGCCCAGCGCAGCAGTCTGGGAGCTGACCTTGTTAGTGAAAACAGAGGCAAAAAAAGCATTGAGTACATTAGCTTTTTCCACATCCTCTGTCACTAGGTTGCCTCCCTCATTCAGTAAGGGGCCCACACTTTCCTTGGCTTTCTTCTTGTTGCCAACATACCTGAAGAAAACCTTCTTGTTACTCTTAACATCTCTTGCTAGCTGCAGCTCCAGGTGCGATTTGGCCCTCCTGATATCATTCCTACATGCCCGAGCAATATTTTTATACTCTTCCCCGGTCATATGTCCAACCTTCCACTTCTTGTAAGCTTCTTTTTTATGTTTAAGATCCGCTAGGATTTCACCATTAAGCCAAGCTTGTTGCCTGCCATATTTACTATTCTTTCGACTCATTGGGATGGTTTGTCCCTGTAACCTCAACAGGGATTCCTTGAAATACATCCTTGTCATCTGCTACCACTGAGAACAGTCTAGATCCATCCTCTTTGGAACCCTCTCTCAGGTAGTTGAAAGCAGCTATCAAATCCCTCCTCACCCTTCTCTTCTGCAGACTAAACAATCCCAGTTCCCTCAGCCTCTCCTCATAAGTCATGTGTTCCAGTCCTCTAACCATTTTTGTTGCCCTCCACTGGACTCTTTCCAATTTTTCCACATCCTTCTTGTAGTGTGGGGCCCAAAACTGGACACAGTACTCCAGATGAGGCCTCACGAATGTCGAATAGAGGCTAATGATTATGTCCCTCGATCTGCTGGCAATGCCCCTACTTATATAGCCCAAAATGTTGTTAGCATTCTTGGCAACAAGGACACACTCTTGACTCATACCCAGCTTCTCATCCACTGTAACCCCTACTTCCTTTTCTGCAGAACTACTGCCGAGCCGTTCGGTCCCTAGTCTGTAGTGGTTTGTGGGATTCTTCCGTCCTAAGTGCAGGACTCTACACTTATCCTTGTTGAAGCTCATCAGATTTCTTTTGGCCCAATCCTCTAATTTGTCTAGGTCCCTCTGTATCCTATCCCTACCGTCCAGTGTATCTACCACTCCTCCAAGTTTAGTGTCATCTGCAAACTTGCTGAGGTTGCAGTCCACGCCATCCTCCAGATCATTTATGAAGATTTTGAACAAAACCTGACCCATGACATGGAGCCATTGATCACTACCCGTTGTGCCCGGCGATCTAGCCAGCTTTCTATCCACCTTATAGTCCATTCATCCAGCCCATACTTCTTTAACTTGCTGGCAAGAAAACTGTGGGAGATCATATCAAAAGCTTTGCTAAAGTCAAGAAACAATACATCCACTGCTTTCCCTTCATCCACAGAGCCAGTTATCTCATCAAAGAATGCAATTAGATTAGTCAGGCATGACTTGCACTTGGTGAATCCATGCTGACTGTTCCTGATCACTTTCCTCTCCTCTATGTGCTTCAGAATTGATTCCTTGAGGACCTGCTCCGTGATTTTTCCAGGGACTGAGATGAGGCTGACTGACTTGTAGTTCCCCAGATCCTCCGTCTTCCCTTTTTTAAAGATGGGCACTACGTTAGCCTTTTTCCAGTCGTCCAGGACCTCCCCCGATCGCCATGAGTTTTCAAAGATAATGGCCAATGGCTCTGCAATCACATCTGCCAACTCCTTTAGCACTCTCGGATGTAGCACGTCTGGCCCCATGGACTTGTGCTCGTCCAGCTTTTCTAAATAGTCCCAAACCACTTAAATTCTGTAGAGTGTGTTATGCACGAGATCAAACTAGATGATCATAATAGTCTCTTTGTTCTTAATATCTATGATTAAATGTATCTATGAAGAACCCTTTCATGCACTGAGGGATTATCTCCAGATAAAGTCTGAGGGACACTGGTAAGGGATTTTTGTTATCAACATTAGCTCTTATAGAGGGCATTTCATCAGTAGATCTCAAATCCCTTTACAAAGAAAGTCAGTATCAATAGCCTCATTTTACAGATGGGAAAACTGAGAAGCAGCATCACCCAACAGACCAGTGGCAGATCCCAGATTAGAACCCAGATTGTCTGAGTCCCTGTAAAGTGTATTTAAAGAAATGTGTGTGTGTCTGTGTATGTATTTTCACTTTTCTAATAACAAGTGATAAAATAATCATTTGGGTTCAGAACTATAGCTGATGTAAATCGGCATGGTTCCATTAAAGTCAAAGGAAATTCATTGTTTTTAAAAAGCAGCAATCTGAGTCTATATTTATGCTTGATATCAAGAAATGTTATAGGTAGGCTTTATGATTATTAATTCAAATAACAGATTGCTTTAATATAATTCAAAACATTAATTGGGGACAACTGAAATAGATGCTATCATCCAGTGTCATAGAATCATAGAAGATTAAGATTGGAAGAGATCTCAGGAGGTCATCTAATCTAACCCCCTGCTCAAAGCAGGAACAACCTCTACTAAATCATCCTAGCCAGGGCTTTGCCAAGCCTTTGTCATCTTTTGTCTTTTTTTTTGGTAAGCTTTATATATAGCATACAGTTAATAGTCATTTATTGATTTTAGTTTATTTTTAATTTATTATTTCTGGAATTATGTTTGCATTAGTTACAATAAATTATTATAATTTCTTCTTTCTCAGCTGACAAGGTAGAAATAGCCCTATGGAAATACAAATGGAATTTGATGGATTATGTTGTTATGATTTGTACATTTATGCCCAGAATTGTATTTGTCTTAATATTATATAATATTTTCAATATCTACCATTTTCTTCTGAATAAAATTATATGAGAGAAAATATCAAACACACTGTTACATGAGAACATATTTAAAAAGCCTAAACTGTATAAAATAATTACTCAAATTCATGGGGGTGCTTGTTCTGAGCCAAAGCAGTTATGAACTTATAATAGCAGAAAAAACCCTTGGTGAGGGCTGAAGGACTGTTTACTCTGATAAGTTTATTAGCATGAATGTAGGTTTTAAAATTATTTTTAACATTTTTTTTCTGATTGTTTAGAGAGAGTTGTGTGGTAACTTAATTGTGATAACTTAATTGTGGGCAATTGCACTGTTTACAAACTCTGAGGAAAGGGAAAATAGTTCTGTTGAGGCAGTTTGCCTTTTGGGGGATTCTCAGTGTAGATGGAACTGTGCAGCCTTGAAATAACCTGGTCAGAAGGGAGAGAGATGCAGGTTTATGCTCAAGAAAGGTGATGTCTGGGTAGCTGGAAGCATAAGAATGGGTGTCCTTGCTGGACCACAAGAGGGAAAGACAGGTGCAGTTGCCCTAATCTATGAGAGGCACCAATCAACATGAGGCATTAAGTGCCTACAATATTTAATTTAAAAAATGAAGTGAATTTTCTGCATATAAAAGGTGTCTGGTTACATGCTTTGGAGCACTAATTCCTATTTTTGTCTATTGAGCCAAGTACAACACAGTTAATGACAGTGTTCTGTAATTTGTGCTATAGCTTAGTTAGAATTTGTCCTTGACTACCAGAAACCACGCTGTCAAGCCACAGTTTATGTTGGAGGAGTGCAATTCTTTTAAGCCTTTGCAATTATGCTTCTTTTTTTACATGGCTAGAATCAGGAAAGTACAAAGCACCCTACAGTGGTTCATGAAGTATAAAGGTGTAGGGATACATTTCAATATTTATGAAAAAAATGTTATCAATTACATTATCATTTATTCTAATTTTAGGTTATTAGACAATTGTCTGTGCCTTTATTAGTTCTAAGAGATATTTACCATTACTTTAATACATGATGGTTGGAGAGAAGTAGTTCACATGCTTTTCACTTTGCTTATTAAATTACACAAAACGTTCAAGCTAAAGAAATGCCTAAGAATTCTGTCACCCCAAGTTTCAAAAAGGTGAACCCCATGTTTATTTACCCCTAATTATGTTTACACAAACTCTAGAATGCAGCTTTTTAACTTCTGTTTTGCTGTAACATGCTATACAATTTTCTTTTAGATTCTGTTTTGGAAGACAAATGTTATTTTTTGTGATTCATGTATTGCATAGAATATTGTAGATGTATTGCAAATGGTGAAGACCATTTGATCAGAACAGCAAACAACCACCGAGATTGTCTTATCAAAGACAAGGACTTCTCCCTCTAGTTTTGAGTAATAAATCCAAGTCATAAAAATGGGCTTTTCCCACTGTCTTCTCTCTGTGTAGGACAACAACCACAACAACAAAAACAAACAAACAAACAAAAAACCTTCTGTTTCAAATCCCCACAAAGAGTTAGATAAATATGTGAAAATAATTTCTTCTACAGTCACTCTAAAGCAGGGATCAGCAACCTTTGGCACGTGGCCCTCCAGGATAAGCCCCCTGGCAGGCCAGGCCAGTTTGTTTACCTGCCACGTCCACATGTTCGGCCAGTTGCAGCTCCCACTGGCTGCAGTTTGCAGCTCCAGGCCAATGGGGGCTTTGGGAAGCGGCGAGGGATGTGCTGTCCACCGCTTCAAAGTAAGGGGGCTTACCCTGCAGGCCACATGCCAAAGGTTACCGATCCCTGCTCTAAAGTTTCCATTCATTTAACTTTAAAGAAAACATGTATCATTGGGAGTCATTTTGGTTACATCTAACTCCATTTTTCCACTTAAAGGTGAAGAAGGCATATGTTTATTAAAGAAGGCATATGTTTACTCTGAGATGTTTATTTACAAGTTTTCTGTGTCTAAATGCAAACCTTTCCACAATAAATACCTGCTACCATTGTTACATGGCTTGTAAAATGTTTCTATACAAATACAGCAAGGTCATATAATACTATAACTGGTTACTAATGTAAGATGTCATTTAAGTATAAAATTACTGGCATGGGTTGAGGAATTAATTAATTATATGGTAATGCTAAAGCAACTTTTCAACAAACCCCAAAAGTCAAGAATTGCTTTTCCAAAGATTGGTTAAAATTAAAAAAAAAAAAAAAAAGACAAGCCTTTTTTGAAGACGGTGTAAATTACTGTGCCCCACTTTTAAGCAGGGAGGCCATTGTCTGGCTTTCTGGGAGAGAAGGAATAGCACTTTACTGGTGTGGGGGAGAAAGAGAGGCTCAGAAGCTGATGCAAAAAAGGACAGTGGGTCCGAATGGTGATGCTCTCTAATCTCCAGGGACTATAAAGGCTGGGGAGTGGATAAAGCACAAGCCTGGTGGGAGAAGTCCCTTTTTCCTGGACAAGGAGGAGCAGCACCCACCTTCCCTCCCCTTGAGGTGGCAAAATACCAGGGTTGGTCAGGACATGCTGAGGGCATCACACTAGCCACTCCTTTCTAGGGAGGCTATGAAGAAATTTGTCCCGCACCATCAGATTGGCCAAGTTGGAGTGTTTTTTTTTCCACCTTCCCCACAGCAAGTTCAGAGAGGGCTTTGTTATGGTGAGTAGGGATGGGAGTTAGGCTATGATGTTACAACTCCTTATGTAAGTGTGGGGTGGATGTCCATTGCAGGTGCTCCATAGGGAAGGTGTACAGTGACCAGCTAACTGGCTTCGTAAAGGACTTAAAAAGGAGGTGTTGGTTAAAGGAGAGGAACGGCGGCAGGGTTTGGGATCCTATGACTGTTATGGCAGGGAGCCAACCCCCCTTTCTTATGGCCCACTTTAACTCTTGTTTGAGTTGCTGGTAAGGTCCCTGCAATGCCTGGGGGACCTCCTGAGTTGATACTGAATGAACATGGAGTTACCTGCACTGTACACTTTTATCTGCCAGGTAGTCCCAGACATATAAGCATAAAGTTGCAGCCTGATTAAAACCAAGCATCTCCTGTCCTTCTTTTGGTATAGGCATACAATTTAAATATTCTCTAAGAATTAAATTTAAAAGTAATATTTTGAGAGTGGAGATACCTTTGTATAGAAAATAAGGGTTCTAGGACTCATTGGAAACATATTTCAGCTCCTATTAAACCCTGATGGTACTAAACAAATATCTCATAAAATGGGCTAAATAAAGGAAAGAGTTAAAACTCTAAACTTTAAAGATGCTGAGAGTTTTCAAACACAAGGTCAAAAGGCAGTTACCACTCTGCAGCATATGCAGTAACAGACTGCATATGCATGAGCTGAAGATTCTCCTAAGACTATTCCATGAAGTGGCTGAGAGGATGAATGGGTGACAGCAGCTGATATTTAAATCCAGCTGAGCCCCAAAAAGAGGAATGCCTTCCTCCTCCAGTGAAATGGTGGAAGAAGAATATAAATTTATCTGAACTGAACAAGTAACAGTCTGCTCCCATCACTCAACTTCACAGCACTCTCATGTCAATGCATCCTCTTTACAAGCAAGCAAGCAACAGCAATCACATAGCTAAGAACAAAACAAAAAGGAGCCAGCATGTAGAATAAAAAGAAGCAACCTTATATTACAGCACTGTTTCTGCAATATCAATTGGTGTGATGGAGTTTGCAAAAGCACTACCAAGAAGTTACATTTATGTTTTTCTTGTAATGATTTTAATGTAATATTGAAATGCTCATTGTAATTAAAGATATTACAACAGCTTATCTGTTAAAAACCAGAGGGCTTAGGCAATATATTCCTAAAGAGGAGACAGAAGATAATTATTTTGGTAGACAGAGAGAAATAGTGGGATTTAATTTGGATTTAAGTTTCTTTAAGATTTAACAGATTGTAACCTAAGTAACAATTATTTATTGCTCACTTGTGGTTTGTTTTTCTTTCCTTTTCCATTTCTTTAATAATAAAATAATCATAGCTATTAAATAAGATTGTTTTGCTTGTCTTAATCCCAGTATCCCCTAAGGCATGGAGATGACACTAAAATAACAGGAGTCAATGCCTGAATAGGCAGTAACAGAGACAACTGCTGAGATTTGCTTGCCATTTCTTGTTTCTTTAGACCAGAGGTGAAAGTAAGCCAGTTTGCCTCGGTACGGCATACCGGCAAGAGCCAATATGCCACACCAGACCGGCTTCCCCGGGTACCAATTTAAAGGACCTGGGGCTACCAGCAGCGGCTGGAGCCCTGAGCCCTTTAAATTGCGACCAGAGCCCCGCTACTGGAGCCCTGGGATAGCGGCGGCAGCTGGGACTCCTGGGGCTCCAGTGGTGATTTAAAGGGCCCGGGGCTCTGCTGCAGTAGCGGCAGATGGGTGCCCCGGCCCTTTAAATCACCGCCGGAGCCCCCAGGGCTCTGGCAGCAGGGCTCAGGTGTAGATATAAAGGGCCTGGAGCTCCGCTGCTTTAGATTATAACATTTTAGTAGTTTGGGGGAATAAAATCACTTGGCACTCAATAACTTAAACTTTCCAGAAATGGTAAAGACCTCAGAAGAAAATCAATGGAGACAGATGCACTCTTCAATGCTCGGACATAGTTCACACATCTGTGGTGGGTATCTTCTCTCTTCACATACCTTCCAATAAACAGAAGGGATTTCATTAATAATATTGCTTAACTTTCTGGGTGTGAGCTATCATATGTTCAAAAAAATAAGAAATTTTCAAGATGATGAGCTTCTACAGATCCCATTAACTTCATCTGGAGTTGTGAGCACTCAGTACTTCAGAAGTCATACCCAGGGCACCTCAAGTTAGGCAAATATAAAATGGGTGAGCTCTTCTGAAACTTTTGGTATTGACCTGTTTAACTTCATATAGAAGGTCTGTGACAGTCAGGGATAGACCTCTCATAACCTTGCCTCTGTGGGTCACAAATGAGAATACCAAATACAGGACAAACTGCTGAAAAATAGGGCAGACACACCTCAGAACTGGTGGTTATTCTCCCATAAGATATACCAAACCAGCTACAAAAGTAAACTTTTGTTTCACCACACTGGCTAACAAGAAGTTAGAAAAGCAGTCTCCTTAGGCATTCCAATCCATGAATCACCATAGAAAATACTAGACTTGATGAGTGATTATCTAAAACCAATTTAATCAAACAAAAGGGTTCTTCTGATCCCAAAGGACCAGCCACATACCCAAGTCAATATATAACTCAGGTCTTAACCAATAGTCATGCTATTGTCAATCCTTTAGTATCTAAAATCTGAAGGTTTATTTATAAAGAGAAAGAAATAAAGGTGAGAGTTAAAATTGGTTAAAAGAATCAAATACATGCAATAAATGGAAAGTGCTTGAATCAGACTTGTAATGTGATGGAATTAACTGTTGGCTTGTTAAGTCTCTCGTTGCTTCCAAATCATTGGAAGATCCTCAGAGTCCAGAGGCTGCAGCAAGAAAGAGGCAAAATTGAGATGTTTCCAGGGCCTTTTTATAGGTTCTGCCAAGTGAAGGGAATCCCATTGTTCTCACTTTGGACAATTACAGGGAACAAGATGGTGTTTGGGGTCACATGGGTAAGTCACATGTCCATGCATGATTTCACTTAGTCACAGCAGAAGCTATTATCTATACTCCGATGGAACTTTCACAGGAAAGTCCATTAAGTGTAGATAGATGTTTCCTGTGGTCCATTATGAGTTAAATGTTCCTTGATGAGCCACTTAACTTGAATAGTCCCTTCAAGATGTGCAGGGTAAATGCCTTGTGGGCATTACCACAGGAGAAAACATAATTGAAATAAAACTATAAAGCCAATATGCATGACTTCAAATACAAAAGTTATAAATGCATACAAATAGCATAATCATATTCAGCAAATCATAACTTTTCCATGGACACCTTACTTGACATACTTTGCACAAGATTTGTTGCAATTATGTAACAGTGGTAGCAACAATGATGTACATGGTCATATTTTAATCAGATAATGTCACCCCTTTTCTTCTGGGCTCTACTCTAGTGCTTAGTCATATGATCATCTCTTCATGCAGTCACTGTCATATTCCTACCCTCTATCTTCTGCAATGAATGAGGCAGGGGATCTTACAGTTGAACATTCTCATTGAATACATAATTCTGCCTCATTCATCATCCATCCTGTGTACTAAATGTAGCCCCATTGAAAATATGGCTACATACATATCAGTCAAGGATTTTTTTAGCATTTCAGTTGAACCTTTGTCAGATAGTTTACTGGCAACCCTTTGACTGATTAAGGAGAATAGTATCAACCCCATATTGAAAATGAAGGATTTGGTTTAAAAGAAGTAATATGTAGCACAATTTTTGCAAGCTCTGACATGGCATTGTTCAATTACAAGTTTAATTAATAGTCATTTAACACCACAGCCTTACATTTATCAGTTCAGCTTGTAGAACCATGTCAAACTTTCAGTCTGAACCTAAAGTGAAAAATATTCTTTAAAAAAATCAACAACTTATAAAAAAAAATCACGCAAAATATATGGTATGATATTAATACTTAATATATTGGGACCAACACATCTACAACACTGCAAACCTGAATATTTAATTTTATTACATATTACATTTGTGTTTAAAATCTACTTTCATACCTTAAATTGTTGGCAGTATGAGGAGAATATATATTCATATTATATATTTTGCATTGAATTGATATGGAGTAGAAGAGAACATGATGAAGGTGTGGAATAGCCTGATCCTAAGCCCATTTAAATCAATGAGACACTATCAATTTCACATGGTTTGGGCCTTGGCCCCTGTCATAAATATAAATCCCTCCTGGCCAGAGGAAAAACCCTTTCACCTGTAAAGTGTTAAGAAGCTAGGATAACCTCGCTGGCACCTGACCAAAATGACCAATGAGGAGACAAGATACTTTCAAAGATGGAGGGGGGAGAAACAAAGGCTCTGTCTGTCTGTGTGATGCTTTTGCTGGGAACAGAACAGGAAAGGAATCTTAGAACTTAGTAAGTAATCTAGCTAGATATGCGTTAGATTCTGTTTTGTTTAAAGGGCTGAAAAAATAGCTGTGCTAAATGGAATGGATATTCCTGATTTTGTGTCTTTTTGTAACTTAAGGTTTTGCCTAGAGGGATTCTCTATGTTTTGAATCTAATTACCCTGTAAGGTATTTACCATCCTGATTCTTTTACTTTTTCTTCAATTAAAATTCTTCTTTTAAGAACCTGATTGCTTTTTCATTGTTCTTAAGATCCAAGGGTTTGGGTCTGTGTTCATCTATGCAAATTGGTGACGATTTTTATCACGCCTTCTCCAGGAAAGGGGGTGTAGGTTTTGGGGAGGATTTTGGGGGGAAGGACATTTCCAAGAGGGCTCTTTCCCTGTTATATATCTGTTAGCTGCTTGCTGGTGGCAGCAATAAAGTCCAAGGGAAAAAGGAAAATAGTTTGTACCCTGGAGAAGTTTTAACCTAAGCTGGTAAAAATAAGCTTAGAAGGTTTTCATGCAAGTCCCACATCTGTACCCTAGAGTTCAGAGTGGGGAAGGAACCTTGACAGCCCCCATCAAGATTTAGGATATATGGGATTTTCTTCAGGCCTTGCCACTGATGTACTTGGTGAACCTGAGAAGACACTCAAGCTTCAAATGTGTTCATTCATTTTAAGTACATAACATCAGTTTTTGATTTTAAATTTGAAGGGTCCCAATGTTTGAAGAAAGTAACATACCCCAAAACTTAGATATGCATCCAGGGCCTTCCCTATCCATACACAAAGTACGCAGCTGTGCATGGCATGAGAAAATTTGGTCTGGGGCCAGCCTGCCGCCCCCCGGAGGCCTTTGCTCCCATCCCCACCCCACGGGGGGGAATAGGGAGGGCTGCATAGGGCCCCAGAATAGCTAGGGACGGCCTTGTATGCATTTTCAATGGACATTTTTTGAAAACTCTATCATTAGCCACTCTTTGTTTCAGTTTCCCATCTGTAAAACAAGACTAATCAGGACCGGATTTCAATTACGCACAGTAGGCATGTGCCTAGGGGCACCTAAAAGTTAAAAGTGGGTTAAAAGTTAAAAAGTTAATACAGTAAAACCTCAGAGTTATGAACACCTGGGGAATGGAGGTTTTCCATAACTCTGAAATGTTCCGTAACGCTGAAGAAGAGGTTACGGACTTCAACCACATGGAGGGTTGGAGCTGCACCTGCTCCTGCAGGGTGGGAGGGGTCAGGGCTCTGGTGCTCCCCTCCTGTCTAACGCCCTGAGCCCCAGTGCTCCTGAGGGTCAGAAGCCCGGAGTCCTGACCCCTCTCCACCCCCCTGCAGCTGCAACACCAATCCCCTATGGCTAAAGCTCCAAGTACAGTATTTTTTTTGTCTGCGCTGCTGCCTGATTGAGGACTTCCACAGAGTGTCTGGTTGATGGGTAAGTCTGTAACTCTGGTGTTTGTATATTTGAGGTTCTACTGTATTTAAATAATCATTTATATTTTGTTTCATTTTATATTTTATGGAAACCATGAAGGTCAGCTGTAGGCAGGATGGAGGGGGCACTGAAGATGCTGTGCCTAGGGGTGAGTAAATCCAGCCTTGGGACTAATAATAATACTTTCATGAGGTTTTATAAGAATTAATTACTGTTTGTATAGCATATTGAGATTCTTTTGATAAAAGGTACCATGTATTTACAGGTTTGAGCATGCTCCCATTGAAGTCAGTGCCAAATTTCTCACAGACTTTAAAGGGAGTTGGATTAGACCATCTAAATATCAGCTAATTGGTACAAGTAAAATTGATGAAGAAATATATAGGAAATATAACTATCCCCATGTGGTAAAGAATGTTGATTGATTGACAAAGCTTGCTGACTATTTGTGTATTTTTGAAAATCCAAAGGCACAAGTTAAACCAGGCACTGGGGAGATCTGTTTGCATATCTGAGGTATCAGATAAACTAAGAGGGTACTAACATTGTGAGGATTGCAAGGGTAATATTTTTTACAAGTGCTCTTGAACATTCTGTCAAGAAAAACAGCATCATTCTGTTAAGACCAAGAATGCCTAGATCATCATTTTCACTTGAAGTGTAAATTTTCTTTGTTTTTTAGATATGAATAAGTTCTGAGCTCATGTAAAGCAAAGAACTAATTTCATTAGACTAAGAAAGGCAGAGATTGAGACACTTTCTGTGTAGAACGGGGTTGACAACCTACGGCACGTGTGCCAAAGACGGCACACGAGCCAATGTTTAATGGCACGCGGCTGCCTGCCGAGTCCCAGCTGCCAGCCCCGCTCAGCCCGCTGCCGAATCCAGACTGGGACCCTGGCAGACAGCAGAGTGCCATTAAAAATCCTGCCCGCCCCGGCCTGCTTTTCTAGGCCCCTGCCCGCGGAGGCAGGGTGAAGAAGCTTGGTCCTGCCGGCTGCTGCTGCAGAGCTGGCAAGCTCCCCTTTCCCCCGCCTTGGGGACGGGGCTGTGGAGATGGGGGGTGGAATCAGGGCATAATCCCCTCCAGCTCCCTGCCGTGAGCCACTCTGGACAGAGGGCTGGGAGCACCCCCACAACCCCAGCGCACACCCCCAGCCCTCTACCCTGTCCCCTTCACCCCCCCACACACCCCAGCCCTCTGCCCTGAGCCCTGCACCCCCCACACATACCCAGCTCCCTCACACCCCATGTCCTGATTCTTGCACCCCCACATTCCCACCCCCACCCTGAGCACCAAACGGGAGCTCCTGCACCCCTCACACCAAATGGGAGCTGCGCAGGTAAGAACTCTTCACCCAAACCCCAACCCTGAGCCCCCTCCCTCATTCTAGCTCCTGGCCAGACCCTATACCCCAACCCCCAGCCTGCTCCTTCACCTGCAGCCCTGTGCTCAGTGCACTCCCACCCTCAGCTCAGTGCAGAGAGAGGAAGAGAATGGGCTAGTACCAGGGAGAAAGTAGGTACCCACTTTATGTGGGCAGGGCCAGGATCCTAGACTGGCAGCTGAGCGGGGCCAGCAGCCGGGACCCTGGCTGTCAGGAGCCGGCAAATGGAACCCCAGACCAACAGCGGGCTGAGTAGCAGCGGGGTGAGCTACTCAGCCCACTGCCGGTCTGGGGTCCTGGCCACCAGCCCCACTCAGCCCACTGCCAGTCTGGGCTTCTGTCTGCTGGCCCCATGCCAGCCAGGGTCCTGGCCGCAGGCCCCGTTCAGCCCGCTGCTCGCCTAGGTGAATGGAATCCCAGGCCGGCGGCTTAAGATCAGCATTTTAATTTGATTTTAAATGAAGCTTCTTAAACATTTTGAAAACCTTGTTTACTTTACATACAACAATAGTTTAGTTATATAATAGACTTAGAGAGAGAGATCTTCTAAAAAAAACTTTAAAATGTATTATTGGCATGCGAAACCTTAAATTAATGTGAATAAATGAAGACTCGGCACACCACTTCCAGAAGGTTGCTGACCCCTGGTGTAGAATCTCCATGCAGCAGTTCTGATGCTCATTAAGCTTAGCTTACAAAAAATAGTAATGTAGTCTTGGGACTCCCTCGAGTTCATGCCACTCATTTTGTAAAATTAAAGCATGTGGCAGCATGCAGTGCCCCTCCCATTTAATGTAGAAAAAAAACCCATCATTGTACTGCTTGGAAAAAAAATCCCATTTCCACTTATATTTAAGGTCCCATATAACCTCATAATGGAGCAATATCACAGAAGATTTCTTTTATAAAACTGTTTTCTTTGTTTCTTCCCTTTACAAATCTCCAGCATTATAAAGCAACTCTTATGGGTAAATATTCAAAAATGTATTCTAGATTTTATGCCTCATGACTGCCATTTAAGTTAACAGAAGTGTGATAGATAAAACTTTAACCAGCTGTTTTAATAGTCAGTGACACATTTGCACCAACAATTCAGTCAGTTGGGGAAAGACATTTATTTCTTCATTCTTAACATGTGAAATTACAAAGCATGTTCTTTGCCTCATTGCTCAAGAGAGTGTCATAGCATTACCAGTCCAGGATGTGAAGGCAGCAGATCTAAAAGCAACAGAACACTCAACATTACGACCTTTAATATGGCTCAGATGATCTTATAGCAAGTCTTTCCTCCAGGCAATAATTTGTGCTTTCAAGACTAGATTTATGCAAAACAGCTAGATTTTGCATTCCAAAATGGTTGCTAGTCATTTTCATTCACAAAACTTGTTTTCGTATTGGCAAAAAATAAACTGAGGCATTTGCTAAGATAAAAGGCAGCAATTAAAAATAAAAAAAATAAAACCACTGTTATGCTTAAATTACATACAGATCATAGAATGATACATTTTCTTCTAAAATATAATCAGAGCCGCATTGCATTTCAACTTGACAATGACAATATTATCAGATAATATAACACTAATTAGAACAGTAAAAATAATTCTTCACAAATTGTAACAAAATAAAAATGTGTGTGTGTGTACTCACAAAACTGATTATATCTGCCACTGTCAAGGCCAAATCCCCACTCTGGCACTTCGAGTGCAGAAGGTGGGGGCCTGCAAGGATTCTAAAAATTAATACTGGCCACTGCAGGCTTGTATTAAACTCCCAAGGTTACAGCTTTTCTCTGACCTTAGCTTGGTAAACGCTGCCACCACCAAAATGCAAAAAACAACAACAACAACAAAAAAAAAACATCTTTGGTCCCAGGAAGGAACACTAGGGAATTCCTCAATGTGGGGTACCCTCAAGCCCTTTCATGACCCCCCCCTCCCTCCAGGGAAGAGCTGAGAAAGAAAACAAAGGAAATTAGCTTGCTACCAGCTAATCAAATAACATGCACAAACCTCTTAGGACACCAAAAATCCAATCCTGTTCTTAAAAAAGGAAAAATGTATTAAAACAAAATGAAAAAAAAGATATACATCTGGAATTTAGGCTTTTGCTAGATTTTAAAAGAGCAATTCCAAAAATTAAGTACCCAAACTAGCTTTCCTGGGGGTTCAGCTTAAAGGTAACAAGCAAACAAAAGCACCAGGGGTTAGCACAGAAGAGATCCACAAGCCAAAATAAGAAATAAACCTGATAGCGTATAAATAAACATTCCCTGTCCAAAATTGTTTCTTCCAGGTATGGAAAATATTTTTTTTTCATACCTGGTTCAAACCTTACACAGAATCCCTGCTTATAGCATTGCTGTCCCTGCAACCCAGAGAACAACAGACAAAAGGAAAGATTTTTCCCCAATTTTAAAAAGTTCTAGCTTTCCCATTGCCTGTTTTGGTCAGGTGCCCACTTTTTTTCTTTCCTGGGGAACTTTTTAACCCTTTAACCCAGGTAAAGCAAGTAGAGAACAGCTACCAAAAGGGATTTTACAGCTAACTGGCTGGCTGGGTGTCCATCAAAGGAGCCACCCCCCCGCCCCCAACCCCGACCACCTTCATTATCACAGTCACTGTGTCTGAATAGTAGTTTAACAGTTTTATGTACTTTAAGTAACATTAGTATTTGTAATATTTACATCTATTTCAGTTTTCTGTACAAGCATTATGGGGGGATTTTCACAGTGGTCCCTCTCATTTTAATAGGAGCAACTAGACCAACACTGAGTGTTTATGAAAACATGAGAATAATTTGTCACTTGTGGAGGATCAGAGGATCTACAAAACAAATAATGAGACACTCCATCAACATATAATCCATTTGACACCTATGGTGAAAAAAATATCCTAATGCAGGTAATTTTGGAGTATGATCTAGAGTTGAGAAGCCAAATTGGGAGGAGGGGATATGGGGGTCTCTCCAGTGTCTGCAGTGACTGTTGGCTCAGGCTCTGTCATAAATATAAAGGGAAGGGTAAACCCCTTTGAAATCCCTCCTGGCCAGGGGAAAGCTCCTCTCACCTGTAAAGGGTTAAGAAGCTAAAGGTAACCTCGCTGGCACCTGACCAAAATGACCAATGAGGAGACAAGATACTTTCAAAAGCTGGGAGGAGGGAGAGAAACAAAGGGTTTGTGTGTCTGTCTGTAGTCGTCTTGGCCAGGGACAGAACAGGAATGGAGCCTTAGAACTTTTAGTAAGTAATCTAGCTAGGTATGTGTTAGATTATGATTTCTTTAAATGGCTGAGAAAAGAATTGTGCTGAATAGAATAACTATTTCTGTCTGTGTATCTTTTTTGTAACTTAAGGTTTTGCCTAGAGGGGTTCTCTATGTTTTTGAATCTAATTACCCTGTAAGATATCTACCATTCTGATTTTACAGGGGGGATTTCTTTATTTCTATTTACTTCTATTTTTTATTAAAAGTCTTCTTGTAAAACACTGAATGCTTTTTCATTGTTCTCAGATCCAAGGGTTTGGGTCTGTGGTCACCTATGCAAATTGGTGAGGCTTTTTATCCAACATTTCCCAGGAAAGGGGGAGTGCAAGTGTTGGGAGGATTGTTCATTGTTCTTAAGATCCAAGGGTCTGGGTCTGTAGTCACCTAGGCGAATTGGTGAGGCTTTTTACCAAACCTTGTCCAGGAAGTAGGGTGCAAGGTTTTGGGAAGTATTTTGGGGGGAAGGACGCGTCCAAACAGCTCTTCCCCAGTAACCAGTATTAGTTTGGTGGTGGTAGCGGCCATTCCAAGGATAACGGGGGTAATATTTTGTACCTTGGGGAAGTTTTGACCTAAGCTGGTAAAGATAAGCTTAGGAGGTTTTTCATGCAGGTCCCCACATCTGTACCCTAGAGTTCAGAGTGGGGGAGGAACCTTGACATGGTGGCACAGTGGTGGGATTAACCTGAAATCATTTTGAGATCCAGTTGAGATTTTTTGAACTAGAAATACAGATTTTAAAAAGGAATTTTTAGGAAGTCCAGAAGGCAGCTTTGAAACTGAAAGCAGCTTGGTTTCTCTCTGCTTCGTGGCCAAGCAGAGACAAAAGGGGATTATCTTGTGAATTGCAGGTTTCATTTGCCTGGAGGCAGGGTACTTAACTCCTGCAGGGAAATTCACAGTCTTCCAACCCAGAGGTTTGTTTTTTTTTTCTTTTCTTCCTAAAAGTAAATAGGGGGTGTGTGCTCTACCCATTTGCCTGGAGACAAAAGTGGCAGGGTTTTTTTTAGGATTTTGATTTTTTTTTTTTTGTTTTACAAGGAGCACAGGTTTGAAAAGAAATTTTTTTTTCTTTGGGCTGGGTAAGCAGGTTCCCAAGTAGTTCGAGGTTTTTTGCTTTAATTTGGGCCCAGAGCAGAGACAAGGGAATTGTCTTTTTCTGTAGGCTGACAATCACTATCAGAGAATAGGTATTCTATTCCAGCACAGCAAAAAATTACAGCCAAGTTTTGTTTGTTTATTTCTAAACCTCGGGTGTAAAGTTAGTTAAAAACAGAGAGGTTAGAATGGCCAAATCCTCGGCTCGACTACAGCTGGAATTAGCCAAATTTCAGGCTGAGGAAAAACAAAGGGAACATGAAAGACAGATAGAACTCATGCGGCTGGAGAAGGAGGTACAGGAGGCTGCCCACAAGAGGGAAATGGAGGCAAGGAAGCATGTGGAGGAGGTGGAGAGGATAAAGGCCCAGCAGAATATACCAACAAACCCTAGCAATCCTTCTCCAGGTACCACTTCCCATCCCAGAAAGTTCCCCACCTACAAGGCAGGTGATGATACTGAGGCCTTCTTAGAAAACTTCGAAAGGGCCTGCCTTGGGTACAACATCTCTACTGACCAATACATGGTAGAGCTGAGGCCGCAGCTCAGTGGACCCTTAGCTGAGGTGGCAGCTGAAATGCCTAAAGAACACATGAACAAGTATGAACTGTTTAAATCCAAGGCGAGAGTCAGAATGGGGATAACACCCGAGCAGTCTCGTCGGAGGTTCCGAGCCCTAAGGTGGAAACCAGACATGTCATTTACCCGACATGCCTACCACATTGTGAAACATTGGGATGCCTGGATATCAGGAGCAAGTGTTGAATCTCCAGTAAATTTGCCCTTCCTAATGCAAATGGAACAATTCTTAGAGGGTGTTCCTGAGGAAATAGAAAGATACATCCTAGATGGGAAACCCAAAACTGTAATCGAGGCAGGAGAGATTGGAGCCAGATGGGTGGAGGTGGCAGAGAAGAAGAAAACTGGTCGCAGTTGGAGCGGAGACCAGAAGGGACCACCACAGACCACACCCTATTACCGGGGGCCGCCCAAAGCCCCACCTACCTCCCAAAGAACCCTCCAGACCCCTTATCGTCCCACCACCCCATTCTCCAGCAACCCTCCTCGTCCCAGTGACCCGTCAGCTGGACGATGTTTTAAGTGTAACGAGCTGGGGCATGTAAAGGCCAACTGCCCCAAGAACCCCAACAGATTACAGTTCATTGCACCGGAATCACACCAGAGGTCCACAGGCCCAGATACCTCCCAGATACCCTTGGAGCGGAGGGAAACTGTGAGTGTGGGCGGGAAGAAGGTCACCGCGTGGAGGGACACCGGAGCACAAGTGTCAGCTATCCATGCTTCCTTAGTGGACCCCAATTTAATCAACCCAGAGATCCAAGTGACGATTCAACCCTTCAAGTCCAACTCTTTCAATTTGCCTACAGCCAAGTTGCCTGTCCAGTACAAGGGCTGGTCAGGAATGTGGACTTTTGCAGTCTATGATGATTATCCCATCCCCATGCTGTTGGGGGAAGACTTGGCCAATCATGTGAAGCAGGCCAAGAGGGTGGGAATGGTCACCCGCAACCAGGCTAAACAAGCCGTGAGGCCTAGCTCTGTTCCGGAAACTTCTATCAGGACCCAGTCAGAGGTGATGGACCTGGACCCCAGGCCAATGTCTGCAACAGCAGTAGTGGATCCAGTCCCAGAGACCCAGACGGAACCAGTCCCAGAACCGGAACCAGCCGAACAACCAACACCAGACCCCGTGTCAGCACTGAATCCAGTACTTGCAACCTCAACACCAGAGGGCCCCACCGAACCTGAACTGGCAGCAGCCGATAACCCTACACAAGAGGCTCAGCCGGAGCCTGAATCCCAACATAGTGCACCAGCGGAGAGCGGTTCACAGTCAACAGAAACAGCTCCATCCCCTATATCGCTTCCAGAGGGACCAAGCCTAGGTCCACAATCCCATGAGGAACTGATGTCTCCAGGATCAAGGGAACAGTTCCAGACCGAACAGGAAGCAGATGAAAGCCTCCAGAGAGCTTGGACGGCGGCACGGAGCAACCCACCGCCTCTCAGATCTTCTAATCGATCCAGGTTTGTTGTAGAAAGAGGACTTTTATACAAGGAAACTCTTTCTGGGGGACACCAGGAAGACTGGCATCCTCAGAGACAGTTGGTAGTTCCAACTAAATACCGGGCCAAGCTCTTGAGCTTAGCCCATGATCACCCTAGTGGCCATGCTGGGGTGAACAGGACCAAAGACCGTTTGGGGGGGTCATTCCACTGGGAGGGAATGGGCAAGGATGTTTCTACCTATGTCCAGTCTTGTGAGGTGTGCCAAAGAGTGGGAAAACCCCAAGACCAGGTCAAAGCTCCTCTCCAGCCACTCCCCATCATTGAAGTTCCATTTCAGCGAGTAGCTGTGGATATTCTGGGTCCTTTTCCGAAAAAGACACCCAGAGGAAAGCAGTACATACTGACTTTCATGGATTTTGCCACCCGATGGCCGGAAGCAGTAGCTCTAAGCAACACCAGGGCTAAAAGTGTGTGCCAGGCACTAGCAGACATTTTTGCCAGGGTAGGTTGGCCCTCCGACATCCTCACAGATGCAGGGACTAATTTCCTGGCAGGAACTATGAAAAACCTTTGGGAAGCTCATGGGGTAAATCACTTGGTTGCCACTCCTTACCATCATCAAACAAATGGCATGGTGGAGAAGTTTAATGGAACTTTGGGGGCCATGATACGTAAATTCGTAAATGAGCACTCCAATGATTGGGACCTAGTATTGCAGCAGTTGCTCTTTGCCTACAGAGCTGTACCACATCCCAGTTTAGGGTTTTCCCCATTTGAACTTGTATATGGCCGTGAGGTTAAGGGGCCATTGCAGTTGGTGAAGCAGCAATGGGAGGGATTTACACCTTCTCCAGGAACTAACATTCTGGACTTTGTAACCAACCTACAAAACACCCTCCGAACCTCTTTAGCCCTTGCTAGAGAAAACTTACAGGATGCTCAAAAAGAGCAAAAAGCCTGGTATGATAAACATGCCAGAGAGCGTTCCTTCAAAGTAGGAGACCAGGTCATGGTCTTAAAGGCGCTCCAGGCCCATAAAATGGAAGCATCGTGGGAAGGGCCATTCGTGGTCCAGGAGCGCCTGGGAGCTGTTAATTATCTCATAGCATTCCCCACCTCCAACCGAAAGCCTAAGGTGTACCATATTAATTCTCTAAAGCCCTTTTATTCCAGAGAATTAAAGGTTTGTCAGTTTACAGCCCAGGGAGGAGACGACGCTGAGTGGCCTGAAGGTGTTTACTACGAAGGGAAATGTGCTGGTGGTGTGGAAGAGGTGAACCTCTCCATGACCCTTGGGCGTATGCAGCGACAGCAGATCCAGGAGCTGTGCACTAGCTACGCGCCAACGTTCTCAGCCACCCCAGGACTGACTGAACGGGCATACCACTCCATTGACACAGGTAATGCTCACCCAATTAGGGTCCACCCTTACCGGGTGTCTCCTCAAGCTAAAACTGCTATAGAACGGGAGATCCAGGATATGTTACAGATGGGTGTAATCCGCCCCTCTGAAAGTGCATGGGCATCTCCAGTGGTTCTAGTTCCCAAACCAGATGGGGAAATACGTTTTTGCGTGGACTACCGTAAGCTAAATGCTGTAACTCGCCCAGACAACTATCCCATGCCACGCACAGATGAACTATTAGAGAAACTGGGAAGGGCCCAGTTCATCTCTACCTTGGACTTAACCAAGGGGTACTGGCAGGTACCGCTAGATGAATCTGCCAAGGAAAGGTCAGCCTTCATCACACATCTCGGGCTGTATGAATTTAATGTACTCCCTTTCGGGCTGCGAAATGCACCCGCCTACCACATTGTGAAACATTGGGATGCCTGGATATCAGGAGCAAGTGTTGAATCTCCAGTAAATTTGCCCTTCCTAATGCAAATGGAACAATTCTTAGAGGGTGTTCCTGAGGAAATAGAAAGATACATCCTAGATGGGAAACCCAAAACTGTAATCGAGGCAGGAGAGATTGGAGCCAGATGGGTGGAGGTGGCAGAGAAGAAGAAAACTGGTCGCAGTTGGAGCGGAGACCAGAAGGGACCACCACAGACCACACCCTATTACCGGGGGCCGCCCAAAGCCCCACCTACCTCCCAAAAAACCCTCCAGACCCCTTATCGTCCCACCACCCCATTCTCCAGCAACCCTCCTCGTCCCAGTGACCCGTCAGCTGGACGATGTTTTAAGTGTAACGAGCTGGGGCATGTAAAGGCCAACTGCCCCAAGAACCCCAACAGATTACAGTTCATTGCACCGGAATCACACCAGAGGTCCACAGGCCCAGATACCTCCCAGATACCCTTGGAGCGGAGGGAAACTGTGAGTGTGGGCGGGAAGAAGGTCACCGCGTGGAGGGACACCGGAGCACAAGTGTCAGCTATCCATGCTTCCTTAGTGGACCCCAATTTAATCAACCCAGAGATCCAAGTGACGATTCAACCCTTCAAGTCCAACTCTTTCAATTTGCCTACAGCCAAGTTGCCTGTCCAGTACAAGGGCTGGTCAGGAATGTGGACTTTTGCAGTCTATGATGATTATCCCATCCCCATGCTGTTGGGGGAAGACTTGGCCAATCATGTGAAGCAGGCCAAGAGGGTGGGAATGGTCACCCGCAACCAGGCTAAACAAGCCGTGAGGCCTAGCTCTGTTCCGGAAACTTCTATCAGGACCCAGTCAGAGGTGATGGACCTGGACCCCAGGCCAATGTCTGCAACAGCAGTAGTGGATCCAGTCCCAGAGACCCAGACGGAACCAGTCCCAGAACCGGAACCAGCCGAACAACCAACACCAGACCCCGTGTCAGCACTGAATCCAGTACTTGCAACCTCAACACCAGAGGGCCCCACCGAACCTGAACTGGCAGCAGCCGATAACCCTACACAAGAGGCTCAGCCGGAGCCTGAATCCCAACATAGTGCACCAGCGGAGAGCGGTTCACAGTCAACAGAAACAGCTCCATCCCCTATATCGCTTCCAGAGGGACCAAGCCTAGGTCCACAATCCCATGAGGAACTGATGTCTCCAGGATCAAGGGAACAGTTCCAGACCGAACAGGAAGCAGATGAAAGCCTCCAGAGAGCTTGGACGGCGGCACGGAGCAACCCACCGCCTCTCAGATCTTCTAATCGATCCAGGTTTGTTGTAGAAAGAGGACTTTTATACAAGGAAACTCTTTCTGGGGGACACCAGGAAGACTGGCATCCTCAGAGACAGTTGGTAGTTCCAACTAAATACCGGGCCAAGCTCTTGAGCTTAGCCCATGATCACCCTAGTGGCCATGCTGGGGTGAACAGGACCAAAGACCGTTTGGGGGGGTCATTCCACTGGGAGGGAATGGGCAAGGATGTTTCTACCTATGTCCAGTCTTGTGAGGTGTGCCAAAGAGTGGGAAAACCCCAAGACCAGGTCAAAGCTCCTCTCCAGCCACTCCCCATCATTGAAGTTCCATTTCAGCGAGTAGCTGTGGATATTCTGGGTCCTTTTCCGAAAAAGACACCCAGAGGAAAGCAGTACATACTGACTTTCATGGATTTTGCCACCCGATGGCCGGAAGCAGTAGCTCTAAGCAACACCAGGGCTAAAAGTGTGTGCCAGGCACTAGCAGACATTTTTGCCAGGGTAGGTTGGCCCTCCGACATCCTCACAGATGCAGGGACTAATTTCCTGGCAGGAACTATGAAAAACCTTTGGGAAGCTCATGGGGTAAATCACTTGGTTGCCACTCCTTACCATCATCAAACAAATGGCATGGTGGAGAAGTTTAATGGAACTTTGGGGGCCATGATACGTAAATTCGTAAATGAGCACTCCAATGATTGGGACCTAGTATTGCAGCAGTTGCTCTTTGCCTACAGAGCTGTACCACATCCCAGTTTAGGGTTTTCCCCATTTGAACTTGTATATGGCCGTGAGGTTAAGGGGCCATTGCAGTTGGTGAAGCAGCAATGGGAGGGATTTACACCTTCTCCAGGAACTAACATTCTGGACTTTGTAACCAACCTACAAAACACCCTCCGAACCTCTTTAGCCCTTGCTAGAGAAAACTTACAGGATGCTCAAAAAGAGCAAAAAGCCTGGTATGATAAACATGCCAGAGAGCGTTCCTTCAAAGTAGGAGACCAGGTCATGGTCTTAAAGGCGCTCCAGGCCCATAAAATGGAAGCATCGTGGGAAGGGCCATTCGTGGTCCAGGAGCGCCTGGGAGCTGTTAATTATCTCATAGCATTCCCCACCTCCAACCGAAAGCCTAAGGTGTACCATATTAATTCTCTAAAGCCCTTTTATTCCAGAGAATTAAAGGTTTGTCAGTTTACAGCCCAGGGAGGAGACGACGCTGAGTGGCCTGAAGGTGTTTACTACGAAGGGAAATGTGCTGGTGGTGTGGAAGAGGTGAACCTCTCCATGACCCTTGGGCGTATGCAGCGACAGCAGATCCAGGAGCTGTGCACTAGCTACGCGCCAACGTTCTCAGCCACCCCAGGACTGACTGAACGGGCATACCACTCCATTGACACAGGTAATGCTCACCCAATTAGGGTCCACCCTTACCGGGTGTCTCCTCAAGCTAAAACTGCTATAGAACGGGAGATCCAGGATATGTTACAGATGGGTGTAATCCGCCCCTCTGAAAGTGCATGGGCATCTCCAGTGGTTCTAGTTCCCAAACCAGATGGGGAAATACGTTTTTGCGTGGACTACCGTAAGCTAAATGCTGTAACTCGCCCAGACAACTATCCCATGCCACGCACAGATGAACTATTAGAGAAACTGGGAAGGGCCCAGTTCATCTCTACCTTGGACTTAACCAAGGGGTACTGGCAGGTACCGCTAGATGAATCTGCCAAGGAAAGGTCAGCCTTCATCACACATCTCGGGCTGTATGAATTTAATGTACTCCCTTTCGGGCTGCGAAATGCACCCGCCACTTTCCAAAGACTTGTAGATGGTCTCCTAGCGGGATTAGGAGAATATGCAGTCGCCTACCTTGACGATGTGGCCATATTTTCGGATTCCTGGGCAGACCACCTGGAACATTTACAAAAAGTCCTTGAGCGCATAAGGGAGGCAGGACTAACTGTTAAGGCTAAGAAGTGTCAAATAGGCCTAAACAGAGTGACTTACCTTGGACACCAGGTGGGTCAAGGAACTATCAGCCCCCTACAGGCCAAAGTGGATGCTATCCAAAAGTGGCCTGTCCCAAAGTCAAAGAAACAGGTTCAATCCTTCTTAGGCTTGGCCGGTTATTACAGACGATTTGTACCGCACTACAGCCAAATCGCTGCCCCACTGACAGACCTAACCAAAAAGAAACAGCCAAATGCTGTTCAGTGGACCGGAAGGTGTCAGAAGGCCTTTAACAAGCTTAAAGCGACACTCATGTCTGACCCTGTACTAAGGGCCCCAGACTTTGACAAACCGTTCCTAGTAACCACAGATGCATCCGAGCGTGGTGTGGGAGCAGTTTTAATGCAGAAAGAACCTGATCAAGAATTCCACCCTGTAGTGTTTCTCAGCAAAAAACTGTCTGAGAGGGAAAGCAACTGGTCAGTCACTGAAAAAGAATGTTATGCCATTGTCTACGCTCTGGAAAAGCTACGCCCATATGTTTGGGGACGGCGTTTCCACCTGCAAACCGACCATGCTGCACTAAAGTGGCTTCACACCGTCAAAGAAACTAACAGAAAACTTCTTCGGTGGAGTTTAGCTCTCCAAGATTTTGATTTCGACATCCAACACATCTCAGGAGCTTCTAACAAAGTGGCTGATGCACTCTCCCGTGAAAGTTTCCCAGAATCAACTGGTTAAAATCGTCCTTGAGATGTGGAAAATATTGTTAGTCTTTATGTACTTGGTAGTATATTTAGAGATGCATGTGTCTTATTAACTCTGTTTTCCTAGAGCTCCAGGAAGAAATCCCAGCCAGTGTTTCACCCTAGCTGAGATTTGGGGGGCGTGTCATAAATATAAAGGGAAGGGTAAACCCCTTTGAAATCCCTCCTGGCCAGGGGAAAGCTCCTCTCACCTGTAAAGGGTTAAGAAGCTAAAGGTAACCTCGCTGGCACCTGACCAAAATGACCAATGAGGAGACAAGATACTTTCAAAAGCTGGGAGGAGGGAGAGAAACAAAGGGTTTGTGTGTCTGTCTGTAGTCGTCTTGGCCAGGGACAGAACAGGAATGGAGCCTTAGAACTTTTAGTAAGTAATCTAGCTAGGTATGTGTTAGATTATGATTTCTTTAAATGGCTGAGAAAAGAATTGTGCTGAATAGAATAACTATTTCTGTCTGTGTATCTTTTTTGTAACTTAAGGTTTTGCCTAGAGGGGTTCTCTATGTTTTTGAATCTAATTACCCTGTAAGATATCTACCATTCTGATTTTACAGGGGGGATTTCTTTATTTCTATTTACTTCTATTTTTTATTAAAAGTCTTCTTGTAAAACACTGAATGCTTTTTCATTGTTCTCAGATCCAAGGGTTTGGGTCTGTGGTCACCTATGCAAATTGGTGAGGCTTTTTATCCAACATTTCCCAGGAAAGGGGGAGTGCAAGTGTTGGGAGGATTGTTCATTGTTCTTAAGATCCAAGGGTCTGGGTCTGTAGTCACCTAGGCGAATTGGTGAGGCTTTTTACCAAACCTTGTCCAGGAAGTAGGGTGCAAGGTTTTGGGAAGTATTTTGGGGGGAAGGACGCGTCCAAACAGCTCTTCCCCAGTAACCAGTATTAGTTTGGTGGTGGTAGCGGCCATTCCAAGGATAACGGGGGTAATATTTTGTACCTTGGGGAAGTTTTGACCTAAGCTGGTAAAGATAAGCTTAGGAGGTTTTTCATGCAGGTCCCCACATCTGTACCCTAGAGTTCAGAGTGGGGGAGGAACCTTGACAGGCTCAAACTGAATCTGTCAATGTATACATATATTTATTCTAAAAATAAACAATCAAAGATGAAGGGGAAACAATATTGTCTTGGCTAGTTTACGCTCATGATTTTGTTATTGCACATTTAGCAGAAAAAGAAAGTTGATGGCTAGATTGTAACTTTCCAGTGTGTTCATAGTTAGATCTAGCTTGTGACTGTTTGGCCCCCAGAGTGTACTAGAGAGTGAATTCATACTTGGGCATTCCATGACAGAGTAGCACAAGCTGCTAAAGATTTTAGCAGACACATTTTCTGATTTCTTGCCTTTAATGCCCATTTAAACTGATTACCAAATTATGATCGGTTATGTTTGATACTGTTTATTTTATGGTTTTTTTCTCTTTTTAAAAGTAAATCATCCTTCTGACAGACTGTTATTCAGGAACATCATGAAGCCTGTCTTGAGAAACATAAATACATGTTGGAAATTCTTGGTTACACAGCACACAGTAAAAAGGGAAGAAGATGCACTATACCCTAGGTTTAGGATTACCTAAACGTTTAGGAAGGGGTGGGGGGCATTGCTGGAGGTGTGTGTGTACTGGAGGAATATTTGGTGGGTGTTGGAGAGGGTACCTGCATCCTCACTCTTGAGGTGGAGGGATAGTATTGCTTCCTGTCATGCTGGCAGGGTAGCTGGTGCAGGCCCAGGACATAGAGCCATCCATCCATCAGCACCTCCCTACTATCCCCCCTCCCAGTGCAGGGAGCCAGGTCCTGGGTGGGAAGAATCTGGCAGCTGTGGCGGCAGCAGAGGGACCAATTGGAACTGGAGCCAGCTCTTTCTGAGCTGCAACATCTTTTCTACAAAAAAATCCCAGACATTTCCTCTTATTTGAAAAAATCTGCCCGGACAGAGGACATAGGATCAAAAAAAGAGGAAATGTCTGGGAAAACCCAAATATATGGTAACCCTACCTTGGCTGCAACTGATGTAAAACATGGAGTATAACATATGGCCATGAAGAAGAATCAAGTGTAATGATCATTTAGTATAAGAGGTTATAGTATAAGTTCCTCACATCTTTAATAGTTACAAAACCTTATCAAACATTTTATTTACAAAACCATATCATACTTAACAGTTACAGTTGTCTTCAAGATAGTCATTGAAGTTTACAAACTAAACCATAGCCTTGAAATGTCTATCTTTGTGTATGTGTGCATGTGTCCTAATAAAATTGATTCAGCTTGAAATACTCAAGGGCTGAAAAACAATTTCACCTTGTATGACATAGCTCAGAGAATTTCTCAATGTGTTAAGCAATTAAAATGCTCAAACCTTAAAAACAAAAAGAAACCAGGCTATCTGTTTCATTTTCCTCCGCTATCTAATGGTAATGGTCTTATTCAACCACCCTTACTAATGGAAATGTGTACTTGGGGAGGGTGTGGTCATATTTGGTAAACTCAGTTGAAATACTCCCATAAGTAGGTGATACAAGGTCAAGACATATATTGTAAACACTAGACTCTGGTTAATAATGATGACCTTAGAGGCAATAGCTTACATTCATAAACTTTGAGCTGCCAAGGCAACTCATATTTTCTGCTTTTAAAAATAACTGTAGTCTTCTAAAAAGAAAATGAGTACTTGTGGCACCTTAGAGACTAACCAATTTATTTGAGCATAAGCTTTCGTGAGCTACAGCTCACTTCATTGGATGCAAGTGAGCTGGAGCTCACGAAAGCTTATGCTCTAATAAATTTGTTAGTCTCTAAGGTGCCACAAGTACTCCTTTTCTTTTTGCAAATACAGACTAACACGGCTGCTACTCTGAAACCTGTAGTCTTCTAGCCACTATTTCTTGAATGAAGTAGAAAGAATGAAAATCTGTATGGGACATTAGCACAGAGAAAATGGCAGATATTTGTTGCTGTGCATCTTCATTTCACAGTCAGACACTTAGTTGCAAGATAGTCTATGATATGCATACATGTACATACTCCAGTTCCCAGTGCTAAAATCCCATAACCTCAGCATATCCTGCTGCAATCTGTTTTCCTGACATCCTGCAAATATATCAGAGGAGGCTGTCCCATCTTTTGGCTTGGAATCCTTTGAAACTTTAGTTGATTTTAGCTTTCCCCTTGGGTACTGAACCAATTTCCTTCTTAACATCATCCGAGACACTTATTTCTATGTGTTCCCCAGTTTGCAGACTATGAAGATCTCTTAACTGACCCTGCAGTGCTAAATAATATTTGTAATCAAATGTATATAGATGTCCTGGAAAGCAGAGTAGTGAGGTCACTTGAGTCCTCTTTATCAATTCCCACCATGACATCTAGGATGCATAAAACCTTTTATTTTTTTTTCATTCCTTAAAGATGCATTCAACCTTTCTAACTGCAACTGCATTATTAAGTAAACAAGGATATAGTTTGCAATAACCATGGCCAAAACTCCCTGTTCTGTAATCCCTGAGTTCAACTCAGATGAAGCAGTAGTTAGAAAACTCTGTAGACTCCACTACGTCATCTGATCACCGAGGTAGATTTCACATACACTCTGTCCAATCAACTATCTGATTCCCCTTTAGAAAATGTAAATGTCCCCTTCCTTCCTTAAATTAGGAAGGACATCAAAAACATCCTTTAACACAGCAACATCACACACTACTTATAAGTAAGTTTTAGCAGCTTGTAACCCTTTTGGTTGCTTCGCTCCGTCAGTTACTGAAGCTAAAGAATTAAAATCCCCCAATTAAGAAAAAAACCTGTCAAGACATCAATAAAAAGGGAACAACCTCTACAAAAAAAGGTCTTCCCTCAGCTTGTGACACTGGTTCACAGATGGTGACAGAATAATACCTCACACTCAAATAAGAGAAATCAACTAATAAACCCCTTCCCAGCTGTAATACTGTTACCTTCTGCACTGACACTGCTTAAGTATAAACCTCTGCCCCTACACCACCATACATATCAAGCCCTGTGACCGAAAATGAGTTGCTCTTTCTCCAATCCCTCTGAGCTCCCAAAACTTTATGCCTACAACATTGTCTTGTTTCCTGGATCCCCATTAGATCTAAATCTTACCCCACCAATAACAGAAAAAATCATTTGCCTCGGGCACATGCTCAGGATGGAATGAGCATTCCACACTTCAATTTTAGTCCCATCTGATAAAGACTCAGGGCCAAGTCCTTATAGTGAGGGGAGGAGGGGTGCAAGAGCTTCATTTAATTGGTTGTAATGGACGAAATTACATAGTATGGTTGTCAAATAACTTTGCATGGATTTTTGAAGGATGTATGCAGGCTTGCTAGCAGAATATTTATTATCTGAATAGATGAAATGTGACAAAGAAATACCATCCAGGGAATAAACCTCTCAGGAAGTAATTTAATGGGCTCCCCTAGGATGCTGATCAAGCACCCTAGTTATATCAACCTTTTTAGGGGGAAGATGTGACACACATAGCAATATCCTGCCACATCCCTGAAGACCTTACTGAATTAAGTATAATATCTTTGGGGCTCATTGTATTAAATGAATGGTTTGTGTGACTGTGGGACAGGACAGAGTGTAACCTCTCTAGGGGGGAGATGTAACAGAATGGAGACTTGGGAGTTCAAAGGACTATGTTTAAAATGTGCTGGACAAAAATGGACATTTGGGGACAATAAATGTTGAGTGGATTTCCTGGGGAGTACCTAGGGAGAGGTTAATATGAACAACCCACCTCTGGTTATGTAAAAACCCAGCCTTCTAAAGACTATGCTGTGAGGAATGGGTCACTGTCTGCTGATTACCTGTTCCTAGAGACCAGAGATCAGATGCCCAAGGTCTAAAAAGAAATGGGTGCACTGCTCACTCTCTGTTCTGGTTCTGACTCAGAGACAATTATGAACTTGTAACCATAGGGAAAACCCAGTTCTGGGATTTAAAGGACTGACACCTACCAGAGCCCAAGACTGGAGTTTGTGTGATACCTGATAAGTTTTTTTTTTTTTAGCATGTGTGCAGGTTCTTTTATTGCTTTTAATATTTTTTCACTGTAATGCTTTCACCTTAAGAATGAATGTGCTTGCTTAGAAACAGCTGTGTGATAGTTTATAGCTGCAGGGAATTGTGCTGTTCATAACATTCTGAGAGAAAGCAAAGCAAAGATATTTGCCTGTTCACGCAGTCTGGCTTGCTGGAAGTTTCACAGTGTAAGCAAGGAACTTTGCAGTCTTAAAAAACCCTGGTCAGGAGGGAGCTTGACACAGAGAGGTGATGGCTGAGAGCCAGAAACCTTTCAGTGGGTGCCATGGAGGGGAAATCTAGGTGCAGATACCCTGAAACAATGACACTTGTAATCCCTTTGTAGTTGCCTTCTTGCTGATACTAAACCCTCTGCCTTACCCATCTCTCTTATTATTTCCTTTCTTTTAGCCACTTTTTCTTTGTTGACTCTCAGGTGGGAGGCCTTCTGAGTTCCAAGATGGTGATCCCAACGCTGACAGATTTTTCTGAAGTTGCTCAAACCTAATAACCCCGTGGTCCCTTTCCCCAATGAATGCACAGTCTCAAGTCCCTGCTTTCCCTCATCCGTAACAGCAACTAATACAGAAAAGCTGTTATATATTTGAATTGTAAAAATGCAGTGTGTTTTGGAATATTGTAGGCCACCCTCAGTTACAATAACCCTAGCAGTCTCCTTGGATCATTTCTTTCCCTGTCTGATTTCAAGAAACTCTTCTGTTCCTGACATTGAGTATATCAAAAACTGATTCCTAGCTATAGGGGCTGCCATAGCCATAGCTTTTCAATCCCTCCTTTTTGACTGGGATTGCTACATAATTAATTGTGCCTGTAGATGTTCCTCTCCCAGTTTCTCTTTCCCCCCACTAATCTCCCCCATTTTATCATTGCTTATATTCTCAACTGTATCACCTTGACTTTCAGTGGGTCCCCACTCCCTCACCTGACTGCTTCTCGAATCTATTAGTAAAGGGCAAGGTCACAGGAAAATAAGAACAGCCATACTGGGTCAGAATAATGGTCCATCTAGCCCAGTATTCTGTCTTCCAATGGGGCCAATGCCAGATGCTTCAGAGGGAATGAACAGAACAGGCACTCAAATGATCCATCCCCTGTCATCCACTCCCATCTTCTGTCAAATAGAGGCTAGGGACACTCAGAGCATGGAATTGCATCCCTGCCCATCCTGCATAAGAGCCATTGATGCAATAGCCTCCAGGAACATATCTAGTTCTTTTTCGAACCCTGTTATAGTTTTGGTCTTCACAACATCCCCCGGCAAAGAGTTCCACAGATAGACTGTGCATTGTGTGAAGAAATACTTCCTTTTGCTTGTTTTAAACCTGCTGCCTATTAATTTCATAGGGTGACCCCTTCTTTGTGTGTTATGTGAAGGAGTACATAACACTTCCTTATTCGCTTTCTCCTTGCCAGTCATGATTTTATAGGCCCTTATCATATCCCCCCTTAGCTGTCTCTTTTTCAAACAGGAAAGTCCCAGTCTTTTTAATCTCTCCTCATATGGCAGCTGTTCCTACCCCTAATCATTGTTGTTGGCCTTCTCTGTATCTTTTCCAATTCCCATATATCTTTTTTGAGGCAACCAGATATATACACATTCAAGATGTGGGCATACCATGGATGTATACCGAGACATTATGAAGGTCTGACCTTCCACTCAAAGTAGGGAGGCCTTGCCATACAAACTCAGGCTTGCATCAGTCTTTTCAGGACTGCTTGGAATACTCTGACTCCCTGACAGAGGGAAGGAGGAAGTGCCCTTACAAGGCTGGGTACTTTTCTTTACTGGGGCATGCCTCTGGGCACTTCCTATAAACATGTCCACTTTTCCCACCTATGCTGCATTTAATGAAGTCCCTACAATCCTCAGTCTTATGTGCATTGGAATGACAGCACATGCACTTCCTCCCACCACAGCTCTTGCTGTGGTGAACAAATGTAAAAGGTAAAACAAATGCTTCACTGCCTGTGATACCTACAGTAACCCCTCTCAGAACCTAAATTAAACAAATTGGGGAGTACATACTGTATTTACTTTGAAAAATTCAATGTTGCCTTTAAATTCATCATTCCAAACCCTAAATCAATCATAAACTTCATCTGGAGGCTGCAATACTTTAATATAGCATGAGACCAACTGAAAACATCTATTTTCTGTGTTATTTTCATTGTGGAAGAAAATAGTCACAGAAAGAATAGGAGGTTGAAGTAAAGAAATGACCACTGTATCATCCCAATTCCTAGTCCCCTTCCTAATTCCAAACTGTTCCCAGAAAAATTTCACTTCAGAATGTCAGTAAAAGCTCACATTGAATTTTCTGCTGCTTTCCAGCTATACCACAGCTGTCAGCTGTGCAGGAAAGAATTTTGGGATTTTAACAGGAGTTCCAACAGGAAAATCCCAAGTGGGACATTTGTTCATATCCCCTGTGTAGTGTAATCGAATCAGATACTGCTGCCATGGCATCTTGGGATAATGCTGCCATTTTGAGGATGTGATCTCAGAAACCTGATCCTCACTGGCTGTGCCTGCCACATAGGATTTCTTCCTAGGCAGCCCCTCATGGGACCCATGGCTGGAAAGGTCCTTCCTTATTGTCACTGTTCCTCCATCATGAGATGCCTTTGTGCTCCCTCATCAGCATTGGGACTTCCCTTTGTGTTGCTGGGAATCTCTCAGCCAAGAAAAAACAGATTCTAAATCTCTGAAGATTCTAGACAAAAAGCAAAAATGTTTCTTTTTGGCCACTTTTCTCTCTGGTCGATTCATATTACAGAGGGAATCCCAGTACGACACCCCTCTCCACTCGTAAGGGAAGGGGGCACAACAGGCCTGGCTACTGAACTGACCTTTACCATTACATTTCCAATACAGCCCAACTGTGGCAAAACTCTGCTTTATTCCTGACCCTCTTCCAGACCCCATGCAAAAGAGGATATAGAAGATATGCCCTTAAGCCATTTCCCAAAGTAAGAGGACCTAAGTTCCACTTCCTCCATACCAGGGGCTCTCTCCGGCAGCTGCTCCCCAACAGTATGTGCTCCTTTTTGAACACATACTGCATTACCTTTCCCTTCACTCCAAATCCTTTCCCATCCCCGCAGTGCAGTTCCCAAGTCAGCTTCCCCACAGGTACCAGATCATAATGTCAACAGTTAGTGCCACAGGATCCACCAGTCTGTAGACAGTATCTTCTGTATCCATCTCCAAACAAAAAGACTCTTCTATCGTCACATTTCAAAGAACTTACTGGAGGAACAATGTCTCCTTCAGACCCACCATCTGAGGCTAAAACCATACTGGAGAACTCTCTTTGTCTCTGGTCAAAATGACTCTTTAAGACAGAGAGTGCAAGAGGGAGAGTTACGATGAAAACGTGTAGGCAGCCTTTAACCATAGCTCCCACGAGTACTCCAGCTACTGCATATTTAGGGATAAGTTAAAGTATAATTCAGGCATTATTTTGATTTTTTTATTACTTGCCAACAGCATATTCAGTGCTGAATATGACACCATGGAGCATGTAGTACCTGACACAGAGAGACATTCCATAGAAACAGACAGACAAGTTTGGAAACAAAATCACTATGTTAAGTGCTAGCTTAGAGCATCTCTGTCTATTTTTTTTTTTAATGGGTTGGCAACAGCAGTTTTAGTGGCAAAGTCTATAGTTTGTAGGTCTCGTGGAAGAAATAAGTTTTAAACATCTTAGTTCAATCGCATATAGTTGACAGCTCTTAAAGCTGAGGCTGAAAACAGTAAAGTTGCCCCCGCTGATAATTCAGTTCCCAAAAGGCCAATAGTTAAGCATTGGCTGGTTTAGAGAAGACAGGTGTGAGTTAGTTTCCTGTTGCCAGGCAACAGGTTTCTATGTGGCAGTTCTCCTTTCCGAAAGGAACTGTATTTTGTTCTGTCTGTGAGTGCTTACACACAATGCACTCTGATATGCAAAAATAAACTCCATTTGCACAGCCAAAACATTTATTTCATTCATTAAGAAAGGATGCTGATGCCCAAAAAATCCTCTCTCCTTCTCACTGGGACCCTAGTTCCTTTCTATAAACTATTATTCTTTGGTCATCTTTCCAGTTTTGTCAGTTTTCATGCAATTAATCTTTCAGCAAGGATTTTTTTTCCCCTACATCTTTTGGCCATACCTCTATCCATATTTAAAAGGCTGTTGAAGGTATGGATTTTGAACATACAACCCAAAACTAGGACATTAAATTACTCTAAATAAAAGTAATTTTAATGTACACACAAGAAATAATCTGATTTTTAGAGAGATTTTAAAAGGAACCCCCTATTTGACAGGTTTTTTTAGATGCTATTAAAAATGTTGATTCCTTTTTTTTGGGGGGGGGAGGAGTGGGAGAAAGTTCATTGAAGTGGACTAAGGCTCTTGTTATTGCTGATAAAGTTTGAGCTTGTTTACTAGAATAGAAACCAAGATGGGAGAGAAAAGTAAAGCAAAGATAGAAAATGCAGCTTCTGTCTCTCGTGTTGGCTTTTTCTTGCAACCTCACTGCTTGAAAATCATAGAATCATAGAATATCAGGGTTGGAAGGGACCTCAGAAGGTCATCTTGTCCAACCCCCTGCTCAAAGCAGGACCAATCCCCAACTATATCATCCCAGACAGGGATGCTTTGTCAAGCCTGACCTTAAAAACTTCTAAAAAAGGAGATTCCACGACCTCCCTAGGTAACCCATTCCAGTGTTTCATCACCCTCCTAGTGAAAAAGTTTTTTCCTAATATCCAACCTAAACCTCCCCCAATGCAACTTGAGACCATTACTCCTTGTTCTGTCATCTGCTACCACTGAGAACAGTCTACATCCATCCTCTTTGAAACCCCCTTTTAGGTAGTTGAAAGCAGCTATCAAATCCCCCCTCATTCTTCTCTTCCGCAGACTAAACATCCCCAGTTCCCTCAGCCTCTCCTCATAAGTCATGTGTTCCAGTCCCCAATCATTTTTGTTGCCCTCCGCTGAACGCTTTCCAATTTTTTCACATCCTTTTTGTAGTGTGGGGCCCAAAACTGGACACAGTACTCCAGATGAGGCCTCACCAATGTCAAATAGAGGGGAACGATCACGTCCCTCGATCTGCTGGCAATGCCCCTACATATACATCTCAATATGCCATTGGCCTTCTTGGCAACAAGGGCACACTGCTGACTCATATCCATCTTCTCGTCCACTGTAACCCCTAGGTCCTTTTCTGCAGAACTGCTGCCTAGCCATTCGGTCCCTAGTCTGTAGCGGTGTATGGGATTCTTCCGTCCTAATGCAGGACTCTGCACTTGTCCTTGTTGAATCTCATCATATTTCTTTTGGCCCAATCCTCTAATTTGTCTAGGGCCCTCTGTATCCTATCCCTACCCTCCAGCGTATCTACCTCTCCTCACAGTTTAGTGTCATCTGAAAGCTTGCTGAGGGTGCATTCACACCATCCTCCAGATCATTAATAAAGATATTGAACAAAACAGGCCCCAGGACCGACCCTTGGGGCACTCCACTTGATACCGGCTGTCAGCTAGACATGGAGCCATTGATCATTACCCATTGAGCCCGACAATCTAGCCAACTTTCTATCCACCTTATAGTCCATTCATCCAGTCCATGCTACTTTAACTTGCTGGCAAGAATACTGTGGGAGACCGTGTCAAAAGCTTTGCTAAACTCAAGGAACAACACGTCCACTGCTTTCCCCTCATCCACAGAGCCAGTTATCTCATCATAGAAGGCAATTAGATTAGTCAGGCATAACTTGCCCTTGATGAATCCATGCTGACTGTTCCTGATCACTTTCTTCTCCTCTAAGTGCTTCAGAATTGATTCCTTGAGGACCTACACCATGATTTTTCCAGGGACTGAGGTGAGGCTGACTGGCCTGTAGTTCCCCAGATCCTCCTTCTTCCCTTTTTTAAAGATGGGCACTACATTAGCCTTTTTCCAGTCATCCGGGACTTCCTCCCATTGACATGAGTCTTCAAAGATAATGGCCAATGGCTCTGCAATCACATCCGCCAACTCCTTTAGCACTCTCAGATGCAGCACATCCAGACCCATGGACTTGTGCTTGTCCAGCTTTTCTAAATAGTCCCGAAACACTTCTTTCTCCACAGAGGGCTGGTCACCTCCTCCCCATGCTGTGCTGCCCAGTGCAGTAGTCTGGGAGCTGACCTTGTTCATGAAGACAGAGGCAAAAACAGCATTGAGTACATTAGCTTTTTCCACATCCTCTGTCACTAGGTTGCCTCCCTCGTTCAGTAACGGGCCCACACTTTCCTTGACTTTCTTCTTGTTGCTAACATACCTGAAGAAACCCTTCTTGTTACTCTTAACATCTCTTGCTAGCTGCAATTCCAGGTGTGATTTGGCCTTCTTAATTTCACTCCTCCATGCCCGAGGAATATTTTTATACTCTTCTCTGGTCATTTGTCCAATCTTCCACTTCTTGTAAGCTTCTTTTTTGTGTTTAAGATCAGCAAGGATTTCACTGTGAAGCCAAGCTGGTTGCCTGCCGTATTTACTATTCTTTCTACAAATCGGGATGGTTTGTCCCTGTACCCTCAGAAAGGATTCTTTAAAATACAGCCAGCTCTCCTGCATTCCTTTCCCCTCATGTTATTCTCCCAGGGGATCCTGCTCATCAGTTCTCTGAAGTTGTCAAAGTCTGCTTTTCTGAAGTCCAGTTCTGAAGCACTGTTCCACTCCAAGACTTGGCAAACTTGTACCATTGTTGAGTTTATTTATGACATCACTTTAGCTGCTTCTTAGGTCACAGGCTTACAACAGTGTTCCAAAATCTATAGTCTTGTTTATCTAAGCCAAACTCTGATTAAAGAGCAGGCAAAAGGAGAGGGGTGGGAAAGAGAAGAAATAAGGCGAGAAAGGGAAAAGTGGGTGGTGGGCAAAAAAAAAAAAAAACGACTTGCAACCCTGCTGATATTTGGAATGTAACCAGAGCTGGTGGAGGTGGTGATGTCATTTGGTTCCCTATTTCTGTCTCTGTCTGGTCAGAACATTCATCATGATCAGGACAAAAAAGTTCCAGTGGTGTTAGGGTAGATCCCAGAGTCCCAGGAGAAAGCAGCATAGCAGCCATGATGGGAAAACTTACTCCTTCCCTCTTTCAGTCAACCAGCGTCCACATGCAGTTGTCCTCTCCAAGTTTTTTTCTTTTAAGGACCCCAAAAGGGAGTTATGGAGTAATTAGTCTATCCCCTCATTATTTTACCCACCAATTATGCCTAATTTCCAACACTCCAATTTTGGTTCAGTCATTTCCAGTCCCACATTCTCTTGTCTACCAGGCATAATGTTAACAAAGTCCTTGAATTATATTAGTTGGCCTTTTCATTTACATTAATTAAATCTTTTTTTTCTCCCTTTTGCACCTTTTCCTAGTAACGTTTATTGTGGCATTTTATGAACTTTTACTTACTTTTTACAAAATTGATCTTACAATTAGGGTAAATGTGTAGTGTTAATTATTTCAACAAGTATAGAAATTGGGGGGAAATAACTGAAGATGTATCTTGTAGGCTTCTTTTAGTTATTTTTGTCTTTATGACTTCTATGGTACAAGGCATCACTCTATTCTCTGCAGTTTGTGCTGCAGCCATAGGTAGATGGAATAAACATTCACTGAGGAAATAAGGAACTGGTTTACGTTTTTAGCAAGATAAACTGTAAGAAAAAATAATAAATACTTTAAAACTCACTGTCCAGAAATACCACAAGGACGGTCCACCCTGATGATCTCATCTTTCTATGATGCACAGACACATAAGCCACAGCCAGAAGCAGAATGAAATGAATCCACAGTCAAGTGTCACTATATAAGTTTCTCTGAATAAATTAACATCCTTGTTACTCACTAAGGTTCAAGCTTTTTTTTTCTTTTTTGAATTACATTAAATACCTGTAAGACAGAGTAGATGCATTTATCTAAAGAAAAAAAAAAAAAGAAAAGAAACCAGGATAGGATTTTAATAGGACCTGAAATCTGCCACCTCCAAATCACTCTATTCCCAGAAAAGACATTTAATACCATATGAGATATTGTTAAGCAAGAATTATTCCTTTTTATCATGAATCACAGAAGATTAGAGTTGGAAGAAACCTCAGGAGGTCATCTAGTCCAACTCCCTGCTCAAAGCAGGACCAACCCCAACTGAATCATCCAGCCAGGGCTTTGTCAAGCCTGACCTTAAAAACCTCTGAGGAAGGAGATTCCACCACCTCTCTAGGTAACCCATTCCAGTGCTTCACCATCCACTTAATGAAATAATGTTTTCTAATAGTTTGGGGGGCTTAAAATTACCTTTGTTTCAAAAAAAATATTTTATATTATAGTAATGTAAAAAAAGTCAATCAAAACTGGAATGTATTTATTTATTTTGACTTTTTTACATTTTTTATAATATAAAATATTTTTTGAAACAAAGGTAATTTTAAGCCCCCCCCAATATTCCATTTTGACATTTTCAGAATGCCTCATTATGATTTTTTTCTAAACAAAATTTCCTCCAAATTGACACATTCCTGTGGACAGTTTCAGTTTCAATGAAAGACCATTTTCCAATGCAAGAAAATTGTCAGAAATTTTTTGAACATCTCTAGTGACAAACTAATGGGAATGCCAGTTACTACATTTCACAGGACTGTTTTTTTTTTTCTTTCGTTTTGATAACTATTCTAGGAATGGACAAAAGGATACAACAAAGTGTTAGCTCCACAGCATAAGCTTTCCAAAAGAATATTCATAGTTGCCACCAGTCTCAGTATGGATATGGTGAGTTTATAGTGATAGCTGATTCCTGTCATACCACCCCCTGAAAACCTCCTGGAATTATTCAAGTAAGATAGCATAATCTTTTAAACACAAAGAAACAGGAATAAATGAAAAAAGCAGATCAGTTACATAAACGCTTCTTCACTTGGTTCTTTACAAAGTACATAGACTTAACAAAAGCCATGCAAAATAAGAATACTTAAGCAAACAATGCTGACATTGTCATCACTATTTTAAGTTTCTGAGCTGTTTTTGTTAAGTGAACTCCCTATAAGGGGGCAAAATTCAGGAGTTGTAGCAAACAGAACGGTAGTATCAGCATGGCCTAAGGGAACCATGCAGCTATGAACTTGGGGTAGGGGCACCTAGAAGCACTGAAGGTATGTTAGGTCTCTGGCTCCTAGCTATACCATTTTGTTATATAGATGAGCCCAACCCAAAAAAGAATGATCCTGAGTGGGAAATCATTATCAATAGTTTTCTCTGTGTATTTTATGCATGAGGGGGAAAATGTGTCTTCCTTGGATAGCGATTTTCAAAATATATGCATATTTTAGGTGCATCAGTATAGCACATGGCTGTTGTCGTGAAGTTGTGTGAAAAATGAAATAATTACCAGGCATAGAAACAGAAATTAGTACCGTGTAAGGATTTTGTTAAGAAAACTAATCCTGGTGCATTTCATCTTTTTTTTTTTTTTGCAATAGCGTTACACTGATTCATATTTAGCTCGTGATCCTCTATAACTGCCAGATACCTTTCCACAGTATTCCTTCCTAGGCATTCATGTCCCATTTTGTATGTGCGCAATTGATTGTTCCTTCCTAAGTGGAGTGCTTTGCATTTGTCTTTATTAAATTTCATCCTATTTACTTCAGATTATTTCTCAGGTTTGTTCAGATCATTTTGAATTTTAATCCTATCTTCCAAAGCACTTGCAACCCCTCCCATCTTGGCATCAACCGCAAGCTTCACAAGTGTATTCTCTATGCCACTATCTAAATAATTTATTAAGATATTGAATAGAACCAGACCCAGAACTGACCCCTGTGGGACCCCATTAAATATGCTCTTCCAACTTGACTGAGAACCACTGATAACTACTCTCTGGGAATGGTTTTCCAACCAGTTATGCACCCACTTTATAGTAGATCCATCTAGACTATATTTCCCTTGCCATATCTTAGTACAGTGTCCTATTGTCAAAACTGAGAGCTGCTTTCATACTGATTTTTTACACACCCTGGTGACCCATTGCCCTACAACTTAAACTTTCTTGAAACTATGAAGGTTAGCTAGTAGATCATGAAAAATGGCATATGAGAGTATGGTAGCTTCTCTCACCATTAGCCAAACTTAAGATATTTTGTTTCATTCTAACTGAAATGTCAGTTACAATGTTTCCCAGGCCTGAATTTCTTCATCTTGATTACTTGTTCAGGGGTGGACAAAAGAACTGTATTTGATTGAAATGCTGTGAGAAGAATATGCTATTTCGTGCACTCCTGACCTGTGCCTGTGGTTATATCAGTCAATTGAAGGTGAATTTGATGTACCTTGTTCCTTGCACAACTCAGTACATAATGATGGCCCTCTGTCAATCAAAGAAAGTCCTAAATTTAAGCCCTGCAGTTTGTGTACTGTGCAATATCATAAGCCTCATAAATAGGTAGCAATCATTGCAAAATATACTAACCTTAACTTGAATGTACCCCTTGAAGTAGATTTTCCAGTTTCCAGTAAATGAAGGGAAAAGCCAGTGAACTGGGCAAGTAGTTTTATTTGGGCATTACCTATTTTAACAGCTAAAGACATTGCCTGAAACTTAATATTCCTAGATTCAGGTAACTTAAGACAAATTGTCTCTAAACCACAGGTTTAGTATAGTGGCAAACTAATTTATAAAGGTTTTGTATACACAAATGTACGCCCAGATCACATAAAAAGCACATAGGGAGAAATTTGGTGCCAATAATTGTACCAAAATTGGAATGTATTATATACAGAGATCACTGTAATAAAAGTCAGTACTTAACAAAAATTACCTTATCACATCCTGCTATCTCAAGAACAGACTCAGGGACCACAGGGTAGCCCTCCTATTGTTTACTTCTGAGTTCCCAAGATGTTGACCTATTCATCTACTCCTGCAAGATGAAAGGAGGAGGCTCACCCAAGTAGAATTGCCATGGTTTACCAAGGATCTCCCTATGACCTTCAGGAAACCTTCCAGAACAGACTAAATCTGTTCTCCTTTGAGAGGATACAAATACAGGCCTCTGCTCAAAGGATGGACTCCTAGGCAGTATTCTTAGGTAGTATTTTTCCAAAACAAAGTGTTTTCTTTATTTAGTGTAACCAAACATTCCTAATACAATTAATCTAAACCTAAATTAAAATAAACATAAATCTCTTAGCACAGGTATACAAGCTAAAGTACCCAAGATTAATGTCATACAGTTAGAATGGCTTGTTAAGGGCTTTCCCTTTGCCCACCCCTACTTCTTGTCATGCAGACAGAAAGCAGAAGCCCAGAAGCCCAAAACGCAGGCAACGTGATGTTTATTAGGGTTAATCAAGCAAGTCTCTCCACAGTTTTATACAACACAGAGACTTTCCCATGTGCCCCTCCCCTCCCTTAGCAGGCATAATTATACCTGTAGTGTATGGTCTTTGTCCCAGCCCTTACAGTTTATAGTCATGTTCCGTTTTGGAGGGTCTTGCCACCCTGAGGTTGCTTCTGCTGGTTCTTCTGATTCCTTTCCTTTTTTAGTTTTTTTTTATTATTTTTTTCTGGTTCTCCTTCTTCTTCTCCTAACTCAACTAACTTTTACCTTCCTGCTCTCTGCCTTATATACAGTTTTTGGCCTGTTCTGATTGACTTATTTTTCAATATTAACATTAGCATACCTACCCTCCAATCACATTCAGCCCCTCTCTAATTGATCCATACTTATAGACCAATCATAACTGCTAAATCTAACTATCAAAGTTGTTACACAACAAGTCTTAGTATTATGTGATGTTGACTATTATGGGACGGTGACCTTCACCTAGTGAGCATACCTGACTGACCCATCTCTGCAGTTTTGGAGTGACCTTTACCTGATCTCAATCCACACCCAGCCCAGCAAGACAGCAGCTATAAAATGAACTGCTTGGAACTACTAAGTTACTGTCCTTGTCTGTGTGCCAACATTGTACACACACTTACAATTACCAGACTCTCTCTCAGCCCATGCCACTTCCCGCAGCCCCCATTGGCCTGGAATGGTGAACCACGGCCAGTGGGAGCTGCAATCGGCCAACACTGCAGCGCTGCAGGTAAACAAACCAGTCCGGCCCACCAGCAGATTTCCCTGATGGGCCACACCCCTGTTATAAACATCACCTTATTTCTTTAGTATATGCTTAATTGTTAACTTAAGCACCTTAATGTTATGGTCTACCATGATTAGTTTTTTGAAAATTTTACATGGAGTGAACAACTAGCAAATAACTCATAGATTGAAGATTGCTTGTGTAAAGCATACATTAATATAACAAAATACATTAATATAAATCTGGATTGGTTAATGAATGATCAGAAAAAAAGATCATATTTACAATGGATATTAGTCTAATGGATAATATTACCAGCTTTGCTACTAGCATATGAATGGATTTTTTGTATATGTAATGCATAGAGTTAATAAAATGGAATAGCTGTGAGAGACTTTAAGGAACAACAGAAAAGGTTACTTGTTTTTAAATACAACATCTTACCTGTGTTAAAACTAACTTTGTTCTACTGCATGCTGTCAGCCAGCACCAAGTCATAAGTCAGCCATCTCTTCCCCTCCATCTGCTGGCTAATGATCACCTTGATATATAGCCACGTTCACTCCAGATAATGGCACCACAACTTGTGCATGTTTCAAGATGAACTGTTTAACCACAGCTACCTACAATATTATGTGACAAGAAATAGATTAGAGACTCAAGGACAGGTAACCTGGGCAATTATCTGGAGCAAGTGAGAGTAGAGTTCTATTAAATCACTTGACAGTAAGAGGAACATTAAAAAGAAATTGAAAGGGGAACATTAATTATTTGATCCATAATACCTGCTAAACCCACTCAAGAGGCTTTTTGTTAAATTTAGTGCTTTCCTTTTGTGCAAAAGATCAATTTTATAAATACTGCTATTCCTTCAAAACCTTTGAGACAACACTAAAACAAAATGTCCTTATTGCCAATTATTGACATTTTAATTACCATTAAAATAAATATCCATTAACAACAAACACAAAAATATAGCTGCAATCTGATAATTACCTCAAAACTTGTATTTGTGTAATGACAAATGACATCATGTTAGCACAGTAAGAATGATAGTTTTGCTAGCAAACTATTATTACAGTGCTTAACCATTATAAATGGATATCCTGATCCAAGAAGATTAGTAAAATTTCCACTTATAAAGACATTTATAATGATCAAATGTAACGTTTTAACAGAAAACATTTCTTAGATCTTTCAAAAAAATCTATTTCCATATGATCTCTGCATTTCAATTGCTAGCAATAGTTCCTTACATTCTTCAGAGACTTCAGGAAATTCCCTTGGTGAAAATCACTCTTTTATTACAGGAGATTGTTGTTGCTGTTTTGGTGTTGATATTATATTATTTATCACATAGTTTTCTTTTTATTTGCCTATTTTTCTTTCACCCTCTTGTTGGTGGTTCTGTATTCAGAAATGTAGGGCATCTTGAATGACTGACAGTAGGTAAAGCTTAGATTAAGGGGCTCATGTCATGAGGACCTTAGAGGAAGATACCAGGGATGTGTGGATCATGAAATCTGTGAGAAACTATTGGCAGTAGCTGATCAAGAAAGAGTGAAGCTCCCATTATCTTTTCTTCCTGCAACACATTCTAAATATATATTTATATGTTGAACCAATGGTATTGTTTCCCAAACAAGAAATCCTGAAGAGAAATAAAAACAGGAATCCATTATTGATAAGAAGCAGTGAGGTTGTGTATTTCACCAGTGTCTTCTAAAATTTATTTAGGAATAGCGATGTTGGGTCTTAAAAATGCCTTGAGGAAAGAGATCTTCCCTCAACATCTATTTTGTTTCTAGCTGAAAAAGAAAATGAATATGGCCTTGTGATGACATGGGTCTATGTCTGTGTTAATTGTGAATTCTGGTTGGTACTGTGAAGCTGTATTCTGAAAAACTACCGTATCTTGAATGCCTGTATGTATTTGGATCCACCATTGAAAATGGATATACACCAGAGAGGGACAATGAGGAATATTTGAGGTTAATAAAAATTCTTTGGTCCTATGATAAAAAGCAATTACATATTTTAAAAAAATAAACACTGCTACATTACCCCTCTGGAGGGAAGGTTGGAGCAGTGGAAATTTTCCAGGAGTAGAACAGCAGGTAACCAGGATGAGTTTAAATAAGATAACATACAGGAACAGTGGAGCCAGACAGCAATCAGAAATGTGGGGCAGGAGAGAAAAAGTCCACACAATCTGGGAAAGAGACTGCATGAGGAGGAGGAGCTGAACCAACAAGATAACAGCCTGCATTAGGCAGGGGACACCATGCCTGCCTGCCTGCCTTCTTAGGCACCAATGTTCCATAAGGCCTCACAAGAAATGGATGAGCTAGCAAAGGACATGCAAATAGTGTTAATTTTTATATGATCTATACTATCTCTGATCCTTTAAGATATTAAGAAAAAGCACTCATTAAAGTGTTAGACTTTGGGCAAAGTGTCTCTCCATACCTTAAAATTACTGTATGTCCCTGAGAGCATTACATCATAAACCAGAAGCTTCACACCTTTGGGGTGGAGTTCTGGAAAAGGATGTGTTTACATAAGAGATATTTTGGGGCTCAGAATTGGTCCTGAGGGCCTAGGGCAGGTGGGCTGCAGGACTCGGGTCTGTGAAGAGTCAGTGCCAAGGAAATGTCCCAGAGAGGCCAAGAGAGGAAACAGCCCCTGCTGAGAAGCTAGGGGCTTAAAACACTAGAAGACCAAGGGACACAGAGGCTTGTCTGATGGACAGCTGGAAGGGAATTCCTGGCTAGATCTGTGATAGGCCTTATGTGATTTGCAATGTGGAGGACACAAGGGAATTACCTTCATTTATATAGAAGGGTATGACACAATAGCAGTCCCTGTGCTGAAAGGACAAAAGGTACTACTCTTTCCTACTGCTCTCAAAGGTGACAGAGTCACCCCAAAGAGAGCAGGGTGGGCAAAGAGGTATGGGTCCATGTTCATGACCCCTTACTTGTCAGCTTTCAGAGCTGGCTGGGTACATGAGGGGAATAGAAATCACCCTTTAGTCATAGATGGAAGTCATACATCCATATACAGACTGGTGAACTGGTATGCATTTGATACAATTTATCATGAAATGTTGCTGTCTTTTTTCAGATATGCATCAGGAGTTAGCAGGATCATAGTGAGATATCTCCAGTCATTTCTCTTGATGGGTACCTGCTTCTGCACCCCCAAAGCTCTCATCTGTGTAGTCCCCAGAAATCCATCCTCTTCCCCCATCCTGTTCAACATCTGTATAGACATGAATGTAGTTTAGCCCATACATGTAGAACTCACTACAGGAAGAGATCAGTGTGAGCATGGACCTTCATGCCTGAGAGATAAATATATCTTTGTGTGATCTCCATATTTTTAGAAGGCACTCAGATATTAAAGTGGTGAGGCCATATTAAAAAAAGTAGCAGAGAGAGAGAGAAAGTTTTGCCAGTTGTACCATTGCAGAGGGATAGAGAAATGAAGGGTGGAAAAATAGCTAATAACAATATTGCAAATTAGACCATGTATTGCCAGAAGTAAAGGGAGTTAACTAGGTGAAGTTGGCCAGATCTCAGCCATCAGGTCTTTACATTTTGTTCCTGGGTCTCCCCTAGAACTCACTGTTTCCTGTGGGTGTGTTAAGCTCACACCCGGTGTACTTTTGAGTCTAACTAACTAACTAACTATCTCCAGTCGCTGGCACTGTTTCCCAGGTACAGCTACAAGGCACTGACAGAGGTCAGATGTCCAGAGCCCCCCTTAGGGCTGCAGTGTCTGTCTACCCTAAACTAGGTTGGGGTGGTGGGAAAGGCTAGTCACTGCCTTGGGCTGGCCTGGGATCCCCTGGCTACTGGGTTCCCTAGCAGCCTCTCTTCTTGGGCAAACTTCTGCCCCCCTGCTCTGATTATGACAAATTTTCAGTAGAAGCCAGGGTGTTTTCTGACAATCTGTCTAGTTTCTTCTTACCTGCTCACCTCTCTGGCTCTATTTGGCAGGTGCTGGGAATCCCAAACATCTAGGTTCCATGGCAGACCACCAGGTGAGCTCCTAAGGTTTCAGAGTCTAGCAGCCTGCCTCGTGGGATGCTGAGAGTTGGGGATCCCAGGGCTTCCAGGCTTTTCATATGAGCCCTTAAAAACTCGTCTGTATTTTTCATAAGATTGGTGATTTGCCCTTGTGTCCTGGTAATCTTCTTTTGCTTTCTTGTATTCAGGACACTGCATGCTAGTTGTCCATTTGGATCTTGACTATACTACCATCTGCAGTTTGTGAAGCATTTTAGTATAAATCTCACTCAGGCATTCAGATACAGCAGTGACAGATGTAGAATAAGTGCTTAACTAGAATAGACAAATATTCATTATTTTTGTTTATTATTATTAGAATCATAATAATAGTTGAAACCTGCATTGTGGTTCTTCATTTCTTTTATTACGCATTATACAAAAACTGAGGTTTTTTTATGTGTACAGAGCCTGGGGCAATGAACTGAAGAGATGAAACTGCATTGTTGTATAGAATATAAAGAAACCTAAAATCAAATGTGTGAAGAATTGAAATGAAAAGGTGCTGAGGTGGTTACATGACTGTTATAGGTAGCTTTCACTTAGTACTTAAATGTAACTTGTGATACAATAAAAGGATATTATAGTAAATAATACCTCTGCCCCCTCAAGCCAAAAATGCAACTTTCTTAACAAAAGTAGAAATACATCTGCTTACTTTGTGTTCTCTTTTAGTCATTTGTTTTTACTTTGTGCATTTATGAGGGTGAATTGATTGTGGGGAAGCTACTGAGAATTTTCCTCTCTCTCCCTTAAGTGTATTGAATGGAGTGAGTGAAGGTTACAGTTCTTTTTGTGTTAGGTCTGTGTTGCCCTCTGTTGGTGTGAATGCAACATGAGAAGGGTCTGTCCATAACTTATGTAACACAGTACGGAGTGGGTGGGCTTTAATTTTGCAGGTTTGTTTCAGTGTTACACAGTATTACAGAGAGTGGGTCAGTCTTGAAAATCAGCAAATATGTGTTACATTATTTATGGAGAATCCCAGAGTTATGGGACATGTGAACCAAGAGGTAAGGGAACCTGATTTAGGAAGTTTGATGATATCCTTAGCATTAAACATGGTCCTGAGTTCACATTCAGAAACAGATGCTAGTCAAAATTCTAGATTTTTTTATTATATTTTCATTTAAAAATTACTGGTTTTTCATTCAGTTGTTTTTGTTTCCATCTTCTACTATAGATGCCCAGCTCTTCATTATAATAACTTTCAAAGCAGTTGGAAATAATTTGGATGAGCAACACTTAGTGTCTCCAATAGTGGCTGTTTGACAAAGGAGTCTTAGACTGGAGTTACTAGTGTAAAGATTAATATTATTTTCCATAAGTTCTGTTGCTGTGATTGACATGAGGATGTTGTACAATCATTAATAGGGTATGGGGGAGATAGTTCTTTTAATAATCTTCCTAATAAGATGTGGTTCACACTACAAAAATTTTGATGATACTGGACCAGAGCCAAATTTGAATCTGTATCTGATTTTAGTTTCCCTTAAGCTTAAGGGGAAACTGGTGTTTCTCTTCAGGGTTTAGGACAATTTATTTATTTCTGGTGACACTCAATAGGATTCCTTGTTTTAGGATCCCTTGGCTTTCCAAACACTTATATTCTGAATGTGGAATCTTGCTTAGATTCTTCCTCCATGAGTGCTTAATTTTGTAATCTGAGATCTTTCTGTAAAAGGTTGACACTCTTCTGCTAGCCATCCTTAAGCAGAGATCCTCATGAAACCAATTTTTGATGCTGAAGTGTTGCCAATTACCTCCTCTTCTCAAACATCCCATTTTTGTAGGAAGACTGCAAAATCAGTAGTTGGTGGGATTTCAGGGGCACTTGGACATCAACCACATCCTAGGCTCCATTCTTCCCTTTGAGATGAGAATGTATTTGTCATTCATTAAATATCTCCTGCTGGTTTAGAAATGATCCAAGTAGACTAAATGATCATGTTGGACCACCTAGTAGGTTTAGATACGTGTTTGTTGTTAGTTCAGATATTGAGAGACTTTGCTGGCATACCTCAAGCGACTCTCCAGTGGTTCAGTCATCACTAGATCATGAGTTAAATGGTGCTGATTAACAATTGCTTTAATCACTGAGGAGTCTGAAAGGAACTTTGCTGGCTATTTCCCATGTTATTTAATATATTTAATGAGACTTCTTCATAAGATCATTTCTAAACACAAGACAGAGTTTGAACAGTATTTTGAGGACACACAGCTGCATATCTCTTCATTGTGGATTCTGCCATTTCAGTCTCTGATCTAGAACAATGCTTACACAATATTACCTGTTGTGGAACTGCCTTATTCTCAACCTTACCATAATGGAAGTCTCTCTGTTTTGTACATGCTATTGATGTGAAAATGCACAGTTCTTCATGTGCAAGCTTGCTGAAGGGATTCATTCAGAAGCAGTGAATTAGGCTGTGAATGTTCCTATCCCTTTAAGCCATGTATTAGATATAGTATGAAAATGTTTGTTTATTCATTTCATTTCCACACTGCACAAACAGCAACCTAGTTTATCCCATGATGACCTCTTAACGCTAATAGGGAAGTATCAGGCTTAATAACTAGAATGGCCTCCACACAGGTTTACAGCAGGCAGCACTGTAACTAATTCAGAATGTACTTTCTTTGTCTTAAGCAATCATGATCAGGTTAAACTTACCCTGCAGTCTTGCTATCGACAGCCAATGAAGGGGTGGATCATTTTTAGTTTGTACTCTTGATTTTTAAAGCCCTGAGTGGTGTGGATGCTGGTTACGGTAAGATACCTCCTCTCAAAGTCTTGTCCTTCCAAGAACACTTGCACAGACAAGGCATACTATTTAGGGATCTCATCATCACCCCTCAATATGACAGGTGATTACCATTTAGTACATTGAAACCTAATGTATGAAAAAAGAAAAGGAGTACTTGTGGCACCGTTTGCTCTTTGGTAACATCATCTCTGTCCAGTTATAAAAAAAGCCACAAGACTTATGTCTTATTGCAAGGGAGTGTGTTTTCATTAAGACCATTATTGGATTTATGTGTGTTACAATTCAGCTACCTGCTTCTCTTTTTTTCCTCTTCTTTCATATTCATAGATTTCAAGGTCAGAAGATACCTCTGTACATGACAAGCAACTTCCCCTAAATAACTCCTGTTTGAACTACAGCATATTTTAGAAACAAAAATCCAATCTTGATTTAAAAAGTTGCCAGTGATAAAGAATCCACCACGACACTTAGTAAGTTGTTGTAATGACTACCTACTCTCTCTGTTAAACATTTACTCTTTATTTCCAATCTGAATTTCTCTAGCTTCAACTTTCAACCAATGGATCTTGTTATATGTCTGCTCAATTGAAATGTTCACATTGGCTTCCTCCATATGCTTTCAATTAATTTAATTTTAATACTGTGGTTTTTTAAAGTTATTTTATTGTATTCTTATTTTGTTTAATATTCTACTTAATCCCTGCTTTGGAAAGGACTGCTATATAAAGAAATTATTAATAAGAATTTTGCCATTGATTCAGTTTCTGAAGGTTTAGGTGAATAAAACTGAAAACAATGTCCGTGTCCAACTATAAAATATATACAACTTTTATGTATCTTTTACTGCATGGTTATGAACCTCAACCAAAAACACACCATAGTTGAATAAGTCTGAGATGGCACTTCATCTATAACTCCCTATTTTCAGTCAGTTATACCCTTACAAAACTGTACATTCTTTTAAAAAAAAAATCTTCTGAATTTTCTCATGTTCGGTCTGAGCCCTAAAGTAACTTCTTTTGGCAGTTTAATTAAAAAATTGGTCCAGCTATTTGAGTTATCCAGGAATGAAAACAAATCATTGATGACTTGTCCTCCCTATTTGTGCATTCAGATAACTCAAATTGTGGTTTGTTTTAAAACGTCAAAGGTATTAGCTTGTTTAGTTTTCCTGAATAAGGACTAGTACTTTTGATATCTTTAAAAAAATATTTAGATAAATATCATGTCCGGCCCTTGCATAGGTGCACCAACCAAGGAGAAGGTGCAAAGAGTCCCTATATCTTCTATGTGAACATAAAGGAGAATTGAGAGTGCAATTATTCTTCAGGGCTACCCCAGTTTCCAGTGCTAGCTATTGCAAAGCAGGTGGGGAAAAATGGGAGGGAAAGAGAGTGGGAAGGGCTGAGCAGAGCCATAAATATGTTGCCCACCAGGAGATAGTTTATCAGCTGAGGAAACAGAACTTTTCCAGGTGCTCAAGAAGACTATAAAACTCATTTCCAGAAGATATAAGAATGACTATGTATTTTATGATATTCAAGACTAAAGGTGTCAAGGGCACCTAACTCCTTTTTGCGTTTTTGAAAATATTTTTGGCTTAGCTCTTCCTCAGTAAATTCTTCACACACAAACCACATGCAGTTACTCACATATATAAACAAATATACAGAAAGCAAACATACCACAAAAAATTATAAAGTAGTCAAGCTATTTTCCCCACAGGCTGGGAAAGGAGATAGAGCGAGAGAGAGAGACTGCTGCTGTTTTTAAATTTTTAAATGCTCAGAGATCAGGATGATGGAAGTCATATGTACATAGATAAACAGACTGGAGTTTCATGTAGAGAGTGTTACGATAATACAATATCAAGAGGGCAGACTGTGGTTGCATCATGTGAATGGCATAGGGGAATAAGGCCCCTCCACCCTCATGTATCTCAAGAGAAAATCATGGTTAATGGGGTTAAAAAAATCTGACAGACCTAGAAGAGAGTCAGCCCAAGTTTGTGAGGCATTTTAGTGAAGTGGCCAAAAATAACCCACCACAAATTAGAATGAGGCTACCAAACTACTTTTCATTGATGTGTTATGAATCCAGATCTTTAGAAGCTAAACTTCTGGTGCTTTAAACATGCTGCACTATCTGTTTTTGAAAGCTTTTTTAAGTGTTGTGATTTGTGTTAGTTTTATTAATTCTTGTATTTCAATAACAAAATTTGAATGGTCTGTAATACCATATTGTTAAGTAACACATTTATAGAAAGGAAAAGGAGTACTTGTGGCACCTTAGAGACTAACCAATTTATTTGAGCATAAGCTTTTGTGAGCTACAGCTCACTTCATCGGATGCATCTGATGAAGTGAGCTGTAGCTCACAAAAGCTTATGCTCAATAAATTGGTTAGTCTCTAAGGTGCCACAAGTACTCCTTTTCTTTTTGCAAATACAGACTAACACGGCTGCTACTCTGAAACCTGACATTTATAGAAAACATCCAATTGAACATTTAATTGAAATAAAAGCTAACATACAAAACAATCCTCTTTTTTTGTAATCAGTATTTTAATAGGAAATAATTTCATGAAAACTTCTCTTGCAGTTAAAGAGAAAAATCTCAATTTTCCCAAATTAAAAGATTTTTCCATACATTACCAAATCAATGTTATTTGCTTAGACTGATCATGGTTGCTGTGCTGGCAAACGTAGTGTACCAATAATGCCTGAAAAATGAAAAAATAATAAAGTGTGCCTCCAAAATTTCAGTTAATTTATTATACTGTAAAGAAGTACAAAATATTCAAAGTAAAATTCCAAGCCACAGGAAACTATCCAGTTAAAATAATAATTAAAAAAAGCCAACCCAAGAACTTTGTATATTTAAGTATTTCCATGCTTTCAACTGAGCTTAGATAGTTTGAAGCAAACATGAATTAGTTAGGGAGAAAAATTGGGCACAGTTTCAGTTGAAACTGGCTGGTTTTGACACTAGACCTGATGATTCTCCATGGTTTTGCCTGAGTTCCAAATGTGATTTTTTTGGTTTGGTCAAACCTTAAACTCAAAACATATTGATCACAAACAAAAGAATGTACACATGAATCACTGTGAAATGAAACTTGAATTTTACTCAGCTGTACTGCAGTGAACAACAACAAATACTATATCCTTTCTACTGATAGTCATTGCTAGATTTATAACTACCAGTCAAGTGAGGTTAGGTTAAAATCCAAGGGTTCATTTTATTTTAAGTGTATCACCTCCTTTCCAGAATGGAAGTATACAGTACACCTTCTTGTGGGAGAAGGTAAGACTGTGGAAAGGCACAGCCAGTATGAACTGTGGGTCTGCTGAGAAGTCTGCGTATAACAGTGTGGACCTTAGACTAGCTTCACAGGGACCTATCCCCATCCCATGAGTCCTTTATTCTTTTTCTATATAACAGTCTCATTGTTTATGTAGCTGTGTTGCCTTTATTTCTCATCGCACACCTGCATCATGAATTTTCATTCTGAGTGGACTTGCAAGAACAGAGAAAGTCCACAGAGAAATCTATGCTCTGAAGAGAGAAGCATGTGATGTCCAATGTGGGCTCTCAGTTTCCTATTCCTTGTCCCCAGAATGCCCATCTAGCTGCAGGCTATCCAGATTTAACAAGGAGGGAATTCCATTGTGTTTAGTAAAAAAAAAAAGATATGGCAGGACATGAAGACATGGACATTCTCTGGTACAGATCTAGGACTTTTCTTCTCCATTCCTGCATATACAATGTGGTGAAGAGGAGCATGTAGTACTAAGTTTGTCACATTAAAAAGGTACAGTACCAAAAGTAAAATCGGTGCAAGCTGCGTGGAAACTTTTTAAAGACATCATAATAGAGACTCAACTTAAATGTATACCGCAATTTAAAAAATATAGTAAGAGAACCAAAAAAGAGCCACGGTGGTTAAACAACAAAGTAGAAGAAGCAGTGAGAGGCAAAAAGGCATCCTTTCAAAAAGTGGAAGATAAATCCTAATGAGGAAAATAGAAAAGAACATAAACTCTGGCAAACAAAGTGTAAAAATACACCAACAAAGGATTTGAAGAACAGCTAGCCAAAGACTCCAAAAGTAATAACATTTTTTTTAATACATCAGAAGCAGAAAGCCTGATAAACAACCAGTGGGGCCACTGGATGATCGAGATGCTAAAGGAGCACTCAAAGATGATAAGGCCAGTGCAGAGAAACTAAATGAATACTTTGCATCGGTCTTCACTGTTGAGGATGTGAGGGAGATTCCCAAACCTGAGCCATTCTTTTTGGGTGGCAGATCTGAGGAACTGTCCCAAATTGATTTGTCATTAGAGGCGGTTTTGGAACAAATTGATAAACTAAACAGTAATAAGTCTCGATGTCCTGATGGTATTCACCCAAGAGTTCTGAAGGAACTCAAATGTGAAATTGCAGAACTATTAACTGTGGTTTGTAACCTATCATTTAAATCAGCTTCTGTACCAAATGACTGGAGGATAGCTAATATGACGCGGATTTTTAAAAAGGGCTCCAGAGGTGACCCTGACAACTACAGGCCAGTAAGCCTCACTTCATTACTGGGCAAATTGGTTGAAACTATCGTAAAGAACAAAATTGTCATGACGTAGATTAACATAATTTGCTCAGAAATAGTCAACATGGTTTTTGTAAAGGGAAATCATGCCTTACCAGTCTACTAGAATTCTTTGAGGGGTGGGGGTCAACAAGCATGCAGACAAAGGAGATCCAGTGGATATAGTGTATTTAGATTTTCAGAAAATCTTTGACAGGGCCCCTCACCAAAGGTTTTTAAGCAAAATAAGCAGTCATGGGATAAGAGGGAAGGTTCTCTCATGAATTGGTAACTGGTTGAAAGATAGGAAACAAAGGGTAGGAATAAATGGTCAGTTTTCAGAATGGAGAGAGGTAAATAGCGGTGTTCCCCAGAGATCTGTACTGGGCACAGTCCTATTTAACATTCATAAATGATATGGAAAAAGGGGTAAACAGTGAGGTGGCAAAATTTGCAGATGATACAAAACTACTCAAGATAGTTAAGTCCCAGGCAGACTGCGAAGAGCTACAAAAGTATCTCAAAAAACTGGGTGACTGGGCAACAAAATGGCAGATGAAATATAATGTTGACAAATGCAAAGTAATGCACATTGGAAAACATAATCCCAGCTATATATATACACACAATGATGGGGTCTAAATTAGCTGTTACCACTCAAGAAAGATCTTGGAGTCATTGATGATAGTTCTCTGAAATCATGCACACAATGTGCAGCGGCAGTCAAGAAAGCCAACAGAATGTTGGGAATCATCAAGAAAGGGATATATAATAAGACAAAATATCATATTGCCTCTATATAAATCCAGGGTACGCCCACACCTTGAATATTGCGTGCCGATGTGGTCACCCAATCTAAAAAAAAAAAAAAAAAAAGGTATATTGGAATTGGAAAAGGTTCAGAAAAGGGCCACAAAGAGATTAGGGGTATAGAACGGCTTCCATATGAGGAGAGTTTAATAAGATTGGGACTTTTCAGCTTGGAAAAGAGGCAGCTAAAGGTGGATATGATAGAGGTCTATAAAATCATGAGTGGTATAGAGAAAGTAAATAAGGAAGTGTTATTTACTCCTTCTCATAATACAAGAACAAGGGGCCACCAAATGAAATTAATAGGTAGCAGATTTAGCAACACACTGTCAACCTCTGGAATTCCCTGCCAGAGCATGTTGTGAAGGCCAATACTATAACAGAGTTCAAAAGAGAGCTCAATAGTTTCTTGGAAGATAGGGCCATCAATGGCTATTAGTCAGGATGGGCAGGAATGGTGTCCCTAGCCTCTGTTTGCCAGAAGCTGGGATTGGGTGACAGAACATGGATCACTTGATGATAACCTGTCTGTTCATTCCCTTTGGGGCACCTGACATTGGCCATGGTCAGAGGACAGGATACTGGTCTTCATGGACCTTTGGTATGACCCAGTATGGCTGTTCTTATGTTCTTATATAACTTTTGATTATGCTGCAATTTCTCCATATATTTATTAGGCTTGTTGTCAGTGTAAACATTCATCTCCTCACTCAGTGCTCCAGACAATGTAGAATATTTCTTATATTTTCATATATTCTCCAGCTCCTAACATTTTACATTTCCAGCTGATGCCAATTATTGGTAATTTCTGAAATAATCAACTTTACTGTCTGCTTGATTGACAGTTACTTACCTGTATTTTTCATTAGGTGTGTGTTGATGAGGATGTATTCTTTCCTGCATTTTTCGGTTTATTTGTATACAAAATTGGTTGTAATTTGTCTGTAAATATAGCAAGAGAATCTTAGGAGAGATTAGAGTACTAATTTAAAAGCATAATGTGTTGATTTTGAAAGAAAGAAATTAAAAACAGAATGAGCAGGAATGATTCACACTCCTACCACATAAAATGATGCCTTTCGATAAAAGCCAGCACATATCTGTGGCATTAAATAAGAAAAACTCTCAAATTATTTTTCAGAAAATATCAAAGTCAGAGACAAGCTGGAGTCCTTTTGGCTATGCCAGGGAGTCAGTAAAAGGAAAACTGACAGTCTAAGATTCTTCGGAACTAGGAAGAAGGAAAACTTGTTATATCAGCCCAGATCATTAGGTTTCATTCCCCTGGTAGGATTTTCCTGTCACTGACAAAAAAGGAGCTCATAGAATCATAGATTTTTAAGTCAGAAGGGACCATTATGATCATCTAGTCTGACCTCCTGCACAACATAGGTCACAGAATCTCACCCACCAACTCCTGTAACAAACCCCTATCTTATGTCTGAGCTATTGAAGTCCTCAAATCATAGTTTAAAGACTTCAAGGTGCAGAGAATCCTCCAGCAAGTGACCTGTGCCTCATGCTGCAGAGGAAGGCAAAAAAACCCCAGGGCCTCTGCCAATCTGCCCTGGAGGAAAATTTCTTCCCGACCCCAAATATGGTGATCAGCTAAACCCTAAGCATGTGGGCAAGCCTCACCAGCCAGACACCCAGGAAAGAATTCTCTGTAGTAACTCAGATGACACACCATCTAACATCCCATCACAGGCCATTGGGCCTATTTACCATGAATATTTAAAGATCAATTAATTGCCAAAATCATCTTATCCCATCATACCATCTCCTCCACAAACTTATTGAGTCTAATCTTAAAGCCAGATATGTCTTTTGCCCCCACTGCTTCCCTTGTCAGGCTATTCCAAAAGTTCACTCCTCTGATGGTTATAAACCTTCATCTAATTTCAAGTCTAAACTTCTTGATGGCCAGTTTATATCCATTTGTTCTTGTGTCCGAATTGGTACTGAGCTTAAATAATTTTTCTCCCTCCATGGTATTTATCCCTCTGATATATTTATACAGAGCAATCATATCTCCTCTCAGCCTTCTTTTGGTTAGGCTAAACAAGCCAAGCTCTTCGTGTCTCCTTTCATAAGACAGGTTTTCCATTCCTCGGATCATCCTAGTAGCCCTTCTCTGTACCTGTTCCAGTTTGAATTCATCCTTCTTAAACATGGGAGACCAGAACTGCACACAGTATTCCAGATGAGGTCTCACCAGTGCCTTGTATAAAACTGTACTACACCTCCTTATCTCTACTGGAAATACCTCACCAAATGCATCCCAAGACCGCATTAGCTTTTTTCATGGCCATATCACATTGGCGGCTCATAGTCATCCTATGATCAACCAATACTCAGAGGTCCTTCTCCTCCTCTGTTACTTCCAAGTGATGCTTCCCCAGTTTATAACTGAAATTCTTATTAACCCCTAAATGCATGACCTTGCACTTTTCACTATTAATTTCCATCCTATTACTATTACTCCAGTTTACAAGGTCATCCAGATCTTCCTGTATGATATCCCGGTCCTTCTCTGTATTGGCAATACCTCCCAGCTTTGTGTCATCTGCCAACTTTATTAGCACATTCCTGCTTTTTGTGCCAAGGTCAGTAATAAAAAGATTAAATAAGATTGGTCCCAAAACCGATCCATGAGGAACTCCACAAGTAACCTTCTACAGCCTGACAGTTCACCTTTCAGTGTGACCCACTGTAGTCTCCCCTTAACCAGTTCCTTATCCACCTTTCAGTTTTCATGTTGATCCCCATCATTTCCAATTTAGCTAATAATTCCCCATGTGGAACCATATCAAATGCCTTACTGAAATAGAGGTAAATTAGATCCACTCTGTTCCCTTTGTCTAAAAAAATCTGTTACCTTCTCAAAGAAGGAGATCAGGTTGGTTTGACATGATCTACCTTCTGTAAAACTGTGTTGTATTTTGTCCCAATTACCATTGACCTCAATGTCCTTAACTACTTTCTCCTTCAAAATTTTTCCAAGACCTTGCACACTACAGATGTCAAACTAACAGGCCTGTAGTTACCCGGATCACTTTTTTTAATCTTTCTTAAAAATAGGAATTATGTTAGCAATTCTCCAGTCATACGGTACAACTCCTGATTGATTGATTACAAATTCTTTGCTAATGGACTTGCAATTTCATGTGCCAGTTCCTTTAATATTCTTGGATTAAGATTATCTGCCCCCCCCCGATTTAATCCCATTAAACTGTTCAAGTTTGGCTTCTAGATCAGATGTGGTAATATCTACCTCCATATCCTCATTCCAATGTGTTGTCCTACCATTATCCCTAAGCTCCTCATTAGCCTCATTAAAGACTCCGGCAAGTATTTGTTTAGATATTGGGCCATGCCTAGATTATCCTTAACTTCCACTCCATCCTCACTGTTTAGCGGTCCCACTTCTTTCTTTGTTACCTTCTTATTTATATGGCTATAGAACCTTTTACTATTGCTTTTAATTCCCTTTGCAAGGTCCAACTCTTCATAGCTTTTGGCCTTTCTCACTTTATCCCTACATGTTCTGACCTCAGTAAGGTAGCTTTCCTTGCTGATCCCTCCCATCTTCCACTCCTTGTATGCTTTCTGCTTTTTCTTAATCACCTCTCTGAGATGCTTGCTCATCCAACTTGGTCTACAACTCCTGCCTATGATTTTTTCCCCTTTCTTGGGATGCAGGCTTCTGATAGTTTCTGCATCTTTGACTTGAAGGAATTCCAGACCTCCTCCACCTTTAGATCCACAAGTTTTTCAGTCCAATCCACTTCCCTAACCAATTTCCTTAATTTTTTAAAAAAGTTAGCCTTTTTGAAATTAAAACTCTAGTCATAGATCTGTTTTTGTTTATCCTTCCATTTAGTTTGAACTGAATTAGCTCATGATCACTCAAACCAAGGTCTTCTATGAGGACCTCACTGCTCACCAAAACCAACTCTAAAATGGCATCCCCTCTTGTCGGTTCAGCAACTACTTGGTGAAGGAATCTGTAAGCTATTGTGTCCAGGAAAATCTGAGCCCTATTATTACTAGCACTCGTCCTCCAGTCTATATCTGGGAAGTTAAAGTCTCCTATGATCACACAATTCCCATTAGTATTTACTTCTTTAAAAGCATTAAAGAGGTCTCTATCCATATGCAAATCGGATCCCGGCGGTCTATTGCACACCCCGAGCACTCTCCCAGAGGAGGCTCTAGTAGCTTTCTTCCGCAATGTGATTTTTGCCCAGACAGACTCTGTTTTATCCATTCCATCACTTCTTATTTCTTTACAGTCTACCTCATCATTGATATACAATGCTACTCCATCACCTTTGCCTTTATTTCAGTCTTTCCTAAACAGCACATACCCTTCAATACCTGTAGTCCAGTCATGACTAATATTCCACCATGTTTCTGTTATCCCTATAATATCTGGTTTCACCTCCTGCACCAGTAGCTCTAGTTCCTCCATTTTGTTACCGAGGCTCCTCGCATTAGTGTACAAATATCTTAATTTTTACTGTTTGGCTTCGCTCCCATTCTTTACCCAATTGGGCACAGACATTCTAGTGCCAATATTACCTATTAGGTTGGTATGTACACTGCCCTCCCGCCTTATGTCCATTCTCCTACCCATGGCTGTATCCTTTCTTACTTCATTTTCTTCCCTCTCACAGAGAAAATCTGGCATGGAGATTACCTTTACATCTCCCAACCATCTCCCCCGAATTCCTAGTTTATAGCACTCTTGATCAGTTGTGCCATCCTCCATCCTAGAAGTCTATTTGCCTCCTTACTCAGCTGAAGTCCATCCCAAGAGAACAGTCCTCTCTCCATGAATGCTTCCCAGTGGCCATGCATCCCAAAGCCCTTCTTATAGCTCCACTGCCTGAGCCATCTGTTGAGCATCATAATCTTGTCACACCTTTGTTGCCCTTCTCTTGGAACAGGCAGAATCCCACTGAAGATCACCTGAGCCTCGATTTCCTTAACTGTCTTCCCCGGCCTTGCATAGTCTCCCTTGGTATGTTCCAGTGAGAATCTAGCAGTATCATTCGTTCCCACATGAAGGATAATCAATGGAGTCTTTCCCACTCCCTTTAGGATCCTCTTCAGCCTCAGGTCCACATACCTTATCTTAGCACCCGGCAGACAGCACATCCTTCTGTTTTCTGGATCAGCTTTTGTTACAGGCCTGTCTATTCTTCTCAGTAATGAGTCCCCAATCACATAGACCTGTCTTTTCCTGACGATGGTGTGATTCTCTTGATATCCCTTGTTTCCTCTGGCTGCAAGTCCTCTCAATTTCTATTGTCCCTTGCAATCCTCTGCAACCCATCCCATATCCTCCTGGGGCTCATATTTGATGTTATCTCCTTTGACTCTTCCCCTCTTCTTATAGGACTATCTTCTCTTCTCTTCTTCCTTGCCCTCTCACCTTCAGTGACCACCTGCTGTGCCCCTTCTTCATTTTCCAACTCTGCAAACCAGTTCCTGAGCTCTGTTTCTCCTTCACTAGCCTGTCTTTTCCTCTGCCTGGTTCTCTTAATCACATGCTTCCACTGTCGACTTTCCTCTCCCAGCAGTCTCCCCTCAGAGTTCTTTGGTCCTGCTTCCAACTGCAAGTCTGAGCTTTTCCATTCAGCCTCTTCATGTCTTTGCTCCATCTTCCACTTGAACCACCTTCTAAACTCAACCAGAGTCTCCACCTGCATCTCCAATCCTCGGATCTTCTCTTCCATCAGCTCTATCAGGCTAATTTATAATCACCACTCTTTCCCCCCCAAAAAAGAAATAATTTAGAATCTGATACTACATGAGCAGTCCCGTTGACTTCAGTGAGGCTGCTTATGATGCTAAGAACTATTAATTGTGAGCAGGAGTATCAAAATCTTGCCCTACATTAATTTTAATATATTCAAGTCAAAGCAAAATATTTATAAGGATCCAAGAATTTTCGTTGCCCTCACCTAAATTTTGGATGCATTTATGAACCGTGATACAATGCTTGTCATGGCCAACATCATCCTCATCTTCTTTTGTAATGAGTGTTCTTTTTTAAAGTGTGGAAACATTTGTCTTTGTGTAGGTAATTTGGGGTGCTTACCATAGTTAGGTAAAGTTTTAAATAAAACTGGGGCCTCTGCATTTAACCCTGTTATGATCTCATTGTTTGGGTCCACAACAATGTTGAAACATAAGAATTTCCCATGGGAAGGAAATTTGGATTTTCACCCACACCTAGAATATTTTCATGTTTTTCTACATATCTTAGCACAATGCATCCCTAATGCAGTTGCAACTTTTGGGTATCACTGCAGCTGTATTCATAGAGAACAGATGACGGTGGGGGAGAGAAAGAAAAAGTACGGCATACATTATTAATTAAGGATTATTATCTGGGCATTAAGAAACAGTGGAACACAGAAAGCTGCAGATGCTCTGGTTAATCCTAATGACAAATTATCACAGGGCAAAAGATACTAGCAAAGCCTTGAGGATGCAACATCTATGATGCTTCATATCTCTAACAGCAATATTTATACCCCACAAATCTTGACAGAGAATCACTGTGCAAGACCCATTTGCTTTGGCTTTTACAAGACAGGATTTATCCCTGTCTAAGAAAAGTTCAGATACTGTTTTATATCCAATAGAAATCTAGGATAACCTCATGGATAAGATGAGGATGGAGGTCTAACAGGACTAAGCATAGCAACTCAATGTGAAGGTCCTGAAAAAGGAAACCTGCTTTTTGAAGAATTGTAGATGAACCTTTTAAATATTCTAAAATGGCCATTGAGATTCTATCCACACATGGACAAAATAAGATCAGTGACACTTTGATTTCTCTTATGACAAACACTTCAGCCAATCAAAGAAAAGCACAATTGGTAAAATTATAATTTCCTTTTCTTTAACAAAAAAGTATTAATATGTATTTCTGGATTGGAAAATTGATGGTTTTCACTGCACATTTATTGATTTTTTAATAACTGACTTTCTGAGAGTTGTTTCTGGACACCTTAATAATCAGTTGCCTAATAAGAGTTGTTCACTGCATTGTGTGTGTGTGTATATATATATTTGAACAATTTTGTCACAATGTTATATATGCACATGAGTCTACAGCTCTTAAATTATTTCACTTGTTAAACGTTGTTTTCTAATCTTCACGGAGGTGTTTTAAATTAGATGATTTGATACTTGGATTAATTCAAAAGGGTTTATTTAACACAGTAAGGAAGTCCAGTTGATTTAATCACTGTCCTGACTTCTAACTAGTCATTACATAAAGCACCTGATTGTATCAGGTATCAAAATGTTGATAAGGGACAGACGAAAGACTGATCATTAGAATTTATACCCCTGATTGTTCAATAAGAGGTCTTTGCGAGTAGATTCTGTGCTTATGTAACCCACATACCTTCTGGGTGTGGTATTCTGTCTCATCTAGTGGCACCAAGACCACTTAGAGAGTTAAATGAGTCTGTTCTACAGCCTTAGATAAGAGGAAGTTGGCTTTTTAGTTCATGCAGTAGAGGCTCATGCACTAAGCTTCAAAGGTTCAATCCTGCCTGCTGATGACTGGGGTCTCTCGGTATTACACTCGCATAGTGTTGCATTCGTTTTAGTGTGGTTCTGTGTGGATTGGCACCCATGGAGCTCATTGTTATGTTGGGGCTCATGTATGAGGATTGGTTTTAAGTTGTATAATTTTGGATGATGTAGTGTAATAGAATATAACTGATAAGGATCAACCTACAGTACCAGGTAAACCCAGGAAATGGGATTATCCTGTGTAGCCCTAACTACTGGTGCTAAAATATGTCCTTATCTTCTATGAATGACTAGGTGCTATTCATTATAACCAACTCTTTTGCCTTATTGCCCCCTTTGTCTTATATCCCCACTCTGAGCTTCAGATCCCCAGTGTGCTGTCTAAAAGTACACGGAAGGGTCTCCCTGTTCTTTTGTGCCTGGAGCCCTCTTTTCTCTTTCAGATCTCTCATTAAAATCCAATCAGCAATAGTACTTAATATTTCATTATCAGTAATCCCTGTACTGTCTCTCTACATAAGTGCTACCTCGTACACTGTTCTATGTTTCTCTTGTCTTTCCCAGTGCCTTATGGGACTTCTCACTTGGGTAAAATACCTATATGCTTGCAGGATCCAGGACTTACAGATTCATAGATATTAAGGTCAGAAGGGACCATTATGATCATCTAGTCCGACCTCCTGCACAACGCAGGCCACAGAATCTCACCCACCGACTCCTGCGAAAAACCTCTCACCTATGTCTGAGCTATTGAAGTCCTCAAATCGTGGTTTAAAGACTTCAAGGTGCAGAGAATCCTCCAGCAAGTGACCTGTGCCTCATGCTGCAGAGGAAGGCAAAAAAACCCCAGGGCCTCTGCCAATCTGCCCTAGAGGAAAATTCCTTCCCGACCCCAAATATGGTGATCAGCTAAACCCTAAGCATGTGGGCAAGCCTCACCAGCCAGACACCCAGGAAAGAATTCTCTGTAGTAACTCAGATGACACACCATCTAACATCCCATCACAGGCCATTGGGCCTATTTACCATGAATATTTAAAGATCAATTAATTGCCAAAATCATCTTATCCCATCATACCATCTCCTCCACAAACTTATTGAGTCTAATCTTAAAGACAGATAGGTCTTTTGCCCCCACTGCTTCCCTTGTCAGGCTATTCCAAAAGTTCACTCCTCTGATGGTTAGAAACCTTCCTCTAATTTCAAGTCTAAACTTCCCAATGACCAGTTTATATCCATTTGTCCTTGTATAAGGCAGGCCTTTTATGCTCTGCCCATATCTTAGACTTCATAGTCTGCTTAATATTGATCTCATTGTTTGTTAGTATTAGGTTGTGCTATGTTTTTTTTCAGACACAAAGAACATATAGGTATTTTTCGCAAGATAGGTCTTTATGTTATATTAAGAGAACAAAATGTGAAAGAACAAACAAATATTTATGAAAAAGCATGGAAAGTGCTTATTCTCTCACTTTCTGAACTGAACTCTGAGAACATGACTGCTGTTGAGCTGTACATACGCACACCACGTACAGTGCTTAAACCATAGAGGTGAATCATACAGAAAACCAAGTCATCACAGCTTCATCACCACATGCACCACTTTCCTCCCCTTTAATTTATTTCAAAACTAAGTCTAGCAGTGTGGGTGTCTGCATTTATGCTGAGGAGGAGGATACTTGTCAAGAGGACATTTGGCACTTGTTTCTCCTCCCATTCCTCATCTCCCCTTTGAGATTAACTTTCTAGCATAACATTTTCATTTATGTTTTCAAGCCTGTAAAAGTCAGTTATTTTCCTTACTTGACAGTAATTACAGGGCCACCAGCTTCTATTTCAATTTATTTTCTCTTTCTGAGTTTTGTCCTGTAACATCTGTCAGTGTGCTTTTTCATTACTTCTCCCTTTCTTTGTGATTGTGCCCAATGCTTTCTTGACAACTTTTCCTCACTTCCTTCCTTGCCTAAAATTTTGCTCCCAAGCCTTCTGTCTGAGGCTTAGAATGATGGAAGGTATATGTTGTTGGGTTCTTTATCACAAGTGATCACTAATATTTTCTTGTCTAGCACTTTGTTGAGTCAGAAAAAATTGTGTTGGTCTAGCTGAATACATGGACCTAGACTTTGCCACTGTCCTAGCAACATTCTGGATCTGTACGACCTTTTGTTCATCTGGTAATTAGTCCTATGACCCCGTCAGAGGGTGTCCATTCCTGCAGCAGGCTACAGCACACCTGCCTCAGTTTCCTCTCACAGGTAACCCAAGAACTCCATGTTACACTCTCTTTATTCACTAATACCCTTCCTGGAGACAAGTTTATTACCAAAAACATTGTGCAAATATTCCAAAACATAGTCCATTTATAACCCAGTGCAAGTAGACCATAAAAATCACATATCCTTTCAGCCATTGATGTAACACATACCACATTCCCATGATTTCTGCTGTTCTTGAACTCTGTCAGTCCTCCTCTCTCTCCCTCTGCCAAGACAGCTGCCTCAGCCCTTCCTGCGGGAGTGCTCTTTTCCCACCATATATTCTGCATCATTATATAGACTTCTGCACCAGATTTAGAAATAAATGAAATAGCCTGGGACCTGTGGCTGGGAATGCAGTTGCAGAGGCTCCTGCACTGTAGCAGTCCTGCAGGCTGACCTGCTGGATACACATGTGGTCAACTTGATGGGCAGGCATATTAAACAGCATCTGTCAAGCTTCTCTTGCTATCGTACTGTATCTTGTATACCCTAACCATTAGAAAGAGGTCACTTTATTCTTTGGTGCACCTGATACATCTCAACTTTCCCTTGCCCCTTAAGGGGGAAATACAAAACAGAATGAAAGTGTGTAAACCCAGACTAAAAACTAGAGCTGGGTGGGAACTCGATTCTCTCTTTCACAGGAAATTCTGCAATTTTTTTCCCCTCCATTCTGAAATGGAACTAGAACAAATCTTTTCAATTTTTTCTGCAAATGAAATTAAAAAAAAAAGTGTTTCGGAGCAGCTGATCAAATCAAAACATTTTGTTCCAATTTTGACCTTTAACATTTTTTTACTCTTTTAAAATAAAAAAAAACAATTAATATTTTTTCCAAAAGTCACTTTAAAGAAAAAATAAAATAATTCCATTTGGAAAACATCAAAGCAGGATGTTATGACATCAAAAAGTTTCATTTTATTTTCTAAAATGATATTTTGTCTCAACAAAACTTTTCAATGTAGAAAAAAATGGCATCTTTCATCAAAAAAAAATTCAACAAAAAATTTCTAACCAGATCTACTAATACTCATTGCCTTGTCTGATAGAAATAAATAAGCATCAGTTCTCTCTGACCCAGTTTATTTATTTAAATTTTACTCTCCATATCTTTAGCATCCTGACACAGATCACTGTGATCAGGACACAAATGAGACAGAAAATCTGATCATCTTCTTGCTCTGTATCAGTCTCCTTCCTTTAAGGTGCTGCATGTTGTATGGCAATATGTGCAAGAAGCCAGAAACAAACAATTGATTTTACAAGGGCAGTGTAATGAGGTATTACCTGATATACCAAGAACCTATGACATGCTTTGTGAAAAAATAAGGCTTCATTATATTTTTCTTCTTATGAACTCCAGGGAGGTTGAACCTGACTTATTAGCCAGGGCTTTAGGGAGAAAGAACTGTGCCCTGGAATTGCAATTGATTCTACCATTTTAAATTGATTGGCTCCTACTGAACATGTAAGATGCAGCTACTGATAATAGCCCTATAGCCAACCTCACTCAATCTTTTGATCAATGCCAAAGAGATTAGCTAGACTAGATTGTCTGAGATAAGTATGTAGAAGTCATGATATGTCCCTGGGTACTCTGTGACTAGATCTGTGATGCTGCTTATCAAAATGCATGTTGCCATAATATTCATGATCTATGTGGATTTATGGCTCGTAAACTGTCTGTTTTTTCTGTGTGGCCTCAGGGGGATGTTTGTGCAGTCTAGAATACACAGGGTGTCATAAAACTTGTTTTATGATCTCTTCTTTGTGCTGTCATCCCATTGGAAAACTAACACGCTAACTAGCTCTCCTGAGGACAGCAGTGAGAAACTGATCAATACACTGTGAGGTGGCTGATAACAGTGTCTCTGATTTTCCACCAGTATAACAATTCCATTACCAGAAACTGTGAGGCAGTCCTTACCTTAACTGTGACCAGTTTTGCATGGTGATGCTACATCTGACTTTCCAGGCCCCCATTGACCCTTCACACAGATTACGGATTATATGGCGAACATGTATCTCTGGATCATTCATCTGCCAGCTCCAGAAAGCCTTTTGTTGTCTGTACACCTTCTTCCTCTCTAGATATTCATATCTCCTCTCTGTGCTCCTCATCTGGCTCTTTGTTCTTGTAAGCATGGTCTGAATGAGTTCTCCCCGACATCTAGAGATGAGCTGGGGGAAAAGACTTCAGGAGCAAACATCTAGGTTGAGTAGGTGTGTGTATGTAAAGCAGATGAAGCTGCTTGACCAAAGCAATCAATTTTGGCTTGTTTGGGTTACAAATAACTCTAATATTGGAATGCAGGGGTAATGCATTGTTGTTATCCTTATTTTAAGAGTAAAGGTCAACAGAACTGTGCTTAGCAGGCCCTGATTGAAGGGGTCACCCTAAACTGACCCTCAGTTGCTAAGCAGGAAGTAGGGATGCCAAATCCCAGTGAAGGTACAGGTGGTGTGGATTCTGCTTAGATGTTCTAGGCACCATTTGACTGTTCCTTCTCCAGTGTTTAGTGAGAGATTATTAGATTCAATTAAGAATTATTCTTTCTACGTGGTGATTCCTAGAGATGACATCACTGCTGAGCAAGTCTAGGGCTAACTCCTAGACCAGGGGCGGGGAACCTTTTTTCTATCATGGGCCATTGACCCACAGAAAAAAATCAAATTGCAGGCCATGCACAAGTAAAAAAACAACTGAATTTAGGTTTATTTTTAGAGAGAGAAATATAAAATGAGATAGAATGTAAAGAAATAAGAAGCGATGAAATGGATATGACTGAGTCTGTCTGGGCAATAATTAAATTGGGGAAGAAAACTATTAGAGCCTCCCCTGGGATAGTGCTTGGGGTGTGCTATAGACCACCGGGATCTAATTTGGATATGGATAGAGCCCTTTTTAATGTTTTTAATAAAGTAAATACTAATGGAAACTGTGTGATCATGGGAGACTTTAACTTCCCAGATATAGACTGGAGGATGAGTGCTAGTAATAATAATAGGGCTCAGATTTTCCTAGATGCGATAGCTGATGGATTCCTTCAACAAGTAGTTGCTGAACCGACTAGAGGGGATGCCATTTTAGATCTGGTCTTGGCGAGTAATGAGGATCTCATAGAGGAAATGGTTGGAGGGGACAATCTTGGCTCAAGTGATCATGAGCTAATTCAGTTCAAACTGAATGGAAGGATTAACAAAAATAAATCTGCAACTAGGGTTTTTGATTTCAAAAGGGCTGACTTTCAAAAATTAAGGAAATTAGTTAGGGAAGTGGATTGGACTGAAGAATTTATGGGTTTAAAGGTAGAGGAGGCCTGGGATTATTTTAAATTAAAGCTGCAGAAGCTATCGGAAGCCTGCATCCCAAGAAAGGGGAAAAAATTCATAGGCAGGAGTTGTAGACCAAGCTGGATGAGCAAGCATCTTAGAGAGGTAATTAAGAAAAAGCAGAAAGCATATAGGGAGTGGAAGAAGGGAGGGATCAGTAAGGAAAGCTACCTTATTGAGGTCAGAATATGTAGGGATAAAGTGAGACAGGCTAAAAGTCAAGTAGAGTTGGACCTTGCAAAGGGAATTAAAACCAATAGTAAAAGGTTCTATAGTCATATAAATAGGAAAAAAACAAAGAAAGAAGAAGTGGGACCGCTAAAAACTGAGGATGGAGTGGAGGTCAAGGATAATCTAGGCATGGCCCAATATCTAAACAAATACTTTGCCTCAGTCTTTAATAAGACTAAAGAGGATCTTAGGGATAATGGTAGCATGATAAATGGGAATGAGGATATGGAGGTAGACATCACCATATCTGAGGTAGAAGCGAAACTCAAACAGCTTAATGGGGCTAAATCGGGGGGCCCAGATAATCTTCATCCAAGAATATTAAAAGAATTGGCACAAGAAATTGCAAGCCCATTAGCAAGAATTTTTAATGAATCTGTAAATTCAGGGGTTGTACCATATGATTGGAGAATTGCTAACATAGTTCCTATTTTTAAGAAAGGGAAAAAAAGTGATCCAAGTAATTATAGGCCTGTTAGTTTGACATCTGTAGTATGCAAGGTCTTGGAAAAAATTTTGAAGGAGAAGGTAGTTAAGGACATTGAAGTCAATGGTAAATGGGACAAAATACAACATGGTTTTACAAAAGGTAGATCGTGCCAAACCAACCTGATTTCCTTCTTTGAGAGAGTAACAGATTTTTTAGATAAAGGAAACGCAGTGGATCTAATTTATTTAGATTTTAGTAAGGCGTTTGATACTGTGCCACATGGGGAATTATTAGTTAAATTGGATAAGATGGGCATCAATAGGAAAATTGAAAGGTGGATAGGGAATTGGTTAAAGGGGAGACTACAACGGGTCCTACTGAAAGGTGAACTGTCAAGTTGGAGGGAGGTTACCAGTGGAGTTCCTCAAGGATCAGTTTTGGGACCAATCTTATTTAATCTTTTTATTACTGACCTGGGCACAAAAAGTGGGAGTGTGCTAATAAAGTTTGCAGATGATACAAAGCTGGGAGGTATTGCTAATTTAGAGAAGGACAGGGATACCCTACAGGAGGATCTGGATGACCTTGTAAACTGGAGTAATAGGAATAGGATGAAATTTAATAGTGAGAAGTGTAAGGTCATGCATTTAGGGATTAATAACAAGAATTTTAGTTATAAGCTAGGGACGCATCAACTAGAAGTAACGGAGGAGGAAAAGGACCTTGGAGTATTGGTTGATCATAGGTTGACTATGAGCTGCCAATGTGATATGGCTGTGAAAAAAGCTAATGTCGTCTTGGGATGCATCAGGAGAGGTATTTCCAGTAGGGATAAGGAGGTTTTAGTACCGTTATATAAGGCACTGGTGAGACCTCACCTGGAATACTGTGTGCAGTTCTGGTCTCCCATGTTTAAGAAGGATGAATTCAAACTGGAACAGGTACAGAGAAGGGCTACTAGGATGATCCGAGGAATGGAAAACTTGTCTTATGAAAGGAGACTCAGGGAGCTTGGCTTGTTTAGCCTAACTAAAAGAAGGTTGAGGGGAGATATGATTGCTCTCTATAAATATATCAGAGGGATAAATACCAGAGAGGGAGAGGAATTATTTAAACTCAATACCAATGTGGACACAAGAACAAATGGATATAAACTGGCCACTAGGAAATTTAGATTAGAAATTAGACGAAGGTTTCTAACCATCAGAGGAGTGAAGTTTTGGAATAGCCTTCCGAGGGAAGTAGTGGGGGCAAAAGATCTATCTTGCTTTAAGATTAAACTCGATAAGTTTATGGAGGAGATGGTATGATGGGATAACATGGTTTTGGTAATTAAATATTCATGGTAAATAGGCCCAATGGCCTGTAATGGGTTTTTAGATGGGGTAAGATCCAAGTTACCCGGGAAAGAATTTTCTGTAGTATCTGGCTGATGAATCTTGCCCATATGCTCAGGGTTTAGCTGATCGCCATATTTGGGGTCGGGAAGGAATTTTCCTCCAGGGCAGATTGGAAGGCCCTGGAGGTTTTTCGCCTTCCTCTGTAGCATGGGGCACGGGTCACTTGCTGGAGGATTCTCTGCTCCTTGAGGTCTTCAAACTACAATTTGAGGACTTCAATAGCACAGATATAGGTGTGAGGTCTTTTTTAGGAGTGGTGGGTGAAATTCTGTGGCCTGCATTGTGCAGGAGGTCAGACTAGATGATCATAATGGTCCCTTCTGACCTAAATATCTATGAATAAAATGTTCAACTCTCTCAGCTAGAGGGTGTCAAGTCTCAGGGCTTCCCACCAACAGTGGGGTGCCCCAGCGCTCAGAGCTCCAGTCCTGCGGTGGGTACGGGGCGCCAAGACTTGCTGCGGGACAGCTGAAATTAAGCAATGGGCTGAATCCGACCCACGGCCCATAGGTTCCCCACCCCTGCCTTAGACCTTGTGTTAGAAAAGTAAATGCTGTCAGTGTGGACAGACTGCAGCGCTTTCCCTACTGCTCTGTACGACGGCTGGTTTAACCCAAGGCACTCTACTGCAAGTGTAGCCAAGCCCTTAGTGGTTTTATCCCTCTGGTATTCGTGGCATTTTCAGAACAGGGCTGTAAGGGGTCACAAGTTTCTGAGAACCTAGGAGGAAGCAGGGAGATCAGTGTACTGGTCTGAGGAAAATGGGCACTCTTTTTCCTTTAAGTAACATAAACAATATTGTAACAAGATTATATGTGCCAGAGATTGAAATACTATATTAATACCTCTTGGAATCCATTATTTTGTATGGTCCCTGATTCCTCCAGATGGTATCACACATGCAGCGGGTATTCTTCTTTGTTGAATTTTGCATGTTCTCTGATTTAGTTAATTCATTTACAAAATCACATGTAGCTCGATAATCCCCTATATCTTCACATTTCACCTGATAGAACAATGAATATTTTGTTCTGATTTCAACAACTTTTGACCCTCCCACCCTTCTTCTTGTGTAGTTTACCATGAAGAGCACAAGAAATTTGGAGCTCTGGAGTTCAGTCCCTTTTGGAAGATGGGAGAATACCAGCAGCAAAGGCTGCTGATACTCCATTAAATAAACATTAAAAAAACAAATAAAGCTACATTTTAGAGATCTGCAGTGCAGATTCTACAGAAGAATTTGCCACTAAGGACTCTAAATGATTTATGCCCTCTCCAAACTGAGTTTATATACATAGATATAATGTACTGTTCTGTCATGTATATGTTCATTTTGTGCTCAGATATTATGATGCTGGTAACTTTATAGTTGTGTGCAATAATTACATTAAATTAATTGTCTTAAATGAATATAATATGGCACACCACTTCCAAGGCTGTTCGGTTGAGTCCCTAAAAACATTCCAAAGCAAAGTGATCAAGATTACATCTTGCCAAAACCTGTAGAAATTGGACTTTGACAAAGAACTAAAACCACACAGTGTTTTTGAAGTCATTAAAGTCTTCCATTTCTCACCCCAATACTACTATAATAATCTGCCTTGCGTGGATATATGTTTCTCGATAGCAACATCATCATAACTGACAATCTCAGCAGAAAGGCCAAATATTGAATCATCCAGAGAGATTTATCTACACGCTGGCCCAGTCTTCCCTCTGGGCAGACTCATAGAATCACAAAATATCAGGGTTGGAAGGGACCCCTGAAGGTCATCTAGTCCAACCCCCTGCTCGAAGCAGGACCAATTCCCAGTTAAATCATCCCAGCCAGGGCTTTGTCAAGCCTGACCTTAAAAACCTCTAAGGAAGGAGATTCTACCACCTCCCTAGGTAACGCATTCCAGTGTTTCACCACCCTCTTAGTGAAAAAGTTTTTCCTAATATCCAATCTAAACCTCCCCCACTGCAACTTGAGACCATTACTCCTCGTTCTGTCATCTGCTACCATTGAGAACAATTCAGACTCCAATTTGTTATAAATGAACCCAGCTCCTGTGCTTATAACCCCCCATGGGTCTGACAGTGACTGGGCACCATTTCTAGCTCTGGGTCTCTTGGGTACTCTCTCAGTTGCAGAACACCCTGACACCCTTCATACCCTGCACTTTAGCTACTTTACATCCCAAAACAAGTACAACATCCTTCCTGACACCCTCCCTCGCCCCCCCCCCCCCTCCCCGAGTTGCTCAGACAAGTTCCTGTAAGGCCCTGTGGGTCTACACCATGGGCCAGCAGAACTGCTAGGTATCTGATGTCTCCAGGCTGCCACCCGGCAGCAGCCAACCAGCTTGTGCTCCATTGCCCATTACCTGGTGTGGACACAGCCCATGGAAAGTCCTGCCTCAAAGGTTCTGATAGGCAACAATACAGAATGCCTGTAGCTGTCATGACCATTCCTGCTCCTGAACTCCTGGCTTCAAACTTGGCTTGATTTGGACTTTGCCTCTTGACCCAGATCTCGAAACCTGACTTGGGCTCAGACTCTTTGTGTTGCCTCTGCCCTGGAACCCTACTACAAACGCCTCTTCTACTCCCAGCCTCCGGTTTGACCCAGCTCTGACCCTTGCTCCTGATTGCCTTTTTTAGGCTCCTGAGAGTTCCTACAGACCCACAGAGACCACCTAACTGTGGATGCTCTAGTTTCTGAGTTACACCCTTCAGAAATAATGTGGCAGTAAAGCCCACTGGGCTAAAGGTTATAAACACATACACAGAGAGAATTTACTGGACTGACTTTTCTAATTTGATGACAAATTCTGAACATTTTCAGAACTGAACCAAACATTTTTCCTATTTTATTTTTATTTGTTGACCCAACAGAAGAATCAGTTACTCACACAGATCTAGTCTTAACCCAGCATGCAGGTTACAGTACACAGGAAGTTGAAGTGAAAGTTACAAAACTGAAGTTTACAATTTGACGCAGACTTACCCTCGAAACCTAGATGTTGTCCTTCTAGGTATGGGTTAAGCTTCATTGGCAGGCCAATACAAAGAAGTTTGTATTGCCACAGCTGCCACAGTTTTTGTAAACATATACAATAGACCTGACCTATTTGTTTGTTTGTTATTCTTTTCCCCCCTCAAAGAATGTTTTTTCCTTTCCTTCAAATGCTGATTTGAAGAAATCAAAGTGTTTCATGGGACTGTATTGATTTTGCCAGAATTTCATTTTGATAAGGTCATTTTTGTTTAAATCAATGGAAGTGAGGCAACTAGGCACTTTTGAAAATCCTACTGGGTACCTAAAGACCTTTGCAAATCTAGCCCCCAGGTTCTTCTGAAAAGTTTACCCATAGTCAAAGCTAATTATTTCTGTGCCACAGGAATCCTAGTTTTGTTTGTGTTCTTTTCCTAGGAGATTCAGTAATTTTCTTTACTACACAGATAAAAATAGTAGTGAATTATTTGTAGGTGAGGCTCCAGGGCAAACCTCAGACACAGGGCCTCACACACAGAACTGACTGTTTTGCTAATGTTACTTGGGTTTATGATAGATCATATATATTTTCCCGCGTCTCTGATGTTATAACATCCAAAGCACCATTTAGACAGAAGTATAATTCCTGTGTGCAAGAGATTCTAACAGTGTGACCAAAGGCCTGATGAAACTTTTAGTCTAATACATGGCAACTCATTGCGATCTAATACATGTGTGTGAATTTGGCTTGAAGACAAATAAAATGCTTAGAGACCAATTAGTAGGAAAATCAGTCTGCAATAATTTATGAAAGGCTATTACTTGTACTTCATCTTATCGTAGAGAAAGTGTGTGTTCTAGCAGGCTAAATTCCATCACTTATTAAAAATAGAAAGATATTTGATGACTGAACTATTCACCTGTAGAGGTGGCACATGCCAGATGAATCCAGAAAGTAGAATTCCAACAAGATAAGCAAAAGCTTTTGTATTCCTGCTAAAGGCTCTTTTCTAGCAAGCAAAAAAAAGAAAGTTCCACAATCATGTTTCCACTGCAGTTTTCTGACCTATTTAGTAAATGCTTCAGGGACTCCTGTAAAGAAAGTGACATATAATAGTGGAGAAATTAACATTGTGTTTGGAGACATATAACGGAGTCTGTTTTTTCTAATGTCTGTTTGCTGAAGGGGGAGGACAAAGTTGCAGGAATAAGGGCTATGTTATTGTAGGCCACCAAATCAGAAGAAGGAGATGAATGGCATTTTTAGACCCAATTATGGAAGTATCCGGACGACAGGACCTGGTAGTCATGTACTACCCACATATCTGTTGGAAAAACAATACTGCAGGACACATAGCGTCAACATTTTTTTAGAATATGCTGGGAGCAACTTTTAGTTTCAGAAGGTGGAAGTTGTAACTAGTGATACAGTTATCTGATACTTAATTCTGACTAATAGGGAGGATCTGGTTGAGAATCAGAAGGTGGAAGGCAAGTTTGGTGAAAGTGACCACAAAATGATACTTCATGGTTCTAAGGAAATGAAGGAATGAGAGCAGCTAAATAAAGATAATGGACTTCAAAAAAGATGGTTTAAACAAAGTCAAGGAACTAGTAAATATGGTTCCATGGGAAGGAAATCTTAGGAAAAATCAGAGTTTAGGAGACCTGGCAGTTTCTAAAAGAGACAATATTAAAGGTGCAGCAGCAAACTATCCCAATGAAGAAGACAGATAAGAAAATAGCAAGAAACCAATATGGCTGAAAGGATATAAAAATCAAAAAGGAATTGTACAAATAGTGAAAACAAAGAAAAATAGCTAAGAATTAATATAAAAGAATAATACAAACATGTAAGGACAAAATCAGAGAGGCTAAGGCTCAAAATGAGCTCTGACTAGTAAGAGACATAACATGCAATAAATTGAGGTTCAATAAATAACTTAGAAGTGAGAGAATGATGAAGGAGAGTGTAAGTCCATTATTTAACAGGGAAGGAAAACAATTGAGGAACAATAGTTAAAGCTGAAGTGTTTAATATTTTTTTTACATCAGTCTTCTCTAAAAAAAATGAATTGTGACCAGATGCTTAACACAATTAATATAAATGAGGAATAAGGAGCTCAGGCCAAAATAGGGAAAAACAGATTAAAGTTTATTTAGAGTTAAAAGTTTCCAAGTTAGCACAGCCTGATGAAATTCACCCTAAAATACTTAAGGAACTAGCCAAAGCAATCTCTGAACTATTTGCAATAATCTAGGAGAACTCAGAGGACAGGTGAGGTTGGAAGTCCAGAGAAAGGCAAACATAGTAGCTATTTTCAAAATGTGGGAAAATTAGGAGCTAGGGAATTATAGACCAGTCATCCTAACTTCAACACCAAGAAAGATACTGAACAAATTATTAAACGATCAGATTGTTCAAGCCTGGAGGATAATAAGTAATAGATAACATGGAATTGTCAGAATAAATTATGTCAAGCCAATCTCATTTCCTTCAGCGTAGACAGTGTAACCAGTCTAATGGATAGGTCAGATGTTGTATAAGTGATATATCTGGACATTAGCAAGACTTCTGACACAATCCTACGTGACATTCTCATAAGCAAGCTGAGGAAATACGGTCGAGAAGAAATTACCATAAGGTGGATGGATGCACAGCCGGTTGAAAGACTGTATTCAAAGGTTATGTCTACACTTCTGGCGGTGTCTAGAGTAGAGGCACTACATGCAATAGCTACACTCCATAGTGAAAGGTATGCGGCTGCATCCACACTTGTCACTGCAACGCATAGCCACACACCACAGTAAAGGGCTCGGACAGTGGGAAAAGACTCAGGCAGTTCCCCACTGCCATAGCTTTTCCCTGCTGCCTTCCCCCTGCCAGAGCCTTTCGCAGTGAAAGGGAAAGACTTTGGCTATCTTGCTAAAAATAACAGCAAAGATGTGGGAGGTGCTGCCTGGGCATGTAGCTAGCCTGCGTTGGGTATATACTATGGAGATTCAGGTGTTAGGACACTTTACCCTCCTCTATTCGTCTAAGCCATGCCTCATTGTTTACATAACTATTTATACCCATGTTAGCTGTGCATGCAGTGTCTGTACTCTACATGTTACCATAAGTGTCGATGTACCAAAAGATTAATTATCATCAAGATAGGATGATGTAAATTAGCTAGGGTCCTGTAGAGTATATCTTGGGTCTGGTACTATTCAATAATTTAATTAATGATTTGGCTGATGGAGTGGAGAGTATGTTTATCAAATTTTCAGAAAACACTAAGTCGGGAGTAGTTACAGGCACTTTAATATTAGAATATTAGAAAATACTGGAATTCAGAATGATCTTAATAAATAGGAGAATTATTCTGAAATCAACAAGATGAAAAATCAAATGGGGGGTTATCGCTGATCAGAAATTGAATAAGTCAACTGTGTGATGTTATTGCAGCTGTCATTCTGGGATGAAAGAGAGACAAGGTGGGTGAGGTAATATTTTTTAGTGGATGAACTGCTGTTGGAGAGAGAGACAAGCTTTTGGGTTTACAAAGAGCTCTTCTTCTTCAGATTACTTCTTGTCCCTCTGTGGAAGTGGAGAACAATTGACCCTTCCCTCTTTATCAATGAAAGCAGTAAACAAATTGGAGAGAGTCCAGAGGACAGCAACAAAAATAAGAGATTTGGAAAACAAGACTTATAAGGAAAGGCTGAAAGAATGGGCAGATGTTTACTTTAGAGAAGAGTAGACTGAGGGAGGAGGGGGCATGATACCACTCTTTGAAAATATAAAGGACAGTTATAAAGATGACAGCGATCACTTGTTCTCTGTGTCCACGGAGGGACAAGAAGTTAAAGGCTTAGTTTTCAGTAGGAGATATTCTGTTGAGATACTATGAAAAACTTTCTAACTATAAGGGTATGTCTACACTACGAAATTAGGTCGAATTTATAGAAGTCATTTTTTTAGAAATCGGTTTTATATATTCGAGTGTGTGTGTCCCCACAGAAAATGCTCTAAGTGCATTAAGTGCATTAACTCAGCAGAGTGCTTCCACAGTACCGAGGCTAGAGTCGACTTCTGGACAGTTGCACTGTGGATAGCTATCCCACAGTTCCCGCATTCTCCGCTGCCCATTGGAATTCTGGGTTGAGATCCCAATGCCTGATGGGGCTAAAACATTGTTGCGGGTGGTTCTGGGTACATATCCTCAATCTCATAGCATTTCAGGAACAAAAGTATGCAAAACTAAACAGGAATATAGCTGCAATACATTATGTAAACATTTAAAAGAGAATAAAATAAACTACAATAAGATAAAATAGATTAATGGAGTTAAAGAATTAAGAGCAACATGATATTTGCACTACCTGTATAAACAGCATTTAATGCACATGAGGATGCAAAAGTTTTGCAGTGATGGCACAAACAAACAAGCAGATTGAGAAATGTAGGTAAAATATAAAATGCACTTGCTATTGAAAGTTCAAAATCATAATATTAAATGTTGCTAAACTGAATGGATGAGGAGGTAAAAGATACTTATGATTTATTGCTCAGGAAAACACCTCACTGAGATAACAAGACCCTAGAGAAAGCCCTTATAGTTTTGAATTACTCTCTCTCTCTCTCTCTCTCAAAAAAAAAAAAAACAAACAAAAACATACACACACACACACACACACACACAAACATAGCACCTGAAGCATTTGTCGTTACACAAGCATGACCAGAACCAGATAGAGCACTGACCAATTTTCATGCTCAGTTACATCAACTTTCAACTTTGAATAGACTAGTATGGATTGTGAGCTCAGGATGCAAATAATATAGCATTGCATTCAACAATCTCCAGAGATAAATATTAGTGAGCCAGAGCTTATGTTGGACTTTAGATGGGTCAGAAAAGTTGCAGTTTTATAGACGTGCATATTTAAAAAAAAAAAAAAGAGTGGCATATTACTCTCCATAGAATACATCTCTGACATCTCTGACCTTCCTGGTGTTACCATATTCAGCAAGTTGAATCTGAATCTGGGCTACAGCCTACAAATAAGAGGAATGTGCTCCAGCATCCTATTAAATTACAATATTTTCTACACCTATAAGATAGAGAAAATAGATGCCTGAATTTTCAGATCTCTACTGCAACTTGGACTTTTCAAAATGTCATACTTGAGAGACTCTGTGAGCTATAAGGAAGTATCAAGTGGTGTGGAGGGGTAAAAGTGGTAATGTTAATTTCCTTAAAAAGAAAAGGAGTACTTGTGGCACCTTAGAGACTAACCAATTTATTTGAGCATGAGCTGTCGTGAGCTACAGCTCACTTCATCGGATGCATACTGATGAAGTGAGCTGTAGCTCACGACAGCTCATGCTCAAATAAATTGGTTAGTCTCTAAGGTGCCACAAGTACTCCTTTTCTTTTTGCGAATACAGACTAATACGGCTGTTACTCTGAAACCTGTTAATTTCCTTGTGTGCTAAATAGACAATGCTAGAGTGTACTGATACATTGACATATATAATGTAACTGGAGTAAAATCCTTATCCTTGTTATTGGTTAGCAAGTTCTGAAATAAAAGGATTATTTTAACTATAGGATGCTGATGCTTTATCTATCTCAATTCCAGATTAGTACAACAGCTGTGGGATAAGGACCCAATGGAATTTATTGAGGTTTCTTCAGGGTAATCATGTGAAACAAGAAGGGGAACCGTTATAGCACTTTCCCCCACCCCCCACCCTGAGATCTACTCATCAGACCAAATAAGAGATTTTGGACATATAATTCACAGTCATTACAATTGACCTTTGTTTGAATAAAAGCTTATTCTTGTTACCAATGTCCATTAAAATTGCTGTTTAATCAGAAATGGAGATGTCTGATTGTATTACAGACAATTACAATGACTCTGCTTTTGGCTGTCCTCTGTGGCAGTTATGCAAAAGAGTTCAGGAAATATACTCTTTGTGTGTGCGCACACGCACGCACGCGTTAATGCTTTAGGAGACCTAATGAAAAAAAATACACAGTGGATAGAAAACCTGCTTTCACATATTGAAGCACTACTGTTTTCAGAGATACAAAATACCACAATGTTCTCTACTTCAGATTTTACAAGCACGTCTTTTCAAATAGTTTTGAATGAAAATAATAATGGTCTTGTTGCTTTTCTTACACATTTCTTCCTGTGATTGCTGTGTATCCTATAGTTTAGCATCTGTTCCAATGACTTCCAGAAAATAAGGGTGAGTATATTACAGGGTTACCAGCTTCACAAAGTTACTTTGATGTCCTTGGTTATGGTGTTAAAGATGCTGAACATAACCAAAATCTGTGTGCTCTATTTTTTCATTTAGCACTGAAACTAAATAGAGAATGAGGTAACATCTGTCAGAAAACATTAAATTTTTGAGCTGTTCTCTTTTGGAGGATTGTTTGTTGCAGGAGGACAACCATCTCATGTCACTTCTGTATGCACCAATTCCTACTGACATTCCTTCATTTCTTTATTATTTATTGTATCTTCTTATTCATTTTATTTGTTTACATTTATATGCCATGCAAAGTTTACTAGGAACTTTACAGAAACATAAGAAGATTCCAAGATACAACTTGCCCTGAAGAGCAACAAATAGTTGGAGGATTGAGAAAATCATTGAGTAGTAATATTTAATTGCCCATTGTATTCCTGTAATTCCAGTTTTTTTAAACACAAAAAATCTTGCATTTTAGATGTTAAAACAATTTTGAGATGAGGGCTAGTATTAGGCTTCCTGGAAGTATGTTTTAAGGAGGGGTTTCTAGGTGAAGGTATGGTAGACCAACACAAGGAAGGGGTTCCAGACTGAGGAGGGGATGCATGGTTAAAGACACAGACAATAACATGAAAAAGACACAGTAGCTAGTCTTGCATGGGTGGAACAAAGGCAGTGATTGGGCAACAAGAAGAGAAAAGTATGGAGGAAGCAGGGACAAAATTATGCAGGATCTTGAATGCAAGAGATAGGAAGCTTAAAGACAGAAGGTGATGATGGATTTAAAGAGGATAGGCATGGTATATTATTTTAGTAGTTGTATCATGGTTCCTTCCCCACTCTGAACTCTAGGGTACAGATGTGGGGACCTGCATGAAACCCCCCTAAGCTTATTTTTACCAGATTAGGTTAAAACTTCCCCAAGGTACAGACTATTTTACCTTTTACTCTTGGTCTTTATTGCTGCCACCACCAAGTGTCTAACCAATATATAACAGGGAAAGAGCCCGCTTGGAAACATCTTTTCCCCAAAAATCCTCCCCAAACCCTACACCCCCTTTCCTGGGGAAGGCTTGATAAAAATCCTCACTAATTTGCATAGGTGAACACAGACCCAAACCCTTGGATCTTAAGAACAATGAAAAAGCAATCAGGTTCTTAAAAGAAGAATTTTAATTGAAGAAAAAAAGGAAAAGAATCAGCTCTGTAAAATCAGGATGGCAAATACCTTACAGGGTAATTAGATTCAAAACATAGAGAATCCCTCTAGGCAAAACCTTAAGTTACAAAAAGACACAAAAACAGGAATATACATTCCATTCAGCACAGCTTATATTATCAGCCATTTAAATAAAACAGAATCTAACGCATATCTAGCTAGATTACTTACTAAGTTCTAAGACTCCATTCCTTTTCTGTTCCCTGCAAAAACATCACACAGACAGAGAGAACCTTTGTTTCTCCCCCCCTCCAGCTTTGAAAGTATCTTGTCTCCTTATTGATCATTTTGGTCAGGTGCCAGCGAGTACCTATCCTAGCTTCTTAACCCTTTACAGGTGAAAGGGTTTTTCCTCTGGCCAGGAGGGATTTTAAAGGTGCTTACCCTTCCCTTTATATTTATGACAGATACGTTGAAGACGAACAGGATGAGAGCCAAGAAGAGTCCAAGAGCAGAAGGCAGAAGCAGTCAAGGAAAGTGGGGATCAAAGGGTTAGATCAGTGGAGATGGAGAGGAAAAGATGGATTTTGGAGCTGCTATTGAGGGGGGAAAATACATAGATGAATTCAGTGGTATTCACAGTGTGGTATAAAAGACAGAAGAGACTCAAAATGGCACCAACGTTGCAAGATTGTAGAAAAGGGAGGATGGTAGATTTTCCAAAAGCAAGAGAGGCTTGAAAGGAAAGAGGAGAAGTCCAAGATCCTGGTTAAAAAGGTTGGCAGTGGGGCTTTGGAACAGCAATATTCAAGTTTCTGTAAATGTGTTGTCTTTCAGTGCAAGGAATACAGATATGAGATATGTCTTATACAAAGAAAAGAGGTGGGTTCCTTTGGTTTGTTTTACAATTTGGAGAGAGCAAAACCCAATACTCCCTATATTTGACCCTGCATTGTCAACACTTTGGATGCATTTGGATATTGTCTTTAACGCTGCTCTAAGATGGATACATTTCAGAAACATAACTGTTTATTTTATTTCCCATATCTTGTCTCAAGTTGAAAAAAAGATATGGTATGATGGAGAACAAAATAAATAATACAATGGAAAGGTAAGGAAATTGACAGAGATATAAACCCAGAGCCTGATTCAAAGGCCATTGAAATGAATAAGACCCTTTCCAGTGACTTCTTTGGGTTTTCAGTCAGATTCCAAATTGCCTTACTCTTTCTCTAATATTTAGTGTATTACCTAAATAGTGTATGAAAGCTATCTATCCACACAATATAGAACTGACTTATTTTGGGATCTAAATTGAATGCGTTAAAGTTATGTTACTCCTGTCAAGAGTTTATGTTGCTTCATTCTAACCAACACAGTAATCTGATTGGCCTTGTCATACTGACATTGAGAGCTGTATTGTTACTGGCAACTGTCAGCAAAATAAAAATAAAAATTGCAAACACTGCTTGTCAGTAAGATCCATTATATCTTGTATATGTCAGTATAAATGACAAGATTTCTCCCCCCTCCTTTCCTTCATATTGTTAGCAGGCAGCTTAATAAAGACAGATATCATATATCAGCTCCTATTTTAGGAAGTTTATACACTCTGAAATGGACCTTAGCAAACTAACTCAAGAAATGGTGGATTTTGTCAATATTGATATGTGCCGTTTGACTATCCCCCCAAATTGAACTAACCGTAAAAAGCTAAAATATCATACATTTCCATACTATGAGCCAATTCCATCAGGAATTGTAAACTGACTGCGCACTGAGCCAACAGATCCCAAGGGGAGTTGATTTGGATGTGCAAGGGAAGTGGATAGTTGTGTGTAGTTGGTATGGGGTGGTTGTTTAGATGGGGAGCAATTCATTTCCGTATGTTTTCTACCTAATCTTGTCTGTGCTTATCCCCAACCCTCTCTCTGCATTCAACTGGTGTTACAGAGGATATGATGATTACAGAAGTCATAAAGATGCCCAGCTGCCCTATGGGACACTGTAGACTGAGGCTCAGGGGTGGAGTTCCAAAAAGACCATAGATTGAGCGGTTAAGGGGGCTAGAGAAGCTACTGAGACATTGTCTACGTGTCTCTTCATCTTTACTATGGTGTATGTGTTTAATCTTTAGCCACATAGTGCCTTATCTGCTGTTTCCAGATGATCCTTTGGGATCAAGTAGCCAGGTGAATTATGTTGGCTCCTTTAGAGTTCATTGATACATAACTAGGTTGTGTGAGAGACTGTAAAATGGAAGGAAGTTTAATTTGGGAAGCGTGTGCTGTAATCCCTTCTGTACATAAGTATGAAGTGGCTACATTGCAATAAAGAATTAGTAGAGTTAATATATTGCAAGCTTTGCTTATTCCACTAAGCTACTTGAATGGACATTACACTACTTTTACAAACATTTTTTGTAGTACAAATGCAAACCTAAAAATATGTCTTCACCAATGTCATTTCAGTCAGCAGTGTCATTGCATCCATCTGACCGAAGTGATTAAAAAACCCACATTTGTATTTGAATTTGCTCAACTGCATTTGTACTCAGGACTCTGCAGTTCTGCTAACATTTCTTTCCCCTCCCTGTACCAAAAAAGGTGACTTGAACATAAAAAGCAAGATTCTCAACTGGATCTACATTGGATGGAGCTATGTCAAATTTACAGCAGCTGAGGATCTTGCCTATAGATCATCTGTCTCTCACAAGGTATGAAGGAAATCAGTAAACCTCAAGGGGAATTTTTAAATTTATATATATGGTTCAACTGAAAATTTCAGAATCATTCAGAAGCAACTGAATTTTCTCAATGTTAACTTGCTGTTTTAAACCTCAAAATTAAATTACAGCAAATTTGTATTCCCATTTTCATCTCTCTTGTGTTTGTATTTTCTTCCCCCACACCCAAGTTCTTTTTACCAGCCTCTATTGCCTAACACTATCTTATGTAGGAAGCATGATTCATCTTCAAGTAGTCCAAAAAAGTTCTATATTCTATGGGCTCCATTTTTATAACGAATATGTGTTTATTTCTTTTTTTTATAGAAAATATTTTATGCTTTAGTTAGGAAGGCTTTGGCTATTCTGTATTCTCATATAAAATATCTATAATTCTGTTGATTGAAAACCAACCAATGTTTGCAATAAAATTCATGCAAGCTGTTCTGTTCCTGTGAGTGACTCATTAAAAATAGATAGAAGACTCCCTGAATGCTAATATAAACTGCCTCTCAAAAATTCTCCAAGAAAAAATAAATACTCCAAGCACATTTTAAAAAGCAAGTGTATGTGAGACACAAACCGAGCCCCTGCAAGTCAGGAGCTGCAAAAATATTTCACACATTTTGAGCAAGCTTGTTCTACTATTTCGATAAAGCACTGTGTGCAGCCAATAGGAGGTACATCAATTTACTACATAGGAAATAGCATTACTGCCTCGAGAATCCCCCATACTACAATTTGCTCCATGGATTAGATGCACATGAAGAAATGAACTTTGACGGTAACTTTCTTTCTGAATAGCAAAGAACTCCTCTAGCTACTGGGAGTGAAGCTGTAAAAATCAAACTCTGTTTACTTATTAGTGAATCTATTTATGCAAATTTGCTCATAGATATTGTCTGTTTTTTTTTTCCTCTCAAGCCTTTTCTATCACTTTTGGCAAACTCTCCTCCCTATTCCACAAGTTTGAAGTCCAAAGTCCTGCTCACATAGCAGAACTAGATGCATGGTATGCTGGCACATCATGCTGTGACATTATATTAAACCAGAGGAGAAGCACCACCAAAAGGATCAACACCCCCATTTAATGCAGCAGCTAGCTATTTACTTCTGGTCTTCTAGTCAAATTCTGATATTGCTTAGGTCTGACAAGAGCACAGCACAAAGTGGTATGTCTATGGACCCTTTCCTTTGAGAGAACGTTGAAGAGTTTTTAGCCTGCTATTGATAAGTCTATAGCAGGACTCTATTAAATGTAGAGTGCAAGATGACCACAACTGACATAGTGAGACCTGGAAATAGACAAGCCCTCTCTTTGTCTGGTGATTTAGATAATGAAGGGCTAAAAAGATTCACATGTGGTACCTGACAATTAGCAAAGACACAAAATAACCTAATCTATGTTTTCCCACTTCTTGTGTGTTTCCTGGTTAAGAGTATCTAAAAGAAGGCCAGAACCCACTATCTGTGTATCTCTTCTATTCCCAAGAGTGTCATGATGTCCCTCATTTTTTGAGCATCTATCATAACTGAATTGCAGGAAATCTGTTCCTTTGTTGATCTTTTCTCACTGATTGAACGGAAGAAGGGGATCTGAAATAATGGAATGATTGGTAGTCCGTGGGCTGTCTGTTTGTTTCCAGTTTATTTTCCAACTTTTTTTCAGATTCATAGGTGTTTGGGGCAGAAGATTATGTAATCTAACCTCCTGTATAATTTATTTTCATTTTATTTGTCTTTCATATAGTTTTAAAACATGAGCACCTAGAAACTTGAATGACTAAACCCACAATTAGGCATTTAAATAGACACAGCATGCTTATTTTTTAAATGGCTTTTTTTCCCCAAACATAGAATATGACCTGGTTATAAAAGAGAGTCTTAACCTAGACTACACAGGCATTATTTAAGTTTTGCAATATACCTTCATCTGGTCTTGAATACACTTATTCCATCCCTTGCTGCTTCTTCTTGACCAACTTTTTTTTCAAGTTTCTTTTTTCATGGGGAATTACAACTTCAAATGTCTTATTCTTTAAATTGGAACATATCTTAGCCATATGCTCCAGAGAGGCTGGAAGCTTATTGCAGATGCCTTCTAAAATTACTCTCCCATTTAAGGAGAAATACTAAATGCAATATGTTTTCATCATTTACACATATTTTCATGGTGTCATGACCATCCTTTCTTCACTTTATTCCTTATTGCCCAAGAAACAGAGGTGGGTAATAACACAGATTTGACAGCACATTCTTTAAATCTCTATCAACATCAAATGCCAGTGAAATTTATTATAGAATGTATTCTGTTCTACTGTGAATCCCTGCAACAAAAAGGGGTATAATCTGGAATTGGTAAAAACGAGTTTCTGTGTATCCAAGAATAATGTTTTCCTTTCACAAACAGTCTCTTACTTGCACAGCCTGCCCCTTCCTTTCTTCATCTGACTCTGAACGTCTAATTTAATCTGTGCTTTAAAAAAAAATGTTCTAGTAGTTGAAATAGTTCAGATCCCTTTGTGAAACTGGACTCTGTTACTGTAAATTTTTTATTAATAACTAGGGCTGACATTTTCAGATTCATGGACAAATTGATAACACCAGGCTACTCTTTTTCTTCAGATGATTTAGATTATAGTAATTATCTTTGCAGTGAGGATAGGAGGTATTAACCAACTGTCTTCACAGTAATCCATCTTCCGAACACCTCTTTTAATCTCACACAGTTTAATAGTAAGGAGAGACAAGCATCAAAGCTGTGGATCTCATGAAGTTCAATATTTTGAAAACTGATAACTATTTTGCAGGGTTCACAGTGTTGGTAAAAATTGCTTAATTTTGTGAATTTTTTTTCCAGCAACTAACTTCCATCCTTATTTCAACATAAAGCATTCAGCTAAGGTATATTTTGGTTAAAAGAAACAATTTACTATATATTAAGAACATAACATCCCAAAAACAAGACTGGCAGGAGGGGAGATCATTTATTGAACTCTATATCTATTTTGCTATTTTCCTCTCTTTGTCTGTGACTGGGCGAGACTCACCCCCTGCAGCACCTCCTGCTGGTTGTCCAGGGAATTAGGGTTCCAGCCTCCGGATCACCCTCTGCAGGCCAGTGTCTCGCTGCCGCTAGCTCCTGGTGCCCCTTTCTCTTGGGGTGCTGCCCCCTGTAGTAACTTCCACACTCTGGATCTTCCCCTTACAGGGGAACCTCCACCCTCTATCCCCACCTTGCCTCGGTCTTTGGGCTACTGCTAGTCACCATCTAGCCCCCATTCACTGGGGCAGACTGCAGTACATAAGCCACTCATCACTGGCAAGGGGGATTTGGATCTGCTGCCTCTGCCTACCCTTGGGCTGCCCTCTGCAACCCCAATACCGTTCTTTAGCCTTCCCCTAGCCCTGCAGCCTGGGGGGTTTCCAGGCCAGAGCTCCTCAGCTCTTCTGGCCTTCCCCCATCTCTACTTCGCCTTAGTTACCCAGGTACACTCCCCAGCGGCCAGGCCCCTCTCCTTCTAAAGGCACGCACAGGCGGAGAGAGAGAGAGTCTCTCTGCTCCTGCCCCACTGACCTCTTATAAGTGCCAGCTGGGCCCTGATTGCCCTGGCTATAGTTGTGGTTGCTTCCCCCAATCAGCTCAGCTTTTCCCCTGCCACAGCCCTCTCCCAGGGCTGTTTTAAGCCCTTCAAGACAGGAGTGGGGTAACCACCCCGCTCCACTTTCTTTCCCTCTTTTTGATCAAGGACTCTCTGAATTTATTTTTCCACTATGCCTGACATATGACGTATTTGTGTGTGTATTTGTGATGTTTTATAGTCTTCTTTCTTTACTCCACAATGTCTCCTAAGTAGACCACAGACCAAGTAGTTTGGGTCAAACTGTCAAGCCCAGTATATATGAGCAGCCTCTAAGTTAACACAAAAGCACCCACTGCCCAAACAAAACTTCAGTTTCCCTATTAACCCTCACTAGAAAAGGGTTTCTTTTTTATACTGATTATTCTCTCCAGCAAGCCATTCTAGTGTCTGTGCTTTAAATTTGGCAATGCAGAACAGCTGTACCTGTAAACTAACTAGCCATTTTGTAATTGATAGCTGCTGGCTGTATCTTTGTTTTCTTCAGCTAAGAAATACCACTTATGTTTCCTCCCACTTTTTCTTTCTTTTTAATTGAGGATGTGTAATTTTACCTATCACACACTATCAAATTAGGGCTGGGTGAATTTTTTTGGCTCCATAGTGTATTTACTGAAAAATAGTTTCAGTCAACCCAAAACTATTCATTAATTTGGTCCAACTAATTTTGACTGGGCAAAAAAGTTTTTGGAGCCAGCTACAGAAAAGTTAGAGAGTGACAGTGCTTTATAATGTTTAGATGAAAAACATAGTGCATGTATGCATCCTTCATAACCTTGAGCCCAGTGGTTAGGGTATTTGTCTGGGATGTGGGAGATCCAGGTTTCTATCCCCACTTTAGAAAAGGAACTCTCTATCCCAGGTTAGTAGACTAACCACCAGGCTACAGGATCTTCTACTTTCATTCTCTCTAGTTGAAGCTATTTCACTTTGAACAAAAACATAAATATTCATTAGACCAAAGACAGAGTGAAAGAGAATTACTCCATAGTCTTGTGATTATCTTCTAGCTACCTAAAAAACCAAAAGGGATACATACAGGAAATGGAACGCAGGACATGTCACCAAGAAAGTATACATGGAAATAGAAGAAGGTGTTCTTCAAATATGTTAGACAGAAAAGAAAGATCAAGGATAGTGTGGGTCCACTGTTCAATAGAGAAGGTTAGCTGGTTACAGAAGATGATAGGAAGGCAGAGCTGCTCAGTGCCTACTTTGCTTCAGTCTTCTCACGAAAAATAACATATGCCCAATAACTAGTGAAGTTGCCATAGATCAGTATAAGTAAAGAATATGTAGAGATCTTCTTACCAATTTGAATGACTTAAAATCAGTGGTGCCAGATGCTATTGACCCAAGGGTACTGAAGGAATTAGCTGAAGAAATCTCAGAGCTACAGACAATAATACTTGCAAACTCGTGGATGCCAGGAGAGGCCTTGAAAGACTGGAGAAGGGCTAACATAGCACCCATCTTAAGGAAAGGGGGAAAAGGAGGAGCCAGGGAAATATAGACCCAGTCAGCCTGACTTTGATACCTGGGAAGCTACTAAAGCAATATATAAAACATTCTATTTAGGAATACCTGGAGAAGGAAGGGTAATCTCTGGCAGCCAGCATGGGTTTACGAAGAACAAATCATGCCAAACCAGCTTGATTTCCTTCTTTGACAGGGTAACTGATTTGGTGAATAGGCGGAATGCAGTGGGCATAATATACCTGAACTTCAGCAAGGCTTTTGACACAATCTCACATGACATTCTGATAAGTAAGCTGGAGAAATGTGGGCTTTGTGGAACAACCATTAAGTGGATACACATAGGGAAGAACAACCAAATGCATGAATACAGAATGGGGGATAACTGGCTTGGCAGCAGCACTGCTGAGAAGGATCTGGAAGTTGTGGTGGATCATAACCTCAACATGAGTCAGCAATGTGATGTTGTTGTGAAAAAAGCAAATGCAATTTTTGGTTGCATTAACAGATCCAGAGCATGCAAGTCACAGGAGGTGATAGTACTACTCTTCTTGGCTCCAGTTAGGCCTCAGCTGGCATACGGTGTCCAATTTTGGTCACAAATGTATAGAAAGGATGTAGAGAAACTGGAAAGGATCCAGACAAAGGTGAGGAACAAAGATGATCAGTGGGATAGAACACAAGGCATATGAGCAAATGCTGAAGGAACTGGGTATGTTTAGTTTGGAAAAAAGGAGGTTAAATGGGGAGGGGGCATGATAGCAGTATTCAAATACTTGAAAGTCTGCCATAAAAAGATGGTGAAAAGCTGTTCTCTCTTGCCACAGATGTCAGGACAAGAGACAATGGATTCAAACTGCAGCATAACAGATTTAGATTAAATCTCAGGGAAAACTTCCTCACTGTAAGAACAGCAGAGCAATGGAACAGACTGCCAAGGGAGGTTGTGGAAGCTCCTTCACTGGGGGCTTTCAAAAGGAGGCTGGAAAGCCATCTCTCTTGGATGGTTTAGACACAAATCCTGCATCTTGGTAGGGGGTTAGACTGGATGACCCTTGCAGTCCCTTTCAATTCTGTGATTCTATGATTCAGACACTCTACTGGAGGATAGGAGATGTGGACTGAAATCTACCCTCTGAATCGGAAAGAGAGAAGCTTGGAATCCACATCTTTTACTTCCCAGATAAGAGCCTTAATCGTGAGGCTATAAAGTAATTTTCACTCTCTCTTTCTTTGGTCCAATGAATATTTAAGTTTTTATGCAAAGTGGAACAGCTTCAACAGGAAAGATTGAAAGCAACCTACCCCAGATTAAGCTTAGCCTTGTGGTCAGTATGCTCACATGGGGATCTGAGTTCAAGTCCCTTCTCCAGAGTGGAGATTCAAACAGACTTTTCTGATTTTTTGACAAATTAAGAATATATTTGGAATTAAACAAAATATTTTTTCTGATTTTTCAGTTTGTCGGCACAATAAAACATCAATTATTTAATTGATGCTAATCACAAGTTATATACACGAAAAGACAGAACAGAAAACAAGCAGAGAAAAATAGGTGGACATTGATAAAGGAAGGTAATATGCAAAAGGAGTCTTCCCCCATTGAGTTCTTTCCACTACTTTCCCATTCCTTACCTTCTCTCCAGGTTGTCTTCTTTTTTACATTCCCTTCCTCAGTTTGTCTAGAGCCCATGTCTGTGGCTCTTTGGGGTCAAAGACTATATTGTATGGTGGCAGCCTATATAAGAGAGCAGTGTAGTTGGGGCAGAAGAGCATCTGCATGAGTTGCCTTTGTGTGTATGTGTGTGGGGGGGTATTCATTGTTTTTCCCCCTGGCATTATGGGGGAGGGCAGTGAGGGAGATCAGTGAATCTCCCACTAACTTCAATAAGGGCAGGATTTTTCCTTCAGTATTTATGAAAATATGGTGTTAGGTAAGCTACTGCAGTTACCTCAGACACCATGGTGTGTGATAACTACTTATGAAACATGACCTATATGAATAGCAGAACAAACATACTAAAGGGGTATGGTTAAAGGTTACTCTCCCTCTGTTGAGTGCCAGGATTATTTTCTGGAGGTGTTTGCTTTATTTTTTTAATATTTTGTTGTTTTGGGGTTCTTTTGTTTCATTGTAATTGGACATATAACCATTACATTAGATGCACATGCTCTGTAAAAGTCCTTTTAAAAATCCCTGTTAAGAGAGAGAAAGACTCTGTTTGTGCTTAAACTCTCAAATCAGGTGATGCCAAAGGCTGCATGCATCACACTCCATTGACTTCAAAGCAGTTTCTCTGGATGTGCAGCCATGTAACTGAGATTAGATCCTGCTCCAACATCTCTGGTTGCAAAATATTTCAAGTTTTGCTAAAAGGTGAGACAAGGCTTATTTTTACAATATTAGCAAGATTAAATAAATAAAATGTCTGTGGTGCATAACATACACACAGAATTAATTTACATTTATATTATGATATTACATCCCTACCTGCAGGTTCTAGCAGCAACAAAAAAGTTAACATACAGTATTTTTATCAGAGTTAGAGTGAAAGCAATAAAACAGAGCCTTAAGGGGTGGGGGGTGGGGGGCCATAATCCATTTCATTTTCATGCTGAGAATGTAGAGAGACATTGAGAGGATATGAAATGATTCTATCTAGATATTATAATTATTATAATTGCTTATTCTGATCTGATATAAAGTAGCAGCTGGCCCCAGTTCAAATAATTGGAATGCACACAAACAAAAGGATAAGCTGTCCATATTTTTGCCCTTTTGAATGTCAAAGCATGTTTTAACCATAGCAAAATATCTTGGGACTTTCCATTATTTTCCTCAAGATTAGTCTATTTTGTATCTTCTGTGACAGGGTCGGGCCAGATGGCTATAGGAGAGTATTTTTTTTTTAAGCAAAAGATGTTTTTATTTGCATAACACACTTACAAAGTAAAAACAGCAGCATATGCAATGTGTAACACAGCAACCAATCACAGTTGTTTTCTCATTAGCTTCAGGGGAGGGAAGTATTCAAGCTTGCCTGGGCCCAGAGCGGGGGGCTTCCTTGACTCTCGTGGTCTTCCACCCTTCTGAGTTACCTGGTGGCCCAGAGCGAGGGGGCTTCATCGACTCTCAAGGTCTGCCATCCCCTTGAGTTACCTGGCGCCACGCCCAAGTGTTACCAACAATTCCCTCCTCTGAAAGCACCCAACAAGAGGGGCAGGCTGTGGGGTGGACAATCCGGGGGCGGGGGGGCATGTGCACCCACGTGTGAAAGGACCCTTCTAGGGTGGTGGTGTCCGCAGCAACAATGGCTGGAGCTGGTGTCTCTTACTCTCTCCCCCAATCAAAGGATCAAAACAAAGGGAGCTGGACGTGGACACCGAGCAGAGAACCTCGGACAGTGCCCACCACTCCTCAAAAGCATCAAGGGAGTTGGTGGACGCCACCCAGAGGAACTCCGCCCGAATACATGAACGGACCGAGGATCAGAAAACGGCCCCAAAGTCAAAGGAAACTCCATCAGCCAACCTCCTCTCTCTGGTTTTATAGATGGCCGTTTTAGCCAGAGCCAGGAGGAGATCCCGCGACTTTGTGAGGCCATGGATGGGGAGTACATAAATAAAAAGGTGAGGGGAAAAATGCAACCAAAAACGTAATAGGAGATTTGTGAGGAGCTGGAACAGGGGCTGCAGCCTGGTGCACTCCAAATATACGTGTGCCAGGGTTTCCCTCACACCACAAAAGGGACAAGTATCTGGGACGGGGGTGAACCACACCAAGTACGTGCCTGTGCTCACAGCTCCATGAAGGAGCCGCCAACTGATGTCTCCAACGGGCCTCGGAACCAAGGTGGAATATAGGCTGGCCCACCGGGGCTGAAGGTCTCGCCACTTTGTGTCGGGGTGGGACACTAGGGTGAGGGCATGAAGGGTGTGGAGCGTGAGCATGTATAGATATTTCCTTGGTGCGGTTTGAAAGCGTACCAGCTGCAATTCATGCAGCCGGCTCGCAGTGAAGGGGTGCGGGGGTCGATTGGATCTGTGGGGCATGCGTCCAATTAAAAAGTCCAGTGGGCCTGGGGTAGAGGGTGGGCGGGGTGTGGCCTCAAGCAGGACTCGCTCAAGGTAAGCTCAAGCAGTGGGCGGCAAAGCGGCCTTCGCCTCCTGCAGTACGTGCCGGGGGGTATGAGGTCTGGAGAGCCCCATGCACCGGGCAAGCATCAGAGGATCCAGCCAGTCTCCCCGGTCGTAGTCCAGGAAGTCTCCGACTCTCGTGACTTCTGCCAGGATCAAGCTCTGGCGCACCGAGCGGGACTCCGCCACCTGCACAAGGAGCTGGGGGTTGTGTAGCAGGGGCTCTGCGAGGAGATCTACCCCCTCGGTGGCCGCCACGGACCTTGTCATTAAAAACAGTTTCCAAGTCCGGAGGAGGTCCTGGTAGAAGACCGGCAGGCCGGAGAAGTCTCTCGGAAGACCTCCCAAATGGAAATAAAAGAGCTGCCAGTCATATCGGAGCTCTCAGATGCGGCGCAGGATGGCGTGCGCCAGTGTGCTCCACGCTGAGCTACCTGCACCATAGAGGAGCCTCTGTTGGGCCTGGAGGCGGAAGACACGGACCTGAGTGTGTAGACACTTCAGGCCCTGTCCTCCTTCCTTCAGGGGTTGATGAAGAACCCCTACAGGGGCCCAGTGAGTTCCTGACCAAAAGAACCCCAGCACCGATGTCCGCAGGTTGGTCAGGAAACCCGGGGCCGGGACCAGGGTGTTGAGCCAGTACCAGAGCATGGACAGGACTAGTTGATTAAGCACCAGCACTCTTCCTCGGAGGGAGAGACATCGGAGCAGTCCCGTCCATTTCCGGAGCCACTTTATCACCCCTCCCTCTAAATTTTCCCAGTTCTCCAGCAGAGAGGAATGCATGGCAGAAAGGTAAACTCCGAGGTAGAGCAGCGGACCCACGCTCCACCGGATGCTCTGAAGCGCGGGTGGGAGGGAGCTCCCCTGCCACCAGTCTCCTACCACCAAGCCAGAGCTCTTGACCCAGTTGACTCGGGCAGAGGAAGCTGCCGAATAGATGGCCTGGCAAGCCTCCACCCGTGCCAAGTTGCTGGGGTCCTGGATCACGAGGAGCATGTCATCAGCGTACGCCGACAGGACCAGCCGCAGCTCCGGCTCCCGCAGCACCAACCCTGAGAACCTCCTGCGGAGGAAACAGAGGCAGGGCTCAATCTCCAGAGCATACAGCTAGCCTGAGAGGGGGCACCCCTGCCGTAATCCTCGCCCAAAGCTGACCGGTTTGGTCAGGGTCCATTTGTGCTTAACCAGACACTCTGTGGAAGCATACAGCACCCAGAGAAAACCCACAAACTGGGGTCCAAAGCCAAACACCTGCAGAGTGCTCAGGAGGTACCCGTGGTCCACCCTATCGAATGTTTTCTCCTGATCTAGGGACAGGAGGGCGAATGACAGACCGTCTCTACTCCCGAGTTCCAAAAGGTCCCGAACCATAAATAGGTTATCAAAGATACTGCGGTCCGGGACGGTGTAGATCTGGTCTGGGTGGATCGTGTCCACCAGCACAGACCCTAGCCACAGCGAGATTGCTTTCGCTATGATTTTGTAGTCCGTACTGAGGAGCGAGACGGGACGTCAATTTCGTAAATCGCGGAGGTCCCCCTTCTTTGGCAATAAGGCGAGCACAGCTCGCCTGCACGAGAGAGGGAAGACCCCGCTCTGCAGAGACTCGGAACAGACGGTGACTAGGTCTGGGCCGAGGATGTCCCAAAACATGCGGTAGACCTCCACGGTCAGCCCGTCCATGCCTGGAGACTTATCGGTGGGCATATGATGGAGGGCTTCTGAGAACTCGGCCAGAGTGAGAGGCAACTCTAGTCGGTCTCGGTCACTCGCGCTGACTGTAGGGAGCTCCTCCCAAAGCACTCTGCAAGTGCTAGGGTTGGTCGGATCCAGGGAGAAAAGACTTGCGTAGAAGGCTCGGGCCCTCCCACACATCTCTGCCGGTTCCGTGAGGGGAGTGCCATCTTCTGCCAAGAGACAGGTGACGTGTTTCCTGGCCCCACTTGTTTTCTCCAGGGCATAGAAGAAGCGGGAGCTGTGATCCATCTCCCGAAGGAGGCGGATGCGGGATCGAAGAAAGGCACCCTGGGCCCGATGGTCCTCGAGGGCCCAGAGCTCCTCCCGCTTCTCCTGGCACACTCCGCAGAGAAGCGGGTCATCAGGGCTGGCAGCCAGACACCTCTCCAGCTCTAAGACCTCCCTTTCCAACTGCTCTATCGCCGCATTTCTCCATCGGCTGGTGCCCCGGGTGTAGTTGCGGCAGAAAAGCCGGATGCGCACCTTCCCCAGGTCCCACCATCGCTGCGCTGAGGGAAAGGCACGCCGCTGCCCTCGCCAAGCCAGCCAGAATTCCCGGAAGGACATCATGAAGCCCTCATTCTCCAACAGGCTGTTGTTAAAATGCCAACAGGCTGGGCCCCAGCCTCTCTGCACAGAGGAAGGCTGTCACGGTGGCTAGGTGATGGTCAGAAAATGGGGCCAGCCGAATGCTGGAGGAGTGGGCTCATGAGAGATGGAAGCATGATAGATAAATGCAGTCCAACCGGGAGTGGCTCGACCGATGGGCTTCCACCCAGACAAAGGTGAACGTGGAAGTGTCATCTGGGTGGTGGTCATGCCAGATGTCCACTAGGAAGTGATGTTCAACTATCTCCCGGAGGGTGTCCGCAGCAGCCGGGCACTGCTCGGTCCCCGAGTGGTCTCGTTCCTCGAGGGTGGTATTAAAATCCCCTCCCAGGACCAGGCACTCGTGAGAATCTAAGGTGCTGAGGAAGGCGGACGCCTGCTGATAGAATTGCAGCAACTCTGGGCCCGATGTCAGGACATAGACATTAATGAGGTTAACCACGAGCCCCTCTATATGGACCCAGAGATGCAGCAGGCGACCCGGCACGGCCTTGGCGACCCCTAGCACCTCGGGTCGTAGGTCGGGGGAGAACAGGGTCACCACTCCAGCCTGCCGAATCGTGGAATGGCTAAAGTAGACCGTGTCCTCCCACTCCAGCCGCCAACTATCTTTGGCGGTTGGATCCGTATGGGTCTCCTGAAGGAAAATCACAGAGTACCCTCCATCCCGAAGGAAGGAGAGCACCTGGGACCTGCGGAGAGCCATCCTACAGCCCCTGGTGTTCAAGGTTGCAATAATGAGAGGCGTCAGGAGGAGGGCTGGGGGTGTGGAGGTTTCTTATTGGTGGGGGTGTTCGTGGCCCCCAGCGGGTAGTGCAGCAACCCGTGACCCATCCCATGGACAAGTAGATCTTTTCGGAAACCGCGGGCCCGCTCGTAGGCCGCAGCACCGCGCTTTCCTTGCCCCCTACCCTCCTTTATAAGGGCCTTTGAGGCCTGAAGAATTTGATCAAAGTCCCCCCATAGCTGAAAAGCCAGCTGTACCCTATTGCGGGCACCACGGGTGTGTTCTAGGAACTTCCGTAGTGCATGCCGCAGCTCATGGGGGGTGGGGTTACGATTTCTGGGGTGTTCCCTGGTGGGGCTCTTAATGCAGCCTCGTGGTCCGCTAAGGCGGGTAGGCAGAGTGCGGACCACCGACGGGGCGTCTGACAGGCTGGGGTTATTAAATCCATTTCACGCCTTGGGATGGAAGGGGATGGTGGGGGAAAAATTGCAACTCCTCATGGGTCGTGACTAGAAAGTGCAAAGACTGCTCCCTGGGGGGAATTTGCAAAAGGCGGGAAAGAAATAACCCCAGGGGAGGAAATAGCATTGCAGGAGGAGATGAACTGGGCAGGGACAGGGGTGGGGGCAGGGGCAGAGGTAAGGCTCTGGGCTTCAGGAGGCGAGCGGCTAAAAGAAGGTGCCTCCTGAGTAGAGTCGAGGGTTAAGGGGTAAGGGAGGGGGCTCTCAGTGAGGCTAGGTGCTGGATTCCGTGGTGCTCTTGGCAGCCATGGCATCAGGTGGTGGACCACCTTCTGCGGGGCGCTCGCCCGGGAAGGCAATTAGGGGGAGGGGGCATGGGGAAAGGAGGCCGCCACAATAGCCGTGGGTCCTACCACCTTCGCCAACGCCTGCACGTACGTCTCCACGTGGGGCGAGGCGGGCACCAGGAGGTAACAGACACCGTGCCTCCTGGTCAAGGTGGGGAAGGGGCCCCGGCCGCTGGTGATGGTAGCGGAGGCAGTGGGTGGGTGAGATGACGAGGCGGCAGGCAGGGGGTAGCCCGCCACCACCCGGGCATACGTCCTGGGGGCCGGGGGAGGGACGTTCGCAGAGCTGGTGGAGGGAACAGCAGGGAGAGACGCCATGGTCGATGACGAGGACACAGCGGTGGGGGCAGCCCCTGCCATGGAGGGCCTAGTGGTTTTAGCAGGGCCCTTTCCTTTCTTCCCGCCCTGGCCTTTCCGGTTCCTAGAGTCTCGGGGGGCAGTGGAAGTAGCAGCAGCAGTAATCGCCCCAGTGCCTCCTGCTGCCGGTGCCCCAGCGGGGGCGGTGGCAGGTGTTTTGACAGTGGTGTTGCGGGGTGGGAGGGCTTGGGGGTTGAGCAGAGGGGTAGGTGGGGGAGGGACAACTCATGTTGTTAGAGGGGCCTCACCCCTCTCATTCGCTGCCATTGTGAGCAGGGAAAGACGGGGAGACACCAGAAGGAGGAGGGGGGAGGGGAGAGTAAATTAACTGCTCCTCCCTGCTGGGCTGCAGGCAGGGGGCGGGGCAAATGGGTTGGATTGGAAGGGGGGAAAAACAAGAATCAGGGTCCGGTGATAGGGGCAAGCTGTGGGATAAACAGTCCGGGGGGGGGGGGGGTTGTGGACCCACGCACGTTTGTCCAAAGAGTCTCGTTTGGTCGGCTGTTATGTCCGGTCCGAAAGGCAAAGTTCAAAGCAAACAGCTGGATCCGAGGCAGATGGCAGTTTGCCAGCAGGGACAGATGGCGGGGGGGCCGTGACAGTTGTAATAATGTTGGGGGGGCACTGATGGATCGGGGGGCAGCTCCGTGCCACACCCCCTGTTCCGCTACAAATGCAATTAAGCCACAGTCAAACTGCCCCCCACAAAAGTATAATTCAAAAAATTACTCAGTCTTACGGCCCCCTCCATGATGATTTGTAGCTTCCCTCGGTGATTTCTTCTGCCTGCTATCTTCTTCTTCTCCAGCTGTGTTGGCTGTGTTCCAAGGCTTTCGGCAGGCCGAGAAAAATTGCGGAAATAAGCTGACAGCAAAACAGCTGGGTCTGGGGGCTTCCACTCCCCCCTCCGAATAGCGGGTCGGCAATCTTCCCCCCGTCCTCCAGGGGTTTCAGCTGAGGCAAATAGCTGCGCCCGGGAGCAGGCGTGGGGGGGGGGTGCTGGCGGCAAGTTGGCAGCTGACCAGCACTCAACAGCAGCAAAAAACGGCAGAAAGACAAAACGAAACAAAAAAGCGTCTGGCCCGATCGGGGGGGAGAACTACGGCAGGCTCAAAAAGTAAGAAAAATCCAGGCCAGGGGGCTTTAGGAAAGAATAGAAAGCACATAGCTGAGGAGCAAGCGAGGGACATCTCGTTTCCCAACTGGGACTTTTTTTTTTTTTTTTTGAAACAGAAAAGAAGTTTATTGGTAACACTTACAAAATTACCAAAGGAAACAAAACAACTATGCAACAAAACAACACATACAGAAGGTATAACACAGCAGCTTTCAGGAGGGAGAAGTGTTCAGGCTAGCCTGGGCCCAGAGCGGGGGAGCTTCCTCGACACTCGTGGTCTTCCACCCTCCTGAGTTACCTGGTGGCCTAGAGCGGGGGGGCTTCCTAGACACTTGTTGTCTTCTACCCCCTCGAGTTACCTAGTGCCGCACCCAGTGTCACTGATCCTCCCTTTCCTGAGAGTGCCCAGAAAGATGGGCAAGGCTGTGGGGTGGGCAGTTTAGGGGTGGTGGGGGGTAGACACCCACGTATTATAGGACCCCTCCTGGATGACGGTAATGATGGTATCCGCAGCGGCAACAGCTGGGGCTGGTGTCTCTCTCTCTTCCCCTCAATTAAAGGGTCAACAGAGGGAACCAGACGGGGTCACCGAGCAGAGAACCCCAGACAGCGCCCACCGCTCCTCGAAGGCGTCAAGGGAGTCGGTGGATGCTGCCCAGAGGAACTCCGCCCGGATATGTGAATGTACTGAGGATCGGAAAAAGGCCCTACAATCGCAAGGGCCAGCCTCCTCTCTCTGGTTTTATAAATGGCTGTTTTAGCCAAAGCTAGGAGGAGGTTGACCAAGAGATCCCGCGATTTTGTGGGGCCGCGGATGGGAAGTGTATAGATAAAAAGGTGAGGGGAGAAATGAAGCCAGAAGCGCAATAAAATATTTGTGAGGAGCCGGAAAAGGGGCTACAATCCGGCACACTCTAAATATATGTGTTTATGCCAGGGTTTCTGTCACATTACAAAAAGTGCAAGTATCCGGGATAGGGGTAAACCGTGTCAGAAACACGCCCGTGCTCACAGCTCCGTGAAGGAGCCGCCAACTGATGTCCCCGACGGCCCTCGGGACCAAGGTGAAATACAGACTGGCCCATCGAGGTTGCTCACCCTCCAAAGGTGGCAGGAGGTCCCGCCACTTTGTATCGGGGTGGGACACCAGGGTGTGGGCGTGAAGGGTGTGAAGCATGAGTGTGTATAATATTTCCGTGGTGCAATTTGAAAACTGACTGGCTGCAGTTTATGCAGCCGGCTTGCAGTGAAAGGGTGAGAGGTTTGTTGGGATCTACGGGGTAGGGGCCCCATTGGAAAGGTCCGGCGGGCCTGGGGTAGAGGATGTGCGGGGTGCGCCCTCGCGCAAGGCTCGGCTGACATAATCCCGAGCAGCGGGGGTCAAGGTGGCCCTCACCTCCTGAAGTACGCGCCGGGGGGTACGGGGGCTGGAGAGCCCCATGCGCCGAGCGAGCGTCAGGGGATCCAGCCAGTCTCTCCGATCGTAGTCCAGGAGGTCTCCAACCCTCGTGACTTCCTCCAGGAACAACCTCTGGCTCACCGAGCGGGACTCCGCCACCTGCACACGGAGCTGGGGGTTGTGTAGCAGGGGCTCCGTGAGGAGATCTGCTCCCATGGTGGCCACCACGGACCTGGTCGTTAAAAACAGTTTCCAGGTCCGGAGGAGGTCCTGGTAGAAGACCGGCAGCCCGGAGAGGTCTCGCAGAAAACCCCTCGGACAAAGATAAAAGAGCTGCTGGTCGTATCGGAGCCCTTGGAAGCGGTGTAGGAAGACATGCACCAGTACGCTCCATGCCGAACTACTTGCACTATAAAAGAGCCTCTGCAGGGCCTGGAGGCGGAAAACGCGGACCTGAGTGTACAGACACTTCAGGCCCTGCCCTCCTTCCTTCAGGGGTAGATGAAGAACTCCAACAGGGGCCCAGTGCATTCCTGACCAGAAGAACTCTAGAATCAATCTCCGGAGGTGGGTCAGGAAACCTGGGGCCGGGGCCGGGGCCAGGGTGTTGAGCCGGTACCAGAGCGTGGACAGGACTAGTTGGTTAAGCACCAGTGCTCTCCCTCGGAGGGAGAGACATCAGAGTAGCCTCATCCACTTCCGGATCCGCTCTATCACCCCGCCCTCTAAATTTTGCCGGTTCTCCAGTGGGGAAGGGTGCGTGGTGGAAAGGTAAACGCCGAGATAGAGCAGTGAACCTGCACTCCACCGGATGGTTCGAAGCACAGGTGGGAGGGAGCTCACCTGCCTCCAGTCCCCCACCGCCAAGCCAGAGCTCTTGACCCAGTTGACTCGGGCGGAGGAGGCTGCCGAATAGATGGCCTGGCATGCCTCCACTCGCGCCAAGTCGCCCGGGTCCTGGACCACGAGGAGTACGTCATCGGCGTACGCCAACAGAATCAGCCGCAGCTCCAGCTCCCACAGCATCAACCCTGTCATCCTCCTGCAGATGAGACAGAGGAAAGGCTCGATCACCAGAGAGTACAACTGGCCCGAGAAGGGACACCCCTGCTGCACTCCTCGCCCGAAGCTGACCGGTTCGGTCAGGGTCCAGTTGAGCCTAACATAACACTCCGCGGAGGCATACGGCACCCGGAGAAAACTCACAAACTGAGGTCCGAATCCAAACGCCTGCAGAGTGCTCAGGAGGTACCCATGGTCTACTCTATCGAATGCCTTCTCCTGATCAAGAGACAGGAGGGCGAACGACAGACCATCTCTCCGCCCAGGTTCCAAAAGGTCTCGGACTTGAAATAGGTTGTCAAAAATGCTGCGACCCGCGACAGTATAGGTCTGGTCTGGGTGGATCACGTCCGCCATCACGGACCCTAGCCACAGCGAGATTGCTTTCGCTACGATTTTGTAATCCGTGCTAAGGAGTGAGACGGGACGCCAGTTTCGTAGATCGCGGAGGTCCCCCTTCTTCGGCAGCAAGACGAGCACCGCTCACCTGCACGACAGAGGGAGGACCCCGCTCTGCAAGGACTCAGCCCAGACGGTGACTAGATCTGGGCCGAGGATGTCCCAGAACGCGCGGTAAAACTCCATGGTCAGCCCGTCCATGCCCGGAGATTTATTGGTGGGCATGCGACAGAGGGCTTCCGAGAACTCGGCCAGGGTGAGAGGCAGCTCTAGTCGGTCTCGGGCGCCCACGCTGACCGTGGGGAGTTCCTCCCAGAGCACCCCGCAAGCGCCAGGATCGGTCGGATCCGGGGAGAAAAGGCTTGTGTAGAAGTCGCGGGCCCTCCCACACATCACCTCCAGATCCGTGAGGGGGGTGCCGTCTTCCGCAAGAAGGCAGGTGATGTGTTTCTTGGCCCCCCTCGTTTTCTCCAGGGCATAGAAGAAGCGGGAGCCGTGGTCCATCTCCCGAAGGAGGCGGATGCGGGACCGAACGAAGGCACCATGGGCCCGGTGGTCCTCGAGGTCCCGGAGCTCCTCCCGCTTCTCCCGGCACACTCCGCAGAGGGACGGGTCCTCGGGGTTGGCGGCCAGACGCCTCTCCAGCTCTAAGACCTCCCGTTCCAACTGCTCTATCGCCGCATTTCGCCGTCGGCTAGTGCCCCGAGTGTAATCACGGCAGAAGAGCTTGGCGCGCACCTTCCCGAGATCCCACCATCGCCGCACCGAGGGAAAGGCACGCCACTGGTCTCGCCAGGCCAGCCAAAACTCCCGGAAGGACGTCACGAAGCTCTCGTCCTCCAACAGGCTGTTATTAAAGTGCCAATAGGCTGGCCCCGGTCTCTCTGCATGGAGGGAGACTGTTACGGTGACTAAATGATGATCGGAGAATGGGCCGAGAAGTGGGCCTGTGAAAGATGGAAACGGGATAAGTAAATACGGTCCAACCAAGAGTGGTGTGACCGATGGGCCTCCACCCAGACAAAGGTGAACTTGGAAGTGTCATCTGGGTGATGGTCACGCCAGACGTCCACTAGGGAGTGATGTTCAACTATCCCTTGGAGAATATTCGCAGCGGCCGGGCTCGGCTCGGCCCCTGAGTGGTCCCGTTCCTCGAGGGTGGTGTTAAAGTCCCCTCCCAGGACCAGGCACTCGTGTGAATCCAGGGTGCCGAGAAAGTCGGACACCCGCTGATAAAATTGTGGCTGCCTGGAGCACATTTGCGGGGCATAGATGTTAACAAGATTGACCACGAGCCCCTCCATACGGACTCGAAGATGCAGCAGGTGGCCTGGCCTCCGTGACCCCTAGCACCTCAGGCCGTAGGTTGGGGGAGAACAGGGTCACCACTCCAGCTTGCCAAGTCGCAAAGTGGCTAAAGTATACCCCGTCCCCGCACTCCAGCCGCCACCTATCCTCGGCGGCCGGGTCCGTATGGGTCTCCTGCAGGAAAACTACAGAGTACCCCCTTCCCGAAGGTAAGAGAGCACCTGAGACCTGCGGAGAGCCATCCTACAGCCCCTGGTATTCAGGGTCGCAATAATAAGAAGCGACATGCGGAGGGCTGGGGGGTGGGGGTTTCTTGTTGGCGGGGGTGTTCAGGGCCCCTGGCGGGTTGTGCAGCAACCCGTGACCCATCCCGTGGATGAGTAGATCGTGTCGGAAGCTGTGGGCTCGCTCGTAGGCCGCAGCACCGCGCCTTCCTTGCCCCCTACCCTCCTTTATAAGGGCCCTTGTGGCCTGGAGGATTTGGTCAAAGTCCCCCCATAGCTGAAGAGCCAGCTGTACCCTATTGCGGGCGCCACGGGTGTGTTCTAGGAACTTCCGTAGTGCATGCCGCAGCTCATGGGGGGGTGGGGTTACAATTTCCGGGGTGTTCCCTGGTGGGACTCTTAATACAACCTCGTGGTCCGCTAAGGCGGGTAGACAGGTTGCGGACCACCCGACGGGGCGTCTGACAGGCTGGGGTTATTAAATTCATTTAACGCCTTGGGGTGGAGGGGGATGGCAGGGAAAAAATTGACACTCCTAATGGGTCGCGACTAGAAAGTGCAAAGATTGCTCCTTGGGAGGAATCTGCGAAAGGTGGGAAGGAAATAACCCCAGGGGTGGCATTAGCATTGCAGGAGGAGGGGAATTGGGCAGGGACAGGGGTGGGGGCAGGGGCAAGGGTAAGGCTCTGGGGTTCAGGAGGCAAACAGCTAAAGGAAAGTGCCTCCTGAGCAGAGTCAAGGGTTAAGGAGTAAGGGAAGCGGCTCCCAATAATGCTAGGTGCTGGCTCCGTGGTGGTCTTGGCGGCCATGGCATCAGGTGGTGGACCACCTTCTGCAGGGTGCTCACCCGGGAAGGCAATTAGGGGGAGGGAGCATGGGGAAATGGGTGCTGGGGTAAGGTTGCACAGCTCGAGGCCAGCCGGCAGTAGATCATCCTCTTCCTGGGTGACCGGGGTCAAATCTAGGGCCTCAATCTCCGCATACACGGAGGAGAGGCCAACTCCTGCTACCCTGGGGGCCTCTCCTCTAGGGCCCGCCTCAACGGTCGCCTCGGGGTCCGCGGGGGGTTCGGGTTGTATCCGGGCAAAAGGAGCTTCCTCAGGGGGCTCGGAGGGGAGGGTCTCTCATGGAGGGGGGATTCTGCCCTCCAATGCCAGTCTGTCTTCCCCTCCCGACACCAGCGGATGGATCTCACTCGTGGCCATAGCGGAAGGCTCGATATCAGTGCCTCCCTTCCTGGTCTTCCGGGGAGCTTCCGCATCAGATGGGTGCAGCGGAAGTCGGGCCTTCCGCTTGCCTCGCTTCCCCTGGACTAGGGTCCAGCCCAGCCCTCCATAGCGTCATCTGGGGGTTGGTTAGCAGAGGTCCTGTCGGGGGGTGGAGGCGATGGTTCAGGAGTTCGGGGGGGTAACGGTGAGGCAGCATAAGGGGCGGGGGGGTTCTCCTTGGGGCGGGCCCTCTCCTATACCCAGTAATATCTTTGCCACACCCTCCTCCATAGGCTCTACCAGATTGGTAATATCAAGGGTGGGACTCCTTTGCTCGCCTGGGCATTATAGGGAAGGTGTTTCTTGGGCCCGGACTGGAGCAGCGGTGGATCGAGTAGGAGGAGGGTTGGTTTCAGGTGCCAGGCAGCCAGGGGCATCGGCAACAACGGGGCCGATGTCCTGCTGGGTCTCGGGGGTCTCGGGTGCCCCTCCCCCCTGGGCTAAAGGGCAGTCTCTGTGGACGTACCCTGCTGAGCAGCAGAGGTAGCACCGGGCCTCTCTGGTGGAGTAAAAGACCCGATAGTGGGCTCCTTGGTAGGGGACTAGGAAGGACCCCTCGAGCGCCTCTCCGTCACGTGCCGCCGGCGGCGGTACAAGCTGCTCTTGCCGGCGGAACGAAAGGACGTGACGGCGAGTGGGGTCCTTGCAGCCCAACGGGAGAGGGCTGATGACAGAGACAAGCTTCCCCAGGGTGGAGAGAGCGGGTAACAGGGCAGCATTGGGTAAAAAGGGAGGAACGGAGGTGAGGACGAGGCAAATGCCCAGGTCTTCTAGCAGCTCTAGGGGGACAAACACCCCCCCACCTCCAGGCCCTTCTCCACCGCCTCCTGGGCGGCAGCCTCTGAAGCTAAGAAAAAAACGACCTTCCCATACATTTTGGAGGCCGCCACAATAGCCGTGGGTCCTACCACCTTCGCCAACACCTGCACGTATGTCTCCACGTGGGGCGAGGCGGGCACCAGGAGGCAACGGACACCGTGCCTCCTGGTCAAGGTGGGGAAGGGGCCCCAGCCACTGGTGATGGTAGCAGAGGCAGTGGGTGGGCGAGATGATGAGGCGGCAGGCAGGGGGGAGCCTGTCACCACCCGGGCATACGTCCTGGGGGCCGGGGGAGGGACGTTCGCAGAGCTGGTGGAGGGAACAGTGGGGGGAGGGGGGGGCGCCACAGTCGATGACGATACCACAGTGGTGGGGGCAGCCCCTGCCATGGAGGGCCTAGTGGTTTTAGCGGGGCCCTTTCCTTTCTTCCTGCCCTGGCCTTTTCGAATCTGGGGGGGCAGTGGACGTAGCAGTGGCTGTAATCGCCCCGGTACCTCCTGCTGCCGGTGCCCCAGCAGGGGCGGTGGCAGGTATTTTGACAGTGGTGGTGGTGGGGGGCGCTCGGGGGTTGGGTAGTGGGGGAGGTGGGGGAGGAACAACTGATATTGTTAGAGGGGCCTCGCCCCTCTCATTCCCCGCCATTGTGAGCAGGGAGAGACGGGGAGACACTGGAAGGAGGAGGGGGGAGGGGGAAGCAAATTAACCGCTCCTCCCTGCTGGGCTGCAGGCAGGGGGGTGGGGGGATGGTACCAAATGGTTTGGACTGGAAGCGGGGGAAAAACAGGAATCGGGGTCCGGTGATAGGGGCAAGCTGGGATAAACAGTCCGGGAGGGCGGGGGTTGTGGACCCACGCACGTTTGTCCAAAGAGTCTCATTTGTTCGGCTGTTATGTCCGGTCCGAAAGGCAAAGTTCAAAGCAAACAGCTGGATCCGAGGCAGATGGCAGGTTGCTAGCAGGGACGGATGGCAGGGGGGCCGTGACAGTTGTAATAATGTTGGGGGGGCACCGATGAATGGGGGGGCAGCTCCGTGCCACACCCCCTGTGCTGCTACAAATGCAATTAAGCTACAGTCAAACTCCCCCCCACGAGAGTATAATTCAAAAAATTACTCAGTCCTATTGCCCCCTCCACAATGATTTGTAGCTTCCCTTGGTGATTTCTTCTGTCTGCTATCTTCTTCTTCTCCAGCTGTGTTGGCTGTGTTCCAAGGCTTTCGGCAGGCCGAGAAAAATTGCGGAAATAAGCTGACAGCAAAACAGCTGGGTCTGGGGGCTTCCACTCCCCCCTCCGGATAGCGGGTCGGCAATCTTCCCCCCGTCCTCCGGCGGTTTCAGCTGAGGCAAATAGCTGCGCCCGGGAGCAGGCGTGGGGAGGGGTGCTGGTGGCAAGTTGGCAGCTGACCAGCACTCAACAGCAGCAAAAAACGGCAGAAAGACAAAACGAAACAAAAAAGCGTCTGGCCCGATCTGGGGAGAGAACTACGGCAGGCTCAAAAAGTAAGAAAAATCCAGGCCAGGGGGCTTTAGGAAAGAATAGAAAGCAGATAGCTGAGGAGCAAGCGAGGGACGTCCCGTTTACCAACTGGGACTTTTTTTTTTTTTAAACAGAAAAGAAGTTTATTGGCAACACTTACAAAAATTACCAAAGGAAACAAAACAAACTATGCAACAAAACAACGCAAACAGAAGGTATAACACAGCAGCTTTCAGGAGGGAGAAGTGTTCCTGGACTGTGGGTTCAGAAAAACAGCCAAGCTGAGGGCTGCCATGAAGCTCCAAGGTGAGCAAATCCGCCAATAAGCACAAGACCCACCAAGGTAGAGCAGGAACTTTGTCACACTTCATACAATGTGTGAACCATAAGAAGGGTGGGGGAGTGAATCAAAATAATGAGGAGAACATAGAATTGTAATAAATGTATGAGTTATGGTAGAGAAATGGTCTTAAATATCCTCAGCAGTTTCAACAGGAGCAGTGTTTATTTTCTGTCTGAAAATGTTGTGTAGTTCTATGCAGTACTTTTCTGCTCCTGAAGTAGTTTCACTTTGTTGATGGGCAAAGTGACACTTGCATACAGAAATTGGGGTGTTAGGAGACTTAATTAGATGGACACTAACAACTTGAAATAGAGTCAGTTTCAGAAAGTGTGTTAGAAGTACTTTCAAGTACAACATATATCCTGAAGGTCAACTATTATTTTTAGGGGTTTTATCATCCTTTTCTTATTAAAAAAAGCTTGTATTTTATTTTTGCTGTATGACTAACCTTTCAAACAAAGGAAAGAGTTCATCTGATTATGAATAAAATGATGTCAAATGAACAATGTAAATTTAAAACAGCTCCATTTTTCTGTAGCCTTTTGGTTTCAGTGATCTTAGGTACTGATTGTAACAATCATGCAAAGATATCACTCAAGTGTGATGGTTTATAGTAGATTATTAGTAAAGCACTTTGAGTTTACCTAATGAAAATTATTACAGAAGTACAATGTATTGTTTATTTAATTCTTCATTATTCAAAGGCTAATTATAAACAAAACGATGATGATAAAAGTTTATGAGTTACATGTCAAACATCACAAGAGTTAGATAACTCACAAGGAGGGAGAGAGTTCTCCAGATGAAGGAGGAGTGATTATATGACCCTTGGGGTAAGTTTGTTGTCTGTAGTGTCTGTGTTTGTAGTGTGCTTGCTGCTTGACTGAAATATATCGTGCAAACTATTTGTTTTGGGGACCATGTGCTGAGCCTAGTGGCCTGCTAGGCAAGGCTGAGAGCTTCTTAATGAGGCTTTGATTCCTAAGCTCTTTAGCACCCATCAACTCTTAACCAGGGGGTGGGGCTACTCAGGAAGACCAAGGCTTTAAAAAGTCTTCTCCTAGGTGACCAGAGGAGCTAGAGAACAAGAGCAGCTAACAGGGGAGTTTTGCAAGGCAGTTGTGGGCGGGGGGCTAGATACACTTAAAATTCTTTAAACATAAAGTCAAAAATACCCCTTGATAAAAACAAAACCTCAACAAAGGAATGAGCTGCAGGAGTAAAAACAGAATGCAGGCAGAAGTCCAGCAACAGAGTAGAGGCTATCCAGTTTATTGCACCCAATGCAGCCTATATGATTACCTGCCCTATGGATAGGTGGCATATGTGTGCATTTGGTGCAAGGAGCTCCCGGCCCTCAGAGATTGCATACGGCTTTGTGGACCAGAGTGGCTAAACTGGAGGAGCTAAGGGAGACAGAGAGGTACACAGATGAGACTTTCTGGGACACTGTAGCACGGTCCCACCGCTGGGCTGACAGCCTCTGTTCTGTTGAGGAGGATGAAAGTCTCAGGGAAGGAGAACATCCAACTGGAGAAGAGGGAAATGATCCCATAGTTGGGACCCTCCTTCCAGATGATGTTGTGGCATCCTCTCACACTGAGAATACCTCTCTGGGGGAGGGAACTCCAGTTATTAGGAAGAGACAGATATTAATAATGGGCAATTTGATCATTAGAAACATATATAGCCGGTTTGCAATGACCAGGAGAACTGCATGATGACTTGCTTGCCTGGTGCAAAGGTTGTGGATTTCTCGAGACATCTATGTGTAGTCCTGGGGAGGAGCTGGTGGTCATGATATATGTAGGTACCAATGACATAGGAAAGGATAGGAGAGAGGTTTTGGAGGCCAAATTTAGGCTGCAAGGTAAAAGATTGAACTCCAGGACCTCCAAGGTAGCATTCTCTGAAATGCTTCCAGTTCCACGCGCAGGGCCAGTTAGACTGGGAGAACTGCAGGGTCTCAATGCATGGATGAGACAATGACATAGGAAGGAGGGGTTTGGATTTATTAGGAACTGGGGAAACTTTTTTTGGGAAAGGGGGAGCCTATACAGGAAGGATGGGCTTCACCTAAACCAAAATAGAACCAGATTTCTGGCAGTTAAAATTAAAAAGGTAGTAGAGCAGTTTTTAAACTAGAGGCTGGGGAAAAGCCGACAGGTGTGAAGGAGCACGTTTTTCAGTGAGAGACATCTCTTAGAAGATGATCTATTAATGGAGATTCTCTATGTCCTGGTAAGGAGGAGAGGATGGAAGATGATAAAATATAGGTGTGTATAACCCAAATCTGTAAGTCTATAAGGTGCCACAGGACTCTTTACCTCTTTTACAAAATATAGGTAAGATCTCATTAGAAACAATCAAATGAAAAAAAGGCCCATTCAATTAAATCATGTAATGGAAGACAGCTAAACAGAGACATGTTTTTAAAGTGTTTATATACAAATGTTAGAAATCTAAATAATAAGATGAGTGAACTAGAGTGCCTCGTATTAAATGAGGCTGTTGATATAATAGGCATCAGAGAAACTTGGGGGAATGATGATAATAAGTGGGACAGAGTAATACCAGGGTACAAAATATATGGGAAGGACAGAACAGTTTGTGCTGGTGGGAGTGGCACTATATGTGAAAGAAAGTGTAGAATCAAATGAAGCAAAAATCTTAAATTTACAAAACTTTACCCTAGAATCTCTATGGAGAGTAGTTCCATGCTTGAATAGTAAGAATATAGCAGTAGGGATATATTACTGACCACCTGACCAGGATGGTGATAGTGACTGTGAAATGCTCAGGAAGATTAGAGAGGCTACAAAATTTTTAAAAAAGCAATAATAATGGGGGATTTCAACTATCCCCATATTCACTAGGTACATGTCACCTCAGGATGGAATGCAGAGATAAAGTTTCTTGACACCTTAAATGATTGCTTCTTGGAGCAGCCAGTTCTGGAACCCACAAGAGGAGATGCAATTTTTTGATTTAGACCTAAGTGGAGTACAAGGTCTGGTCCAAGAAGTGATTATAGCTGGACTGGTTGGTAATAGTGACCATAATTCAATTTAACATCCCCGTGGCAGGGGAAACACCACAGCAACCCAACACTGTAGCATTTAATTTCAGAAACAGGGACTACACAAAAATGTGGAAGTTAGATAAACAGAAATTAAAGGTACCAGGCCAAAATTGAAATCCTTGCAAAATGTATGGAAAATTTTAAAAGACACCATAATAGAGGATAAACTTAAATGCATACCCCAAATTAAAAAACATAGTAAGAGAACCAAAAAGTTCCACCATGGCCAAATTACAAGGTAAATGAAGCAGGGAGAGACAAAAAGGCATCCTTTAAAAAGTGGAAGATAAATCCTAGTTAGCAAAATAGAAAGGAGAATAAACTTTGGCAAATGAAGTGTAAAAATATAATTAGGAAGGCCAAAAAAGAATTTGAAGAATAGTTAGCCAAAGACTCAAAAATAATAGCTTTTTTTAAGTACATCAGAAGCAGGAAGTCTGCCAAACAGCCAGTGGGGCCACTGAACAATCCTGATGCAAACGGAGCACTCAAGGACGATAAAGTCACTGCAGAGAAACAAAATGAATTCTTTGCATTGGTCTTTATAGCTGAGGATGTGAGGAAGATTCCCAAATCTGAGTCATTCTTTTTAGGTGACAGATCAGAGGAACTATGCCAGATTGAGGTGTCATTTGATGAGATTTTGGAACAAATTAATAAACTAAACAGTAATAAGGACCAGATGGTATTCACCCAAGAGTTCTGAAGGAACTCAGATGTGAAATTCGAGAACTAGTAACTGTAGATTGTAACCTATCATTTAAATCAGCTTCTGTACCTAATGACAGGAGGATAGCTAATGTGATGCCAATTTTTAAAAAGGACTTCAGAGGTGATCACGGCAACTGCAGGCCTGTAAGCCTGAACTCAGTACCGGGTAAACTTGTTGAAACTATAGTAAAGAACAAAATTGTCAGACATGTTGATGAACATAATTTGTTGGGGTAGAGTCAGCATGGTTTTTGTAAAGGGAAATCATGCCTAACTAATCTACTAGAATTCTTTAAAAGAAAGCAATGTAAAATCTTGAGCTATTTTAGTTCCCAAGAGCTGACATTCATATGTCAAGATGGCCTGTTTGTTTATTTTATAGATATTCAAAAACTTCTGGTTTTGAATATTTTTCTTCCTCCTAAAATCTCTGCTATTTTGAAATTGGCTTATGCCCTGCAGCACAGTGATTTTGTTTAACAATGTTACTCATTTCAGTCTTGCATTAGCATCCCTATACTATATGTATCTGTAACGTGGTATATTCAGATCCCTACTGCTGGTCCCATGGTCCAATCACACACTGTCCTATGTAGCAGCAAGCTGAGAGGAACAGAACAGGAGAGACATGTCCTCTAGGCTTGCCCAGAGAGGAGTCCTGGAGCAGGCATTTGCAAATCACAGGAACCTGGTCCTCCAAGGCCTAGAGGGGAGAAAAACCGCCAATCAAGGCCCTGCGGGCTCAGATAAATGGAACTGCAGGGGGTTAGCAGGTTAGTTCCTGACTGGCCACAGAAAAGTGGAGAAGGGTGCTCCTCTCTAATCAAAGGATCCCAGTAATTAGTCAAAATCCATGACTGGCTGAATATATGTAGCTGAGATTTCAGAGGAAGAAGGATCTGAGCATGCTGGCCCTGAGATGGGGCTGGAGATAAAAGGCCTGGTAGGAAGAAGCCCCGGGAAATAGCAATGACAGACTGACGTTGAGCAGTACATGGCTCCTGGTTACAGGGTGGAAACCTGGAGTAGTAGATAGTCCCAGGTTCCCTTACCAGCCACAGGTAAAGTGGTTTAAAACCCAAGAAGGGGACCATCCTTATTTGAGAGCCCAAACAAAAAATGTAAAAGGACCAGAGCAGGATTGAAAACCATAACTGTGGCAACTAGACTGTTTGTTGTATAATCTGTCCCTGATGTTGTTTTGGAACTTCATCTACTCTAGTTTACTTACCCTCAGTCCTTTCTTTGTGTCTGAAATTAAAATACATGTGCCACCACAAAAACTCACATTAAAGGTCTGTTTTATAGGCTAAAGCATAAATGTTTCACTCCTCACACACTTTATGCTTCCTTTTGAATGCAGAAAGAATGTCCTGAAAGGAAGCAATTTCTCTAATAGAGACACAATTTCTATTGACTGCCATAGAAAACAATATGTAACTTCCATATGCACAAACAAAATATTTTGCTAGAGTTAAATCAAACATAATACCAATGCTACAGTTTCAAACCAACCTCACAGACTGGGAAACTGTCCAGAATGAGATGAAAGCTTATATTTCAATTGTTGCATATATAAGCTGGGAAACTGAGTCACAAGTCCACCCAAATCAACCAAAATCAATGTTTGTCTTTATTTATAAATATTCAAAAATAATCATTGTCACCTATAGTCTGTCATAAATATATGATCAGATAAAATAGAACAGGTAGAAGTTACTAAATTCCAGGGTATTGGGAAGCTTTACTCCACTTCATGATGAACATCTCAGTCTCTGGTCCAGTATTCTCCCTTAGTTTCTCATATGGTATTCTCCAACTTGGGCCCCTTTTCACGCAGTTCTTTGTTACATATGCATTAGCTTTCTTCCAATCTTTAACAGTGCATCTTACCAGTGCTCTGGGTTAATTAATAAGCAAAAAGTGATTTTATTAAAGACAGAAGGTAGGATTTAAGTGATTCCAAGTAGTATCAGACAGAACAAACTGAATTACCAAGCAAAATAAAACAAAACACAAAAGTCTAAGTCTAGTACAGTAATAAAACTGAATACAGATAAAATCTCACCCTCAGAGATATTTCAATAAGTTTCTTTCACAGACTGGACGCCTTCCTAATCTGGGCACAATCCTCTCCCCTGCTTCCAGCTCAGGTAGTAGCTAGGGGATTTCTCATGATGGACACCCCTTTGTTCTGTTCCACCCACTTATACATCTTTTGCATAGGTGGGAATCCTTTGTCCCTCTGGGTTCCCACCCCTCTTCTCCATGGAAAAGCACCAGGTTAAAGACGGATTCCAGTTCAGGTGACATGAACACATGTGACTGTAAGACTTCATTACCCACACATATACAGGAAGACTTACAAGTAAAACAGAGCCATCTACAGGTAATTGCCCTGGTTAATGGGAGCCATTAAGATTCCCAACCACCATTAATGGCCCACACTTTTCATAACTACAATAGGACTTCCGAGTTATATTTCATATTTCTAGTTTCAGATACAAGAGTGATATGTTTATACAAATAGGATGACCACACTCAGTAGCTTATAAGCTTTGTAATGATACCGTACAAGAGACCTTTTGCATGAAGCATATTCCAGTTACATTATATTCACACTCATTAGCATATTTTTATAAAATCATATAGAGTGTAACATCATAGTAACCCACACACTAATAATGTGAGAGGTGTTGAGCTGTTGGAGTAATCATTCAGATTTCTGTTTGCCCCAAAAAATCACAAAACCAGTAGTCCAGGGATATGTGAGAAACATTAAAGTTAGGGGAACTAGTTCATGCAGAGCCAGTGAATGGATAATAAATTCATGCAAAACTTTGATCTGGGGTTTGAACACATTGTTGCTTAACTGCTCTGCTTCTCAGTGTGTTGAAAAAAATAATTTTGGATTACATAACCATCTGAGTAGATAAATGCCATGTGACCCTGATATAGTGGGCACATCAATCTGCTGTTTCCAGCTATTGTCCTATTGTTAGGAAATAGGGACCTGGTGGGAAAAATGATGATGGGGACTCCCTGGGACAGAGAATGAGAAGTTTAGAGTAGGAATTTCTTTACAGACAGTGCAACTTATTTTAGTCATTCACTAACAGTGTCTGTAGGTACATTTTCTGATATCAATATGAATTTCAAGACTGCATATCCTCCTGTGCTAAACAGCCATGTAGAACTTACATCTGTTAGTGGGAAGTTAAATTTGAGAAGTCAGGCCAGCATGGCTTCTTTAACAAGACATCTTGCAATATCCATTAGTGGTTCAGCCAGGCAGCAGTACAAGAATGGATTGCTCTTGTGGGTACTGACAGGAGAGTGCTTTTCCTGAGTAGGGCTGGACTTAAGCAAAAGATTAAGTGCTTTCCTGAATTGGATGCCCCATCTTTAGTGGAAAGACAGCCAATTTGTTGTTGTATTTGCAAGCATAAGACCATAAGAATGGCCATACTGAGTCAGACCAAAGGTCCATCCAGCCCAGTACCCTGTCTACCAACAGTGGCCAATCCCAGGTACCCCAGAGGGAGTGAACCTAACAGGTAATGATCTAGTGATCTCTCTCCTGCCATCCATCTCCACCCTCTGACAAACAGAGGCTAGGGACACCATTTCTTATCCATCCTGGCTAATAGCCATTAATGGACTTAACATCCATGAATTTATCCAGTTCTCTTTTAAACCCTGTTATAGTCTTAGCCTTCACAACCTCCTCAGGCAAGGAGTTCCACAGGTTGACTGTGCGCTGAGTGAAGAAGAACTTCCTTTTATTTGTTTTAAACCTGCTACCCATTAATTTCATTTGGTGGCCCCTCATTCTTATATTATGGGAACAAGTAAATAACTTTTCCTTATTCACTTTTGCCACACTGCTCATGATTTTATATACCTCTACCATATCCCCCCCTTAGTCTCCTCTTTTCCAAGCTGGAAAGTCCTAGCCTCTTTAATCTCTCCTTATATGGAACCCGTACCAAACCCTAATCATTTTAGTTGCCCTTTTCTGAACCTTTTCGAATGCCAGTATATCTTTTTTTGAGATGGGGGGACCACATCTGTACGCAGTATTCAAGATGTGGGCATACCATGGATTTATATAGGGGCAATAAGATATTCTCCGTCTTATTCTTTATCCCTTTTTTAATGATTCCTAACATCCCGTATGCTTTTCTGACTGCCACTGCACACTGCATGGACATCTTCAGAGAACTATCCATGATGACTCCAAGATCTTTCTCCTGATTAGTTATAGCTAAGTTAGCCCCCATCATATTGTATGTATAATTGGGGTTATTTTTTTCCAATGTGCATTACTTTACAAATGTTAGCAAACGTTAATGTGAAATTAATCATTTGAGCTGTATGTTTGCCAAGTGTTTGATATACCAAATAATCTATAGCTAAAACTAGGACCCTGACCAAAGAAAATGAACATTCAATAAAGACAGGAATATTACTGAGACATTACAGTAACTTTTTTCAGAAAGAAAAGGAGTACTTGTGGCACCTTAGAGACTAACCAATTTATTTGAGCATAAGCTTTCGTGAGCTACAGCTCACTTCATCGGCAGTGAACTGGATGGTGATAAATTCCTTCATAATCATCAAAAACCTTTAGTAGATCAAAACTCTTAGATAAGCTTGAAAACCTTTTGTTTCAAACAAAATGTTCCATTATTCCTTTGCAACAACAACAACAACAAAATTCAAAACATGCTTCAGCCACAACATTTAGTAGCACTCAGGGAATTCATTAGCTCCAGTACCCCCATGTATGGTGCAACTTCAAGTCCTGAACATTTCCCTCATCCCCATTCAATAATAGTAATTTAAAAAAGAAAAAGAAAAAAGATCTATGCCTGCTATTTCGTTATTTAGTATCAAAGTCCTGCTATACTTAACAGGTTGCAAGATATGATCACTTCTAAATATAGGCAGAAAATATTCCCATAGCAAATAATACAATCTCTTGATGACCCCAGAAAAATCCTAACTGATAAATCTAAAAAGAGGGTTCCATTCCAAAAAGAACAACTGAGAACTTACTTATAGTGTCACCCAGTAGGACAACGTTCTAAAATGGACTTAAAATGGACCATACGTTCTTATTTTTCCTCAGAAAGTATGTTGTTTAATGTATGAAATTTCAAAGAGATTTTATGCCCGCTGAATTTTTTATGTACTTTTTGTTGTGTTTCTCTTCATAAGGCTATCAAACTGTCAACCCCTTTGCAAAATTATTCTGTCCCAGCACATTACTACAACAATCATCTACAACTAATAAGGTCAGAAGTGGGTAGAGAAAGGAAGGTTGAAGTGCCTTTTAGGTGACTTAACTTTCTATTTCCTGTTTTTGAGGGTTTGGGTCAGGTTGAGTGTTGAGTGCACCTGCTTTAGAAATGTGTGTGTGTGTGAGGTAAAACTTACTAGCATCAATGAAATTATTCAGGGGAATAATGGGACTCAAATCCAGAAACTCCATAGCTGTTTCACAACTTGCTGGCACAACCCTTCCAAAAGTCAGTTAACCCCTGTGATTCAGTTTCCCTCTCCTTAAAGGGGGAATGGTACTTTTTAGTTATGTACCTCCCAGGGCTGATGTGAGGATTAATGAGTTAATGTTTGTACAGTGCTTAAGAAATAGAAACACTGTCTGGTATTTTCCTCAACAACTGGGACAATGATGCATCAGCTGAAACAAAAACAAAACAAAACAAAACAACCCCAAGGTAGCTATAGTTAACAGTGACCCAAGGTCCTACAAAAGTCTGCTGGCTTCAGTAGGCACTAAAAAAACAATAAAATATTATCTATGACATGCTCATCACCATGGAAAATAATTACTTACACCCATCAATTAGTCTAATTAATTTTGATATATAGTTCTCTCCTTCCTACCTCCAAATTGATAGATGTTTGATTAAGCATATACATATGTGATGTCTGCTGAAATAGATCAGTGGTTCATAGAATATTAATGAGAACACATTACTTATGAAAGCAGGAGTAGTGCATATGTATGAATGTTGTAGCATATATCCAAATAACATTAATCACTTCCAGTTATGGATGAAAACTGTGACAGTGCAGAAACAGCAAATTATGAAGCATGACAAAATTCTATAAACTAAGAGTAACAATACATCAGAAATGACAAAATGCAAGAAAAAGGGAGATAAAAACATAGGGGCTGATTCACAAAAAATGGGCCAACATGATGGGCCTGGATGTAACTCCATTTAGAACAAAGGAATGACTCTGGGGCTTAAGCTGGCTGAGTATCTGTTAGTTCTACTGTCAAGCACGGAAACAGGATATGGTCTGCTGATATTATGAAAAATCATTACACTTAGGTTCACTATGTGGTTTCCACTTCCCAGTTTGTGTGGATGCCTTACATCATAATCAGATCCAGTTACTTTTCATTGGCATTTTAAAAATAAAATTGCTTTTCTAACAAAAACAAAACATTTTTGGAGAGGGAGAACAACAGATACTTATTAGCAAAATCCCTAGGTAGCAAAGTGGAATTGTTCATATTAAGAACTTCAAAGCTTGTATTTTTGAATGATCAGCACATTTAGCTTTCTGAATATCATTTTGCAGTTTACAGCTACTATCTTACCTTGTATAGTATTACACCTATAATTTTTTCCCCCTTGTCTGTTGCAGAAAAATATAATCTTAGAGAAGCAAAGTAAGCGATTGTAACAAACTAGATGTTTCGGGGACTCTTTTAACCTTGATTCTTGTCCCTCTATTCAACTGCATCTCACTGAGATGCAGCTTTCACTTGACTTTAATTGAAAATGGGGGACAGCCTAAATTAACAGTGGCATAAAAGTAAAACAAATACGTAATGATGTTTTTGTAAATAGGATGAAAGAAAAATCATCAAATTAGGTGCTGGTATAGATCTATGGCTCACTTTTTATTTTCAATTTTATTTAATAATCAAAGTCTCTGAGTAGGAAATTTATGGCAACATGAGAACCAGTAGGAAAGGCCCTTGAAGACAAAATGAAACCATTCATTTTTTTAAAAAAATCACATGCTTAAATACATATTATGTATTTATTCTATAGAAATTTACACCGGACATTACATTGATGTGGATAAAGCAGCAAAACAAGGACAGACACTTGCATAGAATTATGTGGCTGGCCACAACTTTTACTGAACTTTAGCACGGGGGGGGGGGGCAACCTGCCCAACACCCATACTCTGCTATACTAGGCATTTAATCAGTTCCAGTGCTGGGGTTACAGGGCTCCTTATCATATAAACCATAACATGAGAAGCTCTCTGGAGCCTACACTCCCGGATATAGCTCTCTGTGAGTCCTAGCAGCCTCGCCATAGCAAGGGTATAGAGAGCGCAACAGAGTGAGAACCTCGGCTTGTGAGGGTCACAAGGTTGGACCTCAGCCCACGAAGACCACACGGTCTCACCCTATCACTTGGGCCAAAAACCCATCATCAAAATCCCTAGTCTTTTACATCTGGGAACTGTTCATTTTATTCTCTTAACTACACTGGACACCAGCCACCAGGGGTGCCAGAGACAAGCTTCACCACTCCCCATCCAACCACAATACCTGGTATCACAACACCTGCCAAACTATGCAATGGCATTCCATAGCCATATGTCAGCACCTCCATCTGACAATTGTATGCCATCATTTCTGAAAACTTCTGGCCGATTGTAATGGATGTCCCTATGCTGTATCACTGAAGACCCTATCTCCAAGAATATCTTGGTGACCTCCCTATTTACTTTCTTTCTAGCCGTGTCCACACAGGCTGGGTCTGCTTCAGCCCTTGCATTTCAGTGAATGCAGAAGTAGTATGAGCTGATCCCACTGCATGCCTCTTCTGGATGCAAACATCTTTGGCCCTGAAGTCCAGCTGAGATCTATCTGCCATCTTTGAGCTCAATGGTCTACAGACTGCCTGCAATTCCAAATATTGCATACTCTCTGGGTAGCTTCTGAAACAAATAAGAGCACTGGGTTAGTTACATTTTGCCACTAACAGACATTCTGTTCCTTAGTTCAGACATAAGTCCCGTAACACCTTGATTTCCAGTGCCCTTTTACCTGCACCTGCCATGAGCCGAAACCCACCGCAGCCTCTGCCATTACTGTCCTTTTCCTGAAAGAATGAATACCAAATCTACCTGGATCAAGACTGCAGTAGCTCAAGGTTTTTCTCAGTACCATGGCAAACTCATACTTTGTCAGGAAGCTGCCATCATCTTGTATGAACAGCAGGCCCAGCAGCTGTCCCTGATTTTTAATAAGGCTTTTACTGGGCACAAATGTTTTTCTGCACATTCTTTCAAGTCCCCACTTCCCTTCTGGTCCATTTTTGAGTAACTTAAATGTAAGTATACTGCTCTTGCATCTAGTCGTACATCCTTTAAGTTCAATGCATGCCAGGACCTGTCCTCAGCTGCCAAAGGCACCAGCTCACTCATTCTAAAATTGCCCTCAGCAAAATGGCTTCCCTCCCACAGCTGTAAACCTGTGATAGAGACTTTAAGAACCTGGTCGGTTTTCCTCTGTTATCTGTAACCTGTCATCCATCCGGTGCCACCCTTCCTTGGTCACCCTTCTAAAAGATTCCATATTATGAAATGCCATTGTGGGTCTGGGAAACCTGCCTAACAGCTGGTCAGAGAAACTGGAGGGAGCCAACCCGCAATGGGTCAAAGACTTTATATTTTGCACCACTTGCTGGGTAGGTACAGGCCCCCCAGTTAAGCACTTCCTGTGCCCTAAATTCCATGAACTCTGAATGGGTGGCCATAGAGGCCCTCAGAGGCCACAGAGAAAGTGAGTCCTTGACTAGTCCCACAGCTGTCATGAGCCAATTTTCTGAGTTGTTGGGGCATCACTCGCAGATCCCTGCTGGTTAGTGGGGTGAGTTCCCAGAATCCGTCATCCTGAAATCAAGATAGAGCTTTGGCAATACCATTATCCATTCCGGGACATACACTGCATGAAAAATTATGTTAAACTGCATGCATTGTAAAACAAAGGCCTTGTGTTGTGCCTTTCAGCAGCATTAAGCCTAGGCAATGCAAATTGGTCCAACACAATACAATTCACTGAGACTAATGGCACACTTTCAGGTGGCAGGCCCAGAGTTTCTGCAGCATAACCATGAAGACTGTCCTGCACCTCTGATTCCCGATGAGTCATACTGCAAACAGCTGTCACTCCATCTGTAGAAATCACAGCAATTTTTAATGCCACTCCAGAACAATGATCTGCATCTACATTGCTTCTTCCTGATTAGTAATGAATGCTGAACTCATAGCTGGCTGCCCATCTCTGCCCTGTAGCATTCAGCTTGGCATTTGTTAACACATAAATCAGTAAAAAGAACAGGAGTACTTGTGGCACCTTAGATACTAACAAATTTATTTGAGCATAAGCTTTCGTGAACTACAGCCCACTTCATCAGATGCACAGAATGGAACATATAATAATAAGATATATATACATACATACAAAGAACATGAAAAGGTAGAGTAAGAGGCTAATTAATTAAGATGAGCTTTTGTAGTGACAATCAAGATGGCCCATTTAGACAGTTGACAAGAAGGTGTGAGGATACTTAACATGGGGAAATAGATTCAATATGTGTAATGACTGATGGGTCAATGGGAGCTGTGGGAAGCAGTGGGCCACAGGGATGTGCTGGCCGCCACTTCCCGCAGCTTCCACTGGCCGGGAACATTGAACTGTGGCCACTGGGAGCTGCGGGGGGCCATGCCTGTGGATGGTCAAGGTCAACAAAATGTCTCACGGCCTGCAATCAGATTACCCTGATGGGCCACATGCAGGCTGAGGGCTGCAGGTTGCCCACCACTGCTGTACACACTTAGCATAAAAGGCTTGCTTGAATCAGCAAAGTATAGGACTGGAACATGTATTAGGCAATTAATGATTTCTTGAAAAACCCTTTCACATCTCTCATCCTGTCTGGTGTCCAAAAGCTTCTCAAGGGAATTGTGGCTCTGTTTGGGAGACTTCAGAAACCTCTCCTTACACTTGGCATTAGGCTTGCTCTTGCTGGACTAGTATCCCCTGGTGAGATCATTCAGAATACCAAATCTACCCAGGCCAAGATAGCAGTACCATCAGGTTTTTCACAGTACCACGCTGAATTGGTACCATGTCAGGAAGTTGCCATCATAGTGTGCAAACAGCAGGCCTGGCTGCAGGCCCTGGATTTTTTAGTAAGGCTCGCATTGCCTTTATGGGTCACAAGCGCTCAACCGCACATTCCTTCAATCCATCCCCTATTGCTCATTCCCAGCTTCTGGCAAACACCATTTCTGCCCATCCTGGCTAATAGCCATTGATGGGCCTATCCTGCATGAATTTATCTAGTTCTTTTTTTAACCCTGTTATGGTCTTGGCCTTCACAACATCCTCTGGCAAGGAGTTCCACAGGTTGACTGTGCATTGTGTGAAGAAATACTTCCTTTTATTTGTTTTAAACCTGCTGCTTATTAATTTCATTTGGTGATCCCTAATTCTTGTGTTATGAGAAGTAGTAAACAACACTTCCCTGTGTACTTTCTCTATACCAGTCATGATTTTATAGACCTCAATCATATCTCCTCTTAGCCGTCTGTTTTTCAAGCTGAAAAGTCCCGGTCTTATTCATCTCTCCTTATACGGAAGATATACCCCTAATCATTTTTGTTGCCCTTTTCTGAACCTTTTCCAATTCCAATATATCTTTTTTGAGTTGGGGTGACCACATCTGCATACAGTATTCAAGATGTGGGTATACCATGGATTTATATAGATGCAACATGTTATTTTCTGTCTTATTATCTATCCCTTTCTTAATTATTCCCAGCATTTTTTGACTGCTGCTGCACATTGATTGTATGTTTTCAGAGAACTATCCACAATGACTCCCAGATCTCTTTCCTGAGTAGTAATAACTAATTCAGACCCCATCATTGTATATGTATAATTGGGATTATGCTTTCCAATGTGCATTATTTTGCCTTTATAAACATTAAATTTAATCTGCTATTTTGTTGCCCAGTCACTCAGTTTTGAGAGATCATTTTATAGCTCTTTGCAGTCTGTCTGGGTCTTAACTATCTTTAGTAGTTTTGTATCATCTGAAAATTTTGCCACCTCACTGTTTACTCCTTTTTCCAGATCATTTATGAATATGTTGACTGGTCCCAGAACAGACCCCTAGGGGAACACCACTATTTACCTCTCTCCATTCTGAAAACTGACCATTTATACCTACCCTTTGTTTCCTATCTTTTAACCAGTTACCAGTCCATGAGAGCACCTTCCCTCTTATCCCATGGCAGCTTATTTTGCTTAAGAGCCTTTTGTGAGGGACCTTGTCAAGAGCTTTCTGAAAATCTAAGTACACTATATATACTGGATCCCCCTTGTACACATGCTTTTTGACCCCCCTCAAAGAATTCTAGTAGATTGTTGAGGCATGATTTCACTTTACTAAAATCATGTTGACCCTTCCTCAGCAAATTATGTTCATCTATATGTCTGACAATATTGTTCTTTATTATAGTTTCAATCAGTTTGTCCGGTACTGAAGTCAGGTTTACAGGCGTGTAATTGCCAGGATCACCTCTGGAGCTCTTTTTAAAAATTGGCATCACATTAGCTATCCTCCAGTCGTCTGGTACAGAAGATGTTTTAAATGATAGGTTACAGACTACAGTTAGTAGTTCTGCAGTTTCACATCTGAGTTCCTTCAGAACTCTTGGGTGAATACCATCTGGTCCTGGTGACTTATTGCTGTTTACTTTATCAATTTGTCCCTAAACCTCCTATAAAGACACTTCAGTCTTGGACAGTTCCTCAGATCTGTCGCCTAAAAAGAATGGCTCAGGTCTTGGAATCGCCCTCATAACCTCAGCTGTGAAGACCGATGCAAAGAATTCATTTAGTGTCTCCTCAATGGCCTTATTGTCCTTGAGTGCTTCTTTAGTACCTTGATCATCCAGTGGCCCCACTGGTTGTTTAGCAGGCTTCCTGCTTCTGATGTACTTTAAAAAAATTCCTTTTTGAGTCTTTGGCTAACTGTTCTTCAAATTCTTTTTTGGTCTTCCTAATTGTATTTTTACACTTCGTTTGCCACCAGACTCCTCATTGTTTTCATGGTGAAGACCTTCTTGTGCCCTAAATTCTGTGAATTCTGAACAGCTTATAGGCCCACATAAACCATGGGTCAATTGAGTCGTTTACTAGTCCTACAGCTGTCATGAGCCAAGTTCCACAGATCCCTGCTGACCAGCAGGATAGGTTCCTGGTATCGGTCATCCTGAAATTGAGAGCCTCTCCCAGGACATCCACTTTATGAAAAAGGATGTTAAACCATAGGGGGTATAAAATAAAGTCCCTGACCAGCCTCATTACCCAAGCAGTCTTAGCCAACTATCTGTTTACAATATGAAGCACAGTTTAGTTGTCACACCAGAAACAGATCCTGCATAAGCTCTCTGGGCGCTAACTGCCAGGTCTCCTGGGTGTGTTTTGTTAGGAATGATGCCACTTGGCATATTCCTTTTCAGGATATCAGTCCCACCCAAAGCCTGAGTGTCACCCCCTCATCTGAGAGGGATCCATTCTTGTCAGGAAGGCTGCCCAACCTATAAGCCACCAATAACAATGATTTTACCATCATTTGACATGGGCCGCCATGCTTGTCCCTGAGTGACAAGGTACGTAATCCCCTCTGTCAGTATCTGCACGCCACTGTACAACGCATCACTGCATCCTAAGGATGCCTACTGGACTTTTGGCAGGTTATGGGAATGAGGCCCAAGTCCTCATCCACTCCTTGTCAACCTCGTGCATTCAATGAGGTTTTGAGCAAGGAGTTTGGGGGGATGGGGCAACAAACTCGGCTCCAGCAGTGCCACTCCCAGCCACCATTGTGGCACCAGGTGGCTCCGAGGCTTCCCCTCCATAAGTGAGTGGGGGGCACAGTTGGAGCCTGACCACGACTGCACCACTTTGGGATCAGGCAGTTTCCCCATAAGACTCCTGGCCTCCCCTACCTTTGAGGCGGTAGGGTGGGAGTCAACATGGAATCCTTCCTACGGGGGCTCCTGTTCTGATAACAGGCAGAACCCCATGCCAGTGGGGCAGAGATACAAACCCTGCAGTGGGACATAGACCCCACACCATACGCAGACCCTCTGACCCTAGGGAGATGAGCCCCATAATCCTTACCAGCATCTCTCTGCATCTTGAAGACTGCTTCTACTGCTGCTGGAAGCTGGTGAATTATGCTTTCTTTGCTGGAATGGAGCTGAAAGAGGGAAATGGGAAATGATGGCTAATCAGCACCCCTTCCCAAGCCAGTTGGTCAGGGAATGCCAGAGACTTCCAGGGGAAGAAAGTAACTGTGCCCCTTGTGGCATGTCTCCTTCCCTTGCTGCTGGGACTGTTCTCATTTTGCTGATGGCCCCATCAAGTTCCCCTACCAGTTGATAAGGGTGAGTGGCTTATAGTTCATATGCTGCTGAGCAAAAAAAGTCCTTATAATATAGAGATTTAGTGAGGTTACCCAGGAGGACTTTCCATAGCTATAAGTTTGAGTTCAGGGTGATGGAAAAACAGTTTCTCTGACAATGGCAAAGTTGGTGGTGAGCTGAATCTTAATTCTTGTACAATACTATTCTCACTTTATTGTTATATCATCTTCAATATCTCCTCTTCTTCAATTTCTTTGTCTTATTCATCTGTTATATCTTTGATATTTAGAACTGCTAATGCTGTTTGAGGAAATAAAAACATATTTTTCCAACTCTGATTTTAGCACATTGGCCGTTATATGAATTCAGAATCAGATAGGAGGTACTCTAAATTTCACACGTGAAAGGAATGGGTCTCCTACACTGGTAAACAGGATACTTTCCTTCCCATCCTCATCCATTATGACCCACACACCATGGCAAGCTATTTCAACACCTTCAGAAGTGAGTAGAGATTTGGGATGCCTCAATTTTTTGGTATTGAATCAGAGACACCATAAGGACCTTGATTTTTCAGAGAGTGGGTGCACAGGATATTCTAAAACAAGCTCAAACCCTATCAGCAATACATATGCAAATGTGTACCTTATAATAAATGCAACTCTATGTTGCAAGCAGGATGTGAGGTACTCTCTTGTGTCAATTCATACAAGTATTCTAGTATCGAATTAGATTGTAACATCTTTGTGATGGGGACTACCATTTTTGTTATTTTTTTGTACAGTACCTTGATTATTGGCCTCTAGGCATTGCAGTACAAATGAATAATAAGTACTGAGTCTAACAACTCAGGTGAACCAAACACTATCACATACACAGAATGTTTATAGAAAATGATTATATTAATACCAATTATATGCCAAAGCAAGAGAAGTACCAACAACTAATAAAATTCCAGAGGAAGAAAACTCTGAGTAGGAGTTCCAGCAGATGTAGAGAGTTATCAGAAGTGATGTGTGGAGTTAATAGAAGTAACTCAAGAAGGACTAGCAGAGTAGTTTCATAAGATGATTAATGTGTTTGGCAAAAGGTCACTGACATGATTCATCACTGTTATTTTGGTTTTACATCAGATTTCAGTGGTGTTATATCCGTGTCAAACTGAAGTAAAACCATGGTGAACCAGTCCCCTGTGTTTGACAACAAAGTCAAAAAAGGTTACGAATTCAGATAAACACACAGTGCAGATGTTTTGTAATGAGACAGTATCACTAAATCAAACAAGGAATGCTGAAATTATCAGAATTGTCTTCAAAATATAATTTTGGAAAATACTCTACCCAGTATTTTCTTTGGTAGTGGAGGAAGAATTATTCAGACAGATATACTTGACAAACATTCCAATTAAAGTGTAGCTATAAAATGTACAACAGAACACAAGGAAACAAAGAAGCAGCATGGTCTCTGCATCCCTTCTGACCTAGTTCTTCGTAACAAAAAATAAGTAATTAAATTCAAATTGAAAATAGTTGTTGAATCAAAATATTAACTAGTATAGTCGTAGACAATCGGTAAAATAAATGCAATCTAATAATTAACTAAGTAAAGTCCATGTATTCATGTCTGAATAGCAGTAATAACATAACTGAATTTTAAGAAGTCTTTTTGGTCTATTGCTAACTGCACACACTCAGCAACAGAACTCCTGGTGATCTGCTGCACACGATCTAGCCATCTCCTAGCTGGTCATCCCCAACTGCAATGACCCACATCATTTCCTTCCACAATAACTTCCTCAAGGTGATGTCCATCTCTATCCTGATATGACCAAAACAGATACATTTGTGCAGGTTGATATCCAAGAGCACAGTCCATTTCTCACCAGTAATAATATTTCTAATACAATATTGGCCTTTTTTTTCTGTCTAGGATATGCACAAAAGTCTTCATGAGTGCCACATCTCTAAGGCTTCAGTTTTCTTCTTGTCAGCACCAGGATTCAAATCCATAAGTTGCTATGGAAAAAAATAATCTTTTTCATCAACAAAACACTTGTAAATGTTGAGATGCAAGAATTTTTCCACACATTCTTAATGGAAAGCCGTGGATCAAAGAGACATAGCTAGTCATGTTCTAATTTCTTTATAGCAGCTCTTGGTCCATATGTATGATCCCAGATAACTAAATTAATCTATTGGCTCTACAGCTTGCCCATTAATTATGTTGTATGCTTGCATTCTGTTATTATTAAGTACATCAACATGCACATACATTTTGTTTTTACAAAATTCAGGAATAATCTGTATTCCTCACTAACTATTTTCACAGACTTCAACATTGCACTTTGTTGCATTGCCTTGATTGTTGCAGCAAAGAGCGTCATATCAAGATCAATATATCTGAGGCTGATTAAGAAGTGCCCACCAATGGAAATCCCAGCTTCTTCCACTTTATCAAAACCTTCCAGTGCTTGTCCCATAATAAATTCTGTATACATGTTGAAAAGACTTGGGGATAGAATTAACTCTTGTTTCATGCCCTGCCCAATGGAAAAACACTTTCTGCCACCCAGTGCTGTCCACACCATGGTCTGTTGTTGATAGTAGAGACTTGCAATTAGTTCAACTAGGTGCTTTGGAATCCTCAAGTCTGCCAGTATCCTCCAGAGACAGTCATGTCAGACAGTATCAAACAGTTTAGATTAGTCAATCACCTACTGATTATTTTTTTCATTATACTCTCTGAATTTTTCAGTGATTTGACAGATATTTGTGATTTGATCACATCTGCCTCATCCCTCCTTGAAGCAAACTTGTTGTGGTGATAGTTCTGCTTCTATCATTCTCTTTCTGGAATACTGGATTATGTAGAGAAGCATTTACTAGTGCAACAGCAAGTAGCTGGTATGGTACTGCACTCTGTTATATTATCTGTATTTGGTAAAGGCAGAAAGATTCCCTTCATCTGGTTAATTTCTAGTCATCCATACCGTGTGGCAAACTTCCCACTTGAGATACAGACCATGGTCACCAACTGCTTTTAGCAATTCTTCTGGTATGTTTTATACCCCAAGTGCTTTCCTAGGCTTCATTTTCATAATAGCAAAGCACTTCCTCTCTCAGGATTGATGGCTCTGGCTCAGTATTCTCTTTTCTGTGATCCTATATTGTAAATTGCTCTGATGAGGCATACAGACTGGCACAGTACGCTCTCCACCCGCATTAGATATCATCACCTTCATTAAGAACTCTGTCATTGTGATTTTTTATTATGCTTGGTCATGGTGAAAACTTTTTACTAAGAAGTCTGACCACTGAACATGACTTCTGTATTACTTTTTTTAAAAAATTCCTCACATTTTGCCCTCATGTACTCATTTTTGTCTCATCTAATCAGCTTTGAATCTCCCTGCTCAAGTCCTTGCATTCTTCAGTCTCCAAGCCATGTCCTTTCACTCAAGCACCTTCTCCATTAATCATGGTATGGTCTGATGCTGACTTTTTTGGAATGCATGCCTTGGCAGCTTCAAGTGTGATCATTTTCATTTTACCCCAAAGTTCATTTGGATTGTTCTCTTCCACCTGGGACAATTAATTAAACCTTTTCTTTACAGAAGTTATGTAATTTAATTGTATTTTTTTGGACAAATTCAGACAGACTGGACCCACTGAACATCTTTTATTTTAAGTTATAATTTTATCTTTGAAGCTAAAAGTTAATGGTGTGACCCTACTCTGAACTCAGGGAAAGTCTTTATCTATTGGACACTTGATCTCAAGTGTTCCTGTATCATTGCATAGTCCTTTTTTTTGTTTTGTTTTGTATTTTTTGTTTTTTTTGTGATGCCATCAGATACCTCCATTTGTATAAACCTTGGAATTTGGGTGAAGATGTTTGTAATGACCAGATTATGAGAGCTGCAGAAGTCAACTAACACCTTCCTCTCTCATTTTGTAAACTCAGACCATTGTTTCTCATTAATTCTTTATGACAGCTTACAGCTCCAGCTTTTGTGTTCAGGTCTCCAATTATAAGGGTGATGTCTTTGCTTAGTGTTTTAACAAGTGTCTCTTCGAACTGTTCAGAGAACTCAGCAACTGCATTTTCATCAGCTGCTATTGTAGGGGTGTAAACCAGTATGGTTGACATAGTAACTAGCTTCACGCAAAGATGAATTGTAAAGATTATATCACTAAAAGAAAAGGAGTACTTGTGGCACCTTAGAGACTAACCAATTTATCTGAGCATAAGCTTTCGTGAGCTACAGCTCACTTCATCGGATGCATAATGTGGAAAGTATAGAAGATCTTTTTATACACACAAAGCGTGAAAAAATGGGTTTTTACCACTACAAAAGGTTCTCTCTCACCCCACCCCACTCTCCTGCTGGTAATAGTTTATCTAAAGTGATCAACCCCTCCAACACATTATTAAAGATCTACAACCTATCCTGAAGGATGACCCAACACTCTCACAAATCTTGAGAGACAGGCCAGTCCTTGCCTATAGACACCCCCCAATCTGAAGCAAATACTCACCAGCAACCACATACCACACAACAGAACCACTAACCCCGGAACTTATCCTTGCAACAAAGCCCGTTGCCACCTGTGCCCACAAATCTATTCAGGGGACACCATCACAGGGCCTAATAACATCAGCCACACTATCAGAGGCTCGTTCACCTGCACATCTACCAATGTGATATATGCCATCATGTGCCAGCAATGCCCCTCTGCCATGTACTTTGGTCATACTGTACAGTCTCTATGTAAAAGAATAAATGGACACAAATCAGATGTCAAGAATTATAACATTCATAAACCAGTCGGAGAACACTTCAGTCTCTCTGGTCACGTGATTACAGACATGAAAGTTGCGATATTGCAACAAAAAAACTTCAAAACCAGACTCCAGCGAGAGACTGTTGAATTGGAATTCATTTGCAAATTGCATACAATTAACTTAGGCTTGAATAGAGACTGGGAGTGGCTAAGTCATTATGTAAGGTAACCTATTTCCCCTTGTTTTTTCCTATACACGCCCCTCCCCCCCGACATTCTTGTTAAACCCTGGATTTGTGCTGGAAATGGCCCACCTTGATTATCATACACATTGTAAGGAGAGTGATCACTTTAGATAAGCTATTACCAACAGGAGAGTGGGGTGGGGGATGAGAAAACCTTTTGTAGTGGTAAACACCCATTTTTTCACGCTTTGTATCTATAAAAAGATCTTCTATACTTTCCATAGTATGCATCCGATGAAGTGAGCTGTAGCTCACGAAAGCTTATGCTCAAATAAATTGGTTAGTCTCTAAGGTGCCACAAGTACTCCTTTTCTTTTTGCGAATACAGACTAACATGGCTGTTACTCTGAAACCTGTGATTATATCACTGAATGTATTGCATGCAAGCACACACTCTGATGTCTCCTTGCATACGTGTAACCCCATTTTCTGTCATTTTCTTCAAACTTGAGCAGTACACTGCATACCCATTCATCATCATGAAATCCCTCTCATTCCATTGCAGCTCTGACATTCCACACATATCTATCTTATATCTTTCTAATTCTTTGGCAACAATTCCCTTTATATATACTTCTAATATTCCATGTTCCTACTCTGATGATTCGTAGGAGAAAATACAGAGACTAGTTTACCATTGCCTTACCTCTGTTTTGTGGCTGTCATTTGTTAAATTGTGGCTTAACTCTCCTACCTTTTGATGACATTTCCTCCATTGAGGATTCCACTATGCTCCCCAGGTGTGGATCTCTCCAAAGCCATTAACAATTCTTGAGACTTTGGCCAGTTGCAGATGGTACTGACTATTGTCATTATGATAGCAAGTTATAATGCAGCCTGACCTGACCTCAGTCTAATCTTGGAAAGGTGTAATGTTTGTTGATTGTGTTGGATTAACCTTTTAGGTAACTTAAAGAGCATTCAGTAACAAGAACTTGAACATTTCTTGAACACTCACCATGGATTAGTAAATTTTATTGGACTACCAGAATATAGAGCTTGCATCCATCAAATCACAGTGAACTAGATAATGACTTTGATACAAGCCCTGTGTAAAGCAGAATGTGCATCTGCTGCACCCAGGATTGATACAGAAAAGGAATTATGCCTCTGCCTGCCCCTCTTTGTGTCACCCATCTCCATAGTATTTGGGAACTAATCCCAGTGTTCTCTGTACAAATTCTGTATACGAAGATAAACTGATTAGATTAAAGTCTTCCGATTTAACATTAAAGTAAAATATAACTATAGCTCTATTCCCAGTTTATCCATCTGCTTAAGTGGCAGCAGATTGCCTGCCACTTAGCCAGATGGGTTACCATCCTCCCAGGGTTCAAAAATGGAAAGGCTTGTTACACACTTTAAACCAGTATGAAAGAGATAGCAGTCATTTTATTCAACAATCTGGCATGTACTTCCTATATAAATACTAAAAACAGAGAACTATGCATTCACTTATATTCTGAACTCTTATATTCCTACATATAAATAGTTAACAACTATCTAATAACACATACATTAAGTTCTCAAACCATCTAATACATTTCTATAAATCCAATGTGTCAGTCACCTAGAGAGATTAGGTTATGAGCACATCACTCTGGAATGAGTCTTTACCACTCACTTTCCTCAAATACACTTCTCCAGGCAGGTTATCAAGACTCTATGAGTCTTTCAGGATGTTTAACCTCCAGTTCTGATCCTCTCAGTACCAGGCTTTTATCAGAGTCTGAGTTGTTCTCTTGTTCCTTGGCAGTTTCTCCTTTGTGTTTTGATGATAATGGATCCGTCAGATGGGAAATGGCAGAGTCCACGCCAGCTGTCAATGTGTTGACAGTTCCTGGGATTACTCATAGATCCCTTTGCTTACATTGAAATATGTCCCCTGGTCTGTCTAAACTACATAAGATCTTGGATGCAGTTGTTCTTTAGTGGTACCCTTTGGGCCCTAAGTATTAGAGGTGTGATTCCTCAGGCACACTCCATCACCTGGGTTAAGAGATAAGAGACCACAGGTCCTGTTGTCAAAATAATATTTCTGTTTACACTTCTGATTTTCTTTCATCTTCTGTATGGTTTCATTGTTATGATATTTCAGCAGGTTATCAATAATTGGTAAATTAGATCTGATCCTTCTTCTCATTAACAGCTGAGCTGGAGAAAAGCTATTCTCCAGGGGTGAGCTTCGGTAAGCCAATAAAGATTTATCAAATCACCCCCATTGTCTAAAGTGTTTTTCATAACCTTTCCATAAGTCCATTTAATTGGGGGTAATTCAGACTTGATATTTTGTGGTGAAAATATTTTTTGATCCCAATCTAGGGCAAATTGCCTAAAATCTGCACTGGAAAATTGTGGCCCATTATCACTAAAGACTTCACCTGGAATTTCATGTCTGTAGAAGATTCCCTTCATGCTGGCTATCACTGACTTACTATTAGTACTGTGCAGTGTGCAAATTTCTGGATACAGAGAATAATAATCTGTGACTATTAAATAATCCTTTGATTGCCAGGTAAATAAATTGGTGTCTACCTTCTCACAAGGCCTTTGTGGACTTTGATAAAGTCTCAGTGGCTCTGTCTGTTGGCATGGCTTGAATTTCCAGTAGGAAAAGCAGTTTCCTACCACATTAGTGATGTTGTGATTGATCCATGGCCAGTACAACATGTCTCGTGTTCATTGTTTGCACTTCTCAATTTCTAAATGAACCTGGATCTTCTGTAGCAATTCTTTTCAGAGGCTTGTTGGAATTACAGCCTTACTGCCTTTGAAAATCACCCCATCTGTCCCAATAAGTTAATGTCTGCAATTCCAATCATATCTTATACTTGGACAGCAAATGCTTATTTCTTCAAGCCACCCTTTAATTATCACTTCTTTAAGGATTCCCAACAATTCATCTTTCTCCATTTCCATTTCCTCTTAGCTATGGATATTGACTTTACAATCCAATCTACATAGGCTTGCATATCTGTCTTTAAAGTCTTCTCTGATTTTGTGGGAGAAGTGCATCTGCAGTAAACATGAATTTATCGGTCATATAGGTCACAACAAAATCATACTTTTTGTAGCTTTTTATCAGTCTTTGAATCCTTAAGGTACAGCCATTTAGTGGTTTGCTAAATAACACTATCAGGGGCTTGTGGTCCATTTCAACATCCACTGTCTGTCTATAAATATATTGATGGAATCTCTCACTGAAAAACAATATTTCTAAAAGCTCCTTTTTGATCTGTGCATGTCTGGCTTCTGACTTAGTCCATGATTTGGATACATATGTCACTGGTTGCCAACAATCCCCATGCTTCTGTAAAATCACTGCACCTAACCCAGACTGTGAAGCATCTGCTGAAATTTTAATAGGCCTTCTTGGTGCACAGAATTTCAACACTTTTTCTTGTATCAGTTATTGTTTTAAACCTGCCCATGTTTCCTCCTGTTCTGCACCCAATACCATTCATTTTTATTCTCTAGGAGTTTTCTCAAAGCTGCTGCTTTGGTAGATAGATTAGGTATGAATTTTCCAAGATAATTAACCATTCCCAGGAATCGTTGGACATCTTTCTTTGATTGGGGATGTGGCATCATTTCCATGGCTGAAATTTTCCTTTTATCAGGTTTTACATCTTTGTTGGAAATAATGTCCCCAACAAAAGTCAGTTCTGTAACCCCTAAAACACATTTCTCCAATTTAGATAAAAGTTTGCAGTTCTAGTTGCCTCCAGGACTTCCCAAAGTCTACGATCATGCTCCTCTTTTGTTGAGCCCCAGATAATGATGCCATCCATTGAGGTGTCAACACCATTAATATGTTAATAGATTACATATATGGTTTTGTGGTACACTTCTGGTGAAACTATGCCAAACACCATAAGAATCTCCATCTGCCAAATGGGGTATTAAATGTGCATAGCTTTGAGATTTCTTAAGTTCATTTTTGCTGTCAAAAACCTGAGTATGTATCCAATTTACTGAAATATTAAACATTTGAACATTGAGCCATAATCTCTTCTCTGGTTGGTAGTTTGAATTGTTTTGTTTTATAGCCTTGTTGAGATCGTTGGGATCTAAGCAGACGCATAGCTGGCTGTTACTTTTCTCCACAATCATGAAGGAGCTCAGCCATTCTGTGGCTCCTTAATTTTTTGTATTACTTACATTGTTTCCATCTTTGCACGCACAGCCTTGAATTTACCCTGGAATTCAAAGGGCAACTTTCTACAGAAGTGGATAACTGGAGAGACATGCTAGTTTATCTGGATTGTAAGTTCATTCTGCTACCAACTCAACACTTGAAATAGGTCATGATATTCCTGAAAGAGGGCCTCATAGCCAGATTCAGTACGATCTTGTAGAGAGAGCATGCATTTTACCAGATTGAGTTTATCACATGGAGCCAGGCCTAAAATTGTTGTCACCTCTTTTGGCACTACAATGAACAGGAGTCTGTAACTGGTGGTTTTATGGTTGATTCTGGCAATGCACCTCTCTGTCACTGGTATATTTGATCCAGAATAACAAGTTCTATTTTTGTTGGTACCAGTTTTGGTCTTATTTTTAGTCTCTCATAACCTTATTCAGACAGAATATTAACCTGAACATCCCACATAGGGAGGGTGTCCCTAGCCTCTGTTTTCCAGAAGCTGGAAATGGTTACTAGGGGATGAATCACTTGATGATTACCTGTTCTGTTCATTCCCTCTGGGCACTGGCACTTGTCACTGTTGGAAGACAGGATACTGGGCTAGATGGAACTTTGGTCTGACCCAGTGTGGCCATTCTGATGTTATGTTTTTATGTCCAGTTTCAGTGGAATAATAGTTACATTCCCTGTCATAGGCAGTATCCAATACCTGTCATCAGGCTTGCTAGATCTATGAAAAAAACTCATCAACCAGATTGTCTTCAACTGAATACACTTGACTTTTCTGCATTTGTGATCTGCAGAATTTTGCAAAATGATTATTTTTCACACATTTATGACAGAGTTTCCCAAAGGCAACACACTGTTTGGGGCCATGCTGTGATCCATAACTTCCACATGAACATCTTTAACCAGTCTTCCCCCTAGCAGTAGTTTTCATGGAGAGTGGTTCTGCTCTTTGATTTGACCTAATCTGGCTATATTCTTTTGTACTTAGTACATGGATGAACTTCTGGTGAACTCATCTCTTTGGCTTGTGATTTAGAAACATAGAATCATAGAAGATTATGGTTGGAAGAGACCTCACGTCGTCATCTAGTCCAACTCAAAGCAGGACCAACCCCAACTAAATCATCCCAGCCAGGGCTTTGTCAAGCTAGATTTGTGACTGAGAAACTTACATAAATATACATTTTCTAGATTTTTAAAACACATTTCCCAAGGTCATTAACTCACATTGTTGCTTTCTCGAGAGGTCATTACATTGGGGAGTTTCTGTACTAAATATTTTATTATATTGTAATTAATTTTGTGTAGGAAAATAAGAACAGCCATATTGGGTCAGACCAATGGTCCATTGATCCCAGTACCCTGTCTTCTGACAGTGGCCAATGCCACATGCTTCAAAGGGAATTAACAGAACAGAGCAATTAATGAGTGTTCCATCTCCTGTCATCCACTCCCAGCTTCTGGCAAGAAGAGGTTCTCAGAGCATGCTGCTACATCCTGCGCATTCTGTCTAATAGCCATTGATGGACCTATCCTCCATGAACTTATCTAGTTCTTTTTTTAACCATGTTATAGATTTGGCCTTCACAACACCCCCTGGCAAAAAGTTCCACAGGTTGACTATATGTTGTGTGAAAAAGTACTTTCCTTTTGTTTGTTTTAAACCTGCTGCCTATAAATTTCATTGAGTGACCCCTAGTTCTTGTGTTACGTGAAGGAGCTTATTCACTTCCTCCACACCAGTCATGATTTATAGACCTCTGTTGTACCCTTACTCCTCTCTCTCTCTTTTCCAAGCTGAAAAGTCCCAGTCTTTTTAATCTTGCCTCATATGGAAGCTGTTCCATACCTCTAATCATTTTAGTTGCCCTTCTCTGTACCTTTTCCAACTCCAAGATATCTTTTTTTGAGATCGGCTGACCAGAACTGCATGCAGTATTCAAGATGAGAAGTATACCATGGATTTATATAGGAAAAGTGGAGGAGCTTGGTTTGCCAGACCACTCAGCAAAGCCAATGCTGACAAACTATGTGAGAAAGCTGCAAAACACCAATCCCAGGACTGCATCAACATGCAGAAAGCCTTAAAAGCCAGTCATTGTCAAAGCCAGTTTTAGACAGTCTTACCAAGGCTGTTAAAAATGCTGGAGACACAACACAGTTTATTCAAACACCATGGCTGTCACATCATACTTTGCCTTTAAGCAAGAGATACCACAAACTAGAGGCAAATGTTAAGTGTATTGTCATTTGTTAATCCTGAAGTTGGACACTGGTTCCGACCAAGACCACCAAATGCTCACTACATTTCTGCAAGAAATTCATCTGACTGGTTAGGAGCATGCAGTGCTACAGTGAAAGACTCAGCAGTTGAAAAAGTGAAGAACGCTCTCACTGCATTTGGAAAGTATGCATACGTGGCCAATGAATGAACTTGTGCAAATAGATGTCAAGTATTAAGTCACTGCGTACATTATCTTGATGTCAGTGGTAGGCCAGTAGATGGATTTCTAGATGATCAGGTTGTAGAAGACACATCAGTTGCATCTCTGACAACCCACGTCTTAGAAGAGTTAAATGCTTATAAATCGAACCCCAAAGAGATGGCTGATTTTGTATTTCATGGAGCTGCACACTTCTCTGGAAAACATAGTGAAGTACAAGTTTTGCTCAGTGAAAGGTGTAATTCTAAACTCTCCTATACATACTGCAAAGGCCATCTACTCCAACTATCACTAGTAGGAGTTGCAGAATCTTCAAAAGGCATTTTAAAAGCTATAAATGTAATGTCTTCATTATACCTTTTTTCAGCAAGAGTCCAAAAGGACTGAACATCTTGGAAAATCTAGAAGATACACTGGGACTGAAGTTCAAATTAGTTCAACCTGGGAAAAACCGCTGGCTTTCTCATGAGTGATTCTTAGCTGTTGTCTTAAAATTACTGCAACTATTATTATTGGGTTTGGAAAGTATCTACTAAGATGGGATGGATCAAAGTAGTGAGTCTGGTGGATTACTTTTGCTACTAAGTCCAGAGAAGACAATTGACACTCTTTCGTAAATCTACAGTGGAAGCTACATGAATTATGAAACAATGCCATCCAACAATAGTAGATCTCTGTCCAGCAATGGAAGCTACACTTGTATCAATCAGAGATATATCCATTTAAAACATACTGGAAGAAGCAAAGATTTCAGTTCTGAAGTTGACTAATTAGGTCACTGATATTGACTCCTTAAATGAAGAGGACAAGAAGTGTTTGTTAAGCCAGCTGAAAAAGTAAAGTACACAGACTTGATTCTTACATCTCTACAACAGCAACTTCTGGATTCTATCGACTTCTACATTGCTTTTACAGATGCCTGTCGTATAAAACACTGACAGTTGAGTGGAGTGAGGCACTACCTGCAATGGGGTTGCCATGTGATCAGGAAAGAATAGAGAATTTGAACACAGAGAGCAATATCATACGATAAATAAATGAAAATTTGACTTCAACTTTTTCTGTATCATCACTAGTGGTTTGACCCAATTTTTGTGCTGTTTCTTGGGATGAAAGAAGTAGGAATTCATCTTTCTAGTCCCAGTTCTTTTTCCTCATTGAATAGAATTTTGTGTTCTGAAAGAAGTTGCCTTCTGCGTGATCACGAGCATATCATGAAGAAAAAACCACCAAAAATGGATGCACTGCATTCAAGAAGTTCATTAACAGAATTGTGCAAAACTGCAACAAGAAACCAAAGAGGATGTAGATACAGTGCTTCATAGTAGGCTTGTGTAGCCAACTTTAATTTTTGTGTGTCAAGGTTCCTCCCCCACTCTGAACTCTAGGGTACAGATGTGGGGACCTGCATGAAAAACCTCCTAAGCTTATCTTTACCAGCTTAGGTCAAAACTTCCCCAAGGTACAAAATATTCCACCCGTTGTCCTTGGATTGGCCACCAAACTAATACTGGTTACTGGGGAAGAGCTGTTTGGACGCGTCTTTCCCCCCAAAATACTTCCCAAAACCTTGCACCCCACTTCCTGGACAAGGTTTGGTAAAAAGCCTCACCAATTTGCCTAGGTGACTACAGACCCAGACCCTTGGATCTTAAGAACAATGAACAATCCTCCCAACACTTGCACAACCCCCCCCCCCTTTCCTGGGAAATGTTGGATAAAAAGCCTCACCAATTTGCATAGGTGACCACAGACCCAAACCCTTGGATCTGAGAACAATGAAAAAGCATTCAGTTTTCTTACAGGAAGACTTTTAATAAAAATAGAAGTAAATAGAAATAAAGAAATTCCCCCTGTAAAATCAGGATGGTAGATATCTTACAGGGTAATTAGATTCAAAAACATAGAGAACCCCTCTAGGCAAAACCTTAAGTTACAAAAAAGATACACAGACAGAAATAGTTATTCTATTCAGCACAATTCTTTTCTCAGCCATTTAAAGAAAGCATAATCTAACACATACCTAGCTAGATTACTTACTAAAAGTTTTAAGACTCCATTCCTGGTCTATCCCCGGCAGAAACCAGTATATAGACAGACACACAGACCCTTTGTTTTTCCCCCTCCTCCCAGCTTTTGAAAGTATCTTGTCTCCTCATTGGTCATTTTGGTCAGGTGCCAGCGAGGTTACCTTTAGCTTCTTAACCCTTTACAGGTGAGAGGAGCTTTCCCCTGGCCAGGAGGGATTTCAAAGGGGTTTACCCTTCCCTTTATATTTATGACAGTGTGATGATTTAAAAAGATGAGTTAAATCTCATAAAATTGTAGTGAAACATTTTTCAGTTTTTACCATGGTGCCATACAGCCCATTTTCACCCTAATAGTTTCACCCCTCATCTGTCCTCACCCCGCCTGTGTATTTTAAAACAAACCCCTAATTTCAATTCCTGGGGAATACACTGGTGTTTTCAGTTTTTTTTGCTTGCATGTAAAAGATTATGTCTCTCAAAGGTTTCATTCCTTTTTGACATGCAATGGTCCTCAAATTTTGTCAATATTTTACTTAATTTGATGCTTTCACCTTCTTCAAACTTAAGGTTGTTCTAAATATCCAATGCTTCCTCTCCAACCACATTCAAAAAGATTGATGATTTCATATTATAATTTTTCTCCTCTACCCCATGGCTGCTAAATACAATTCAATTCTCAAAATGTTTTCCAGTTCTGTGCAACATTGCCTGAGAATTGCAGACTGGATTGAGGTTACAACACATCCATTTTTGCTTTTGTCCCCCTTCTTAAGCTAGTCAAGCTACTATTATGCTCACCAAATACATGTAAAAATCTCTGTGCCTGGCGCTTCACCTGCTCCTCTGGTGCCTCCCTTTGTGTCTGCTTTCAGTTGCAAACACAGGAGTTAACTTCAAAATGATTGCAGTTTTCCCCCCTCTCATTTAGCACTTCTGATACCATTTAACAATCTTGGGGTTCATTACATAACAAACCCGTGAATGAGAAAGGAATAAAACTTTAATAAAGCAAACTGGCTGACTCCTCAGAAGTACTTCCTGACTTGTAAGACAAATTCCTTTAGGAATAAAAGGAATAGAGAGAGGCTCCATCTTTATCCAGCACCTGAGGAGACAAAGTAATCAAGTAATTTTACCTCTGTGATAGGTGCTGGGCCAGGATTGCCAGTAAAATGCTGGAAAGGAGACTGTGGGTAAAAGAAACCTTCTTGAACAAAGACTGCATCTTGCTCGATTTAAGTTTTAGACTTTTAGATGTGTGTTCACCTGCTTATAACCATGTTTCCATTTATTCCTTAATTCAGTGGTTCTCAACCTTTCCAGACTACTGTACCCCTTTCAGGAGTCTGATTTGTCTTGCGTACCCCGAAGTTTCACTTGCTTACAAAATCAGACATAAAAATACAAAAGTATCACAGCACACTATTATTGAAAAATTGCTTACTTTCTTATTTTGTCTGTATGAAATTTTAGTTTGTGCTGAATTTACTAGTGCTTTTTATGTAGTCTGTTGTAAAACTAGGCAAATATGTAGATGAATTGATTACCCCCTGGAAGACCTCTGCGTACCCCCAAGGGTAAATGTACCCTGGGCTGAGAACCACTGCCTTCATTAATATAACATAAGCCATGTTCTTTTGTTAATGAGATTGTTTTGCTTTTACTATAAACCAAATCAGCAATGGATTTGAAGGGAAAGGTCTATTTACCCCCACTTAAATTAATAAGATGTGATGTACTGACTCTTTAACAGAGCAGCAAACTTAATATCTTATGAGACTGTACAGTGATGGGGGCTGTACATTTCAGAGAAACATTTCTGAGGTGCTTGGGGACTGGAGTTACTGTTACCTTCTAGGTGAGGTTCGGGCTGGGAGAGCCTTGAGGAGTCTGCTGCTGAGGAAGACAGACTTGTGCGGCAGGGTGCTGACAGACAGTCTAATCTCCAGCAAAACTCCCTCTTGCTGCAGCATAGGTAACACAGTGGCTCAAAACTCTGGTTATTCCCAGCAGCATGTTTCAAGTATATTAGTCCATGATAGTCCAGGGATTTCTGCCCAGCCTGGTATAGGCCACTGTCAGAGGCATGATGCTGGATTAGATGCATATGGCATTTCCTGGGTTCCAAATCCAGGAGAACAAATGCTCAGTCCCTGATGTCTATGTTCTTACATGAGACTAAAATAATTCTTGGAGGATATAATGCTCTCTATATAAAACCATTATCGTGTATCAGTTCTTTTAAGTTAATTGGCTGTCTTCAACATTTAAATAAATTTCTTACTGAAATTTTCCTCAAGATGAAATCCTAGGAATTTTACAAAAGTGCACTGAGATATGTGCCAATCATACGATGATTATGAAGTGCTGCTTCTAAAGATAGAAACCCTTAAAATTGGTACTTCTTGAATGCTTACTCACTTTAAAAATTAAAATAATTAAATGTGGCAAAAGACAAAGCCAGGATCCAAATGCAAAGGTGGGTTTTGTCAGGCTGTGTCAAGTAATGAAACAGCTATATTCAGCACTCATTATTATTTTTTTTTTTAGTTAAATGTACTTTTCAACTAAGAAAGGGGTGGATTAAGAAATACTTGTGCTTTCTAAAGGTATCCATCTGAAGAGATCCCACGCTTAGGTTTGTGGTGCTGTGTGAAACAAAAGCAGGAATTTCCCAAAGCCAAAAGCTTATAAAGCTTTTGGTTCCAACAGAGAGCATTTCATGCCAACTTCTGCCACAAAAAAAAATGGCCCACTGATATTGCAACCACTGATTTCTTTCTCTTGGTCACACTAGCCAGAAGGACTAAAATCTCCCCAATACATCCAATCATTCTTTTAATTTTATATTTACATTAATCTCTTAAGGGAGCACTGTATACAATCCATTAATTTACCTCTTTGGCTTGTTGTTTTCTTACATTTTTTAAACCTTGATTCTAATGCACAAATTGACAGCTACTGTATATCAACATAGTGAAAATCACTGAAATAATTTTCTACAAGAAAAATCTAAGTGAATTTTTGAAGCCTCAGGAAAGCAGTCTCCAAACAGTACATTCTATTCTGTCCAGACCATTTCTTCTTAGTGCTTTTTATATTGTATAAATGACACACCACACACTTTTACCTCATATACATGCCTCTGGAAAAGATATTACATAATAACATATTGCTTCCAATCAGATGTCATATATTAGTCCCCTTCATATAATCTTGAATGCATTTTTTCTTGTTTAAAATATTTTAGGAGGAAAAATACATCTACATTATATCTTTGTTTGCAAGAATGCCTGGGATACACACAAAGAATGTAATACTATAGCATTTTACAAATGTGTTTAATATGAGAACATTTATTGGCATTATAGGACTGATTCTTTAGTCTTAATCTGGCAAAACTTCCTTTACTTCAATATGATATTTTTTGGTTAATGTATATAGCAGCTAGCCTTAGATATCTCCAGTAATATCACTCCATTTCCTTCAAGCCTTCAAATATTAATTCGCTTCATGCTGGTTAGTCATATAAGTTTTGTCACAGAATATCAGGGTTGGAAGGGACCTCAGGAGGTCATCTAGTCCAACCCCCTGCTCAAAGCAGGACCAATCCCCAGTTTTTGCCCAGATTCCTAAATGGCCCCTTCAAAGATTGAACTCACAACCCTGGGTTTAGCAGGCCAATGCTCAAACCTCTGAGCAATCATTCTAGGGTCAAGAATACATTGTGGAAAAAAAATACCAGTGTAAGAAATGAAGTGACACGTGTTCAGAATTCATGGAACACTGGTAATTTGACTAGGCAACTATCTCTGCTCTAGCAGATTGCCTGACAGGTGGGATATCACCCTCTAGGATTAAAACATGAAATGGGTATAAACCAGCAGGGAAAAGATAGGTTGTTGAACAGATAAAGAGCTTTCTAGTTAAAGAATGATGTGCTCCCTTATATTGTGAACCCATTAAAACAGAGCCCCTCCTTCTTATATTCCAGGGCCAGAAGAGATCATTGTGATCCTCTAGTCTGACATCCTATGTGAAATAGGCCATAGAACTTTCCCAAAATAATTCCTAGAGCCTATCTTTTAGAAAAAAACAAACAAACACACAAACAAACATCCCAATGTGATTTAAAAATTTCCAGTGATGGAGAAATTCACTTGGTAAATTCTTCAGGATTTGGAAAGTGTGGTCCACTACCATAAACTACCATACATAAATAATATTTATTATTAACACAATATTCTACAACAAAAGATAAATAATTACATTTTTGAACAAGGCATTATCATACTTAAAAGAAAAAAGCGAGGGCTATATCTCCCATGATGCACCATGGTCTTCTCCTGTTACTGAGCAGTGGCAGTGCATTCTGGGAGATGTAGTCCAATTGGGGATCCCAGTCCACATAAGAGAATGGGGCATGACACCTGAATTACCACTCCCATGAGGCACTGTGGCAGCACGTCCTAATCAAATGTTTCAGTATTCAGGGGAAATCTTTCAGTATTTAGTTGAAAGTCACCATTTTTTGTTGTTTTTTTATTAGAAGTTGAAATTTTCACAGAAAGTAGACATGCTTCACAAAGCACTTTGTTTTGCTGAAAACCCTTTTTCCATTGGAAAACAGCTGAAAAAACAGCATTAAAGAACAAGATTAGTTAAAAGCTACCATAAAACAAATGTATAATAACAAATGTACTTTCATATTCAAAGAATTCAACAGTTGGCCAATTTAAGGCTTATATACAAATTATACAGTGTGATTATCCACCACTGAAAACAAAACACAAATGAATGGATGAGGATGCTATTTAAGTTTGCACAGTGCTGCACAACAGATTAAGAAAGGAATTAAAGAGTACTATGTTCCCCTGAGGTATTTAGGGAAATTTAAGTAGACAGAACATCATGAGTTTAAATTTTAACTAGGACATAAATACCTTGGTGAAGGATGCAGTATAAGAGCCAGAACAGAAACCCTCCTACATTCAGATAAAAAAGGTTCCAATGTGCACAATGATTCTGGCCTCACTGAACAATGACAAATGCATAGCTGAAAACCAGTCTGGCTCACGTGTGTATTAGTATTGTTACAATAGGTATTAGATTTATAGAAATGTGTTTAGTGTTTGGACTTTATGAAATGTGTGTAAGTTGCTGCATGCATTAATCTCACTTATAATATCTGAATCCCATGTCATAAGTTAATATTTAAGTGTTTGCTCTGTAAGTATAAAACTGTTTGCTATGAAACTGGAAATGGAAGAAGTATTACCTTGTGTGAAATACTAGTTTACCACAAGAAATGCCATCTCCTGCCCAACAAAAGAAGGCCTATAGACACCAGAGAAACCATTGTGGAACTTTAGTGGACAAAAGACTTTTTTGAATGTTTTCCCCCACAGCCATGAAGAGGGGACATGCACAAACATTCATCCCATCAGAGCTTGAAACTCTGAGGGAACGGAATAAAAACCTCTGTCAACAAGAAATTGTCATCAATATGTTGCTTGGAATTTCTACAGGATAATATTTCTAAGCACAAGCAAGGGATCCCCAAGCTGCTTAGCCTGGGTTAACCCTAAATGGCATATAGAGCTTGCATATTTACCAAAGCTTTTATTTCTTTTTGCAACCTAAAACTGTAACTCATTGGTGTGTCTTTGTTCACTTTGTTGATTTAACTGGGAATTGGTCCTGCTTCGAGCAGGGGGTTGGACTAGATGACCTTCTGGGGTCCCTTCCAACCCTGATATTCTATGATTCTATGATTCTATGTTCATTTGCTTTAACATTATAAATAACTCTCATTTATTTTTCCTAGTTAATAAATCTTTAGTTACTTTATTATAGGATTAGCTGCAAGTGTTGTCTTTGGTGTGAAATCTGAGGTACAATTGAGCTGATATAAATGACTATTCTTTTGTAATTGGAAGTAACCTGAATGTTGTTGTGATATTTAGTATAGTGACCATCTATCATAAAGGCAAGCTTGCATGGGTTGCAAGATAGACTGGAGTGCCGAACGGTTATGTCTGTGACACCGTGTTAAAGCTGTTACAGTGATTTAAGAGTTCACATTTGTAACTTGGTTGGAGAAATCTAATTATAGAACACACAGCCAATTTGGGGTTTGTGTCCTGGTTTGTAACAGTCAGTCACGAGGTTGGCTCGAATGTTTGTGAGTAGGGTTGCCAACTTTCTACACGAACAAAACCAAACAGCCTTGACCCGCCCCCATCCTACCCCTCCTATGAGGCCCCACCCCTGCCACAGCCCTTCTCTGAGGCCCTGCCCCCGCTCACTCCATCCCCCCATCCCTCTGTCACTTGCTCTCCCCACCCTCACTCACTTGCTCATTTTCAGGGGGTGACTCAGGGGGTTGGGGAGCAGAAGGGCTCCAGCTAGGGGTGTGGGCTCTGGGGAGGGGCCAGAAATGAGGAGTTTAGGGTGTGGTAGGAGGCTGCAGGATGAGGCAGTGGTTTAGGATGTGGAAGGGGGTGAGGGCTCTGGCTGGGGTGGAACCATGGATGAGGTGTTTGAGGTGCAGGAGGGTGCTCTGGGCTGGAATTGAGGGGTTCAGAAGGCAGGAGGGGGATATGAGGATTTGGGGCACAGGGGGGGTCCGGGGTGCAGGCTCCAGGTGGTGCAGCAAGCAGCTCCAGGAAGCAGCAGCATGTCCCCGCTCTGGCTCCTATGCAGAGGCATGGTCAGGTGGCTCTGCGCTCTGCCCCATCCGCAGGCACCGCCCCTGCGCCAGCTCCCATTGGCTGCAGTTCCCAGCCAATGGGAGCTGCAGGGACAGCGCTTGGGACGGGGGCAGCATGCGGAGCCCCATGGCTACATCTGCCACTGCTTCCGGGAGCTGCAAGGAACCACGGCAGGCAGGGCACATGCCTTAGGCCCTCTGCGCTGCCAACTGGACTTTTAACGACCCGGTCAGCAGTGCTGACCAGAGTCGCCAGGGTTCATTTTTGACCAGACATTCCAGTTGAAAACTGGACACCTGGCAACCCTATTTGTGAGCCACTCCAGATAGCCTGACATACACATCCAACCAAAATATACAAGGAGCCTCTCTGTCTTTGTGCCCATCCATGCAGGTACAAATCACAGTGAGAGGTCTTGTGCTCATTCAGTGCAAAGACCCTGCAGGGTTAGTACTGAGCACTTAATGCTATGCAAAGGGGACAGCAAGGACTGGTTTAGTGTAAACACTCCATCCTTATTAAGATCCAGATTATTCCAGAACTCCCACTGAGAAGAGCAATCCTTGCCGGTAGATATAGATGATTGACATTGCAGGAATTGGGAAGGTCTCACATTAGCAAGAATGAAATTTGGATGAATGTGCATGTGACAGACATGAAGCTACTATTTAATATTTATGAAATTTATGAAAATTGTACGTTGACCCGGTTATTGGGATGTTCACTGTATGATTATAATGAGTTATATTGAAAAGGCTGGTGGAAAAAACAGAGTGCATTCAGAGAGCCCAGGAAAGAGACAGAGGTGCAGCTAGACCTGCAATATTGATAATGCAGCATTGTAAAAAGAGTTAAGATCCAAGATTTTACCTGGGAGCGATATCTCCTGTTTCAGTACACCATATGGTATATTATACACTCGAATAGATGTGACAGAGGATTTAGTTTTATATTCTTGTAACTAAAAAAATGATTTGCTATGGAAAAAAAAATCACACTGTTTGGGAGAAATGTGTTTCAAGCAAACATTCTATAACATTCAATATAAAGATAGTGTTAAAAATCTTTAGGTTTGTGGTGAAACATGTGGAAGTGCAATGATTCACAAGGTAAGGTTGCCTGAGCAAACTTATCTCTGTGTGGTGTATATTGATTTGCCATATAGTACTATGTGATCCAGTACTATTCTCTGTAGGACTTGTGCCTGCATACTGGACTGTGCACGGTGAATGAGACAATTGCTTATTTATCATTAATTTATTATTAATTATTATTATTACTTAATATTTTATTGAACCAAAATGTATTAGGCACTGCACAGACAAATTGGAACATACCGTACTTACCAAAGCTGATTGTCATAATTCCCTGAAGTAACAGTTTCTGGTGTCTAGAATTTCTGGAAATAATATCCAAATAATAGAATGTCTATCAGCTCTGAGGCGTTAGAGCTCAGGATGACTTTTGAATATCAGCTGGTTCCAATAACCATTATTTATTAATGTGTGTGTTCTACCCAATTACATTTTGCACTAGAACTCGTAAAGTGTCTGTATAAATGTGACTATGGCTCATTTAGCCTTATTTTCACCCTTACTTGGCTTTGGTTTCTCTTTACTTGTTCAAATTTACTTCTCATACATGTGCACACTAGTGTAGTCTACCACAGACAGGCATCCAAGGGCAGAATTTTATGCTGTGGGTATGATGTTGTGGCCAGCCTCAACATGGCCTCTTTGCATCCAACCTCAGGTGCAAATAACCACATCCACAGTTTTGTGCCTACATTTATTTGCAGATATAATTTGTCATCTATGCAGCTGATTGAACCTGTAAATCACATATTTAAATATCCAGTTCACTTTAATTAATAACATCCATAAATAGTTTCATCCATAATTGTATTCACCTGCAATTTGAGGATGAAAGCGAGGAGGCCAGCTTTCAGAAACAAACATCTGGCGCTACTGTGTATATATGTGGAATCAGAACAGATGAATTCTGAATAGGGATAGCATTACCCTAAGCAAGTCTGTCCCAATTGTAATGAATCTGAAATCAAAGAATAGCACTTATGTATAATATACAATATAGATTAAATCTTTTTTCCCATTGAATCAACACAACATATTTCATTATATTGAAGTCTCTTTGTTTAGAAGATTGCTGTGTTTTGTGACAATTTAATTAAAGTAAGATGTAAGAAATAACTAAAATATTTCTAATATTTTATTAATTCATTGACATTCATAATACTGGACATGAGCATAATTACCTAGTCTGGTATAAATGAAGGTTTGTAGATCCTGATTTTAAGCCCCCGGCCTCTACTTGTGCATATACAGGACATTTGTCTGAAGTTTGTAGGTGCAAATAGAGCAGAATAGTGCTACCTGTCTCCCTCTGTGATACACAGAGGATATGGATCTGTTACAGTTCTCAGCTTGCAAGCCTGGCTCTCCTGATTAAGCTGTAAAGAGAGTCATACTTTTAGATCTGGATGTCCTCAGTGCAGTCTTCAGTTTCAGCCAAGATGACGGCTGTCACACAAACAACTGTGCACACTTAAACAGTTTTAACACCTACACAACCAGACACCACCTCATGCTTCCATAAGTGGGGGCAGAGTACAATTTTGTCCTATTATGTCTATTAATAAACAGCCAGAAACAAATGATCATGGAAATGTGCTTTTGAATCTGTTCAGAAATTAGCTTGCAGTTCTGCTTTACAGATAATCACATCTATCTAAGGTGTATCTAAGTGTCACATACCCAAATTAAAATCATCAGTTCCTTCTATCCATTGTCTATAGCATGTTTGTTAGGAAAACAGATAATTGGATTCTGGCAATTTAGGACCATAAGTCTTTATAGCTTCATTGATTTCAAAGGAGGTACACTACTTTACATTAACTGAGGATCTGTTTCTTTACATTTGAAATGTTTATAATTACTATAATCAAAGTAGTAACACACAACAAGAGACCAAGAAGCAAAGTCCTTACATAAACCATTGCTAAGTAAACCACAGACTAAGACTTACTATTTATTCAATATACAGTACAGTGGACAGGTTCAGGACTGATCTGACAATGATATTCCACCAGTGAGGCTGAAGCTTAGTTACTGTACGATATAAAGTCCCTCAGTAATAGCTGAATAATTAGTGCTGCTTTACTCTGGCTCAAACAGATTTTAACCAAATAGGAATAAAACCTGGTACTCTAAATAATGTTGAAGTTGTGAACAATTCAATAATTAAGTACCAGAACATAAGGAATTTTATACCTGACAGTTAAAGGGCCAGATTTTCAAAAGTATTCAGCGTCTATTTAAACTAAATACAAATTATACTGTAATGCTTCTTTAGTAATAACTGAAACTAGTCCCATTACTATAAGAATAAGGTGTTTGGTAGTGTTACTCCTCCTTTACATTAGTGGAATTCCTTTTGGTTATATCAGCATGGAAGTGATATAATGCACTAAAGAATAAGGCCCAACTTGTACTCTCTGAGAACAACCATCTTTCAGAGCTTCATACCCCAAAAATAATTCAATCACCATAAAACCCCTTCTGCTTTATTTATGTAGATAACCATATAACCTTCATCTGTTAAGATGATAATGTGATCTCTGACTTTCAACTGAGTATTGCTTTTAGATGCATTTCATAATCACAATAATTGTCCAGCAACGTTCACAGACTCCTTTAGACAGTCTAGCCTCATATAATTTCTGACAAGTTGCTTATTTGTTTGTCTAGATCTGTAGATTAGTTCGTCTTTCTGGACTGTAAGCTCCTTGGGACAGAAGCTGTCCTCTATTTTTTCACAATGCCTATTTTGATTGAGTCCTGATTGGGGTTTCTGGATTATACCCAAAAACAAATAAATGAATATAATACCACAGGAGCTGGGGCTTTAAGAAAAAAATTAATATTGTGAAACATGAAAAAAATCATCAGGGTTGGCAACTTGTATCCTCTCCTGAGATTTTTTAAATTAAATTACTATTTCTTGCAGTTGGAAAGTAAATCACTTGCTTTTTCAGAAATATTTCCATGAGCCCCATGACTGTAATCTCTGGCAGGGATCTTTTAGAATTACCCAGAGAAGGAGTGGTCCCTTTGCCCTAGTCTACACTAGGACTTTAGGTCGAATTTAGCAGCGTTAAATCGATGTAAACCTGCACCCGTCCACACAATGAAGCCCTTTATTTCGACTTAAAGGGCTCTTAAAATCGATTTCCTTACTCCACCCCTGACAAGTGGATTAGCGCTTAAATCGACGTTGCCGGCTCAAATTTGGGGTACTGTGGACACAATTCGATGGTATTGGCCTCCGGGAGCTATCCCAGAGTGCTCCATTCTGACCGCTCTGGACAGCACTCTCAACTCAGATGCACTGGCCAGGTAGACAGGAAAAGAACCGCAAACTTTTGAATCTCATTTCCTGTTTGGCCAGCGTGGCAAGCTGCAGGTGACCATGCAGAGCTCATCAGCACAGGTGACCATGATGGAGTCCCAGAATCGCAAAAGAGCTCCAGCATGGACCAAACGGGAGGTACGGGATCTGATCGCTGTTTGGGGAGAGGAATCCGTGCTATCAGAACTCCGTTCCAGTTTTCGAAATGCCAAAACCTTTGTGAAAATCTCCCAGGGCATGAAGGACAGAGGCCATAACAGGGACCCGAAGCAGTGCCGCGTGAAACTGAAGGAGCTGAGGCAAGCCTACCAGAAAACCAGAGAGGCGAACAGCCGCTCTGGGTCAGAGCCCCAAACATGCCGCTTCTATGATGAGCTGCATGCCATTTTAGGGGGTTCTGCCACCACTACCCCAGCCGTGTTGTTTGACTCCTTCAATGGAGATGGAGGCAATACGGAAGCAGGTTTTGGGGACGAAGAAGATGATGATGAGGAGGAGGTTGTAGATAGCTCACAGCAAGCAAGAGGAGAAACCGGTTTTCCCGACAGCCAGGAACTGTTTCTCACCCTAGACCTGGAGCCAGTACCCCCCGAACCCACCCAAGGCTGCCTCCTGGACCCAGCAGGCAGAGAAGGACCTCTGGTGAGTGTACCTTTTAAAATACTATACATGGTTTAAAAGCAAGCATGTGAAAGGATTACTTTGCCCTGGCATTTGCGGTTCTCCTAGATGTAGTCCTAAAGCCTTTGCAAAAGGTTTCTGGGGAGGGCAGCCTTATTGCGTCCTTCATGGTAGGACACTTTACCACTCCAGGCCAGTAACACGTACTCGGGAAACATTGTAGAACACAGCATTACAGTGTATGTTTGCTGGCATTCAAACAATATCCGTTCTTTATCTCTCTGTGTTATCCTCAGGAGAGTGAGATATAATTAATGGTCACCTGGTTGAAATAGAGTGCTTTTCTTCAGGGGACACTCAGAGGAGCCCATTCCTGCTGGGCTGTTTGCCTGTGGCTAAACAGAAATGTTCCCCGCTGCTAGCCACAGGGAGGAGGGAAGGTTGAGGGGGTAGTCACGCGGTGGGAGGAGGCAAAATGCGACCTTGTAACGAAAGCACATGTGCTATGTATGTAATGTTAACAGCAAGGTTTACCCTGAAAGAGTGTAGCCACTGTTTTATAAAATGTGTCTTTTTAAATACCGCTGTCCTTTTTTTTTTCTCCACCAGCTGCATGTGTTTCAATTATCACAGGATCTTCTCCTTCCCAGAGGCTAGTGAAGCTTAGAAAGAAAAAAAAACGCACTTGCGATGAAATGTTCTCCGAGCTCCTGCTGTCCTCCCACACTGACAGAGCACAGACGAATGCGTGGAGGCAAATAATGTCAGAGTGCAGGAAAGCACAAAATGACCGGGAGGAGAGGTGGCGGGCTGAAGAGGAGAGGTGGTGGGCTGAAGACAGGGCTGAAGCTCAAATGTGGCGGCAGCGTGATGAGAGGAGGCAGGATTCAATGCTGAGGCTGCTGCAGGACCAAACCAGTATGCTCCAGTGTATGGCTGAGCTGCAGCAAAGGCAGCTGGAGCACAGACTGCCACTGCTGCCCCTCTGTAACCAACCGCCCTCCTCCCCAAGTTCCATAGCCTCCACACCCAGACGCCCAAGAACACAGTGTGGGGGCCTCCGGCCAACCAGCCACTCCACCACAGAGGATTGCCCAAAAAAAAGAAGGCTGGCATTCAATAAATTTTAAAGTTGTAAACTTTTAAAGTGCTGTGCTTAAAGTGCTATGTGGCATTTTTCTTCCCTCCTCCACCACCCCTCCTGGGCTACCTTGGTAGTCATCCCCCTATTTGTGTGATGAATGAATAAAGAATGCATGAATGTGAAGCAACAATGACTTTATTGCCTCTGCAAGCGGTGATTGAAGGGAGGAGGGGCGGGTGGTTAGCTTACAGGGAAGTAGAGTGAACCAAGGGGCAGGGGGTTTCATCAAGGAGAAACAAACAGAACTTTCACACCGTAGTCTGGCCAGTCATGAAACTGGTTTTCAAAGCTTCTCTGATGCGTACCGCGCCCTCCTGTGCTCTTCTAACCGCCCTGGTGTCTGGCTGCGCGTAACCAGCAGCCAGGCGATTTGCCTCAACCTCCCACCCCGCCATAAACGTCTCCCCCTTACTCTCACAGATATTGTGGAGCACACAGCAAGCAGTAATAACAGTGGGAATATTGGTTTCACTGAGGTCTAAGCGAGTCAGTAAACTGCGCCAGCGCGCCTTTAAACATCCAAATCCACATTCTACCACCATTCTGCACTTGCTCAGCCTGTAGTTGAACAGCTCCTGACTACTGTCCAGGCTGCCTGTGTACGGCTTCATGAGCCATGGCATTCAGGGGTAGGCTGGGTCCCCAAGGATACATATAGGCATTTCAACATCCCCAACAGTTATTTTCTGGTCTGGGAATAAAGTCCCTTCCTGCAGCTTTTGAAACAGACCAGAGTTCCTGAAGATGTGAGCATCATGCACCTTTCCCGGCCATCCCACGTTGATGTTGGTGAAACATCCCTTGTGATCCACCAGAGCTTGCAGCACTATCGAAAAGTACCCCTTGCGGTTTATGTACTCGGCGGCTTGGTGCTCCGGTGCCAAGATAGGGATATGGGTTCCGTCTATAGCCCCACCACAGCTAGGGAATCCCATTGCAGCAAAGCCATCCACTATGACCTGCACATTTCCCAGGGTCACTACCCTTGATATCAGCAGATCTTTGATTGCGTGGGCTACTTGCATCACAGCAGCCCCCACAGTAGATTTGCCCACTCCAAATTGATTCCCAACTGACTGGTAGCTGTCTGGCGTTGCAAGCTTCCACAGGGCTATCGCCACTCGCTTCTCAACTGTGAGGGCTGCTCTCATCTTGGTATTCATGCGCCTCAGGGCAGGGGAAAGCAAGTCACAAAGTTCCATGAAAGTGCCCTTATGCATGCGAAAGTTTCGCAGCCACTGGGAATCGTCCCAGACCTGCAACACTATGCGGTCCCACCAGTCTGTGCTTGTTTCCTGAGCCCAGAATCGGCGCTCCACAGCATGAACCTGCCCCATTAGCACCATGATGCATGCATTGGCAGGGTCCATGCTTTCAGAGAAATCTGTGTCCATGTCCTGATCACTCACGTGACCGCGCTGACGTCGCCTCCTCGCCCGGTATCGCTTTGCCAGGTTCTGGTGCTGCATATACTGCTGGATAATGCGTGTGGTGTTTAATGTGCTCCTAATTGCCAAAGTGAGCTGAGCGGCCTCCATGCTTGCCTTGGTATGGCGTCTGCACAGAAAAAAGGTGCGGAACGATTGTCTGCCGTTGCTCTGCCGGAGGGAGGGGCGACTGACGACACGGCTTACAGGGTTGGCTTCAGGGAGCTAAAATCAACAAAGGGTGTGCCTGTACATCAAGGAGTATTTCAGGCAGGACTGCACGGAGGGTTCCAATAAGAAATGGTGCACCTAAGTTATCGTTCTTATTGGAACAAGGAGGTTAGCCTGGCCTCTGATTGATACACGGCTAGATTTACCTCGCTGCACCTTCTCTGTGAGTGACTGCAGTGTGATCTAGAGGAATGAGTCCCCTAGACAGGGGAGGAGGCAAATGAGTACAAAACAAATCTGGTCTATTTCTTGTTCTGAGCCACTCCATGTATCTTTTACATCTTTGGCTTGCAGCAGACGGTGCAGAAGGACTGCATGCCTCCACATCTCATGGCTGCTCGGCAGAAGATGGTACAGTACGACTGCTAGCCATCTTCATCTCTTGCCTGCCTGGAAGAAGATGGTACAATACGACTGCTAGCAATCCTCATCTCTTGCCTGCCTGGCAGAAGATGGTACCGTATGACTGCTAGCAGTCCATATCGCCTGCCCGCTCACCATAAGACGGTTCAATAGGACTGACTGCAGGACTAAAGAGAATGACCTGGTCAAGTCACTCCAAATTTAGTCCCTGCGCCCATGTCTGCCCAGGCGCTCCCAGCCGACATGGCCAGGAGCACCTCGGACACGACGAGGACGACTACCAGTCGTATTGCACCGTCTGCTTCCAGAAGTCAATGGGTTGCTGCTACTGTGCAGCAAAGCCGTACCGATCTGCCAGCACCCAGGAGACATAGGGTGACGGTTACCTGAGCGGGCTCCATGCTTGCCGTGGTATGGCGTCTGCGCAGGTAACTCAGGAAAAAAGGCGCGAAATGATTGTCTGCCCTTGCTTTCACGGAGGGAGGGAGGGAACGGGGGCCTGATGATACGTACCCAGAACCACCCGCGACAATGTTTTAGCCCCATCAGAGTGCTCCATTGTGACTGCTCTGGACAGCACTCTCAGATGCCCGATTGTTTGCCATTGCTCTGACGCCGGGAGGGGCGCTTACAGGGTTGGCTTCAGGGAGCTAAAATCAACAAAGGGGGTGGCTTTACATCAAGGAGTATTTCAGGCAGGACTTCACGGAGGGTTCCAATAAGAAATGGTGCACCTAAGTTATTGTTCTTATTGGAACAAGGAGGTTAGCCTGGCCTCTGATTGATACATGGCTAAATTTACCTCGCTGCACCTTCTTTGTGAGTGACTGCAGTGTGATCTAGAAGAATGAGTCCCCTAGACAGGGGAGGGGGGGAAGCAAATGAGTACAAAACAAATCTGGTCTATTTCTTGTTCTGAGCCACTCCATCTATCTTTTACATCTTTGGCTTGCAGCAGACGGTGCAGAAGGACTGCATGCCATCCACATCTCATGGCTGCTCGGCAGAAGATGGTACAGTACAACTGCTAGCAGTCCGTATCGCCTGCCCGCTCACCATAAGATGGTTCAATAGGACTGACTGCAGGACTAAAGAGAATGACCTGGTCAAGTCACTCCAAATTTAGTCCCTGCGCCCATGTCTGCCCAGGCGCTCCCAGCCGACGTGGCCAGGAGCACCTCGGACATGACGATGACGGCTACCAGTCGTACTGTACCGTCTGCTGCCACAAGGCAAGGGGTTGCTGCTACTGTGTAGCAATGCCGTACCGCGTCTGCCAGCACCCAGGAGACATACGGTGACGGTTACCTGAGTGGGCTGTATGCTTGCAGTGGTATGGCGTCTGCACAGGTAACTCAAGAAAAAAGGTGCAAAATGATTGTCTGCCCTTGCTTTCACGGAGGGAGGGAGGGAACGGGGGCCTGACGATATGTACCCAGAACCACCCGCGACAATGTTTTAGCCCCATCAGGCATTGGGATCTCAACCCAGAATTCCAATGGGCAGCGGAGACTGTGGGAACTGTGGGATAGCTACCCACAGTGCAACACTCCGGAAGTCGACTCTAGCCTCGGTACTGTGGAAGCGCTCCGCCGAGTTAATGCACTTAATGCACTTAGAGCATTTTCTGTGGGGACACACACACTCGAATATATAAAACCGATTGCTAAAAAAACGACTTCTATAAATTCGACCTTATTCCGTAGTGTAGACATACCCTTTGAAGCAGAGAATTTATTCCTATCCTCCCCACAGTTACCGTTACCATATTTCAGGTTCCCCAAAAGAGAACACTGCCCGGGTGGGGATGGGGGCGGGGGGAATGGAGGGAATGAGAGAGGGGAAGCTGGAGCAGGGATACCGTTGGGTGTGCTCAAGGTGGGGGTACTCACTGGAAGTGAGAGGCAGTGTCACTCCCTGTCATGGTGGTAGGATGGCTGGCACAGGATGCAGTGACAGCCATCAGTCAGCACCTCCCTGTGGGACCCCATCCCCAGGCTGGAAGCTGTGGCCTAAGTGGGCTGGATCCAGCAACTTTGGCTGCAAGGGAATGGGCCAATCAGTTATAGATGCAGGGGAGGGACCAATCTGAAAACAGACCAATCAGAACTCTTTCTGAGCTACAATATATGCTCTACAAAAATCCAGGTCATTTCCTGTTAACTGAAAAATTCCCACAGTTGGAGGAAGGATCCTCAAAAAAAGAGTCAATGTCCAGTAAAATCCAGATGTATGGTAACCCTATTTGCAGTGCTATGGTAGATGGTGACAGTCCCCAAAAAGGGACTGTTGGACAGACCATAGCCTTGTTAGATCAATCATGAATTTCCAGATCACCTCAAGGCATCACAAGCAGGCAAAATCAGTAGGAAAGCAATTCAACATCAAGTCTCTTGAAGACATACTGGCTCGGGAGAATCTTCAGCAGTGTCTCCAAGAGAAGTTTGCTATCATGCTACAGCTGATGATGATAATGAAAATTTCTGGAAGGGATTAAAGACTGCCATTCTCTCAGCATGTGCTGTGTCCATTGGCTATGTCACTCACCATCATCAAGATTGGTTTGATGAGAACAATGCTGAGATTCAGGGCCTGCTTGACCAGAAAAGGAAAGCTCACTGCATGTGGCAAAACGACATATCACACCAGCAGAAGAAAGAGTCAAACAAGCAACTCAAGTCTGAAGCCCAAAGGAAAATCTGTGACATCAAAAATAAGTGGTGGCAAGAAAAGGCTGAGGAGACTGAGCTTTACGCTGATATGCATGACATCAGGAGGGTCTTTTTTCAGGCAATAAGGGACATTTATGGTCCATACTCCCATGGATCCACATAATTCCAAACCCAAGATGGGTCAACATATTTTAAGGACAGTGAAGCCATCAAAGCCAGATGGAAGGAGCATTTTGAGTTACTCGTGAAACTTGAGACAACTGTTTCTTATCCCACTATTGAATCGATACCTAAACAACCCGAAAGAGTGTCTCTTGCTGACCCCCCAACCCTTGAAAGAGTAACATGAGCCATTATGCAAACTAAGAACAACAAGGCAGCAGGTCTAGATGGCATACCGGCTTAAGTCTACAAGTTTCATGGTGAAGAACTGATAAGGAAGCTCCACAAACTTTTTCTTCATATCTGATATAATGAGAAGATCCCAGAAGACTTGAGAAATGCTAACATTGTTACAATCTTTAAGAAAGAAGATAAGTCGGAGTGTGGAAACTATTGAAGCATTGCCTTGCTATCTGCAGCAGGGAAAATTCTTGCCCCATCCTCTTAAACTGATTACTTGCTAAAGAAATATTGTCAGAATCTCAGTGCAGTTTTAGACCTTCCCACAGGACAAATGACTTGATCTTCGTTGCCCATGAAATCCAGGAAACGTCTCGGGAGCAAAATCAGGACCTCTAAATCATCATCATTGATTTGACAAAAGCCTTTGACTCTGTCAGTCATGAAGCCCTGTGGAATGTGATGGCCAGATTTGGCTGCCCTCCAAAAGTTATTAAGGTCTTAAGGCTTCTCCATGATCAGATGACTGCCATGGTTCTCTGTAATGGCCTTGAGATGGAATCTTTCATCATTAAAACTGGGGTTAAGCAAGGATGTGTTATTGCCCCAACACTGTTCTCCATCTATTTAGCAGTCATTTGGGTCCTCTTTAAAGATCATCTCTCCATGGAGGTGACATTCAATATGGAATAGATGGGTGGCTCTTTAGTCTTTGATGTCTCTGCTCAAAGTCTAAAGTCTTCAGGGCATCCATTTCTGATCTTCAGTATGCTGATGATTGTGTCATCCTCATGCACACTGAGAATGACCTTCAGTCCATACTGCACTTTCTTGCACAAGTTTACTGATGCCTCAGACTCTCATTCAGTACTGGGAACACTAAAGTGCTCTATCAACCTGCTTCAGGCTTTGCACATGACCAACCACAAATCACCAGTGAGGGTCAGACATTGGAGACAGTTGAGTACTTTTGCTACCTCAGTAGCCAACTTTCTCAAAATGCAAAAATCAACAGTGAGATCCAGCACAGGATTCAGTGTGCAGGTGCTTCCTTTGGGAAATTGCTCTGACGTGTTTTCATGGACCATGACCTATGGCAGGATACCAAGATCCAGGTCTATAAGACAATTGTTGTTCCTACACTCCTCTATGGATTTGAAACCTGGGTGATCTATCAACAGCACCTCAAGAGTCTGGAGAGGTACCACCAACAATGCCTCTGGAAGATTCTTTGCATGAAGTGGCAAGATCGTTGCACTAACACCAGAATCCTTGCTGAAGCCAATGTCACCAGCATTGAAGCAATGATCCTCATGCACCAACTTTACTGTGGTGGACATTGTGAGTAGATGCCAGACTCTTGCCTCTCAAAACAAGTCCTCTGCTCTCAGCTCACCCATGACCAGAGATCCTATGGTGGTTAGAGGAAACGCTATAAAGACACACTGAAAGCATATCTTAAGAAAACTGATATGGAGATCACAAACTCGGAGGAGCAAGCCACCAACAGACCCCAATGGCGCCATATCCTCAATCAGGCAGTGGGCAGCTTTGAGGAGAAGCGCCTTGCCCTCGAAGATGAAAAGAGAGAGAGAGAGAAGGAAGGAAAAAGAAAGAATATTCTCCTAGCAGGCAGCTGACCTATCATGAAATGTCTGTGGCTATTATGGGCAGATTTGCAGTTCCAGGATCGGAGTCCTGAGTCATCTCAGGACCCATATGTAAATCCGTGGTAGAGATCATCCTCAAATCACTATGGCAGATGGCAGTTTATCAAGGAGCTGTCACTGCCCTCTACATCCTTTTCCAGCATGTAACTGATCTCAGACACAACTTTTCTCATCATCTTCCCGGGCCAGGATGAAGATGATAAAACGTGGCTGCTCTGCTTATAGAGACCCTCCCAATTCCATGTGCTATAGATTTTCCCTCTGAGAACATGTAGACTAATTCTGGAAGCTCTAGCTTCACTGATTGTTTCTGAGAGTGTATAGGATTACTGTAGTCCTGGTAATGGCTCCACAATGTGATATAGGTGGTGTATTGCACAACATGTCATTTTTCCTGTATAGGTATTAGCTTTTTGTCATTGAAGACTTACATACTGGAATAAATAAATAACTTGTTTTACTTGGGTTGTACTGCAGTAAAGTGCATTGTATTGGATATCAGAGAATAATTATAATATTGCAGTTGCTAGTTGCAATAAAAGACACGAAGGAACTGTATAACACAAAATACTGCATCTGCTACATAACTTTTGGAACCTCTTAAAAAGCCACATTGAAAAAAAGGTGAAAGGGCCACACAGATCATAAATATTTGTGACCACAAAACCTTTTGTGTTTTAATTGTTATGTATTTCTGTTTAACTAAATCAGTTACAGTAGTTTGTCTACTGGTTACTGTCTTCATATAACACTGTACATATTTCATCCACTTCAATGCACAGTCAATGAGTCACTGTTTATGTAGGAAATGATACAAAGTTACCATGTAAGTATTCTATTATGGGGACGCTGGTAGTGATATATTTGGGTGTGTTAACATGGTTTACCTAACATGGGCTGCATTATATAATATTCTTGTGAAAAGTTCTTACACTTCATTTTGTGCAACTGGCTTCTGAAATTCAGCAGGGAGAAAGCCTTCAGGCTAGAGAAGTACCTTTTCTTTATGGCATGAAATTCTGCTCAGATTTTGAATAAATATAAGCTGTTGAAAATTGCCATTTCCTCACTATGAGTTGAATTACTCAGGAAAATTTTGGCAGCATCCCCAAATAATAACTGAATGTGCACTTTCTAAAGGCTGGGCCTGGGGTGACTACATATTTCACAAGGAACCACAGAAGCAGACAACCTGGCTGCTACTAAAGCAGCTGTGCCAAGGGAGAGAGTGGGGAGCTGGGATAGATTATCCCCATTTCCTGGACCCAGAACATGGCCCCAATCTGTTTTTCCACACACACACCCTGGAATAAAGTCTTCTCCTGATGACCCTTGTTGTAGTTAATTCTGTAACTTAAATAGTAGCAGTTTGTGTTTCAATGCTGAAGGTTCAGAGTTTAAATCATGATGATGCATGGGGGGGGGTTGTTATAGTTGCATGTAATATAATTTGATTTTACCTTTTTTTAGGGTACCTAGGAAGTTACATATAAAAATCGATATTAAAAGTACATTATTTAAATTGAAAAGACAAGCATTTGAAAATTAAAAAAATGTCATATTATGGTAGCCCATCAAACCATAATTCTGCCCCCTCTGTATATGATGCAGCCTTAAAAATCTTTGTCCAATCTGTCTCCTTCATGTACAGTTCTGTGACATACTCCTACATTTCTTACAGCTAACTTGAAAGCAAGCAAGTCAAGTTGTACACTATTGATTGTAAACAATGTTCAGGAACATTTTTCTGTTAACCCAAAGTAAATTTCAGTACCTAGTACTCACTTTTTATGTAGTATATTGGTACTATGTTCCAAATAGTTAATGAAACTGTAAAATGAGCACTGCATACATTTCCTCTGATCAAGTTCATTTTTTAAAATCAATTTTTGCCTTTTGGAAATTCAAGCGATGCAGTCGTTATGAAATACAAACCTTGTAAATATATACCACTCCTATGAACAAGTTTTGCTACCAGCTCTTCTTGTTCTACTTTTTCATAGTCCCAATAAATATTTGTAAAGGAAAATAGGATTGCCTTGACTTCATGCAGCTTCTGTCTGTAGGACATTGCCTATTTTTCCATATTCATATTTCTAGAAATCAATTCTCTGAAATGATTATCACTCCTAATATTAATACAAAAGCTAGTAAATATCGTATAAGTACTACAAGATAATTATGTAGTTGGAATGTAGACAGTATTCCACAAACATATAACAAAACAACAAAAATAACTTCATTGACATCCTCCTGAAATATTTTTCATTTCAGAAGTAGTCTATAAATTTATGTTCTCCGAACTGCTTTATACAGCAGGTCAAACTAGAAGATAATAGTGGTCCCTACTGGCCTTAGAATGTATTCTTCAGCCTCAGGTTGTCCCAAGGCTTAGCAGAGAGTGGACAAATCAAGGAAAAACCTCAGGCTCTTCTGCCATGCATTTACATTTACCCATATAGTTTTAAATTATTTGATTAACATTTTTTTATAAAAATCATGCCTTAATAGTATTTAGCATCTTGCATGTACAAATGATACTGTGAAGTATTTGTGTTTAGATAAATGTGCATCCACTCTGTGTTATAATTAGCCATGCAGAAATGAAAATAGAATTGGTATTTAAACAAGCAAAAAGAAAGCATGAAAGCAAAGTGCCAGTGATTGTGAGGCATATGTAGATCTTTTGGACTTCAGATCTTTGATTCGAATTTGGTGGTGTCTGACTTTGGCATTCTTTCTGGATGAAGTCTCATCCAGACCAGATATTTGTTGCTGGTATATTGTAGACATTATGTTTTTAAAACCTGCATCTATTATTTCATCATACTTTAAAGATTTATTGTTTTGTAATCTTGAGTTGATTTTTGTAGCCATGACACTTTTTCCCCCCTCTCAGGGTCACACTCTGGTCCCAACAGAGGCTGTCCACTAGAGAGTTCAAAGGGAGCCCACTTAGACACAATACCTTCCCCCCAAGTACTCAGAGGTCAGCTAGAGGAAAACACCCTCCTCACCAACAGCAATCCCAAAATATTCCCCACAAGGTATCAGACGTTTGTTCTTTTGATCTTTTTGGAGGGCATCCACATTCTGGGTGCTGTCTGGGGCCTAAATGCTCTCTGTATTACTTCACTAAACTTGCAAATGGAGCTAGCTCAGTGTTAAATCAAATGCTGTTTCAAAACAAAGGATGCCAGCCCCTGTCCTCAGTGTTGCTAAATGCCAGATTACACTAAAACAATCATGTGCTGCCAGATCATTTGTCTGAACTGACTGTAATGGAACAGCCAAGAGAACTTTAGTATTCAGAACAGTGCTTAGGGCAATATGGGCACTGAAATATATTTTAAAAAATGTCAGTGTTGTGTTTCTGAATAGTCAGGTGAGTATTAAATGCACAGGAACACTGAACCAAATAGAATGTTAGGAAACATGCTGGCCAATTAAAATCACTGTTTGAACAAAAGATGTTGTCATAACATAAGAACATAACATAACAAGAAAGATGTTGTTCTTGTATTAGGTAACTTTTTGTTAATGACCATTGCTAGAAATTGTTTAATGGGAAAAACTCAGAAGAAAGACAGTGCGCAGAAGAAAGGAAGGATGAATGGTTCCACTTGATTTATGTATAGTCCACATGGGAAAACATAAGGTATTCCTGTCTCAAAACAGACTTTTACCTATTCCCCATAAAAACAGTCTCAGCTAGAGGCGGCAGGTTTGTATAATTTTTGGAGGTGCCCAGTACCCGCCCCTGCCCAAACTCCACCCCCCCAAACACTGCCTCCCACCTGCCCAAGGTTCTGGGAGGGAGTTTGGGTGGGGGAGGAGGTCTGGGGTGCAGGTCCTAGGCTGGGGCAGGGGATTGGGGTGCATGGTGCAGGCTCTGCGAGGGAGTTTGGGGATGGGAGGGGGTGCAGAGAGAGAAAGTGTAGGGGTGAGGGCTGTGGGAGGGGCTCAGGGTAAGAGTACAAGTGTGGCGGGTAAGGGCTCTGTCTGGGGCTAAGGGATTTGGGTGGTTAGAGAGGCTCAGGGCTGGGGCAGAGTGTTGGAGTGGAGGGGGATGAGGGCTCTGTCTGGGGCTGGAGATGACGAGTTTGTGGTGTTGGAGGGGCTCAGGACTGGGGCAGGGGGTTGAAGTGGAGGGGGGATGAGGGCTCTGACTGGGACTCGGGATAAGGGGTTTGGGGTGCTGGAGGCGATCAAGGCTAGGGTAAAGTGTTGAGGGTGTGTGGGGGGGGCAAAAGCTCTGGCTGAGGCAGGGCTGAGGATGAGTTTGGGGTGCAGGCAGGCTACTCCGGGACAGGGGCCAGAGAGGACTCCCCCCAGCCCTTTCCCTTCCAGCAGCAGAGAGCTCTGGGGGAGGAGCCCCCCTTTCCGCCACCCTAGCAGCACATTCACCCCCACCACAGTCACTGCACATGCTCCTAGGGCCCCTTTCAGGTCCAGGAATCTCCCTCGCCCTCCCTGTGGTGGGTGCCAGGGGGTGCTGCGTGCACCTCCTCCCCTCCTGGTGCCCCTCACTGTAGCCTCACTGGGGGTGAGGGATAGGGCTGCCTCCTTGCCCAGAATGGTGACTGTGGGTGCGGGGGGGAGGGGGGAAGGGAAGGGTCTGAGGTGGAAGGGCAGGCTCAGAGTTAGTCTGCCATGGCAGCCTACGGAGGGGGGCACTAGGACCCTGCGGCAGCATGGGGGGCAGCATGGAGTTCCTCAGAAGAGGCAGCCAGGGATGGAAGAGGCAACCAGGGACACTCTGCTCCAGGGCCTGGGAAGGCGCACAGGGGCAGCAAGTAGGCCGGGGGGGGTGGACGACACCCGGCCCCAAATATTGGTGGAGCTGGGCCCTTGGGCTCTGAATATTGCTGGTGCTAAGGCACCACGTGGAGATATAACTCGCCGCCCCTGTTCTCAGCATGTCTAAATATCTCTCAAGTAAACTACATAACTAGTGAAAGTGGCATCATGCAACCTCAAAGGTACTAATAATGAGCCAAATCCTGTTCTCCTTTTCATGGATGACAATTAAATCACTGGAGTTATTCTGGATTTATGCTGGTAAATAAGATTAGGAATATGTCACAAACCAATGCTCTTGCTACTAGAACAGTGTATAGTGAAAATTATGGGCCATAATTACAGGAATTAATTTCAGCGTTTTGCTCAGTTTGGATGAAGAGGTGTAAATGTGGCTTTAAGCTACTTTTGTGACTCCCTAATCCTGGATGCGGCAGGACGGCAGCTCCTAAAGTGCTGTTCCAGCAGCTGGAGACTTCCCTGGTGTAAGGATTTCTTGGCCATGCCCCCTTTCTCCTGGAAAAAAAACAAACAAACCCTTTGCTGAAGCCAGAAGATGTGTGTACAGATGCCTAACCTAGAGTCTGCTGGTTGCTACGAATATGTCTTTATCAGGTTCTGCTATTAGTGATATTATCTCCATGTAGAGATAATTTAACATACTCTGGATAACGAAGAGAACTTCACACGCTTGACATTCCTTTCAGGAACTGTTGAACATATCTTAGAAGTAAGGTCTGACTGGACCTAGCAGCACCCGACACTGTTAAAAGGTCACTTTCAGAAACTATCATGCCCCTCAGGTATCAGCTAGGGATGGTCTAAATCAGTATTTGTATGAAAGGAAACAGGAAACTCAGTCCTCCATCAGTTGCTCTCTCTCCCCCAGAATTAGGACTAAACTAGTACAAATAGTATAATAGCATAGTTCTAGCATGAACTGTACTTCTCAAAGTGCTCTCCTTGGCATGAAATGCCAAACTGAAGTCCTGACAATGCATGGGTTACTGGGGATTTTGCATATATCAGAAAGTACCAGATTAACTCTCAGTTTGAAGGACAAGTTTGTGCTGTTTCTGTAGAAAAAAAAAACAAACCAAAAAACCTGTTCATATTCCTAAAGAGGACAGATCTGTTTTGTAATTAAAGAGAGGGTGAACTTGGAGCCTTTGGTGTTAACCGTTACAGAATCATTTTACATAGTGGAGATACTTTTTTATAAAACAGGGTCCTGTAACTGCTTTGCCTAGATGTTAAAGATCCCAAGGGTATCTTTTTATAAGAAAATAGCACTTTTGTCTTTGACTATAATTTCCCCTTTCCCCTGATAATGGTGCATTTCAGTCACTAAGTGACTCCAGGAGGATCCTTTGTGGGGAAAAATGCTTGATATCCATCTAAGTTATTACCCTGCTATTAATGAAACTTCTAATGCTGATATGGGCTCTCTGGATCAGACCCCCCTACTTCTTCTCCCAAATGAGTAGCATCTGCTTCCCTCTATGATGGCATGACATTTCTGGCTCCCCTCTTCAGCTCCTACAGTCTGGAGCAGAAACCCACCTCTGACAGAGGAATCTTCAACCATCTGAGCAGCATGACAGAACTACTAGTTCTAGATAATCTCCTCTCTCTTCCAGATGTTTCTGGTCAGTATATTAACAGGGGTCTTGGCTTTTGTCTTCCCCATTTTTGCAGGTTTCAAGAATATCCCTTATGCCTCATGTCATCCAAGCTTACTGACTATGTCCAGCTCCTATCTCACAGACTCAAATGCCATAGTCCCTTGCTTCTCCTAGGGTTCCTAAGCCTCAGGAGGCAGCTTGTGCCAAACTGCCCATGGAGGACCTGACTGGGCTGAGGAAGCCAAGCCCAGTGCATTGTTGGATTTACAGTCACTATTCTGAGACCTCCTGAATCATTCTGAGATTCTTAGTGGGAAGCCACTGTGCAATGAATCCTGCTGACTATAAACCTCCTTTGCTTGGCCTCTTGAAAAGGAAGGGTTAAGTTCCTCCCAGTCATAAACTGGACATTCTTGCTAATGCCAGACTATGGGCCACAGGCTTAAGCAGAATAATTACTGACCCATGGAGCAGCCTGACATCCAGATTTCAGGAACCAACTGAACATTTCAACAGCTTGTTGGGGGTCCAGGAGTGTGAAAATATGTTTACACCTCAAGCTGGAAAATGTGATTCCCAGCGGGAGGAAACATACATGCATTAGCTCTGATACAGCTAGCACACTAATAACAGAGTGCAGCCACAGCAGCATGCATGCTGGGTGGGGCTACACATGCGTAATGTCTCAGACAGGTAGGTATTGGGGTGGCTACCCTCTTGTTGTAGTCAAGTAACTCAATCAGAGATAGTGTGGGTATGTCTTCTAGAGCTGGAAATTATGCCTCTATTTTGAAGTGAGTCTACATCACCCTGGGCTTAATATAGGAGCCAACCTGATTCACAAGGATTAAACTGAGAGACAACTGTGCATTATGATCACTAATGTACAGTACTATGGAGCAAACCAGTGTTCAAAGAGTGCCAGAAACATTATTAGCTGTTGTAATAGTACTTTAGCTCTTCCCCCTCCTACTCCTGTGGCTGCCTCTGGCCACTTAGAATACTAATAAGATGTTAATATGTCTAGCAGGCATTTTTCTCTCCCTGTGACCCTGCTGCAGGTCTCTGCTGCCACATTAACAATCAACTACACTACCCTCTGATTCTCTGCCTGCTATTACTGCCTAACCTTTTCCTCCTGTTTCACTGCTCAGTGGACTCTGCTTGCTACACTATGTACTCATTTCTATTTCTGTGCCTTGTACTGATTGAACATTCCCCTGTGTCACTTGTAAATAATGTTCACTCAAAGCATTTCTACTTGTCGATTCAAGCACATTGACAAGAAAAAGATCTCCCTTTAACAGTAGATGTTATATGTTCCTTTGCCCTTTTCATATGAGTTCAGCCTGGCCCCTAACTGGTGACATATCAGGCCAAATTCACCCCGAGGGTAAATCACGCAAATTCAATGAATTAACTTCAGGGATGACTCTGGCTTATTGTGTCCTAATGGTTTATATCCAGAGTGGCATTGTGCTTTCCTAAGTATAGTACATTTACTGAACTCTAAAATAGTCAGATTATGGTGATCCACCATTTCTTTAAAGACCAGAAATGACTCCATTATTTCACTCAAGCTTTGCTAAGGTAATTGCAGTTCTTCTTGCTTACCATACTGAAATAAGTACATATCTTATTTTTTGTTTTATTGATCAGATTACTTCTTATTTTATGATGTGGGGTTAATATACGTTTGCCACACAGAAATGTAGTGCTCATATGAGTGCCATTCCTAAATATAGGTATATTTCTTAAAAACTACAATTTAACAACATTGCGTGTTCTGTGGTTATCACCCATTTCTTCTCTCAATTAATCCCTCTCCTGTGTCCTGAAAGAGCCAGCAGCCGGAATCTACAAGAAAAGGAAATGAATAACTTCTTCAGAAATACTGTCAGCAAAGCTTTTTCCACAATTAAGAAACAAGTCAAGCTGGAAAATAAAATAAGATGCCTTTAAGTAAGTGTAATCTTATTCCAGTCTCTACCTTTTTATTACAGAATGACTGAAATCCCACAGCCACCGTCTCTCTCCTGATCTTCCAAATCCTACCACACTGTTTTACACAATAATTATTTATTTATTTGGGATCTGATCCAAAGCTTGGTGAAATTAATGGAATTCTTTCCGTTGACTTCCGTGTTCTTTGGATTAGGCCCTTTGGTCCTGATCACTTTTCTTAAGCAGTTATTGTTGTTTATTATTTGCAATATCATCTAGGGGTGCTACTCATGGACCAGGACAAACACAGAACAAAAGGACAGCCCCTGCCCAAAAATGCTTAGAATCTAAGTATAAAACAAAGGACAACAGATGGATACAGATGGAGCAGGAAGCAGAAGAAAGTACTAGTCAGCATGACAGGCATTGGTTTCAGCACAGCAACGGCCTAACCATTGTCAAGTATTATGTAGTCATCATGGGTAAAGAAGCGTTGTAAGGAGGGTTTTGAAGGAGGATAATGAGTTAGTTTTGCAGATGTTTATGGGGAGCTTCGTTAAGGTGTGAGGGACAGCATGGGGGAAAGCACAAAAGGTGCTTGTTTTAAAATGTAGCAAGTAGGTGATGGAGATGGGCACTATTGGCCTATTGGAGGTGGGAGTTGACCTTCTGATACTGAATGAGAGGTGACAGGTAGGATGAGAATAGGTTGTTAAGGGTCCTCAAAGTGAAGACGAGTAGCTCATGTATGTGAGATAGAGAAGGGGGAGCCGGTGATGGGATGCTAAGAAGTTAGTAGCAAAATTCCCATTGGTTTAAGCAAGATCGGGTTCTTTAGCAGTTCTTTTTGACTTAATTATAAAGCAACTGTAAAATGGACTGATCTCTTAGAAAACTTCTTCACACTAAGAAAGAATTAAAGCATTATCACACTTCATAAATGGAGCAAAGTAAATTCCTACATTTGTTTGTGTCTTTACTTTCTTCTTTCAAGAGGCAGGACTGCAGGACATGTTTGGTTTTCTTTCTTTTGTTGTGATCTGGAAGCTTGATTCAGTGCTGTATTCATAGTCTTTGAATCCATTAATGTATGGGTTAGATACATTGCTGTCATGTTTTGGTTCATCTAAACAGCATGAGAAAGCCTAGTCCATTTGCGGTTTGAACTACATTGACAGAATTATTAAAGCAAGACTCCAAGTACTAAACACAAACAAACAGTTATCCATGTGTAGGAGTAAACTCATTCTATGATTGGCTCAGGAAATTGTATAAATCCCACCATTTGCCTTTACCACTCTTATAGAGCATCTGCAGATTTTGCCAATTGACAGCTCCTATTTATGGATTGTGTGCAGAGTTGCTTTTATTTCTACTTTATACCAGCTGTTGCTTGTGTCTGAAATACATGCATTTTAGTTTCTTTGTTGTTGCTATCAGCCATTTCATGTTCAATGCTGAATGTAAAAGGAATTTTCAGTTTTATTTGACTGCTCACGAAGCAATATAGAATTTCTATGGAGCAAAATTTTACCTCTTCAAAACAGTATTTTGATGGGAATGTTTTGTTTAAATACTATTCTCTTCTTTTCACATTGAATTCTTATCTTAATTTGTTTCAAACAAACAGTTATTAACTGGCATGATGGTGTTTCACCTCAATAAAATTATAAGCCTATGTTTGTATCATTTCACCAGAATAAAAATCTATGTTGGGCTATGTTATTATTTTTATTATATTTCAGATGGCAAATATAGTCCCCTAAATGTATAGGAGATCCCTTTCAGTTTGCTAGATGCACATGGTCAAAAGAGGAGATACAGATTTTAGTAAACCATTTTTACTGAGATCTGATTAAAGTAAGTAAACAAAGTATAACATATTCCAGGCACTTAACACTATTCCTACAATATTTCTATCTTTTCATTTTCTGAGTTTCTTTGATCATATTCCCTCTTTCTGCTGATCTTCCAACAGTAGCATCTACTATCCTACAAACAGTTTGTTCCAGGAACATACTGTCCCCTTAAAATCTCAATTAAATCCTTAAACCCTCTTCTTACTAGGTTTTTGTGGTGACATTAAAGCTGTCAATACATCTGAGCTTTTTTCCTATTATAATACAAAATATTGCCTTACAGGTTTTTGTCCTTACCTCCATTAAAGAGGAAATAAATTTCAAGCCATTCTAGATAAGCATTAATAAATTCTTCATTTTTATTCAATGAAAAGCCTTTAGCTGCAATGAAGTTAGTCATATCTACAATTCCTCTTGAGATTTTACTGGTTTCTTTTTCCCTCATAAGATCTACTAGGACTATTCTGGGATCCTTGTTGTCATATATATATGTCCCAGAATAGTCAGAGTCAGGGCTGACTCTACAGTTTTGCTGCCCCAAGCAGTGAAAAAAACTGCCTCTACGGATGGCAAAAGGGAGAAGCTGCCACCAATTTGCCTCTGCGGCCGGCGGACCAGAGAAGTTGCCGCCGAATTGCCGTCATGGCCCATGGGACAGAGGAGCTGCCACCAAATTGCCGCCACAGAAACACTGCTGCCCCTTTCTAACTGCTGCCCCCAAGCACCTGCTTTGGAACACTGGTGCCTGGAGCCGGCCCTGGTCACAGTACATCTTATGAAGGAAAAGGAAAACAGTGTATATATATATATATATATATATATATATATATATATAGTGACAAAGTTCCTCCTCACTTTTGCCAGTGGCTCAAACCTGCCATTCACTCAACTAACCTCATCACTGGCCAGCATGGGGAAAAGGAGGAGAACAATCCCCGCAGTCTCTGCTGGCCACCTAGTGGGTTGGGGACAGGCCAGAGACCTTCCCCTCTGGTGGGACCCACAGTTCAGGTCAACTCATCTTATATCAAATAAGGAGTTGGGGAGGATGGAGAAAACCTAGGCCCACCCTCTACTCCAGATTCCAGCCTACAGCCCTGTGGATTGCAGCTGCCTACAGTGTCTCCTGTAGCAGCTGCATGGCAGCTATAACTCCCTGGGCTACTTCCCCAAGTCCTCCCCCCAGCACCTTCTTTATCCTCACAGCAGGATCTTCCTCCTGAAGCCTGATCACACTTGTATTCCTCAGTCCTCCAGCAGCATGCCTTCTCACTCCCTGCTCCTTGCGTGCCCCCCACTGACCGATGGGAGGTCCTTTTTAAACCAGGTGTCCTGATTAGTCTGCTTGCCATAACTGATTCTAGTATGTTCTTAATTGGCTCCAGGTATCTTAATTAGTTTACCTGTCTTAACTGGTTCTAGCAGGTTCCTGATTGCTCTAGCACAGCCCCTGCTCTGGTCACTCAGGGAACAGAAAACTATTCATCCAGTGGCCAGTGTCAGGCTTGGAAGCTCTCAATGGAGGTGAGGAACAGAAGCTGGTTTCCATGCCGCCCAGCAGGGTTTGTTGTTCTCACCCGCGTGGAAATTGCCTGCATTGTCACAAGCTCTACTGGAAGCATTCGCCAATGTGACTCCAAAGAAGCAGACTGTGTATAACTTGCCTTTGCCTTTCACAGCTGTTACAAATCTCCAGCATAAAGCCCTGTAGCCTGTATTCACCAGCCTGGCTGGCAACTGCCTTGAAATGATGCTTGTGACCACTAGGGAAATGAAGCCAGAAGGAAGACCGGTTCTTCCAGCATCAGCACACTTCCCTCATGCAATCAAGTAAAGTGCCTGGTGTTTGCAAGCAAACTAAACAAAAAAGCAATGTTAGAGGGGAATTTAAAATGGGAATCAGTTGGGAACAGAGGCTTAATACTGTGTTTAGCTTTGCTAGGCACTGGAAAAAAATGTTTATTTCAAGCCTGAAGGGCTTAATAGGGGCCACAGAATTAACAAGCATCAGCAGTTAAGGCCTCTCTCTAAGAATCTCTTCTGATTCAAGTGTGTGACTGCAGCAGTCAGGGAGGTGCGAGCTGGGAATTGCAGCCATGGTTAGTTTGGAACTGGACATATCAGTCTCATATAGAATGATCTTAATTGCAGATGCTTATTTAATATGTGGCCCCAGGGAGATGGGAATTCCAGCAGCAACTAGTTTAGAACTGGAAACATCAATCTAATTGTTGAGAAAAAATTGTATGATATCCAGATTTGCAGAGGAGCTGTCCCATTGACTTCGATGGCAATGATGAGTGCCTTTCAGCATCTTTAAAAAGCTGCTCTAAATGGGTTTCAGTTTGAAAACTAGTTTTCCCTGCAATGCTAAGAAGCTGTAAAACATAATGAAACTGCACCTGCCAGGAGAAAGAAGGAAGGAAAGAAAATCGAGACCATATTTCTATGTCATTTGCTGGACAGACAGATCTCTGGGGTAGTGAGAATTTCTGCCAAGTCACTCTACTTAGTGTTTTACCAGTTAAAATATGAAAGAAGGCTCTGACCATGGCCGTCATTGTTCAGTCTTTGACTGCTGTCTCTTGCCTGCAGTACCACTGCGGCCCTCCAACACTACCCTGCCTGCCATGTGCATCAAAGTATTGGCATTCAAGTGGAATGCTGGTGCCCTGAAGGATGCTTCAAGCAGCAGCATGGAGAAAAGCTTGGGTGCAAAAGCTCCGAGACGCTGCTCCTCTAGGCTGCTGAGAGGACTCTTAGGTTTTGCAAAGTCTGACTTCCTGCTTTATTGGCTACACTGCTGGAGATCAGTAAAGCTTCAACTGAAGGAAGTGCAGGGCAACTGAAGTTAGCAAGAGCTCTGTGCAGAAAGGAAAAGTGACTGTCAGGGATGGTTTGAATCTGGTTGCAGTAGAGTCCCATTCAGCTTCCTATGCAAGCTTTTCTAGGTCTGCCTAATCCTCCTAGTCCTCCCTCTCCTCCCCAGTGTTACATGTACCTCAGGGATTTTTTTTTCTTGGCCTAGACATAACCTTGACTGCATCCCCTCTGTTATACAGCAATATTTGTCAATTGCATGGCAATGCGGCATCCTTTTATTGCAAAGGTCCAGTGTCACCCGTACTAGAGAGTGGGATTTTTGTTGCATATGAAATGAAGGTTAGCATCATTAACGCTTTCTGTGAATAAAATAGTCGCTCGGTAACAGCTGGAGGAATTGCACATGGCACCGTCTTACCAGCTACCTGACTGGCTAGACATGTTAATTAATCCTTGCACTGCTGGCCATCCCTGGGCAGCTTCCGAAAAAAAAATAAAATAAAATAAAATAAAACTACTCTGATGTACGCAACTGGCCTGCAACTGCAGTAGGACACATGAGATTTAGGTTCTGTCATTGGTTCCATCACAGCTTTCTTGTGTAACTTTGGGCAACTCTTTATGCTGTGTGTATCATAGTTAGGGCCCTACCAAATTCATGACCATGAAAAATGCATCATGGACCGTGAAATCCGACCTTTTGTGTGCTTTTATCCTATACCAGTGGTTTTCAAACTGCGGGTCACGACTCAGTACTGGGTCATGGAATGTAAGTCACTGGGTCGCAGCAGCTCTGGTCAGCACTGCCGACTGGGCCGTTAAAAGTGCCATCAGCGGTGCTACCTGGCTAAAGCAGGCTAGTTCCTACCTGTTCTGACACTGTGCTGCGCCCCGGATGCGGGCAGCAGGAGGTCCAGCTCTAGGCAGGGGGATCATGGGGCTCTGCATGCTGCCCTCGCCCCGAGCACTGCCTCCACATTCCCATTGGCCGGTAACTGGCCAATGGGAGTGGGGGGGATGTGAGCGGGGGCTGCTGGCGAGAGCCGCATGGAGCCACTTGCGTGCCTCCACCTAGGAGTCAGACCTGCTGCTGGCTGCTTCCAGGGCACAGTGCAGTTTACACTGCCAAGACAGGCAAGAAGCCTGCCTTAGCACCCCTGCTGCACAGCTGACCAGGAGCCGCCTGAGCAAAGCCCACACCCCAACCCCAACCCTGAACCCCAATCCCCTGCCCCATCCCTGAGCCACCCTCAAACCTGGAGCCCCTTCCTGCACCCCAAACCCCTCAACCCCAGCCCCACCCAAGAGCCTGCACCCCCATCCCAGAGCTCTTACCCCTACCAACATCCCAACCCCATGCCCCAGCTCTAACCTCCCCAAAACCCAGATCCCCCTCCTGCACCCCAAACTCCTCATCCTGGCCCCCATCCCAGAGTCTGCACCCCAGAGCCCTGAACCCCTCCCCCAACCCAACCTCCTGCCCCAGCCCAGAGGCCCCTCCCACAGCCTGAACCCTTCATTCTCAGCCCCCAGGGCAGCCCTCACCCCTGCACCCCAATCCTCTGCCCCAGCCCTGAGCCCCTCCCAAACCCCTCATCCCCAGCTCCATTGGGTCACAGGCATCAACAATTTTCTTCAACTGGGTCTCCAGAAAAAAAGTTTGAAAACCACTGCCCTATATTATACAGGTTTCAGAGAGGAGACCAGCGTTTCTCAATTGGGGAGTCCTGATCCAAAAGGGAGTTGCAGGGTGGTTGCAAAGTTATTTTAGGAGGGTCACAATATTGCCACCCTTACTTCTGCACTGCCTTCAGAGGTAGGCAGCCGTAGAGTGGCGGCTGTTGGCCAGGAGCCCAGCTCTGAAGACATCACCCCGCCAGCAGCAGCACAAAAGTAAGCGTGACAATACTATACCATGCCACCCTTAGTTCTGCGCTGCTGCCTTCAGGGACGGAAAGCTGGAGAGCAGTGGCTGCTCACTGATGGCCGAGCTGCGCAGGCAGCAGTAAGGGTGGCAATACCATACCATGCCATCCTTACTTCTGCACTGCTGCTGGCTGCAGCTCTGCCTACAGAACTTGGCTCCCAGCCAGCAGCTGCCACGCTCCTGCTGCCCAGCTCGGAATGCAGCACCGCTGCCAGCAGCAGCACAGAAGTAACGGTAGCAGTACCACAACCCCCCTACAATAACCTTGTGACCACCCCACAAGTACTTTTTGGGTAAGCACCCCAAAACTGTAGTTATAATTCTCAGTTCTTCCTACCAAAGATGATGAGCACAAAACATGTTAGTGCACTTTACATGAAGTGCCGTATACACGATAGACCTGATGATGGCATGAACTCAAGGTGGGTAGACTCCTACACCCATGTGTATCCTCACCGCAGGATCAAGATATAAGTTACCCTAAGGTAGGAGAGATGGGGAGTAAGGAAGAGAGCAGATTAGTCAGTTGAGAGACTGTGTTAGCTTAGTGCGCTGTTGTAAGTATGAAGATTCTACATTTCTCTTTTACAGAAAAGCTAGTTCTGAAAGCGTTTATAGTTATTCAAGTTTATTAAGATGAATTTTCCCTGTACTTCCACCTGTAAAGTCACCCACCTTATATGCACAACCTCCATGGATGTGAATAGGTCACATCTCTTTAGTTACTCCACTAAGTAAGAAAAGATCAAACAATATGTCTTACCGACATTTATAAAGTAAAGAGGGAAAAGATCAAAGTTAATTCAAGTTAATAATTCTAACATTTTATTTGTCCTCAAAGTCTTTTTTTTTAAATGGGTAAGTAAAATATTTTTCATTATGAATGTTCCTGTTAAAAGTCATGTATATGGCATGCCTAGGCAGGTTAATTTTTATTACAATTTTACAAAGCTATTTGTACTAGTGTTGAAAGGCCATTCCCAGAAGCAAATCAACTTAATAAATGTAAAGACAATGCCTGGGATTTGTGTCACCATACATCTTGAATTTGGCACATTATATTTTTCAGACAGTGAAAACATCAGGCCCATATTCACAGTATGTGGAGGTGGTGGAGGATGGGGGTTGTGTAGGGCATTCAACAGTCAAGTTCTTTTTTAGCATTTGAGGAAAAATGGGTACTTTGGAACCTCAAACCCAGTAATTCTGGCTAGCTATTTTTCCAACTACCAACAAACCAATTTAATCAACAGATAAATTTAATGCTGTTGAACATTAGCATAGCATAGCAAATCTGTTCAATTTCCCATCAGATTAGTTTCAGGCCTCCTGCTTCTTTCCTCTAATAAATGAAGTTACTAAATTTGAAAGCACACTAATAATAGTTGAGACCCAAAGTTGGAGAGGGGGGAGGCAGAACATAGCATTGTCCCTATCTGTCAACTAAGAACTTTCTCCCCTTCCTTCCAAGCACTATTTAAAAGGCAACTGACCATCTGAACAAGGTAGGCCCCTATGCAGCTGGGTTTTACATTGGTTCAGGACCTAGCTGGTTTGGCTCAGACAAGCAAGATGGGAAGGCTCCTTTGCTCTACTGCCCAACTGGGGTAAGCCAGGCTCGGCGCGGATCCCAACTTGATGACATGCAAGACTAAAGACAAGGGCAGGGGCTGGCCAGGTATCCCCATAGCTTCCCCACAGCTGCTTGTTGTCAACACCACACCTCTGCAGGGCAGGTACAGTGACGGGGCAAGGGGTGCACACTGGGGCTGCCTTCCAGTGTGGAGCACAGGCCACTGGCTGCATGGAGCTGGGGGATCACCCTGCATCTCCTTACTGTGACACAGACTTGCTAGTGAGGTTGCACCTGACCCTGACACAGCACAAAGGATGGGCCTGCCTCAAGCCTGCCTCAGAAACACCCTGGGCTCTGCCCCTCAGTAGCAGGTGAATTGTGATAGTGAACAAGAGGGACAGTCTCACACAAGTACCCAGTGCCCACCCCCTCTTCCCAAGATGGTGATTTATGTCTCTCTCGGCTGCTCCTGACACCCGAACTGTCACGTGTACTCAGGACTGCTGCCCTTCCACAGCCTCCCTGTCAGATTCTGCAGTGGGAAAAAAATCTGTGGCGATCATTAATTCTGCACAAATTCTGCATTGTGCAGTAGCACTGATTTCCCCAAGGAGTAAATAAGGGTAAAGCATGTCTGTACAGGAGACAGCACTTTCCTGAGGGCTGGCTCCCACAAGAACCATTACAAACCTCACACCTTCTGCTCTAAGTGCAAGGAGCATTTCTTTGACCGTGCTTTCCGTAACAATGTGTGCATGTGTTATATAACAGTAAAAGAAATAAAATAAAATAAAAAAAAACACAAAATCTTTGTTAATGACAAGTTAAGGATGCCCAGAGATAGCTTGTGCCCTTCCAAAACTTTGAGTTCAGCAAAACTCAAACTTCTGACAACCAAGAAATAGAGTAAAAATAAATGACCACACAACCTTAACTCTGCCTTGCCTGGAGCTGGCAATAGCCACTGGACATTATCTGAACGCACTTTCCCTGAATTCACTATGTTAGGTGTAGATGCAGAATGGAGGAGAAGTAAGTTGGAGCAGCTTGGAAGAGCTGTGATTGTGATATGAGGAAATCTGGGTCTGAGTCCGCCTGTGTGTGTTCTCAAAGGAAAGAGGTATATACAGACCTTGAAATTCCTTTCTGCATCATTTCAATACAGAATTGTATAGGTTGTATCAGTGTCAGGACACTGGCTTCTTCTTGTCTTGGGTATTGTCAGTAGTGAGGTGGGATATGAGATCAATTTGTGAATATAACTAATGAATCGGGGATAATAAATATAATATAATATAATAAAGTGTATATTTAGGTGGTTTCCTATATGCAAGTGTGAAGAGGTTGTAAAAGGGTATGAAGTGGCTGTTAAATTTTACAAGTGTTAAAAAAAAAAAAAGCAGTACAAAACTCTCTACTGAATGCATCTCTCCCTCTGGAGAAAGGATGAAAGAACAAACCAATGACAGATGTTAGTCATGTTGCCTACTGCATTACTGGAAGGCACTCAGATTCTATGATGATCAGCATAATGAAAGAACCTAAGCAGAATATAATTGAGATCAAGGCAGAGTTCAGATATTTTATTTCAGGGCTCAAGTGATTCAGAATCCCTGTGCACATTCTCCACCACATGGGTTAACATAACTCCTTATCCCCCAGTCCATCATCTCCCCAAAGTCCAGCTCAACAAGATGGCTTTGCTCTGTGGTGAGGGGAAAAATTAATTATGAAAACTGACAGACATTGCATTTTCTTCCATGTATAAGAAATTAATCAATTTCAGAGAATTCCCCAAAACACAATAGTTTGCTGATCTTAAAAAAAAAAGAAAAAGAAAAGAAAAAGAAGTTATCCTTGGTATCTAAGTATATTTTACTGTTAAATTTCAATCTTCGTACAAGTGAAAGTGTATCAGAAATAATTTTATGTATTCTAATGGGGAAAATAACATGCATTCTTTTTTATAGTCCAGCAGCAAGGAGGTATTTAATAATCTTCACCAGGACTTTCATATTATTCTTCATTTGTGTGAAAAATCTTGCTGTTTAATTGCGGGCCAGTCTGCAATAGTACATGGAACCATTTACACGCAGCCTGGTACTGAAAATAGGTCAAGTGTTAGAGTAGCCCAGATAAGACTATTTTCTACCCTCTGTTACAAAGCAGTCTCAATCGCATTTTAAAAAATAGTATTGATTTTTTTTCCTGGTCTAGATTGGCACCATTTTAAATGTCGGTTCAGGAGAATCATTGATAAGAATAGTTTTCAGCAACAATTCAATTTCTACTTGAGTCAGTGCCTGAGACGCAAAATATAGTTTGGCATTGATGTAAATTACACATATAAAATATTTTTAAATCTTTGTTTACTCTTGATTTTACAGGGAACAATACTGAAGTTCAAAGTACAAAAATAGAGACTCAAAGTGTGAAGACAACTTATGCAATTCTGTGCAGATCTAAAGATGTCACAGAAAATATAGCTCTTTTCATACCAGGACTGTACATTCCCTTTCGAACTCCAGACCACATTCACAACATGCTCCCGGTCAAATGACAAAGGCAAAATCACTATTACTGTATTGCAGGACCGATAGGTATAGATGAGATGACACTGAAGGTAATATTAAATATATAAAAAGTGTTTTTTTTTTTAATTTATAAGGGGGGCGGTCACACTCAGAGGCTTGCTATGTGAAAGGGGTCACCAGTAAAAAGGTTTGAGAGCCACTACTCTATACCGCAGGGGAGTGGTGTGCTGTGCTCTGTAAGCCCCATATTCACCATTTGTATATTTTATATAAAGCATGCCATGGAAAGTATCATGGGAAAGGTTATGATTTGCTGAAATCCACTGTACTGTCGAAATATGTACATCACTGAAGTGTATGACATTATGAGATTGTGCTGTATGGTGTTAATGAAATATGCTGCAAATTTGGGAGTAGCCCAGAAGGCAACTCCCCAGAAACAACAAGGCACTTGACCAAATGGCTGGGTGGATGTTACACAACCATCACCAGCCACTGTGCAGCAAGTGAATGACAATTAGCAATTCAATGATCATCACCAGAGAATTACTCAACCCTGGGACTCAGCAATGCCCCCCTCCCCCCAACATGATGCTTGGACTTATGTTTGCCAGAGCACATGGACTGAACAGGAGATAGTTCCAGCCCAGGTTGTACCCCAAGGGTCACACACTAGCCCTTCCCTTGGGAGACTATTCCATCCACACCCCAAGGCAGAGATTAGGCTGCTTGGAAGGTTTTCCCCGATAGCTTGATTTCCCCCCCCCCATCCCTTCCCCCTTCCACCCCACCCCCATAAGAGGCAGCCACCCAGATTCCAGGGAGGGGGACCAAGCGCACTGCATGAACATGGCCCGAGAGGCAGGTGTCTCTGCCGGGGCAGGGAGGGCAAGCAGGGGGGTCACCGCACCCTGCAGCAGCCCAGGAGACGCCCCCGCACCCACCATGCCCGTCCCGGTCCAGCTACCCGGCGGGGGCTGGCACTCTCAGTCTCTCTGTGCTGCGGGGGTCCAGGGGGATGTTTTTGGAGACGCCTCTGACTGAGCCCCCTGCCAGATGCAGAGAGCTGGGCAGTAGCCGGTGCCCCCCTGCAGACGGCCACCCCGCCAGCAGCCAGCTCTCAGCACAGCCACCTGGGAAGTGGGTTCAGTCCCCCCCCCCCCGCGCCACCCTCACCCCAGGACCCCCATTTGAAATGCACTCATCTGCTGCTACTGCCTTTAGTTGGCTGAGAGGTCGAAGGGAGGCTGGGAGCTGCTCAGCAAGCAGCCTGCCGCCCACAAGATGCGAGAAGTAGGCAAGGCGAGGCGGGGGCGGTGGGGGTCACTCATCCCCTGCCCCAGGAGCAGAGTTCCCACCGCTGATTGGTGCCCCCTAAACAGCCCTGCCGGGAAGAGCTGTTCTGGCCAAGCTGATCAGCACAGCAGCTCAGAGCCGGAAACAGCTGATCAGCGGCGGCTCTGCAAAAAAACTGCTGATTGCTTCCCCCCCGACAGCTGATGGGGTCCTGCGAACACTTGACTGATGCCGGGGGGTGCTGAGCACCCACTAATTTTTCCCCGTGGGTTTTTCAACTCGGAGCACCCACGGCGCCGGCGCCTGTGAACAGGATCTACCTAATTTGTCTTTGGCAGCCAATCTTGTAGACGTGCTCAGAGACCACTTAGCTCTACACAAAACAGAACAGTGGACAAGAGGAGAAGGTCGCTCTCCCTTATAACATTCAGTTTCCGGTTAAGACGGGCTCACCTAAAATGTAAGACACCCACAGTTCAAGTTCTCCCTCTGCCTGATGAATAGAAGGGATTTGAACAACAATCTGGGTCCTTTCTCAGGTGAATGCTTTACCATTGGTCTATAGAGTGATGCTCTTGCCAAATTAACACTTAATTATTTTTGAGGGAGACCCACATCCAAATATCCTATTGCCTATTTGGATCTGGATTAAAAGTACTTTAATAATTTGAGATCGAAGGGGAAAGCTATTAATAATTTATTATTATTTTATTAGTTTTAGCTTGATTAGGTTTACTTTCTTGTTGTTATTCAGTAGCTAGATGCTGCAGTGTTGGGATAAACACCACTATGTCAGTTATGCTCAGGGCATATTTTCAAGCTTTTCTTTGCACCCATGAGGTCTAGAAATACAATATAATAATAATAATTAATAATTAATAATAATATTATAATATAAAATCTGAGACACCAGCCACATTAATATGAGTGGACCTTTAGGCATTATAGACCGTGATATGACTTAATCTAGATCAGGTTTTGTACTTTTTGGTTTGTTTTTGTTTTTGTTTTGTGTTTTGTTTTTTTCATGTGGTATCTATGTTTGGGCTTAAAATTAGTACGTAGGACACATTGCACGCTATGGGTGGGAATTTTCAAAACTTGCTGAGCTCTAATTAACATCCAGCTTACAAAACATATTTTATAGTATATCCTTTTGAAAATATAGCATTTATGTTTCATATATATTGTTTTAATTCCCAGATCAATTTCCCCATTATTGCTATTACTCTTCACTGAAGCATCATTACCTCTTATATATATGTTATAAAATGGTGACACCTTAGCTACCTTCAGCTAACTAAGTGACAAATTAAAAGAGCAAAATGCACACTATTTTATACCATTTTATACAAAGTTAAAGTAGATTATTGTAATCAGCACTATGTAATCATTTGCACTGATTTTATTAAGGTTATTTTATGTCATTTTCAGTTCCTGATTTTATAACAAGCAGTTTACAGACTGTGGCATGAAGTCATACTGTTGTTAAGGGAAATTAAACTGAATGGAATGCTAAATTCTGGACTCAGGAATAGTATCTCTATCACCTTGGTTGCAGGTAAGTAACACAAACTCAGTGTTAAGGTGTAAAACCAAAAAGGGATTTATTGGACAAACAAGGCAAACAAATTTAGGAGACAAGGCAAATTCAACAGTATAACAGGAAAAGAGTGAAATAGCACCATTGTTCTCCTAGGCAATGATGCCATGGTTCCACTATAAACCCTTAATCACTATGGACTTACTGACAGAACTTTACTTGTAGGCAGGTGATTTCTGTTGCATGGATGGAGATGAACAGAAAGCTGGATGTGTCTCAGATCTGCCACAGTTACCAGTCAAACCCGGACCTTCAACTGCACTCTGATGGGACACAGGAGGAACATGGATCTGGCTACAGGAGATGGTCTTTCAGGTAAGTAACAGCGATGGATCTTGACTCATGATACACGCACAAATAAACAGGACACAAGCTGCCTCTCAGATGCACAGCACTCTGTGTTGGGTTCACGGGCTATTTATGCAGTCTAATCGTGTGTCCTTTCCCCACCCTTTCTTCCTGCTGTTTAGAGAAAAAGCCACCAATGCTCTAACAAGAAGGACACTCAAAATGGAGTCCACGCAACAACTTGTATGAATCCAAGGTGGTGATTCAACAAAATGGCAGACACAAACAAATAAACATTCCAATAGGGTTAAGTTTCATTACAGCTTTCCTACTTCATTAGTCTTTCTACATGTTATTTCTGCTGACAGAAGTTCACAGCTAGTGGATGAAAGGAGATTGACTTCTTGCAAATTTCAGACAGAGTAAGGCTCAATTTTTTTTCTCATGGGAAAAAGTTATATTATTCATGAATAGGACCCTACCAAATTCATGGTCCATTGTGGTTAATTTCACGGTCAGAGGGTTTTAAAATTGGTAAATTTCACTATTTCGGATGTGTATATCTGAAATTTCAGGGTGTTGTAGCCATGGGGTCCTGACCAAAATGGGACCAAGAGGTAGGAGGGGAATTGCAAAGTTGCTGTAGGGTGGTCCCAAGAGTGCAACCCTTACTTCTGTGCTATCTTCAGAACTGGGCTCTGAAGGCAGCACCTCCTGGATTCCTGCAGTTAGAGGAGGTTCCCAGAGGTGAAAGTGGGTAGGATCTCCCCCATCCTGCTGGGAGCACCCCAGCCAGGGGCTCCTAGCTGCGAGTCCTCTCTAGAGACAGATTTAGACAGGGGCACCCGGCCAATCTGGGAGGCCGCAGGCCTGGAAGAAGCTCCAGGGTGGAAACCCCTATCTGGTAACCCCAAGCCTTGGCAGGAGCCGCAGGGGAAGAAGCCTCAAGCCTGGGAAGCCTTGAGCCCGGACTGCCCTGACCCACATCTGGATCGCAGGTGGCGGAAGCTCCACGCCTGGGCTGCACTGAGCCCCGGCTGGAGCAGTTGTTGGGATGTGGTAACTCCAAGCCTGGACTGCACCCATCCCAGCTGTAGTGCCAGGAGCGGAAGCCCCCAAGGGAGGAAGCACAGGGCTCGGTGCCAGAGCTGCAGCAGGATCAGTGAGGGCAGGGCACAGAAGCCCTGAGCCTGGGCTGCCCCAGCTGCAACAGCCAAGAGTGAAAGCCCCCTCAGCCCAGCAGAAACCGCTGTGGGAGGAAGCCACAAGCTCTGTGCCTGGACCTGGAGCTGTGGCAGGAGCCACAAAGGTGGCCGGGGTGGGGGGGGGGACACACGGAAGCCTGGAGCCCAGCCCTTGGGCTGCTGCAAGGCAGAAGTGAGGGTGTAGCACCCTCATTTCTGCTCTGTCTCTGGAGGTGGATCCAATCCCACCAATGGCAGCCATCCAGGGGAAGGACAACTCCTGCCCCTCCCCAGCGTGGCTGGACTAGCAGCTAGGAGCCCCAGGCTCCCAGCATTAGGGGAGATCAGATTTCATTGGGAAGGGTTGATTTCATGGTCCCCGACATGTTTTTCACAGCCATGAAATTGGCAGGGCCCTATTCATGAAGCAAAATGGCTGATTTCATGAGATGTTAAATTACACACACACACACACACACACACACACACACACACATTTTAATTTAAGTAAATACTTCCTAGTAATGTTTTATTAGATACCTGCAAAAAAAAAATCCATTCACTTTTTAGTACTAAGATCTAAATGCCAAATCAGAAAGAAACCTGGCCCCAATTCTACCAAAATCCATGATGAAAAATAAAACACTCTCTTAAATCTAAGTGACAAAAAATAATCAGTGGCATTGTACATTTTTTGTATTGCACTAAGTAAAAATAATGATTTAACTAGTTTAAAAGGTTATTTATGTCTGGGAGTTACTTCAGTTCTGTGTTGTCTTTTTTTTATTTTTTAAAACCAAACAAATCACAGCAATAATAGCTAATTTGTACCTTGAATGTAGTTAATACAAAATAATTTTCTAGTTTAAATTTCTCTCTGTCTCTCAGTTCTTTAATCTGAATGGTCCTCAGACATAGTGATACCCTGAAAAATAGATGATTATCTGAGAGGACATAATTACTTCAAGTGGTCAAAATAATGAGTAACCTAGCTAGTTAGGTCAGCTGGTTCAAAATATTATTTCAAAAGCTGTAATTACTAAAGACAAAAGAGATAGCTAGAGACCCATACATTCCAATTCAACTGATCCAAAAAAATAATTGCTCATATAGAGAGTCATATCTGGGAATGATATTTAAAAACAGCCAGTCATTCAGGCACAAATATGTAGTCCCATTTGTTTTAGATGATATATGTCATTATGGAAGTGGAAGTTGTTTTGTGAACCTCAACAAGTTTCATATTTTGGCAGAAAGCCTAATTTTAACCATCAAAACTACTGAAATAGAGGAAATTGTTTGCATTGATACTTAGGCAACACAACAAACTATAAAACTAACCAAACAAAACCCAACCTAATGTTACTTCCTATCATTTGATTCACAGTAAAGTGCCAGCCTAAACTGTTACATTTGTTTTCATGTCCCTATTTTATATCTTTTGAAATATCATTGGAGATCATGGAAGAAAAACTCACTGCACAATGAAATCATTATGTTCTGGAGTGCTGATTATAACTTATTTTGGGTGAATCAAGTTGAAGAATGAACAGTGTTATTTGTGGAAGAACCCAAAACTTGTTTTTTTAGTTGATTGAAAGTACATTACATTGTAGATTTATTTATTTATAATCTGTCAGAAATTAATTAGTGAAGGTAGATTTGATTTTGGGAGTTTCTGGAAAGTTGTCTCAGCTTTTAGCCTTCTAAAATATTAGAGGTTTACATTAATGATGATGCGGAAGACCATTTAGGAAGAGAACTGAAGAAAATAACTTTTTTGATTTTGACTTCCCGTTTAATCTCTGCAAGTAATGAATACTTATTCATCATCAGGCACATTGGGGGAAAAACAAATCTCGAACTGTACATATGCACTCCCACTTTTAACTTCAAAATATTGCCAGATAAATACTTGTAGCCATCACCCCCTCCAACAACTCACATTTCCTCCTTGTCTCTTTTTTCTTCTCTCCTGGTATGTGTGTGTCCATCTTAGCCTTCTGCTACACAATTCACTGGGAGAGGACACCTTTGTCTGTGTCCTTTTGACCAAGAATATGAGGGAAAGTGATTGGGCTATGGGCGCTTTTTTTGCCTTCGCTATCTCGCCTTCAAAATAGAAGAACTCTGTTGTCCTACACCTACCATCATGCACTATGATCCGGTCCTATGGCTGATCTGCCATGGTTATACCTACCCAGAACAAGGTTATGCAGTATCTGTAGTTGGAGCCCTTGTATTTATTTGTCAACAGCCTCCATCCTGAGCAAGTGACAGGTTGTTACTCACTGCCATCTCTCCCCTTTCTTCCATGATCAGGCAGTTTCTTCTCATGACTTTTTTATGAGAAGTCTTTCATGATATATGATAGTTTGAGGAGTTATCTGTCTTGCATTCTGTTATGTTGGGTATTGGAATATAAAATACCTCTGTGTTTCAATCTCTCATCTCATACGATATCTCCCACTTCCCACATATGTTTGCAGAATATGCACATAAGGTTTTTTGTTACCACAGAGTAGTAGTGGCCAGAATGTATACATATAAAAAACAATTAGCCATGCAAACCTTTCATACGTGAGCCAACTTTTCTGGAATATTTAGCTGTGACACTCTCACTTTCTGACACTTTCCCAGACCTGAAGAAGAGTTCTGTGTGGCTTGAAAGCTTGTCTCTTACATTAACAGAAACTGATCCAATAAAAGATATTACCTCAACTACCTTGTCTTTCTAAGTCTTTTAGAAACAAGTTCTGTTGCACCAGTAACTTGTTGTAGTGGCACACAATGGGGAAGCTGTCTAAATTACTTGAGAAGTAGAATAGTCAAAAAAGGTGAGGGTTGGAAGTTAGGAACACCTGAATTCTAATCATGGATCTGACACCTACATTTTGGGGAAGTTACTTCAACCCTTACTCCTGTTTTCCCTGCTGAAAAATATAGATAATAGTACTGACTTGTGTCCCTCAAAGAGATGTTATGAGGGATAATAACTAACTAATGTGAAGTGCAAAGCAGCATGAATACTTTGTCTTATTATTTAAAAATCAGATGCAGCATTCGAATTAGGTTTATGGTAAGGCTGGTGGAATAGCATTTGAACACAGTATTTGCTTAATATCACTGGCATTCATCAAGGCCTAGATTGCGACCCAGATTATATGACTCCACAAGGATTTAATGGGAGCAAAAATCTCTCTTTACATTTCTGTATGGACTATTTGGTTGCTGGAACCAGCAGCATAAGAGCAAGAGGGGGTTTTGTGCTCATTTTCTCCTTCCCCAGAGCAGATAGCAATGGGAAGAGTTTTGGAGGAGTTTTACTTGTATTGCATTCATATCTTTGTTACTACTTTTTAAAAAATTTATTACCAAGAACACATTTTCAAGACCACAATAGTGGTAATTATTTGAACCACCATAAATATTAAGCTTAAAATACGAACCGCAGTGTAGCTTTGCTCTGCCTTTATAGTTTAATTACATTATTTAAAAAATGGTAAAAAGACACAAATATTTCCATTTATTACCACAGGAAATTTAGGAGTGAAATAGAGCATAATCCAATTAAAATAACGTTCTATGAGTCCATACCAGTCTTTTTCAGCCACTACCCAATACTTGTTATTACCAGCATGGACAGTGTTTACTTTACCAGCGTCCCACTGTCTCAGCCATACTGTGCAATATGGAGGCTATTCCCCCCCGGAGTGAACTCAGATGACAAGCAATTCTGTGTGTAAGACATTACACCTACACATATGTGTCCTCTATGCAAACAGCAGTACAAGTATGTGGTTTTGCAAAAGTATTTGAAGAGGGAATCACAAATGAGAGCACCAGACAATTTGTTCAATGAATGCTTTCAATTAATGCTTTTGTGTGGTATTCAACAGCTCTGCAGCTGATGTAATACCACTTGATTAATATGTTCTTTGAAAAATACCAGTGAAATTCACTACATAATATATCTGATGAATACCTTATGTGCTATTACCTTACCCTTGGTATCCTAGAAATGCAAACAATACAAACAGACTCTGTGTTTCCATATAGAAGAGAGTTGTGTATTTACTGTTTGTTTATTGGTGTGCTAGCTAAGTGCATTCACTTTTTCAATGTGAAAGGTATGTGTGGAACTTTCTAGAGGTTTTGATTTCTCTCTCAAAATTTTATGTAGTATTTTATCTTTCAAGTCACAAAACAGAACATGATGTTGTTATGGGTGTACGTTTGAGGGGGGAAAAGTTACTATGAGAATTAGGAACTGCAATTACCAGGTAATTGTAGAGTAATCTAGCTTCTATGTACTACATGGTAATTGTTCTGCTAAGCAGGCACAAACAGTATGTTACTGAATCTAATTTACAGTGTGATAGTTAATTTATTTTAAACAGTTCTATATGTTTAGGTTCTCTTATGAATTCCTCTGGTGGCATCCACTGACTCCCTTGATGCCTTTGAGGAGCGGTGGGCGCTGTCCATGGTTCTCTGCTCACTGTCCCCATCAGGCTCCCTTTGTTTGACCCTTTGACCACACTCCTGTTTCTGTTATTTTATTAGTTTTCCCCCCAAAATCACTTTGCTTCCAGGTCCTGTGCCCCCCCCCCCCCCCTTAGGCTGGTGGGGGACCCTTTGGCAGTGGGCGAGCTTCCACCCACCCACTTCCTGGATTCCAATAGGACCACATGGCTCAGTGGAGGGGTTTCCACTAGAGTCTTAGTGGTCCAAAGGAACTCTGGCTACATAGTTTCTTTTGGCATGCCTTTTAAAAATGGTGCAGGAAGTTTACAGATGAGTCACTGTTACTGACATCAGAACTAAGAAGCTGAGTTACAAGTGAGCTGTCTGAAACTCAATCTGGAAAGATTGGGGGAAACATCTGGAAGATATAGCAGAGGGCTTGTGTGATCCCCTCCATTAGGGAGGTTGTGTTGTCATAAATTGATCTTGCTAATTTTTAATTTGTTATGAAATATGAATTATTTTTAAACACCAGATTCTTTATGACAAGAGGAGCAATTAAAACAACAAGGAATAGTGGGAAGAAAACTGAAGAGGTCTAGGGGAGCAATGTATTTGATTCAAAATGTCTAAAAGAATATTGAAGGTAATTGTGGAAACATAAAATTACAATAATAGAATCATAGGTCTGGAAAGTCCTTGGAGGTCATCTAGTTCAATCCCCTGCACTCATGGCAGGACTAATGATTATCTAAACCATCTCAGACAGGGTTTTGTCTAACCTGCTAAATAATGTTAGAATAAAAGCATTATTTTATCAGTGAAAAGTAGAGAGCAGTGTAATGGCTACAAGAGAAGGTCACCAAGGTGAGGGGTGCATCAGGAAGATGGAAAAGGCCAAAAAAATTATCTGAGATCACAATAGTTAAAAAGCATAAAAGAAGGCTGCTAATTTGGGGAAGCATGAACAGGGAAGAATTTCCATTTCATTGCTTAATACTGAACACATGCTTAATCTAAGTTAATTGATGTGCTCAGTTTTAAAATGATTCTACAGTATTTGAAACAGCTGAAAAACAAACCTGAAAATGGTTTATAATGGAATGCTGAACGTGCTTTCAAACTATAGTTACTCTACCATATGTCATCATAATATAGGCATATATACTGTGCATAAAGTATCTGTATAGCTTTTGTTATTGGGATCCAAAATGGAAAAAAGGGAACAAAATAGGAACTCTTAATGGATAATCCTGCTGTACTGACTCATACACAATGCCATACAAAATGAATACATGGGTGCAACTGTAGTGTTATATAATTTTATGATGGATATAAAGAGCACTGGAAAATGTTCCGTGAGCAGATGCTTTGCAATCAGAATTTGTGCCAGTAAGTTAGAAACATTGAATGGACTTGCAGTATTTGCTGACTTGCAATTTTGGAAAATAGTAATACCTTCATTTTTATTCTATTTCTAAAGAATTATAAAACAATGTAAGAGATGTTTACAACTCCTGGTTAAAAAAGAGGATTTCCAAAAACACTTTTATAGCACCTGCTAATTATTAGTCAGGGATTAGCTGCATCTATGACAAACAAGAAGAGGAAAGATTATAAAATATAATTAAAATGACTTGCATAATTATTGCTTGTATTGCAGACTGAAGTACTATACAATATTAATGCCAAATCCCTCTTAAACGAGTAACCGAACAAGGAATGAAATTATATGTGGGTAACACTGAATAGTAAGGACTGCATGTCAACATTTGTGTGTTAGTCTACATAATTTATGAGTCTGTACAATCGGTACACAATATATAAAATTTACTGAGGTTCTTTTCAACATTTTTAAATGGGGAGTGAAAATAAATTATTTTATTTTATTTATCCCCCTGACCAGCGTGGGATGTAATTACTTATTCAAAAGAATGGGAAAATTGCTTAGATGTTACAGAGAGAAAGGGATGCATCTTTATAAGTGTCAAGAGAAAAGGCTTGTGTGGATTACATCTTTCTTTTTAAAGTAAATGTGCCCTTAGAGACAAGTACTGCAGTTCTTACTAGATAACTCAATGGAAACATGCTAATAAGAGGACTGGGTAATGACTAAAAGATTTGACCCTATATTATAATAAGCAATTTAAGATGAGAATGGATTTGCCTCAGATAAGGAAAGAAACAGTTATCTATATTTTCAATCTTCAAAACAAAGAACATAGCACAGAATCATGGAATTTGTCATACTAGATGAGACCGGTAAGTTTGAGATCCAGAGAAAGGTAAAAAATAGGGCTGTGAAACAATTAAAAAAAATAATTCTGATTAATCATGCATTTAATTGCACTGTTAAACAATAATAATATATTTAGTTTATCGATGTAGTTGGTGTTGGTCTTGCTTTGAGCAGGGGGTTGGACTAGATGACCTCCTGACGTCTCTTCCAACCCTATGATTCTATGAATAGAATACCATTTATTTAAATATTTTTGATATTTTATACATTTTAAAATATATTGATTTTAATTACAACACAGAATACAAAGTGTACAGTGCTCATTTTATATTTATTTTTGATTACAAGTATTTGAACTGTAAAAAAACAAAAGAAATAGTATTTTTCAATTAATCTAATACAAGTACTGTAGTGCACTCTCTTTATTTTCATATGTGGATGACTGCAGAGATCAAGAAAGATTCTTGATAAATAATTTCCAAAGTTTTGGTCATGTTGTTTCTTGTGGGCTTGGGTCTCATGACCCTTTTGTTTACTTGCAAAATGGATGTCTTTGCATCAAAGTTGTGTAAATGTGAAATTTCACTTTTTGGACGTTAAAGTCATCTTCTCTGGAAAATGATCAACTTTTGATGAAAAAAAAAAAGTTCAGTTTTGCTTGAACAATTGGTCTATATTACCCAAATTTTCTGAAAAATGGCACCTCTTTTTTAATTTTGTAACAAACCTTGAATAATTTGGAATTTCAATCAGCTTTGATTTTTCATTAAAATTATTTCACCCCATTATACCTATTTTAACCCTGAAATGATTTATGCTTCTTTTTGCCCTGAAAGATTTATTAATTCATTCATTTGGTAAATGAGATATTTTAAAAATGTATTACCTATTAAAATAGGTTTAAAATACTCCCTATAAATTACTTATCAAAAGGTTAAACCTATGAATGCTAAACTATTGCCACATACTCTTAAAAATCTATGAAATGTCAAATGCAAGTTTTCTTCTGTCTTTTGAAGCAGTCCTGGTTTACAAAGCTTAAAAAAATTCCAAGAAACACTTAAGACATCAAGAATCCATAGACAGACTATAATTTTCTTTGTGCTGTTTGACATCAGTGATAATGCCATATCATTGAGACGCGCTTCATGATGTTACTCAACATCTTGGCCCATTCAAGGTAGAGCTACAATTTGTTTAGTCATAATTAGAAATCTCGAGGTGAATGTCACTGAGTTTTCCCCATTCAGTATATTCCACTTGTTAGGATATAGATATTCAGGCCTGTCTGTAAAGGCCTATACTCTAAGAATTTAGGTGTATTCTTATCACTTGGCTAATTATAGAGGTATAAAAGAAAGATTCAAAATCACTATCTGCTGGTGTAAGGGCCTTCTCTTACTGTGACAGTCTGAGGCCCTGTTCTTAGGCTAAGGCCTTTGGCTAAGCAGCAGAGGCAGCCATAAGCTAGGAAGCGAACAGTCACATCCTCACATTCCAAACTAATCACATTGAAATAAGGTGCTATTGGGCTGTTAGGCACTATCAGGACAGGATTGTATTCCTATCACCTCCAGAGAAAGGGAAGTGCCTAGAAAATGTAAAAGGAAACTTAATTTGATAGCATCCTGTCTGGCAAGAACTCACTTATCAATAGCTGGGATGTGAAATCCTCACTTCTGTATTGCTTTGTCATTATAGTTCCCACTTTGCTATTCTTTTCAGAGTAACAGCTGTGTTAGTCTGTATTCGCAAAAAGAAAAGGAGTACTTGTGGTGAGCTGTAGCTCACGAAAGCTCATGCTCAAATAATTGGTTAGTCTCTAAGGTGCCACAAGTACTCCTTCACTTTGCTATTGTTTGTCTGTATAATCTCTCTGGTTCTGTGATTGTTCCTGTCTGCTGTATAATTAATTTTGCTGGGTATAAACTAATTAAGGTGGTGGGATATAATTGGTTACATAATCATGTTACAATATGTTAGGATTGGTTAGTTAAATTTCAGGAAAATGATTGGTTAAGGTATAGCTAAGCAGAACTCAAGTTTGACTACAGATTATATAGTAAATGAGGAAGTGGGGGTGTGTGTGGGGCGGGAGGGAGATGGGAACAGGGAATGGGGGTAAGAAAATTGGAATCATGTTTTGCTAAAGGGGGAAATGGGAACAGGGAATGGGAGTAAGGAAGTTGGAATCATGTTTGGCTAAGGGTAGGAATGGGAACAGGGACACGGGTGTAAGGCTCTGTGGTGTCAGAGCTGGGAAGGAGGATACTAAGGAAGGAAACTGGAATCATGCTTGCTGGAAATTCACCCCAATAAACATCAAATTGTTTGCACCTTTGGACTTCGGGTATTGTTGCTCTCTGTTCATGTGAGAAGGACCAGGGAAGTAAGTGGGTGAAGGAATAAGCCCCCTAACACCACTCTTCATCTTTTCAACAATTATATGAAAAACCTTTCAAAGCATACTGTAGGTTTCCATGGCAAATTTGCACTTCTGTGGAAACATAGGTACAGAATATGATAACCTTATTACATATGTTGTCCAGTGGAATGAGAGGCTGCTCAGCAAATGTAAGGAGATCAAAATCTGTCCAAAAGAAAATGTGGGCTAGGTCATTGTGACATTCTGTACCTCAGGGGGACATCTTACACCCCCATGTTCATCTTTATAAAATGATTGTGTGGTATCCAGTGCAAAGTTTGTCATGATGGGTGTCTTTGGAAGGCTCATGATGCACCGAGCATGGTTGTTATAGTGGTGACATAGTAATTGTTATAGTGAGGTTATAGGTTATAATTTCATGTATATAGTTATGAGGCTGAAAATGTATCCTCATGGCTTAAAGCAAGCCCATGCAAAAACTCTCCAAGAACAGAGAGGCAGTTCACACCTCATCAGGGCATGGATGGGACAAACCCAGCCCAGCCTCACAGGAACAATGGACACTGGCTTAGGCAACAACAAAAGAATCTGTTATATCCTCCACAGAGTCGCCCCCTTCCTTTGGTCAGTTTGGAACTGTGATGAGGTTCCTGACTCTGAAGGTAGGGGCCAGGGGGAAAAGCCAAGAGGAAATAAAGGACATGATAAAAGGGAGAGAGATTTTGCCATGCTCTCTTTCTTACACTTATATCTACAGACACCACCACCACCACCACCAAGCGACTGAAACGCTGATCAAAGGGGAGAGCCTGACTGAAAAGTAACCAGCCACCTGTGGTGAGAAGCATCTAAGTTTTTAAGGACATAGAAAGTTTTAAAATCAGCTTAGAATGTGTTTTGCTTTTATTTCGTTTGACCAAATCTGACTTGCTATGCTTTGACTTATAATCGCTTAAAATCTATCTTTATAGTTAATAAATCCGTTTGTTTATTCTACCTGAAGCAGTGTGTTTGGTTTGAAATGTGTCAGAGGCTCCGCTTGCGATAACAATCCTGGTACATATCAATTTATTGATATCAAGGATTGGAGTGGCCTAGCAGATCACCAGTCTGGATAACTGCAGAGGGGAACGTAACAATTGTACCGTTCCTTGCAAAAAGCCTCACAACTGCAACCCACATAGGATTTTGGCACAACTGCTCTCTTTGTGGTGAGAGATAACACACAGGTTAGTGGCAGGACCAGTGCCAAACTCTCCAAAGGATGAGCATGATGAGCAACAAAGGGTTAAGGAGCTTCTCGGGGCTCAGCCAGCTGTACCCCTCCATGTCTGTAAGAGATGCACAAGTTGGATGAGTTAAATGAGAGCAGAACAGCTAACTTGTGTGCAGGTCAGGAAAGAAAAAGGAATTTTATCTTGCAGCTCCTGAAGAAAGGGCTGAGAGGAAGGCATGATCTCTCCCATTCACAGCTGCCTCAAGGTCCCTCCCTGAGGGAAGAGAGGACCAGTTTCACATAAGACCCTTAGAGAAGCATTTCCCACTCTCACATATTAAGAATAAGAACATAAGAATGGCCATACTTGATCAGGCCAAAGGTCCAACTAGCCCAGTATCCTGTTTTCTGACAGCGGACAATGCCAGGTGTCCCAGAGGGAAGGAACAGAACAGGTAATCATCAAGTGATCCATCCCCTGTCGACCATTCCAGCTTCTGAGAAACAGAGGCTAGGGACACTATTCCTGTCCATCCTGGCAAATAGCCATTGATCGGCCATGAATTTATCTAGTCCTTTTTTTAAACCTCTGATAGTCTTGGTCTTCACAACATCCTCTGGCAAGGAGTTTCACAGGTTGACTGTGCATTTTGTGAAAAAAATACTTCCTTTTATTTGTTTTAAATCTGCTGCCTATTAATTTAATTTGGTGACCCCGAGTACTTGTGTTATGAGAAGGGGTAAATAACACTTTTGTATTTATTTTCACACACCGGTCATAATTTTATAGACCTCTTTCATATCCCGCCTTAGTCGTCTCTTTTCCAAGCTGAAAAGTACCAGTCTTCTTAATCTTTCCTCAGACAGAAGACTGTTCCAGACTCCTAATTATTTTTGTTACCCTTTTTGAACCTTTTCCAATTCCAGTATATCTTTTTGAGATGGGGCGACCACATCTGCATGCAATATTCAAGATGTGAGTGTACCATGAATTTATATAGAAGCAATATGATATTTTCTGTTTTTTTATCTATTCATTTCTTAATGATTCCCAACATTCTGTTAGCTTTTTTGACTGCCGCTGCACAGTGAGTGGATGTTTTCAGAGAACTATCCACAATGACTCCAAGATCTCTTTCTTGAGTGGTAACAGCTAATTTAGACCCCTTCATTTTTTATATATAGTTGGGATTATGTTTTCCAATGTGCATTACTTTGCATTTATCAACATTAAATATCATTTGCCATTTTGTTGCCCAGTCATGCAGTTTTGTGAGATACTTTTGTAGCTCTTCACAGTTTGCCTGGGACTTAACTATCTTGCATAGTTTTGTATCATCTGCAAATTTTGCCACCTCACTTTTTACCCCTTTTTCCAGATCATTTATGAATATGTTGAAAAGGACTAGTCCCAGTACAGACCCCTTGGGGACACCACTATTTACCTCTCTCCATTCTGAAAAGTGACCGTTTATTCCTACCTTTTGTTTCCTATCTTTTAACCAGTTACCAATCCATGACGTTCCCTCTTATCCCATGACAGCATACTTTGCTTAAGAGCCTTTGGTGAGGGACTTGTCAAAGGCTTTCTGAAAATCTAAGTACACTATATTCACTGGATCCCCCTTGAAAGAATTTATGCTCCTTTCTATTTTCCTCACTCGGATTTAACTTCCACTTTTTAAAGAATGCCTTTCTGACTTTCACTGCTTCATTTATTTTGTTGTTTAGCTGTGGTGGCTCTTTTTTGATTCTCTTACTATGTTTTTTTTTTAATTGGGGCATACATTTAAGTTGAGCCTCTATTATGGTGTCTTTAAAAATTTTCCATGCAGCTTGCAGTGATTTCACTTTTGCACTGTACCTTTTAATTTCGGTTTCAAAAACTTCCTCATTTTTCTATATTGTCCCTTTCTGAAATTAAATGCTACAATGTTGGACTTCTGTGGTGTTTCCCCCACCATAGGGATGTTTAAATTTAATCTTATTGGGGTCACTATTACCAAATAGTCCAGCTATATTCACCTCTTGGACCAGATCTTGTGCTCCACTTAGAACTAAATCAAGAATCGCCTCTCCTCTTGTGGGTTCGAGGACTAGCTGCTCCAAGAAGTAGTCAATATCTTCCAACAATATGAGGCACTCTAGTTCACCCATCTTATTATTTAGACTCCTAGCATTGGTATATACACACTTTAAGAACTTGTCACTTTTTAACCATCTCTCATTACATGATGTAATAGAATGGGACTTTTTTCATTTGACTGTTTCTCATCAGATCCTATCTGTATTTTATCATCTTCCATCCTCTCCTCCTTATTAGGACATAGAGCATCTCCATTAATATATACTCCCCTAAGGAATGTGTCTGTCCAAACCACATGCTCCTTTACACCTGTCGGCTTTTTCCCAGCCCTTAGTTTATAAACTGCTCTACGACCTTTTTAATTTTAAGTGCCAGCAATCTGGTTCCATTTTTGTTTAGGTGTAGACCATCCTTTCTATATAGGCTCCTCCTTCCACCCCAAATTTTCCCAGTTCCTAATGAATCTAAGTCCCTCCTCCCTACACCATTGTCTCATGCATGCATTGAGACCCTGCAGTTCTGCCTGTCTAACTGGTCCTGCACGTGGAACTGGAAGCATTTCTGAGAATGCTACCATGGAGGTCCTGGACTTCAGTCTCTTACCTAGCAGCCTAAATTTGGCCTCCAGAACCTCTCTCTTATCCTTCCCTATGTCATTGGTTCCTACATATACCATAACCACCAGCTCCTCTCCAGAACTACACATAAGCCTATATAGATGTCTCGAGAGATCCACAACCTTTTCACCAGGCAGGCAAGTCACCATGTGGTTTACCTGGTCATCGCAAACCCAGCTATCTAATGAAACCCAGTTTCTAATGATCAAATTGCCCATTACTAATAGCTGTCTCTTCCTAGTAACTGGAGTTCCCTCCCCCAGAGAGGTATCCTCGGTGCAAGAGGATGCCACAACATCATCCGGAAGGAGGATCCCAAGTATGGGATTGTTTCCCTCTGTGCTCCAGTTGGATGTTCTCCTTCCCTGAGACTTTCATCCTCCTCAACAGAACAGGGGCTGTCAGCCCAGGAGTGGGACTGTTCTACTGTGTCCCAGAAAGTCTCATCTGTGTATCTCTCTGTCTCCCTTAGCTCCTCCAGTTTAGCCACTCTGGTCTCTAAAGCCTGTACACAGTCTCTGAGGGCCAGGAACTCCTTGCATCAAATACACACATAGGGCAGGTAATCATACATGCTGCGTGGGGTGCAATAAATTGGATAGCTCCCCCTCTGTTGCTGGACTTCTACCTGCATTCTCTTTTTACTCCTGAAGCTTGTTCCTTTGTTGTTTTGTTTTTATCAGGTGGTGTTTTGGGCTTTAAGTTTAAAGAATGTTAAGTTTATCCAGCCCCCTGCCCCCACAACTCCCTCACAAAACTCCCCAGTTTGCCACTCCTGTTCGCTAGCTCCTCTGGTCGCTTAGGTGCAGGCTTTTTAAAGCCCTTGTCTTCCTGAGTATCCCTGCCCCCTGGTTAAGAGTTGATGGGTACTAAAAGGCTTAGGGATCAAAGCCTCATTAAGAAGTTTTCAGCCTTGCCTATCTGGCCACTCAGCTGAGCACACACACACGGTCAGCACACAGTTCCCCAACCAAACAGCAAGAACACTACAAACACAGACACTACAGAGAACAAACTTAGCCGAAGGGTCATGTAATCACTCCTTCTTCACCTGGAGAACTCCCTCGCAGAACTCCATTGTTAGCCCTTCCAGTTCGCTAGCTCCTCTGGTCGCTTAGGAGCAGGGTTTTTAAATGGACCCAGAGTGTCTGCTTAAATGGAGGATGGAGAACCAGAAACAGTAATAGGCACCCATCAGCAGAAAAAAAACAAACCCTGAACTAAATGACTACCCAGCAGAAACAGCTGGTACAGGACTTCCTGCACCTGCTGTTGTGCCCTGAACAATGACTAGTACAACAAGTCATGGTCTTAATGCAGCCTCAGGGTTCCTCTAGGGCAGTGGTTCTTAACCTTTACTGCAGCCTCCACCCCTTCAGTTGTCAAAATATGTTCTCGCACCCCTTATCAAAAAAATCGTTGAAGTAGGTCAGTTCTTTAAACCTAGAAATATTTTTGTTTGTATATTACAGTAATTGTTAAATGTATAATGTTAATCAATACATAGGTTTGATGAAACCAAATAGTTGTACTTAATTTGTGTTTTCAATGATTTACGTTCTAAAAAAATCTGGCACGTCTCGCACCCCCAAACAGGGCATCTCGCACCCCTAGGAGGTTCATACACCCCAGGTTAAGAACTACTGCTCTAGGGCTTCCCCTCCAGAGGCAATAACTCCGATCCCAGGTACCCCTGCCCATACCCATGAAAATGACAAAAATGAGCCCTGAGGAAAACCCATAGGCCTTTTTGGCAGTATTTGAACAGGTGGCAATAGTAGTCCAATGACCACTGTGACAAAGTTCCTGCTCTACCGATGTTGGTCTTGCACTTATTGGTGGATTTGCTTGCCTTGGAGCTTCACGGCAGCCCTCAGCTTGGCCGTTTCTCTGAATTCACAGTCCAGGTTGACTCCTCCTGTGTCTGAACAGGAGTTGGGAGGATTTGCGGGGAACCTGGGCCTGCCCTCTACTCCAGGTTCCAGCCCAGGGCCCTGTGGAATGCAGCTGTCTAGAGTGCCTCGTGGAACAGCTGTGCAACAGCTACAACTCCCTGGGCTACTTCCCCATGGCCTCCTCCCAGCACCTTCTTTATCCTCATCATAGAACCTTCCTACTGGTGTCTGATAATGCTTGTACACCTCAGTCCTCCAACAGTCCACATTCTCACTCTCAGCTCCTAGTGCCTCTTGCTCCCAGCTCCTCACACACACACCACAAACTGAAGTGAGCTCCTTTAAAAAACCCAGGTGCCCTGATTAGCCTGCCTTCATTGATTCTAGCAGCTTATTGATTGGCTGCAGGTGTTCTAATCAGCCTGTCTTAATTGTCTCCAGAAGGTTCCTGATTGTTCTGGAACCGCCCCTGTTGGGAAACAGAACGTCCTTTGCTTGCTCCTCAGCTATCTGCTTTCTATTCTTTCCTAAAGCCCCCTGGACTGGATTTTTCATACTTTTTGAACCTGCCTTAGTCCCCCCCCCCGACCGGGCCAGACGCTTTTTTGTTTTTTCTTTTTATTTTTTGTGTTTTTTTCCGTCTACGTCCTTCGCCAGCCACCCCCCCCACGCCTGCTTTCGGGCGCAGCTATTTGCCTCAGCTGAGCCCCCGGAGGAGGGGGGGGAAGATTACCGATTTTGCTGTCCAGAGGGGGGAGTGGAAACCCCCAGACCCAGCCGTTTCGCCAGTAGCTCGGACCTTATAGCATTCTTAACATACCGGAGGACTTGGAACACAGCCAACACAGCCGGAGACGGAGATTCCATCGGACAGAAGAAATAATATAAATCATCGTGACGGAGGCCGTAAGACTGAGTAACTTTTTGAATTATACTCTCGTGGGGGGGAGTTTGACTGTGATTACTTGCGTTTGTGGCGGCACAGGGGGTGTGGCGTGGAGACCCCCACCCCCGATCCATCGGTGCCCCTACCCCCCCATCGTTATTACAACTGTCACGGCCCCCCCGCAGTCTGTCCCTGCTGGCGATCTGCCATCTCCCTTCGGATCCAGCTGTTTGCTTTGAACTTTGCCTTCCGGACCGGACCTAACAACCGACCAACCGAGACTCTTTGGACAAACGTGTGTGGGTCTGCACCCCCCCCCGGATTGCTTATCCCACAACTTGCCCCTTTTATTGGACCCCGATTTTGTTCCCCCCCATCCTCCCAGCCCCCCTCCCTCGGCATTTTTTCCCTTCCCGTCCGCAGCCAGTGGAAGGAGGGGCTATTCCGCCTTTTTCCCTCCCCCCTCCTTCTTCCGGTGTCTCCCTGTCTCTCCCTGCTCACAATGGCGGGGAACGAGAGGGGCGAGACTGCTTTAATAAAATTAGTTGTCCCTTCCCCACCACCACCCCTGCCCAACCCCCAAGGTCCCCCCCCTACTACTATTGTTAAGGTACTTGCCACCCCCCCTGCTGGGGCACCGGTAGCAGGAGGCACCAGGGTGATTGCTGCTGCACCCACCCCCTCCCCAGATTCTAGGAAACCCCCCCCCGGTTCGCAAGAAGGGCCAGGGCGGGTGGAAGGGAAAGGGCCCCGCTAAAACCACTGAGCCCTCCATGGCGGGAGCTGCCCCCACCACTGCGGCCTCGTCATCAACCGTGGCGCCCCTCCCAGCGTTTCCCTCCACCAGCTCTGCGATTGTCCCTCCCCCGGCCCCCAGGACGTATGCCCGGGCGGCAGCGGGCTCCCCGCTGCCTGCCGCCTCGTCATCTCGCCCCCCCCCGCCTCCGCCACCATCACCAGCGGCCGAGGCCCTTTCCCCTCCTTGACCAGGAAGCACGGCGTCCGTTGCCTCCTGGTGCCCGCCTCGCCCCACGTGGAGACATACGTGTAGGCGTTGGCGAAGGTGGTGGGACCCACGGCTATTGTGGCGGCCTCCAAGATGTATGGGAAGGTCGTTTTCTTCTTAGCCTCGGAGGATGCCGCCCAGGAGGCGGTGGAGAGGGGCCTGACGGTAGGGGGGGTGTTTGTCCCCCTAGAACCGTTAGAAGACCTGGGCGTTCGCCTCGTCCTTACCTCCGTTCCTCCCTTCTTACCCAATGCTGCCCTGTTACCCGCTCTTTCCACCCTGGGGAAACTTGTTTCTGTCATCAGCCCTCTCCCGTTGGGCTGCAAGGACCCCACCCTCCGTCACATTTTTTCGTTCCGCCGGCAAGTGCAGCTTCTACCACGGGCAGGGGCGCGTGACGGAGAGGCGCTTGAGGGGTCCTTTGTAGTCCCCTACGAGGGAGCCCGCTATCGGGTCTTTTATTCTACCGGAGAGGCCCGGTGCTACCTCTGCCGCTCAGCGGGGCACGTCCGCAGGGACTGCCCTTTGGCTCGGGGGGGAGGGGCACCCGAAACCCCTGAGACCCGGCAGGACATTGGCCCCGTCGCTGCCGACGCCCCTGGCTGCCCAGTACCAGAAACCAACCCTCCTCCTACTCGACCCATCGCTGCTCCCGTCCGGGCCCAAGAGATACCTTCCCTACAATGCCCGGGCGAGCAAGGGGTTTCCACCCTTGCTAGTACCACCCCAATAGAGCCCATGGAGGAGGGTGTGGCAAGGATATTATCGGGTATAAGAGAGGGCCCTCCCCAAGGAGAAGCCCCCGCCCCTCATGTTGCCCCACCGCTACCTCCCCGAACCCCTAAACCATCGCCTCCGCCCCCCGACACGACCCCTGCTAACCAGCCCCCAGATGATGCTATGGAGGGATGGACCCTAGTCCAGGGGAAGCGAGGCAAGCGGAAGGCTCGAGCTCCGCTGCATCCACCCGACGCGGAAGCCCCCCGGAAGACCAGGAAAGGAGGCACTGCTATCGAGCCTCCCGCCACGGCCGCGAGCGAGATCCATCCGCCGGTGTCGGGAGGGGAAGACGGGCTGGCATTGGAGGGCAGAATCCCCCCTCCACGGGAAACCCTCCCCTCCGAGACTCCTGAGGACACCCCTTCTGCCTGGATGCTACCCGAACCCCCCGCGGACCCCGAGGCGGCCGTTGAGGCTGGCCCTAGAGGAGAGGCCCCCGGGGTGGCAGGAGTTGGCCTCTCCTCCGTGTATGCGGAGATTGAGGCCCTAGATTTGACCCCGGTCACCCAGGGAGGGGATGATTTGCTGCCGGCCGGCCTCGAGCTGGGCAGCCTTACCCCAGCCTCCCTTTCCCCATGCTCCCTCCCCCTTTTTGCCTTCCCGGGTGAGCACCCTGCAGAGGGCGGTCCACCACCTGATGCCGTGACCGCTAAAATCACCATGGAGCCAGCACCTAGCATTATTGGGAGCCCCTCCCCTTCCCCCTTAACCCTTGATTCTGCTCAGGAGGCACTTTCCTTTAGCTGCTCGCCTCCTGCACCCCAGAGCCTTACCCCTGCCCCTGCCCCCACCCCTGCCCCTGCCCAAGGTCCCTCCTCCTGCAATGTTAATGCCGCCCCTGGGGTTATTTCCTTTCCGCCTTTTGCAGACTCCCCCCAGGGAGCAGTCTTTGCACTTTCTAGTCGCGACCCGTTAGGAGTGGCAATTTTTCCCCTGCCATCCCCCTCCACCCCAAGGCGTGAAATGAATTTAATAACCCCAGCCTGTCAGACGCCCCGTCGGTGGTCCGCACCCTGTCTACCTGCCTTAGCGGACCACGAGGCTGTATTAAGAGGCCCATTAGGGAATACCTCGGGAATTGTAACCCCACCCCCCCATGAGCTGCGGCATGCGCTACGGAAGTTCCTAGAGCACTCCCGTGGCGCCCGCAATAGGGCACAGCTGGCTCTTCGGCTATGGGGGGACTTTGATCAACTCCTCCAGGCCACAAAGGCCCTTATGAAGGAGGGCAGGGGGCAAGGAAAGCGCGGTGCTGCGGCCTACGAGCGAGCCCGCAGCTTCCGAAGCGATCTACTCACCGACGGGATGGGTCATGGGTTGCTGCGCAACCCGCCGGGGGCCCTGAACCCCCCCGCCAATACAAGACCCCCACCCCCCCAGCCCTCCGTATGATGCCTCTTATTATTGCGACCCTGAATACCAGGGGCTGTAGGATGGCTCTCCGCAGGTCCCAGGTGCTCTCTTACCTTCGGGAGGGGAGGTACTCTGTAGTTTTCCTGCAGGAGACCCATACAGACCCGGCCGCCGAGGACAGGTGGCAGCTGGAGTGGGGGGACGGGGTATACTTTAGCCACTTTGCGACCTGGCAGGCTGGAGTGGCAACCCTATTCTCCCCCAACCTACGGCCTGAGGTGCTAGGGGTCAACGAGGCCGTGCCGGGCCACGTGCTGCACCTTCGAGTCCGTATGGAGGGGCTCGTGGTTAATTTTGTTAATATCTATGCCACGCAAATGAGCTCCAGGCGGCCACAATTTTATCAGCAGGTGTCCGACTTTCTCGGCACCCTGGATTCGCATGAGTGCCTGGTCCTGGGAGGGGACTTTAACACCACCCTCGAGGAACGGGACCGCTCAGGGGCCGAACCGAGTCCGGCCGCCGCGAATATTCTCCAAGGGATAGTCGACCATCACTCCCTAGTGAACGTCTGGCGCGACCATCACCCAGATGACACCTCCACGTTCACCTTTGTCCGGGTGGAGGCCCATCGGTCACACCACTCTCGGTTGGACCGTATTTACTTATCCCGTTTCCATCTTTCACAGGCCCACTCCTCCGCCATTCGGCCGGCCCCATTCTCCAATCATCATTTAGTCGCTGTAACGGTTTCCCTCCGTGCAGAGAGACCGGGGCCGGCCTATTGGCACTTTAATAACAGCCTGTTGGAGGACGAGAGCTTTGTGATGTCCTTCCGGGAGTTTTGGTTGGCCTGGCGAGAGCAGTGGCGTGCCTTTCCCTCGGTGCGGCAATGGTGGGATCTCGGGAAGGTGCGCGCCAAGCTCTTCTGCCGTGACTACACTCGGGGCACCAGCCGACGGCGAAATGCGGCGATAGAGCAGCTGGAACGGGAGGTCTTAGAGATGGAGAGGTGCCTGGCCGCCGATCCCGAGGACCCGTCCCTCTGCGGAGCGTGCCGGGAGAAGCGGGAGGAGCTCCGGGCCCTTGAGGACCACCGGGCCCGAGGTGCCTTCGTTCGATCCCGCATCCGCCTCCTTCGGGAGATGGACCGCGGCTCCCGCTTCTTCTATGCCCTGGAGAAAACGAGGGGGGCCAAGAAACACATCACCTGCCTTCTTGCGGAAGACGGCACCCCCCTCACGGGTCCGGAGGAGATGTGTGGGAGGGCCCGTGACTTCTACACAAGCCTTTTCTCCCCGGACCCGACCGATCCTGACGCTTGCGAGGTGCTCTGGGAGGAACTCCCCACGGTCAGCGTGGGCGACCGAGACCGACTAGAGCTGCCTCTCACCCTGGCCGAGTTCTCGGAAGCCCTCCGTCGCATGCCCACCAATAAATCTCCGGGCATGGACGGGCTGACCGTGGAGTTTTACCGCGCGTTCTGGGACATTCTCGGCCCAGACCTAGTCACCGTCTGGGCTGAGTCCTTGCAGAGCGGGGTCCTCCCTCTGTCATGCAGGCGAGCGGTGCTCGCTTTGCTGCCGAAGAAGGGGGACCTCCGCGATCTACGAAACTGGCGTCCCGTCTCACTCCTTAGCACGGATTACAAAATCGTAGCAAAAGCGATCTCGCTGCGGCTAGGGTCCGTGATGGCGGACGTGGTCCACCCAGACCAGACCTATACTGTCCCGGGTCGCAGCATTTTCGACAACCTCTTTCTCGTCCGAGACCTTTTGGAACTCGGGCGGAGAGATGGTCTATCGTTCGCCCTCCTGTCTCTTGATCAGGAGAAGGCGTTCGATAGAGTAGACCATGGGTACCTCCTGAGCACTCTGCAGGCGTTTGGATTTGGACCTCAGTTTGTGAGTTTTCTCCGGGTGCTGTATGCCTCCGCGGAGTGTTTGGTTAGGCTCAACTGGACCCTGACTGAACCGGTCAGCTTCGGGCGAGGAGTGCGGCAGGGGTGCCCCCTCTCGGGCCAGTTGTATGCTCTGGCGATCGAGCCTTTCCTCTGTCTCCTCCGCAGGAGAATGACAGGGTTGGTGCTGCGGGAGCCGGAGCTGCGGCTGGTCCTGTCGGCGTACGCCGATGACGTACTCCTCGTGGTCCAGGACCCGGGCGACTTGGCGCGAGTGGAGGCATGCCAAGCCATTTATTCGGCAGCCTCCTCCGCCCGAGTCAACTGGGTCAAGAGCTCTGGCTTGGCGGTGGGGGACTGGCGACAGGTGAGCTCCCTCCCACCCGCACTTCAGACCATCCGGTGGAGTGCGGGTCCACTGCTCTATCTCGGCGTTTACCTTTCCGCCACGCATCCTTCCCCGCCGGAGAACTGGCAAAATTTAGAGGGCGGGGTGATAGAGCGGATCCGGAGATGGACGAGGCTTCTCTGATGTCTCTCCCTCCGAGGGAGAGCACTGGTGCTTAACCAACTAGTCCTGTCCACGCTCTGGTACCGGCTCAACACCCTGGCCCCGGCCCCGGGTTTCCTGACCCATCTCCGGAGATTGATTCTAGAGTTCTTTTGGTCAGGAATGCACTGGGCCCCTGTTGGAGTTCTTCATCTACCCCTGAAGGAAGGAGGGCAGGGCCTGAAGTGTCTGTACACTCAGGTCCGCGTCTTCCGCCTCCAGGCCCTGCAGAGGCTCTTTTATAGTGCAAGTAGTTCGGCGTGGAGCATACTGGCGCACGCCTTCCTGCGCCATTTCCAAGGGTTTCGATATGACCGGCAGCTCTTTTATCTTTCTCCGAGGGGTTTTCCGCGAGACCTCTCCGGGCTGCCGGTCTTCTACCAGGACCTCCTCCGGACCTGGAAATTGTTTCTAACAACCAGGTCCGTGGCGGCCACCGTGGGGGCAGATCTCCTCACGGAGCCCCTGCTACACAACCCCCAGCTCCGTGTGCAGGTGGCGGAGTCCCGCTCGGTGCGCCAGAGGTTGGTCCTGGCGGAAGTCACGAGGGTCGGAGACCTCCTGGACTACGACCGGAGAGACTGGCTGGATCCCCTGATGCTCGCTCGGCGCATGGGGCTCTCCAGCCTTCGTACCCCCCGGCGCGTACTTCAGGAGGTGAAGGCCGCCTTGACCCCCGCTGCTCGGGCTTATGTTAGCCGAGCCTTGTGCGAGGGCGCACCCCGCCCATCCCTTACCCCGGGCCCGCCGGACCTTTCCATCGGGCCCCCACCCCGTAGATCCCAACAAACCCCTCACCCTTTCACTGCAAGCCGGCTGCACGAACTGCAGCCGGTTAGCTTTCAAATTGCTCCACGGAAATACTTATATACACTTACGCTTCACACCCTTCACGCCCACACCCTGGTGTCCCGCCCCGATACAAAGTGGCGGGATCTCCTGCCACCTTTGGAGGGTGAGCAACCTCGGTGGGCCAGCCTGTATTCCACCCTGGTCCCAAGGCCCGTCGGGGACATCAGTTGGCGGCTCCTTCACGGAGCTGTGAGCACGGGCGTGTTTTTGACACGGTTTACCTCCATTCCGGACACTTGTCCTTTTTGTAATGTGAGGGAAACCCTGGCGCACGTGTACTTAGAGTGTGCCAGATTGCAGCCCCTTTTCCGGCTCCTCACAAATATTTTATTACGCTTCTGGCTTCATTTTTCCCCCCACCTTTTTATCTATACACTTCCCATTCGTGGCCCCACAAAGTCGCGGGATCTTCTGGTCAACCTCCTCCTAGCTTTGGCTAAAACAGCCATTTTTAAAACCAGAGAGAGGAGGTTGGCCCATGAAGCGTCATGCGATTGTGGGGCCGTTTTTCGATCCTCAGTACACTCACGTATCCGGGCGGAGTTCCTCTGGGCGGCGTCCACCGACTCCCTTGAAGCCTTCGAGGAGCGGTGGGCGCTGTCCGGGGTTCTCTGCTCGGTGACCCCGTCCGGTTCCCTCCGCCTGACCCTTTGATTGAGGGGAAGAGCGAGAGACGCCAGCCCCAGCCGTTGCCGCTGTGGATACCATCATTCCTGTCATCTAGGAGGGGTCTTATAATACATGGGTGTCTACCCCCCCCCTCCCTAACCTGCCCACCCCGCAGCCGTGCCCATCTTACCGGGCACTCTCAGGAGGGGGAGGATCGGTGACACTGGGCGCGGCACTGGGTAACTCGAGGGGGTGGAAGACCACGAGTGTCGAGGAAGCCCCCCCGCTCTAGGCCACCAGGTAACTCAGGAGGGTGGAAGACCACGAGTGTCGAGGAAGCCCCCCCGCTCTGGGCCCAGGCTAGCCTGAACACTTCTCCCTCCTGAAAGCTGCTGTGTTATACCTTCTGATTGCGTTGTTTTGTTGCATAGTTGTTTTGTTTTCTTTGGTAATTTTGTAAGCGTTACCAATAAATTTTCTTTCTGTTTCAAAAATAAAAAAAAAATAAATAAAAAAAAAACGCCCCTGTTGGGAAACGGAACGTCCTTTGCTTGCTCCTCAGCTATCTGCTTTCTATTCTTTCCTAAAGCCCCCTGGACTGGATTTTTCATACTTTTTGAACCTGCCTTAGTCCCCCCCCCGACCGGGCCAGACGCTTTTTTTTGTTTTCTTTTCATTTTTTGTGTTTTTTTTCCCGTCTACATGCTTCGGCCCTCAGCTTGCCGCCAGCACCCCCCCCCACGCCTGCTTTCGGGCGCAGCTATTTGCCTCAGCTGAGCCCCCGGAGGAGGGGGGGGAAGATTGCTGATTTTGCTGTCCGGAGGGGGGAGTGGAATCCCCCAGACCCAGCCATTTTGCTAGCAGCTCGGACTTTACAACATTCTCAGCATGCCGGAAGCCTTGGAACACAGCCAACACAGCCGGAGAAGAAGATTTCAGAAGACAGGAGAAATAATCCAGGAGAGCTATAAATCATCGTGAAGGGGGCAGTAAGACTGAGTAATTTTCTGAATTATACTCTCGTGGGGGGGAGTTTGACTGCGGTTATTTGCATTTGTGGCAGCACAGGGGGTGTGGCGTGGAGACCCCCACCCCTGATCCATCGGTGCCCCTACCCCCCCATCATTATTACAACTGTCACGGCCCCCCCGCCGTCTGTCCCTGCTGGCAACCTGCCATTTCCCTTCGGATCCAGCTGTTCGCTTTGAATTTTGCCTTCTGGACCGGACATAACAGCCGACCAACCGAGACTCTTTGGACAAACGTGTGTGGGTCTGCACCCCCCGCCCCGGATTGCTTATCCCACAGCTTGCCCCTATTACCAGACCCCGATTTTGTTTCTTCCCCCCCTCCCAGTCCAACCGCCTCGGCATTCCCCCCCTCCCCGCCTGCAGCCTAGCAGGGAGGAGTGGTTTTTTTCCTGTCCCCCTCCCACCTTCTCCTTCCGGTGTCTCCCTGTCTCTCCCTGCTCACAATGGCGGGGAACGAGAGGGGCGAGACTGCTTTAATAAAATTAGTTGTCCCTTCCCCACCACCACCCCTGCCCAACCCCCAAGGTCCCCCCCCTACTACTATTGTTAAGGTACTTGCCACCCCCCCTGCTGGGGCACCGGTAGCAGGAGGCACCAGGGTGATTGCTGCTGCTGCTGCTGCTGCACCCACCGCCCCCCCAGATTCTAGGAAACCACCCCCGGTTGGCCGGAAGGGCCAGGGCGGGTGGAAATGAAAGGGCCCCACTAAAACCACTAAGCCCTCCATGGCAGGAGCTGCCCCCACCGCTGTGGCCTCGTCATCAACCGTGGCGCCCCTCCCTGCGTTTCCCTCCACCAGCTCTGCGACTGTCTCTCCCCTAGCCCCCAGGACGTATGCCCGGACGGTGACAGGCTCCCCCCTGCCTGCCGCCTCGTCATCTCGCCCCCCCCGCCTCCGCTACCATCACCAGCGGCCGGGGCCCTTTCCCCACCTTGACCAGGAGGCACGGTGTCCGTTGCCTCCTGGTGCCTGCCTCGCCCCACATGGAGACATACGTGCAGGCGTTGGCAAAGGTGGTAGGACCCACGGCTATTGTGGCGGCCTCCAAGATGTATGGGAAGGTCGTTTTTTTCTTAGCTTCGGAGGCTGCCACCCAGGAGGTGGTGGAGAGGGGCCTGGTGGTGGGGGGGGGTGTTTGTCCCCCTAGAGCCACTAGAAGACCTGGGCGTTTGCCTCGTCCTCACCTCCGTTCCTCCCTTTTTACCCAATGTTGCCCTGTTACCTGCTCTCTCCACTCTGGGGAAACTTGTCTCTGTCATCAGCCCTCTCTCGTTGGGCTGCAAGGACCCCACCCTCCGTCACGTCCTCTTGTTCCACCGTCAAGTGCAGCTTTTACCGCCGCCAGGGGCGCGTGACGGAGAGGTGCTCGAGGGGTCTTTCCTAGTCCCCTACCAGGGAGCCCGCTATCGGGTCTTTTACTCCACCGGAGAGGCCCGGTGCTACCTCTGCCGCTCAGCGGGGCATGTCCGCAGAGACTGCCCTTTGGCCCGGGGCGGAGGGGCACCCGAAACCCCCGAGACCCGGCAGGAGATCGGCCCCGTCGCTGCCGACGCCCCCGGCTGCCGGCACCTGAAACCAACCCTCCTCCTACTCAACCCGACGCCGCTCCCATCCGGGCCCAAGAAACACCTCCCCTACAACGCCCAGGCGAGCAAGGGAGTCCTGCCGTTGTTATTACCAATCCGGCGGAGCCTATGGAGGAGGGTGTGGCCAAGATATTACCGGGTATAGGAGATGGCCCGCCCCAAGGAGAACCCCCCGTCCCTCATGCTGCCTTACCTTTACCCCTCCCCGAACCCCTGAACCATCGCCTCCACCCCCCGACACTACCCCCGCTAACCAACCTCCAGACGACGCTATGGAGGGCTGGACCCTAATCCAGGGGAAGCGAGGCAAGCGGAAGGCTCGAGCTCCGCTGCACCCATCCGATGTGGAAGCCCCCCGGAAGACCAGGAAGGGAGGCACTGATATTGAGCCTTCCGCTATGGCCACGAGCGAGATCCATCCGCTGGTGTCGGGAGGGGAAGACAGACTGGCATTGGAGGGCAGAATCCCCCCTCCATGAGAGACCCTCCCCTCCGAGACCCCTGAGGAAGCTCCTTCTGCCCGGATACCACCCGAACCCCCCGCGGACCCCGAGGCGACCGTTGAGGTGGGCCCTAGAGGAGAGGCCCCCGGGGTAGCAGGATTTGGCCTCTCCTCCGTGTATGCGGAGATTGAGGCCCTAGATTTGACCCCGGTAACCCAGGGAGAGGATGATCTACTGCCGGCTGGCCTCGATATGGGTAACCCCACCCCAGCCCCCCTTTCCCCATGCTCCCTCCCCCTAATTGCCTTCCCAGGCGAGCACCCCGCAGAAGGTGGTCCACCACCTGATGCCATGGCCGCCAAGACCACCACGGAACCAGCGCCTAGCATCACTGGGAGCCCCCTCCCTTACCCCTTAACCCTCGACTCTGCTCAGGAGGCACCTTCTTTTAGTTGCTCGCCTCCTGAAGTCCCGAGCCTTACCTCTGCCCCTTCCCCTGCCCCCCCGCCCCCCGACCCTGCCCAATTCACCTCCTCCTGCAATGCTATTGCCGCCCCTGGGGTTATTTCTTTCCCGCCTTCCGTAGACCCCCCCCAGGGAGCAGCCTTTGCACTTTTTAGTTGCGACCCATTAGGAGTTGCACTTTTTCCTCCGCCATTCCCTTCCACCCGAAGGCATGAAATGGATTTAATAACCCCAGCCTGTCAGACGCCCGCCGGTGGTCCGCACCCTGCCTACCCACCTTAGCGGACCACAAGGCTTTATTAAGAGCCCCACCAGGGAACACCCCGGAAATCGTAACCCCACCCCCCCATGAGCAGCGGCATGCACTACAGAAGTTCCTAGAATACACCCGTGGCGCCCGCAATAGGGTACAGCTGGCTCTTCAGCTATGGGGGCACTTTGACCAAATCCTCCAGGCCACAAGGGCCCTTATACAGGAGGGCAGGGGGCAAGGAAAGTGTGGTGCTGCGGCCTACGAGCGGGCCCGCGGCTTCCAAAAAGATATACTCATCCACGGGATGGGTCACGGGTTGCTGTGCAACCCACCGGGGGCCACAAACACCCCCACAAATAAGAAACCCCCACCCCCCCAGCCCTCCGCATGACGCCTCTCATTATTGCAACCCTGAATACCAGGGGCTGTAGGATGGCTCTCCGCAGGTCCCAGGTGCTCTCTTACCTTCGGGAAGGGGGTACTCTGTAGTCTTCCTGCAGGAGACCCATGCAGACCCGACCGCCGAGGACAGGTTGCGGCTGGAGTGGGGGGACGGGGTATACTTTAGCCACTTCACGACTTGGCAAGCTGGAGTGGCGACCCTGTTCTCCCCCAAACTACGGCCCAAGGTGCTAGGGGTCACTGAGGCCATGCCAGGCCACCTGCTGCACCTTTGAGTCCGTATGGAGGGGCTTGTGGTCAACCTTGTTAACGTCTATGCCCTGCAAACAAGCCCAAAGTGGCCACAATTCTATCAGCGGGTGTCCGACTTTCTCGGCACCCTAGATTCGCACGAGTGCCTGGTCCTGGGAGGGGACTTTAACACCACCCTCGAGGAACAGGACCGCTCAGGGGCCGAGCCGAGCCCGGCCACCGGGAACATTCTCCGAGGAATAGTCGAACATCACTCCCTAGTGGACGTCTGGCGTGACCATCACCCAGATGACACTTCCACGTTCACTTTTGTCCGGGTGGAGGCCCATCGGTCACACCACTCTTGGTTGGACCGTATTTACTTATCCTGTTTCCATCTTTCACAGGCCCACTCTTCCGCCATTCGGCCGGCCCCATTCTCCGACCATCATTTAGTCACCATAACGGTCTCCCTCCGTGCAGAGAGCCTGGGGCCGGCCTACTGGCACTTTAATAACAGCCTGTTGGAGGACGAGAGCTTTGTGATGTCCTTCCGGGAGTTTTGGTTGGCCTGGCGAGAGCAGTGGCGTGCCTTTCCCTCGGTGCGGCGATGGTGGGATCTCGGGAAGGTGCGCGCCAAGCTCTTCTGCCGTGACTACACTCGGGGCACCAGCCGACGGCGAAATGCGGCGATAGAGCAGCTGGAACGGGAGGTCTTAGAGATGGAGAGGCGCCTGGCCGCCGATCCCGAGGACCCGTCCCTCTGCGGAGCGTGCCGGGAGAAGCGGGAGGAGCTCCGGGCCCTTGAGGACCACCGGGCCCGAGGTGCCTTCGTTCGATCCCGCATCCGCCTCCTTCGGGAGATGGACCGCGGCTCCCGCTTCTTCTATGCCCTGGAGAAAACGAGGGGGGCCAAGAAACACATCACCTGCCTTCTTGCGGAAGACGGCACCCCCCTCACGGGTCCGGAGGAGATGTGTGGGAGGGCCCGTGACTTCTACACAAGCCTTTTCTCCCCGGACCCGACCGATCCTGACGCTTGCGGGGTGCTCTGGGAGGAACTCCCCACTGTCGGCATGGGGACCGAGACCGGCTAGAGCTGCCTCTCACCCTGGCCGAGTTCTCGACAGCCCTCCGTTGCATGCCCACCAATAAATCTCCGGGCATGGACGGGCTGACCGTGGAGTTTTACCGCACGTTCTGGGACATCCTCGGCCCAGACCTGGTCACTATCTGGGCTGAGTCCTTGCAGAGCGGGGTCCTCCCTCTGTCGTGCAGGCGAGCGGTGCTCGCCTTGTTGCCGAAGAAGGGGTCCTCCGCGATTTACAAAACTGGCGTCCCGTCTCACTCCTTAGCACGGATTATAAAATCATAGCGAAAGCAATCTCGCTGCGGCTAGGATCCGTGATGGCGGACATGATCCACCCAGACCAGACCTATACTGTCCTGGGTCGCAGCATTTTTGACAACCTCTTTCTAGTCCGAGACCTTCTGGAACTCGGGCAGAGAGATGGTCTGTCGTTCGACCTCCTGTCTCTTGATCACGAGGTTCGATAGAGTAGACCATGGGTTCCTCCTGAGCACTCTGCAGGCATTTGGATTTGGACCTCAGTTTGTGAGTTTTCTCCGGGTGCTGTATGCCTCCGCGGAGTGTTTGGTTAGTCTCAACTGGACCCTGTCTGAACCGGTCAGCTTCGGGCAAGGAGTGCAGCAGGGGTGCCCCCTCTTGAGCCAACTGTACGCTCTGGCGATTGAGCCTTTACTCTGTCTCCTCCGCAGGAGGTTGACAGGGTTGGTGCTGCGGGAGCCGGAGCTGCGGCTGGTCCTGTTGGCGTACGCCGATGACGTCCTCCTCGTGGTCCAGGATCCGGGCGACTTGGCGCGAGTGGAGGCTTGCCAGGCCATCTATTCGGCAACCTCCTCCGCCCGAGTCAACTGGGTCAAGAGCTCTGGCTTGGCAGTGGGGGATTGGCGGCAGGTAAGCTCCCTCCCACCCGCGCTTCAGACCATCCGGTGGAGCGCGGGTCCACTGCTCTATCTCGGCGTTTACCTTTCCGCCATGCATCCTTCCCCGCCAGAGAGTTGGCAAAATTTAGAGGGGAGGGTGATAGAACGGATCCAGAAGTGATCCGCTCCATGTGCAGCTCCGTGTGCAGGTGGCGGAGTCCCGCTCGGTGAGCCAGAGGTTGTTCCTGGAGGAAGTCACGAGGGTTGGAGACCTCCTGGACTACGATCGGAGAGACTGGCTGGATCCCCTGACGCTCGCTCGGCGCATGGGGCTCTCCAGCCCCCGTACCCCCCAGCGCGTACTTCAGGAGGTGAGGGCCACCTTGACCCCCGCTGCTCGGGCTTATGTCAGCCGAGCCTTGCGCGAGGGCACACCCCGCCCATCCTCTACCCCAGGCCTGCCGGACCTTTCCATTGGGCCCCTACCCTGCCAATCCCAACAAACCCCTCACCTTTTCACTGCAAGCCGGTTGCATGAACTGCAGCCGGTCAGTTTTCAAATTGCACCACGGAAATATTTATACACACTCACGCTTCACACCCTTCATGCCCACACCCTGCTGCCCCGCCCCAATACAAAGTGGCGGGACCTCCTGCCACCTTTGGAGGGTGAGCAACCTCAGTGGGCCAGCCTGTATTCCACCTTGGTCCCGAGGCCCGTCGGGGACATCAGTTGGCGGCTCCTTCACGGAGCTGTGAGCACGGGCGTATTTCTGACACGGTTTACCCCCATCCCGGATACTTGCCCTTTTTGTAATGTGAAGGAAACCCTGGCGCACATATATTTAGAGTGTGCTAGATTGCAGCTCCTTTTCTGGCTCCTCACAAATATTTTATTGTGCTTTTGGCTTCATTTCTCCCCTCACCTTTTTATCTATACACTTCCCATCCATGGCCCCACAAACTCGTGGGATCTCCTGGTCAACCTCCTCCTAGCCTTGGCTAAAACAGCCATTTATAAAATCAGAGAGAAGAGGTTGGCCCATGAAACGTCCTGCGATTGTAGGGCCTTTTTTGCGATCTTCAGCACATTCATGTATCCAGGTGGAGTTCCTCTGGGCAGCGTCCACTGACTCCCTTGACACCTTCGAGGAGCAGTGGGCGCTGTCCGGGGTTCTCTGCTTGGTGACCCCGTCTGGTTCCCTCCTTCTGACCCTTTGATTGAGGGGAAGAGCGAGAGACGCCAGCCCCAGCCGTTGCCGCTGTGGATACCATCATTCCTGTCATCTAGGAGGGGTCCTATAATACAAGGGTGTCTACCCCCCCACCCCCAAACCACCCACCCCGCAGCCGTGCCCATCTTGCCGGGCACTCTCAGGAGAGGGAGGATCGGTGACACTGGGCGCGGCACTAGGTAACTCGAGGGGGTGGAAGACCACGAGTGACGAGGAAGCCTCCCCGCTCTGGGCCCAGGCTAGCCTGAACACTTCTCCCTCCTGAAAGCTGCTGTGTTGTACCTTCTGTTTGCGTTTTTTTGTTGCATAGTTTTTTTTGTTTCTCTGGTAACTCTTTGTAAGTGTTACACAATAAAATTCTTTTCTGTTTTAAAAAAAAACCTTCCCTGTTGCCTTACCCAGGGAAAAGGGACCTACTCAACCTGGGGCTAATATATCTGCCTTCTGTCACTCTCCTGTAACCATGTGGCCTGACCCTGTCATGATACCTGACAACCCTTAAGCCTGCCTGTTTCTGACAAAAGCAATCCAAATGTGTGACAATGACCAATATGTGTAATATCTGTGTTTTCTTTGCATGTCTTGCCAGACTTGCCAGAAAATCCTTGTTTTTAAACTATAAAACCTGTTTTAAGGATTAAAAAAAACTTCCCTGTTACCTTACCTAGGGAAAAGGGACCTACTGAGCCTACTCTCCTGCTGATGCCCTCTGGCCTGGGCTTTCCTTGCTTTTTGCCCCTGCTATCAGCTTCCCGCCCCGCCGCCAACTGGGCCAGACATTCTCCCGGCTTTCTTTTCTTTTTGTTGTTTTTTTTTCTTTCTCTGCTGTTGCTCGAGTGCTGGCTAGCTGCTGGCCAGCTGTTACCCCCCCCCCGCCCTTGGATGCTGCTGCCGCTCCAGCTGAAACCCGCCCCCCCAAAAGAGGGGGGGGCTGCTGGCCTGCTTCCCTGGAGTGGGGGAGTGGAGGGACCCAACCATTTGCTGTTTGTTTGTAGACCTGTATTTGGCCGAGATAAACTTTTATTATCTGCTCTGGCATCCCTGGAATGTTGCAGCTGTGGAGAAAGCCCGGAACAGGGAGAAAGAGAAACAGCCATCTACCGGAGGAACAGTGCCTGGGGAATTTACAAGTCGCCATGGAGGGGGTCCAAAATTGAGTAAATTTTGAACTGTGCTCTCATGTGGGGGGAAGCCTTGACTGTGTCTTGACTTTGTTTGTAGGTATATGGGGGTGTGGCACGGAGCTGCCCCCCGAGCCATCTGTGTCCTCCCAACCCCCACACTATGATCTTCCTCACTGCCCACTCCATCGTCATTGCTGTTTAACATTTGCCTCTGGACTTAGGTGCTCGCACTGATTCCACCGTGTAGGCCAGAAGCACCAGTGAACCAAACAGGACTCTCTGGACAAGCGTACGGTGGTTCATGTGCCCCCCCTGAAGTGCCTGTCCCACAGCCTGTCTATTTTTACCTGACCCCAACTCCTGTTACCCACCTGCCACCGCCCCCTCTGGGGCATCCGCAGTGGAGGGCACCGGGGCAGACTGTAGGGGAGCCCCCCCGCCAGCCAGCAGGAAAGGCCAGAGCAAGAAGATGGGGAAGGGCCCCGCTAAAATGATGAGGCCCTCCGTGGCAGGGGCCACCCCCACTGCTGCGGCCCCGCCACAGACCATGGTGTCCTTCCCCACTACCCCCTCCACCAGCTCTGTGGCTGTCCCTCCCTCACCTCCCCAGGACGTATGCCCAGGCGGTGGCAGCCCCCCTGCCTGCCGCCTCGTCATCTCTCCTGCCAACCACCCCTGCCATCATCAACAGCGGCCCCTTCCCCACCATGACAAGGAAGCATGGTATCCGATCAAGTGGAGTGCCCCAGGGGTCGGTCCTGGGGCCAGTTTTGTTCAAAATCTTCATAAATGATCTGGAGGATGGTGTGGATTGCACCCTCAGCAAGTTTGCAGGTGACACTAAACTGGGAGGAGAGGTAGATACGCTGGAGGGTAGGGATAGGATACAGAGGGACCTAGACAAATTGGAGGATTGGGCCAAAAGAAATATGATGAGTTTCAACAAGGACAAGTGCAGAGTCCTGCACGTAGGACGGGAAAATCCAGTGCACCGCTACAGACTAGGGACCGAATGGCTAGGCAGCAGTTCTGCAGAAAAGGACCTAGGGATTACAGTGGATGAGAAGCTGGATATGAGTCAACAGTGTGCCCTTGTTGCCAAGAAGGCCAGTGGCATTGTGGGATGTATAAGTAGGGGCATTGCCAGCAGATCGAGGGACGTGATCGTTCCCCTCTATTCGACAGTGGTGAGGCCTCATCTGAAGTACTGTGTCCAGTTTTGGGCCCCACACTACAAGAAGGATGTGGAAAAATTGAGAAGAGTCCAGCGGAGGGCAACAAAAATGATTAGGGGACTGGAACACATGACTTACGAGGAGAGGCTGAGGGAACTGTGGATGTTTAGTCTACGGAAGAGAAGAATGAGGGGGGATTTGATAGCTGCTTTTAACTACCTAAAAGAGGGTTCCAAAGAGGATGGCTCTAGACGGTTCTCAGTGGTAGCAGATGACAGAACAAGGAGTAATGGTCTCAAGTTGTAGTGGGGGAGGTTTAGGTTGTATATTAGGAAAAACTTTTTCACTAGGAGGGTGATGAAACACTGGAATGGGTTACCTAGAGAGGTCGTGGAATCTCCTTCTTTAGAAGTTTTTAAGGTCAGGCTTGACAAAGCATCCCTGTCTGGGATGATATAGTTGGGGATTGGTCCTGCTTTGAGCAGGAGGTTGGACTAGATGTCCCTTCCAACCCTGATATTCTATGATAATATGATTCTATGGTGCCTGCCTCGCCCTACGTGGAGACCTACGTGCGGGCGTTGGCGAGGGTGGTGGGGCCCTCGGCCTTTGTGGCGGCCTCCAAAATATATGGGAATGTGGTCTTCTTCTTAGCATCGGAGGCTGCCGCCCAGGAAGGAGTGGAGAGGGGCCTGGCGGTGGGGGAGGTGTTTGTCCCCCTAGAGCCACTAGAGGACCTGGGCATCCGCCTGGTCCTGACCTCTGTCCCTCCTTTTCTCCTCAATGCTGGCCTGTTACCTGCCCTTTCCACCCGGGCAGGTGGAAACCTGTTTCTGTCATCAGCCCTCTCCCTTTGGGCAGCAAGGACCCCACCCTCTGTCACATCTTTTCCTTCCGCCAGCAAGTGCAGCTTCTACTGCCATTGGCGGCGCGTGACGGAGAGGTTCTCGAGGGGTCCTTCCTAGTCCCCCACCAGGGGGCCCGTTACCGGCTGTACTTTTCCACGGGGGAAGCCCGGTGCTACCTCTGCCGGGCTTCGCGGTATGTCCGGAGGGACTGCCCCTTAGCCCGGCAAGGAGGGGCACCTGGGATCCCCGAGACCCGGCAGGACATCGGCCCCGTCATTGCCGACGCCCCTGGCCGCCCAGTACCTGAACCCGCCCCCCCTCCTCTTCGGACCACCACTTCTCCCGCTCAGGCCCAAGGGGCACCTCCCCTACAACGACCAGACGAGTGGGAGAGCCCCGCCCTCGCTCCTGACTATCTGGCGGGGCCTATGGAGGAGGGTGTGGCAGAGGTAACACCAAGCATGGGAGAGAGCCTGCCCCAGGGAGAATCCTCCCTCCCTTGTGCTGCCCCACCGCCCCCCCCCAAACCCCTGAGCCAACGCCTTTACCCCTGACACGACCCCTTCTAACCAGCTCCCAGATGATGCCATGGAGGGCTGGGCCCTAGTCCAGGGGAAGCGAGGCAAGCGGAAGGCTCGAGCTCCGCCTCATCTACCCGAGGTGGAGGCCCCCCGGAAGACCAGGAAGGGGGGCACCGATGCCAAACCTTCTCCTTTGCCCACGAGTGCATCCCATCCACCAGTGTCAGCCAGGAAAGACGTGGTAGTACCGGAGGGTAGTGTCTCCCCTCCACGGGAGACCCTCCCCTCCGAGACCCTTGAGGACCATTCTGTCCTGACGCTACGCAAAGCCCCTGTGAAACCTGAGGCAACCATCGTGGTGGGTGCCAGCGGGGGGAACCCTGGGGCAATGGAAAGTGTCCTCTCCTCCATGTTCCAGGAGATCAAGGCGGATCTGTTCCCGGTCGCCCAGGGAGAGGACGACCTTTTGCCAGCAAACCTCGTTTTGGGCGACCTCACTCCACCCCTCTTTTCCCCATGCTCCCTCCCCCTAACTGCTACTTCTGCTCCCACCTCCGAGGAGCCGCTGGACTCCTTCATCGACCCGGCCGCTGATGGCACTCCGCTGATGACCATCGAGCCTGCTCAGGTGACAGCCGGTGCCACGCGGCCGGGACATGAGTCGCCAGGAGCACGCCCGATTGGTGCAGAGCAATCAAATTCCTTCCCGGGTGGGGACCCAACAGAAGATAATCCACCTCCTGATGCTGTGGCCACTAAATCCACCATAGAGCCCGCACCCGGTATCACTGAGAGCTCCCTCCCCACCCCCTTAACCCTTGAGCCTGATCGGGAGGCGCCACCATCCAGCTGCTTGCCTCCCAAAATCCAGAACCTCACCTCTACTCCTGCCCCTGCCCCTATCCAGTCTATCTCCTGCGATGTTATCGCCACCCCCAGGGCTGTCTCCTTCCCTTTTCCAACTGATGACCCCCAGGGAGCAGCCTTTGCGTTCTCCTGCCCCGACCCATTAGAGGCTGCTATTTTCCCTCCACTGCCCCCTATCGCCCCAGGGCTTGAGGCGGGCCTAGAAGCTCCTTGAAGCTCCATCAGGCACCCCGTCGGGGGTCTGCACCCTGCTTGGCCGTTTTAGTGGGCCACGGGGCTGCACCAAGGGCCCCGCTGGGTAACAACTGAGAAACCGTAACCCAACCCCCACATGGGCTGCGAGGAAACCTGCGGAAGTTTTTAGAGGATGTCCATGGCTCCTGCAACAAGGTACAGCTTGCTCTCCAGCGATGGGGGGACTTTTTTCAAATCCTCTGGGCCACAAGGGCCCTCATGGGGGAAGGTAAAGGGACGGGGAAGCAGGATGCTGCAGCCTACTGGCGGGTCCGCGTCTTCCGTGAACAATTACTCACCTACGGGATGGGTCAAGGACTCTTGCGCTGCCCGCTGGGGGATGCGAGCATCCCTGCCAGTGAGGATCCCCCCCCCAGCTCACCCCATGACACCTCTCACCATCGCAATGTTGAACACCTGGGGTTGTAGGATGGCTGTCCACAGGTCCCAGGTGCTCTCCTTCCTTCGGAAGGGAGGGTACTCTGTGATTTTCCTGCAGGAGACCCATACGGATCCGACCGCCGAAGATAGTTGGAGGCTGGAGTGGGGGGACAGGGTCTACTTTAGCCATTCCACGGTTCGACAGGCTGGAGTGGTGACCCTGTTCTCCCCCAACCTATGGCCCGAGGTGCTAGGGGTCGCCGAGGCCGTGCCGGGTCGCCTGCTGCACCTCCGGGTCCATATAGAGGGGCTCGTGGTTAACTTTGTTAACGTCTATGCCCTGACATCGGGCCCGGAGCGGCTCCAATTCTATCAGCAGGTGTCCGCCTTCCTTGGCACCTTAGATTCTCACGAGTGCCTGGTCCTGGGAGGGGCTTTTAATACCACCCTCGAGGAGCAAGACCGCTTGGGGACCGACCAGAGCCTGGCTGCCACAGACACCCTCTGGGAGATAGTTGAACACCACTCCTTTGTGGACATCTGGCGTGACCACCACCTGGATGACACTTCCACGTTCACCTTTGTCCAGGTGGAAGCCTATCGGTCGAGCCACTCCCGGTTGGACCGCATTTATTTATTACTCTTCCATCTCTCACGAGCCCACTCCTCCAGCATTCGGCTGGCCCCATTTTCTGACCATCATCTAGCCACCATAACAGCCTCCCTCTGTACGGAGAGGCTGGGGCCGGCCTATTGGCATTTTAACAACAGCGTGTTAGAGGGTGAAGGCTTCGTGACGTCCTTCCGGGAATTCTGGCTGGCCTGGCAAGGTCAGAGGCGTGCCTTTCCCTTGGCGCGGCGATGGTGGGACCTGGGGAAGGTGTGCGCCCGTCTTTTCTGCCGCTACTACACCCGGGGCACCAGCTGATGGAGAAATGCGGCGATAGAGCAGTTAGAACAGGAGGTCTTAGAGCTGGAGAGGCGTCTGGCCGCCAGCCCCAAGGACCTGCTCCTCTGCGGAGCATGCTGGGAGAAGTGGGAGGAGCTCCTGGCCCTTGAGGACCATTGGGCCCGGGGCGCCTTTCTTCCATCCTGCATCCGCCTGCTTCAGGAGATGGATCGCGGCTCCCGCTTCTTCTATGCCCTGGAGAAAATGAGGGGGGGGCAAGAAACACGTCACCTGCCTCCTGGCAGAAGACTGCACCCCCCTCACGGAACCGGCGGAGATGTGCGGGAGGGCCCGAGCTGTCTACGCAAGTCTTTTCTCCCCGGATCTGAACGATCCTAGCACTTGCAGAGTGCTTTGGGAGGAGCTCCCTATGGTCAGCGCGAGCGACCGAGACCGGCTAGAGTTGCCTCTCACTCTGGCCGAGTTCTCGGAAGCCCTCCGTCGTATGCCCACTAATAAGTCTCCAGGCATGGATGGGCTGATTGTGGAGTTCTACTGCGTGTTCTGGGACGTCCTCGGCCCAGACCTAGCCACTGTCTGGTCCGAGTCTCTGCAGAGCGGGGTCCTCCCTCTTTCGTGCAGGCAAGCTGTGCTCGCCTTATTGCCGAAGAAGGGGGACTTCCACAATTTACGAACTTGGCGTCCCGTCTTTCTCCTTAGCACGGACTACAAAATCGTAGCGAAAGCAATCTCGATCCGGTTAGGGTCTATGCTGGTAGACGTGATCCACCCAGACCAGACCTACACCGTCCCGGACAGCAGTATCTTTGATAACCTATTTATGGTTCGGGACCTTTTGGAACTCGGGCGTAGAGACGGTCTGTTGTTCGCCCTCCTGTCCCTAGATCAGGAGAAAGCATTCGATAGGGTGGACCACGGGTACCTCCTGAGCACTCTGCAGGCGTTTGGCTTTGGACCCCAGTTCGTGGGTTTTCTCCGGGTGCTGTACACTTCCGCAGAGTGTCTGGTTAAGCTCAATTGGACCCTGACCGAACTGGTCAGCTTCGGGCGAGGAGTACGGCAGGAGCGTCCCCTCTCTGGCCAGCTGTACGCTCTGGCGATTGAGCCCTTCCTCTGTCTCCTCCGCAGGAGGTTGACAGGGTTGGTGCTGCGGGAGCTGGAGGTGCAGCTGGTCCTGTCGGCGTATGCTGATGACATGCTCCTCGTGATCCAGGACCCCGGTGACTTGGCGCGGGTGGAGGCTTGCCAGGCCATCTATTCAGCAGCCTCCTCCATCTGGGTCAACTGGGTCGAGCTCTGGCTTGGCGGTAGGAGACTGGCGGCAGGCGAACTCCCTCCCACCCGTGCTTCAGACCATCCGGTGGAGCGCGGGTTCACTGCTCTACCTCGGCGTTTACCTTTTTGCCACGCATCCCTCTCTGCCGGAGAACTGGGAAATTTAGAGGGAGGGGTGATAGAGCGGCTCCGGAAATGGACGCGACTACTCCGATGTCTCTCCCTCCGAGGGAGAGCGCTGATGCTTAATCAACTAGTCCTGTCCATACTCTGGTATCGGCTCAACACCCTGGTCCCGGCCACGGGTTTCCTGACCAACCTGCGGACATCGATTCTGGGGTTCTTTTGGTCAGGAACTCACTGGGCCCCTGTAGGGGTTCTTCATCTACCCCTGAAGGAAGGAGGACAGGGCCTGAAGTGTCTACATGCGCAGGTCCATGTCTTCCGCCTCCGGGCCCTACAGAGGCTCCTCTATGGCTCAGGCAGTTCGGCGTGGAGCACACTGGCGCACGTTATCCTGCGCCTCATCCGAGGGCTCTGATATGACTGGCAGCTCTTTTATTTCCGTCTGGGAGGTCTTCCGTGAGACCTCTCTGGGCTGCCGGTCTTCTATCAGGACCTCCTCCGGACTTGGAAACTGTTTTTAACGACCAGGTCCGTGGCGGCCACCGAGGGGTTAGGTCTCCTCTTGGATCCCCTCTTACACAGCCCCCAGCTCCATGTGCAGGTGGAGGAGTCCCGCTTGGTGCACCAGAGCTTGATCCTGGCAGAAGTCACGAGAGTCGGAGACCTCCTGGATTACGACCGGGGAGACTGGCTGGATCCTCTGACGAGCGAGTCCTGCTCGAGGGCACACCCCACCCACCCTCTACCCCAGGTCCGCTGGACCTTTTAATCAACCCCCTCACCCCTTCACTGTGAGCTGGCTGCATGAACTGCAGCCGGTACGCTTCCAAACTGCGCCAAGGAAACATCTATACACGCTCGTGCTCCACACCCTTCACGCCCTCACCGTAGTGTCCCACCCTGACACAAAGTGGCGAGACCTTCTGCCACCTTTGGAGGGTGAGCGGCCCCAGTGGGCCAGCCTATATACCACCTTGGTTCCTAGGCCCATCAGGGACATCAGTTGGCGGCTCCTTCACGGAGCTGTGAGCACAGGCATGTACTTGGCGCGGTTCACCCTCATCCCAGATACTTGTCCCTTTTGTGGTGTGAGGAAAACCCTGGCACATGTATATCTGGAGTGTGCCAGGCTGCAGCCCCTCTTCCGGCTCCTCACACATCTCCTATTACGTTTTTGGTTGCATTTTTCCCTCACCTTTTTATTTATGCACTCCCCATCCGTGGACTCACAAAGTCACAGTATCTCCTAGTTAACCGCCTCCTGGCCCTTCCTAAAACGGCCATCTATAAAACCAGAGAGAGGAGGTTGGCCAGTGGAGTTTCCTGTGACTGTGGGGCCGTTTTCCAATCCTCAGTCCGTTCACGTATCCGGGCGGAGTTCCTCTGGGTGGCGTCCATCAACTCCCTTGATGCTTTTGAGGAGCGGTGGGTGCTGTCCGAGGTTCTCTGCTCGGTCTCCCCATCCAGGTCCCTTTGTCTAACCCTTTGATTGGGGGAGAGAGTAAGAGACCCCAGCCCCATCCATTGCTGCTGCAGACACCACCACCTCAGAGGGGTCCTTCCACACATGGGTGCACGTCCCCCACCCCCGATTGCCCACCCCACAGCCTGCTCTCTTGTTGGGTGCTTTCAGAGGAGGGAATTATTGGTGACACTGGGCGTGGCGCCAGGTAACTCGAGGGGGTGGCAGACCTTGAGAGTCAATGAAGCCCCCTCGCTCTGGGCCACCAGGTAACTCGGAAGGGTGGAAGACCACGAGAGTCGAGGAAGCCCCCCGCTCTGGGCCCAGGCAATCTTGAACACTTCCCTCCCCTGAAGCTAATGAGAAAACAACTGTGATTGGTTGCTGTGTTACACATGGCATATGCTGCTGTTTTTACTTCGTAAGACTGTTATGCAAATAAAAACATATTTTGCTTAAAAAAAAAAATTACTCTCCTATAGCCATCTGGCCCAACCCTGTCACACCACCTAAGTAGTGGATCACCCTGTTGGTACCGTACCTGATGGAACCATTGCAAGCCATGTATGAGGTTCTGGATGCAGTGTCTGTCCAAATGTATACCTAGGTGAAAGTTGCCATATTGGAGGACCTCAACATCATGGAGGAGGCCATCCAACAGAGGTTACGGGGTATAAATACTAGTGGGGAGCCTTGTCCTGTATGCTTACCCAGAAACTAAGGAACCTGTATGAGTGGTTTTTGAAGCCAAAGATGCAGGCTGGAGTTGAAGTGCCCACATATTTCCAACCGGGATGGGAATTGGATGCATAAAACACTGGCCAGAGTCTCTAGCTGATGCGGTCAAGCTAATGGAGAATTATTCAACAGCACAGACAGCCATAACAGCTTCACCGAAGCAGCTGACAGAGTCCAAAGGGGTCCCTCAACTCAAACCAGGGAGAGCACAACCAGGGGAACTGGTGAGCAGACAGGGTGGCCACCAAAGCATCAGCCTCTAAGGGCACCAGCCAACCATCAAGCCTTAGACTGGGATCCAGTAGGAAACCTCAGCCTGGAAAAAGGTCTTTGGGGCCCCTGTGGGCTCCCGCAGCTGAAGGCCAGGAGAGGTAGCCAGACAAGGCACATAGGGAAGGGCACCCCCAAATATCAGGCCCCCAGCCAGCGGCTCCTAATCCAAGTGCAGGAGCATGCTTTTCATGTGAGTGCCCGGGTCACCAGTATCATGAATGCTCTTGTATGGAGTATGGCTATAGACAGGTATGAATGGCAGAAATCTGTGCATGTAAGCACACTCCAGCGAAAGTAACAGTCTCTGTACAGATAAACAAAACTGAGGTTACAGTCCTACTGGATTCTGGGTGTGGGCAGACCCTCGTCCAGGAAAACGTGGCCCGAAATCCTGAAGCCCCGAGGGAGACTATCTTCCTGCAATGTATTCATGGAGATGTTACACCCTCTCTCAGGGCACAAGCACAGTTGACCATAGGGGAGAACACAAAATCCCTTCTGTTGTGGGTGGCCTTAATACTAGCCTATCCTGCTGTATTGGTTTGAGATTGGGAGTATTTCTCCAAAGTATTGAGGAGGTTTAAACCAACACCAGAGACCCCAGAGAAAGTATCCCAAGAGATCTGTGGACATGGGAGCCCAGAGCTGGTGATGTTGGCTAGTGTAAATAAGGAGCTGGACTCCGGAGAAGAGGTATCTCGTCAAAAGGAAGCTCCACCAGAAGAAGCCCTAACAAGAAGACCATGTTGACCCCCCTACAGGAGGGAGACATCCTGACTAGAGAAATGGTATTCATAAAGGGCCAGAGGAAGTATGAAACCTTAAGTTGGGTGTATGACAAATTGCTGGTAGTTAACAGTGAAGTTATAGACCCTCAACAAGTGGTGCAGTACCCCTGGTTTGAGCTCCAAGGGAAGCAACTGTACTGGTTGGAGAAAGCCCGCTGATGGGGGAAGTTTGGTTGCAACTCCACACAGGTGCAAAATCATGCGACTGGCACATGCTATCCCCTCAGCTGGTCACCTTGGACATGAGAAGATCCTGGCCCAAATTTTAGATTGCTTCTTTTGGCCTGCAGTGCACCAGGAAATTAAACTTTTGCAGCTCCTGCCCTGAATGCCAACTAGTGGGACCAATGGGAGGGGAGGAAAAAGCCCCTCTCATACCACATCCTGGTGTCTACATCCCCTTTGAAAGGATTGAGATAGACCTCATTGGCCCCTTGGAAAGTAGTGCAATGAGGTACAAATACCTATTAGTAATAATTGATTATGCTACCTGCTATCTGGAGGTAATTCCACTGTGCAACACCAAGGAATATATTATTGCCATGGAACTGTTGAAAATCTTTGCTCAAGTAGGGGTACCTAAGGAGATCCTCATGGATCAAGCCACTAATTTTATGTCTCGGCTGCTGAAGCAGGTCTGTGATCTTGCAAAATAAAGAACTTACACACCTCAGTCTTTTGGTGGAACAATTCAACCAGACCCTGAAGTGAATGTTAAAAAAAGTGTATGCCTGGGGACCTCTGTCATTGGGATCAGATTGGGAATGGTAACCTCCTAGGATAGATAATGTGCCACAATATGCACTTAAGCTCCAGGAGAGGCTTGAGACCCTAGAAGTCTTTGCTAAAGAAAACCTGCTCAATGGATCGAGGCATGAGCCTACAAACAAAGGGACACATATTTAAGACAGGTGATTGGGTACTCCAGCTCCCAAGTGCAGAGTCCAAGTTACTTGCCAAATGGCAAGGACCCTATGAAGTGGTACATCAAGTCAGGCCAGTTAACTATGAAATTAGGCAACCCGACAAGAGGAAACCCATACAGATCTATCATGTTTACCTTATAAAGTCATGGAAGGAGCAAAAAGATTTATTTATTGCCCCTTACTGCCCTGAGCCATAACTGGGGCCCCAAGTTCCCATCTCACTGGCCCCAGGCTCTATACCGGTGGGGGAACAGAGGGCGCCTAGAACAGAGGGCCCATGTGAGAAGCCTCACAAAAGCCTTCTCAATTGTGTTCTCCTCGTAGCTGCAGCAGATCCATTTCATGCACTGCCACTTACAAATTGGACCTGGTCGGCTTGTGCGAGAAAACCCCTGACCCCTCATCCAAAAAATGCAAAAGGCCACGAAGCAAGAAGCTGAGGTGATGTTGGAGCCAAGAGTCATTGAAGAATCTCTCAATGTGTGGAGAAGACCAATCATATTTGTTCCAAAGTCAGATGGCACTGTCCAGTATTACAAAGACTTCAGAAAGATCAATATGATCTCCAAGTTTCATACCCCAAGTAGATGAGCTTTTAGACTCACTGGGTGAGCCCAGTAAATCACCACATTAGACCTAATGAAGGAGTATTGACAGATCCCACTCATACACGAATCCAGGACAAAACTGATTTTTTCTATGCCATTTGGCCTATTTCATTTTTGGCCTCCACAGTGTCCCAGGAATGTTTCAACAGCTCATGGATTGAGTCCTGCAACCACATGGCTCATATGCAACCAACTGGTTAGATGATTTGATCATCTACAGTCGAGAGTGGGAGGAACATCTAGCAAAAGTGACTGCCATGCTTCAGTCCTTACAGGAGGCTGGGCTAACAGCAAATCCTACAAAGTGTAAGATTACGAAAGAAGAGGCCACTGACCTAGAGTATACTTTGGGGAAGGGCCAAGTCCAGCTACTCAGAGTTAAAGTCCAGTCCATCAAAAGCATGTCCATGCCCCACCATGAAGAAGCAAATCAGAAAGTTTTTGGGTATTGCAGGTTACTACCACCAATTTGTGCCAGGGTTTTTGACAATAACTGTACTTCTCATGCACCTAGTTAAGGGCAGTAGCCCCAAGAAGGGGGATTGCTCTGAGGCCTGTGAAAAGGGCTTTCAGAAAGTGAAAGAACTCCTGTGTAAAGAGCCTGTCCAGTCCTGACTTCTCAAAATAATTCATTTTACAGACTGACACTTTGGAAATGGGACTGGGTGCTGTCTTGTCCCAGAAAACAAAAGGAGAGGAATACCCAGTACTCTACGTGAGCCATAAGCTGTTCCCATGGGGACAGGTATGTTACATAATAGGGAAGGAAGGTCTCACTGTGAAATGGACAGTGGACTCTGTGATATTGCTTCCTAGAAAATCCATTCAAGCTTGTCACCGAACATGCCTCCATGAGCTGATTAAATGCCATGAAGCACACCATACTCTCACCCCTTGGCTTATGCACTGGTACCTCTCTCTCCAACCCTATTCATTCCAAGTTCAGAATGAGCAGGAAAAGTCCCCTAAAATGCTGACTTTTTCTTGGCCGGGGGGTGGGAGGAGGAGACAGTCTGTGCGCCCTGGCTCCCTGGGTTCCATGTTGAGGGGGAGGTAAGTGATGGGGAATACAACCCCCAGACTTGGCAAAAATGGGTTAAGGAACTTCTCTAGGCTCAGACAGCCCTGCCCCACCACACCTGCAAGAGATGCACAGACTGCAGGAGGAGTTAAAAAGGAGCAGAACAGCTCACTTGTGGAAAGGATAGGGAAGAGAAAGGGCCTTTACCTTGCAACTCCTGAAGAAAGGACTAAGGAAAATTAGGATCTCTCCCTTCCACAGTTGCCTGAAAGTCCCTCCCTTAGGAAAGGGAGGACCAGCTTCTGAAAGACCCTGAGTGGGAGGCACTTCCTCCTCTCATACAATAATCCAGTTCAATTGTGTTGATTCCCTGTGTTTCAACTAACCTGGCTGGCAGGCCAAAGCACAAAAGGAGTCAACTGCTGCTCAGAGAGGCAATGTCATGCTGGGCCATGAAGAGGCGCTATGAGGTAAGCTGCACCCCTTCGTGTTTTCTTGTACAGACTGTGAATTGTAGACATTAGTGGGGTGATAAGAAGTGGCCCAGGATCAGGGTGTCGGATCATTTTGTCACCCGTCAGGGGGGCCATGGGCTAGAGTCAAGTAGAGTGGGAGGTCCTCTACAAAAAAAACCTGAGCAGGTCAAATGACCTAAACCCCTGACCACTATGCAGCTCTTCCCACAAGCTAAGACCATAACAGGGTGGAATAATTGTTTCTCTCCCCAGTATGGGGGAGCACATGCTGCATCCTGTAAAACTACACTATAGCAACTGTGCATCTCGGGGTTCTGGGAATTTTTGGAACTTGACACAATCTTTCAACTCCTGGAGGTCCTATTGGGGCAGTGTATCTCTGTATGGCCTCATTGTGATGCAATAGAATGAATACCTGGTCAACTAGAATAGAAAAAAAAAGAGTGAAAAGTGAATGTAAGTGAAAATAGTAGGAAGGTTCTTTTTGGTCTATTTTTTTCCGATTCTCACATTGAAACATGCAAATTAAAAGGCCAAAAAGGCCAACATATATTAAACTTGACAAATTCAGATTTAATTTATTTTTTAGGCCTTGGATTGAGTTTTTGTTACTGCCATCCTAAACAGTCTCTTTATCCCCCCTAGTTCTAAAGCCAACAATAATGTACACATGGAAAACACTTAGAAACCCCTTAAATCCCATTTCTAATCCCATAATCCTCATAAAAAAATTGAGTGTAGTTTTTATTGTTACCCATCTTTTTTGAATTGTACATTTTAATGGAAGTTTATATAAAGACTATCTGATGATTTGTCATCTAATCAAGACTAACATTGTAATTCCCAAAAGATGCTTGATAAATTTAAACCGCTAAGGACCTGATTAAGATAATTAGACTATTTGATACAAGATGTAAAGGTGGCCAATGGGTATATTATTGAGCTTCAAATGGTTTAGAAATATGAACAGACTAAGGATTTTAAAAACACTTTTGAAACTATTTTAAAAATAGCTTGTCTCACTGTGAATCTTCCACAGTGGAAGAGTAATCAGTGTTGTACTCCCTGTTCATATTATGTTAGAGAAAAAATGAGATTTTTTTTCCCATTCACATAGATGGGTACTGTATTAACTATATACTCTGAGGTAAACCCCAATTTGTATTCATATTGGTCCTCATCCAAAGCCTGTTAAAGTCAGTGAGAGTCTTTCTGTTCACTTTAAAGTGATTTTTTATCAGGTCTTTAAACAGGTATGGATCTGATTATTCCAAAGAGGTTGTTATTTAAACACTTCTGGACATCAGTATCAGAAACTCAACCAAATTAACAATATTGGGCCAATTTTGGATGGTGGATGTACTGATTATTAACTTTGAAAGGAATCACAATCCCAAGGATATAGTTTGCTCCAGTTACAATTCCGAAACAAAACCAATAACCTCCTACTAATTTAATTTGTAAACTGAGCCATTCACACATATGTAGTGAATTTTCAGTGAAAATTTCGAAAGGATTTTTAGAATGGGCATTGACAACCAAATTGTGCCCTTAGGAAGAAAGCAGCATAACTTCAGATTTTCTATTATAGTGATTCTCAACCTCCCTAGCTACTGTACCCTTTCAGGAGTCTTATTTGTCTTGCATATCCCAAGTTTCACATCACTGAAAAACTACTTGCTTATAAAATCAGACAAAAATACAAAAGTGTCACAGCACTTACTTTCCTATTTTTACCATATCATCATGAAATAAATTGATTGGAATATAAATATTGTACTTACATTTTGGTGTATAGTATATATAGAGCATCATAAACAAGTCATTGTCTGTATGAAATTTTAGTTTGTACTAATTTTGCTAGTGCTTTTTATGTCACCTGTTGTAAAGCTAGATGACTTGATGTATCTTCTGGAAGACCTCTGAATACGCGTACTCCTGGTTGAAAACCACTGGTCTCTTGGGTTAAGTGACTGAAGGCTAAACGTACTTTTCTTATATAATTCAGGATCTGACAGAATAATGCCATTCTGATATAGAATAAAAGGTGCAATTCTACAGGTCCTTCTGATATCCACGTTTGTGATGAAAACATGTGTGAATTAGCAAAGAATTGATAGATTGACCAAATCACTTACAGTACATTGAATTCTACCTTCAGTTCCCTTCATGAAAGTCCCATTTGATTGGAGTTATGTGTACATTTCCGAGAGTAACATTTGTTCAGTTGTTTGAAGGTTAAATTGTTTGTTGCAGATGCACATCAATTGCCATTGCTATAAAAGATTTTTTTGCAGGAGCTGGTCAAGAGCTTGCAAAAGTTTCTACAGCTGCACATTTTAGACTTCTGAATGGTTCTTTATCTGCTCATTTATGCTGCAGCAGCACCTTTTTGACAATCAAGTATATTTATTTAATATACCCTATGAAAGTGCAATTTCAGAAAATATGCAATATATAAATCTAATTAACCTTTTCGGGATTTTTGGAATGTCAAAATACACCTGAAGCCTATGTACATTTTATATGTCAGCAGAATTGATGCTGTGTAAAGAGAAATGAATGCATTTGAGAAATTGAGGTTGGAGATACAGGACATGTATTTCAAGATCTGTATTGGATGTTGGGGCACAATGGGGAAATGAAGACCCAAAATCTCCAGTTTGTTTTGTGCAACCATAATCGTATCAAACTCTCAAAAGATGGGAAATTCAAAGTTCAGACTGACATTAAGCCCTGATGTTGATCTTCCTTACACTATTGTAAAGGAGGAGAAATGTCACTACAGTTATTAGAGATTCCAGTATGAGAGGAGAACCGGGTCCTCTCTCTTTAAATCAAAACACTGTGCTTTTATCTCTCACCCTCTACCCCTGTTTTTTTTTTTTTTTCTTTTTCCTTGATGACTTGAGTTAGTGGTGAAATGTCAGCCTGAAGAGGTACAATAATTTGTTTCTAAATCTAAACTTAATGTTTAAATACAAAATACTTCCTAGGGGACATAGAGATGGATGGCTCATGAACATAATCCTACTTGACCTGACTTGAGGACTAAACTTGTCAATTTAAACCTGAGTGTTAAATATAAGGGCTAGAGCATCCCATGGCTTAAACTGTGCATTATGGATTTAATAAATTAACTTCGAAAATGCCTGTGAAAGTTAGAGGTAAGTCACTCAGACTGGCTTATTCAGCATTGTCCCTGTTGGGTTTCCCTTTCTTCCTGTTTTCTTGCATGAGGAATTAGCTGCAGGGTACACTGGAAAGTTGGTTAGTGTATGTAAATGAAGGGCTGTGACAAAGGCTCTCAAGAAATACCGTATCATGTCATCCACATCCAGAGTAATTTATAGAGTTATAAATCCTAACAATGTAATACACCTTTAGGCTGTTTTGGCCTTACGGCTAGAGTGGTTAAGTGATGTCAATAGCACCTTGCAGAGGCTGTTTCTACAGTTGCTATTATCCGGAGCATTCCCCAGCTGGCATGATAGGTCTCTCTGTTTAATCTACTGGTTCTGCTGTACATCCTCTATTAAAGTTCAAGAGGGAAAACAGATTCAACCTGCTGAGATGTATGTTTCATAATTGGAGGCAAATTGGAGTGAGACGATAGGTGAGATGATCTCCATTTTCAGGGGTTACTGGTTGCTGTGCAGCATGGCCAGGACATTATACCACAAGCAATTTAAGCAAATAGGCGACCACACCCTCCATGAAGTCACTAGTGTGCTTTTCAAGTGGAATTTATGGGATGTTCCTCAGTCTGTAACTCACGAAAATACTTCAGCAAAACCAGAAGTAAAAAAATAGAATAATTCTGATATTTACTCCACATGGGGATTGATCTGGACCAAAGTGTTTATAAATTATATATCTCAAGGTAGCTTCTTAACACTCCCTAAATAGTTTCATTGCTGAAATAAAAGGGAATGTTAAAGTTTAATTTTTAAACTGAGTTACATACATGCGTGAAATAACTCGGCGACAGAGTTCAATTCATGAAAGACAATCATATTTTTATATATAATTTATATTATTTTATTTTGTAATCAGGTAAAACAGTTGTTACATTAACACCCCACTAATCATCTGAGAGGCTAGCTAAAGGGGAACCAAACAATAATTAAATAGAACAGCAACAGAATGACTCAAAATACAAAGGGAGTTGTAGCTATGCAGGAGTTAATAGCTGAGCAGGAAAAGTATGACAGTGATTAGGAGAGATGGAGCTAGTAAATATAGAATATTTTTAAAAGTTAACTAGTTATCAAAAGATGACTTTGACATTTTCAGTGATTGAAAAGATATCCCGAAGCAAGGAGTAGCACCTGCTACAAAGAATTGCTATTGAAATATATAAGGGAGTTTAATATGTAACATTCACAAGGTGACATGCATATTAAGTACAAGCTGTAGGCTTTGAAAGGGAGTCACCACAAAGAAAAAAAGAGGCATGAAATCCTGATTGGTGACTCCAGAGTTAGTAATCTGGGTCAGAAACATTTGAAACTCATTAAAAGAAGACCACAGACCAATACAGTACAGTTTATGTTGCCCTCCATGTGTCCAGGCAAATGATATCACACTAAAGGTGTTATCTATCCAAATGTATTCTGGGGAATTCCTACTTATTATAGTCCATGTGGAAACAAACAACAACACTGAATGAAATGTTTGTACAATGAAAAAGCACTTAAGGAGCCTGAGAAGACAAGCTAAATAGCATCAACAGAAAATGCTCTGTCCACAACTCTCACATGATTTATCCTGGTCTTTTGAAATGCATTGTTCTAGAGGGCAACTACCTCAGCAGTTCATAGGTTGGAAATTCAGTCTTTAATACAGCTGAGGCATGATCCATTAACTGTTTTAAAGGATAGGACCAAAGCCTTAAATTGGCACAGGAAGCTGATTTGGAGCTAATGGAGGGATTTGATTATGGTCTTGATATGCTCATGGTGGTCTAAGCTCTGGAAAAGTTGGAGATCCACATTCTACATCAGCTGGTGCCTGCTCTTTGTCTTGATACTCAGATTCAGATATAATGAAATACAGTAATCTAGCCTGGAGATGGCAAATGCATGATCACAGTGGCCAGGGAGGAAGTTTTCTAGTGATCTTTAGGTGAAAGAAGGTGTTTAAAGGACATGACTGTATGGTGAGTTAGTGAGCAACAAGCTAGGGTATAAAACTATAGTGCTCCAGTGTGGCATGAACTAATGTCTGTGTGGACCCTGATGCTGTGCTCTAAATGTTCCCTAGTGTGCACTTACCTACTGTTGTTTCAGCAGCAGAGTCTACACAGTTAATGGACTGCTGCAGGTTTACTCCTCAGCTTGCCACACGCTACCTCACCATATAGACAAGCCCTTAACTATGGACACTGTCTTGTCATCCAGGCTTAGTGATGAATCAAACAGGACAATGAAGCTCTGCACCACTTTTACAAATGAGGTGTGTAGGCCTTCAGGGAAAGTCAGACCATGTCTCTGCTAATTTAAATTAAAATAATAAATAATGGCAGATAATTGAAATTCCTTTTATGATGAGAACTAGTTTGGGTTAAGTAGTCTATATTAAAGCTAAAGGGGTAATGACCTCTCAGGCAGCCTTTAAATAAAATAGGAAATGGAGAGAAAAATAACTTTTTTGCTAAACATTAAAATAGGGCAGAATATGGCAAAGAACGAGTAGGGTATTAATTTCAGATGGGTAGCCATGTTAGTCTGTATAAGAAAAAACAATGAGGTCCTTGTGGCACCTTAGAGACTAACAAATTTATTTGGGCATAAGCTTTCATGGGCTATAACCCACTTCATCAGATGCATGGAGTGAAAAATACAGTAGGAAGGTATAAATATACAGCATACGAAAAGATGGGAGTTGCCTTACCAAGTCGGGGGCAGGGGTCAGTACTAACAATGTCAATTCAATCAGGGTGGATGTGGCCCATTCCCAACAGTTTACAAGAGGGGGTGAATATCAACAGAGGGAAAATTAGTTTTTGTACTGATCCAGCCACTCCCAGTCTTTATTCAGGGCTAATTTGATGGTGTCAAGTTTGCAAATTAATGCCAGTTCCGCAGCTTCTCGTTGAAGTCTGTTTTTGAAGTTTTTTCTTGAAGAATGGCCACTTTTTAGTCTGTTATTGAGTGTCCAGGGAGCTTGAAGTGCTCTCCTACTGGTTTTTGAATGTTACAATTCTTGGTGTCTCTTTTGTGTCCATTTATTCTTTTGCGTTGAGACTGTCCAGTTTGGCCAATTTATATTGCAGAGGGGCATTGCTGGCACATGGTGGCATATATCACATTGGTAGATGTGCAGGTGAATGAGCCCCTGATGCTGTGGCTGATGTGGTTAAGTCCTATGATGGTGTCCCTTCAATAGATATGTGGACAGAGCTGGCAATGGGGTTTGTCGCAGATTGGTTCCTGGGTTAGTGTTTCTGTTGTGTGGTGTGTAGTTGCTCATGAGTATTTACTTCAGGTTGGGGGTCTGTCAGTAAACTAGGACTGGCCTGTCTCTCAAGGTCTGTGAGAGTGAGGGATCATCCTCCAGGATAGGTTGTAGGTCCTTGATGATGTGCTGGAGAGGTTTTAGTTGGGGGCTGTAGGTGATGGCTAGTGGCGTTCTGTTCCATTCTTTGTTGGGCCTGTCCTGTAGTAGGTGGCTTCTGGGTACGCTTCTGGCTCTGCAATCTGTTTCTTCACTTCCCCAGGTGGATACTGTAGTTTTAGGAATGCTTGATAGAGATCCTGTAGGTGTTTGTGTCTGTCTTAGGGATTGGAGCAAATATGATTGTATCTTAGGGCTTGGCTGTAAACCAGGAATCAGCAACCTTTGGCACGCAGCCCATCAGGGAAAGCTGCTGGCAGCCTGGGATGGTTTGTTTACCTGCAGCGTGCGCAGGTTCAGCCGATCACAGCTCCCACTGGCCGCAGTTCGCTGTCCCAGGCCAATGGGGGCTGCGTGAAGCATTGCGGGCCTAGGGATGTGCTGGCCGCTGCTTCCCGCAGCCCGTATTGGCCTGGGATGGCAAACCGCAGCCAGTGGGAACTGTGATTGGCTGAACCTGCAGATGCTGCAGGTAAACAGACCGGTCCGGCCTGCCAGCAGCTTTCCCTGACTGGCTGCATGCCAAAAGTTGCTGATCCCTGCTGTAGACAATGGACCGTGTGATGTGGCCTGGATGAAAGCTGGAGGCAGGTACGTAAGTATAATGGTCAGTAGGTTTCTGGTATAGGGTGGTATTTATGTGAATTGCAACAAAAAGTTTCTAAAGGCCCTGTCTACATGACATATCAACTCAGCATGCAGCTGCCAAAGTTTATACATCACTTGTGCATACGCATACTTAGCTGCTTGTGTCAGCACTACACATATTCACCAGAAGTGTTTTTGTTGATGCAAAGTATGGTACACCACAGGTAGGTTACCCTTCACCATCAGGTACAATGCCTTTGGGGAACTTTTTGCAATGTGCTGTGGGGTATAAATGTGTCACTCAGAATCTCTGGGAGTTAGGGTTAAGTTCCCAACATGCAACTTTCTCCATCGCATAGTGTCATATGCTGTAACTTTTGCACCTTTAAAAAAAATTCCCACAAAACTGTGTGGCACTTTTCAGCACCTGTCATCTCTGTCAGAAGCATGGAGCCTACAGAGTGCTGCACTATTCTCATGAATGTTGCAAATGCAGGATGCATGATTCTCCTGTATTAGCAGGCCCACAGGAAGTACCACAACAGCGGGGAACATGATTTCTTAGAGAACAGTTTGCTGAGCAATAGTGAAACCATGTTGCTGGTGGCATTCACAGAGTAGGTGCCGATGGAGAAGTGCTGCTTCTGGGACCAAGAAACTCGCACTCACTGGTGGAATCACATTGTAACGCGAGTTTGGGATGACAAGCAGTAGCTATGGAACTTTCAGATGTGAAAGGCCACATGCCTGGATCTATGTGCCAAGCTCACCCCAACCTTCCAGCCCAGGGGCACCAGTATTTGAACTGAATTGACCGTGGAGAAGAGAGAGGCGATTGCACTCCTGAAGCTTACAACACTGGATTTATACCAGTGAGTGGGAAATCATTTTGGAGTTTGGAAATCCACAGTGGAGCACGTTGCCATGCAAGTGTGTCGGACCATAATTATTTCCTGCTATACAGGACTGTGTAAGGATGAAGGGACTAGAACTAGGATCTTCCTTGGGGGCTGCTAAGAATTGTGTGGTGCTTACTGTAAACTTATAAATGTGTGTGTTTTCATGAAGCTATAGATTATAGAGTGTTTGCTGTACATGTACAAATACTGTGTGCTTTGAATGCCACTATGCATTCTGTAATAAGTGTTGCTGAAGGTATTTGTATTCTCTAAAGATAGCTGTATTGTCCAAAAATAGAAATTTTACTACTAAAGCAATGTACAAAAACCCCCAACCAATCAACCAGCAGTGGAGTACAAAAATTAACTATAACTGAATGTGGCATTGGACTTTGAAACTAGAAAGACAGCAAACACTTCTGTCCATTTCAGTACACAAATATAGTCCATTGTGGCTATGCATCCACCAATCATGGTTCTCACAGGTAAGTATGGGAAACTATTTTTCCTTGCCATCCTCTGGCATGGAGTGGTAGTGGTGAGGATGCAGCCCATGATTCAGCATGGTACGTTGAGGGCTATAGGGAGCTGCTACCAAGGAGTTCTCCAAGGACTGTAAAGGATGGGGAGTGCCAGATATTTGGACCTGTAGGTCAGTCAGGTTCTGCAGCATATGGGCTTCCTGCCTAAGAAGACTGACTATGTCCTGGTGTATCTCCTTCTGTGCCTGTCTCCTGTCCACTCTTTCTTCTCCATGCCATCTGCCATATTGGCCCACCACCCCTTTGTTCACAGTCTGATGGAGCACTGGCTTCCAGGATCTTGCTGAATGTGCCCTTCCTAGCCCTGTTCTTTCTCCTCCTCACCAGGATCAGGAATTCTGCAGGTGTTAAGGAACTAGCCCTCAAGGCCGCAACATTAGAAGCTGCCGATAAAAGACAGACATATGTATTATTGTATTTACAGTCATAACAGAAAGGCAAAGATATATATTTCACAACTCCCTTCCCTTCTTCCCAGAAAAACTTTTAGTACAACATGCTTATTGACACTTCAGCGTTTGAGTGTTTCTGCACAGCAATGCTCTCCATTCCCAGCCATAGTGAATATGTCCTACTAGAGCAAGGGGCAGGCGGCGGGGGTTTGAAGGAATTTTAGTTATATAAAACAATAACATTTCTGTCCCTATTTCATAGATACAAATATAGGGCAATGGCACTGAGTATTAGCATGATTTTCCACAGACAGTGGTGATTTTTTGCAGATATCTCACTCCTGAAGGTAACAAAGGCACAGAAAGCAGAGCTGCTACTGGCATCCTGAAGCCACCTGGGCCCACATGACACTAGCCTGTTTACTGCAGTGATGCCAGCTGAACTCATTGCAGAGTGGCATGGGAAAGTGTCCTACCATCAAGGAAGAAATTAGTCAGCCATCCCTAGAAAACTTTGGGAAAAGATTGCAGACAGATCTCAATTAAACTTTCCTGGATATACTGAGGAGGATACAAGGGACATCCCTATGTACATAAAGAAACTGCTGCATATGCCCACCCACATCTAACCCAATAGGAAACTGAAGAGCAGATGCCATCTACCTCTCTTTATTGTACCTCTACCTCTTTTCATATGAGATTGTCATAAATATAAAGGGAAGGGTAAACCCCTTTGAAATCCCTCCTGGCCAGGGGAAAGCTCCTCTCACCTGTAAAGGGTTAAGAAGCTAAAGGTAACCTCGCTGGCACCTGACCAAAATGACCAATGAGGAGACAAGATACTTTCAAAAGCTGGGAGGAGGGAGAGAAACAAAGGGTCTGTGTCTGTCTGTAGTCGTCTTGGCCGGGGATAGACCAGGAATGGAGTCTTAGAACTTTTAGTAAGTAATCTAGCTAGGTATGTGTTAGATTATGATTTCTTTAAATGGCTGAGAAAAGAATTGTGCTGAATAGAATAACTATTTCTGTCTGTGTATCCTTTTTGTAACTTAAGGTTTTGCCTAGAGGGGTTCTCTATGTTTTTGAATCTAATTACCCTGTAAGATATCTACCATCCTGATTTTACAGGGGGGATTTCCTTATTTTTATTTACTTCTATTTTTTATTAAAAGTCTTCTTGTAAAAACTGAATGCTTTTTCATTGTTCTCAGATCCAAGGGTTTGGGTCTGTGGTCACCTATGCAAATTGGTGAAGCTTTTTATCCAACATATCCCAGGAAAGGGGGGGTGCAAGTGTTGGGAGGATTGTTCATTGTTTTTAAGATCCAAGGGTCTGGGTCTGTAGTCACCTAGGCAAATTGGTGAGGCTTTTTACCAAACCTTGTCCAGGAAGTGGGGTTCAAGGTTTTGGGAAGTATTTTGGGGGGAAGGACGTGTCCAAACAGCTCTTCCCCAGTAACCAGTATTAGTTTGGTGGTGGTAGCGGCCAGTCCAAGGACAACGGGTGGAATATTTTGTACCTTGGGGAAGTTTTGACCCAAGCTGGTAAAGATAAGCTTAGGAGGTTTTTCATGCAGGTCCCCACATCTGTACCCTAGAGTTCAGAGTGGGGGAGGAACCTTGACAGAGATGAACAATGAAAAGTCAATACCCGTGTCTTGTTAACTTGCAGATGGGCTGGGCATCATCTTTAAATTTAAACGTTAAATAAAAATATATTCACACACTTATCAGAGTTCCCTTCCCTTAATTGGGCTCCTTCAGGCTTGACTGGCTGGACTATATAGACTGTGATGGAGTATCAAATTGGTCCTGGCTTCTGGCATTGTTGGAACTCTCTATCTCTTCTTCTCCTCCTCCCTGTTCATAATAGGTGTCTCTGGCTTGGGCTTCTGCAGTATCAAGGTGGTCTGTGGGGTTCTGGTGGAGCCTCCATTAAGTATGACATGGAGCTTGTTGTAAACTTAGGTGGTCTGTGGCTCAGCACCAGATTGATTGATGTCCTCCTTGACCTTGTGGTATGCTGATTAAGTTCTTTCTCTTTTACATGGCATTGATGCTGATCCCTGTCATAGCCTTTTGCCTGGAACCATGTGCAATCTTTTCATAGATGTCTACATTTCCATGACTGATCCATACCTGTGCTTGCAGAGCCTCTTCTCTGAAGAGTCCAATGAGATTCACCACCTTCTGTCTACTCCAGGAAGGAGTGCATCTAGAACATGGAGCTGGCGTGCTCAGCTGGGCAGTAGTACAAAGTGAGGGTGAGCTGCTAGGTGTGCTTGCCAAGATGGGCAGTTAGGAAAAGGCATTTCAAAAATGTTCATGATGTTTAAAGCAGGATAATGGCTTCTGATCTCTGTGATCCCAGGGATGTGAAGTTTACAGTTGTGACCAGAGCGGTCATTGTCACAAGAAATGGAGCATTGTGGGACATTATGGGGCTGTTAAGGCCAACACTGTCATGCAGTGTCTACACTTGGACTATGTTGACCTCAGTAGATGAGCCATGACTCTACACCATTTGGGAAGGTGCTTTTCCTACATCACTGTAATGGGGTTCTTACAGCAGCAGGCAATAAATTTGAGCAGATTGACCCAAGGTGACTTCTGTTGACTTAGCTTTGTAGTGCAGGTTAGGCCTAAGCTACATAAAAGAGAATGTTAAGATACAGAAATACGATTCAACTGGAAAAAAAGTCATCTTGGTTCCATGAGGTATTGATAGAGAGGATTTAAGTGGTTCTGGCCTATTTTTGTGATCACAAGGTACTTAAGTTTAGCTTAAAGAAAAGGAGTACTTGTGGCACCTTAGAGACTAACCAATTTATTTGAGCATAAGGTTTCATGAGCTACAGCTCACTTCATCGGATGACACATGTAGCTCACGAAACCTTATGCTCAAATAAATTGGTTAGTCTCTAAGGTGCCACAAGTACTCCTTTTCTTTTTGCGAATACAGACTAACACGGCTGCTACTCTGAAACCTGTCATTAAGTTTAGCTTAGTAACTAATGAGTTTACAGAACGTTGTGGTGCCAGGTACCAGATTTCAGGAAAGCAACTATAAGGGTTCTCTTTCCTATATTCACAGAGAGGGAGCAAAGCAGCTGCAAAGGCTGCTATAATCCAGTCAGCCCCAATGCTACTCCACAGTTTGAGAAGGAAACTGCCATTCCCTTTATGGACTCCCTAATTCTCAGCTTTGTTAGGATGAGCACAGGATTTTTTCTCACATTTTTAGCACTAGAAAACAACTATCTAGTTGTGACTGTGGCTGGATATTCTACTTGATACTAAATATGAACTAAAGACACCTGTTTATGCACTTTCTTTAATACAAATCCCACCACTCTTGGTATCCATAAGTATTTAAAATTTCAGTTAAGTTGAATGAATCCCATACAGATGGTGAGTTTGAATAGCTCATTTGATAGAAGAATGATACAGTTGATTACAAATTATCTTTCTGGCTATTCTGCTGAACGAATTGGAAAGTATAAATTACAGAACTGTTCATGAACCAGAAAAGATGCATATTAATTTTTGGATAAAAAGAGAGTTGAATGTTGAAAACAGTGACAACTGTCCATTTGATTTGCATTCACTCACATCAGTTTTTCTTAACTGTAGAAATAGAAGTCATAATTGCATTTCACTACCAGAAGAAAATGCCACCTTTAAAAACAACAAAAAAACAAACTGTGTCCCTGATCCAACAATTTGTTTCCTATGAGTGACCACCTGCATCCATGTGGAATCCCATTGATTTCATGGAGCATATACTCTGTCTTTTTTCAGCCTATTTGTAGTAGGATTGACCACTTCCCTTACACTCCCTCATGGCCAGAGGTATCTCTGTGGTGCACTAACAATTCCTTTTCTTCTTACACTCTCACCAAACAAACAGTCTCACAGGCCCTTCTAGTCCAGTTTCTTCCTTTTTAATTTCCCAGTACCGGAAAACAAAATTGAAAACATCATAACGCTTACCCTTCTGGTCCTGAGTTCTGGCCTCAGGGATATCTCTTCCACAGCTTACTGCAAGGCCTCCTCTTTCTGGCAATCTCAGAAACCCTCATAAAACCCCACTTGCACTGCAGCTTCCTGCTGCATCTTTTAGTAGAAACAGCTGATCCAACCTAGGTGTGGTTCCTTCAGAATCAGGGTGGCTAGCCCGAGGTCCTCCAGCTCTTCAGGACAAGCCACCCTGTTACATTATTGCTGTACTGATTTGACAGTGGACTTTCAGGATTTTTTTGATGAATGCCTTTGTGTTATCGTGCAGTTAGAGATTACAGCTAACTCTTCAGTCAACATCCTGACAGTAAAGTGTGGTATAATTGCACTACACAAAACATGATAAGAGAAAATTGATAGGGGTTTGGTTTTTTTTGGTTTGAGGTTTCAAATAATATTGTAAGTTAGGTATTCTGTGTGTTTTTTCCTTTGCAGATATGTGTATTAGCTTTTAAAAGCTAGATGACCATTTGTGACTATAACATGCTGGGAGCTGTAGCTTTTACACAGTGAGAATCGTGGAAGTGATGCTTCACTTTCCCCCTCACTCAGTGTAATGACTGCCTTCAGTAAGAGGCTGTATTCCAACAGTTTGTTCTCTCTGGGAAGCACAGCTGCCAAGTTCTGCATAGATCTTCGAGTGACATCTTTGCAGCTCTGAGCATGAGAAGTGAGCAAGCTTTTTCTGATTCAGCCTGTTTTCTCTTCTCTAATAACAACACATTATTGAGAATATTTCCATTCTCAAATCTCGGGTGGGTGAAAACACCTTGAGAGGTAGGTTAGTATCATTAGCTCCATAGGTGGTATAAAATAGGGATGGATTCCAACCAAGGTCATATAAGGAATCAATGGCAGCACTAGGAATGGAACTAAGGACTTTTGACTCCCAGGTCTGTGTACCATTCACGAAAGCCATGCTTTCTCTGTTTGCAGCTATACCGTTTCATATGCTCCCATTCGCTCTCTATTTTATTTTCTTCACTTTTTTCCTCTTTATTTAACACTCTGTCCTTTTCCCCTCAACCACCGCACTGTCTTTCCAACATGTGCCAGTCCCCCTTTCCTCCTGCTTCCTCTGTGTCCTTTCTTTCCCTGAATTTCTTTGTAATTTCCCTGGTCTTGTTTCCCTCATGCCCTTGGTGCCAGTTGGGAGTGGAATTTGCTGCTTCTAAAGGGAGGGAAACACAGTGTTGACCACATATTACTCTTCACTTCCTGTATTGAAAGGCACTGTAGAGATGAGGGATCCAGTGGAGGGCATAGAGAGGAAGCTTTGACTGCCTGCTCAGAAGCCCTGAGGGTATTCTCTAGTAGCTGGGAGGCGGAGCTTAAAAAACCTTACACTCTCCCTGCAGCTCTTCCTGTGAATGACAGTTCAGCTGACATGAATGACTGTAACCACGGAGGAAAATGTGGGACTGTCACTCCAAATGAGTGACACTTGGCAGATATGGAAGAACTTTATTTTTTTAATCAGAAAATGGATCACAATGAATTACAGAATTTCTGATAACTGAGTTTGGCGCCCTCCAGAGAACTCCTTCAACTATGAAAGGTAGTCTTAAGTGAGTGAATGAGGGACATTATAGTTTCTTTTTCACAGTTTAAGCCAGGGCAGTTGTTTAAATATCTCAAAACTCCCTGTTGCCTGTGTGTAGAGAGAGTATATGAGACGGTGCCACATGAGAGGTTAATGCGTTTGACTTTTTAAATAATTTAAGATCCTTGTAAATAAACTATTGTTTGAAAAGGAATCTATTTGTCAAGATACTGAACATAGAAAGTTAAATTCAGAAGTAATATACATGGTGTAACCAATAGTAATAACAATGAGGAGTCCTTGTGGCACCTTAGACACTAACAAATTTATTTGGTCATCAGCTTTCATAGGCTAGAACGCACTTCATCAGATGCATGGAGTGGAAAATACAGGAACAGGTATAAATACATGAAAAGATGTGAGTTGTCTTACCAAGTGTGAGGTCAGTCTAACAAGACAATTCAATTAAAAGCAGGATACCAAGGGAGGAAAAATAACTTTTTTAGTGGTAATGAAAGTGGCCCATTTCAAACAGTTGACAAGAATGTGTGAGTAACAGTAGGAGGAAATTAGGTTTAGGTTTTGTCATGACCCAACCACTCCCAGTCTTTATTCAGACCTAATTTGATGGTGTCCAGTTTGCAAATTAATTCCAGTTCTGCAGTTTCATGTTGGAGTCTGTTTTTGAAGTGTTTTTTGTTGAAGCATTGCCACTTTTATGTCTGTTATTGACTGACCAAGGAGATTGAAGTGATCTCCTAGTGGTTTTTGAATGTTCTAATTCTTGATGTCAGATTTGTGTCCATTTAATAGTAATAGTAAGTTACACATCAGTAATGAATGCATGATAGTTTGACTGTAAGTTGGTGCAATTTACATTCTAAGGGGGCAGAGTGCTGTGGTTGTAACAGGATAAGCAATTAATAAGAAGGGGTATGAAGTTTTGAAATAAATTGAGGGGTATTTTATCATTCAGTTTCTTTCATCCTACTATTGGTTACTTTTCCTTATACATTCCTACCCTTCCATCTCCTCACCTTGTAAGTTACACAGTCACACACTCAACACTTACTGAGGGCTGGTCTACACTAAAGCTGTAAGTTGACCTAAGTTATGCTACTTCAATTATATAAGTTACATAACTGATGTTGACATAACTTAGGTTGAGTTACAGAGGTGTCTAACACCATACTGTGTCAACAGGAGATGCTCTCCTGCCAGCTTACCATCTGCCTCTTGGGGAGGTGGAATACAGATGTAAATGGGAGAGTGCTCTGCCATTGACTTATCTTGTCTTCACCAGACCCGCTAAATCAACACTGCTGCATTGATCGCAGCAGTGCTGATTTAGCTCGAAGTATAGATAAGCCCTTTACACCCATTTACCAAGAGTAATTTATATGACTATCTATATAATCGCTGAATTGTACAAAGTTTCTTGACATTTCACAGGCCAGTAGGAAGAAAAAAAACTCAGAGGGAAAAAATGGTAACACATTCATGTCAGTACTACTCAGCTAGGGCCAATTTTTTAGAAGTTTCTGTGCTAAATTGAGCACACCCTTTGGAAGCCCGCAGTTATAGGGATAAAAATTCTAGTGCATGTGGGCAAAACCTGATTTATAATTGCCTATATCAACAGGTGTGTATAAATCAAAGTTTGCACACACACATTCCGGTGAGCATAAATACTGGTGTGCACAATTTTGTGTATGTAATTTTGAAAAGTTTGCTTTAGTGACTTCATGGAGTGACATATCACTATTAAATGGGTCTGATCCACATATCCTTTAAGTCAATAGGAAAAAAACCATAATTGATGCTCATGTTTGAGATTTTTACTCAAACTTGGATTTTTTGGTACAAAAACAGACTAGCCAAAATAATCACTAAAGGATTAACATGACAGAAATAACCTTTGTCAAACAAGATAGAATTGAATTGAAAGTACTAAAACAGTTAAACAATTCATACCAGTAATAATTCCTCCAACAAAAGTGACATAACTCAAGTGTGATATTGGTACATTATTAAGTAGTCCACAGATCAGTGGGGCTGTGGTGTTCATGCTCAGAGGCTGAAACATAGGCACATAGGGAACTTTTACTGAAAAAAAAGAAACAAAACAACAACAAACACACACACACACACAAAAACAGGTTTTGGGAGAGTTTAGGTGCCTGAAGAGGCCAGGGGCAGCTGAGCAGTGGTTTTGTGATCCCCAGTGGGATCTCTTTCTGGGATTAGGTGCCTGAACAGTAAAGTGTCTAAGTTCTTTTGGAAATCAAGCCCACAAAATTGCTTTGACTGACAGGAACAGCTATCATTCTGCCTACTTACCACAGGATTTCTTTATAACAGCCACTTACCATCGTGCAAAATGGTCTACAGAATAATAACACTATGCTTTCGGTTGCTCTTTGATAAAAAGTTCCTTTGGATCTTAAACTTTATCCAAAGTTGGATTGGTCCTGAAGATACTTTTTAAATTTTGTATGTGTTTATTTATTGTGGATAAGCTGAGGAAATATAGTTCAATCTGAATTTGAGAAAGATGAATAACTTCTTTAAAAAAATAAACAAAAATAAAACACATTAACACTCATTGCAGGAGCAAAAAATATTGACATTTGAAGGTTGAAATTTTGGTTGTAAATAGAACCTATAGAGGCATAGAAATTTGCTCACTTTTTATTCTGAGTGGAATGAACCATATGAAAAGTTAATTTGGACAATTATACTTATGGACTAACATGAAAGTGTTGCCGGCACCCAGTGCCGAGAGGCTGAACAAGAGCTTGAGTGGTTCGTTACCCGGTGTGCTACACCCAATAATCACAACGGGGTGGAGAAGCAGAAAAGTTCATTTGCAGCTGCAAAAAGGTACAGGGAGAATAAAATCTCAAATCCTGCACAACAGAGCAGGAAGTTACACAGGCGTTTATACATCCTTTTTCCCAGCATACTTATCCAATAGCAAGCTGCTCCAAGTATCCATATAGCCAGCCAATCCAGTTCCCAGCTAGTTCCCTGATTCTCTGTATCATTTGTTAAACTATACATAAAGCTGCTTTATTCAGCATTGTTCTTCCATATCTCCCCTGTTTGGCCTTGCCTAGTTTCAGGCAGTCTGACTCTGCAACATACTGTTGCAGATTCTCAGCATAACTGCTGTGTGTGCCTCCAGGCGGGGGGGGCAAGGACACTTGGGCCTAGCACACAGAGCTGCTGCGAGTGCCTCCAGGCAGGGGGGGGGGGCAGGGACACAGGGGCCTAGTGCGAGGGGGCTTCATCGACACTCGTGGTCTTCCATCCCCTCGAGTTACCTAGTGGCCATGCCCCAGTGTTCCCAACAAAAGAGAGAACAGAATCACAAGAGAATGGATAAAATCCATTCTGGTACCGATATACAAATAAAAAGGTGACATAATAAGTGTTTGGAGTAATAAGGAATTAAACTACTGTTCCATTATATGAACTGTTAGAGAGAATCATAAACATGTTTGCTGGATGGTAGAATCCATTTTAGGAATGGAACAGTTTGCCTTTAGAAAAGGAAAAGGGACAACAAAGAGCAGGTTCTTCATTAGGAAACTGGTGGAAAATAAATTAGAAACATCAAGCACAGATAGGTTTTCCACAGTTTGGAGGTAGTATTTGACCTGGTACCTCTGCTAGGATTCTATGGGATACCAGAGGATCTGGTCTATATTGTGTTTCATTTGTATGATGGTTCCTTGGCAAATCATAAAATTGTAGAATTGGAAGGGACCTCGAGAGGTCTTCTAGTCCAGTCTCCTGCATTCATGGCAGGACTAAGTATTATCTAGACCAGGGATCGGCAACCTTTGGCACGGACCAGTCAGGGAAATCTGCTGGTGGGCTGGGACAGTTTGTTTATCTGCAGTGTCTGCAGGTTCAGTCGATCGCAGCTCTCACTGGTCATGGTTTGCCGTTCCAGTCCAATGGGGGCTGCAGGAACTGGCGTGGGCCAAGGGATGTGCTGGCCGCAGCTTCCCACAGCCCCTATTGGCCTGGAATGGTGAACCGTGGCCAGCGGGAGCTGCGATCCGCCAAACATGCAGACGCTACAGGTAAACAAACTGTCCTGGCCTGCCAGTGGATTTCCCTGATAGGCTGCATCCGAAAGCTTGCCGATCCCTGATCTAGACCAACCCTGATAGGTGTGAGTCTAACCTGCTCTTAAAAATCTCCAATGACAGAGATTCCACAACTTCCCTTGGCAATTTATTCCAGTGCTTAACTACCCTGATTGTTAGGAAGTTTTTCCTAATGTCCAACCTAAACCTCCCTTGCTGTAATTTCAGCCCATTGTCCTATCCTCAGAGGTTAATGAGGATTTTTTTTACCTGCCCTTTTTGTAACAACCTTTTACATACTTGAAAACTGTTATCATATCCTGTCATAAATATAAAGGGAAGGGTAAACCCCTTTGAAATCTCTCCTGGCCAGGGGAAAGCTCCTCTCGCCTGTAAAGGGTTAAGAAGCTAAAGGTAACCTCGCTGGCACCTGACCAAAATGACCAATGAGGAGACAAGATACTTTCAAAAGCTGGGAGGAGGGAGAGAAACAAAGGGTCTGTGTGTCTGTCTATATGCTGTCTTTGCCGGGGATAGACCAGGAACGGAGTCTTAGAACTTTTAGTAAGTAATCTAGCTAGGTATGTGTTAGATTATGATTTCTTTAAATGGCTGAGAAAAGAATTGTGCTGAATAGAATAACTATTGCTGTCTGTGTATCTTTTTTGTAACTTAAGGTTTTGCCTAGAGGGGTTCTCTATGATTTGAATCTAATTACCCTGTAAGGTATCTACCATCCTGATTTTACAGAGGTGATTTCTATTTACTTCTATTTCTATTAAAAGTCTTCTTGTAAGAAAACTGAATGCTTTTTCATTGTTCTCAGATCCAAGGGTTTGGGTCTGTGGTCACCTATGCAAATTGGTGAGGCTTTTTATCCAACATTTCCCAGGAAAGGGGGGGTGCAAGTGTTGGGAGGATTGTTCATAAGATCCAAGGGTCTGGGTCTGTAGTCACCTAGGCAAATTGGTGAGGCTTTTTACCAGACCTTGTCCAGAAAGTGGGGTGCAAGGTTTTGGGAAGTATTTTTGGGGGAAAGACGTGTCCAAACAGCTCTTCCCCAGTAACCAGTATTTGTTTGGTGGTGGTAGCGGCCAATCCAAGGACAAAGGGTGGAATATTTTGTACCTTGGGGAAGTTTTGACCTAAGCTGGTAAAGATAAGCTTAGGAGGTTTTTCATGCAGGTCCCCACATCTGTACCCTAGAGTTCAGAGTGGGGGAGGAACCTTGACATATCCCCTCTCAGTCTTTTCTTCTCCAGAATAAACAAACCCATTTTTTTCAATCTTCCCTCAGAGGTCATGTTTTTTCCTAGAACTTTAATCAATTTTGTTGCTGTTCTCTGGATTCTCCAATTTGTCCACATCTTTCCTGAAATGTGGTGCCTAGGCCTAGATACAATACTCAAGTTGAGGCCTAATCAGTAGAGTGGAAGAATTACTTCTTGTGTCTTGCTTACAACACTCTTCCTAATACATGCCAGAATGATGTTTGCTTTTTTTGCAATAATGTTATACTGTTGATTCATATTTAGCTTGTGGTCCACTATGACCCCAAGATACTTTTCTGCAGTATGCCTTCCTAGGAAGTCATTTTCCATCGTGTATGTATGCCACTTATTTTTCTTTCCTAAGTGGAATGCTTTGCATTTGTCCTTATTGAATTTCATCCTATTTACTTCCAACCATTTCTCCAGTTTGTCCAGATACTTTAGAATTTTAATCCTATCCTCCAAAGCACTTGCAAGACCTCCAAGCTTGGTAGCATCCACAAACTTTATAAGTGTACTCTCTATGCCATTATCTAAACTGTTAATGAAGATATTGAACAGAACCAGAACCAGAACTGATCCCTGCAGGCCTTGATATGTCCTTCCAGCTTGGCTGTGAACAATTGATAACAACTTTCTGGGAAAAAGAAAAGGAGTACTTGTGGCACCTTAGAGACTAACCAATTTATTTGAGCATGAGCTTTCGTGAGCTACAGGTAGCTCACGAAAGCTCATGCTCAAATAAATTGGTTAGTCTCTAAGGTGCCACAAGTACTCCTTTTCTTTTTGCGAATACAGACTAACACGGCTGTTCCTCTGAAACTTTCTGGGAATGGTTTTCCAATCTGTTGTGCACCCACCGTATAGTAGTTCCATCAATCTGCAGATGCACTTCGGTGCAATGAAGGGTTTTGATGTGAAGGTTAGGCTCCACCAGAGACCAGCGCTTAGTCCATTATTATGTATAATTTTGAAAGATATATGTAAGGAAATCCAAATGGAAGGTGATATGAAGTTGATCTATGCCATCAGTAATGTACTAATAGCTGAGACTGAGGAATATTTGGTCCAGGTGTTTGATGCCTGGAACAGAGAACTAACAAACAGTGGCCTAAAAAGGAGTGAAGAAAAGACTGGTCACGTGGGTGACTTATGCAGAGCCAAGACAGATGAATATCAACATTGTAGGCCAGTACATAAATTAGATTTCTGAGTTTAAGTACATTGGGAGCTACTTAGCAGTAAACAGAGAAATCATCAGAACTACAAGCAAGGCGCTGAGCAATGGGAAGTCTGGAGCAAAGTAACTGGTGTGATTTATGATAAATGGATGTTCAGGGACAACTCTGCAAAGCCATGGTAAATCCTGCTCTTCTATTTCAACCAGAGACATGTGACATTACTGGTCCACATATGGAATGACATCATCAGGAGTAAGACCAAGGTCTGTGGTATCACAGAGAAGCTGCAAGAGGGGAGATTCAGATGGTATGGGCACGTACAAAGGATGATGAAGGGAAACCTGTTTAGGGAAGCATTTGAGATTAGAGTTTGTGGGTGGAGAACAAAAGGACAGCCAAGAAAATGGTGGCTAGACTGTGTATGGGAGGACAGAGTGGATATGAAGTGAGTGCTGGACCCACAAGCCTGGAAAGAAGACTAACCCACACCCTAGCTAGTTAGAAGAAGAAGATACTTACAGACTAATAGTAACATTTGCCTTCCTCATAGGTTATTTTCATGGGCCTTAAATCCGCATTAAGACACCTATGCTGGTGAGTCAATTTTCAAGACTTCTGAAAACAAAGTATCTTAGGTAGAAGTCAGTTGAAGCTGCTAAGTGGTCATTTTGTAAATAATTTACTTTCTTATTTAGGAACCATATGTTTATTGTAAGTTCATATTTTCTTCTTTGAGCTTTTAGTTCTACACCAGTGATCTCCAATCTTTTTATGCCCAAGATCATTTTTTGAATTTAAGGGCAACCCAGGATCTACCTGCCCCTTCCCCGAGGCCCCGCCCCTTCCCCAAAGCCCCACCCCACTCAGTCCGTCCCCCTTCTCTCCATCACTCACTCTCCCCCACCTTCACTCACTTTCACCGGGCTAGGGTTGGGGAGGGGGTGCGGGCCACGGGCTGGGGCCAAGGGGTTCACAGTGTGGGAGGGGGCTCTGGGCTGAGCCTGGGACAGGGGTTGAGAGTCAGGAGGGGGTGTGAGATGTGGGCTCTGGGAGGGAGTTTGGGTGCAGGAGGGGGCTCCAGGCTGGAACAGAGTGTTGGGGTGCATGAGGGGGTACAGGGTGCTTGCTCTGGGAGGGGGGGGTCAGGGTTGGGGCATGGGGTGCAGGAGGGGGCTCGGGGTGCTGGCTCTAGGAGGGGGCTCCGGGCTGGGGGTTGGGGTGTGGCCTCCTGCTGGCAGCTCCCAGTTGGCAGTGCAGCATGGCAGCTGCTAAGGCAGGCTCCCTGCCTACCTCAGCCCCACGCTACTCTGGGAAGGGACCAATGTACCCCTGCGGCCCCAGGGAGTGGGTGGGCAGCACATGGATCTGTATGCTGCTCCTTTCTGCAAGCACTGCCCCTGCATCTCCCATTGGTCACAGCTCCCTGTTCCTGGCCAATGGGAGCTGCAGGGGCAGTGCTTGCGAATAGGAGGGAGACACCTACTCCCTCTCCCCCCGGGCTGCAGGGCCTACTGGCAGCTTCCAGGAACAGCGTGGGGCCGGAGCGGGAGCCTGTCTTAGCGGCAGCCCTGCTGCACTGCCGGAGACCGCGATCAACTGGGAGATCCTCTATATTGATCAGTTGGTGACCACTTTCCTACACCCACAGGGCAACAAGCCCCTTGAAGTCAAATTCCTTTGGCTTAGTAGGTACAGGTTAAGACCCCAAATCCTGCTTACTTCACAAAAGTAAAGTTTGGGACCCTTCAAATGCCGCCCCCCACCCCGCCCCAAGTGGTATTAATTGTGTTAACCCAGCTAGTTTTTTGGAACTGTGTTTATGTAAACAACATTAGGGGCATTATCAGAAGGAAAACAGTGCCAGGTGGAGCAGTGCAATGTTGGAAATAACTGCATGACTCAGAACAAAACCACACTCTATTGTAATTAAAAATCATGAATGTAGTAATTATGGCTTCGCTGAAATACTGTTTAGGGCTCTGCAAATGCCAAGATTTTACTATTGCAGCTATATTTGTAGCTTTTCCCAGACCCACTACCTATGACGTTCACACATATATTTATTGCAATTGTATGCTAAATACCACCAGCAACTTCCAAAATATGATTTACTTCTTTTTGAGAAGTTTTGCATATTGACATAATACTTTCAAGTCATTTTGGGATTCTGAGACTGGCAAAACGAAGTCTAGCACACTCCTTATTTGGTGTTAAGCTTCTCTGAATACCCTCCTTGAGTGTGAATCTAAACAAGTGTGCTACATGCTGTTCCTAAAAGTGAAGGAAAAATTGTCTTTGCTGTGGTCCATGCGCTGTGCATAGTAAAGAAAGAGAGGCACTAATGAAAATTGAGTACCAATTCAGGAATTGAATCTTCACTCATAACACAAGGAAAAGTTTCAGGCCAAACTTCCATCATTTTAGGTAGGAGTTTTGCCTGAGTAAGGAATACAATATCTGCCCATGTTAGATCTTTTATTCCCATGAGATGTAAATATTATGAGAGTCGAACATCTTTCCATTTCTTCTTTCATTCCTCCTGACATGTTCTTTCCCTTCTGTCAGTGGAGATTTGCTTGAAGATCTCCTGATATTTTATACAAGCCCCTCTGCCAAATTCACTCATCATTGGGTCTCCTCAAGAATTTGTCCTTTCCATCCCACTGAGGAATTTTGAATCTATGTAAGATTCCCCCCCCAGAAGAACATCATTTCCCTCTGGAGGGTCACCAAATGTTTTTCTATGGTGTGAAAAGAGTCTTCATACACTGCAGATATGGAATTTTTGAAGAGTGGTGCCTCCTGATAAAAGTAGAAATATTGGAGGAAGGATGAAATTATCATTCAAGTTTCCTAAAAAAACAAAAGTGTACATAAATGTCAAGAGGAGTAGATCATAGTGAGGCATATGTTGGGACCAGAAAAACAGCACCCCAGCCTACTTATGAGCATACCCCTGTCAGCAAGACAAATAGTGTTATTAAATATTAAATCAGGCAGCCACTACTTAAAGCTAGTCTTAATAAAATGAGAAGATTTTTACCATCACCTTGGATTTTTATTAAAATAATAATATGTAGCTGTTATATAGTGCTTTAGATATCAAGGCATCTTAAAAATAGTAGTAAGAATCATTATCTCCATTTTACAGGTAGGGAAATGGATGCAGAGAAAATCAAAGTGTAATGGGGGAACACTCACTGCCAGTGCCACCTAGTGATCAGACAAGAGTGTGACAGGTTGTCTTCCTCCTGCTTTTTTTTAATTAAAGCTCCACCCTGCAATCGTCCGTCCTTTCAGTGACTTCGCCCTACACAAAAGTTAAGTTCACCCCTTTCAGGGTGTACATATAAAGAGTCCAATAATGGAGAAGTCTTCAGAATTCAACAGCGGAATAGGGGTTTCCCCCTTGGGTCAGAGTCTCATGCTCTAGTCCCTTGTACCTACAAGGTTTCCCCCATTAGATTCCCTGCCAAGGGATAGACTCCCATTGTTGTCGTACTTTAGGGGATGGTAGAAGAGCCCAGGCCCACCAGCTCCACTGAGCTGCAATCCAAAGCCCACAGGTAGGCAACTAAGTCCTGCACCTTCGGGTGCTACACTGCTGTGCTACCACCCTGGACCATTTTCTTCCAGTCCCCTCTTTTCCCACAGGGTAAAGTAAATAACTAACACACACAGATACGGTCTCTACCTTCAGAGAATCACACATCCCTTCTTTGTAGGCTTAGTCAGATCACTATAGCCAGGCCTCAAGCAACACACGTTTCTGTAGCACTCCTTCCCAGGAGCTCAGAGTGCATTGGACCTTATCTCCACTGTCTGCTTGCCACTGAGCTACTCTGCTTCCATATTTAAACTCCTCCTCTGGCCTGTGCAGGCTTTGCAGGTGTGGTAGGGCTTGGATACCTGGACCTAGAGCAGCTCCTTACCCATTCCTCTCCAGTGTGGGGTTTATACACCCCATCACAGTAAGACTTAAGGACGAGTTTTTTAAGATCAATAGTGCCAAAAGGACCTGAGACTATTGAGGAGAAAATAGAGGCTCTTCTTCTTTGGGAACCTTGGTGACAGTAGTTTCAGTGACAATTAGAACACTGGTAGATATCAAGGAGTTGGAGGGGAGGAATGAAGACAATGTTTATTGATGAAGCATTGAGTCTAGAAGTGTGCAGATAAAGAATCAGGCCTTGATTCTCCACTCCCTCTAAGCTGTGCTTAAATACAGGGAACCAATGGCAGCTCCCTGATTAAGAGCCACCAGGCCTACAGCAAGTTAGGCCTGCTCACAGGTAGATATAACTGAAAGGATATCTCCTCCCCTCCCTATTTTGTCCAGGCCCAACCCTTTGAAATCAAGTCTTTCTTTCTTTCTCTTTCTTTTTTTCTATTAGTCCAGTATACACAGCCTTGCCCTTCTACCAAGGGTGCTGACACAACTGTTACAAAAGGAAGCAGAAGCACTTCCCCCTGATTTATACCAGCAAAGAGTTCTCCTGACCAGGCAGAACTCTCCACTGGCCCTCTCCAGATGTTGATTACCTCTCTGCACCACAGAGAGAAAATCAGATCCAGTGTCAATAAGTGAAATCCTCCTCATCACTTAATCATTAATAAAGTCCATGGAGATTTGTCATTTAAAGCAGCAGAAAATTTGGCCTATTATATTTGAGACTACTTGTATGCATCGGAAAAACAGGATTTGTACCATTGTCTCTCTTTGTTTCCTTTCCTGCTCCATCCTTTTTGTCCATCTGTACCCTACATATAGCCTCACTACTGCTGCTTTGAAAGCCTTCTCTTTGACCATTCCTGTTAGTCAAAACATCTTTCTTACCCCACAATTCCTCATTGATGCTATCCCCTTCTCTTCAAATCACATTTGGAATTGTATACTTGAGTCTCTCTTTTATACATTCTCAGAGCTGTTAGCAGCAAAAATATAACACTAACACTAATGTCCTTCCACAGAACCTCATTATTTTTATTTGTTTTCAACAAGTATCCAGCTTATTCTTTGCCCTTTAAATGCAAACAAGTCTTATGGAGGTGCATAGAAGCTAATGTTGTCAATCAAGTGTTAACTCTTTTTATATTCTCACTGCATTACTAAGTTTGTCATGGATATGCCTTGTTCTGCATTTAAGATTTTTTTGAAACTCCCAAGGTAAAGCACGTCAAAAGACAGTCCTCTCAATCAAAGCCATTTAAAATAACAAACATAAATCACTTATTTAGAATGTAGGACTAACTGAGATAGTCCTAGCAAAATAATAAAAAAAACCTTGCTTTTAAGGTTAGAAGCAAAAAAACCACTGGCAAGTTTCCTGAAGCAGTTACAGGCTAAATCTACTAGATTGTGCTAATCTGGATCACAGTAGGATACAATTCTTGCTGTTATGAATATGTTGAGCAATTTATTTTGTTAGGTTGCACCCAAGGCAAAATAATGCCATCATATAAAGCTAAACCATGTCAAGAAAAGAACACATTTTTCTATTAGAAAACTACAGAATTACTCCAAATCTCATAGTGACAGCTTGTATACTACTCTCTAAGCCTCAGTCTGATATTGAAATGGTTGTGATACAGCACTTAGAGGGCATGCACCACAAATGTAATGTCTTAGAATGTGTGTACAATACTACAAATAAGATTCTACATGATATAAAATGTCTCAAGGTTGTTTCTGGGTTGTTGTTTTTTTTAAATACTTGTGAGCCCAGGTATTTTTCCACCCATGAAAAACCACCATAGAATGATATGGGTATTTTGCCTCATTAAAGATTGAGTAAACATGGGGCCCTAGGTCATCATATCACTAAATTAATGTATAAAAATTCTAATACCTAAATGGGTTTCTCCCCCCCCCCCCAGCTGAAAGATTGTAAGAAGAGTCAACAAGACTATGAAATCCACATTTTTATAAACACTCTCAAACGTCCACTGTAGGCTTGACCCTGCATTAATTGTGCACCCAAAATTCCCAGTGGAGCCAGTAAATTTTGGAATACATAAGGATTGGGCTCTAAAGGTCTGTCTACACAATGCATGGCAGCCCCCAGCAAGTCTCAGTATCTGTGTGGACAGACTCAGTCTTGCAGGGCTCACACAATGGCACTAAAAATAGCTGTGTAAATTTTGCATCAGCAGATCTTCATCTGCAGATCTTTAAGGCATTTTAAAAGGAAGTCAGTATCACTATCCTCATTTTACAGATGGGGAAACTGACACTTCTTTTGAAGGTGACCAGTTTTGTGTTTTGTAATATATATATGTATATATATAAAGGCATTGGGCCAAATTCAAAGAAAGCTCATAGTCCAAGGGAGTCTAAGATGGTGTAACGTATACCTTCTGACCACCTAAACTTGTAAGTTACACCAACTAGCCTTCCTTTGATTGCGTTAGATTCAGTCAGCTAAATTCACAGTCAAACAGTTTCTGGTTCATGTGATTTACTTGTTGAAAGGTCAGAAATGAATGGGTGTAGCAGGATAAGCGCATAATAGAAAGGTGCACGAAATTAAATTAGGTTTTCAACTTTTTATGGTTTATTAGCATATAAACTACAGTAGTTCACTTTCAGTTTAGTCCAGATTCTGACCTTTGTTATGTTGCTGTACATACAAAATAACTCCACATCTTTCAGTGGAGTTACTACAGAATTCCACAGGTGTAACTGAGATCGTAATCTGGCTCGTGAATTCCATTAGACTTCTTTACTCTTGATTAGGGTGACCATATTTCCCACAGGGAAAACAGAACACCACATGGGGCTAGCCAAAGCCGAGCTCCCCCGCCCTGGGTAGGGCTGCCATCACTGCTTGCCCAAGTCCTGCCTGGCATCTGTGCAAGGCGGGTGTTCACATCACTGCTCTCTTGAGCTCTGCCTTCCCTCTGCCTGAGCCCTTGCCTCCCCACCGCATGCAGGGCTGGTATCACCACTCACTCCCCGCCCCCCCCACATGATCCCCTGCACCCCACTTTTTAAAAAGAAGTGGGCATTTGTCCCTGATCAACAAATGCCCACTTTTGCCCAAAAAGCCAGGACGACTGGGACAGGGCTTTAAAAAGGGACTGCCCCAGCCAAAACAGGACATATGGTGACCCTACTCTTGATGTCAATGGGGCTTCTTGAGGGAGGGAGGTCTGCCTACATGGATCTGATTTCAGGTACCTTAGACTCTACTATCCCCCATACATCTTAATGCCATTTACTTATGTGCAATTTATACCACCTTATAAATAACCTTTTAATTTTCCCAGGAATATTATATAATAATATTGGATGAATTCTCAATTTGCCCACAAACTAGACTCCATTCTTTCACAGAATATGGAATTGAGAACTGATGTGTCACTTGATCCCTATAAAATCCAGTCAATGAATGTTTACTTTTAGGTTTAGGAAGTAATCTACTTAATGGTAAAAAAATAATATTTTCATTTCCTCTAATATTCTATTATTATATTTGTTAAGATTAAGTGTACAGCTATGTGCAATAGGCATGACAATCTGAGATATATTTGAATTGGATTTATGGAATCTAAATGCTGTATGAGTTATAAGTTAAATGTATTTTTGAAGTATAGTGTATATATATATATTCTAATGCCATATTATATATTTTAAATATCTGAATTTTGTGGTATTTTAAATATATGCCATATGTTCAGATGTGGGTTTTTGCATCCTATATTTAATAGGGCACATTCTCAACGCTGCTCAGTCTTCCTGATCATCAGTTTCACAGCCCCAAAGAAAGTTTAATCTGTAGAGAAGTAGCTGTAATTTATACCACTGGTGTAAGGACCATCAGTACTGGGCTTTTCTCCACCATGCCCCCATCTCCCAGTCCCATGCCCTCCCTTCCTGCAATGTATGTGTTGTTGGACAGCTGGTGTAGGAGGTAGTGAATCCATCGCCACTGGCCTTCTGTTATCTGTACCTCCACCACTGTCTCTTCAGTCTCTCAGTGTCTCCCTTTGTGAATTTCCCACTTTCCCCTTTTTTTACTCTGCTAAATCAGATCTCAGTTACTCAGATCACTCTTGGCTAATTGTGTATGCAGGTTAAGCGATGTTCATTCTTGCTTAGCTTTTTCAGGTAATGTGCAGATTTCCCTCAGTAGATCTCAAATTTTCCTTAATTTAAAATGATCAAAAAATATTCCTGGTTATCCACAGAGTAGAAACTAGCTGTCACAAGAGCTGAAAAGCTAACTTGTGTTTTGCCTGTTCAATAGAACGTTAGCTAAATTGACAAAACATTTCATCTCCCACCCAACCCTTGATATTAATACATTCCTAAATTCCCCAAAGGTGCAGCTGATAGGAACCCACATGATAATATTTTTGCTAAAATCTCTGAAGTGCTGAAATTACTGTATATTGTATCTTAGAATTCTAGCAATGTAAAATAAACTGAAACTTGATATTGATCTCTGTTTGTAGCTATAAACAATGGTAGAATGCAATTTAGTGATTGATTTCTTTGTATTTCACCTAATTTATAAACTACTGAAATATTAACATGCTCTTTGAGAAGAACTGCTCTGCCAAATCCAAAGAGTCACTTCTGTGCTTTTATCACAAACTAGGCTGCAGACCAAGATGATAATGTAGAATCAGAGTATGTTCCAGCATGCAAAAATGCAAGATTCATCCCCCATATAAATTCATTACAGTAAATAAAATTTAAATAGGTATAAATTTGGCCCCATGTTTTTCATGCCACATAGCGCCAACACCCTCATCTGAAACCATATACTTGCATACTGACTGATAACACTTAAAGATCTGGCAGAGTATCTACCAAACATTTCTCATTTCAGTACAGCAGAAAGTGCATGTTGCATCCTGATGGGTTTATTCAAATAAAACTCTACTCAAATATCACTGATTCAGCACAATAGTGAAGAAACATTCAATTTTATATTTGCTCAATCTGGTTTGTGTCTGAATAAAAAGATTTTACTCCAATGGTGTCTGTTGCACATGTTACCTGTTCTTCTCACAAAACAGTATTTAGGTCCTGCCTAGAAAAAAATTGACTATTTTTTTTTATAAGAACAATAGAAAATAGTATGTATTCTCTTCTCTGTTCAAGAGTTGGATTCAATATCAATCCAATTATGCATTTGTTTCACGATAAACATGTGCTTATTTTTTTGCTGGAACAGGGCCTTAATGAAGAAAAGGAATCAATAGATGTGCCTTTTAAGACAGAGACAATTTTCAGAAATACTAGAGCAATAGCTAGCAGTGTCAGTTATTCTTAATAGACATGTTCCAGAAGTCTTCCTCATCATCATTGCTTGAGCCCTGGTCCAGTTTTTGTTACCCCAAAATTTGGACCCAAGGCACCTCAATACTGGTTTGCCTATAACCATAAACCAATTGTCAATGTGGTCCACCCAAATGGGCTCACCCGAGGGGAATTGCTGAGGTTTTTACCAGGGGGGTTGTGTCTGACTTGTAGAAGACTCCCCAGAACAGACTTGTTCTGCTAACTCATGGAGGACATGGATACAGCCTTCCGCTCAAAGGATTGACATTCAAACACTAATTCTTGGAAAACATTTAAAGGCAATGATCAGTATATATATATAGAATAGAATATCAGGGTTGGAAGGGACCTCAGAAGGTCATCTAGTCCAACTCCCTGCTCAAAACAGGACCAAACCCCAGCTAAATCATCCCAGCCAGGGCTTTGTCAAGACTGACCTTAAAAACTTTTAAGGAAGGAGATTCCACCACCTCCCTAGGTAACGCATTCCAGTGCTTCACCACCCTCCTAGTGAAAAAGCTTTTCCTAATATCCAACATAAACCTCCCCCACTGCAACTTGAGACCATTACTCCTTGTTCTGTCATCTGCTACCTCTGAATACAGTCTAGATCCATCCTCTTTGGAACCCCCTTTCAGGAAGTTAAAAGCAGCTATCAAATCCCCCCTCATTCTTCTCTTCCGCAGACTAAACAATCCCAGTTCCCTCAGCCTCTCCTCATGAGTCATGTGTTCCAGTCCCCTAATCATTTTTGTTGCCCTCCGCTGGACTCTTTCCAATTTTCCCACATCCTTCTTATAGTGTGGGGCCCAAAACTGGACACAGTACTCCAGATGAGGTCTCACCAATGTTGAATAAAGGGGAACGATCATGTCCCTTGATCTGCTGGCAATGCCCCTACTTATACATCCCAAAATGCCATTGGCCTTCTTGGCAACAAGGGCACACTGTTGACTCATATCCAGCTTCTCGTCCACTGTAACCCCTAGGTCCTTTTCTGCAGAACTGCTGCCTAGCCATTCAGTCCCTAGTCTGTAGCGGTGCATGGGATTCTTCCATCCTAAGTGCAGGACTCTGCACTTGTCCTTGTTGAACCTCATCATATTTCTTTTGGCCCAACCCTCTAATTTGTCTAGGTCCCTCTGTATCCTATCCCTACCCTCCAGCGTATCTACCTTTCCTCCCAGTTTAGTGTCATCTGCAAACTTGCTGAGGGTGCAATCCACACCATCCTCCAGATCATTTATTAAGATTTTGAACCCAGGACCAACCCTTGGGGCACTCCACTTGATACTGGCTGCCAACTAGACATGGAGCCATTGATCACTACCCATTGAGCCCGACAATCTAGGCAATTTTCTACCCACCTTATAGTGCATTCATCCAGCCCATGCTTCCTTACCTTGCTGACAAGAATACTGTGGGAGACAGTTTCAAAAGCTTTGCTAAAGTCAAGGAACAACACGTCCACCGCTTTCCCCTCATCCACAGAGCCAGTTATCTCGTCATAGAAGGCAATTAGATTAGTCAGGCATGAATTGCCCTTGGTGAATCCATGCTGACTGTTCCTGATCACTTTCCTCTCCTCTAAGTGCTTCAGAATTGATTCCTTGAGGACCTGCTCCATGATTTTTCCAGGGACTGAGATGAGGCGGACTGACGTGTAGTTCTCCAGTTTGTCCTTCATCCCTTTTTTAAAGATGGGCACTACATTTGCCTTTTTCCAGTCATCCGGGACTTCCCCCGATCGCCATGAGTTTTCAAAGATAATGGCCAATGGCTCTGCAATCACATCTGCCAACTCCTTCAGCACTCTCGAAAGCAGTGCATCTGGCCCCATGGACTTGTGCTCATCCAGCTTTTCTAAATAGTCCTGAACCACTTCTTTCTCCAGAGGGCTGGTTACCTCCTCCCCATGCTAAACTGCCCAGTGCAGTAGTCTGGGAGCTGACCTTGTTCTTGAAAACAGAGACATAAAAAGCATTGAGTACATTAGCTTTTTCCACATCCTCTGTCACTAGGTTGCCTCCCTCATTCAGTAAGGGGCCCACACTTTCCTTGACTTTCTTCTTGTTGCTAACATACCTGAAGAAACCCTTCTTGTTACTCTTAACATCTCTTGCTAGCTGCAACTCCAGGTGTGATTTGGCCTTCCTGATTTCTATCCTGCATGCCCGAACAATATTTTTATATTCTTCCCTGGACATTTGTCCAATCTTCCACTTCTTGTAAGCTTCTTTTTTGTATTTAAGATCAGCAAGGATTTCACTGTGAAGCCAAGCTGGTCGCCTGCCATATTTACTATTCTTTCTACACATCAGGATGGTTTGTCCCTGTAACTTCAATAAGGAGTCTTTAAAATACAGCCAGCTCTCCTGGACTCCTTTCCCCCTCATGTTATTCTCCCAGGAGATCCTTTCCATCAGTTCCTTGAGGGAGTCAAAGTGTGCTTTTCTGAAGTCCAGGTTCCGTATATACTTAGTAAAGCAAGAAAGAATACATTGCAATACATAGTAAAGCCCAATTGCATTAAATTTAGAAATCCTATATTAAAGTGGCACAATAGAATACACAGATCATATAGCAGCTACAATGTAATACTTAAGGTACAAGGTGACCCTGCATACATATGTATAAAGACTTAACATAATGTTACTATCCAGTACTGTGTCTAATACAATATAGCCTACATGACTTTTTATACATTTACAAGAGAGGATTATAATATTACAGATTAAAGAAACATTTACCATTTAACCTTGACATTCTCTGAGTGTTGGCCGAGCAGTCACGGAATGGGTGGGGTCAATCTCACTTAGATGCAGGCATCAAGCTTTATTTAGAGGCATACCCATACATTTCTTTTAGTTAGAAAAGAAATCAGACTTACTCTTTTTCTTCTTAAATCCCTCTGATACATTTTAAGAGGTCCTTCTGCTCTGTCAACAATGGCTGCTTTTGCTGCTGCTGCTGCTTTTCTCTGTTCATCACTGTTCTCCTCAGCTTCCCCGTTCCTTCTTCATTTCACGTTTGCTACTCTTTCTTCATGCTCCCTCTCTCGCCACTCCTTCACTCACCACACACACCAGCCTTCTACCTGTCAGGCTTATATAGCATTTCTAGCCTCTCTCTGATTGGTTGCTTTCTCAAGTCTAGCTCATTAGCATAGAATCCTGCAAGTGGAGTGACACCTGCTCAGCCAGTTAGCTTCACCTGTCCCTCAAGCTAGTTCTCCTCCTAGCTCCTCTCTTCAGGTCTTTTGGAATATGCTGAGTCATTATTTGCTGAACTTTATTTGATCCCTATCTCTTGTCTGATACTGGTCAATTTAATTTGTGTCCTCCATTTTAAGGTCTTTAATATCAAATCATTCTGACCACCATTTTGGATTTTTAGCTATAGACTATCACATAATCATAGAATACCAGGGTTGGAAGGGACCTCAGGAGGTCATCTAGTCCAACCCCCTGCTCGAAGCAGGACCAATCCCCAATTTTTGCCCCATTCCTAAATGGCCCCCTCAAGGATTGAGCTCACAGCTACACAGCTACAGACTAGGGACCGAATGGCTAGGCAGCAGTTCTGCGGAAAAGGACCTAGGGGTGACAGTGGACGAGAAGCTGGATATGAGTCAGCAGTGTGCCCTTGTTGCCAAGAAGGCCAATGGCATTTTGGGATGTATAAGTAGGGGCATAGCGAGCAGATCGAGGGACGTGATCGTTCCCCTCTATTCGACATTGGTGAGGCCTCATCTGGAGTACTGTGTCCAGTTTTGGGCCCCACACTTCAAGAAGGATGTGGATAAATTGGAGAGAGTCCAGCGAAGGGCAACAAAAATGATTAGGGGACTGGAACACATGAGTTACGAGGAGAGGCTGAGGGAGCTGGGATTGTTTAGCCTGCAGAAGAGAAGAATGAGGGGGGATTTGATAGCTGCTTTCAACTACCTGAAAGGGGGTTCCAAAGAGGATGGCTCTAGACTGTTCTCAATGGTAGCAGATGACAGAACGAGGAGTAATGGTCTCAAGTTGCAGTGGGGGAGGTTTAGACTGGATATTAGGAAAAACTTTTTCACTAAGAGGGTGGTGAAACACTGGAATGCGTTACCTAGGGAGGTGGTAGAATCTCCTTCCTTAGAGGTTTTTAAGGTCAGGCTTGACAAAGCCCTGGCTGGGATGATTTAACTGGGAATTGGTCCTGCTTTGAGCAGGGGGTTGGACTAGATGACCTTCTGGGGTCCCTTCCAACCCTGATATTCTATGATTCTATGATTCTATGATTTAGCAGGGCAAAGCTCAAACCACTGAGCTCTCCCTTCCCACCCCAACCCCCAATCCCTATTACTATTTATTATATCTAAAGCCTTAATTCTAAAACTAACTGCAATGTTATTCAAGTTAAAGCATTATGATACTGTCGCTACATTTGTTATGCTAATTGGGGGAGTTGAGTTTTTCACAATGTTTTCTCCCTCTCTAGCTGTTTGTTTACAGCTGTCTGACTGTATGTCTCTGTCCTGGGTGTTGCATTTCTTATAGAGGATCCTGTATCATTTTCACCATAAAAAGGAAAAGTTGGTGAGTTATGAATATCACGTCTTCCTTCCATACTAATACATTTTCTCTGAAGAACTCCCATCCAACACTGATGCTGTTTAGTTTACAAAAGTAGTTAAGATCACAACCTGAACAGGCTGAAGCTCAACCTGGCAGAAATAAAATTCTGTGTCTAATAATACAAGTTTCAGAGTAGCAGCCATGTTAGTCTGTATTTGCAAAAAGAAAAGGAATACTTGTGGCACCTTAGAGACTAACCAATTTATTTGAGCATGAGCTTACGTGAGCTACAGCTCACTTAATCGGATGCATACTGTGGAAAGTACAGAAGACGTTTTTATACACACAAACCATGAAAAATGGGTGATTATCACTACAAAAGGTTTTCTCTCCCCCCAGCTCACTCTCCTGCTGGTAATAGCTTATGTAAAGTGATCACTCTCCTTACAATGTGTATGATAATCAAGGTGGGCCATTTCCAACACAAATCCAGATTTTCTCTCCCCCCACCTCCCACGGTGCCCCAACACACACACAAACCCAAACCCACTCTCCTGTTGGTAATAGCTTATCTAAAGTGATGACTCTCCTTACAATGTGTATGATAATCAAAGTGGGCCATTTCCAGCACAAATCCAGGGTTTAACAAGAACGTCTGAGGAAGGGGGTGGGTAGGAAAAAACAAGGGGAAATAGGTTACCTTGCATAATGACTTAGCCACTCCCAGTCTCTATTCAAGCCTAAGTTAATTGTATCCAATTTGCAAATGAATTCCAATTCAGCAGTCTCTCGCTGGAGTCTGGATTTGAAGTTTTTCTGTTGTAATATCACAACTTTCATGTCTGTAATCGTGTGACCAGAGAGATTGAAGTGTTCTCCGACTGGTTTATGAATGTTATAATTCTTGAAATCTGATTTGTGTCCATTTATTCTTTTATGTAGAGACTGTCCAGTTTGACCAATGTACATGGCAGAGGGGCATTGCTGGCACATGATGGCATATATCAAATTGGTAGATGTGCAGGTGAACGAGCCTCTGATAGTGTGGCTGATGTGATTAGGCCCTGTGATGGTGTCCCCTGAATAGATATGTGGGCACAGTTGGCAACGAGCTTTGTTGCAAGGATAGGTTCCTGGGTTAGTGGTTCTGTTGTGTGGTATGTGGTTGCTGGTGAGTATTCGCTTCAGGTTGGGGGGCTTATCAGATCATGCTTATAAGACCATGCTTATCAGAGCTGAACTAGTAGGAACAAATGAAGAAAGGGATAAAACTGAATGGCACCATGAAGATGGAATCAAAGTGCACATCCAGCAAGAAAAGCAGATCTGTTACTAGCAGAAATGCAAGTACATGCTGAATATCTATTACACTGAAATGAACAGAGACAATGATTTCACTGGTTAAACCACATCTGGAATATTGGGGGCAATATGGATAACCTAATTTAAAATAGTTTTGGCTCCAAGATAATCTAATGATAAGTAAATTACATCAGAGATGGCTGGAAAACAAGATTTTTTTTTTTTTCAGAATTTGTTTTCAGTCCACTTTGGAATGAAACCAAGGACTTGTGAAATTGTTTGTGGAAAAAGACAGACCGATTGACCCACTCTAAAACAGCCAATAAGCCTATTAATTAGGATACTCACCAGGTTCAAGTCCTTGATCTGCCTGACTTAGAGCTGAAGCTGGTCTCCCAGCTGCAAGATAAATCATGTAACCAATTGGCTATTCTAGGGATAGTGTTCTCTCTGTGGTGTTGACTGAAATTCTATTCTGGACCTGAGAAACCTTCCTGATAAAAAAATGTTATGAACACTGATAAATTTCTGATAAAAGTTTTGGTTTTGATTCATTGGCATTTTCTGACCAGCAACAAAAGAACATTCCTAAGAAATTCCTGACCAGCTCTGGTTTATGCTCCAAATTTCCCTTAATCAAAGAAAGTTAAATTCTATTCAAATATTAGTTAAAGGATGCTATGATTGGAAGGTTTTTCCTCTCTCTCTTAGGGATCCAAAAATATCTTAGAATTCATTTTTTTTTGGATGAAACTTTATTAACCCTAATTTTGATTAAATTTTCTACATAACATTGAGGTCAAAACTAAAATTAACACCAATCATTTCTAAAAATCAAATGGAGGATGTTAAGCAGTCTACCACTGATTGCCATTAAATATGCTGAAGTACAAAATTATATTCTACATGTTCAGATATTGTTAAAGTTCTCTTTTATACAGCTTGTCTCTTATATTTTGTTTCTTTCATAAAATGGAATTCCAAATGGGCTCCATATACAAAAGATGGTCTGTTGGCAGTCCATTATGAACACCATCAAAGTGTAGTTTTATGCTAAACTGGCATTTTTATTTAAAGCAAGACAAGTACTATCAGGCTTTCTGCCTGGTTTTGTGACCCTGCCTCTGAGCAGCCCTTATATGAGTTGTTCTTTTGAATTTTATGAGACTACACAAATGGTCAAGTGGAGGTTGCAGAACTGAACCCTAATGGTTTGCTTTGCAGAAGCACATTCTTTAGCAGCTTGAAAAGGTAAGGGGTGAAAAAAAAGTAAGGCACTTTTTTGCTTTATATACAAGAATAATGATAAACCATTTCTGAGCTTTCACAAGAAAGTAATTTAAACAAAAGAATTAGTAGAAGTTACCTTAGGTATCAAAGACCACTGCTGAACTTACTTTTGAACAAGAGAAGTGAATGCAATGACCTCATTTTTTGATGGATTTGTATATTAATCTGTAAATTCAACAGCATTTTATGTTATGTTGTTTCTTTGTTATTAAATCCATTTCTAATCCTTGTTTATAAATACAGGCTTGGAAGGATTAGGGCATTTTTATTGATAAATGCAGGTAAACATTGATTTCACTGTACATATACAAACTGAAGAAACATATTTCCATCGATAATAATCCAAATTTACCATAAGCAAAGTAAGAAAAATCCTGCTTGAGCTCTTATTAGAGTTTGATTTAAGGATATTTACTTTGTATGTTTTGACTTGTAATGTTGACAATTTTGTTTTAACTGTTATAAAGCTTTAACTTTTGGAATCTCAACATATACTGTTCTTAAATAATTGTCTGACCCCCATATTGGCTGAGACCCCCATAATTTCATGCAGACACTTAAAAATATGTAAACAATGCTTAATATTAACATAAATAATTCTTCTGATATGATAAAAAATCAAATTCTGCCAAGCCTATTTATACATTGTGCAGTTTGGTAAGATACAAATTTACTTTGTCTTTCTTCACCTATAAAGCAAACCTTACAAATTAGCAAGATAACTTTTATTTCCTGCTAAAATTTGGAAGTGAGACAATAAGGAGCTCAATCAGACAATGAAGGTAATATACCAAGCTGTAATATAAATAATATAGGCAATGCATACATACAAAATACAGTAGCGTACATGAATCCAAGATGTCCAGCAAAGCCCCAACAACTGACAGACATATCACATGCAAAAAGTTGGGAGTGGGAGGACCAGGACTCAGAATATATTAGTCCTATAACCACATTCAGAGTTTCATAAACAGGACAGAGGAAAGTTAGATAGTGTCAGGTTTTATTGACACCAAGGGTCCAGTGGATGTCATATAGTCATCCATTGGACTACTTGTACCATGGAACAAGATTGGAAGTGGGTCTCAAACATTTCCTTGTGATGCTTTATATATTGTAACACAACTTGCAGAAAAATGTTTCTTTTGGGGAACTTGTTTTGTGTTGGAGTGATATTCAGAACATTGGGAAATCCAAAGTACTTAAGAGCTGAAATGAAGTGCATATATAATGCAGAAATAGCTCTGCTACATTGTTGTGACTTGTTTTTTGCTGGGATTGCTTTAGTGCTATTTTTTTTTCTCCTCATGCTTGTTACCTTCAGAGGTATTTGTTCTGTCCATGTGTGGAGAGTATTTTTTTTTTTTTACAAAGAACATATTTTAGGTTGTCAATGAGTATGGGGGTTCTAGGGCCATTACATGTGGTATCTGAAGTTGGTGACTGGGATACTATATTGTGAGAATGTGCCAGCTGAACCACACTCCTCCCATGTGCCTTTCACTTTTTAGGAATGTTCTAATGTTACCCTAACCACTCTTGTTCCAATTATCGACTGTTGCAATGTTCCCTTTGTCCTCCCTTCCTCATCAGTAGTAGTCTTTATGCCATGCATGTTTTTCAAAAAATGGAATGAAGATGAAGCACCAAGATAGCCTTTTCCTTTCCCTTAGTTAAATGTGTCGGGATACTTAGTGTGGTGGCATGGCAATCACCAGTCAAGATAGCAGAAAGTACGTGCTGCTACTAAAGGGCCTTTCTTCCTTTGAAATGCAATTGATCTTGGACAACTTCTCTCATAATCCTCCCACTGCCATCTTGGCACACTAAAGTCTGTGAATGAGCTTTGTTTTCTTGTGCATGTGACTGTAGGTATTCTTAAGCATGTTGCCTCAGGAGTGCCTTCTTAAGAAACACCAGCAACTGGAAATGCGTGTGTACATTGGCACACGCTGTGGTGCTGTGGCAACACAATCTGGCTTGCAAACACTGGTGGGAACACCAAAAGGTGGAAGTTAAATCAATCTAAATGTGAAATGTTGGATCCACTTAGGTCAACAGCAAAACTCCCATTGACTTCTGTGGGGTTAGGATTTTACACTGACTTTATTATGAACTCTTTTTTTCATGCCCATCTTTAAAGTCTCCTGCACAGAATCATTTACCTTCACCACATCCACATTTACCACATCCACATCCACCCACTGTTACATAACTCACCTTGCCTGTGAGCCATACCAACATATCAGAGAGCACATAGGGGTCATGGCAGCATGTCCCCTTTAGTGTATTTTGTGCTGCTTTTCAAGTGTATTTATGTACCTTTGTCATCCTGTGTGCCAAACACTGGTGCCAGCATGATCAAGCCTGTAATATTGATTAAGGTACAGGTAAATTACAGATTTTAATAATAACAGTAGATGTTTAAAAATGCCTGGCTCCTTCCCAGATTTGGCTAATTAGGAGCAGTACTTTTACTCATGGTGCCGATTGCCCACCATCTCTTTTTAGCAATAGAAACTTTCTTCAACTATAGTCGCTGTAAGCAGAGGTTATTGTTATAGCTGATCATATTAGCTGATGATTTGTGTGCTTCCTGCAGCAGTGCAGACAGAGCTCTGTATGCTGCAGAGCAAGGGGTGGATCTAAAGGAGAATGAATTGCTAATTCTGATTCAAGGGGAAGAAGACACAGAACCTAAAACAGCTGCTGTTGCAGTTGCTGCCATTGGTGCTCTCTCTAAAATGATGTAATTTGCAGTATCTGCTTCTGCTTTGTTATACTTTAGCATAGTGTTCTGGTAGGAGTCAGTCCTTCAAACCGCACAAAGGAGCTTACAAATTCATAATAGCCTCAGTTCAGAACTAGCACACATGCTACACAGATCAGTATATTTATTTATACAGTTTGGCCCTTTCCTCTCCAATCTTTGGGAACAGGAGATCAGTAGACAGTGGTTCTCTGTTCAGGGCCTAGCTTCAGAAGGTTGGGTTTTTGACTAACTGACATCAGGCATCCACATTCACCTCCCCCTAGTTATTTCCCAGGAATTCCACTTCACGTGTATTGTGACAAAAATCATTCTTGTCTGCCACATTGTTCAATATAGTCCTTTGATCATCCAGGCCCACAATCATACACAATGTTTGCATTTAATAGAATGGACTCCAAAGCTATTTAAATTTAAATCAGTAATGTTTTTCAAGGAAATTGCCACGCCTGTCACATAAATAATAGAAGTAATATAGGAGCCTTATTCTTTTCATTTCTATTAGAAAGAAGAGGACTTGTTCTTGTTGACAAAAAGTCCATCATATATTATCTTCTTCCACTAAGGTTTCTGGTTTCTCTCTTCTTTTCCTGGTTGTATTTTTCTAACCCAATCCTAGAATATGCTAAAATCCAGGTAATAGTTCATTTCAACATCAGTCTAGTCCTTTTTTCAATACAGAATTTTGCAGTCCAAGCTGCCCATCTTATCTTCTTCCCGAAGTCCTCCTTTTGTGAGTCTGAAACATACCAGATTTTTGAGCAGGCTTTAACTCACAAAAATATGTTACACAGCAAACAGCATTTACCTTGGACCTTCAGCTTTATTCTAACTACATGACAGAAGTTTAATATTTCCTAAGTGTAAATATGTTTCACTCATGAATGTGGAGTAATAGATTGTGTATAATAGTGCTGAAAAGCAACGTTTGATTAGTTTCTTTTTTGCATTTGAGACATTTTGCACAATAATTTTTGCAACATAAAATAGATCTGAGAGTAGTTGAAACAATTTGAACTAATATTTGCTGTCAGATTTAGTGTGGCTCATTTAAATTGCTTGGAGGCATTGTATGATCTGATTTCCTGTGCCATGCAAACAGAAAATCAGGCCCCAAGCCACAAAAGCAGAGGAACATTTTTGGGGCTATTTCTTAAGGTTAAGCATATGCTTAACTGCTTTGATGGATTAGAGCTTTAATTATTTATGAATACACTTGAGAAGCAAGATCTCCGATTTAAATAGGAAACTTTTTTTTTTCATAGAGAAGAACTGAACATTTAAAACAATCTGTTAAAAAAGTATTTTTCAAAAGAAAATACTCATTAAATCTAAGGAAACTGCTGTGAATATTCTTTTTATTAGGTACAAAGTGCTTGAGGATAAGACAAAATATATATTTTTGTAAAAACAAAAAACCTGTTGATTTAAGAGAAACAAAGCCTCTGTCCCTGAGGTTTTTAATCATAATGGTAAATAACAAACTGATTTAATGTTATTTGCTGCCTGATTTAATACTATTTTTGTCAAAACTGGTGAGTCATAGAAATGTTGTGTTGTCTAGTTACATTAATTAACATAATGGCTCTGATTCAACTTCTTTCTGCAGTTTAATTTTATTATTTTATAAAGTGATAATCCCTGAGTTATGCTGCAATGTTAAATTCAACTGACAAAAAAATACAAAATCTCAAGTTTAAGTCATAAATTAGCAGCAGTTACATTACATGTGATACTTGATTTGATTTATTACATTTATTTTTTAAGTTTCTTTGCTCTTGGAAGATTTCAAGTGTCAACATGAAATATAGCTGAAGCCTTCCTCCTTCATACCCAAATTGTGGGACCATTACTTGTGTTGTTGAATGTTGACTTCAATGGGATTGCTCCTAGGAGTAAATGCTCACCAAGGTGAGAGATGGTTTTTCAGTCAGGCCTCTACATGTGCTCTGTTTTTCCCTAGCAATTTTGGGGCTGACTGAATCCAGAACAAGATACCTTCTTTTCCTGCCTCTACATTTTCCTCTTTAAAGAACTGTTGTTTTGCCATAACTGCTCAATTCTGCAATAGAAATGGAATAATTTTTAAAGGATACGCTATATTATGCAGTCCTTCACAGTAATGAGCATTAACAGCCTCAGTTCTCATAACTGTAAATTAATTACAATGTAACCGAGTTTTAAATAAATGAGAAATCATTTTGGTTGCTTACTGTGAAGACCCTGCAGGTAAGTATTCCTGTATTCCAAGGCTTTCCCTCCAAATTCAAGACAGAGGGTATGTCTTCACTGCAGTTAAAAAGCCATGGCTGGTCCCTACCAGCTGACTCAGGCTAATGGGCTGTTTAATTGCAGTGTAGACATTTGGGACCAGGCTCGACGCAGGCTGTAAGATGCTTTGAGGTGGGAGGATCCTAGCTCTGGGCTGCAGCCAGAGCCCAAATGTCTCAATGAGCACAATTAAACAGCCCCTTAGCTCAAGCCTTGTGAACCCAATTTGGCATTTTTAATTGAAGTGTAGGCATACCCAGAGTGACTTCATGGACAGGGAGTCTCCAATTGCTCATATTGACACATGCTAAAGAAACATCAGGAAGATATAAAAATGGGGGCAGGTCCAGGCTAAGAACAACTTGAGAGATTACTCTCACCTATTAGTTGAAATGGTTGAAACTACTCTGTTTTCTTGGAATGACTCCAAAACTCTGGAAAGCAGCAGAGGATAACTAAAAACGGAAGTTCTGGATTCCATAACCTACATTTAAAACTCATGAGGAGTTAATTTTAAAAGCTTCCACTCTCTGAAGTGTTAAACAGTCAAAATTAATTTAAATGAGCTTGGATATCGATAATGTCACGTGGACTGAAATTTAACTAAAAGAGTTTAGCAAAGGGTAATGATACTTCAAAGTACAGAGTTAGGGAATAAATCCATGTGTCCGGGAGAGATTCATGTTGAGTGCTGTACTCATTTAATACCTGATGATGTGGGAGAATGAATAAATAACAAGCTAATGAAGCACACAGAAGATGCTGGATTTGGAGGAGTTGTAGACACCAGCAAGCACAGCAAAATAATTCAAAGGGTCCAAGAGAGTTTAGATACATTGTTTTAAACAAAATACAAATGAGGAATGTTGCAAGCTAAAACACGTGGGGGGGAAATCCAAAACACAGATATAGGCACTAGAAGTAAGAAGCATGTAAGTCTATACTACTGAAAGATACTTAGTGACAGTGGGGAGTGGATAGTAAACTAGACCTGAGTGTGAGATGGAATAGGGCTGCAGTTATAGGTTAAAGGTCAGTACAATTCTGAATTGTATATTATACAGCTGTATATTATACAGAGACAATATATCCAATGGCTAGGCAGTCAGTCTACTTTGACTTCTGCTTGTTTGTTTCTTCAGATTTGTTTGTCTCCACCAGTTGTATTTTGTCATATTCTCAGATTGTAGTAATTCACTCTATTCTGTTCTGATATGACAGCAAGTGGACTTCTGCATTCAGTTCTGAGCCTTTTGGTACCAGTGAAATGTTGGCAAATTTGACAAGTTCAAAATGGAGCAATAAAAATGATTGGGGATCTGGAAAGACTGATATCTGAGGAAATATTAAGGGCCAGATTATCATTGGCCTGTGCATGTGTAACACTGACAGAACCCGGAAGTCAGCAGGCAGGATCGAACCTAGGGCCTCTGGAGCTTAGTGCATGAGCCTCTGCTCCATGAGCTAAAAGCCAAATGCCTGTTAGCAAAGGCTGTAGAGAAAACTCATCAATCTCTTTCACTTTAAGTGGTCTTGGTGCCACTTAATGGGACAGAACACCACACCCAGGAGATGTGTGGGTTACACATTGTTTCATGAGGGGTGGGGAGGAAAGGTTCATGAAGCCTATCCTCCTGCATGCCAGGGACAGACACAGTCCACACTTGGGTGGAATGCAGAGACCTCTCCCCTGTGCATCTTGCAAAAAGCAGATTAATTATCCTTAAACCTTTCAATATGCTGTCTTGCTGAGCTGATTTACATCTGGTGGGGAACATGCTACACCAGGGATTGGTGACCTTTGGCACGCGGCCCACCAGGGAAATCCATTGGCGGGCTGGGACGGTTTGTTTACCTGCAACGTCCTCAGGTTTGGCCGACTTCAGCTCTCACTGGTCGCGGTTCACTGTTCCAGGCCAATGGGGGCTGCGGGAAGTGTCACGGGACAAGGGATGTGCTGGCCACTGCTTTCATAAGTGATTTCATAAGTTGCATGATGTCTCTAAATTTCACATTTTGGATTTAAACATGAAAACAATGTCCTGACCACTAATGGTCTTTAAAGATTCTATACTATCTAATGCACGAGTAAATTGATGCATGCTATCATCCTAATACAAAATCTAATTTGGATAATTCCATTCTTCTTACCTTAAATTCCCACTGTAGTTTCCACAAGATGTGATGATCTTTTACATTGTGCTAAATGCAATTGCTGTGCTGTATTTTTGTGAGCTCTTAGATAGCTACTATGTACCATTCCAAATGTAAGTGAATTTAAGTGGTAAGTGAAATCCTTCCTATTTCCAAAATTTGTACAGCACTGTGAGATCTTTTTGGATAAAACAAACTACATAAACCTAATATAGTGTCTATATCAATGTCTATGTATTGACACACAAACAGAGAGATTATAATAGAGTACCCCAGCATTTTAGTGTTCTTTTTCTATCTGTAACTATAAACTGATAATTTTTATGAAAGAATGAATGCAAGATTAAAGGGAATGATGGCTCAAAAGTCAAGAAATACTTGTGTTTTGAGGGTTTTTTTCTTTTCACCACAGGAAAATCACAACAGTCTATCACTTTACTGCATAATACTTTATAAAGCTGAAATTTTGCCACCTATCAGATCATCCTTTCAATTAAGATTCATTTTGAGCCCTGTGTGAGGGAATCTTATTGACTAAAAATGAAAATGCTCCAAGGCAGAAAAAATTGGAATATCTTAAATCATTTCTAAAGTTTGTGGGAGTGTATTGTGAGATTAGATTAAATTTAGTGATTTTTTTTAAGGTACTCCCCTTTTAAGTACATTGAGTGGTGATTCAGAATACTCCTCCCCACAGGGAAGATCCTAATATTTCAGTGAGGCACCATGAGGCACCATGACCACTGAGGAAGAAACAAATAGAATCAGATGTTCAAATAGAAGCTCATATTTCTACTCCTCAAACTAAACAATGGATACGATATACCTTGATTTTAGTAAGACTTTTGACACATTCCCCCATGACATTCTCATAAGCAGACTAGGTAAATGTGGTCTATATTAAATTACTATGTGGTGTGTGCACAACTAGTTGAAAAAAAATCATATTCAAAGAGTAATTATCAATGGTTCACTGTCAAACTGGAAGGATGTATCTAGTGGTGTCCTGCAGGGGTCAGTCCTGGTTCCATGGCTATTGAATATTTTTATTAATGACTTGGAAAATCGAGTGAGAGTACACTTCCAAAATTTTTGGATGACAACAAGCTAGGAGGGGTTGCAAATACTTTAGAGGGCAAGGATAGAAATACAAAAAAAATCTTGATAAATTGGATAATTCGTCTGAAATCAACAAGAAGAAATTCAATAAAGAGAAGTACAAAGTACTACTCTTAGGAAGGAAAAATCAAATATACAAATAAAAATGGGGTATAACTGGCTAAAATGGTAGCACTGAAGAAAATGATTTGGAGGTTATAGTGGATAAAACAATGAGTCAACAGTGTGACGCTGTTGCAAAAAAGGCAAATATCATTCTGCGACAAGGGTTCCCAAACTTGGTTCATGGCTTGTTCAGGGCAAGCCCCTGGCGGGCCTCACGATGCTTTGTTTAACTGAGCATCTGCAAGTATGGCCACTCGCAGCTCCCAGTGGCTGCAGTTAGCCCGTTCCCGGCCAATGGGAGCTGTGGGAAGTGGTGGCCCGGCCTGCGCCATTTCCCGAAGCTCTCATTGACTTCGAACGGTGAACCATGGCCACTGGGAGCTACGAGCGGCCATACCTACGGACTCTAAGGTAAACAAAGCATCTTGCGGCCCACCAGAGGCTTACCCTGAACAAGTCGTGAACCAAGTTTGGGAACCCCTGTTCTGGGATATATTAACTGTAGTGTTGTGTGTAAGACACAGGATGCAATTGTTCTGCTCTACTTGGCCCTAGCGATGTCTCATCTGGAGTAGTAGGTCCAGTTTTGGGCACCTGTGGACAAATCAGAGATAGTCCAGGGAAGAGCAACAAAAATGATAAGAGGTTTAGAAAATCTAATCTACTAGTCATGTTTAGTCTTGAGAAAGAAGACAGTGGGGACCTGGCAGTCAAATATGTTAAGACAGGAAAAGAAGTAATTAGCTTAGTTTTCAGGAAGGGAGGTTTAGGTTGGATATGAGGACAAACTTTCTAACTATAAGAATAGTTAAGTACTAGAATAAGCTTGATCTTGGCCTAGAGGGTGTGTGTGTGTGTGTGTGTGTGTCTTGTGCGGCTGAGTGGAGGCTTTGGTGAGAAACTGCCTTAGAAAAGGATTGTAGCTAGTTAAGTTTTAGTCACTAGAAAGTGTTTTATATTTTTGTTTTATTTGTACTTTTTTCTGTTTGTTATCCTTATTTAGTATCACTTGAATCTCTGTTCTTTATTAATAAACTTATTCTTGGTTTTACTATAAATTCATCTAAGTGCATTATGTTACAGTAAGGTGTAAATCCTTAGCTGAGCCATCATGCTTGTGTGTACGCTGTCTCTTTGGAGACAACAGACTTAGTAATTTCTGTGAATGTCCAATGATACTTCAGGGGAATGCTGGGCTGGACTGAAAGCAATGTTAACCAAGAGGGTTCGGGAACTGAACTGCACAAATATAACCTGCAAGGTGATGTAAGGTCTGGGAGAGTCCTGAGGAGTTTGTTGGGCTTGCTAACAGACTAGAGTGTTAGGGAACTGACACACAATTTTCCACGCTGAGACAGAGGAGTGACAAAGTAACGCACAGTTCTGGACTCCCTGAGAAAGTATCACAATCTGGTCTGTGCACTGATTCTATACCAGTATAAAGAAGCACTGCAGCTATCAACATATGCTTTATTTGTATTACTGTAGTGCCTAAGAGCCCCAGTCTTGGAGTCCCACAGTACTCTTGTTAGCAAGTTAAAGAAGTATGGGCTGGATGAATGCAGTATAAGGTGGGTTGAAAGTTGGCTAGATTGTCGGGCTCAACGGGTAGTGATCAATGGCTCCATGTCTAGTTGGCAGCCGGTGTCAAGTGGAGTGCCCCAAGGGTCAGTCCTGGGGCCGGTTTTGTTCAATATCTTCATAAATGATCTGGAGGATGGTGTGGATTGCACTCTCTCAGCAAATTTGCGGATGATACTAAACTAGGAGGAGTGGTAGATATGCTGGAGGGCAGGGATAGGATACAGAGGGACCTAGACAAATTGGAGGATTGGGCCAAAAGAAATCTGATGAGGTTCAACAAGGATAAGAGCAGGGTCCTGCACTTAGGATGGAAGAACCCAATGCTCCGTTACAGACTAGGGACCGAATGGGTAGGCAGCAGTTTTGCAGAAAAGGACCTATGGGTGACTGTGGACGAGAAGCTGGATATGAGTCAGCAGTGTGCCCTTGTTGCCAAGAAAGCCAATGGCATTTTGGGTTGTATAAGTAGGGGCATAGCCAGCAGATGGAGGGATGTGATCGTTCCCCTCTATTCGACATTGGTGAGGCCTCATCTGGAGTACTGTGTCCAGTTTTGGGCCCCACACTACAAGAAGGATGTGGATAAATTGGAGAGAGTCCAGCGAAGGGCAACAAAAATGATTAGGGGTCTGGAACACATGACTTATGAGGAGAGGCTGAGGGAACTGGGATTGTTTAGTCTGCAGAAGAGAAGAATGAGGGGGGATTTGATAGCTGCTTTCAACTACCTGAGAGGTGGTTCCAAAGAGGATGGTTCTAGACTATTCTCAGTGGTAGAAGAGGACAGGACAAGGAGTAATGATCTCAAATTTACCCAAAGTTGTGCATGTAATGTATTGGAGAAAGGGGAGCAAGTGGAGGGATGCAAAAAGAGGTTAAAGAAAGAAGTTTGGAAAATTATCTTTGCATCAGCTTTTTGAATGAATATGATTGTGGCAAAATGTCATCTGTCAAGGCCAAAGAGGAGGATGTTAAAATAATCAAGATAAGAGATGATGGGAGCATGGGGAAAAGAAATAGCTGTGTGGATGAAGAGGAAAAAGATGCGTCTCAGAGATGTTCATGAGAATCCAGAGATCTGGCCAAGTCAAAGATGACACCCAGGTTATGGGGCTGAGTGACAGCCGGGATAGTAGTGTGGTCCGCTGTGATTGAAAAAGTAAGAACCAGTGAGGGCTTGTAGGGAAAGTTTAGAAGTTCTGTTTTAGCCATTTGAGCTTAAGCTGATGGCCAGACATCCATGATGAGATGTCAATGAGACAGTCTGAGGAGATTTCAGTTTAGACAGAAGGGGAATTTTCTACAATAAATACGTAGAACTATGAGTCTGTGGACAACACCACCATCTCTGCCTGTCACTCAGTCCTCTAGCCTGGGTATCAGCTTCTGACTTGGGCCTCTCTCTAGGTCCTCATATCTAGGCTATATCTAAGTTTTGCAGATTTTTTTTCTTTTTTGCATAACAGCTTTAGGATATGGACTTTCCTATCCTGCGCAGTTAAAACTCTCATCGAGTGTCTTATCATCTTGCATCTCGATTGCTGCAGCATCTTTTACTCTGATATTGACAAATGAGATCTTGCCTTGCTCAGATCAATTCAGCATGCTGCTGCAAAGATATTTTTTTTTCTTGCTCGTTACTTTGACCATGTCATCCGTCCCTTTGTAGCCCTGAAATGGCTCCCTCTTCTCTGCTGTATCAAATGTAAGCCAATTTCTTCACTTTCAAGGCCCTTCAGACCCTATGCCAGTGGTGGGCCACCGCTTCCCGCAGCTCCCATTGGCTGGGAATAGCAAACTGCAGTCACTGAGAGCTGCGTAGGGAGCCTGCAGATGGTCAATGTAAACAAACCGTCTCATGGCTTGCCAGAATATTAACCTGATGGGCTGAAGGTTGACCATCACTGCCCTATCCCCATCCTTCCTATCATCTCTCATTCACTATCAAAAGGGCATCTCCCACCTCTAATCAGCCAATGATGACAGCCTTCATTGTCCACTTGTTACATTTTCAAATAAACAATTTCATGTTTTTCTTCATGTTTGGGAGGTGTTGACTGGTTCTTTTCCTTGCTACTCAGAATGCACAGGTTTACAGACAAACTCTTGAGCTGAAGAGTATGTCATTTATTTGCTGCTCTAGTGAGTGGTTAGTTTACAGAAACAGGGCACAGCATAGGGTTAAATGAAAGCGCACACCCACTTTTAGGTGCTCACCTTAAATATATTGTTACAAAGTTATTTATTATATATTGTATAAACACTTTTGTGCCTACCACTAAGATTAGTTTGTTAACTCAGTTGTTTACCTGATTGAATTGCTGAACAAGTTGTTTACCTGAGCAGGTTGCTGACTTAGCTTTTTACCAGGCTATTCTCTTTCCTTGCCCGACAAGCAGGCATCTTTTCACATGTCCCAACACCTGAAATATACCTTCTACACATTGCATCCTACAGGATATACCCTGTAAACATCAGGAAAGCTAAATATTTATTCTTCATATTCCTCCTTTAAACTCTCTTTTGCTGTGACGGCTACAAAGAGGACCTATCATACTGACCAATCATGCCTCATTGTTCCGTGTTCTCTCCCATCTGTCTGTCTGTGTTCATCAGTTGTCTTGTCTTCTTTAACTGAAAACTCTTTTGTGCACAGACAGTCTTTTTGTTCTGAGTTTATACGCCTAACACAATGGGGTCCATCAATGAGGATCTTAGGTGCTATGAGAATGCAAATAATAAATAATAATAATTAATTAATAGTAATAATAGTACTACCTGAGTGTTTTACAAACATTAATGAATTTATCTTCACAACACCCCTATGAGAGTAGGTGATACTATTATCTTTATTTGATAGCTGGGGAATAGAAGCACAGAGAGTTTAAGACCTAAATTGTAAAGTATCCACTAAGTTTGGTTGCCCAAATTGTGACACTTCTGGACTGATTTTGAGAATACTTAGCATTTTTATAGTAAATCATTTGTTCAAAGCACACTCCAGTTAACTTTAGTTGCAGTTGCGAGTGCTCAGCAAATCTGGCCTCAGGTGTCTCACGCTGAACACCCAGAAATAAACACACAATTAGTGGGTACCTATGAAAATTTTGATTTAAAAGATTTGCCCTACATCATATAGAAAATCTATGGCAAAGGCAGAATCCATTTCTCCCGGGTGGTATCCTTAACCAGGAGACTATCTTTTCTCTTCCTTTAATACCTTGCCTCATTCACTACACTATCATTTAACTTCAGCAAAAAATGAGAGAGGAATCCTGCAGACAACAGCCTCACACATTACACAACCCTGATTCATCCCCAGAGCACCATCCATCCTGTGCACTGAATAAGGTAGGGGTGCTGTGAAAAAATAGTATGTGAGCTTGTAATTAAAGATTGGCTGCAAAGATGCATCATGATACAATCTTCGAAGTTATGACTATGTTTAAAAACATCCCCCTTGAGCCAAGATCTGGTATCCCTTTCAGTTCTCAAACGACAACTATACTATGCTGAGGCATGAATAACATAGCATGATCTTTAATATAAATCGTGCCAATTGTTGTGGTAATTTTTAACTGAAATTCATCTAATTTTTAAGGAGTACTTCTCTTATCTGTAATTTATGTCAGGAGACTGACACTAGTTGCATAACAAAAGGTTTTTTTTTTTTACAATGGCAAGTTTATGGTAAAGATAACTTATGAAACACTAATTCAGGTTACTTCTATTGCCTTACCTCAGGGAATTAAGGATCTCATGTCAGAAGCAAATCCAGGTCAAAAATTTAAAGCTTGTTATGCCAGTTGTTTCCTAACAGACGTGACAGAATTGAACATCTGGAAGTTGGGAACTGTTCATGAATACCTCAGGATTATCCACTTTTCAAAAATATCCAATTTATGAATTATCATAATTGTAACAGTGCCTACCAGACCCCTCAGGCTGTCTCTGTGTCAGAGTTTGTGGAGATCTGCTATGCTACACCATTCTTCCTGTGACATAAGGTCTGTTAAGGACCATATGCCAGTGGCACAACTTAGACCTTCCTAGCAGCAGTTCTAAATGGTGTCAGGGCCGGGACCAGCTCAGAGTTTCAGGTAGCCATAACCAGACTCCTGAAGCTTCCTTTTCGTTTGCTTTGGGCAGTACTTGACATAGGAGAGAATCTTGCCCCTAATTTCTAGTTCTCTGAAATGTGGTTATGTTAACATTTTTACATCAGATATGTGCTGTATTTAACTCAGCTCACTGAATATGCTGTACTAATTCCTATCAAGTGCAAAGAAACATCAGCAGGTCAACAAAATAGCAAGAGAACCATTATAACATATTATGGTGATGAGCATGGTATAAAACCAAATATTTTCAGCAGGAAAAGAAGTCACAACCTACACTTTTTTTCATTAAAGGTGTACCTGAAAAAGCGTTTTGTTTTCAGCATAATTTAATCCCATGGATTTCCATGTGGTAATTGCTCAAGAAAGCAAAAACTCAGACTGATTGTTTCTCCCTTATTTCATATATTAAGCCCATACACAGGGAGATGGTGGTCTGGACTAATAGCTCAGTAGGGAGAATTAGTTCATTTAGCACATTAAATAATATTTCCATTTAGCAAAATGTTATATTTTAAATTTGCCTCTAATGCAGAGAACCAGCATTGCTTACTAGTCTTTGTTTAAATGAAAACCAATTTAAGTTAAGTTTTGGCTCAGTATTTCTTTAATCACTCTGATCTATTTTAACCTTGCCCCAACAAATCTTTGGAAGAGGTAAATCAAGCATAAACCACTTAAATGAAAGATGGATCAAATCTTAAGGAGCCTTTTTTTATTATTATTATTAAGTGCAATGAACATTTGTCACCATAATAGTGACAATCATACCTGCTTAAGCCATTTTGCTGCAATGATTTTTGGTATCATTGTCTTGCCAGTTACTATTAGGGGTCTTTTTATGGTGGTTAAAAGTCACAAATTGCTCATGGATAGTATTGTTCCACATAATGGCAGGCAGGGAATTCTTCTGTCAATTACAATTAGAAGAGTTAATATAGCGAGGAAAGGTCACAAATACTTTAGTGGAGTGGAATGAGCTGCAGAGACTCTGTTATAACGTTAGGTAACATTTAAGTAAAGGCAAAATTAATCTCTGGGGTAACTCCATTGATATCATTGAAGTTATGCTGGGGATAATTTTGACTCAAACTGTTTAAATAGGATGGTTGCTTAATTGGGATGAACTGCAGTTCATTAAGTTGTCATTAGTAAGCAATTTCTGTAGTGTATTAGTGCATATTCTTGAAGTTACTCTTAACATCTATTTTAAGAGTATAAACCTTATAAGCAAGGTCATTTTAGCTCCTTTAATATTTTCATATTTTATAGTATTTCTTCAGTTTTCAGGAATATTTTGGGGATCACAATAATTATTTATCTCAAATATATTTTAAAGATATTTTCCAATCCCAAGATTGAATTTTCCTGAATGACTAAAAGAGACTCTGTTAAAAGTGGTAGGCCAATAACTTGGACCACCTTTTCTTGTCTTAGATTTGTATGTCATGTTCATTATCACACATGATAATGTGCATATTGTGATAGAATACACCCCTTTATTCATACCCTACACATTGTTGTAATAATCTTTGTACCAAGTATGCCTTGCAAGGTACCATTTAAAAACTGCTGGTCAGTACTGTCTTGGTAAAATACGTGTGGTGACCCTGTTTGTGAATTTATAAGATTCCTCTGTATGATATTAAACACATGTTCCAAACCCCACCACCTTGCCCAGGCAGAAGTCAGGTTTGTCCTAAACAAAGGAAGCAATGTATGCTTGCCTTAATTCGCTTTTAAGTAGTAAACAGAGTCATCAAGAAGTTAGTGAAAATAAAGGAAATTCAAACACGTGGGAAAAAACGGCTGGAAATATCCTTCCATATAGTTTGTCTGCTGGGGCTCAGCTGGAAATGTTTTTCAAGAGAGGGACTAAAACTATAAAAAGGAGGGAAACCACCCCAAGACATTCACTGCAGCTGAAGATACAAAAGAAACAGCTGTTGGGCTCTGTGGGAGGGGTCCTGATGTAAAAAAGTTTGGTAGGTAAGACTACTGAAAGCACATGGTCAGAAAACTTTATTTTGAATCTAATATAGTTTACGTTAGACACCAGTAAGAATTCTATCTTTATTTTTCTTTATTTTTCTTGTAATTGTTTCTGACTTTTATGCCTCATTACTTGTACTCACATAAAATCTCTCTTTTTTAATTAATAAACTTGTTTTATTGTTTTATCTAACCCAGTGTGTTCAGGTTGAAGCATCTGGGTAACTCCATTTGTGGTAAAAAGTTGTGTATGTATTATTACCTTAAAGGAATAATGAACTTAAAGGGCTGGGCAGAAGGGGTCATACATTTCTGGGGGAAAGGTCTGGGACTGGGCGTGGGTGTTGGGGTCATAGAATCAGAGAAAATTAGGGTTGGAAGAGACCTCATGAGGTCATCTAGTCCAGCCCCCTGCTCAAAGCAGGACCAACACCAACTACATCATCCCAGCCAGGGCTTTGTCAAGCCGAGACTTAAACACCTCTAAGGATGGAGATTCCACCACCTCCCAACATAACCCATTCCAGTGCTTCAATACTCTCCTAGTGAAATAGTGTTTCCTAATATCCAACCTAGACCTTCCCACTGCAACGTGAAACCATTGCTCCTTGTTCTGTCATCTGCCACTGGGAACAGCTGAGTTCCATCCTCCTTGGAACTCTCCTTCAGGTAGTTGAAGGCTGCTATCAAATCCCCCCCATTATTCTTTTCTGCAGACTAAATAAGGCCAGCTCCTTCAGCAGCTCCTCATAAGTCATGTGCCACTACCCCCGAATCATTTTCATTGCCCTCTGCTGGATTCTCTCCAATATGTCCACATCCTTTCTGTATTGGGGGGCCAAAAACTGGACACAATACTCCAGATGTGGCCTCACCAGTGCCAAACAGAGGGGAATAATCACTTGATCTTCTGGCAGTGCTCCCACTAATGCAACGAGGGCACACTGCTGACTCATATCCAGCTTCTCATCCACTCTAATCCCTGGGTCCTTTTCTGCAGAACTGCTGTTTAGCCAGTCAGTCCTCAGCCTGTAGCAGTGCATGGGATTCTTCTGTCCTAAGTGCAGGATTCTGCACTTTTCCTTGCTGAACCTCATAAGATTTCTTTTGGCCCAATCCTCCAATTTGCTTAGGTCACTCTGGACCCTATACCTACACTCCATTGTATCTACTCTCCCCCCACTTTAGTGTCATCCGCGAATTTGCTGAGGGTGCAATCCATCCCATCATCCAGATCATTAATGAAGATATTGAACAAAATCGGCCCCAGGACTGACCCATGAAGAACTCTGCTTGATACCGGCTGCCAACTAGACATCGAGCTATTGATTACTACCTGTTGAGCCCGACAATCTTGCCAGCTTTCTATTCACCTTATAGTCCATTCATCCAATCCATACTTTTTTAACTTCCTGGCAAGAATACTGTGGGAGAGCGTATCAAAAGCTTTGCTAAAATCAAGGTATATCACATCCATCGCTTTCCCCATATCCACAGAGCTAGTTATCTCATCATAGAAGGCAATGAGGTTGGTCAGGCATGATTTACTCTTGGTGAATCTATGCTGACTGTTCCTGATCACCTTCCTCTCAACCCAGGCTGATAAGAGCCAAGGTCTGGCTGGCTGGCTGCAGCACATACAGACATAGCTGAGAGTGATTTACATTCTGTATGCTGTTTTTTGAACGGTTTAGGTGGGAAGCTTCAGCAGCAAGGCATTGTAAAGGGCACCCTAGGTTACAGGGCAGGGGTGACACAGCTATTCATTAGTTTGGACTGTACCCTGATATGTCACACATACACCCCCCCTTTTTAATGTCATCACTAGGAAGAATCCTGCTATATTTTGGTGAAAAGAAAAAGTCACACATATTTTGTGTCTTTTTGTTAGAACTGATGGTTGTCTGGCAGATGATCAGAAGTCTGGCATCTTAGCAATAGTCCCAGCTGAGACAAATTAGTTTCCAAAATACAGGTGAGAAAGTCAAAGGTATCAAACAAATGCAATTTATTTTATGGTTACATGAATAAAGAGGTCAGTTCCTTACTTATCCTGCCTACACAGTATAAACATATTCTATTGATCCACTAGGTAATTTAGAGGGTTTTTTTTCCTTCAGAACAAAGATGGTAACAACCATGTATTTAAAGAAGAGAAAAGGCATTCAAAGCAATATTCTGTAGCTTTGTGAAATTAAACCTTTCCTTTAATCCACTCACATTGCTGCCATTGCAGGCTGACAAGAAAATAAATATACAAGGATTCCTCAATATGCATGTTTCATCTGAAGATTTTGGAGATAAGAATGCATATTTTAAAAACTTTTCAGAATATTTCTCTAGAACTAGTCCAGGTGGATTTACTGTCTCTCATTTGTATATTTAAAAAAACTTCAAAATGATCTTTTTGAAACATTTTGTGTTTGAGTCATGCCTAAAATACAATAGCAGCTCATATTTTTATAATAAACACAGCTATATTCTGGTTAAATGAATAGAAACATTTTGGACTACATATAGTGATTTATTGCATGAGTTGTTCCACTGATTTCAGTGGTGACACAATCAAAGCAGCATTCTACTCAACATGAACAAGGGGATCAGAATGTGGTCCTCATACCATACTGTAGTTAAAGATATAAGACCTGGGGTGAAATCTCATCCATGTGAAGTCAATGGATATTTTTCCATTGACTTCAGTGGGGCTAGGATTTCACCTCTGGTATCCGCCTGCACAGAAAAGATTGGTATCTTATACATATGAAATAATTCACAAGGCAGAGAAGAGTAATCACAAGGCACATTGAGATCGAGCCAACATGGATGGATCTTCACTTACATTAATATTAGGGCTGTCAATTAATCTCAGTTAACTCATGTAATTAATGCAAAAAATTAATCATGATTTAAAAAATTAATTGTGATGAATCACTCTTTTAAACAATAGTATACCAATTGAAATGTATCACATATTTTGGAATGTTTTTCTACATTGTTAAATATATTAATTTCTATTAGAACACAGAATACAAAGTGTACAGTGCTCACTTTATATTATTATTTTTGATTACAAGTATTTGCACTGTAAAAATGTTAAACAAAAGTAATAGTATTTTCAATTCACCCATACACGTTCTGTAGTGCAATCTCTTTATCGTGAAAGTGTAACGTACAAATGTAGATTTTTTTCTTACATACCTGCACTCAAAAAATAATGTAAAACTTTAGAGCCTGCAAGTCCATTCGGTCCTACTTCTTGTTCAGCCAATCACTAAGACAAACAAGTTTGTTTACATTTACAGGGGATACTGCTGCCTGCTTCTTATTTACAATGTCACCTGAAAGTGAGAACAGGGATTCGCATGACACTTTTGTAGACGGTGTTGCAAGGTATTTATGTGCCAGATATGCTAAACATTTGTATACTTCTTCATGCTTTGGCCACCATTCCAGAGAACATGCTTCCATACTAATGATGCTCATTAAAAAAACATATCAATTAAATTTGTGACTGAATTCCTTAGAGGAGAATTGTATGTTTCCTGTTATGTTTTACCCACATTCTGCCATATATTTCATGTTAAAGCAGTCTCGGATGATGACCCAGCACATGTTCGTTTTAAGAATACTTTCTCTGCAGATTTGACAAAATGCAAAGAAGGTACCAATGTGAGATTTCTAAAGACAGCTACAGCACTCGACCCAAGGTTTAGGAATTTGAAGTGCCTTTCAAAATCTGAGAGGGATGAGGTGTGGAGGATTCTTTCAGAAGTATTAAAAGAGCAACAGTCCAATGCAGAAACTACAGAACCCGAATCACCAAAAAAGAAAATCAACCTTCTGCTGGTGGCATCTGATTCAGATGATGAAAATGAACATGAGTCAGTCTGCTCTGCTTTTGATCATTATCTAGCAGAACCCCTCATCAGCATGGACGAATGTCCTCTGGAATGGTGGCTGAAGCATGAAGGGGCATATGAATCTTTAGAGCATCTGGCACATAAATACCTTGCAATGCTGGCTACAACAGTGCCATGCAAATGCCTGTTCTCACTTTCAGGTGACATTGTAAACAAGAAGTGGGCAGCATTATCTCCTGCAAATTGTAACCAAACTTGTTTGTCTGAGCAATTGGCTGAAGTAGGACTGAGTGGTCTTGTAGGCTCTACTGTTTTACATTGAAAAATAAAACAATGTTTTTTTGTACATAATTCTACATTTGTAAGTTCAACTTTCATGATAAAGACTTTGCACTACTTGTACTAACTGAATTGAAAAATACTATTTATTTTGTTTTTACAGTGCAAATATTTGTAAAAAAAATATAAAGTGAGCACTGTACACTTTGTATTCTGTGTTGCAACTGAAATCAATATATTTGAAAATGCAGAAGAACATCCAAAATATTTAAATAAATGGTATACTATTATTGTTTAACAGTGCAATTAATCATGTGATTAATCACAAATAATTTTAATCGCTTCACAGCCCTAATTAATATATAATAAAATTATTTACTCAATCTATTATTTTCTAAGTTAACCCACTCGAGTTTGGATTCTTATTTTGTGTCCAAATTAACACTCTCCCTGGCATATGCACCTCTGACAGTAGGTCACCAAGTGTATGTACCTTTATTTATAAACCTACTGTTGGAACCAAGGAAGCAGACATGGATCTGTTGAAATGCCATCTGTCACACAGTGGAAAAGTTTCTTGGTTTGTGTCAGGGCTAGGCTAAACGTAATCTAGCAGGCAGATATTTTTAACATTTTAACCTAAAGGGAGGCTGTAATAGGAAAAAAATATGCAATGTGTTTTATGGATCTACGCTTCTTACAATATTGGTGCTTTTTATTACCCGTTCTTCTGACCAACCATGGAACTGCATGTCTTAGTGTTTGTTACTGATAGTTCAATTTTTAAAACAAATTTCTAACATCCCTTTCTTGCATCTTATTGACTTTATAGCCATAGTGTGGCTAATATGAGTACACTTTACCATGAGGCTGCCTTAGTCAAGCTATTGCTGTATATTTGCAGTTATCTCACAAAATATCATTGCATTCAGTATCTGCTTACAAAATAACTCTAATCATCACTGTACAGCTAGAGCCACTCCTGTAGTTTGTATGAATCTTGCTGGAATCTTCCCAATCCAAATGATTTCAAATTATTTGTTAATATCAGTTTGTAATATTCTCTTTGTAACTGAATATTTGAAGAATTCCCTTTTCCATCAGCAACATAGAAATTTGCTTTAGTAAACATTTCTTCACTGGCAAACAGACAGACTGGATAACCTATGTCGCTTCTATCTATAACTTCTACTGGCACATTCTGTAGATGGTTCTATAATAGTTGAAATCATTACATTTGGTTATTATTTCATCACATTTATATATTTTTTTTAATTCTCACAACTGTAGCAATGAGCCCTGAAAAGGATGATGTCACACAGGGATCTGCCAGATCAGCTATTAATTAGATAAGAAAATTGATACTAAAATAACCTGTGCCAATATGACCCACTTTCACTGTGATGCAGTGCAGAGGGTTGTCCTTTGAGATATGTACAGTACTGTACTTCCACATACTAATGAACACTGAATTGAAGGGAAAGGTCTAGTGAGCTGTATCTGAAAAAAATCACTTATAAGAGACCTAAGGAAGAAACCTTTATAGTATGAACACTTCCCAATGTCTCTTCAGTTGTGGGGATAGGGAAGAAATCAACACAGGGGGAAGGAGAATAAAGATCTATGAAGGGGGGAATAAAGGTGTGATAAAGTAAATAAAGAGCAAGAAACAAAAACCAGAAAAATAAATATGGAGAGTCCAATTCTTATATGTAAGTCCTTAATCAAATGTGTATTTGAGGGTTATATCATGCATTTTGTTGGGATTTGGCTATCTGATTATGATCCCAGTGTTTGAAATCTGAGGATCTGATCTTCTACCTATTAAAGTCACTGCCAAAACTCCCTTTAATTTGCAGGATCAAGACCTGCACCTACAGAAACCAAGACAACAAAAGATTGAGGTGAGAAGATGTATGAAAGAAGAGGGGGAAAAAAGTAAATTAAACTTTAAGGGAATTCTCTGAGACACAAGAAAAAAATAATGGGGGTGGGGGGTGGGGCGGTCCACACTGAAGTAAATACTAACTATTATAAACAAAACAGAAGGAAGCAAAGTGCAGTGAAAGAAAGACCATGATGTAGAGAGAGTGAGTGAGTGCTGGAGGAAGAAAGACAAGTATTAAATGGACCATAAAATTAGAAAAAGAAGCAGCAAATACTATATAAATGCCAGAGAATAACAAAGTTTAAAGGATGCTGTCTATAATCACTACTACCTTGTTAACAATAGCTGATAAGAAGTATGTGTTCCTCTTTATTAATGTAATTTGTGATATACTGCCAGAGGTTTGAATTTCTCGGTAACCAATCAAAAGCACTAAGGACCCTAGTTTGACTTCAGATTAATAAGAGATGGGACTGTGACATTGCACTCCATATGCTTTATGAAAATATGCCTATGAATGTGAATATGATGTAACTGAAATATGCTTTATGCAAAATGTCCCTTGTAAGGTATTGTTACAAAGCTTATAATCTACTGAGTGTGGTCATCCTATTTGTTTGCATGTATTATTTCTACATCTGAAGTTAGGAGAATAAGATATAAACTTGTATTACTGATGTAAACATATTAAGTGGGAGCCATTAAATTTATAAATGGACACAAATCAGATGTCAATAATTATAACATTCATAAACCAGTTGGAGAACACTTCAATCTCTCTGGTCACTCGATTTCTGATCTCAAAGTGACTATTCTTCAACAAAAAAACTTCGAAAACAGACTCCAATGAGAGACTGCTGAATTGGAATTAATTTGCAAATTGGATACAATTAACTTAGGCTTGAATAGAGACTGGGAGTGGTTGAGTCATTATACTAAGTGAAACTATTTCCCCATGTTTATTCCCCCCCCACACACACACTGTTCCCCAGACGTTTTTGTTAACTCCTGGAAATGTGCTGGAAATGGCCCACCTTGATTATCACTTCAAAAGGTTTTCTCTCCCCCCCACCCCACTCTTCTGCTGGCAATAGATCATCTTAAGTGATCACTCTCCTTACAATGTATATTTTTTCATGACAGGTTTCAGAGGAACAGCCGTGTTAGTCTGTATTCGCAAAAAGAAAAGGAGTACTTGTGGCACCTTAGAGACTAACCAATTTATTAAGCTCATGCTCAAATAAATTGGTTAGTCTCTAAGGTGCCACAAGTACTCCTTTTATTTTTTCATGGTCTGTGTGTATATAAAATCTCCTCACTGTACTTTCCACTTTATGCATCTGATGAAGTGAGCTGTAGCTCATGAAAGCTTATGCTCAAATAAATTGGTTAGTCTCTAAGGTGCCACAAGTACTCCTTTTCATTTTAAATCTGGTACTTTTCCATTTAGAAGGAGGGGTGGGGACCCAGAGAGAAAAAGATTCCTGCCTTGTGCCAAAGTTATAAACGGGGATGGAGCAGGGCAAAGAGAAAACCCTTAGTTAACCATCTGAGATGGCTGCTGGAACTAACAAGGACTGTACTGGGGAAAGGATTGGGCCCAGACTAGGAAGGAGTCTAGTCTGTGAAAGAAGCTTATTGGAACATCTCTGAGGGTGAGATATTACCTGTAATCAGTTTCTTAATGTATTAGGCTTAGACTAGAGTGTTTTTGCTTTGTTTTGCTTGGTGACTTACTTTGTTCTTTCTGTTATTACTTGAAACCACTTAAATCCTACTTTTTATAGTTAATAAAATCACTTTTATTAATTAACCCAGAATAAGTTATTAATACCTGGGGAAGCAAACAGCTGTGCATATCTCTCTATCAGTGATATAGAGGGTGAACAATTTATGAGTTTACCCTGTATAAACTTTATACAGAGTCAGACAGATTTATTTGGGGTTTGGATCCCATGGGAGGGGTGTGTCTCTGTGACCAAACCTATCACAGGGACATTTTCTGTTTTTGTACATACACACATTAACAAACCAAGAAGTTAAGTTAACATTGTTAGGGAAAAACGTGGAAACCATCGTAAGTTACATAGTGGGAAAACAACAATTAAAAAATCTCTTGTCTTTTACAATGTATAGTAGCCTTTGTGGTATTCAGTATTCACACTGGATCCAATGTGCTTTAAAAAAATCCTTGTTTGTTTATTTTTTATTTAGTGGCCAATTCCAACTGCCTCTGTATGACAGAACATGGCTTGCTACAATAAAAATCCTCCTCAGACTTCTTGTCTGGAAAGCTAAAGCAATTAATGGCATAGTTCCAAAGGCTAGAGTCTTATATTCTGGTCTCCTCGCTTACTGTGCCTTCATGCCTAATAACTTTTACATTATTAATTCCATGTATCAGACTTGTCTGACTTAGATTTTAAGCTTTCCAGGACAGGGGTTTTGCCCTGTATTTGTTTTGTTAATGCAATCTATGTAGTAATTACTATAATTTATCATTATTTATTATAGTGCCATAAAAATAGAAGACTGCTAATTATTGGGGAATTGCAAATAATTTGGAGTTTGGGTTTGGTTTAGTCAAGCATCCAAAATCAAACATTTATCTGACTTCTCCAAATTATTATGCATATCCACACAAAGTGTCTGTTGTCCCCAATCTTCTCTGCTGTATTCTTGAGGTCTGGGGGGGGGGCTAGTAGCTTGCTACATCCCCCTTTCATCAGGCTCTTAGGTTCATATGTGAAGGGTTATGTGGTACCCCTTAAGCTTGTGGAATTAACTCATGGCCCTAATGAAGTCAATGGGAAAACCACCATTCACTTCATTGGGGCCAGGATTTCCCATTGGTGTTTTGAAAGATGGCCTAGAAAGACACATCTCTCATGACCCTTGTGATCAGAAATGGTCTGTCAGGCCCACAGCATTGCAAGCCACCTGCACCCTATCTTCTATACGGGGATAAATAAGAAGCTGCCCTCCCAGCTGATTCCAAAACAACCCATCAGCCCCCTTTGGATCCTTCTGAACTTTTTTTTTAAATGTAGAATATGCTCACGACTTCACATCTCAGAATGCACCATGTGAGTGTGGAATCTTCCATTGCTCCCTCACTCCTTCTATACCAGAAAACCCAAATTCTATTACAGTTTTTTGCTAAAATTTTGAACTCAGTTGAAAATCTAATTATTAACAGAAATCATTTGTAATATAGTAGCACTTATAGATCCCAACTGAGATCAGAGCTCTATTGTTTCAGATACCCCCAATCGTTTGAAACACTTAGCCAAGACAAAATAAAGGATGGGAAGGCTAACAAAGAGAGGGGCAGTGACTGACCAACGTCACACAGCAGACCAGCAACTTAGCTGGGAATGGAACCCAGGCCTCTTAGCACTTAGTCCAGCATCCTCTCCACTGAACAGCACTGCCAATCCTTTGTGGCATCTGCTGTACTTCCCCAAAACTCATCTGAAATAGTTAATAGCCCATTCCAACACAGCTCTACTTTCTTTACTCTCTTGAATTGTTTGCCAAGATTTTTGGTGGGTCTTAACACAGAAATCAAAGAAATGAGTAAGGGTTAAAGTCTTTGTTATGCTGTCCTCATTTTATCAAGTGTGTCCCTTTATTTTTACCCATAGCTCTTTCTCTCAACATATTAACTGTCACTGGTAAGTAGTTAGAAGAGAAAAAATTCATCGAGTCCACAAAACAAATACCAGACACTGCCATGAGACTTGTGCTGGCACGAAGGCCCAGCTCTTCAAAAGCATTTAGGCATCCAACTTCCATTGAAATGGAGTTAAGTGCTTAAACACCTTTGAGAATCTGAGCCTCAATTTTTGGTCTCCACCGGCCAATGGCACAAGAGTGTGGAGGTAGGATATTTTAATGTACCCGTTTGTTCCATTGTTAGTAAATAACTAAACTGTAAATAATTATGTCACTTGGCTATTTTTAAAGGGAAACTGTGGAGGAGTGAATAATATTCTCTTCATTCCTTTCCAACTGTTCTCTAGATTTTATGTATTTCCAAGGTCATGTTCGTGCATTTAGCATCCTAGTCTCTGTAATTATGATAAAAAAAATCTTGAAGCTGAAGAAGGTTAAAAAACAAACAGTCTTTAAAAGGTAAATAAAATTATTCAAATTGCACAGAATAAATAAATCGGAATACAATCTATGCCAGGCACATAGAGAAGAAAAAGTCAAAGAGATGATACAAAGATCACTTAACCAAAGATATCGAAGTAATTAATTTTAAAAATGCTATGTTTAGCTAAGAATTATGAAAACTGCAGAAATAAAATGGACTGTATGCTTTTTAAAACATTGAGAATGTAAAGCATAAAAAATATGGTTAGTACGTAAGACTAAGATTTTGTCATGGACATTTTTAATAAAAGTCAGGGACAGGTCATGGCTTCCATGATTTTTCTTTATTGTCCATGAACTGTCCATGACTTTTACTAATAATGTCCATGATATCCATGGGGGCTTAGAGCTCCAGGGTCCCCCTCCATCCCTGTCTTGGTTGCTGCAGGGTCTCCCTACCCCCCATGGTGGAGGGGAGCTTCAGAGTTCCCCTGCCCCCTACCTAGTGGCAGGGAGCTGTGGGGATCTCCCTGTCGCCAGATGTTATTCATCTGAGAGTTCTAATGGAACTACAGTTCAATATAGCAGAGATATTAATGAAGATATGCAATATATCTTTAACACCCACGCATACACACACCTCCACCATTTCTTCTTCAGTCTGGAAAGTCATTAATGTATTAACTACCAACCAAAAAGGAGAGTTAGAATTATTAATAATTTTGGAAATTATTAATATTGATACTGGAAACCACCAAACACCAATTTTAATAATACATTCCTTTATTAAGTTTAAAGGCCAAATGGTATTTTATACATTTTCTTTAAGCATGTCTAACAGCCTAAATATAACAAGTCACTACACGTGATTCAGTAACAAAACGTTTATAAGCATTTGATCAAGGACTTACAAATGGGCTAAACCCAAGGGTGTTTAGACTCATATTGGCAGCTCCCACATGGTCAGGCAGATATTAGCAATGAACCCTTTAACAGCTTATTTTTATACCCTTTAACAAACAAGTGTTGTCCTTGCCAATTACTAACTTCTGCTATAAACCAATTTCCAATCTCAATCCAGATAAGATTTACAACCTACTTTCTCCCCAAAACCTTTCCTCCCTTCTTTCTTTATGACCACCAGTTTTTCTTTTGCACTTGGTTTCACATAGGCCCTACATTTTGAGATAAAACTGGTATGTGGGGGTGCGAGGGGCCACAAGACAGGTTTCTTTTCTTTTTTTAATTTAAAACCATTTGTAGCCATACCTATCGCTCAGAAGCCTTCTTTTTAGAAACTTCCCCTTATCTCATCAGTTATTCTTTGAACCGGACATCTTCCCTACTTCATGCCTTCTGACTCATTAACTTATTACTCTCAAGGCCTTCCTTCTACTTAAAAATCAGGGCCTTTCTTTACAACATGTATATATTTTCTTAAGACTACCCTAATTCTTTAATTTCATATTTATCCTAAAAGGAATCAAAGCTAATTCCTAGTATTAAGGTTGGTGAGTTCCACCTCTGTTCCACAGAAACTAAGTACTTGATTTAAGAGGGGGGGAAAAAGTGCTCCAACTTTTTCAAAAAAATCTTTTTCTCTTTATTCAGCCAGGAGCCTTGACAAGTAGAGGCATGGTATAACCAACCCTTATACACCCATCCTGATTGGATATATGTGGGATGGTTATCTAGGATATGGGACTTTTCTCAGATGTCTGTGCTTTATGTCACCTCTAAAATGGGTATGCTTCTCTCAATCAGCTCTTGAAGACCCCTCAGAGGCTGAAGCAGCTTTCTGATTTGGCAGTGCTGCAAAGAACACCCTGCTTTTATGTTCATGTCCAGGTTCAGTTCAATGAGCGGATATTGATCTATAAAGCCCTATGTAGTATGGGCCCATCTGACAAACCATCATCTCTCCCGGCTCTACCACAATGATAAGATCAGCTGTGCTACTTGAATTAAGAATCCCTCTTTCATAATTCTATTGAACTGAGGGTAAATCATCCTGAGTGGAAAGTCCTGGACTTTAGAATTTAACTCCAGACATTGAGCTGAAAAAGTCTGAGTGTAATTACTTTCAGTAGCATGGTGGGGGGGTAAACATTTTCAATTTCAATGAGCCTCACCTCAGTCCTCGGAAAAATCATGGAGCAGGTCCTCAAAGAATCAATCCTGAAGCACTTACATGAGAGGAAAGTGATCAGGAACAGTCAGCATGGATTCACCAAGGGAAAGTCATGCCTGACTAATCTAATCGCCTTCTATGATGAGATTACTGGTTCTGTGGATGAAGGGAAATCAGTGGATGTATTGTTTCTTGACTTTAGCAAAGCTTTTGACACGGTCTCCCACAGTATTCTTGTCAGCAAGTTAAAGAAGTATGGGCTGGATGAATGCACTATAAGGTGGATAGAAAGTTGGCTAGATTGTCGGGCTCAATGGGTAGTGATCAATGGCTCCATGTCTAGTTGGCAGCCGGTGTCAAGTGGAGTGCCCCGGGGTCAGTCCTGGGGCCGGTTTTGTTCAAAATCTTCATAAATGATCTGGAGGATGGTGTGGATTGCACTTTCAGCAAATTTGTGGATGATACTAAACTGGGAGGAGTGGTAGATACGCTGGAGGGGAGGGATAGGATACAGAGGGACCTAGACAAATTGGAGGATTGGGCCAAAAGAAATCTGATGAGGTTCAATAAGGATACGTGCAGGGTCCTGCACTTGGGACGGAAGAACCCAATGCACAGCTACAGACTTGGGACCGAATGGCTAGGCAGCAGTTCTGCAGAAAAGGACCTAGGGGTTACAGTGGACGAGAAGCTGGATATGAGTCAGCAGTGTGCCCTGTTGCCAAGAAGGCAAATGGCATTTTGGGATATATAAGTAGGGGCATAGCGAGCAGATCGAGGGACGTGATCATTCCCCTCTATTCGACATTGTGAGGCCTCATCTGGAGTACTGTGTCCAGTTTTGGGCCCCACACTACAAGAAGGATGTGGATAAATTGGAGAGAGTCCAGTGAAGGGCAACAAAAATGATTAGGGGTGTGGAACACATGACTTATGAGGAGAGGCTGAGGGAACTGGGATTGTTTAGTCTGCAAAAGAGAAGCATGAGGGGGGATTTGATAGCTGCTTTCAACTACCTGAGAGGTGGTTCCAGAGAGGATGGTTCTAGACTATTCTCAGTGGTAGAAGAGGACAGGACAAGGAGTAATGGTCTCAAGTTGCAGTGGGGGAGGTTTAGGTTGGATATTAGGAAAAACTTTTTCACTAGGAGGGTGGTGAAGCACTGGAATGCATTACCTAGGGAGGTGGTAGAATCTCCTTCCTTAGAAGTTTTTAAGGTCAGGCTTGACAAAGCCCTGGCTGGGATGATTTAATTGGGGATTGGTCCTGCTTTGAGCAGGTGGTTGGACTAGATGACCTCCTGAGGTCCCTTCCAACCCTGATATTCTATGATTCTATGATTCTATGAATTTACAAAGGTATTTGCCTGATAGGGTGATGAAGTGCTCTTTTTTTAAGTGTGTGTTTAGTGTTCTAGCTGTACTGACAGTGGTCAACTACATTTTGATCCTGTTTTTTAAGTTTTTGCATGTGAGACCAAAAATATTATGAAGGGCAAATCTTTATAAACAAATTCAAATTTGAGCACCTTGGAAACTACTTATTGGCTCAATTTTGGCTGCTAAGAGCATGCCTTGTGCTAGATATGGGGAGGATGTACATCATCGAACTGGGAGAGTCTAAAGAATCATGCCCTTTTGTCTTCAGTGGCTATGGGTGGGTGAAATCTGGCCAACACCAGTTAGTTTGACTTTCTATACATTGTAAAAGAGATTTGTCCCATGCAGCTCTGTTGGTGTGAAAGGTTAGGTGGGGAAGCAAGTTAATGGACCAGTTCACTCATGCTCAGTCTAGGTCTGGTTAATGCTGCAGTCAATATTGCTTGCCCCTATCCTCTGCTGCTCAGCACAAACATCTGAATTATGAGTGGCTCTGGAAGGAGGGACAGCTCCCAATACACTGTCCTCCAGCCAGAGCTCCCTTTCAGGCCCAACCATAATTTGCCCCTAAATCCAACATGATTTTCAAAAGTTATGGGTACCCAGCATCACACAAGGACTTATTTTGGCACCTGACTATGAACTCAGGAGCCGGAATTTAGTCTTAACATTTCTAAAAATATTGACTGTTAAGAGTATAATTAAAAATAATAATAAATTCAAAGCCCTTGTACAACACTTAACAAATCCATTCTAATGGGTATCAGGCCAGCATAGTTTCTGAAAGGGATCAAGTTTGTCTCCCTAACCTGTTTGAATTCTTTGTAAAAGTTTAGAAAAGTCACCCAGTGGACCTAATTTGTTTGGATTTTTAAAGTGATTTATATAAAATTCCTCATAAGACTATTAAAGCTTCTTAAGACTATCAAAGCCCACTAAATCACTCTTTCAGTGTCACAACATTAAGCTGTTAATTTTGGGTTCATAGGAATGTGCAGAGGGACTTCGCCTACTTCTTTTTTTAAAAAAAATCTATTTGATAAAAAGAATCCTTGAAAAATGTACTAACACACAAAGGGGAAAAAGAAGCAGGTAAAATATTCTGAAAAATCAAAGGTTTAAAATGAGCATTCATTTTGAAAAGTTCCCTTTTCTTTCCTTTGCATTTGCATAGTGTCCAAATCAGGGTTTTCAGTTAAAATCCCCTGATAACTAGATGTCTTTTTTGGGGAAGAATAAAAGCCAAAGAAACAAAAAGTAGGATAGAAAAGAATAGAGACTTGGGTGAAATGCAATACTAGAGTAGGAAAGGGATAACAAGCATTAACTCCTGCATCTCAGAGATTACTTAGAAATCAGAAGCCTTGATTGGGATTACCTGACAGCCTCCCGGGTTCCTGTCAAACTTCTGTGGTTCCTTAATGCTCTGTCTGAAACCTGCAGGCAAATGCCTACTTGTCACAGAATGAATGACCCCATGAGGGATTTGGGTCCAGTTCCAAATGCACCTAGTTTTTCACTTAATCAAGAAATTAGGGATTCCTCAGATGAAACATCTGATCAGAGGAAGCACATTACTGGGACAGGTCATGAAACTATGGTCAGGTGACTACTGTAATATCTGTCATCTTTAGCTGGGCCCCCAAAACATCATGAGATTGGCTTTAAATTGAGATTTTTAAAATCAAGATATAGGGGGGCTGGTATTTGGCTTGTGGTTTGGAGGTTTTTAGGGTGCACTTGGAACAATTTTCAAGCTTTTCTCCACAAACGTAAGGGCTTGGTTTTGTTTATTTGTTTGGGTTTTTTTCCTTTTTTCCCCCCCAAAGTTTCATATTTTGTGACTCCAGGAGTTGGGGCTTTAAGAAGAATACCAGATATCATGACACCATGATAAAATAATGTGAGTTGGGAAAATTGTGAGGGTTGCAAGGAACTCCTGTACTAATGGGAGAAAGATTGTGGAGCTGTTCACCAAGGGACTGTTTAAGCCTGGGAATAGACCTGAAGGAATACTTGAGCCCAAAAAAGTGCTCTAAAGACTACCGAGCCCTGAAGAAGACACAAAAGCCAATCTCCTGAGACAAGAGGAGAAGGAAATCCTTTGCAGTGAGGCTCCAAGGGGTAAACCCCAGCCACAAAGAACAGTTAGGGCCTGGATTGGGCCAGAAAGACCATTGAGGTCCATTGAGAGAGTGACAGAATTCTTTTGTATTGTGTTCAAACTCTTTTGTTTGTCCCTGGAAGGGGGAACCAGAGGCCCAAGTCACCTAAGTACACCAAACCACTTTACCAAAAAGGGGAGACTGCAGACTTCAAGGGAAATGAGGTGCATAATGGGAGAATCTGAGGCATGGATGACTGGATGCCAAGCTGGGATGAGCCTTTCTCAATGGCCTACTGTACTAGTTGCAGACAGTTGAAATTCTCTTGCTGTTATTCCGCAGAGTAGAACTTTCTGGTAGGAAAATGGGGGAAGTGGCAGCAGGGCATTCTCAGTGGATTGCTCTTGTCTTTATTTGTTCCTGTTAAAGACCTCCCATAGCCCAAGGCTGGCAGCCTTAAACACAAGATGCTTCTGTTTATTTAGCAGGGGAGCTAAATTTGAGTGTGAGGGGTGATATACCTGTTGCTGTGACTGGCCATGTATAATGGTGTATTTATATTATGGCCTAGGTATACATTTTAAGTTCTCTCTAAATTAACATACAACCAAATAATTAGTAGTTGAACCTCATGTTTCAGAACATGAGATGGTCACCTGAAAGATTAAAGAAAAAATCTCCTGTCTTAATCTACTACCTGGAACAAGTCAACAGATACTTTATGTTTCCCATATATATCTTTATTCCCCCCCTATCTACTAAGCAAAAAAGCCAGATTTTCAAAGAGTTCGACAGCACTCAACATAAAGAATAACAAGAGATGCAGGTGCTGTGCTGAGCTCTTTTTAAAAGTTTGACCCCTCATTTAGAACATTTTCAGAGAAGCAAAGATGATCAATGTTCCATTTGTTCGCGCCGGTGATCTTGAAAGGGATATAGATATAAATACATAACGCTAGATATTGTGGCATCCAAAAAGTTAGCTATGCCATGCAGCCTTTCTCTGGAATGCTGGACATATAGTGCACTGAAGAGTATAGTTTAGACTAATGACACTATTTGGGTTCCATCCAGATTAAGCTATAAAGATTTTAAACAGTGGAAATTTCTAACCAATTAGATTTTAATGGATGGCCACTGCTGAACTATTATGATGGTGGAAGGGAATGTCTTTTTTTGAAATCCTAACCATCTCACATATTAAAAATTCTCCTCCTGCACTTTATGAATGTTCAGACAGTAGTGGGAGTCCTTAAAATATGTGGTAAAGTAAGCCCGGTGAGCTCAGATGAAAGGGTTGAGTTCCTGACCAGATTGAACACCACCTGTGCCATCTAATTTCCCTTGTAGGCCCTGATTTTTCATTAACTCGTAAAGGATATTAAATAAAAGCAACAACACAGCAGCAGGGTGAGGGTTCCAGCAGGGATGGTGTGAAAATTGCTTGTTCTTGCAAGAACTGCTGTACGGGAAGCTTTTTGTTTGTTTCAGATTCATGACACAAACAGTATCTCCTAAGCATGTGCTGATGATAACAAAGAATAGATAAAGGGGCAAAATTAGACCCATCAACTGTTATAATCTAATGATGTATGATCCTCTGAATTTGAAGGGAACTACTCTCCCCACATATGAACAGGTGCAAATTTATTACTAGACTTATTTTTAAGAGGTTATGATTCACTCAGAACACAGCAACAAATGGATCTATTAGAATAAACTAATGGTGTGAAAATGAATTGTAATAAGCACAATTTTTAATTTTCTGATTATTGTATCAATATTCTTTATCATGGTTTGCATGGGTATCTGAACCTATGGGGGAAAAAATCATATTCAACAGAAACTACTCAATAGGAATTATTATTACAGGGTGAGATTTTCAAACCCATTGAATTGCAATCGGACTTGTGCTCTGGCCTGAAATTACTTTGACACTGATAATGCTGTATCTGGCTGCTGACAACCCCTCAACTTTAAACTACAGTATTCTTAGGGCTAGCCCAGTGGCTGGAAAATTGGGAGGTGGAATTGCATCAGTAATATTACCTGGCAAATAACCAAGATTCAGTCTTAGAAGGACTTCAAATGTGGCCCACTGATTGGATCATAAGTGTGTGACGAGAACACTGGTTCATTGCCCCCACTCTGTGCTTGTCTGATAAAGTGGCTGGAAATTGGCTTGGCAAGCTCCACATCTGATAAGAAGATGACCTTAGGCTGGGACAGGTGTGTGGGAGGCAGGCTCTGGGAGGGAGTTTGGGTGTGGGAGGGGGATCAGGGCTGGGGCATGGGGTCAGGAGGGGGTGCAGAGTGTGGACTCCAGGAGGGAGTTTGGGTGCAAGAAGGGACTCAAGGCTGGGGAAGGGGGTTGGGGTAGGGCTCCAGGCGGTGCTTATCTTGAGGGTCTCCTCAGAAGCAGCAACATGTCTCTTGTCTCATAAGCATAGAGACAGCTAGGCAGCTCTGTGTGTTTCCGGCCAATGGCAGCTGCAGAGCTAGTGCACAGGGTGGGGGCAGTGTGTCGAGCCCCCCTGGCCACCCCTGCACCTCGGAGCTGCGGGCACGTCTCTGCTTCGAGCCAGGTAGGGAGTGTGACAGCCCTGCCAACCAGACTTTTAACAGCTCAGTCAGCAGTGCTGACTGAATCTGCCAGGGTCCCTTTTTGACCAGAATTTAATTCAAAAACCAGACAGCTGGCAACCCTAATTGGTAGGTCCACCTGGATAGGAGTCAGGTGTCCTTAAAAGAACGGGAAAGCTCAGTTAGTCTGGAAAAAGAGAAGAGGCTGGGAGTGTCTGCATCTTACAAACGTTTGACAGGAGTCAGGACAGAAGAAAACTGGGAAAAGCCACAGGAGAGGAGTTAGCTCTTGCTGTTGGTCTAAAAATGCAGGCAAAAGACTTGAGGGCTGCATCACTGGAGTCTTGGTATTCAGCCAAGGAGTAGAATATCGGGGGAAACTTGGGGATACTAAAGCTGAAGCCTGAAGAGTGGGAATGACTTAAATGTATCCTTTCGGCTTGGGATTTTTTTGAGAACTCCAAGTCAGAATCCTGTGAACCCCAGCCCTGAAGCAAGCATGAAGCCTGAGACTTCAGGGAGCCTGAGAGGAGTGAAGGTGTACAATGGGACCAGGAAGTGGCTGTGGGAAAGGCTTTGGAGAGGTGAGAAGGAAACAAGCCCAGGGAGGAAGCAGGGAGCCTGAACAGGGGTCCTGAACACATGGAACTTGCCTGCTTACCCCAGAGTATAGGGAGGGCTGTACCACCGCCAAAAAAAAAAAAGAGTCTGAGACCAGGGATGGAAGGACTAATGATTTGAGATTCATTCTGAGGCCACAGGACTATTGTTTATTTGACTTTTGGTTACCATGGCAGTGCAGAAACTTTAAAATGATAGGGCCAGAAGTTAGGCACCTAAGTAAATGGCCTGCTTTGCAGGGCTAGTATTACTCACAGTGCCTATGGGCTCAAATGTATTCAACCCCCCTAAAATCAGGCTGCTTATTTAGATGTCAAAAAGTAGATTTATGCCCACCTTTAGCCACCCAGGATTTAAATGTTTGGCTGTATACCTTTACAGATGATATCTTTATTACAGGGCTGGATTCTCTGCTATATTACATCTACTACTACCTGGGCAAAATAAATGCAAATAAGCTGTAAAGTGCTACTGCTCTGATCTGATCCCAATTTATAACCACTTCCCACGGATTTCATACAAATGACTGAAGAAGGCCAGGGACTACAGACTGTGCAGTGCAGGGTGAGCCTGTGCATGTTTTGTGCTCGTCTGCCTCTGGTAGCACAAACCAACTAGCACAGATTGTCTTCTAGAATTGTGCTGATCCCAGAACAGATGAGAATGTCTCTAAAGACTTAAATTTCACAGGAGCACAAAGAAACACTCATTTTCCTAATGGAAAAGGGCAAAATCATTAAAAATAAAATGTGTATTTTAAAAATGTATTAAAAACTGTATACTAATAAAGAAACTGCTTCAACACTTTATTTCTCCATTTAAATGGCACAGACTCACACACCATGCAGTAAGTAGAATGAGTTGATATTCAGTATATTTGGCTGGAAACTGCTCATTCTGATAATTTTGTACTGATGATGCCTTAGAGTCAAGTAGTTGCCCATTTTCTGATGATCGTGCCACTGCATCTCTCAGAGAATGGCAACAAGCGCACTCTACTTCTTTGTATGCTACCAATAGGCAGAGCTGTTTTCAGTCAACAAAGGAAAGAAATGGTGCAGATCAAGACTAGCATTATGATGCCTCAGTATCACCAGCATTATGTCAAAAATGTGTTTGTTTCTGCTAAATATATCCATTCTGTAACAATAACACTGCAAAAGGGGCATCCATCAGTTATCACCTCTCCTCTATGCCAAAACACAGAAGTTGCAATTAACTAGAATGTTTCTTCTGTCTATACTCAGGCTGAATTTCCAGAGCCTGGGGGGAAATATGTGACACAGTGTTCTTAGTAGAAGGGCCTCTGCTTTGAAAAGTGATCCTTTTTGCAGTCTACCAAATTCCACATTTGACTACCTTCATCATGTGATGCAAGACCAAATATTTGCTGGTGGTTAGGGGACTCCCATCTTATTCCCAATCAGGTCAAGTATTTGGTATGGAGAGGGTGAAGGTCTAGGGTTTTTTTATCATATATGGGCCTTCCATTGAGAATGCTGCATCACCCTTGACCACAGTAATTCCCAAGTGCAATTCTTGTAGGATTTAGTATTTTTCTTCCACATACTTTGTGGTCATTACTAAAAAAAAATAAAATAAAACTAGATACCGTACTGTCTGACCATGAGCCTGTACCAACATCAGTTGGTAATTATTATGCTATAGGAAGTAAAATATAAATGAAGGTGTGCCCAGAGAAACACAAATGGAGAATAGGATTTCATCTTCCAGAGGCAATATGCTTTGATAATTAAAAAGCAGAAGTAAGTGTGTGTGTGCGCACGTGCATGAATGCACACACACATACTTTAAGACTTCTAACCAAAGTTTGGACAAATATGTAGGCTGATTTAAAGAGAAATCCACTTTCTTCTATTGTTTAAAGAAAATCTTCCTGGTGCCACAGTCCACTGGACAGCAAAGCATTCACAACAGATACGGTGTTAAGGCTTCATTAATCCAACAGAACATACCGACAAATGTTATAAAATTTCTCAGATTTTTTTTAAAATTAAAATTACATCCCTTTTTTTCTTAAAAGTCATATAAAAAATGTTGCAGTTTAAAAATAAAATTCTGACCATCTCTAACGCCTTAATTCAGGCAAATAGCCTTCATGGTTTGCAAGTAAGCACTTCTGGTTATAATGATATTATTTGCCCTTCAACAAACCCCCCTCCACACAAGCCTAATCTTTCAGCTGACCAAGATGCTAAAATCCTTCTTCCCAATACAGAGGATAGCCAGGTTTACTATCTCACCCATTTTTCCTTATGTCTCAACTAGAGTGGAATAAACCCTGGGGAATGCATTTCATATGGATTAAAGTTACCAGGCTGCCTGACAAAGTAGCAGAGGCAGATAATAGCCCTTAATATAGAAGTTAAATAAACTGCTTCCTGCCTCTCCAGCAGATGATTACTGGATTTGGAGGTGAAGGACATTGTCCTACCTTCCCAACTCCCTTTGAATATGCAAATAGGGAGAGAGAGTCTGGCCAATGTCACTTGAACAGTAAAGAGAAGGTGCACCTAGAGCAACGAAGGGCAAAGTGATAGGGTTTGGGCCACTACCCCGTTAATGAACTGCTAGTAAGTTTCTGGGAGGATAGCTGGCTGCGGGGTTTGAGACAGGCTGATGTGTTCTAGTTGAATGTGAACTTGCCCTGATAAGCTAGCCTGTCTTTTTAAACATCCTTATTTCCAACTATATCGCTCAGTCTTATTTCAAGTAGAACATCATATTCCATGGAAGACAGGAATAAAGATGAGGCTAATCAGTATCATATGGAGAGGTGAACAAATATATATATATATACACACTCTCTCTATATACACTATGTACTCTCTATATACTCTACTCTCTCTATATTTATTTATTTATTTATTTAGTGGCCAAACCAAAAAAAATAAAATAAAAATGGATTTGTTTTGAACTAAAACTGATTTTTCTTTTCTCATTGAAAAGAAAATAATAATAATAAAATAATAATTCACTCTGATCAAAACAAAACATTTTGAATGTCAGTGCAAATTGGCATTTAATTTTGAAAAGTCAAAATGAAACATTTTAAAAATCTTTTCAGCATTTTGTTTGTTTCAAGAATGTTGAGCTGATTTGCTTAGAAAATTTATTTTGACATTTTTTAAATTTTATTTTCAGTTTTTAGGCTGAAACTCTTTGCTGAGTTTGACCTGAATTCTTGAATAGTTTCAGTGTCCCCAAAACCAATTGTTTAGGCAAATTTACTATTAGCCAATATATATATATATATATATATATATATATATATATATATATATATATATATATATATATATATATATATATATATATATTTTTGCCAAGCTCTGAGCGTATGTGTCTTTTGGACACTCCTCTCTGAATCACTAAGAGGAAATTGAATCAAAGAAACACTGACAACAAGGAAAGTTAGACACTGCCAAACATCTTTCTAAGAAACAAGTGTATTGATAGACAAGAAACTTCATCAAGTTAGTCAGTGACATATAGGTGCATATTATAACCATATATCTTGCCTTTTTAAAATAGAAGACTCATTTGGAAAATAAACCTTTTAAACATTTTCAAGTCATCATTTTCAAGACTAGGTGCCTAAAATTACATACCTAAATACATATGTAGATGCACAGATGAAAGTGGCATGATTTAAAATATTGCTGAAGTGTTCTCAGTTCCCAACAATATCAATAGCACCTCTGAAAAACAGGCCATGTTTTCGTATGTGCTTAAATACGGGTAGAGATGCTTAAGTTTAGTCTCCAGGTTAGCAAATTGTGGTCTAGACTTCTAAAACTAAATAGCACCTGACCTTTACCAATACATCATGTTATGGGGGAATGAGAGAGTTCCTTCCAATATCACCAAGAAACTTTTTTCCTCCCAAGCAAATGCTGCTGGCTTTCACAAAGTGCAGCATTTGAAATCTCCAAGCTTTAACATGCACTGACTGCTTGTCCGGAAGAATGAGAATGGTTTCCAAAAGTCTGCTGGGCCCAGTAAACCTAAGTCCTTGGATAAATCTACATGCACTTTGAGAACAGAGGACATTTTTTTACTCTTTTCCTTTAATTCTGGGTATCAAGCAGCATGTTTGAATCAAAGATTCCCTCACCATTCTTCATTTCAGGAAATGTGCACCTCAGTGTGATATAATGTTGTATTAATTAATTAATAAAATAAAATTGTGAAATGAAGAATTTATAATCTGTATAAATAGCTGTCATTAAAAAGAAATGTCTAGTTGAAAAGCATGGACTAAAAGCAATATGTCAAAATGTTGGAAAATATATTTAAAGTTTTTTTCACAGTAATATAAAATTACTTCACTTATGCTTTGCCTGAAAAGTCATTAAAATATGCACATTAATGTGATAAAGTTATTAAAGCTATAAATTTTCTGCAAATATAGATGCATTTAATAAATTACAATAATATCATTATTTAGTATTGCTAATATCAGCATAAAAGTATATCACTTTCAAACATTATAATGCATATTGATCTAAATTTTCAAACTTTTGATGTTTGCAGAAATGACTGTAGAATATACATATAAAGAGTCCATTCTCCAGACCAAAACTGAAAATACAATGCATAGTTTAAAAAAATGGAATTAAATATATTTATGTGAAATTCAAATGGATCTATTATAACTACTTAATCACAAAACAAAGTGAAATCAGCCAGACAAACCACTGAGAGCCAGATTTTTTGAAGTATTTAGGAGCCTAGATTTAGATTTAGGATTTTTAAAAAAATACCTTGCTGACTAACTCCTAATACACTCCTCAAATATTTTGGAAAATCCCACTAGCTGCTTATCTGAATTTTAGATGTCTGAATACTTTAAAAATGCTGGCCCAATGTGCCTGATGCAAATCTCATCTGGGTTAAATTAGGTTAAAATCCTAATACAGTCCTCTGTTTGTGTAGCCTTTTATGTCTGTGCCAAGCAGGCACAAAATGGATATAAAAAGCTACCATTCTTATCTGCATATATATATATATATAGTGACAAAAATCCTCCTCTGCCTTGGTGGGTCCTGCAATTATTAGCGGATTTGCTCGCCTCAGAGATTCACGGCAGCCCTCAGTTTGGCCACTTTTGCTAGTGGCTCAAACCTGCCATTTACTCAGCTGACCTCATCACTGGCCAGCATGGGGGAAGGGAGGAGAAAAATCCCCGCATTCTCTGCTGACCCACCTAGTGGGTCAGGGGACAGGCCAGGGACCTTTCCCTCTGGTAGGACCCACAGTCCAGGTCACCTCCTCTTGTCTCAAATAGGGAGTTGAGGGAGATGTGGGGAACCCAGGCACACCCTCTACTCCGGGTTCCAGCCCAGGGCCCTGTGGATTGCAACTGCCTACAGTGTCTCTTGTAACAGCTGCATAACAGCTACAACTCCCTAGGATACTTCCCCATGGCCTCCTCCCAACACCATCTTTAGCCTCACCCCAGGACCTTTCTCCTGATGTCTGATAATGCTTGTACTTATCAGTCCTCCAGCAGTATGCCTACTCACTCTCAGCTTCTTGTGCCTCTTGCTCCCAGCTCTTCAAACGTGCCTCACTAACTGAAGTGAGGTCCTTTTTAAAACCAGGTGCCCTGAATAGTCTGCCTGTCCTAATTGATTCTGGTAGCTTCTTAATTGGCTCCAGGTGTCCGAATTAGCCTGCTTTAATTGGTTCCAGCAACTTCCTGATTGTTCTGGAACAGCCCATGATCTTACTCAAGGAAAAGGTACCTACTTAATCTGGGGCTAATATATCTACCTTCTATCACTCTCTTGTAGCCATCTGGTCTCACCCTGTCACAATATATATATGAGACACTTCCTAATTTAGAAGTTTGTGTTCCAAGACCACCACGATTTTCAAATGAAAGGAATGTATGTAGGAAGATACAATAGCTATCACAGGAAATTAGAAAATGACATATACCTCAAAATAATACAAATAACATAAAAGGTTAATGGAAATGATAATGCCAGATTAACATTTCAGACAATTAATGAAATTCATAAGGAGTAATATGTGGATGATTTATGGCCATTAGACGAATGTGGGCTAAAATGGGAACTCCTGACATGGGCTGATAATGAAAAATATGGTCATGTTTTCCTCTCTGTATCTGTTTTTTGTACTTTATATAGTGAGCCTGCCTGCATTCTCCAACTAGCTTTCAGGTTTATTACAGTACAGTTTCATTCTTTAAATGTTTACTACTTCAAATAAATTACAGTATCTCTGTAATATGAGGGAATTTTAAGTCGTAGAGTTATAGAGTGTTGTCTAAAAGTATATAACAGACATCTTGAAGGTTTGGACAGGGCTGATCCACACAATGAACACTTCCTTTGTCTCCAGTATTGCTGAGAAATTCAACAGTGCACAGCTATCTGAGGCTAAGTAGTCAAATAATACTCTATTTTACTGAGTCCAGCAGTAGAACATAAAATGTCTGGATTTTTTTAATTAAATTTAATTTTTCTTTATTACTGGCTAAGGCTACCATAACCCCTGGATCGCCCTCTTAATACTCTTCCATAATTCTTGGTGTTTATTACCTTTCTGTGGGTATAATGAGAATACCCATTATTTGTTTTATTTATTTATTTATTTGGTTTTCACAAGGTAGGTGAATTTGTAACTCTAGGGGTGAGTCATTTCCTGATGTTTTCTTATTTGTTTCTTTGTCTTGGAGAAACTTTTGTGATGAGAGGGAAATAAATTCCTTTAAGAATTTCTAAATTTTGGAGAGTTCCTGGATATTACCTCATACTGGAGGCATATATCTATGCATACATTTCTATCTGTGGGCAGGGAAGAAGAATTATTTTTATTTATAGAATAATAAATAAAAAGGATTCTTCCTATAATACTTTCTAGTGCTCACAAGTGAGCTAGGCACTTTACAGGAAACAGTGAAGCATGTAGAAGATGGGCTTGTCATATTACCAGATAAATTCTCCAATCTCGATTTTGCTTTCCTAAATCTTTATTCTGAATAAGCAAAAGTCACTCAACTCTAAGATGAATGCTGAAGGTCCTGAGCATGCACAGTATGAATTTAGGAATTCCAAAATTGTTCCCTGGCAAACAGACAAGTGGGTGTGGGTGTGGATCGGCAGAATCACAGTTCTGAGGTTAATGACAACAGTAAGCATGTGCAGTAAGGGGTGACACAGAGGTCAGTTACCTGAGCAGCTAGGTGGTCAGAGCCCACTCATACCAGTCACAACTTGTTTTATAGGTCAGAGCTGTCAATGAGAATTCTGAAGTAATGGTTAAGACTGAGCATGTGCGAGTGCGGTACCTGCTTCTAAAAAGAGAAAGGTATATTAAGCGAGAGCTACAATCATAGAATCACAGAATATCACGGTTGGAAGGGACCTCAGGAGGTCATCTAGTCCAACCCCCTGGTCAATGTAGCATGAAAAGGCCAGCTGCCTTTCAGTTTCAGAGTCTGGAGTCTGAGTTGGAGGAAAAGAGAGATGTTTGGGAAGAGCCAAGAAGCCAGCAATAGAAGACAAAGAAAAACTGCTGCGAAGAGAGAAAAGACAGCTGGATAGGAATTGTGTGTGTGTGTGTGTGCATGTGCACACATTCATAAGAATGCATAAAATTCTGTTATTAATTGCAATATAATTATGTAAATTTTAAAGCAATTTAAGATCTACTGTCAGTAATTTGTTGCAAACTGGCCACTTGCAACAAATTGCTTTCCTTAGAATCATTTAAACTATATGCTATTTTAGTTTAAGTGCTCTTTAACTTGCAATAAGAAATTGTGTTTCAGGGATTGCGTGCCTTGTTTAGGATGTTGAGATCATATTGTACTAGGGATTATTAGTTAAATCAATAAAAAGATATTTTGTTTTGGAAAGAGTATTGCCTGTGTCAATCACTTTTTCATAAGGTTATATCTGTGTCCTTTCGTGTTTCCTTGACAACCCGGGACACTTTTACCTCTGGAAGAACAGAATAAGGGAGCAATAATCAGGTTATTGTAGTAACGTCCCCAAATCCATTGTTTGGGGTAACAGACAGGCAATAAGGTATAAGACGGGGAAGTGAGAGGAAGAATATGGATTGTGTAAATAAGTTTATGCAGTTGTTGAGAGTGGGTATAATTCACCTCAGTGCAGAGGCCAGCACAAGGACTGTGTAAAATTTAAGTCCCACTTAAACCCTAGTTTGAAGATTTAAGTGAGATTTCAACAATGTGTGGGCCTTGTTCTGGCCTTCTGAACTGTGGTGAACTTCATGCATACATCTAGGTGGTAAAAGCTTATAGCTTTTTAAGGTGGTTAAAGTCTAAATACTAATTTTTTTGTAGGGGATGATCCAGAACTGGGAGCTGTGAGCATCCGTACCTCCAGATGCTCAAGTAAACAAAGTGATTCGTGGCCCGCCAGAGGCTTCCCCTGAACAAGCCACGAACCAAGTTTGGGAACCCCTGCAGTACTCCAAACCTGGGCGGACTGGGGACCAAAGTATCCCCTCTGTAATACAGAAAAGTCTCAGGATTATTCTAAATTCTGCTGGGTGCAGCCAGATGCTGTGCCAGATAGATCTGGTGGGGAACTGTGCATCCCTCACAATCCTCAGGACTCGCATTTCTTTCCTTCATAGCCTCCAGCCTCCACCTGGGCTCAGGGGACAGGTAACATAGAACCTGCTATTCTGACATTTTACCTCCCAAAGATCTGAGTGTCAGTAATAGTTAATGCTAGCATAGTTTTTGAAAGGGATATAAAAAGGGATATGTGCTTCAGAATATAATCCAGTTTCTAACTCTTTGGCATCAGGACAAATTATCCCACATCTGCCCATTTTATTTATGATTTCTTGCACCTTCTTCTGGAACATCTAGTATTGGCCACTGTCAGAGAAAAGAGGCTGGGCTAGACAGATAAATAGACTTATCCAGTATTGCACTACCTCTGCTAATATTAAATTCTTGTTTACCCATTTAAAGCAGCTTTTTCCATGCTTTGCAGCTCTAAGGGACTGCAAATCAAGCAGCCAAAACATGGCCTGAGGATTTACCCACTCTGTGTCCTCCACACTGGTGTAAATGAGAACAGAATTTGGCTCATTACTAAGACATTTTATTTATTGAAAAATATTTTAATTTTTTTCTTGAAAAAATGCAATATTAAGCATGGAAGACACTAACTTGGATGTAGTCATTCACTTTAATAATGCCATTGCAAAAGCATTGACGCCTAAATGAGTTGGCAAGGAAGGCACACAGAGCTGTATATGAACTGGAGAAACTCAAAAGCTACAACATACTGGAAAGAACAGGAAAGCACTTGGAGGGAGTGGGGAGGTGGGCAAGAGGAGCATCAGAGAGGATTATATAACATTATAAATGTCTAGGATGGCCAGACAGCAGCTGAAAGGGGCTTGGTGAAGGCTGGCATTATGCCTTAGAGGGGTGGGGGTCCAAAACCATTTATGGGAGTTGAGCTAACAAGGAGGGACAAATAGAGAAGCCTCTAGGAGAAATAGGAGTAAATCTGAGGCAGGGTCAAAGTAGGACACAGGACCATCTTGAAAGAATGGAGAAACATTCAAGAGGATTCTAAGCTCGGAGCCAAAGCAGAAAATATTTTGTCAAGAGCTAAATTTGAAGTTAAGGACGATTGTTAACCTACAATAAATTATTTTACTTGCTAATATTAACAACCAACTGGTGCAGAATCTCCAAGTAATATAGACAAATTGAATCCCATGTGGAAGTGACTCTGGCCTTTATCACTAATTATGTATTTGCAAGTTTTTATCATCATTTTTAGCAGATTATGCCAACCTTACTCATATTGGGTAATACTTTACACACTTTAGTCTTAACTGACTTCTGTGGGCCTCCTGTCACAGAAAGCTAATAGCCAATCTGAGTAAGGATGTCAGAATCTGACCTTTAATATTTTGATCAATAATAATAAAATATATTTGTACTGTATTCACTGTTTGAGGATTAATAAGACATTTAAGTACTTGGCAGAATATAGTCCATCAGTGACAACACAACAATATGTTCTGCACTGCAGATCTTTTAAAAATGAAAAGAGCATAAGTTTTATACATCAATTTAATGTCACTTTGAAATGTACATTCATGCTCATTTTACCTCTATCATCACTTCACACAAAAAAGTTCATTGCCAGTAAGACATATGGTGTGATCTACATTTACACTATCTAGGATAAAAATTACAAGAGCTTTAAATTCTCATGCTTTAGGGCATAATTAGGGTGAAGAGCACATTTCTCCCATTGCACAGTACTTCACAACTGACCAGATTCACTATGAGGGTTATTTGCCATCAGCTATAAGATACAACTGAAGGCAGGACATGAAACACAATGGTCTCTGATTGTAGTTCAGCAAGTAAATAGTCCTGTTGACTTCAGTGGGAGTTCAACACGTATTTAAGTACTTTGCTGAATTGAGCTGTAGTACTGACACTCCTGGGTGGGTCGTCATCACATGCAATGCTGTCCCTCCGAGTGGATCATCAGCTGAAACAATTGAATCTGGGACCTCTGCATCTTAATGCATGAGTGTCAAAATGCAATGCCTGAGCTAAAAAGAGCCAGTTCTCTTAGCCAAGGATGTACCACTAGACAGGTACATCACTACACTGAAGAGGCATAGCTTACAGAAGTTGTAGGTAAGTATGGGATTCTCGGGAAGAAAGAGTTAAATACAACTCTTCTTAATTAAAAAAAAATAATCTAAGGGGACATGCTGTTTGAAAATTAAAAGATTTCTTATAAAAATGTAATGGTTTGCAAAACTCAAATACAAAATGTATATTCTGACATCTCCACCCATATTTAGAGTTTACTCCTTTCAGAAACTTGACATTAACTCACCCTCCTCCCCACATCCTGCTGAGATATGTGTAAGGAAATATATATATTGCGTACAAAAGATACGATTAGAAAAATGTTAAGTATACAAAGTCAATCCCCTCCAAATCCTTTCTTCTGGCTCCTAGTTCAGCCTCTCATCAACTCCCCTTCCCAAGCTCCCTGCCTCAAGCTCCTCCTATTCTGCATTCAAGCCAAGCTAATGCCATTAGGTCCATGCTTCCTGGGCATGGGTATTGAGAGCACAAGTAAGACAGTCTCCCTGTTCTCATTTTCTGTACTTGTCCCTATTGAAGCCCTTGGTAGCCTGAAGGACCAGTTTAGGGAACATTTTAGGGATAATGCATGATCAATTCCTCTGTGGGGATGGTGCACGCACAGTCAGGTGGTATGTGGGAGCTTTTTGGCGATAGAACATGATAACTTGCAATTTCTAAGTCTCTAATGAGCATATGTGAACTTCAATTTGGAGAGGTTAATAGTTTGGCTAAATTTGTGCAGAATTTAACATGGACAGCACATGCCTGAGACAAGGGCACCCTCTCCTCGCCAATCAAATGTCAAATCCCCATTCCAAAGTAGGGAAACAACAGAGCTTCTCAGTGAAACGGTTGTATGGATTTTTTACATGTCAAAGCAAACATGTTATTTTTCTCCACTTTTGTCCTTGAAAATGCCTGAACCATTTTTGCTGATACTTTCCAAAAAAGCTTCATTCAGAGGCAGATACCAAGCATGAAGACTTCAGTCCAAACTGTTACAATTTGGCAAAGATATAAGCAACAGAAAACAGGAGCTGATAATGGAATGTGCTGGGCAACTCTATCTATAAGTGACTCTGCCAGGTGTCTTTGATGTACATGAAGGCCCAGTCCAGCTCCCATTGACATTGACAGGGTCCTACTGGTTTCAAAAGGCATTGGAACAGTCTCTGAGTTTTTAAATCTTTCCTCACAAGGCAATTGCTCCACCCTGCTAATCAGTTTTGATAATCATCTCTGAACTCCCACCACTCTGTCATTATCTTTCTAGACAGAAGTAGTTAAAGCCCAATGCAGTATTCTAAGTGCAGTCTTAGCACAGCTATATTAAAAAAACATTTTTAATGTCCCTAAGCCATAATTTGGTACCTCTCCATATGCAATGCAAAATCTCATTACCAAGTGTTGTGTTTTTTTTAATTCCATGTCTGCTTTGGTAGTCTCTTGAATGCTAGTATTTCATCTGATCCATTAGCCTGCTGTTAGCAAGCTCTTATACTATAAAATCTTCAGAGCAGGGGGCTGTGTTTCTGCATGTGTTGGTATGTCCAGCACATGAGGCCCCTGATTCTGAATGGAGACTTTAGGCAGTACTGCAGTATAAGTTATAGCACTTTTCAGCTGCCCTTATCTTTTCTTTGCAAGCTTTAACTGATTATGCCAACTCTTTTCTATTTCCAGAAGAGTTTTCTTTTTGCTTTATTTCTAACCTAAAATATCTGAGCACTTGTTTTTGTTTTCATAGAATCATATAATATCAGGGTTGGAAGGGACCTCAGGAGGTCATCTAGTCCAACCCCCTGCTCAAAGCAGTGCCAATCCCCAACTAAATCATATCCAGATTCTCATCCACTGTAACACCTGGGTCCTTTTCTGCAGTACTGCTGCCTAGCCATTCGGTCCATAGTCTGTAGTATGGGATTCCTCTTTGCACTTGTCTTCGTTGAACCTCATCAGATTTCTTTTGGCCCAATCCTCCAATTTGTCTAGGTCCCTCTGTATCCTATCAGTACCCTCCAGCGAATCTACCTCTCCTCCCAGTTTAGTGTCATCTGCAAACTTGCTGAGGGTGCAATCTATCTCATCATCTAGATCATTTATAAAGATGTTGAACAAAACCGGTCCCAGGACCGACCCTTGGGGCACTCCGCTTGATATCGGCTGCCAACTAGACATGGAGCCATTGATCACTACCATTGAGCCTCACGATGTACTCAGCTTTCTATCCACCTTATAGTCCATTCATCCAGCCCATACTTCTTTAAATTGCTGGCAAGAATACTGTGGGAGACCATATCAAAAGCTTTGCTAAAGGCAAGGAATAACATGTCCATTGCTTTCCCCTAACCCACAGAGCCAGTTATCTCATCATAGAAGGCAATTAGATTAGTCATGCATGACTTGCCCTTGGTGAATCAATGCTTACTGATCCTGATCACTTTCCTCTCGTCTAAATGCTTCAGAATTGATTCCTTGAGGACCTGCTCCAGGATTTTTCCAAGGACTGAGATGAGGCGGAGTGACCTGTAGTTATCCGGATTGTCCTTCTTCCCTTTTTTAAAGATGGGCACTACATTAGCCTTTTTCCAGTCATCCAGGACCTCTCTGGATCACCGTGAGTTTTCAAAGATAATGGCCAATGGCTCTGCAATCACATCTGCCAACTCCTTTAGCACCCTCGGATGCAGCGCATCCGGCCCCATGGACTTGTGCTCGTCCAGCTTTTCTAAATAGTCCTGAACCACTTCTTTCTCCACAGAGGGCTGCTCACCTGCACTCCATGCTGTGCTGCCCAGTGCAGTAGTCTGGAGTTGACCTTGTTCATGAAGACACAGGCAAAAAAAGCATTGAGAACATTAGCTTTTTCCACGTCCTCTATCACTAGGTTGTCTCCCTCATTCACTAAGGGGCCCACACTTTCCTTGACTTTCTTCTTGTTGCTAACATACCTGAAGAAACCCTTCTTGTTACTCTTAACATCTCTTGCTAGCTGCAACTCAAGTGTGATTTGGCCTTCCTGATTTCACTCCTGCATGCCTGAGCAATATTTTTATACTCTCCCGGGTCATTTGTCCAATCTTCCACTTCTTGTAAGCTACTTTTTTGTGTTTAAGATCAGCCAGGATTTCACTGTTAAGCCACGCTGGTCACCTGCCATATTCACTATTCTTTATACACATCAGGATGGTTTGTTCCTGTAACCTCAATAAGGATTCTTTAAAATACAGCCAACTCTCCTGGACTCCTTTCTCCCTCATATTATTCTCCCAGGGGATCCTGCCCATCAGTTCCCTGAGGGAGTCAAAGTCTGCTTTTCTGAAGTCTAGGGTCCGTATTCTGCTGCTCTCCTTTCTTCCCTGTGTCAGGATCCTGAACTCGACCATCTCATGGTCTCTGCATCCCAGGTTCCCATTCACTTTTGCTTCCCCTACTAATTCTTCCTGGTTTGTGAGCAGCAGGTCAAGAAGAGCTCTGCCCCGGTTGGTTCCTCCAGCACTTGCACCAGGAAATTGTCCCCTACACTTTCCAAAAGCTTCCTGGATTGTCTGTGCACCACTGTATTGCTCTCCCAGCAGATATCAGGGTGATTGAAGTCTCCCATGAGAACCAGGGCCTGCGACCTAGTGACTTCCGTTAGTCCAGAAGAAAGCCTCGTCCACCTCATCCCCCTGGTCTGGTGGTCTATAGCAGACTCCCACCATGACATCACCCTTGTTGCTCACACTTCTAAACTTAATCCAGAGACTCTCAGGTTTTTCTGCAGATTCATACCGGAGCTCTGAGCAGTTATGCTGCTCTCTTATATACAGTTCAACTCCCACACCTTTTCTGCCCTGCCTGTCCTTCCTGAACAATTTATATCCATCCATGACAGTACTCCAGTCATGTGAGTTATCCCAGCAAGTCTCTGTTATTCCAATCACATCATAATTCCTTGACTGTGCCAGGACTTCCAGTTCTCCCAGCTTGTTTCTCAGGCTTCTTGCATTTGTGTATAGGCACTTCAGATAACTCGCTGATCATCCTGCTTTCTCAGTATGAGGCAGGAGCCCTCCCCTCTTGCACTCTTCTGCTTGTGCTTCCTCCTGGTATCCCACTTCCACACTTACCTCAGGGCTTTGGTCTCCTTCCCCTGGTGAACCTAGTTTAAAGCCCTCCTCACTAGGTTAGCCAGCCTGCTTGTGAAGATGCTCTTCCCTTTCTTCGTTAGGTGGAGCCAGTCTTTGCCTAGCACTCCTCCTTCTTGGAATACCATCCCATGGTCAAAGAATCCAAAGCCTTCTCTCCGACACCACCTGCGTAGCCATTCGTTGACTTCCACAATTCAACAGTCTCTATCCGGGCCTTTGTCCTTCTACAGGGAGGATGGACAAGAACACCACTTGTGCCTCAAACTCTTTTATCCTTCTTCCCAGAGCCACGTAGTCTGCAGTGATCCGCTCAAGGTCATTATTGGTAGTATCATTGGTGCCCACGTGGAGAAGTAGGAAGGGGTAGCGATCTGAGGGCTTGATGAGTCTCGGAAGTTTCTCCATCACATCGTGAATCCTAGCTCCTGGCAAGCAGCAGACTTCTCGGTTTTCCTGGTTGGGGCGGCAGATAGTTGACTCAGTCCCCCTGAGGAGGGAGTCCCCAACAACCACCACCCACCTCCTTCTTTTGGGAGCGGTGGTCGTGGAACTCCGTTCCTTAGGACAGTGCATCTCATGCCTTCCAATCAGCTGAGTCTCCTTCTGCTCCCTTCCCTCAGATGTATCACTTAGTCCACTCTCCACATTAGTACCTGTTGAGAGAACATGAAAATGGTTGCTTACCTGTATCTGCACTGCTAGTACATGGACGCTCCCCTTTTTTCTTCTGGAGGTCACATGCTGCCAAATTTCTTCACCGTCCTTCTGTCCCTGCTGCGCAGCCTGCTCTGAATCTTCAGAGTGTTGTGCCCATAGAAGCATATCCTGACGTCTGTCCAGGATATCTTCAGTTTCTCTTATGCAACGCAGGGTCGATACTTGTTTTTAATAATTACTTCCATTAAAACTAAAGGCTTGATCCAAAATCCAGTGAAGCTCATGGGAAATTATCTACTATTGTGGAATTTACTCATCTTCATTTACTCACAAAAATTTTGAATTCTGCAGAAAGCACTTTCTTGAAATCAAATAGCATTGTCCTACCACATTCTGATTCCCTTTATTTAGATCAAGGTGCAAATACTTTCATAATTATAACATATTTATTCATTCAACATTCTTTATGAACAATGATAAATTACCTAGATACTGTATTAAGAAAGCCACTATAACAAATACATAAATATATTATTAAAAAGTAACGTTATGCCTTTCTTTAGAGATCTGTCATACTAACATTCCCCTCCACATAGGTTTTCTAACTGTCAGTAATATATGCCAAGTGAATAAAAAGGTATATAACTGTATCAAATAGGATATATAATTGCACAGTCATATCTGTGGACATACATACTGCTTATTAATAAATATAATAGTAGTTTCAGAGTAGCAGCCGTGTTAGTCTGTATTCACGAAAAGAAAAGGAGGATTTGTGGCACCTTAGAGACTTAATAGTAATGTTACTTAATATAAAGTCTGTAATATAATGTATAACAGTCCTGTTTAGGTTATCAGCGGGGATTGAACCTGGCACTTCCTACACTACAGCTCTGATCCAAAGCCATTAAAATTCATTGTGGATTTCAGTGGGCTTTGGATCAGGCCCAATAAACAGATTTTATTACTACTACTACTACTACTTGTGTGGTAGACAACTCTTTTTCATTTGTACCTGCCTCAAGGGGGAGACAGAGACCTATATTTTCTTAGTTTGGGTTTCATAAACACCTAGCATACTGCCAGTGAGCAATTAAAACATTTATGATGGTTGTTGAGAAACATAAGCTAAATATACTTTCTTGCAGTAAAATTCTTGGAAGGAGAGCAGAGAGTTCAGAAAACATCTCAAGGATCACCTCGCAGAATTTCTAACAATGCCCTCAGTGGAAGTAGCGTGGGAAACTAGGGAGGAGGCTGGGGCCATGATCTCCAAAACTGGTGAGTTTGGAGATCTGTAGGAGACAGAAACTTGGACCTTCTAGGGGAGCTGCTAATCCATGCTGCCCTGTGAGTCTCTCCTCCCTAAAAGAAAAGGAGTACTAGCGGCGCCTTAGAGACTAACCAATTTATTTGAGCATAAGGTTTCGTGAGCTACAGCTCACTTCATTGGATGCATTCAGTGGAAAAAAAACCCACTGAATGCATCCAATGAAGTGAGCTGTAGCTCACAAAACCTTATGCTCAAATAAATTGGTTAGTCTCTAAGGCGCCGCTAGTACTCCTTTTCTTTTTGCGAATACAGACTAACACGGCTGCTACTCTGAAATCTATCTCCTCCCTAAGGAATTGTGCTGCCATTTACAACCTCCCTTCTAGACCCTACCCCTCTCAGGGAAGACAAAACACAGAAGGAGGTAATGCTACTCCCTGTTTTTTGCCATTAAGATTTTTAGCCAATTTGGAGGAAGCGTGCCACGGGCAGTTCCCAAGATTCACACTGTTATGTTCTCCTTCCCAGCCTGAAGTCATGGAGCAATGACTACTCAATGGTCTGACAGAAAGGTTTTCACAAGGTCAAAGGGAGGAGAAACAAGAAAATGTAGTGCTGTTATTCCCCTTCTGGGTCTCCAAACTGATCTCAACTGCCTGAAGCTAATTCTCTCTGCTAGCATGGATGAATGGTACCATCCACTCTGTAGTGTTCACAGGAAGGTAATTTTGTAGTCTCAGATGTACACCATTTTCTAATAGTTGTTGTTCTTAAATTCTCTAACCTAGGCACCGGTAAATGTTGGTAAAATGTTTTTAATCTTAAAGGCACTTTGAAAATAGAAAATGAAAAATTCTAAATATTTTATGTTTTTAACTGAATGTTATGTGAATGACTACAATGCCAGTTAAAATCATCCCTCTGGTGACCACTTTTGGGCACTTGGGGACACTCACAGTGTCTCTGGAGTCAGGGGGATATCTCCAGTCAAGTGGATGATGTCTTTGAAATTGACCATGAAGAGGCTCCCATCAGGAAACAAACCTTCCATTAGAGCAAACCTATCAGATAGTTAATGTCACCTTTGGAGTAATAACAGATATTGGGCCAGAACCTCAGATGGTATAAGTCAGCATAGCTCCATTGTTTTACGTTTCATTAGTTGACTTACATATTGACCTTTGCACTCTACTGAACACACTATTTATTTTTCTTGTGTGTTGACCTGAAATACTGTTCTTGCAGTTACAATAAAGTGAAGTAAGACTACCAATTCCTTTCACCTAAGACAAATATCAGTTTGCAATGAATTTCCATTGATACAGCCATTACCCAACTAGTATTCTAAATGTTAAAGACTTTGGGCTAGTGTTGACATTAGGTGAAGCTCAGTGCAAGGAGCAATGCACCAACACGGTAAGCATTATGACTTAGGCACACCTATGAGCCACAATTCATCCCCTGTTTCCTCCTTGCTCTCATAAAGAGAATGGCAATATACTACTGTATTATACAGTAATAGTAATATACTACTACTGTCCTACACAAGAGTTAAAATATGACCTATCCCTATGTATGCTCACCTCTGATGGCATCATGGCTCCACCCATCCCATTCATCCCTGCTTTCTCCCACTAGCTCCAGAGAAGGAGTAGGCAGGTGAGTAACTTCACTCACTACTGTGTTCCAGTCAAGGATCTACAACCTATCCTGAAGGACGACCCATCACTCTCACAGATCTTGGGAGACAGGTCAGTCCTTGCTTACAGACAGCTCCCCAACCTGAAGCAAATACTCACCAGCAACCACACAGCACACAACAGAACCACTAACCCAGGAACCTATCCTTGCAACAAAGCTGTTGCCAACTGTGTCCACATATCTATTCAGGGGACACCATCATAGGGCCTAATCACATCTGCCACCCTATCAGAGGCTCATTCACCTACACATCTACCAATGCAATATATGCCATCATGTGCCAACAATGCCCCTCTGCCATGTACATTGGTCAAAATGGACAGTCTCTACGTAAAAGAATAAATGGACAAAAATCAGACGTCAAGAATTATAACATTCAAAAACCAGTCAGAAAACACTTCAATCTCTTTGGTCACTCGATTACAGACCTAAAAATGGCAATTCTTCAACAAAAAAATTTCAAAAACGGACTCAAACGAGAGACTGCTGAATTGTAATTAATTTGCAAACTGGACACCATTACATTAGGTTTGAATAAAGACTGGGAGTGGATGGGTCATTTCACAAAGTAAAACTATTTCCCCATGTTTATTCCCCCCCACCACTGTTCCTCAGACGTTCTTGTCAACTGCTGGAAATGGCCCACCTTGATTATCACTACAAAAGGCTTTTCTCCCCCCGCTCTCCTGCTGGTAATAGCTCACCTTACCTGATCACTCTTGTTACAATGTGTATGGTCACACCCATTGTTCTCTGTGTATATAAATCTCCCCACTGTATTTTCCACTGAATGCATCCAATGAAGTGAGCTGTCGCTCACGAAAGCTTATTCTCAAACAAATTTGTTAGTCTCTAACGTGCCACAAGTACTCCTTTTCTTTTGGCGTATACAGACTAACACGGCTGCTACTCTGAAACCAGTAGTATAAGGAGGTTTCTTACTCCCTTATGGATGCATGTAGAGTCCAAGTCACAGTCATCTAATCCCGCACATTAATATAATACTCTGAGTATGATATTTAACTAAATTATCTAGAAAATTTAGACATCCCTGCTTCAAAATGCATTAAAATGAACCGTGATCAATGTAAACTGCTGCTGGGATGTAGGTTGATCAATGCAAGTCCACTCTGCCTCCTGCCAGTAAATATTCTATTTCCAGAGCAGCTCATGTTATTACCAGTATTGAACATTTATACCCTTTTGTTCTTTTTCAATCAATAATATCATTCTCAGTCTCAAATACTGGGAAGACAATGTGTATATTGGTTTCTCTACTTGAATAAATACTTTACTTGCCTTCTCGGCATACTAGGCTTGATTAATCCTGAATGGTGTCTATGGAGGTCAATTTCTCAATTTTTTCCCTATCTTTATTAATGATGGATGGATAATCAACTAACGAGAAGGCAATCTTTCTGCAAGCAAGTAGTTATATATAGATTATATAATATATACAGATTATATAATAGCATATTGATTATTTTTCTACAAACTGAAAAGTATGTCTGTCATGTATCATATCATGGGGTGTTACCAAGGACATGTCACACTGTATTTGAAGACTGAACACTTAGACAGAGTAAGTCATAGGGCAGTACTGGGGTGCCACCCCTCAGCAGCTGCAGGGCATGCTTCAGGTGGAGGGACCATTTGAAAGCAGAAGTGGCTACACCAAAAGTGAAGGCTGATATCTGATGATGTGGGAAAGAGGGCCCACAGCACAGATGGGGTCATGCTGAAAGCAGTGATCTCTTTGTCCCCTCTCCCCTTGCTTTTGTAGCTGGGGGAAGCGAATGAGTTCCCAAAGAATGAAATGCTATCCCCCTGACAGACTAAACTTCTACTATTAAGACTGTGACCATGTCCCAAACAGAGGGTCTCCAGCCCAGTAGGAGGTGACCCAGGGAAGAGTATGAGTTGGAGTGGGTTGATGAATGGTCTGGACACTGAAACTCCCTTTTGGGACCCTGGGTCAGGGCCCAGGGGAGGGGGAGTGCCCAGGTACTCCCCATTGCTACCACAGCAGATTCTTTTGGGGAGAAGAGGGGACACATGGGATGGAGTTATATATACATGACCTGGCAAGGCCCCTCCAGAGCAGAGAGACTGAAAGATGCTGTGATGCCATGACTTGACCATTAGTCCAGCTGGCTTCAGGAATGGCCTGCTACACCATGCCATATCCATCTGGGCATGCCAGTATATATAAACTTGAATAAAGCAGCTACAGCAAGGCCAAGATCTGGTACACTTAAGGGTCTCTCTACACTATGAAATTAGGTCAAATTTATAGAAGTCGATTTTTAGAAAGCGATTTTATACAGTCGATTGTGTACGTCCCCACTAAGTGCATTAAGACAGCAGAGTGCGTCCACAGTACCGAGGCTAGTGTCGACTTTTGGAGCATTGCACTGTGGGTAGCTATCCCACAGTTCCCACAGTCTCCGCCGCCCATTGGAATTCTGGGTTAAATTCCCAATGCCTGATGGGGCAAAAACATTGTTGTGGGTGTTTTGGGGTACATGTCGTCAGTTGCCCCTCCCTCCATGAAAGCAATGGCAGACAATCGTTTTGCGCATTTTTTCCATGTGGGCGCCATACTGCTTTCAGCAGACTGTGCAGTAGGACTGCTAACTGTCATCAAACCACCACTTCTGCTGCAACTCTGCTCTCCTGCTCTCATGAATCCACCTCGCAGGTCGTCAGCCACCTCTTCCGCTGCCACTCTGCTCTCCTGGTGGTCTCGCAGGGCCGCTTCCGCTGCAACTCTGGTTGGTTACTCTTGTCTCGCCATAACACAGCAAGCGTGCAGCCCTCTCAGCTGTGTCCTGGCAGCAGATGGTGCAGTAGGTCTGGAAACCATTGTCATTGAACGACCGCTTCCGCTGCCACTCTGCTCTCCTGCTGTCCTGCAGATGCCATACCATGGCAAGCATGTATCCCGCTCAGATCACCACAGCAGTTATGAGCATTGTAAACACCTCATGCATTATCATGCAGCATATGCAGAACCAGAACCTGCAAAAGCAGGCGAGGAGGCGATAGCAGTGTGATAACAAGAGTGATGAGGACATGGACACAGACTTCTCTCAAAGCATGGGCCCTGGCAATTTGGCCATCCTGGTGGCAATGGGGTAGGCTTATGCCATGGAACGCCAATTCTGGGCCTGTGAAACAAGCACAGACTGGTGGGACTGCATAGTGTTGCAGGTCTGGGATGATTCCCAGTGGCTGCGAAACTTTCACATGTGTAAAGGCACTTTCATGGAACTTTGTGACTTGCTTTCCCCTGCCCTGAAGAGCAAAAATACCAAGATGAGAGCAGCCCTCACAGTTCACAAGCGAGTGGCAATAGCCCTGTGCAAGCTTGCAACATCAGACAGCTACCGGTCAGTCGGGAATCAGTTTGGAGTGGGCAAATCTACTGTGGGGGCTGCTGTGATCCAAGTAACCCACACAATCACTAAGATACTGCTATCAAGGGTAGTGACTCTGGGAAATGTGCAGGTCATAGTGGATGGCTTTGCTGCAATGAGATTACCTAAGTGTGGTGGGGCGATAGAACGCATATCCCTATCTTGAGACCAGACCACCAAGGCAGCCAGTACATAAACCAAAAGGGGTACTTTTCAATTGTGCTGCAAGCACTGGTGGATCACAAGGGATGTTTCACCAACATCAACATGGGATGGCCGGGAAAGGTACATGACGCTCGCATCTTCAGGAACTCTGTTCTGTTTGAACAGCTGCAGGAAAGGATTTACTTTCCAGACCAGAAAATAACTTTTGGGGATGCTGAAATGCCTATAGTTATCCTTGGGGACCCAGCCTACGCCTTACTGCCATGGCTCATGAAGCCATACACAGGCACCCTAGACAGTAGTCAGGAGCTGTTCAACTATAGGCTGAGGAAGTGCAGAATGGTGGTAGAATGTGCATTTGGACATTTAAAAGTGTGCTCGCAGTTTACTGACTCGGTTAGACCTCAGCAAAACCAATATTCCCATCATTATTACTGCTTGCTGTGTGCTCCACAATATCTGTGAGAGCAAGGAGGAGACGTTTATGGCAGGGTGGGAAGTTGAGGCAAATTGCCTGGCTGCTGATTACGTGCAGCCAGACACCAGGGCAGTTAGAAGAGTACAGCAGGGTGACCTACGCATCAGAGAAGCTTTGAAAACCAGTTTCATGGCTGACCAGGCTACGGTGTGACAGTTCTGTTTGTTTCTCCTTGATGAAAACCCATCCCCTTGGTTCACTCTACTTCCCTGTAAGCCAACCGTTCTCCCCTCCCCCCTTCGATCACTGCTTGCAGAGGCAATAAAGTCATTGTTGTTTCAAATTCATGCATTCTTTATTAATTCGTCACACAAATAAGGGGATAACTGCCAAGGTAGCCCAGGGGGGTGGGGGAGGCGGGAAGCACCAGGTGCGGTGGCAGAGGAGGGGAGGAGGGAAGGACAAGGCCACACTGCACTTCAAAACTTATTGATTGCCAGCCTTCTGTTGCTTGGGCAGTTCTCTGGGGTGGAGTGGTTGGGTGCCCGGAGGGCCCCTCCCGCGTTCTTGGGCGTCTGGGTGAGGAGGCTATGGAACTTGGGGAGGAGGGAGGTTGATTACACAGGGGCTGCAGTGGCGGTCTGTGCCTTTCCTGCACCTCAACCATATTCTGGAGCATATCAATTTGATCCTCCAGTAGCCTCAGCATTGCATCCTGCCTCCTTTCATCATGCTGCCACCACCTCTCCTGTTGTTCCAGCCATCTGTCCTCATGTTCATTTTGTGCTTTTCTGAACTCTGCCATTGTCTGCCTCCATGCATTCTGCTGAGCTCTTTCAGTTTGAGTGGACTGCATGAGCTCAGAAAACATTTCATCGTGAATGCATTTTTTCGCCTTCTTATCTGCGCTAGCCTCTGGGACGGAGATGCTAGTCGCAGCGTTGAAACATTTGCAGCTGTAGGAGGAAAAAAAGGGAGATTAAGACTGAAAAAAACACATTGGCCATTTAAAAGGAGGGGCTGATGTTTTCAGGTTAACGTGCAGCACAAACCCAACTAAACCCTTCCCCCACGACTCAATTCTCTGGGATGATCGCTTCATCCCTCCCCCCACCGCATGGCTAACAGTGGGGATGATTTCTTTTCAGCCACAGGCAAACAGCCCAGCAGGTACGGCCACCTCTGAATGTCCCCTGAATAAAATTCCTCTATTTTAACCAGGTGACCATGAATGATATTGTTCTCCTGAGGATAACACAGAGAGATAAAGAACGGATGGTGCTTGAATGGCAGCAAACACCGGGACCACACGTTGCCATGCTTTCTTATGCAAAGGCTTTGTTGTGTGGAAAGGTGCAGGGTTAAATTGATCTAACGCTTCTAAATTCGACCTAAACTCGTAGTGTAGACCAAGGCTAAATGTATGAAGATGGAGGCTGACTGAGGTTTAATCGAGATAGCCTGAAATGATGTTGGTGGGCTGGGGGAAGAAGAATTTGGAAATGTTGCCAGCTCCGCTTAACAGTGTGCATCTGCTACTTATTTCTTTTATTCTTTTAGATTTATAACAGAAATACAGTGAAGGTATCTATCATTCTAGGGATGACTGATAGATATTTACAAAAATGATCCCACCAAACTCAGCTGCTAACTGCCAACAAAACTTGACCCTCTGTCAAGAACTAGCCCTTGAGAAAACTAAACATCATTCTTTGTCAAAAGCCTATATACAAATCTCACAACATATCCTGAACGTCAAGAAACCTGCACTTTTGAGACACAAGGGTATTAAGAGGTTTCAAAGCTCAGGACCCCTCTTGGAGAATGCTCCATCACTGGCCGCCTTCCTCAAACTCAAATTATTCCAGTTTGAGTGCATCAGATAATTGCAGTTGGGGCAGTATGACACGGGGAAAGATGTTGTGAACCAGGTTTGCAGTCCTAGAGTTTTAACAGAATCAGGGCTGATTTTAGAAGATCTTCCATTTTAGTCTGGTTAAAAGCCTGTGATCTTTTCTTTCTGATGTAGGGACTTACCACAGTCACTGATGTCTTTGACTGAACTGCTGCAATGCACTATACATGCAAATGGACAGTAGTACTAGTCAGAAGCACAGGCCAGTGTAGAATGTGGCAGATTAGAGATGTTTCATGCAGGGAGGAGCTAACACCAACACCCCAAGAGCTACACTGGCTTTCAATAAGTTTCTGGGTGAAGTTCATTATGCTGGTCTGAACCTACAAAGCCCTAAAGCATTTGTGACCTGGTCACTCAAGGGGTTCTTTTCCCCCATCCCTTACTGACATTGACAGAGATTCTCAAGGTGCGGCTTTCTCAACATAAATGAGTAACTCTGGAGTTCACTTCCCTGTACAAATGCACCAGAACCTTGGATTTGCCCATCTTCTGGGTATGCTGCAAAGCCTGTCTTGCAAGCTTTTAGCAATGATGTGGATCTACAGGTGGAAGGGCTAACAAGTAAAGGATGCTTCAATCTAATCTATCAAGGTTCTCATATTGTGGTCATTACCATAGCCTCGGAGCACCTTTCAATAGTGCATTAAGCATCCTGGCTAATCTGTCACAGGTGGTTTGTTCCCTCATTTTCTCCGCAAGGAAAGGTTGTAGGACACAGAGGGGATGAAGGGATTGGAACAGGAATCTGTCATCTCTCAGGTTAGTGCCCTAACTATGGATAATCTGATGTGGCTCAGTAACATAGGGAACTTTTAGTGTAAAAATGTAGGTGCCAACAATGATAAGGGGCAGATGAGCTGCGGATTTGTAAATCCCACTGGGGTGTGACTCTGTGATTTAGAGCAGAAGATGGTAAAATTGGTGATAGCCCTTAGTTCCTGTGATAGTTCATTCCACAGTCTCTGAAGCTTTTCACTCAGGAACTATTCTGTGTTGCTGGACCGAGAACCCATGAGAAGAACAGTCTAGATTAGCAGCCCATCACCTTAATTACTCAGTCACCTCACCTTATGGTTGATTAGAAGGTCTTATGGAATGGCTGAATAAATTGTCTTTGCATTTTCTTTTATACAAGAATTAGTAAAGTTGTATTTGTGTAACTGGAAATTTGAATTAAAATGTTGTCCTGCTACATTTTTTGTGATGTGTTTAAGTTTTGGGAGAGGCCTAGAGCTATGATTAGGAACTGAACACAACAGAAAAAGTAAAATTACATTTATATACAAAACCCTCTTTCTCCTCCATGAAGTTGTCCTCCTCCTAACAGCTTTTTCCACAGCTGTGCTACCCTCCACAGTACAGCTGAGAGAAACATAAGTACCCAAGTAACCTATTGATAATGAGTTCAGGACTGATATATTAATGCCAGTGAATCCTGTCCTTGAAGGAGTTGAATTTTCTGGGTGTGCAGTGGTCTAATTTGAAAACTGATTGAACCGTTTTCAAATCAGATTGATAAGCAACTCTGTTTTCAAGAATTTTCAAACCTCTTTGGAAGAGCTGGTTTGCCAGTATTTGAATTTGTGGCAAATAGCTTTTTTACAGTTCCAGTGTAAATTGCACAGTTGAGAATTAAAAAGAAGGCAGTGTTATTAAAGGAGAAAATTGGGGCTTTATTTATTTATAAATTATTTTACTAATGGAAAAACTCTTTCAGAAATAATCATCACCTGTTTCTGTGAGAAATGTGTAAGCAGTGGTAAACGACAAATAAAATTCACCTACCTTTACATAGTTTAAAAGAAAAAGAAATTAAACCACAAACCTAAGAATTTTGCAAGGCACCTTCAAATTGTATAACTATATGATGAACACTACATAATGGCACTGGAATTACTTGCATAGTTATGCTAGAAATTCCCCAGCAATTACCATGTAATGTTAAGTTTTCACGTCTTATTATAATGTTCTAGTTTACATAATAAAAATAATTACACTGTGCCCGGTGTTCTGTTCTCTCCTGTATCTGTGTAAAACACATTAATGCTAATGGTGTTTATGCAAGTCTAAGGAGGTGCACACAAATCCATAGTTATCTCTCTGTTCTGCAAGTATTAGAGGTATTTGTCTTTGTCTTGTTTTCATTATTAGTAGTATTATTTCATCAAAATGTACATTCAGGGAAAATTGTGTCTGAAAGTTTATCACTTAAAAGTTAGGAAACGCGAAAGCTAAGTTTGCATATGCACTGTATACACACATACAAACAAGGCACAGTTAAAGTTGTATATGCAACTAGACTTGGGCAACTCCTGTTGTTTGAGTGCTTAAGTTACAGTCTTAACATTCTCTTAACATGGCTTTTTCAAAAGAAAAACTATAGAACCAATAAATTGCATAATGTAGATGTATTTGTGTGAGGGCATGAGAATACTGATTCTGAACCCTTTGCTAAGAGAGTAATTGCCTCAGGTAGGTCTGGGTCTTTCCCCCCAACCCAGGACATGTTAGTGTGTCTCTTTCCTTGTGTGGTTCTTTGGGAATAAGGCCTTGTCTGCACACAGCAATTGTACTAATTTTATTATAGTGCTACAGTTTAATTTGTGCAATGTTCTATAGCGTGGATGCAATTTTATCAGTATAACGGTGCCCTATATCAGTGTGGCTATACCTGTAGAGAAGGGCAATTAGGTACTCTAATATAAGGCACCTGTGATGGGGTCTACAAACCCCACACTGGACTAGAAAGGGTTAAAGGATTGTACTGGGCTCAGATAGCCTGGCCCCTTCAGCTCTGCAGAGCATCCTGTGACTGGAGACAGGCTTAAAAAGGGAGCAACCCAGCTTAGAGGGAGGGAAACTGAGGAGGAAGACATACCTACACTAAAAGCTCCTGACAAAGGGGTCAGAGAAGCCTCCCTGAGTGAATAGGACTGTATGCTGAGCCAGGTTGGGGCTGATTGTTTGGTTTCTTTTCCCTTTCCCTTATCGGGGACTAAAAGCTGAAGAAGGAAAGCAGATAGTAGGAAGGTTTCAGAATGGTAGCCGTGTTAGTCTGTATCAGCAAAAAGAAGGAGGAGTACTTGTGGCACCTTAGAGACTAACAAATTTATTTGGGCATAAGCTTTCGTGGGCTAAAACTCACTTCATAAGATGCATGGAGTGGAAAATACAGTAGGAAGATATGTGAACATGAAAAGAACATGAAAAGATGGGGGTTGCCTTACTAACTCTAATGAGACAAATCAACTAAAGTGGGTGTGACTGTGCACCCCATAAGGCTTTATGGAAATATGCTTATGAATGTATATATGACATAATTGGAATATGTTTTATGCTACATATGCCATGTAACATATCTCAGTAAAGGTTATGCTCTACTGAATCTATTCATCCTATTTGTATGCATGCATCATTTCTGTATTCAAAGTTATGAATATTGGCTATGTACTTGCTTGATTTTTAGTAGTTTTAGTAAAGCATTTGGTCAGCTTCTTTAGAAAGAAATTCAGAAATGAATTTGCAAGTTGAGTGCCCAATCAAGAAGCACTTAATGGACAATGGATCTTGGAAGGCTCCAATCCACATAAGAAGTCTACCTGAGGACATTCAAGGTAGCATGTGAACCATGGCTGCTACCTGTAAGTTCGGAGTCATGCATAGACATGTGACTTGCCCATGTGACTCCAAAACTCCATCTTGTAGCTAGAATTCTACACAGGGGAAGGAAGGGGTATCCACCCACAAAAGGAAGTCTATTTAAACCCCTGGGAAACCCCTCCATTTTGTCTTAACTCGCTCAAGAGAGAGCCTTTCCACCTCCAAGGATACCTGAAAGAAACTGGAACAAAGGACAGTAACTACAAGGGGTGTGAGTGATTGCTGGACCCAGACTAGAAGGAGACTAGTCTGTAAAAGGAAGTATACTGGAACTCCTCTGAGGATGAGGTTTTATCTGTATTCAGTTTTCTTACTGTATTAGGCATAGACTTGAGGATTTTATTTTATTTTACTTGGTAATTCACTTTGTTCTGTCTATTACTACTTGGAACCACTTAAATCCTATTTTCAGTATTTAATAAAATCACTTTTTACTTATTAATTAACTCAGAGTATGTATTAATATCTGGGGGGGGCAAACAGCTGAGCATATGTCTCTATCAGTGTTATAGACTCATAGACTTTCAGGTCAGAAGGGACCATTATGATCACCTAGTCTGACCTCCTGCACAACACAGGCCACAGAATCTCACCCACATGCTCCTGTAACAAACCCCTGACCTGTGTCTGAGCTATTGAAGTCCTCAAATCGTGGTTTAAAGCCTTCAAGGTGCAGAGAATCCTCCAGCAACTGACCCTTGTCCCACAGTGCAGAGGAAGGCAAAAAACCCTCAGGGCCTCGGCCAATTTGCCCTGGAGGAAAATTCCTTCCCAACCCCAAATATGGCGATCAACTAAACCCTGAGCGTGTGTGCAAGACTCACCAGCCAGACACCCAGGAAAGAATTCTCTGTAGTAACTCAGATCCCACCCTATCTAGTGTCCCATCACAGGTCATTGGGCATATTTACCGCTAATAGTCAAAGATCAATTAATTGCCAAAATTAGGCTATCGCATTGTAGCATCCCCTCCATAAACTTATCAAGCTTAGTCTTGAAGCCAGATATGTCTTTTGCCTCCACTGCTTACCTTGGAAGGTGTAATGATGCTGGTTCTGGTGGGACCCAACTGAGAGTGCCAATTCAGGATAAATTGCTTAAATCAGGTCAGTTACAGCCCAAGGCTGGGGTTTCTATGCACACCAAGGCAAACCAAATCAGCCAGACAGAGAGGACTTTCGTTTTACCCCACTGGCTAACCACAAGTCACACAAGCAATTCCCTCAGACACTCCAGTTTCCCAGTATCACCACCAGTACCACTTGTTATGGGGACAAATGGTTATGAAAACCAATACCCCAGTAAAAGAAAAAAGGTTCTCTCAATCCGAAAGGACTAAGCCCCAACACAGGTCAATATACAAATCAGATCTTACCCACAAATCACGCTGTTGCCAATCCTTTAGAATCTAAAATCTAAAGGTTTATTCATAAAAGGAAAAATATATAGATGAGAGCTAGAATTGGTTAAACAGAATCAAGTACATACAGGGTTGGCAAAGTTCTTGGTTCAGGCTTGTAGCAGTGAAGGAATAAACTGCAGGTTCAAATCAAGTTTCTGGAGAACATCCACAGCTGGGATGGGTCATCAGTCCTTTGTTTAGAGCTTCCGTTTGTAGCAAAGTCCCTCCAGAGATATGAAGCAGGATTGAAGACAAGATGGAGGAGATGCAGCAGCTTTTTATATTCTCTTGCCATGTGGTCTTTCTTTCTTTGTTCCAAAGACAAGCTGTCAATCACATGGCATGACAAAACCTCAGAGTTCTGTCCATAGGCACGTCCCTGCATATCTTGCTGAGTCACAAGGCATGTCTGCCTTCTCTCAATGGGTCAATTGTATAACTGATGGTCCTTAATGGGCCATCATGCAGGCTAGGCAGAGCTGACACCAACTTGTCTGGGGTTTCACCCAGAAGCATAGCATAAGTTTGAAATACAGACAGTATAGAGCCAATATTCATAACTTCAACTACAAAAATGATACACACATATAGACAGCATGATCATAATCAGCAAACCAGGACATTGTCTTCGACAATTAATTTGACCCCCCTTTATATAAGATTTGGTGCCACTACAGGACCTAGGTTGCAACAACTATCTATACAGTCCCAGATTACGTCAATAACGTCACAGAAGGCTATTCTAGAACTTCACTCCTCTGATGGTTAGAAACCTTCATCTAATTTCAAGTCTAAACTTCCTGATGGCCAGTTTATATCCATTTGTTCTTGTGTCCACATTGGTACTGAGCTTAAATAATTCCTCTCCCTCCCTAGTATTTATCCCTCTGATATATGCCTAGAGAGCAATCATATCTCCTCTAAGCCTTCTTTTGGTTAGTCTAAACAAGCCAAGCTCTTTGAGTCTCCTTTCATAAGACAGGTTTTCCATTCCTCGGATCATCCTAGTAGCCCTTCTCTGTACCTGTTCCAGTTTGAATTCATCCTTCTTAAACATGGGAGACCAGAACTGCACACAGTATTCCAGGTGAGGTCTCACCAGTGCCTTGTATAACAGTACTAACACCTCCTTATCTCTACTGGAAATACCTCACCTGATGCATCCCAAGACCACATTAGCTTTTTTCACAGCCATGTCACATTGGAGGCTCATAGTCATCCTGTGATCAACCAATACTCTGAGGTCCTTCTCCTCCTCTGTTACTTCCAAGTGATGTGTCCCCAGTTTATAACAAAAATTCTTGTTAATAATCCCTAAATGCATGACCTTGCACTTTTCACTATTAAATTCCATCCTATTACTATTACTCCAGTTTATAAGGTAAGCCAGATCTTCCTGTATGATATCCTGGTCCCTCTCGCCCAGAGGGCAAACAATTTATGTGTTTACCCTGTATAAGCTTTATACAAGGTAAAAATGATTTATTTGGGGTTTGGACCCCATTGGGAGTTGAGTGTTAAAGACAGGAACACTTCTTAAGCTGCTTTCAATTAAGCCTACAGCTGTTAGGGGAGGAGGTTCAGACCTGGATCTTGGTTTGCAGCAGGCTAGCGGGTCTGGCTCAAACCAAGCAAGGCACTGAAGTCCCAAGTTGCCAGGGCAGGAAAGCAGGGGCAGACCTAGTCTTGGCACATCAGTTGGCAGTTCCCAAAGTGTTTTCTGTGATCCAACCCATCACAGTGGGCTATTATCAGCAGGAGGAAAAATAACTTTTATAATGGTAATCAGGATGGCCCATTTCAAACAGTTGACAAGAAGGTGTGAGTAACAGTAGGGTGAAAAATTATCATGGGGAAATAGTTTTTAGTTTGTGTAATGACCCAGCCACTCCCAGTCTTTATTCAGGCCTAATTTGATGTTGTCCAGTTTGCAAATTAATTCCAGTTCTGGAGTTTCTCATTGGAATCTGTTTTTGAAGATTTTTTTGTTGAAAAATTGCCACTTTTAGGTCTGTAAAAGTGAATGTTATAATTCTAGATGCCTGATTTGTGTCCATTTATTCTTTTGCATCAAGACTGTCCTGTTTGGCCAATGTACATGGCAGAGGGGCATTGCTGGCACATGATGGAGTATATCACATTGGTAGACGTGCAGGTGAACGAGCCCCTGATGGTGTGGCTGATCTGATTAGGTCCTAAGATGGTGTCTCTTGAATAGATATGTGGATAGAGCTGGCAATAGGATTTGTTGCAAGGAGAGGTTCCTGGGTTAGTGTTCTTGTTGTGTGGTGTGTGGTTGCTGGTGAGTATTTGCTTCAGGTTGGGGAGCTGTCTGTAAGTGAGGACTGGCCTGTCTTCCAGGGTCTGTGAGAGTGAGGGATCGTCCTTCAGGATAGGTTATAGATCCTTGATGATGTGCTGGAGAGGTTTTAGTTGGAGGCTGAAGGTGATGGCTAATGGAGTTCTGTTACTTTCTTTGTTGGGCCTGTCCTGTAGTATGTGACTTCTGGGTACACTTCTGGCTCTGTCAATCTGTTTCTTCACTTTAGCAGGTGGGTATTGTAGTTTTAAGAATGCCTGATAGAGATCCTGTAGGTGTTTGTCTCTGTCTGAGGAATTGGAGAAAATGTGGTTGTATCTTAGAACTTGGCTAAGTGACCCAGACAGGGTAACTCAGAGTGCCCCCCTGGGAGGCCAAATGCTGCTTACTCTCCTATTGCCCTGGGTCGGAGCCTGGTGGAGTGGGTGTATCATTCCCCCGCTACTGGGTGGAGACTAATCACTAGGCCACCCAGTCCATCATAGACCCTATTGCAGCACCTTTACACTGATATAATTTCACCCACACTAAGGGTTCCACTATTATAACTATTTTGTGAGAGAAATCACATCCCTAACTGAAATGTTAACACCGGTATGTATGTAAACAAGATCTAGTAGTCTGTGAAAGGCTTTTAGCACTAGAAGGCCCCCTGCTAGTATACAGATCTAGATGAGCTATTCTTTCCCAGCCCTGCTGTGCAGGAAATTTTCACTTTCTCCAGGGTCTCTCAGGAGGTGTTAATGTCCATCCTTCCCCACCCCCCCATATTCAGTTCTGTAATATATGAGCGCTGTGCAAACCTTTAAAAATAAAACAGAGAGACTGCTTTTTGCAGTTCTAAATACCAACTGTCATAAATCCTGATCCTGCTAACACTTATGCATGTGAATAATCTCTTGAGTTCAATGGGATTAGTCATGTGCATACACATTTGCAGAATTAAAGCCTTACTGCCCTGATAATAGCTCACCTTAAGTGATCACTCTGGTTACAGTGTGTATGGTAACACCCATTGTTTCATGTTCTCTGTGTATATAAATCTCCCCACTGTATTTTCCACTGAATGCATCCGATGAAGTGAGCTGTAGCTCACAAAAGCTTATGCTCAAATAAATTTGTTAGTCTCTAAGGTGCCACTAGTACTCATTTTCTTTTTGTGAATACAGACTAACACAGCTGCTCCTCTGAAAACTGCCCTTAATGTAATTATGTGATGATCACCATATTGGGCCAACACCCTAAGGACTTCCAAAGTCAAATGAGAACATCTCCATAGCATGAGACACAGAGCCAAATTCTCTGGAGGTATACTGGACACAGAGTGAGATGTATAATATGCTGACCAGAAAGTTACAGTTGTATTAAGAGGAGTGTGGAAATAAAATAATCTAGAATAGCCAAGATTTTCACAGTTTTAAAATTGTTGAATTTCCTTAAATCTCATGTGCTTTTTATTTTATTTTTCAAACATAGGATCATCTTTGAGTGAAAATTAACTAAACTCAGAAATGGTCCTTCTTTCAAGAAAAACAGCTCTGTAGTTAGAAATTTTCTACTATTAAAAAACAATTAATTTAGGATAAAAATCCTGGTTAATTGAAAAACCTGTGAAATTTCATTTGGGAGGGGGTGGGGGGGGGTGATGTGAAAATGGTCATTTTGCAGAATTTTTATAAACCATAAAGGCCCAAATTCACAAAGGTATTTAGGGACCAAGACTCAGGTTTAGGGTCCATTTCAATCCACAAAATTTCAACCTAACACTCTAGGCACCTAAACTCATTCAGTGCCTAAGTTTTCAAGGTAAAAAATATCTTGGCATCTAAATTGCTGCCTTTGGGTATGCACACTGGTGCTTTGCTCTAGGCATCTTCTGTCTAAGCCCCAAAGGGATCCACTAACCAGAGGAGGGTAGGTGTTTGTCTGCTTAAATTGTATGTGGGTCCTGTTCCAGTTGGTGTGCTCAGAGGCACCTCCTCCTCCTTTGGCCATTTTGTGTGGAGCAAGGCAGGCAGCTAACTCACTCTTACAACAAACTATTTATGTAGGCAGTGTAGTTGTGGCCATATCAGTCCCAGGATATTAGAAAGACAAGGTACATGAGCTTTTCCATCAGCTTCCGTTGTTGAGAGAGACAAGTTTTCCAGCCACACAGAGCTCTTCTTCAAGTCTTCAAAACTTGTCTCTCTCAACAACAGAGAGAGACAAATAAAAGATACTAGCTCACCCACTTTGTCTAAGAAGCTACTTAGGCACCTAAGCTGGTTGACTCCAGGAGGCTGATTTCCATTTGTAGATCACTAAGCAGAGCTAGTTAGCCCAGACCTAGGCTTCACAGACACTCCTCTTATTGACACCTGCCATTTGCCAACTTAGGTGTCTGCCTAACATGCTGGCTTTTGTGGATTGCATTCTAAGGTGTCTATCTCTCCTTATTCATTGTATCGGGAGCCTAGGTACCTAACTCAGCTCTGTCAATTGAAGTGATGTTCCTGAGATTTTTAGGCACCTAAAAGTTAGGTAGGTTGGTAGCTTGACACTCAGCATCGTAACACCTAACTCCCTTTTTGGATCCCTCCCATAATGTCTGAGAAATAACCTAAATAAAATGAAAGTTTTCCCTTTTTTTAATGTTAAGCACTTCTGGCAAAGCTTTGATTGATATGCTATTGTAGTACAAAAAGCAGTTTCCATTTGAAAAGGTTTAAAATTAACTATGACTTGTCAGGTGCTATAAATGGAAAAGGTTTTCTAAAGAAAACATTCATTAATATTCTGTGATACATTACAGAATACATTTTAAGGGATTTCAAAATTTTATTGTGTACTTAAAGCACATTGAAATAGTCAGAATTCTCTTTTATATCCAGGAAAATCGCAGGACAATTACAGGAAACAGGCAATGTGATTTTACTTTCTACACCTAAGCAGAAATGATTTGTGCGCTTGATCTTTTCTGACAGCAGGAAACTGCAAATTAAAGGCCCAGCCCTGCAATCCATATTCAGATGTGGAACACTTAAAGTCAATGTCATTGCTTACATGAATAAAGTGTGCAGGAGTCCATTTCTGACCAATGTACTGAAAGATGTCAAAGTGAAGACTTGGTGTGAACCTAATTCAGATGCAGAGAAAAGCTTTTTTGTTTTTTTGTTTTTAATTTATAAAACAATTGTTTCATAATCCTTTAGTTCTTTAGACTTAGAACACTGATGGATTGGGTTCATCAATAGCCATGCTACTTTGGGACCCAATCCTGTTCCCATTTGAGTTGTAATCCTCTCCAACCTCATAAACCAATCAGATTTTGACCCAGAGACTATGACACAACTAAGCAAAACCCAGGTGCTACAAGAGTGTTGATTAATAAAAGGCTATCTTCCCTTCCTGTGGAAAACAGACCATAGGGGCATTTTTAGGGTATATCTGCACTGCAATTAATAACCTGAGGTAGCCCATGCCAGCTGGTTTGGGCTCACGGGGCTTGGGACAAGGAGCTATTTCATTGCAGTGTAGATGTTCAGGCTCAGGATAGAGTCCAGGCTCTAGGACTCTGCAAGGTGGGAGTGTTCCAGAGCTCAGGTTGCAGCCCAAGCCCAAGCATCTACATGGCAATTAAACAGCCCCTTAGCCCAAACCCTGTGAACCTGAATCACAAGCTTGTGGCTCACAGGGCTCCCTTTGAGTCTCATCAAGTTATATTCAGCACAGGACCAAGGGGAAGACAAATGTAGATGTATGAATCTGTGGGCTGGGCCAGCACTCAGTACAACTAAGAGCAACCTTTCTATTTAGGGTTCCATTGGCCTTGGGATTTTTCCTCGGCACGTCCACAGTCTCCCCAAAGCCCTTCCAGATCCACTTAAAATTGAATAATTCTTACAAATGCATAGGGACTCACACTGTCAAATCCAAAAACAACATTGCTATTTATTTAGTGGTAGGATGGCTCAAGGTTGCTGGTTTAATCTTTTATAAAGAATACAAATTTTATAGACATATGCTTTATCTCATTTCATTGTTTATTGCTGTTCTTTATAGTGTGTTTATCTATCTCTGAAGAGATAGATAAATTCTGCAAAACCTCAACATTTCTGTGTAGGCAATAAGAGACTTGACTTAAACTCTTGTAGCTGCTTGTATTCCATTTCTATCTCCATTAATTTAGTCATCGGAAGAAATATATGTGTGTTTCATATCAGTGAAAGGAATATCCAGCCTTAAATAGATTGATCCAGGAGAATTATGTCTAATAATGGAATAGATATTCCCTCAATGCCTAACATCTAACACACAGACATAGCTAAAAATATTAACATAAAAAATCACTGCAAAGCTTTTAGGCCCTGATTGTCAAAGGAAGTTGGGTGCCTAAATACCTTTGAGGATCTTGTCTGGAGCTACTTCCAAGTGTTTTGGATAATTCAGAGAATGTACTTGTGAAACCATGGAATGCATCAAGAATAGTAAATGTCTTTGTCTTTGCTTCCAGAGTTTTGTCCTCCTTTTGCACTGCTTATTTTGTCACACTCCATTCTTACAAGGCCAAGCACTGATGTTCTTAATCATGAGAGTAGTCCTGTTGAAGTCAAAAAGTATGGAGCTAATTATGTGAATAAGGTAAGTAAGATTTGTCTTATGACCTTTGAAGTGAATTATATTATTTTAGGCTATGTCTATAGTACAGGCCTTATAGCAGCAAAGCTGTACCGCTAGAGAGCTCTCCCTTTGGCATAATTAAACCAACTCTAAAAGATGGTGGTAGCTATGTCTATGGGAGACATTCGCTTGTTGACACAGTGGTGTCCACACCGGGGCTTCTGCTGGTGAAACTTCTGTTGGTCAAGGGGGTGTTTTTTTCATACTCCTAACCAACGAAGAGTTTTACAAACAAAAGTGCAAGTGTAGACATAGCCTAAGTGAATAAAGATTGCCATATAGGGCCCCAAAAACATACATATAATTCTCTTCTGTTCAGTTTCTTATACAGTCCACATCAGAGTAGTGAAGTGCATTAAGCAATGTGACAAGCATCTTCAGACATCAAATTCAACTGATTAAGTGTGACTTACTTAAAGAGATGAAAGGGAACTTTAGGCTCTTTGTTTTCCCTTCAAACTTGGCCCAGGATTTTAGAAATTAAAAAGAAAATTACATAAAATAAGGGTATTTTAAAATAAAATAAATTACATTGCTTTATATTTGACAGATCAGTACAACTAATATTATAACATGAATGAATCCTGGACATCTATAGGTCATGTATCTAAACCCATTAATAAAAGTCAACACACATTAAAAAGCTTGAACACAATATTTCCCCAATCACATGTATACAAGTTGTTCATAAGTTCAGAGGAGATCTGCACACAGCTTGCTTAATTTTATCAGGAATTTAAACGGCAGAGATGGCATGTATTGTACAGTTATGGAGACAGTAAAACATCCGCTGCAGCAAAATGTCCATGCATTATTAAAGGCAACTGCTCCTTGGTTTTCATGATTTGCTGATTATAGCATTATCCTCAAATCACAACTGACACTAGGTACCAGAGATGTTTCAGATGCTATATTTGCTTTTACCTGTAGCTGGAAATAAAATAGCTATTACTGATTGATTGATTGACCACCATTCTAATACATGAGCAAATTTGTTAAGGTCACATATCCACCACACAATTAACTTAGCATTTTAGTATAATGGTGTTTTTTGCTAAGAACAGCAGGTTTAAGTGCACTTACAAAACTGGAGAATATTGCATACTATGGATGCACAAAAGGATTAAAGTGCCTAAATCCAAGAATCAGCCCAGACTGGGAGGAAAAAAAACAATAAGATGCTACCAAGCCCTCTAGACGCCTAAAATTGCTTGGCCTTTAAAATTTACCAGCCACCTTTGTTTCTTCCTCCGTGCATGCACACTGCACTCCCATGCCATGTGTCCAGACACTGAAGTCCCAGTGTGATGCACAAACTGGAACAAGATAGTTGTTCCTCTACCTAACTCATCCGTGGGGCATAATCCAGTCAGTGTGCTCAGACCTTCACTACCAATGAGCTTATACATAACAAGGGGATGGGGAGGGAGGACAACCTAGTTCATAACTTTTACCCCAGCATTTAGGTTCAAGTCTCCCCTCTACCTGAGTGGGAGAAGGGATTTGAACAGGGCTCTAAAATCTCTCAAGTGATTTGGGCTATGGTCAACTGGCTATGGTCAACACTCTGACCAGGTCATACCCTCTCTTTGAAGCCTTCTAATAGCTCCTCTGCAGATACATTAACCTTTTTGACCTTTAAGATACTCCCCAAGTCTTCCCTTACCAACTTACCCATTCTTGTCTCTGGTTGTGTCATTCCCAGCCCTCTCCATGATTCTTTCATGTACATAGGTTTTGGAACTATGGATGCTGGGGGTGCAGCAGCACCCCCTGGGGTTGAAGTGGTTTCCATCATATACAGGGTTTACAGTTTGGTTCAATGGCTTTCAGCACCCTTACTATACAAATTGTTCGAGCACCCCTGTTCAAGTGTAGTACATTCTAGAATGGGAATATTTTTTGATGGTGATGATTGTTTAAGATTAACTAAAGTGCATTCTCTGAACATTTATGTGTTTAGATGATTCCAAAACTTATGTATATTTGATAAATATTTTATAATTGCATACAGTTATTGTTATAAAACTGTATTCCACATGTTAAGTGGGTACAACAGTTTGTCCTTTTCATCTTCCTTTTCTGTATCCTTTTACTTGCACACCTTTACCCTATTGTTTGCATTACAACAGTACTTAGAGGCTTCAAATGAGATCAGGGACACCTTGTGTTAATTATTATTAAAAACATATAGTAAGAAATAGGCTCTATCCTGAAGAGTTTACAGTCTATACTTCCTTTTTCCTAACAGAACAGTGTATTTTAATATGTTTCATCTACCTTCAAATTTTCATACAGTAGTTTGAACAGGGGGTAGCCAGTCATGTGGTGGCCTATGGTCCCATCAGAGATCACCTCAAACTACTAACACATATTAAAACTACAACTGCCTTGTTTACACTAGGATTTTAGGCATGTTAGTTATCACATGTTAAAAAATACACTTTATTTTCTAGTGAGGGCATGGTCTAAATAGACAAGACCGGCTGAGGGTGGGCAAAGGCAGTAGTATCCCTATTTTCCAGATGGAGGAACTGAGTCTCAGTAAAAATAAGTGGCTTTCTCAAGGTCATATAAGAAATCTGTAGCAGAGCAAGCCATTGAATCCACATCTCTGCAGTCCCAGAGCAGGATCTTAATGACAAAACCCCACTCTTATTCCCAGATATGTCTCTTTGCCATTTAGCCATATCATATGAAGATTTCTCCAATACACACTTTATCCAAACACTGATTAGTACTGAATATTCTAATTCTAAGATTGTGATGCTTTCTTGCTTTTCATCCTATAATCTAATTCATTCCCAGTATATATTGTTCCTACATTTGTCAGGCTCATGCAATGTTTGTGAGATCTTAATTATAGATAGACAGTACATTCAGTTGCACTTATGTGGAGGAACACTGATATTCACTGGACATTTGCCATGTACGGTTTGGCTATCTATCCATCTATCCATCCCACAGCATACAGGTGATAGATTTTAGTTCATTAAAAATTAGTAACTATGTATTTTACTTTTAAAACCTTTTTTAGCCTCAGCTATAACACAATAGCAAGTTTGCACAGCCAGGGAGAGGAGAAATGTTGATTTGCTGGCTAGTGTTTTAATTGTCCTTGTGGAGTCAGACACGTAGCCCTCATTATTGTCAATATGCTCTTCATGTCATTCTCTGCTATCAAAATGAAAACATAATATCCCAGTCAACAGCCCAGGTTTACAGGTAGCTGAATTAACAGCAAATAAATCAGCCTCTTCTTTTGCCAGCAGAAACAAACTTATTGATGTACATTAGTGAATGATGAGCTGATAATGAATGGAGTGTAATTGTCTGTAAAATTAGTCACAAGCAAAGAAAGGCTCAATCTGGAAAACTCACTTTAATGGCCATTATTTTTTTAAATATATAGGAATTTTGTCTAGTCTCTTTGGTGCTATTGCAGATCATTAGTCATTTTTTATTTCTCCCAATGAACTTGTTGTTTAGAAGAACTGTAGTTTATACTATATTTTTTCCCTTTTTCTCTTTAACTATCCTGGTGTTGATGGCACTGATCTAGTAATAAGGGCCAGTGCAGAGCCACAGTCTCCCAGGAAGCATAAAGAGAAGTGTATTGCCTTGGAGAGGTACAATGCCTCCCAGACTTCCCAGCTGCACTAGGGTGAGAATAAATGGTGACATCATTTTGAGTAGTCCTGGAGCAGCTGGCACTATTGGCTGTTGTTTAAAGAGGGTCAGTCTTTAAACAGGGTGCATGGCTTAGTCTATCCTTTATTCGTCCTCATCCCCTTTCTGCCAGTTGTTCCCCTCCTTGGGTGCACCTTGGCAGCAACTCAAGTTCTACCCTGAGTGTAGTGGGAATCAGTGATTCTGGCTGGCCCTACACCATACTGCTTTCTTTCTGCCTCTTTTACCGCTATGGCATGAACATAGTATCACCAGGTGTCTGGTTTTCAATCAGAAAGTCCCACTGAAAGGGGACCTGTGCAATGTCCAATCAGTACTGCTGACTGGACACCAAAAGTCTGTTTACCACAGTAACTGCAATCAGCCTCTGCTGCCGGAGGGTGGAAAAAAACAGTGCTACTGGAGGAGCTCAGCTGATGGAGAGAAGTTTAATTTGAGGAACTGGCTACCAGCTCTGGCAAAGAGTTAGGTACCGGCACTGCCCGGGAAAGGGATCCTAACAATGTGCAGCATTTGAGGAGCAGGCCGGAGGTCGGGCTCGCCACCCATGATGGCCCATCCGGATTTCTCAGCCTCCCAGGGTCCCAGCTCTCTCCAGCCCCTTGATCTGGGACTGATTCCTGCCACCCTGTGCCCTGATTGGGCAGGCAGGCACACTACACATCACTTCCTCCCATCCTGGCTCTTTAGGTGGCAGTTGAGTACTGGGGGAGAGGGGACCAAGCAATGGGAGGGGGGGAGGAGGTTGGGAGGAGGCGAGCGATGGGGAAGTCTGTGGCTGTAATGTCCAGTTTTTAAAAACTGGAAAGCTGGCAATTCTCTGAGACAGATCTTATTATACTAACATTTTCTTTCTTCCAAAAGTTGGAATGATTCTTATCTGTACACCCATGAACTTTACAAGGTAATTTTGTGAATGGGAAGTCTGAGTTCAAATATTTAGATTCTATTCACAAACCCTGTTTTTGTCCATAAACAGGTCTTTAAAGAAAAAATAGTTTTTTAGGTAAGAGTCTTGAGAATTTCTGAACTAACTATTCTTTCTCCCTCCACCCCAGTCAAAGAATTCAAGTATAAAACACACTGTCATAGATGAATGCTATTATTAACCCGACTAATGACCATTGCCTACATTTTCAAAATAAGTAGTGATTTGGAGTGTCTCAATTTTGGGTTTCCCAATTTGAGAAACTTTTAAGGGACCTGACTCAGATCCTGCTAAGTACCTGCCTTCTGGAAATCTGGCCCCTATAGTTTGTCCCAAATTGAGCACCAAAATATTGAGACAATCAAAACCACTCATCATTTTTGAAAATGTAGGTCCGCATGACTGAAACTTTTACAAGAAGCCTAAAACTTTAAAAGTATTTAGGTCCAGATTCCACCATTCACACTAAGTAGTTCCTTATTCATAGGCTTAGAAAGATTAGGTTTTTAATCGGTAAATGTCAGTAAATATTACTTGACTGTACACAAACAAACTGACAAATATTTCCATCAATAATAATTGAAATTTACAGACAGGCAAAGTAAGAAAAGTGCTACTTGAGAATTTATTAGAATCAAAATCCAGTGATTTATACTTTTGAATTAGACTTGTTATAAATAAACAAGCAAATGAATAATAGAAACAGGTATGATTTGTTGATTTAAGTATACTTACTTTGTATATTTTGACATGTGATGTTGTCAATATGTTTTTAACAGTTTACAAAGCTTTAACTTTTTAAACATTTAATGTCTACTATCATTAAATAATTGTATAATCTTCCCCATAATATATAAATTGATAACATTGTAAAAAAAGCTTAAAATATCAATATAATTAATTAGTTATTAATTATTAAAATAAATAAAAATATTAAAATAAATAAAAATCAAACTCTACAAAGCCTATTTACTTTTCAAATATCCCCAACATGAATTAGTGGCAGAGTCTGTCCCTTTAAAAGTAAAGTCACAAATAAGTAAAAATATTGTAAAATAAAATTAAATACATTTTAAACCACCCCTCTATTCTCCATTCCCCCCCGCCCCACACACACACACTCTCATTTTGGTCAACATTTTATTTCAGGACTCAGTGTACATCAGCTCCATTGATCTTTAGGCAACGTAAAGATAGGCTTAACTGAATCTGAGCAACCAAACAATAATATTCTGAATGCCCAAATAGCAAGGGTAGGGGATACATTCAATATATAACTGATTTAAATTATTGGGCTGTCAAGGTTCCATCCCCACTCTGAACTCTAGGGTACAGATGTGGGGACCTGCATGAAACCCCCCCAAGCTTATTTTTACCAGCTTAGGTTAAAATATCCCAAGGTACAAACTATTTTACCTTTTGCCCCTGGACTTTATTGCTGCCAGCACCAAGCTTCTAACAAATATATAACAGGGAAAAAGCCCACTTGGAAACATCTTTTCCCCCCAAAATCTTCCCCAAACCCTACATCCCCTTTTCTGGGGAAGGCTTGATAAAAATCCTCACCAATTTGCATAGGTGAACACAGACCCAAAGACCTTGGATCTTAAGAACAAGGAAAAAGTAATCAGGTTCTTAAAAGAAGAATTTTAATTGAAGAAAAAGTAAAAGAATCACCTCTGTAAAATCAGGATGGTAAATACCTTACAGGGTAATCAGATTCAAAACATAGAGAATCCCTCTAGGCAAAACCTTAAGTTACAAAAAGACACAAAAACAGGAATATACAGTCCATTCAGCACAACTTATTTTTATCAGCCATTTAAACAAAACAGAATCTAATGCATATCTAACTAGATTACTTACTAAGTTCTAAGACTCCATTCCTTTTCTGTTCCTGGCAAAAGCATCATATAGACAGAAAGAACCTTTGTTTCTTCCCCCCCTTCAGCTTTGAAAGTATCTTGTCTCCTCATTGGCCATTTTGGTCAGGTGCCAGCGAGCTTATCCCTTTACAAGTGAAAGGGTTTTTTCCTCTGGCCAGGAGGGATTTAAAGGTGTTTACCCTTCCCTTTATATTTATGACATGGGCCAACCCAAATCTGTCTCATTATTGGCAAGTCTCTCACCACTGAAGAAGCCTGAGGACATGGAGTGTTCTAGTGGTCTATTGTGTCTACTGTACAGCACAATTTGTACTTCTAAAGCACCTTCCCTTTGAGCATCTCAGAGCACCTTAAAGTCATTAATGGATTAAGTCTCAGGGCACTCCTGTGAGGTAGGAGAAGAGAAATGAGGAGAGAGAACTTGAGGGCATGTCTACACTTGCAAAGTTACAGTGCTGGCAGTTACAGCGCTGCTCAGAGAATGCCAAAGGAAAACCGCTGTTGTGTGTTCACAGTTACAGCTGCCTGCACAATAGCGTGTTCGCACTTGTGGCACTTGTGGTGCTATTCAGAGCAGTGCACTCTGGGCAACTATCTCACAGAGCACCTCTTTTTCTTTTTGCTGCTAAGACTTGTGTGAAGGCGGAAGGGGTTTTGGGGCATCCTGTCCCAATGCCCGGTGATGCATTGCTTCTCATCCCAGCAATCCCTGTGCTTCTGTCCACATTGGCACCATCTTTCAATGGTTTGTGTACTGCGCGCCCTGCCCTGCCTCTTTCTGGCTGCAGGAATGGATCCCAAGCTGTTGACCAGTATGCTGCTCAAACTGACCAACACGTCATTAGTGGCAGTGAAGTTATTCCTTAAACTAAAAAGGCAAGAGGAGTGTGATATCGATCTCACCATGCATACTAGCTACAACACGAGATTGCTTGTGGCATTCACAGAGGTGCTGACCACAGTGGAAAGCCGCTTTTGGGCTCAGGAAACAAGCACTGAGTGGTGGGATCACATTGTGATGCATGTCTGGGATGATGAGCACTGGCTGCAGAACTTTTGCATGAGGAAAGCCACTTTCATGGGACTGTGTGATGAGCTCGCCCCAGCCCTGTGGCACAAGGACACAAAGATGAGAGCTTCCCTGTCACTGGAGAAGCACATGGAGATTGCACCATGGAAGCTGGCTACTCCAGACTGCTACTGATCAGTCGTTAACCAGTTTGGAGTGGGAAAGTGGACCGTTGGAGTGATGTTAATGGAAGTGTGCAGGGCCATTAATTGCATCCTGCTCTGAAAGACTGTGACTCTGGGCAACGTGCGTGACACTGTGGATGGCTTTGCACAAATGGGCTTCCCTAATTGCGGACGGGCGATAGATGGCACACATATTCCAAATTCTGGCACCAGACCACCTAGCCATCAAGTATGTTAATCACAAGGGGTATTTCTCAATTGCTCTCTAGGCACTTGTGGATCACCATGGGCATTTCACAGACATTAATGCAGGATGGTCCAGAAAGGTGCATGACGCATGCATCTTTCGGAACACTGACTTGTACAAGCAGCTGCAAGCAGGGACTTTCTTCCCTGACCAGAAGATCACCATAAGGGGAAGTCAAAATGTCCATTGTGATTCCAGGAGACCCTACTTAATGCCGTGGCTCATGAAGCCATACACAGCGCAACTTGACAGCTGCAAGGAGCAATTCAACAACAGGCTGAGCAAGTGCAGAATGACTGTGGAGAGTTCATTTGGCTGTTTAAAATCCCCCCTTCCTGTGACGGCAAAGTGGCACAGGAAAGTTACCATTAATGGGGCAAGAAACAAAGCAGCTCTGCCAAGGAACTTGCAGCAGCGGATTACCCAGTATCTCCATGAGAGTTTCCTGGAGATCTCTGAGGGAGATTCCCGTGAAGTGCGGGAGTCTATCAACAGCCTGTTCTCCCGCTCAGACTAGGCATGAGGTGGGAGACAAGCCTGTTTTCTACAACCCTCCTGCCCCCAACAACTCACTTCAGCAATTCCAAAAATCAGATCCACTTACCAGGGGCCTCCTCTCCTGTTTGCGCTTTGCCAAGATCTGACTGCTGTGACTGTCTAGGCTCCTCTGGGGTAGGAAAGAGCTCCTGACTGCATGCATCTCTGGCCTCCGTGTCATTCTCCGCCTCTGGGTCCCTCTCCCCCTCTTCATCCAAGATTGCCTTCTTCTGGCTTGGTCCATTCTCGACTGGCACACAAGCTAATGAAGTATCCACAGGGTCCTTCGCAGTGGAGGTGGGGACGTCACTGAGTATCGCGTCCAGATCTTTGTAGAACCGGCAGCTTGTGGGTGCAGCACCGAAGCGGCGGTTTGCCTCCCGCACCTTGTAGTGGGCGTTCTGCAGCTCCTTCCCTTTGACCCTGCACTACAGTGTGTCCCAGTCATGGCCCCTTTCTATCCTGCATCTATAAATCTGTCTTGTAGGTATCATAATTCTGACCGCTGGAGCGCAGCTGGGACTGCACTGCCTCCTCTCCCCAAATGCTGATGAGGTCCAGCAGCTCCGCATTGCTCCAAGCGGGGGATCCCCTGGCACATGGAGCAGGCCTGGTCACCTGGAAAGATGCGCTGAGATCACTGGACGCATCACTGAGCAAACAGGAAGGCGAGTTTCAAATTTGCAAAGGAATGTATGGAGTGGGGCTGATGGTTGGTCACCTGAGGGCAGTAGAGTTCAAACCGATGGCCAGAGAGGTGAGAACAGGCATTGTGGGACACCTCCCAGAGGCCAATCACCGTGCAGTAATCACCATGTTGTCTACACTGGCACTGCAGTGCTGTAGCTCCGGGGCAGAAAGCGTTACGCCTCTTGTCGGGGTGTATTTTTTAGAGAGCTGCAACTGCGCAGTTTCTGTGCGCTATGTGGCTTGGCAGTGTGTACACCTCAGGAGTTACAGTGCTCAAAGCTGCTTTACTGTGCAAAAAATTGCCAGTGTAGATGGGGCCTTAAACTGTGTCTCTTTTAACCAAAGAACAGAGAAAAGCAGCAGCCTCCATTCAATTCACTTGGGAGGGATTCACAAAGGTACTTAGGCACCAAACTCCCATTGAAATACCTTTGTGTATCTTCCCTTCAGATCTAAATTGCCCCGGTAGCATTTCAGGCCTGATGAAAAGAACACTGAAATCAATCAGTGGTAATGTATCAGCAAAAAGAACAAGATGTATTTGTGGCACCTTAGAGACTAACAAATTTATTTGAGCATAAGCTTTCATGTGCTAAAACCCACTTTATCGGATGCATGCAGTGGAAAATACAGTAGGAAGATATATATACACAGAGAACATGAAAACATGGGTGTTGCCATACCAACTATAATGAGAGTGATCAACTAAGGTGAGCTATTATCAGCAGGAGAAAAAAACCTTTTATAGTAATAATCAGGATGGCCCATTTCCAACAGTTGACAAGAAGATGTGAGCAACAGTGGGAGGGATGGGGAGGGAAATAACCATGGGGAAATAGTTTTACTTTGTGTAATGATCCATCTACTCCCAGTCTTTATTCAAGCCTAATTTAATGTGTCCAATTTGCAAATTAAAATCAATGTGAGTCTTTCCATTGACATGGCTTTGGATCTAGACCTTAAATGCTGTGCCAACGGGCTTTGCAAAGAGGTTGCTAAACAAGACACATGAAAGGAAACTGAATTCCAATATACAACATCACAAAGCAAAATTGTGTGGGAGGAGGCTTTCTCTGCTTGTGAGTCCAAGGAAGTGTAATACTTTCTATCCATCTTTACAACTATACATGGAATTAAAAAATGAAACTATTGGATGTCCAGAATATTAGCTATTATTAACATTTACAATACATGAATAATGTCTCCAGAGTGTATGCAGCATGGCACAGACATACTAATATGGTAAAATACTTCGGAGTGTTCTTTAACGATTTGGAAACAAGAAGGTTTTTTTAAATATTATATCTGGGTATGTTGTGCTGTACAATTAATAATGTAAGTATAACAAATACACAGCACACAAAATAAACACACCTCTCCATTGTACTGTATTATCCAGACTGCATTTAGTATGGAAAATCATGTTTATGGATTCTTACGTGTTTTGTATACTTTCAGAATTTCTAAATAGGAAACTCTTTTATTCTCTTAAAGTCTATGGGTCCAATTTTCTGGTGTGCTGCAGCTATTTTGTGTTGCACTGCAGTCAGAATTTGCATCTAAAGCAATTTTGTTTGATGAGGATCACCCCCGTGTAGAGGAGAAATCTTCTTGTTGCACAGTTGATGTTCCTCCTCCCAGCTGCTGGGGTAGGAGAAAAAAAGAAAGTGTGGCTGGAGGAGAAAAAAAGCTGGGGCAGGGATTCCTGTTTGCTATGTCAATTCTTGGCTGTATTGACATAATTTTTTGTGCATTTGCTAGCTGACATATTGCAAAGCAGTTCTTGGGCTGTTCTAACTTGCTTCAGGGGATCAACCCTGCATAAAGCAGCAGAATCTGACAAGTATGAAGGTGAGATATACGTCATATGCACCTTGACCTATGGTGTTAGCAAATCAGCCATACCAGCCCAAATGCTCTAACAAAGATCTTAGCATAAAGATGCTTCTTCCAAGTTTGGAAACATAATAAAAGTCCTAATTTATATTATCAACTGAATTTACTCCGAATGGTCAAGGTGGTGGGACCTGGAGGATGGGGAGAGTAATATTCTGCATATGGCACAATCCATTATCAAAGTTTCCTATAGGATGCACATATATGATGCAAGCATATCCATGAGTGTTTTCAAAATCAGGACATATGTCTGTAGAATCTGGACATTTCCATACTTTGTAATATATGTTGGGCCATGTGGATTACATTGTCTATTCCCTTCTACCTCTTCCAAAATCAACAATGCCATAGTTAGGTATGGGAATGTGACAATACATGAATTAGGAGTATTGCCAACAGATCAAGGGACGTGATCATTCCCCTCTATTTGGCATTGGTGAGGCCTCATCTGGAGTACTGTGTTCAGTTTTGGGCCCCACACTACAAGAAGGATGTGGAAAAATTGGAAAGAGTCCAGCGGAGGGCAACAAAAATGATTAGGGGGCTAGAGCACATGATTTATGAGGAGAGGCTGAGGGAATTGGGATTATTTAGTCTGCAAAAGAGAAGAATGAGGGGGTATTTAATAGCTGCTTTCAACTACCTGAAAGAGGGTTCCAAAGAGGCTGGATCCAGATTGTTCTCAGTGGTAGCAGATGACAGAACAAGGAGTAATGGTCTGAAGTTGCAGTGGGGAAGGTTTAGTTGGATGTTAGGAAAAACTTTTTCACTAGGAGCATGGTGAAGCACTGGAATGGGTTACCTGGGGAGGTGGTAGAATCTCCTTCCTTAGAGGTTTTTAAGGTCAGTCTTGACAAAGCCCTGGCTGGGATGATTTAGTTGGGGATTGGTCCTGCTTTGAGCAGGGGGTTGGACTAGATGACCTCCTGAGGTCCCTTCTGTTAGGATATAGATATTCAGGTCTGACTGTAAAGGCCTATACTCTAAGAATTTAGGTGTATTCCTATCGCTTGGCTAGTTATAGAGGTATAAAAGAAAGAATCAAAATCACTGTCTGCTGGTGTAAGGGCCTTCTCTTACTGTGACAGTCTGAGGCCCCGTTCTTAGGCTAAGGCCTTTGGCTAAGCAGCAGAGGCAGCCATAAGCTGGGAAGTGACCGGTCACATCCTCACATTCCAAACTAGTCACATTGAAAGAAGGTGTTATTGGGGCTGGAATCCTGCCCTGATAGTGCCTATCACCTCCAGAGAAAGGGAAGTGCCTAGAAAATGTAAAAGGAAACTTAGTTTGATAGCATCCTGTCTGGCAAGAACTCACTTATCAATAGCTGGGATGTGAAATCCTCACTTCTGTATTGTTTTGTCATTATAGTTCCCACTTTGCTATTGTTTGTCTGTATAATCTCTGTCTGGTTCTGTGATTGTTTCTGTCTGCTGTATAATTAATTTTGCTGGGTGTAAACTAATGAAGGTGGTGGGATATAATTGGTTACATAATCAGGTTACAATATGTTAGGATTGGTTAGTTAAATTTCAGGAAAATAATTGGTTAAGGTATAGCTAAGCAGAACTCAAGTTTTACTATATAGTCTGCAGTCAATCAGGAAGTGAGGGGTGGGTGTGTGGGTGGGGGAGATGGGAACAGGGAATGAGGGTAAGGAAATTGGAATCATGTTTTCCTAAAGGGGTAAATGGGAACAGGGAATGGGGGTAAGGAAATTGGAATCATGTTTGGCTAAGGGCAGGAATAGGAATAGGAACAGGGACACAGGTGTAAGATTCTGTGGTGTCAGAGCTGGGAAGGGGGACACTAAGGAAGGAAACTGGAATCATGCTTGCTGGAAGTTCACCCCAATAAACATCAAATTGTTTGCACCTTTGGACTTCGGGTAATGTTGATCTCTGTTCATGCGAGAAGGATCGGGAAGTAAGTGGGTGAAGGAATAAGCCCCCTAACACCTTCCAACCCTGATATTCTATGATTCTGTGACACCTATTTTTATATGTTAGATTCATGATCATTGTACCCTGACTAGAACTCCTGGTCATAAGATATATTTCTGTTCAATCTTTCCCCATATTTTCAAACTATTTTTGTTTAATTTTAAAGTTTGGGGAACTCTAAATTTCAATCTTAGTAAAAGCCTGAACACCTCTTTTAGCAAGCCAAAATGATTGCAGAGTTGAACCACCTTGATTTAATAATCCTTTCTCTGTTGATACTATCAGTTACACATTTGCTGTATTTAAACTTAAATACTTAACAGCGTAGATATGGAAGTTCACAGCTTGGCATCTGACTGGTCCAAAATAACTGGTCAATTGACAGGTCAAATATTGGCCAAATATTGTGAAAAATGCTCAAATATTTTAAAGCAATAATTTCTTAGAACAGCAACAAAAAAAGAGTGAGGCTTTATGATCTCCAGCATGTTTAGCATTAAGTAGTTATGCCTAATTAAAAAAAAGAAGTTGCTAAACTGAGTTATTTAAAATCAGAAAAAATGCAAAACAAATGAAATGGCCACACCACAGCTTTAAGTGGGTAAAAATTTGGCTGGCTGGCCGAATGAAGGGAACAGTGGTTTATGGCTGGGGTGCGGGAGAGAAGTTAAATTGCTGCAAAAGAAGAAAAGGCATAAGTGTAGCAACACTGTTTCATCCTCTTCGAACTGAACTGGTGGAAGGGTTTAAAAGGGCCACCCCCGTGAGGTGAAGCCCCCTTTTACATGGAGCAGGCCGAGGCAGCACCAACCCTCCCTCCCCTACTGTGGGCATTTCGCTAGCTGCCCCTTTTTTAGGGGAGCTGGAAAGGAATTTTCCCCTCACCACCAGATTCTCCTAGGTAGAGTTAGGTTTTTTGCCTTCCCCACAGGACTTAGTGCAGGCTTTGTTGACATACGGCATGAAAGGAGTTAGGCTCTATGTCACAACTCATTATAGATGTACGGGCCAGATGTCCAATGCAGGTACTCCATAGGGAAGGTTACAGTGACCGGATAAATGGTAAAGGACTTTAAAAGGATGCATTAGTTAGGGGAACAGAAGGGAGGGTTGGGGCTCCTATGAATGGTATGGCAGAGAGCCAACCCCCTCTTTTTTATAGCCCACCTTAACCTTCCGATGAGGAGGTGGGTGGGTGGTAAGTTTCCAGCAATGGATTGGATTGGGGGACCTGGATGGAAAAAGAGAGGGGGCTGATGGAAGCCCTCCAGGTAGTTATTGAATGAATGTGGGGTTACTTGCACTGTAAACTTTTATCTGCCGGGTAGTCCCAGACATCTAATAATAAAGTTGTGGCCTGGTTAAACCCATATCAAATGTTTCCTGTCCTTCTTTCAGTATAGCTGGTCAATGAAGTTCAAAAAGTGAAAGAATGGCACCAAGGTGCAATCAAAACGGTAGGCCGCCAAATACACAAGAGCCTTCTTGCTGGAATATTTGACAATATTTGACCATGGTCACATAATAGGCAGTCAATTGACTGGTTAATTGACATTATTTGACCAACCAATTGACTGGTTTACCAAGCCTACCGAATATTTCTATTGTAGATAATTAGCTCCTTTAGCCATAATATATTAAATTTTCAGCTTTTAAGAAATTAATAACAGTCTAATTGGCACATTTATCTATAGAGCTATTAAAGTTTATGCAAATCATGTAACTCCACATTAATTAAAACATTTTCAAAACCTTGTATGGATGCAAGTAGCTATTTTTGGTGCCCTTTAATGGGGACAAGATGGATTTGGGCATACATAAGAGTTTTAAAGATTGACTGGGGAAAAAAAAAAGCACCCGACAGGTACAAGCTAAGAGAAATTCAATCCCTTCTTCTCTCTCCCCCCACCTCCCAAAACCAGGCAAAATGAAATGACGACAAGATTTTTTAAAAATCTTTCATTGTAATATTCTAACGTGGTAGTAGTAACATAGATAAGGATTTTTCTTCCGCAAAAAATGTTATTTTCTATTTAATACTTTTTGATTTTTTTCAAATTTTGCTCTTTTTTCTGTATAGTGATATATAGTGTGTTGACCATTGACCTTTGACATCATCTTGGAGGGTTTGTAATTTTGGGTAACATATAATTGCTTTTCTAAGCATTTTTAACTGAAGTTATGAAAGTTGTATCAGCAACTAGGAGAACAAATAACTGGGTTATTAGGCTTGCTATGATTAAAGGCCTGTTGTATTAGTATGAGGCTTTGTCAGAGTAGTTATACTAGAGACTGGGATTTAGCTGAGTAGAGTAGTCCTAAAGCATGGATTCCCAAACTTGGTTCATGGCTTGTTCAGGGTAAGCCCCGGCAGGCCGTGTGATGCTTTAATTACCTAAGTGTCCTCAGGTACAACCACCCGCAGCTCCCAATGGCCACGATTATGGTTCACGGTCCCCAGCCAATGGGAGCTGCGGGAAGAGGTGCCCCGGCCTGAGCCACTTCCCACAGCTCTCATTGGCTGGGAATGGCGAACTGCAGCCATTGGGAGCTGTGAGCGGCCGTACCTGCCAACACTCAGGTAAACAAAGCATCACATGGCCCACCAGGGGCTTACCATAAACAAGCTCTGAGCCAAGTTTGGGAACCCTGTCCTAAAGCTACTTCCACTATAGGTGCCATTTGTAGCATAGTTTCAATAGAATCAGAGAAATTAGAAAGGGAGATTACCTAGATTAAATGACTACTACTATGACTACTGTCTCCCTGCCAGTACACTTTTCTCTATACACTTTCTAGTGCTCTGTCACTTAGTCAAGCTATAAACAAAAGTAATAGACCTGGTCTCATTCTGCACTAGTGTTTTCTACAGACGGAGTTGCACAGAACCTTGATCATTTTCTTAATTCCCAACTTCAATGTGGTTATAGCACTTTATAGATCTTGCCATTTGGTTTCACAAAGGCAGGGTTAGTCAGTCTTTGTCTCTATTACATCTTCTAGTAGTACAGATCAGTACAAAGACTAATTGTTATTCCATCTTGATCCATTTTGGGTTCCTCCTTTCTAGAGTTCTAATGATGTTAGGCTGGAGCATATTTAAAAAAAATAGTTCTTCACAGTTGCTTGCTTGGTGCTAACACTGTTTCAAATCTCAGTATAGACTGGGCCTGAAAGTACTATAAAATAGTTTAGAATAACATTCATAGCCTAGATATATCCTAAACAATGTCATAACATAGTTAAGTCCTAGATCATGGGATCCCACATTGGGATCTGATGTGCGGTACTATCAATCTTTTAGCTAGAACCACTTTTAAACATGCTTCTTGTAAACATAGTTTTACCTCTAGTGTATCTGGGGATGTTGGTAGCATTATTTCAGTTCCTGTTACCATAATAATAACAAAAATAAGTCTGCATATGTATCACATAACAGAAATCATAGGCAAAAGCAGAGAGGCACTTGTAAGAGTGGTACTCCAGCCACTGTACACTGAGTGCAGGGGCCAGAGTATCATAAACAGACTATTAAAGCTCCAGATCTGGCCAAAGAGGAATTTTCCTGGTGCAGAAAGACTGCTGCAAGATCCCTTCATATGCCTCAGGGTAAGAGATGGGCTGGGGGCAAGGTTGTGGAGGGAATGGAGTGTCTCTAGATATTCTGGCAGCTCTCCTACCCTTAGATAGCTGGGGACAGGTTGCTGAAATTTAGGCAGCCTTCTATGGCTATACAGGTTATTCTAGAGGTTGCTCCAGTCCCTGAAGCAATCCAAAATTGGGACAGTGTAAAGCCACCTTAGCTGCACCCTCTCCCCATGCGCTTTAAGTTCTGGCTATGTGTTTTAGAGTATAGAATATCACACATCTAATGCCATAGGAAAATAGACGTTTGGGGGGAAATAAAACAAACTGAAATATTACTGCTGTAATGTCTAATGTTTTTGCTGAATTACAAAATCAACACTTAGAATAATTCTGGGCATTACTCTTGCATGCTTCCCATTTGTTAGTATATTGTAAACTTGCATAAAATTATGTATCTGGACAGGACTGAACAAACTTTATTTTATGTACAAAACTTTACTGTCAAAAATAAATAAAGCTCTTGTATTTATACAGTGCAGCAGGTTGTAATTAGACTTGTCAGTAAATAGGCTAGCAAATTTCATTTTTACTGTCACTCTGATTTTGTGTTGTATATCTTACTCTGCTTACCTGTCTTTATAATAACATTGTTCACTCCACTTGCCACTGACATAACTCTAAATGTCTGCAAACCCTTGTTTTTATTGGGGAAGATTTTATGGATTTATATCAGTCATTTTTTCCTCCTGTCCTCCCAAACACTAAAATGTTGCAATTTCTCCACTTCTACTACATTATTATATTGCTCTCCCCCAATCCAAGAATGAGCTGGTGGATGAGCTTGAACTTCTCTCATACTTCAAAATACAACAATTTGTACCTAACTGGGAACTGGAATTAGAATGGATGAGCAAGTGTGTGTCTTGGGGAGTTGGGGATATTAGAGTGTTTGGGGCTTAGGAAACCTTGACAGGACTTAAACTCAAAAAGGGCAGTCCTAGATTAGCTCTCTTTGCAGAGGTCAAAGTCATCTCCGGAATAAGTGAACAAAACTTCCATTGACTTCAGTGGGATTTATACACTCTTAATCTGGGCTAGAATTTGGCTCAAATGTTTTCACATGCCTTCTCATTTTCTCTGTTCAGGCTAGTTTTGTCAGTCCCTTCAGACTCCTCGAACCTGATGCCCCTTTTCAAATACTTGTATATATCCTTTTTATGCCACAATAAAGTTCTACCTGAGAAAGCTGCTTTTCAAAAAAGCAATATCAAAAAGCCATTTGAAAATACCAATTTGTATTATAGGCAATGCCTAGTATTACAGTTGCCCAACGTTCCCAATATAAGACCCTATATTCAGTGGCTTGTAACTTTGTAAAACTTTAGCTACTTGAGCTGAAATTTTAAATTTCAGTTCATACATGCTCAGTAGATACTTCATAGAGTTTAGCAGCTAAAATCTCAAAAGATTCTGTCCACACTGAGCATGATTCAGTCTGGGTCTGAGCAGAACTTCCCCTGCAATTGCTGCTCTGGGCTACTGTGGACCAGGCATTAGAACTAAGACCAGGAAGCTTGTTTCTCCTGTGTTCTCAATGACCCCACACTGCTGGCATCGAGGCAAAATGGATGAGGAAATTGCCTAGCTTCAGTGCAGAGAGGACAAGAGCCAAACTAGGTGGTGGTGGGGAGGGAGATTAGATGCTTCTTCTTTTGTGTGGCTTGGGTAGGTAGTGGTGGTGATGGGGAGGAAGGGTAGATTGGGAGAAGGAGATGGAGGAGAAGTATGAATATTCAGATTAGAGGTTGGTGAGGGAAGAGGAAAACTAAGTTTCTGCTGGAGAAGGAGATTAGGACTGAACAAGGAGACTGGGACTAACTGGGAAAGGAGACTGGGACTGGCATCAGCAAGGAGTAAAAGAGACTAGGTCTGGATTGGTAAGGACACTGGAAGGGAAATAGTGCGTGTGGTGGATGATTAAGATCAGACAAAGAGCTGGGTGATAAGACTGGCACTTTCTGGCCAAGGAGATCAGGCCTGTGAAGCAGTTGGGTGGGATTAAGAGATAGGGGAAATGGAGAGAAATCTGATGAGGAGCCACAGTGTGGGGACTGGGACTGAGTAGAGAAAGGGACTAGGGGATTGTCTTCCCTAATGGGGTAAGTTGACCTAAGTTACACTACTCCACCTAAGTGAATAATGTAGATGGATTGACATAGTTTAGGTCGATTTACCATGGTGTCTTCACTGCGCTGTACGGACAGGAGACACTCTCCAGTCATCTTCCCCTACTCTTCTGGGAGAGGTAGAGTACCGGAGATGACCGGAGAGTGTTTTGCTGTCAGTTTAGCGAGTCTTCACTAGACCCACTAAATCGACCCCCACTGCATCAATTGCAGCAGCGTCGATCTCCTCAGTATTGAAGACAAAACATAGGACAAGGAGTTGGGGGAACATTGAGATTGGATGAGGAACCTGGGAATGGACCCTCAGAATAGGAGCCAGTGGGCACAGAGAACATGGGTGACAGGGAAGAGACCAACTGGACAAGCTAGAAGGCGGGGACTAGGACTGGCTAAGTAAGAAGTATAGGACTTGGAGCCAGCATTGGAAGAGACAGGATTGGGATACGGATAGGTTAGAGGGGATAGGACAGAAAGGGTCCAGCTTTGGGAGAGTGGTCTACGGTCACTAGGGAACACTCCCCTCCATAGCTTGGAATGGAACCCAAGATTCCTGAGTCTCACCACTCCTTTGCTGTCATCTGTGAAACCCACTGACAAAGTGTCTCACCCCCTTCTAGTTCTAGTCCACATAAAAAAAAATTACAACATACTACAGCTATTAATCTGTCAGCTCCTGTGTCGGAGTTCATCTAAGGTTCCTCTCCTTCAGATGACCCATATGGTTGTCTATAGGATGCCACATAATAAAATTATGTTTTCAGTTTTGTTTTGTATTTTAAATCTCAGAAATTGCACACACAAAGTACATTAAAGGAACACCCTAAGGTTGAACATTATCATAATGCACATGGGGGTGAATTAAGGTTGTGTAAACAACATAAGTATTTTCTAACTTCTGAGTGTTTGACTTTGCAACATAAATAAGGTTTTCATCACAGAACAAAATAAAAATCTGTATAGAATTTTCTACTAACGTGCAATTAAAATATTAACAAACTTGTTCTTAACTAAAACATGTCTATAGCTAGATAAAATACTCAAAACATCACAGAAGCAAATTCACAAACACAAAATCCAGTGGGAAACAATTGTCATCAGTGCAGAATACTAAATAATTGCCCTGGTCTTTCAGTACCTGCAGATTTTTGAGTTCATTTCATGTTCTTCTACTTTTGGATGTTCTTTTTTAAATAAATAAATAAACAAATTTAAAAGATCACCTGCATCTAGTCACTCTATTCTACTCCTTTAACACTTATTTGACTCCTTTCCATCCCATTGCAACTCTACAATCTGAACTGGGTATCTCTTTTTCCTTTTAAATTGTTGTGTACATATTGCTGATTGGCTAATTTGATTTCTTTGTTTGATAGAAACCCTTGTGACAAAGTGGGGGTTTTATTCATCTTGCTATGTTGCATGTGAATCTTACTGTCCTATATTAATACTGTGTGTACCATAGTTTCCCTGTGTACTGCATCAATATTTAGGTGGTGGGAATTGGGTGTGTGATTTTGCTGAGGCCTTTCGGGCAGGTGAGGCTGCCCAGCTATTTGCAGCTATGTAACCTGAGACCCAGGAGAGGGGTGCAGACAGGTGACAAAGAGAAGGAGGAGGGTGTCGGAGGTCGGGTGGCTGGAGGCTGGCAGTCTGCTTGGGGGAACTGGAAGAGGGGGAATTCAGGGTGTCTGGCCCAGGATTCCCAAGATGGACTTGGCTGAAAGTCACTGATGTCTGTAATAACAAGCTCTGTTCTACGCTGTGGTCCAGTCTACAAATAAATCTGTTTTACGCTGGCTGAGAGTCACATCTGACTGCGGAGTTGGGGTGCAGGGCCCCCTGGCTTCCCCAGGAGCCCCACCGGTGTGGACTTGCTGTGGAAAGCGCACGGTGTGAAAAGGAGAAGCTGAATGCTCCAAGGTCAGCCCCAGGAAGGTTGAAGCTGTGTAAGCTTCTTGCCCTGGAGACAGTATGCTCAGAGAGACGAGGCATGCTACCCCAGAGTCCTGACTGGCTTTGTATGGAGTTGTTCCAGAGCATCGCCCACTGACTCCACGACAACCCTTAAAACACACAAACAAAAACCAGTTTGAACAAAAATGGGAGAAGTCTTTTGGACAAATTGTGAACCTGCTTAAACATTATGGGTTCAAAGTTTGGCAAAATAATAAAATCTTCCAAGCTTTTGCTCCATTTAATCAGACAGAACTCATTTGCTGCTTTCTGTACTTACATTCCTCATCCTGTTTTGGGTGCCCCAGATCCTTTCTTTTATACCCATCTATTCTTATTTCCCTTCTAGTCTCCCTTATCCTTCGCCCCACCCTTTTTCTCTAAGCTGTGTTCCTTGAATTGATCACCTACCTAAGATCCAGTATCTGACTTGAATATTTCATCCTCTTGCTGTATTTTATAATTTTTTGTTTCTCTCTATCGAAGCACAAGCAACATTGACTCAAAGGGGAAAATATTCAGAATGGGATTTGCGGCAATGGAAACACACACTTCAGGTGGCATTTGCATAATAACAGGACACCTAATGAGGAAGAGTATTGCAGTTCTGGAGTTTGTAGTTGTGCTAGAAAAATCAACATTACTCTAGACTATTTATGGCTCATTCTGTAATGGTTTTTCCACTGTACCTAGTGGATGCATAATAATGATTTAAGTATTGTGAAGTAACCAAACCTGTCCTGAGAGAAGGATTCAGAGACTCTATTAGCCACCCTGATGTCCGTGAGTTCTCCTCAAAGCAGCTCCATAATTACTGGATTCACTGGGCTATAGTTTTTGCTATCATTTTTGCCCTTTACACAGCAAACTCACCAATCTTTTTAATAGTTTGGTCTGCTGCACAGTCAGCATTTATTCTGTGACACAGAATAGTCTAGTCTTCTGAATTCAAAAGCTAATGAGTATTGAATGACAAATCAGACCCACTGGCTGAGATTTTCAAAAGTGTCCACTGATTTTTCATGCCTCAATTTTTGGGTGACCAACTGGGGATACTTTAAGGGGTCTGATTTTCAGAAAGTGGATGATCAACACTTTCTGCAAATCAGGCCCCCTTAAATTATCTCAAGCTAGTCACTCAAAATCACCAGGTTTGAGGATTACCAAAAGAAACTCCCTAAATAAGCACAGGAACAAATCTACATTGATACACCCGTAGAGCCCTGATCAGGGGTATTCTATCTGCTACCCAAAATCCATAAACCTGGGAATCCTGGATGCCCCATCATCTCAGACATTGGCACCACAGCAGGATTATCTGGCTACGTAGACTCTCCCCTCAGGCCCTAGGCTACCAACACTCTCAGCAATCTTCGAGACACCACTGACTTCCTGAGGAAACTACAATCCTTTGGTGATCTTCCAGAAAACACAATCCTGGCCCCTATGGATGTTCCAATGAAGTGAGCTGTAGCTCACAAAAGCTCATGCTCAAATAAATTGGTTAGTCTCTAAGGTGCCACAAGTACTCCTTTTCTTTTTATGGATGTAGAAGCTGTCTACATGAACATTCCACACAAAGATGGAATACAAGCCATCAGGAATAGCATCCCTGATACCATCACAGCAAACCTGGTGGCTGAACTTTGTGACTTAGTCCTCACCCACAACTATTTCAGATTTGGAGACAATGTATACGTTCAAGTCAGCGGGACTGCTATGGGTACCGCATGGCTCCACAGTATGCCAACATTTTTATGGCTGACTTAGAACAATGCTTCCTCATCTCTAGTCCCCTTATGCCCCTACTCTACTTGTGCTACATTGATGACATCTTCATCATCTGGACCCATGGGAAGGAGACCCTTGAGGAATTCCATCAAGATTTCAACAATTTCTACCCTACCATCAACTTCAGCCTGAACCAGTCGACACAAGAGATCCACTTCCTAGACACTAAAGTGCTAATAAGCAATAGGCACATAAACACCACCTTATACCGGAAACCTACTGACCGCTATACTTACCTACATGCCTCCAGCTTTCATCCAGACCACATGGCACGATCCATTGTGTACCGCCAAGCTCTAAGGTGCAACCACATTTGCTCCAAATCCTCAGACAGAGCCAAACACTTACTGGAGCTCTATCAGGCATCCTTAAAACTACAATACCCACCTAGGGAAGTGAAGAAACAGACTGACAGAGCCAGAAGGGTACCCAGAAGTCACCTACTACAAGGCAGGCCTGATAAAGAAAGTAATAGAACGCCACTAGCCATCACCTACAGCCCCCAACTGAAACGTCTCCAGTACATCATCAAGGATCTACAACCTATCCTGGAGGACGATCCCTCACTCTCACAGACCTTGGGGACAGTCCTCGCTTACAGACAGCCCCCGAACCTGAAGCAAATCCTCACCAGCAACTATACGCCACACAATAAAAACACCAACCCAGGAACCAAACTCTGCAACAAACCCTGGTGCCAGCTCTGTCCACATATCTATTCAAGGGACACCATCATAGGACCTAACCACATTCAGCCACACATTCAGCCACACATTCAGCCACATCATTGTTCACCTGCACATCTACCAATGTGATATATGCCATCATGAGCCAGCAATGCCCCTCTACCATGTAGATGGGCCAAAACCTGACAAGTCTCTATGCAAAAGAATAAATGGACACAAATCTGACATCAGAAATCATAACATTCAAAAACCAGTAGGAGAACACTTCAATCTCCCTGGTCACTCAATAACAGACCTAAAAGTGGCAATTCTTCAACGAAAATCTTCAAAAACAGACTCCAGCGTGAAACTGCAGAACTGGAATTAATTTGAAAACTGGACACCATCAGATTAGGCCTGAATAAAGACTGGGAATGGTTTGGTCATTACAAAACCTAAACGTAATTTACCCAATACTAATTTCCGCCTACTGTTACTCACACCTTCTTGTCAGCTGTCTGAAATGGGCCACTCTCATTACCACTTCAAAAGTTATTTTTCCTCCCTTGGTATTCTGCTGTCAATTGAATTGTCTCATTAGACTGACCTCACACTTGGTAAGGCAACTCACTTTTTTTTTCATGTATCTATATCTGCTCCTGTATTTTCCACTCCATGCATCTGATGAAGTGGGTTGTGGCCCTCTAAAGCTTATGCCCAAATACATTTGTTAGTCTCTAAAGTGCCACAAGGACTCCTTGTTGTTTTTTTCAAAATCACCAGTTGCTACTGAAAAAGTTATCCACTGTCTTTCAAAATAAGTTTAAGAAATTCTCCAACAGTAAAATAAATAATCATAATAAAAATACCAGGAGGCAAAGGATCAAGAAAAAAAGTAAAATTATTTTACTATGGAATGAACTTTCAACTTTGCATACTAATATTCTGCTGAAAAAATATAATAATTGTCTCTGTCCCCTCTTCTTATTGGGTATGCTACTTGTTGCTTCTTGTAAGGTATTTGGGGCATATACTGTGTTTTCTATAGTCCTTAGTGCAATGGGGCCCCAATAAAGGCATATTAGTTATAATAGAATCTTCTTGAGTGAATTTCTAAAATGAACAGCAATTGGGAAAGAGGAAACTTGGGTAATGTACAAATAATTACAAGCAGTTTTCTGTGTAATTTAGATAAATATTTTCCCCACATTGAAAATGAGTAAGTATTAATTATTCATAATGTAATTATTAAGAAATTGGGTAAATCACATTGCCTAGCCAGATGAAATGAAGCAATGGTAGCATATTGCATAAAAAGTCCATAATAATTTTATTACACCAAAACACTGATTCTTAAAAACTTATATACTCCCGGGAGAGCACATGTCATTTGTAAGACAAATGCTACAGTGAGGCAGATTAAAGTGAATACAATTTTACTGTACTATGTGTATAGTGTGTATGTATTTCAAGGCTAAGTTCTGTCTGAACTGGGATAAGAATGTTAATAAGAAAAATGACAGATTTCCATAACCTTTTCTTCTTACAAATAACTGGAAATTACTCAGTATCTGCCAGTATGTAACTTTTCCTGTTTTATTACTTGCAAGGATGCATGTAATAAATTAACAATCCTGAGGTAGGTAGTTGAAATTAATAAATACAGTGCTAGATCTTCTACTGGTGGAACCTGACATAACTCCATTGACGTCAACGGAGCTAGATGGATTTATACTAGCTGAGGATCTGAACCACAATGTTATTACTCACAGTGGGCCGGATTCTGCCTGGTCATTACCCAGCTTTGCAGGAGCAGGAAAATGGGACTGGACAAGATGATACCACCCCCCTGCCAAAACTCATGCAAGGAGCCCACAACCCACTATCTCACTAACAACTAGTATGTCCTAAAGATAGAAAGTGAAAACACAAGGAATGCAATGAAAAATGTACATTTTCTTCCAAGGCTTAAAGTTGGTACAAGCAAGTGGGTTCCAGATACAAGCAGGGCAAAGAATGCATACCACAGAATGCACCTTGGATTCCTTCTGTTTTTTAAAAAGAATTGAGGCTACTCAAACACACCTCAGCAATGTGTAGGGCACTGAAAATGTTACAGACAGCACACATTCTTTTTGTCTTAGATAGCAGAAATATGTTAAAGTTCACCCAATATTAATCTCAACATAAAGATTTGTTGCTCTTAACACACAGGCACTTATTATAACAATGAAAAAAATAGGATCAAATAAACATATAAACAGAAGTATATAAATTAGAAAAATCATAGACAATATTGACAGTCAAAAATAGCAAACACATATAGAAGATCAACAGCACAGCAATAAAAACATGAAGTGTCATAGATTTTCAGGGACAGAAAAGCTATGTTTTGACACATCAGTTATCGAATGTTTGAGCATAAACACCACCTAGAGGCAAAGGGCTGGCTAAAAACTGTATTCCTTATAATGAGTGTTAATGTTAGTTTACATCGTATTGACCACTTGGTACACCATTTCCTGTACATTGTTTTTTACATAATGGGCCTAATTCACTGATGAGATAGACTAAGTTTGCATGAATTCCTAATTAATATAGCCAGATTTTTGGGCCCCATGAAATAGACTCTCATCTTTCATGTGGAGAGAGAGAGAAAGAGAGAATTTCTAGCCGTTTTACTTCTGAAGATTCCTTAGGTCACTACATTTTCAAGGTTAATGCAAACTGATTGCTACGGTTGAAAAGAACAAACAGTTGGGCTTCATTTGTGCAGGAAAAGGTGTGAAGATACCTAAAGTTCTGCAACACTCATGCAAACACAATAGCTTTAGTATGCTGAAGGAACAAAATGGACACCGTGTAGAATCCAAGAACATGGGTTTACTATGCACAGCTCTGGCGGAGTGTCACTTTGCTTATTAGGCTCAGAGACACTGCCAATCAATTGATTACAATGGATTATATGAAATTTTCATGGGCAGAGGGAAGTGATGGGGTAGGAGGTCCTGAGCCCCTGGATAGGTCTAGCAGCAAACAAGACAAGCATAATAAGACAATAGTCTAAAGATTACATAATGTCTCCGCCCATGGTTTCAGCTTAACATACTGTTAGTAAACAGGTGTTTTCCTTTAAACAATGTATAAAGTGTATAAGTATAAAATATTATATGTTGAATTCTGATTTGGGGTCCATAGGAATGAAGTAGCTCCTCTGATTGTCCAACAGGTACATACCTGTTAAAGCAAAAATACATTGAAAAGTACGTGGCAGTAGAAATTGTCTTTCAAGTTGCCCATTGTGCAGACACTGAGTTCTGGAAGGGAAGAGGGGTGTGCATCTGTGAGAGGGAGGATGTTATATCTTATATTGATATGCTTGGACCTTTCCATGAACCCGAGGTTGGTATGTGGCTATCTTTTCTGCAGAGGAGCGGACATGAACACAGGGCCCCTTTCAATCCTTTGGTCTGTTTGCAGCTTCAGATAAGAGTACCAATTACTGCTCCCCATTTGGCGTTTTGCTGACCATGCTTATCTTAGTAAAAAGCAAGGTTGTCTCTTGTTTGTTCTGGTTCTGTTAGCTCATATTGTTCACTGTTTGCTAGGCCTCTGGACCTCTGGTCAAGTTCTGGACTTTGGGCCTGTGAAAAGTTGCCTGTGTCAGGATTTTACATTCACAGCACATGGATTTCAGCCCTTCATATGCAAAATTATAAATTTTTGTATGGTATCTCAAGAATCTCTTTGCTAACTTGCCACAAATCCTTAGCCTCACCCTGTGCCTTCTGTTGTGATATTAACAGACTGGAATCTGTTATGGCTGAGGCAGCAAAATGTGTAGCGCATTCTATGGCTAGAACTGAACTGCTTGGCTTGCCCAGCATTTACCTGATTTGTCTCCTGAGCCCATTTCCTCTGCTTTATGTTGGCAAAGAAGGTTCCTGAGTGCTTGACCAGTAGCTCTTCCTCAAGAAAGATAACTATGTTGTCAGTTTCTGGGGCACTGTTGGTGGGTTTCCACTTTGCCCTCTTCACACTTTTATATCTTCTCCATCACCTCTGACTGCCTATTAGTTACTGATTTAGCTTCTGCTCCTTCTCTCCTATCTCTTGTCCCTGCTTTAAAACCTGTAATGTGGCCACTCTGGAAAGGTGTCTGAAAATAGTGTGCTGTCACAATGCTTACTGATAGGCATCCAGGCCTCATTAATGTATGTGTCTTGTAAGTTTATATCTGATACTGCACACCTAAGGGTCATTTATGACCAGTTTTGTGCAGTCAAAAATTTGCATCAGGATTTCTGAGGATACTGTCCAGTAGTGGCATCATGCCCTTCGGGACCCCACCTCTACATGTGCTCCTGCAATCAGAGCATTCCTTGGCCAGCACAGTACTTAGCAGCATCCAATCAGAGGGTAAATCAGGAAGCATTTACAGATTATGTGTTAGGGAAATGCGGGGCTTGATACTTGGACAGAGTGGAGTAAGGGGCATGTAGGGACCTGATTACAGCCCCTGATTCAGGGCTACCTGGCCACAGAACAAGTAACTTACACCAGTGGAGCATCAGGTGTAACAGATTTCTGCTCTGCAATTATAATGTGTTAAAATATACTTGAACATCATGGAGGACAGATGATACAGGAAGATAACTGGTGCTTAGATTCATTTTCAGTGCAGAGTCAACATGCTGTCTGATTTGCATAGCTCCCCAGCCAAAGGAATCCATAACACCTGTGTCAAGGCACCTCCTTTGTCTCACCAGACCAACCACTTCCCCCACTGGCAATAGCAGGCCTGGGGTAAATCAACTCACCCTGCTCTGGGCAGCATTTGTCCTCCCCCCTTCTGTGCTCCTTTGGATGTATTTCCTGGGTAGGTCTCAGGGTAGCCTATGGGGTGAGCCTTCACCAGACAAAAAGGGAATAGTCCCATAAGCACAAAAACAAAGGTGGATACCTTCCTCTGCCTCCTTGCTGGGGCTGGGTGTCACCCTGTAGTCTGCCCCGGGATGTCAGTCCTTCCCCTAGCAGGCACTCAGGCTTGTCTGCTTCCCCTGTGGGGAGGAGCACAGCCTCCCCTCCTGGAAAAGCTTACTTCCCTGCTGCCACTAGCTTGGTAGCAGCTTGTCTCACTCTCCCTCCTGGTTTTAAAAGGTCTCAACTGGATACAGGTTTTCCTAATTGATCTAAGGTAACCCCTTCTCAGCTGATAGGGAACATTCTTTAACATTCTAGGGCTAACATATCTGCCTTCCCACACCCTCTTGCAACCATCCACCCTCACTTTGTCACACACCCTGTATCCATTGTTCATATATGCACCCCACCCCTCTCCCCACCTATTTCTGAGGTTTTATTGTTATTTCTGGTGTAGATGAGGTTTCACTACTGTCCCAGTGACCATAGAAGTCCACGCTGAGGACTGTTGAAGTGTCAAACTGAAAATAAAATGCATTTTTTCATATTGAATGTAATTAAATATAGGCACTACTTACCCATGGATGCAGGAGGTTCTCCATCCCCTTGAGTCTATAAATCAAAATTGGATGGCTTCGTAAAAGACAGGCTATGTTATAGAGCTAGATACAGGAATTACTGATGAAATTTTATGGCTATGTTATGCCAAGGTCAGACCAAATGATCAGAGTGGTCCCTTCTGACCTTAAAAATATATGAATCTATGAATACCATAGGAACAAGGAAACAAGAATGCGAGTGGATGAGAAAGAGGTATAAAAAAACAGGGGCTTCATACCCAGCAAAGGCCTGAGCACTGAAACATCTTGGATGGTGAGACAGGACAGCATATTCTAAAGAATATGGATTTTCCACAATCTGTTTTGAAAAGCTCCTTCTCTGAACATCCACAACTCTCTGTTGAAAACTCATACCTGATGAACCTGATTGCCTTCTATGATAAGATAACTGGCTCTGTGGATTTGGGGAAAGTGGCAGACATGATATACCTTGACTTTAGCAAAGCTTTTGATACGGTCTCCCACAGTATTCTTTCCAGGAAGTTAAAAAAGTATGGCTTGGATGAATGGACTATAAGGTGGATAGAAATCTGGCTAGATCGTCGGGCTCAACAGATAGTAATCAACGGCTCGATGTCTAGTTGGCAGCTGGTATCAAGCGAAGTGCCCCAGGGGTCGGTCTTGGGGACAGTTTTGTTCAACATCTTTATTAATGATCTGGACGATGGGATAGATTGCACCCTCAGCAAGTTTGTGGATGACACTAAGCTGGGAAGAGAGGTAGATATGCTGGAGGGTAGGGATAGGGTCCAGAGTGACCTAGACAAACTGGAGGATTGGGCCAAAAGAAATCTGATGAGGTTCAATAAGGACAAGTGCAGAGTAGTGCACTTCGGAAGGAAGAATCCCATGCACCGCTACAGGCTGAGGACTGACTGCTAAGCATCAGTTCTGCAGAAAAGGACCTGGGGATTACAGTAGATGAGAAGCTGGATATGAGTCAGCAGTGTGCCCTTGTTGCCAACAAGGCTAAAGGCATATTGTGCAGCATTACTAGGAGCATTGCCAGCACATCGAGGGAAGTGATTATTCCACCCTATTCAGCACTGGTGAGGCCACATCTGGAGTATTGCATCCAATTTTGGGCCCCCCACTACAGAAACAATGTGGGCAAATTGGAGTGGAGAGAGTCCAGTGGAGGGCAAAGAAAATGATCATGGCGCTGGGGCACATGACGTACAAGGAAAGGCTGTGGGAACTGGGCTTGTTGGAACTAGTTGGAACTCGTCTGCAGAAGAGAAGAGTGAGGGGTGATTTGATAGCAACCTTCAACTATCTGAAGGGGGGTTCCAAAGAGGATGGAGCTAGGCTGTTCTCTGTGGTGTCAGATGACAGGACAAGGAGCAATGGTCTCAAGTTGCAGTGGGGGAGGTTTAGGTTGGATATTAGGAAACACTATTTCACTAGCAGGGTGGTGAAGCACTGGAATGGGTTACCTAGGGAGGTGGTGAAATCTCCATCTTTAGAGTTTTTTAAGGCCCAGCTTGACAAAGCCCTGGCTGGGATGATGTAGTTGGTGTTGGTCCTACTTTGAGCAGAGAGTTGGACTAGATGACATCCTGAGGTCTCTTCCAACCCTAATCTTTTATGATTCTATGAAAACTCCTCTTAAAGGCCCTGATTCTGGCCCTTGAAGGGGATTTGTGAATCTACAGTTCTGAGCCCATTCATAACTGGTCTACAAAGTAGTTAAACACCTGCTAAAGTTCTTTACTGAATCAAGACTTAAAATTTACAAAACAGTATTTTTCTTTGAAGAAATATGGCTATAATCTTAACTTTGGTGAGAACAGTGCCATAATATATATAGATATAGATGTATTTTGTTTCAATTAATATCCTGCAACATAAAGCTTATAATTGCATAAAATGATTAATTTCCTAATGCAGTTGCTTAGATAGATACATCCTATATTCTACATATATAAACCATAGGTAAAAGTTTACAATGTGGTGCTCTTCAAAGCACTTGAATTAACATTCTGTTGGGGCATTGCCATTACAAAAAACGTTGTCATTACATTTTTGGAAGCTTATAACTAAGAACTAAAATTCTTTCAATTGAAGACTGATATGTAGCATACTGGAGTCAGTCCTTGTGTAACCCTTCTGCCAGTCAGAGTTGGCAGCAACAAGGGCCGGGTTCAGTATCTAGGAGTCCCATTCGAATAACACAATGCAAAACCGGCTCAAGCCCCCACCCAGTGACCTGGGACAAATATATACCACCCCCGCTGGGCGCCTCCAAGGGGCAATACTTCTCCTCTCGCAAGCACAGAGTCTGAGTGTAGCAAAAGCCTTTTAATAACAGAGAGAAACAATGTGGCATTATGTTGGGGAAACACCACCAACAGGATTTATAACACAACCCATGAGCAAAAACCCACCCCAAGCAAATTGGGGCGTGTCCTTTTCCTTTGGTTCTTGAGTCCAGCAATCCAAAGTCACCCAAAATCCCAAAAGTCCAATAACCCAAAAGTCTCTGTCCCTGATCAGTGCAGTGCCAGAGTTCAAACGTTTATCTGCAGTTTTACCACCCAACCTGGGTGGAGATGGGGGTGCTAAGAGGGCACCTTACGTGGTTCAAAGTCGATTGCCCCATCTCTCCATGGGGCTCTGCTCCGCCAACCGTCCCATGAATTGGTCCACTCTGCCAGCCGCCCCCATGAACCGCTGCAGCCATCCCACAAACTGCTCCGCTCCATCAGCCACCCCCACAAACTGCTCTGCAATATGTCTTCAGGCCCCTCCCCACTACTTAACACAACACCCAGTGATTTCAGCTTCTAGTAGTGGAGCCTCAGTGCTGGTGCACCATTAGGCCAAAGTGAATTCAGCTCAACAGCCTGTAAGTAGACTCCCAATGGAATCAAAATTAGCTCTGATATTCCACAGTGGAAAGAGGAGGCAATGCAATTAGCATATAAGGCCCTCACCAGGGGGCCAATACCACCAGGTATTAATACCTATCCCCAGCCTCTCTCAATTCACTGAGTTTTGGAACCCATGTCCCTTGCCTAGCAAGTGCTACTTAGTTGATGGCGAGTCCCCCCATCATAACAAAAGACCAAGTAAAGTTCCACTGTCCTTGATTCACGTAATCAGGATAACAACAATTTATTCTTCCTGCCCCAATAACAGAGAAATCGGGGATCCCACAGCAGCCAAAGTGACCATTTGGGAAGCTATGGGCTCATGCTAAGTGCGGTGGGTGTGCCTATGCAAATAAGATCAGCTCCTGAAGTTTTTTTCCACAACTTGCAACAACTCACCACCAGATGTCAGGGTGGAGTTCATCCTGACTCTGCTTACACTTGTTCTGGAAGCATATTTTTACAATTTGAAAAAAAAGAAGAAGAAAAAAACGGTGTTATCAAGTTAAATGTCTCGTGAATAAAATACAAGTGTAATAGTTTTTTATAATAATGTAAGTCTAAATCAGTTTCTCCCACCTACTTCTTCATTCTCCCTTCTACACTGCCCCTTACATATGGACTATCATCAGTGAACTGATCCATGAGGTCACTACTCTTTCTTTATTCAGATCCTTACTCAGGACATACCTCTTCCTTGATGTCTACAACAAATCACTCACCTAACAGGTTAGGCTGAAGTGCTGTTGGACATACTTGTGATGTAGTAATACTTTCCTCATTGATTGTATTTTCTAAATGGACAAACAACCTAATTCTCAATTACTGAGGGACAATCTCCACTCATTGATACATTTTGCTTTCCACACCAAATCTCTGTACAACTTTTCATGAATGATGTACCTGAGTATTTGGATTCTAATATCTAAACTGTATTACTAAATTTATTTACCTAAATTTGGGTTATTGCTGATTATGTACTCTACATATCATACAACTTTTAAAACTAACTTTATATTTGTGGATAATCTAAGCACTATATCCAGATGTACAGACACCCTTTTCCCAACCTATGTATTATATATATTTTTAACATTAGCTTTAATACAATTTTTAATTCTGATTGCTTCTCTCTCCTGCATCCAACCCATATTGACTGTTGTGAGGGCAGAGAAAAAAGTGAAACAAGCAAACATTTGCATCTATAATTGCAGTGATTGCTTTGCCTCTGTGTTGTGTCTTGATCCCTTGCTTTTGTCAATTCCTTGTCTGATTAGATTGTCACCAGATGAATTAGCCATCAAGACAGGAAGGATGAGGGGGGATTTTGAAAAGCTGTAGAGGAAGAATCCACAGGAATTGGTCATGAACTGGAGAAAATGAAGGAGGAGGAGTCAAAGATTGCTCTCAGCTTCTGAGTCTAAGAGGCAGGGATCAAGGATAGTGTAAAGCATGTGAAATATTTTTTGGCTATGTTGAATTTGAGATGATGGTGTGCTACCACGATGAGGTGTTAGAGAAATAATGAGATCTACAAGCTTGTCCTGGAGATGGAGCAGAAGTGGAGAAGTATATTTAACAATCATTAGCATAAAGATGAAAGTTAAACACGTGGAATGGGAGGAGGAAGATAGGCAATAGGTCCACAAACAGAGCTTTAAGAGATCCAACAGAGAGGAGGAGGCACAAAGGAATTGTCCCAGAAAGCCAAGTGAGGAGAAGCAGGGAGGGAAAAGTCAAGAGTATCAAAGACTGCAGTCAAATTGGGGACATTGAGGATCAAATCATTGAGCCATTAGTCTATCATGAGGAATAATGTCTTGTAAAGGGAAAAACATCACTGAGATATTTAGTATGGAGCTAAAGTTTTCACAGTCTGCACATGTGCACTTGGTGTGCATGCATGGCAGCTATTAAATTTCAATAGCTGTTTAAATAGTTCCCTAATTATGTATGTATTCAGTGTATATATTGATTCACTAGACCATGCTGATTCAGAAGAAACCATTACTGTCAATCAAGTAAATTATACACATTTTCAAAATATTTATGTTTACCAAATTAGATATTTAGTAGGTTAAGTAAAAGGCATATTTAAAAGTGAGTAAATCTTTTACAGGGCATCTGTCACTTTCCTATGACATATTACAATGCATCAGGTTCTCTGTAAACATATAGCTATGAATTATACATATTTGTTCATTTAAATCAGGGGTTCTCAAACTGGGGCTCGGGACCCCTCAGGGGATCACAAGGTTCTTACATGGGGGGTCACAAGCTGTCAGCCTCCACCCAAAACCCCGCTTTGCCGCCAGCATTTATAATGTTGTTAACTACAGTATATAAACAAGTGTTTTTAATTTATAAGGAGGGGTTGCACTCAGAGGCTTTCTATGTGAAAGGGGTCACCAGTACAAAAGATTGAGACCCACTTATTTAAATGAAGTCTTTTGGGCTTAATTCTGCTCTTGGTTACACCAAGGTATAGCTGAAGTAACTCTAGTGAAGTCATTGTAGTTACTCAGGATTTATACTGCAGTAGATGAGAGCAAAAACTGTTCTGCTGTTTCTGCAGCAGACTGACTAATATAGGAGACAAGTAAGCCTGCTGCACAGAGAAAAGGAGAACCCTTAAAGCATATAAGCTTGGCCACTGCACTACTGCACAGGAACAGGGAGCTCAATATTCTCCCTAATGTCCATGCAGCACAAATGCCTATCCTGGATGTCTCTCGCCACATTAGGACTACACAGCATGTGGGAGATACTTCACAAGTAGGAAAGGAGACATCAGTCACATATGTCTCTTGCTGTGGATGTCACTGGAGAGTAGGTAGCCCTTACCACTTCCTTTCTGTGGGCAGTTGGCTCTCTCTTTGGGTATGTCTGCACTTGGAGTTAGGGATGTGATGTCCAGCTCATACAGATGCATGCTAGCTGTCATCCATGTAGTGTAGATGTGGTAGTGTGAGCAGGGGTGAACAGCAATATGTGCTAGCCACCTTTAGCACAAACTCATCTGGACCCCAGGGATATGTACTCAGGGTGGCTAGCCTGTGCTGCCACTCACCACTGCCTGTGGTACTGAGGCAACGGTACTGTGTTTAGCCCTCTAGATCAATGTGAGCTAGCATATGTTTATTCAAACTGGGAATTGCATCCCTACCTCTAAGTGTAAACACGGTTTTAGTTATTGCAGGAGGCTTGGGTGAACTTCAAGACATCCCAAAGGGACCCATTATTGTACTTCATTTTTTGCATAATGGAGCTGTTTGCTAGGGAGACATCATTTGGCTGCATAACTATTATAAAATTTATTCTATTGCTATCTGACTGTCAGCCTCGTCCATTTTTTGATTGACTAGCCCCTGCCAGAGAAAAATCCTAGTTCTTTCCCTTTTAATTCCTCAGGAGAACCACTGAGAACACTCATTGTAGCTTCCAAGCAGGAGTTTTCTTGCTTCGCCTATTTTCCATATGGGATGCAGCAATTTGGCTAGGTGGTATTTGTGAGTATGTCTTCACTTCAGCTGGAAGCCTGCTTCCCAGCTCAGATAGTCAGACACACTGCTGGAGCTAGGAGCACTAAATTTAGCAGTGTGGCAGGGGGTAGTACAGGCAGTGGCTCGGGCTAGCAGTACAATCCCCTTACTGCTGACACAGTTGCACCATTATAGCTATTCTCATACAGGAAAGGGGAATATGCTTTACCAATGTCACAATTCTGGGGTTATTGATGGGTTCATAGACTGCCTCCATCTGTGAAAACAGGAGTCTCAGTGATACTAAATTGAGCTGAATAATCTGACTGCATTTGAAGGGAAGGGTGCTCCTGGCTCCTACTTCCATGTGCTTTCAGTATAGTCTCAGCTTCCCTGATCCCAGGAGGTTGACAACTTGTCTTGTTGCTTGCCGAACCTATTCTTCCCAGCTAGTATACCAGAGCTTGCTGTGTCTTTGCAGGGCCACTATGTGAACTTCTTGAGGGAAATTTCCCTGAAGCTTTTCAGGAGTCTCCTTTGGGAGCTGTAGATTTGATACCTGGTCTTTCCCAGAGCAACCCAACAACTGTCTGGAACTTCCTGCCTTTAAATCCTTACTCCACTCCTGACATGATTGACAGGGCCAGATGGGAGGGGTCAGCACTGCCCACAGCAGCTCTTTAATCTCTTTGTCACCCCATCACATATCCTCCCCCTCATGATTGAGTTAAATGTGTTAGAATGGAGGGGGGGAATTCACCCATAGCAGGAAAAAAAAATCTGTATTCTGCTGACTCTTGCCAGCTTGGTGATAAACCTGACACTTATAGGGTTGAAGTGACAAAACACAAATGCCTCATGTGAGGGTTGGTCTCCTTCATTATGTTCACCACTCTGATGGTTGTGTGGTCACTAATAAATTAAAAGAGGTTTCCCAATTATTAGGGAATACTTCTGATTTAGTTGGGGACTGGTCCTGGTTTGAGCAGGGAGTTGGACTAGATGACCTCCTGAGGTCCCTTCCAACCCTGATATTCTGTGATTCTATGAGTAGCATATGGAGTCCACAGCACCACCTCACTTCTAATGCCTTTGTTTCTATGATTGAGTACACTTTCTCTCCAGGGAATAGCTTCCTACTGATATATAATATTGGATGTTCTTCCAATGTTCTTCCACTGAACATTTGAGAGAGCAGCACCACTAGGCCAACATTCAAGGCATTGGTTTGTGACAGGACCCAGTTTAAAAAGTCTAGGTTTAAAAAATCTAGACACTGTTGAGTGTCTGAAAGCCCCTGTCTCAGGTTTCCAGGGATGTCTGTCTTTTATGAGGTCTGTCTAGGGCTCTGTGATTGTGGCGAAACCTAGTTCAATATGTTGGTAGTACCCAACTAATCTCAGGAATTGTTGCATTTGTTATTTCGTTGAAGCCGTAGGGCAGTTCATCAAAGCCTGGACCTTGTCCACTAAGGATAACAGATGGCATCAGCTTAATGCATACCCTAAGTATATAGTTTTGTGATTCCTGATTTTGTGTTTTACCAGATTGGCCATTAACCCGGCATCCTTGAGGGATTGAAGTACTGCTGCCAACTTTTCGAAGTGTTCCCCCCAATGTCAACTATAGATGACAATGTCATCCAGATAGGCTGAGGCATATTGTCCACGGGGATCACAAGATTTTATCCATCAACCTCTGGAAGGTCACAGCTGCTCCATGGAGTCCAAATGGCATGGTGTAGCAAAGCAAGAGTCACCACCATGGCACCTCCTGCTGGTCGTCTTGGGAATTAGCTCTTCACCAGCTTTTGAGCGCCCTGTGCTGGGCAGTGTCTTGGTTGCCTTAGGCCCCTTTGTCCCTCACAGACCCCTGCCTTTGCCTATCCCTGGGCTGTCCCTCTGCAGCCCCAGTACCTTTTGTTGGCCTTCAACAAGCCCTGCAGCCTGGGGATTTACCAGGCTGTAGCTGCCCAGCTCCTTTTGCCCTTCCGCAGCACTGCTCCGCTTCAGGTACCTTGCTCCCAGGCAGCTAGCCCTTCCCACTCCAGGGCTAGGGTGAGACTCCTCTGTCTCCTTTTATCAGGGCCAGATGGGCCCTGATTGGGGAAGGAGCCACAGCTGGAGCCATGCCAATCAGCCTAGAGTGGCTGCTTTTGACCCCTGTTCTCCAGGAGTGGGGCAGCCACCCCTTTACACATGGTATAGAACCGGTACAATCTGAAGGACATGGAAATAGCTGATTTTTTACTTCAGGAAACTAAGTGAGGGGGACCTGCCAGTAGCCTTTTGTAAGGTCAATGGTAGTTGTATACTCAGCCACTCATAGACGCTCCAGTAACTCATCCATGTTTGGTGTGGGGTAGGCATTGAATTTAGATGATTCATTGACTTTGTAGAAATCAATACAAAAATCACACAATCCCAGGGACCAGGAAAATGAAGGATACTTCTACAACTCCCAGGTATAACATAGCTTGAAGTTCCTGATGGATGATGTCCCACATATTCCAGGGAAGGTGGTAAGGGTTTTTCCTCACTACTTAAATATGATGGAAGATCATGTGGGTCTTTCCTGAAGTGGACAAGAACACTATAGGGAATAAGTTCATTAGTTGTACTTGTGTCCGTGGCTTGGGTTGTAAAGTTTTAGCCATTGTGACGGTGCTACCCATGGGAGCCAGCTGAGGTCACTCAATTAGGGTGAACTGCAAACAGAATGGGGCAAACAAACCCCAAACGCTGGTGGATATTTCAATACTTAGATTTACCAAGCCAGCACAAAACAGCTTCTATAGTACCTCACTGGTTACTCAGAAGTCCAAATAATGCAGTTCCCTTAAAGTACCCAGCCTCAGGCCTCCATCCAGACACACATGTCAAACATATGATGATAAATTCTGAAAATTGTATTTCGTCATATAAAAGAAAAGGTTCTCCTGACCCCAAACGACCAAGCCCAGACCCAGGTCAAATGATAACTCAGATCTTACCCAAAATACATGCTTATAGTCATTTTTTATTAACTAAACTAAAATTTATCAAAAAAGAAAAGAGAGAGAGTGATGGTTAAAAGATCAATATACATACAGACTTGAGTTCAATTCTTGAGGTTCAGATACATAGCAGAGCTGAGCTTGTAGTTGCCAAAAGTCCTTTTAGAAATAGTCCATAGGTTATAGTCCAATGTCCATATTCAGGGTGACTCCAGTCAGTGACTGGGGATCTCAATCCTTATGGCTTAAGGTTTCCCCTTCTTGAAACCCAAAGCAGATCTGAGATGAAGAAGGATTGTGTCCCAAGGTATTTATACATTTCCAGCAGGCTTTTGGCCTGAGAAAACAATGGGCTTGACTTTCCTTCTTCCAAACATCATGGCAATTAGCAAAGGATAATTTATCCATTAAACAGTTCAGACACAGGTTATCACAACCTTCAAAGAGACATTGACAATAATGCTATTTCACTCAAGTGTCTTCCTAAATGTTAATATTCCTCTTTTGATCTTTGAATCAAAGCTATAGCCATAGACAAGATTTGTTTGCTTACATCACAAGACTTGAGCAAACATCTACTCTTCTATCTCTAACAATGCAGACTTGCATTTCAAAGCTCTATTCATTTACATCTCTTCCTAACCAGTCTCTAAAGTTTGGCCATGGGTCAGGTCAGTTTGTGAGTTAGTTAGCTCTCTCTGGCCCTGTCACCTTTCAATGAGATATTATATTACACTCATAACGTCACACCCATCCTTACAGGCTTGCAGTTTTTTCCCATCCGTGCCTGGGGTCCTAATTTGGGTTCAGGGGAGGAGTGGGGCAGAAGTCAATGAAAATCCCCTCCCTGACCTTCTAGGTCTTCAGAAGATTTACATGATACATTTGGATATCTTTCCTTTTCCCTGGTTGTCAGATTGCATAATCAATAGGCCGTACTTTTCTAATAACTTTGAAGGGCTCTTGCCAGCGACTAACAGTCTAAACTCTGAGCTGGGTAGCAGAAATGGTACACAACCACCTGGTTTAAATTATTGTGACTGAGCCCCACAGTTCTAGGAAATTGCTTGTTTGTGTTTGGCCTGCAGAAGGTTTTCTCTGGCAAACACCACCAGTTCTTTAAGTTATCTCCAGAACTGGAGGACACATTGGCTCACATTGGACCCCTGAGGGCATTGTTCATCCCAGGACTTCCACAAGAAGTCTAGGATGTGTAGGGAGCCAGGGTGGCTCCCCTCAGAACCAGAGGGTAAAGAGCCACCCTCTCAGCCTGAGTGGGCGGGGCCAGGCCAAGCTTCCACCAATCCCCAGAAGGGGAGGGGTGGGACAGAAAGTACAAAGGACGGGGCCCTTTGCCCAGTGAGGAGCGCACCACGGAGGGAGACAGACACAGGCTGCTCCCTCACGATCCTGCTGCTGACCCAGGTGAGGCCCTGGGCAAGGAGGAACCTGACCGAGAGGAAGGCCTGTGGCAACCAGGACTGCCAGCCGCTGAATACCCGGAGGACCTGGAGGGGCCCGGCTGCAGCCCGGGCCGGCGTGAGTCTGACACAGAGGGGGAGCTGGAGCTGCCAGCAGCGGAATACCCGGACGAGCTGGAGGGACCGGAGAGACCCGCCGGAGAGACCGGATAGGAAGTAGCCCAGGGGCAGAACTGCACCATGGGGTGGGTGTGTTTGGTCAGCGGGCGCGGACGGCCCCGCTGACCCAGTGGCAGGACCTTCGCCTCCCGCCACTGACCGGGCCCAGGGGCTGGAACGCAGTGGAGTCGGGTAGGCCTGAGTTCCCCTACCCCGGCCAGCCTGCCTTGGGTAGCAGAACTGTGAGCTGCAGACTCGTGCCAGGGCCACCCTGCCTGAGGGGCGCGCTGCAGACTCGTGCCGGCACCCCCCTGCCTGAGGGGCGCGCTGCAAACTCGTGCCGGCACCCCCCTGCCTGAGGGGCGCGCTGCAAACTCGTGCCGGCACCCCCCTGCCTGAGGGGCGCGCTGCAAACTCGTGCCGGCACACCTTCCCCGCTAATTCCCCAGCGCCCAAAAGGTGTGACTGAGGCCTGCCAGTGGGATCATATCTCTCCATCGCCCCTAGGGGCTCAGAGGACCGACGGAAACCTGTCATAAGTGGTGGAGAATGCAGGGAGTCGACCCCTATCCCTGCAGAAAGGGGTTAGTGCGAGGGGGCCTCTGAAGCTCCCCTATTGGAAAGATGAAGATGGAAAGGCTTATCAAGTTCCTGGCTGAGAGCCAGCAACAGCAGCAGCACCAACTCGTACAGCAGCTGGGTGCTCACCAGCAGCAGTTGCTTCAAACCCTGGGGGCCCAGCACCAGGAACAACAAACCCAATGCTTCCAGAAGCTTGCAACCCTGTGGCCGGGCCATGGTGGTGCTCAACCGGAGCGGGCAGCCACCCCGACCCCTCCTGCCCCACTGATCCATCTGGCCAAGATGGGGCCAGAGGATGACCTGGAGGCCTATCTAGTGACCTTCAAGCGGGTTGCCTCAGTGGCTGGTTGGGCACCTGACCAATGGGCGACACTCCTCGCCCCATATCTGACAGGGCTGGCCCAGAAGGCTTACCGTGGGCTCCCAGATGATGAGGCCCGCATTTATGTTCGAGTGAAAACGGCTATCTTGGATGCCTTTGACATTACCCCGGAGACTTTTCGGTGACAGTTTCAGGAAAAGGTCTATCCACCGGGCGCCAGACCCCGGGCTGTGGCCCAGGAACTGAAGGACGTAGGTACCCGATGGCTCCAACCTGAGCGTCGAACCGCAGCTGAGGTGACTGAACAGGTCATCCTCGAACAATTCGTGCACATTCTCCCACCTCAAGGGAGGGCTTGGGTGTTGCAGCACCGGCCACAAAGTCTGAACACGGCTGTCGTGCTTATGGAGGACTTCCTCGAGGCAGAGGCCCCGATAGGACCGGCCGCCCACCCCCCAGACCCTGGACCCAATGCACAGAAACTTGAACGGAGGGGGCCCACCACCCAAACCAGTGCACCCCGCCGTACCCAACGACCAGATGGCGGAAGGGCCTAGTTTTTCCGACGCCTCGAGTCCACGCCTCTCTCCGGCCCTGGACGCTTAACCCGACCACCGGGCCCCAGCCCACTCTGCAGCCCCACTGGTGCTCCCACGTGGCCGGCGCGCCCAGAGGTAGGACCTTGTTTCCAATGTGGCGAGTATAGTCATCTGCAACGGGGCTGTCCTGCAATGGACTGCAACTTTGGCCTGGTGTGCGCCGGGGAGTGACGGGCCCATCTGCCCTCCGTGGCCAAACAGAGCTCCCATGGAAGTTGCCGGGGTCCCCGTGGTGGGTCTAGTTGATTTGGGCTGTGGGCAGACCCTCGTCCGCCAGCCGCTCTTCTCGGACACCAAGCGGACCATTGGGGAAGTACGGATTCAGTGCATCCACGGAGACGTAAAATCATACCCCACGGTTTGGGTCCCCATCACGGTGAATGGAGCAACCCAGTTAATGAATGTGGCGGTGGCGTCATCCCTCGCCTATCCCGTGATGACTGGCCAAACTTCGTCGGGGTGCTCCATTCCCTACCCACCAAAGAGGCGTTCGAGGGAGCCCTGCCTGAGAGGAATACAGGACCTGACTCGAGCTCCGACCCGGGAGCTGACCCAGGTCCCACCCCTGCGCTGGATTGCCTGGAAATGGCTGCTCCCCCTCCTGACCTGGTGGACTTTAGCCAGGATCAAAGGGAGGACCCTATGCTCCAGTTTGCCCATGAGCAGCTGCCCCGGGTGGATGCTGAGGTCGTGGAGGCACGGCACACCACCCAATGGCCCCGTTTTGAACTCAACCATGAGCGTTTCTACCGCCTTGACCGAGACCCCCAGACCCAAGAATTCCGGACCCAACTCGTGGTCCCCTGCATTCATCGTCAGGCTGTCCTGAAGCTTGCACATGACATCCCGGCTGCTGGACATTTAGGGCAGGAAAAAACCGTGGCCAGGGTCCTGGCCAGGTTCTTCTGGCCCGGTGTCCACCGTGAGGTGAAGGATTACTGTGCGTTGTGCCCAGACTGCTAGTATGCCGCCCCCGGCAGGGGTACGAAAGGCCCCCCTGGTCCCGTTACCAGTCATAGGTGTACCATTTGAGCAGGTAGCAATGGACCTGGTCTGGCCTTTTCCAAAAAGTAAGGCGGGCCATCAATACATCCTCGTCCTGATGGACTATGCCATGCGCTTCCCCGAGGCCGTCCCCTTAAGAAGTATCACCGCCCGCACTATCGTGGTGGAGCTCGTGAAGATCTTTGCAAGGGTGGGCCTCCCACGAGAGATACTCACTGATCAAGGGACCAACTTCACATCTAAGCTGTTCTGCCAGGTATGTGCCCTATTGGGGATTAAGAAATTGCAGACCTAGGTCTACCATCCCTAGACTGACGGATTGGTCGAATGGTTTAACCGAACCCTGAAGGGAATGTTGCGGCGTTTCCCCACCCAGGACCTCCGCCAGTGGGACCAGCTGCTCCCTCCTTTACTACTGGCAATTCGAGAAGTCCCACAGGCGTCCACGAAGTTCTCCCCATTTGAGCTCCTCTATGGGCGGCGACCCCGCAGAGTGTTAGACCTCTTGAGGGAGACTTGGGAACACAACCAGTCTGCAACACAGGGTCTCTTGCAATACGTCTTACAACTGCAGGGGCAGCTGGCGCGGGCGGGTGAGCTCGCGAGGGAGAACTTAAACATCGCCCAAAGAGCCCAGGAGCAGCACTACAATCGGGATGCCCAGGCTCGATCATTTGGGCCAGGGGACCGAGTACTCCTCCTGCTCCCCTCAAAGGAATCAAAGCTTTTTGCCCGCTGGCAGGGTCCGTATGAGGTCCTCCGCCAGGTAGGGCTGGTAACTTATGAGATTGGCAACCTGGCTGCCATAAGGAAAAACAGATTTATCATGTAAACCTCTTAAAACCCTGGCAGGTCCGGGAAGGGCTCCTAGTTGCCCCATATCCCCCCGAACCGGAACTGGGGCCCCAACCGCCCGAGGAGTCGGATAATGGTGAGCCCCAACTTGCAGAGACACTCACCGTCGAGCAGCAAGAACAGGCACTCTGCTTAGTAAAAGCATTCCCCAAGACGTTCACCACGAAACCCGGGCGGACTACGCTCACCTACCATGTGATCCAGATGGAACCCGGGGTGGTGGTCCGAGAGACAACCGGCCATTGCCTAGGTGAATGCGGGAGGCCATAGAGGAAGAAGTTCAGGTGATGTTGGAACTGGGTGTTATTGAGCGCTCCCAGAGCGAGTGGCGGAGCCCCGTCGTCCTCGTACCAAAGCCAGATGGGAGCCTGCGGTTTTGCATTGACTTCCGGATGGTAAATGCCATCTCAAAATTTGACGCCTACCCAATGCCCTGCGTTGATGAGCTCTTCGACCGGCTTGAGGAGGCTTGTTATATCACCACTTTAGATCTCACCAAAGGGTACTGGCAGATCCCCTTGGATCCCAGGTCCAAGAAGACGACCGTGTTTGCCACCCCTTCAGGGTTATACCATTTCACCCGGATGCCTTTCGGCCTACATGGGGCCCCGGCAACCTTCCAGCGTTTGATGGACCGGGTGTTGCAACCCCACACGAAGTACGCTGCGGCCTACCTGGACGATGTGGTCATCTATGGCAATAACTGGGAGGAACATCTTAACCAAGTAGCGTCAGTCCTCCGGGACCTCCGCACAGCCGGGCTTACGGCCAATCCAAAAAAATGCCGAATCGGGCTGGAGGAAACCACTTACCTGGGGTACACCTTGGGCTGGGGACAGGTCCGCCCCCTCATCGGGAAAGTCCAAGCACTCCAGGAATGTCCGGTGCTGACCACGAAGAGGCAAGTGCGTCAATTTTTGGGCTTAGCTGGTTATTACCGGCGGTTTGTACCCCACTTTGCAAGCATTACGGCCCCGCTAACGGAGCTCTTGAGCAAGGACAATCCCCGCCGGGTGCATTGGTCCAAAGAGTGTGAGACGGCCTTTTGAACCACCAAAGAACGGCTATGTAGTGATCCAATACTCTTCAGCCCTGACTTTCTACGTGACTTTATTGTTCAGACTGATGCCTCAGGCGTCGGGCTTGGGGCGGTCCTCTCGCAGGAGGTGGATGGGGAGGAACACCCGATTGTTTACCTCAGTCGGAAGCTGTTCCCCAGAGAACGGAACTACTCCGTCGTGGAGAAAAAGGCCCTACCATTAAGTGGGCAGTCGATGCTCTCCACAACTACCTCCTCGGAGCCCCCTTTATACTGGTTACGTACCACGCACCCCTGAAGTGGCTTAATAAGATGAAGGACAATAATGCCAGGCTGATGCGGTGGTATCTCGCTCTGCAGCCCTATGCCTTCACGATTCACCATCAGGCGGGACGAGACAACGCCAATGCAGATTTCCTATCCCGCCTTGGAGAGGGTGAGGACGTCAGCTCTGAAGATCGGGAGCTGGATTTGAGGGGTGGGGTATGTAAGGAGCCAGGGTGGCTCCCCTCCGAACCAGAGGGTAAAGAGCCACCCTCTCAGCCAGAGTGGGCGGGGCCAGGCCAAGCTTCCACCAATCCCCGGAAGGGGAGGGGTGGAACAGGAAGTACAAAGGGTGGGGCCCTTTGCCCAGTGAGGAGAGCACCAGGGAGGGAGACAGACACAGGCTGCTCCCTCACGATCCTGCTGCTGACCCAGGTGAGGCCCTGGGCAAGGAGGAACCTGACCGGGAGGAAGGCCTGTGGCAACTAGGACTGCCAGCCGCTGAATACCCAGAGGACCTGGAGGGGCCCGGCTGCAGCCCGGGCCGGCGTGAGTCCGACACAGAGGGGGAGCTGGAGCTGCCAGCAGCGGAATACCCGGACGAGCTGGAGGGACCGGAGAGACCCGCCGGAGAGACCGGATAGGAAGTAGCCCAGGGGCAGAACTGCACCGTGGGGTGGGTGTGTTTGGTCAGCGGGCGCGGACGGCCCCGCTGACCCAGTGGCAGGACCTTCGCCTCCCGCCACTGACCGGGCCCAGGGGCTGGAACGCAGTGGAGTCGGGTAGGCCTGAGTTCTCCTACCCCGGCCCCCCTGCCTGAGGGGCGCGCTGCAGACTCGTGCCGGCGCCCCCCTGCCTGAGGGGCGCGCTGCAGACTCGTGCCGGCGCCCCCCTGCCTGAGGGGCGCGCTGCAGACTCTGGCTGTCACACCTTCCCCGCTAATTCCCCAGTGCCCAAAAGGTGTGACTGAGGCCTGCCAGTGGGATCATAGCTCTCCATCACCCCCAAGGGCTCGGAGGACCGACTGAAACCTGTCACAGATGCCATGAGGTTGTCTCCTTTATAAGAACTCAAATGGTAAAAAGCCTGTGAAGAACTGAAGGACTTCCTAGACGGTAAAAAGTAGGCACAGGCATAGTTGGTCCCAATGTTTGGGGTCTAATAAGCCATCTGTTTATGTGTAGTACACCAATGTTCACCACATCTTGTCTTCAATAGATTACATAGTTCCTTCATCAGTCAGGACATGAAATTAAACCCTTGATCCATCAGGATTTTTTTACGGAGTGCCACACAAGAAAAGAGTTTCATTACTTCAATTCCTATGGTGGCTATGTTGGTCAATCATAGCAGAATGTCTAGGTTGACTAAGATGTGCAGAAAGCAGGCAGCACTCTTCCAGGAAGTCACCAAATCTGTTCCTATCTTTTCAAAAGATACATCCACAAGGGGAATTGGGATGAGTGATGCCTTGGAAATGCCCCAAGACGTGTAAACTGACACCTGGGCAGGCTCCACAGTAATCCCTCACATCTTTATGGATACTGGACAAAAAAATTGACTGTGATTCAGTCAAGGGTTTTCTTCCTCCCCAGGTGTCCTGGGCACAGTATTTCATGGGCTAGTCTCATCAACTCCTTCCTGTATAGGGTAGGGACCAGGAGTTGGGGCCTGACTTCACTCATTTGTTTCTCTATCTCTGTGCAGTAGATCTGTTAAGTCTGGAGCTTGAAATGATGCCGCTGGTTCAGTAGTTGGAGTTATAGCATTTTGTTGTCTATGTAGCAAGCTGATCATAGGTCTGGCTAAGTGTGGGGACAGCCCACTCTTTCTGTACAAAGTCAATGTTTTGGGCAAGAATATCAGTGCCAACGTTGTCAGTTCCTATAAGACCGAGACCCAGCTAGATGGGTGGCGGGCTCCTGCAACCTGCAGGACCTTCCCCTGAGTCTCATTGTTTACCTACCTCTATCAATTCATGTTGGCCAACCTTTGTCTCAAACTGCTGAGAAGGGTGAGCCTTATCACAGGGCTATCTCCCACACTTTGCTAGGGTTTCTTGAAAATACTGTCTATCTCTTCCTAGTAAGAGAAGGTGCTAAGGTGGGGGCTAACCTGAAAAGAAGATTGGTGTATGGCTGCCTACATACAGTTAGTTGTATGTATATTTTGTGTTGGATAGGACTTCACATCCCTGTTTATACATTGGAGCATGACAATCTCCCCATCCTCATTGAGGATCAACTGACTAATTGTTCCCATACCAGTCTCTGCCCCTAGCCAATGTCTACTAAGCTGTTGACCCTTTTCCCATTGACTCATATGGGCAGCATATAAGCAGGATATGGCTGATCCCTTCTTCCAAGTTTCTGCCTCAGTTGTCCATACTTGTCCACAATTACATTTCATGTAGGGGAAATCTCAGAGGAAGTGTCCCAGCTGCCCACATAAAAAGCATACCCTTGGGGCTGTAGAAGCACCAAGTTCTAAGAGTTTGTAATTCGTGCTGGAGAAGCCTTTAGGAGCTCCCAATTGGTCTTCCCAATGTGCCTGATGGGACTCCATTTTTGCACGAGCAAGTGCCTCTCTAAATGTCCATAGTTTATTGGGGACCCCTGACCATACCCCAGCTTCCTTGCAACCCCTGAGTCTGTTTCTAGAGATCCACGCTGAGCTGGTCTGTCTTGCCAACCATTCCTAGGTTCAGTTCCTCAGGTTCCCATGTACTGCTTCCCAGTGCCATCAGCAGGCTATCAGAAGCCATATAATTTTCCTTGAGGTGGACCTTCTCCATTAACATAGCTGGGCAATGTCTTAGAACCTTGGCCCTTTTCCCAACCAGTGAACTGTTTCACCAACACAACTTCCAGTACTTGTACCCCCGGCCTGGCTTCTGGCTTTAAACAGCATGTCTCAAGCACTGAAGCACCACTCGACATTGTGCTAATGGGGGATATGTCTCCTCTCAGAATCACTGGTGGTGAGTGTCCACCATAATGTCTAAATAGTCAAGAATGGTCATTTTAACATTCAGGTAATCCTGAAAGTTAATGAAGCCAGTTCTTGGTGCAGTGCCTGGGCTTGTCCAGTGAGGAAAGGGGCCAGCAGAATGGCCAAATGCTCCTGTGGCTACCAGGTTCATTTGAATGTTACGAGGCAGGTCTCAGAGTAATCATCAGAATCCATTTTCACCAACTTAACTGGTATAGATGGAGCTTCCATGGTCAGACTTTTGGGCTCATTGGTGCCCCCACATCCTCACCAGTCAGCTTGAAAAAAAAATATTTGTTGAACCAACTGTTGTTGTTAGGCCTGCTGCCATGCTGTTTTTCCCAGAGCAGCTGTTGTTGCTGCTGCTGCACCATCTGTTCTTGCTGCCATGTAGCTACTTGTTGTAGTAGCCGACGTTGCTGTTGTGGAGGCTGAGCAGCTTGAACTTATTGACTTTCTGTCACCCATTCCAGTAGCTTGTCCAACTCCATCTTGCTTAGGCTGCCCCAATGAGTCCAAGTAATTTTTTTTTTTTTTATAAATGCTGCTCCTTATCCCGGAGCTGATCTCTTGCCCACATTCTCCACCATTTGTCCAATCTCTCATTTTACTGGGGGGTTCTTTCATCTGAGTTCTGCAAAATCCATCAAGCACCTCGATCTGCATAAACAAGAGAGTCTTGGTGTTACTAAACTGAGCAAAATAGTTTTACTGTGTTGAAGAGGTGGGGGTCCTGACTCCCACTCAGCAGTCCTTTCACTGTACTCCCAGCTTCTGCAGTAGGGGCTGAGGACATTGGCACTGACTGCTTAATAGCTTGCCTTGCAAAGATAGGGGCTTGAAAACCTATCCTGCCCTGTCAGTATACCAAAGTCAGCTGTCTCCTTGGAAGATCAACATGCAACCTTCTTCAGGGAAGTTTCTCTGAGGCTTTCCAGGAGTCCCTTCTGGGAGCTCTGGGCAGGTTTTATACACAGTCACCACAAGGAGGAGGCTCCTTGATTTCAGTATAATTGTGGCACACTAGAGGGGTTGAACTGGTATAATTATATCTGTTTATTAAAAGAAATCCAAGCCCAACTAAAGCAGTCATATTGATACAAAATCTGTGTATAAACCAGGCCCAAAAGTGAGTAGACACTAAATAAAAATAAGAAAAAAACAGGATTTGGGTTTTGGGAGGAAATTATTAGACATCTTATAGCAAAATGCCAGCTTCCTAGAGATCCTCTGACCTGCTTGCTCAATGCTCTACTAAAGAATCTATATTTGATACAGAATGACAGATGAACTTTATTTCTAGCAACAGACTTAGTATTGTATATTATTGGAAAAATTTGACTTCTCCTATGGAATTGTGGAATAGTAAAACATACAGTAAAACTTTTCCTATAGTGGAAAAGCTTTCACATCAAGTATGTACAGAAGAGAATCACCAAAAAGAGGATAGGTCTTTTGCCATTTAATCACTTTTTAGCATACTCGCAGAAGGACTTCCCAGCCAGCAAGCCAGAGGCCAGCAAACCAGAGTCTTTAGCTGGCTCCTGTGTCACAACTGTAGAGTCCAGCTGCTTCTTCAGTGAACACAGTGGAGCTGTTGCTCCTGTGGAGCAAGGGCCAATTTAGGTATCAACTATTCCGGAGGCCTACATAGCTGAGCCTTTCAGTACTGCCCTCTCCAGTTATTCAGGCTGATAAGAACATGCGGTGCACATGTTGGCTTCTATGTCAGGGTCTATTTCCATCGATCCTGATGCCAGCTCTGAGACCAAAGTGTAATTGTTACACCTCAGCAGAGAGTACCTATACCCAGAAAGTCCCCTTTGTTATCTACAATGGACCTACAGTACTGGAGGTAACAGTCCTGACCTCTGATAATGCTGCCCAGTACTGCACCACCTTTGTCTTTGGAGTACTCCTCAAAGTCTGAAGTAGAGTCCTATGTCTCCCGCTGCATCCTCCGGATATCGTCCTTGCTTTCATAGGAATTATCCCACCACAAGCAGATTGAAGGATGGAGTGCCTGTCCAGGTACAAATGCGCTCCAGTAACATACCAGCTCCAGCACTGGCCCTTCTGGATACCATGGGGGATGCCACCAGCATCTAGATTTTTTCCATTGCAGTACAGAAATCAATCCCTGAGAAGGGAGGTTTCCTTGCCTGGTACCAACAGGCTGTCTGAAGTCAGAACTGGGCACTTCAGAAACATCCCTGAGGAAGAAATTCTCTACATAGTACTAACAGGCCACTCAGTGTTGGTACTGGATGGATTGGTACTGCTTATTACTTGCTTTGGAGAGGCCTTTTACGCTGGCAGTTCTAGACCAGCCTCAGAATGTTCTAACCTACCTTTTCCAAACACCTTCTCCTTGTCCCCAGATGAGGTACTAGTACTGGAAACATCTTCTCCAGTACTGGATGACTTTAACAAGAGCTCCTGAAAAGGATGCCTGTCCCTAGGTATATAAATAGAGCTTGTGGAGGAGAATCCCCAGAGGTTCTCATAGGCATTTATAAGTAGGGAAAGTTGCTCTCCCTATAAGGGAGGCAATTATGCATCTTATAAAAGCATTTTGGCAAAGTGCACAGAGTGCAAGTACCAAATTCCATCCCAGGAGTACAACCAGTTTTATCAGGACCACACATCAGGCACCCTGTTAGTGGTGGCAGTAAGTGACAGACATCAAGACAGAGCAAAAGCAACTCCAAAAAAGGGACACATAGAAATTGGACCTTTTTGATAGAAAAGTTTATTCAGCTGTAGAGTTACAGGTATAATAGTGAACCATCAGGCCTTTTTGTCCCCTTACGACAATTTGAACTGGAATGCTGCATCCAAATTCCCCAGCAAGCTGCCTGAGTTCTGAAAGGGCTAGTTCCAGTCCCTCCTGGTGGAAGTTCAGCTGCTCATAAGGTTTGCTCTGCAGGCATCCCTGGATGTGAAAGACTCAGCTGTCAGAGTCACAGTGAGGGAAATAACCATGCACCACTTATTGTGACTCCAGATGTGGGAGATTGTTGCTCTGCAGATGTTCATAATGAGGACACTTCCAACAAAGGCTGTGGGCTGTGTGCTCTGGTTGAATGCACAGATGATCTGTATCTCTACAGCAATGTGGTCCTCAGTCTGCACCTTTTCTAGACATTATGTGATTATTACTAAATCAAGGAAAGGTACAAATGTGGGGAAAGCACTCCTGCAGTACTTCTGAGACTGCTAGCACCTCCTCCACTGGAAACAGCATGGGACTCAAGTCTAATAGACATATGCAATAACTGGAAGAAACATTTATTCACCTTCTGGTAACCTTTGTTCTTCAAGATGTTCATTGCATGACCCACCCTTGTTCCCCAGCACATCTTAGATGATAGTTTCTGAATCCAGCATAAAGGAACTGAAGAATTGGGAGCTATACCCCTTCAAACCCTTGGATCAGAGCATGAGGGAACCTATGGTGCAGGGAAAACTACAGCACTGGTCCACGAGGTGCACATACCCTTAGTATAATGAGGCATGTGCACCTCATTTATGCAATATAAAAAAGTTAAATTATGAGACAGTGAATAACCATGTGTTTTTTCCAGTCCTGACACTGGCCTGATGGGTGATGTTGGGAAACTTGCTTCACTACTCTGTTACTCAGTTTCCCTATCTGTAAAATGAGAATGGTACTGATCTCCTTTGAAGTCTGTGGATGAAAACACTGTACAAGAACAAAGTATTATTCTAATCTTAACACTCATTTTGTTTTATATTTAATAATCAGGATTCACCTCTGTCAAGGTTCCTTCCCCACTCTGAAGTCTAGGGTACAGATGTGGGGACCTGCATGAAAACCTCCTAAGCTTACTTTCACCAGCTTAGGTTAAAACTTCCCCAAGGTACAAACTAGTTTACTCTTTGCCCTTGGACTTCCACTGCCACCAAACTTTCTGGGTTCCTGAGAAAACGTTGTTTGGAAACATCTTTCCCCCCCAAAATCCTCCCAACCCTTGCACCCCACTTCCTGGGGAAGGTTTGGTAAAAATCCTCACTAATTTACATAGCTGACCACAGACCCAAACCCTTGGATCTTAGAACAATGAAAAAGTATTCAGTTTCCTTACAAGACAACTTTTAATAGAAGTAAAAAAGAATCACCTCTGTAAAATCAGGATGGTAAATACCTTACAGGGTAATTAGATTCAAAACAGAATCCCTCTAGGCAAAACATTAAGTTAACCAAAAAGATACACAGACAGGAATAGTCATTCTATTCAGCACAGTTTTTTTCTCAGACATTTAAAGAAATCATAATCTAACACATACTTAGCTAGCTTACTTACTAAGTTCTAAGACTCCATTCCTGTTCGGTCCTGCACAAAGCAGCATACAGACAGACCCTTTATTTTTCTCCCTCCTCCCCTCTTTTGAAAGTATCTTGCCTCCTCATCGGTCATTTTGGTCAGGTGCCAGTGAGGTTACCTTTAGCTTCTTAACCCTCTACAGGTGAGAGGATTTTTCCTCTGGCTAGGAGGGATTTTAAAGGTGATTACCCTTCCCTTTATATTTATGACAACATCCTTGATTACAGTACATGTAACAAGAAGCTATTTTGATTGATATACATCAATTACAATCCTGTTATATTACATTGCTCAGAAATTGAATTGATATACTTTAAAAATATCAGTATGCAGTATAATTTGTGGCATTAGTGCTTTCCAAAGTAACATATAGGACTAAATCCTCAGCTGGTGGCATAGCTCCATTAAGCTCCATTTGACCTGTGCCAGTTTAAACCAGTTGAGGATCTGAAAGACAAATTTTTAGATTCATATATTTCAAAACCAGAAGGAACAGCTAAGATGATCTACTCTGACCTCCTACATAACACAGATCATAAAAGATGAAACAGATCCTGCATACCTTATTCTTCACATCCCATTGATGAGTTTGTGTGAGAGGTCTGAATGATCCCATCGAGTATAAAATATATACAGCACTGCCTCACAGATAAAGAGTTCCAAGACCGATAAACATATATATATATCACTGTTGTAACTCAGGCATCAGGGACTAAGATCTTTACTGCTGTGTATTGGCTCTGCTGCAGAATTGGCAAAGCAAATTCATTTACGATGCCTTGTGAGGAGGGGAGGCATACACACACACAATTCTAATAACGTAGTGGCACAACAACAATAGCACAATGGCTGTTGGGGAATATGCTACATCATGGACAAAAAATAAATTTTAAAAATCCATAGTTCCTGGCAAAGGAACATGTCAGTTGAGAACTTGGTTGCACTCAGATTAATGGTATTTGACAGCCTTTATTGTTTTCTTTAGGCTGCACAATATGCAGGACATTTGTCTTTCTGAAATCCCCCACAGCCTATTGGAGAGGAATGCTTAGTAATGCTGGCTGTACATACCTCTGATTTTTTCAGACTCTCTTTTCAAAACTTAAATTGAAGTGAGAATTCCAGAAGATTTTTTGGAAGAACAAACAAATGGGAGTAGTAAGTAATGTCGATCTTATCTCCCTCTTTCCCCCAAAAGTATTTTATTTGACCACATATTAATTTGCCTTGGTAATATTTCTGCTCATTCTGAAAATCAGAAGCTGCTAAAAAGAAGTGTCCAGCCCAACCCAGAGTTTACACATGTAACAGCTACTGCTGTGGTTGCACTTTAAACGGATATGTTGTCACTTAAAATTACTTTGCATTGGCAGCTGTGGTTATTTAGAATTACAAGTTAATTTGGCCAGTATCCAAAATAAACTAGTGCAAAAATGTCTCAATGAATTTACTGTGCTTGAATGATTGGAAGTTTTTTAGCTTTAATGCTTGAAAATAATTTCATTTAACAGCAGGAGGTGGCTAGACTTCCAACTAAACTGTTGCACTGATGTAACTTAAGAAACCTACATAAAAGGGATAGTTAATTTTAATTACTGAAGACAATCAATACGTTTATGGATCGATACAAGCTGTATCAACAGGCTTATTAAAACCTACAGGCTAGAGATTAATCTTACTTTTACCTAGACTCAGGGTGGGGAAGCAATTTGCCCATTTCACTAACAAGTTAAATACAGAAGTATAGACTCACATGTACTTTCTTCAAAAGATAAATCAATCTACTAAAAGGTGAATTGGTCAATTAAAACTGTATTTTTGAAAGGCCAGTTACACAAGCTGCAAAGGTGGTATGATGGGAGATCCATTGGGATCACCTAGCATAGAATTGCCATGGTTTTAGAAACTTCCATGTTCTACAGCTCTTTCTGATTTCTGAGGTCATATTTAGGATTTAGGTACTTAACTGTAGGCAGCCATGTTTTAAAATTTGGGGCTGAATGTCTTCCCAGAAGTGATTCAGTAAGTTTTTATTTTCACAAATAGCTATTAACTATCTTGGGATACTATAGAAATACCTTACACCAAACGATCCCTAGTTTAAACAGATTATTTATATGGTTGAAACAGAGAGATAGAAGTATCCAGATGGGCTTTTCTATATGGCCCCACAGGTGTGTGTGTGTGAGAGAGAGAGAATTGCAGCATGCACTAGCAGGGCATCAACTAAAAACTAGTTTGCATTAATTTACCTTATTTATTGTACAGTATTCAAAGACTACTTTGAAGATTAAATTGTTACTTTCCTCATGGGTTTCACAAGCAATTAATTAATCTTCACAACATCCCACTGAGGTGAGGGCATGTGAAATGTTCCTTGAGTCTCAGGGCCAAGGCGCCCCATTTGGTTATGGCAGGTAATCGGTGCTTCTGTCAGTTGGGACAATCAGACCTTCTGGGCAGGGGTTAAGCAAGTAAGCAGTCTGTGGCTCAAGCTGCCTGCCTGAGGGCTAAACAGAAAAACAGTCATGGGCTCAGACCTTTGCAGTGAGGGCTGAGCTGGCAAACAGTCTGTGGCTCAGACCTCCTGGCCTACGGGGTAGTGCTCATCCAGTCCCAAGTGCAGGGTCGGGCGTAGGGGAAGCAATGGGTGGTCCCAGCACAGGGTCGGCAGGGAAGTGTGGGGTTACTGCCTTGTCTCCCAACAACATAGCTGAGTCAATATCTTGCTTCCCTGGGCTACTTCCTAACAGTGTCTGGTGTGACTGCTCCAGAGCCAGTGGGGCCTGGTTCCTCATCTCTGCATTGAGTGGCTTACTCTCCACTCCACTCTTGGTCTCTGCATCTTCTGGGGCAGAGGCTGGCCTTCTCTCCAGGCTGGCTCAAGGGAGTCATTGTCGACCACAGCCAGTTGAGGGCTCTGCTGGCAGTTCATCTCACTGTGAAGGACATTAGGTTCCTTCTCTGTCTTGCCTCCAACTGAGCTATAGGGTCCTGCTCTTATACTTGTTGTGCCAACCCTATACTTCCACTGAAGGGGACAGATGGGGTTAGCCGAGACCAACTACGTGAATTAACCCCCTCTATAACTGACTAAGGCCACTCTGCCTCACTACAGGATGGTACTGTAACCTGTGCCTGTGCAACCCTAATTTGGCTCCCTTGTGCATGATGTTTTGGTGTCTTCATGATTTTTAATCTCATGAGGAGGTTTGACTCATTTTTTATCTCTTCATGTTTGTTATACTGGAGCTTCCTTGACAAGGAAACAGCATGAGATTGCCATATATATAAAATTAAACCATGTTTTTAGTCTGTATTTTGACTTTTTAACTTCCCTCCATTCTTCGGCCAGTGTGTGTGATAATTTCAGGTTGAAAAGAAACTCTTTAATGCACACGTCTCCTTGGTTGCTCAGATGGAGACTCCACTTACCTTCCTCTCACCCCTAAGATACAGAAATTGCTATCCATTTCCTATTCCTGTCTTGATTCTCTCCTAGTTTCCCAGCTTCCCCACATACTTCCCTCTTCAATCTTCCTCCATTATCCTTCATATTTTCCTGCCTTCCTACACAGTAACCTGTACAGTCAAAAATCAGACACAAAGAATCATGATGTTATTTTAGAAAACATGAGATTTCCCAAACACTTCAAAAATGCTCTCGTATTTTTTAGATTATGAGATAATAACTATATTTTGAGCAATTTTAAACTAAAAGATTTATTTAACACAGAGGTTTCCAAACTTGGTTCGTGGCTTGTTCAGGGTAAACCCCACGGGCCGCGAGATGCTTTGTTTATGAGTGTCAGCAAATATGGCCGCTCGCAGCTCCCAGTGGCTGCTGTTTGCAGTTCCTGGCCATTGGGAGCTGCAGGAAGTGGTGTGGGCCGGGCCACTGCTTTCTGCAGCTCCCATTGGCCAGGAACAGCGAACCACAGCCACTGGGAGTTGCAAGCGGCCGTACCTGCTGATGCTCTGGTAAACAAAGTGTCTTGTGGCCCACCAGGGGCTTACCCTGAAGGAGATGCGAACCAAGTTTGGGAACCCCTGATCTAATATCTTTAGGTTACTTTAAGGGTAAACAACTAAAGTTTCTCAAAGTTACGAGCAATTGAAAACAGTCTTAAATGGGAAGTGACAAGTAACCATAATAAATGATGCTCCAAGCCTCTCCTTTAAATGTATAGGACTTGAATGAATGCTGGAAGAAGGGTGTTAGTAAGGGGGGTAATAACACTTCAGATTTGTTCTTATTCTATTTTGTGAACTCAGGGCACTTGCCATGATCACATTTGTTTCATGTAAAAACAAAAATTAAATAAATAAAGGTGAATGTAAAAAAACTCGACTGACCTGGATGAGCAGGAGGAAGGACCTGTGCATTGACACTCGACAGCTTCAGAACCGTGCTTTCATTATCTGTCCTGTGCAGCTCTCCTTTACATGTTCAGTCAGATTTAGTGCAGCTCATGTTCCTAGCACAGGCCTAAATAGAAGCACCAGGTGAGAGGACATCGACTGACTTTTATTTAGTTATTTCCTTCTTACCTTCCTTGGCTGGATTAGCAACTGCAACCAAGAAAAACAGCAGAGGAGCACAGTTATGCTTTGGTGCCCATGCTTCACTGATCATCTATTATTAGGATCCAGTTGGATACAGGTCCCCATTCGATGTTCATTACCAGCTATCCCCTGCTCCTTCTCCTTTCTCCCACCTGGCTCTAGTACAGCAGGTTAGGTACAGCATTCCCTACAATGAGGGGCTGGCTGTGGGTCATGTAGGAGCAGGGCAACAAGTAGCAGGAGGGTCTTCGAATTCCTCCACTAGGAATAAATACGGTATGTTTACTTTTGCAGTTTGATTCACCCTGTGAAATCTAATGTACAGTGAAAAGTTCTACAATACTTAGCAAGTGTATGGCACTGTTTTTTCAAAGTGCTGTACAAATATTATCTAATGACTCATCATTGGAGCTGAAGGCTGTTAATTTATGTTATCTATCATTCTGATCACAAACTTTGTATTAAGCTTGAAGTATTCATAATTAATCAGAACTGGTACTGTGGAAACCTCAGTGCTTAACCTTTTAGTATAATAAATGATTTTCATAAACAGCTTAAATCAAATATTAATATAAGATTGCTTCTCTGTAGGTTCTGGATGTATACTGACTGACACTTGCTAAAATTAGCAAAAGGTATGCTCTCTGTAGTGGTTTTAATCAGTGTTCAGGAGGTTCTGACAAACTATTTTTGACAAAGTCAATATCTATCTGGAGTTTAGAAAGTGTCTGAAAAATGGCAAGGTTTGTAATATTCTTCTGTCTTAGGTACTTATAGGACTTTCATTACTACTGTACCTGAGCATCTCAGTCTTTAGTGTATTTAGCTTCATCATATCCCTGTGAGGTAGGAAAGTATGATTATCTCCATTTTCTAGATAGAGAACTGAGGTGCAGAGAATCTGTATGATGTGCCCAAGCCCAGATAGTCTGTGGCAGAACAAAGATTTGAACCACATCTTCCAAGTCCCAAACTAGTGGCCTAATACTCTAGTCTGTCTTTAAGATAGTGATTAATTACAGAGTAATTTTAGAAATATGTAGATATTTTAAAGGCACAGAAGAGATGTCTTTTAACAGTTAAGTAAATCTCACTCAAGTTATCTACAACAGATAGGAATCTAAAACAGAGTAATTGTTACAATTGTTTAGTGTCCTGCTAATAGTATCTTCTGAGCTATACAAGACAGATGTGCTTAAAAGCTAATAAGCATCCAGTCCTGCAAAATGTCATTCACTTGAGTAGTTTTATTAACCAAGGACTATGCAGGTGCATAATTGTGTTCTAGATCAGTCCCAAACCAGGGAAGATTTTATTTGGTTTTACCTAATCTAGAGCCAAAATAGTATAATTAACAGATTTCTCTGGATGTAAGTAATAATTGTAAATATAAATCAGATCTCAATTCTTTCTCAAAAAACTTCACTTCAGGTGATAGTTTTGATTCTTAAAATGTTGTTTTTCCTTAAGTTCCAGATTTCATTATTATTTATTAATTTTACAGTTGTAATGCCAGGAGACATCAGTTCAGATTGTGCAAGGCACTATGCAACAGACAGTAAGAAATAGTCTCTCCCCTGTAGAATTTAAAAGATAAATAGAAGTGAGAAGTGAAACAGAGGTATAAAGATTAAAGTGACTTTCCCCTGGTCACACAGCTAATCATCAGCAGAGCCTAGAATGAAAGCTTAGTATCCTGACTCCCAGTCTAGTGTTCTCTCCATTGCCTCGTTTGAACATTTTAAAATGCTAAAACTTTTAGTAGCCTCATCCATGTGTGAATAACTTTTATAAATCATGTTCTTGAAATGCAGAAACATTGAGTGCACTCCTCAAGTGCAGAGTAGAAACAAAAGAGACTCTGAACCGTCTTTTCACCCTTGTCATCCCTAAACCAGCTGTGGGTCCTGTGGTTGCTCTAAATTGTACTGCTTAAAATGGACCTCTAGGGACTGTACTGATGTTTGGGTATTAGTGGAGTTCATCATACTCCAACCCTGTCCCCTTTACCCCCAGTGAGAGGACCAGTTGGGGCTGAGTTTTATGTTCATGTGAGACTTACATTAAGATCTAGTTGTGTTGAATTTCACTGACTGACTGGCAAGGAACAGCAGCTGACGCCTACAAAAAGGCCTATATTATACCTTTTATCATTAGGTTGTTCAATATGTTGTCTAAGATAGGAGTAGTTTCACACATTCCCAGATCTTCCTCATCTCTAATGGAGCAGAATAAAAAAAAGAGTTATTTTAAATCTAATCAGTCATCTAATCAGTCACTGCGCATAAGTGTGTTCTTGAAATTCCCTTTAACCCATCTTTTAAAATTGCATATAGCTTTATAAACCAAGTTCCTTTTTGACGCAAAGGTATTTTTTCTGAGTATTTTTGTCAAAATCTTCTCCATGTGTTCTGATTAGAAGCTTTTCACATGGTTAACTAAAAGTGGATGAAGATAGAATCTCCAAATTAAGCTAGTCTCACTGAGATTTAAGAAATAAACACAATGTGGAGATAATTGGTTGAGTAGTTTTAAAGTTATTAGTGTTGACATTCAAAATCTTTGTGCAGTTGCAATAGAAATATTTATCTGTACTTGGTAATAACCTTAATTTGTATAAAAAGCTTTCATTTTATTAATATATTACCTTTGACAAATAAAGGTACAGACTACAATTCAGTAGGGTACTTAAATGTGTGCCTCATTTAAAGCACATCAATAGTCACACTAACATGGGACTACTCAAAGGTTTAAATTGAGACATGGACTTAAGTATCTTGCTGAGTTGGAATTCTTCTATTGTCTCCCAATTCCTGCTAGCTCAGAATTGCTCAAGGTTTTGTTTGTTTGTTTTTTTTAACTTCAAGCCCTGCAAATTCACTCTGGGAATTGAAAGCTAGGATGTACTCTCTGGCCTTTTAGTCACAAAGGTTAAAAAAGTGTTTATTACCATGTGTTAGTTAAATGTGGTAACTAATACAAGGTAAAATCCTAGTGAAGACCAGGAAGTTGTAGCTTTAACACGTTAAGAGGTTTAAGTAAAGCATAGTCAGGAACCTATGGTTTAGTTCAACCAGCTAATACATGTTTAAACTACAACCGTTTTGTCTTCACTAGGATTTTACCTTTGTGTTAGTTACCATGTATTAGCTTCAGAGGTACATAAACACCTTTTTTTCCCCCTAGTACGGATACCTGTGTCATCACCAGTAATGAAGACTCTGTAGGCCAAATTCTGACTTTGAATACAAGTGGCTTGTGCAGGTGTGACAATGTTCCATCAGCTTCACAGAGGTTAAAGGAATAACATGTAGTAAAACCTATTTTTCCCCTCACAGAAGTAAGTCGATGGGTCTCTGAACATACTCAGGGAATAACTCTGAGGGTACAAAATGGTGTCATTGTTAAACAGTCACTTTTTTTTAGAGTAAATATACAATTCAAGGCATATGCACCTAAGGGCAGAATTAAGGGTACATTTCTACCCACACTTGACTTTTCAGTGCTTGTTTTCCCAATTTTAACATTGTATTAACACTAGATTTTCTTTTCCAACATACACAGACACAAACTAGTGTTAATGCAATATTATATAGTGTGGCAGAGATCAAACCATATCCCCATGGGACCCACATTTCCAGGCAGTTTATGCTAGCTTCAGAGGCTCACTACAACCCTCCATGTAGCCCTTCTCCCTCTAGGGTCAGGGATACAGTCTACGGAGCCCTTTTCATCATAAGCCAGCAGTGGAGGTTGTTGAGAGAATTCCCAGAGTCTCTGTTGCACCTACAGCCTCATGCCAAAACAGTTTAGTCTCCTGTCCTGACAGGGGCCTGTTTTCCCCTCCCAGAAGGTGTTTCTGTAGTGGTGGGTTGGGGGAAACCCAGGCCCACCCTCTACTCCAGGTTCCAGCCCAAGGACCCTAATAGTAACAGCTGTTGTAGCCAACCTTTTACTGCTAGAGTTGCTACATTTCCCTGGGCCACTTCCCCACAGCTCTCCTACTTCTCCCTTACCTTAAGGCTCCCTTACTAATGACTTGCAGATGTCTTCATTAACCAGCCCTTCAGCCACACTTCCTCTCCTATAGCTTCTCTCTGCCTGACTGGAGTGAGCCCTTTTATATTATCAGAGGGACCTTAATTCGAGTCAGGTGGTCACATTAGCTTAATGGCCTCACCTGACTCCCTTCAGGTTAATTGGAGTCAGGTGTTCTCATTAGCCTGGAGAAGCCCCTGCTCTAGTCAGTCAGGGAACAGAAAGCTGTTAATCCAGTGGCTAGTAGATATGCCCCCCCCCACTTCCTGGATCCCAATAAGGCTCAACCCAACTGGCCTAGAGGGAGGAGGGAGATTGCTGCTACTGGGCCCTTCCTGCTGCCTCTCCAGCTGCTCCTCTGGCTGGGCCAGACACCACCACCACCACTCCTTTCTCTGCTACCTGGTTGCTGGCTAGCTGCTGAACCCTCCCCCCCAACCCTTGGTTGCTGCTGCTCCAGCCCCTTTGGGGGAGGGTCTGCTGGCCCACTCCCCAGAGGAAGGGAGTGAGGGGCCCCAGCTGTTGCTGCTGTGGACACCACCACCTGTGAGGGGTCCTTTCTGCCTGCCTGGCCGCTGGACTGCTGCCTGGAGCTGCTGCTGCCTTTGCTGCCCAGGAGCTGCTGGAACCCGAAGGAGGAGAAGAAGCGGACCATCTGCTGCTGGGGGAGCACCCAGGGACTCTGCAGACCACTGTGGAGGGGGCCTTAAGACTGAGTAACTTTTGAACTGTTCTCTTGTGGTGGGGGTTTTGACTGTGTTTGGGGGGACACAGGGAGTATAGTGTGGAGCCTGCCCCCTAGTCCATCTGTGTGTGCCCCCCACCATCATCGCTGCCCACTCCACCACCCCCCAGTGGACACTTACCATCTGCCTTCAGCTCTGCCTCTGGGGCTCAGCTGCTCACCTAGCTTGCTATGCCCTTTCACCACCATTTGGGCCAGAAGCAGCAGCCAGCCCACACTGACTTTTTGTGTAGATGCACATGCTCCCTCCTCCCCCCTTGGACTGACTCCCCCCACCCAACAGCTTTGCCCCTTGCAGTCTTTTGCCCCTTCTCTTAACCCCAGCCCCCCCCTTACTAGCTTCAGTTTGTTTGCCTGTCCGCCCTTTTCCCTTTGCTGCTTTCGTTTCTTTGCCCTGCCCTGGCCTCTGAAACTAGCCCCTTGGTTCCCTGTCCTACCTCCAGCTTGGTTGTTTTCCCCCACCACGCAGTTCCCCTTGCCCTGATTAGCCCCTCCCCTCAAACGTGCCCATGCCCCCTCCCATGCGCTTGTGCCTTTCCCCTGTTTGAGTTTGCCCCTATCTCACTACACCCCCCCCCCAACGTTGTTGGAACCCCCCCTCCCCTAGTGCAACTAGAGGAGCTGGATTCCCATCCTGAGTTGGTGACTGCCCTGCACAAGCCCTTGATAGCCCCCCCCCCCCCCATCCAGCCCACCCCTTTTGGCGCCCTCCTCCCCAGCCTGCAGCCTAGCGGGGAGGAGTGGTCGACCTGCCACTCCTTTCTCTGGTGTTTTCCCCTCCCTCCCTGCTCATTATGGTGGAGGACATGGCGGGTGGGGCCCCTGCCCCTGTCACACACACCCCCAGCCTCTACTCAAACTGCGGCTGCCAAACCACTTGCCACTGCCCCCACTTGGGGTGCCGACAGCGGCGAGCACCGGGGTGACCTCTGCTGCTGCCACGTCCCTCGCCCACTCAGATTCTGTGGGAGCCCCCCAGCCAGCAGGAAGGGCCAGGGTAAGAAGAAGGGGAAGGGCCCCACTAGAAAGACCGGGCCCTCCGTGGCAGAAACTGCTGCCGCTCTGCCACTGGCCCTGGTGTCCCTACCTGCTGCTCCCTCCAACAGCTCTGCGGGTGCCCCGGCCCCCAGGGTGTACGCCCAGGTGGCGGCAGCCCCCCCCCCCACCTGCCACTACGTCATCTCTCCTGCCCGCCACCTCCACTACCACCCATAGCAGCCGGGGCCCCTTTCCCACCATGACCAGGAAGCCCGGCATCCGTTGCCTCCTGGTGCCCGTCTCACCACCCGTGGAGACCTACGTGCGGGCGTTGGTGAGGGTGGTGGGGCCCACGGCCATCGTGGCAGCCTCCAAAATGTACAGGAAGGTCATCTTCTTCCTGGCATCGGAGGCGCCGCCCAGGAAGCAGTGGAGAAGGGCCTGGTGGTGAAGGGTGTGTTCGTCCCCCTGGAGCCGCTGGAAGACCTGGGCATTCGAGTGGTCCTGACCTCTGTCCGTCCCTCCCTTCCTTCCCAATGCCACCCTATTACCTGCTCTTTCTACCCTGGGGAAACCCATCTCCATTATCAGCCCTCTCCCATTTGGGATGCAAAGACCCCACCCTCCGTCACGTCCTCTCGTTCCACCAGCAAGGGGAGCTTCAAATGCTGCCAGTGGTTTGTGATGGAGAGGCACTCAAGGGGTCATTCTTGGTCCCCTACCAGGGGGCCCGTTACCGGGTGCATTATTCTACGGGGGAGGCCCAGTGCTACCTCTGCCGGGCAATGGGGCATGTCCGGAGGGACTGCCCCCTGGCCCGGCAAGAAGGGGCATCCAGGACCCCCGAGCCAGGCAGGGCGCCGGCCCCATCATCACTGGTATCCCTGGCTGCCTGGAGCTGCCCTTCCTCTTCCTCAGTCCACTACTGCTCCCGATCGGGCCCAAGGGGTACTTCCCCCAGTGTACCCAGACGAGCAGGAGAGCCCCGCCTCTGCTGCCTGCAATCTGGTGGGGCCCCTAGAGGAGGGTGCAGCAGGGATACTGCCAAGCATGAGAGAGGGCCCGCCCCAGGGGGAATCTTCCCTGCCTCATGTCACCCCACCTCTGCCTCCCGAAGTCCCTGAGCCATCGCCCCGGCCCCCAGATGTTGCCATGGAGGGCTGGGCCCTAGTACAGGGGAAGCAGGGCAAGCAGAAGGCTCGAGCTACGCTCCTTTCCACTGATGCAGAAGTCCCCCGGAAGACCAGGAAGGGGAGCACTGATGCCAAGCCTTCTGTCTAGCCCACAGGTGCGTTCCATCCACTGGTACCAGCTGGGGAAGACGTGGCAGCATGGGAGGACAGTACTGTCCCTCCATTGGAGTCCCTTCCCTCCGAGGCCCCTGATACCATCTGGAGACCCTGTGAGCCCCAAGGCGAGTGTCATTTTGGGTGCTGGTGGGGAGACCTCTGGGGTGGTGGAAGGAGAGATCCCTTCCATCTACGAGGAGATAGAGGCCCTGGGTTTGACCCCAGTCACCTAGGGGGAGAACGACGCTCTACCAGCGGGCCTCGATCTGAGAGACCTCATCCCGGCCCCCTTTTCCCCATGTTCCCTCCCCCTAACCACTGCTTCTGCTCCCACCTCCCAGGGTTCCCTGGGCTCCTCCATCTGCCCAACCGCAGGTTGCACCCTGCTGACGGCCGCTGAGCCTACTGAGGTGACAACCGGTGCCACGCGGCCGGGACCTGAGCCCCATGGGATGTCCCTTATTAGTGTGGGGCAACCGACCTCCTTCCTGGGTGGGGACCCCACTGAAGACTGTCCACCTTCCAATGCCGTGGCTCCTAGGCCGGCCACAAAGCCAGAGCCTGGCATCACAGAGGGCCCCCTTCCCACCCCCCGGATCCCTGAGCCTGTCCGAGAGGTGCCACTTCCCAGCAGCCTGGCAACTGGGGCCCAGGATCCTGCCTCTGCCCCTCTCCCTGACTCTGCTCCTGACCCCTGCCCTGGCCCTACTCTTGATCCCTGCCCCTGATGCCAACGCCATCTCTGTCCCCTCCACCTCTTGTGATACCATTGCCGCCCCTGGGGCTATCATCTCCACACTCCCAGAGGATAGCCCCCAGGGAGCAGCCTCTGTATTTCCCTGTCCTGACTCACCAGGGGCTGCTATCTTCCCTCCGCCACCCCCAATTGAGCCAAGGTTTGAGGGGGGCCACGTGGTGCCAGCCCATCGGGCACCACGTCGGGGGTCCGCCCCTTGCCTGCCCGTCTTGGTAGGCCATGGTGATGTGTCAGAGGCCCCTCTGGAGGATAACTGGGGGCTAGTGACCCTGGGCCACCATACGCTGTGAGAGGAGCTGCGGGAGTTCCTTGAGGACGTCCGTGGCTCCCGTAACAAGGTACAGCTTGCTCTCCAGCGATGGGGGGACTTTCATCTAATTCTCCGGGCTGCAAGGGTCCTCCTGGGGGAGGGTAAAAGGACCAGGAAGCAGGCATCCGCGGCCTACCAGAGGGTCTACCTCTTCCGTGACTCCTTACTCACCTACGGGGTAGGTAACAGTTTGTTGCACGGCGCAACAGGGGCTGTGAGAGACCCTGCCAGTGAGGATCCCCTCCAAGCCCTCCTCATGGCACCTTTCACCATCACAACACTGAACACCCAGGGCTGTAGGATGGGTCTCCACAGGTGCCAGGTACTCGCCTTCCTTCAGGAGGGCGGGGTACTCTGTGGTTTTGCTGCAGGAGACCCATACAGATCTGGCCGCCAAAGGCAGCTGGCTGCAGGAATGGAGGGACAGGGTCTACTTTAGCCATCTCACAGTTCATACAGCTGGAGTGGTGACCCTGTTCTCCCCGATCTATGGCACGAGGTGCTGGGGGTCGCCGAGGCTGTGCCAGGCCGCCTGCTGCATCTCTGGGCCCACATGGAGGGGCTTGTGGTCAACCTCATCAGCAGCTGCATTTCTATCAGCAGGCGTCCACCTTCCTCAGCTCTTTGGATACTCGTGAGTGCCTGGTGGGGACTTTAACACCACCCTCGAGGAGCAGGATCGCTCGGGGACCGAGCAGTGCCTGGACGCTGCGGACATCCTCCAAAAGATAGTCAAACATCACTCCCGGTTGGACCGCATCTGTTTATCATGTTTCCACCTTTCACGGGCCCACTCCTCCAGCATCCGGCCAGCCCCATTCTCCGATCATCATTTAGCCACCGTGACGGCCCCTCTCTGTGCAAAGAGGCCAGGGCCGGCCTATTGGCATTTTAACAACAGCTTGTTGGAGGATGTGGGCTTCGTGGCATTCTTCCTGGAGTTCTGGCTGGCCTGGCGAGGTCAGCGGCGTGCCTTTCCCTTGGCGCGGCGGTGGTGGGACCTGGGGAAGGTGCGCGCCCGGCTCTTCTGCAGTGACTACACCCAGGGCGCCAGCCGATGGAGGGATGTGTCAATAAGGCAATTGGAATGGGAGGTCTTAGAGCTGGAGAGGCATCTGGCTGCCAGCCCTGAGGATCCATCCCTCTGCGGGGCATTCCAGTAGAAGCGGGAAGAGCTCTGGGCACTCGAGGACCATCGGGCCTGGGGTGCCTTTGTTAGATCCCGCATCCTCCTCCTTCGGGAGATGGATCGTGGCTCCCACTTCTTCTACGCCCTGGAGAAAGAGGGGGGCCAAGAAGCACATCACTTGCCTCCTAGCAGAGGATGGCACCCTCCTCACAGATCCGGAGGAGATGTGCAGGAGGGCCAGGGCCTTCTATGCAGGCCTTTTCTCCCCAGATCTGACCAATCCTAACACTTGCAGAGTGCTCTGGGACGAACTCCCAGCAGTCAGCGTGGGTGACCAAGACTGGGTAGAGCTGCCTCTCACTCTGGCAGAGTTATCGGAAGCCCTCCGCTGCATGTCCACCAATAAATCTCTGGGCATGGACGGGCTGACCGTGGAGTTCTACCACGTGTTCTGGGACGTCCTCGGCCCAGACCTAGTCACCGTCTGGGCCGAATCTTTGCAGAGCGGGGTCCTCCCTCTTTCATGCAGGTGAGCTGTGCTCCCCTTATTGCCGAAGAAGGGGGACCTCCATGACTTACGAAACTGGTGTCCCATCTCACTCCTCAGCACGGACTACAAAGTCCATAGCGAAAGCCATCTCGCTGTGGCTAGGGTCCATGCTGGTGGAGGTGATCCGACCAGATCAGACCTACACCATCCCAAGCCTCACCATCTTCGACAACCTGTATCTGGTCTGGGACCTCTTGGAACTCAGATGTAGGGACAGTCTGTCGTTCACCCTCCTGTCCCTGGATCGGGAGAAGGCATTCGACAGGGTGGACTACGGGTATCTCCTGAGCATTCTGCGAGCGTTTGGCTTCGGACCCCAGTTTGTGGGTTTTCTCCAGGTGCTGTAAGCCTCCGCAGAGTATCTGGTCAGGCTCAATTGGACCCTAACTCAACCGGTCAGCTTCGGGCGAGGAGTACAGCAGGGGTGTCCCTTCTTGGGCCAGCTGTATGCTCTGGCGATTGAGCCCTTCCTCTGTCTCCTCCGTAGGAGGTTGATGGGGTTGGTGCTGTGGGAGCTGGAGCTGCTGCTGGTCCTGTCAGCGTATGCCGACGATGTGGTCCAGGACCCAGGTGACTTTGTGAGGGTAGAGACTTGCCAGGCCATCTATTTGGTAGCCTCCTCCGCCCCGATCAACTGAGTTAAAAGCTCTGGCCTGGTGGTAGGGGACCGGTGGCAGGCGAGCTCCCTCCCACCCACGTTTCAGGCCATCTGGTGGAGCACGGGTCCGCTGCTCTATCTCGGTGTTTACCTTTCTGCCATGCATCGGTCTCTGCCAGAGAACTGGCATGGTTTATAGGGCAGGGTGATAGAGCGGCTCCGGAAAAGGACAGGACTACTCCAGAGCCTCTCCCTTCAAGAGAGAGCACTGATGCTCAATCAACTAGTCCTGTCCATGCTCTGGTACCAGCTCAACACCCTGGTTCCGGCCCCGGGTTTCCTGGCCAACCTTCAGACATCGATTTTGGAGTTCTTCTGGTCAGGACTGTACTAGGTCTCTGCAGGGGTTCTCCATCTACCCCTGCAGGAGGGAGGGCAGGGCCTGAAGTGTCTCCAAGCTCAGGTCCATGTCTTCTGCCTCCAGCCCCTGCAGAGGCTCCTTTATGGTGCAGGTAGTCCGGCTTGGAGTGTACTGGCCCCCGCCTTCCTGCACCGCTTCTGAGGGCTCTGATATGACCGGCAGCTCCTTTATCTCCATCTGAGAGGTCTTTGGCGAGACCTCTCCAGGCTGCCTGTCTTCTACCAGGATCTCCTCTGGACCTGGACACTGTTCTCAGTGACTAGGTCTGTGGTGGCCACTGTGGGGGCAGATCTCCTCGCGGATCCCCTGCTACAGAACCCCCAGCTCCGTGTGCAGATGGCAGAGTCTCCCTCAGAACGCCAGATGTTGGTCCTGGCAGAAGTTGCCAGAGTTGGAGACCTTATGGACTACAACCGGGGAGACTGGCTGGATCCCCTAATGCTCGCTCAGCTCTCCAGGCCTCGTACTCCCCAGCACGTACTTCAGGAGGTGAGGGCCGCTTTGCCTCCTGCTGCTTGGGTTTACCTCGACCAGGTCCTAAGAGGGCGCACCCCACTCACCCTCCACCCCAGACCCTCCGGACCTTTTCATCAGGCCTCTGCGCCATGGATCTGACCGACCCTACACCCCCCCCCCCCCGTCTCTTCACCATGAGCGGCTCCGGAAATGGACAGGACTACTCCGGTTCTGATTTGCACCCAGTCCGTTTCCAGACCGCACCAAGGAAACATCTATACACGCTTGTGCTCCACACTTCACGTACTCACCCTTGCGTCCCTCCCCGACATAAAGTGGTGGGACCTCCTGCCACCTCCAGATGGTGAGGAGCCCTGGTGGGCCAGCCTATACTCCACCCTTGTCCCAAGGCCTGCCAGGGATATCAGCTGGTGGCTTCTTCACGGGGCCATGAGCACAGGCATGTACTTGGCGCGGTTCACCCCTATCCCAGGCACCTGCCCCTTTTGCAGCATGAGGGAAACCCTGGCGCACATATACCTGGAGTGCGCCAGGCTGCAGCCCCTATTCCCGCTCCTCACAAACTCTTTGTTAAGATTTTGGTTGCACTTTTCTCTTCACCTCCTTATTTATGCTCTCCCTGTCCGTGGCCCCAGTAAGTCACAGGACCACCTGGTCAACCTCCTCCTGGCCCTGGCTAAAGTGGCTATCTATAAAACCAGGGTGAGGAGGTTGGCAATGGAGTCTCCTGTGACCGTGGGGCCTATTTCCGATTGTCCATCCGTTCATTCACGTATCCAGGCAGAGTTCCTCTAGGTGGCGTCCACTGACTCCCTTAATGGCTTCGAGGAGCAGTGGGCACTGTCCAGGGTTCTCTGCTCAGTGTCCCCGTCTGGTTCCCTTCATTTGACCCTTTGACCGCAATCCTGTTCCTATTATTTCATTAGTTGTGCCCTGTAATTATTTAGTTTCCAGGTCCTGTGGACCCCCCTCTTAGGCTGGGCGGGATCCTTTAGCAGTGGGTGGGCTTTGCCCTCCCATTTCCTGGATCCCAATAAGGCTACTCAGCTGTACCAACGGGCCTGGGTCTATCACAATATATATAATTCTTTGGTATAGTGCTGGCTGATGGATTTCAGATTCTAATCTCAATGCAATCATTTGTCATATATTTTATGTGATTTTAAAAATCCCTAGGGATGTTTTTTTTTTTCTTTCATCTCATGCTTTCTGCCTCCTGGGTAGTAAGAGAGTAAGTGAGATTAGCATGTGAAATCCATCCATCAATCAACCACACCAAACAGTGGCACAAAAAAGCAGAAGTATTTTCTATGTGCTAGTTATCCATGGGGAAATCAAGACTCTATTAGCTCCTCAGTCTCTCAGTTGTCTGATGTTCCCTGACAAGCCTGAGCTACAGGTCAAATTCATCCCATTCATCACACAGTATAAATCCAATGACTTCAGTGTGCATACTTCAAGGATGTATTTGGTCCCATATTGTTAGCCTACATCAACAGTCTTTCTGTTCCGCCTAACAAAACTCTACATTTGGGTTCCAACTTCTTTTTTTTTTTTTTCAAGATTTTCAGCATTTGATGTGTGACATTGGTTTACGAAAGCTTGTAACAGAAAGCCAACTGTCTGTCCTTAATTACCCTAAGAGAATTTCTTTATAAGAAAGTAGATATTCTCTCTCTGTGACACTATTGGCAGGACTACTTTGCAGTGCATCCCACTGACAAGCAGTTTGGACAAAACAGATTCAAATCCACAAGGTGTCTCTGCAGACCTTTTTAGGAAAATAGTAAATAAACAAATTGATATTCAGAAAATACTTTCCCCAAGACAAAACACATTAATCTTCCCTTTCATGTGACAAGATTTTAGCTTAAGAGCTGGCTACAAACCTGTTTTTAATTTTGGCATGGTTTTCTTTGATTAAAAAGACATTTGTGCCAGGACTCTCGGCCAGTTCAGTGACCTTCAATCTGGAGATAACAACCTTTTATCCAGCAACTGCTAATGTAAACTGTGGAGCACTGATCTGTCTGTACAAGTTTCAGCAGTTCAACCAAAGGAACACATGAGCTATTTTTCCATATCAATACAAATGGAAAAGAACTCCATGTATTCAGATGCATACCCACATCCTTTAGTTTTGTTCCCAGAGTTCAGCTAACAGCACTGCTATGATGCAGCCATGACATGTCACATTTTGTGTAATGACATCGAGCATCCACTCTGCAGCAAAATTCCTAGTTGGAATAGGTTTTAAAGAGAGATATAATCAGAGTCCAGTCTCTGCTGTTTGAAGGGGAAAGAGAAATAGATCTTCATGTTTTCACTATATATATTTTTTTGAGATATTCAAATACCATGTTGGCTGGAGCTGTATGGACCTGATCAGAAGCCAAATTAAAATTAATTGACATGTTTCCATTGACTTCAGTGGGCTTTAGATCACACCTCACAGGAATGTGAAAAATGAAGATAATCTTGATGGTGGTACCAAGGAAGGAAAGGTGATATTCTTTTTCCTGATTTGCTTGTGACTGTTGTTTTCACTTGTGACTTGGGAACATGTAAACAGAGTGGTGCTGGAGAGAGACAGAGGACACAGAGCATCATGAAACAGAAAATAAGTGCAAGGTAAGAGAAAATGGGAATAAAAGAACAGCACCTCTCTGACAGCAGTGTTTGTCATTGTGACTTCATAGTTCAGTCTTCTAGACTTAGCCTGGGATATCAGGGTCTCATGTCTGCTTGTATGTCTTTCTGGAATGGATTCCACCTCCAGACTGCATATTATCTAAGATCAAGAAATTAGTGGAACAGGTCTGATGTGTTCCCAGCTAAAAGAGTGTTTATTAAAATTCAGAGACTTGACTGGTTAGGTGAACATTAGTTGGCTACACATCCAGTCACACTCATGGCCATATACAAAAGTATCATTAGCATAACATGAGAACATAAGAGTGGCCATACTGGGTCAGACCAAAGGTTCATCTAGTCCAGTATCCTGTATTCTGACAGTGGCCAAAGTCATGTGCCCCAGAGGGAATGAACAGAACAGGTAATCATCAATTCATGCATCCCCTGTCGCCCATTCCCAGCTTCTGGCAAACAGAGGCTAGGGACACCATCCCTACCCATCCTAATAATAGCCATTGATGGACCTATCCTCCATGAACTTATCTAGTTCTCTTTTGAACCCTGTTATAGTTTTGGCGTTCACAACATCTGGCAAAGCGTTTCACAGACTGACTGCACTGTGGTAAAAAATACTTCCTTTTGTTTGTTTTAAACCTGATGTCGATTAATTTCATTGGGGGGGGGGGGAGATGAGGAGTCCTTGTGGCACCTTAGAGAATATGCCAAATAAATTTGCTAAGCTTTTGTGGGCTAAAACCTGATTAAGTGGGTTTTAGCCCACAAAAGCTTATGCCCAAATAAATTTTGTTTAATCTCCACAGTGCCACAAGGACTCCTTGTTGTTTTTGCTTATACTGACTAACATGGCTACCACTCTGAATTTCATTTGGTGACCCCTAGTTCTTGTGTTATGAGAAGGAGTAAGTAACACTTCCTTATTTACTTTCGCCACACCATTCATGATTTTATAAACCTCTATCCTATCCCCACTTAGTCGTCTCTTTTCCGAGCAGAAATGTCCCAGTCTTATTAAAATCTCCTCATACAGAATCCGTTCCATAAGCCTAATCATTTTTGTTAACCTTTTCTGAACCTTTTCCAATTCCAATATATTTTTTTCTGAGATGGGGCAACCACATCTACACACAGTATTCAAGGTGCGGGAGTATCGTGGATTTATATAGAAGCAATATGACATTTTCTTATCTATTCCTTTCTTAATGATGCCCAACATTCTGTTCGCTTTTTTGACTGCCGCTGCACATTGAGTGTATGTTTTCAGAGAACTATCCACAATGACTCCAAGATTTCTTTCTAACAGCTAATTTAGACCCCATCATTTTACATGTATACTTGGGATTATTTTTGAAATGCGTATTACTTTGCATTTATCAACATTGAATTTCATCTGCCACTTTGTTGCCCAGTCACCTAGTTTTGAGACATCCTTTTGTAGCTCTTCGTAGTCTGCGTTGGACTTAACTATCTTGAGTAGTTTTGTATCATCTGCAAATTTTGCCACCTCACATTTTAACCCTTTTTCCAGATCATTTGTTAATATGTTGAATAGAACTGGACCCAGTAGAGACCTCTGGGGAACACTACTATTTAATATTTACTCTCACTATTCTTAGAAACCATACGTGCAAGTTAGAAGACATGAAGAAGCGGAGGGATCTCTACTAAAAGGGAAAAAATCAAGGGGGCCAACTAGGCCTGATAGATACCACCAGAGCAGGGTGCAGCCTGAGCTGACACAGACAGAGAACCTCGCACCACAGGCTGTGCATTGGTCTATGGGGTCTACAACCCTCATGAGCAACCAGGAGTCATGTGCCTTACAGAGGGAGTGCACATTTTACAAATTCAGTTCTTTATCATTATTATTTATTATTAGAATATGAAATGTTCCCAAGATGACAGTCTAGAAGCTCACCAATGCTAAAAGGCTTCTGAAACAAATGGGATCTACATAGTTGTTTTTTGTTATATTATGTGCTTTGAGAGGCACCTAGAAATTAATAACCATAAAAGATTATACTTCACAATTTGATTTAATAAAATCCCTACTGTTTATATATACTGATTTATAGTGTAATAAAGACATTACCTTTGAGTACTAAATAATCTTTGGATTCATTCACAGTGAGAGATGGAAGGTTAGCTGAAGGTGGGGTAGGGAGAAGATATTCTAGTTTGAACTGTGAGTATACTTAGGTAAACACAATCCTTAAGTAAAATTGCTTTTGAGCAAAGACGGGTATAACCATATCAGAGGTGATAAAGTGCTCATTGTAGGGCAGGGATCGTCAACCTTTGGCATGTGGCCCACCAGAGTAAGCCTCTTGGTGGACCGGGCCGGTTTGGTTACCTGCCGCATCTGCAGGATCAGCCGATTGCAGCTCCCACTGGCCGCGGTTCGCTGTTCCAGGGGACTGTGGGAAGCAGCATCCAGCACATCCTTCGGCCCATGCCGCTTCCTGCAGCCCCCATTGGCCTGGAGCGGCGAACTGTAGCCAGTGGGAGCCGCGATTGGCTGAACCTGTGGAGGCGGCAGGTAAACAAACTGGCTCGGCCTACAAAAGGGGCTTACCCTTGCGGGCTGCATGCCAAAGGTTGATGATTCCTGCCCTAAAGTGGCAAGATTAAAAGACTGATATTAGGAGTTATTCAACACAGGCCAACTGACATGGACTTCAAGTGGAGTTGCAGGTGCTCAGCTGTCTTAAGATCAGGCAAAAAAAACAAATATGCAGTCCCAGATTTATGTGACTCCAACAAAAATATGGAGCTTCCTATAAAGTTATCTGTTATTGAATTGCTATAGCACCTAGAGGCCTGTCTACAGAACCAGCACCATGTATGCTGTGCAGCAGCCTGCCAATAAGAGATCAGGGACAAGAAAGGGCATTGCCTGGACATTCTCATCCCTTGTCTACTTTCCACTGCCTCAACATTTTCAGTGACAGCCTCTGAATGGGGGAAGCCACAAACCATTACTCCCCTGTCCCAGCAAAAGAATGAATTTAGCTATAGGAATCAAGTGCTCCTGAAAGTTCAAATCAGCTCTTCCACTGAGCAGCAGGTCAGTCAGTAGCCAACCTGCCATTTCAAAGAATAGTAGAAAAATGCTAAAATTAATTCCTTAGCTGATTACTGAGATTCAGTCCTGCTCTGATGCAGGAGGAAGGAAGTTCACTAAGAAGTTTATTACAGTTCCCGGATTCCCAGGGCCATTGTGTGCAGACCCAAGCCCTGATAATGGTTAGGGCAGCGAATGGGGGCTGCTTTCAATAGGCCACTGATGTAGGGTCTTTAACAGTCCCTATGGCAGCAGAAGACAAGTGGAGTTCCTCCATGCCCTCTTCCTACCTCAGACACGCTCCTTCTCTAACATGCCCACTATGCAAAGAAAGTGTGACTGCAGCAAAAGAATTCTCTGTTGGTCATTTTTAGCCTGATTCTAAACTTCCTGCTTCACCTAGACTAAATAAAGAATCCAAATCTGCTTCTTTACTTTACATGATTTATCAAATTCACACATTCAAATACAGCTTAGTGAGCAGAGATGAACATGCACTGGAGAATTTTTAGATGCATTCTCTATTTAGCTAAAGTGATCATGCTTTTCCATGCTCTTCAAGTAAGTCATTAAACATTTAAGACTAGCATTTTCCTATAAAAAAAGATGTAAAAAAAAATGACACAATCATCAATTAGAAAATAAGCAAAGGAAAATACCCAGAAATCTAAATATGAAAATTCACTATGCCCAATTATGTCCCAACAGTAATTCTTCACAGTTACATATAAAACACCTTCCATCCAGCAGTGTCAAAGCACTTTACTATTATTATTATTACAGACTAGGTCTTCCCACTTCTATGAGATAAATGAGTATTTTAGGCAAAGCTAATAGCACCTGCTACATTTAAGAGCCATAAGAATCCAAACCCCTAATTTTTGATGTTTTATAACTTTCTGAAAATCTCACCATTCTTGGACTCTGCCCAGTAATATTATTTGGATTGATACTTTCGGCAGAAATAGTGGCTCTGGCTTTAACAAGGACCACAATAGAGAAGTGCACCTAAACCATCTCTCTATCTAGATATGAATGCTTGCAATTTTTTTGAACTACTTAAGGAGCTAGTAGAAAAATGCCTATTTCTTGAAAGACATTTTTCAAATAAATTAATTTGTTTCCCAAAATTTCTCATTTTTTCTATGTAAAATTGACATAAAATTCTGATTTGGCTTTCTGCTTTTTATCCAAAAATGGTAAAATTTCAAGGAAAATGGAAATGTGTTGCAATACTTTTGGTTTTGGTTGAAAAGCCATTTGTTATATGAGCAGATCACTTGAGACACGGAAGAGAAGGCATACACCAGGGCATGCAGCAGTGCCATGTGAAAATCAAGGAACTGTGGAAGGTGTACCAGAAGGCAAGGGAGGCGAACAGTCGCTCTGGTTCAGCATCCCAGACATGCCGCTTTTACCAGGAGCTGCATGCTGTTCTCAGTGGCGACCCCACCACAACCCCCAAGACCAGCGTGGATACCTCTGAGGAGTCAGAGTCCTTGGCCACCATAGGCAACACTGAGGAGGAGGTCTTGGATGAGGAACAGTAGAAGGAGAATGGGAGACAGACAAGCCAGGGATCCATTGTCCCAGGGAGCCAGTAGCTGTTTGTAACCCTGGAGCAATCCAACCTGTTGCAGCACAGCAACATGGCTGAGTGTGATCCTGGGGAAGGAACCTCTGGTGAGCATACAATTCCAAGTAATATTCTGGGGTCACATGTTCCTATGTTATTTTTTATTTTTCAAAAACAGTTGAGATATAGTGACTATCTCCTTCCCAGTGGCAGCACCAGCTATGCAGATGATGCCCTGTGAAAAAGATTGTATATGAACACAGGGATTTCTGAGGAATCCTCCATAGAGATCTCCAGGAAACATTCATGGAGGTACTCTTCAATCTGTTATAGAAAGTTTCTAGGAAGGGCTGCCTTATATCTTCCACCATGGTAGGATATTTTCCCATGCCACTCCAGTATTAATTCGGCTGACATCATTGCAATATGTGACAGATTTATGTTACCAATCTGCCTGGGGCTTCAGGCAGAGACCACAGGATCTTTAGGGGAGGAGATGAAGGCGCACACCAAGTGACTAAGTTTAAAGCTTTATTAACCAAATAACAATGGTGAGTGCTGGTTGTGCCCCACCTCACCCAAAAGGAGGAATAAAGCATTAGTGCCCAAGCCCTAACCAACTTTCATACTTACACACAGACAACCCAAGGCTGTCCAAGCCTGGGTGTGACATAAGAAGAAGAGGGGGAAGGGTAGACGAGAGTTCTGCCCTGTGCACAGGTCGTCGAGAGTCCACTGTAAATCTCTGTCTTGCTTCAGCTCTCGGGAGGGTTTTAAGCCACTTCCAGTTCTTCTGTGGGTTGCCCACCCAGTGCTGCAGATGATCTGGAGCCCTAGGCCACACTCACCATGGTTGGGACTGAAAACTGGTTCAGTGAATACCCTGTAAAAATGAAAATGTTCTGCATTACACTTGCGTGGATGAAGAGGAGTGATTTTTATATAGCATCTCTCCAGCAGATCCTGGGTCTGCACTGACAATGGTTCCTTTGTGCTTTGCATGGTTTACAGATGAAACAGTGGCCTTGAGCTTTTCCTCCACACCAGCAGAGAGGCTCTCCCACCAATGGTGAAGGCAAAAGAGAATGCATGATATGTTTAATGAGATAATGAATGTCTCTGGGACAGTGAACACTAAGCAGAGGGAGTGGAGGATTGCTTTCTCTGAAAAAAAGGATATGGACATTATGATCAGGAGAGCAGCCCAGGAGAACAGCACACAGCAGGAGATGCTGGGGATTCTGAAGGAACACACAGACATGTTGAGGGGTCTGGCTAACCTTCAGGAGAAACACCTTTAGGCTGAACTCACTCTGCAGGCCCTGCAGAACATCATTCCAAAATTGCTGTATTCCTCCCGTCCCGCTCACACACGTTTCCCTAGGTGAGCGAGGTAATGCAATATCACTTCCATTCAACCCTGGGGGAAGGTTGCAAAAAACAACAGCCGCACATAAACTGATGTATGACAGGCGAGGTCAGTGTGCTTTTCAAAATAAAATGAATGGGTTTCCTCCCTCCCAATTATATTCCAGTCTTTGTCAGATCTTTCAGTGTTTATATCTTTGTGCAATAAAAGTCCATGTCTTGAAAATGAAATCATCTTTATTAATTAAAAGTGTGGGGTAGTGGGAAGTAAAGGATATGGAAACTGAGGCGTGGGGGGATGTGCATGAGAAAGAAACACATTAGTCAAAGGAATGTTCAGACTATGGGTATGAATAGTACAGAAAAGCAGCACACATTACTGTGGGTCATTACAAAAGCCTTCCTGAGCCACATTGCTCCATGCTGAACTCTTCTTATAGCCCTAGTATCTGGCTGCTGAAAATTAGCAGATAGCCTATCCACCTCCACGCCCCACCCCATGGAAACTTTTCTACCTTTGCTTCACAGATATTATGAAGAATACAGCAGGAAGCTATAATTATGGGGACTTTTTTTTTACCGAGGTCTTACCTAGTGAGCAAACTGCACCAGTGACCCTTCAAACAGCCAAAGTCATATTCAACTACCATTCTTCACTTGCTGAGCCTATTGTTGGCATTTCAGTGTCATGAGTGGTGATTTTGTAGTCTGGAAAGAAAGTCCCTGCTTGTAGCTTTCCGAACAGAGCAGTGTTCTTAAAGGCACACACGTCATGCATCTTCCCAGACCAGTGATGGGCAACCTGCAGCCCACGGGCCGCATGTTGCCCACCACTGTCCCAAATCATCCCACTTTGATGCTGGCAAATGCCTCCGGTGATTCACCAGTGCTTGCCATACCATAGAAAAGTATCCTTTTCTCTTTTGTGTACTCTTGGCAAGGTGGTCTGGTGCCAAAATAGGGATATGTGTGCCATCTATCACCCCACCACAGTTAGGGAACCCCATTGTGGAAAAACCATACAGTATGTCCTGCACATTGCCCAGAATCACTACCCTTCTTAGCAGAAGACAATTAATGGCCCTGCATACTTGGAGCACAGCATGGTGGATTTACCAACTCCAAATTGATTCCCCACTGACTGGTAGCAGTCTGGCATTGCAAGCTTCCACACAGCGATCACCACTTGCTTCTCCACTGTCAGAGCCTGTCTTATTTTAGTGTCACTGAGCTGCAGGGCTTGGGAGAAATCCACACACAGTTCCTGGAAAATGGCCTTGTGCATACGAAAGTTCTGTAGCCACTACTCATCATCCCATACCTGCATAATAATGTGATCCTACCAGTCAATGCTTGTTTCTTGGGACCAGAACAGGCACTGCACTATGTTCAGAAGCTGTGCGACTGCCAACAGCAACTGGGAATTGTTTCGTTCCATGGCTTCCAGCACCGATACTTAAAGGACATTGCCATGTTCCACACGACGGTTTCTCTCATGGCTCTGGAAATACTACAGGATAAGGCAGGTGATGTTTTCAGTGATCATCACAATAGTGCACAGCTGAATGGGGTCCATAATTCTCCGGAGATGGACTACGAGCAGCTATGCCAGCCTTTTGAAAAAAGGTGTGAAATATGACAGGCTGCAGATGAAATCAGGGGAGGGAGAAAACTATCATGGGATGTTAAAGCCATGTTCCCAGTCACCCCAGCGAGAATGTTTTGGTCCCATGAGGAATTGCAAGCCCTTCCCAAAACCCCCTGTGGTGCGTTGCACTGTGGAATAGCTACCCACTGCTTTCTGCATTAATGCAAGTGCTGCTAGTGAAGACACGGTCCACTGACACAAGGAGTGTAGTGTGGACATGCACACCTGGCTCTGATTTTCAGATTTTTGAGCACTACAAGTCCCATATCCCATGCACTTTTATATAGTCTCTAGTTTTGTGATCAGACATTATTTTTAAATAAGATAATATATCATACATATTTTCCTTCTTAACTCAAATCACTCATCTTGCCATAAATTCAGGGGGACAAAGGGGGAGAAAAAAGAAAAATTTCCTTGTTCCCTTAAGACCCCAAGAATTATCACAATAGGAGAGATAATGACCTAATCCAGCTAACAGTGATAATAACAGTAAATCCGATTAGATTCATGGGGTGCAAATAATATATAGCTGTCAGTTTCAAAATGTTCATTTCCTGCAAATCTATCTTATTTTGTAAGCATCAAACCAACATCTCTCTTACTTTCTCATCTATTTAATGTATGGAAATCCAATAATATCAGAGCATCTGCTGTATTGTTTTGCATGTCAACTATGTTTGAATGATGTGACAGTATACCTTGGGGGTCACCAAAAAAGAGTACAGTATAAAGAAGTAAAAAGTAGGACACTGCCAAGTGTTCCGTGTAATAGTAAGATGTGGTGGCTTCTACCTATGAAGATTTATACTGTGTTTAAAGTGTTTTTGTTTTCTGTTTAGCTCTTTAAGAAAGACTTCTCCTTCCAGGGACAAATGATTCAATGAAGGTAGCTTGTCTGAAAGCAGCAGAGACAATTTGATTTTTGACATTTAGGTAGTGGGGGGAAAGAAAATAACCAAGGTCTAGAAATTGGATAATGTTAAAATAATGTGACTGGAGCCAACTGTCTTAGAAGAAAACATTTATGTCAGGGAAGACAAGATCTTTCCTTTAAGTAACAAGGAATAAATACATTTTATAGATGCTAATAACATCTTTGGTAGACAAAATACTTTCTGCCTAGCATTATTTTAGTTATAAGCTCAGTGCTTATCACATGTATCTTTCTCTTGAAACATTTAGGATTACACAAACAAAGCTTTGCCACTAAATTGAGTGTGTGTGGGGGGAACTCTAATGGTATAAGTCTTGGCTTTCAGAGGCTATTTTTTAAATAGTGCTGCTAAACTTAGTGATGTTGTAAGGAAAAATCAGAGTTAACTCCTTGTTTAGCGCACATTATGGTGCATTATAATATTTTCTTTTTAGTTTTCACAGAGCAGCTTTATAATATCGAGTTTGTTTCTTGAGTGTGCAAAGATCACTACTCATTTGCTGAAAGCATTTTCACTGCACTGTAATCTGAATTTCATCTATATGGGAGTAGTTCCATTGATCTCAGTGAGACTAGTTTCCTGAGTAAGGGTTGCTGGATTGGTCACTTAATTTTAAAACAATAAATGTCTTTTCTCATCTTTAATAATATTAATTATAAGAAGACACAGACAAATCTTACTCTTCTCCTTATTCAAATGCCATTCATATGCTAGTTATGTGGGAATATTATTATTGTGATGAGAAAATGAAAACAGAAAAAGGAAGAGTTGGCTTAAGCAGCAAGAGAAAACTGAGGTTATGTATTATGAAAAAATCTTGTAATGATAAGAATAGTTGACTAATGGGAAAAGCTGACAAATGTAGCTGTGGAATCAGCCTCAGTAGACACATTCAAAGATAAAGTTTACCCCAGTCTATGAGCAATGGTTTAGAAATATAACAAAATCAATTTTCCTTTAACGCAGGGGACTGACTAGATGGCCCAGCAGAGGCCTCTTCCATCCCAAATACTTGTTTGAAAAAAAAACAACTATGCTCACAACAGCAATATAATTTGTAACTCCTGCCCAAAGCAAATAGAAATCTGTGTACCCAGTGACTTTGTGCATAGAGATTCACTGGGACCATTGGCTACATAAGGAGTAAGGTAGAAGTAACAAAGAGCATAGCCAGTGTAGATGGTATATTTGTCAATATTATGTAAAAAAATGCATGATGTTTCGCCTCGGTTTCTCAAAATCTGCAGAACACTCTCTAGTATGAAACAGCTTGAGTCCATCAAACTTTTGAGCCATCTACAGATAATTTTGTGATTTATTCTCTGTGGCTTGTCCTACATTTTAATTTGATTACAATTCCTTGAGGGCATACTTCAATTATGTTATCATATAATTCATTGTTTTAGATACACTTTTAAATAATTATATTACAGGAAGATTTGTTTTATTGAACTTCAGCTGCATTTGTGGCACATATTCCTGCATAATATTACAATATCAGCTACAGCCTGCTTCAAAATCCATAAAGCCTATGGTATCCTTGTATTGGCTTCAGTGGACACTGGGTCAAGACCTGGCAGCCATGTGTATTGGTACAATGTACTGAGCTGTATGTTTTACATAGGGGTAAAAATGCATGAGCCTTGTCTACATTAGTTTGTCTACTGTTGCTGCAACCAGTGGTGAATTACATATCTGACTTTTTCTAGCATAGTTGGGATCAAAAGTTAAGGTTATCATAAAGACACAGGTTTACCATTCACAGTACATAGATCTAATGCACACTTTATGGTAGAAAATAATATTTTAAGTCGTCTTTTGACTGAAAGTGTCTCAAAGATTAAGGACCCCGTTCAGTTAAGCATAGGCTGTCCTATTTTGTGGAATCATTCCTTAGAACTTTTTCTCTTTTCTTTGCTAGTTGTTTCCGTACATATTGTGACTGAGGCCCTTGAGATAAATGATATCCCTATTGTCCAAATTGCTACAAAATTGGTGCTAGATCCACAAAAGGACTTAGGTGTTGCAGTAGATAACTTTAGGTGGTGGGGTGTATTGAGGACGGTGTTGGAATCACAAGCTATTGGAGCTTTAAGTGTCGGAGGCTTTCCATGTCCTACTTGCAAGCTAGAGAGGTGTGTAGGTAAGCTTGAGAGTCTGAAAAGTGCCAGCTTTAAGCAAGGTGGGGTGAGTTGTGCATCTTCTTTGACTTTCAGGGAGCAGCCTGTTTTGTTTCCCTCTGATTTTGTGTTCTTGTGTATTCTCTGCACTGTGGCAATTAGTGAAGAGTAAAGCTAAGCAAAATTTTTCAGCCAAAACTTTTTTTTCTACGGAGAATACAGACTTGAGTCAATGGAAACATTTCACAAATTTGTGTCAAATTCACTGAATTGGTTCATTTTTTAAAAAAATAATCCATTTAAAAATGTTTTGGCATTTTCAAAATGAAATGTTTCAATTTATTTGTTTGTTTGTTTGTTTTTGGAGTTTATTTCAATGTTATTAAGGTTAAAAGTGAGAAAAAGCTCCAAAAATCAAGTCAGGTCAAATGAATAATTTTGTTCTATCAAAAAAAGCTTGATTTTTTTCAATTTGCTGGAAATTAAAACAACAAAAAAAAAATATGGTCAACCTGAATGATCTTTTTTCTGAATTCTTCTGAACATCCAGAAAATTGAAAGATCAGTTATTTTTACAACTCTACTGTTGGGTGCTTCACATAGAGAAATTGAATATGACTTTGAAAGAGACAGAGCCAAGAGTTGGTAATGATACAAGATTTATATGAGATGGAAAAACTGATTTCCTTCCCAAAATATTCCACAGAAAGCTAGTGGAAGCCACTGTAATCTTGGGAAAACCTGAAAAGTACTAAGTCTTGTTATACCATTATCCTTTTTACTAGTGGAAGAAAGTTTGCTTCTTCTGAGAATGGCATACATGTCCCACACTACTCCTATCTTTGGGTGGGAAAAGGTGTGATAAGCTTTCAACTTATCATTTTTAAATTCAGCAACCATGTAGATCAAACTTAACTAAAGAAAATATTCCAGGTGCCATCAAAATTAGTTTTATAAAGTTATTGATATTTCTAAACAAAGCCAAGAGCATGCTGTACCTACCTCCTCATCATTCATCACTAATATGACTTTAAAAAAAAGCTAACAAGAACAAAACATGTGTAGCCCTTGAACTTGTTCTAACATTTTAAAATAGGAAAAGTGTATTTTTTTTCCACACAGAGTGAAATAGCTGAAGGGATTTCCTCCAACTTTTAATGTTAAAATTAGGGCTGTTAAGTGATTAATTGCACAATTAATCACACTAATAATAGAATACCATTTATTTAAATACTTTGGATGTTTTCTACATTTTTAAATATATTGATTTCAATTACAACACAGAATACAAAGTGTACAGTGCTCACTTTATATGTATTTTTATTACAAATATTTGCACTGTAAAAGCAAAAGAAATAGTATTTTTCAATTCACCTACTACAAGAACTGTGGTACAATCTGTTTATCATGAAAGTTGAACTTACAAATGTAGAATTATGTACAAAAAAGTAGCTGCACTAAAAAACAAAACAATGTAAAACTTTAGAGCCTACAAGTCCACTCAGTCCTATTTCTTGTTCAGCCAATTGATCAGACAAACAAGGTTGTTTACACACTCAGAAGATAATGCTGCCTGTTTCTTGTTCACAACATCACCTGCAAGTGCAACTGTCATTCACATGGCACTGTTGCAGCCAGCACTGCAAGATATTTACATGCCAGATGCGCTAAAGATTCATATGTCCCTTTGCTTCACTTACCATTCCACAGGACATATGTCCATGCTGATGACAGGTTCTGCTTGATAACAATCCAAAGCAGTGTGGACCGACACATGTCCATTTTCATAATCTGTGTCAGATGCCATCAGCAGAAGGTTGATTTTCTTTTTTGGTGGTTCAGGTTCTGTAGTTTCTGCATTAGACTGTTCCTCTTTTAAGACTTCTGAAAGCATGCTCCATACCTCATTCCTCTCAGATTTCTGAAGGCACTTCAGACTCTTAAATCTTTGGTTGAGTGCTGTAGCTATCTTTAAAAATCTCAAATTGGTACCTTCTTTGCATTTTGTGAAATATGCAGCGAAAGTGTTCTTAAAATGAACAACATGTGCTGAGTCATCATCTGAGACTACTATAACATGCAAGATATGTCAGAATGCAGGTAAAACAAAGCCAGAGACATACAATTGGAGTTCAGTCACAAATGTAATTAATGCATTATTTTTTTAACAAGCATCATCAGCATAAAAGCATGTCCTCTGTAATGGTGGCCGAAGCAAAGGGTCATACAAATGTTTAGCATATCTGGCACATAAATACCTTGCAACACTGGCTACAAAAGTCCCATGGAAATGCCTGATCTCACTTTCTGGTGAGATTGTAACTAAAAAGTGGGCAGTATTCTCTCCCGTAAATGTAAAAAACTTGTTTGTCTTAGCAGTTGGCTGAACAAGAATTAGGACTGAGTGGACTTTTAGGCTCTAAAGTTTTGCATTTTTTTTGAGTGCAGATATGTAACAAAAAAACCTGCCTTCGTAAGTTGCATTTTCACATTAAAGAGATTGCACTGCAGTACTTGTACGAAATGAACTGAACAATACTATTTCTTTTGTTCATTGTTTTTACAGTGCAAATATTTGTAATCAAAAATAATATAAAGTAAGAACTGTACACTTTAGATTCTGTGTTGTAATTGTCAAATGTATTGACTTCAATGTAGAAAAAACATCCAAAATATTTAATTAATTTCAACTGGGATTTTATTGTTTAACAGTTTGATTAAAACTGTGATTAACAGTTTTTTTTTTAAATTTTTATTTATTTATTATTTATTATTTATTTTATTTTTTATTATTTTTAATCATGATTAATTTTTTTGAGTTAATCACATGAGTTAACTGTGATTAATCGACAGCCCTAATTAAACAGATTTTGGGCTGAGGTCTAGAATGGAAAAGTGAGAAGCAAGCACATTATTTCTGGAATAAAACGATATAGAAAATATGCATACTATATTTTCTGATTGTATATTGAATTTTGCACTTAGGATAAAACTCTAGTTCATAATGTACTCTTGGAATCAAAGACAGATCTCATTGACACTGGTTTAAATCTGGAATAACTCCATTGAAGTCACTCCAGATTCACACCATCACAATCAAACTTGGACTCTGACTCCAAGAGTAAATTGTGAATGGGGTGTCTTCAGTGAGAGTAGAGCTAAGTCAATGCAGAACACTTTTGAAAATCCCACCCTAAGGATTTAGCCAAAGCACCAAATGCTTTAACAAAAAACTGCTGCTTTAATTAAAGCACATAAACATATTGCATGTGACTATTATAGTCAATGGGAGAAAGCTGCTGAACTCACAGGTACTATGACCTTAGGAGAGAACTGCTCTCTTCTTTCTGGAGAAAGAAATAAGGTATTCAGGTGAATGATGGGATTCCTGGATGTATGTCATTGCAATGTCTTTTTCAACAACTTAGGCACAGTTTCTTTAAATAAATAGCTGGCAAATGGAAGAAGTGTAGAAGGCTGATTAGAAAGATTTTAGGTTTCTGCAGAGAAACAATCTGAAAGAATGGGGCAGAGCTGTGGTTCTTCACTTAGGAGCAATTCTTATTTTGTACTGTGGAAACATAAAGTTAGGTTCCACTTCTAGATATCAAAACATAGGATATGTTAGTTGGAAAAAGACTGTTGTGCTGTAATTGTGTCAGTTAGCTTCTTCAGAAAACACTCTAGGGGTGCTTGCATGCTCAAGAAGTAGATGAAAAGAATACAGGGATATTGTTTCAGTTTCTGAACATTTTACTACATTTCAAGGGGAAAAGCTATAGAAGGAAGAAAAAAATAGAGATGAATTTCAGTTCACTCCCATATCAGAAAAGGGAGCTGGAAATAAAGCAAAAAGGAAAAAAAAGAACAAACTGAATATGGTGGCTATGCACCGCCATTTTCTTAATTACAAATATTCAGAAAATGGAAATACAAGTTACTCTAGTATTATATAGGTCTGAATTGTAATTAGGTTAGCTGCAACTGTGAGTACCATTTATAAGAATAAAGAGCAATAGATGTAATATTTAAATGCAATTTCTTTACAGTGCACATCAATAACAACACATTCTCTTGTTCTCTTATTAAATTGGGATAGCTAAATTGTCATTGTAAAAGAGTACTGAATACATCCAAAAGAATTATATGTTTACAATTTAATTGTATTGTCTATTATTAGTGTTCAATAATAGCTCTGTAATCCCTTCACAGGCAAACCTTTTTTGGGGGGTTGGGGGGGGGATTTGATTGTGCAAGGATTGCAGGATCAAGTGCTACTTCTGCTATTTTTATTACAATCAAGCCGAGAGCCCTATCTAGGTCAGGACCCTAATGAGTTAGGTGTTGTAAACACTTCTAAATAAGGAGTAATACCCTTTTGAACAAAGACTGCATGACTGAGTCCTATGCATTTTTATGTTTAATTCTAAAATGGTTATTAAAGAGTTAATAGAGCAGCATGTCAAAATAAATTCTTGCGAAAATCAGATAATAATCACAGACGACTCCAAAGCCAGTCTAATATTTTTTAGAGATTTCTTAATCTCATCAAATGCCTCTTGAAACAAAACCATAAAGCAAAAAGGTCTGCCTATGATTGCTTAACTGGATTGAACACTTTAGCACATCTCATTTTTCAAAATAAATGAAAGTAAAAAAAAATATATAGATACTTGCCGTATTTGACAACACTATGAGACTATCAACATTGATGATCTGAGGAAAGAATTACCAAAAAGGTTGCTTATCTGAAATAGGTACCTGTTTTGCAACAACTTTCAAAAATTTTCACTGCTCCCAAAATCAATGTTGAGCACATGACACTTAATGGGGATTAAGAATGCAATCATTATAACCATTCTTCTACATAACATACCAGAATATTCTGTGTGATGTTTGAAAATCTTGCCATTAGTAAGCATTATTTAGATGAAGTTGACTTCAATGGGAGTTTTGCCTGAGTAGTAACAGCAGGATCAACTCAAATAGACAACATGAACGCCTCAGCAGAAGCCCACACAAGGCCTTCTGCACTGTAAAAGCTTCATGCTGTCCCAGAATGAATGGAGACAGAAAGTCTGTACAGAAAGCATTTGCTTTCCTTGTATGCTGACTGGAGGGATCCAGGCCAACTCTAAATAGCAATGTGAAGAGAAACACTAGGATTTGTTTACAGAGGGCACTCTGTCCAGGCTTATGTGGACCCAATAGCTGACACCATTGCTAGTCCCGGGCTGGAGAAATGCTTCTCTTTAGCCATGGAGAATTCTGACCTGTCTCTGGTTTGGGGGAAAGGATTACATTCTCCATCACTCCCTGTTTAGTTCCCAGTTACACAGCAATTAAGGTGATATCATGGGACTTATTAAAAGCTTCAAAAATGATTACTGGTTATACTTAATATCTGAATATCTCAAATACAATTTCCAGGAGACTGACAAAATTAATTTCACATTCGGCAGGAACTAGTCAATGGGCCTTCTCCTGTCCAGCTAAAGTCAGTGGGAGCCTCAACAGGTCTCTTATATTTAGTTAACATTAGAACTGGACTATAAAGTTCAGATCCAGATTTGAATTTCCCTTAAATTTGTATTTGGGCAGGGAGAAATCTGGAGGGAATCTGATCCAGTTTTCCAATTCATCTCTACTGAACACATTATAATAATAATTAATAATTAATAATAAATATATTGTTTTATCCATCTATATTTGTGAAACTCTTGCTACACCTGATATATTTGTATAAGGGAATAAAATTGGCTGAGAACCAAAATGAAGGAAATATTAGTAAGTAATCCAAGTTATATCACTATCAGTCTTAGCATTCTATAAAAAATATATCTTATTCTCCCACTGTGATTAATTATTCCCAGGGCGGATATTTGTGATTTTAGAGTCACCTACAGAAAAAAAGTAGAAAAAATAACTTTTTGAAACCTACTATTTATCAAAATCATTCTGACCAATTCGGCCTATCTGCAGACTCACTACCCCTAGAAAGCACAGATATAGCACATACACCTTTTGAAATTCAAATACATAATCAACCATTATGTTTTAAAGAGACAGAACATAATCATACTCACAAGTTACAGTATATTACATTAAGGTATGCCTGTACTCTGCCAGGCTAGAGGGATCTGATATAACTTTTAAACATAACAATCCTTTTGGCATAAAAAAAGTCAACATTTAAAAAAAAATTGTACTATTGTGTTATCTTGAAAGTTCATGTTCTGGAAAATTGTGCAACAAGATTTACTGTCAGACTGAAAACACCTAGTGCCCTTTATGATACATTTCTTGCTAAAAATGTGCTTTTTTTAAAGGTTAAGTGATATGTTTAAGATTAAACATGTCAGTTTAATCTATTTAAAGGGAAACAGTTAGACTCTTTTTTATGTTTACAATCAATCAGTTATGTCAATCATTTATATTTGCTGCCTTTTAATAAGAACTACTTAAAAACTGATTAAATGTCTAAAGCACCTGTCCATTCATGTTAGTCCGTACAACTGGAATCCTGCTGGAATGCGGCCTTGTAATCTGTTTTATATTTTCACTCAAATCTCTTAATTTACAATGTTAACATTAAGAAGTAGCACCTTATAACATTCCAATCCTTTGGGGTTGGACATTGATTATTTCTTTTGCCCTAGGAATCCATATATAATTGCAGAAACAGCTCACCAAGGAGTATTGCTGTGAGCTCGTCACCTGGCGTCACTGGTAAAAGCACCTTCTGAACCTGAGTCTTCCATGAGGCGCTAAAAAAATGTTCTGTTTCACTTCTTTGACAAATACATCTTAGTAGCATGCCACCTTCTCTAGTACAGTTGACAGAAACTACTCTCTCTGTTAAAGTACGAGAAATGTATTTCAAGTCGGGAGAAGGATGAGATACTATAGGTTTTTCTGCCTCGTTACATCTGATTCAAAATGCTCATAATGCAATAAAACTCAGTTTCTTTTAATCAAATATGATTTTCCCCAAAATATTTGATGTAAATTTAAAGTGATAAAAGTATATATGTTGACAGTGCTAACCAGGATTATGGAGATTTCTTCAGATAGAGAGAAGACATGAACAGGATGTGCTTAAGGCATCTGTATCTATGTATATACATACATACCAAACAAGAGAAACTGTCACAGTGTCCAGGCTGTTATAGAATCAGCCAGTGCAATGCAATCTCTAACAGCAAATATTAGAAAGTGAATACATGGCAAACAGATTAGAAGTGAAAAAAGAACAATGGATAATACATTTCCTGTTTGAGCCTCTTTTACAATTCAACTAATTTCCTTCTCCTAATGAAACCTAATTATTCAAATACAAAGGTGGCTCAGAGTATTATTTAGGGCCTAAGTTAAAAAACAGCTGTGTTGATTAGCTTTCTCTTTTAATGTTGCTTCTGAACAATCACTTGTTTGGTTTTTGTATTTTCATATAAACAACTGCACTTTGTAAGACAGCATTCTAAAATAAGCTCTTAACGAAAAATGATTGGATCATAAAATTTATTTTTATTATAAGTGTTTATTCAGCCTAGTCTCACTAAACAAATTAGGGTCTGATTCTTCTCCCATTGAAATCAGCGGAAAACTCCTTTTGACTTCTATAGAAGCGGAATAGGGCCCAAAATGTCCTTGATTTTGTTTTCCTGTTAGATAGGTTCAGCAATGGTGATAGATTAGAAAGCATGGGGTAGGATATCCAAAAGTGTTTAAGAGATTTAGGAGCATATTGACTTTCATGAGACTTGTGCTCCTAGATCACTTAGGGTTAGATTTATACAGGGGACTAATGTGTTGCAATGGTTAACTATTAGGAACCCTGCCACCAACCCTGAATTAGATGCCCAGCTCCTTATATAATGCCTGGCGAGGATTAGGGGCCTAAAAAGGGATTCTTACAAGCCAATACACTGACTGGGGAGCCAACTAAGCTAGTGTACTCATTGGGCCACAGAGAAGAAGTGAGAATGACTCAATGGCCTGGTGTTTAGGACACTCGCCTAGGAGGGAGAAGACTCAAATCCCTGTTCTCAGGAATAGTTAATTATTTATAGAAAGTGAAACAGTTTCAACAGGAGCTGCTGAGAATAGTGGTTGGGCACTCACTCAGGGCACCTGGCTTCAGATCCCCGCTCCACATCAGGCAGAAGAGGAAATGGAACCAAGTTATTCCCCCATCCTGGGTGACTGTTTGACCAACAATTCCTATCCTGTGTGACCAACAATTCCCTCCTCTGAAAGCACCCAACAAGAGGGGCAGGCTGTGGGGTGGACAATTCAGGGGGGGGGGGGGGAGGGCACATCGGGGAGGGTGTGAAAGGACCCCTCTAAGGTGGTGGTGTCTGCAGCAGCAATGGCTGGGGCTGGGGCCCCTTACTCTCTCCCCCAATCAAAGGGTGAGACAAAGGGACACAGACGGGGACACAGAGAAGAGAACCTCAGACAGCGCCCACTGCTCCTCAAAAGCATCAAGAGAGTCGGTGGACGCTGCCCAGAGGAAATCCGCCTGGATACGTGAACAGACTGAGGATCAGAAAACAGCCCCACAGTCACAGGAAACTCCATCAGCCAGCCTCCTCACTCTGGTTTTATAGATGGTCGTTTTAGCCAGGGCTAGGAGGAGGTTAACTAGGAGATCCCGCAACTTTGTGAGGCCACGGATGGGGAGTGCATAAATAAAAAGGTGAGGGGAAAAATGCAACCGAAAACATAATAGGAGATTTGTGAGGAGCCGGAACAGGGGCTGCAGCCTGGCGCACTCCAAATATACATGCGCCAGGGATTCCCTCACACCACAAAAGGGACAAGTATCTGGGATGGGGGTGAACCACATCAAGTACGTGCCCGTGCTCACAGCTCCATGAAGGAGCCGCCAACTGATGTCCCCGAAGGGCCTCGGAACCAAGGTGGAATATGGGCTGGCCCACCGGGGCTGCTCACCCTCCAAAGGTGGCAGAAGGTCTCACCGCTTTGTGTTGGGGCGGGACACTAGGGTGAGGGTGTGAAGGGTGTGGAGCACGAGCATGTATAGATGTTTCCTTGGCGCGGTTTGGAAGCGTACCGGCTGCAGTTCATGCAGCTGGCTCGCAGTGAAGGGGTTAGGGGGTCGATTGGCTCTGCAGGGCAGGAGTCCAATGAAAAGGTCTGGTGGGCCTGGGGTAGAGGGTGGGTGGGGCATGCCCTCGAGCAGGACCCGGTCAAGGTAAGCTCAAGCAGCGGGTGGCAAAGCGGCCTTCGCCTCCTGAAGTACGCGCCAGGAGGTGCAAGGTCTGGAGAGCCCCATGCTCCGGGCGAGCGTCAGGGGATCCAGCCATTCTCCCCGGTTGTAGTCCAGGAGGTCTTTGACTCTCGTGACTTCTGCCAGGATCAAGCTCTGGCGCCCCGAGCGGGACTCTGCCACCTGCACACGGAGCTTGGGGTTGTGTAGCAGGGGCTCCGCGAGGAGATCTACCCCCTCGGTGGCTGCCACGGACCTGGTCGTTAAAAACAGTTTCCAAGTCTGGAGGAGGTCCTGGTAGAAGACCGGTAGCCCCGAGAGGTCTCACGGAAGACCTCCCAGACGGAGATAAAAGAGCTGCCGGTCATATCAGAGCCTTCGGATGTGGCGCAGGATGGTGTGCGCCAGTGTGCTCCATGCCAAAATGCCTGCACCATAGAGGAGCCTCTGTAGGGCCTGGAGGCAGAAGACATGGACCTGAGCGTGTAGACACTTCAGGCCCTGTCCTCCTTCCTTCGGGGTAGATGAAGAACCCCTACAGGTGCGCAGTGCATTCCTGACCAAAAGAACCCCAGAATCCATGTCTGCAGATTGGTCAGGAAACCTGGGGCCGGGACCAGGGTGTTGAGCCGGTACCAGAGCATTGACAGGACTAGTTGATTAAGCACCAGTGCTCTCCCGCGGAGGGAGAGACATCGGAGTAGTCCCGTCCATTTCTGGAGCCGCTCTATCACCCTGCCCTCTAAATTTTCCCAGTTTTACGGTGGAGAGGGATGCGTGGCAAAAAGATAAACGCCGAGGTAGAGCAGCGGACCCATGCTCCACTGGATTGTCTGAAGTGCAGGTGGGAGGGAGCTCGCCTGCCACCAGTCTCCTACCGCCAAGCCAGAGCTCTTGACCCAGTTGACTCGGGTGGAGGAGGCTGCCGAATAGATGGCCTGGAAAGCCTCCACCCACGCCAAGTCACCGGGGTCCTAGATCACAAGGAGTACGTCATCAGCGTATGCTGACAGGACCAGCTGCAGCTCCGGCTCCTGAAGCACCAACCCTGTCAACCTCCTGCAGAGGAGACAGAGGAAGGGTTCAATCACCAGAACATACAGCTGGCCAGAGAGGGGACGCCCCGCCGTACTCCTTGCCCGAAGCTGACCGGTTCAGTCAGGGTCCAGTTGAGCTTAACCAGACACTCTGCGGAAGTGTACAGCACCCAGAGAAAACCCACAAATTGGGGTCCGAATCCAAACGCCTGCAGAGTGCTCAGGAGGTACCCGTAGTCCATCCTATCTAACGCGTTCTCCTGATCTAGGGACAGGAGGGCGAACGACAGACCATCTCTATGCCCGAGTTCCAAAAGGACCCGAACCATAAATAGGTTAGATACTGCGGTCCGTGACGGTGTAGGTCTGGTCTGGATGGATCACATCCACCAGCACTGACCCTAACCGCAGCGAGATTTCTTTCGCTACGATTTTGTAGTCCATGCTGAGGAGCGAGACAGGACACCAATTTTGTAAATTGCGGATGTCCCCCTTCTTCAGCAATAAGGTGAGCACAGCTTGCCTGCACGAAAGAGGGAGGACCCCGCTCTTCAGAGTCTCAGCCCAGACAGTGACTAGGTCTGGGCCAAGGACGTCCCAAAACACGCGGTAGAACTCCAGGGTCAGTCTTATTAGTGGGCATATGATGGAGGGCTTCCGAGAACTCAGCCAGAGTGATAGGCAATTCTAGCTGGTCTCGGTCGCTCGCGCTGACCGTAGGGAGCTCCTCCCAAAGCACTCTGCAAGCGCTAGGGTCTGTTGGATCCAGGGAGAAAAGACTTGCATAGAAGGCTCGGGCCCTCACGCAGATCTCCACTGGTTCCTTCTGCCAGGAGGCAGGTGACGTATTTCTTAGCCCCCCTCATTTTTTCCAGGGCATAGAAGAAGCGGGAGCCGTGATCCATTTCCTGAAGGAGGAGGATGCAATATCGAACAAAGGCGCCCCGGCCCCGATGGTCCTCAAGGGCCCGGAGCTCCTCCCACTTCTCCCAGCATGCTCTGCAGAGGAGCGGGTCTTCAGGGCTGGCAGCCAAATGCCTCTCCAGCTCTAAGACCTCCCGTTTGAACTGGTCTATTGCTGCATTTCTCCGTTGGCTGGTTTCCCGGGTGTAGTCACAGCAGAAAAGCCAGGCGCGCACCTTCCCCAGGTCCCACCATCGCCGCGCTGAGGAAAAGGCACGCTGCTGCCCTTCCCAGGCCAGCCAGAATTCCCGGAAGGACGTCACAAAGCCTTCATCCTCTAACAGGCTGTTGTTAAAATGCCAATAGACTGGCCCCGGCCTCTCCGCACAGAGGGAGGCTGTCACGGTGGCTAGATGATGGTCAGAAAATGGGGCCAGCCGAATGCTGGAGGAGTGGGCTCGTGAGAGATGGAAGTGTGATAAATAAATGTGGTCCAACCGGGAGTGGCTTGACCGATGGGCTTCCACCTGGACAAAGGTGAACGTGGAAGTGTCATCCAGGTGGTGGTCACGCCAGATGTCCACTAGGGAGTGATGTTCAACTATCTCCCGGAGGGTGTCCGTGGCGGCTGGGCTCTGCTCGGTCCCCAAGCGGTCGCGCTCCTCGAAGGTGGTATTAAAATCCTCTCCCAGGACCAGGTACTCATGAAATCTAAGGTGCCAAGGAAGGTGGATGCCTGCTGATAAAATTGCAGCTGCTCCGGGCCCGATGTCGGGGCATAGACATTAATGAGGTTAACCACGAGCCCCTCTATACGGACCTGGAGATGCAGCAGGCAACCCTGCATGGCCTCAGCGACCCCTAGCACCTCGGGCCGTAGGTCGGGGGGAGAACAGGGTCACGACTCCAGCCTGCCGAACTCTGGAATGGCTAAAGTAGACCCTGTCCCCCCACTCCAGTCACCAACTGTCTTCGGTGGTCGGATCTGTATGGGTCTCCTGCAGGAAAATCACAGAGTACCCTCCCTCCCAAAGGAAGGAGAGCATCTGGGACCTGTGGAGAGCCATCCTACAACCCCGAGTGTTCAATGTTGTGATGGTGAGAGGTGTCATGGGGGGCAAGGGGGATCCTCACTGGCAGGGACGCTCGCATCCCCCAGCGGGCAGCGCAACAGTCCTTGACCCATCCTGTAGGTGAATAATTGGTCCTGGAAGACGCAGACCCGCCAGTAGGCCGCCGCATCCTACTTCCCGTCCCTTTACCTTCCACCATGAGGGTCCTTGTGGCCTGGAGGATTTGAAAAAAATCCCCCCATCGCTGGAGAGCAAGCTGTACCTTGTTGTGGGAGCCACGTACATCCTCTAAAAACTTCCGCAACTCTCCTCACAGCTCATGGGGGGGTGGGGTTACGGTTTCCCGGTTGTTCCCTGGCAGGGCCCTTGGTGCAGCCCCGTGGTCCACTAAAACGGACAAGCAGGGTGCGGACCCCCGATGGGGTGCCTGATGGGCTGGAGCTTCTAGGCCCGCCTCAAGGCCTGGGGTAATACGGGGTGGTGGAAGGAAAATAGCAGCTCCTAATGGGTCGGGGCAGGAGAACACAAAGGCCACTCCCTGGGATTCATCAGTTGGGAAAAGGAAGGAGACAGCCCCGGCGGCGGCAATAACATTGCAGGAGGTAAATTTGATAAGGGCAGGGGCAGGGGCAGAGGAGAAGTTCTGGGTTTCGGGAGGCAAGCAGCTGGATGGTGGCGCCTCCCGAGCCGACTCGAGGGTTAAGGGGGTGGGGAGGGAGCTCTCAGTGATGCTGGGCTTGGGTTCTGTGGTGTATTTAGCAGCTACAGCATCAGGAGGTGGATTATCTTCTGTTGGGTCCCCGCCCAGGAAGGAAATAGATTGCTCTGCACCAACGGGGGGTGCCTCTGATGACTCGTGTCCCGGCCATGTGGCGTCGGCTGTCACCTGAGCAGGCTTGGTGGTCGTCAGCAGGGTGCCATCAGTGGCCGGGTTGATGGAGGAGTCTAGGGGCTCCTCGGAGGTGGGAGCAGAAGCAGCAGTTAGGGGGAGGGAGCATGGGGAAAAGAGGGGTGGAGTGAGGTCGCCCAAATCGAGGTTTGCTGGCAAAAGGTCGTCCTCCCCCTGGGCGACCGGGGTCAGATCTAGGGCCTCGATCTCCTCGAACATGGAGGACAGGACACTTTCCGTCACCCTGGGGTTCTCCCCGCTGGCACCCGCCATGACAGTTGCCTCCAGGTTCACGGGGGCTTGGGGTAGTGTCAGGACAGAAGTGGCTTCCTCGAGGGTCTCAGAGGGGAGGGTTTCCCATGGAGGGGAGACACTACCTTCCAGTGCTACCACGTCTTTCCCGGCTGACACTGGTGGATGGGACACATTTGTGGGCAAAGTGGAAGGTTCGGCATCAGTGCCCCCCTTCCTGGTCTTCTGGGGGGCCTCCGCCTCTGATAGATGAGGCGGAGCTCGTGCCTTCCGCTTGCCTTGCTTCCCCTGGACTAGGGCTCAGCCCTCCATGGCATCATCTGGGGGCTGGTTAGCAAGGGTCGTGTCAGGGGTTAAAGGCGATGGCTCAGGGACTTGGCGGGGGGGATGGTGGGGCAGCATAAGGGAGGGAGGATTCTCCCTGGGGCAGGCTCTCTCCCATGCCTGGTGGTATCTCTGCCACACCCTCCTCCATAGGCCCCGCCAGATTGTCAGGAGCAAGGGCGGGGCTCTCCTGCTCCTCTGGGCATTGTAGGGGAGGTGTCCCTTGGGCCTGAGCGGGAGAAGTGGTGGCCCGAAGAGGAGGGGGGGGCGGGTTCAGGTATCAGGTGGCCAGGGGCGTCAACAATGACAGGGCTGATGTCCTGCTGCGTCTCAGGGATTCCAGATGCCCCTCCTTGCTGGGCTAACGGGCCGTCCCTCCGGAAGAGGTAGCACCGGGCTTCTCTCATGGAGAAATACACCCGGTAACGGGCCCCCTGGTGGGGGACTAGGAAGGACCCCTCGAGCGCCTCTCCATCATGCGCCACCGGTGGCAGTAGAAGCTGCACTTGCCGGAGGAATGAAAAGATGTGATGGAGGGTGGGGTCCTTGTGGCCCAATGGGAGAGGGCTGATGACAGAAACAGGGTTCCCTAGGGTGGAAAGGGAGTGTAACAGGGCAGCACTGGGGAGAGAAGGAGGGACAGAGGTCAGGACTAGGTGAACACCCAGGTCCTCTAGCAGCTCTAGGGGAACAAACACCCCCCACCACCACCGCCAGGCCCCTCTCCACTGCCTCCTGGGCGGCAGCCTCTGATGCTAAGAAGAAGACGACCCTCCCATACATTTTAGAGGCAGCCACAATGGCCAAGGGCCCCACCACCCTTGCCAGTGCCCGCACGTAGGTCTTCACGTGGGGCGAGGCAGGCACTAGGAGGCATCGGATTCCGTGCTTCCTTGTCATGGTGAAGAAGAAGGGGCCCTGGCCACTGTTGATGGTGGTGGAGGCAGTGGGCGGGAGAGATGATGAGGTGGCAGGCGGGGGGGCTGCTACCACCTGGGCATACATCCTGGGGGGTGAGAGAAGGACACCCACAGAGCTGGTGAAGGGGGTAGCGGGGAGGGATGCTGTGGTCAGTGGCGGGGCCGCAGCAGTGGGGGTGGCCCCTGCCACAGAGGGCCTGGTGGTTTTAGCAGGGCCCTTCCCCTTCTTCTTGCCCTGTCCTTTCCAACTGGGGAGGCTCCCCTAGAGTTTGGGGAGGCGGTGGGCATGGCAGCGGTGGAGGTTAACCCGGTGCCCTCCGTTGCCGATGCCCCAGCGGGGACGGTGGCAGGTGGTTAACAGGAGTTGGGGGCAGGTAAAAAGGGACAAGCTGTGGGGTGGACAATTCCACGGGGGCTGAGGGCACATGAACCACCGTACGCTTGTCCAGAGAATCCTGTTTGCTTGGCTGGTGCTTCTGGCCCACACGGTGGAATCAGGGCGAGCAGCTAAGTCCAGAGGCAGATGTTAAACAGCCAGCAATGACAATGGAGGGGGCAGTGATGAGGATAGTAATGTGGGGGTTGGGAGGACACAGATGGATCGGGGGGCAGCTCCATGCCACACCCCCTGTGTCCCTACAAACACAGACATGACAGTCAAGGCCTTCCCCCACACAAGAGCACAGTTCAAAAGTTACTCAGTCTTGGGCCCCCTCCATGGCAATTTGTAAGTTCCCTGGGCGGTGTTCCTGTGGTAGACGGCTGTTTCTCTGTCTATTCCAGGCTTTCTTTTTTGCATTCCAGAAATGCCGGAGCAAGTGATAAGATTCCTCTCAACCAGAGATGGGTCTGCAGACAAACAGCAAGCGGCTGGGTCTGGGGGCTGGGTCCTTCCACTCCCCCGCTCTGGGGAAGCGAGCTGGCAGCCCCCCCCTCTCGAGGGTGGGGGGTTCAGCTGGAGCAGCAGCAGCATCCGAGGGCGGGTGGGGGGGGGGCTAACAGCCGGCCGGCAGCCAGCCAGCAGTCTAGCAACAGCGGAGAAAGAAAAAAAACTACAAAAGGAAAAGAAAGGGCGGGAGAGTGTCTGGCCCGGTCGGGGGGAAGCTGAAAGCAGGGGTAAAAAGCAAGGAAAGCTCAGAACAGAGGGCAGCAGCAGGAGAGCAGGCTAAGTAAGTCCCTTTTCCCTGGGTAAGATAACAGGGAAGGTTTTTTTGTTTTTTTTTTTTAAACAGAAAATAATTTTATTGTGTAACACCTGCAAAGAGTTACCAAAGAAAACAAAACAAACTATGCAACAAAACAACGCAAACAGAAGGTATAACACAGCAGGTTTCAGGAGGGAGAAGTGTTCAGGCTAGCCTGGGCCCAGAGCGGGGGGGCTTCCTCAACACTCGTGGTCTTCCACCCCCTCGAGTTACCTAGTGCCGCGCCCAGTGTCATCTATTATCCATCTCCTGACAGTGCCCGGCAAAATGGGCATGACTGCGGGGTGGGCGGTTTGGGGAGGGAGGGGTAGACACCCATGTATTATAGGACCCCTCCTAGATGACAGGAATGATGGCATCCACAGCGGCAATGGCTGGGGCTGGCGTCTCTCGCTCTTTCCCTCAATCAAAGGGTCAGATGGAGGGAACCAGATGGGGTCACCGAGCAGAGAACCCCAGACAGCGCCCACCACTCCTCGAAGGCGTCAAGGGAGTCAGCGGACGCCGCCCAGAGAAACTCCGCCCGGATACGTGAATGTACTGAGGATCGGAAAAAGGCCCGACAATCACCGGACGCTTCATGGGCCAACCTCCCCTCTCTGGTTTTATAGATGGCTGTTTTAGCCAAGGCTAGGAGGAGGTTAACCAGGAGATCTCGTGATTTTGTGGGGCGACGGATGTGGAGTGTATAGATAAAGAGGTGAGGGGAGAAATGAAGCCAAAAGTGCAATAGAATATTTGTGAGGAACGGGAAAAGGGGCTGCAATATGGCACACTCTAGATATACGTGTGCCAGGGTTTCCCTCACATTACGAAAAGGGCAAGTATCCGGGACGGGGGGTAAACCGTGTCAAAAACATGCCCGTGCTCACAGCTCCGTGAAGGAGCAGCCAACTGATGTCCCCGACGGGCCTTGGGACCAAGGTGGAATACAGGCTGGCCCACTGAGGTTGCTCACCCTCCAAAGGTGGCAGGAGGTCCCGCCACTTTGTATCGGGGTGGGACACCAGGGTGTGGGCGTGAAGGGTGTGAAGCATGAGTGTGTATAAATATTTCCGTGGTGCGATTTGAAAACTGACCAGCTGCAGTTCATGCAGTCGGCTTGCAGTGAAAGGGTAAGGGTTTTGTTGGGATTGGCAGGGTAGGGGCCCATGGAAAGGTCCGGCGGGCCTGGGGTAGAGGATGGGCGGGGTGCACCCTCGCGCAAGGCTCGGTTGACATAAACCCGAGCAGAGGGGGTCAAGGCGGCCTTCACCTCCTGAAGTACGCGCCGGGGGGTACGAGGGCTGGAGAGCACCATGTGCCGAGCAAGCGTCAGGGGATCCAACCAGTCTCTCCGGTCGTAGTCCAGGAGGTCTCCGACCCTTGTGACTTCTGCCAGGACCAACCTCTGGCACACCGAGCGGGACTCCGCCACCTGCACACGGAGTTGGGGATTGTGTAGCAAGGGCTCCGTGAGGAGATCTGCTCCCGCGGTGGCTGCCACGGACCTGGTCGTTAGAAACAGTTTCCAGGTCTGGAGGAGGTCCTGGTAGAAGACCGGCAGCCCGGAGAGGTCTCGCGGAAAACCTCTCGGACAGAGATAAAAGAGCTGCCGGTCGTATCGGAGCCCTTGAAAGCGGCGCAGGAAGGTGTGCGCCAGTATGCTCCACGCCGAACTACGTGCACTATAAAAGAGCCTCTGCAGGGCCTGGAGGCGGAAAACGCGGACCTGAGTGTAGAGACACTTCAGGCCCTGCCCTCCTTCCTTCAGGGGTAGATGAAGAACTCCAACAGGGGCCCAGTGCATTCCTGACCAGAAGAACTCTAGAATCAATCTCCGGAGGTGGGTCAGGAAACCCGGGGCCGGGGCCAGGGTGTTGAGCCGGTACCAGAGCGTGGACAGGACTAGTTGATTGAGCATCAGTGCTCTCCCTTGGAGGGAGAGACATCGGAGTAGCCTCGTCCATCTCCGGATCCGCTCTATCACCCCGCCCTCTAAATTTTGCCAGTTCTCCGGCGGGGAAGGATGCGTGGTGGAAAGGTAAACGCCGAGATAGAGCAGTGGACCCGCACTCCACCGGATGGTCTGAAGTGCGGATGGGAGGGAGCTTACCTGCCGCCAGTCCCCCACCGCCAAGCCAGAGCTCTTGACCCAGTTGACTCGGGCGGAGGAGGCTGCCGAATAGATGGCTTGGCATGCCTCCACTCGCGCCAAGTCGCCCGGGTCCTGGACCATGAGGAGTACATCATCGGCGTACGCCGACAGGACCAGCCGCAGCTCCGGCTCCCGCAGCACCAACCCTGTCATCCTCCTGCGGAGGAGACAGAGGAAAGGCTTGATCGCCAGAGCGTACAACTGGCCCGAGAGGGGGCACCCCTGCCGCACTCCTCGCCCGAAGTTGACCGGTTCAGTCAGGGTCCAGTTGAGCCTAACCAAACACTCCGTGGAGGCATACAGCACCCGGAGAAAACTCACAAACTGAGGTCCAAATCCAAACGCCTGCAGAGTGCTCAGGAGGTACCCATGGTCTACTCTATCGAACGCCTTCTCCTGATCAAGAGACAGGAGGGCCAACGATAGACCATCTCTCCGCCCGAGTTCCAAAAGGTCTCAGACTAGAAAGAGGTTGTCGAAAATGCTGTGACCCGGGACAGTATAGGTCTGGTCTGGGTGGACCACGTCTGCCATCACGGACCCTAGCCGCAGCGAGATTGCTTTCGCTACGATTTTGTAATCCGTGCGAAGGTGTGAGACGGGACACCAGTTTCGTAGATCGCAGAGGTCCCCCTTTTTCGGCAGCAAAGCGAGCATCGCTCGCCTGCATGACAGAGGGAGGACCCCGCTCTGCAAGGACTCAGCCCAGACGGTGACTAGGTCTGGGCCGAGAATGTCCCAGAACGCGCGGTAAAACTCCACGGTCAGCCCGTCCATGCCCGGAGATTTATTTGTGGGCATGCGATGGAGGGCTTCCGAGAACTCGGCCAGGGTGAGAGGCAGCTCTAGTCGGTCTCGGTCTCCCACGCTGACCATGGGGAGTTCCTCCCAGAGCACCCCGCAAGCTCCAGGATCGGTCGGGTCCGGGGAGAAAAGGCTTGTGTAGAAGTCACGGGCCCTCCCACAAATCTCCTCCGGATCCGTGAGGGGGGTGCCGTCTTCCGCAAGAAGGCAGGTGACGTGTTTCTTGGCCCCCCTCGTTTTCTCCAGGGCATAGAAGAAGCGGGAGCCACGGTCCATCTCCCGAAGGAGGCGGATGCGGTACTGAATGAAGGCATCTCGGGCCCGGTGGTCCTCAAGGGCCCGGAGCTCCTCCTGCTTCTCCCGGCACGCTCCGCAGAGGGACGGGTCCTCAGGATCGGCGGCCAGGCGCCTCTCCATCTCTAAGACCTCCCGTTCAAACTGCTCTATTGCTGCATTTCGCCGTCGGCTGGTGCCCCGAGTGTAGTCACGGCAGAAGAGCTTGGCGCGCACCTTCCCAATATCCCACCATTGCCGCACCGAGGGAAAGGCACGCCACTGCTCTCGCCAGGCTAGCCAAAACTCCCGGAAGGACATCACAACACTCTCGTCCTCCAACAGGCTGTTATTAAAGTGCCAATAGGCCGGCCCCGGTCTCTCTGCACGGAGGGAGACCGTTATGGTGACTAAATGATGATCGGAGAATGGGACCGGCCGAATGGCGGAGGAGTGGGCCTGTGAAAGATGGAAACGGGATAAGTAAATACGGTCCAACCGAGAGTGGTGTGACCGATGGGCCTCCACCCGGACAAAGGTGAACGTGGAGGTGTCATCTGGGTGATGGTCACGCCAGACGTCCACTAGGGAGTGATGGTCAACTATCCCTTGGAAAATATTCACAGCGGCTGGGCTCGGTTCGGCCCCTGAACGGTTCCATTCCTCGAGGGTGGTGTTAAAGTCCCCTCCCAGGACCAGGCACTCGTGCGAATCCAGGGTGCCGAGAAAGTCGGACACCCGCTGATAAAATTGTGGCCGCCTGGAGCTCATTTGCGGGGCATAGATGTTAACAAGATTAACCACGAGCCCATCCATACGGACTCGAAGGTGCAGCAGGTGGCCCGGCACAGCCTCATTGACCCCTAGCACCTCGGGCCGTAGGTTGGGGAAGAACAGGGTCGCCACTCCAGCTTGCCAGGTCGCGAAGTGGCTAAAGTATACCCCGTCCCCCCACTCCAGCCGCCACCTGTCCTCGGCGGCCGGGTCCATATTGGTCTCCTGCAGGAAAACTACAGAGTACCTTCCTTCCCGAAGGTAAGAGAGCACCTGGGACCTGGGGAGAGCCATCCTACAGCCCCTGGTATTCAGGGTCGCAATAATAAGAGGCTTCATGCGGAGGGCTGGGGGGTGGGGGCCTCGTATTGGCGAGGGGGTTCAGGGCCCCCGGCGGGTTGCACAGCAACCCGTGACCCATCCCATGGGTAAGTAGATCACGTCGGAAGCTGCGGGCTCGCTCGTAGGCCACAGCACCGCGCCTTCCTTACCCCCTGCCCTCCTTTATAAGGGCCCTTGTGGCCTGCAGGATTTGATCAAAGTCCCCCCATAGCTGAAGAGCCAGCTGTGCCCTATCGCGGGCGCCACGGGTGTGCTCTAGGAACTTCCATAGCACATGCCGCAGCTCATCGGGGGGTGGGGTTACAATTCCCGGGGTGGTCCCTGATGGGCCTCTTATTACAGCCTCGTGGTCCGCTAAGGCGGGTAGACAGGGTGCGGACCACCGACGGGGCGTCTGACAGGCTGGGGTTATTAAATTCATTTCATGCCTTGGGGTGGAGGGGGATGGCAGGGGAAAAATTGCCACTCCTAATGGGCCGCAGCTAGAAAGTGCAAAGACTGCTCCCTGGGGGGAATCTGCGAAAGGCGGAAAGGAAATAACCCCAGGGGCGGCATTAACATTGCAGGAGGAGGGAACTTGGGCAGGGGCAGGGGTAAGGCTCTGGGGTGCAGGAGGCAAGTAGCTAAAGGAAAGTGCCTCCTGAGCAGAGTCAAGGGTTAAGGGGTAAGGGAGGGGGCTCCCAATAATGCTAGGTGCCGGCTCCATGGTGGTCTTAGCGGCCATGGCATCAGGTGGTGGACCACCTTCTGCAGGGTGCTCACCTGGGAAGGTAATTAGGGGGAGGGAGCATGGGGAAAGGGAGGCTGGGGTAAGGCTGCCCAGCTCGAGGCCAGCCGGCAGCAGATCATCCCCTCCCTGGGTGACCGGGGTCAGATCTAGGGCCTCAATCTCCACGTACACAGGGGAGAGGCCAACTCCTGCCACCCCGGGGGCCTCTCCTCTAGGGCCCGCCTCAATGGTCACCTCGGGGTCCGCACGGGGTTCAGGTAGTGTCCAGGCAGAAGGGGCGTCCTCAGAAGTCTCGGAGGGGAGGGTCTCCCGTGGAGGGGGGATTCTGCCCTCCAATGCCAGTCCGTCTTCCCCTCCTGACACCAGCGGATGGATCTCGCTCGTGGCCGTGGCGGGAGGCTCGATAGCCGTGCCTCCTTTCCTGGTCTTCCGGGGGGCTTCCGCGTCGGGTGGATGCAGCGGAGCTCGAGCCTTCCGCTTGCCTCGCTTCCCCTGGACTAGGGTCCAGCCCTCCATAGCGTCATCTGGGGGCTGATTAGCAGGGGTCGTATTGGGGGGCGGAGGCGATGGTTTAGGGGTTCGGGGAGGTAGCGGTGAGGCAACATGAGGGGCGGGGGTTTCTCCTTGGGGAGGGCCCTCTCCTATACCCGATAATATCCTTGCCACACCCTCCTCCATAGGCTCTGTTGGATTGGTACTGGCAAGGGTGGAACTCCCTTGCTCGCCCGGGCGTTGTAGGGAAGGTATCTCTTGGGCCCGGACGGGAGCAGCGATGGGTCGAGTAGGAGGAGGGTTGGTTTCAGGTGCTGGGCAGCCAGGGGCGTCGGCAGCGACGGGGCCGATGTCCTGCCGGGTGCCCCTCCCCCCCGGGCCAAAGGGCAGTCTCTGCGGACATGCCCCGCTGAACGGCAGAGGTAGCACCGGGCCTCTCCGGTAGAATAAAAGACCCGATAGCGGGCTCCCTGGTAGGAGACTAGAAAGGACCACTCGAGCACCTCTTCATCACGCGCCCGTGCCGGTGGTAGAAGCTGCACTTGCCAGCGGAACGAAAAAATGTGACGGAGGGTGGGGTCCTTGCAGCCCAACGGGAGAGGGCTGATGACAGAGACAAGTTTCCCCAGGGGGGAAAGAGCGGGTAACCGGGCAACATTGGGTAAGAAGGGAGGAACGGAGGTAAGGACGAGGCGAACGCCCAGGTCTTCTAACGGTTCTAGGGGGACAAACACCCCCCCCCACCGTCAGGCCCCTCTCTACCACCTCCTGGGCGGCATCCTCCGAGGCTAAGAAGAAAACGACCTTCCCATACATCTTGGAGTCCGCCACAATAGCCGGGGTCCTACCACCTTCGCCAACGCCTACACGTCTGTCTCCACGTGGGGCGAGGCGGGCACCAGGAGGCAACGGACGCCGTGCTTCCTGCTCAAGGTAGGGAAAGGGCCCCAGCCGCTGGTGATGGTGGCGGAGGCAGGAGGGGGGCGAGATGACAAGGCGGTAGGCAAGGGGGAGCCCGCTGCCGCCCGGGCATACTTCCTGGGGGCTAGGGGAGGGACAATCGCAGAACTGGTGGAGGGAAACGCAGGGAGGGGCGCCACGGTTGATGATGAGGCCACAGTGGTGGGGGCAGCCCCTGCCATGGAGGGCTTAGTGGTTTTAGCGGGGCCCTTTCCTTTCCACCCGCCCTGGCCCTTCCGGCCAACCGGGGGGGGGTGTTCCTAGAATCTGGGGGGGCGGTGGGTGCAGCAGCAGCAGCAATCACCCTGGTGCCTCCTGCAACCGGTGCCCCAGCAGGGGGGGTGGCAAGTATCTTGACAATAGTAGGGGGGGACCTTGCGGGTCGGGCAGGGGTGGTGGTGGGGGAGGGACAACTAATTTTATTAAAGCAGTCTCGCCCCTCTCATTCCCTGCCATTGTGAGCAGGGAGAGACAGGGAGACACCAGAAGGAGGAGGGAGGAGGGGAGAAAGCGGAATAGCCCCTCCTTCCGCTAGGCTGCGGGCAGGGACGGGGGGAATGCCGAGGGGGTTAGACTGGGAGGGGAGGGGAAACAAAATTGGGGTCCAGTAATAGGGGCAAGCTGTGGGATAAGAAATCCGGGGGGGGGTGCAGACCCACACACGTTTGTCCAAAGAGTCTCGGTTGGTCGGCTGTTATGTCCGGTCCAGAAGGCAAAGTTCAAAGCGAACAGCTGGATCCGAAGGGAGATGGCAGGTTGCCAGCAGGGACAGACGGCGGGGGGGCCGTGACAGTTGTAATAACGATGGGGGGGTAGGGACACCGATGAATCGGGGGTGGGGGTCTCCACGCCACACCCCCTGTGCCGCCACAAACGCAAGTAACCACAGTCAAACTCCCCCCCACGAGAGTATAATTCAGAAAATTACTCAGTCTTACTGCCCCCTTCACGATGATGTATAGCTCTCCTGGATTATTTCTCCTGTCTTCTGAAATCTTCTTCTCCGGCTGTATTGGCTGTGTTCCAAGGCTTCCGGCATGCTAAGAATGTTGTAAAGTCCGAGCTGCTAGCAAAACGGCTGGGTCTGGGGGTTTCCACTCCCCACTCCGGACAGCAAAATCGGCAATCTTCCCCCCCTCCTCCGGGGGCTCAGCTGAGGCAAATAGCTGCGCCTGAAAGCAGGCGTGGGGGGTGCGGTTGCTGGCGAAGGACGTAGACGGGAAAAAAAAAACAAAGAATCAAGAAAAAAGAAAAAAGCGTCTGGCCCGGTCGAGGGGGGACTAAGGCAGGTGCAAAAAGTAAGAAAAATCCAGGCCAGGGGGCTTTAGGAAAGAATAGAAAGCAGATAGCTGAGGAGCAAGCAAAAGACGTTCCGTTTCCCAACAGGGAAGGCTCCAGAACAATCAGGAACCTTCTGGAGACAATTAAGACAGACAGGCTGATTAGAACACCTGCAGCTAATCAAGAAGCTGCTAATCAGGGCACCTGGGTTTAAAAAGGAGCTCACTTCAGTTTGTGATGCATGTGTAAGGAGTTGGGAGCAAGAGGTGCTAGGAATGAGAATGCATACTGTTGGAGGCCTGAGGTATACAAGCATTATCAGACACCAGGAGGAAGGTCCTATGGTGAGGATAAAGAAGGTGTTGGAAGGAGGCTATGAGGAAGTAGCCCAGGCAATTGTAGCTGTCACACATCTGTTCCAGGAGGCACTCTAGACAGCTGCATTCCACAGGGCCCTGGGCTGGAACCCGGAGTAGAGCGCAGGCCCGGGATCCCCACAAACCTCCCAACTCCTGGTTAGACACAGGAGGAGTTGACCTGGTCTGTGGGTTCACGAAAACAGCCAAACTGAGGGCTGCTGTGAAGCTCCAAGGCGAGCAAATCTGCCAATAAGTGCAAGACCCGCCAAAGTAGAGGAGGAACTTTGTCACAATTCATATTTGGGTACCTTACTATAAGTCTGAGCTGATTTTCAGAAGTGCTGGGCATTAATTCCATTGAAATCAATGGGACCTAAAGTTGCTCAGCACTTTGGAAAGTCAGGTTAATTTTAGTTGTGCCTGATCTAAATTTAGAAGTTATACTGGTATAACTATCTTGTTTAGGGCAATGATAAACTAGTAAAGCTCTAGTGTGAATACAGTTTTTAAAAATGGCCTGTACTGAAATAGTTATTCCCTTTCTTGGATGAGAAGAGCTATACCAGAACCCTGGTGTTGGTGGGGTTGAGTACCGTGGAGAGTGTTGATGAGTTAATTTACCTAGGCTGCAAGCAGAGTTCAAACATTTGCAGCAAACCAGATATTCTCTGATTAATAGGCCTCATCACCTCCTTCATTAAGTTCTTGTCTCGCTTATGGATACAAAAATGTCTTTGTGCTGAGACAAAGTTCAGGATCCATCAAATCTGTATACTGCCATACCGCTGTACAGGTCAGAAACCTGGATCCTCTAACTGGCAGACTAGGAGTGGCTAGAGGCATTCCATATGTGCTGTCAGAACCAAATTCTGAGCATAAAGTAATCTGACTTTGTGCAAAATGTCAGTCTCACAGAGATCTGGCCTTCCTTCAGTTGCTCATTATATTCAAAAGTGGCATTGAATGCTCCTCAGCCATGTCACCAGGATGGCAAACAGACCACAGAACACCATGCTCTCAGACTCTTGATCGACACATGAAGAGGTGCACAACCTGACCATACCTGCGAGCTGACCCCAGAGAGCTGTGCATTTGCAGGGTAGAGTCTGAGATGGGAACTTCACTATATGGTGCCTGGTGTAAAGACATCAGTCATGATCACTGTGGCTGGTGGAAAGTCCTCAGTAGACTGTGTGTGTTTCATGATAATACTGATATAACTAAGTCTGCACTAGGGAAATTGCACCACTTTAAATATACTGGTGTGGTACACTTAGAGTCTGACAACTGCCCAATGTAGGCAAGCTCTTAGTTGCCTAATTATGAATGAAAAAAGCTCAGATTTAGGCACCTGGGTTTGAAATTTTTGGCCTAAACGTAATCTAGAGAAGAGCTGAGCTTAGTGACTGAGAGGAGGGAACTTCCTGCAGTGTCCTCTAAGGAATCACAGTAACTTGAGGATGGACCTACTGGAAATAAGCAGCAGCAGGGAAACTTAGGCAATTATGGAAATAGAGGAGAAAAAGTGCTTAGCTTTAAAGCATATAGGATTTTTCCCTCCTAGATCTGTTAATCGGTAGTTAAAGTCTCTACCCCGGGAGATATCAGCAATAGGAACGGATTAAAGGAAATATTTTACTCCAGGCATCTGCAGCTATGTGTCTGTGAATCATCTGCATATGTGATTGCATTCAAGGAAAGATTGAACAATTACTTGGATAACTGGCTAAATCTGGGTTTCATGGTAGTTCTTGTTCACATGCAGAGGGTTGGAATGATCACGAGATTTTAGATTCAGGATGGAGTTTTCCTTCTATATATATTGATATGGGTCTTGTTTAATCCTATAGAGCATTGGGCAGGGATCATCCATTTGAATAAGGAAGATGTATCCCATCAATTAGATTTCCTTGATGGCCACATAGGTGGATTTTCCCCATCTTCTGTTTATATGTTTCCAAAATTTCAAAAATAAAATGTCCATAATTGTCAAAAGTTTGGTGGTTCTGGTGTGGCAGCAGCAAAGAGATTTTATGTGGATTCAGATTTTGGAGTAGACTCAAAGCCCTCGATCACCCACTTCAATGGGCAGCTTATTCTTCAAGATTGCCCTCAACCTAAGATAAGAAAAACAATTTTGGTATTTATTTTTGAAGTTGAAAGTTAAAAGGTTTATAGTCAATAGTCACTGGGAAACAGGGGAACAAATGAAAAATAAATAAATAAAGGGCAAGCCAGTGGCACAGAAAGGAAAGGTGGCCCAAAAGACATTAGGCAACATGGCACTGAAAAGCACAACCTGATATGTTGCCTCCTAGTACACAGAAAATGTAACATTATGAGTAGATTGTTTCACCATAGGAATGGGTCATATGATAACATGTCGAAGATGGCAAACTCTATATGTAAGAAGATCATACCATCTTTGAGATCGAGGGTGGGTGAGGTTCTGTGTCAGACTAGATGATCATGAGGGTCTCTTCTGGCCTTAAAGTCTATGGGTATGTCTACACTGCAATTAAAAACCCACAGCTGGCCTGTGCCAGTAAATTCAGGGTTGCAGGGCTCAGACTCAGAAGCTGTTTAATTTACAGTATAGATATACCCTAGCAGTCTATGAGAGAACACACAAGGCTGGAAAGAGAATGGAAACAATAGCTGATACAGTTATGAAATATTGGGCAAACTCAACATTCAATCAAATCTCAAGGCTACTAGACTGGAAAGCTGTGAACTCACCATCATGATATGATTAATTTTCATGATTCACACTTTGTGGGAGTATTATTCCCACTGACAACAAGTTAAGGTCTCAGAAAAAAAGACTAAAACATTTAAAAAGAATGTATAACAAGCGAATTTAACTTTTCTTAATCCAGGAGGTCACATTGCTATAACCTGTCAAACACACAGACAAGTACTTGTACATTCCGATACAACTGTACATGCAGATCACTTTGAGGAACACTATGAATAAGTAATCTGTGATATGTAAAGTATATGCTTAAGTGAAGAAGTGATTTTTGAAAATAATTTATTAAATAATACTCAGCTTCATAACCTGTGCGGTAAAGGTAGCAACGTGTATAATCCTGAAAATAAAAGACTGGTTCATCTCTGGGCTCATCAGGCAGCTCATCTGAGCATCTCATGGACCATGCTGGAATATTTTAATGTACTTTCCTCTTTAATGAAGTCCACTGTTCAGAGGAATAAATTTAGAAGCATGAACCTACTGTCTTTCTGTTCTTTGTACTTCAATGACAGCTGCAAGCCCAGTTCACATAATATACTGTTAGCAAAGTAAATATAGAATTCTATGGGATATTGCTAAAGCCAGAGCCTATGTTCACAGCATTAACAGCTGTAAATCACATTTTTAAAAAATGAAATTAAAAGTTTACCTTGAACACAGGTTTTTTTTTCTTTTCTTCACAAATTAATTTCCTAGTAACACTGCACTCTTAAAAAGATGTGGGTAGGTACCCTTCTATCTTCAATGAAGGTTACCTTGTTGGATCATATTAAAGAAGTTCTGTATTAAAATCACAAATGAGTTTGATTCCCCATAGTTTAAATTCCAGGGTATTACTAATTAAGAGGTCTCTTGGTTTTTGGTACTGTTTCTCTCCCTCTATGTGTGAAACTTGCAAGCTGCTAATTGCGTTAGTACATTCTAAAACAGAGTCTGTTCTCAAAGCAATTCACACAGAGAGAGACTCAAAGCAATACTCTGTAACAACAGAAACAGCACCCAGAGACTCCCCGCCCTTTTGTTGTATTAACAATTTTGATTAAAATAGAGATAGAGGATGTATGTGGATGGATGCTTGGTGTGGATAATAACTGAATGGTCAGGGAGGTGCCAGCCTAAGAATCCAGTGTCCATCGGCTGAAGAAGGTGTCAAGTGGAAATAACCAGAGGACCCCCAGAGGGCAGACTGGAATCTACCCAACAGCCTCAAGAATGGGAGAACCAAAGAACAAGATAACATCTAGCAGCATGGAGCCGTTAGGAATGTGCCATCTGCTGACTGATTCAGCAACAGCATGATGAAGCAATTCCCATAGACTGGCATAGGAAGAAATTCCTATAAAAATGGACTCTAGAAAGTGAGAAATTTGGGGGGTTTGATTCTGCAAACCAACTTCCAGGAGCATCAGATGAGCATCTGACAAGGCCCTGCTCCCTCCTCATGTCCAGGCCACCTGGCCAGTGGCTTGGCATGAGCAACTCTAAGGCTAGTAACTTTGATAACAACCTTGCAGAACCTGTGTGTGTGTGTTTGTATGAATGAATGTGTGAATAAATATGAGATTGAATGGAATGTTATAACTATAACTAACTGCTTACTATGATTCTTTCTGTATTCACAATAAATGTGGCATTTTGCCTTTTTCCCTTTAATAAGATCCTGCTGGTTTTTATTTTATTGGTATAACAACCTGGGTTGGAACACAAAGGACCTCACAGGGCCCATGGACAATATAAAATACAATAAAAACTTACCTTACATATCAAAGGTCCTTTGCTTTTGGAAGTAGTGAGCCCCTGTGGGATTCCACCCTTCCCCCCCCCCCCAATCAGTTACAGAACAAGGTCTACTGGCAGAAGGAATACTTTCCCTGCCCGCAGAACAGCCTACTCCTGCTGTGTCTTGTGCTTTAGGTTGGTTTTTTTTTATGTTGTTGTATTAACAAGACAAGAAAAAAATATCAAGTGCAATTTAAAAGCAAAAAAAAGAAGTGGGGGGGGATGCTGTTCAGACATAAATAATGTAAGGAAGTTTGGTGTTTACACTATCCAAAAAGTGTCTTTCATTTATCCTTCTAAAATCAGTTTGGAGGAAATTTTCTCCAAAGTGGCCTCATATCACAGGAAAAATGCATCAATTTCACTTATTATACTTATTCATGAATGCTGATATAAACTTCTTAAAAATATTTCATCCTAGAGCTATTGAATGTGTGAACATATGTGTGTGTGTGTGTGTGTATGGGAGGGTAGGTGGGCAGTCATGGAAAGAAAGACGATGGCCAAGATTTTTAAAAATGGATGTCTAAATTGTTCTAAGTCCATACTTAGGCAATTAAATATGTGACCTGATTTGCAGAGCTGCTCAGAAAATTACTTGTTTTCCTGCAAAAGTTTGTGACAAAAGCATTTCTGTTTCTTTTTTGTTTTTGTCAATAAATATTCTTCACACTATCAGGTTTTACTGAAAAATTAAAATCCCAAACGACCCCCCAAAACAGCAAACCCCAAAAATGTTTCACAAGAACATTTTTTAACAAAAAATTCCATTTTGTCCTAAAAGCCAATTTCCATTAAAAAACCTTTCTGTTAGAAAAATGTCAACCAATGTTACAGATTTTCAAAAGTGTGGGACACCCACAAATTCCATTTAAGTCAATGGGAGCTGCTGTGGGTACTCAGTAGTTTTGAAAATCAGACCAGTTATGTGGGTGTTTACATGTGCATTTAGGAACCTAACTTAACCTCATTTTAAAAACTGTAGTGTGGGAATTATGATTCTCCTTCTACCACAAAGGTTGAGCAAGTTGCCCTGAAACTATTTTGGTTTCAGTCTAAAATATTGAATTCAAAGATTTATATTTAACAGTTCAGATTTATGTTTTATCAAGTTCAGGCTTCCAAGTTTCCCTGGGTCTACCAGAATGAGTATCCACTCTCATAAAGCAGCTTTTCAGTAGCTTACTTGAAAAGTAGTCTGCGTATGCATATTCTGGTCAACCAGTCATAACAAAACTTTGGTAAGGGATTTAGGGAGGTTAGCTTTCGAGAGGTCAAACCATAATGAACAAGTTGTACTTCATCATCCAAAATTAGTTGAATGAAAAAGTATATTCACTGTTCCCTTCAGGAGTGTTCAGTTTATAAAGCAGTATTTCAAATATCAAAATATTACCAGTGCTTTATTCTAGAGCCTGAATAGGCTGAAATGTTACATGAACCATTGCAGATATTCTGTGGAAGAAACAGGAAGGAACATTTATCTTGATGGGATACAACCATTTAAGGAAACCTAATCAAGTAAGGTTCCCAAACATAGGACCCAAATTACACTGAGCACTTAACTATAGGCTTAAAGTTAAGCACATGCAAAAGTCCAAAGATAATCATAGAATATCAGGGTTGGAAGGGACCTCAGGAGATCATCTAGACTAACCCCCTGCTTAAAGCAGGACCAATCCCCAATTTTTTGCCCTGGATCCTTAAATGGCCCCCTCAAGGATTGAACTCACAAACCCTGGGTTTAGCAGGCCAATGCTCAAATCACTGAGCTATACCTCCCCCTCTCCCCAAGCCCATTCTTAAGTGCTTTGCTGAATCTAGGTCACAAGGAATATATTTATTAGGTATAATGTACTTCACATTTAAGGAACCTATATTAAATTTTATGCATAGTTTATTTATGGTTATTATGGGATAAAGTAAATATATCTAATAGGCTTATGATGTATTAATTATTTCCACATAATAGTGATGACATATTGACTATGAGTCATGTAGCAAGAAAGGGCCATGAGCAAAGGTCATTATCAATTAAAAGAAATAAAGAAAGGACCAAATACATAGCTGGTGTAATTCTAGTAAAATCAAAGGATTTACTTCAGAGATAAATTGGGGCAAATGGGTTTCTCTTCAATCAGCTCAATTAACCTTGATGGGAAAATGTTGATCTTGCAAAAACTGTATTTTCCATCACAAAATCATTCCTATGGAAATTTATTATTTGTATTATTCTTGATCTATAAGTGTGTCTTTACCTACCCCTTGAACAGATATATTACTGTCCTTCAATAGGGACAAATGCAAAGTGCTCCACTTAGAAAAGAACAATCAGTTGCACATATACAACATGGAAAAAAGACTTCTTAGGAAGGAGTACTACGAAAAGGGATCTAGGAGATCACAAGCTAAATATAAGTCAACAGTGTAACACTGTTTCAAAACAAGCAAACATCATTCTGGAATGTATTAGCAGGAGTGTTGTAAACAAGACACAAAAGTTATTATTCCACTCTATTCAGCATTGATTAGGCCTCAATGGGAGTATTCTGTCCAGTTCTGGGTACCACATTTTGGAAAAGATGTGGAAAAATGGAGAAAGTCCAGAGAAGAGCAACAAAAAATGATGAAAGGTCTAGAAAACATGACCCCTGAGGAAAGATAGAAAAAACTGGGTTTGGTTAGTCTGGAGAAGAGAAGACTGAGAGGGGAATAACAGTTTTCAAGTACATAAAAGGTCATTACAAGGAGCGGGGCGAAAAATTGTTCTGAGGATAGGACAATAAGCAATGGGCTTAAATTGAAGCAAGGGAGGTTTAGGTTGGACATTTAGGAAAAAGTTCCTAATTGTCAAGGTCACCGCCCTGCACTTTAAGCAGGGGGTGGTGGTTGTCTGGCTGGACAGGAGAAGAGGGCAATGCTGTCTGGCTTGGGGGAGGAGGGGAGATGTAAAACTGCTGGATAAATAGCGTGGTGGATGACTCACCACCTAGGAATGAGGGGTTTTAAAAGGTCAGCCTGGGCCTGGACCCTCTCCTCATTCACTTGGAACAGGCTGGGCAGCGCCCACCCTCCCTCCTTATTTAGGTCACAGATATGCTGGGTGTTTAGCTATATCTGCTGTGGACACTACACTGTGGGCATTACCGCCCTGTTGAGGGGGGCTGGGAAGAAATTTTTCCCTTATCACCATATTGGCCAGGTGCAGTGGGGTTTTCTTTGCCTTCCTCGCAGCAGGTTCAGGTGGGCTCTCTTCATGCATAGCATGATGGGCGGTAGGCCATATGTTGCAACTCTTTTTATTTAAGTGTATAGTGGATGTTCACTGCAGATACGCCATAAATTACAGCACAAAAGAATAGATAAATGGCTTGGAAAAGGAATTAAGGAGAGGTGCTTGGTGTGAGGGAAAATTAACAGGACATAAAACTCAGGTCAAGGCCTTGACTTTGGTTAAACTTGCCTGCAGGCCATAAACTGAGATCTTGCTTGCTTATGTGTGTCAAGGGGTAGGAGAAATCACAGTGGAAAGTCCCCAAAATGGAACAATGGTTTTCTGTGCATAATGGGCATGAAGGGGCAGGATGGAAAAGACCCCAGACAGAACAAATTTGCAATAGTCAAGCTTATGAAATATATGACTGCAACAGTTGTGTTAGAAAGGTCACTGACTACAAAAGAACACACAGTGAATAACAGGAAGGACCTAGTGGGGGAGATGCTTGTTTTTGCTTTTGAAAAGTGTTAATTTTGCAATGTATTCCAAATAAGGTAATTAATACGGAAGTATGTATAATTTGTCTGTGGTTTTAAGCTTTAAAAAGCTGTGTGTGCTTTGCATCGGGGGCAGCTACTTAGAGCTGTTACCCCTCCCCCCACCCTCCCATGCTTGTAATCAATAAAGAAGCCTCAGGCTTTTTCTGATCCAAACGCAACGCATGGTTAATTTTCCACCACATTGGTAACTGAGTGAGCTGGGGACTCCTCTGGTTGGTACAGCAGGGAGCCAACTCCCCATCATTATAGTCCACCTTAACACCTCCTACAAGGTTGGGTGGTTGGTAAGGTCCTGGCAAGGGAATTGCTGGAGGGACCTGGATGAAAACAGGGGAGGAAGCTGATGGAAGCCCTTATTGTCTCCTGTCATTCTTTCGGCATAGCCAGACAATGGTTAAGTACTGGAATAAATTACCTAGGAAGATTGTGGAATCTCCATCATTGGAGGTTTTTAAGAGCAGGTTAGACAAACACCTGTCAGGGATGACCTGGATAATACTTAGTCCTACCATGAGTGCAGGGGACTGGAGAAGATGACCTCTTGAGGTCCCTTCCAGTCCTACAATTATGTGATTCTGTGTGTCTATGATTCCTTCCTATAAACACACTTTTCTGCATTGGCTTGCTTGTCCTTGTGATCTGTCAAACTGGGTTACGCAGAATTTAGAGGTAAACAAACTATTTATCAAAATTTAAAAGAGTTAGAATTTGGCCCCAAGTACCAAGATTAAAAAAATGAACAGGAGATAAATAACATTTATAATTTAATTTAATTTAATTTTGTTTAAAAACATAATTGTTTTCTGAATATTTTTTATTGCACAATAACTTACAAGGGGTACAGAATCAGATTTCTTTAAAAAAATGTTCTGATCTAAATTGAACATTTTAGATTATTTAAATTGTATTCTGAAGTACAATTTGTTGGTTTGCCTTTTTGCATTTCCCAAAGTTTAAACTATGATAATTGCCAAATCAGTGTCACTGTGTTTATAGCCAGCTTCTAGTCAATTTCATTCTGACTATAGAGCAAAAAAAAATAGCAATATTCAATATTGCAATAAAAATGAGATATTTTGGTCACAAACACTACAGGGGAATATTTAATTCCAAATAAGAAATGTATTTAGTTGGAATTTTTTTAAGAAGGAAATATTTCTATTGATATTAAGTTTTGTAAATACTATTTCCCCATTAAAATGGAATTTAGAAACAACAGAGCATTGGGATAAAGAATGATTAATTTGCCATTAGTCAGGCTTAATTCTCCTACATTTTAGTGAAATTCCAAGCTTAAATGAATTTAAGGGGTAAACTGGCCTTGTGTGGGTCCTCTGCCCAGCAATGAATTTCACCCCCCTGGAAATATTTACTGTAGTATTACCAGAAGAATACAATCAGCATGCCAGAGAGTCATACATGGATGGAAGCCAGCATTTACAGGAAGGAATAAAAAGGAAATATAGTTCTTCAAATACTTGAAAAAGGAGAAATCTAAAATTTAACTAAAACTGAGTAATGTGCCCTCTCACACTATCCTGGAGCATTTGATATTTACCCCAATCCTTTATTCACTAATATTTATTATTTTTGTAATTTAAACATTTAAATAGTTATATGTGCATTTGTTGTTTTCAACTATTTGTAAAGTAATAATTGTAGCATTCTTTGTTATACCTACGGTGTAATGTATCTTTTATATTTGCTATAGTTCAGCTAATTCATTATTGCTATTTTTATTGTAGTTCAGACATTCACGCCTATTAAAAAGGTGAAATTATTGAAATATCCCTTAACAAAGCAAGTGGCATTGCAAGCTATGAGACGTCTTAATTTCAAGAGTGTTCTTATTCCTAGCAAGAACCCATGAATTATTAAAAAATGTCTGATTAATCCTGATAGTCTTGATTTCTTCACATGATTTTAATATCAAGTGGTGAATCTGTTCTATTACCTCATCACAGTTAGAAGTGCCATGGATTGATTAACACATAGGGCTTTTAAGTGTCCCGTGCTGCAAAATTGACACAGTACATCCGTCCAAAAAAATTAAATTGAAAAATGCTTTTCCCCGATCTAGTTATGCAGATTTCAGAATCATCAACTTTAGCATTGTTTTCATTGTCATTGGTGTCATTGCTTCAGATTGCAAAACGAAGCCCATCTTGTATAGGTTATGCCATCAACAGTCCAGTTTGTCTATTTTTTCTACTGGTTTTTCATGAAAACTAATGGAATGTTACCTGTATTATTTTTACTTATCTATTACTATAATAATATAATGGCAGGCATTTAAATTATGTATATCCTTGAAACTAAATAACACACTAAATGCAGATGATGTCTTGGGAAAATTCAAATGAAGGAGAGTGCTAATTTCAAAGCAAAGGTTATTTTATGGACAATGGGGGTTCATAGACTCTAAGCATAGTCCTCACTCGCCATCATCAAAAGAAATGCCCATGTGGTTAGTGTGACTGTTGTCTGGTTGTCTGTAAAAGAGCTATAAAATGGATTTCCAGGAATGATCCTGCATCTCTGAACTGTTTGGATTCCAACAGGGTGGAAATACTGAGCCTGTGGACAAAGATCCACAGAGTTATTCTGCATAAACCTGAAATACTTTTGGAGACTGTCAGATTACTACAACTCTGCTAACATTTGGACCTACAACTTTGATTCACCTGTTAATGTATTTTACCTGATTTGATTTCTCAATAGCTCTTATTTCTTCTTCATAGCTAATAAACCTTTATTTAGTTTACTGTAGAATTGGCTGCTAGCATTGTTTCTGGGGTAAGATCTGGAGTGAGCAAGTGACTGATCCTTTGGGATTGGGAGTAACCTGATGTGGTGTGATTTTTGGTTTACATAATCTTTTATCACAAAGTTCAGTTTGTCTGGGTGGCAAGGCAGGCTGGCAGGCTCCATGGTAAGACTGATATAGTGACCCAGGAGTTCACATTTGTTACTTGGTGAAATCTAATTATAGATTATACCACCAGTTTGGGGTGTCATCCCTATTTTCTGACAGATTAAAGACAGATTCCAGGTTAGTTTCTAGGTTCAGCCCAGAAGAGAGGAATGCTACAGTTTGTAGATCCCAGGGCTCATGGTAGTTGTAGGTGATGAGGCAAGATATGCTGGAAGACAGAGTGCTGTGTACAAGGAGCTCCCTCTCCTCAGAAAATGGAGAGACCTAGAGGGGCAGGATGCACCAGGCAAGGTATTTCCAGTAGAGATAAGGAAGTGTTAGTACCGTTTTACAAGGCACTGGTGAAACCTCATCTGGAATACTGTGTGCAGTTCTGGTCTCCCATGTTTAAGAAGGATGAATTCAAACTGGAACAGGCACAGAGAAGGGCTACTAGGATGATCCGAGGAATGGAAAACCTGTCTTATGAAAGGAGACTCAGGGAGCTTGGCTTGTTTAGCCTAACCAAAAAAAGGCAGAGAGGAGATATGATTGTTCTCTATAAATATACCAGAGGGATAAATACCAGGGTGGGAGAGGAATTATTTAAGCTCAGTTCCAATGTGGATACAAGAACAAATGGATATAAATTGACCATCAGGAAGTTTAGACTTGAAATTAGACGAAGGTTTCTAACCATCAGAGGAGTGAAGTTCTGGAACAGCCTTCCAAGGGAAGCAGTGGGTACAAAAGACCTATCTGGCTTCAAGATTAAACTCAATAAGCTTATGGAGGAGATGGGATGATGGAATAACATGATTTTGGCAATTGATCTTTGACTATTCGTGGTAAATAGGCCCAGTGGCCTGTGATGGGATGTTAGATGGGGTCGGATCTGAGTTACTACAGAGAATTCTTTCCTGGATATCTGGCTGGTGAATCTTGCCCACATGCTTAGGGTTCAGCTGATCGCCATATTTGGGGTCAGGAAGGAATTTTACTCCAGGGCAGATTGGAAGAGGCCCTGGGAGTTTTTCGCCTTCCTCTGCAGCATGGGGAATGGGTCACTTTCTGGAGGATTCTCTGCACCTTGAAGTCTTTAAACCGTGATTTGAGGACTTCAATAGCTCAGACATAGGTGAGAGGTTTATTTTAGGAGTGGGTGGGTGAGATTCTGTGGCCAGCATTGTGCAAGAGGTCAGACTAGACGATCATAATGGTCCCTTCTGACCTTAATGTCTATGTGTCTATGAGGATCTCTGCATTTCTGTTGTAAAAGGGCCCTGCCAGATCCTCTCAGAGAGGAAAACTGAGAAGAAATAGGAGCTAGAGGTAGTCTCTCCAGATAGTGTCTTGGAAGTAGCCTGCATGGTGGTGGGATCTGTGGCTGCTGAAGGAGCTGAGTGAGAAGCTGTATGGGTGGAAAAGAAATCCTGAAAGGGGAAGTTTGGTATTTGAGACCGTTTCTTAGGAAGGTCTGGAAAGTGTGGAGAATACTAGGAACTAGTGAGGGAAGTGGACTTAGGCAAGTTAGAATATAAGGGCTTGTAGTGTGAATCGGGCCCTCTTTTCCTTTTCTGACATCCAAAAGCATAGCTTCTGGTGGAGGGTAGCTAGAAGCATCACGGGGAAAGGCTAAAGTCTTGCACAGACCCTGTGTGTATGTAACCCAGAGAGAAAGACAGACTATGTGAAGAAATGATTTGATTTGGAGTCTTGTTAGCCTCCAGAGGAGTGCACTTCTTATTCACTCTCACTGGTGAACACAAAACAAGGTCAAAGGTCCTTTAAATCTCTGGGAGGAATGAGAGTTGAGGAATCTGCACAGCGTGTTGGATGACATTAAGGTAAGATTCCTGTTTTCACTTGGTCACACTCAGTAATGACAGTACTCCATGCAAATCCTCTGCTTATTAATGAAAGCAAAGCGTGTTTCATGTGTGTATGTAAAGCTGGTGTCTTTTATCGGATTTGTATTACAGATGTTGGTCTTTCATAGTGCAATGGCTCTCACCAATTCAATAAAATGATACACTAATACATGTTAGTTTAAGATTAGAGCATGACAGTGTTCTTGAACAGTGATTTTCTGATCATTTTACAGTTAAGTACTGAAAAGTAGTTAGGATAATCTAACTACACATTGCAATATCTGCTGTGAATCTGTAATTACACTAAAAGAAATCAACTCAGAAGGGACTTTGGGTGAAATTCACTCCCATGCAAGGTGTCAGCACAACTTAAATCTTTTCTTCAGCTCTATTTTGAATGTTTCAGTGGTGTGAAGGCCTTCTGTTGGGCCTCTGAATTTCACCCATGTTGCATAAAATACAATTAGCTAGCATAATTAAAATAGTCATAAGAATTAACGCTGTCAATTAATCTCAGTTAACTCATACGATTAACTCAAAAAATTAATCGTGATTAATCACAGTTTTAATTGCACTGTTAAACAATAGAACACCAATTGAAATTTATTAAATATTTTGGATGTTTTTCTACATTTTCAAATATATTAATTTCAATAACAACATAGAATACAAAGTGTACACTGCTCACTTTATATTGTTGTTTTTTTATTACAAACATTTGCACTATAAAAATGATAACCAAATAAATAGTATTTTTCAATTTATCTTTTACAACTACTGTAGTGCAATATCTTTGTTGTGAAAGTGCAACTTACCAATGTAGATTTTTTTTGTTACATAACTGCACTCAAAAACAAAACAGTGTAAAACTTGAGCCTACAAGTCCACTCAGTCCTACTTCTTGTTCAGCCAACCTCTAAGACAAATAAGTTTGTTTACATTTACGGGAGTGTCATAAATATAAAGGGAAGGGTAAACCCCTTTAAAATCCCTCCTGGCCAGAGGAAAAATCCTCTCACCTGTAAAGGGTTAAGAAGCTAAAGATAACCTGGCTGACACCTGACCAAAATGACCAATGAGGAGACAAGATACTTTCAAAAGCTGGGAGGAGGGAGAGAAACAAAGGGTCTGTATCTGTCGGTATGCTGCTTTTGCCGGGGATAGAACAGGAATGGAGTCTTAGAAATTTTAGTAAGTAATCTAGCTAGGTATGTGTTAGATTATGATTTCTTTAAATGGCTGAGAAAAGAACTGTGCTGAATAGAATGACTATTTCTGTCTGTGTGTCTTTTTTGTAACTTAAGGTTTTGCCTAGAGGGATTCTCTATGGTTTGAATCTAATTACCCTGTAAGGTATCTACCATCCTGATTTTACAGAGGTGATTCCTTTACTTCTATTTACTTCTATTTCTATTAAAAGTCTTCTTGTAAGAAAACTGAATGCTTTTTCATTGTTCTCAGATCCAAGGGTTTGGGCCCGTGGTCACCTATGCAAATTGGTGAGGATTTTTACCAAAGCTTTCCCATGAAGTGGGGTGCAAGGGTTGGGAGGATTTTGGGGGGAAAGACGTGTCCAAACTACATTTCCCAGTAAACCCAATTAGAGTTTGGTGGTGGCAGTGGATATTCCAAGGACAAAGGATAAAATTAATTTGTACCTTGGGGAAGTTTTAACCTAAGCTGGTAAAAGTAAGCTTAGGAGGTTTTCATGCAGGTCCCCACATCTGTACCCTAGAGTTCAGAGTCCCCACATCTGTATCCTAGAGTTCAGAGTGGGGGAGGAACCTTGACAGGGAGATACTGCTGCCCACTTCCTATTTTCAATGTCACCTTAAAGTGAGAACAGGCATTCTAATAACACATTTGTTGTTGGCATTGTAAGATATTATGTGCCAGATATGCTAAACATTTGCATGCCCCTTCATGCTTCAGCCACCATTCCAGAGGACATGGTTCCATCCTGATGGTGCTGATTAAAAAAAATAATGCGTTAATTAAATTTGTGACTGAACTCATTGGGGGGAGAATTGTATGCCTCCTGCTCTGTTTTACCCACATTCTGCCATATTTCATGTTATAGCAGTCTCGGATGATGACCCAGCACATGTTGTTCATCTTAACAACACTTTCACTGCAGATCTGACAAAAGGCAAAGAAGGTACCAATGTGAGATTTCTAAGGATAGCTACAACACTCAACCCAAGGTTTAAGAATCTGAAGTGCCTTCCAAAATCTGAGAGGGACAAAGGGTAGAGCAGTGGTTCAAAAACTAGGGGCACCGCTTGTTCAGGGAAAGCCCCTGGCGGGCCAGGCCTTTGGCTCGCGCTGCTTCCCGCAGCCCCCATTGCCCGAGAGCGGTGAACCGCGGCCAGTGGGAGCTGCGATTGGCGGACCCTGTAGACACGGCAGGTAAACAAAGCGGCCCAGCCCGCCAGGGGCTTTCCCTGAAGAAGCAGCACCCCTAGTTTGGGAACCACTGACATAGAGCATGCTTTCAGAAGTCTTAAAAGAGCAACACTCTGATGCGGAAACTACCGAACCACCAAAAAATAAAATCAACCTTCTGCTGGTGGCATCTGACTCTGATTATGAAAATGACATGCATTGGTCTGCATTGTTTTGAATTGTTATCAAGCAGAACCCATCAGCAGCATGGACACATGTCCTCTGGAATGGTAGCTGAAGCATGAAGGGACATATCAATCTTTAGCATGTCTGGCACGTAAATATCTTGTAACGCCGCCTACAACAGTGCGATGTGAACACCTGTTCTCAGTCTCAGTGACATTGTAAACAAGAAGTGGGCAGCATTAACCCCTGCAAATGTGAACAAACTTGTTTGTCTGAGCGATTGGATGCACAAGAAGTAGGACTGAGTGGACTTGTAGGCTCTAAAATTTTACATTATTTTATTGTTGAATGCAGGGTTTTTTGTACATAATTCTAGATTTGTAAGTTCAACTTTCATGATAAAGAGTTTGCACTACGGAATGTGTAATGGGGGAATTAAAAATAGTTTATTTTTTTTACAGTACAAAATTTGTAATAAAAATAAATATAAAGTCAGCACTGTACATTTTGTATTCTGTGTTGTAATTGAAATCAATATATTTGAAAATGTAGAAAACATTCAAAATATTTAAATAAATGGTATTCTATTATTGTTTAACAGTGCAATCCATTGCACAATTAATCACAATTTTTTTTAATTGCATGTTTAATCATGATTAATTTTTTTAAGCTCTTGATAGCCTTAGTGAGAATCTAACCTGAGGTTCCACACAACTATGGAAAGACACTGGACCGGCTTAAGCTAGTGGAAAAATGGAAGAGCTGCACTGGCTTCAGTGAAGCTATGCCAATTTACTCCAGCTGAGGATCTAAACCAATATTATGTCTGCCTCTGTGTAAAAATAATAATAATTAAAAAATCCTACTTCAAAAGAACATTAAGTTTGCATAGTGAAACATTCTAAAGGTAGGAAGTTCCAGAATTCAGGTTGCCCGCTCAGACATAGATCACTTCTCTTATACATATGTATTATAATATAGTCTTTAATTACATGATTACACACTATTTTTTCTGGATGACCTCTGCCCCATTCAGTGTACAGGGCTGAATCAGGGTTGTGTCTGTAGGACTCCACCATCATCTGCTGCAGACTTTAGAAAGTGTGTAGTGAATGAGACAAGGATTGCACAATAAAAAGGTGGTCCCATAGCTAAAGCCTTGTCCCTTTCCTCTTATCGGCCTCTCACTGCACAATATGTCTTTTTCTGTCTCTTCTTCCTGCTTCTAATTTCTCCAGCCCGACCCTATTCCCTTCTACGCACCCTGCTAGTCTCTCCTCTTCATTCCAATCACACTCTTTCCTCCTCTTGCTGTCTGGGAGCCAGTAGCAGGGCCACTGAAAGCACACACTGCTCCCAGTTGTGGTTTGCAGTGCCACGGGGCCTCCTGGCAGCAAGCAGGAGCAATTGCAGAAAAAAATTCCATCTCAGTCCTGGGCTGTAGCACACTTAGTGAAATCTGTGGGGGTAGGGTTGACATGCTCAATGGAAATTGAAAGTGTGGAGAATTTGACTAGTAGCTTCTAACAAGCTTGTGCTGAGCATGTATAAAAAGTGTTTCTCTCTCTCCTTGTAATTTGACCAAATGTGGAAGGATTTTTCATAGGATAGTGCAGTATACATTTCTGACTCCAGGACAACCTGCCTGCTAAATCAAAGTCTCTGCTTGAAATTCATGGAAGATAGGTCCATCAATGGGTATTAGCCAGGATGGGCAGGAATGGTGTCCCTAGCGTCTGTTGCCAGAAGCTAGGAATGAGTGACAGGGGATGTATCACTTGATGATTACCTGTTCTGTTCATTCCCTGTGGGGCACCTGGCACTGGCTACTGTCAGAAGACAGGATACTGGGCTAGATGGACCTTTGGTCTGACCCAGTAGGGCCATTCTTAATGTCTTATGTAAACCTAGAGGCACTAGAGTTTATCAGCAAAATAACTGTATGATTTTTTTTTTTGGAAATGGAACACAACAATGTATTTTCCAACCTAGTCCTAGGAAACAGCTGAACTGTTTTTGCTGAAAATCTCAAAAAACAAACAAACCCTTATCCCTTACCCTGAAACTAGGTGTTGGCCAGCATACCATTTGTAAGTAGGTGACGGGTTGGCATACCATTTGTAGGTAGCCTTGGCAACTTCTAACTGTCTCTGGAGCTCTTGGTGTATCTTCTGGATGCGGGCTGTGACTTCAGCAACACCTGACATTGATAATTTGGTGCGGATCTCTGGATGAGCACATACATGGGGAAACAATAGTTAGCAAAGAAGAGAATCTGCTTAGTGGAGTCATGTATGTCATTGTATGCAAACATGGCATGAGGGATCAGGGACAGTTAATCATCTTAATGATAGTTCAGGAAGCAAGGGGGACATCGCTTAAGGACCTGACTCACCCACTCTGCCTGCCCATTCATGGTGCATGATAGGCTATTAAAGTCAGGGTCTCGATACTCAGGCAGTGTAGAAATTCTCACCAGAAGTGGGAAATAAACTGGGATCCTTGATCAGACACCATGTCTGTGGGCAAATCATGGAGGTGGAAGATGATGCTCACAAACAGGCATGATGTCTCCTGAGCCCAGGGAAGTGTTCGGCATGGAACACATTTGACATCTAGAATGGTAGTGTGGCCTTTCAAAGGTGGTAATTCCACAATAAATCCATGGAAATAATGGCCCAAGGCTGAGATGGAGAAGGTAAGGGCTATAGGAGACCCAGAGGTCTTCAACGGGGGATCTTGGTCTGGGCACTACGATCACAGGACTCTATGTAAGATGCAACAGAGATACATAACAGCAGGCCATCAGAAGTTCCTGGAAACTACCTCTTGGTCTTGGAATGGCCAAAGTGGCCTTCTAGGATTGTGTCATGGCAGCGTTGTAGGACTTGAAGCCAAGTGACTCCTTCAGGCACATAGATACATCCCTCATGGTACAGAATCTCATCCTGGAATGTGAAGTCTGTGGGGGCCGGGGCCTGGGCCTGGTCTTAGTCCAAGGCTTGACATGTTTGGATAGCAAAGGAATCACTAGGTAACTGAGAGCAGATGGAAGATAACAGGTCAGAGGCTATGGTGCCAGAAATGAAGCTAGAGGGCTTGAGTATCATGGATGTAGTCTCTTCAATGGGTTTGTGGTACTATTCCTTTTGTGACAACACATCTACCTTCCCATTCCTTGTCCCTGGATGGTAAGTGACCACCAATTCAAATTGTGTGAAGAAGAGGGACCAGTCTGCCTGCCACTGGTTTTGGGTTGCAAATTTTTATGGTCTGCCAGGACTTGGACCAGGAATCTAGCACTCTTCAGATGCTGCCATTCTTTAAAGGCTGCTTTGATAACCAGCAGCTCCTTGTCCAGGATGTCATATTTTACCTTAGACTCAGGGAGTGAGTTTTTGTGAATGAAAGGCACACTGAAGCTGATCATTGGGAGCAGCAGGCTGGGAAGCAACTGCCCCTATTGTGAAGTTTGAAGCATCTGTGTCTGTCCGATGGGGTCTGGGTGGATCAGGATAGGTGCTATGATGAACTTCTGTTTCAGGTTATCAAAGACAGCCTATGCTTCTGGGTATCATGAAAACCAGGCTCCCCTTTGCAGCAAGGCTGCAAGAGTTCTGGCCAAGGTAGAGAACTGTGGGATAAATCATTTATAAAAATTAGCAAAATCCAAGAAGAGTTGGATTCCATGGACATCCTTCAGTGCCACCCAATTTGTGACAGCCACCACCTAGTGAGTCCCATTTCCAGCCCCTAGGGTAAATGTACATCCAAGGAATTCAAGAGTGTTCGGATCAAACTTGCATTTTTCTGGCTTGGCATATAAGTGATTCTGGCATAGCCTTTCAAGGATGCTATGCACACAATAGTCATGAAGAGCCTGGTCTTCGGAGAAAAATCAGAATGTCATCAAGGTAGATGATAACAAAGTGATCCTGCATATATCAGAATATATCATTCATAAAGTGTTGAAAGGTTGCTGGAGCGTTGCATAGTCTGAAGGGGATGACAAGATATTCATAATCATAGAATCACAGGACTGGAAGAGATCTCAAAGGTCATCTAGTCCAGCCCCTGAACTCATGACAAGACTAAGTATTAGCTAGATGATTCCTGACAGGTGTTTGTGTAACCTGCTCTTAAAAATCTCCAATGATGGAGATTCTACAACCTCCCGAGGCAATTTATTCCCGTGCTTAACCACCCTGACAGTTAGGAAACCTCCCTTGCAGCAATTTAATGGCAGAATCGAGTACAAAAGGTGGTCTTCCACTTGTCTTCCTCCTGTGTGCACACCAGGTCCAATGCAGATCTAACTTTGTGAAATTTTAGGCTGTGTGAAGATGGTCTAAGAGTTCATTGACAAGGGGGAGTGAGTAGAGGTTTTGTATGGTCACATTGTTCTGGGTCTGATAGTCAACACATGGTCACAAAGAGCCATGTTTCTTTTTCATAAAAAAATATTGGAGCACCTATTGGAGATGGGTGGATGAAACCCTCTTGCAGGTTCTCCTCTAAGTGGGTAACATGAACCACAGAGTGCACTGGTCTGTTTATTGGATTCTGGTATTCAGGACCACTGGCAATCCTTGGAGTTAAAGTGTAGGGCCTTCTTCTGCCAGTGAATTTGGGTGTCATGAATGGCAAGCCATGGAATATTTAGAATAACTGGAGCATGAGTGGCCTGGATTAACACAAATTATAGGGTTTCCTGTTGCCCCTGGGGGGTGATAACTGCTACTGGCATGGTCTGTCAGATTACAGGTCCTGAAAAGAGGAGAAATCCATCAATCGTCTCAACCAGATCTGGAGGGTCCTTGCACAGAGTGGGAATTGCATGGATCTTAGCAAAGTTTAAGTCCATGAAGTTACTTGAGGCCCCAAAGTCAACTAGGGCCTTAGTGGGATCTCAGAGTTTATCAGTAGTCGAATTAACAAAGGTATCCAGATCTGCATCAGAAGCTGACTCAGGGATTCTTCTGTACCAATTGTGGCCCATGGCTGTTGGGAACCATCAGAGAGGGAAGTAAAACAGCTCAGTGTGACCTGGTGATTCCCAGCCCTTGTTCTGCCCACATATTTGCTGGACACATCAAGGCAAGATGGACAGGTCCCCACAATATAGACACAAGCCTAAAGCCCAACATCAAAGCTTCTGAGTTGAAGAGTTATGGACTGCTGATTGGCCTGCATGGGCTCTGATGCCGAGCAAGACCTGTGGTGCCTCAGGTATCAGAGGCCCAAGGAATTGCAACTTCTGGAAAATCAAGGTATGCTCACAACATCACTCTGAGAGGTGATAATCATTCTGATGCACAATTGAATCAGACTGTCCAAACTGAATGGAGGCTGCACCAGGGCAAGTTCATCCTTCATCTCTTCAGTTAACCCCAGGCATAAATAGTGGTCCTGGGCTCCCTCATTCCACCCAGGGTCAGAAACCAAACGACAAAATTCAGCAGTGTACTAGGCTGGCACCAATCTATAAGGCCTGAAGAGTTGCCTCAGTGGTCCACACCCTATTGGGGTTGTCAAAAATGATGGACATAGCTTGAATGAATTCCTCTAATTTCCACCAGAAGGGGCTGGACTGTTACAGGAGTGAGGAAGCCCAGGCCAAGGCTTCCCCAGTCAACAGACTTAAGATGAGCACCATCTGGGCCTGGTCTGTGGGGAATGATAGGGGGCATAGAAGGTGTAGGAGCCAACATTGGTCTGGGGACCACCAAGGAGAGAAGGGTACTTAATTTACATCACAAATCATCATGTTGGGGTGGACAGGTAGATTTGTGAGTCATTGGCATAAAAATGGTAGCTGAAGTCATGGGAATGTATTTGGTCTCTCAGGCAAATGATGTAGAATGAAAAAAGGAAGGAGCAACTGAGTGCTGTGCCTGCACCATAGCAAATGGCACAGCAGACCCATCGGACAACTGATGAATGAAAGATGTTGAAGGAGAAACCAGCAAGACCAGAGGAGACTGGAGAGAGGAGGGATATGTGAAAACTAAGGAAGGACAAGATATCAAGGGCATGATTGACCATGTCAAAAGTGGCCAAAAGATCAAAGATGATAAAGAAGAAGGTTCTGGCCAGGAGACATCATCCTTTCAGCGGAAAGGGCAGTATTCTGCAGCATGGGGAGAGGAATCAAAGCAACTGTTATATACCACATTGTCTATGAGTTGAAGTGTAGAAGGGAGATGAGGTAGTACCTGAAAAGTTAAATTGGGTCAAAAGCTTACTTAGACACAAAGTTACCATGTTTGTATTGTATCATAAAGGAATTTGTTGAGAGTGAGAAACTAAGGAGAATGGTGAGGGAGGTAGAGGAGCAAGGGACACTGTGGGCTTTGAAGAGGTACAGTAGGACAAGTGGAGGAGTTAGGGGAGGGAAACAATAAGAAAATGTGGTGACAAGGGAGAAAGATGAGTGAATGATAGAGAGAGGGAAGAGGAATTTACATTGAATCTTATCAATCTTGTCTTATTCAATTTTTTTTAGTTGCAAAGGGATTCTTTCCCCTGATCTCACACTGGTGTAAAATCAGTGTAACTCAATTGACGCACATTGGTTTAAAGTAACTAGTTGAAGTGAATCAGGCCCAATATATGTAAAGAGGAATAAACTTAACATATTAAAGAAAGACATTAAATTCCTATTAGTTTAGTTTTAGTACGTATTAGACAGACTCTGGCCACTGGTCCTCAATTCACAGGCTGTGGAGGAGTAAAGACGGTACATCTGTCTATGGTGGATAATCTCTCCTTCCGTAACAAAATTAAAGCTTGATAACCACAAATTTACTCCTACTTATATGTAAAGTTTCCTTCTGAGCACTAAATGAGTCATAATACATGATAATTCAAATGATTAAGACACATACTGCTTGTTGATTTTCCTGTGGTGTCCAAAGATCTGACTCAGACCCTATTAAAATTTTTCCTTATAAATGCCTGTTGTTTTCACAAATAACTATAAAAGGATTCACATACAGTATGCCAGCAACAACAACAAAAAAAGAAACTATTATATACTAATTCAAATATAATTAACTCTCTGCATCCTGCTAACATGCTGGTTAAGGGCTAGATTGAGCCTTTCAGCTAAGGCATCAACATGGGGCAGCACATAGCTGCATTGATCTAGGAGGAGCACCAGGAAGGAATTGTGCATCTGACACCTTTCCCTTCTCAGATAGAATTCCTCTGGAGCTTCCTTTTTAGCACCAAGTGAGGAGGATGCTGTGACAGTCTTTCATAAGACAGAGGTTATCCCGCATGATGTGTAGCAAGCTCTGTTTCTATACCATCTTCTCATTCTTGCACTGAAACTATTAAAATCCTGCTTCATGGCTGGTCTCAAGTGTGGATCTGGAACCTTTTCAGAGAAAACTACCACAGAGGCCCTAGATTTATACTTTTTTTCCCCCTAGTAAGCTAAATTTTGATTCAGGACTGCTGTTCTGCACCTTCCCACATTATTGGTACCTATATGTTCCACAGCCACAGGCTCCTCACAAGCACTCACTAGAAATCCTAGATGTCTGTGAAATCCACTACTTACACATCGGGTAGGTATGTTATTGGATGTTCTTATGGTCCTCATGTGGTGGGGTGTCTACCCCACACAAGGCCTGAGAAGGTAAAAAGGGCCAATTAGCCCTGTGACTGTCTGCTCCTGGGGAAGAGTCAGGGCTGATAAGCTCTAATTGATGATGAAGCCCAGTGAGACAGGGGGAGGCTGACATACTATATACCTAGGATGTAGCGAGCAAGAGTGGGTGGCAGGAATGAACTCTGCTGTCACTTAGGATGGAGGAGGGGAATTGGCAACAGACAAGGAGGAGTTTTATGGGGAGTAAGCCCTAAGATCCCTCCTGGGAATACAGACCCTGGCAAGAATCTTAATGTAGATGAAGTAGCTGCAGGGAGCGGAGGAAGTTTCAGTGTAACTCTGGAATTGGGAGGCAGAAGATAGGTAGGAAATGTTGGAAGGAGCCCAGGGAAACAGAAACAAGGTCAGATTCTGTATACTGTGGTAGCAGGGCATAGGGTTGGATGCCAGAGTAGTGGGCAGACCCAGGTTCCCCTACTAACCACTGGCGAAGTGGCATAGTCAGAGCAGTGGATCGGCAAATTGCCTGAGATAGTTTGTCTGGTATGACTTTGAAAACTATAGTGACTTGGCTGGAAGGCCAAACCATGACAATGGAGTACTGAGTCATGAAGACACAGTAACTTGACTCGAGAAAGAGAGAGACAGAGACCACATGATGAGGAACCGAAGAAGGTGGTGTTGGACCTGTTGAGTGTTAACCGCCAGAGGAGCTACAAGGGAGCACCCCCAGAAGTGAGTAGTGAACCCTACTCTCTCTCTGCTCCTCCAGTTCAGTAACTATGCTCTCCGGATACTGCATTTGAGCTCTAAGGGCCAAGACCTGCTTGCACACATTGATTACTTGGCTACAGAAAAGCACTCTTACATTCTGTACTTCCTGTGGTAATCAGGATAGACCCTTCTCTAACTGACTTGCTTTATCTACCTCAGGGATCGGCAACCTTTGGCACGCAGCCCGCTAGGATAAGCCCCCTGGTGGGCCGAGCCAGTTTGTTTACCTGCCGTATCCTCTGGTTCAGCCAGTCACAGCTCCCACAGGCTGCAGTTCACCGCTCTAGGCCAATGGGGGCTGCGGGAAGCAGTGCAGGCTGAGGAATGTGCTGGCAGCTGCTTCCTGCAGCCCCCATTGGCCTGGACTGGTGAACTGCGGCCAGTGGGAGCTGCGATCTGCTGAACCTGTGGATGTGGCAGGTAAACAAACGGGCCCGGCCCACCATGGGGCTTACCCTGGTGGGCCACGTGCCAAAGGTTGCCAATCCCTGCACTATAATGATCTGAAGAGTGTCTTCATTGGAAGTTCCCCTGAAAAAAAAAGTATAATTTTGATTTGGAGTTCAATAACTATTTCTGTCAGTATAGGACTCAGATGTTCTAGAAAATACATTGGTGATCTTCTGAAATTCTCTGTATTTCCCCCACTATGCATTTGGGACCTATGGCTTAAGTTCACTTGGTATTTGGGAACTTGAGGATGACAGTATCAGACACATAAATATAGACATTGGCATTTATGGTACAGTATTATGTAATCAAATTATGCATTGAATAACTCTTAATACATTCTTATTAATGTTAAACTTTTACCAGTATGTTACAGTTTATATTTAATACTAGATTTTAAATAAAATAGACAATTGCACACCAAAAGAAAGGGAGAATTAATAAAGGGTCAAAGTGAAATAAATACTTGCTTCCTCAAAAAGAATGCAAAAAAATCTTCAACAGAGAAGCAAGGAACACTTCATTTCAATAAATCGCTCCACAGAGTCAAAGTTAACATGAAGCCATTGTACAACACTTAACGGTTAGAAACCATTCAGGATTTTGGAATATAAAAACTGTGGCCTGCTTCACCATATGGCAAATACACCATTAACAATCGTTAACCTTTTATTAAAGGTCCAGAGAAGAAGGGGGGGGAGAGGAGAGACGTTTAAAAAAATTGAAAAGTAAAGTATTAAGTATTAAGTTTCCCTTAATGCTTTAGCTGTAGAGAGGTTTTATAATTAAATAAAAAAAATACCCTTGTCTGACAGTCTCAGATGGCCAGTAGATGGTATGAAAGATGGTAATAACTGCTTGTTTGGGAGGAAAAAGAAAAGTAGTCGAGATGGGCTGGAGCTGCAGATGTTGGATCCCATTTTCCTGAAACAAAAAAAGACAAACACATAAAAGAGGAGATAAAAGAACAGCAAAGACAGAAAATGCAGCTTCTGTGTCTGGTACTGACTCTGAAGGCATGTCTAGACTTATGCCTTGTGTACACTATACAGTTCCATTGATAAAAGTCAGCTTTTGTCAACAAAACAGTGGAGGTGTACACACTGCAGTGCTCCTCCTGCCAATTTAACTCTCTAGTTATGCTAACATAATAAAACCACCTGGAAAAGAGGCACATAGCCTTTTGAGATTAAGTTAGAGCAAGCCATTCCAGTGTAGACACTGCATTTCTTGTCATCCTAATTAGCCTCCAGGAGGTGTCACACAATGCCCATCTTGACTGTGCTGGTCACCACTTTGAACTCTGCTGACTTGCAGCCAGGTATATAGGCATTTGCCCCTCCCCTTTTAAAGCCCTGGGAATTTTTGAAATTCCTCTTTCTATTTGTTTGGCGTTAGGGATGCCAACTCAGCTATTCTGGGAGACTTTTTTTTCCACATGACGTAATGTTATTTTCTTAAAATATTCTATTAACATCCTCTAGATTGCTTTCAATAGTCACCTGGAGATTGATGCAGATTCCTGGAGACTCCAGGCCGATCCTGGAGGGTTGGTAACCCTACTAGGAATGGATAGGTCATGTGGCATCTTCCCAGCTGGCCATGGCAACTCCCAACAGCAAACACGCTCCCTCCTGGAGTATACCAGAGTTATTGGATCTGCCGGGTTTGCGTTTTTAGTTTATGTAGATGTGGCCTTGAGAGTCTCGTCCAGATCACCGGCTGAGCAGCTCCATCTGATAAGAAGATGAACCAGGAGAACATAAGAATAGCCATACTGGGTCAGACCAAAGGTCCTTCCAGCCCAGTATCCTGTCTGCCAACAGTGGCCAATGCCAGGTGCCCCTGGAGGAGTAAGGAAGACATGTTTAGGGAGGTGCTCCAATCGCCTGATACTGCTGATACAAGCAGAGAGCTTGGAAAAAGGCTATCGATGAAAAATTGAGAATGGATAGCCGGGAGAGGAAATAGGGACAGGAGCAGATGATACAGCTGGGTGTGCTGAGGTCCCTGATTGTGCTGCAAGTGGAACACATCCGTGCTCGCCTCCCCCTGCAGCCCATTCAGAACTGCCTTCCGTGCCCTCCAGAAATGCCCCCCACACATTCCTCACCTGTGCCTGGGCCGCCTCAGTACCCCTTGGACTTCCCCCTTCGGGACCTGTTTCACAATGACATCTGGACATACACTCAGCTGTGAGAGCCTCATTGTAAAAAGTGCTCTTCATTGTCATGTCCTTTGTAGGTAATAGAAATGTTTGTATATCTGTTAAATAAATATGTATTTATGGAAAGAAAATGAATCTTTATTGGTCTCCTACGCACAATGATTGTTGTTGAAATTCATACACAGTAGCAATCGGAGCCTTTGCAGAGTAAAATACATGCATCACAGCAATCATTACAAGGGTCATACTACAGTGCAAGAAAGCAATGCCTGGTTCAATGCATTATAAAAAGACATATTACTGTGGTTCATTGTCAAAATGCTCTTTCAAAGCCTCCCTGATTTGAATAGCCATCAGTGGAGCCCCTCTAACAGCCCTGGTATCTAGCTGCTCAAAAGCAGCCACCAGCTGATCCATCTCCAGGCTCCACTCCTGAGGAAACTTTTCCCCCTTACTTTCACAAATGTTATGCAGAGCACAGCAGGCTGCTAGGACCATGGGAATATTTTCATCATTGAGGTCTAGCCTGCGAAAAAGGCAGCACCAGGGACCCTTTAATTTGCCAAAGGCACATTCAATAGTTATTCTGTGTCTGCTGAGCCTGTTGTCAAGTCACTCCTTGCTGTTGTCACGGTTTCTGGTGTAAGGCTTCATGAGCCATGGGAGCAAGGAGTAGGCAAGGTCTCTCAGGATCATATTTGTCATTTCCATATCCCTAATTACAATAATCTGTTCTGGAAAGAAAGTCCCTGCTTGAAACTTTCTGTTCAGGCCAAGGCTCCTGAAGATGCACGTGTCATGTGCCTTCCCTGACCATTATGCAGTTTTCTTCATCCCATCATTCCATGGGCTTCCTACTATGTTTTGTGCTGCTTTTCAACAGCCCCTGTAAACTGTGCGCGTGCCATCTCTGTCTGAAAGAATGGACCCCTTCCCAGAGAATCAAGGGGCAGATGGTGGTGAGTCGCACAGTTGGATATCTACTCCTGGTGCACTGCTCTCTCTGTCGATGCAAGAGCACCAACTGTGAACACCGTCCATTTTCACAAGGAGTGTTTTGTGGATGTGCACAAGTGATTTAATTACAGCAGTAGATGAACATCGATGTAACTTAAATCAACTTAACCTTGTAGAATAGACATAGCCTTACAGTGCTGCAGCTGCACCTGTGCAGCTTGTGCTGCTGAAGCGCTAAATAAAGACACATCTTACACCAATGGAAGAGTTTCCCCCGTCGGCGTAGGTGCTCCACCTCCTTAGAGGTGGTAGCTATGTCAACAGGAAAAGTTCTCCTGTCAACATAGTGTTTTCTGCACTGGGAGTTAGGCTAGCATAATTGTGTCTATTTTCCACACTTGACCAACATAGTTATACCAACATAAGTTTGTCGTGTAGACCAGGGCTTGCTTATAACCTCATTGCTGGAAAGAAAACATAGACACAGCACATGATCTTGTCAACCATTCCACATCTTAGCAAACTTGTACCAGCCTCAGACTGGTTTGGGCATAGCTTGTAGCTGCTTATCTGGTCACAGGCTCACAACAGTGTTGCAATATATAGTCTTGACCTTCTAAGCCAGACTCTTATTAGACAAAAGAAGAGAGAGAGGAAAGAGAAGATATAAGGTGGGGAAGGAAAAGGACATGTGAGGTAAGGAGTGACATCAGGAACCAAAGTCTTGATTCCCAGGATTCAGGATTTAGCCAGATTCAGTGAAGTAGCAATGTCATCTGGGTTCCTCTTTCTGGACTAGTCTGGTTAGGACAGTCTCAGGTAGGGTGACCAGATGTCCCGATTTTATAGGGACAGTCCCGATTTTGGGGTCTTTTTCTTATACAGGCTCCTATTACCCCCCACCCCACCCCGATTTTTCATGTCTGATCACCCTAGTCTTAGGATAACAGAGGCCCAACAGTGTAACTGTGAATCCCAGGGTGAAAGGGGTGGTGGGGTAGCAGCCATGCTGGTGAAGCTCACTTTTTCCTGTTCTCCCCACTGTTCTCCCAGCTAGGTGGTTGATTCTCCCCCTGAAGACTTTTAAGGACCCCAAAAGGGAGAGAGAGGCAGAATGACCCATTCCTTTCATTAAGTTCTCCCCACATTAGCCCTAATTTTCAACACATAGTTCTGTAGGTTGATTTCTGGTCTCACACTTCTTTTGTTTACCAAGGTATCTTAACACAGCCCATGGGTAATATCAGTAGTCCTCTTTAGTTGGACTAATTCAGTCTGTCTCCCTTTTGTGCCTGATCCAATCAGCATTTGTTGTTACAGGTGATTAGAACACTTTATAAACTTGTATCTACTTTCCCACAGTTGAGCTCACAATTGGCTCCAATTGTTAGCACTGTCTAGGTTAAACATTAAGAGGCAGATCCGCAGCTGGTATAAATTGCCATAGTTCTATCCCCTGAAGTCAGCGGAGCTATGACAATTTGCATGAACAATTTGCCTGTAACAGACTGGTGTCCTCACTGTTGCCTTGTTCTCTTGTTTACTTAGTTATTCTTTGCCTGTTTTTCCTCATTATGTGTTTAAATTATAAGCTTCCCTGGGCAGCAGCTGCTTTTGGTTGTGGGTTTTTTTGTATCTATTTGCACTGTACCATGATCCCTGGCTGGGGTATCTGGGCATTACTGTAATTCAACTACTACTAGTAATGGTGCAAGCCATGAGAGAATCCTCTCAGTCTTCTACATAATATAGCAAAATACAATCCGTGACATACATAGGAGTAATTAGCTGGAATAGATCTTATTATTCATTTTCTTGATCAGACTAGTGATAAACGGCGAGGTCTCTCCTGATGAGAAAGTTAGAAAATGAAGACGTTTGTCCACAAATAGGTAAAACAAACAAGAAAAACAAAAAAAAAAACACCTAGTTTCCACAGTGGGATTGCCTTTTATATCCCTGTAAGTCCCAAACATCTGTTTTCGATAGCAATACAATCTTTCATGGAGTAGACAATGAGCAATCATGGGTGGTATCTTGGGATCATCAGTGTGGCCCAATTGACTAAACTCAGAAATTCTAACTTCTAATCGAGCTTTCCCACCAAATTGCTGTATAATAGGTTACAGCTTCTCTGCTTCATTGTCTTCATTAAAAAAGAGCAACATGGGAATACTAATATTCACTTACAGTACCTCCTAGGTATGTTGTGATAATTCACTGGCATTTTTCAGGCCTTGAAAATGTCAAGTAGTACAAAAGTGCAGAGAATTATGGATGGGATTTTCAAAAGTGCTCAGTATTGGCCTATGTAGCCTTTTATTTTATATAAAGTGAATTTAGTGATGTTGTATTATACCACCATGGGTTCGATGCTGGTTGCTAAAGTTTCAAGCTCAACAGAGTGAAAATCACCTAGTAGAATCATAGAATCATAGACTTTAAGGTCAGAAGGGACCATTATGATCGTCTAGTCTGACCTCCTGCACAAAGCAGGCCACAGAATCTCACCTGCCCACCCCTTTAACAAACCTCTAAGCTATGTCTGAGCTATTGAAGTCCTCAAATAATGGTTTAAAGACTTCAAGGTGCAGAGAATCCTCCAGCAAGTGACCCGTGCTCCACGGTGCAAAGGAAGGCAAAAAAAACCCAGGGCCTCTACCAATCTGCCCTGGAGGAAAATTCCTTCCAGATCCCAAATATGGCGATCAGCTAAACCTTGAGCATGTGGGCAAGACTCACCAGCCAGACACCCAGGAATTATTTTTTTGTAGTATCTCAGATCCCACCCTATCTGACATCCCATCACAGGACATTGGGCATATCTCTCGCTAATAGTTGAAGATCAATTAATTGCCAAAATGAGGCTATCCTATCATATCATCCCTCCCATAAACTTATCAAGCTTAGTTTTGAAGCCAGATACGTCTTTTGCCCCCACTGCTTCTCTTAGAAGGCTGTTCCAGAACTTCATGCCTCTGATAATTAGAAACCTTTGTCTAATTTCAAGTCTAAACTTCCTGATGGACAGTTTATATCCATTTGTTCTTGTGTCCACATTGGTACTGAGCTTAAATAATTCCTCTCCCTCTCCGGTATTTATCCCTCTGATATATTTATAGAAAGCAATCATATCTCCTCTCAGCCTTCTTTTGGTTAGGCTAAACAAGCCAAACTCTTTGAGTCTCCTTTCATAAGACAGGTTTTCCATTCCTCGGATCATCCTAGTAGCCCTTCTCTGTACCTGTTCCAGTTTGAATTCATCCTTAAACATGGGAGACCAGAATTGCACACAGTATTCCAGATGAGGTTTCACCAGTGCCTTGTATAATGGTACTAACACCTCCTTATCTCTACTGGAAATACCTCACCTGATGCATCCCAAGACCGCATTAGCTTTTTTCACGGCCATATCACATTGGCGGCTCATAGTCATCCTGTGATCAACCAATACTCCGAGGTCCTTCTCCTCCTCTGTTACTTCCAAGTGATGCGTCCCCAGTTTATAACTGAAATTCTTGTTATGAATCACTAAATGCATGAACTTGCACTTTTCACTATTAAATTTCATCCTGTTACTATTACTTCAGATTACAAAGTCATCCAGATCTTCCTGTATGATATCCTGGTCTTTCTTTGTATTGACAATACCTTCCAGCTTTGTGTCATCCACAAACTTTATTGGTACATTCCCACTTTTTGTGCCATTGTCAGTAATAAAAAGATTAAATAATATTGGTTCCAAAACCAATGCCTGAGGAATTCTGCTAGTAACCTCCTTCCAGCCTGACAGTTCAGCTTTCAGTGTGACCCATTGTAGTTTCCCTTTAACCAGTTCCTTATCCACCTTTCAATTTTCATACTGATCCCCATCTTTTCCAATTTAGCTAATAATTCCCCATGTGGAACCGTATCAAATGCCTTACCGAAATCCAGTTAAATTAGATCCACTGCATTTCACTTGTCTAAAAAATCTGTTACCTTCTCAAAGAAGGAGATCTGCTTGGTTTGGCACGATCTACCTTTTGTAAAACCATATTGTATTTTATTCCAATTACCATTGATCTCAATCTCCTTAACTACTGTCTTCTTCAAAATTTTTCCAAGACCTTGCATACTACAGATGTCAAACTAACAGGCCTGTAGTTACCCAGATCACTTTTTCCGCCCTTTCTTAAAAATAGGAACTATGTTAGTAATTATCCAGTCATACGGTACAACCCCCGAGTTTTTTCAGATACATTAAAAAATCTTGCTAATGGACTTGCAATTTCATGTGCCAGTTCCTTCAATATTCTTGGATGAAGATTATCTGGGCCCCCCGATTTAGTCCCATGAAGCTGTTCATGTTTGGCTTCTAGATCGGATGTGGTAATATCTACCTCCATATCCTCCTTCCCATTTGTTGCCCTACCATTATCCCTAAGCTCCTCATTAGCCTCATTAAAGACTGAGGCAAAGTATTTGTTTAGATATTGGGCCATGCCTAGATTATCCTTAACTTCTACTCCATCCTCAGTGTTCAGTGATCCCACCTCTTCTTTCTTTGTTTTCTTCTTATTTATAAGGCTATAGAACCTTTTACTATTGGTTTTAATTCCCTTTGAAAGGTCCAACTCTACATGGCTTTTGGCCTTTCTCACTTTATCCCTACATGTTCTGACCTCAATAAGGTAGCTTTCCTTGCTGATCCCTCCCATCTTCCACTCCTTGTAGGCTTTCTGCTTTTTCTTAATCACCTCTCTAAGGTGCTTGCTCATCCATCTTGATGTACAACTCCTGCCTATGAATTTTTTCCCCTTTCTTGGGATGCAGGCTTCTGATAGTTTCTGCAACTTTGACTTGAAGAAATTCCAGGCCTCCTCCACCTGTAGATCCACAAGTTCTTCAATCCAATCCACTTCCCTAACTAATTTCCTTAATTTTTTAAAGTTAGTTTTCTTCCCTCTCAAAAAGAAAATCTGGCATGGAGATTACCTGGACATCTCCCAACCATCTCCCCCAGATTCCTAGTTTATAGCACTCTTGATGAGTTGTGCCATCCTCCATCCTAGAAGTCTATTTCCCTCCTTACTCAGGCGAAGTCCCTCCCGAGAGAACAGTCCTCTGTCCATGAATGCTTCCCTGTACCCATGTGTCATAAATATAAAGGGAAGGGTAAACCTCTTTGAAATCCCTCCTGGCCAGGGGAAAACTCCTCTCACCTGTAAAGGGTTAAGAAGCTAAAGGTAACCTCGCTGGCACCTGACCAAAATGACCAATGAGGAGATAAGATACTTTCAAAAGCTGGGAGGAGGGAGAGAAACAAAGGGTCTCTGTCTTTCTTTATGCTGTCTTTGCCGGGGATAGACCAGGAATGGAGTCTTAGAACTTTTAGTAAGTAATCTAGCTAGGTATGCGTTAGATTATGATTTCTTCAAATGGCTGAGAAAAGAATTGTGCTGAATAGAATAACTATTTCTGTCTGTGTATCTTTTTTGTAACTTAAGGTTTTGCCTAGAGGGGTTCTCTATGTTTTGAATCTAATTACCCTGTAAGGTATCTACTATCCTGATTTTACAGAGGTGATTTCTTTACTTCTATTTACTTCTATTTCTATTGAAAGTCTTCTTGTAAGAAAACTGAATGTTTTTTTCATTGTTCTCAGATCCAAGGGTTTGGGTCTGTGGTCACCTATGCAAATTGGTGAGGCTTTTTATCCAACATTTCCCAGGAAAGGGGGGGTGCAAGTGTTGGGAGGATTGTTCATTGTTCTTAAGATCCAAGGGTCTGGGTCTGTAGTCACCTAGGCAAATTGGTGAGGCTTTTTACCAAACCTTGTCCAGGAAGTGGGGTGCAAGGTTTTGGGAAGTATTTTGGAGGGAAAGACGTTTCCAAACAGCTCTTCCCCAGTAACCAGTATTTGTTTGGTGGTGGTAGCGGCCAATCCAAGGACAAAGGGTGGAATATTTTGTACCTTGGGGAAGTTTTGACCTAAGCTGGTAAAGATAAGCTTAGGAGGTTTTTCATGCAGGTCCCCACATCTGTACCCTAGAGTTCAGAGTGGGGGAGGAACCTTGACACCATGCATCCAAAAGCCCTCCTTATAGCACTAGTGCCTGAGCCATCTGTTGAGCATCATAGTCTTGTCACATCTTTGTTGCCCTTCTCTAGGAACAGGCAGAATCCCACTGAAGATCACCCAAGCCTTGATTTCCTTAAGCGTCTTCCCCAGCGTGGCATAGTCTCCCTTGATGTGTTCCAGCGAGAATCTAGCCGTATAATTTATTCCCACATGAAGGATAATCAATGGAGTCTTTCCCGCTCCTGTTAGCATCCTCTTCAGCCTCAGGTCCACATCCCGCATCTTAGCACCCGGAAGACAGCACACCCTTCTGTTCTCTGGATCAGCTCTGGTTACAGGCCTGTCTATTCTTCTCAGTAATGAGTCCCCATTCACATAGACCTGCCTTTTCCTGGCGATGGTGTGATTCTTCAGTCTATCCCCTGTTCCCTCTGGCTGCAAGTCCTCTCGATTCTTAGTCTCCCTTGCAATCCTCTGCAACCCATCCTGTGATCCTCCTGGGGCTCATATTTGGTGTTGTTATCTCCATTGACTCTTCCCCTCTTCCTATAGGACTAGCTACTCTTCTCTTCTTTCTTGCCCTCTCACCTTCAGTGGCCACCTGCTGTGCCCCTTCTTCATTTTCCAGCTCCTCAAACCTGTTCCTGAGCTGTTTCTCCTTCACTAGCCCGTCTTTTCCTCTGCCTGGTTCTCTTAGTCACATGCTTCCACTGTCCACTTTCCTCACCCAGCAGTCTCCCCTCAGAGTTCTTTGGTCCTGCTTCCATCTGTAAGTCTGAGTTTTTCCCTTCAGCCTTCTCATGTCTTTGCTCCATCATCCACTCAAACCCCCTTCTAAACTCGACCAGAGTTTCCACCTGCATCTCCAATCCTCGGAACTTTTCTTCCATCAGCTCTATTAGGTGGCACTTCATGCAGATGTAACTCTTTTCAGGTACCCCCTCCAGGATCATGTACATGCTGCAGCTTCTACATCCAGTCATCTTCATTGTGTCTTCCACTACTTGGGTCACTACCACTGCTGCCTTTGTATCTGTCATTGCCTTCTCACCTAAGTCCTGTTAGTCTGGGAAACACAAATCAAACCAAACCACCACCACCCACAGCAAAAAAAAAAACCCAAAGAGTACCAAAACACTGCCAGACCACCACACACTCCATTCACTAGCCTTTCTGTTCCTTTGCCTGGCTGTCTTAGGCTTCCCCCCAAACTCCCCTTCAAACTCCCACTCAAACTCCCCTGTTTACAGCTCTGTTTGCTGGCTCCTGCGCTGGCTCCTGCGCTGGCTTCTCTGGTACTTGTCTCAAATTTGGAAACTTTAGGAACACAGAAAATCCAAAGATAATGACCACAGATACAACCACAAGGACAGTCTTATCTGTACTTCAAGCTTTATTGTAGTAATATGTAAAGTTACAATTACCGATGCATAGAGAAATCCTACAGAAACCTCTGCAACATTTATAACTGTAGTCATGCTAACATCCTAAAAGATATTCTAAGGTCCAGTGGACTTCTCAATAGACAATCATCGTGAGAAGGATGGTTCCTTCCGGGGTTTCCTGTTGTGTTCTCCCACTTTTACGCAACGAGGGAACCCTCTTTTATATTGTAATTCTGTCTACACATGCATGAAGGTATCAGCCCTCTTTTCCTTATCTGTACTTCACACCTCATGAATTTGCCCCATTTTTCATAGGTTGTTCATAGTTCCTCTTATTCTCATTAGAATCTATGCACCACATGTACCTGCAGTCAGGACAGACATTCAAAGATGTTACCATCATGTGTCTCATTCTCTTGGACAATACTTTTCCATCTATTGCAATCCATTTTTCCATAACTTCTGCTATTGGCACATCTTATGCAGTAACCTTGTGACCTTTCTGGCATAGGGTTATTCCTAGGTCACCAACTCATGTCAAACATTCTTACACCTATGGCCTCGTACGGCTATGTTAAAATCTTACAGGTCTTAGTCTGTAGGCCTTGTGTTCCAGGAATGCTTTACTTATATACCCAATACATATCCATCACTCCTAAATACCTGTCATTCTTATACTTATACAATCCTACAATTTAAATCTATTTAGCATACATTGATTAGATACGAACTAGCATATGAATTGACCATAACATCACACAATGAAATTATAAATGGATGATAAAATGAACTAATATGTTACACCTAGCTCTGCTCACATTGATTCTAAGTGACTGCAAATCCCAATCTCTGAGAATTTGTCCTAATTAATAAATTATACAAAACAAAATACATATAAAAACTGAGCTATTATAAACTCTAGTGAATTACAGCTCTGTCCATTCACAGCTGCAAAGTTGTTCATGAAAATTCCAACTGCTTTCAAACTAACTCTGGTGTATACTTTTTCTCTATTAGCACAGATGTTTGAAAGTACCCTATACCTTTTTATATCTAGTCTTAAATCACTTTCAAGACTACAGAAATGCATTATTGCTATACAAATCTTTTATTCACAATGTGTTTTTTCCCCAGTTTTCACTTTAGTGTTTACTGATGTGGAAAACTTCACTCTGAGTGTAAACTGTACTATAAATCCACCTGTCATCTTATTCACCGTCATTAAACTATTGAATTAACTTCAGTATGTTGTCAGTGTTAACTCTATTATCAATGTTTTCATTTCATTATAATGAACTGTAGACTAAATTTGTTTTATGGTCTTTCTAAATCACCTTTCAAAGCAATTTTTCAGATCAAATTAGAAATATACTGCACCATTAGATTAAGCTGTTTTGTTTCAGGCAGTGAACTACAAAACCACTTAAAACTATGCCAAAAGTGATATACAGCTGCCATTGGAAAACCACTGAGATTTTATAGGTGCCATTTGACCCCAGTAGTAACTTGTGAGCTGTCTTAATCAGCTCCCAGATGAAGTTTCTCTGCAATTTATATGATCATACATCATCTATGATTGAAGCTGTACATAATGATTTGCTGCAGGTGCCATACTGGTACAGTTTCAAACCTTACAGCTTCGGAAGCCAAAATGTGCTTCCTCCAGTTGTGAAGTCTGAATTATTATGTGGGAGACTTTCTCCCACATATCTCTTGTCACACTTATTATAGGGCATGCCAGGGTGTCAAATAACCAATTAGTTCTGAGTATCAGAATGTATACACATTACTGCCAAATTTTTCAAGCCAGCAGTCCGCCAAAGTCCCAAAAGATGAAGCTGTTTCTTCTCCTCCCTCCCCCAACCATTCCTTTTGTCTTGCTCTTTAGGAAACCTAGGAAAATTTCATGCAAACATCTACATTAAGAAGGCACTGTTAAGGACAAGTCAGGAAATACTAAAGTGTAAGTGGCACTCAGCATAGTAATGCTGCTCTTTGTGTTTGCACTACAATAGGGACTTTAATTCCAAGATATTCTATTTCACACAGAATTTTTTTAAAAATCTCATGTACGTCAAAGAAAATTTGTTTTAAAACATTTAGTATCTTTCAATCAGTTATCATAACATCATTCTTTCCTTGCCCCCCCTCCAGCAAGCTTACATCTGTAGCACTGCATATACTAGTCTGTGTAACCAAGACACACAGTCTATGGGGGAAAAAAAACATATTGTAAAGCAAGAAGAGCCAGGAAATTACTGCAAAAGGGTTTTTACATGCATTAGTTCAAATAACTTGAATTTTCATTGACTATATTTCTGAGCCTTTTTAGTTACTTTCTTCAGGACTTAATATACACAATGTTTTGTTCACAAGAATATTAGTGGAAAGAAAAAAATGTGAATCTCTTTACTCACATGAATAAAATTGTGTGTGTATATGTATGTACATGGAGAAAGGAGAGAGTATAGTTAAAGCTGCATGTGCACACCTGAGCACTGGCTTTTCCAATATATATATAGGTTGAGAGAATGCTACGGTTGCACAGCAAAGCAAAGTGCTAGGAAAAGCCAGTGCTCAAGGTTGCATATGCAGCTTTAACTGTATATATATTGTAGGGAGTTTTAGTTTGAATGTGAAAGTTATTCACATCTTCCTAGGGCACTTACACCTTCAGCAACACATTTGTCACAAAGCAGTGGACTGTATAAATCTTATGATTCAGAAACAATTGGGAGAGGGTATATGAGAGCATGTGTAAAAAATGAAACTATAAGAAAACATCTCAACAATGTCAGTCTAAAGTGGAGTAATATGAAAAAAAAACAATTCTATCTACAGAGATAAGACTATGTGACGGATGGCTTCCTATCACACCCCTCTTAAACAAGTTCCTCTGTGAGAAGATGGGAAATACTAGAAGTAGTGCAGATAAATAATATTTTATCATAAAATATTACATTATATTAAATAGATTAAAATACATTGTGAAATATTTTAGAAAACAGAATAAGATTTTATCACCATATCAATGCACAGTATATACCTATGTTTTTTAAATGCATGTCCTGTGCCATTTTAATACATTTATTTGTCTTGTGCTGCCACAAGCCCTTTGCACTCTGTCTCATTCCACTGCTTTAACCCAGCTAAGGACCATCCACGTGGAATTAAGTTATGGTACAATACTTCCATAAAACTTGCTGTATTAAAGGGCTTTCAGCTAGTTTGCACAGCTTCAAAAGTGGTCAGTGCTGACCAGGAGCAGAAGGGGCATGACCCATGTGACTGGATGTGCGTGATCTAACATACTACTGGCAACTATCATCAGAGACAGCCCATCAGAACTATGAAATATACTCAGTGTGTCCTGATGAAGCTGTTCCACTGCGTATGTATAATCAAATATGCATTGAGGCACAGTGAGTGTGAGAATGATTCTGTAGTCAGGATACTCACTTGAGCGGTGGGAAACCTATGTTCATATCCCTTCTCATTATTAGGTAGAAGTGGGAAACGAACCAGAGACTCCCATATCCCAGGTGAGTGCCCTAACCACTCATGGTTATAAGTTGAAGGACATGAGGGCGGAAGCTGCTGCTTCTTTTCCCTCCCATGCACCACTTCTGTTCTTGCAAGAAACAGTTTAGGAGAAAGTTCCTGGATGTGGATCTCAGGCAGACATGGGCGCTTTCCCCACCATCTCATCCATCTGTGAAAGGGGCAGGACTTATGTCTCACCCCTCATCAGCATCTGCTATTGGCTAGTTTAGGCAGCTGCCCACCTGGTGTGCTGGCTTTTGTGGATTTCATTCTGAGATGCCTATTTCTCCCCATACATTGGACAGGGAGCCTGGGTGACTGCCCCAGGATTTGTAGATTCCACTGGGTAGTTAGGTGCCTAAAAGTTAGGTTTTGCAATACCTAAGAGTCCTTTTGTGACTCTGGTGCCCATCTGAAGAGCATACGAGATAGTAACAGGTTGCAGGAATTTCTCTGGTTTCACCAAGGAGACCTGTTACCAGACAAGAAGTGTGTGTAAAGGAAGAGGAACTATGTGATCTCTAGGAGAGAAAGGGCTGAGTCTCTTCTGAATTTCAAAAATGTATGAAGTTTTGAGGTTGAGATGGTACAAAGGATCGATGAAGATTTGAAAGGTTGTAGTGTTTCTCACATCTCCCCTCAGACCGCCCCCCACAAAAGAAAACCCCAAACAAAAAAAAACTACTGATCTGCCCACCCCCAATTTTAAATACAGATGGTTTTGCATCAGAAGACTCAAATATTATGCAGTAGTCAAAAATTGGTTTACAAATCAAATTTTGCAGCTTGGACATCAAATAAATCCCATCTTCAAGATGATTAAATCTCACTTCTTTCTCCTTTGGAACTGATTTAAATGGCATGTCTTGTATTTAACTACAACTGGTTAGAACATCTAAATGAAAAAGAAATTGTCACAAAACAATCAAAAATTCACAAGTGTTTTTATTTCTTTGTGATCAGGTGTAGTCTGAACTTAAACAAAACAAAACAAACAACTGAAAGCTTGAATTAGTCTATTAAAAATCTTCAATATTAAATTTCATACCACTCGGCCATAATAAATGTACAATTTCCTATTCCTATTTATGACGGCACACCATACCAGACATGCAAAAAATGCTAGCTCCTCAACTGCATTTTAGCAAAAATGATTTTTCCAACAACCGTTATATTGTACATGTATTTGTAACTATGTCAGCAAGAGCCCAGCAGTCATGACTTCTAACCTATTTTGAGAAAGACAAATTGCAACCTTTAATAGTAAAACATTCCCTTGATGTTTTCAAGTTAATATACTAGATTCAATGGTGCTTAAAGTTGGTGGTATCAAAGTGATTTTTTTCCCAGTCACTTATATGCACTGTAACTCCAGCCTGTACTTGTGAAACACCCTATGTAAATATCATAATATAGTGAATCCTCAGAATTGAAAATCATTGGTGTGGATTTCTTTAGTTAGTAAATGTATTCACTGAGAGCATGATCCAAAGCCCATTGAAGTGGATGCCTGTCCACTGGTGGATAACTGTCCATTAATTTTAATGGCTAGAGACTGGAGGAACAGGAAATCAAGTAAGAATGAAAACAGCATTTCCAAAACAGCAGGATATTTCTCTTTTTCTAATTGAGAGTTTATTTAGCGTGACCTTCCTTAGCTGTGAATGAGAAATCCATTTTATTATTTACCATTTCTCCTCCTACCCCTCCAAAAGGATTGCTCTCAGAGTTTCACCCTGACTGTTAGCAGTCTTTGGTGTGGTCTTGCAGGGGGGTCTCTACTGCTCCCTGTCTGGTTTCCATTGATTAGCCACTGACCAGCGCCATTCTTGGACCCTGACCTCAAACTAGGCCTAGAGATTTGTTTTGGTCTCTTTGCGCCTTACTCCTAGAGGGATCCTGGTGCAGGGGTGTTGCCTCTTCACTGTCCCGGGTCTTTCTACCCCATCCTCCTACCCCCTTTTCTAAGCTCTCTCCTTTTTATAGCAGGCCTTATTTCCCTCATAGGTTGCAGTTGAGGGTGCCTGTCCATGATTGGCAGTTGTGGTAGCTGCGTAGGGGTGTGGTCAGGCTGCTTGACTGTAGGCAGGAGAGACTCCCCACATCCTTCTGATTCTGCTCAGAATGGAGTTTGTAGACTCCATTACACTCACTTAAGGATCAGTCTCCATCCTGACTTGCATAGAAGTAGTAAGCATGGATGCCATTTACTGCAGTATATGGAGAAAATTGCCAGGCTTGTCAGAATGGTGTGGAAAGGGTGCAAAGTGGTTTCACAGCAGCCAGTTTGGTTGGAGCCCATGACACTACTGAAAGGGGTAGCACAGATCACACTAATGAGGTCTCAGACCCTATGTCCTTTCCCCACTCTCACAGTTGTGGAGTCTTTTGCATTCCTCCAGTTGCAGACACCCCCATCGAGCTGAGATAAAGGAAAAAGGAGAGAAACAGGAATGGGGAGCTGTGCTGTTCCTGCTGCCACAAATTGTGGACATGGTGGTCAGCAGAACTGGTTGTGTTGTACTGCCTATTTTAGGACGTCAAGGCCAGTTTTCATCTCTGAGCAGTCATAGGGATACTATATTTAGGGACTCTACAAAAGCCCAACTAGCTCAAAATTCAGGAAATGCCAGAATTAAGGTTACAACGGCATTCAGCTCCCATGTCTACATACATTATGATACAGTCTTTAGTTATGATATCAGATACTATTGTGTCCCACAGGACCCTTGTTCCCCATTCAGGTCTGCCTTTTCTGCCCATGTTCTATATGGCTGTTCCTCTGCTGGTCCTTTTTCTCTCCACTCAGCTCCTCATCCAAGTCTCCCGCTCTGCCCATAGCTTCTTCCAGTCTCAGTCTCATTGACTAGCCAATTCCTGCCTCTGTCCCCAGGCTCCCTCTTCCAATTTTCCACTTTGGCTTCCCAGTTCCAATCTCTTCCCTCCACCCAGTATTCTTGGCCATATGGTCCTCTCATTTCCCAGTCCAAGTTGTCCCAACAGCTGGGCTCCTAGAATCAAAGTCCATCTATAATAATACACCCATAAATAATATCAAAGGGATTGCTCAGAAAAAAAAAATCCTCCTAATGTTTATTGTTTTCCATGAATTTTCACTACTCTGTAGACCTATAATTATATATACAAACCTATTCCTCATCTACTGAATGAACTGCTTCAAGCTTGGCCTCTTTTCTGTGAGTGTCCATAGTTAGGGTTGCTTTTTCATCTGTGCTGCCAACTGATCTCCAAATCTCTCCTCCTCTCTCCAAAAAACTGCTCTGTTTCCTCTCTGCAAATCTCATCATAAAAAAACCTCTCCTGTTTGCTTTTATCTTTTATTGACACTAAGCACTGGTAACCTTTCTCTTGCCCATCACTGTGTCCTTCCATTCTCCTGCCAGTGTAACTTTTCTGCAAGAACTTACTTGATCCTTACCACTTTTTTCATACCTTGCTTTATTTTTCTTTTACAAAACACCTAACTGATTAGTATAGCTACTGCCTGGTTCTTTGCACCGGAATTCTGGTGTGGATCTTAAATCAGATGGTCACTGAGTTCCTGCCAAGGAAGCTAGAGACTAAATCTGTAAATCATTACTTTTGCAAGATTCTCACTGAAATCTGTAAGTAAGAACTGATTAAAGATGAGTAAGGATTTCAGATTTGGACATTTTAATATAGCTAGTGATCAGGGAACTGTAGGTCAAAATGATGGTATCAAAGGTGCCTTTTGTTACCATACAATATCAAGCTAAAATGTAGCAGTCATGATGACTACAATCATCAGCATCAGTTCAGTGGACACAGGTGTGGACTGAATTCCACTACTCTGAAAGGTAGGGAGCAGATTCATCAGAACTGATTTGTAACAAAGCATGACACTGTAAGGCATAATGAGAAGATTCACTGATATTACTCCAGTGAGATAGTCAAACACATTGGATGAACAGTTACTCAGGGTGAGAATGTGTGATGAATAGAATAAGGATCTGTCTAAAATATCTGCCTCTCTGCATAGACGTGGACTTCCATAATTTACCTCCAAATTCCCAGCTGCTTCTAGGTGATGAAACAGCAGCAGTGGCCGGTCTAGCTGTTTCCATCTGTGTCCAATCAGGAGGCTTTACTCTTTCCTCACAGATGCAGACCTCTCTACCAAGATCTCTAGTTTGTTCTATTGAAATGCACTGCACTGAGGACAACATCTGAAATCCATTTGGATGCTGAACCAAGTGGAGAGCACAGATAACAGCTTTTCATCACTTGCAATTTCTGTAGGTACCACTTACTCATGGGGAGAAAAACCAAATCTTAAATTTAGCACATGGCCTATGTAACTGGGTTGTGTGTTGGGACATTCCATAAAGGATCCCTTTGGCCTCCTCCTAAGCCAAGAAATATCAATGGAAACCCACTCTGTGTAGGACAGCAGTAGCCTACAGCTATACATACCAACCTCTCTGAGGGAAAGACTAGTGGATCCATCCTGTCCTTAAAACCTCCTAAGCTAATCCCTGATTTGCCACAAACTGCCCCTTTGCAGCAAGCTGGGGTGCATAAAACCCCCATAAGGGTGTGTGGATAGTGTTTATAGAGTCTTAGCATCCATCCTTATTCAATGGACCTCCCATTTTTCTGTTGTGAGGAGGTCCCACTGGCTGGAATGGAAGGGCATAATGTGCCCAAAGTGATTTTCACTATTTGTACCTTATTTTCATATTTAATCTTCAAGTCTAGCAGATACAAGGATTTTAAAAGGCAGGCACATGAGGATCTTTGATAGTAGTGGCTGCCATGTTGGCTTTGATCCTTTACTACTTAGTTAGCACAATATTCTGTTTGTATAAAGGGTCCATAAAAATTCATTTTAGCGGAGAAGAGAATAAAAAGGTAGATGTGACAAAGTGGTTCCTGGGCATATTTCCTAGCTACTTGAAATAGAGAGAGATTTTAACTAGTTAAAAAAAAAGTAAATTCTGGAAGTCAAGTTTTGGAGCTTTTTCCATGATTGAAAGCATAATATAGCAGGTACTTCTCAAGATATTTCTTGTGAATCAGCTTTATGACAAGCTGAGCCATTTCCCCCCTCCTGTTTATGAATTATTTGTGAAACAATATTGATTTCTGCAAACATACTACTTATTCATTCCCATGAAGAAACTACATGCTATAAGTATCTTCAGACTGTTTACTATGGTTATTCCTTATTTGTTATTCACAAGGCATCACTGATCACCTAAGTGACATGGGATTGTTTCTTCTTTGTGCTTGCATGTCCAAAGCTTTTAAAACGGCCACATAACAAACAAATGATGACTAACAAATGAACCACAAATGCTGTTCTTCACAAGCAGATATGTATAGTTGTGTGTGTTACAGCCATTCCACCCTCCCCCAGAATTGGGTGAACACCATGCATTGATGAAAGTATTCATAGATGTGAAAGTTAAAGGGCAGTCACATGGTTAAAATCATGTCAAAAAAATGCTTGTGAAGGTTACCGTTGTAGTATTCTCATTCTTAGTGTTGGTAATGTGATGGACACACTACTTTTTGCATTTCGTGTGACTGTGCAGCAGGTAAAAGACAACAGTTCTCCTCTTTATGATCTAGAACATAGTAGAAACTCAGTTTACAGTGACAAATAAGGCAGCTGTAACATAAATAGCTGCTAGCTATATTTTGGAAGGTGATGTTTTGTTAGATAGTAGATAGTAATGAAGGAACCACTACAAACAAGCTGTTATGTTTTTACAAATCTGCCAGCTATGTTTTTATGAGTCCAGATAGCTCTTTATAACTATAATAAAAGGAGACTAGCAGTTGTGTGTCTCTGAGGGTCTTTGGTGCAGACACTGTAATGCTGCAAATGTAATGAGGTCTGCAGGAGTTCCGTGTGTACAGCTGAGCTGCTATGTTTGCTTACTAATCTCTCCTCAATAATTCATCTCATTATCAACTTCAAACAAACTGAAATTTGAATAGAATAAATAAATCCATGCATGTTTCATTCTTGATTAATTTTAACTATTAATGTAATACCAATACTTTCAAGCTACTACTGTTGTCTTTAACTTCAGCAGTATGGAGTGAATTGCTTGTTAATTGCTTGTTACTGCTGTAGATAATAGTTCTCAGAAAACTTTATTATTGACCCCATCTATTTTTATGAATTAAGTTTCTTTTTCTCCTCCCATCACTATCAAAGAAAAGAAATCCAGACTTATAGATCTCGAAACAACTTTACCACCAAATGTATTTACTTCTTATTTAGATCTGGTGGGAGTGGGGGAGGTAAAGTACTTGTAGCCGGGGGACTACCGAAATGTCCCCTGGTTGCAAGGGGTTGCTTTGCAGACACCCTGATGCTGTTACCCCTCTTTTGTGAGCCCCTTAAGCACTCCACACAACTTCTGTTGTGGCTCACAGCATCCCTAACTGGGGCTGGTTTAATATTAAGTCAAGTTCATGCAAAATAATCCAAAAAATCCTCAATGAGTCCCCAACATAAAGCCCATAATCATAATTCAACAATTCATACTTCACTCCGGTTTCTCTGCCACACCCAGAGCTCTTCATCTGTCAGCCTGCTCATAGATTCATAGATATTTAGGTCAGAAGGGACCATTATGATCATCTAGTCTGACCTCCTGCACAACGCAGGCCACAGAATTTCACCCACCACTCCTACAAAAAAAACCTCACACCTATATCTGTGCTATTGAAGTCCTCAAATCATAGTTTAAAGACTTCAAGGAGCAGAGAATCCTCCAGCAAGTGATCCATGCCCCATGCTACAGAGGAAGGCGAAAAACCTCCGGGGCCTCTTCCAATCTGCCCAGGAGGAAAATTCCTTCCCGACCCCAAATATGGCGATCAGCTAAACCCTGAGCATATGGGCAAGATTCATCAGCCAGATACTACAGAAAATTCTTTCCTGGGTAACTCGGATCTCATCCCATCTAATAGTCCATCACAGGCCATTGGGCCTATTTACCATGAATATTTAATTACCAAAACCATGTTACACCCTCATACCATCTCCTCCATAAACTTATTGAGTTTAATCTTAAAGCCAGATAGATCTTTTGCCCCCACTGCTTCCCTTGGAAAGCTATTCCAAAACTTCACTCCTCTTATGGTTAAAAACCTTCTTCTAATTTCTAGTCTACATTTCCTAGTGGCCAGTTTATATCCATTTGTTCTTGTGTCCACATTGGTACTGAGCTTAAATAATTCCTCTCCCTCTCCAGTATTTATCCCTCTGATATATTTATAGAGAGCAATCATATCTCCTCTCAGCCTTCTTTTGGTTAGGCTAAACAAGCCAAGCTCTTTGAGTCTTCTTTCATAAGACAGGTTTTCCAGTCCTCGGATCATCCTAGTAGCCCTTCTCTGTACCTGTTCCAGTTTGAATGCATCCTTCTTAAACATGGGAGACCAGATCTGCACACAATATTCCAGGTGAGGTCTCACCAGTGCCTTGTATAACGGTACTAAAACCTCCTTATCCCTACTGGAAATACCTTTCCTGATGCATCCCAAGACCGCATTAACTTTTTTCACAGCCATATCACATTGGCAGCTCATAGTCATCCTATGATCAACCAATACTCCAAGGTCCTTTTCCTCCTCTGTTACTTCTAATTGATGCGTCCCTAGCTTATAACTAAAATTCTTGTTATTAATCCCTAAATGCATGATCTTACACTTCTCACTATTAAATTTCATCCTATTACTATTACTCCAGTTTACAAGGTCATCCAGATCCTCCTGTAGGGTATCCCTGTCCTTCTCTAAATTGGCAATACCTCCCAGCTTTGTATCATCCACAAACTTTATTAGCACACTCCCACTTTTTGTGCCAAGATCAGTAATAAAAAGATTAAATAAGATTGGTCCCCAAACCGATCCTTGAGGAACTCCACTGGTAACCTCCCTCCAGCCTGACAGTTCACCTTTCAGTAGGACCCGTTGTAGTCTCCCCTTTAACCAATTCCTTATCCACCTTTCAATTTTCCTATTGATCCCCATCCAAACCAATAAGTCCTAGCCCTTTCTGCCCTGGCTTCCTTCTCCTGTCTCAGTCTCCCTTGTTCTTTTCCTTTCATTTTATGGGGCTGCAGCCTCAGCATGTGAGGCTATGACTGCAACCTGCTGCAGTTTTCACATAATTAAAATCTATTTCCTCTCACCCTGGCCTATATCCTTAGAAAAAATGCAGTAATGATTTTTTTAATGCTACTCGACTTTCCCAGTTTCTTTCAGACTATATTCTTTCACCTTGAAGTATCTCAGTTCTGCATAAAGAATCTTTCTTTCTTCACAAGTCTCCCTGCATTAACATAGAAGATGCTCAACTGTTTCTTTAACTTTGCATAGTTTGAACAACCTGTCTTTGTGCACATTTAGTAGATAAAATTACCATTCAGGACACAGTGACCTGTTAGCACTTTAAATATAGTTATCTAATTACTTCTTTCATATCTGTGAAGTATAGCATTACCCTCAAGACTAGGACATATTTCATAGGACCTTGGTCCCTTTTTCTCTTAGGTCCATATTTCTTGCCATTCCTTCATAAGTTCTCTCTTTACCAAACTTTTGAAGTCCTGTGTACTCAGATGGATCTTTATATCAATATCCAAATATTAAGACATATTTTGCTGTTTTAACCTGCCATTTCATTTTCAGGTGTCCCAACATGCACAGGGATCCATGCTGTTTTTACATGTATATCTAGTTATAAGAACAATATTTTGTTAAATCATTCCTGATTTCTGAGATTCCCTTTCTAATCACCATTAAATGCAATAAAGGAGTCAGATAGGACATTAGCTATAGTTGGGCATATATCCCTTGTCCAAGTCAGTGCCAACACTATGCCATCAAATTGGTCATCATAATGACCATGAAACTGGATAGTATCATGTATCTTGTAATTCCAAATTCAGGGATTTAAAAAGGCCATTCCAGTTCTACCCATGTTGTCTCCTTTAGATCCATCAGTATAGACTGAAAATGCTGACTCAATTTGCTATGGATAAAACTCACAAAATGTATTGGTCATATTTGATAGTCTTGCTCTTCCTTTTGTTTTACCATATAATTCTTAATCCACAACTGGAGGGACAACTATATCCAACTATAGTTTGATTTCCCATTACTAAAGGTTTTACTCTCTTCCAGTCCTTCCTTTTCACTCAAGTCTTTTACCCACCTTTTGATTTTATTAGCATGTGGGAGCTTGTAGCATCCAGTTAGATTTTATCTACTTAATTCCCAACAGACCTCATTTATTTGTTTAGTACTTTTATCTTCGCTATTTCCATTAACCTTAGCCCAAAAGGTTATATCTAACAATTTCATCCTTATATTTATAGGCATTTCTCTGGTAGCTACCTGTATCCCACACAATGGTGTCATAATACTTACACCACATGCAATTCACAGAGTTTGGGCTTGGATTAGCTTTAAATTTTTAATTGTGATTTAGAAGATGACTTGAAGGTTTATAATCCATAATCTATAGCTGGTTTTATTAGTGACAAACACAGCATCATCAATGTGTTTTTATATACATTGCAATTTTTCTCAGCAATACTATTAAGCATATACATCCTATCTTTACATTTATTCTTGGTTTTATCTATGTGACCCTTCCATGTTACTTTCTTATCAAACTAAGAATTGAATGTATTTCGAAGAATATAAAATGTTGAATTACCTGAATTCTATCTTCATAGAGATATCATAAACTCTGTTCCTCATACCTTTAGTATTTTGGTTTCTCTTCTTGCAATATTATTTTGCAATTTCCTTTTCTGAAACCACTTTGTACACCGTTCATAATTTCTTTTTCCCAAGTATGCTACTAACCTCTCATTGATCATTCTTTCCATAATTTTGCCCACACACGACATGAAATCAATAGGTCTATATGCATCAGGTCTTGTGTGCTATTTGCCAGGTTTACCTATTGGTATAACCATCACTTGCTTCCATAACTATAACTGATTATAATGGCAAACACCTGAAACAGTTCATTGACAGGCACAACTTGTGCTAAAACCAGAGCACCTACCTGATATAATTTGGTGGATGGAACCTTTCCATATGTGGATCTGGGAATTGCAACAAACAATATAGGAAGTAAATGCAGCTGGGAAATCTATAAAGGAGATGGAATGGGAAGTGATCACTTCCCTGTGCTCACTATGTATCAAGAGCAAGGTAATGAAGAAAACACTGAAGGAATCCCTACCTGGAGCCTTAGAAAAACATATTGGGGACTCTTTAAAAGTAAATGTGCTGAATATCTAAGTACCAGTTGTATAAGTGATAATTGAGAGGAATTTCATGGTAATATAATGAAGGGTGTTGTAGCAACAGCTAACAAAGCTTTATATAAGATATCGAGTTTCTACAAACTTAGAAATCCAGTTCCCTGGCAGAATGAAGATTGTAAAACATCAATTAAAGAAGGAAATAAGGCATATAAAAAGGAGCTAAAAGTACAATGAATAGCAAAGACTTAATGAACTATAAAAGATGTAAAGCTGTGGCAGACAGACTTATTAAAAAGTCAAAGAAAGACCTGGAGAAAGTACGGTGGGAAAAATGAACAAAGATTCCAAGGTTTCAGAGATATATAAACAAGTTAAAAGAATGAATGGGATACGGAGAAAAAAACAAATTTATACCTAGTCTTATAGCAAATGATAAAGTTGAAAGTTCTAATGTAGGAAAAGCAGACATTTTAGCAAGAGTTCCAAACAGATAGCAGTGATACAATCAGAGTAGAGTTCTGTGAACAAAAAAAGGTCTGCCGAAGAAAACTGTGAAGTACTGAATGGATGGGAAACCTATAAAGAAGATGTGTTGAATGAAAATTTCAGTATACAGGAACTCAAAAAAGCTATGGACAAAAGTAAAATACAGTCAGGGCCAGCCCACAACATTTTGGCCCCTGATGCGGGGAACTCAAATAATGACCCCATTTCCCCTCGCTTGGGCCAAAACTTTGAAGGGTCTAAATCTGCCTTTTTCCTGTTCTACTCCTCTCACGGTACTGCTCTGCTACCTACCCCAATAAAGGAGAACTAACAACTTAAAATGCCTTGTTCAAAAATTTTAAGTAACACTTAACTTTCAAACACCTGAACAGCAAATGTAACTTTTCTTGTCTGCATAGTAAACACTGACATTTTTATCTATTTGAATAATCAAAGTGGTGCTTTCCGTGCCTTCTTGGTTGCAAAGATTTGAACTGCTTCCTGAAGGTCCACAGTCTGGGCCAGCTCCTGATCTATTGAGAAGGTTGTAAGGCCGACCAGCCTCTCTTGTGTCATTGTAGAGCTTAGATGTGTTTTTATTAACTTCAGCTTGGAGAAGCTGCGTTCTCCACTGGCAACTGTTACAGGAAGTGTTAGAAGTATGCACAGAGCAACAAAAGCATTTGGAAAGAGGGTGGTCATCTTATTTGTTCACATATATTCCAGAACAGCCTCTGGAGTTGATCCTGCTGAAATGTATCTTGAAAGGGCTTTCAGTTCATCACCTAAATCACTCGCATCAATATTGCGCATGTCATCATGTGTCAACACTGTCTCTAGTGCCCTGCATTACTGGTATATATCTTCTTTAGGTAGAGTGAGGAGTTTTGGAATATTGTACAACATCCCAAATATGTGTTCCCTGAGCTGCATGAAACGTTCTTCAACTGACTGTATTGCACAATGTAGCACCTGGTTAAAGAATTCAACTTTGAATTACTTGGGGTCTCTTATGGAATTATCTCATGCCTCATAATCAAAATGTCTTCTTCGGTGACTCTTGTATTCTTGAATGGGTGGGAAAATAGCTTCAATGTGAAGTTCCTCTGCCAACTTCTGTGCACTCTTCAGAACATTTTGAAATCCCTCATCTGACCAGTAAGACTGTAGGTATGACTTTGCTTTGTCCAGTTGTTCCATTGCTCCAGATATACCAAGGTCAATACCTTGAAGTTTCTTGCTTACATTTATTTCAAACAGTATGTCATGCCACAACACTAAGCCACACAGAAATTTGAAGTGATGTATGTTTCTGGTGATTCCATTTCCCTCTGCCACTGTTCTCCCATGAACAGTTTCTGTCATAGCATTATCCTCCATAATGGCAACTATGGCATCATCTATCTTCCCAATTTGATGTTTGATAGGCTTTATCTCCTCCACTCAACTTTCCCATCATGTGGCACTCAGTGGTTTCAGTGTCAGAGAGGATGTTCCCAGATGTTGCTTCTAAATTTGCCATCGATGAGTTGTTGCAGAGAAAAATACATAGATGCTTTGAATTACATTAAAAAATTCAGCAGCCTCACTAGAAGCTGATGCTGCATCACTGACCACCAAGTTCAATGAATGAGAACTGCATGGGACAAAAAAAGCTCAAGGTTTAAATCTCAGATCTGTGTCTGCACTCCTCTGTTCTTTCCTCTTATGTTGGCACCATTATTGTAGCCCTGACCTCTCATGTCAGCTATCACAATTCCCGTACCTTCCAGCTTTTTAAGAAGCACAATTGTCATACCAGTATGTATGGAGTATCATCAATGTCAATAAATTCTAGAAAATGCTCTCTGACAGTCACCATTGGAGGGATATTTTCACTAGCTTCTGTTGTTATTACAAAACGCACCATTAAAATCATTTGTTCCGTATGGCTGATGTCAGGTGTGTCATCCAGAATAACAGAGTAATATCTTGCTGACTTCAGATCTGCCACAATCTTCTGTTTGACTTTTGTTGCCAGTAACTGTATGATCTCATTTTGAATACGTCTGTTAGTCTATAAGGTGCCACAGGACTTTTTGTCATTTTGAATTGTTTTTCCAAGGTAGTGGTGTGTGTACATTTCTTTGGTGGTGACTCTTCTTAGATGCTCCTGGAGTACAGCATCAAACTCAGGCATCAGCTCTACAGTTTTAAGGAAGTTTCCATTGTTTGGCACATACAGCTGATCTAAAGTGCCACGCAGTGCTAGGTTTTGGGTAGCAAGCATTTTTCAATGGCAATGAGCTTTTTCAGAACATTTTGCCAGTAAAGAGACTCTGATGCAATCTTCTCTTGATGCTGATCATCTATGTTGGCCTTTAACCTTAATCTCATCTCAAGCACTTTCCACCTATGGAATGCTCTCTGGTGGTTTGCTGCCTTCTCATGACATGCCAGATTTCTAGCCAGATTTTTCAGGTCCTTTGTTCCTGAAGAACCCAATGTGGCTGGAACATTAGACTGGAAGAGTTTGTGACAAAAACAGTATGCTGCATTCTGGGTTTTTGAGTGCATAAGCCATGGCCTCTCCACTTTGTTACCATTGGGAATTTCATGCCAGTATTGTGTTGGATGGAAACTTCTATTTTCATTGTCTTTGGGGAACATGAAGTTTTTCACTTGCTGTGGCCCATGCAGCAGAAGGAAGTCCCTCAGGCTACTGCTCAAGTGGTTCCACAGTCCTGGATCATCTAGCCTTAAGGAACTAAACTCAGCAGCAGCTGTTTCTTGTGCCTCCATCACACTCTTCTCTGATCTACACTTTTCTTCAGGAATGTGCATGGTTACATCCATTTCAGATGGAGATATGGATGCTGCAATAGCTGCCAGGTCACCTGCACTCTGACTAACTGGAATATCAGGCATCTGCTCACCACTCACATCCTCACTGGGGCAAGAAGGCTCACCGTGAACATTTGTGTCTATGTATCTCAGGAGAGCTCCTTCCTGCTTAGATAGAAAAACTTCCTTCGCTTGCTTTCTTTTTCTGAATGCTGCCCCAGAGGGGTGTTTTCTTCTTTCACTCATGACTGCTGTTCTGTGCCAGCTATAGTGGCTTTCAACACTCAATTGAAGGGGAAAAATAAGCAGGCTGGTAGCAGGGTGTGAGTGAGGGAAGATATCAGCGTCTTAAGGGCCTAACTGGCTCCTACTACTTCAGTTGACTGCCTGTTCTCCTCAAGTGGGTTCAGGGAAGCATCAGGAAACAGGAAGCTTCCTGAGAAGCTGGTGTTAATCAGTCCAGGCTCTTGGGGTTGCTAGAGAGGTACATAAGATACTCCTCCTCCTCTCTCTCTCTCCCTGCAGCTCCTGCTGCTTTCTGTTATTCCTTCTCACCTTTTCTCCTGCCTGCCTGTTATGTCTCTTGTGCCCTCCTTCCTCCAGCACAGCAGTCCACCATCTCTGTTCATCTAGAGCAGAGAGAATACATATGCACCAACAGCAGACATAATTTTCTACACTCTGGGTCCTAATGGTGCCCTCCCGCAATCTGGCATCTGAGGCGGCTGCCTCAGTTCACCTCATGGTAAGGCCAGCCCTGAATACAGCCCCAGATAAAGATTAAACACCTACCAGAAGGCAGTTTAAGGACATTATTTATATATATCTATATCTCTCTCTATATATGTGTATATATATAATATATATCTTCTTACTATATGTTCAATTCTATGCACCCGATGAAGTGGGCTGTAGCCCACGAAAGATTATGCTCTAATAAATTGGTTAGTCTCTAAGGTGCCACAAGTACTCCTGTTCTTTTTGCTGATACAGACTAACACGGCTGCTACTCTGAAACCTGTCATTATGAAACAATATATTTAGGAAAGGAATACTTTCCTTTCCTAAATATAAAAGGAAATACAGGAATGTATTTAAATAAAATAAAAAAGGAATACAGGAATGTAACTAAGGCCTTCATATCTATAAATATACAGATCCCTCCTCCTCTTGTAATTTCTGTCACATCTGATTACATCTTATCCTGGAAGTCTAAACATAATTTTTCTTACCAAATATGTTTCTTGTACACATATCATGACAGGTTTGTTTTGCATTTCAAACACAATTTTCTTTAATTCCTGACAGTGTATTATTAAACTATCTGCATTCCAGCAAAAACTCTTTAGAACCATGTTGTTTAAACTACATTATTACCTTCATTTAAAAATGCATGAATGCAGCCTATCAAGAGATTGCATATATGCAAATACTTTTTTGAGGCTTTTGTTCTTTCAGTCTCCTTCTGTGTCTATAAAGTCCAATTAATGACCGCTATCAGAAATACTTTAAATTTCTCTTTGCCTACAAGAAGTGCATCATCTTCTGTTCCCCTTATATTATCTTTTGTGACCAGAACTGTGATTTGTTGTACTAGTAACTCTTTTCCCTCATTGATGTTTTCCTCCTTCTTCTCCTACCACTGTGAATATCTTTTAGATGTTCTGCATAGGATATTTTATGGAAGTTTTAATTTTCGATTTCTCTCTAGTCTGTTCTGCTGCCACATCTTTTATGTGCTACACTGTGCTACTCCTGGGGGAATTCTGCACCACTGTGAATGCACAGAATTCATGTCCCCTACAGATTTCTTTGCTTCCCCACAGAAATATGGCTTTCTGATAGGGAAGCAACAGGAAGCTGCAAGAGCAGTCATGCCCTACTCCCTAACAGTGCAGGTACATTGTTTCAGGCACTGGGAGCAGCCGGCAGAGAGGTAAATCACCACGGAGCTAGGGACACCCCAGCCAGTGACTCCTACCCTGAGCCAGGATCAGCTGCTAGTCTCAGCTGGGCTAGAGGCAGGAGAGAATGGGACTTCCTCTTCCCATGCAAGGAGTGGCAGGGGCTGTGTCAAACTCACCCTCAGAACCTCCCCCAGCTGCAGGAAGCTCAGCATCCTCCCCTGCTTCCTGCCTCCATCGCTCCTCAGCTGTAGGGGAAGGGGGTCACTATACAGGGAGGTGCTCCCCCCATCCACTCAGACCCATGCATCTGGACCTCCCATACCCAGACATCCCTGCACATGTGAACCACAGTGAAGGTGAGGAATCAGCAGAATCCTCTCAATATTCCCATACTTTCAAAGTAATATAATTCAATTGGCCAAAAACCCGCATACATGGCTACAGAACCCAGGAGACTTATTGGTTACTCTGGGATAGATGAAACTTTTGTAAACGGAATACTCAAAGTGCTTGAGCTCTGTACACACCCCAGTATGCCTGTTCTGTCTGCTACTGTTATATGGTGTACTTGCTGTCTCAAAGTAAGGTCTTGCCTGCAGGTCACCAATGGCATGTTTTCCTTGCCCAAGCACACATTCAAAAAATATGTGACCTCACTGCACAACATTGTGTACAGATTTATGAACATTCTAGCCTTTGGATGTGTTATGGGGAATACTTTTTGGGGGAGTGGGGGAAAAACCTGCAAGATGCTGAGTGCCTCTTGTGATTAAGTATCTCCTTGACTTTTGTGGGATTTGAGAACACCTCAAAGCAGATAATCAGCACGTTACCAGATTAATCTATCTAATATAGGTCTTCAGCCTGCAAACACACATGTGCAGTAACTTTTATTTGAACTCAGTGGAATTTGCATTTGTGTAAGTAATTCACAGGCATAAGAGTTTGCAGAGATGGGGCCATAATCAATAATTAGGCTCATCTCAGACACCAGGTCTAAAAGGAGGTCAGGTAGGGTTGCCAGCTTTGGTTGGACATATTCCTGGAGATTTTATCACAATGTCTTTTTTTTAATCACATAATGGCTTTAATCAACGTTTAATTTTAATTCTTAGAGACTGCAGAACAATTTTTGAGGGTTGGTAACCCAGGAATCCACAACTCTGACCTTGTTCTAGCTGTTACTTTGCAGCGTACATAGCTCCTGTAATTAGAAGCAAGTTGAATTTTAGTTGCCCCCTGTCAGTTAGGTAGTATGTCTTTCCTGTGCTCATGTGCCTAATGTGGAATTTCAGGCTTGCAATGAAGTAAGCCCAAGTGACACCCATTTGTCAGTAAACCTAGAAGACTGGTGGCTGAATTTAAAACTCTGAAGCACTGTAGCAGGGTATACAGGTCATTTAAGAATAAAGGGGGCAAAAAAAAACCCATTCCAGGGTGTTGGAATAAACAAAGGCTCAGAAAATAGCCTTACCAGAAGGGAGGAAGCCATCCTGGGTAATTAGTAGTTGGATCGAACTCCCACACCCCAAGGACCCCGTTCTTTTAAGGGTCCAGGATCAGGAGCTCTGTATTATAGAGGGAGGGGAGGGCTCCCTTCTATTCCAGCCAATTGGGAGGAGCTCTCTGGAGGAGGGCAGTATGTAGACTGTTTTCTCCCTCAGGACTGTGACTGGGGGGTTAGGGTTGTTGGCTGGAGAGGTTGGCTGAGCTCACTGCTGACAAGGTCTGCAGAGGGGGCAGGCAGGCTGAGCAGAACTGAGCTGAGCTGGAAATATAGGTTGAGAGTGAGAGGCTGGAAGTTATGTTGGAAAATAAAAGAGATACAGCAAGGGATGAGGAATGGCTTCAGATTAGGAAAAAATAAAATATGAATAGAAATGTTTATCTGAAGAAGAGAGAGCAGACAGAGACGGAAAAGAGAGTAAGAGATAAGGATTGGCATATTATAATTGTAAATTCACTGAAGATGTAAAGATAGGAGATGTTACTTTCTTGAAAACAGCAGAATGGAAAGTGAAGTATCACAGATACATTAAGAGCTAAAAGAATGCAGGGTGGAGATTTATAAACAGAGTATGTACACATAAAGAATGGACTGAGAAACTTCTTAAAACTACAGTTTTAGGAACAATAAAAGCAATTTGCCTACTACCTAACTATATGACAGAAGCAAGAGTGGTAATGTATGTGGTTCCACTTGGCATGACTGAGGATCCAATTAAAAAGTGTACAGACAAGGACCAAGTGTGGTTTGTTAAGCAAATGATTTTCAGCAGGGGCAGAACACAAACCATCCACAGCCATGTGAGTAAAATTTAAAGGTGCAACACTACCCAATAGGATTAAAATAGGATATCAGTTCTTCTGTGTTAAACCATATATCCTGGCCCCTTTGAGATACTATAAATGTCAAAGGATTGGGCATGTGGCAGCTGTCTGTAAGAGGAAAAGGAGGTGTGGTAAATGGGGAGGAGAACACTTGTATGAAAAGTGTATGGAACGAATTATATGAAAATGCAACAATTTTGGGGGTAAGCACAATTACTCCTGAGGGCATTCTGCACCTAAAAATTCTGTGCACAGTATTTTAAAAGTTTTTGTCTATAAATAAATGCAGAGGCTCCAGCATGGCAGTGGGGAGCACAAACCACTGGCTTCACTGGCCTGCAGCCAACCTACCCCCGGGACACGAACTCAGCGGTGAGGCTGCACCCAACCCTGACACAGCCAAGGCCTGGGCCTGCCCCAGAAACAGCCTGGGACCCTGCCCCGGTGCACCAGGTGTGAGCAGGCAGGCTCAACCAGGCAGGATCCAAGTGTGGAGGGGATCAGTGTGAGGCAATCCAGGTATGGGGTGAGAGGATTACGTGTGGGACAATCTGGATACAGGAAGGTCTAGGTATGGGGGGGATCTGGATGCAAGAGGGTCATTGGAGGGGGAGCGGTAATGGGACTCTGCAGCGGCTTCCAGGTGAAAGTGGTTGGGACTCAGTGGTGTGGGGGTATGAGCAGGGGGATAGTCTGGGTGCTCGGGGAGTGGAGCTTGGTGGCGTGGGGTCTGGGTGCAGCTAGTTGGGAGTCAGTAGCATGGGGGTCTGGATGTGGGGGCTCAGGGTGAGGCAGAGGTTGAGGCATCAGGGTGGGGGGTTGAGTGCAGGGAGCTCAGTGGGGTTGCAGGGGTGGGGGTCCAGAAGCAGAGGGTCTGGGTGTAGCGCATCTCAAGATACAGGGGTTGAGGTTCAGTGGGGTGGGGTTCAAGTATGGACAGTTAGGGGAGTTCTAGATGTACCAGATGAGAAACCAGGGCCATCACCATACATATAGTATGGCTAAAGGACACAGGCAAAGTAAAACATTTGTTTTTGTTGTGAGGCCAGTATGTTCTGAAGCAGTGGAATATGGCTTCAGAATCACATGGGCATACACTGTGACCTTTGTCAATGTTTGATTCCACTCAGTGTCTCAGTCCTTAAAATGATATCACTCATACTTTCCCAACATTCTCATTAGTGTGTTTGTTTGCATAATGAATACAATCTTTCTATGTATCTTTCTTGAGGGGAAAATAACCATTAACTTCTATTACCACTCATGCAGCAAGAGTTATATCATTTTTGGATCTCTGCTACTTCTTGGGAAATATCAGATACATTACACACAGTATGTGAAATACTTGCGCTTTACTGATGAGAATGTTTAGACACACAAACATAAATATATATGTCTGGTAGATACAGAAAGGTATCCTCTGTATCAGGAAAAAATTGGTATAAAGTGATGCGTGTCAATATAGGTGGATTAGCACCTCCATGAAGGTAAATTGAACAGCAAAATCATCCTGGGATTGTGAACATGGTCATAGAGCTAATATATAATCACAGGACTTTATTTCTCTCTGTGTATATATAGATAAACACAAATTAATTAGCAGTGTGAGAAACTTTTAACAACCTTTATGGCATTTTCTGCTGCCATACAGGACTTAAAAGGTTTTAGACTATGCAAATATACTAAATGAGGTATTATTTTGATTAATCTTTGCATGTTTCTGTTACACGATATTGTGAGTGGCAGCTTTCTGAGCGTGCTTGTAACCCAATTATGATTTTGTTGCTCAATTTACTTTTATCATGAATGGTGCAGTCTGATTGCAGTCTTAATTGTATCCCCAATCACAAATTTTGTCATAAACTGATTAGAGACTATACTCTTTTATTCCTCTTATAGCTTTATACTGTCTCCTGTCACTGTAGTATCTTCCACATTGTCATAAATATAAAGGGAAGGGTAAACCCCTTTAAAATCCCTCCTGGACGGAGGAAAAATCCTCTCACCTGTAAAGGGTTAAGAAGCTAAAGGTAACCTCGCTGGCACCTGACCAAAATGACCAATGAGGAGACAAGATACTTTCAAAAGCTGGGAGGAGAGAGAGAAACAAAGGGTCTGTGTCTGTCTATATGTTGCTTTTGCCAGGGATAGAACAGGAATGGAGTCTTAGAACTTTAGTAAGTAATCTAGCTAGGTATGTGTTAGATTATGATTTCTTTAAATGGCTGAGAAAAGAACTGTGCTGAATAGAATGACTATTCCTGTCTGTGTCTTTTTTGTAACTTAAGGTTTTGCCTAGAGGGATTCTCTATGTTTTGAATCTAATTACCCTGTAAGGTATCTACCATCCTGATTTTACAGAGGGGATTTCTTTACTTCTATTAAAAGTCTTCTTGTAAGAAAACTGAATGCTTTTTTGTTGTTCTCAGATCCAAGGGTTTGGGTCTGTGGTCACCTATGCAAATTGGTGAGGATTTTTACCAAACCTTTCCCAGAAAGTGGGGTGCAAGGGTTGGGAGGATTTTGGGGGGAAAGACGTGTCCAAACTACGTTTCCCATTAAACCCAGTTAGAGTTTTGTGGTGGCAGTGGAGATCCAGGGACAAGGGATAAAATTAATTTGTACCTTGGGGAAGTTTTAACTTAAGCTGGTTAAGGTAAACTTAAGAGGTTTTCATGCAGGTCCCCACATCTGTACCCTAGAGTTCAGAGTGGGGGAGGAACCTTGACACACATGAATCCAGTGTAAATAATAAAGTCTCTCCTTCTCCAGCATCCTATCTACTAGATAATGCTGCCTTCCCTTTCCTCTTCTTGAAATGACTGAACTCCAATTTTCAACAAGAAAATTCACCTTTTGGCAAAGATCAGGGCTGAAAAATATAAGCTTTAAAGCTGAAAATGTTACAAGGAAATGAGTGTTTGAAATTAGAGGTTTAGATTGGAAACCATTATGCAGGCTTAATTAGATAAGAATTGTATCTGCCTCTGCTGTTATAGTACAAATATTTTGTATCCAATTTATAGGTGATTAATGTGGAACAGAATCATGAAAATATGACTTGATATAAAATACAACAATAGTGTCTAATGTGGGGAAAATGGTTCAGTTGTCGACTATAAATACAATTTATGACAAATTATCATTTAAAATTTATAGTTTAATACTTGGGTGTTTTGATTGCACGTTATTTACAAAGATTTCATTTTTAATACAATTAATAAGAATTTTCATAGAGCTTCATAGAGTGTGAGGTTAGGAGGAATCTTAGATTAATTAGCATAACCACCTGCATAAAATTGTACCCAAATACGTTTAGGTTGAGCCCAATTACTTCATTTAAACAAACACTTTATAGTCCTCTGAAAACCAAACTGTTGTATGTCAAAGGTAGTCATCAGAACTCACTGAGGTTCCACCAATTCCCAACACTCCTGTGATTACAGAGAACTGATTAGGTAATATATGCCAAGGTGATCCAAGCAGGTTATCCATTCTCCATGCTGCAGAGGAAGTTAAAAAAAACACCCATGTTTTTTGCCAGTCTGATGTAGGAGAAAATTCCTTCCCAACCCCCAATCTGGCAATCAGCTATATCCTAGCTAGACATCTAAAAGAGGATTTTCTGCACCACCTCATAGTGGTGCCCCACCCCAATGAGTATTCTGTCTTTAGGCACGACAGAACTCTGATGCTTCAGAGAAGGACAACCCCACCATAAGATTACAATTGTTCATTGGTGAGAAAATTCTTCCCTGACCCCTGCAGGTAATCAGATGAAGTCCTGCTGCATGAGATTAGATTAGTCATGATTTTATATATATATATATATATATATATATATATGATCATCTATCTATTCCTGTAAAATGGGTGTTGATAAGTATGAGTCTACACAGAGAAAAACTGCAAAAACTGTTTAAATTAGAGATGGTAGAGTAACCATCTAGAGATGGTAGATGGTAACTCTAAGTATGCATGACCTGAAGTGGCGTTTATTATGTGTACAAAGGAAAATAGGATAGAACTCTTTTGTCTTGTTACAACAGTAAAACTGACATTGATATATTTGAATATATTTCTGAACGATTTTATGGTTCTGGTAGATTAGGTTTTTATAAACAAATTATCTTAGAAATGACAAACAGATTTTATTTTCCCCCTAGGACAATTAATCAGTGGAATGATATTGTTGTACATTATGTTCATTTTTCAGAGATTATTATGTACTTAATATTATTGTCTGACTTTCTGTATTATTATGCTGAGGCCAAAGGAAGGGGTGGGTAGCTATGCCTGCTGAGTTGCAATTGAGGAAGGTTCCCTATTGTCAAAAGGTATGCTCAATTGGTGAGATACAGCCAGTACCTGGCCCCTTCATGACACCTGATGGCATGGCACAGAAATGTAAAAGTTTGTGTCCAAAAAAACATACATTTTTCCACCAGTCATCTAGTCAGTGTTTTTTCATTAGGCTGTGTCAGGGTTCCTCCCCCACTCTGAACTCTAGGGTACAGATGTGGGGACCTGCATGAAAGACCCCCTAAGCTTATTTGTACCAGCTTAGGTTAAAAACTTTCCCGAGGCACAAACTTTGCCTTGTCTTTGAACAGTATGCTGCCACCACCAAGTGATTTAGACAAAGAACAGGGAAAGGACCACTTGGAGTTCCTATTTCCCCAGAATATCCCCCCAAGCCCTTACACCCCCTTTCCTGAGGAGGCTTGAGAATAAACAAGATGAGTACAAACCAGCCTTGGATTTTTAACACCCAAAAAAACCCAATCAGCTTCTTAAAAACCAGAACTTTATTAGAAGAACAAAAAAAAGATAAGAGAACAACTCTGTAAAATCAGAATGGAAGATAATCTTACAGGCAGTGAGATTCAAAACATAAAGAATCTCTCTAGGCAAAACCTTAGGTTACAAAAAGACACAAACAGGAATACACATTTCCTCGAGCACAGCGAATTTCACAAGCCAAAAAAAGAAAACCTAACGCATTTTCTAGCTAGATTACTTACTAACTTTACAGGAGTTGGACGGCTTGCATCCTTGATCTGTTCCCAGCAAAGGTATCACATAGACAGACCAAAGCTTTTCCCCCCTCCAAATGTGAAAGTATCTTGCCCCCTCATTGGTCATTTTGGGTCAGGTGCCAGCCAGGTTACCTGAGCTTCTTACCTGAGGACTTTGCCTCTGGCCAGGAGGGATTTTATAGCCCTGTAAACAGAAAGGTGGTTACCCTTCCCTTTTTATATTTGACAGGCTATTAAGGTATATTTTAACAATATATGTGGAATGTATGAAACATTTTGAGTTAAGGTTGTTCAGAATACCCTTCATTTTTTTTTCACATTTCAGTGTTAAAAATTGCAACCTTAATGCTGAGTTATTGTAGGTTATTGCGTTTCACACAACTATTAAATACAGCTCTTAGTGAGAAAGTGAAAAAATACTTTTTTAATTCAAATCTCTCTAGAACCCTTTTATATTTTCTTCTTACTTTTTGCCAATAGAATCATGTATCATTGAACAGAGGCTTAATATGTAACATTTTCATTGATTTACTTCATGACTGATGTTATACTTCCATTGTTTTAGCAAAGTATTTTCCTACTTTTTTACAATTATTTCTATTTATATATCTACGTTTTTATATTTTTGCTTGAGAAGTTTCCACCAAAAGCCAAACTCAGATTTTTCCATGCCCTATAATGTTAACAGACTAAATCTATGTTGATAGGCCAGCTAATCTCTAAATTCATATTAGCCAACATACTGTGTTAGTCTCTCTTATGACAAAGATGTTTGCTGACATAAATAACCTTTTACTAGAGCCTTTCATATTGTATTTGCACTAATGTGAAATCCTTCTGGAGTGTGATTCAGAGCACATGATGCCTATTAGTTTGTTATCAGAGAAGCATAATAGGAATGTATCAAGTCTGCCTTCTTCAAAAATAGAAAATATCTTTACAATTTAAACACCGGAATCTGCATCAAGTGCCCTGATACCCAAGAATATGTTTAATTTAGAGAAAGACAATATCTCTTTTTCATTGACAGCATCCACATAGCCTACGCTACTGCTGCTGGTGATATGATATGCTTTAAGACATAAAATAGCTTGTATTAATGCCAAGAAATCGACTAAGTAAATTCATTTGTTTTCTGTGTCCCAGTTACTTAAAAATTGAGTTTTACAGTTTCATTTATTTACTCTTATGAATGAAATTGGCACTTTATAAAGGCATTTATTTAATGTATAGTGTATTTGTCAGTAGTCCAGCCCTGACTTGAAACACATATCACCTAAAGCAGCATCATAATGTTGGAACTTAAAAAGAAAAGCAGAAGTATGCATGTTTCCACAACTTCCCCAAAATTCAAGATCTTTTCTTGTATCCTTTTTACTTTGAAGCACTGCCAAGTAATCTGCTTTTCTCTGATAGTTTTATATATTTAGTGCAATTAGGGTATGGGTACTATTTTAAGACATTTTTTGTTTAAGAAAAATAAGTTTAAGGACAAATAAATTAAAAAGATATAGAAGAAAATTATGGCTAGATCACTGCATTGACATCAATGAGGTAAATGGTATAAGGACCATTATTCCTCCGTAGCTCATCAATGCAGTAGACAGCAGGGACAAAATTAGTATTAATAGTTTTATTAGTTTTGAAGGACTGTATATGGACAACTTTAACATACTATGGCTAACAATAGAGAGGAACAATTAAAATCACCATGAGACAGTAAATACATTGACATATTTTTTGCCTAAAACGGAAGCTTGATAATGGGGACTTGAGTGAAATACATTGCAGAACCCCAGTGAGACCAATTTTCCATACATCCCAAACAAACTTACCAAACTATAATAAATTCAGTGCAACAGAAATTGATTCCAGGTAAGAAATATCTAGTAAATAAGAATTGTTAGTACAATCATCCGGCACACTCTTACAAGGTGCTGAGCATTCTGTCCCTGATCCAACGAAGCCCTGGCATAAAGTTAAGAGTACTCATTGCCTTACAGCACAAACTCCATAAACACTAGAAGCTGCAGAACTAAGACCCTTGTTTGAAATTTTTGGAAGCTATGAGACAAAAATTTTGAGCCTCAACAAAATCAGGAATAAAAAAACATTTCTTAGTCTAATAAATAACTTGAAGCTTTGGAGGATAGGTGCACAAATGGCAATGATTCATCTTAGTAAAATCTAGTTCTAAAAATTGGAACATCATCCTTATCTAAGGAGAGAGCAAGAATTTTGCTCCCAAGAATAGTGAGAAATTTAACTTTCAGGCCCTCAGGAAAATCCTGGAACGCTGGGGTCATCCACTGAAGAATGGAGCATTTCCATTGAAGCTCAATATTTCAGAACTATGATCTTTCCTTCACCTTTCCTCGGGCAGAACTACTGCCTACATCTTCTCCTCTCATAGAAGCCCTGTCGCTATGGGTTCTATAGCTACAGCAGGAATGTTACCCTGCACTTGGGCATCCTCTAAACATATGGAGATAGATCAACTGTCGCATTCCCATGGGACTGAGGAGTAATTATTTGACTGAGTGCAAGTTGGAGTTGTCAGATCCTGAGTCTGGCAAATGATTAAAGGCAGACATAAGGAATCGTGATGAAGCCTTCCCATCGCATATAACTTTACAGTGTCTGATGGATATCCCTTAGGCCTCAGTCATGCCATTGAGGTATTGCATTTGTTGAGACATAGTGCACAGCTCTCCTGAAACTGCCCAGTTAGAGATACCCCTAGAGCTCCCTGGCATACAGGGCAAGCACATCTTCTGCAATACACCCTAGGACAGTACGGCTTTTGCTCTCTAGCATACTGAGCCAGCTCTAGTGGATGGTGCAGAAGGAAAGGGGGTGTTACTTCTTGCTACTTGACCCCTTGCACATACACAGAGCAATAGGGCACAATCTGGTTCTTAGTGAGTAGTCACAAGAAATTAAAGGCACTTATTAGCTGTCATCCTGGTGTCTAATAATACATCAAAGGTATGCAAAGTAATTGAACATTCGCCTCTGCTACAGCTTACTTATTGCTAAGTTTGTACTATCTTGTAAACACCTTTTAATAACATCCTTAGGACACATTTCTTTTTGTCACATTGCCCTAAGTGGTTATATACTTTGCCTTTGATCATGTGTTGATTTAATTTTCAGTGTCTGAAGTTCTTTGCTGATGAGTCAACCCTTGATTTAGACTCTTCTTTTTTTTATGAGTTTATTGTTTTTGTTATCTGTAATGACTGGGAATTAAATACAACGTTATTAAGACAAAAAGGGAGTAATTTACATTTGAAAGAAGAATTGTAACAGGAAAGAAATCAGATAAAATGAGAGATAACTGAAAGGGAACAAAATTAGGCCAAATGAAAATCAGAACTAAAGTCAATCAAAAAGGATACAAATCTATAACATCGGGATTGACTATAAGGAAAAATAGCATGTCTAAAATCAGCATAGAAACATTATGAACTGAGATGGGGAATTATGTGTGTGTATATATTTGTTAAAAATAAGCTTTGCCTCAGTTGTCAAAAATGGAGGGCTACATAATTTCTTTAATCTGTATTTAGACACCTAAAAATGTAGCCTAATGTGGAACTGCTGGACTCTCAACACTTTTGAGAATCAAGTCAATTATTGGGTGCCTAAAATGGACTCAGAGGCCTAACTGTTGGCAGCTATATTTGAAAAATGTAGTCCTGGTTGTTAGGGGGCTTATTCCTTCACCCACTTACTTCCCTGGTCCTTCTCGCATGGAGAGAGTAACAATACCTGAAGTCCAAAGGTGCAAACAATTTGATGTTTATTGGGGTGAACTTCCAGCAAGCATGATTCCAGTTTCCTTCCTTAGTGTCCCCCTTCCCAGCTCTGACTCCACAGAGCCTTACACCTGTTTCCCTGTTCCCATTCCCCCCTTAGCAAAACATGATTCCAATTTCCCCACCCCCATTCCGTTCCCCTTCCAATTCCCCACCCCCATTCCCTGTTCCCATTTCCCCCCATACATACACTCGCTTCCTGATTGACTGCAAACTATATAGTAAAACTTGAGTTCTGCTTAGCTATACCTTAACCAATCATTTTACTGAAATTTAACTAACCAATCCTAACATATTGTAACATGATTATTTAACCAATTATATCCCACAACCTTAATTACTTTACACCCAGCAAAATTAATTATACAATATGACAGAAACAATCATAGAACCAGACAGAGATTATACAGACAAACAATAGGGAAATGGGGACTACGGTGATAGAACAACAAAGAAATGAGGATTTCACATCCCAGCTATTGATAAGTGAGTTCTTGCCAGACAGGATGCTATCAAACTAAGTTTCCTTTTACATCTTCTAGGAATTTCCCTTTCTCTGGAGGTGATTGGCACTATCAGGACAGGATTGTATTCCTAACAGCCCAATAGCACCTTATTTCAATGTGACTAGTTTGGAATGTGAGGATGTGACTGGTCGCTTCCCAGTTTATGGCTGCCTCTGCTGCTTAGCCAAAGAGCTTAGCCTAAGCACAGGGCCTCAGATTGTCACAGTAAGAGAAGGACCCTACACTGGCAGTCAGTGATTTTGATTTTTTTCTTTTATACCTCTATAACTAGGGTTTCAGCTTCTTCAACCATGTGGGAACGGTTTCAAACAGCAGTGCCCACCTTTCCCACACCAAGCAAAGCCCATTGGGTTGGCCATTTAAAAGGAGGGGCTGCGGTTTTAGGGTGAATGTGCAGCACAACCCAACACCCCCCCCCAGTCCTCTGGGATGATTGCTTCCCCCACACATGCACACACACCACTACGTGGCTAGTACCAGGGAAGATACCTATCAGCCAAACACAAACAGCTCAGCATGAACGGGCCTCCCCATGCTGCGAGGCTAACAGCGGGGATGATTTCTTTTCAGCCAAAGGCAAACAGCCCAGGAGGAACGGGCACCTCTGAATGTCCCCTTAAACAAATTTCCCAAATTTGAACCGGGTGACTATGAATGATATCACTCTCCTGAGGCTAACACAAAGAGATAAAGAACGGATGTTGCTTGAATGCCACCAAAGCCTGGGCCAATTTGCTGCAATGCTTTGTGCTGCAGTGATTCCAGACTACTTGCTACTGGCTTGCCATGGTAAAAGTGTCCTACCATGGAGGACGGAATAAGGCTGACCTCCCCAGAAACCTTCTTAGAGTACCTCCAAGAGAGCTTCATGGAGATGTCCCTGGAGGATTTCCACTTCATCCTCAGACCCTTAACAGACTTTTCCAGTAGCTATACTGGCCGTGAATTCATCCCAAGTCTTCAGGGCAAATTAATCACTAAACACGCTTGCTTTTAAACCCTATATTATATTTACAAAGGTACGCTCACCAGAGTTGCCTTCTCCGGCTTCGTGGTCCGGGAGCCCGCCTTGGGAGGGTTGGGAAGGTATTGGCTCCAGGGTGATAAACAGTTCCTAGCTGCTGGGGAGAAGGGATTCTCGGCTTGCCTGCTGTGCGCTATCTTCCTCATCCACAAAATCCTCATCCCTGTTGCGTGAGACTCCCCCCGTGCAGGTGTCCACGGACAGTGGTGGGATAGTGGTAGGGGCACTCCCGAGAATTGCATGCTACTCATTATAGAAGTGGCATGTATGGGGCTCTGACCCAGAGTGACCGTTTGCATCCTTTGTTTTTTGGTAGGCTTGCCTCAGCTCCTTAACTTTCACATGGCACTGCTGTGTGTCTCTGTTGTAGCCTCTGTCCATCATGCCCTTGGAGAGTTTGGCAAATATATTGGCATTTAATCTTTTGGAGTTCTGCCTGCATGGATTCTTCTTCCCATACAGTGATCAGATCCAGTGTCTCCCGTTTGGTCCATGCTGGAGCTCTTTTGCGATTCTGGGACTCCATGGTCACCTGTGCTGATGAGCTCTGCCTGGTCACCTGTGCTGATCAGGAAATTAAATTCAAAAATTCCCAGGGCTTTTCCTGTCTACCTGGCCAGTGCATCTGAGTTGAGAGTGCTGTCTGGAGCGGTCACAATGGAGCACTCTGGGATAGCTCCCAGAGGCCAATACTGTTGAATTGCGTCAATGCTACCCCAAATTCGACCCAGCAAAGTCAATTTTAGCACTAATCCCCTCACCTGGGAGGAGTACAGAAATCGATTTCAAGAGCCCTTTAAGTCGACAAAACAGGCTTGGTCATGTGGATGGGTGCAGGGTTAAATCTACCTAACGCTGCTAAATTCGACCTAAACTCATAGTGTAGACCAAGGCTAAGAGAGGTTGGGTTTTCTTTATTAAAACAACAAATCTCAAAATGAACAGTATATGGAAGTTTCTTTTGACATTTCATATATTTGGAGTCAGACATTTTTTTTCTTCTTCAGAGGTACACATCAACATCTGTGACAGGGTGTACACGGCCTTTGCAGTCCCCTTCTGGAGGCTCTTTGATCCTACTATGCCAGTGGTTTTCAAAGTTTTTTTTCTGGGGACATAGTTGAAGAAAATTTTTTATCTCCATGACTCAACGGAGCTGGGGATGATGGGTTTGGGGGGTCGGAGGGCCTCAGGGCTGGGACATAGGGTTGGGGTGCAGGAGTGAGGGTGGTGGGGTGGGACCAGGAATGAGGGGTTCAGGGTGTGGGGTGGGGTCAGGGCTCTGGGCTGGGGGTGCAGGCTCTGGGATGGGGCCAGGGATGAGGGGTTTGGGATGAAGGAAGAGGTTCCGGGTTGGGGAGAGCTTGGGGCAGGGAATTGGGCTGTGGGAGGGGGTCAGGGCTCTGGACTGGGGCTGGGGATGATGTGTTTGGGGTGCAGGGAGGGGTTCCAGGTTTGGGGGGCTCAGGACTGGGGCAGGAGATTGGGGCACAGTCTTACCTCTGGAGGCTCCCAGTCAGCAGCGCAGCTGTGGTGCACCATGGTCCGGGCTGTGCCCTGAAAGTAGCCAACAGCAAATCTGGCTCCTAGGTGGATGCACGCAAGCAGCTCCACGTGACTCTCACCCGCAGACACCGCCCTCCCACATGCCACAACCCAGTACTGGGTCATAACCCATGGATTGAAAAACACTGTACTACACCATGCCCCCAAAAAAGAAGCAGCAAGGTAGGTCCTCCAGGCCTGCCTAGAGAGGTTGCATGGAAGCAGTCAATCAGAGCCCATCAGCCTCAGATAAAAGGAGCTGCAGAACCTTAGCAGGTCAGTTCCCTTCTGGAGCCTGAGGGGCAATGAAGGGTGTGCTGCTGTGGACAAAGGAGATGAAGGAACAACCAGAGGTGGCTCTGGATGCATTTGGTGAAGCTGGGAGAGAGAGGATCTGAGAACTTTAACCCTGAGGTAAGGGGTGAAGATAAAGGGGCCTGGAGGGAAGAGGCCTAGGAAGAAGCAGCAATGAATCAAAGTGAGCAATACATGGCTGCTGTTTACAATGTTGCTAGGTTGGAATCTGGAGTAGTGAGTGGGCCTCTGTTCCCCCACTGACCACCAGCAAAGTCCCCACGAAGGGGGCAAAGCTTGTTTGGAAGCCTGAGCCAATGCCTGAATTTAACAGTCTTAGAACTGGGGCTGGAGACCCTCATGAGAACAGACAGACCGTTCGTTTGGACTCTTTGCTACCCTGGAAGAAATTCATTTTGATTGTGTGGCCTGTTTGGAGGACCAAGTCATTGAAAACCACCCAACATACAGGGGGTGCCAGGATTGGAAAAGGAGTCCAGTGCTACATGCAGCAGCAGGAGGATCTCAGGAGCTGAATGTTTCTCATTACAAAATCCTTTGCAAAAAGAACAGAAAGAACCCTTAAATGCTGGGATAATTGCTGATTAGATATTAAGGCCGGAAATGGCTTATTAGATCATGTAGGTGAGGGATTTTTCACCAAAGTATTTGTGCTTTCTCCAGTCTAAATGTTGTTGTACCAAATGACAGTAATGTCATCACTCTCCTTGTGACATTTCTCCACAGTAGAGCTGGTTATAAATTTCCTGACTGAATTATTTTTCAGTTGGAACATGCTGATTCATCAAAAGCTAAATGTTTTGTGGAAATGTGTCAATGTTGATGAAAGTTAATTAATTTAAAAAAAATTGGAAAAAAAAATTTTTGATGAGGCTGAAATGTTCTGCTTCAGCCTGTTGGGAAGGAGTAGTTTGGATTTTCTTTTTCAAAACCACTTTTAGTTTCATTTTTTAAAAATAAGATTGGAATAAATCACTTTTTTTAAATCAAAACAAAATGTTCTCATCAATGCAAAACATTTGTTGTTTTCACAGGAAATTTTCATTTTTTTTTTTGGTTTTGTTCTACTGGGAAATGAATTTGAACTTTGCATTACTTCAAGGGGAAGGTTTTTTTGGATTCTTTGTTTTCTGTGGCTGTTCCCTCTTGGGACTAAGAGGGACCGGACATCAATCCATATTCTCCAAATCTTTCTGAACAAGTCTCTCATATTTCAAACTTGTAAGTAAGAGCCAGGCAAGACATATTAGTTTATCTTTGTTTTCTCAACTTGTGAATTTTCCCTTTGCTAGAGGGAGGTTTATCCCTGTTTTGTTGTAACTTTGAAACTAAGGCTAAAGGGGGTTCCTCTGTGCTCTTCGAATTTTCTGCTACTCTGTAAGGTTAACTACCAGCTTAAGTTTACAGAGGTGATTCCTTTACCTTTTTCTCTTTAAATAAAATCCTTCTTTTTAAGAACCTGACTGATTTTTCCATTGTTCTAAGACCCAGGGGTTTGTGTCTGTAGTCCCTTTGTAACCAATTGGTGAGGATATATGCTCAAGCATTCCCCAGGAAAGGGGGTGTAGGCTTGGAATAGGACTCCAAGTGGTCCTTTCACAGATTGTTTGTTAAATCACTTGGTAGTGGCAGCGATCCCAAGGCAAGAAAGGAATCTGTGCCTTGGGGAAGTTTTAACCTAAGCTGGTAAGAATAAGCTTAGGGGGTCTTTCAATCGGGTCCCCACATATGTACCCCAGAGTTCAGAGTGGGAAGGAACCTTGACACTAGGTTCTGTATGTAAGCAGGAGAATAGTCCCGCTATTGTGGGGAATTTTCCTGGCTTCTGCACTACCCCGGTGAAGTAGGTTACCGAAAGGATCTGAGTCCTCGCTCCCAGTGGCCTCCCTGCCCTTGAGGACTCCCCTTCCACTCTCCTGTCTGGCAGTGTCTTCGTAACCCCAACAAGGCTCGACCCCCAACCCTGCTGTGGTCACCTAGGACAGGGGCTAGGGTGTCCCCACTCCGGGGTACTCTCTCTGCACTGGGCACTTCTCTGACCATTACATACAAGTTAAAGCAAATGCACGTTATTTAATCAATAATTTAATTTTTAAAAGAATAAGGGAAAATGGGAAAGGTTAAAGGAAACATATCAACCCGCTCTGTGGCAGGGAACATCACAAACAGTGTCTCTGGAATGTCAGGGCAGTTCACAGTCTGTTCCTTGTAAGTCCCAGGCCTTCTTCTCAGGCCCTGGCTGTGCTGTAGGGATGCTGTGGGTTGGACACTTGCTCTGGCGGTGGCCACATGCTCTCAGGCTCTAAGTGGTAGGACCCTTCTTCCCAGTGGTGCCCCCGCTCTGTTGGGGTTACGATCCAAGCCTGGCCTGCAGAGCCTCTTGGCTGAGGCGTCTCCCTGTGCTGGGCCCGCTGCCCAGGGTCCCCCTTGCTCTTCCCAGCTGCTCACCACACCCAGCTCCGGACTGCTCCAGTCCCAGCTCCACCACTCTGTCTCAGCACTGCTGCTGCTCTGCCTCCAGCTCCCTGGGCTGCTTCTTTGGCCCCTCTGCCTCTGGTTGCTACAGCTCTGCTCCCAGGACAGGTCTGCTCTGCAGGCTGCTTCTGTGACTCTGCTCCCAGCACGGACCTCCTTTGTGGGCTGCTTTTCTGGCCCCTCTGGCTCTGGTTGCTGCAGGTCTCCTCCCAGGGCAAGTCTACTATCTCTGGGCTGTGCCTCTGGCTTTCAGGCTACAGTTCTGCTCCCAGGACAGGGTCTGCTCTCTCTGGATCTGGCTCTGCTCCCCAGCTCAGCTTGTGCCTCTGCATTCTCCTTAGTTTGGCCCCACTCTGTCTGACCCAGGCAATTCCAGCTCACACAAAGGGCGGGACCTCGCTGGCTTCCTGACTCCTTGATTAGCCTGCCCGCCCTGTCATTCAGGCTGACTTGGAGCATTGGCCTCTCCCCATTGTCCCTGGGGAGTGTCAGTCTCAGGGTCCTGATTCCCCATCGACCCTTCCCCTTTTTAATACTGGGAGCTAGCAACTAAAACACCCCCACTGAATGTTAGTAAGGGGGCAACAGTCCCCTTAAATGTAGAAAAGTTAAGTTAAAAAGACTTAATAATATTTCCCCCCCACACTTAGTTGTTTCTTTTCCAAGCTAAGAAATCCCAGTCTTATTAATCTCTCCTAATATGGAAGCAGTTCCATACACCTAATCAATTATGTTGCCCTTTTCTGAACCTTTCCAATTCCAATATATCTTTTTTGAGATGGGGGACCACATATGCACGCAGTATTCAAGAAGTGGGTGTACCATGGATTTATATAGAAGAAATATGATATTTTCTATCTTCTTATCAATCCTTTTCTTAATGATTTGCAACATTCTGTTTGCTTTTTTGACTGCTGCTGCACATTGCGTGGATGTTTTCAGAGAACTTTCCCCAATGACAGCAACATCTTTCTTGAGTAGTAACAGCAAATTTAGACCCCATCATTTTATATGTATAATTAGGATTATGATTTCCAATGTGAATTACTTTGCATTTATCAACACTGAATTTCATCTTCCTGTTTGTTGTCCAGTCACCCCGTTTTGTGAGATCCTTTTTGTAGCTCTTCACAGTCCGCTTAAAACTTAACTATCTTGAGTAGTGTTGTATCATCTGCAAATGTTGTCATCTCACTGTTTACCCCCTTTTCAAGATTATTTATGAATATATTGAATAGGCCTGGTCTCAGTACAGACCCCTGGAGAACATCTCTATTTATCTCTCTCCATTCTGAAAACTGACCATTTATTCCTACCTTTTGATTCCTATCTTTTAACAAGTTACCAATCCATGAGAGAATCTTTGCTCTTATCCCATGACAGCTTACTTTGCTTAAGGGTTTTTGGTGAGGGACGTTGTCAAAGGCTTTCTGAAAATCTAAGTACATTAGATCCACTGAATCCCCCTAGTCCACATGGTGGTTGACCCCCTCAAAGAATTCTAGTAGATTGGTGCGGCATGATTTCCTTTTACAAAAAACATGTTGACTCTACCCCAACAAATTATGTCCATCTATGTGTCTGACAATTCTGTTCTTTACTGTAGTTTCAATCTGTTTGCCTGGTATTGAAGTCAGGCTTACTGGCCTGTAATTGATGGGATCACCTCTGGGGTCCTTTTTAAAAATTGGCATCACTTTAGCTATCCTCCAGTAATTTGGTATAGAAGCTGATCTAAATGATAGGTTACAAACTACAGATAGTAGTTATACAATTTCACATTTGAGTTCATTCAGAACTCTTGGGGTGAATACCACCTGGTCCTGGTGACCTATTACTGTTTAGTTTATCAGTTTGTTCCAAAACCTCCTCTAAAGACATCTCAATCTGGGACATTTCTTCAGATTTGTCACCCAAAAAGAATGGCTCAGGTTTGGGAATTTCCCTCACATCCTCAGCCAAGAAGACCGATGCAAATAAATCATTTAGTTTCTCCGCAATGGCCTTATCTTTGTAATTGGCCTGTCTACTTCAAACCAGTAGTGGGGAATTGTACATTAAGGATCAGAATTGATACTTGATGCATTTTTATTCCATTCCTGGCTTGCTTATTTATTCCTTATATTTGTAGTATATGGTATGGACATCTAGAACCTTTGGTAGGCATTTTTATAATATTTTGTATAAATCTACATAAATGTTATTTTGGCCTCTGTTACGCCCCAGTGCAGGTGGGAATAATTTTGAAATTATTACTTCAGTGTTCTGAAAATGCACAATGACTTATTATTTTATTTGTAATATCAGTTTAAATTATACGTTCTGAAAGGTACTGCCTATATTCCTGCCATACTGCATACTTTAAAATATATATATATATGCAAACATTGCTAAGAAAGATACTGTAGAAGTTCAGCCATTTCATTTGCTACATAATCTCATAGATTAGACTAATATCCAGTTACTGGCTTCTGTATAGATATTGACTAAACCAAACCACTTGACCTCACTTCTCACAATTTATGGTGTCAGATTCCCTCATGGGATTATTATATAGTCTGTGAAATGTAATTGTAAATAATATATATTTTTTAAAAAATATATCCCAAATTTGAAAGACTAGTAAGAGTTTAAGTTAAAGGAGAATCTGTAACCATGAGAACAAATAACTTTTATATTCTGTTTTTGTGTGGTGCTATTAAAAATCTTCTTGATAGGTCACACTCTCAAATAATATGAAGTACTTCTATTATTTATACACTTTAAGGGGTTAATTGCAGTGAGTTCATTTGCTTATCCAGAGAAGATGTCTAGGAAGCCTGCTTATGTGCTAGAATTCATAATTCTTAAGAATCCTCCAGGCCTCTTTTTTTTTTTCTTTTATGTGAAGCAAGGCCCTTTTCACATATGTCTAATTACTATTATGAACTGTGTGTCTAGAGTCAAATGAAATCATATACATTCACAGACATACAATTGAGGAGAACTTTTAGGTGTGACTGAAAGCACCCCTGTATTCACCCTCTGTATTCTCACCAGTCGTGCATTGGTGGTCTTGTACGTTGAGATATTATTTGAAAACTAATAACTTGCAGGTCAATATCCTGGTGACATATAGTAGAAACATTATAAGAACGGCCATATGGGGTCAGACTAATGGTCCATTTAGCCCACTGTCCTGTCTCCCTACAGTGACCAATGCTAGGTGCTTCAGAAGTCATTAACAGAACAGGTACTCATCAAGTGATCCATCCCCTGTTGCCATTCCCAGCTTCTGGCAAACAGAGGCAAGGGACACTTCAGAACATGGTTTTGCATTCCTTCACATTCTGGCTAGTAGCTATTGATGGACCTATCCTCCATGAACTTATCTATTTTTTTCCCCTGAACCCTATTATAGTCTTAGCTTTCACAACATCCTCTGGAAAAGAGTTCCACAGGTTGACTGTTGTGTGAAGAAATACTTCCTTTTTGTTTTAAACCTGCTGCATATTCAACTTATGAAATCCCCCTGTATGATGTTCTTAGCACATGTTCAAAACCACACAGCCGTGCCCAAGAAGCAGCTAGCAAAGAAGTCTGTCCTAAACAAAGGAATGTGAACTTAATTTGCATTTAAGCAGTAAACAGAGTCTCAGGCAGAAAAAGGGAAGGAAGGAAACAAAAGGAACGTTGCATGAAAGCATACACAGGTGTGGGGGGGGGAAACCCAGCAGGGAATATCCTTCCACACAGATTTCAAGGAATGAAACTATAAAAAGGAGAGGCAAGCACCCCAAGAGACTCCTCCTCTCGCTTTCTGTCCATCTCACTCTTTGCACCTGAGAAGACAAAAGAAGCAGCCGTTGGACTCTGGGAGAGAGGTCCTGACCTAAAGAGTTTAGTCAATAATGCTGCTGGAAGCATGTGGTGAGAAACTTTGCTTTGAATCCAATACTGTTTGTTAAGTTAAGCACTAGAAAAGGTTTATCTTTACAAGAAAAAGAAACATTTCTGACTTTTATTCCTCATTGCTTGTACTCACTTAAAATTGATCTCTTTGTAGTTAATAAACTTGTTTTATTGTTTTATCTAATCCAATATGTTTAAGTATAAGTGTCTGGATAACTCTATTTAAGGTAAGAAGCTTTCGTGTATTATTCCTTAAAAGAATAATGGACTTAATACATTTGAATTGTTTGGGAGAGGGCTGGACAGTACAAGACATACTTTTTTTTTGGGGGGGGGGGGTCTGGGAGTGTGTTGGGGTCACTCAACAGAGTTAACGAAGACTGGCAAAAGCCAGGGTGCAAGCCAAGTGTGGCTGGCAGGCTGCAGTTACACACAGATAGTACACACAACAAAATAATTTTTAAGACATTATCTATTTCCATTATCACAAAGTATAGTTACATTATTCACATAGGAGATGAGAATGAATGGGTTGAGATGAATGAATATTAAAACAAGGGATGGATGCCTTCCCCCACACACCCACACCAAACCTAGAGCAAAATAATTTTAATGTGAATGACAAAAAGCAAAAAAAAAATTTTGCAAGATGTCATTTATAATTCCTGCATTCCTATCAGCAGATGTCACTTATTTGGCATTGACAGTTACTATGCATTTGGTTTAAAGTTACCACTTTTCTTGGCAATTTCATGTCTCCCATTTATATTCACTTCAAGAAAATACACCAAAGTAGTCACTTCTACAATTACATGTCTTATAATGTTTGTGAATTATAGACATTAAAGATGAAGATGACCTATTCAGTCATCACATCTAGTGCAAGTTTGTCCCCTATGTGAATTTAATTGACCCAAGTATGTACAAGGGTTCTACCTTGGGATGCTGTTCCTCTGTCAGTATCTCATTACAAGGAAATACTTCTTGATATTCAGCCTCAATGTTACCTTTCTAAATGTCATGCCATTACTTTTAGTGACAGTCCCTGGTACAACCCTAAATAATTCCTCTTCCTTCCTGGTGATATTACATATATTTTTTTTCAGATGTTTATATACTATGGGTAACATTTTTCAAAAGGGCCTAAATCCCATTTTCTAAAGGGCCAGATTTTAAAAGGTATCTAGTTGCCTAAGTCCCTTTGATTTCAATTAAAATTGGGCGTGTAAATACCTCCAAAATTTTGTCTTAAGTGAAGTTGATGTGATTTAGTACCCCAAGTCACTTAGGACAAGTTTTTTTCAAATATATTTAAGTTTCTGAGGATACAGATAGTCACCTAGTGGCGTTTTTCAAAAGAGCTTAGGGGCATTAGGAGCCTAACTCAGTTATTCATCCAGCTCTACCTAAATACCTTTGAAAATCTGGCCCTTTGCCTCTTAGTAGTTTGTTTAGCCAAGCCATGTATATTTAGTTCTTTTATTTTTTTCTCATATCAGTCCTTCTAGACCCCTGTTCAGTTTTATTTCTCTTCTCTGAAGTCCCTCCCTCCTTATACCTGCTTTTTATGTGCTACCCAGAAGTGAACACAATAATTTGGACCAGATTCTTTGTCCCACTTTGTTCTATCTACATTACTGTGGTGGTACAAGCAGCTTATTCCTCAACCATGGGTCAAACACCAGTAGGCATCACAGAGGGCATGGCAGGGTGGGGATGGTCAAGAAGGTTGCTGGCAAATGGCTTCGTAGGGGTCAGAGCCATCTAGCATGTATTAGAACAGTTCTGATGCTGCAAAAATCTATGATGAGGTTGAGGATTATATAGAACCAACCCCAACTTGAGGAAGCCCAAACTGTAGGCTGTAAGAGAGACTCCAGTTTTCCAGCTGCAGTCACGCTAAATACATTCAGAGAGAGGCTGTCATCACGCTATTTTATGACAAGATAACTCTATCCTGGCAGCTCCATACTGAATTGTGCTGCTGTTGCTGGGAGTGGTAGTGAAAGACAAGGGAGCATCAGTCTAAGTAATACTGAAGGTTTACTAAGACACCATAGATACTGAAAAGCCATCTGTAAGAGGAATGCCTCATTTGTTCCAGTGTTCATTTTAACTGATAGTTTTCTCTGAATAATATGTTTTACTGTTTGTGGTTGGTGGCAAGTTATCACCTTGAAATGCCTGGGAGCAACTGCCTACATAACATGGTAATCAGAGTCTGACTCATGTTATTTAGACTCGTTAAAGATACAAAGGAATGGGTAATGGAGAGGTATGGGACACTTTCAGGAAACTGATATAATTTTCTCAAATGGCATTAGTATATGTCAGGGTTCCTTCCCCACTCTGAACTCTGGGGTACAGATGTGGGGACCCGCATGCAAGACCCCCTACGCTTATTTTTACCAGCTTAGGTTAAAAACTTCCTCAAGGCACAAATTCCATTGTCCTTGAACAGTATGCTGCCACCACCAAGTGATTTAGACAAAGAATCAGGGAAAGGACCACTTGGAGTTCCTGTTCCCCTAAAATATGCCCCCAAGCCCTTACACCCCCTTTCCTGGGGAGGCTTGAGAATCATATCCTAACCATTTGGTTACAAAGTAAACACAGACCCAAATCCCTGGATCTTTGGACACTGAAAAAAAAATCAATCAGTTCTTAAAAGAAGAATTTTATTTAAAAAAAAGAAAAGGTAAAAATCCCCTCTGTAAAATCAGGTTGGAAGATAACTTTACAGCGTAACAAAAGATGCACAAAACACAGAGGAACCGGCTCTAGCCTTAGTTTCAAAGTTACAACAAAACAGGGATAAACCTCCCTGTAGCAAAGGGAAAATTCACAAGTTGAGAAAACAAAGATAAAATAATACACCTTGCCTGGCTGTATTTACAATTTCTGTAATATGAGAGACTGGTTTAGAATCGTTTTGAGGACATGGATTGATGTCCGGTCCCTCTTAGGCCCAAGAGCGAACGAGCACAGAAACAAAGAACCCAAAACAAAGCCTCTCCTCGCACCCACCCTCCACCCAGAGATTTGAAAGTATCTTTTGTCCCAATTGGTTCCTTTGGTCAGGTGCCAACAAGGTTATTTGAGCTTCTTAACCCCTTACAGGTAAGGAGGAATTTTAGGCTACCCTTATAGTTATGAGAGTATGGTATATACTAACATCAGAAAATTAATATTTCCTTTGCATAATTCAAATCAAGAAGACATCACATCAAAAAAGTAAGTATCCTAGGAAGTGGTAGACTCTGCCACATGAAACAGGCAAGTTCTTTTTCCTATAACTGATTGAATGGAGGCTACACTCAAAAGGCCACATTCTGATACCCTTACTCACTCTGACTAGTACCTTACTCCATAAGTAGTCCCAGTAATTCCATTGGAACTATTTGGGGATTAAGTTCCAGATCCACAGAGCGACTTGGGCTTTGTGATGCTTTTGTGATGCTAGATTTTAGGTGCCTAGAAATTCACTATTCACAAAATACTATTCACTATGTATGAATAATTACAGAGTCAGTGGTGCAGGGAGACTGGACTCTGGGTCTCTGAGATAGTGCCTAACTACTGGACTATAGAGTCATTTTCACAAACTCTGGATTACATACTTAGGGTTAGTGGGCCAAAGTGGAACAGGTTCAACATGAGACTGAGGGAACCCCTCTTTCCCCATTAGTATATCCCATAGTTCAGCAGTTAGAGCACTCTCTGGGAAAGTAGGAGATCCCTGTTCAAATCCTTTGTCCCTATCTGATAGACGGGGGAATTGAAGTGAGTGTTTTATCTACTTGGCAAAAAGTTATAAGTTGGACACCACCATCACCACCTCATCCTTTGGTGTCCAGATTTTGAATATGACCCCATCCAGTAAGCAGCCTCTGAGGTCACCTACTGGATCATGCCTCACAGGTGCGACAGGCGCTCATTCATTTTGTGGATTGTATTGGGGGGGGGAGGGTTAGGTGGATGATAGGCACCTGGATACCTATCTAAAGGCAGCAGTTTGCATGCCCAGGGAAAAAAATATAGGTGCTGAGGGAACTTTTATAGCAAAACTTTAGGTACCAAACTAATATAAATGTCTATGGGATAGCAGCCAAATGGGGTTTTGTGGACCACTGTGGTGCCTAAGACTGGAACTCAGGCACCTAAATCTGCAGTTTAGGCACCTAAGTACCTTTGTGGATCAGGGCCTAAGGTACTATTCACAATGAGGAAGGTTATTAGAACATGACCCAAGGATATTTACTCTGGTAAGTGATTTTACCCTAGCAAATTGCTGCTGAAGGCAACTATTTGGAGTTTGCAGGTCATCTGTAATCTGTATGTTTTTGCTGTGGGTTGGACAACAATTCTGAGGATAATTAAGAATGTTTCTTCAGGCAGTGAGCTGTGGAAAAGAAAGATGCAACTTGGCTTTCCAGGTGTGAGATGGATAGCTTCCCTGTGGACAAGTGTTAGCAGGCCTACTGTGATACTGGATAACTTGTAACAACTGCAGCACTGGTGAAAAGTAAGACATTCTACTTAATCTGATGCAGAAACTTCAGTAGTGGACGTCAAAATATTTACTATTGTGAAAGCCCAAGATTGGAGAAAGACCAAAGACAGCTTTATTTTTGTAAAGTCTTTCAACAGCTCCCTCATGCAAGCAGTGATAATTTTGCTACAGTGTTCAGTTTTAATACTACAACTGACTACGCTGTGTGTATCACCTATTTGTTAAATAATTAGTAAAATAATTACTGAAATAATTGGTTAACTTTATTTATATTTTTGGTTTTAACTTAGTGGAGTATGGTTGCCATGCCTTGAAGTTTCCATGGAAGGATAGGATTGGCTGCAACATCAGCACATTTCCATCATGGCTTTACAATTGCTTTTACCCAACCAAGAAAGGGGAATGGCAGCCACAACATGTTATGTTTCAGAGTAGCAGCCGTGTTAGTCTGTATTTGCAAAAAGAAAAGGAGTACTTGTGGCACCTCAGAGACTAACCAATTGGTTAGTCTCTGAGGTGCCACAAGTACTCCTTTTCTTTTTACAACATGTTATGTAACCCATGAAAGCAAGAACTAGATATGAAACAGACAGGGATTGGGAGAGGAGAGGGTTTGGCTTTGTTGCATCTGTGGGGGTTGTTGAGTTAGGAAAAGAAGATGTACATGCACTAGCAAAGCTAGTAATTCCACCAGCAGTCCTTTGCCCTTACAAGGGACCAATTCTGCCACTAAAATAATAATGTCTAGGTTAAATCTTGGTCCCTGGTCTGACTGCACGATTTCAGCAACACAGAAGCATCTGTAAAGTCAGTAGATTTAGGGAATCCTCACATAATGCAGTGTCATCTTAATGGTTTCTATGCCACCCTCTCAGTGCCCAGGAGCATGTCTGTGGAAAAGGGGACATAGCTGCAGTGATCTCTGGTTTCCAGAAGGGCCCAGTGAAGCCATAAACAACTGGTGTAAGTCAGAGCAGCCTTTAGGCATTAGTATTGTCATAATTTTTAATTTTGTTGTTTCATGGGAATTAAACACATTCCAATCTGAAATTCTCATAACTTGCTCTCACAGCTAGCAAATAAATGTGTAATTTGCTATTACAGTACTGTAACTATACTAACTACCAATCCCTTCATTTGAAAATTCAGAGCAGGAACATAAAAGATGCCCCATCTTTTCCCATATAAAATGAGGTCCTTTCTAATTAAACATCTCAATATTTTACTTGGAAATGTGTTATTTTTAACAATTTTCAATTAGCTATTTAAAATGAGTTGTTCAAATGTCTGGGTGACATATTAAATGGGTTGTGCTGGATAACCTCAGCCATATCACACAATATTACTTGAGATAAAGGAGCACAACAAAACTTCGGGTTCATGAAGGGTTCATCCAGTAGATGTGTCAGTTTGGAAATGCAATTTAAAAAGATGTCTTAACTTTCTAAAAGCCTTCCTATAAAAGGAAAGGAATTAACACTATATTTTACAATCATTCCCCCCACCCTCCCCCCACCCCTGTAGCTAATGACCACACTGTAATATCTTGGATAGATCTATTCTGGTTTCCCACTAAGACTTTGGAAACCACTGTGTCATAGGGGGGGATAGACCACATGTTGGCCTGGCAACCCAGGAGTTAATGCAGTAACCACTAGCTAGCACTGATTGGCAATCCCACAGCAGCTAGGAGAATAAAAGAGCTGAGAAGCAGAGAGTCAGGGTGGCTGCTAGAGGAGCAAGCAGCCTGGAGAAGGAAAATTCTGCCATCAAGCTGCTGAGAAGATGCCCAGAGAAGGGATAACTGGATGCACATACTGGAGAAGGCTACAGAACCAAGAGAGGTAGGAAGGAGCTGAGGGCACAGCAGCAGGAGTTGCTTAGGCTTGATTCTGCCTGCCTGATTTAAGGGCCCTGAGCCAGAACACAGAGGAGTGGGTAGGTCTGGGTTCCCTTACTGATCCCCCAACAGAGACTTAAAACCCAAAGGTCTTTCCACCCCCCTGAGGACAAGGACTAGCTAACTCTGCCTAGTAGGACAGGAAACCTGTATAATCTATTAGGACTGAGAGAAAAAACTCTTCATATCCCCGAATGGGACTACCATAGAGACTCAGGCAAGAGTTTTAATCAACATTATTTTCCCTCTTCCCCACTCCCACCCCTTGGGGAATTAAATGCAGGCAGCAGCAGAGGAAGAAAGGGCCTCTCTTCTAACCACTAGGTCAGTGATATTCAATTAGATCTACCCGTGGGCCGATCTGAGAATTTTATAAGAGGCGCCCATTTACACAGAAGGCTGACAAAATTAAAAAAAAAAATCTTCTGCCTATAAATAAAGACTTTGTTTGCAACATAAGTATTAGTGTTTCTATCTTTTAGCAAAGTTTATAAATCAATATTATTGCCTGTGTTTGTGGCAATGTCGAATGGGAGCAGTGACCTCAATGATCTCTGGCAAGCTCTGTGAAGAGTGGTTTTAGAAGGTCAGGGCATGGTGCGTGCAATGGTGTAGATTCTTATCTGTCAGGCGACTGCAGTGTTGTTGTTTTTCTAATGTTCGTGGTAGAAAACCCAGATTCGCGGAGGTCCATTGATCAGAACATCATTAAAAGATGGATGGTTTCAGAGTAGCAGCCATGTTCGTCTGTATTCGCAAAAAGAAAAGGAGTGCTTGTGGCACCTTAGAGCATTTATTTGAGCATAAACTTTCGTGAGCTACAGCTCACTTCATTGGATGCATACTGTGGAAAGTGTAGAAGATCTTTTTATACACACAAAGCATGAAAAAATACCTCCCCCCACCCCACTCTCCTGCTGGTAATAGCTTATCTAAAGTGATCACTCTCCTTACAATGTGTATGATAATCAAGGTGGGCCATTTCCAGGACAAATCCAGGGTTTAACAAGAACGTCTGGGGAGTGTGTGTGGGGGAGGGGGGGTAGGAAAAAACAAGGGGAAATAGGTTACCTGGCTATTCTGAGATTGGTCAGTATATTGAGTCCAAAAATCACGAAGTCCCATTTTCTCTGAATTTTGCTTTCAAGACACCTGAACTCTGGAGCCTTACAATTTCTAATTGAATGGCCCCTTCATCAATTGAATCAAGAATGTTCTTTGCTTCAGGAGGGTCCATTAGCAGAAACAGAGAAGATGGATCATGGATCATGAACAAATAAAAACAAAGCCTTTGGAAATTTTAAAATGTGACTTGAGAATTTTAAAATTCCAATCAGAATGTTTAGGAATTTTTGCATGATTTTAATCAAAGTTTTATCTGTAGCAACAACGTGCAATGTGGGAAAGTGCAACATCTTTCTTGTTATGTCTGTCTCAAAGATTTTAAGATTCCTCTGAAAGCCACACACTTTTTGAAACAGAACCCTGACACTGCTTGCACAGTTTTGGAGCTGCAAGTTGCAGGAATTCAAGGGACCAGTAATATCACACAGAAAAGCTACCTGTGACAGAGTAGACATCATTCATAAATCCAGGAACTTGCAAGTTTTGTTGGTCTTGTGGTTTGAAAGAAATTATTTTTTTTCTGAAGAGCACAAAACCTCTCTAACACATGTCCCCTAGCTAACCATAGAATGTCCGAGGGCCGCAACAGGTTACTGTATTCAGCTGAAACATCTTGTAAAAGAGCTTTAAAAAGATGCTGTTGCAAGCTAGAAGTTGAGCGTAGGTAGTTCACTAATTTCATCACACTCTTAATTTTCAAGTCCCCAGACAACTTATCGCACATGGCAGTCTGGTGAATGATGTGGTGAAGTGTATTTAATGAAGGGTACATTGCTACCAAACGTGAATCAAAGCCCTTCTCTTTCCCTGTCATGGAGGGACCTCCTTCTGTAACAAGAAAGTTTACTTTCTGCAGATGTAGCCATTTTTTTTCAAAAAGCCTTTTTCCTTTTCAAAAATTCTCTTTCCTGTGATGTAGGTTTCTAATGGTATTAAACACAAAAATTCTTCCTTTAAAATTTCATCATAAAATCTAACAAACAGCGATAGCTGGGCAGTGTTACTTAAATTGCTTGATTCGTCCACTGCAAGAGACATGTATTTGGCGTTTTTTAAATCAGAAAGCAATGCTGACCAACAATCCTCATAAATTACCTCCAACCTTCACAATTCTGTGGAATCAGCCAGGGGAACTTGTTTCACATGGTTGACAATGTCATCTTTTGTTTTCATCTCCACCAAAAAGTCAGCAGCAGTGCAGAAGTCAGGGTGGCAATACACCGTACCATGCTATCCTTACTTCTGTGCTGCTTCTGGCGGTGGCTCTGCCTTCAGAGGTAGGTGCCTGGCCAGCATCCACTGCTCTCCAGCTTCCCAGCCAGTACTTAATTTGTACCTGGGCTTGCTAGAGCTGAATCTCAGCACCTATTTTGTTTCAGATTAAGCACTGCCAGTGAGTTACTTAATAAGGAGGCCCTAGGCAAACGATAGGCAGTGCAGCACAGTTCATGAATTTATTTATAAACATTTTTTAAGGTGAGGGCTGTTGGGCCACACAGGAGGCCTTGGCAGGCCAAATTTGGCCTGTGGGCCACCTATTGAGTATCATTGCACTATGCTAAAAGTTATAGCACTCACCTAGGGTTTGGGAGACACTAGTTTAAGTCCCTGTCCCAATGATTTATTTAATGATTTATACACAGTGGAATAGCTTCAACAACATAACTGACAAACACACTGTCTCAGCTTAGCCCGCTGGGTAGGGCACTCTTCTTCAATACTGCAGATGCAAGTTCACATCTCTCCTCAGTGTTAGGTTGAGGTGGAGAGTGCTCTAACCACTGGCCTAAGGTTATAAAGGAGACTTCTTCTGGGGACAAAAACTTGTTTTAGGTTAAACAATTTTTTTCCCCCAATGTTTGGCTTCAGTTCTACCCAAACTGATTCTCCTCCTCCCCACTGGACAGCCAGCAAACCTAAAAATAATCAATTATTTGCCCAGCTATATTGTGCACTTCTGCATAGAATTTTTTGGGAAACAGTCTACCTTCCCAGGAAACTTTTTGAGATTTAAAAAAATTTCCCATTCTGCACTAGGATGAAACCAAGACCTTCTTGAAAGTAATCTTGAAAAAAAAATGTGAGCCCAGAATAGTCAATAGCCTGCTTGGCAAGGCACTTGACTGGTATGAGAGAGCCAAATTCAAGTCACTGGTTTGAATTAGGCATACCAGAGACTCAAATCTAGGTTTTCTATTTCCCACCTGATACTCAGTAGCCATGTGGTCAGGGCAATTCTGATCATTCTCTTACTTGGATGTTGAACAGAAAGTCCACCCTGGGCCTGAGAAACCTTTTCCAATGAAAGCTTAATTGAAACTGGTACAGTCCTGCAAAAAAATTTGGTTTCTCAGTGGCAAACAGTTTCGTTGAAAAAACTGTGATCAGCTCCTGAGGTACTGAAACCTCCCAACTTTCAATGACAGCTAAATAGCCTGCTGAATTGACCACTAATCTTGCTGAACAATCTCTCTATGTTATTTAAAGGCTAAGAATAGCCTAGAACATACCACAAGTTTGTAGCAAAATATATGCGCCTGGCCATGAATCCATGATGTGGTGTTAATCATGTTATTACTCAACCAGGATGGACCACTTTACACCTTCTCTGGAGTACAATGGAAGAGCTGACTTGTTTACACACTATTAAACACATCTAACATTTCTTGAAACAAATGCTGAAGAGTCCAGCATATTTCAGCTATGTGAAATGGAAAGTGCTTTGAAAAGAGATGCTGATTGTTGTGCCGATTATCTAGCCAACACCACCTTCCAAACAGTGTCATATTTACTCCTCACAATCATAGTCATATGCAGAATGTAAACCACTACAGCCAAAATTCAGGCCACTTCAAACCTTCTGTTTCAGAGACCAACAATCTACAAGTGAACTAAATGAAAAGCTTCCCTGGCCAACCTAATAGGGGTTTCGCTAACTCTTTAGTTGCTTTGATTCAGTTTACACCTTTAATAGTCATATTTCAGCATTCATAACTTAATGTGCCCAATTAATTCTGTAAATCTCTGTATTCTATTGTTTGAAAGTACTCCATCAGCTATGTTGTTTGTTTGCTTGTTTTAAGTTTTATATGGAGAGATTATATGAAGTGAAGATTTCAGCTAATGCAGTAATAAAGGTGTGCAATCTCCCTTTTATACTTGCAAGGATTGTGTATCATGGGGAGACTTCTCTCTAGAGTGCTTTGAGAAATTTCCCAAAAAATCTTTTTCTCTTGAAAGCTTACATGGAAACAGAATGTCCTGTGTTAGATTAAGTATATTAAATGCTGGTGCACTGTTTATGGGGAAACTATTTTGTGAAGATTTGTTCTTAAAACGTTCAGTGATTTATCATCATTATCATTCCTACTTTAATATTGACTTCCCAGTAAAAAGTCAGAGAGGGCATTTCCAACAACTACAAATCAAGGCCCCAATCTTGCCAACAGTTACAGAAATGCTCAACTTTTAGCAGGAGTAATTTCACTTTGAATTCACATTTGTGAGACTTTGCGGGGGGGCTAAGAATATTTTACGTGTATTTTATGGCCTTTTAAAATTTATTTTGACTGAATGTAATGCATTTTGCAAACCAGAAAAATGCTATATTACTTTGACATATGTATTATCTCCTTGCCCTTTAAACTATATCAGGTGGCTGGAGCTAGATTACAACCCCCAAAATAATCATCACAAATAGGACTTGCCTCCCCATTTTCACTTCTTTTTTTAACCTGATTCATGCATATTTGTATTTCAAATTTTATATCTTGTAAGGAAATTTCCTTATTTGTTATGGGAGTGTGCGGGTCAACTGACTTCTTTAGCTTTAAAAAAGTAGTTGGGTTTTTATTCACCAATAACTCCAAAATGGCTGAATTAAAAATAATACTTAGCATATAACTAGTTTTTCATGAGGAATAGTCTCCTGACTGAGATATCAAACATTTTTAAAAGTTCTGATATAAAAATTATACTCAAAGTCAACTAAAGCATCTTGCAAGATTTTAGGAGGGCCTAACCCTGCTCATTTCATGGCATAATGTAGGGAGCATAATGTACTCCCTCCCTGTCGTGGTGGGGGTAGGTAGGTTTTGTTTGAACCCTGTCAAGGTTCCTCCCCCACTCTGAACTCTAGGGTACAGATGTGGGGACCTGCATGAAAAACCTCCTAAGCTTATCTTTACCAGCTAGGTCAAAACCTCCCCAAGGTACAAAATATTCCACCCTTTGTCCTTGGATTGGCCGCTACCACCACCAAACTAATACTGGTTACTGGGGAAGAGCTGTTTGGATGCGTCTTTCCCCCCAAAATACTTCCCAAAACCTTGCACCCCACTTCCTGGACAAGGTTTGGTAAAAAGCATCACCAATTTGCCTAGGTGACTACAGACCCAGACCCTTGGATCTTAAGAACAATGAACAATCCTCCCAACACTTGCACCCCCCGCCCTTTCCTGGGAAATGTTGGATAAAAAGCCTCACCAATTTACATAGGTGACCACAGACCCAAACCCTTGGATCTGAGAACAATGAAAAAGCATTCAGTTTCTTACAAGAAGACTTTTTAATAAAAAATAGAAGTAAATAGAAATAAAGAAATCCCCCCTGCAAAATCAGGATGGTAGATATCTTACAGGGTAATTAGATTCAAAAACATAGAGAACCCCTCTAGGCAAAACCTTAAGTTACAAAAAAGATACACAGACAGAAATAGTTATTCTATTCAGCACAATCCTTTTCTCAGCCATTTAAAGAAATCATAATCTAACAAGTACCTAGCTAGATTACTTACTAAAAGTTCTAAGACTCCATTCCTGGTCTATCCCCGGCCAAGACGACTACAGACAGACACAGACCCTTTGTTTCTCTCCCTCCTCCCAGCTTTTGAAAGTATCTTGTCTCCTCATTGGTCATTTTGGTCAGGTGCCAGCGAGGTTACCTTTAGCTTCTTAACCCTTTACAGGTGAGAGGAGCTTTCCCCTGGCCAGCAGGGATTTCAAAGGGGTTTACCCTTCCCTTTATATTTATGACAAACCCATAGGAGTATGACTACTCCACAGAGTCGTGGCTAGCATCCTCGCTGGAGGCAGGGTTTGTTCTCAGGCACCAGCGCCTGCTCTCATACAGTTTCACGCTCAAAATGTGTGGGCTGGAGCAGGAACTGAGTAGAGTGGAGCAGAGTCTCCACTTCCCCTAGCCACACACTGGTCGAATGAGCTGATTGGCTGCAGTAACACTTGATTTCCCCCCTCCCTGCCCTGTGGTAAAGCATTTCTGAGTGCACAGAAGCCATTCTTGCTGCTGAAAGCTGCCCTTGCCCATGGATGGCATAGAGAGATGGGTGTCCAGGCTTGCTGTTGGTCTAATCTTTTGGTGTTGGGAAGGAGTTTTTCCCTCTGGACAAGATAGGCTAAATAGCCAGCCAGACACCTTACCTTTCTCTCAGCATCCTTGAAGTCTAAGCAGGGATATTATTTTATTATTTATTAAGATAAAATAGGGGGTAGGTAATGAACATCAGTAAATATTGTTACCCCTGCTGACCACTGGCTGTAAATTGTAAGAGGCTCCAAAGAGCCAGCTCCTGGGAGAACCTTAGTTTGGGGCCTACAAGCGACAGGTGGACCCTATTAGTGTGGGGGGAGGTCTTAAATCCCTGCAGTCTAAGCTTCTCTTTGTTTCTACCTTCATTTGCCATTGCAGAGGCAGGGCAATGGGATTTAGCAGTGGGTTGAATGATGGACTTGTTAGCAGGGGTTTGGCTAAGGGAGCCAGCCATCATTCTCACATGACCGTCTTCACTTTTCTGTGTCCTGCTCTATCTCCTTTCATAATTGGTTTGGGTTCCTGCCTCAACACACACACACAAATGGCTGGGGTAATAATCATAAAGGGGGATATTATAGCTCAGTGAAACACATAAGGAAACTTCTCTCTCTCACTCACACCCCTGCCCCCAAAATGCCTGAATATCAGTGGTCCGACTTCTGAAAACCTGTTCCTTACACCCCTATTTTTCTTGTATGTGAATCCTTTAGAGTTGGCAGTTTCCATTTTATCAGTTCTTTTAAAATGTTAATTATTCAAGTATGCGTCCAGTGTGTTTCCAGAGAGGTATAATATGTTAAGCCAGCAAGCTGCTAGGCATAGGCAGAGCCCTCCCTGGAACCTAAATGAAGCCAATGGGGCTCTCTGGGGAGATTAAAACACCTCTCAAAATAAGAACATGAGTTGGCCTCAGATACTATTGTGATAGGGCCATATAGATGTAAGCCAGTGGACAGGTCTCTCGAATGAAGGAGCTTCTTTTTCATCTATTGTTGAACTGAGGAGCAGACATTATTTGCATAGGTGACACTCACCATGTCAGGGTGATCATTTTTGGCTCTTTGGTTAAAATTCACTTAAGACATGATGTAGGAGTAATGAAATGTGATTGTGTGACTAAAAGGTATCAGAACCCTACTTAATATGTCTGGAGTAAGGGGTAACCCAAATCAAGGCTTCAGTTTCCAAGCACTGGTTAGTGAGCAGAAACAGGTACTTCTGTGTGGTTGTGTTGAATCGTTTAAGGATCCTATATGCCATTTGAACCCTTCCCCATGTAGCTCCTTGGTGGGGCTTTAAGAGTGTAATACTAGAGCTGAAAGACAATGCAGAAGAGATAGTAGTGATGAGGTTCTCTCTAACCAGTGAAATTACTGACAGCTGAAATCACAGATAGCTGGGCTAGGCAGGGGAGCCTCAAAATCTGGGCTTGGCATCATAGCTGGTGATGAGAGATGATGCAGCAGAAGCAACAGCAACCCGAGAACTGTAGTAAGTAAAGCCGGGCTAGGAGGCTGGGGCAGCAGACCCATCACTGCAACACCAGACCAGAAAGGCAAAAAGGTATGGTGAGAAGTTGCACTGCAGAGATGGCATCACAGAAACAGATAATGGCATGTCAAGAAGCAGCAAATCTATAACGGCAAAGCAGAAGATCATGAGATATGGGAAACAAGGTAGCTTTCAATGAAGCCAAGCAGCACTCACCCCTTCCTCAGAGATTAGAGATGAATCTACCTGAATGCACTGGGACTTTGCTAACCTCTGACAACAAACAGTGAATTGGGTACACCAAAAGAAAGAGGGAAAGAAGCATGTTAAAGGGATCTTTGTTAATTGGACATCCTTCCCAGTGGAATGGAGGCAGGACTGAGGTGAAGGAAGATTGCCAAAGATATGCGTTAACACACTTTTATGACATGTGATATGGGTGTGATATGTATTCACATACTGATTCATTGTTGCTGCATCTTCCACAAATCAATGCAGTGTTCCTTCTTCTTTGTGTTATATGCAGATTCTGTTCTTGTTAGTGGGTAGGTTTGCCTATTATGACTGCCAATAGGTATTAGTTTTTCCAGGTTTCTGCATGGGGTTTGAGATGGTTTTGTCTTGTGATTTTCTTGAACCCAGCCCTTGCTACTGATGACAACACTTGACAGAAAGGGTGGATGTGGAGTATGTGGAGAGAGAGAGAGAGAGAAAATCTGACTCTTTTTATGAATCCCTACTGTCTTTCAATATCTGATATATGAAAGAAGCCTTTTCCACCTTCAGTATATTTATATCCTTTCTCTTCTGCATGGATTATTTTTTGTGATATAATCCTTGATTCTGACTAATCTTTTCTCGCCATTGTATTTGTATAACCTCTCCTGTAGGTGAGCTTTTGGTGAGCTAGAGGATTTGATTTCTTCCTAATGCTTTTCTCACTATCAGTAGGGGTATATGGGTATGCACAATCTTTCTATCCTGTGTGGATATCCTTGTTTCACATATTTGATTTTTTTAATGTATTCTTTCTCTCACCTTTCTTTTGCTACTATAATACATTTTCTTTCCTGGGTGTACTCTCTGATATGATAGGAATTCATAGGTTGTTTTTCCCCCCACCTCCCAGAAGCTTCTCTCACAATCAGTGCATTTCCTGTGTCTGATGTCTCTTCAGAGTCGATGCACTGCTGTAGTATAAGCACTGTGTCTGTGATCAGAATTTTTTCCCATATACACTTGTCAAGGTTCCTTCCCCACTCTGAACTCTAGAGTACAGATGTGGGGACCTGGATGAAAGACCCCCCTAAGCTTATTCTTACCAGCTTAGGTTAAAAACTTCCCTAAGGTACAAACTTTGCCTTGTCCTTGAACTGTGTGCTGCCACCACCAAGCATTTAAACAAAGAACAGGGAAAAAGCCCACTTGGAGGAGTCTTCCCCCAAAATATCCCCCCAAGCCCTACACCCCCTTTCCTCGGGAGGGCTTAATAATAATCCTCACCAATTTGTACAGGTGAACACAGACCCAAACACTTGGATCTTAAGAACAATGCAAAAGCATTCGGTTTCTTAAAAGAAGAATTTTAATAGAAGAAAAAGTAAAAAGAATCACCTCTGTAAAATCAGGATGGTAAATACCTTACAGGGTAATTAGATTCAAAACATAGAGAATCCCTCTTGGCAAAACCTTCAGTTACAAAAAGACACAAAAACAGGAATATACATTCCATCCAGCACAGCTTATTTTACCAGCCATAAACCAAAAGGAAATCTAAAGCATTTCTAAATAGATTACTTACTAACTTAACAGGAGTTGTGAGACTGCATTCCTGATCTGTTCCTGGCAAAAGCAACACACACACCAAACCCTTAGTTCTCCCCGCCCCCCTCCAGATTTTAAAGAATCTTGTCCCCTCATTGGCCATTTTGGGTCAGGTGCCAGCAGGGTTACCATAGCTTCTTAACCCTTTACAGGTGAAAGGATTTTGCCTCTGGCCAGGAGGGATTTTATAGCACTGTATACAGAAAGGTGGTTACTCTTCCCTTTATGTTTATGACAACACTGAAGTGCACTTAGATGAAAGGTGGTATCTGCCTTGCTCAGGGGTGGAGGTGGAATAGATAGATTTCTGCTAGATCTTAGGATCAGCAAACTTGACCAGATAAATGATTGTGTGTTTGTGGGGAAAAGATGTTAAACAACATCTTTGGGACAGCAAACCCTTTAGATAGAACTGTTTATAGCAGTGGTGGGCAATCTGTGGCCCTCGGGCCACAGGTGGCCCATCAGGGTAATCCACTAGCTGGCCACAAGACAGTTTGTTTATATTGACTGACCGCAGGCATGGCTGCCCACAACTTCCAGTGGCCGCAGTTCATCGTTCCCGGCCAATGGGAGCTGCAGGAAGTGGCGCGGGCCACAGGAACATGCTGGCCGCTATTTCCCACCGCTCCCATTGGCTGGGAATGGCAAACCACAGCCACTGGTAGCTGCAGGCAGCCAGGCCTCTGGACGGTCAGTGTAAACAAACTGTCTTGAAGCCTGCCAGCGGATTATTCTGATGGACCGCATGCAGCCCGTGGGCCAGAGGTTGCCCACCACTGGTTTATAGAATCATAGAACTGGAAGGGATCTTGAGAGGTCATCTAGTCCAGTCTCCTGCACTTGTGGTAGGACTAATTATCTAGACCATTCCTGACAGGTTTCTGTCTAACCTGCTCTAAAAAATCTCCAAAGATGGCGATTCCACAACCTCCTAAGGCAACTTATTCCAATGCTTAACCACCCAGTTAGGATGTTTTTCCTAATGTCCAACCGAAACCTCCTTTGCCGCAATTTAAGCCCATTGCTTCTTGTCCTACACTCAGAAGAAAATTTTTTTTTCTTCCTCCAACAACCTTTTATGTACTTGAAAACTGTTATGTCCACTCTGTCTTCTCTTTTTCAGACTAAACAAACCCAATTTTTTCAGTCTTCCCTCAGAGGTCATGTTTTCTAAACCTTTAATCATTTTTGCTGCTCTTCTCTGGACTCTCTCCAATTTTTCCATATCCTTCCTGAAATGTGGCAACCAGAACTCAACACAATACTCCAGCTGAGGCTAATCAGAGCAGAGTAGAGCTGAAGAATTACTTTGTGTGTCTTGCTTACAACACTCCTGCCAATACATCCCATAATGGTGTTTGGTTTTTTTGCAACAGCGTTACACTGTTGACTCATATTTAGCTTGTGTTCCACTATGACTCCCAGGTCCCTTTCTGCAGTACTCCTTCCTAAGCAGTCATTTCCCATTTTGTATGTGTGCAACTGATTGTTCCTTCCTAAATGAAGTACTTTGCATTTGTCCTTACTGAATTTAATCTTCTTTACTTCAGACCATTTCTCCAGTTTGTCCAGATCATTTTGAATTTTAATCCTATCCTCCAAAGCACTTGCAACCCTCCCAACTTGGTATCATCCACAAACCTTGTAAATGTACTCTGTATGCCATTATCTAAATCACTGATGAAGATATTGAACAGAACCAGACCCAGAACTGATCCCTGCGGGACCCCACTCATTATGCCCTTCGAGCATGACAGTAAACCACTGATAACTATTCTCTGGGAATGGTTTTCCAACCCGTTTTGCACCCACCTGATAGTAGCTCCATCTAGGTTTCATTTCCCTTTCATTGTCATGCAAGACAGCATCAAAAGCTTTATTAAACCCAAGATATACCACGTCTACCACTTCCCCCCTATCCACAAGCCTTGTTACCCTATCAAAGAAAGCTATCAGGTTGGTTTGATGCAATTTATTTTTGGCAAATCCATGCTGACTGTTACTTATCACTTTATTTATCTTCTATATTTTTGCAAATTGACTGCTTAATTATTTTCTCTATTCTCTTTCCAGGTACAAAAGTTAAGCTGACTGGTCTCTAATTTCCTGCGTTGTCCTTTTTTCCTTTTTATAGGTGGGCACTATATTTGCCCTTTTCCAGTCTTCTAGAATCTCTCCCATCTTCCATGACTTCTCAAAGATAATCGCTGATGGCTCAGATATCTGAGTATCTGAGTCAGCTCTGGGAATATTTTAGAATGCACTGCATCAGGCTCTGGTGACTTGAAGACATCTAACTTGTCCAAGTAACTTTTAACTTGTTCTTTCCCTATTTTAGCCTCTTCTGTTCCTACTTCATTTTCACTAGTATTCATTATGTTAGATGTCCAATCACCACCAACCTTCTTGGTGAAAACCGAAACAAAGAAGTCATTGAGCACCTCTGCCATTTACACATTTCTGTTATTATTTCCCCCCATCCCACCTCACTGAGTAACTGGCCTATTCTGTCCTTGTTCTTCCTCTTGCCTGTAATGTATTTGTAGAGTTTTTTCTTGTTACCCTTTATGTCTCTAGCTAGTTTAATCTCGTTTTGTGCCTTGACCTTCCTAATTTTGTCCCTACATACTTGTCTTATTTGTTTATATTCATCCTTTGTAATTTGACCTAGTTTCCACTTTTTGTAGGACTCTTTTTGGATTTTTAGATCATTGAAGATCTCCTGGATAATCCAGGGTGATCTCTTGCCATACTTGCTATCTTTCCTACGCAGTGGGTATGACAGATTGGGTCACAGAAACCCCCTTGGGACTTCCACCTGAAGTGCTGAGACTACCTCTAAGCCCGTTTTCCCTGGCAGCTGGGACTTCAGTACCTTGCCAGACATGCTAGCCTGCTACAAACAGACCCAGGTCTGAACCACGTCCCCCAAAAGCTTCAGGCTTAACTGAATACAGCTTAAGAAGTGCTCCTGTCTCCAACACCCAGATACCCTGTTCCCAATGGGATCCAAACCCCAAATAAATCCATTTTACTTTGTATAAAGCTTATACAGAGTAAACTCATAAATTGTTTGCCTTATAACACAGAGAGATATGCACAGCTGTTTGCTCCCCCAGTTATTAATACTTGCTCTGAGTTATTTAATAAGTAAAAAGTTATTTTATTAAATATAAAAGTAGGATTTAAGCAGTTCCAAGTAATAACAGACAGAAAAAAGTAAATTACCCAGCAAAATAAAGCAAAAACACACAATCCTAAGTCTGATACAGCAGGAAACTAAATGCAGGTAAATTTCACACTCAGAGATGTTCCAATTAGCTTCTTTCACAGACTAGACTTCCTCCTAGATGCAGCAATCACTCACACCCCTGTAGTTATTGTCCTTTGTTCCAGTTTCTTTCAAGCATCCTTTGGGGTAGGGAGGCTATCTCTTGAGCCATCTGAAGACAAAATGGAGGGGTTTTCAGGGACTTATATAGTCTCTCTCTTGTGGGTGGAAACCTCTCTCTTCTCCTGTGCAAAATCTCCTCGACAAGATGAAGTTTTGCAGTCACCTGGGCAAGTCACGTCTTTGAATGGTTCAGCTTTGCCGTTGTTTACATATTAGTTTGAATGTTCCCAGGAAAGCTTAGATGTGGATTGGCATCTTCCAAGGTCCATTGTTCATAGAATCATAGAATTTCAGGTTTGGAAGGGACCTCAGGAGGTCATCTAGTCCAACCCCCTGCTCAAAGCAGGACCAATTAAATCATAATCTGCTGGCAATGCCCCTACATATACATCCCAAAATGCCATTGGCCTTCTTGGCAACAAGGGCACACTGTTGACTCATATCCAGCTTCTCGTCCACTGTAACCCCTAGGTCCTTTTCTGCAGAAAAGCACTGTTAACTAAGCACTCCCAGTAACCTGAATATGACCAAATCTGCCTTATGTGCTTCCTACAGCAAACACTTTAAATACAAGCATAGAGCCAATGATCATAACTTCAGATATAAAAATGATACAGCCATATGAATAGGATGAATACATTCAGTAGAACATAATCTTTGCAATGATATGTTACATGTCATATCTAGCATAAAACATATTCCAGTTATGTCATATTTACACTTATAAGCATATTTCTATAAACCATTATGGGGTGCAACATCACAGTGGTATAGTTTCCTTTTGTGCCCTTAATAATGTCTCATTGAAAAACTGTCTTCTATTATCAGAGGGGTAGCCATGTTAGTCTGGATCTGTAAAAGTGCAAAGAGTCCTGTGGCACCTTATAGACTAACAGACGTATTGGAGCATAAGTTTTCGTGGGTGAATGCCCACTTTGTCGGATGCATGCATCCTACTACCATTCCTTTGAATCATGAATTCTACCATTTCATGATCAGTTTCACCCAAGCTGCCTTCCACTTGCAAATTCTCAACCAGTTCCTCCCTATTTCTCAGAATCAAATCTAGAACAGCCACTCCCCTTGTAGCAGGCTCCACCTTCTGAAATTAGAAAAAATGGTCTCCATTTTGGTCTCCAAAAATGGTCCATGCATGAACTTATTGGATCCATTCCCGGCTTTATTTTCCCAACAGATGTCTGGGTAGTTAGTCTCCCATCACCACCAAGTCCTGTGCTTTGGATGATTTTGTTAGCTGTTTAAAAAAAGCCTCATCCATCTCTTCTTCCTGGTTAGGTGGTCTGTAGTAGACCCCTACCATGACATCACCCTTGTTTTTTGCCCCTTTTATCCTTAGCCAGAGACTTTCAAGAAGTCTGTCTCCTATTTCCATCTCAATCTCAGTCCAAGTGTACACATTTGTAATATATGAGGCAACACCACCTCCCTTTTTTTCCCTGCCGGTCCTTCCTGATCAAGCTGTACCCTTCTATACCAATACTCCAGTCTTGTGTATTATCCCACCACGTCTCTGTGATGCCAACTATGCCATAGTTGTGTGTATTTACTAGCATTTTGAGTTCTTCCTGCTTATTCCCCATACTTCTTGTATGAGTATGTGCTCTCTCTCCTGTGGGAACTCTCTAGTGTTTGCCCTTAAACATTTATCATGTTGATTACATTTATTTGGTTCTTCCGGGTTTCAGTGGTGATTGCTGAACCATGCTATAACTTCTAATATGGTGATTCCCTGAGCCAGTCTCCATCATCACTTCTTTGCATATTTTTTATACCTGTCTGTTTATGTTTTGTTGGGAAAACTTTTTACTTGGGATTTCTGATAAAGACTTATGGTTTTTCCATTTTTTTTTCAGTACCATTCATCCAGTTTTTCTTAATCTGAACTTTCCCACTGGCTCAATTTTCCACTAAGTAAAAATTTATTTCCTTTGAATTCTCATGGCCTTCCCTATATGGTTTTTCTTCAGTCTATGATAAAATGCCATATTACTCCAGTGAAATCAGAGATCCACAGTTCTTAAATTCTATGCTTCTTGGAGTAAAATATTATAAATAGAAACCAATCCCTTCAGTCACTTACCTTACTGTCTCATAGAATTAACTAGATGATGATTAAAATTTCAAGCTGAAACATGGCAAAGCAATGAAGACTCAATGAGATCAATTTATAAACAGGGATGCTTAAAGCTAGGTATGGAAAAGCTACATATCTAAGAACTGAAATGCAGGGATCCACCCATTTATGCAGGTATCTTTGCAGATTTTGCTTTTTAACAGAAGTCTCCAAAGCAGATCATTTAAGTTTATTAAATATATAGATAGATGTTCCACATGCTACATAATCAATCTGTTATACTAATTATAACGTCATTAGGAGATCAGAATTAAAACAAACCCTGTTAAATAACTATTTTGCTGTAATTCATTGAATTGTCAGAATTGAAATGAGGATTCACATATCTGTATACTAAACTACATTAAAAGCAGGTTAAGTTTACAAAGTCAAACACTTACAATTTTAGAAGAGCCAGAATCAATGTTGCCTGTACAACCTTAATTTGAGCTCATTGTGCATATGCATTAATTATATGATCCCATATTATTTTTTCCAAAGTCTGTCTGTTCCATTCAGTGCACAGAAAGCATGTTGCTTTGGGAATTAATCAAGGCCATATAGTTTTGGAGCCAGTGTTCTATAGGACCCCTGCCTCATTTATTTTGTGCTTAAGAGTCACATATGACATCAAATAACTGCTGTATATGTGCCATCCTTGCAAAGTATTTTAGAAATCAGCTAGTTACCTTGATTTGGATCCTGATAAGATCAAGAATTTATGTCATCTTTGAAGTTTTGTGCATCAACATTAATCATAATGAAATCTAAATGAATGAAAAATTGATGACCATTTTTATAAATATTACCAAACCTTCTCTGTGCATAGTAGTATAATCAAAGGAAGCCATTAGTCAGAAAGAAGAAAATGAAGATGAATTCACTTAGAATTCGTAGCATGAGGTTAAAAGGATAAGGTATTTGCTGTTTCTTGTGATCTTAAATTTTGGGATTGATCCTTTCAAGTGCTCAGGATCCTCCACTTCTGTTCTAAATAGGCTCTTGTACTGCACTTATCACAATATTATCTGAACCCTCTAGTAGTGTATTAAGCAGCATGACTAACATCTGTCACGTGTTTGCTCTTTCATCCTCTTCCCAGAGGGAGAAGTATGAGCAGTGGAGTGTGCTATTTTGGTAAATATACATGTTGCTATGTATTTGTTAGAAAAGGCAAAATTAAAGAAATGTGCCTTGTATATGAAGCAGAAGGTGGTATGGTTTGTGATGGTTCCAGGGGGAATTCATTCCACAGTCTCAGACCAGCCTCTGAGAAAGTTCTGTCTCCCACACAAATGAGCTTTATCCTGATTGTGGAGAGTTCCAATGGCCTTAAAGGGTAGCCAAGGGCACTGAGCTTCTCCCAGGAACATCTTGCACTGCTAATGTGAGTATTTCATAATCTGGCCCTGAGGCAGGTTTCCCTAGAATTACTGAAGAAACTACACTAGGAAAAAGGGAACAGATTTCCTTTACTTTGTCCTCACCCATAACTATTTCACATTTGGGGATAATGTATACCTTCAAATCAGCGGCACTGCTATGGGTACCCGCATGACCCCACAATATGCCAACATTTTTATGGCTGACTTAGAACAACTCTTCCTCAGCTCTCGTCCCCTAATGCCCCTAATCTACTTGTGCTACATTGATGACATCTTCATCATCTCGACCCATGGAAAAGAAGCCCTTGAGGAATTCCACCATGATTTCAACAATTTCCATCCCACCATCAACCTCAGCCTGGACCAGTCCACACAAGAGATCCACTTCCTGGACGCTATGGTGCTACTAGGCGATGGTCACATAAACACCACCCTACACCAGAAACCTACTGACCACTATACTTACCTACATGCCTCCAGCTTTCATCTGGACCACACCACACGATCCATTGTCTACAGCCAAGCTCTACGATACAACCGCATTTGCTCCAGCCCCTCAGACAGAGACAAACACCTACAAGATCTCTATCAAGCATTCTCACATCTACAATACCCACCTGCTGAAATGAAGAAACAGTTTGACAGAGCCAGAAGAGTACCCAGAAGTTACCTACTACAGGACAGGCCCAACAAAGAAAATAACAGACCACCACTAGCCATCACCTTCAGCCCCCAACTAAAACCTCTCCAATGCATCATCAAGGATCTACAACCTATCCTGAAGGACGACCCATCACTCTCCCAGATCTTGGGAGACAGGCCAGTCCTTGCTTACAGACAGCCCCCCAACCTGAAGCAAATACTCACCAGCAACCACACACCGACAACAAAAACACTAACCTAGGAATCTATCCTTGCAACAAAGCCTGTTGCCAACTGTGTCCACATATCTATTCAGGGGACACCATCACAGGGCATAATAACATCAGCCACACTATCGGAGGCTTGTTCACCTGCACATCTACCAATGTGATATATGCCATCATGTGCCAGCAATGCCCCTCTGCCATGTACATTGGCCAAACTGCACAGTCTCTACGTAAAAGAATAAGTGGACCCAAATCAGATGTCAAGAATGATAACATTCAAAAAGCAGTCGGAGAACACTTCAATCTCTTTGGTCACTCCATCACAGACCTAAAAGTGGCAATTCTTCAACAAAAAAACTTCAGAAACAGACTCCAAGGAGAGACTGATGAATTGGAATTAATTTGCAAACTGAATATAATTAACTTAGGCTTGAATAAAGATTGGGGGTGTATGTGTCATTACACAAAGGAAAACTATTTCCCCTTGTTTATTTCCCCTCCTACTGTACTTGTCAACTGCTGGAAATGGCCCACCTTGATTATCACTACAAAAGGTTTCCCTCCGCCCTCCCCCTCACCCCAGCTCTCCTGCTGGTAATAGCTCACCTTTCCTGATCACTCGTGTTACAGTCTGTATGGTAACACCCATTGTTTCATGTTCTCTGTGTATATAAAATCTCCTCACTATATTTTCCACTGTATGCATCCAATGAAGTGAGCTGTAGCTCACAAAAGCTTATGCTCTAATAAATGTGTTAGTTTCTAAGGTGCCACAAGTACTTCTTTTTTTTTTTTTTTGAGATTTTCTTTAGCCTACAAAGTGACCTGGGTCAAAAAGACAGATTCCCACTTACACTAGATCACTGTAGTAAGACTGAGTGGCCTCCCTCCAAGCCTGACATGGAGGGACCACTACACTTCCCCGGTGGGAGGAGACAAGCCAGCCCTGCCCTCCCCCCACATCTGGAGCAGAAGGATGGGATCAGAAGTATAAGAGCGAGCCCTTCAGCTCAGCTGGAATAGAGCCAGACATCTCCAGGCCACTGCAAGACTCTGACCCTGCTGCTGAACTGTGTAGCACCCTGACCTTGGAGGAAACCCAGTGCGGAGAGAAGCTGCTAGGACTGACATCCACTGTTTACCCCGAGGAGGCTGAGGACTCACCATCAATGGACCCATGCCATTGGACAGTGGTAGGAAGTAACCCAGGGGAACCAGATATTTGTCCGGTTGTGCTGTCACAATACGAGTCAGCATGTTGTGGTGTGAGCCCCACAAGGGTTACCACCTTTGAAATGCAAAAACCTGGCACCCTCTCCACAAGACAAGCCCACCGCAGTGCTCACCACAAGGCAACACCATCTTCAAGAGCCACTTATAGTATCTAGAGAGAGAACACTTATAGATAAGATTGAAAACCTCATTTTCTTACTTAAACTATAGAAGTGGGAACACTTCAGCATCTTTAGCTGGACACAGGAACTTTTAATATTAGATATCTTAGTGTATTGTGGTGATGATGTGAATTTTTAGTCCCACTGAAAAAAAAAACAACCCTGGCATATTAAATTATTTTTCTGGCAACTGGTAAAAAAACAGCCAGATAGGTCAAATACCAGCCACATGGTAACCCTTATCTCTGCTGACCCAATGGCAGGATCACGCACCACTGCTAGGGCCCTGGGCTGGGACATGGTGGAGTAGGGTGGGCCTGAGTCCCCATACTCTCCTGCCACTGACTGCACCCCGAGGGTGGCGGCTCATTCACCCTATACCAGAAGGCCTGTGCATTGTGTGTGGCTTGCCCCAGCCAGACGGCAGTGGAATCTGAGACTGTACTTTAGGGTTGCCTCCTGTCTGGGTTTTACCTGGACAGTCCAGTTTTTGGCTTCTGTGTCCAGGTGCCATTTAAGGTTACCTGGTGCCTGGTTTTCGGGCACTAGTTAAGTGCAACATTAGATTTTTGCCCTTTAAGATGATGATAAACTTCCTCTGGAATCAATAATATAATTGTAGCCTGAATCTGCTAACCTCTAGGGTATGATTCAAAGCAAATCTGTTTTATCAGTCTTTTAAGGGGAGTCCGAAGGATTTGGGGGCTGGTTATTTCAACAATAGCTGATTCTTTTAGGCAATGTAGCCTCTTACCTGAAGGATATTTACTTTTTATGCATTTGAAATATATATACTGGAACCTACAGCTTCAATGCAAACTTTAAATGTAACTAAAGAAATACATAAAACAAAACAACTTACATTTCTGTTACCCAACGTCAGGTTAGGTATTGCATTATCAGTGTCTGGGGGTGGCGGGGAGAACCCTCTATTCTATGACTGAACAACTTGGGTAAGTTAATTTCACTCAAGTTTTTGATCTTGACTTCAGGATTGACAAGGAGTTTTCTGCAGTTAATAGAAAATGAATAAACACAATATTTCCAACGAACAAGAGAATACAAAGACCTCTCTCTGAAGCAGGTATGTGAAAACTTCTTATTGTCCAGTATCTACACATACTGTACCTGTAAATACCCGACAGTGATGTCCCTGGAAATACCATGTCCTTAATGTTCCAGGAAAAATGAATCAGTGCCTCCAGAAGAATGAATTCTAGGAGTGAGGTTGAAAAGCAACAGACACCTACTACAGCAGAGGTGACACAAAACTTAGAAGTTTCTAAGGGCTATTCTTACCTGAAGTGGGGATTGTTTTAAAAAGGGTTGAAATCATTACAGAGCCATTCTGAAACAAAATTGCCGTTCAGAGGAACTATTATTCTTAAGAGAGCTGGAAATAGTATAAACATCTAAGAAAGTCAGATGTTTTATTCTTTTTACTACTTGGATGATAGACTTCACTGCAAAGGTGAATTGTGTTGCCCGTATGCCCTCCACTCTATCCTCCCAGAAACACTAATTAGAAACAGCTTTACATTTATATTTACAGAAAGCAGACCTAGAGATTTTCAAACACTGAAAGTTAGGCTAACAATTACAAGAAAAAAAGTAACATCTGCATCTAAATCTGATTCACAGCAGAAAAAAGATGTTGTCTTCTCTCCTATATCTTTCAATATCAGTCCTTCCAAAAAATGGATACAAACAAGCACACTGGAAAAATTCAGCACCTGATATGATGGGATAAATTACAGCAGCTGTTTCCAGATTCCATAAATGCATCATCCTTTTAAGAAGCACTCCACCCTTATTTGGATACTTAAATCTAAATAGAAAACAGATATTACAAGCGCATAATTCCCCTTCCATTCACACTTAAAGAAGAATCAGCAAGCTCCAGTGGACACAATGGGCTAGATTCACAAAGGAATTTAGGGGTGATGGCACTTAAAAAAAAAAAAAAGGAGGACCACCTCCCTTAACTTCTAGCACAGTGGTTGGGGCACTCACCAAGGATGTGGGAGACCTGTTGTATAATTTTTAGATGGAATATATGGGCCCCAGAAGTCCAGGGTATTAACATTACCCTGAAACTGTCCAACATTAAACAGTTTTAAACAAGCTTTGGGCTCTGGTATGTAAGACACAGGGACCCATTGCTGCCAATTGGCAGAGGGCTCAGCATCTGCATAGACTTTTACAGGGGTCTAATGTGTGCATAATATTTGACAAAAGGGTGGCATGTAAAGTCTCTACCAAGAGCCAGGAGCTCACTAGTCAACAAAACCATTATGATATGTATGTAGACAATAATTAAGGAGTAATGTATCTACTGAAAATTTATACTTTTAAAATCTTGGTGTTAAGGAAGGTCACCTGGAGGTAACTGACACCACTATCCCTGTCTGGTTATTTGTGTATTATGTAATATGTGCATGTTTGTATACTGAACCAGGTGTGAGTTGTAGATTTTTCAATCTCAAGATGAAACAAACAGCAGAGGAGTGTCATGTTCATGAATAAAACAAAGGATTAGACTGGTGTATCTTGGAGTGCAGAGACACACTGCATCCTTCACAGAGGAGGCAAACTGACCGTGTTTCTGTCCCAAAAGAAGAATCACAGTCAGCCTGGATGTAAAGCACTGCTAGGATTTTGGGTGAACAATACTTTATTAGACATTAGAATATCTTGTTAATTAACTCTAGGCTCTGGAATCCATGTTATGATTTTATTTTATACGTAACCATTTATTTCCAATACTTCTACTTGCTACTTCTACTTGACTCTCTAGGCTTTGCTGAACAATTATACTTGATTTCACTATAAACAAATATAAGTGCTGTATGTTAAGTGCAGCGGTGATCTGAGATGGAATGGGTAAGCTGGTGTGTACTACTTCTTTGGAAGCAACAAATCTGTGAATATTGTGAGCGTGAGGGTCTGGACATTCCAGGGAGATGCTTGGAGGGATCAATCACTGGAATGTGCTTATTGCTAACATGCAATTACAGTGGGGCCTTGTGTTGCCTGTAGCTGGTGGAGTTGGGAAGCTGTCCCCTGGAAGGCACAGACAAATCTATTTCCCCATGTTAAGTATCCTCACACCTTCTTTTCAACTGTCTAAATGGGCCATCCTGATTATCACTTCAATTTTTTTTTCTCCTGCTGATAATAGCTCATCTTAATTAATTAGCCTCTTACTCCACTTTTTCATGTTCTCTGTATGTACGTGTGTGTATCTCTCTCTCTCTCTCTCTATATATATATATATATAGATAAAAATATCTATAGATATAGATCTTCTTCTTATATGTTCCATTCTATGCATCCGATGAAGTGAGCTATAGCCCACAAAAGCTTATGCTCAAATAAATATGTTAGTCTCTAAGGTTCCACAGGTACTCCTGTTCTTTTTATAGTATACAGAGACCTCTACCTGCTTAATACCATGGCAAACAAACCATTAAATTTGTTTTTAACTTTGATTAAAGATAAGGAACAACAGTTAAAAATGTGAAATATAAAGCACTAATTAAGGCTTTTTTTATTTTAACATCCTTTGTTTCCTTTCCTTTTAGTAGGAGAGAGTTTTTAGAAGGAAACCCCCCATCATTTGACAGTCTCCTGGCTGGTATTAAAGACAGTAATTACTGTCCTTTTGGGGAAGAGGAGGAGAAGTTAGTTGAAAGGGGCTGGAGTTGTTGTTGCTGTTAAAGTCAATCCCATTGCCCAAAAGACACAAGACAAACACACACAAAGTGGGAAAGGAAAGAACAGAAAAGGTAGAAAATTGCAGCTTCTGTCTCTGATGTTGACTTGTGCTTTAGAACTTCACTGTTGAGGAAACACAGGCAGAGCACACAGTCTTATTAGCCACTCCAAGACCTGGCAAACCAGTACCAGCTTTGAGCTGTTTAGGGCTTTGTTTTTAACTGACTCTTTCTAGTAACAGGCTCGAAGCAGTATTGCAAAATATACAGTCTTGGCAGGCTCAGCCAGTTTATTAGACAGAAGGCAAAATGAGAGGGATATGAAAGAGAAGAAATAATTTGGGGAAGGAAGAGGACACACACATTAGTGGGGGTGGGAGGGAGAATGCCAAAAATCTCACATCCCAGATGTCTGGGATTTAGCCAGGACTGGTGGAGGTGTCATCTGTGTCCTTTTTTGGCTTAGTCTGGTCATAACATCTCTCAGGATCAGGACAACAAAGCCCCAGTGGTATTATGTATGTTCTCAGGGTCCCAAGACACTGTGGGGATGGCAGCCAAGATGGTGAAGCTCATTTGTTCCCCTTCTTTTAGTTAGTAGTTGTTGCATTAGTGTTCTCTTCTGCTCATTTCCTTCCAAAGTCTTTTCTTCTTAAGAACTTAAAAAGGGAGCAATGAGTGCAGTAGCCCAGCCCTTGGTTATTTTATCCAGAAGTAAGGCCTAATTTCCAGCACACCAATTTTTATTTGATTCCAGTCCCATTCTGTTCTTGTTTACCAGGCAAGGTCTTAACACAGTCCTTGAATTGTACCAATAGGTCTTTTTGTTTTTACTAATTCTGTCTTTCTCTTCTTTTTGCACCTTTTCCCATCAACTTTTATTGCTATAGGTTATTTTGACACTTAATGAACTTTCACTGACTTTCTACAGTTGAGCTCACCATTAGGGTAGAAGTGTAGGACTAATTATTACAACAGACCCCCTCCCTCAGTAAAAGTTTTCACTCTACACCTGATGGGAAGAAGGGATTTGAACAGCAAACTGCTGCATCTTCTATGAGTAAGAAGAGAGGTGGAGGAAGACTCCATACAGAATATCCCATAGTCCAATGGCTAGGTCACTCACCTGAGAGGTGGTACAACATTGTTCAAATCTCTTTTTCTCAGGTGGAGGGAAGCCTTGAGCCCAGGGTCTCCCACATCCCAGGTGAGTACTCTATCCACTTACAGAGTCTGGCAGATAAAGTCTCTCAAGGTTCCACTTGCACTGGGAATGCTCCAGTCTCAGTGCTCCTGTATATGACTGGACTGCACATGTGCTATCTCCACAGAACATGCTGCATCCCAAGCTCCAGGGACTCTGTAGTACTTTGTTTGCAATTGCACCACCTGGCTCCTATGAGGTCAAGTCTGAGAATGGAGAGCAGGGAGGCTGCCTCTTTTGTGCTCTCAATGCTCCCCCCAGAGCTGACCTTAGGTGACCATCCTGGGTGCTGTGGTTGGGGGAGGACGGTGCAGCAGCACAGAGGTGCGCGCTGCTGGTGTAGTGTGAGAAACTGCTCCTGGCTGGCACGAGAGTGCTTCAGACTTACCGAGGCAATGAGTGGGGAGGCACCCAGATTTCTCCCTGCTTCCTCCAAGCAGGGGGGGAGTGGTGACAAACAGGTTCTTCTCATCCCCTCTCCCATGTTCCTCTGTGTCCCCCAAAGGGACTGTGGCATGGGGGACCAAGGAGCAATGCCAAGGCTCCCTGTATCCAGGTTACTTTCCCCATCTGGGCTGTGCTGTGAGGTAAGCATCAGGAACTGCTGCCCTCCTGCCCTCCCCTTACACAGTCCAGATGGGGAAAGTGACCTGGATGCAGGGAGCCCGGATGTTGCTTCTTCCTCCCCCCCTCACCTAAAGCCTCCTAATGGTGCACAGAGGAGCAGCGTTCCAGGAGGGGAGAGTGCAGCCATGCCAGCTGCTCCAGGTCAGTTTCCTCACGTGGCCACAGGAGAGGAAGTCAAGGGTTAGGGCCACAGAAGTGGGGGTGAGTTAGAGGTGAAGGGGGAGTGGGGAGCCAACAGGGACCAAGGACAATGGGGGGTGCTACACCCACAGGGGCTAGCGGTGTCAAAATACAAGTTCTCCCAGGGTGCCATTTTCCCTAAGGCTGGCCCTGGCTCCCCCTTCTGGTGCCCAGACAATGTAGAGGATGAGGGGACAGTCATTGATTTGAATGCAGCAAAGTAAGAAGGGAGGGAAAGGCTTGCCCTGGCAGAATGTGATTTGCAGGAAAAGAGGGAGACAGGATACAGCTGGATGAAGCTTGTTTGGGTGTGGCAGGGGTTGTACAGGTGCAGAGAAGGGAGCCAGAGCCAAAGGTTGTGTGGAGGGAGATACTTTCAGAGGAGAAGGAGGGAGCCAAAGCTGAGGAAGAGACAGGATTGGATGGAGGAGAGGAGAGGAGTGGAGCTGGGTTATTGGTGGGCTGGACATGAGGAGAGGGGGACTGGGACAGGAACTGTGGCTGAGTGTGTCTAGAAGTTGAGGGGTACAGAGGCAGACTGGTGGCAAAGAAGCAGAATGCTCTATACCCTTACAGAACACTCCCCTCTAAAACTTGGAATTGAACCCAGGAGTTCTGAGTCTCTACATTCCTCTGCTGACAGAAAATATCTGTGAAACCCACTGGCAAAGTTCATCTGATCCCATCTATTTACTGACCTACCTGGATAATAGTCTACTACTGCTAGCTCAAGTAGAAGTCAATATGGTGGATCTAAAGGGGAAAACCTGGCTGATGACCTACTGTGGTGTCAATATACTACATAAGAGAATTTGTTTCCAGTTTTGGTTTTGGGTTGTTGTTAAACATCAGGAAGTTACTTCCAAAAACCTATATTAAAAGAACATTAAGGCAAGTCAAGATTTAAAGTTAAGAAATTTGAGAACTTAGGTTGCCCATTTAAAAGTAATTCTCCTTCATCCCTGCCCCTTGTGCGTATACATTGTGTTAGTCTTTAATTACATAACATATTTTTTTCCACAGGACCCCTGCCTTATTCAGTGTATAGGATGGACAATGCCCAGTGACTGAATCAGGGTTATGTAGTGAAGGAGGCTGCTATCTGTGGTACCCTTGCCTCATTTGTTGCATAAATTGGAAGGTGTATAGTGAATGGGGCAGGAGATTGCCATAAGAGAAATTATGGTCTTGTAGTTAAGGCAGCTGAATGCTGTACTGGAGAATTGGATTCTATTCATGCCTCTGCCATAGAGTGACTGTGTGATACTGGGCAAATCCCTTAAACCAACATTTTCATACTTGGCTTCTTATTGTGTGTTTCTAATTTTCTGGGTACCATGAGACATTTGAAGATGGACTTAGATAAGTGCAGAGTACTCTTATCTGCAAGCTAATTAGAGCTGTGATTTAGAACATATAATGTTGTATAAACTTGTTAAATACTCTGTGAAATCAAGGTTTAGGCATCTCAAATTGGGCATCCAAAATTAGTAGGCACTTTTGGCCTTAATATTTTTGTGACTGTTCCCCATCTACAAAATGAGGATAATATTACCTAGTCTCACAGGGGAATTAGAAAGATAAATCCATTAATGTTATATACTATGGTGAGATCATAGAAATGCTGAGGAGGAAATTAATATTTTTTTCATTCAGTGCAGGGCTTGGATGATGTGTGGCAAATGAGGCCTGGGACCATGTTTTGAATGGGAAAGATGAAAAGATACATTGAATAACTATTCATTCACTGAATGAGTCAGGGGTCTTATGGAAAAATAATGTTATCATGGAATTAATAACTATGTCATAATGAATACATGTACAGGGGCTAAAATGAGTTTGCATAGGCAGCCTTAATTCTGGCATTTCCTAACTGCTGAATGATTTATTTGCATCCTTAATGTTCTTTTAACATTGTTCTTCTATGTAATTAGGTGTTACTGTTTGAACTGTATATGTTTGAAAATTTATCCTAAACTAATAGTATTTCTTTTTTTAAATACTGTGACCAAGTTGTACTTTTTCTCATATTGATTTTTAGTCTGGAGCCAGTTTTTACAGCCAATGTGTATCCCCCAATCCAAGGTTACAGGCTTACTGGAAAGCCCTGACTGGAACAACACGTGTAGTAGAAAGTACAAGTATAGCCCAAGAAAAGTCATTAGAAAAAGGAAGTTCATTATAATGAGAGGCGGAAAGCTAAAAGTAAAAAAGCTTCAGATGATATTATAGTGGCAATATACATGCTATTACATTGGGTGATTTTGTAAAATTCAGAGTCACCCAGCATCTAAATGCTCCCAAGAGAAATCTGCTGATTCGAGTACTGTATATAATGACCTTACCAAATGATTAGACAAGCATGTTCTAGTAATTTTGATCTAAGAAAATTGTTTGATATGTTTTTAGTTATATATTACAGCTGTAGTATACCTTAGTCACCTTAGGAGATGCAGAGGGATTTTCTCAAAAATGTGAATATAAAGAGAGAAAATATTCTTGGAAAAAGACAAAATGGTATGGAAAATTCCCAAGGAAGAAAATCTGACTCCTTAAACAATGAACTGCCCTTATTTAAAGACAACACCTTTATAGTTCTACAGATGGGGATAATGGGGAAAAAAAAGTTTCTTACTAAATCCTAAAGCTGCAGTATGTATTTCTGCTATATGGTATGAAAATACTTTGTGAGGGATGGGGGAAAACACTTGCAGCCAAAACGTCATTTGGTCTTCCTGAGCTGACAAAGGTGTATGAACAGCAAGTGAGATTTTTGCTCTTGTCTGTTTAAGCAAAAGATTATGAGGCACTGAAAACATTTGGACAAACGGAATTAACCATTTTATTTATTAAGGGAAGAAAAAATCCCTCAGACTGTAGGTGTAAACTCACAATTTAAGCATAATCTGACCTACAAAGGCATTTAGAAGTCTTTGTGCTACCTTGACCTCTCTACTTCTGTTGTACCCTTAGGGCTTGGCTACACTTGCGAGTTAGAGAGCAGTAAAGCAGCCCCGGATGCCCTAGCTCACTACCCATCCACAGTGGCGAGGCACGTAGAACGCTCTGACTCCATGGCGAGAGCGCTCCTGGTTCGCCACCTCGGCAAGAAGATTAACGCTTGTTGTGCCTTGGCTGAAACACCCAGGCATCAGTGTGAATGAGGTGTTGCATTACTGCACTCTGATCAGCCTCAGGAAATGTTCCATAATCCCCTTAAGTCAAGTGGCCACTCTTCTCATTGTTTTGGAATACTTCAGGAATGCAGATATGCCGTTTGAAAGCTCTGTTTCTGACAGCCGGCATGCTTATCTGCTCCGAGACAAAGCAACCATTACTGTGGAATGCTGTGTGTGTAAGAGAGAGGTGGGAGGGACGGGGGTCTGCTGCTGTCTGAACTTACAAGACAGCATGCTGACGTGCCCTCGGCTACCCCAGAAACCCACTCTCTCTCCCCCCACATACACACAACACACTCCCTGTCACGCTCCACCCCCTCCACCCCCATTTGAAAAGCATGTTGAAGCCACTTGCATGCTGGGATAGCTACCACAATGTACTGCTCTCTGTGAACGTTGCAAGAGCTGCTAATGTGGCCCCGCCAGTTCGCTTGTAGCTGTCAGTGTGGACAGACTGCAGCGCTTTCCCTACTGTCCTCTATGAAGGCTGGTTTCACTCAAAGCTCTCCACATCTGCAAGTGTAGACATGCCCTTACTCTCCAACTTCTGACCGATTGCTTTCTCAACTATCTGACCTTCCATTGCAAGCTCTTTGTGGCATGCTGTGACACTTTCTCAGGGTGCTCAGGACTGAGAGTCACTGTGTTACACCACTGCATCAGTGAAAGAGACTTCATGGTGCTAAAGTGGGTATCAGCTCTCTGACATCCCCAGTCTGTTAACTACCCAAACTATCTCCTAAGGCAGCCCTATTTTGCCTTGCCAGTAAAGGCCAGCCCCTGTCAGTGGACACTCTCAGTAACTGCCAACTTTGGTACCCTCAGGGAACAGTATATATACAGCTTGATTGGTACAATTCAGGCTCTGGTCCTTGTATAACACCACAACACAGAAATGTAATTATAATGAAACAATCATAAGTTTATCATCACAGGTAACAATTTAAGAGTTACTGAGAAAGGATAATGGAAACAGAAGTGATTACACATGAAATAAGAGATATAATAGATTCCTTAGAGTCCACACTTATCTTTAACAGGCAAAAATCCTTGTCTAAAGAGTTTCTCACCTAAAACTTCCTTGCAGCGTTTGGACAGGCTGGGATTCTGTTTTCATTAATATAAGCACACTACCTGGTTATGTCCTCAAATACAGGATGACAACATGATATCCCTGTCCCCTTGTTATAGTTGAAATAAACCTGTGAAATGGGCCCTCAAACAAAGCTCTTTTCCTTCTGCTCTTCTCTTCCTGTTACATCTGCATTTAACTCAGACTAGTGGTTGTGAATGAAACAAGATTGAATTTACATTTCAATAGCTAGATGAATTCCTCTGGTTTGGCAGGAAACCAGTTTCTCATCTCTGCTGAGGAGTAACACCTTGATACAAACCATAAGGACATATGTTCAGTACATTGAAAAAACTTGAAAAAATACCATCAGTACATACAGTTCAGAACTATATTAATGACCAGCATGTTTCTGACTTTCATTTAAGATTTTACATGACCCTCTTTATAGACCGCTACTATGCAAACAATGTGTTAAGTGTAGTGAGTTTCTCAGGTCTGATAGGAGTTGCTGTTAAGAACAACAAGCTCTGTGCCAGTTGGCACTGAGGGGTTTTTAAGGTCACACAAGGATTGTGCTACATTTCTGCTTGGAAAACTACTAGCATATCTTAGGTGCTACCAGAAATAATAAATAATAGTGTGGTTAAGTACAATGTACAAAGGCACAGCTTCAACACAAGATACTGAGAGAGCCTACATCAGAATATCCCATAGATCCGTGATTAGGACATGTACCTGAGAAGTGGCAGAGCCATCTTTAAATCCCTTCTCCCCTCTAGGCAGATGAGGGACTGAGCACGTGGGAGACCGCTGATTAAAATGAGTATCCTAACCACTGGAATAAAAGTTGTGAGGCAGTTCCTTCCCCTGCCATTTTGTGCAAACTTACCTACAGGAGCCCAATCCAATAGTCAATCTCTGAACACAGTTACTGGATTGTGCCCTGGAGGCTAGCTAGGCAAATGAATGCCTGTCTTCCCTTGTTTGTGCATAGTTCCAGGGCTTAGGCCTTCCTACCCCTGGTGTGCACAGGCAGAAATATGGGTGTCTAGGGAACATTTATTGTGAAAATTTAGGCCATAAACAACTTTAGGTGCCTGAAGGGCTCAGCAGCAGCTGAGAGTGAATTTAGCAGTAGTTAGGCACCTGAGTCCTTTTGTGAATCCAGCCTCAGGTGAGTTAAAAGTCTGTCAGTTAATTGTTTTAAACAGAAATAAATATTTACCACACTGACATGAAGACTAACATTAACAGAAAAATGTGAGATGTTTCCTAGGCATTACCATGGTTGCCAGAACAAAGGGTTGCAAAGATGACTTAAAGCCACTTCAAGCCACCTTCAGTCTTGAACTGAAGCAGAATATCTTGGACTACATCTGTCTGAATTGCTGCTGAGCAATTCAGTACACTACAAAATCCAGTATCCAGGTCTTCATAGAACGTGGCAAGTTACTGTAGATAATGAAAAAACAGTGTTATTTCTGACATTATTGTCACTCTTTGGAATAAAAAGACTGTAATGTGTAAGTTATTTTGAAAGCATATCATGAAGGCATTAAAATGCATTTATAACAGAAATATTGAAGAAAAGCAATCAACATATGATTGAAATGTGAAAATAAAAGTTATTGTCTGAAAAAATAAAAGGGCAAGGTTTTATTATCAGACACTCATTGCACCAGAGAGCTTGTAACAGTTGAGAAATGTGTCATGCTCTATGATAAATACATTGTATAAGAAAATTCCATGACGGGGGAAAGTATTTGAATTGAGCATTTGTACCAGCTTTACTAATTCAAGTGTCTGAATAGCTCTGAATGTAGGTCATAGGGGCAGGTTCTCTTTTAGAGTAAGACCCCTTTAGACACTGTGGCTCTGTAAAAGGACCTTGACACTGGTCTACAGTACAAAGTTAGGTCTACCTAGCTATGTTGCTCCAGGTTGTGGGAAAAGTCACTCCCCTGACAGACTTAGTTAAGATGACTTAAGCCCCAGTGTAGGCACAACTAGGTCGACAGAAGAATTCTTCCATTGACCTAGTTACTGCCTCTTGGAGAGGTGGATTTATTACAACAGTGGAAAAACTCCATCCTTTGTTGTAGTATCTACACTACAGTGGTAAAAATGCAGCACTCCAGATGTGCTGCTGTAGCTTTTCTAGGGTAGACATTCCCTCAGCGTCTGAGAATCAATCCAAGACATATTAAGTTTCACTAACATATCAGGTAACTTCTGCAGTTTTATTTGTAAAATGGGCATTTTGTTACTAGTGTTTGCTAACTATTGTTCTTTGTTTTGTATAGTGCCTAGTACAATGGGGTCATGGTCAGTGTCTAGGGCTCCTCAGCATTACCACAATACAAAAGGACACAAAGATGAATGGTTTAATAACAATTGGAATTTTGTTCTTTTCTTTGTTCATAGAATTGTTGCGGTTCAGTGATGAGACAGAACACAGCTTTATGCAAGCAAACAGGCTGGTCAGCGGAGATGGGCTGTTCTGCCCCCCCTGCCTTCCACCTTCTCCTTTTATTATATTTCTCCCCCTAAGCATTACACACTGCTACACAAAGGAATGTATGACGTTGATTCATATGCTTAGTTACCATCCTCTATCTACTACAATCCTGGTTCTCAGGCCTTGAGCCCAGGCTAAAGAAACCTCCCACAGTTGCTGTCCAAACAATCAAGTTCTCAGGGTTCATATCTAGCCCTTGTCCTTGGATAGAGCAATGTGTGCATTGCTCCTAGGAAACAGTCAGGGTGTGCCCCGCCTGCTTCCAGGTGGAACAGCTAGACATTAACCCTTCATCTCCCCTTTTTTGTTTATTGATAATTGGCCATCTCATGGTAGCCGCCAATTTGTTTTATCATGCTATTTAACTCCCAGACAGACAAGGACATAACCTGGGGAGCTTTCCAGGGCAAAATTTTACAAAGTCTTAACAAGGAAGGAATACATTGTACACAGCAGCAACAAAAAATAAGCCCAATGATTACAAACACAAAATAACCAAAAGCTTAACATCTGCAATATAATCATCTAAAAGGGGTACACTTCTTTTACTACAATTGTAACCAGCAAAAGGCAATATAAGTATCATTCTACTAAGACAGCAAAGGGTGCCATCACTTAAATTTGCAGGAATATAATTAAAGGTGCATGAACCACAAGTAAAAACCCATCCTGATGGTAGGATGATATGGCCATAATTATATGAAACATTAACAGCATGGGAACAATTTAAAAGGGATTGAGAATTTTTTTGACAGCCCAATGGCACCTTTGTACTAGTGCAGTTAACTACACGCGCACAGGTGACATTGTGAGCCCCGGCCGGGTACGGTGTGTGAAGGGATATAGCCGTGCGAGGCAGAGTATAGTTGTCCGGGCCCCAATTAGCCATGCTAAAATACTGGGAGAAAAGATTAGCATAAGCAAAGAGCAGTATCTTATTCTCCTTCGGGCTTGTAACGGGGGAGGCGCTTCCGAGCCAACCCCTACAGGAAATAGCAGGCACAAAAGGCACACAATCATCACAGAATTAGCAGTGATTTGGGCGAGAATCGCCACAAACAAAGTCTTAGGAGTTTCTGGCTGCTGATCTGCTGCCAGTTTTCGTTGAGCCGTGGCGACCAATGCTTTTACTGCTCCCCCTGTCACGGGCTGGCTTGGGACGTTACGCCTCCTCCGTTTCCGTCCCGCCGTTGTCGACTCGGGGGGCAACGCGGTCTCCTCCAAGGTCAGCTGAAACTCTGGTATGGGATTCGACAGCCCCTGGTGCCATGCCATGTTGTTTAAGTGCTGGTCGCACGCACCGGGCTGGAACCCACAACGGTCCTGCAGGGAGAGACACAGCAGCATATCCCCGACCCCAAGTGATTAGAGGTGCTGGGCCCAGCCACTGTGGATCGGGCAGCTGACGGTAAAAGACACGCGGTCTTTCCAGTACCTCAGATTTGTGAAAATGCCGATCCGCAGGGGTCTGCTGATCTGCATTCAGTGTTAAATTATTTAAAGTAAACAAGAGGATATACATTTGTTGTTGAATGTCTCCTAAGGTTCGGAGACGCAGCTCCCCTTGTTTTAATTGTTTATCTAGCAAGGTTTTGAGTGTGCGATTGGCACGTTCAACAATGGCTTGGCCCGTGGAATTATAAGGGATTCCGTGTTTAAGACGGACGTCCCAGCGGGCACAAAAGGTGGAGAGGGCTGCAGAGCAGTAGGCTGGGGCATTATCTGTTTTAATTTGGCAAGGGCGACCCATAACAGAAAAGCAGGCCAGCAAATGGTGAATAACTTTGTTAGTGGCTTCCCCACGTTGTGGGGTTGCCCAAAGGAAGCCTGAATAAGTATCAACGGAAACATGTAAAAATGAATAGGGGCGGAATTGTGGTACATGAGTAACATCCATTTGCCACAGCTGATTTGCTGCGGTACCTCGGGGGTTAACGGCATAAGAAAAGGTAGGAGCAGCAGCAGCACAGTGGGGGCAGGAACGAACAATGGAACGTGCATGATCAGCAGGAATGTGAAACTGTCGGGCCAAAACAGAGGCAGACTGATGAAAAAAGGCATGGCTTTCAATGGGGTCAGAAAAAAGGGAATTTACCTGACCACGCAACGCGCGATCGGCGCGTGCATTGCCCTCAGTGAGTGGCCCAGGCAGAGGGGTATGACTGCGAATATGAGCAACAAAGTAAGGGAAATGACGAGTGGCAAGAAGGTGCTGTAAAGACAAAAACAGGCGAAGGAGGTCTGCATCAACCTGAGGGGTAATGAGGGCAAGGGGTAAATAAGCAATTACCTAATAAACATAATGGGTATCCACAATTAAATTAAAGGGACAATCAGTAAAAAGTTGAAAGGCCAAAATAACAGCAGCCAATTCTGAACGCTGTGAGACGGCGAGTGAGACAACGTAGATCCAAAGCCTCCTCCGCCCCGAGTTCGATCCTCGGCAGCTGGCACCTGATAGGGGACTAAAATCAATTGTGCAATTGACCGTCCACGCGGGAGCGACTGTGGAAGATGAGTCCACACCTGAACCTTAATAATGCCAGTGTAATCAGCATCAATGACCCCTGGAATGACAAAAAAGCCCTGTTTCCCAGCATGTGAGCGAGGGAGAACAAGACCTACAAAGCCGGCAGGGAGAGGTCCCATCACCTGTGTAGGTATGGCACAGACCTCCCCTGGCAGCTGAAAGTCAGTGTCCTCCTGCAATCTGTTGGTAAAATCCAAAAAGGACTCTAAGGCACCCTGACGGATACTCACAAAGCTTTTGGTAGGCTTGCCTGAATCCGGGACCTTCTTGAAGGCATGCTGGGCACAGGTGGAGATAATGGGGAAGACGGCCTGAGGGAGTTGAGACTGCATCCCAATAGTAGCAAACTGGCCCTCCCCTGCCAAATGCTCATAAATGATACCTTGCTCTCTATATACCTGGGCTTGGCGTTCTGCCATCTGCCGATACTCACTAAGCCAAATAACATACTGACTGGGTGACAACATCATGCACAGCAGCGTTTTCCAATCCTCAGGGATTAGGGAGTACCCAGCACCCATCCCTTCAATGAGATCACGCACAAAGGTGCTAGTCAGGCCAAATTCACGAATTGCTTTCTTTACCTCTCTAACCACCGAGTATGGCAGAGTGGTCCAGGTGCCCACGGGGTTGCCCTGGTCATCATTCTGCCAGGTCACCGGGCAAACGGAGACCAGATCAGCCAGCTCCTCTGCTGTAAGATCTGATCGAGCTTTCGCTGCGTGAACCATTTGTTGCACCAGCGAAAGCTTCTGAGCAGATGCAGATGACTCTCCGGGGGGCCCCATGGGGGGAGGGTGATCACACACCGGCTCCGGTGGGGAAGGCCAGGGAGGCGGTGGTAATAGAGGCACTGGGGGCGAAGCAGGGGGAGGGATGGCTGCAGGAGTGGACGGGGGTGGCAGGATCGGCAGCTCCTCTGTTGGTGCTGAAGAGGGCCTTTCCGAGGCGACAAGCTGTGTCGCATCGCCAGGAGGGGGGATGGCTGCAGGGGCGGACGGGGGCGGCGAGAGCACCAGCCTCGCGAGGGAGGGTCTGTCCGAGGCGACACACTGTACCACGTCGCGGCAGAGGTGCCAGGCATGTAAAGCCTGCACGGGTGCCCGAGGCTCTTTGTGCAATGTCTGGCCCAATCGCTCCCAGTCCGCTAGCTTAAGGCTTCCAGCTTCAGGATACCACGGGCACTTGGCACGCACCTCCTGTAGCAGGAGAGTGAGTTCTCGAGCCGGGCAGTCATGCTGAGCCTTACGCAGCAAATACTGCAGCTCATTGCGGTGTTGCACTTGCAAAGCAGAGAGGGAGCTTCCCATACTTACCACAATGAAAAATACTCACCGGGATCCACGAAGTGGATGAGTGACGCGTCTGAAACCCTTGCCGGGCGAGGTGAGTGCTGAGGGCCCCACGTTTGGGCGCCAGTTGTTGCGGTTCAGTGATGAGACAGAACACAGCTTTATGCAAGCAAACAGGCTGGTCAGCGGAGATGGGCTGTTCTGCCCCCCCTGCCTTCCACCTTCTCCTTTTATTATATTTCTCCCCCTAAGCATTACACACTGCTACACAAAGGAATGTATGACGTTGATTCATATGCTTAGTTACCATCCTCTATCTACTACAATCCTGGTTCTCAGGCCTTGAGCCCAGGCTAAAGAAACCTCCCACAGTTGCTGTCCAAACAATCAAGTTCTCAGGGTTCATATCTAGCCCTTGTCCTTGGATAGAGCAATGTGTGCATTGCTCCTAGGAAACAGTCAGGGTGTGCCCCGCCTGCTTCCAGGTGGAATAGCTAGACATTAACCCTTCATAGAATCATAGAATATGAGGGTTGGAAGGGACCTCAGGAGGTCATCTAGTCCAACCCCCTGCTCAAAGCAGGACCGATCCCCAATTAAATCATCCCAGCCAGGGCTTTGTCAAGTCTGACCTTAAAAACTTCTACGGAAGGAGATTCCATCACCTCCCTAGGTAATGCATTCCAGTGTTTCACCACCCTCCTAGTGAAAAATTTTTTTCCTAAAATCTAACCTAAACCTCCCCCACTGCAACTTGAGACCATTACTCCTTGTTCTGTCATCAGCTACCATTGAGAACAGTCTAGATCCATCCTCTTTGGAACCCCCATTCAGGTAGTTGAAAGCAGCTATCAAATCCCCCCTCATTCTTCTCTTCTGAAGACTAAACATCCCCAGTTCCCTCAGCCTCTCCTCATAACTCATGTGTTTCAGTCCCCTAATCATCTTTGTTGCCCTCCACTGGACTCTTTCCAATTTTTCCACATCATTCTTGTAGCGTGGGTGCCCAAAACTGGACACAGTATTCCAGATGAGGCCTCACCAGTGTCCAATAGAGGGGAACGATCACGTCCGTCGATCTGCTCACTATGCCCCTACTTATACATCCCAAAATGCCATTGGCCTTCTTGGCAACAAGGGCACACTGTTGACTCATATCCAGCTTCTTGTCCACTGTAACCCCTAGGTTCTTTTCTGCAGAACTGCTGCCGAGCCATTCGGTCCCTAGTCTGTAGCGGTGCATTGGATTCTTCCATCCTAAGTGCAGGACTCTGCACTTGTCCTTGTTGAATCTCATCAGATTTCTTTTGGCCCAATCCTCCAATTTGTCTAGGTCCCTCTGTATCCTATCCCTACCTTCCAGAGTATCTACCTCTCCTCCCAGTTTAGTGTCATCTACAAACTTGCTGAGGGCGCAATCCACACCGTCCTCCAGATCATTTATGAAGATATTGAAAAAAAACCTGGCCCTAGGACCGACCCTTGGGGCACTCCACTTGATACCGGTTGCCAACTAGACATGGAGCCATTGATCACATACAGATTATGTATGAGCAAATTTATGAATGTGTTGTATTTATTTATTCAAACACTGTACTCTAACCTATTTAGTCATATAGGTTACTTGCAAACTATTTGTTCTAACTGTTTGTTTAAATATTTAAAATTCACTATTTGTGATGAGTGACTGGTCAGCTAAGTCACATAGTATTATTTTGCGGTCTGAGTGGAAGCCTGAAACTTCATAAATAAAGTCCAAGACTGTGAATATACATCTTTGCAGGCTAAAGTATATCTGTGATGTAGCAAAGGTGTATTTCTAGGTTCCAGGGCTGGATCCAGACCCTCACCAGAGTCCTGGTTCACAGCACAGGAGTCATTCCCTGGCTGCAGGATTCATTCTACCAGGCTGCTGATTGTTTTTCTCCTTCCCACTGTCTTCTGGGATATAGGGGAAGGGGAAGCCATTCCTGTCACTGGCAGAATAGACCCAAATTAGAGCATGACCTGCAGCAGCACTGGAGGCAAATCTTTTGCTGAAGGCTACAGTCATTTTAGAGGATCTTGCCCAGCATGGAAATCCTACAGGGAGTGACTGGTAGGGTGCCAAATCTCCCCACTGTGCTCATAGAGGTACTGCAGCAAGTACTGGTTAAGACCATGCTGACAAAATACAATAATATCACTTTACCCTACAGCCTCCTATTCATTCACTCCACTCATGTTGATTTTTAAGGGTGTTCTCTTAACCTCCAACAAATTTTCTCTTGGTATGGCCATGGGGACTCTCTTCTGTTCACATTTTGTATTTGAGAGATTCAGCATTTCTCTGCAGCCAGTGGCGATTTGGGGCCACTCAGATCACTGTATGTCAAGGAGACTTCATTGGAATGGAGTCTGATGGATACAGTTTTCTATGAGCACCTTGCAGGGTTCTCAGTAGCGGGGACAGCATTTTCACCCCTGGAGCCTATAACTGCAACCAAGGACAAAGGTGCATGATGCAGTCAACCATGATATCTTCAAGAGTCTGTAGGAGAAGTCTAGGACTCACTCATGTATATTTGTATGGGAGTCCTTGTAGAAGTATTGTAGGTGCCTTGGCTTATTGCCCCAAAGTTGGAGATAGAACTTGGAAAATGAATAAGTTTATTACACAGTGTTGGGATGGAACTGATTTTTATTACTGTTCACAGGCATAACATATCTTATGAGTGACCCCAACTTTCTACATAGTTGTGTTTGGTGAAGATTGTGGCCTGGAGGGCCATAATCTTTAGATGACCGTGCATTGAGTTGCCTATAAACCTTCAAGGATGACAAGGAAAGAATCTGCAGGGACTGAAGGCTTCTGGATACGTTTATTGGTTAATTTTGAGTTAAGGTTTTGTGGATAAGTCATTCCATAAAGTTACAGCCAGCGGCTCTTAAACCAAATATGGTGTCAAGCAGGGGTGCTGGAAAAAATTGTATAGTGGGGGTGCTGAGAGCCATTGAACCAAACTGTAAACACTGTATATGATGGAAACCATTTCAAGCCAGGGGGAGCGGCAGCACCTAGTTCCAGCACCTACAGTGGCAAGAGTTTTATATGCACAAGTGGCACCAGCAAACTGCTATTTTTAGCAGATGGCATTTTTTTTTTTGAAAAATGTCTTTGGAGCTGGTAGATATTTGCTTTTGTTCTCCCTTTTCCCCAGTTTTAATACTTCCCCTGACAGATGGGGTAGGCTTGACTGAGGTCAATAGAGTTTACATCAGAGCTGAATTTGGCTTGAGTGAGATAAAATAGAATTCCAGAGCTTCCCAGGAAAGGGAAATAGCAACACTTTTTTTCCTCTTAAAGTTGGCACAGTAGATATCTCTCCATGTATACTCATTTATTGCTTTCCCCTTCCGTTTTTTTAATACAAGTTTTTGTTTGATCATCTGTGTAACTGAAATTGCCTTGAGGAGCCTTTTGTCTAGTTTCCTTTGGTTGTTTACTTGGACATCTTTGCAATGCATTTTTCCATTGTCAATCGGTCTTTGCATTCCAATATATACAGTATTTTAGCAGTAAAGGGAAAAAGTAAGAAAGCGGCTGTTGAAGTCCTACATTCTTTCCAAGGAATTTGATTTCCCACAAAAGTGAAATAATTGTCAATACACTTTGACCACCCCAAACCCTATTGAAATCTATAGTATAGAAACTGACAGCAAAGGGTCCTAACCAGTACTAGGATATATAAGGCTGCCTGTTAACGAGCTTCTTATGCAACGGTAGCCAGCTCAACCATTAATATGTGTGCACTTGTTGTTTGTTTCATACTAATACCTAGAGGTCCCAACTGAGGTTAGAGCTGCATTGTGCTAGGCACTGTTAATATATACATAGTAAAAGAGCGTTCCTGCCTTAAAGAGTTTACAATCAACAAATAAAAGATGGAGGAAAGGGGGTACTGTACCCCTATTTTACAGATGGGAAACCGAGGTTCAAACAAAATAATGACTTGACCAAGTTCACACAGAAAGTCCCAGGAAACTGAACCCAGATGTGCTTAATTGTGTCTAAACCACAAGAATATTCTTCCTGTTTCTCCTGAAAATAGGTCTATCTGTCCATCACCCATTCTAATTATGCACAGTAATTAACTTGTTTTTCTTTATAATGCTTTTTCATATCTGAATTTTGTAAATATGTAAAAACTTGTTCATTCAGGTACACTCCAACTTGGGTGCCTAATGGTAGCTGAAATTTTTCAATAATGCAAAATGTTGATAACATTTTCATAACCAGATCTAGTAGTTGAATTAAGTGGAAGCGGCGAGTACTCTCCACCTCTGAAAATCAGACCAGAGATTTAGATACCTAACATTAGAAACCAAAGCTAGAAAATGCTACCCTAATATTTTAATGCAGTGTCTGTTACATTATTATAGTACAGATGAGAGCTGGGTCTCTGCTTTCAGATCTGTTTCTAAATATTAATTTTCCTAGAGTTAGGCACATGTTTTTATACATTGTTATTCTTTGGACCCATCTTTAGTACAATATCCAATACTCACCTTTCTGTTCTGAAATACATTACATATGAGTATAACAATTTGTCAAAGTAATCTAATTTCAGTAAATGCACTTCACATTTCAACAGTCATTTTGTCTTTGAACTTTTTGAATCACCTGCAGTACTTCAAATCACTCTCAGTGTTCGTCAGCAATGGAGACATTTTTAAATGCTCGGTTATAAAACAAAAAATAAATACAGGGCCAAAACTTCATAGTTTCCAATTTATTACTATTATTCAAGTACATTGGAGAAGCATATTTAATATATATACAGCATAATTCAATTTATCTGAATTCCCTTTATCCAAAAATCTGAATCTATAACGTGTCCCCTATGTTGGTTAAATAGCACTTCTGGTTATCCAAAAACTTTCAGATGTCCCCCAGGCCATTCGGATAAACACTGTTTATATGCACAGAGCCACACATCTATATCTAGATATATAAAAACCTGCATAGGGTCACACATTTCTGCATCTATTTTTGTTGTATAAACTGCTAAAAGAATGTCTGTTTCCTTTCATCTGAAAAACAGAGGCAAGTATAAAAAGGAACTTGCCAATCTTATGCAATAGGCCATGAATTTCTAGCGTTCTCCTGGAAACAAATCAGAATTTTGACCTTCAGCAACACACTCTCAGTGATTCACCAAACACGTGGGCAGTTAGAAACAATTTTTTGTGCTTTTTTATAAAAAGCTACACTGATGACCAGGAAAATGTCTGAGAAGGTTTTCCTGTCTACTCATGGAATGAGAGGAAGCACTGAAGTGTAGGAGCTGCTGTGCTGTGGGGAAAACAGAGTTTTCTGGAACAGCAGGAGGGAAAAGATTGTGTGCCATCTGCCTTTGGAGAAGGTGTGAAGGGAATTAATCGTGAAAGAATATGTGAATGACTTCCTCTCTGAAGCTAGGAAACAGATTGCCATCGTTGTCTTCACCCAGTAAACTGTTGTTTAATCACAGGTTTCACTGGAGGCTGTGTGTCCTATTTGAAGTGTAATGTAATAATTGCTTTCTGGAAGAGCTAGCATCCTGTTCCTATTGTCTAGAATGCTTCAGAAATGCAGGGAAATTGGAAGCAAGGTTGGAGACAGTTTTTATCAACTATCACAAAATACTGTACTTCAGTATAGAGGTCATGAGAAAAAAACCCTCACACCATTAGTGGGGGACATGGTGGTATATAAGCTTTGTTGTGGCCCTCTGTAAAGTTGATAATTAATATAATAAAATAATAATAATGCAAATTGTACAATTGTAACCATTGGAGAGAAGATGTTGGGTGGAAAAGAACTTCCTATTTAATTGATTAAATAACAGTTACTTCACAAGATTAACAGTCGATTTGGAGAATTAGAATTTAGGCATCTGATAACAGTTTCGTAAATATTCCGGAATGCCAGAGAGACAGATTTTATATATATCTATATACTCTCTCTATATATATGTATATAGAGAGAGTATATAGATATATAGAGAGAGAGAGAGAGAGAGAGTGTGAGTGTGAGTGTGTGTGAGAGAGAGAGAGAGAGAATTGATTTGGCAAGATAAGATTCTTTCTTAAGGGATTCTTAATAGGGAATTGAGACAAAAATAATCTTTGATTTTCTTGGAGGGTTTTTTCAATTTTCTTCTCTTTCAGCTGATGGTGATATGTAGAAGTTTTGAAAGACTCTTAATAAAAGCCAAGAGTTTAATTTCAGTTTGTATAGTTTCAAATAATAGATTCCATTTAAGGACACTTTAACACTGTTATTCATTAATCACTCTGACAAATTGCAACACAACTCTATTAGATTTCCTGTTATGGACTTTTAACAGATGTCTAATTAGAAACTGAAAGTGAATTCAGATTAGACCAGTAAAGTATTTGGCATATGTGCAGTACTGAATCATTATTTTTGGAGAGAAATATATATTCATGCTTTTAAAGGGACTGAACAAAATATTATCAGTTTTTATAAAGGTAAAACACAGGAACTGAAAGAAAATTTAAGTACTATCTTCCTCCTGTGTTAGTTCCATAGTTAATATGGAATGTTATAGCAACATCATTGAAATTTCCATTGGAGGCAAGATTAAAAAAAAATTCATACTTTATAAGAATGATTTTCTCTGTTAATTTAACACATTAAAATTGTCAATCATGACAATTTCTGATAAACTAACACAAGGATTTTCTTTTATTTCATGAAATTTCTAGTCCATTGCTACACTAAAAAGTGATATCCTAAATCCCTGAAGGCCATTTTATCGTCACATTTTAGTCTAAACTCAATTTACCCATCACCTTTGACTTCATTTTGTTCTTGTGTTCATCAACCATTGTTATAATGGTTGCATGTTAAGTCACTTCTTGCCATCAGTTAAGCAAAGCTTTTAAAAACTTCAACTAAACCTTTTTAGCCTTTTGTAGATTTTAACACAACAACCCTTCTTGGACCCTAAAATGTCCCTATAATGAACCCTAAAATAAACCCTAAAACGTTCAACTTGCACAATCAGATATGACAAAGATTTTGTTCCTCATCTTGCTCCATTGAAGTTAATGGGAACTTTGTCATTGACATAATAGATACAGAATCAAGGCTTTACTTAGGTACTTTTAAAAATCCCATTAAGTGGTTATCTGCATGTTTAGCTTTCTAAATACCTTAGAAATCTGCAGTTGGGAATAAGCCTCCTAGCCTGGATAGACCGACTCACACTAGCAGGGCTCAAGTTAATAAGCTAAAAATAGTAGCGTGGACTTTGTGGCTCAGGCTCTCATGCTCATCCAACCTCCCTGGGCTTGAGAGCCTTGAGCTCCTGCTTCAGCCACAATGCCCAGGTGGCTATGTTTAGCATGGTAGCTTGAGCCCTGCTAGTGTGAGTCTATCTACATGGTCTGGGAGGCTGGCTACTAGCCCCACTATTGACAGACAAGTGTGAGAAATGTTATCTAAGTAGTTCAACAGCTGAGCTGAGTAATCCTTGCAGTGGAGCTTAATTACTGTGCTCTTCAGAGAGTACGGATAAGCGTCTGATGTTCAGACATTCTTAAATCTGGGTACTTAACTAGGTCTAGTTTTTTCTCTTGAATAGTAGGTTCATTCTAAACCAATACACTATTGCCTTGTTCACCCAGGCTTGCAGAAAACAATATCCTCAACCAAAACCAGCATCAAAAGTCTGAATTTAACTTCCCAGTACGGTGTTAATTTCAAAGCACATTAGGAACCTCTGAAATGCTAGTGCTATTAATCAATGATCGTTTAAGAAACCAACATTCAAGTGGAGTCAAGTCTCTTATTTATGTATTTATTTATTTAAGTAAATAAATGTCTTTAATATTCTTCTTCCTGTTTGTTCCAGGATGCTCTCTCTCTACTTGCTTGATTTCCAAAACAGGACTTTCCTGTCATACTGCCGAGGGCTGGAAAGGATGCAGAGACTAGGGTTTACAGAGGACACGGTCTAAGGGCTTGTCTACATTGGCACTTTACAGTGCTGCAACTTTCTCGCTTAGGGGTGTGAAACCCTGAGCGCAGCAAGTTTCATCGCTGTAAAGCGCCTGTGTAGACAGTGCACCAGCGCTGGCAACTATTCCTCTCGTGGAGGTGGGTTTTTTAGAGTGCTGGGAGACTTCTCTCCCAGTGTTCTGCCATGACCACTCACAAGCCATGTTAAAGCCCTGCCACACTAGCACTTTTACATTGCTAGTGAAAACGTGCCCTAATTAAATCATAGCATGCATTTTAGTTTAAAAATTGGTAGAAATCCATAACATTAACAAAGACAATATCAGCAAATGGAATTTCATGTGCCTCCTGCACAAAATCCATGAAATATTCCTTGCAATTTTAAAACTTTCTGAGGGTCACTATTCCCGTTTTTGATCACATGACCTGTATTCAAGCACCCAAGCTTGAACATGAACCGTGGATATGGCATTTATACACACTCTGTGCTGGGCATCTGTTCTAGGAACCCCAGTTATAAATGATGATTGGGAATTTGTTATAGTCCCCTGAGAGGTAAGAGTGGAATTTGCAAAATGCTTAGCATTGGCCTAATTCTGCTCACGTGGGAATAGCTATATTGGCTGAATGCTTTTAAAATTCCACCTTGAACGCTTCTGTATGATCAACTTTCAGCTCTACAAACAGCTGCAACTTCCTCTCTGATGGGGTGGGGATAGGAAGCCAGTATAGACTCAACAGTAAAGAGGGCAGGAAATGTGACCAACAAGGCCAAAGGATACATATGTTCAGCATATCCAATATGCAGCTTCCAACGGCAGGTTTCTTGTGGATGGAGCTGAGTGCATAATTGATTTTTTTTTTTAATTCAGTGGCTGAACCAAAAGAAATCCAGTTAATTTCCAACCCAAACTGTGTTTATTATTTTTTCTCAACTGAATGTAAATCTGAAGAAAAATATTTGTTTGGGTCAAATGAAGCAAAATCTTTAATCAAACTGACATTTCTTTCAAAATGAAATGCCGAATAGAAATGACATTTTCAAAACGAAATGTCAAAATGAAATGTTCCTTCATTTTGATAATGTCAATTCCAACCAACATTTTATTAAAAAAAAATCTATTCAAACACCAAAACAAACCATTTAGATGTTTCCAAACTTTACATTTGTAGTGTTTTTTTCATCCAAAACTATTTGCTGAATTCAACCCAAATTTTCAAATAGTCTGGTGCTCTGAAAACTGCATGTTTTGGTTAACTTAGTATAATAATTAATAATTGATCTATCTCCACTTGTGGAAATTTAAAGTTGCCTCTACTCCTCCATCAAGTTCTCCACCCTAAATGAACAACATTTCCCCCACTTCCTTTGGGTGAACCATTCTTGGCACACTGGTGAAGAAAGGTGTAATTTATACCTGTTTGTGTCAGGCAGGGTGAATCTAGCCGACTAAGTGCTTTTGTCAGCATCATTTACATTGCAGTTTGCTTTTAGATTTGTTGTGTGTCACATTATCAAGGTCATGATAGCAAGGAGTATAATATCTTCTACACAGCTAAGAATATATAAAACCACTCTGACTTTCTGCCATTATTAATACAATATTGATTGTCCTCCTAGAAGCATTTAATGTCACTGACAGTTTTATCTGTTAGTCCATAGAGTGTCAAAATTATCCACAAGTGATTTCCATCAAAAACTTTTTTCCAGAATCTACCCTGGGACTTTGCCCTGCTAAAAACAAGCAATTCTTGAACTGTAGAGTCTTCATCATTGGTCACAGAAAGGAAAAGGGGAAGGCAGGGAAGTGAAGGCAGCAAGGATGGGGTCTTATAGCAGGGGATTGATGGCTAGTGCAGGAGTCATGGCATATGAAAAAGTCAGCTGTGGCCAGGGTTTGGATCAGGTCAATGGAGAAAGAGGGTTTCTGCTAGGAAGAGAATGGATAAAACATTGCACTGGGACTCAGAAGACCTGGCTTCCATTCCCAGCCCTCCTTCCCAACTGCTGGGTGATCTTGGGTTAGTCATTACACCTCTCTTTGCCTCAGTTTCTCCATCATAAAATGATTCTGACTTAAGCTGTTTGTTTGGTGGCAGTTCCAAACATTGAAAGAAACCACTAGTTTCAGGTCAACCAGGAACCAATTTCAATTTTTTATTATTTATTGTCTATTAATTGAAAAGTGGTGGGGGATTCATTTTGGATCAAATGAAACATTTTGACCTGCAATGACATTACAGTTTTGGGGCATTTATGGAGATTTAGAACATTTGTAATTTTTTTATTAATAAAAGCAAATGAAATATGTATCTGTGCCCTTCTCCTTATGCCAACAAGTCATGGCATTCACCTGGGATGCAGGAGAACAAGGTTTTAATTCTCATTCGGGAGCAGAAACTGGAATCCAGGTGTCCCCTCTCCCAGCTGAGCGCCCTAGCCGCCAGACTGTAGAATATGCTGCTGTAGGCCTCCCTCAATCTCTCATTTGAAGCTGTTCCACTTTGAATGAAATATTTAAATATTCACTGGGACAGAGAGTGAGACTGACTCTGTACTTTGGTGATCAGGGCACTAACGACTGAACTATTGCATATAAGGGAACCTCAACCTCCACTATTTTGTAGCTCTAGCTCAGCATTCCCCCCTACACTTTTTTTTTAACTGAAAGATTTGCCAACATCAATACACATTTGCTAAATATTTCGATCAACCTGAATCTGCATTATCTAGCAAATAATATTTTGGTCAAAAAATTTCATCCACCTCTGATGCTCACCTCCTTTGTAAAATTGTTGACGTCTACATTGTATGTTGTGGGGAACCCCTGAGTGCCACTAAATTATAAAGCTATCAGGTCACTCATCCATTGAATGGATCTCAGTATGGGGTCCAGACGTCATTAGAGGTCATGCTGAAAGACAGGCTAAGGATTTGGACCTCTCTGTGTCTGTCTCTCTCTTTTTCCTTCTTTCATTTTCTGATTCAATTCCATCCATCTATGCACAGGCATGCATTTCTCTTCCAGTTCACAAACTATTGACATGCTTTGTATTGTTCATCTTCTTCCCCACTTCTTTCTATAAAGTACATATAAGTGACTTCAAAGGATTTATCATCAATAAAACTTAAGCTTTATTTTCATATGCTATATACTTTTTCTGGATGTAAATTAATATATATCACCCAGACCAGAAACAGTGGGGATAAAATAAATATGAATAATAATAAAGAATATTATAATAATTAATAAAATACTTGTTTCTTTTGAAAGAAGAATGAGTCCTAACTCCTCATCTAACTTCTCCTTCCCACTCAAAAGCAATTTTATCAAAGCCAGTTCTTTGACTTTTAAAATATATACAGAAATCATTAACATGCCATTTCTTTCTGTAGAGTAGTGAAAAAAAGTGAGATTTCAGAGTAGCAGCCGTGTTAGTCTGTATTCGCAAAAAGAAAAGGAGTGCTTGTGGCACCTTAGAGACTAACCAATTTATTTGAGCATAAGCTTTCGTGAGCTACAGCTCACTTCATCAGATGCTGCCACCACCAAACGTCTAACTGGTATTATTAGGAAATAGCCCGTTTGGAAACGTCTTTCCCCCCAAAATCCTCCCTTACCTTTACACTCCCTTTCCTGGGGAAGGCTTGATAAAAATCCTCACCAATTTGCATAGGGGGACACAGACCCAAACACTTGGATCTTAAGAACAATGCAAAAGCATTCCGTTTCTTAAAAGAAGAATTTTAATAGAAGAAAAAGTAAAAAGAATCACCTCTGTAAAATCAGGATGTTAAATACCTTACAGGGTAATTAGATTCAAAACATAGAGAATCCCTCTAGGCAAAACCTTAAGTTACAAAAAGACACAAAAACAGGAATATCCATTCCATTCAGCACAGCTTATTTTCTCAGTAAATAAAGTGGTAATCGTGCAATAACTGGCATGTGATTGATTTCTTCTGTGAATCTTAAACTGGGAGAATGCTGGACTTTATAAGACTCTCCCAGATAGAATTTGAATTACTTGAAGAAAGAAGTCAATCTATAAAACTTAATTTTAAAATTAATTAATACTGAGAATGGAAAATACACAAATTACTCTTATTTGAAGTTGAATTTAGTGTTCTTTATCAAGCTGTGTTTTGTGTATCCTTCTCTTCCAACAAGGCAATCTATCTGGGGTCTATCTGTCCTAGAGATTTCTATTGTGCCTATCACCATATTGAGAGCTTTTGAAAAGCACAAAGTTTGTTTTTCCTTCTAATTCTTATGAAGAATATATTAGTATGTTGCTCTTTGCTCAACCTGGCTTTATATTCAGATAACATTTTACTGCATAATATTCATAAAACTTGAATCAGTGGCCCAGTAGTATCCTTTCTCTCTCTCCCTTCCTCAAATTAGTAAGAAAATGTACTGCTCTTAAAGGTTAGAAATTATTGTTAGCAGTATTTGGGTATTACTGATTTGCTTTTTTTGTTCTTAAACTTAGAAAAAACATGGGTGAAAAAAATCTGTCATATTTTATCCCTTTGCTACTCTGTGTTTCACTGCAGCTTCAGTATAGGGTTATTCCTTTGAAACATTGGCAATTAATAGTGAAAACTTATTCTTGGAATAGCATATGATGCATGTTCTGCACTACATATTAACTCCGATCAGCAGTAGCCAAATAATTAAAAGGAAATGTGATCACTCCTTAAAGAAAATGTCCAGTGTTATGAAAATATTATCAAAAGTACATATAATTCTTTCACCTGGTGTCTGCTGTTTTTAATTGTAAAGAAGGGTGAAACCCTGACCCCATGAAAGTCAGTGATAAAACTCCCATGAAGGCCAGGTTGTGTAGACAGGTTAAATTGTGTTTGAAAACATCTTAGCTGGTCTAGGATTGACCATGACCAGATAACATATTTTTAAACACACCTTTCTTTGTCTATGCTTTGCTAGCTGCAAAGTCCTCTTTCAAATCCTAGTAGTGAACTTGTTGTTTAGCCTCTAAAATAAGAGTAAACTCTCCAAATTCCCTTATTGCTATCAGATTTGGAGTAATTCCACTGACTTTACTGGGATTATACAGTCAGTGTAAGTGAGAAGAGAATCAAGCACAAATTACGTTACAATAAATAGCTAAGAACCAATGACCATAAGCTTGAATGTCTGGCACATTTTTTTTTTAAAGATTTTTAAATTTGGTAGTTCTTCTGACACCTGACATATGTACACAGACTTTTTATTCATAATATCACACTGCTGTTCATTAAGATGTTCGTTATTATGAAAATGGAGCTTTAACAATACCTTGCTAGCAGATCCAAATTGCAGCTGCTTTGAAGAAATAAGAGTATAATTTTCTCCCAGCCCTAAGAAAAATTATTATTGTCCTCTTAACAGAGGGATAGAAGTTAGGTCACCAACAGAAGTAAAATGAGAAGGTTTTTGACTAAATTAAATTTAGTATTGCATCAGGCACTTCATCTTACATTTGAGACAGCCGGTCTTGCAGATATTAGTCATTAAAGGATTTTGCTCAATGTGAGTAGAGACTGTTTCTAAGAGCTATGTTAGCAGCTAAGAGGATCATCTTTTTCCTTGTGGATAAGAATATCTATCCCAGATATAACTCCCAGAGATTGCTAAATTTAACAGAGTCACTTATGCACATTTGTAAAACTCCATATGTATATGGACAAGAATGGCAACTCTTCATTGAGCTGTATGCTCATTAATAATGGAAGACATTGGCAGTGCTCTGTTCTGTGGTTATTATTATCAGCTGCTTTTAAAAACATTGATCAGGCACTTTAAGTGGATATCCTCTTGCATCCAATTTTCTTCAGCTTCAGTGGAAAACTCTGGTGGTATATCTGTGATACATTGTCAATGTTGTCTGCTCTCTTTTGTAGGTTTTTCGCTGGGATGATTTTGTTTTTGGCATGTTTTGTGGTGTTGTCGTGCCTAGAGTGTTTTATTTGTAGCTAGTTTTGTAACTTAACAGCTAGTTCAAAGTGCTTCAAGACTTTGATTTATAAAGCCTTACATGGTTTGGGCCTTAGCTGTCAAAGAGGCTGTCTCTCTCCCCAGGAGCTGCTATGGCTGCTGAAGTCTCCTGGGACACTTCAGTTTAACAGCCTCTAGATTTAAACAACTGAGGGATGGTAGATGAGAGTTCTCAATGGAAGGCCCTCAGCTCTGCAATTTTCTGCTCCCACGAGATGACAAAGACCAGGTTTGTTAATCTTTAAGGTCCTGATCCAGAAACTGCTGAAGTAACTGGGCATTTTTCCATTGATTTCAATGGGCTTTGGAACAGGCCCTGTATCCAGAGTGCAAGACCCATCTCTTTTAACTTTGCTTTCAGTGGTATGAAGAGGGTTAGAATAGGGTGCAGCCAGTTCATTCTGTGAGTGTCTTTTCAAATAGCATGTGTTGTTTAATAAAGTGCATGTACCCTGAAATGAGTAATTTGGCACTTTTTTTAGAAATCAACTAGACCCTTTGTTGGTTTATGCCATATGTAATGCTTTTATCTTACACTATAAAGGACATTACTGTTAAAAGCTTGCACATTTTCCTTTTGTAAAGGTATTCTGTTATTTGTGTGGTTTATTTAAAATGCAATAAATATTTAATTTTTGATAAGTTACCTTAGTGATGTGATTGTGATCATTTTGCTAAAATGTTGGCTTGGGAACACCTAGAATTTGTTGATCACAGAATTATGATTAAAATTTAAAAAAGGAGAGATTAAACTGTTAAATTAGAGCATTGGCTGTAAATTTAATTTACAGTAAAACCGTTAAATGAATAATTCATAAAGAAATAACCTGTTCAATAAATGATAATCACAGGAAAGGTAAAATATGATTAACAGGCATGTTGAATGAATAAACATATTAAATGAATAAATTTGCTGTAGCTGGTTTATGCTAAGGTCATATAGATGGTGAAATCTTCATGAATGAATGTATGAAAAAGAAATAATTCTGACAGAAGAATAAATTTACACTGCACCAACATGATGCAGCAAAGAATTCTCCAGTACATGTGAGGAAAAGGAAAAAAAGGTGATCTTTGACTTCCTCTCTTTTTGCAGGTGTTTCTCTTTCTCTCTCTCTCATCCTCCACTCCTCCCTCCTTAGGGAACAAAAATATTATGATCTTTGAATGTCTTTGAATATTATTGTAAAATTTATAATTTCAAATGCTCTGCTAGAAAGAAACAGAAAGCAAATAGTGACTACTGTATTTAAAGAGATACGCTACATTAGCTATTTAGTCATAGATTGTGGTTAACTCTTATGACAAATTGCCTCAATGTATATCTGCATATTGCAAAGCACACCTGTAGATCCACCTTATATTTTGACACTGTAATGTTGCAATAATGACACTGTAATCCTATGTCCTTTTGAGATGACTGTCTTGGTAAAACACATGATATTTAACAGTGATTTCAGTGCTATCTTTTAAATGTCATTGCCTACCTTCCACTTTAAAATTTCTACCTGCAGTGTTGTGCATGCAGGTTCCAATTCAATAATGTACTTAAGGATATGATTGCTCTAATCAAAGGAAATGGGACTACTCAGTAAGTTAGGCAGTGTGCTTAAACGTCTGACTGAGCTATGTCCTCTAACTGGGTACTTATACATCCAGTTTCCCAAACTGCGCACACACAACAACACTGAACTAACACTGATTTAGGGTATGCCCACTCTGCAATGTAAGCCTGGGCTCTGACTCACACTTGAGCCCAAACCCCCCTTCTATCTACACACAAATCTCTCAGACGCTGGCCTTGACCCAGGGCCCTGCAGTATGTCGGGTCTGAGCCTGAGTCAAGCCGGGACCCAAGGTTCAAGCTCTATTGCTTTTCAGTGTAGATGCAGCCCCCCCTGGCTCGGGTCTTGCTCACAGCATTGCAATGGAATGCTGAATTAGGAGCCTAAATCTCATTTTTAAAGGGATTTAGGCACTTGAGTCTAAATCTCATCAACTGCCAATGGAATTTTGGCTCCTAGATGCCTCAATCCCATTTGAAAATGAGATTTAGACTCCTAAATCAGTTACTCATTGCAATGCTGAGGGCAGCAACACCATAACTCTCAGCACATGGGCTCAGATTTTTAAAGATAAGTAATGCTTAATTGCTAGGCTGAACTGGGATTGATTTAAGCAGGTGCTTAAATGCTTTGTGAAACTGATGCCTCATTTAAAATTAATTGAATTCCAGGGTCGCTGATCATCACTGATGAATGTTCTAAGCTAGAGAGTCATTCTCATGCTTGTGTTCTCTCTCTCTCTCTGGCCCAATGACTCTCTCATTAGTTATTTGCAGTGGAACAGCTTAAACTGTAGAGAATTCAGGAGCCCCGCATGAAAATATTCCAAAACCTGGTGGCTTGGGCATTCTCTTGAGATGTGGCAGAGCTCTCTTCTAATTCCTTCTCCCTCTCATGTCGTGAGGAACTTGAACCACATTCTAGGGGAGTACCTGAACCAATGGGCTAAAAGTTATGATGGAGCTTGTCATCTTCCTCTCCCACTAGTCTCTTGCAAAAATGACATAGGTGCTTAACACCAAGAGAGCATTTGTATCTGAGAATCCCAAGCAGAGGCGTCTATCTCTCCCCTCTCATTGTACGAGGAGCCTTGATGCTGAACTGAGCCTGTGTGAATCCCAGTGTCTTCTAGGTGCCTAAAAGTTAGGCATGGTGACATTGAGTGTTGCCACACCTACAATTGTGTGTGAATCTAGTTATCTATCCTTTTGTTTCTACCTTAATTATAACTTTATTTTTTTAATTAGATATAAATACGAACAGAGTTGTCTTTGTAATGCAAAACATAACTTTCAGGAGCCTCTCTGTAGACCTGCACATCACAGGATAGGCTTAATTGTGTTTTTCCTAATTATTGTTCATTTTGATTTTATTTTAATTAATATACTGTGAAGTGTCCAGTAGCTATCCGATTATGTTTTCTGGGTTAATTTTTAAACACAGCAAAAGTACAATATCAAGACAACAATAATAGTACTAATATTTGCCTACATTACAATTTACGATGATTTTGGTAATTTAAATATAATTTACTATAATGGTATAGAATAATTGTTGTATGTAGTTATTGGACTGAATATGATATATTGATGAGTTATAAGTGCATTCAGTATTATATGTGTACTTCATACTCTGTGGAACTCTGTGAATGGGGACTAAGGAAAAAATAGTTGATTTTTTAAAATTTTCTTAAGAGATAGGAAGTCTTTGTTATATTTTAGTAGTCCATGCTAGGGAAGGATTAAATTGGTTGCAATCTCCATATATGACAAATTAGTGAGTGTTCCTTATTTCTAAATTAATAATTATATCCAGGGCTAAGATGAAGACCAAGGTGTTTATTAGTCCAGGATACAGTTTGTGCCAAATTATCACAGTGCAATGCCAAGATATTTATTATTATATTTTATAATAGTGAAATGTGTTCTCCCTCCTTTCACCTCTACACTCTCTTTGACTAACATAAACATACTGCTCTGAATGACCATTGCCTTAAGAACTTTTCATCCATATGTCCTTAACAAGTATGGCTGTTTCAGCTTTATTCCCTCCTTAGTTTATCAGCCAACATAATCCCAGTTTGATATCTATTGCCTTATTGCATGAGGTTTAATTTCTAAGCCATCCATATGTAGAAATTAAGCAGGGTAACATTTGTTCTCTCTCTTTCTCACACACACACAATGACTGGAATATTGGTATAGAAGGGTATGGCTTGCTCAGAAGGACAGGCAGGAAAAAAAGGGAGGAAGTGTTGCCTAATATATTTAAAAATGTACACATATACTGAGTGCATTAGACTGAGGTTGAGGTGGAAATAGGAGACAGTTCTTGAAAATCTCTGGGTAAGAATAAAAGGGGTAAAAAACAAGGGTGATGTCATGGTAGGGGTCTACTATAGACCACCTAACCAACAAGAAGAGCTAGATGAAGCTTTTTTTAAACAAAATCATCCAAAGCACAGGACTTTGTGGTGATGGGGGACTTCAACTACTCAGACATCTGTTGGGAAAACAACACAGCAGGGCACAGATTATCCAACAAGTTCTTGGAATGTATTGGAGCAGGGGTGGCCAACCTGTGGCTCTGGAGCCACATGAGGCTCTTCAAAAGTTAATATGCGGCTCCTTGTATAGGCACCAACTCCAGGGCTGGAGCTATAGGTGCCAAATTTCCAGTATGCTGGGGGGTGCTCACTGCTCTGCCACAGGCCCTGCCCCTACTCCACCCCTTCTCACCCCCTCCCCTGAGCCTGCTGTGCCCTTGTTTCTCCCCCCATCCCTCCAGAGCCTCCTGCACACCAGGAAAGAGCTGATCCAGACATGCGGGAGCGAGGGGAAGGTGCTGATTGGTGGGGCTGCTGGTGGGTGGGAGGTGCTGGGAGCGGGGATGGGGCAGAGCTGATGTGGGGCTGCTGACATTACTGTTGGTAAATTCTGACTCCTTCTCAGGCTCAGGTTGGCCACCCCTGTACTGGAGACTTCTTTTTTTAATTTCTGAAGGTGGAGAAAGCTACTAGGGGAGAGGCTGTTCTAGATTTGATTTTGGCAAATAGGGAGGAACTGGTTGAGAATTTGAAAGTGGAAGGCAGCCTGAGTGAAAGTGATCATGAAATCGTAGAGTTCAGGATTCTAAGGAATGGTAGGAGGGAGAACAGCAAAATTAAAAACAATGAATTTCAAGAAGGCAGACTTTAGCAAATTCAGGGAGTTGGTAGGTAAAGATCCCCTGGGAAGCAAGTCTAAGGGAGAAAACAATTGAAGACAGTTGGCAGTTTTTCAAAGAGACATTATTAAGGGCACAAGAGCAAACTACCCCACTGCATAGAAAAGATAGGAAGTGTGGTAAGAGACCACCGTGTCTTAACTAGGAGATCTTCAATGATCTAAACATAAAAAAAAGTCCTACAAAAAGTGGAAACTAGGTCAAATTACAAAGGATAACTATAAACAAATAACACAAGTATGTAGGGACAAAATTAGAAAGGCCAAGGCACAAACTAGATCAAACTAACTAGTGACATAAGGGTAACAAGAAAACGTTCTACAAATACATTAGAAGCAACAGGAAGACGAAGTACAGGGTAGTCCCATTAATCAGGGTAATAAGATTTGTGTATAGGGGGGAAAGCAGTAGACCTGGTACATCTTGTCTTTAGTAAAGTTTTTGTTACAGTCTTGCATGACCTTCTCATAAACATCGTAAGGAAATGCAACCTAGATTAAAGTAATGTAAGGTGAGTGCAAAGCTAGTTGGAAAACCATTCCCAGAGAGTAGTTATCAGTGGTTCAAAGTCATGCTGGAAGAACATAATGAATGGAGTATGGCAGGTATCAGTTCTGGGTCTGGTTCTGTTCAATATCTTCATAAATTATTTAGTTAATGGTATAGAAAGTACACTTAAAGTTTGTGAATGATACCAAGTTGGGATGGGGTTGCAAGTGCTTTGGAGGATAGGATCAAAATTCAAAATGATCTGGAAAAATGGTCTGAAGTAAACAGGATGAAATTCAATAACGACAAATGCAAAGTACTCAATGTAGGAAAGAGCAATCAGTTGCACACATACAAAATGAGCAATGAGCAATGACTGTCCAGGAAGGATTACTGCAGAAAGGGGTCTGGGGGGGTCATAGTGGACCACAAGCTGAATATGAGTCAGTGTAATGCTGTTGCAAAAAAGCAAACATTCTGGGATGTATTAGCAGGAGTGATGTAAGCAAGACACGAGAAGTAATTCTTCTGCTCTACTCCGTGCTGATTAGGCCTCAACTGGATTATTGTGTCCAGTTGTGGGCACCACAGTTCAGGAAAGAGGTGGACAGACTGGAGAAAGTCCAGAGAAGAGCAACAAAAATGATTAAAGGTCTAGAAAACATGACCTGTGAGGGAAGACTGAAAAAATTGGGTTTGTTTAGTCTGAAAAAGAGAAGACAGAGTGGACATAACAGTTTTCAAGTACATAAAAGGTTGTTGGAGGAAGAAAAAAAAACAACCTATGAGGGAAGATTGAGAAAACTGGGTTTGTTTAGTCTGGAAAAGAGAAAACTGAGAGGAAACATGATGACAGTTTACAAGTACATAAAAGGTTATCAGGAGGAGGGAGAAGAATTGTTCCTAACCTCTCAGGATAGGACAAGAAGCAATGGGCTTAAATTGCAGCAAGAGAGGTTTAGGTTGGACAGTAGGAAAAACTTTCTAATTGTCAGGATGGTTAAGCACTGGAATAAATTACATACAGAGGTTGTGGAATCTCCATCATTGGAGATTTTTAAGACCAGGTTAGACAAACACCTGTCAGGAATGGTCTAGGTCTCTGGTTCCCAAACTTGTTCCGCCGCTTGTGCAAGGAAAGCGCCTGACGGGACGGGCCAGTTTGTTTACCTGCCGTGTCCGCAGGCTCCCAGTGGCTGTGGTTTGCTGCTCCAGGCCAATGGGAGCTGCTGGAAGCGGCGCTAGTACATCCCTTGGCCCATGCTGCTTCCAGCAGCTCCCATTGTCCTGGAGCAGTGAACTGCGGCCACTGGGAGCCGCGATCGAGGTAATACTTAGTCCTGCCATGAATGCAGGGGACTGGACTAGATGACCTCTTGAGGTCCCTTCCAGCCCTATGATTCTATACTGGCTGGTAGTAGTGCCATCTATTATTAAAGTTGCTTGATATTACTAATAAGACCTTATTTTCAGTTGCTCATAGTTTTACCAAACTTTAGCTCTTGGGGCTGATTTTTTTTTTCTTGGATGTCTGCTACAGGCTTCTTCTGCCCCCAAAAGACAAAAAATCCTTTTCTGAGAACAAGGCCAGGGGAAAAATACATTGTTTTGCCCATCTTAAACAGTTCTGGAGAGTTTTTCTTTGAACAGCTCTAGCATCCCCATGCTTGGATCATGGACTTGAAATTTAGCAGGAGATTGGCCTTTGTGTCAGGGATGGGTCTGTCCCAGTGAAAATCCATCCAAATTAGTCCAAGGTCTGAGTTATGAAAAATCATAATTTGCACATGCTTGGTAGAGACTTCTTTGATTTAGCAGATAAAATCACTGGAGATTTTATCTTCACTGAGCATACTCAAGCTTTTCATAGCCCTCTAATGTTGACAAGATTTCACACATGCCATTCTTGCAGCGCATGATTCATCCCCTCACAACTCCCACTGGTAACAAGGCAATATATATTATCCCCACTAAATGACTGAACATGCTTCATTTCCTCAGAACTTACTACTGGCCATATTGCTCAAGTGCCATTCACACAGAGTGACTGCACATGCTCCAATACAGGGTTATAGGGACAAAGCTGGACTTTCCTAGTGACAACTCATTCCAGGTGGTCGAGGCCAGGCACTGAAAATGAAAGCTGAGGGCTTATCTGTCCAGTGCTCTCAATGACCCATGTGCTGGCACCTAGGCAGTGCTGAGGAGGAAGCTGTCTAATTCCACTACAGTGAGGACAAGGAGTCTGGTGACACAGATCTAGAGCAGTGAGGACAACAACTGGAACTGCAATTAGCTGGACAAGATGACTGGGACTGGCAGCAAGAGAAAGGGTGGGGAGACTGGATGTCTCAACAATGCCTCCCACATTAGAGCATGCCCCTAAACCGCAGTGTAGCTCACGAAAGTTTATGCTCAAATAAATTGGTTAGTCTCTAAGGTGCCACAAGTACTCCTTTTCTTTTTGCGAATACAGACTAACACGGCTGCTACTCTGAAAAGTGCCATTATAGTGTACTTGCTTGATCAGATACAAAGTAAATGGCATGTTAGGCATATACTTTGATGATGAGAATCTCACCGACATCAATTTTACCAATGAGGTAGTACTGGTTATCAACTCAATGGATTAGCTAATTGAAGCACTTAAAGTTCTGGAAATATCACTAAAATAGGCCTGAAAATTAATTGAGAAAATCAAAATTCTTCTGATCAGTGATTTTGAACATGCTGAAGACTTTAGAATTTCATTGAGTGACCACCCATTTGAGATTGCATGTGATTTCATGTGCTTCATGGAAGCCCACATTGCAAATCATCGTCATTAATGGGGCACCTCATCAAGAATGTCTTTGCAAACTGAACACCCTAATAAGTAGACAGATGAAGCTGATGATATATAATGCTTTGGTGATCAATATTCTGAACTGTGAGGTTGAAAAATAACCCCCCACTGTCAAGATTGAAAAGAATTTGGACAGCATCTCCAAATGATCAAAAACATCAAATGGTACAAACTCAATTTGAATTAAAGTTCCATTTTCTAACTGAACAAGTCACACTCTCCCAAATAGAAAAGGAGTACTTGTGGCACCTTAGAGACTAACCAATTTATTAGATCATAAGCTTTCGTGAGTTACAGCTCACTTCATCAGATGCATATCGTGGAAACTGCAGCAGACTTTATATATACACAGAGAATATGAACCAATACCACAGGGAGGAGGTATTGGTTCATATTCTCTGTGTATATATAAAGTCTGCTGCAGTTTCCACGATATGCATCTGATGAAGTGAGCTGTAGCTCACGAAAGCTTATGCTCTAATAAATTGGTTAGTCTCTAAGGTGCCACAAGTACTCCTTTTCTTTTTGCGAATACAGACTAACACGGCTGTTACTCTGAAACTCTCACAAATGTTTGCCAAGTGCTTTCTGTGGTGGTACGTTCATCTGCTCTAAATGCATAGTAACTTCCCCGTGAGAATCATCTTTGACTTTGATCCAATGAAAGCAGGATGGAAAAGACCCCTCAGAAGACCTAAAATATGATGGCTGGATGACAAATAGATACCTGTCCTCACAGGCATCCTACCCCATAACATGCCAGATTTGCTCAGGACAGATCATGGAGGAATATTATACATTCAGTGGTCTCTACATTGTCCAACCGACAGCATGACAAATAACCTAACCTAAACCGTCCATCCAACTTTGAAGAAATCTTCTTTGGATTTCCAGAGTAATCTAATGATGGCCTAATTAGCATTAGTTTACTCGAGTTCACTCTTCACAGTCTAAATCCTTATGGGGTTGGGGTGATCCAAGACCAGTAGCCAACTGTGGAACATGTAGCAACACTGCTCCTTTCAGAAGGAGATAGGGAAAGGACACTCAAGAGTGCCCTGTAGTGGATATTATGGAAGAACCAGTGTTAGTAACAGATTAAAAGCTCTCTTCCATTTTATTTCTCTCCCCTTTCAGATTTGCTTCTCAAGTTTTTTTTTTTTTTTTTTATTATTGTTATTATTGGAAAATGTAGCTAGCACCAATACAGGTGGTTTTGCAGTACCCTGTTAAATCACCCCCCCCCCCCCTTTTCCTTAAAGACCTGAGGCAGAAACTAATATAAATATATATTTAGGATAGTCATGTACCCTTACATATTTTACAAAGATGACTTTGCACCAAGATGAAATTTCAAGGAATTTTTCAGTTCATAGTTATTGCACTATACATTTCTTAAGTGAATATAAAAAGAAAATCTCTTTTCAGTATGATATTATGTAGTTCAATTGCATCGTGACCAACTCAGGCATATTTGATACAGAATTCTGATGTGTACATAAAATTACTTTACATGCATTAACAAAATATGTTTATACTATGTTATGGGTAGAAGAAAATGCAGATGCCATACTAAAAAGTGGGGAAAATAAAGAAAATACCTTGGCTGAATACTGGAGTTATGTTAGAAATAATGATATTTTTGCCTGTATTGAAATATTTCAGCATCAGTAGTTGTAATGATGATGACATAGATCTATATTTTGTTAAGGAATACATGCTGCTAGTAACAAATTACTGCTTAGCCTGTGACCTTTCAGCCTTCCTTTTGGGATGAGCAATGTACATTAAGAATGAAAACATTGCATGGTTATCATCCTTCCTCTTAATGGAAAATAAGCAGTTATGTAACGCACGGTATCCTGTGATTGTTAGAGGGTGAAATAAATTTGTTTTGAATAATCATGTGAACATTTTAAAAATTAGTTTGAGATTTTATGGGAAAACACATAGTGAAACTCATTAATATCAACAGTACTGAAATGGAGACTTGTATTTTACAGGGCTCCACAAAACATGGTTTTATTTCTTTCATTAACTTGTTTACAGAAGTTAAATTAAAATCATATTCCATTGATATATATTTTACAGCAGATAATTTCAGATGTTGTTATGAAAGGAACAAAGTCAGAAAGAAGTTTGAACAAACTGATTAATTTCATCCTTCAGCTGCCACAATTAAAGTCTTTGTGCATTCAAGTCTGTTAGTAAAAAGTCACAATGCCATTGAAGCAATGCCCAGATGCTTGGAAGATTTGTTTTGTGTGCACATGTGCGTGCTCATATGTGGTATGTGTATATGGGGTGTATGTGCATCATCTTCTTACTGTTAGCATAAGAAAGGGGGAATTTCAGAAATACCTAAGAGATTTGGGAGCACAAGTCCCATTGAGAGTTTTATTCATCTCATTGACTTTCTATGGGACTTATGCTCCTAAATCCCCTTCACACTTTTAAAATTTCTTCCCCAACTTCCTTAGAGACAATAGGTCTGGCAACATGTGTGATGTGATACATATGACATTTGTGTAAATAGAGACAGTGTCGAATGATTTTTCTAATTCGGGGCTAATCTTGCCTTTCCCTTCCTCTCCCTGGATGCAGAAACCTATGGTTTCAGCAGAATGAGTGTAGTTCCACTGTGCAAGGAAGGACAGGGCCAAAGTCCATGGCGAGGTCTACATCCTGTGTGTGCCACTGAACTGCGCTCTGGGCTTCCTACATCCTCAGTCCACAAGGTGTTTGAGGGAAGAGCAGATCTTCGATGAGACAGGGCTTGTGGATCAATAACTGGGTGGATCTGCTAATTCCCTTGACAGAGGGTGATAGAGTAAATATAGGGGACTCTGAGGCTGTTGTAGTTGCAAGGGTTGAATTCAGTTGTAGCTGCTCAAGTGCTCAGTATCTTTGAAAATCAGACCACTTATTCTGGGGGATAAAATATGGACTTGGAGGCTAAATTTGGGCACGCATTTTTATAGCCCCAATTTGACCTACTCTTTTGTAATGCTCTAATTGAACAGGATTACCAATTAAAGAGGCATGTTGGTATTTCTGTGCTAATTTGATTAATATTTATTTAAAAAACTAACAGTTTTTTCTCCCCTGATCCCCAAAGAACACAAGAGTAAATAAAAAGAATGAGGAGTACTTATGGCACCTTAGAGACTAACAAATTTATTTGTCTCTAAGGTGCCACAAGTACTCTTCATTCTTTTTGCTGATACAGACTAACATGGCTACCACTCTGACAAAAGTAAATAGTGACCTTTGAGGGGGATGAGAGTAAGATGTAGAGAAAATGTGCTTAGGGTTTTATTGCATCCTTCAGTTGTTGCTATGGAAATCTAGCAAAAGAGAATAATATAAGGATGCTATGGATAGAAGTTTACTTGAGTCAACTAGCCCCATACCCTTTTAGATTTATTCTTGTTGACTTCCTGGGACTAGGTGAAGAGAGACAATAAAGGTGTTACAACATGAAAGAACCCACTGTTTTCTGTAGCATATACTAGACAGTCGGCCCTTTGTCCAGACAGCAGAATTTCTGGTCAAACTCTTAAACAGATTATATGGCTCAAGAATCTTGACTGAACTACATTAATCCCTCTGAATCCTTAAATCTCCTCTCTTAACCACCATACAGCATACTTTGTAGCTATTTCTTAAACGTATCTGTGCTATTTGGCTCAATGATGTGCTTTTCATTCTCGCTCATTCTTTCTCGTTCTGTCTTTTCTACACTCATTGTCCCAGTTAGATGAGTTTTCCCTTCACCCTCTCCCCTGGTTCTTGTCATGCAGACAGAAAGCAGAAGACCAGAAGTCTGAAGTGTAGTCAATGCAATGTTTATTGGGATTAGTTTGCAGCAAGCATGTATACCATAACTCTGATGCTGCAGAGTCTTGTTTCCCAGTGTCCAATCTCAGTGTCCTTAGCAGGCATAATTATACCTGAAATGCACACCCTCAGTCCCACCCCTTACAATTTATGGTCATGTTCCGTTCTGGGGGGTCGTGAATCTGGGGTCTTTGTCCCACCTCTTTTGTATCCCATGTTTGGGGTGAGGAGTGAGTTCTACGATCAGGGACAGGCATTTCTTTGGCCTTTTAGTGTTTTATACCTTCCCCCCCCCACCCCATCCTCCCTTTCCCCTCCTGACTTGTTGCTTAATCTTGCCTTGAGATAGGAGCTGAGGAATTCTTCAAGTTTGTGCTCATATATTATACTCCCACCATGCCCAAAAGCACTTTAACTGTTATTATCTGTTCCCATTATTCTAAAAAACCCATCTGGCTAAGCAGAATGAACATACAGTGTCTTTGTCCTTTGTTTACGCATATTAGTAAGGATCGTTTTTGTTCACACAAATTAGTAAGGATGTAAAAAAATCAAACAGGCAAACAAGACTCATTCTATCTCAGGAGAAAATGCAGGCCTGAATCCTACATTGTCACGAGCAGTCCTAACAGTCCCTACTGAGAGTCTCACAGGGACCAGGAAATTGCAAGTTTCAGCTTGTGGCATTTCCTTCCAATCATTAAATTGGAGGTTGGCCCGTAGATGCTGGCAGAGGCTAGATCTACCTGTAACAAAGATATCTTTACTGAGCTCCATGGGGAAAATCATACTGATCTCAATGCCTGTATAGTGTGTATGCCTATATGTCTGTGCAGAGCTCCCTTGCTATTTGAACATTAAGTTCTTGACACAATTATAGCAACATGTGATACATATAAAATTTGCATGAATAGATCAACTGTCAAAATATATATTCTCATGTTTTCCTCTAAAGCTATACTGACATGACCTCACTGACTTCCGATCCAAACACCCCTCATGGAGGTTTATTTGTGGAGCATCACCATAATTTTCTTCAGAGAAATCCTGACAAATTTGAGGGGAGAACATGTTACCACAGGAAACCGCTATTCCTATTCCTTCCAACCTTGGCCTCTGGAGTTCCTAAATGCTGCAAATTTGAAGCCTGATCCAATCAATGCCCACTGAAGTAATAGGAAAGGCTCACATTGACTTTAATGTACATTTGACCAGGTCTCTGTGGCAGAAGGATTTATGTGTGATTACATAAAGGGGAAACCAGGATGTAAATCCATTGCCTCTCCTTTTAATGTGCTTATATTGCCTATTTCTCTTCGATTTTGCACCACTCCATTGATGTTAGTTTAGGGGAGACTGTCCTTGATGTTTAACATAAAGTTTCTTAACCATTCACCAATAAGATTGCTATGTCTCATTTAGTTTTACCAAACTCTATATTTCTGTATGCTACAAGGTCACCTCCCAACTGTTTCTTTTTCAATAATTAAGGCTGCATGTCTGTCACAGAGGTCACAGATTCCATGACTTTCTGGGACCTCCGGGACTTCTGCAGCAGCCGGTGTGGCTGACCCCAGGGCTGCCCAAGCCACTGCTCAGGCGTCCCCAGGCAGCTGGTCCCAGGTGCTGCTCTAGAGCAGCAGTGGTGCCAGCGGTGGTGGGGCTCCGGGCCAATCCCGCCCAGAAGCAGCAGCGGGGCCCAGAGCCACCCTTCCTCCCGGAGCAGCAGTATGTGCCAGAGCAATCCCCCCTTCAGAGCAGCAGCAGCCGTCTCTGACCACTCCTCTCTCCAGCACCTAAGATTTAGTCAACGATATTTATAGTACAAGTCATGGACAATAAACAGTCACATGACCTGTCCATGACTTGTACTATAAATACCTTTGACTAAATTGTAGCCTTTTCAATAATGAATGAGCCCCAACTTCACCTTTTCTATGTAAAACATGGAAATATCTAGGTTACTGTAATAGTTCATCTTTTAATGCCAGCTAATAGTTCAAGGATTTTTTTCACTATAACCTCTGAATCCCTTTTCTGGTCAGTACTTTATAACTACTTCATTTAATCTCCCTTCTCTGTTTTGGGTCATTGGCTTTAGACCTAATATGCTTTGTCGTTACTGGCCTATACAGTTGTCTTCATTAAATAGCATTTTCCATCTAATAAACCTTCCATTTAAAATATCTATCCTTCTGAAACTGATTGGTAGTTCTTCATTATATTTTATTCCTTTTTAGTATAGTTATCCCTATGGCAGGGGTTACCAGATGATGCTGTTACACAGTCTTACAAACCCTTTTTTTAAAACATGTGACCGAATTTTAGTCTTGGAAAAAAATACCATGTTGTTCAGTTATCTTGGTGGGAGCTGTGGCAAGCCACAAGAATATTTGCTCTCTGCCTTAGTTTCTCTAACTAGCGTGAATACTTGGTGTAGAATTGCTTCCTGGGTCTTGGTGTTTGGCTGAGATCCCACAAAGAGGTCACAAACTGTGCAGGTAACAACTGTTTTGAAGGACTCATGTATACAGTGTAAAATAAACAAGTTGTATTAAGAGCATAGTCTCCAAGTCACTGATTTCTCCTTAAACAGGAAGCCCTCATGCAAGAGCCCAACATCTGCTATGACTTGGCAGAGGGAGGGCTACCATTGTCAGACTTTTGCCTTAGTGGGAAGAACTTTGACTAACAAAAAAAACTAACATTTATAAGAAAAGTGAGTACAATGTGTAATATTATGCCAGAAAACACGATGAGCCAATGTCAACACATTTCAGACAGTTTATTCACAGTAAATTAATTATTTAATTCATGTATTTGTGGGCTTTTCTATGGCTCTTCGCACAATAGTTAAGAACCTTGCAAGCATTAATACATTTCGTTTCATAACACTTTTGTAGGATAGAGAACTATTGTTTTTGTCTCCATTTTATTGACTTGTAAACTAGGCACAGAGCAAGTGACTTTCCCCATGGTCACATAGAAAATCTGTGGCAGCTCAGGAATAAATACAGATCTTTTACTTCACACTCTAGTTAGTGTTGTAACTATAAGACCAATCCATTTAACAAAAGTAAATGTATAAGTAACCAAAGTAAATTAAAATAAATTTGAAAATAATTACGTGTAAAACCAATGAACCGAAACAGATGATAGTAGAAATCAAACTCATCCTTATTCCTAAGACATTCCTGAAATGTAATTTAGAAATTTAGTCAAATCTCAATGAAAATTCAGATTCAAACTTCCCTGAGCTTCAGAACCATTTGGATCCCCCAAAACCTGAACATAGACTTATTTTTTGTTCTTTTGCCAGAAATTTTTTTGGTTTTCATGTTTAGTTTTTCAACAAAAAATAGATTTTTTTTAAGGGAAAAACACACAATGTCATTTGGTCAATAACCAATTTTCTGTGAAGTAAGAGACAATTCTAATGTATACTACTGAGCTATATGTTCTTGCTACCTTAGATTTTGAAGGTGAGGTGGGGGTGGGGAGAGAGTCCTTGGTTTTTTTTAGCAGTATCGTTAGGAAAAGAAAGTGATGTGCTATCAGCTGAATGAATAGATAGATACACCAAAGAGTTTTACTGCCTCCAATATAGAATATGAAAACAAACTAATCTAAAAGAAAAGTAGATGGCCTCAGAAATGCAGTCTCTTTCCTCAGATAATGGCAAACTGTTTCACCAGACATGGTTCTGCCACAAAGGCAAATAGGTCTACAGCACCTGAGGATGAGAATGAACAGCTATTTTAATAAAAAAATCACTTTATCAAATGGTAAATTTGAGTCTTTAAGAACTTGCCAAGTGGTGTTTTCATATATTTCTATACAGTAGTTTGTTCTTGGAGGTTAGAGAACTAGAATATAACTGACCTTGAGGGGGTTGGCATTATTAATGAAATGTCACAGTTCTACAGGGGAACAATATGCATTGTATTGTTGCTTCTGCTCTATGTGTCATTGTGGACAGAAGTGTCAAAAACCCTAAAACGGAGAAATTATGTTGTGTACATTTCTCAAAACACATTCTGGCCCACAATCTCAGCTGGTGTAAATTGGCATACTCCCATTTGTGCTGATTTATATCAACCAAGTTCTGGCCTTCTATCTCAATATGTAGTGCCTCAAACTGACAAATTCAAAAAGGAAGGAATTTTTAATTGTAAATAATTCATTTAAAATAGCTGATACTTGATATTAAGCAATAGAGTAATCATCAGTGTTTATACAACCTATTTGCACCACATTACCTTGCTTATGAGTATTTGTTTCAGATTTGATTGTTTGCAATTTTCTGGAGGGGTTTTTGAGGACTAAGGAGGAGGCTGAGGGTGGAATTAATTTCATTTCCCAACATACTACTCAGTGTACTGAGCAATAGGAAGAAGGATACTCTGAAAGGAAATTTCTGCCAAGAAATGTCTGAGATTTTATGGTTACATTGATCTGACATTTATGGTTTTGCATGCTGTAAATAATTACCTGCATTTTAAAATATTTTTGCTTATAGCAACATTATTTGTGGTGTTCTCTGTTCTTTGTTGTGGGCCCAAATCAAGCCCCTGTGTTTGAATACCCTTCATTTTTGGACACATTTAGATCCAGAATCAAGAGAGATCTAATACACACTCAGGGAAATTGGTATCTGTGCTAGATAGGTTTCTGTAGTGATTTACTTTGTCTTTCTTTAAAGGAGTCCATCTGAGAACCCTTGATATATGGTAGGGGTCTTGTCTTTCTCTTCTCCCTACTCTGGCTGTAAGGATTTACATACCTATATTTATAGAGAAGAAATTAAGTATAAGGGGATATTCTTAGTAAAGGGTGTGGTCTTTGTTTGGCATGGAAACTTAAATGCTCTAATTACAGAGCTACCATCAACAGAATGGTCCAAATCTCTTCAGTGTCTTGATGTCTTTTCAGTCACAAACAGAGAAATTCAGCACAGAAAAGTTCGTGTTGTTTTAATTGCCCCACAAACTCTTAATTGGTCATACTCCTTTGATTTAGTGATGCTATCTACCATCTGTCTTCTTCAAATACGACCCAGGAGAGTCCGTCTGAGAAAGGCCCACTGATTAATTTGATGCATCAAGTCAGCAGCTGACAGCTAGACTTTTGAAAAGGGAAAATTTTACTGTAAGAAAAGACTATTTGAAACAGGTTGTATTAACTATGTCAGTACCCAGGAAGTTTGCTAAACAAAAGATTTTGCACATGTGGGGACAAAATGTAAGCAGTGACATCTAAGCAAGACAATAAGAAGTGAAAAGTACAGAATCTGTTCTATGCCAAAATTTCTTTAACAAGGGTCATCAATGGAGTAAACACTCAATTTTCTCAAGTCCATATATCAGGATACAAAGTGTCAGTGATGTGAATAGACAATTACATATGTCACCACATTTGCACTTTAACTAAGGTTCCTCGCACAAGATAAATTTCTCAGCACATGCACCAATGGGACTTTTTTTCTAGATGTGACTTTTCTTTGTCTCAGGTACAAGCACCATTCACATCCACCTGGACTGAGAGACTGGATTCCTGGCAGTGATGTGCCACAATTATTTTAGCAAGGGTTTCCCACAACAATTTCCCTCCCTACTTGGCCTGAGCTAAACTCCATGTCCTGGGGGGTTCATGTAATTCTTCTAAAGGAAGAAGTGAAAGGGTGGACATTCTGTTCTTTTTTTCTCCCCCCCCCCCCCAGTTAAAGAAGAAAAAGCCTCCAAATGTGGGGGGCAACACCACCAGTCTAACCATTCAGTTTAAGCTGCATTTTGATGTAAATGTTAATACTTTATTACAAGTCTGATCCTGAACACCAACTAGTAGTCCTGCTGAAGTCAATGGCATCAGTGAGATATGGGGTATATTGATAGATAGCCCTGTGTACAGCTGTGCAGTTTCAATTAAATGGTGATGAAGTAGTGAGGGAGAAGACATCATAGGAGGATCTGGGATGTCCTTCCCGAGTTTTTTTTTTTTTTTAAATACGTGTCTCCTGGTACTATCTGATTTGTTTGTTCCATTTCAGAAGTATTTTTATGAGTTCCAGGGATAAGTAATCTCTAGCAGGAGTGCTAGAGAGGGAAATCATACAAACCTTCCTTTCAAATGGTGGCAGAATTTTAGCAAAGGACTCCCAGAAGTCCCAAAGAGTTTCCCTTCACATAGTACTACTGGGTCCTGATAAATATACCTTTGTTATGCTTTCAATTTAATGGATGTATAATTATATTACATATGTTGAGGTAACTGATTTTGTTGGCTATCTTGCTTCACTCTGCTTTTCCTTCATCTGATCCCTTGGAGAGTCTAATATTCTTACTCATGTTGAGTAGCAGCTTACTCCACTAGTAGTATATTGGCTTCAAGGGAACTACTACTGACATGAGGTGTCAAGGTTCCTTCCCCACTCTGAACTCTAGGGTACAGATGTGGGGACCTGTGTGAAAACCTCCTAAGCTTACTTTTACCAGCTTAGGTTACAACTTCCCCAAGGTACAAACTAGTTTACCCTTTGCCCTTGGACTTCCACTGCCACCACCAAACTTTATCTGGGTTCCTGAAAAAACGTAGTTTGGAAACGTCTTTCCCCCCAAAATCCTCCCAACCCTTGCACTCCACTTCCTGGGGAAGGTTTGGTACAAATCCTCACCAATTTGCATAGGTGACCACAGACCCAAACCCTTGGATCTCAGAACAATGAAAAAGCATTCAGTTTCCTTACAAGAAGACTTAATAGAAGTAAAAAAGAATCACCTCTGTAAAATCAGGATGGTGAATACCTTACAGGGTAATTAGATTAAAAAAATAGAGAATCCCTCTAGGCAAAACCTTAAGTTACAAAAAAGACACAGACAGAAATATTAATTCTATTCAGCACAGCTATTTTCTCAGCCATTTAAAGAAATCATGATCTATTACTTATTAAGTTCTAAGACTCCATTCCTGTTCTGTCCCCGGCAAAAGCATCACAGACAGACACAGACCCTTTGTTTTTCTCCCTCCTCCCAGCTTTTGAAAGCATCTTGTCTCCTCATTGGTCATTTTGGTCAGGGGCCAGCGAGGTTACCTTTAGCTTCTTAACCCTTTACAGGTGAGAGGATTTTTCCTGTGGCCAGGAGGGATTTTAAAGGGTTTTACCTTTATTTATGACATGAGGTATTACTCATATGAGTAAAGGTGACAGAATTGGGCCCACACTAATGTGTCTGATTATTCTACAACTGATTCAGGGTCTGTGACTTGCTGGAGTACAAGATACCAAATTCATAAGCCAAATCCCTACTCTTTTTATCTTTTCGGACCTCAGTGTTTTAGGTGAAAGTGTGGAGAAAGAGGCTTGGCCCATTTTGATTACCTATGATATGCCCTGAGGAAGTGAACATGGAAATATTGCTGCCACGTGAAGCTGTCCCATAGCCCCTTGTGAAACACCTGACCTAACAAAAAGGTTATATATTCATTGCATTTTTACTGCCAAGTATAAGCATTAATATGTTGCCCTGACATTTTGTTTCATAAGTTGATTTAGATACATTGTTGCCCACAGAATAGCAATTGCATTTCATACATTTTTCTCCTGAAAAAGAAAATAGTATTTAGACTGCCAAGATTTCTCATGAAAAGTTAAAAAATTAGAAATACTTTGTTACTAATTAGATAATTAGACAACATGGTATTATAAACCTCAAAAGAGAAATGCATTTAAATCTACAAGTATATTACAATGTGTCAGTTTGAATTCATTTTAGTAGTATAATTAGCATTAAGTATTACCTTCACAGTTATGATTATAATGTATAATATAAGATACCATTAAGTCTTATACTTTCCATCTCACTAGCTTCTTCATATAAACAAATTAGAACAAAGGTCATTGTTCTCATTTTTCCAATACCAACAGATCATTAAAGCAGCACATCACGGATTATATTGATAGATATGATAGGACACAGTGGAGATGGAATTTTAAGTTTCATAAAAGGTGAAAACAATTATCATAAATTTAAAAAAGGAAAAATCTACTGCAAAATATGTTTCCTTTGAAATAGCATTGTCCTAAATAGAAAGAGGTTTTGAAAGTTAGTTCCACAACAGAAAAAATCCCATTCACATGAAAAAGGACTTACAATAAAATGGGGTCTTACCGTGTTATTTTTGGAGGGTTCATGAGGTTTAATAATCACAGCTGAGCAGGCACTATTGAAACACTGCTCATCAACATTTTCAGTGCAAACTGAAGTGAACAGACACTGAGGGTATGCTCAAATGATGAGCTAGACTTGTTGCTTCTTTCAAATGGATGAAGGTGCTAACAGTTTACTACAGAAAACTAAAAGAAACTACAGCTAAATACAGAAGTGTTGTATGAAGCAATGTAAGTTAATACCCCTCAAATTACACTAGTTTAGACTCCCTTAACTCAGATAGATTCCCTCAGTCTTTCTCCTGATTCCCCCATCCCACCACACAACCTCAGTATCTGGCCAGTACCTCACACACCCCTGCACTTCCTTAATCATCCTCCTGACATACACATGCCAATCCTGACCACACTAGTCTCTCTCCTCTCCCTCACCTTTCCCTGCATATCCCCATACTCCCTTCTTCACTCCTCAGCTTCCCCATCAGCCTCCTTCCTTTTCCCCACAATCGCTTGTCTCTTCAGTTTCCTGTCTACTTTCTTAAGATAGCTTACAGGGCCTGACCTTCTTTCTTCCTGCAAATCTGGCTTCAGTCCTATTACAAACAGTGGGAGATACCAGACATCTTTTGTGATACAGAAAGGCCAAGGAGCAGTGGTAGAGGGGAAATATATAAACCCTAGGCTAATTAAGGTGTGGTTCCCTGTAGACTAGGGCAGGTTGATGCAGGTTAATTGGAGCACCTGTAGTCAATTAAGCCCTCTCAGGAACCTAATAAAACCCCCTGCTTCAGGCAGTTAGAGGAAGAGGAGAGGACTGGATCTTGGAGGTGTGTTGTGAGATTTGGGGAAACGCATGCACTGAAGTAAGGGAGACTTCCTCCCCCAACATCTAAGGACCAAAGGTTCCCCACCCAAGGGGGAAGAGGGTAAGAACCTGCAGGGTTTGAGAGGGGCCTGGGCTCAGACTGAGCAGCAAACCCAGACCCCTCCCCTTCTCTACTGCCTTCCTGGGCCACTATTGGGGACCTCAGTGGCCCAAGAGTAGGGGCAAGGGGTGGTGTCTTAGCCCCCTGCCAAGAAAAGCACAGGACCCACCATACTAACATTGGCCATCTTGCCACACTTTATTACAGTCATCCATATTTGCACATATAAATGTTGAAAGAAAATGGCAGCCATTTTGACTGAGGATTCAGTCCCATTTTTAGAAATGGGAAATACTTTTGTTTTGAATAATGTTGAACATTAATAAGTTGGATCTCATAAACTGGGAGACCATATAAAATGTATAAATCCCCCATCCCTTCAAATATAATGAGACTGGTGATAAAATTTTGATAGCTGAAAACTCTGGAATTATTTAGGTACAGAATGGGGTGTGGTGGGAATGGAACTGATTTATAGAGGTGAATGAAGATGGACTAGTGGTAATAGAATATTCATGGATGTGGGGATATAGTGTTTGTAGTAAAAGCAGTGCAGATAGTTTTCATCCAGGCTACAAGGTTAATTCCCAGACAAGTAGGTGTAGGGAAAATGTTTGAAACCCTTATATCAACTTTCATCTAGGCTGGACAATGAGTAAGTGAGTAATAGAGAAGGCAGCCTGCCCCTGTCCACCCACAGACCGAGCCTGGATATTTTAGAGCTTTCTATTTTCCCTAATTTCCTGATGAGACATGAGGATGGGAGTTGATGGGATGTTGACTTGTGGGAGGGCAGGAACCTCTTGCGTCTAGTTGCCCTACCATCCTTATGGACTCAGCTATTCCATAACTTGTGTGTGTTAATCTTTAGACTAGTGGTTCTTAACCTTTACTTCAGCCTGCACCCCTTTGGTTCTCAAAATATGTTCTTGTACCCTGTATCAAAAATCATTGAAGTAGGTTAGTTCTTTAAAAAATAAATCTATATTTTTGTTTGTATATTACAGTAATCATTAAAAAATGTATAATGCTAATAAATACATAGGTTTGAAACAAAGTAGTTTTACTTATGTGCATGTGCTTAATTTGTGTTTTGATGATTTACCTTCTAAAAAATCTGGTATGTTTCACACCCCCAGAAAGCGCATCTCTCACCCCCAGGGGGTGTGTGCATCCCAGGTTAAGAGCCACTGCTTTTAGACCATGCTGGAAGGCTTATTCCCTCTCCTTTGTAAGGAGCTGGGAGAAGGTTGAGGCTGGGTATGGAAAGAAAGGGGGAGATTCTGATATATTTGTTACATTTTTGTTATACTTACACTCTGCTGCAGTATTGTAACTGGGGTAACTGAGGATATCTCTTTATTTTAGGAAGTGTTTATAAGAGATTTCCAAGAGTTCTTGGGACTCTTAAATTCTACATTATAAATAAAAAAAAATTATATATATTTGTTTTCAATGATGACAGGCTGGATTCTACTGCTGCTGACCCTGACAACAATCTGGATTTCTTTGTTAGCAAACAATGTGTGTTTGAATACTACTATATGTAAATCTATACATCTAAGAACAAAGAATGTAGACCATACTTACACGATGTGGTGAAGGAGGAGGGGGGGGGTGAAATCTATCCTGGGAAGCAGTGACCCTGAAAAAGTTTTGGGGTGGATAATCAGCTTAACATGAGCTCCCAGTGTGACACTGTGGCCAAAAGGGCCAATGTGAATCATGAGTAGGAGTAGAGAGAGGTTATTTTACCTCTGGGCTTTGCACTCTTACAGCCACAGTTAGGAGGTCAGACGAGATGATCCTAGTGGTCCCTTCTGGCCTTGAAATCTATGAACTGCCTCGATGCTGCTGTTTGCATGCTGCCTACTTTCCAACCCTGAGATATATATCCTCCATCTTTGCCTCGCCCGCACTGCTGCTTGTCCCAGCTACTACTCCTCTTCAACAATTTCATTTAACATGAAAGATTAAATTATTCCATAGGGGTGCAGGAGGAAGGGCAATAGAATGGATATGTAGGAGGCCTCAGATGTGCCTGAACTGGCTGTGAATACATGATGTTTGCCCTAAGCTTTTATTTTTCCAAAACATATTAAAGCCTCTTTGGCATTTCTCCAAGAAACATAATTGAAGAAACAGAGTCCCAAATATTAACCACAGACTGGATTTCTGAAGCAATTCTTCCCCTCATAAATGATTTTAGAAGTAGTAGCCATTCTTTTCACTAAACACTTTAAAGGTCCCTGTCTGCTCCCAGCCCAGAGATTTAAAAGGCAGATGGGTAAAAGCCAAACTTCAAACTGATGATACTGAACTACATGTAATTAATTTATGTGCTCATCAGCGGCTAGTGACTATATTAGGCTTTCAGAGTTAAAACACAAACAAGACAATCAGGGAGCATGGAAAAAAAAGTATTAAACAAAATAAAATTGTAAATATTTATTTGGTTTTTCAAATCTATTTATAAGGCACTTATGAGTCATAAGTAGTAAACAGAGGTAAAAATGTTCTATGTAATCATTCAGAGCAGCAGGAATCAAAGCTTCAGCAGAAGAGGATTATACTAGAACCTGTCCTGAGGTCCTCTTGTTTTGCAGCAGGAGTTTCTAGCTGAAGGACCTAAATTGAGCTGGTTTAGGTCCTTTATAATGACCCATAATGCATCATCTTATTTGGGTGCCACTGTTGAACTTCTGACTTCTTAAAGTCAGAAGCGGTTTCTCCAAGGCACAGGCCAATCCAACTATTTCCAGGAAATGCTTCTAATGCTCTGATATGCCTGTATGGATATTATCTGTCTGCAGCAGCTTTGGGTTTAAGAAAATAAATCAGTTACTTAGGGCATATCTACATGAGGAAGATAATGTGCTAGTTGATACATTTTAACTAATACATTTTTAAACACTAGGGTAGACAGTAGTTAACACCTTTAAACATGTTAACCCTTGTGTACACGGGTATGTTCATAAACAAAACTTATTTTCATAGATCCAGAGGCAGACACAAAGAAAAAGAAATGCAGTCAGAACAGGTGAAATGCTAATCACCTCAAAAGAAGTGTGTCACAGACTATGTATTTAACAACAATCTAACTCTTTTAACTTCAGTGAAAAAGTGCAAGCAAAACTGCATTCAGAACCATCAGGTAATTCCCCAAAATTTTGCCATGATTGTAAAAGTAAACTACAGATTAATTTTTTTCCCAGATAAAAACTGAGGAATATGACTTTGTAGGTCTTTGCATGCCTGATCTTGCTTTCTTTGAAGGCAGTGGGAGTTTTGCTGTTGAATTCAGTAGAAACAAGAACAGGCCATAGACATAGTAGTGGGTACATCCAGATAAACTCAAGAGCAATAAATCACCAGCATGGGATTGCATACATCCAAATGTAACAAGTGAAAGAGCAGTGATAGTGACAAGGTAATGCTTTATTGGTGAAATTCACTCCTCCCACACAAAAGCCGAAGTAATATACTTTGTGTGAGGACTAAAAGGGGGCTCCTAGGGATGGTGTATACACTTCCCAATGCTCACAGCATTACCTCTCCAGGGTGACTATTCAGGTGTATTGGCTTTAATACTGGTGCTGCCCTTCTGTCCCTTAGGAATGTTGAGCAACTCTACCTATATGATCATGGATCCACTTGTCAGCCTGTGTCCAATCTATGCTGGCCTATTAGGTGTACACAAACTCCACTGAGGCAGTTCTCTCTGTACACCTACTGCAGAGGCTAGAGTGATATATCCACACGCTACATGCAGGGCCTTATAAATGCCATCTGCAGATGAGTGAATTTCCTGCTATGTCTTTACAAGCAGTTTCTAAAGACAGTAAAGTTGCTAATGTGTCTGTCTTTAAAAACAAGAGAACCACAGGAAAGCAAATTACAGATCTGTGTTCTGCACCTCAGCTTTAATAATAGACTGAGTGTAATTAAAGTGAAACTACAACAACACTTGGGTAAGTATCCCCTGATAAAGGCACAAGTTTATGTAAGTAAAAATTAGGCTCCTTTAACCTGTTAGTTTTTTGAAAAGTTAATGAAAGGGAGATAAATGTAACCCCAATGGATATAATTTACTTGGATTTTTTAAAAGCTTTTGATGTTATCCTTTGTAGACTTTTACAAGACAGACTAAGTCCTGTCACAGATTTTTAAACTGGTTAATGGAAAAAGTCATTTTCAGTGACTGATCCTCAGAGCTGAGAGACACAAGAGTGGGGTTCACTAGAGCCTAGGTATAGGGACTGAAGGCTTATGTAATATTTCTTTAATGACTGAGGAGGAAGTGATAGCACTAAATTGTAACCTCTGGTAAAAACTAGATAATTGTGCAAAACTCCAGATGGACTTATGTAATGATGGACTGGGAAGCATGATAGCATCATGCTTAGTTAAATTTAATTTGGATAAATGTAAAATCAATGTCTTTTAGTTTTAAAAAAAACCTGAAAGGGCCAAATTTCTGCAGTCCCCATACAGGGTCAAATGCAGGAGGAGGAGCAACAGGAAAATCAGCAGAGGGCTTGTCTACATGGTGAAGTAGTGCCATCAGTGGGGTATGAATTCAAACACACACCAATGCACTGCACACTAACTGGCCCATGTAGACCCTGCTGGCACTCATTAAAAGTTCTCCAGTGAGTCTTAGCAAAGTGCTGCTTGAAATGAGACTATATGGAAGAACACTACAGAATTTCTTGTGTCTGTCAGCAGAGTCTACACAGACCAGTCAGTTGGTGCACATTAGATCTCATACTCCACAGATGTGCACTACCAGTGTGTAGACAAGTCCCTCTGAATCCTGTAATCAGATCCACAAAATAAAGCTTCATCACAATTTTCCTCCATCTCACTATGTACCTACAATTCCTCCATTGGCTCAATATCTGAGTACTTCACAAATAGGGATGATATTATACTCCCCACACCCTGTGAAGTAGGAAAGTGAGCTTAGACATGGAATTGAAGTAGAGAGAGATTAGGGGCCTTGTCCAATTCCCACTGCAGTCATTGATTTCAGTGGGAGCTAGATTGAACCCTAAGTGATTTGCCAAAGAAGACTGTGACAGAACCAAATGTTTAATTTTGCTCTTCTGACCAACCAAGTAACTTTACCTCAAGATCAATATTCTTCTTGTGTTCTAGAAGTTTATTTAAAAGTAAGATATTAGTGGTTATATTATATATATATATATATATATATATATATATATATATATATATATATAATGGTGTAGGATGAAGTACTTGTCACAGCTATTACAAATGTAGGGTCAAATTGTGAGGCCCTCAGAAAATTGATGAGTAGCTACTCACATGAGTTGTCCCACTGACTTCAATAGAACTGCTCAGCTGTGTCAATAAACTTGACCATTCTCTTCAGAAGTATTACTCCTGGTTACCAGCGTGACAGGTGAATCAGTCTTCAATATATTAGAGGTTTCAAACAGCCAAGGGACCTTTTCCTTTTGAACATCTAGCCTCATCCAAGTGGCCACTGAAAGTGGTTGAGGAACTATGGATGGGCCCTTTCACAAGAAGCACTATAAATGATCACTGTCACATTTTGCAAAGCCATTTTGCACTGTTATATATATATCCGCTAACAATAGGATTCTGAGATAGAGATGCATAGCTACATGCTTTTATTTTTTTAGTGTGTGCCTGAAAATTTTAACATTAAAAAGAACAAAATATAGAATACTTTTTTTACTCAGAATGAAGTAGACTAAATGAAATCTACATAAATTCACTGCAACAATAGCAGTGGCTGAATATTATGTTTTTATACTGGATATATAGTAGATACAAACTGAAAATCCAATTTAAATTTATATGATTGGTTCTTAAAGCAAGTCTGTATCACTGTCTTTACTTTATTTCCTGTTTTGATAAATATATGTCCTTTTTGTGGACACAATTCAATAACAAAATTTGACAGTTGAGTCCCATTCAAATCTCAAGAGTTTCAGAGAGAATTAATACATTATGCTACATTAAGTAAAGCTGTCAAGTTACCACACTTGTTGTATTCAATCCACAACTGCAGTTAAAGCCCTGGAATTCATTGGAAGTACTACTGTATTTTAATTTCTGTGTGGTCTGATAAGTTTTCTCCCGCTTTTGCCATCCAATCTTTATTTAGAAAATAATGATAACCTCTAGTATTGTATAGCAATAGCCCTCAAAAGTACAGCTGGCCAGGGCAAGCCTTTACTGCTTAGCAATGTTCCTGGAAAGCATTTCTCAAATAAAAAATGGCTGGGAAAGCTGGCATCACAGATGTGCATTCACCATTAGCTCCTGGAATCCCTTGGTATGTACACATGAAGGTGGGGTATGTCTTTTGAAAGGTGAATAACATGCCTTTTAGATTGTAAGCTCCTTAGGTCAGGAGTTATGTATTCACCAGTGCTTCATATTACACCAAGCACAATGTTAGCCTATGGCTAATAGACTAAAAAGGCATACAATTTTTAATGCTGCAAAGTCAAGCACTTGAAATTAGGAAGTCTCAGATTTATGATTTTTCTATGCAACCTTAATTCTGCGCTCTCGTGCACTGGATGATTCAGGGGTCCTGTGTGGACAAACAATATTTGACTCTGTAATTAAAGATTGTATCCAAATGAATATCTACAAGGGGACTGGATTAAAGTTGTACAGGCAATCATAAAGCTGGCATTTTCTAACTTTCAAATATTTGATTTTACAACCTAAATAGCGTTCTTTACATAGTTTTTGGGAGAATAAATTCCTCTTTAAAAGAAAACAGGTAAAAAAATATGTGTAATGGCAACAACCTGTCATTCATCAACAGGATTTGAATCTTCAGCACTGCTGCACAGATTGTTTTACATACTAACACAGTTAGCTGTCTGCAAGAGAAGGCTCTATATCTCAGAGCAGTGAATGAGCTGATAGTACAAAGTACTGGGTCCATGGGATGATCTGAGGAACCAGGCTCAACCTATCCCCTCCTCACCCCCAGTGCTGTAGGTTCTCCTTCCCCATATAAGGCCTGTAAGGGAGATTGTCATGTTAGGGCCTTGTACAGGAGCTGGAAGGTACTGAGATGGTGGAGTGCCCTGCCCAGCTCCCTTTCCTCTCTCATTCTACAGGTATTCCCAGCACAATATGTGCTGTTGCTGCTTTGATGGTGGCATGGGCCTTTGAATATTCATGTTTACTTATTAGTTTGACATGCTGGCAAAATCTTCCTGAGAAATGATAGTGTGGAAGGTGCTCATATACCACAATGATGAGCACAGCATAAAGGCCTATATAGAAGAGAATAGAAAAAAGAAACAAAATGGTGATTTTTAGCAGTTTAAGACTCCTCTAAACCTGATGGAATTTCATGGGACAAGGAAGAGAGGATTCTCTAGCCTATTGCCTTTCTCTCTGCTAAACAACATTGAAGTTTGAGTTGCTCAGAAAAATCACAAAAATCTTGTACAATGGAAAGTATTCAGGATTCTAAATAGAGGGATTGCTACTAGCTTTCTCTGTAATGAGTCTATTGCCAGCACATTATCTGCCACAGCATTAATCAACAGAGCCTGGATGTGCTGCCACACCTATGGTGCTGCAAAAGCTGCTGCTCTGCACCCTCTTTGAGTAGGGATAGAGGATGGGCATCACTCCTTTCTAAACTTGCTCATCACCCAGGATTCAATTTTTCAGCCTAGGACCTTTATTTACAGATGGACGTGATGTGTGTGCTTAAACCAAAAACAAACCCTGTTAATAAACTGGCAGGCATGGTTTCTACAGCTGTCTCATTTCCTCATACTGAAGTATTTTGTTTTGATTCAGTCGACTGAAAGATGTAAAGCCCATTGAAGTAAAGTGTGGGGTGTGAGATGGAGGAAAGTAACATGGTCACAGCTTTGGAAGGGAAAGATGACTTTAGATGCAATGGACTTGAGGGGGGCTGATTCCTAGGTTTCTTAGTTTGGCAGTCAAACTGTCCAACAGGTACCTGAGATGTCCATTTGTACACTAGGGCTGGGACTAGCAACAATTTTTATAATAAGAAAATAATTCCCTTCACCTCAAGAATCAGTGGGTAAAAGTCTGTGGCCTGGAATATGCAGGATATCAGATTAGATTAACATTTGACCTTAAAATCTATTAGTCTATTTTCAGGAAGATATTCTGGTGGTATTGGTGAAGATGTCTTTCCTCACCATTGTTTAGAGTACTATGTGCCAACTGGCATCCAAACAGATAGTAACAATATTTATCACCACTTACCTGATGCAGAGCTCAAATGAGATTACTCTCTTGAGTAATATTTTAAGAAGTAAATATAAAATTTGAAGGATGACAAGAACTATCCTCCGACATCTTTTTATCTGTCTAGGTATTTATCACATTTATTGCCATGATATTTAGAGAAAGAGAAGAAAGAAACTGTAATAAAACAGTTGAAACTGAAATTCCAATCTGTGATTTTATTTGTAGTGTATGGTATGTATATTCTGAATCTGTCTGACTCTTTAGGGTACAAGAGTCAAGTTCAAGTGAACTAGAGGGTTTTAAATAGTTTATTAATATCATATTATATCTTGTTTCAGAGTAACAGCCGTGTTAGTCTTTATTCGCAAAAAGAAAAGGAGTACTTGTGGCACCTTAGAGACTAACCAATTTATTTGAGCATGAGCTTTCATGAGCTACAGCTCACTTCATCGGATGCATTCATTATATCTTGATACCTCTGACTTGTAGTAAAATGTTTGCCAGAGGGCTCTAGTCCAGTTGTGCAATGATAAATGTTCTTCCTACATTTTACAATTTCACCTAGAAAAACATGAAACTAGACATTAACCCAAGTAAATAATTTATGGACTTTTTAATAAAAAATGAGACAAGATTATGTTCCTGTACTTCATCCTTTGTTAATAGAATCATAGGACTGGACCTCAAGAGGTCATATAGTCCAGCCCCCTGCACTTACGGCAATACTAAGTATTATGGAGACCATCCCTGACAGATGTTTGTCTAACCTGCTCTGACGTCTCCAGTGATGGAGATATCATAACCTGCCATGGCAACAGAACTTTGTCTCTGAGTGGCTTTTATTATAATTTAGTGAAGATGGCCAAATCTGAGATTTTGATTTATGAACAATAGGAAGATTAGTTCCTCCAAGGAAAGGAGAGCATGTAAATCTAGTCAGGGAGTTGCCTGTGACCATCATTAGGTTAAATTAAGTTTGCATTTAGTGTCAAGAGAAAATGTCTTTAATCCATTAATTCACCCTGAACATTCATATTACCTAATCATCTCAATCTGTAGCAAAATATCATGCTAGACTCTGCATCTTATGGTAATACTCTCCAGATTCAAGACAATACTCCCGACTCTAAGACAACTTTAACTTCTAAATCTACCATACACTGCAGCATAGTTCAATATGTTTTTTTTTTCTTTTGTTTGGTACTATTCTGCTTGTTTGACCCTCGTTCATTGATGTTCATGTGACTTGTTGTTGAGAACTTTCTATCTCTAAAGCAATATTAAACTTTTTAAAATACTTTAGATAGTACAGCGTATTGTAAATCAGGCTTTTTATATTTAAGCATATTTTAAATGACTCATTTTTCATATATTTATTTTCATGATATAATATGTATTCACAAATATGTTTCTGGCTTCAGGTAAAGATTGAATTTCTGGCAGCAAAAGATAAGGGGATGCAGAAGAGTTTAGACAGTGTGTGGTATGAGTTATAATATTTATCTGACTGGATTTCAGATAGGCATCCAAAACTTTGAATTCCTGTATGAACTATACTTTAGTTGGTAAAATTGAGTGGCAAATCTTACAAAAGCAGGATCTCTCTCTCGATATGATATGATGGTGCTTCAGGAACCAGCCATAAATATGAGAAATTTCAATTCATGAATGGAAACCAGAAAAAACAACAAAAATCCACCCATCTATACTTTTCAGAATCTCAGCGAAGGTTTTGCTTCAGATTACTTCTAAATATTAACATATTTCAAGGAAAAGGAAAGTTATTTCCACTGGATAAATTATTCCTGTTCATTAGTAAGGAGAGGGATTGAAACCAAGAACCTGTGTGTAAGAGTATATCACCATATCCTAACTTTGCTAAGGTAGGTTTGTATCACTACTGAGAAGACTCCACCATGTGAAATAACAAAATAACTTTTGGTATTCAATGAATAACTAATATAAGACTAAATAATTATGGCCCCACAAATGTGCCCCACAAATGTTGGGATGACAGATTGTGGTTTCACAATTGAGGATTTACACATTTTAGGGTATAAACAGTTATTTTTGCTGATACCTACAGAAAATTTCCTGAACTGGAGGATTCCTACTGCCTCATGATTGGCTGACTTGTAGTCCTTCTACTTGCTTTCATTAATTTTGCTTTGATGTGGTTGACTTTCCTGTTAAGCAAGTAAAGTTCTGATAACACCACAGTACTATTTGCTATTTTTGATAGCTCTAAAACCCAATTTGGCTGAATAAAAAAATGAGTCAAATATGATTATTAGAACACAAAGTCGATACAGAAAGAATATTCATCACATTCCTTCTGAGATGCTCTGTGCTCTGACCAGCTCTACTTGAGGTTGTAACTGCAAACATGGAGAATGTGATTTGGTTCTGGCAACCCTTCAGACTTGCAGATTTTTGTGGTGCAAACAAAGTTTCTATGACTCTTTAACCTGGCATGACGGGTTGGATCACCGGGACATCCTTTGGACTGCTACCTGATGTGCTGAGACTACCTCTGAGCCCATTTTCCCTGGCACCGCGGGACTACAGTACCCTGTCTTATTGAGCCAGACATGCTAGCCTGCTGTGCAAACAGACCCAGGTCTGAACCACATCCCCCCCAAAAGCTGCAGGCTTCACTGAAAACAGCTTAAGAATTTCTCCTGTCTCCAGCATCCAGATACCCAGTTCCCAATGGGGTCCAAACCCCAAATAAATCCATTTTACTCCGTATAAAGCTTATACGGAGTAAACTCATAAATTGTCCGCCCTCTATAACACTAATAGAGAGAGATGCACTGCTGTTTGCTCCCTCAGGAATTAAATACTTAGGGTCAATTAATAAGCAAAAAGTGATTTTTTTTTAAAGTAAAAAATAGGATTTAAGTGGTTCCAAGTAGTAACAGAAAGAACAAAGTAAGTTGACAAGCAAAATAAAATAAAAACATGCAAGTCTAAGCCTAATGTATTTAAGAAACTGAATCCACGTAAATCTCACACTCAGATGTTCCAATAAACTTCTTTCACAGACTAGACTCCTTTCTAGTCTGGGCCCAATCCTTTCCCCTGGTACAGTCCTTATCCCCTAGCTACTACCTGAGCTGGAACTTCTTATGACTGCAGCCCCCTTTGTTCTGTTCCACCCTCTTGTATAGCTTTGGCATAAGTTGGGAATCTTTGTCTCTCTGGGTCTCCACCCCTCCTTCTAAATGGAAAAGCCCCAGTTTTAAGATGCATTCCAGTACCAGGTGACATGGTCACATGTCCTGTGAGACCCCTCCCCTCCAGCCAGAGTCAAGGAAGGCTTTCATGTAAACAGAGCCATCTACACTCAATTGTCCTAGTTGATGGGAGCCATCAAGATTCTAAACCACCATTAATGGTCCACACTTTGCATAATTACAATAGGACCTCAGTTATATTTCGTATTTCTAGTTTCAGACACAAGAATGATACATTTATACATATTGGATGACTATACTCGGTAGATTATAATCTTTGTAATGATACCTTACAAGAGACCTTTTACATGAAGCGTATTCCAGTTACATTATATTCACACTCATTAGCATATTTTCATAGAATCATATGAAGTGCAATGTCACACCTGGCTCCTTTCACCTGGTACCTTCTTTTCCCCTTGCATCTACAATCTTTAATTTGATAACTTTTTGTCTGTAAAATTTGTCACCTGTACTCAAATAACAAAAAAGTAAATGTAGAAATTGATCCTGGGATAAAATACGATGGAAGTCAGAACACTCTTGTTGGAAAAATCAGTAACAAGATGTTCAAAAAAAACCCATAACTGTGTTATCGGAGAATACTAGTTTTTTTGTGATCTTTGAGTACAAGACCCTTTTATAATGCATGTGCTATATGGACAAAATCGTCCAACCTAGGTACTGAAAGCTAGAATCCTAAATCTATATTAGGCCTACAACCCTTATACATGTGGATGATCACTTCCTCACAAAAAAAAAGTCCTATTTATGCCAATGGGTCTAGTAATGTAAGTACATACTTCCCAGAATGAAAGAGGGCTCCAATCTGGCCTTCGGTATTTCAGTAAAAGCAGCTTGACTATGGACCAGATTCTGAAATCCTGCTTTATGATGAGTAGTATCTTAGTCCACATAATCCCATTGAAGTAAATGTGACCACATATAGAATCATAGATCCATAGAAGTGTAGGACTGAAGGGGCCTCCTCTGCACTCAAGCCAGGACTAAATAATAACTAGACCATCCACAAAATACAGACTAACACAGCTACCCCCTGATAGTAGATCATCCCTGCTAGGTGTTTGTCTAACCTGCTTTTAAAAATGTCCAATGACAGAGATTCCACAACCTCCCTAGGCAATTTATACCGGTGCTTAACTACCCTGTCTTTTTTTTACTAATATCCAACCTAAACTTCCCTGGCTGCAATTTAAGCTCATTGCTTCTTGTCCTATCCGCAAAGATTAAGGTGAATAAGTTTTCTGCCTCCTTTTTGTAACAATTTTGTATGTACTTGAAAACTGTTATGTCCCCTCTCAGTCTTCTCTTCTCCAGACTAAAGCCCTTTTTTTCCCCCCCAATCTTCCCTCATAGGTCATGTTTTCTGGACCTCTAATCATTTTTGTTGCACTTCTCTGGACTTTCTCCAATTTGTCCACATCTTTCCTGAAATGTGGCATCCAGAACTGGACACAATACTCCAGTTGAGGCCTTATCAGCATGAAGTAGAACAAACTAATTGCTTATCTTTTGCTTACAGAACTCCTCCTGATACTTCCCAGAATGATATCCCCCCACTAGTGTTACACTGTTTACTCATATTTAGCATGTGGTCCACTGGGTCCCCAGATCCCTTTCTGAAATACTCCTTAGTTCATAGAATATCAGGGTTGGAAGGGGCCTCAGGAGGTCATCTAGTCCAACCCCCTGCTCAAAGCAGGACCAATCCCCAATTTCTTCCTAGGCAGTCATTTACCATTTTGTATGTGTGCAATTGATTGTTCCTTCGTAAGTGGAGTACTTTGATTTGTCCTTAGTAAATTGTGAATTTCATCGTCTTTACTTCAGATCATTTTGAATTTTAATCCTATCTTCCAAAGCACTTAAAACCCCTCCTAGCTTGGTATTGTATGCAAACGTTATAAGTGTAGTCTCTATGCCATTTTCTAAATCACTGATGAAGATATTGAACACAACTGGACCCAGGACTGCTCATGGACTAAAATATTCCACATGAGTAAGACTCTGTCCCTTTTAAATATGCTGAGCTCCTGAAGTTCCCCTTGAAATTGTTGGGATTTGTGTATGTCTTAGTATAGATTTAGGAGCCTGAAATTTTGGTCTACATACTTTAAATACATTTTAGACTTTTGTGCAGTTAAACTCTTAATAATAATTTGCATTAATTTCATATTTTGCATTATTACATATGTATGTATTTCCACTACATATCATAAGTTAATCTACTATATATTCATATGAGCATATTTTCTATATGGTACTGGAAGTCAAATTTTCATACTGAAATAAATAAAGGTCAGGCAGCTTGTGAGAGGCAGCTTTTCAATTCTGATGGCAGCTTGTAAATCCATTCTGGTCTGTGAAAGACTGAAACACCAAGATATTTGGAACATTTGCTAGATTTGAGGTACAAAAAAAACTTGACTTGCATGCATAGGGAGACTGATTCTAATTGGACTGAAAATATTGGTTCAAGATTACTGGAAGTTTGAATTAATCAACTGATTTTTGGGGCTGTTCTTTCTTTTTGTTCGACCTAGTTATATTGGAATAAATATTTAAGACACAGCAAATTGAAGTTTTTTATACTATCCATTTGAAAATCCAAATTTGATAGTTTTTACTTTAGAATGACAATGCAAGATTTTAGCATTTACATTTTCAAATGGTGAGAATTAAGTCACATGGCATTTATTTCAGTTAATGGCAGTTAGTGTTTATGTTTGAGTGTTAATGCTTCTGCTTATTTTTTTTTCATTTTATAGGATCCAATTACAGTCACTGTATGCATTATACAAAGTGTAGGCTCCTGGAATTAAAAAATCCTTTTAGGAAAACAATTTGTGATCCATTTCCTTTTGCTATGATAATATTCATTTTAGTGCCAGTGCTTCAAGACCAAAAGGATGTCCCATTAAGGTACATAAATACATTCTCAACTTTATAATCCATTGGTAGCTGCTTGCTTTTTAAAAAAAACTAGATAAAATCCAGACTACACTCAAAGGTCACAGCCAGTTCTTGTAATCAATGCTTTTTGGAACAACACCCAGTAATTAGTATAGCAGCCTCATCACATTATTTGGCATCTATGCACTCAGTGATTCAAGACATATCTTATTTAGCTGAACTACCTTGTATGGATGAAACTACAGTGTGAGCTGCAAATAATACCTGAGAGGGATTGTTGATAGTGAATAAGAATCACCATAATTCAAAAATTGCCATGAGTGTTTAAATTTTACAGTATACTGAATAGTTGACCTGATAAGTCAGAGGGAATCCACAAGTAGCTAATACAGATCTTCCATGAATTAACACCCTCCCAGGCTTCTGTATGGAAAATTAAGAGCTGAGAAGGCAATGGTGCTGAGTATAGAGTATAATTAGTTCCCTGCTCAGCCCCGCAATCTACTCCCCAAAGCCTCTTCTGCCTAGGCAACAAGGCCTGGAGATAAGGCTGTGGGGGGTACTACCCCATCCATTTTATACAGACCATAAGGATTCTTGCATGGGGAGTCTGCTCTGTGTATTGAGGTAGGAGGGGAGGCTCTTGTCGTTACAGGCCAGGTTTTACCACTTTTACATTCAAATGTACCTTATTGCTCAGACAGTCCCACTATGATAAATCTGACTGTTTATGAAATAAAGCATGACACACACAGCTGTCAACATCTGAGCCTTTGTTTGCAGGTGTTGTATTCATATGGGTTGTTTTTTTACTTTTACCATCTGGAACAACACACTTGGGTTAGTCTGTACAACAAAGGAGCCATTTTTCTGACTAGGAAAAGCAAAAAAAGACTATTCTTCCAACTGTCTTCTTTCTAGAAAGCAGAACATTTTCCATATCTATTTGATTTTGTCTTTTACCCTTCAATATTTACAATATTCTTAGCATTAACACAACGTGAAATCCTGTTTTACCTTTTATCAATATTTCCCCACTTTCTTTGTTCTTTTCAGTATCTGTCCTTAAAGCTTCTAGGGACATGTGCAGTTGGAAGTGTGGTGTTGCTCCTTTACTAACTGCTCTTTTATTGAAAATGAAAGGAAACAGGACTCTCTTTTGGGAAATAATAATTCCGTGGTATCCTGTGATCTATCACTGGGGCATGAGCAATGGCATAAACAACTAGGAGAGGATGTCAAGACGGCAGAAATGAAAGTAAAAGCAGATTCTAGTCAGACAACTCCTTGACACAGTACCAACAAGTCAGGACATTCTTCCTACTGATAGTCTGATGAAGGTGGTGTGTGTGTGTGTGTGTGTGTGTGAGAGAGAGTGAAGAGGACAATGTCATGGTTCCTTCCCCACTCTGAACTGTAGGGTACAGATGTGGGGACCTGCATGAAAGACCCCCCTAAGCTTATTCTTACCAGCTTAGGTTAAAAACTTCCCCAAGGTACAAATTTTGCCTTGTCCTTGAATAGTATGCTGCCGCCACCACCAAGCAGTTTAAACAAAGAACAGGGAAAGAGACCACTTGGAGACGTCTTCCCCCAAAATATCCCTCCAAGCTCTACGCCTCCTTTCCTGGGGAAGGCTTGATAAAAATCCTCACCAATTAGTTCAGGTGAACACAGATCTAAACCCTTAGATCTTAAGAACAATGAAAAATCAATCAGGTTCTTAAAAGAAGAATTTTATTTAACGAAAAGGTAAAAGAATCACCTCTGTAAAATGAGGATGGTAAATACTTTACAGGGTAATCAGATTCAAAACATAGAGAATCCCTCTAGAAAAAACCTTAAGTTACAAAAAGAGGAATATACATTCCGTCCAGCACAGCTTATTTTACAAGCCATTAAACAAAAGAAAATATCCCACATTTTCTAGCTAGATTACTTATTAACTTTACAGGAGTTGTAAGGTTTGCATTCCTGATCTGTTCCCAGCAAAAGCTTCACACAGACCAAACCCTTTGTTCTCCTCCCTACCCCCATATTTGAAAGAATCTTGTCCCCTCATTGACCATTTTGGGTCACGTGCCAGCGGGTTACCTTAGCTTCTTAACCCTTTACAGGTGAAAGGATTTTGCCTCTGGCCAGGAGGGATTTTATAGCACTGTATACAGAAAGGTGGTTACCCTTCCCTTTATATTTATGACAGACACAAAGAGCACTTTTCATACAAGCCTATAATACTTGAAAGAAATATTTCAGGTCTGCCATATTTGAACTGCCTGAGCAAGTATATCTTTGCCAAAGCCCATTAGAAATTTACACACAATAATTATTTGTTTATTATGATAAACAATGTAAACAATTCCATGATAGGACTTTGACAGATTCATAGGAATATGGCTATTCTTTATGCTAGAGTCTGCTAGCTTTTGAACATAGCACATTTATATAGCCCACATTTCCACCATACAGTGCTGTTGCTTAACTAACTGAGCCTATAATCTGCGTGTAAACCAGCATAACATTCATTTTTGGTGGCTAAACTTGTAAGTAAAATTTTGGTAAATATGGTAATAAGTACTACAAAATTAATATAAATATTTTGCAGAGTAAACAAGCTTGATAGGTTCCATTACAGGATACTTAGTGCACAGATATGTGCCAGAAGAGGCTGTTCCCTGTGAGTTTTCTTTGGCTTTGGAATTCGCTGTCTCCTTGGTTCAAAAAATCTGTTGGACTTCAGGACGTGCTGCAAGGCTAGTCTTTTGGTGGGGGGAACTTGGGGAAAGAAATTAATAGAGAAATGTGGTCTGAAGTGGAATGGGGGGGGTTGTTCGCAACTGGATTTTATCAGGGTGTCAGGCTGTCTGAAGTCTATAAAGTTAGATGTTAAGTAATGTCAGGAAACTAAGCGCTTTTAGTTAGATGCTTTAAAATCCAAATACATAAACAAGAACTTCCAGATACATCCTCTAGCAGTATCTGCACTCCTCTTCGCACTCTTGTAATACACACTATTAAGTTCATTTCTCCAGGACAAGCACAGGCAAGCACATTTTAACACCTGTTTTGGAGTACCACACAGAGACAGTTTAACTGAGCACTGATCATATGCAAGTAAGAACTGTGACAGGTTAGACCCTCCCCCCCTGCATCTGGGATGTTACCTGCTGTGCTGGGATTTCACTGAGCCTGCCTGCTCCACTAGCCTGGGCTCCCTCTCCCTGTTTTGCTAAATTAGGCTCTCCAGCCTCTGGCAGTGCACACACACACACTCACACCAGCTGTAGAATCACACAGTCTGCAAACAGCTCTTTATGGAAGACTCAGCTAGGAAATTGCCAAGCACTCAAGTGCCACTCCCCGCTGGAAACTACACCCCAATGAATAGTGTCTTCCACTGTGGAGAAATCTATACAATGTAAGCTCATAAATTCACCCTCTCCCTCAATGTGGAGGAAGATATATACAACTTCTTGCCCCCACACAGTTATAAATTGCACAAACTGGGTTTAATAACAAACAAAAAAGTTTAACTATAAAAGGCAGATTTTATGTGATCATAAGGGATAGTAAACAGAACAAGGCAGATTACTAAGCAAATAAAACAAAACATGCATACTAAGCTTAAGATCCTAAAGAGACTGACTTCTAGAAATTTCTCACCCTAAATGTTCTTTTAGGCAAGTTGCAGAGTTTCTGTAGCTTAGAGTTCGTTATTTCTCTTGATAGACTAAACTCCTGTCTTAGTCTGCACTCAGCCCTTGCTTTTCTCACCACTCAGTTCCTTTTTCTCTTCAGGTACTTTCAGTTATCTTTCTTCTTGGGCAGGAAGACAACGGAGAAGAGTCCTGTTTGCCTTACTCCCCAGCCTTAAATAATAAGGCGGGAATCTTTTATTTCCCTGGCTTGACTTCCCCCTCCTTTTAGTGGAAAATTACTAGAAGTTCAAGATAGTGTTTGGTACCAGGTGACAGGACCACCTGACCTAGTAGTGTCACAGCTATGCCCCAGGATGCCTCTCAAGAAGGAGAAAGATTGGTATCTTCAAAGTCTTATTGTTTCTTCCTAATAGTTTAAGGTTGATGACCTGTTATCTGGTGGTTGTGTCCCAAATATACACACAGTTGCAATTGTTACATAGTTAATATTCCTAACTTTAGATACAGAAATGATACATTCATACACATTGGAAAAAAACATTCAGTACATTATAACCTTTCCGATGATACCTTACAAGACCCATCTTGCATAAAATATTTCAGTTATGCCATAGCCATATCAGAAGCATATTTCCATAAAGAATATGAGGTGTAACGTCACCAGGGCCTCCTTAATTTCTGATCAAGATAGGCAGCACTTTATAAATGTGATATTTGCATTCATTGATGCATTCTTCAATCAATCCTTTCATTGAGAAGCCATAAAGTCCCTCCTTTATTGTAGTTCATCCTTACTCAAAAGATTTATGTGAATCCTCTGCATCTGGTGATATTTAAGGCTGTTCAAACAGTCAGGAAAGCTGTTGAAATCAATAAGAGCCAATTAGTGTACAATACGACATGGTACCACTGGGGCTAACTGCACGGGAAGATGAAAAGTAGTACACGTTAAATAATCCATCCAATTCAAATTTTTACTCACTCTGCAGGAATCTTGACCCAACGGGGGCCTTGTTAATCAGTAAGAGTACATTATCCAGAAACTATAATCTTGCCATTATCTCTGTTGCAGGAAAATAATGTACATATACCACATACCTGACAAAAATCCAGGAATTCAGACCTACTTTTTATGTTATACACATCCTATAACAATCTATGCAATCTATATTCACTTTATAATTCTTGATACAAGGCACAAGAATCGTTGTCTCCTGAATACTGGAAGTATTTCTGTTTCCAAATCCCTGTGTGAAATGAGCTATAAAAATTTTAAATCAAGCCAAGTGAAGACATTTTAAACACAATTTAGCTGTATTTATTGATGTGCAGTCTTGTACCAGAACTCACCCTCAAATACTAAAATGGGTCCTATTGCATTCCAAATGTACTCTCATGAAGGTTTTGGCTCACAGCTAGCTCCATAGGTAGCCTTATCTCTCTGCTTGTGCAGTTCTTAAACATGACTTGAACAACTCAAATCTTCCTTTAGTTGAGCTATATATGAGCCTGTGGCAACTTGTTTTCCTCATTGTTATGGGACACTATATCTTTTACTAAGTAAATGATATATTATGCACTACGAGCTTAATCATAGCTTTGGCACAAGACACAACATAAAACCATTGCATTGTTTTGCTGCTCTAGGAACAAAACTTATATTCTAGTCACAGTTTCCCCCTTGCTCTGGGGATGAGTACACTGCACCAGGTCTGTACTTTCTGTTGAACTTGATGCGACATGAAATTTGCATATATGTGAATTCATTCTTATCACAGTGTAAATCAGGGGTAATACCATTGAAGTAATGGTCTAAGCAAGTTCAGAACCAAACATGCAGGCAGCATATTACAAATGATTTTTTTATTGATCTTCACCTTTATTTTTTTTTATTTTTGCAACAAAGAGTTTTAAGATTCCAATGATATCCAAATACTTATACAGCCAGCTAGCAGTGAATTAGACTCTTTCAGGTATGTCTTCATTATAAATCTGAGCTCAGACTCCAGTTTGAGCCCAGCTTCCCCCTACCATCCACACACGATTCTGTCTGAATTCACTCAGTAAGCACTCAGGACCCAGTTTTTAGGACCCACTCAGTGAGTAGGTCTGAGTACAAGTCCCACTGTAACTCAGGTCCAAGCTCTGTCATTTTGCAGTGTGAACACAGGTCAGGCTCAGACCCAAGTGAGAAGGGATATGTAGGGCAATATGGATGTGTTTATCACTGTTGTGAGACCTTGGTTCAACAACTCTAAACCCAGGTTTACAATGCAACCTAGACAATCAAGCACAGATTTGGAAACGGAGTCCACAAGCATGGGTCCCACAGATCTGGGTTTACTGTGCAGAGTAGATATATCCTTAATTTCTGAGATGATCTCAGGAGAAAGCACAAAGTATAAAGTTATATGCAACTACCTTTTTTCTCTCTCTCATACCAGAGTAGGGTCCAGTCTTATGCTGAAGCCAGGTGGTTCACAGCTGACACCAGTTTGTAATGTGTTTAGCTGATTTTCTGTTGTGCACATGTATCCTTTGTTAATACAAACTGTATTGTTTTAAACTATAAATGTATTTTTATTGAGTTTATAACAATGGTACAAAACCTAGCAAAGCATAAAAATGACTGCAGGAATGCTGTATCTTAATTTTAAACTTTTTTCTTTCCTGGAAGAGTATTGAAAGTTAAAATAATTAGCTAAAGTCACAGAATTCCAGACCTTGTAATTGGAGTTTTAAACCCTTTTTGAAGAACACCTGGATTTCAGTGACAATGAATTGTTTTTCTGAAAAATTACATTTTTTAAAAAAAATTAATTGAAATTTCAAAATAAAAAATTCCAGTAAAACTGAAAAATCCTTGGTATTAATTTTTAAAAATGTACCCTCTCTATATATATTAACTTTTTTCCAATAGCAAAGGGTGGAAAAAAGAACAGAATATTTTTCCATTCTACTTTATCTTTTTTTTTCACCCTCCCCTTTCCAATCCATACACATTTTCATTTTTAAAAGTTCCGCTTTTTGCGTTGGCAAATGGGATTTTTTCCCACAAAAACTAAACAAACACTTTAAAAAAATAATTTAATTTAAAAAAAGTTTTGAAAAGTTTTGTGAAAAAACAAAAATTTTCATTCAAAAATTTGAACAAATAAAAAAAAATTCCATTTATAATTTATCATGAAATGTATGTACCTTTTATTGAACAGCTCTACTTTTTTAATTCATCAAGTTTTGTCCAAGTATCAGAAACTCCATATCAGGATACAACACAAATCATGTTGTATCATTCCTCGGGTTCTTAAGTGTTTCCTCCATTCTCTACAGTTCTAATCTCTTTGTTTCTAAACTCCTCCAGTTCTTGACAGCTGTGGCTCTGCAGTGCTTCCTAGCATCACCTGCCTGTGTGCTTTATGTCTGTTTTGTGAAAGATCACTTTCTATGGACATGGAATTTACATTGACAGAATTTAAGTCTGTTTCTCAAAATTTATGGAGTTGACATGCTATCCTGGGACACAGCTTTATCTTTGTATGCACTCTCTTTGGCAGTCAGTGTAGTATGTGAGGAAAACAAATTTAAGTTCAGAATTCTGCATAGGGTTATTCATGTCTTTCAGCAATCTTCCAGCATGTGGTGAATTCTCACAGCATCACAATTAGTGTCTCTGTTGAAATCAATGAGCATTTTTCAGTGACTTCTATGAGGCCAGAATTTCATCCTAGAACCAGTATTTGGGCTGAACAGCTACATTACATTTGAGTTTTTGAGACTATGTGGTCTCTAGACTTTTTCCATGATTGGGTGCAATACAACTTAAATCTGTGCTTGATTCACTACAAATTCTGAAATTCTCTTTTCATTGACAACTATAGAATAAGAAATGTATGGTACAATATGAAATTATTAGTATGAGTTTCTTCCTGTTCAGCATATCGGGTAAAGAATCAGGAAATTTAAATTAGAAAATTCAGAGAATCACAGCCAAATCTGAAATAAATATACTTCATCTGGGAGGTAGACTGCTTCAAGTTATTTATGCAAGTGAATCTTCACCTTGTGAAGATAGCAAGTTCTGCTAGGTATTTGATTGCCAAGATAGGTCAATCAACTCACCATGAGCTCTAATTAGCAATCCCACAGGCTATTAAATTTGTTTACCTTCAATTGAGTTATATGCAAAAAAGGGCATAATTCTCTCCCATCCGTGAAAACATTGAAGAAAATTATTTTCCAATCCGAACCTTAAAACCAATATTAAATGAGGGTAAACACATCAATGCTACAGCAGAATTTTGGGAATAATTTTTAATGTTAATTGCATCACCACAGATAGCAAAGGGAGCATAGCAGTTTTCTAAAAATAACATAAAGAGGACAGTCTTCCACATTCTGTGGGCACAGCACTGGACTATGGCTAAGAAGGTTTGGGCCAAGATTTGCTTTTAAAAGGGTACCTAATAAAAGACACCTATATTATTTTTAGGTACCTAAATTAGAGGCTTCATTTTTAAAAGTGTTGAATACCTGCAGCTCTCATTGATGTCAAAATAAACTATTAGATGCTCAGCAATTTTGAAAATCAGGTCACTTATTTAGGTGTCTAATAGTGGAGCCAAGATTTTCAAATGTGACTAGTGGTTTTCGGTTCCTCCATTTTGGGGCACCCAACTTGACACACATTAAAGGGGTCTGATTTTTCAGAAGACAGGTGTTCAGCACTTTCTGAAATTCAGGTCCTTTTAAGGAGTCTCAAGTTGGGCACCCAAAAACTGAGGCATCTAAAATCACTTTTGCAATGTTTCACAAGGACCAACTTGGTCTGGGTCTGTCAGATGTTTCCTTTGTGATCAGGAGCAATTCTCTCAATCTCTCTGGGTATGTCTACACTACAAGGACAGTCCACAGCGCTGAATTTCAAGCCCAGGTAAATTGACAGGCTTATGAGGTTTGGGCTGTGGGGCTAAAAATAGCAGTGTAGATGTTCAGGCTCGGTCTGAAACCCAGGATCTGAGACCCTCCCCACTAACAGGGTTGCAGAGCCTGGGGTCTAGTCTGAGTGGGAATGTCTATACTGCTATTTTTATCCCTGCAGCCTGAGCACACAAGCCCAAGTCAGTTGACCCAGGCTGTGATACTCTGTGTCATGAGTTTCTTTACAGTGTAGACATAGACTCAGAGACAGTAAGGTCAGAAGGGACCATTGTGATCATCTCTGTCACATCATTGTGGAATGGGAATAGCAGTATTAACCATACATACTGCCCTTAGCATCATTAATGTTTCTAAAACATGTTGAGCTCTCTGGATGGAAGTTGCTTAAGAAAAACACATTCATCATCACACCACCACAACTGCATAACTCCATGAACTCAACAAAAGTAACTATAAATGATACTGTGCCTAAAACAGTAACTTATCTAGCTAAGTCTACCAACTGAGTCAACAAAGAAATTCGTCCTGAAAATAAGCATGAAGCATTGTCCTTCAGAAAAGCACTCAAGTCATGTAGTAAAAATACTTTTGTCAGCATTTTTATAATATTTAATGTGGAAGGATAATGACACATCACAGCCTAGAAAATTAAATACCAAACACTAAATTAGAATAACAATATTAATGGTAGTCTTAACTTGATAGAGAAAGATATTTGCATCTGTATCCCATGTACATGTTTAATACACACTCCGTATTCGGTAGATCACGTATTATCATGATAATCCTGTAATGTCTAGTCACAGTGAGGTTCACTTTAGAATTGGGAACCAGATTCAGCCCTGGCCTGATGGCATAACAGAGCACATGGTTGCTGTCACTGGAAAAAGAAAAGGAGGACTTGTGGCACCTTAGAGACTAACAAATTTATTTGAGCATAAGCTTTCGTGAGCTACAGCTCACTTCATCAGATGCATTTCGATGAAGTGAGCTGTAGCTCACGAAAGCTTATGCTCAAATAAATTTGTTAATCTCTAAGGTGCCATGAGTCCTCCTTTTCTTTTTGCGGATACGAACTAACATGGCTGCTACTCTGAAACCTGTCACTGGAAAGACAGCCTGGGCAGAGGATTGCTGCAATACAACCTTCCCTCCACTAGGAGCACCAGCTAGCATCCAAAGTTGGTGTGACTAGCTGGAAATAGAATGTGGTGGATTCACTGATTCACTCTGTCTGCTGGATTGTCTCCATCAGGAGAGTTTCATGCAGCACCAAGCAATAATTTAAAAATATTTTTAATTCGTGGGAGCCCAGGCGAAGCCAGCAGTGCAAAATTTGCCAGTCTTCCCTCAAGTGTGAATCCTCCTGGGAAATACTGGCCCTAGATAGGGCAGAGAATTATAATTTGCCAGTAGGAGTGAACTGAACTTGTAACGTCAATCTTTTTGTCTCATGTCTTGGAAAAAAAATGTGATAGGGATAAGAGGGCCCAAGAAGTTCCATGAGAGTGTTATTTTATGTGTGTACGTGTGTGTTTCCTCTAGTTTCCTCCATATGCTTTCCCTGGAGGGGGAAAGGAGGCTATTGAGAAGGAAATGAGCATGGGTCTTCAAACCTTATGTGCTTGGGGATATCGGGAGGTCTAGCTTAGAGTTGGATGTACTGAGAAAAAATAAATTGCTTTGAACATGATTAGATCCCGCTCTGGGTCTGGAAGAGAGCATGCCACTGTCAACTGCTACTGTTGACCTCAAACCTCCTCTAGCTGACTCCACTCATCAAGTGGAGTGCCACAAGGGTCGGTCCTGGGGCCGGTTTTATTCAATATCTTCATAAATGATCTGGAGGATGGTGTGGATTGCACTCTCAGCAAATTTGCGGATGATACTAAACTGGGAGGAGTGGTAGATACGCTGGAGGGGAGGGATAGGATACAGAAGGACCTAGACCAATTGGAAGATTGGGCCAAAAGGAATCTGATGAGGTTCAATAAGGATAAGTGCAGGGTCCTGCACTTAGGACGGAAGAACCCAATGCACAGCTACAGACTAGGGACCGAATGGCTAGGCAGCAGTTCTGCGGAAAAGGACCTAGGGGTGACAGTGGACGAGAAGCTGGATATGAGTCAGCAGTGTGCCCTTGTTGCCAAGAAGGCCAATGGCATTTTGGGATGTATAAGTAGGGGCATAGCGAGCAGATCGAGGGACGTGATCGTTCCCCTCTATTAGACATTGGTGAGGCCTCATCTGGAGTACTGTGTCCAGTTTTGGGCCCCACACTTCAAAAAGGATGTGGATAAATTGGAGAGAGTCCAGCGAAGGGCAACAAAAATGATTAGGGGACTGGAACACATGAGTTATGAGGAGAGGCTGAGGGAGCTGGGATTGTTTAGCCTGCAGAAGAGAAGAATGAGGGGGGATTTGATAGCTGCTTTCAACTACCTGAAAGGGGGTTCCAAAGAGGATGGCTCTAGACTGTTCTCAATGGTAGCAGATGACAGAACGAGGAGTAATGGTCTCAAGTTGCAGTGGGGGAGGTTTAGATTGGATATTAGGAAAAACTTTTTCACTAAGAGGGTGGTGAAACACTGGAATGCGTTACCTAGGGAGGTGGTAGAATCTCCTTCCTTGGAGGTTTTTAAGGTCAGGCTTGAAAAAGCCCTGGCTGGGATGATTTAACTGGGAATTGGTCCTGCTTTGAGCAGGGGGTTGGACTAGATGACCTTCTGGGGTCCCTTCCAACCCTGATATTCTATGATTCTATGATTCCTCCTCTGCAGGGTCCAGCCAAGATCTGGTGAACTAGGGCTTTTTGTGGAGTCCTACATGGGAAGTAGCATGGCATGGAGCCCATGCTCTTGTTCTGCATTCCCCCTGCCTGTTCAACCTAGTTTAGGTTCCCACCACAATGAAAAGGAGCATTAAGCATTTCTTGCTTTAATGAGTTTTTGAGTCAGACCATTAAAGTGCTTTTAATGAAGTCTGTTGTGTATTTTTTTTTCTTCAGGTAAGTTTAGAGCTGCTCAATGAATATTCATTATATCAGATCAGATGCCCCAGAAACTTATTTGTGATAATTATTTAAATTTAAATGAATGCACTGAGAAGGGGTAACAATTTAATATAGCTGTTCTGGGAAACTGAAACTTATATCAAGTTCATTATTTGCTTTTGATTATTAAAATAAAAAGGATGTGGTTGTTTTGTCATTATTGTCATTTAAGAATGAAAAATTGAATGGCACTGCTACTCATAATGCAAAACTTATTTAACAAAATTCATTAACATTCATTTACTCTTTGAGAAATAAAATACATCAAGATTAAGACCATCACATGTTGATCTACGATACATTACTGAGACAACTGAAGTTATTTTCTTCCTGGTCGATAATTGTACATTGATTCCTAGAAGACTTGTATATACTTTAACTAGCAGGATATGTAAGTGACTAACTTATTTTTTTTAAATGTATGAAATTCAAAAGATTCCAATGACATAAGACTCTGGATGGCCTGATATAAATTAGAGTATCAATATTTAAATCTCATCCTTCTAATATATGTCTATCAGAAAACAGCAATCATATTAATCCATCCAATCTTCAACACACCCTCTCTTCAGATGCAAAGAGAAAAAGATGGGCTTTGTACTATTCTCAAGAGATTATGGTAAAATGAGAGAGGTAGCCTATCCCCAAACAATATAGGGCTTTAAAGATCAATCCTATCACCGTGAATTCTACCCAGAAGCCCACAGACAGCCAAGGCCACTCACAGGCCCCTACTTTTGTCATAAGACTCAATGTAAGTGTCTCCTTTCAAACTGCTGACTGGTGCTGAATGTAACATGGTGGTTTTAAATCACATGAGTTTTCACTCTTTTGATTTTGTGTTTGTATGAACCCAAAAGCTCAAAAGCAAACTCAGTTGAAATGACTAAATTTTACAATTTCAAGTTAAAACGACAACATTTTATATGACTTTCATAATCGTCAAGTGATGTATCTAACAAACACTGCATCGCCTTTTGAAGCCATGTAAACGATTCCAGGGGGATTTGGAGCAGGGGACATAAAAACTGTTGTCACCTGGGGTGCCAGAGTACCAAAGAAAAAGCCCAGGAGTCCTTTCCCCATTTTTCTAAGCCCATTTCCCCCACATTCAGTCAGCTGTCTTCTTTGATAATGGCTGAAATGCTAAATGTAACAACGGCTACAAATTTGCATGCTTAGCTATGTACCCTATTGGCCAGATCACTGATGATTTTAACACTTTATTTCACAATTAAAAGCTTAATGCAGAGTTAATAGGTTTTTCTTTAAATATGAATAGAAGCTGCTGCATATGCTGTTCAGTATTTTAATTTTGAAATTTAAATATATAATTCATTTGACAACACTTGTATGAGCTGCAGAGGTGGCATTTTCAGCACTGTATTGGAAAAAAATGCCTTCTCTCTCTAACAAATTATCTCTCTAACAAATTAAGAATGAAATAAAGGATTTTTTGCTGAATTTAGGATACTAAGCTTCAGCTGACCTCCTATCCAGTTCACCTCAGTTGAGAGATTGCTGGTTCTAATAGAAGGCCTCAAGGACTGTAGAGGAGAGGGAAATAAGTCTGCAGTGAGGAGGGCATTAATGTCGGGGAAATAGAAATTTGTTCTAATGCAGTGATGGACAACCTGCGGTCCCTCAGAGTAATCTGCTGGTGGGACATAAGACAGTTTGTTTACATTGACCATCTGGAGGCACGGCCGCCTGCAGCTCCCAGTGGCTGGGGTTTGCCATTCACGACCAATGGGAGCTGCGGGAAGTGGCAGCCGACCTGCAGCCTCCATGGGCTGGGAATGGTGAACCGCGGCCACTGGGAGCTGCGGGCAGCCGTGCCTCCAGACGGTCAATGTAGACAAACTGTCTTGTGGCCCGCCAGCGGATTACCCTGAAGAGCCACGAGTTGCAGGTTGCCCACCACTGTTCTAATGGCTCTGTTTTGGGTGCCAAGGAGAGTCACATCCAAATATGAGTCACATCCAAATAATTAAAATTAAGGACTACTTCCAAAAATACTACGTATTTGTCATTTCTGGTCTAGAATTTAAAGATGAAATTAAAAAAAAAAACGCCAAAGAATTTTTACAAGCCATCCTCTTCACTAAATGAAACACAGGTAAATAGATTTAAATAGGGTTTTCAATTATAATTACACACCTACTGATGACCAATGTATCAAATTCCATCACAGTGTGACAACTGAGATGTTAAACCCTGAAAAGTGGGTTTGTCATTGAAATTGTGAAAGACTTTGATCTCACACAGTGCTTCTGAGAGAAGCTACTGTATAATAAGTTGCAAATGAGATATTGGAGCTGGCATCTCTGGGTATCTCTTTACTGTCAGCTTAGCATGATTTATCTCAAATAATAATTATGCTATTATAGTACAAGTCCATTGTAGAGTTTGCATGGTACCATTACAATTTCAATATACAAAGATAGCACATTTACATTCATTAATGTTACCTTTACAGTGGATAAATTATTGCTACCCAGAATTTCTAGTGATTTAATACACCTTTTTAATATTTGGTTTCTTCCTGTTAAGATACTACCATAGCAATTCATCTTCCTTTTACCATAGTTAAAATCACTGTGCTGTCTTTCTTCTAAACTGAAAGGATTGCTTTTATAATTTTTTATCATGATTCACTAACCTTCAAGTGTTTTCTGCTTTACTTTGCTATCACATTTATACTTCATTTTAGGGAAATCCTCAGGTTACACCTGAAGATAAATGTACCAGTTCATTCCTGGTGAGCTGAGTCACTCCAACACCTGGCACAGTGGAGCTCTGATCCTCACTGGGAAATGGCAGTTGCTGCTAGAGTAATAACAATAATAATTAGGGCTGTCGAGTGATTAAAACAATTAATCGTGATTAATCATGTGATTAAAAATTAATTGTGCTGTTTAAACAATAATAGAGTACTATTTATTTAAACATTTTTGGATGTTTTCTACATTTTCAAATATATTGATTTCAATTTCAACACTGAATACAAAGTGTACAGTGCTCACTTTATATTTTTATTTCCAATATTTGCACTGTAAACAAAAGAAATAATATTTTTCAATTCATCTAATACAAAACTATAGTACAATCTCTTTATCATGAAAGTTGAACTTACAAATGTAGAATTATATACAAAAAATAACTGCATTCAAAAATAAAACAATGTAAAACTTTAGAGACTACAAGTCCACTCGGTCCTACTTCAGCCAGTTGCTTAGACAAAAGAAGTTTGGTTACAATTTGCAGGAGATAATGCTGCCTGCTTCTTGTTTACAATGTTACCTGAAAGTGAGAACAGGTGTTCGCATGGCACTGTTGTAGCTGGCGTTGCAAGATATGTACGTGCCAGATGTGCTAAAGATTCATATATCCCTTCATGCTTCAACCACCATTCCAGAGGATATGCGTCCATGCCGATGATGGGTTCTGCTCAATAATTTTCCACAGCAGAGTGGACCGACATGTTCATTTTCATCATCTGAGTCAAATACCACCAGCAGAAGGTTGATTTCTTTTTTTGGTGGTTCAGATTCTGTAATTACCACATCAGAGTGTTGCTCTTTTAAGACTTCTGAAAGCATGCTCCACACCTCATCCCTCTCAGAGTTTGGATGGCACTTCAGATTCTTAAACCTTGGGTTGAGTGCTGTAGCTATTTTTAGAAATCTCACATTAGTACCTTCTTTGTGTTTTTGTCAAATCTGCTGTGAAAGCATTCTTAAAACAAATATGTGTTGGGTCATCATCCGAGCCTGTTATAACATGAAATATATGGCAGAATGTGGGTAAAACAGAGCAGGGGACATATAATTCTTCCCCAAGGAGTTCAGTCACAAATTTAATTAATTCATTTTTTTTTTTTTTAATGAGCATCATCTTCATGGAAGCATGTACTCTGGAATGGTGGCCAAAGCATGAAGGGGCATACAAATGTTTAGCATATCTGGCACGTAAATACCTTGCAACGCCGGCTACAAAAGTGCCATGAGAATGCCTGTTCTCATTTTCTCACATTATAAGTAAGAAGCAGTCAGCAGTAGCTCCAGTAAATGCAAACAAACTTGTTTGTCTTAGCAATTGGCTGAACAAAAAGTAGGACCGAGTGGACTTGTAGTCTCTAAAGTTTTACATTGTTTTTGTTTTTGAGTGCAATTATGTAACAAAAAAAAAATCTACATTTGTAAATTGCACTTTCACAATAAAGAGATTGTGCTACAGTACTTGTATGAGGTGAATTTAAAAATACTATTTCTTTTGTTTATCATTTTTACAATGCAAATTTAATAATAATAATAATAATAATAAATATAATATAAAGAGAGCTCTATATACTTTGTATTCTGTGTTGTAATAGAAATCAATGTATTTGAAAATGTAGAAAAAACATCCAAAAATATTTAATACATTTCAATTGGTATTCTATTAACAGGACAATTAATCATGATTAATTTTTTTAGTTATTCATGTGAGTTAACTGCGATTAATCGACAGCCCTAATAATAATGAATCAATTTGAACAATTGTTCAAGACTTGAACCAGCCTACTTCAGCTTCAGGGAGGGAAAAAGGCTCTAAGCCGCAGTTATGCCTCCCTTAATCCTGGACCAACTCCACTGTCTGAGGATCAGACAGAGTGCTGCATGTTCTCTCCTTACCCTTTTCACACTTGATTTGCCCCAAATGAAGAATCATATGGAATATGCCATTGGATTCCCCTCTGATGGGGAAATCTTTAACTGCTTGCTTAAGGCAACTTTAAGTGCCCTTTACATTGCGCTTGTACAAAGGTCACTTATTAAGAACTTATAACCTGACCCCAATTCTTGTGGCAGTCTCTAGAGTGTTTGGATAGCTTTATCATTTTTGTGCCTGTGCTGAGTGCCCCTATACTTCCTAGTTCCATCCCCAGCCAGAAACTAAATGGCTAAAATACCACAAGGAAGATCATTTTACAGCATTTCTAGCTCAGCTGAATGCAGGAAATACTGGAAATCTCACTGGATCATATGTTCATGACCTTTACTGTCCAATTTTTCAGACCCATGAGGTTTCAACAAGATGTCCAATTCCCAGCTCCTTAGCCCAAATGAACAGAATGTTTCAAAGTTTGCACAACCCTAGTTAGTGTGATATTTACTCCTACTGCATGCTCTGAAAGTTGAGGTAAGAAATAATTACTTATTTGGATACCAACAGCTTGTTTTATTTTTTTTTTCCTGTTATCTCCTGAGCCAAATGCTCATAAGTGGAAAGTTGTTCCTTCTTTACAAGTTTGATGGAAATATTAAGTTAAAAACCTCATCTGTCTGTCTATTGTAATAGCCCATTATTCCTGCATTTAAACTATTTTTTTAATTACTGAACATTATTTGAAAACAAAAACCACTTAATCATTTAAATGGCACATATATATATAAATATAATATGAATTTGCAGAGGAATATTTATCAAATTTTCCATTTAAGTCTGAAAAAGTTGTCTTTACTTAACTTGGGGAGAGCTGGGCTCAGAAATAATGAGTCGGACTATAACTGCCTACCATATGTGGTAAGCTGAAGTTAGGTTTAAAATAGAATTTTCATTTTTGTGAGAGGTGAATAAGGCTTTTTGAAATGAATTTAATTCATGTCCTGATTAGCTCCTCTAGATCTTTTCTGTAACTGCACCTCAAACCCAAGTTGCCTGTGCTTTGTGTCTAATAATTTTGGTTGGCTTTCCATTAAAATGATTTGTTACTATCCAGCCTATTTTCCTATCTCAATAATTTATTCTTTATCATCTTTTTTTTTCCCCTCCTGACTGCAGCTTTGATCAAATTTGTGCAGGATGCCCCCCTAGAATGTCAGCTTTTGCAAGTCAGTGAACTTTTGAGTTTTGACTCTTGCACAACAATGACATGGATTCAATGTCCTTTAAATGTAATTATTGGATGGCTTGTGGCAGAAGATAATCCTCCCCTTTTACTAACATGAATTGTGGATGATAAGAAAATTCCTCCTCAGAGAATTTCTTTCAAAATTACTTTCATTTCATTCGTTACATAGAATCTTCCTTCAGAAGATGCGTGTGACAGCTGATCAAAAAACCCTCCCTACTTCTTCATATTTCATTAAAATAATACTATATTCAGAAAAAAAGACTATAACTATTTCAGCTAACTCTGATTAGATTTCAGATCTTAATTATAGCCTACTGTACATGTCACTGTGTCTCTCTTAGGAAATAAAAGCATCTGGATGCATCTATTTTGAAAACCAATTACCAGGCTGCTTTGTCCTTGTTTACTAATATAATAGTTACTGTGACCACCTTGCTGAATTTTTACATTATAATTTACCTGGTGCTTATTATGTGAAATGTTCATGCCATCTGTATATTTATGCATCAGTGTCATTTGCTTAGAATGGTTGCCACAGCAAACTGAGGCACTTTGCAAAACATTTAAAATATGAATGGGCAAAGAATACGGAATGACAGCCTTGCACCATGTTGTTCAACTGCTTTATAGTTTAGAATCATGTTCTTTCTGATTCATGGTTCAGACTTTTAAAAAAAATGGGAAAAATATGCTACTGAGTGTTGTGGAAATATTTGTTGCTCAAGTATGGGCGGGGGGGAGGGAAAGGGAGAGACAGACATACAAATTTAGGACAAGCCCTGGGATCAAGAGGCTTGTTCTGGCAAACCTTCCCATACTTGGGAGCCACCTACTGTGAATATGAGCTCATTTCTGTTGATTTGAGTGAAGTAACTACTGAATGGTATTATGGCCTTGTTATAGTGAGGATAGGATCAAGGACAGAAATTATAGAAATAGAAATGAAGGAATTTGATAGCTGGATGGATAGATGGATGAATTGACCAAAGAGCTCTCTGAATGTACTAATATTTTTAAAATGTCCATGGGATGACCTGGGTAACTATATGCTGCTTAGACTGACATCAGTCCCAGGCAAATATATGCAAAGGCTGATACAGGATGCACTGAATAAAGCATTAAAAGTTGGCAGCAAAATTAATGTCAATCAACATGGTTTTATGTAAAATAGGTTCTATGAGTAAAATTCATACCAGTTTTAGATGATGATACTAGTTTGATTGATAAAGGTGATTGTGTTGACATAGAATATTCTGTGATAGTAAGATGACTGCCTTACAAAAGTCTGATTAAAAACATAGCACTAAACAAAAATCAAAGCACCTTTTAAATGGGTTAAAATGTACTTGATGTTACACCTAAAAAGGTATTTTCAAATGGGAAATATTCATCCAGAAGGAGTAGTTTTAGTAGGATACTGCAGGGTTCTGTTCCTAGCCCAGTACTATTCAATATCTTTGTCAATGATCTGGAAGAATTTTTTCAAAAAAAACCCACAAAAATTGATGGAGTGGTAAACAATGCTAAGGACAGATCAGTTATGCAGAACAATCTGGATTGCTTGGTAAATTAGGCTCATTTGAACCACATGCATTCTAATACAAACAAATGCAAGGGAATGTCTAAGTGTTTTGTTTAGACATTTTTTATCAAAATAAAACATTTTTCCATTCCCCAAATAGAAATGTTTTATTTTGGTTTATTGACCCACATTTTAACATTTCCTTGTTGCCCTATGGGAGTTGAAGTTCTGGCCCCCATTCATTGGATAAAAGAGAGAGAGTAAGAATGACTCTCTAATGCCATGGCTAGAGCCCTCCCCTACAATGGTGGGAGACCCCAGTTCAAGTCCCTACTCTAATAATTATTTATACATAGTAGAACAGGAGAGACCAAGAAATCCACATCCAAGATTACCACATTGCACACTGGTCAGGACAGGGCACTATCCTAAGAAGTGGATTCAAATTCTTGTTCCTTTTCCACATCAGGCAAATAGGGGAATCAACCCTAGTCTCCCACATCCTGAATGAGTGCTCTAACCACTGGGCTAAAAATTATAAAGGGGCACCGCCACCACTAGCGGTGTTTTGTACAGGGTGCAGACTGTTAGGTAGCCTCTGAGAACACCTATCAACCCAGATCCCACAGGCAAGACAGGGGGGGAGCACCAAGTTTGAGGATCCCAACGGGGCTCAGGCATGAGGTAGAACCCAGGTGCCAAGAATGTGGTGGCTGTGTGCATCCTCAATGGCAGAGTGTAAGGCACCTAGGAAACTTCATCAGGAGAAACTTTGATGCCTAGAGAGTTTAGATGTCTGCAGGGCTAGGTGCCAGCTGAGTGATGATTTTGAGGATCTAAATTTTTTGACTTAGGTACCTAAAGTGGCAGTTGGCACCTAAATAGCTTTGTGGATCTATCCTTTAGACTCTGAATGCAATATTAAAGAAAAAAAAGTATTGCAAAGGAATAGTCCTGCATCTTTTAAAAATTATTCATACTCAGTGAAAACATGTGATGTTGCAAAAATGAAATCTTCTTGATGAATATTTACCTGGCATGTGAATGGTTAATATTTTTAGTCAATATAACAAAGACAGTGAAAAATCACTGTCTACCCCTTTTTTCTTTTCTCTTTGATTCTCAGACAGAAGCTACAATTTAATATTCAAGAACATCAGGCATTTTACTAGAGAAGCCACTTTATAGATAGTGTAATACAGTTCTTCAAAAGTAATCATTTAATCTCACTTCTAATTAACAGTAAAGCAAGCTGATCAAATGATCTCCTTCTGTGAATGCCACATCATTGGTTTGCCTTTGTGAAAAGCAGAGGGAATTTTAAAAATTAATCAGTTGGAGTACTATATTTAATGATGGTCTGTTAATGATGGTATCACATTTTGATGAGGGTACTGAATTTCCCTACAAACAGAAAATACTCATAAGTGAGGCCATTCAAAGGAGATAATTCCAGAGTTTCATTTAGAGCAGTTTTCAGAGGAACAGCCGTGTTAGTCTGTATTCGCAAAAATACAGTGGCACTCAACCTTTTACAGCTGAAGAGCATGTGGCTGCTTAGCTATGCTAACATTAAACTTCTCTGTCGATCCCTTTCACCCTCCAAAGTTGCTGTGTTTAGCCAACTCCCTTGTGCTTTCCTCTCCCTCCACACTATTTGTCAGTGCTATAGATGGAGAGACTAACTCACCAAGTGTCACCTTTCCACAATCTTAACAGCAAAGACACTAGTCATTCTACAGTATATCTCTTCCCAGACTCAGCTCCTTCAATCAGGGTGCTGCCATCTCCAACTCATATCTCACTTTTTTGGGGCTGGGGGTGAGGGGGGAGGGTTGACCACTTAGAATCATAGAATATCAGGGTTGGAAGGGACCCCAGAAGGTCATCTAGTCCAACCCCCTGCTCGAAGCAGGACCAATTCCCAGTTGAATCATCCCAGCCAGGGCTTTGTCAAGCCTGACCTTAAAAACCTCCAAGGAAGGAGATTCTACCACCTCCCTAGGTAACGCATTCCAGTGTTTCACCACCCTCATAGTGAAAAAGTTTTTCCTAATATCCAACATAAACCTCCCCCACTGCAACTTGAGACCATTACTCCTCGTTCTGTCATCTGCTACCATTGAGAACAGTCTAGAGCCATCCTCTTTGGAACCCCCTTTCAGGTAGTTGAAAGCAGCTATCAAATCCCGGCTCATTCTTATCTTCTGCAGGCTAAACAATCCCGGTTCCCTCTGCCTCTCCTTATAAGTCATGTGTTCTAGACCCCTAATCATTTTTGTTGCCCTTCGCTGGACTCTCTCCAATTTATCCACATCCTTCTTGTAGTGTGGGGCCCAAAACTGGACACAGTACTCCAGATGAGGCCTCACCAATGTCGAATAGAGGGGAACGATCACGTCCGTTGATCTGCTCACTATGCCCCTACTTATACATCCCAAAATGCCATTGGCCTTCTTGGCAACAAGGGCACACTGCTGACTCATATCCAGCTTCTCGTCCACTGTCACCCCTAGGTCCTTTTCCGCAGAACTGCTGCCTAGCCATTCGGTCCCTAGTCTGTAGCGGTGCATTGGATTCTTCCATCCTAAGTGCAGGACCCTGCACTTATCCTTATTGAACCTCATCAGATTTCTTTTGGCCCAATCCTCCAATTTGTCTAGGTCCCTATGTATCCTATCCCTCCCCTCCAGCGTATCTACCACTCCTCCCAGTTTAGTATCATCAGCAAATTTGCTGAGAGTGCAATCCACACCATCCTCCAGATCATTTATGAAGATATTGAACAAAACCGGCCCCAGGACCGACCCTTGGGTCACTCCACTTGATACCGGCTGCCAACTAGACATGGAGCCATTGATCACTACCCGTTGAGCCCGACAATCTAGCCAGCTTTCTACCCACCTTATGGTGCATTCATCCAGCCCATACTTCCTTAACTTGCTGACAAGAATACTGTGGGAGACCGTGTCAAAAGCTTTGCTAAAGTCAAGAAACAATACATCCACTGCTTTCCCTTCATCCACAGAACCAGTAATCTCATCATAGAAGGCGATTAGATTAGTCAGGCATGACCTTCCCTTGGTGAATCCATGCTGGCTGTTCCTGATCACTTTCCTCTCATGCAAGTGCTTCAGGATTGATTCTTTGAGGACCTGCTCCATGATTTTTCCAGGGACTGAGGTGAGGCTGACTGGCCTGTAGTTCCCAGGATCCTCCTTCTTCCCTTTTTTAAAAGATTGGCACTACATTAGCCTTTTTCCAGTCATCCGGGACTTCCCCGGTTCGCCACGAGTTTGTCCATACTAAACAAGCCTTTGGTAAATATAAACAAGTTTCCCTCACCAGGATCTCTCCAGGTTCCAAAAAAGTCACCTACTCCAATGACCCACTGTTCTCCCTTTATAGAGAATGGCTTCAAATGTTGTGGGTTTTTTGTAATTAGCCAGCCATTCAATCATGCATCCCTGCTGCCCTATAATCCACTCCAGACACTCCCACACTCACAGAGCAGCAGCCTTCCATGGAGACAGGGTCTACCACTATTCTGATTATCTTCACAGGGCAAGTGAAAGCTCTGGTTCAGGTAGTGCAAGGTTTTGATTCAGCCCATATTGGGGTCATTATAACTGCTTTACCTTTCCCATTCTCTGCTGTAACCGCAAGGAGGGGAAGAGGGATGATATCACATTATGAAGGAGATGTTGAATTTCCCTTCAAACAGACAGTAGAGACCATTTGTAGGAGTCAGCATTGCCATAGACCTTACAGGCCACTTCACAGCAGCGGGAAAGTTAGCACAAAAAGCCTTCAAATTTCCCAGCAGCAGCCAGCATCTTAAAAGCCAGGCTACCAGGCTTGCCAATACATTGTAAGGGGCCTAAAATAACCATCCCCCTCTTCTAACATCCCCCTTCCTTTTCCACAGGTTATTGGGTGTGCATCTAGATGCAGGGCAAATTGATATGTGACCTTACCTAGGATACTCCCAGAAGGGAAGTCTTCTAACTATGACACGAGTGAAATCGTTTTCTTCAAAGGTCCTTTCCACAGTGCTAATAGCTGCTAGGGCTGGCATAGAGGAACTACTGTACCTGGCTCCCACCTTCCCATGATTTGAAAAGAAAACAACTGGAAAGTGGAATATGTCAATATCTTTTCTCTTCTGAAGTGAGAAGAATTATGCTATTATTATTATTACTATTTCAGAATAATTGGACCTGATTCTTCTCACTTACACAGACTTAAATCAGTGTAACTCCAGCAAAGTCACTGGAGTTAAATCAGTGTAAATAAAGATCTAAGAGCACTTTGTTCCCATAACAGACAGACATTTTCTTAAAAGCAGTTATTAACATCAAATGTGCATATTAACTGATGTGACAATGCACTTCTGTGAATCATGAATCAAAGGCGTTCAAATAAAAGAGCATAAAATATGAAGTCTCTGAACTGTCAATGAGTTTGTCTGCATTATTATTGTAGCCATGTTGGTCCCAGGATATAAGAGAGACAAAGAAGATATTACCTCACACACCTTATCTTTCTCAATGAGATTGTAGTTAATATTCCCATAATAAATAAATTCTTTCTTCTAGAGAAAACTCACAAATCTTGTCCAAACATTGTGTTATTTAGTTACTTAATATAAACTTTGTTATGTTTCAGAGTAACAGCCATGTTAGTCTGTATTCGCAAAAAGAAAAGGAGTACTTGTGGCACCTTAGAGACTAACCAATTTATTTGAGCATAAGCTTTCGTGAGCTACAGCATCTGATGAAGTGAGCTGTAGCTCACGAAAGCTTATGCTCAAATAAATTGGTTAGTCTCTAAGGTGCCACAAGTACTCCTTTTCTTTTTGCGAAACTTTGTTATGATGCACATGGATTGTAACATAGCCTTTTAAGGCCCAATTCAATTCCCAATTAAGTCAGTGTGAAAGACCCCCATTGACTTCACTCAGAGGGGGACCAGACAGTGCCATACATTATGAAATCATAGAAATGTAGGGCTAGAAGGGACTTTGAGACATCATCTAGTCCAGCCCCTTACTCTTCAGCAAGAACAAGTATACCTAGGGGTTTGTCTAACCTGTTCTTAAAATCCTTCAATCATGGGGATTCCATAACCTCCATGGAAAGCCTATTCCAGAGCTTTACTATCCTTATAGTTGGAAAGTTTTTCCTAATATCTAACCTAAATCTCATTTGCTGCAGATTACACTTCTTGTCCTACCTTCAGTGGACATGGAGAACAATTGATCATTGTCCTCTTTAGAACAGCCTTTAACATAACTGAAGATTGTTATCAGGCCCCCCACCCCATGTTTTCTTTTCCCAAGACTGAGCATACCCCATTTTTTTAACCTTTCCTCATAGGTCAGATTTTCAAAACCTTTTATCATTTTTGTTGCTCTCCTCTGGACTCTCTCCAATTTGTCCACATCTTTCTTAAAGTATGACACAATGCTCCATCTGAGGCCTCACCTGTGGTGATTAAAGCAGGACAATTATCTACTTTGTTTTACAGTCCTGTTAATACATTCCAGAATTACATTAGCCTTTTTTATTAGCAGGGGGCTGGACCCTTTGTTGACTCATCATTCAATTTGTGATCCACTATAACCTCTAGATCCCTTTAGCAGTACTGCTGTCTAGCCAGTTGTCAAGGTTCCTTCCCCACTCTGAACTCTAGGGTACAGATGTGGGGACCTGCATGAAAAAACCTCCTAAGCTTATCTTTACCAGCTTAGGTCAAAACTTCCCCAAGGTACAAAATATTCCCCCCGTTGTCCTTGGACTGGCCGCTACCACCACCAAACTAATACTGGTTACTGGGGAAGAGCTGTTTGGACGCGTCTTTCCCCCCAAAATACTTCCCAAAACCTTGCACCCCACTCCCTGGACAAGGTTTGGTAAAAAGCCTCACCAATTTGCCTAGGTGACTACAGACCCAGACCCTTGGATCTTAAGAACAATGAACAATCCTCCCAACACTTGCACCCCCCCTTTCCTGGGAAATGTTGGATAAAAAGCCTCACCAATTTGCATAGGTGACCACAGACCCAAACCCTTGGATCTGAGAACAGTGAAAAAGCATTCAGTTTTTTACAAGAAGACTTTTAATAAAAAATAGAAGTAAATAGAAATAAAGAAATCCCCCCTGTAAAATCAGGATGGTAGATATCTTACAGGGTAATTAGATTCAAAAACATAGAGAACCCCTCTAGGCAAAACCTTAAGTTACAAAAAAGATACACAGACAGAAATAGTTATTCTATTCAGCACAATTCTTTTCTCAGCCATTTAAAGAAATCATAATCTAACACATACCTAGCTAGATTACTTACTAAAAGTTCTAAGGCTCCATTCCTGGTCTATCCCTGGCAGAAACCAGCATACAGACAGACACAGACCCTTTGTTTCTCTCCCTCCTCCCAGCTTTTGAAAGTATCTTGTCTCCTCATTGGTTATTTTGGTCAGGTGCCAGCGAGGTTACCTTTAGCTTCTTAACCCTTTACAGGTGAAAGGAGCTTTCCCCTGGCCAGGAGGGATTTCAAAGGGGTTTACCCTTCCCTTTATATTTATGACACCAGTAATTCGTTATTTTATAGTTGTCCATTTGTTTGTTATTTCCTAAGTAGGGAATTTTGTCCTTGCCTTTATTGAATTTCACCTTGTTGAGTTTAGATCAATTATCCAATCTGTCAAGGTAGTTTTGAATGCTAATCCTGTCCACCAAAGTGCTAGCTACCCTTCCTAGACTGGGGTTATCTGCAAATTTTATAACCATACTCTCCACTTGATTAACCAAGTCATTAATGACCCAGGAAAGACTCCTGTAGGATGCCACTAGATATGTTTCCCCATTCTGAGAGCCAAACATTGATAACTACCCTTTAAGTATGGTCTTTCAACCAATTTTGCACTCACCTTATAATTCTATCTAGACCACATTTCCCTTGTTTGCTTGTGTGAATGTCATGCAGGACTGGGTTACAAGCCATCATGTTTACCATTTCCCCACATTCACTAGACGAGCACCTGCATTAAAAGAAGTCAATTAGGTTAGTTGGCATGATTTTTTCTTATAAATCCATGTTAGCTATTACTTATAACTTGTGTCCTCTAGGTGCTAACAAAATGATAGTTTAACAATTGTTCCAGTATCTTTCCTGGTATTGAAGTTAGGCTTACTAGTCTATATATTTCCCAGATCTTCTTTCTTCCTCCTTTTTTTAAGGAGAGGTTCTATGCTTGTCCTTCTCAAGTCCTCTGGAGCTTCACCTGCCATCCATGACTTCTCAAAGATAATCGCTAACAGTTCTGACAGTGTTCCTTAAATACCCTAGAATTTCATCAGGCCCTGCTGACTTGAAAATATCTAATTTATCTAAATATTCTTGAATCTGTTTTTTATATTAATTGTGTTTATTATCTGGTCACAATTAACCTTTTTTTGTAAAGACTTAATTAAAATAGGCATTAAACGCATTGATGTCATCTGTTGATGTCATCTGTTATTAGCTTGGCTTTCCTAATAAGTAGAGGACCTATGCTATCCTGTATCTTTCTCTTGATCCTGATATATTTATAGAATGTCATCTTGTTGCCTTTTTTGCTAGGTGTGACTCATTTTCTGATTTTGTCCCTAAGTGTTTTTGTACCATTGTTTGTCCTCCTCCTTAGCAATTTGTCTATGTTTCCACTTTTTGTAGGATTCCTTTTTGATTTTCAATTCATTAAAGAGCTCCTGATGGAGCCATAGTGGCCTCTTACTATTCTTCCTATCTTTCCTTTCCATTGGGATAGTTTTCTGTGAATTTAATATTGTCTTTGACAAACTGCCAGATTTCCTGAACTCCTTTTTCCCTAAGATTTTCTTCCCATAAGATCTTGCCTTCCAGCTCTTTGTGTTTGCTTAAAGTCTGCTTTTCTGAATTCCATTCTCCTTATTTTACTGCTTTCAGACGTTCCTTTTCTTATAATCATAAAATCTGTTGTGATAGTATTTGTGTATAAGAATGTCTAATATACATTTTGCACCGGTATTGAATTGCATTATATGCCTGTAACTTTAAAAGTTAAAAGGGGGATTTTTAAAGAAAAAAAAATGGTAATTGACAGAATTCAGTGAAAGAGTTACAGGAAAATATGGTTATTGTGCCTCTCTAAAATAAATTCAGGAATGCATGTTTCACTACAAAACTGTGCTATGAAGATGGGCAAAACAAAAATGGAAAGAAAGAAACCCTCAACAACTGATATATTTATATAATAAAAACAATGTAATGGGATGAGTTCTACCCTAAGTTACAAAGGTGCAATTCCAATTTTGTTTTTTCTGTCTCATAGGCTTAAATCTGGATAAACTAGCAGAAGAACAGGGTCCTTTGTATTTAGATGTCATCTAGTGTAAAACAGCCCTGTGACATAAAAAAGCGTGATTGGGATTTTTAAAACCACCTAAGGGATATCCTGACATAACTGAGAGTAAGGAAATTAGTATTTGGTCAACATTTATTATTGAGAGATATGAGGCCAGATTCTTAGCTGGTGAAAACTGGTGTCACTGCATAATACTACATTACTTTACACCAGTCCTGAATTTGGTCTATTGTATTTTCTGCACTGTTAGGTTTTATGTTAAGCAGGATTATTATGGACCCCGATTGATTTTCTGATCGCTAAACCATAGTACGCAGAACGAATTCAAGAAGCTTGTATTTCAGCAGGTAACAGTTTTATGCTGGACCTGCTAAAAGCTTTGCTATTGTGAAAGTGAAATTGTATCCAATTAAGAAGATTGATTTTGATTGAACTTTGTAAATTAAATATTATTTTCTTTATTGACCTCTGTGGATGAAGGGAGGAGGCTAGAACAAAAACGTTTTTGTTTAGTTTTTAACTGCTCTTCCCCCTGCACAGAGAAATATCATTGAACTAATCTATTTTAAAGGGAACCTGATAACAGGAGAAAACATTCTTGTAAGGAAACAATAAATAAAACTGTTTGATTATAGGAATAAGCAAAGATTTGGGATGTGGAGGATTTTAAAGTTCAGAATATTTAATTAAAATCATTTACACCCTTTTTAAATTTTCACCTGGCTCGGCACTTCTGAGTTTTGGATTGGATCAGAAATGGAAAAGCAGAAATGCTGTGGTATTTCCAGCCTAACCAGAATCAGGAAGTACTAAAAATATGAAGAAGCCTTAGCTCATAGGAATTTTATGTCAACATTTGCAGATTCAAGAAGACTAAAAAGCTGGGATATGCTCATTTTTTACCCAAACCAAATCTTTACTCTGAATGGAACTTTTGGAGGTCACTAACCAATACTGCTAGTCATTTCTGTTTTTCTCATGCTCATTTGACTGTTACTCTTCATTCTATTTATGATGATAAACAGTTATCACACCCTTACTTACAACTAATCATGTTAAAAATAAAACTAACAAAACAAAACCCAGAAAGAGAAACAAAATCCCTTTCCTATCTTTTCAAAATAATGTTCTCCCAAGGATAGTTTCCCATTACTCATTGTTTTCTGTTGTATTACCTCCTCTCACAGTTTGTTTTTCATAAAGTTATCTGTAAGGTACTTGAGGCGGGGGCTTTGTGTTCTTAACTGAAGGTAAGGAACCAAGCTATGGTGCTAAAAAAATAACAGTAATTTTGTGAGATGTCTACGATTCACTAGGGCAGATTATCTCCTGTGCCAGAACTCTCTTATCCCTAATGTTTGGGGTTCGCTTCTATGTCAATGTCACTTCTCACTGGTTCTTGACAGCAATATGATTCATCAGTTACTTTTAGGTCCTTACTGGACCTTACACCACTGTGGGATCGGCATAGAAGAGTAGAGCTCCACCACAGTCTTCCCTGCCCCTGACATCCCCCTTCTATCCCCAAAATGAATTGGTGGGGAGACAGAGGTTCAGGGCCTGGCAGCAGAAAAGATACACCGTCAAGGAGTTCCACTGCACCCGGTAATTCTCTGCTGATGATTGCTGTCAGGATTATGGCCCCTCTACATCACCTGAATGGCACAAAGGGGCTGTAATTGGCCTTGAGTATCTGGCCTACTGAGTTTTAGCTGTCTTTTACAATGATTTAATAATCATCCCGCTCTAGGAGTTTGCCCAGAATAAACACCACATAGACTGGTCTGAAGATAGATAACCAACACCTTATTTTTCCCATTAGTTATTCTGGGCAGGGTTTTTTTGTATTTTTTTTTTATCATCAGGTTTGTAGGATAACTATTCATACAGTCACATTCTATCATGGAAAGTGAGTCATTGGGTGAACCTAGTAATATATCATGACTGCTTGGGACTGGAAATAATATGAAATGTATTTTTATATAAAGAGTTAGAAAAATGTAATTTTTGAGATTTTGTTGGTTTTGAGTAAACACTTAAAGAGGTTATTCTGTCATGTCATGATTGATAAGATTGTTGAATTCATGACTCTGCACAATGATATTTGTGTTATACAATAACATTTTGATGACAAAATGTGTTATCCTGATATAGAGTTCACATGTTATTTAAATGATGTTACAATAACCCTTCTTAAAAATCAAGGGCCCATTCATGCTCCAAATGAACTCAGTGGCAACATTTTCGTTGATTTAAAAAGGAGTGGCTATGGTACCTCTCCCAAAATAACAGCCCAGTTAGTTCCCCATATTTCTCTCTGTAAATAGATTTATCTCTCTCATGCACACGCATACATACCTGTCAAAAAGATGGAGAGCAAGAGGTTCAGGTAGTTCTGCAACACTAAAGAGGCCTCTGTGGAGGTCAAGGGTGAAAGTCTGTCTCCCGTTAAGTAAATGACAGAACTCCTATTGACATTAGTAATCATAATTTCATCAGCAAAGTGGTTAAAGGCAGAGACAGTGCAGACAAAAGGGAGAAGGGTCTTGAGGACACACACACAGTTTCCCTTCTGGTCCCATGGAAATTCCTCAGAAAAGGTAATACAGCCTCCCTATTGAGGTCCAACTAGAGACATCCTGGTGGAACTCCTGGTGAATCATGGGTCCAATTAAACTGTCAAGAATCCAGAAAGAGCTTTCAGCAGCCAGATTCAAGTATAGGGTCTCCATGCAGATTGACTTGACCTGCCATAGATCCCCTGAGATCAGTTAGGTTTGGGGACTTCCCTCTGGTCCATTCCACGGAGACAATCCTCTGTTACCAACAGAATAACTGGCAAAGAACTTTGTGAATGGATCATTATGTCCATTTTCTTCCTTTGAACCACTTCCACCAGGATTTCATGTGGGAGGGTGCAATTCAAGGCAGTTTGCAGTGTCTTACTACCCAGTCCTTCAAATACTTACTTATGTGAATGGTTCCATTGACCTCAGTAAGGTTTTGCAGAATTGGACCTTTAAGAAGCTGACCCTGCAAGGTGCTTGGCACCCTCAGTTTTTGTTGGATTCAATAGGAACCAAAGGCTCTCTCCAAGTACTCTCCAAGTACTTTCAGTAGCTCAGTACTCTCCAAGTGCTTTCAGTAGCTGACAGGATGAGACCCAAATAGCTGTTTATCTCATATTTTATTTATCATTTAATTATGAATGCAAAAATGTTCAGTTTTCAACTATATTTCTTCACTTTAAGGCAACTACCTCTTAGTAGTATTCATGAGCAGAACAATTTAATTTTGGATATTAAACATTTAGAAACCCTATAAACATAGTAAACAAACGCTCTGCTTAAGGAGGTGGGTATTACTCTTGATGTCTTGCTAGGCTTGACATATGGCAGGGAGATATAGGCTTTGCTTTAAAAAATGAAAGGAAGTGAAGACTAGGCACAGGTGGCTATGAAACAATCAATGTTTGGCAAAGGATAACTATAAGAAAGAGAGACAGAGAGAGAGTGAAGAGCTCAGATTAGGCAACAGGCCAAAATGAAGGACTTAATTAATAAAATAAGGAAACAAACCAGCATTCTATCTGGCATATGAAAATGTCTGATGGGCTCCATAAAAACAAAAAGATCTGAAAGAAAGCTCATCTATAATTCTTCTGAAGATTAATGGTGTTGTTTTTCTTCCATTTTTTCTTGGTGTTTGTACTAGGGATGTAAATTTGATTTAAAAGTTAACCGTTAAAATGATTAAAATTATATCGTTTAATTGGTTAACCGATTAAAGGGAGAGGGGCTGGGGTTGCTCCAGCTGGCCGGCATGGCTGGAGCTGCTTCAGCTGGCCGGCTTGCAGCTGGGGTCAGCAGGCTGGCTCGGGGCTGGGGTTGTTCCGGCTGGCCAGTGCTGCTGGAGTCTATCCAGCCAGCTGGCGCAGGGCTGGGCTTGGCGGGCTGGCCCTGGGATGGAGCTTCTCTGGCCAGTCGGCCTGGGGCTGAGGCCAGAGAGCCAGTATGCTGGGGCTGCTCTGGCTGGCTGGCCCAGGGCTGGCGTCAGTCGGGCAGCCTTGGGCTGGGACTGTTCCGGCTATCGGCTAACCAGTTAATATTTTACATCCCTAGATTATACAAGCAGACTGCTATGTGGATCAAAGACAGCAAAACATTTGTATACATATCAGAAGTGATTATACAATGTCAAGTAAGTAGTACAGTAAGAGAAATTATACTCAGATCTGAGGAAATGATGCTGAAATTTGAGTGGACATTTAAAAAAAACATTAAATTAATTAAATGTGTTAGTTATCATTCTGTCTTCACTTACAATGAATATACTAGCAAAGGAGTTTTACTAACACAAAATACAATTTTTTTTTTTTTTGGATATCTGATGGTTGCGTCTAAGAGAATGAAAAATTGCATAACAAATCAAGAAGGTGATTTACAAACTGCAATCTAGTCCGTTGTTGATTGGTTAAATAAATTATCCAATTAAAGAGCAGATGCTGTACTACTTGGTTTGACTTATAAACTGGTTCAAATTTTGAATATTTACAGTGAATTGTTTGTGAATGATCTTAAGGCTAAGGATCATTAACATTTTTTTAAAATTTTAAATATATGGTCAAATGTACAAATGATTTTTTCCCACAATTTGTTTGAGGATTATCTATGTACAAAAAAAGAGGAGACAATTATCAAATAAATTGTTCATTAGTAATTATTCTCCCACTCTGATTGCAATACATATTATTATACTGTTGATCACATACCTGTTTGGTTTTGTAGATCATTTGCTCATGTTGCCCCTGGCCTGAATTCCTTGCATACCCAGAAACTGAGTTAAAGTTAACGAGTGTTCGACAAATGCAGGACCAGATCCCCTGTGATCTTCTAGTCTTTACTGCAGCACTTTAGTGTGTTAATATCACCTATAAATCTGTGGGTCACCTTCTGGGAGATGGGAAAACAGCAGTAATTTCTGCCAAATTCTGCCACAAATAATCACCTTATTTTATCACAGAACTTTGGAGTTCCAGTGAAGGCTGGACTATGCCCTGCCCCTGACAGATTCAAAAAGGGTAGAGGTCCTCAGAAGACTCTCCCCCTTGTGTCTATATACTCTCTGGAGTGCAAGGACTGAACAAGGCTAGCCATCCCAATGAAGGCCTCTTGTAGCTAGGCTAACCCTGAATGTTAGGGTGTCTCTCTAATGCACAACACCCCTGCGTGGGTGGTGCCAATTAGAAGACACAAGACAACCTTAAATTATCTGTAATCTTCACAGTTCAAAGATTTATCTGCTTACGGTTTTATTAATTTAAACTGTCACGTAAATGGTAAGAGAAATTATTTATTCTGAAAATTTAAAATAATATTAACAAGTTATGTTCATATTTGCAATATCCCAAAGCAATCTGCTGGTGTGCATTAAAGGTTCCCTAGTGGACCTTAATGTAGTGCTGTTTGAAACACTTAAAGTGCACCAAGGAACCTAGTGCACACTAGCAGGATCTGTATCGAATAACTTGCCACGTATTAACACACTTTAGAAAACACATCCCTGTTGTGTGCATTACGACCCATCCCCTAGTGTAAATAAGCCCTTAAAATGTTTGCTGGTCCAATGGCTTGACAACAGTCTCACGTTTGTGAAATCCAATTCTACAAGTGCGTTTGACTATCCTATCCCCCTGGTTGGTTGGTTAAATAACAGAACATATTAGAAATGTTGGGCTTGATTCTCTTTTGCCCTACTCCTTCGGTAGTCATTTACACCAGTACAAAGTGGGGATACATCACTACCAGACTATAATGATAGCATTTTACACTGCTTTTCAGAAATAATACACTGCTTTTCAGAAATAATTCATAAATAATTACCCAATATGCAGGGAATCAGAGATCAGACTAGGTTAGGGATCGGCAACCTTTGGCACACAGCTCATCAGGAAAATCCACTGGAGGGATGGGGCAGTTTGTTTACCTGCAGTGTCTGCAGGTTCAGCCAATCGCGCTCCCACCGGCCATGGTTCACTGTTCCAGGCCAATGGGGGCTGTGGGAAGCAGCAACCAGCACATCCCTCAGCCCACACCACTTCCTGCAGCATCCATTGGCCTGGAACGGTGAACTGCGGCCAGTGGGAGCTGCGATTCGCCGAACCTGCGGACGCTGCAGGTAAACAAACCATTCCAGCCAGCTAGTGGATTTTCCTGACGGGCCGTGTGCCAAAGGTTGCCAATCCCTGGACTAGGTGATCACAGTGATCCATAATCTCTGAGTTCCTTAGGAAAAAAGAGTATTTTCTTACTCCTCTACAATTCTGTATATGAAGTAACACAGGTGTCAGGTCTCCAGATTACAGCAAGAGGTGAGGCTGTGTTCCAACTTCATTGTCATGTGTCCACGGCAAGTAAAGTTTGAAGAACTTTAGACCTAATCTACACTGGTGAATTAAAATAAAAATAAAAATAAAATTCTCAGTGATGCTACCACTGGTTCAGCTAAGTTAGTGGTATCACCAGTGTAAACAAGTTCCCACTGTCAGGCCCTCTTTTACCACCACGCTAATTAAATCTGCTTTTCAATAGGGGTAACTATCGTATTTTCAAAAATGAAGCCTTGTCTACATTAGGGCTGCCTCTATTGCTAACACAGATTCAGGTGAACAAATGTTATCACTGATTAGGGTGATCAGATGTCCTGATTTTATTGGGAAACTCCTGATATTTGGGGCTTTGTCTTACTTATATAGGTGCCTATTATCCTCCACCCCCGTCCCGATTTTTCAAACTTGGTGTCTGGTCACCCGGTCACTGGTAGGATTGTTTCAGAAAAATTCCCAATGCAGACATCCAACAGGGATAAAAATGGTCACCTTCCTACTAAAGGGGTGGAGGAATCCTGGGGTAGGCTTATGGAATGAGGGCAGGTTATGGTGAAGGAAAGGACGTGATCAGATCCATCCTGGGTGTTGTTAAATGAACAAACTACGAAGTATAATGTCAGGGAGAGGAGCAGTAAGTAGGATAATATTCTCAGATACTGGAAGGAACCTACTATAAAGAAAAAAATAAAATATATTAGAAAACAATAATTAAAACATAGGACCAAATTCTGATATTTAAATGGAATATTGCCATTTTGCAGAAGTCCTGTTGAAATTGATAGCAATACTCATAAAGGGAAATGTTATCATGAGCAAGGGAATCATTTTTTTTTCTTTTTTCATTTGAATTATTCATGCTGGGGTTCATATCACTTTAGTTTCTACAGGTTATTCAATATACTGGTTCATTTTATAAGAGTATAATCCTCAAAGCAACTGGATTCAATTTAATAATACAGAATTTATATTTTTTCTTCTCATAAACTAGAGTAATTGGAAAAGTCAGTAGGCCAAAAGACATTAACAAGCTATTTGAACTGGTGTTTGTTTTGTTTTAATTAAGTGCAATCTTGATCCCTTTCAAACAATAGTCATTTGCAAGGATCCACTTGAGGAGAATTAGATGCAAACACACTATTATTAAAAAATCTTGAAAATAGAAATGTTTTTTCTCAAAATACTCAACAAAGCATTATAATGTAAAATGCTGACTTGATTATTCTGAGATCAAACATCATATATACACATAGATATATATATAAACATAAGAATAGCCCTACTGGGTCAGATCAATGGTCCATCTAGCCCAGTAGCCTGTCTTCCGACAGTGGCCAGTGCCAGGTGCCCCAGAGGGAATGAACAGAACAGGTAATCATCAAGTGATCCATCCCCTGTCGCTCATTCCCAGCTCTGGCAAACAGAGGCTAAGGACACCATTCCTGCCCATCCTGGCTAATAGCCATTGATGGACCGATCCTGCATGAATTTATCTAGTTCTTTTTGGAACCCAGTTATGGTCTTGGCCTTCACAACATCCTCTGGCAAGGAGTTCTACAGGTTGACTGTGCGTTGTGTGAAGAAATACTTCCTTTTATTTGTTTTAAACCTGGTGCCTACTAATTTCATTTGGTGACCCCTAGTTCTCGTGTTATGAGAAGTAGTAAACAACACTTCCTTATCTACTTTCTCTACACCAGTAATGATTTTATAGACCTCAATCATATCTACCCTTAGCCATCTCTTTTCCAAGCTGAAAAGTCCCAGGCTTATTAATCTCTCCTCATATGGAAACCGTTCCATACCCCTAATCATTTGTGTTGCTCTTTTCTGAACCTTTTCCCATTCCAATATATCTTTTTTGAGATGGGGCGACCACATCTGCACACAGTATTCAAGATGCAGGCTACCACGGATTTATATAGATGCAACATGATATTTTCTGTCCTATTTTCTATCCCCTCCTTAATTATTCCCAACATTCTCTTCACTCTTTTGTGTGAACATATTGCATGGATGTTTTCAGAGAATTATCCACAATGACTCCAAGATCTCTTTCTTGAGTGGTAACAGCCAGTTTAGACCCTATCATTTTATATGTATAGTTGGGATTATGCTTTCCGATGTGTATTACTTTGCATTTATCAACATTAAATTTCATCTGCCATTTTGTTGCCCAGTCACCCAGTTTTGAGAGATCTTTGCAGTCTACCTGGGTCTTAACTATCTTTAGTAATTTTGTATCATCTGCAAAGTTTGCCACCTCACTGTTTAACCCTTTTTGCAGATCATTTATGAATATGTTGAATATATATACAGTACAAATGAATAAATAAAGTAATTAAACAGGAGATTAGACCCACAAATATGAAAGTGTGAGATGTCCCTAAACTTTTCATGTCCATGAACAAAGGAGACCATTTGTTCATCTTATTGAGATGGGGAGCTAATTCTTTAAATTTGAACAAGTAACAATAGGTCGTCTGACTCTCATTGGCTCCATATAAAGCAGATGGAAACAGCCCCCAGGGAATATTTCCAGTTTAAAATAGTTCGTTGGCTGATGTGGAGCTGCTCATGTTCACAGGCAGAGTACAGTATCCAAAGGCTCAAAACTTGGACAAACCTGTGTTCACAGGAATATTCAAAGACACTTCCTATTAAAGACCATGGGGCTGATCCAAAGCCCAGTGAAAGTAATGGAAGACTTTCCTTTGACTTCAGTGGTCTTTGGATCAGGACCATAATGGTTTTCTTAAGACCAGAGTGTACTGTAAGGCTGATGGGGCTTGAACAACATAAGTGTTTCTCCATCAAATCCTAATGTATCCCATATCACTACGAAAAGTGGAACAGAAAAATAGTAAGGGAAGGAAATTAAAAAAAAAATCCTTGAAAATATGAAAACAAATCTAGTAGCTGGAGAGGAACAGCATAATGGAGAAATACAGTTGGATTGGAAAAATCCTTATTGATTCCATTATTACAGTGTTTAGATATTCCAGTGACAGTCAACCGCCTAGAAGACAGATAGATAACATTTCCTTCTTCAAAGACAAAAATTGTCTCAAGATCCCAACAGAGATCCACAGCAACACAATGATTTAACTTTCCAAATTTCACAAATAATTTCTGAATAAATCAGTTTAGTCTTTTCTTTTTCATAGCAGAAAGTGTAAATTAGGGTTCACCTTGCGTTCAGGGAGAGATAGGAAAAAACAAATGTCCTTGCAATTGGATAAGCAGTTGTTAAAGACTCAAGGGGAAAAAATGAGTCAAAATGACTTGTATGATAATTCACACAACCTCAAAGAGATAAAAATAACTCTGTCAATATAAATACCACAAACACCATTGCAGGATAAATTATAATACTTTTATCTCTCTCTCTTTTCTCCTCCTTCTTTATAACATGGGAAATTCCTAAAACCGCGTCTATCTCATTGTGTGACCTTGGACAAGTCACTCAACTTCATTGTGTATAGCTTTCCTATCAGTAAAATGAAGGAGTAATACATATCTGCCTTTGAAATGTGCTTTGTCATATTCTGATGAAGCATTCAGTAAAACTGTTATATATTATTAGGTAGTATTTTATTAAATTTTAGTTTATTTTGGAGGCCAAATTCTGTCCTGATTTCAGTGCAATTGGATTCCATTGTAGTCACATTACTATCTACGGCAAAGCTTTTAATTTTTTTTTAATTCCATTAATACTGATTTTGTTTTCCAGTGCCTCTTTGTTAATATGCATGTGGGTCAATAATATGCAGATGGGGATAACAATTATTAATTCATCTACGCGCTTTAGAGAAGATATATGTAAAACTTTGTTTCAGAACTGACCTTGACTCAGTAGATCTCATTTTGATTCCATATTTCTCTTTTTTTGTTTGTTTACAGTTTTGATGAGTCAAGATTTTAGAGTCTAGTCTCTTGCCCTGCTATTCATTCTCCAGCTCTTTTAAGACATATAAATTTAACAATTGCCATATTGCATCAACCCAATGGTCGATCTATTACAATATCCTGTCCCTGAGAGTGGTCACCATCAGGTCTTTCAGAGAAAGGTGCATGGCACCTTGAAGGAAAGTAGTTATGAAATAATCTGCCCACAGGAAATGTTTCTTCCTTACTCCTAATTGTTAGAGGCTGACTCATTCCCTGAGGCATGGGGATTTATATCCTTTTCAAAACTCTTGGATACTTGCACTCCTTTGGCAGCACTCCTCCTGCCGTGCACCCCCACAGATGGTCTTGTGCACCCTCTGGGGTGTGCGCACCCCACTTTGGAGACCACTGCTTTACCAGGCCATTTATCAGGTCACTGGATGCTTTCCCTATAAGGTACCTGCCTTGGACATCTGCCCCACACTTACAAAATAAGTTGAGACATATAGGCTTATCAGAAAAGGTCCCCCCTGACACCCACTGTGGGGAAGGCAAAAAAACCTCATTCCACCGAACCCAGTCTGGTGGTAATGGAAAAGTTCTTTTCCATCCCCCTTAGAAAGGAGTGACTAGCTCAATGCCCATCAGCAGGTCCTAACCTAACCTGATTCACCACCTCTAGGGGAGGGAAGGTGGGTCCTGCTCTGCCTGCTGTGTGAAAAAAGGGCTTCCAACACCCATGGCTTGCACCTTTATAGTCTTCTGACCTCACATTCCTAGGGGGTGAGTCAGCACCACAAAGCTGACCACCACTCACCTTTTGCAGCAGTTTCTGACCTCCTCCAGCCCCATCCCTTGCCATAAAGCACAGCTGCCTTCCTTTGGCAAACCCAGACAATGTTCCCCTTGCTTCAGGTGCGGTTCGGTCATCTTCTTGTTATCCATATAAACATCCAATCCTATTTCTGAATTCTGCTAAACTCTTGGTCTGGGTGGTGTTTCTTGCAATAAATTTGATAGTCTAATTGCACAATGTGTGAAAAAGTGTTTCCTCTTACCGGTTTTAAATTTGCTGTCTTTCAGTTACATTGAATGACCCTTTGTTTTTGTGTTGTGAGACAGGTTGCGAAGAAGAAAGTTGTGAATAGGTTTTACAAAACCAGTCACTGTAAGGTGGTTTTCTTTTCTGTAGTATTTTACCATTTCCTATGAACAGTGGCCAAAGTCACATATGACATCCAGATGACAACAAGTGTCTGCTCTTTTATATGGTCCTTGGCATCCTGGTCCTTTTACAACTCAGGAGCCAGGAGATGATGAAATATGACTCCACTTGAATACTTCCCTACACCAAAGATCAAGCATGTCAAATTCCATGAGACAAACAGTCCTAGGTGGATTAAGATGTGGATGCATCAAAGCTGCTCAGGAACCTGGAGCAACTCGATGGTAGTACTATAATAATGTACTTCTCTAAAAAAATGTTTCATATAAAATTTTTTCTTGAACTCTATGGAATAGAATAACAAATACATCACTCTATTGCCATGTCATCTGTTCTCCCTTCTATTTTTTTTAGGGGAAGACGACTTGTACTTATTAACATGTCACCTTTTATAAACTATCACAAACTTGTTTGCTGACTTACTCTTTGGTAGCCTGATTTCCCAAAGTTGTCCAGTGATTTTTGGACAGTTTTTTCTAATTAATATATTCAGGTCATATCACCTATTTTGTATAATTTTTGCAGAGGTGAGAGTAATTAGGTGGTGAAGGCTGATTTAATTTCCTATGAAATGAAATTTACATTTTAAAAAAGCTACACTATTTGAAGTCACATTATATAAAACCAGCAAGTAATGAAAATGAGGAAAATTAATCTTCACTCAAGAGCAGTATCCTAATGAACAGTGCAATGTAGTACTGTTGCACCACTCAATAATGTCTCGGTACTGATAAAAATACATTTCAAAATATTTCCTCTCTCACCCTTAGTCTCTCTCTTGTTTGTTTAGATTGGAAGCTCTTAGGGATAGGACTATATTTACAGAACAACCTTGCACACTGTTGTGCTCATCTTGGTTGGGACCTCCAGATGCTATGTTATACAAATAATAATAACTGACACCATCTTCCCATCGGTAATTCTATTTTCATTTCCCCACCATCCTTTGGCAAATGGGCCCCTCAGCCAGGCTCCTAAAGTGTTCCCAGACATTAGGCAATATAACAGTCTCATTCTTGTAGGGGGTCTCCTTCTCGTAGTATATGACAGGACACAGGAGAAAAATTGTCCTGTGTCTGAAATTAGCAGTGTCTAACAGAGAGCTGGCTCATGGCATTGGCTTACTACCACAGAGAGGTAAAATAAAAGGATAAATCCTCTTCAAAATTATTAGAAAGGCACATTTAATAGCCTTAATAGGTTACATTATAGGAATACATCCCATGCCAAATCTATACATTTATTTTAGAAAATAAGTTGGTGTAGGATAACAGCTATTAATGTTAACTGAGTCAAAGAAACTGATCACCCAGAAGAGCTCGCACTGAGCTGGTAGAGTCAGTTATTATGCCAAACTGACACAATTTGGTGGCCTGGCACACTTACAAAAATGATTACTTTTGCAAGTTTGGGTAATTTTTAGCAGCCTCCTATGTTTCTGCACTACAAGAGAAGTCCCAAGGTGTTAGGACAGGGTCCATGGACCAGAAGGTAGAAAGGATAAGGAAGAGAGATGAATATTGGGGGCCCCCGAGGATATGCACTGGCATGTGTGATGTTCAACATATTCATAAATGATCTGGAAAAGGGGTAAACAGTGAGGAAGCAAAATTTGGAGATGATACAAAATTACTCAAGATAGTTAAGTCCAAAGCTGACTGTGAAGAATTACAAAGGGATCTCATTAAATTGGGTGACAATATAACATAAGAATGGCCATACTGGGTCAGACCAAAGGTCTATCTAGCCCATATCCTGTCTTCCAACAGTGGTCAATGCCAAGTGCTTCAGAGGTAATGAACTGAGCAGGTAATCATCAAGCAATCCACCCTCAGTCGCCCATTTCCAGCTTCTGACAAACAGAGACTAGGGAAATTCACTGTTGATAGGTACAAATTAATGGACATTGGAAAACATAATCCCAACTATACATATACTATGATGGGGTCTAAATTAGCTTGCTGTCACTCAAGAAAGAGATTTTGGAGTCATTGTGGATAATTCTCCAAAAACATCTACTCAATGTTTAGCGGCAGTCAAAAAAGCTAAGACAATGTTAGAAATCATTTTGAAAGGGATAGATAAAACATAAAATGTCATAATGCCACTATATGGATCCATGGTGTACCCACACCTTGACTACTACATATCGTTCTGGTCTCCCCATCTCAAAAAAAGATGTATTCCAATTAGAAAAGGTACAAAGAAGATCAACAGAAGTGATTGGGGGATGAAGCAGTTTCCATATGAGAAGAGTTTTAAAAGACTGGGATTGTTTATCTTAGTAAAGATATGATTAATAGGGGATATGATAGAGGTCTATATAATCATGAATGTTATGGGGAAAGTGAAATATATTTACCCTCCACATAATACAAGAACTAGGGATCAGCAGGTTTAAAACAAACAAAAGGAAGTACTTCTTCACACAACACACAGTCAACCTTTGGAACTCGTTGCGATGGGATATTGTGAAGGCCAAAAGTATAACTGGGTCAAAATAAGAATTAGGTAAATTAATTGAAGATGGATCCACCAATGGCTATTAGCCAAGATGGTCAAGGATGCAACCCTCTGTCCCAGATGTCCCTAAACTTCCAAATGCCAGAAGCATCTGCCACTGGCCACTGTCAGAGACAGGATACTGGACTAGGTGTATAATTGGCCTGCCCAGTATGGCCATTCTTATGTTCTTCTGATCCTTGTAGATATGATTAATCCTTAATCCAGTTAGGCCAGGGTCCAGAGTGCAGCAACTATGAAAGGGGAAAGACACTTGGGGAGAGGCAGTCAGATGAAGGAGATATAGGGATACTGAGTAGCAAGAGGATGCAGACACAAGGTGGGGAACAGGGAAGAAAGAAGTGACAGTGGTATTGGAAGGGGAGACATGGAACAGGGGAATGTATGGAGATTAGGTGGAATAAAGAAGATGGGTGGGAAAGGTGAGAAAAGGAAGTAGCAGAAAAGTGAGTGGAAAAGTGGAAGAGAATAATATAAAGAAGAGGGAGATGATACAAAGATAAAGGAAGAGAACAGAAGTGGGAGATGGAAGGGAATGAAGAAAATGGAAAAATAGGCAAAAGCAGGGAAGTACACTCAAAACTTTGATTGTAACCTTTAAGATGTATTTGTGTTTATATATTTTATTGTAGGACATATTCCTCTTCTGAAAAAGAAGATGAATTGTTTGCAGGACAGGATAGTGAAAATTGGATGGAGAGTGACTTTGGAGAGAAAGGGAATTTACCTGTACCAGCCCACAAATGCTTATGTTTTTATTTCTATTATAGTAATGTCTAAATGCCCCAACCAAGATCAGAGCCAATTGTGCAAAACACTGTACAAGCACATGGTAAAAGACAGTCCTTTCCTTAAGAGTTTGCAATATAAATAGTCAAGAGGAACAAATGCTGGGAGATAGAAAGAGTTATCATCTCAGTTTTAGAGATGGGAGAACAACAGTACAGAAATTAAATGAGAATTGAAAGCAAACTTCCTGAGACCAGACCAGTGCTTTAACCATATGACCATCCTTCCTCTGAAAATAGAAAGCTACTATTCTTCTATTCCCTTCTTTTCTCTATTCCCCATTCTTCTTAACAGTGACTCCTTGTAAGGCTCTGCAGAGTTTCTTTTGTTAAAACGTGTTCACTGGTACATTCTTTCAGCTATTTTCAACTGAAATGAGAAAAAGAAGATACATATTATGGAGCAATGGTCAAAGTTCCATGACTAAGCTTGCAAAGAAGTTCCATTATAATTCCTATTTTTAGTGATTATAACTTTCACTAAGAAAACTGGTCTGAAAATTGCCTGATTTACTCTGAGGGCAAAGGAGAGGATTTTTTTTTTCCTGCAAAGTTGAATGAAAATTGTTCAAACTGTTTTAAACTTAAAGCACAGGTCATAAAAAAATTACCCCGATTTGAAGTCTTGACTACTGTCAGATGTTTAACTGGGTCCCTATTGCTCAAAAATAGATTGTTTCTCTCATTTCAAACTTGATATTTCCTTGACAATGACATTGCAGGCTATACTTTAAGAAATGATGATGATGATGATGATATAGTTCAGTTTTAAAGCATCCAAAATGGGCTAGCCATTTCACAGAAGAAATAAGAAAACAGGGCCTGTTCAAAAGAGTTTATCTTCTAAATTAGATTCTAATTTTACAAAATTATTAATGATATGGTCAGAGAAAGAAAGAGAATACATGATGATGTGTTGTGACACAAAGATTGAATGACCTGAGTTTGGGTGACGGAGTTGTTTCTGAATAGTGAAGCTACAACGGGGTTTTGACAGTCATACCTAGTGAATGAAAGTAAAACCTTTACACCACACAAAGATTTACTTTGTTTCTTCCATGTATTTTACAGAAAAAATAATTTTCTGTAAACAGAATGGGGAGCTTTCAGTGCATCAGATAATAAAGAAGGGGAATGTATGAGGGAGTGCAGCCTACCCAAGCAAGGACACCAGGGAATTATCCCTCTGATCTTAGCAGATTTGAGGAAAGGGCTCTCCCTCCATTCCCCTGAATGTATCCCATGATGCTTCTGCATTAGCATCATAAGCCACACACAGGAAAGAAAGAAAGAAAGAAAGAAAGAAAGAAAGAAAGAAAGAAAGAAAGAAAGAAAGAAAGAAAGAAAGAAAGAAAGAAAGAAAGAAAGAAAGAAAGAGTGCAAAACTGTAATTAACGATTTAATGATTTTGGAAATTTCTTCAAATAATCTAACCATAATAAGTTTATGATCTTTAAGGCCTGATATGTAGCATGCCAAGTCTAGAGGGGGAAAGAAGAGCTCAAGGACTGGGGAGCTGGGAATCTTTTCTGACATATCTTCAGAAATCCCAGCACTAGGGAACAGGTTCAGCTTGCCACAGAAATTGTCACTCTTCTGGGGAAAAAAAACAACAACCCTGCAGCTGTACTTTGAGTTCTACAGACAGCTAACTTCTGACAGTTGTGAATGGTTCTTTGTGAATGTAGTCCCCTCTCTTTGACTCAAAGCTGAGATTCTAGAAAAGCTCCAAAACACATTCTCTAGTGTGGCTGCAAAGTGCTCCGAGTTTATGTTAGGAGACAGACAAAGTAGGCATATCTGAAAGTGGCCAGAGTTCTGAATTCTTCTAGAGTGTTATTTTTCTTTTTTCCACACATGGCTGTATAGGTCTGACTCTGCAATCCTTGTACACCCAAAACTCTGTGATTTCAGTGGGTGTTTTGAGTGTCCAAGAAATGTAGGGTCAGAGCCACAGTGAACAGTGAAATGATATGTCAACTGAGTTAATTTGAGGTTTAGCTGAGGTTTCAGGAACCCAGGCACATTGTCAGACAAATCATATCCAACTGTATCATAGAATCAAAGAAGTTAGAAAAAGAAAACACTGATTGTTATTATCCAGGCAATTTCCCTGCCTACAAATAATTGTTCCCGACACATTATATCTCGTAGTACTTTGCCAAGTCTTTGTTAAAAAGCCTCAATTGATTGGGTTAAGGCCACTTCCTTTTGTTGGGAAAAGGGTAAAATTTTACAAGCTATGTTTCTCATCCTAACTTTTTCCTTTCTTGATTTTACCCTATTTCCCTTTTTTATAACCTAGTAACTTCTAAGGGATTTATTGTACCACGTTAAGTAATCCCCCCTCCTCTTGGTGTCATGACACTTAAAGTATTGGAGACAGTTATGTTCCTGTCACTTAGTCATCAGTTACCCAAGGTGTTCATATTTAGTACTCTTAATTTTTCCATATTAATGAATTCCTCTAGATTTGATTAGTTTTGTTCTCTTTTCTCAATTCCTTACAGCTTGTCCACCTCATAATGTAGTCTGGAACTGACTGCAATATTTTAGGTGTGGTTGCACCAGAGCCCTCCAACTCTCCATTGTATTCAAATATATTCATAAATCAAGTAGCCTGAATTTATTCTGGAAATATGAAAGTATCATAGTACCCAGATTAACTGTACATGCTTTCATAGAGCATGTGCAGTGTGAAAAACTCAACTGAAGCTGAATATACTTGTTGTAGTAATTGAGAACCAGATTCTGTCTTATTCTTTCATGGGTGCAATGTGGTATGGAAGAGTGCAAGCAGTTTTCCCTGTCATTGCACAGCCCACATATGGACAAAGCAAAATTGCAGCTCCTATTCTCTGTGGAAAGCAGGGATTGTTCCCTCACTTCTCCCCAGGGGTTTCACGGCATCACAAAACAGACAAAGTGGTATTCCCTACCATGCACTGCACAGGAGGGTAATAAAGTGGCAGTGGACATGCAGAGTGTATGCATCTGAGAGCTACCCTATAGTAGCATGCCTCTTGGGGCTCCCTGAGAGGTGGTGCAGCACTATACCTCACCTTACCGTGAGGCTGTGTCATGATGCAGATAATAATATCTGAAAGTTGGTGTTCCTGTGTAGAAATATTCCTGACAAAAGTATCTGGTTATTTTGCATAAATCACTTGCATTTAACAATGAATCCCACTTGTTTTTAATTTTGTAATTTATTACTAATATTCTACTTTGTTTTTTTATTTCAGTAAAACAGTTATTTCTTTATATTTTATGGGTAATTATGCTGGTTTCATGTAACCAAAGTAATAGACAAACCTCCTCACAAAATTCAGTCACAGAATTGATGAATTTCATGTTATTTCATGTTGTAGAACAGAGTCCAGAAGTGCTATTGAATTAAAGGGCCCCTGATTATGCTTTGGAATCTTAGGCTCAGTGAACTGGCTTTGAAACAGAGACTATGTTCCAAAATGAATGACCACTTGGGAGCTTATAATGACTTATAGTGAACCACATTCTGATTGCAGTTGCTTCCATATAAATCCAAGTAACAGCTTTAAAATCAATGTAATTAATTCAGATTTACCTGGCTGTAACTGAGATCAGAATCTGGCCTCTTATGATGTTTTTTTCTCCACATAAAAATGAATGACTTATATATGTGTGGGTGGAAGGAGAAAGAGAGAGAGCATACTATCAGCACAATCTGCTCCTATTGACGTGTATGAGGATTTTGTCCTGATTTTAAAGAGAGCAGGATCAGACTGCATAAAGGTAACCATGAGCTGTTTATTTAGAGAAAAATGAAAGGGTTTTAATGATAATGGTAGCTACAAGAATTAAGTCTCAGTTGTCTGTAAAGTCACAAGGTTTTGTTGTTGTTATTATTATAATACACCAAGATTGGTGCTCCACTGTGGAAGGCACTATAGCCTTATTCAACTCTTATTCTATTAACTAATAAGAACTACCTCACATTCCAGGAAAAGTAGTTCTGGTATTTGTTTGTTTGAGAACTACAAACAATGATTAACTTCAAAGGCATGCCAGCAATACAGGGACAGGCCCAAGAAATGGAAAGACATCTGCAAAATTAGCATGATAATAATAACTGATTATCATAACTGAAATACGTTTTTGTGAATGGCCCTCAATGGAAGTTTGCATGTGAAATGGATGAAAGGATTATATTCTCAGTCTACTAGCTAGAAGCAGGATTTATGTTGTATCTCTGAAATAACTGCATTGACTCAATATTTGTGTAACTTATTCTTAGCCTTCCTATCTTTTAATGAAATTTATCTATAATAAAATGATAATAAACGATAATAAACAAAAATTCCGTTTCCCAGGGCTTGTTGATTACTTGCTGCACTTGTCTGGTGCATGCACAACCATTTTCTGAAGCATCCACACTGTGTATACCAAGAAATAGTTTTAATTGAACAGAATCCTCAGTGAGAAATATTGAACGTAGGCTATCCATGGGAGTATACAAGGCAGTAAATTACTTTTGTAAAGGAGTAAATGCTGAAATGAAGTGGAGGTGTGTAATAACTACAGAAATTCTTTCTTGTGAATATATTTCAGTGACATGAACTTTATGCCTACACAACCACAAAAAAAGAATGTCAGGAAAAAAAATAGAAAAAAATGTTTTCCTTGTCTTGAAAGTGTTTGAAAATCTGCTCCTGCTTAATATGACTTTCCACAGATGTTACTTGAGGCATAAGACCTCTTAAATAAACAATTTTGCATGAGAGAACTCAAAAGGGGAAATTTACCCCACTCTGGACGGTCCACAAACTGCCTTTTGTATCACTTAAGCCCCATTCAATTCCAAGTGGTATGCAGCCTTACACATTGGCTTGAATTCCACCATTATGAATGATTCTTTGAGGGAGTGAAAATAGGAGTTTTCACTGGAAATGACACCATGAAAAAAGGGTGAAGAAACAGCTAAATCCTGTTACACTTAGGGCAAGTCTACACTACCATGCTATATTACTGTGCTGCTGTACCGCACCTGGTGAAGACCCACTATGCCAATGGGAGTGTGCTCTCCTATAGGCATAATTACTCCACCTCTGCGAGAGGCGGAAGCTATGTTAGTGGAAGAGGGTCTCCCGCCAACATACCTTGGTATGAAAAGCACTTAAGTTCATGTAACTTACTTCGCATAGGGGGTGTCTTTTTCACACCCCTGAGCCACGTAAGTTACATGGACTTAACCAGTAGTTTAAAATAGCCCTCAATCACACCATGAATAGTCCCATTGAGGCTGCATGGAGGATACCACTAGTCAATGTGGTATCAGAATCTGGACCAAGGAGGGCCCTAGGATAAAACTCAAGATAAAATCATTTTAAAAATAAAGATTAATACAATGAATTCTCAAATCTGGAAATATTTAGATTATACATAAACAAAGAAATAATGTAATACAACTCTGGTTGCAAGTTAATAAAGATCAGACAGAACAATATAAATGGAGGGAGAAAGAATGTCCCATTTATAATACATACAACACACAAGTGATTGTTGGTTAATGATTCAGTTAATGGAAGGACTCACAAATCGGTGATTAAAGGTTGGTTTTTTTAATAATGAATAATATTATACCCAGTATGGATTGTGTTTTTATACTATATGTAGTAATACATGCTATGTTTTATCAGCTGATGCATAGAACTAAAATAATATTTTGTGAGCACAACTGTGGGGATCCTGGAATGGTGAATAGCTAGAGGTTCTGCTTCTTTGGTCTCTAGGAAGATCAGAAGTTATTTAGAAGTGTGGCATCAGATTCCTGTAGCTAGGAATATAAAGGAAGTTTATATTTGTGACCAAAATAGAAAATAAATTATATAAGCTATCTCAATTTGGGTATTAGTGTATAGCAAATTGTATTATAGAGTAGCTGACAGCCAGTCATAATCAATAAATCATGTGGCAGTTGTAGTTATTCTGAATATCAAGTCATATTTGTACATTTCATTGGCCAGATTGTTACAGAGTACTTGTATGTTTTTTGTTGCTGTACCTTTTACTGTAACAATGAAGTCTATCATGGCTAATCGTGGCTGATGTGAAGGTCAACTGTATGGAGGCATGTGCCAACTGCATTTTAAAAAAGGCAGAGTTTATAAAGACTATCCCTGAAAACTGGGAGAAAATTACATTTATCTTTTTCATATAAAATTGTAAAATGTAAAGAGAGACTCAACAGAAAACTCTGCTTACTGACCATGATGTGCTGCTATCAGTGCCTTTGCTAAGGAAATTTGCGTTCTGTTCAGTTGAAGAAACTAAAAAAAAATATTTTCCTGTTATAAAATCTATGCAACATTTGGACCAAGCCAGTTGGTCACAGAATACCAGATTTTTAAAGAATGATTTCATGGGACTGATTCTATGCCACTGAAGCCAGTGGCAATCTTCAATGGTGTATGACTATATACACATCCATATCAGTTGTTGTAGGAACACATTTTTCAGTAGACATGCAGGACAATACAAAATTTAAATTTTAAAAGTATATCTGTATAAAATAAAATTAGTTTTTTAAAGGCACATTGGCAGCCATTTGCCAGTATCCAGACAGATGAGATTTGTTTAAACAATTCAAGCTGAAGCTCCTTTATTATTGTCTGAGCTATTTTAAAACATACTTTTTGCTAATACGGGGACAGATGTTGATACCTTGAATCACACCGAGTGGCACCTATCTACAAAAGTAGTCCTACTGAGGTCAATAACACTGTAGGTTCTATTCAACATAAGCATATCAGAATCTGGCCTTTAGTAATCCATTTAGAGCTAGATTAGGTTACATTTACATATGCTGTGTAGTGCATTATTTTGTGTGTCTCACTGAGTACTCACACAGTAAGGTTTCACTCAATCTGCATAAAAATGGCAGAATCTGGCCCTTAATAAATATGAATTGCTAACTGCTTCCAAATATTGATGTAAAAATGAAACTGCTCTTGAGTTATTATATGAACAGTGTGAAAACTTCAAAAATGTATTTTAATATTTGCTGCTCACAGTACCAGTAAAAAAATAAGGGATTACATTTTTATCTGCATTCCTGTGCTGTGAAAATAATGGTTTAAATTGGAAGTGACAACTTCCATTTAAATACAGAGTGTGTGGTGTTGTCTGATAGAGCTCTTCTAGGTAAAATGCATGTGGCCTTATAGGAGTGCAAGCCCAAGAAATCCTTGTGCGCTGGCTGCACACTGTGCTTCTTTGTTTACAGGAATAGTCACCTTAGTGTTTAAGGAGAAATAAAAAAAATATTCCACTCTGCATCAGGCAGTTGTGCAAGTTCTGAGGAAGGGGGAGTTAATGTAACTTAGTATTGCATAGCTGCATTTTATCAAGAAGAATCATTTTGTAATAGAGTGTGACTGCTGTGTTTACAGAGCTTGAGGCTAATGGAGCTTACATAGGCTCTGTAAGTCCAGTGGCAATTTTAGGCAGGATAGAGTCCATAATTTAGGTGTAGATATAATATTTATGAAGTTTCCACATTGCTGACAGCTTCATTGAGATATTTACATTTGGGGGAAAAATGCTGAGACGAAGTACATCAGAAAGGAATATCATACTTTTGTTGAAGAAATGCTGAGAGTTGGTTTGGTTCTGTGGTTACTCTACTGGAGTGAGACTCTTGAGAAGTGGATTAAGTTCCTCGCTTGATTAAAATCTTCTTGTGTGACATTGTCCAGCTCATTTAATGTAATTATGTCCCAGTTTCCCAGCTAAAATTGGAATAATAATGGTTCCTTTCTCAGGGCCAAATTTTGACACCCTTGCTTAATCTGAAAGGCACCTTACTTTGCAAATGGTCACATTTACTTCAACATGTGCCTGTGGAGTAAGCAAAATTCAACATGCATAAGGGTATCAGAATCTGGGCCTCAACTGTCTGAATTATCAGTGAGTCTTACTTAGTAATCTCTTGGTTGGAAATTCATGGGTTCAATTTTTTTTCTCCGGGAGTTGGATTCAAACCCAGTACAGATACTGTGATGCAATAATGCTAGGGGTCAGTCTATGGGACCAAAATATAAAACTTTGCACATAATCCCCAAATATCTGATTGTGTCTGATAAAGTGATCAACACTGAAATATTTAATAGTGTTGACAAGTAAATTATCAAATGTCTAAATTATTATTAGAGCCAAAATCCACAGACATGTATTATAATTTTAGGTTGGCTGTCTGCAGACTCAGGAAGACAGCTCTGCATTGATTCACATTTGGAAGGTATGCTTTGCAGTCATAAGGGCTACAAACTAATTTTTTTGGAAGTAAAAACTTAACTCTGAGGGGGCTGTCCAAACAGGAAATTCCTTGACCACTTATTACAACAGAGTAGAAGAAATGCTAATGGTCATTCTATTATCTCTCAAAAAAGGAAATGTCATATCCCAATGCATATGAGTTACTACTAAGGATATAATGGCTGTTGTGTTGGCTATATGCTAGCTGCTCTGAGAGCACATTATTTATATAGTACTATGTAACATCTTGAGTATGAGTAGAATTAGAGTATAACCAAAATATTGCAAATCCTACCTGACTGTTAGTACACACATGAAAGTGTCAAAAGACTGTATATTTCACTGAAGTCTTCACAATGCCTTGTGTATGAAAATTCTTGTGATATCCTATTTTTCCTGACATAATGGAGATAGATACCCATAACACACACAAATTCCTTTGTATTTGTTACATGTAAACATTGAGTTAAAAGATTTCAGTGTCTAGGAAACAGTGTTTTTATGCCAACTTGTACAAAATATATGGTAATTAATTATAAATGACATTAAGAAAAAAAGTATTCAGGCATAACTTTTCTAGTAGTTTTCATTTTCTCCTGCTTTTGAAATATATAGTTATATAATAGCGGAAGCACTTCACTAGTACCTAACTGGAAAAATCTGTTATGAAATCCAGTGACTGTAATGATCACAGCATTTATTAGTACATCTTCTTGTTTAACACTGTTCTAGAGTCAGAGTCAAATAGAACTGAAAAGATTGTAAGCCAGGGTTTTGCTTATTTTTGTAATATTATGTCCCCTCCCGCTTAGTTTTTTAAGTTTCATTGTTAAGCGGTTCCTTGCATAGGTGCATATTGGGACACCTAGTGGCAGTCACTGATGATAAGTTCCCATTCAGGAGAAGTGGAGGAGACACCAGTAGAATGACATCCAGAATGTTTCATTGTGTATGTGGAACCCACAATTTGCATTCATTCTAAGACACTTGGTTTGTTGTAGGGGTTTTTTAACACCATGATCCTCCCAACAAATTTAAGCCAAACATTATTCTCTTTCTGTTAGTACAACATAATACAGTTATACGGGCTATTACAAACCAAAGTGTTAAATCATATTTTGATTTGAATATGTTTACTATGTAAAGATAGTTTACATATTTCATTTATCTAAAAGACAGAACTATTCATTGAAAATCACTGTTGTCTACAGTATTTAGGTAAATGTTTGCATATAATTGTTTTAAGTTACCACATTATTTCCTTATTTTGTAAGTATATGTTTATAATTATTCATATTCTTATTACATTTATTTTGCAAGAAGTTACTGTGTATATAGACATGTTAGCTTGACTAATGTTTCCAAAACAGTACAAGTGATCACGTTATTCTATATATTAAGGCCATTTTCCCCAAAATGCTGGCACCTGAAGTTAAGTGCCTACATTCTAAATAAAAGTGGCTTGATTTACAGTGGTGAAAAGGACCAACGAAAGGTACTGAAGTCAGTGGGAGCTGTGGACACTTAGTGCCACAAAAAATGAGGTGACTTTTATGGCAGTGCCTATAGATAGATTTAGGTATGTAATGTTGACCTACATGCTTGACATTTTCTGAAAGTGTAGGATAATGACCAATATAAAAGAAGACAGGACAGATGAAAGGTCAGGATGGAGACATAATGGCAGAGCTTTTTAGGGAAGTTTATATAGTATTTGCCTTGCACTGCACTCAAGCCTGCTCCTTTTGAAATTAGCATATAGTGTTCAATTAATGCCAGTGGGAATAGAATCGGGCCTATGATAGGTCCTGTAAGCAAGGATATTTGTCATTTATTTTTATGAACTCTCGATTTACCCAAATGTTTAAAATAAAGGGGAAAAACAACTCTAAATTAAAGAAAAACTAACACAATTCTGAAACTGATTTCCCTTTTCTGCTTATAAAGTTAGCCAAACTTTTGGTGTTTTCACTCTAGCGACTTACATTCCCAGCTTCAGTTTAGAAATTCACACACAATGTATCAACATAATGAATCACCACAGACAGCATAGTCCTCATTAAGTTGGTGATAGTTTCACCTGACTAAGAACTGCAAAGCTGAGGCTTATATTGCTGTTCATACAAATTATGATAAATACTACAAAAAATCTTACTGAATTCAAATAAAAGTGCTTAATTCAAAATGGAGTTTTAATCAAAATGAGGTAATAATGAATAGAACACTCAGATGCTATCTCTCTACATTAATAATAATTTCAAACACATTTGTTCTGCTAAAATAATCCAGCAATCTAACATATTGAAAAGTAAGTTTTCAGAAAAAATTGGGAGGAAGGGTTTCCATTCACTGTAGTTGCTTCAAATACTCTCAGTAGCACAGAACCAGAATAGTTAAACTGTAGTAACTTTTACTGTACCCATTTCATTTGAACATTATTTTTTGTAAGCACTGTTTTAGTTTTATGGAATGTTGACTTTTTCAAAATGATTTGGTTGACAGATTTAACCTCTGTAGTGTCTAGCTTCTGAGGTTATTGAAAACATTTTCCTCTCATATAGAAAAAAAATGGATGTGTGTTTATGAGAGGGATACACATACAATGAATGATAATATGGTACAGTATAAAAAATGTACCAGCATGACTTTGGGATCACAACATTCCTCAGAAATGGTGAAGTCACAAGAAAGGAATGTAGGCCCTTCCAAATTACTGTCAATAAAATATGTATACTTCTCGATGCCATCACGTACTCTCTAAATACTACATGCAATGTTAGGAATATTTTAGATACTTTTTTTATCCCTCCACCTATGAAACCATCTGATCGAAAGCCAACCAAAGTAATTCAAAGACTTCTATTGACTTCAGTAGCCTTTGGATTAGACCATGTGTCTCACTGTACAGAGTACATAGGGAGTTATAAACACCTGTAAATTGTCTATACCTAGAAATGTCATGATTGTAATCTTTGATCCCATTTGGCACTAAAAACAAGTACTTGGTCCCACTGAGAAACTGAGATTCTTTCCAAAAATATATTTCTTCTGTTTCTAGCCCTACAAGGTCACAGGAAATGTTAGATTTCAATATCTAATGGAAGAAACCTGTTTTATGTTTAGAAAGCTAACCAGAGTCCAGGACCAGCTCTTGTTCATTCTGGGCTTTAGGCAAGACAATTTGCTGGTAAAAATTCCACATCTGGAAAGAAGAGGATACATCTGTGGGCTAGGCTGATGTTTAAAAGCTATTTCTTTTATTAGCGGGCAGCAATAGATCCAGCGTGGATCGATTTATCACATCTAGTCTAGTCGCAAAAAATCGAGCCCTGAGCACTCTCCCACTGACTCCTGTACTCCAGCGCCGCGAGAGGTGCAGGCAGAATCGGCCGGAGGAGCAGCAGCAGTCGACTCACCACGGTAAAGACACCATGGTAAGTCAATCTAAGTACGTCGACTTCAGCTCCATTATTCATGTAGCTGAAGTTGCATAACTTATATCGATCCCCCTACCCCCCCCTCCCCGCCCAGTGTAGACCAGGGCTCAGAAACTTTTCAAGGAGTTGAAATGTTAAAACAAATCCCAGGAGATGATATACCACCAGTGGGCAGATAGCAAGTGGGACAGTTAAAGGTCCATGATACGTTTATTGATCATTAGTCTTGATTTCTCAGTTAAGGTTGCATTAGTTTTTCACTTAAAGTTGGAATTTCATGTGAATTTAGTTTTTCACTGAAAGATGGAATTCACAGAATCATCATAGAATATCAAGGTTGGAAGGGACCTCAGGAGGTCATCTAGTCCAACCCCTTGCTCAGAGCAGGACCAGTCCTCAACTAAATCATCCCAGCAAGGGTTTTGTCAAGCCTGACCTTGAAAACCTCTAAGGAAGGAGATTCCACCACCTCCCTAAATAACCCATTCCAGTGCTTCACCATACTCTCAGTGAAAAAGTTTTTCCTAACATCCAACTATACCTCCCCTACTGCAACTTGAGACCATTACTCCTTGTTCTGTCATCTGGTACCACTGAGAACAGTCTAGATCCATCCTCTTTGGAATCCCCTTTCAGGTAGTTGAAAGCAGCTATCAATTCCCCCCTCATTTTTCTCTTCTGTAGACTAACCAATCCCAGTTCCCTGAGCCTCTCCTCATAAGTCATGTGTTTCACCCCCTAATAATTTATGTTGTCCTCCACTGGACTCTTTCCAATTTTTCCACATCCTTTGTGTGTGTGTGGGGGGGGGGGGGCAAACTGGACACAGTACTCCAGATGAGGCCTCACCAATGCCAAATAGAGGTTAATGATCATGTCCCTCAATCTGCTGGCAATGCCCCTACTTATACAGCTCAAAATGCTGTTAGACTTCTTGGCAACAAGGGCACACTGCTGACTCATATCCCGCTTCTCATCCACTGTAACCGTTAGGTCCTGTTCTGCAGAACTGCTGCTGAGCCATTCGGTCCCTAGTCTGAGGCAGTGCATGGGATTCTTCCATCCTAAGTGGAGGACTCTGCACTTATCCTTGTTGAACCTCATCACATTTCTTTTGACCCAATCATCTAATTTGTCTAATTTGCCTTCAATCTCATGGGGTTGTCCAATTTATATTCTGAGTATAATTGTACATTATATACATGTTTTATGTACTGGTTGTGCACATGTATAATTTAAATATATATGCATATATGCAAAGATATTTTCGTTTGTTTTGAGATCATTCAAAACTTCAATTGCACTGCAAAATAAATACCTACAGCTAAATTTAAACATGATCCACTATGATAGCTTGAAAGCAAAGTGAAGGAGCTTCTTTTTATTTAAAACAAGATTGCACGTGAACTGCAATTCTCCCAACTAACAACAGGAAAAGCAATCAGCAAAACGGTGTGTAGTTTGTCTCTTCAAATTACCAATCGTTGAATCGCTGGCACATTATTTCCTTCCCTCCCTCCTTCAGTTCTGGGTCTGGCTGCAAAGTCTTATGCTTGTGCTATGTTCAGGACGTATACTGCCAGGCTGATTCCCACGCACAGAAACAATATTTAGAAGTTGCTTTGGCTTCTTCCGCGGCATTCTCGGAGAAAGCCAATCTGCCGCCCTGCATTGCCATCTATTGGCCGCGGGGCCTCACTGCTCTGTCTTCCCCCAGCTCCACCATGTCTGCCGCAGCTTTGCTAAACCGGCAGCTCCACAATGAGCAAAGTGGCTGAGCCCCGGCCCCCATGCCTCCTGCCACTGAAATGCCTTAGAGGGCAGAATCACCCGCGCTCGCCCAGCGCCTCGTGCCGGAGACAGGCCGGGCCGCTCTCTGCGGCAGGTCGGCGCGCGCGTGTGCCCCCACCTGCCTTCTGCGGGGGGCAGGAGGGCACGGGGGAAGCCCCCTCCTCTCAAGGACGGTGCCTAGCCAAAGCTGCTCGGGTTCTCCCGCGGCCCCGTCCGCTGCCCCAACTCCCTCGCTGCCTTCCAAAGAAGCGGATGCAGCGCAGGCGGCCAGAGACCAAGCAAGAGACGCAGCTGCCGCAGCCAGAGCCCGGCCCGCGGCGGAGGCTCTGCGGGAGGCAGCCGCGCGGGCCAGGCTCCCCGCTCTCCCCCGCTGCACGCTACCATGTTCGGCGCGCGCCGCCAGAAGAAGAAGGGGAAGCTTAAACCCGGGCGCGCGGCGCCGCGCACCAGCCCCTGCCAGTCTGGGTCTCGGGGGGGGGGGGGACCGGCCGGCGGACAATGGTGTGAGGCGGGGGAGCAAATAGGAGGCTGGGTCTCGGCTGGGCGGGCTGAGCGGGAAGCGGCTGCGGAGCCGGGAGAAAGTTGTGCCTCCCCGTGGGAAGCGGGAGCGCGGGGAGTGCGCGCCGGGGACAGGCGCGGCGCGGCGGCTTCTTGTATCGGCATGTGAGTCCGTGTGTGCAGCCCCGCAGCCTGGCAGCGAGAGGCGGCAAGGGAGCAGCCTCTTCGTCCCTCCGTTAGCCCCCAGTGCAGAGACACCCCCCCCATCTTCCTCCTGCCCTCCCTCTTTGTGCGCTCCTCGCCCCCCTTCCTCTCCTTCCTGACTCCCCTTCTCCCCTCCCCTCTCTCCGCTCTCTGGACCCTCCACTTGCCCGCCTCGCTCCTCCGTTCCCCGCCCCCCGCTCTCCACCTCCCCCCCCACTCCCTCTCTCTTGTTCGCCCCTCCCGCCCCGCCACACACACACACACACACACACACACACACTCGCTGGTCGCGGGCAGAGCGCTGAGAGCAGCTTCGGGAGCCAGCCCTTGGCAGCGCCGCCGCCGCCGCCGCGCTCGATGTGTGTGTGCCGCGGGGGCTCGGCGCAGGCTGGGCGGGGGGCGCCGTGTGCGTGCGTTCCTTCTCCAACCTTCCCGCCTGCGAGCCCCGCCGCCGCCGCCGCCGCTCTCCTTCGCCCGGGCGGCTCGCACGCAGCGCACACCCCAAACAGGCATCTGTATGGGTTGCAACAATGCTTGGGCCCTGGAGATTTCAGGCTCAGTAAGTATCGGGGTTGAGTCCCCCCCGCCTTCCTGTCTGTGTCTTTTTGTGGCTTCCCAATCGCCCCCCCCCCCCTCCGCAACTCCTCCCCTTCCCCCCTTTGGAACAGGATTTCTCCCAGCTCGGGGTGCTGCTCAGTTAGGTGGCGGAGTCCGGCGGCGGCGGCTGCTGCTGTCGGCGGTACTGAAAGCTGCCTAGAGCCGGCCGCGTAGTGCGGTGAGCTAGGGTTTGAACTCTTTGGGGGAAAGCAGTACACCCCCCCGCAAACTGTGACCCTCCACCGAGATCTGGCAAGGGAGCGGCGCACAGCCATCACAGACCGGCTTCTCAGGCAGGATGGCAGCCTTGTATAGCACAGATTTAACTTTATTTTCTTTATCTCCACCCCCGTTGTTTTCTTGAAGGAGGAAGGGGGGAGGGGAAACTGTATTTATCTCCTTTACTAACCATAACTGAATTAAAGTTGCAAATCGCCGGGAGTTTGATACTGTACTGCCCGGGCACGTTTCGCAGTGGCTTTTTTTCTTTTTTTGGTTTGGTTTGAAGATCAGACGGTTAATGGATGAATAGATCTGATCGGGCTGAGAAAGAATTTGCAAGGTAAATGCTGTAACTAGAAAGATTTTTTGCTTTGATGCAGTGAAGCCGTTTGTCTTCAGTAATTTCGATCCGTTAGATGTTTGGTCGAAATTGTATATATCTAATGTATTCGCCAAGACGTCCGATTCCCTGCTACTTCCCTCCCTGTGCTGCAAGTGCTAGGTTTGCAGTGTTGAACTCGTTGAACAAGAGATGTCTTGCAGTAATGAGACTTATTTTAGGGTGCGTTTCTCCAAACGAGTGTTGCCGTGAGGAGTGACGCTCTGAGAAGGTTGACCGTAGAAAATGCAGTTTCAATGACTTATTAATCTCCCCCACACACACCCCCAAACACACACAAATGCGCATATTCTGTCTCTTAATATTATTTTTAGACAAGTAAAAGTAGGAGAAAGCTGCAAGGAGACAGACTGCAAGAGAGAAAGAAAATCGGATTTGTTTCCGGCTAGATGAAATTCGGGTATTAAATCACAGACGTAGGTCAATGGTAGGATTTTTTTTTCCCGATTGGCTTTCAATCAGCTCGGGTGTCTTCTCCCCTAAAGAATGAAGAGCACTGACAGCCATCGTTGCTTATAATCAGCATCTCCAATGCTTGAAGTGTTGGCGATTACATATTTCCATGAGACCTAGTTAGATCTCTCCGCTTCTATTAGGCTAGTTTTACAAAACATTGGGAATAAACCGTATGCCAGATATGGCTGAGCCTGCGAAGATGATCTTCACGTTTTATATATTTTTTCACAAATTTTGGGTGAGTGGCTCAAATGTCCCCTTTAATTCTCTCTCGCGCCCGCTGTACGTGTGTTCATAAATATCATCCGAGTGAGATTACCTATGTGAGTGAAGATGCAAAACATGAATACATTACTAAAGAGAGCTAGTAAGTGCATTCAGTTACACGGTGGACGTATTTCATTGCATTGCCTGAGAAGTCCATCACAAAAGTTATGTGTTTTTTGTTTTGTTTTTAAATATGCATATATATACAGACATTAACCGTTTTAGGAAAGAGGTGATTTGGGGGATCCAACAGGATTCTTTGTGTTGAATTAATGTACATATCTCACGTTTTTCTTTGGATTTCCTACAAGGACATGTCCAGCAATGGTTAAAAATAATCACGGTAGCAGCTAGTGTCTGTAAAAGTGGGGAAAGACCTTAACAGTGCGCTGTTCGCTAAAGAGGTTCTGAAAGGAAGAAAGCGGGGTGGGTAACAGGGCTGAGATGGGAAACCTCATAAAATGGTGCTTCTTTTCTTTTAAATTAGAACCGTGAAACCGAACTGACAGCCATTTTATGTATATTTATGGGGCTGGTCATGAAAACAAAAATCCGACGAAACACTGAAATGTAGCACATATGAATAGAAACAGAACAGTTTCCAGTGTGACCTTAGCTTTTAAAAATACAGCAGACGTTTAACTCACTAGGAGTTGCACATCATCCTTTCAAGCAGACCTGGTGTTATCCAGCTTTTAAAACACTTGGAATTTTGAAATGCCCAGTTCATTTTTAATAGCAACCTTCTCCACACACATACCCCACACTCTAAAATAAATAAATGAAAACTTTGTGTCTGGTTTATATTTTAAATCTTTATGCTATCAAGTTGTTTTCTTTTCTCTTCTTGCCCTTACAGGAGTTAAAATGTACGCTTGCTGCTCTACAGTAACTTTGGAACAGGACCCCAACAAAAAAATGCATATCTGGATGCTGCAGACGATAGCGGTTGTTTTAACATCGCTAGTCCTGTCGTGGGCAGAAAGCATCGAGTATTATGGGGAAATCTGCGATAAGGCGTGTCCTTGCGAGGAAAAGGACAGCATCTTAACGGTGAGCTGTGAAAACAGAGGGATCATCAGCCTTTTCGAGATTAGCCCACCAAGATTCCCTGTTTATCACCTCTTGTTGTCTGGGAACCTTTTAAACAGACTCTACCCAAACCAGTTTGTTAATTACACTGGGGCTTCGATTTTGCACTTAGGGAGCAATGACATACAAGACATCGAAACGGGGGCCTTTCATGGTCTGCGGGGCTTAAGGAGGCTGCACCTGAACAATAACAAGCTGGAACTATTAAGGGACGACACTTTCCTTGGTCTGGAGAGTTTGGAGTATCTACAAGTCGATTATAATTACATCAGCACTATTGAACCCAATGCTTTCAGCAAACTGCATTTGCTGCAGGTGCTGATCCTCAATGATAACCTCCTCTCCAGTTTGCCCAACAACCTTTTCCGTTTTGTGCCCTTAACTCACCTGGACTTGAGGGGTAACCGGTTGAAGCTGCTGCCCTACCTGGGCCTTTTGCAGCACATGGATAAAGTGGTGGAGCTGCAGCTAGAGGAGAACCCCTGGAATTGTTCTTGCGAGTTGATCGCTCTGAAGGATTGGCTAGACAGTATCTCCTACTCGGCTCTGGTGGGGGACGTGGTTTGTGAAACCCCTTTCCGCTTGCACGGCCGAGACTTGGATGAGGTCTCCAAGCAGGAGCTTTGTCCTAGGAGACTCATCTCGGATTATGAAATGCGGCCGCAGACGCCTTTGAGCACCACAGGGTATTTCCACACTACCCCAGCCTCGGTCAACTCCGTGGCCACTTCTTCCTCGGCTGTTTACAAATCCCCCTTGAAGCCCCCTAAAGGGACCCGTCAACCCAACAAGACCAGGGTGCGCCCCACCTCCCGCCTGCCCTCCAAAGATCTGGGATACAGCAACTACGGCCCCAGCATCGCCTACCAGACCAAATCCCCGGTGCCTTTGGAGTGTCCCACCGCCTGCACTTGCAACCTGCAGATCTCCGACCTGGGCCTCAATGTCAATTGCCAGGAGAGGAAGATCGAAAGTATCTCCGAGCTACAGCCCAAACCCTACAACCCCAAGAAGATGTATTTGACCGAGAACTACATCGCCCTGGTGCGCAGGGCGGATTTCCTGGACGCCACCGGGCTGGATTTGTTGCACCTGGGCAACAACCGGATTTCGGTCATTCAGGACCGGGCCTTTGGGGATCTAACTAATTTGAGAAGACTCTATCTGAACGGGAACCGGATCGAGCGGCTGAGCGCGGAGCTGTTCTACGGGCTGCAGAGCCTGCAGTACCTCTTCCTACAGTACAACGTCATCCGGGACATCGAGGCGGGCACCTTTGAATCAGTCCCCAACCTCCAGCTCTTGTTTTTGAACAACAACCTGCTGAGATCTTTGCCCGCCAACATTTTTTCCGGCCTGACTCTCTACCGGCTGAGCCTGAGGAGCAACCACTTCTCCTACCTGCCTGTGAGCGGGGTGCTGGACCAGCTGAAATCCCTGCTGCAGATCGACCTGCACGAGAACCCCTGGGATTGCACCTGCGACGTGGTGGGCATGAAGCTGTGGCTGGAGCAGCTCAACACCGGGGTGCTGGTGGACCAGGTCATCTGCGAGTCCCCCAAGAAGTTCGGCCAGAGCGACATGCGGACCATCAGGTCGGAGCTGCTGTGCCCGGACTACTCCGACATCATCGTCTCCACCCCCACCCCCTCCTCCATCCAGCTGCCGGGCGGGAGCACCCTTTTCTCCGCCACCGTGCGGCTCAACAGCACGGGCGAGGCGGGGGGCGCGGCGCCCTCGGGCGGCGGGGGCGGATCCCCCTCGTCCTCGGTGCCGCTGTCGGTGCTGATCCTGAGCCTGCTGCTGGTGTTCATCATGTCGGTGTTCGTGGCGGCGGGGCTCTTCGTGCTGGTGATGAAGCGGCGGAAGAAGGGCCCGGGCGACCCGGCCAGCGCCAACAACTCCGACGTGAGCTCCTTCAACATGCAGTACAGCGTCTACGGCAGCGGCCACCACCACCACCCGGCGCCGCCGCAGCCCCGCCACCCGCGCGGCGGCGGCGGCGGCCCGGCCCTGCCCAAGGTAAAGACCCCCGCCGGCCACGTGTACGAGTACATCCCGCACCCGCTGGGCCACATGTGCAAGAACCCCATCTACCGCTCCCGGGAGGGCAACGCGGGCGAGGATTACAAAGACCTGCACGAGCTCAAGGTCACCTACAGCAACCACCACTTGCAGCAAGGGCCTCCGCCTCCCCCGGGGGAGGGGGAGCCCCTGCGGAGCCCCACTTACAGCGTCAGCACCATCGAGCCCCGGGACGAGCTGCTCTCCCCGGTGCAAGACGCCGATCGCTTTTACAGGGGCATTTTGGAGCCCGATAAACACTCCTCCTCCTCGCTGGGCACCCCCGGCAATAATCTCCCCGATTACCCCAAGTTCCCCGCCGCCTACACCTACTCCCCCAACTATGACCTTATGCGGCCCCATCCGTACTTGCACTCCGGGGCGGGGGACAGCAGGCTCCGGGAGACGGTGCTCTACAGCCCCCCGAGTACTGTCTATGTAGAGCCCAACAGGAACGAGTATCTGGAGTTAAAAGCAAAACTAAACGCAGAGCCGGACTACCTCGAAGTGCTGGAAAAACAGACCACATTTAGCCAGTTCTGAGACACCCCCCCCCCCCGCCAGCAACCACAGCATCTCCTCCTCCTCCTCTAGAGTATTTGTATTTAACAACCACACACAAAACAAAGAAACACAAATGCTGACCCCCCTCCCCCTTCCCCCTTTTAACTCATTTTGTTGTAGGGTGAAGTGCCTTGGCACAGGATTTTCAGCTTCGGGGAATGATACTGAAAGGGTGTGCTTTTTCATTTTTATTTTTACAAGTAGGAAACAATCTATTGTGTAAACTGGGCACAACACTTGCCCTTGTGTGTTTGGGTGTCTGTGTGTTGGGGAGGGGGGAAAGAGGGTTTACTTAGGTCAGATTGTGCAGGTTACAAGTACAAAAGTCATGGTCACTTTCATTTTGTTGGACAGACATTGCTTAGTTTTATTTTCTCTTTGGTTGAAGAGTGCAGCGCATGTTTTCCCCTTTTAGCTCTGGGTGAGTCTATATGGCTTTTAAGGAGAGATTTGCACACCCAATTTAATACAAGGTTTCCTTTTTTAAAGGATGTGTTTGTATGCTTTCTGGACTTTTGAATTAAAATTATATATATATATATATATATATATATATATATATATATATATATATATATATATATATATATATATATATATATATATATATATATATAATCTTTAAAAAGATCACCAGAGATGTGGACAAATCATTAAAGAGGGCAGAGATATATGATCCATAACTGGTTAATGAAAATAACTTATTGATGAACTATACAAATATTTTATTGTAGCACCTATTTTTATATGTGCATTAGCATTTCTCTTTCCTTCACTATTTTAGGGCCCAGTCTTGCAAATACTTACATACCCAAGTAACTCTATTCATGAAAGTAGTCTTGTCATAGGCACCCATCCTGTAAACACTTAGGCAAATGAACAACTTTGCTCAGGAGTGTAGTCCCATAGATTTCAGTGAGTAGGTAAAGTTAGCCACATGCCCAAAAGTTTGGAGGATTGGGGTCGTAGTCAGTGCAACTGTTCTCATAAGTAAAGTTACATGGAAGTGTAATTGTTTTTCAGGATGGGGCCCAAAGTCTGTGAATTGCTCAGAAGTGTTGCACTACATGTAGAGCTTTATTCCCAAAGCTGAAGTGGTATCAGGAGGACATTTTAAATCACTAAAATTAACAGTAATTATGACCAAATCTTAAAAGACAATCCAAGACAAGCAATCTGGTCAGGATAAAATAATACTGTATTTAGAACCTCCTGCTAGGGCAACTAGTTGGACTAACTAGTGAGGGACATGTGGAAATGGTTGATTTTAGCAGGAAAATTGTTTCTTTTCATTACTCAACCAAAATATAATGATTTGACTACTGTTGTAGCCAATTTCTGATTGTTTAGTCAAATGCAATTGCACTTGTACAGATCCATGTGTATACTGGCACTTTGAAAGACCAAATGATGGACTGTACAAATCTCTATATAATGTCTTTACCCTTTTGGGCATCAGGCAATGGAAAGGATATCCATAAATACAGCATCACTGTAAGATGGGACAACTGGTGTCTCATATGTATCCCAGCACATGTAATTTTTTAAAATACTTTCTGAATAAACACTTGATAACTATTTCAAATGTAAGGACATCAAGTAATGATTACCTGAAGTTCACAATATCTTGCCAAAATCATACTTTGGTATGTGAAACTGCCTTTACTAGCAATCAAGTCTGAACAGAAAGGAACTAACAGTATAATCTGATGTGTTCTTCAGGTTATTTTCAAAACACAATATATTGTAATTTATCAAGGTACCTGACATGGATCAGAACTGGACATTGCTATGTGAATCACCAACATTCTTAATAGTACAGTTTCGTATTTACATTTTTTTTCCTTTCTAAAGTTTTCATTTACTATATGGATCAGGGTAAGTGATATTTCACATTCTTTTTTACCTTTATCTCTTAGGTTATTGTATTTGGTATTGTTTGGCTAAGATTCGCTACTAACATCTGTTTTGCAAAAGGGCTCTGTTCTGTGCTGCTTTTTCTACTTATGTAAAATATGTGTCTTTATTTTTGTGTTAAACTGGCCTTCAGCAATTCAGGATGAATGATGTGGTGGGATGTGTACTTCCCTTCCACCATGCCCTCCTCTACCCAAACAAACAAAATCAAATGTGCATGACCATACATAACTCTGGGGAGTTTGGTCAATGTACTGAAATATGGATTTTAAATGTGAACAGGAGATTCTTCTTGTTTTATTGCAAAAGGAACAACACATGGCATTATGGTGTATACTGCTCTTGATCTGTAGCATATCTGTCATTGAAGTCAATGAGAGATGTAAGTGCTGATTGAGGTCTCATTTTGCGGTCTTTATTGAGGAAAAAGTTCCCTTTGAACCATTGCCAAAGCCAAAGGGACTTATTCTCTTCCCATTTACACTGGTGTATATCAGGAATAATCATTAAAGTCAGCAATTACACTGGTGTTAAATGACTACAAGTGAGAAGGCGATTAAGCACATTGGCTTGCACAATGACATGACAGGAAATTTTCTTAGCCCTGGTCTACACTGGCGGGGGAGTGGGGGGGAATTGATCTATGTTATGCAACTTCAGCTACGTGAATAATGTAGCTGAAGTCGACATACTTAGATCGATTTATCATGGTGTCTTCACCGCAGTGAGTCGACTGCTGCCGCTCCCCTGTCGACTCTGCCTGCGCCTCTTGCAGCGTTGGAGTACAGGAGTCGATGGGACAGCACTCAGGGGTCAATTTATCTCGTCTAGGCTAGACACGATAAATTGATCCCCGCTGGATTGATCGGTGCCCGCCTGAATGATCAGGGCAATATGTGGTCCTTCAGGTGTGAGACTTTTTTTTCTTGTGCACCCAAATTTCAAGTCAATGGGAGTTTTGGGTGGCTTCAGTAGGAATGCAGGATCTGGTCATTAATGTGAAAGGTACATTTTACATGGCATTCTGCCAAAAAGAGGCAGCATCCACAAGTGTGTAAATGCACAGAAACAGCTTGAATTTATGAGACCTAGGTGACAGAAGTGCCCGGACAGTCTTTTTATGTCAGAGTTCCTGATGCTGCTATTTCTGATGCCAGCTACCTCCATATTCTCTACATACACTTGATAGTTGAGACCAGGAAACATTCTAATAGTCCACATGCTAAAATCAGAATAATTAGTGTAATCCTCTTCAGTGCCCTACACCAACTACAAGTAGCAAAAAAAAATAAAATATTAGGAGAGCCATTATTGGAGAAGAAAATTAAACATAATCCAGCAGCATAGTCTTGAAGAAGAATTCTTAAAAAAAAGACATGGATTTCAAGAAAGATTGTTTACTCATTAAGTATCCTGAAATACAACTAAAAGGGACATTTGATAACTCAGACCTTAATAGAAATGGGGTTACCCATGCAGAGGCTACAATGATTAATTTTCTGAAGAAAATTATAGGTAGAAAGAGGAGATAGAATATCTGATTCCAGAGGTAGTTGTGGTTGTGGAACAATTTATTTGTATGAAAATATGACCTTTGTTTTGCTAGCAGGATCAGTGAAACCATCTGCATGCTGATCTGCTGAGTTAGTGCTGACCAAAGAAGTAAAAGTGTCAGAGAAAAAAATGTGTTAATTCTTTTTTTTTTTTTTTAAGTTGAGAATTGTTTTACTGGGGCCATTTAGGTCACTTTTTGTACAATTGTTGCCGTTTTTGACAAGATACGTTGAGTTTCCTGAGATGAAAGACTCTATACATTTTCTTTCAAAAGTTCATGTAAATCCATTATAAAAGAGAAATAAAGGCAAAAGTGAACCCTAATTTCTAAAATGTACATGCTAGAATCAACACATGGATTCTGATAATATAATATATAACATTTATTTATAAAAGCAAGTCAAAAGGTTTCTTTATCTATCTTCTATATTCAGTATTTTGCCAACTGTTTAGAATACTGATACAATGTTGTATATACTATATAATTGTGCTTTTGGGACAGATTTTCTTTTTTGGTGGTCCAGATTTACATTAATTTCAGAACATTCACCCATGTAATTTCTAGCTGTTTTTATAGATTGTTTTGAACACCAAACTTTTGTTAGTTTTATCATAAATTAAACATCTGACACAAAAGATGTTTCCACTTTTATATAGGACCTATTTTTGCACACTTTTCTCATGCTGAACTCACAGTGACTTTCATGTCAGTTGTGGCTGAGTAAAACATGTAGGATTGTGCCTAGAGACTGGTATATTTCAGTTTCATATATTTTCCATTATCTATTTATATAACTAGATAACCGATACTCAGGGGTATTTCTTTTAGACCAGATTCTGATACTCCTTGTCATATTTCAGTAGTTTAATTGAAATTAAGGGTAAGGTACTGTTCAACATGAATAAGATATTAGAATCTAGCCCCTATGTAATACATTATAGAAAAAAAAATCTAAGAAAGCAGTAATATTTAATGTAATGTCATGCAATATGATACTAATATGATAAACATAGTTTTAGGTGGGTAAATACTTTATAATTAATTGGTAGGTTATTACTATAATAGCTTACATAGCAGTCATAAAATATAGTGAAATAGATTTTCTCTCTGTCATTTAAGAGTAATTGTTTTGGTAATTTTACTGACTGCCATGTTAAAGATCTGTCAGAAGAAGTAGTTACTTTTACTTGAGGGAAAGTCATCATTCATTGATGAAATAATAATGACGGAGAGCAAAACCTTGGTTCTGTAGATGTGTGGAGTGGAGCTTAGGTGGATCTGAGTATCCGCACCCTTCAAAGAGGCTTAAATGGACTCTGAAGTTATCAGACCCCCTCAGAATTGGTTGCATAATTCATATGGGTTCATTGTTTGGGGCAAAGTGCATGAATCCATCCCAAAACAATTATCCATGGCATCCTGGAGACTGGGAGATGGTACCAGGACAAGCACGGAGTTTGTTGTGAGGAGGCTAGTGCTCCTCATTTTCCTGACAGCTGGTGAGACTAAAAGAGTTCTCAGGTGAAGATAGGACCACTGTAGTAATGAGAGCCCAGGGCAAAAATATAGTCTTCCCTTGTGCCTGTACAGCTCCTAGAACATTGTTGTTACTACTGGAAACAAATAATAACAACATAGAATAGTAGAGAGTGAATGACAAAGACACCCACCTTCTCATCACAACCAGCCTTGCAAAGCTACAATTGGTTGCTTTAGTTAACGTGTCTTAGAGAACCCCCCCTCCACCCACATTGTCCTCCTGCAGCAGTTCTACAGGGAACTGTAGGCCCTGCATAGAGAAGAGTGGAACAACAATCCAAAGGAGGCAAATTGAGGTTGGCTTGTGAAAGGGATGGAAAGGCTGTGAGCTCATTTACATAAGGTCCCTGTCCTAAGCATCTCTGTACTGTGCTCCAGTGAAGTGTGAGTTCTCCCATACAGTGTGTGTCTAAGCCTCCTTCCACTCCAGCCCTGCTATTTTCAGCATATCTGTCAATTAGCATGACCAGAGGTCCTGATTTTATAGGGACAGTCCTGATATTCAGGGCTTTGTCTTATATAGGTGTCTATTACTCCCCACGCCCTGTCCCAATTTTTCACACTTGCTGTCTGGTCACCCTACTGTCAATTCATCTATGTGTAACTGTGATCCATCCTAATATAAATATTATACATCTTTGTAATTTTTATTGCTTTCATTTTACTTTTTCATTATTGAGATGAGTCTCATAATAACTAGTATTGTGACAATACTGCAAAAATGGTATAAACAGTTAGGTTTTAGAATGAATGTTTATTCTTAAAACAGTGAATGGAATAGTGTCAGAAAACACAAAGACACATTTAGATAGTGGAAACCAGAAACATTTAATTAATTGGATTTCAAAGGGAATAAAGTGCAATGAATGTAGTAATTAAATGGTTATAAAATTTACTAATTAACTTACAGATAATGGGCCAAATTCTTCTCTTGGTTATACATGTGTTAATCTGGAGCTACACCATAGACTTCAAAGGAATTATTCTAGATTTACAACAGCAGAACAGAGAGCAGAATTTGGCCCTGAATTCCTAAAATAAACCATTCTAAGCATTGTTATTTTGCAAAGGGAAGCATTTCGGTACATAAAGTATGATATTCAGTTGTGGTTTTGCAGAGAGCAGAATGAATGAATTGCATATATTTCCAATCTGCTGGAAAATTAATTAACAGTATTTTAGCATTGCACTTTAAAATGTAATTTGGGTCCATATTTCCCCGTACCATTTTCAAAGCAAAACTCTCAGTTGATTTTAGAGGGGAGTTCTGATTAAATCTGGATGGACAGATAAGGACCTTGGATACAATGATTTATGAATTAAAAAAAAAATAATTCTGTGGTCCTTACTTAGGCAAACCTACTACAGAAAAATCTCCCACAATGGTAGTTTTGCTAGTGTAAGGTCTGCAGAAAAGATCAGACCCTATGTAATATGTATTGCCATTTTGCACTTTTTATGTAGAATACATTTATATTTGTTTGAAAACTATGGAGTATTTCAGCTTCCACTGCAACATCGTTCTATTTGACAAACGGTGACCACTGCTGTAAGTCATGTGTTCCTGTGCTAGTCTTCAGGAATGTCAGACTAGGGCTTTGAGAAGGGGCGGTGGGGGAGGGAAGAGAGAGAAGCGGTTGATGCAGTATATTGTCTACTTGAGTATGACATGTAATAAAACATTTCCTTCTCATTCTGATTTCAACAGTCTACTTGGCTTATGAAAGTCAGGCTATCTATCATGATAATTGTAACAGTACCATGAAGGGGCTTATTTTTACATTCATAATTTGGATAAGAGGGGTAGCATCACATCACTGTTTCATCTTTTTTTTTTTTTTTTTTTTTTTTAGAGAGAGATAAATTAACCACCAGTATTTCTAATATGAAGTAAGTATCATTTTTGGCCTCGCTGATTTTTTTTTCTTTCAAAAAAGAACAATATAGCAACTGTTTCTGGTTAAGAAGATGAAAGTTTAATACAAATGTACTCATATCTTCATCCCATTTTCCATCAGTGTGTTTATAACAGTAAAGCCATGCATGTGATATACACAAAATTAGACATATTGTTTTCATAAAGACTTCATAAATCAATGTAGGCTATGCTGATGAGTGAATATGGTGTGTTCTTACTATCAAATGCAGTTTCATTGGCAATTAAAGCTTGTAGGATCAGGCCTAATTTGCTTTCAGTTCTTATGTAAGCTTTTAGGTCCTGATCCAGCATTGTATAGCACAGGGATGGCAAACTTACTGACCCCCCCCCCCCCCCCCGAGGAGCATCTGACAATCTTCAGAAGTTCAAGAGCCGGGGCACATTTGCTGGGGGCGTGGCTCAGGGTGGCCATCAGCTCCCCAGGAGGCGCCCAATGGGGCTCAGGGCTTCAACCCTGCTCCTGCTGAAGCCCCAAGATCCCCCCCTCCCTGCTGGGCAAAAGCCCCTACCCCACCACCCCGCTGCAAGGAAGAGGACCTGAGCCTCCCCCTCCAGTCTGGTAGGTGGAGAAGCGGGGAAGGCTGGGGCTCAGCGAGACTCACTTTAATGGTAAAAGAGCCACATGTGGCTCATGAGCCACAGTTTGGGATCCCTAGTGTAGCATGTGGGTAGACTGTTGTATCTACACAGAGCCCCACTGAAGTTAATGTAATCCTGTAGGCCTTACCTTTGCAAAACTCTTGCTGATGTCAATGAAAGGTTTGGATGCACACAGAATGTAAGATCAGGTCCAAGGCAAATAGACAGCTTGCCTGAATATGTATGTTAGGATTGGGCTTAATTTAGTCTGATTCACTAAAACAGCTGCATCTTAAAATAAGGTATTTATATTTGAAGAAGTACATTTGAAAATATTTACATATAGTAACAATGGCCCAGATTCAGCTCTACTGTAAAATATTTTACAGATCATTTTTTACCAAAGAATCTAACAGACTATATGCTGTACTGAATAATAATATTAAGTAACCATAATTAATTAATTTAACTAAAACTATACTAAAACTAAAATCAGTCATTTTAAGGGACCATATTAGATGGACGGTACATTTTAATTTAGTTGTAGACCTTTTGTAATTTTTAATAACTTGTACTCCATGATATGATAATCTCTGGATGGCAAAAATTGCTTTCTTTGTACTGTGCTGATATCCAGTAACATATTTCAGCTTTAGTTACAATCACAGTACAGCTTATGGTACTAATGGCAATTACTCCATACTCTAGAACATTAACAGCTCATAAAGCAAGGTTGATTACAGTAACAGCACTCTTTAGATGAGATTCAATTTTCTCATTGTGAATTTCATTTTAAATATATAATATTAAAATCATAAATATAATTTCAGGTTGGCAGAGCATTCTGTTAAATTTGCTGTGGCAGTACCTTGACCTAAAAGAAGCACTAATAATAATTCAGTGTTAAAAAGTTCTTGCATAGGTTTATAAACCATTCAGAGCTATTTGTCAGCTATATGTTTTATAAGGGGGATGCAAAGTTACTTTTTACTTGATTATATCTAGCAAATTTCAATATGTACATTGCAATTTATTTAAATTTGGGTTGAGTTTAACATTATTCTTAAAATACATATACACATGTAATGTAACAGACCTATTTAAGTAAAAATGATATTTTGTTATATACCACAGCAACTTTCTTAAATTTAAAGTAAATAAGATGAAAGAACATGAGCCATACATACTATTTATTTTCTGTGAGCGTTTATTTCTTTTGGAGTCTAGTGTCCCCTTGATATGTACACTTAACTTTGATGAGGGTTATTCAGGTATATCAAAGGGAAAATGGACCATAGGGTGAAATTCTGACTTCTCTTAGGTCAATAGCAAACTTCCATTGACTTCAGTGGGACCAGGATTTCACCTATAATGTTTTTGATCAAACTGTATTCTAACAGTCCCATCTTTAACATAGATGATTTTGTCTTCCCTGGTGTTTTTTTCCCCAATATCATTACGTATGAATACTGCTTGTCAAATTACAGTATATAGTGAAAAAGAAAACCACAAAACAGCACCTTATAATATTATGCACCTGAATGTTTCTAGAGGTTGCTTTATTTCCCTTTGTCTCTTTGTCAAATCAAGTCAACTTTGGTCTTTTTTAACTGAATTTATTCAATTATTTCTAAATTTAGTATGTAATATAATCAATATTGATTTTGGTTAAAATATTCAAATATTGTGAGTCAGTGGTCGTGCAAAGATTTAGAAGTGCTCTATAACTTGTATTTTTGAAAATAATCATCTAGTTCCATAGAGTGGAGACAACAGATGTCTTCTGTTATTTTTGTGTTTTTTTCTCTCTTATTAGACATGAATCACAGTGATTGCTTTTATTTTTAAATATAAACTTTTTTTATATGCTGCCTGATTAACATACATTATCTGTTATTTGCAGAAGGCTGTTAACCTAATGTTCTTCACAAAAAAAATGTGGATCAATACTGCATCCTTTTGTTAGGCTCTGATGCTGATCTGATCCATTTAGGCAGACTTGTGCTTGCACTTAGCTCCATTGATTTTAATGGGGCTCTGCCTGTTCCCTTACAGATTGGATTGTGACAGCAAGCAAAATCCTCTTTGAAGTTAATGGGAGTTTTGTTTTAGGACTTGTCTAGGGTAGGGAAATTTCCATAGTTGTAGCTACAATGATGTAGTTACTAGTAAAAATCCCTAGTGTAGATACACTACACCATTGAAGAATGAGGCTTTAGCTTACGCAGCTTACCTCGACGTTTAGTAGAAGCACTGTCTTACACCAGTGCAAAGCCTCTATAGACAAGGCCCTAAGACAATCCCTATAGAGAAGGCCCTAATAAGGATTGTAGGATTGTGTCCAAAATATTCCTTTACAACTGTTTGACAGGACAAATAATAGTTGCTTGCAAAATAGATGAACAGGTACAGTAATACCTAATGGAGCAGTAAAACCTACTGGGTCCATTGTGCAATATCTTACTCTGAGTTTCAGATGATGGTGGTCTTTACTAATGTGTATTTATACACATCAAATCTTCCATAAAATGCAAAAATGAAATGTTTTTCTAAGACAAATGAAATTGTTAAACTTTCCAGAAACATGTTTCCACAAATATTAGGAATAGCTAAAGTAACGTTTCTAAATTTGTTTGTACTGGCTAATCATGTTTTGTCAATTTAATAATTTATATACTGAATGTTTTCCATATTTTTTCCAATGGCTCTCAGGAGTTTTCTGAAGACATACAGTTTTTTTTATTAGATGTGATTTTAGGATTGAAGATATTATTATGGAGAAAAGGGAAGTGTTTATTTTCCTCCATGTTTATTATATCATATAATCTCAAATGAATTGTAGAATTATCTGGAAAAGGTACAGTATGTATATGTCATACCTCATTTATCATTTGAATGTTTGAGAATTAGTCACTTCCATCTCTATTCATCATCAGCTTAATGTGAGAGATCATAATTTCAGCATTGACTGACACTTCGTAATTTTAGTTTGTAGTTGTCTAATGAAATTCTTTCCCTCTTCCATATTGCATTACATTTCTTAGCTGACCTTATCTCCTAGTCTCAGTGTCAGTATAAGGCCGAACTCCTGACCACTTAATTATCATTATAGTTCATTTTTACTTCAAAAACAATGGTAAGAGAATTTGTCATAGCAATGAAAAAAGAAAAGTCCAGTCCTAAGCCCCAATCCTGCAACTTCTTATGTATATGAATAGCTCTATTTATGTGAGTAATCTCATTGGACTCATTAGGACTACTTCTGTGAGTAAAGTATGTGGTGTTTTCAGGATCCAGCCAAAATATGGGGACAGCACTTACAGTGCTGAGTTACTACTTTGTCTGAACTCCAGTTTGCTACTTTGGGAACTGTGCCCCACTAACTGTGCAGGATTAGGCCTATTATAATTAAATTTTATGCTTCCCTGATGATGAAGAAGAGAACAATCTTGTACAATGTCAAAAAGGTTTTCATGGTAGCATAACAGAATTTTCTGTTTGTACTCATTAAAATGTACAATTAGGTTTTATACAAAGAGAAAAGTGGTGTAGGCTAGTGAAATGATCACAAAGGTGACCAGCAGGAGAGCCTGAGTTTGAATCCTGCTTTAGTCACTGTAGGGCATGCTTTTTGTTTTTTCTCTTAATGTGCTTGTCTGTTAATTGGGGCTGATGATGATAACAATTATCCAGCTTCCCCTTATGGGTATTGTAAGGATTAATTAATTAGGCAATGTCTACGCAGTGTTTTGAATGTACAAATCACTGTATAATGCTAAACATCAATTGGACTCAAAACTGTTTCTTTACATAGGTAGCACTCCCATCAAAGTCAGTGAGTTTTTTATTTATTTAACATTTTTAATGCATATTTAGACTTGGCAGAATTCATTTATATATGTATAATTTTCACATAATATTGATGCTTATTTTATGCGTTACATTTTTTATTAGTTCAAATGTTCACAGTTGTGCAAAATTATGGGGTTTTAAGCATTCTTTTTTTATTTTTATTTATTTAAATTTTCACAGTTGTATGGAATTATGGTGGTGCCAGATAATGGTGTAGGTCAGACAATAATTATTTAATGACTGTAGACACTGAGATTCAAAAAGTTAAAACTTTATAACCATTCAAATACAAATTGTCAACATCATGTGTCAAAATATACAAAGTAAATTCCCTGAAGTCAAACTCTATTAAGTTATCAAACAACATTTTTTCTTATGTTGCCTTCATGTAAATTTTTATTATTATCAATGGAAATATGTTTTAGTCAGTTTGTGTGTATATAGAGACATCAACATTTAGTGATATTTACCAATAAAAATCTAATCCTTCCAAAACTTTGAATAAGGACTGCAAGATCTGAATGAAGTTCAGTTAGAGATGACATTTTTCCAACTTTGGTGGCTGACGATAGGCTCCAAAATCCACATTTAGGCACCTAAATAAGAATGTCTGCTTGATTTCTAAAGATGATGAATATCTGCAGCACCCATGGATTTCACTGAAAAAATGACACATTGGACTTTTACAATTCATTATTTTTTAGTCATCTCCAGTTATTATTAATAACACAGATAAATGTGTTTGTATAAAAATATGATTTTAAGTTGACAGCATCCTTTATACTTGACAGAAACATCTACTTTGTAAGAGAGGTTTTCATTTGTAATGTAAATCAAAAGTCTACCTACTGTTAGTGCTTTTAAAACCTGGCCATCTGGAGAGAAGGGGAAGAGGTTGTTTTGGCCTATCTTATCTTTGCATAACTTTATAAAAATCCATCCAGCCTCATTTAATACATGAGTTTGAACATCCTGTACTTTAAAGGCTGGAATTATGGTGTCATAAAAAATCACACTGACAGGAAAAATGTTCATCAGAGGTATTAAAATTGCTACAGCAAACTGAAGTATGAAATTAAGATGTGGTATTCTATGAATACAACACACATTTTCAAGAGGGGTTTGGTGACAACTAATTCATAACAATCTGTCTTGCATACACATAACACCTTTCATCCCAAAGGATTCTAAATTGTCTTACAAAATTTGTGCCTTCTCCTGCTTATTGAAGTCAATGGGAGCACTGCCTATGGGAGCAAGACTTGGCACTTAATAAGTTAATAAAAATTATGCATAAGGATCACTTCACCTACCACTGAAATGCTTAACAATATATAGCAACACTATTCAACAATGTAGGATAGAAAGTGAATATTACTATATCCAGGTGATATTGCTTGATGAATTTAAGTAGGAAAAATATAATTTATTCAAATAGGAATATGGAACAGATGTTAGCGTTAATATCCCAGCTCTTGGTTAAGACTTCCATTTTAGGATTCACCCAACACATGCTATGCTGTAGTATTTTTACATGTATTGGAACTGTTAGCTACAGCAGTTTTCATCAATTTGGTGTCACTTTCATTGTTCATCTAATATGTTTTGGACTTTAAAGTGACATACACCCAGTTTTTTGGCCTCAGGTTTACATTTTTTGCTGCCATGAAAGCTAAATAATTTCAAGTCTATCTGAAGAATGCTGGAAAAATATTTTCTAATACAATTAAACAAAATTCTCCCAACGCTGCATACTTTTTGACTGATTACATTTCTTTTGGTGCCTGAGGGAAACTGAGTGTTCAAACTAGTGTTTGGCACATGCATATATATTCCTGCATTTTATATATTATGCTATGGGTGCCAGAAGAGGCTTAGGGCAAGATTTGCATTTTTCATGCTTCAGCTGCCAATTGCAAGCAAGCCTAATGCCATCCAATCTGATTTTTTTTAGACTGTAGGTACTTCTATATGATCTCTTGTCACAATTACATGAATACTAAAGGTGACCTGCAAAGGGTAGCACAAAATTGCAAAAGGGCTTATACCCTATTTTGAATCTTTATGATCCCTAAAGAAGGCCTGAAATGTTTTTGTTGGGAAAAAAGTCTCCTTTTTTGTTTGTTTTTTTTATGTTAGGTTTATTACCCAAGGAAGATTTGATGGTGACAGGAGAATAAGTGACATTATAACATCACAGCTGACAAAAGGTGAAACTTGTGCTGCTAAGGGAGGAATCATTTTGTACTCAGACTTTGTAAAGTACTTTGGCTGCTCACGAAAGCTTATGCTCAGATAAATTTGTTAGTCTCTAAGGTGCCACAAGTACTCCTTTTCTTTTTGCTTTCTTTTGTTAACGCTTATTTACATCTAATGATTAATATACAGTTTTGGAAAAAAAAGATGTTTTTGTTAAAGCTACAGAATGTGATAGCTCACAATAAACTGCTTTGAGAGTAATTAGCCATTGGAATAATTTTCTAGGAATCTGCTGGATTCTCCATTAAATGAAGTCTTTAAATCAGGACTAGATATCTTTCTAAAATATATGTGATAGCTCAAACAGAAAATTGTGGGTTTGATACAGAGGTTATTGGGTGAGATCCTTTGGCCTGTGTTATGCAGGAAGTCAGACTAGATGATCATAATGCTGTCTTCTGGCCTTAAAATCTGATTTTGTGAAATCCCTAAGATATCCTCCAGTAAAGCTATGAAAGGTAAAACTTGACATCCCTGATCTTTCTAAGGTAAAAAATGAGCAGAGGGAAAGAAAAAAAGGCACAAATTCAATTCTCAAATAATCATTTGTAGGTCACCTTTAATAAATACAAAAGAATTCCTGCTTGTAATTGAACTGCCTTTGCTCTGCTGCATCAGAATGCAAGGCGCTAAAGTAGCTTCACAAAGGCATACTGTACCCCCAGTGCATCATTGGAGCAATGCTGTGTAGCAGCTGTCTTTGAAAGACAGTGTTAATGGAGGCCGTCTTGTAGGCAAGTTGTTAGGAATACAGACTAAACATCTCCCCTTACTGGAACTATAATGTTCCACAGCCTGTATTACATCTGTGAAAAGACTGAATCTGGGTTGAATGGACAAGTGCTCCTGTTTTTTCACCAACTTTCCTGGTTAGGTCAATCTTATAGAATCTGATGAAAATTTCTTTACAGTCTGTTTTTTTCAGATATAATGTAGGACTTCTGATTTTTGGTTTTAACCAAATAAAACACTCCCCATACTCCCCTCCCATCAATGTTTGTTCAATAAGCCCCAGAAAAAGCACTGGAAATGGTTGTTTATATCTAAGGGCTTGTCAACACAGAGCAGTACTGCGGACTACGGGGTCTGATTTCTAAAGTGCAGTAATGTGTTGTGCACGAATTGTTCAATATGGACCTTGCTGTTGCACACTAAAGGTTCCCTGGTACACTTTAACACAGTGCTGTTTGAAACAGTACTATGTGAAAGTGCACTAGGGAACATTACAAAGAAATTACTCTTTATGGTATATACAAAGAGAAAGCTCCCAAACCTCCTGATTTTTGGACATCTACATAAAACTCAAAATTGCTAACAAATAACCCCCAAAAATGAAATTGATAAAACCGCAAAACAGAAGCCCTATATAATGCATCAAATCTACAAAAGGTACAGACAGTTGTGCAGAAATATCTAAGATTAGGGACTGTATGTTTTTCTTATTTTCTTTCAAACATGTTTACAAAACTCTAAAAAGTATATTAAGTTCATAAATATATTTTAAAAAATCCTGATTATTATGTCATGGACTTCCTTAATATATTGTTGTTTGTAGCATCTATCAAATGGCAGAGTCAGGTATTGAAATATCTTTTTTATAAAATGAGGAAACAAACATTCATTAATTGATGATTCAGAACTGGAGGAGTTTAGCACTTGAGTCAAAAATAGGATTAGATTTTAACCTCAGGACAGAATTACTTTATGGGTAATGGTAATTGAATCTTATCTTTACATTTCCTTTAGTTATTTCTTACATAACAACTGAACTTGAACTTCTTAGGGAACACCGTCTTTGAAATCAGAGGGAGTTCTGCCTGAGTAGAGAGTGCAAATTTTACCCTTAATCTTTAAATAATTTAATTTATATAATCCTGTGCAGCGTGTGCTAATTAAAGGGCTGAGTGACTTATGCAATATGAAACTGATATGTGCAACTGGTATTACAAAACTATTATATCTGATTAGGGCCAAATCCTGCAGCCCTGGCTTAAGTCCAGCCTTGCTCATACATTAAGTTCTTCAGGCCTCTGCATCATATTTGTTTACTCCGCTAATAATTTTGTTGTAAGGTTTTTACTGCATAGCACATACTTTTTCTTTTCTAGAAACATTTCTCCCTTTAGTTCCATGAATAATTTGTTTGTCATTAGCATACAGGTGAACATTTCAGGAAACATGAATTTCTGTATTATAAAGTGGCATAGAAATAACACATGCTCAATATAGAAGAAGATAATATTTCCTAAGAAAAATTATACAATTATACGTTTTGAATTTTTCCAGATATATATTTTAATTTATAAATAAAAATCTTGCTAGTATGCAAAATATAATGTTATCTAAAATATATATTGCATACTAGTTACCTGGCTTATTTAATTCAGAAACGTGGACAAAAATTTCATACTGTTGATAGTTTTTTGACATCCATATTGCCTTTAATGTAAAAAACCTAAAGTTAGTATAGTAGTGGACTTAAAAAAAAAGTTAGAAACCAGCTACATTGGGTTTAGTTTAATTATTTGCACATTTATACTGTAAAAGCATAATTAGTGTACAGTAGTAGCCTGAGAAACTATGATAAAATCCACATTTTCATACTGTATTCACACATTTTTCTCATTAATGTAAACTATTAAACAATCCATTTTTGCCAATGTAATATCTTATTAAAGTTTCTACATATTTTTTTATTAAACTGAAATTTAAAGGATTAATTCCTTTAAGAATTGTTTTATGTATGGTAGAAAAAGCCATATTCAGGAACATAGACTGTCAAGTGATACTGCTTCTTTCAATGGTTTCAAATGGTTTGATGTTAAATAGGCTGTACATTAAAGTGCAATTCAGTAGCAAAAATACGACTTTTCAATTGCATACAGATTGCTGGTGTTTAGGGCCCAAGCACTTAAGCATGTAAGTAACTACATTACTGTAAGGCATTCCTATCAATGTCGGTAACTCATGGAATTAAAGTTACTCACATGTCTATGGGTTTGCAGGTTTAGGTCATGAGTATTTGCGCACCTGATCTGCAGGCAAAACTTCTGCAGACTTCACTGGGCCTCTCAACCTCACAGGATTGAGTCATAGACTTTTGCCTAACAATTTGCTATTAGAATGAAAAACAAACAAACAAACAATACATTTTCCCATTTGTAATAATTTTCTTTATAGAAGAATAAAGTACAGAGCTCAAATAACACTAACACATCATCTATATAGTGAGTTTACCATACAGAATAATCCAAAGAATCTTTTTTCATTTACAATATTAAATATTTGGAAACAATATATATCTATATAATATTTATTTATAGCTTTACATCTGTTTATATTTATATGTATATTATTCATTATACAGCATCATGGATGTACGTGGTGTCTGTATATGTTTATATGTGTATATACAAGGACCTCTGTACTATACAGCACATTAGACTTAAATTATACAGCAAGATGCCATGATTTATGTGGCAGAGTTTCACTGAATTCTGTGACAAAGTTAATTAATTAAAAATCATTAGATAATCTTCATTGTTACTGGTGTAATTAAAAAAATAAGTCCCACCAAGTGGAAATACAAACAAAAGCCTATTAGTTTGCATTATGACAGAGGAATACACTCCTGTAGGCCTTAGGAGAAGAGTCTTTTTGCATCGTGGAACCTGCTGGGGTGCGGTGAGGCATGCAATGACATGAGGGGTACCAGGAAATGAAGAATGTCTTGAGGAAGAACTCTGGGTGTCTTAGGAAAGGTTCATCAGGGAAAGGCAGCTTGTATACTGAGAAACTGAAGACAGCATGAGGGTGCTTCTCTTCCTTCAAGCCTCTATCTTCTTCCTCTATCTCTGAGTATTTCCCTCTGCTTCCACCCCTCCCGCAACGCAGATTTGATCGATTTCACCCGTATTCTCTTAGAAAAAGTCTGGTGTGGCAGGTACCTCTCATCTGCAGCTCTGGAGTAGCACAAGGACCTGAACGAAACCTGCTCCTTTGGAAAATATAGAGAAAAACAAAACAAAGGGAAAGAGAAAGGGAAAGCAAAATGGCAGGCAGACAAACGGAGGAGCTAAAGGGTAAGAAAATGGCCATTTTATGCATGTATATGCCAATTAATACCAAAGATTTTTGCTTATCACAATTGTAAAGTATGTGGTTATTTTCAAGTCTATATAATCATACTAGACAAAGTGTCCTCTGTATGTGTGTGTGAGAAAGAGAGACTGAAGTAATATTAACATTTTCCCTCTATAAGTACTCTTTATACAGGGCCAAATTTTGGTCTTAGTTACATGTATGCAACTCCATTGACTTTGGAGGGCTTGCATGTGTGTAAATGAATGTATGGGTAAACAGCCGGAATGTGCTTGCTCTTCTTAAAATAAAAATGACTTTTTTTTCTATGTTGATTTTACCAGAATAGTAACAAAAATCGTCACCACATCTTATACCAAGACAGGTACACCAATTACTCTCCCCTTGATGCATGTTTTTTATGTCTGCTATGAGCTGAACATCTCTTTAATTTTACAAAAGCAATTAACACAGTGATCACCTGCATTTGTTTGTTTTATTTATTTATTTGTTTATGATTCTCCTCTCAGTTTTGCATTGGTAAATGCAATTGGCTTTCTTGCAATTAATGCTGATTTGGATCAGTGTAAGTTAGAGGAGACATTCACTGTAAGACTGCCACCGTTTATAAATCTGCTTCTTGGTGTGAAATAGGTCAATTGTTCAGAATGCAGAAGAGATGAGCATGCACAAACAAAAGGGAAACGAGAATTAACAAACAAGGAAGAAGTGTAGGCTACAATGGATAAACTAAATCATAAGCTAAAAAATCTTAAAGGTACATCTATAGACTAGATTTAGGCTAATTGAGACTAATTGATTATGCTATTGAGACTTATTTGGCATATCAACTAAATTGAAGGAGACTGGAATTTTTAAACCATTTGGGACAAGAACTGTCTTCTTATGTCTTGCACTAGGGAGTGCTTAGCATAATAGAACCTAGATCCTGAATGGGGACTAGTGACTATGAATAATAATGACAAATAAGAGCCATAATAATAATGTCATTGTGTTTAGTATTTTTGTGTGGTTTAACAGGTTTCAAGTATTTCTTCAATACTTAAAACTTCCACAGACTTTCTTTCAACATCATATCACTGCGATCTGTGTGCCTATTGTGAAAAAAGTCATTAATGTAGACAAAATGGAAGGGAAATCCAAGTCTAGATGTGTGTTGGAGTTTTGCTATTTTTTTTTTTCAAACCCAAATGTGAGAGTAGGGAGCTAGAACCATTGTGTAAGACTGATGCATTTTTATCACTTAACTAATCTTTTATCATTTAACTAATGAGCAATATCAGTTTTTTCTAGTTAGATTAGTATTATTAAAATATGCTAACATCCAGATAAATCCAGATCTTAAAATATGTTTATTACAATTTCTATGGCAGTATCACTTCACCAGATCAAGCTGAAGTAATTAGAGTTTATGTGGTTAAAGTCCACACAACTGAAGCCAGTGCACAGAATTGCAGCATGGTCCCATACCAACTGCAGCTGTTACACCAGCCTATGTCCTGCAATAGTAACCTCTGCTTCCCCTGTCATTTGTTCAAACACTAATCCCATGGCTCCTTCTCTAGCCCACACATGTCACTGACCTCCGTACATAGGTCCTGGTGCCAGGGGTGCTGCTGCCTGGCTTGAAATAGTAATAATACGTGGTTTCTGCCTTCAGCAACCCCACTGTAAAAATTAAAAAGAGTACTTGTGGCACCTTAGAGACTGACATTTATTTGAGCATAAACTGTCGTGAGCTACAGCTCGCTTACAAAAGCTTATGCTCAAATAAATGTGTTAGTCTCTAAGGTGCCACAAGTACTCCTTTTCTTTTTGTGAATACAGACTAACACGGCTGCTACTCTGAAACTATAAAAAGTTCCAGCGTCTGTATCACCCTATGTGTTTTCATTGTAGAGCCCCTTGTGCTGTGCACATGGATTGAAGGACTAGGAGTGGTTTATATGTGGTGCAGTGCATTGCTTTGATCCTCCAGGGTAAATGTCATTAACTTTATAAGTAAATTGGGGAATATTCCCTTTCTCTTCCTTTAACATGCAGATTGGTAGTTGTTCATTTTAATGAGTGTCAATCTCTTAATGTGATCGGTTGATTGAAAAGACATTAATGGTGATTCTAATGGCACTAAAATTAAAGCAATCCCTTGGTGGTGGATAAGCTAGATGTTTAAAAAAATATATGCTCAGACTTTCGATAATTGTTTCAACATATAGGTCCTTCACAATCATAAATGAAGGGCTAACACATTCCTATTGGTGCTAAATATATTTTTGTTATCTTTGGAAGACCAATATTTAGAACCAACTGGGATCCAGAAGGAAAATTTATACATATGAATGCTGCTATAGGAATAGAGGAATGGTAAAAAATTTGTGCTCACAATTTTGGTTGCACAATCACTTAAGAACACAGCTCTGCACATGCTTATATACTCATGCAAATGTCAGAATCTACATATGAAAACAGCACACAGTTTGTGTATACCGGTTTATCATTTGCCTGTGTAAGTGATTGTGTAAGAAAATTGCTCTCGAGTCCTGAACTCAACTAAAAAGAAGGGTTAAAGTCACTTTGAAAATGTTGACCTTCAGATATTACAGGCTGCTAATAATTTGCTGTCAAAATCTCTCTCATTAAAATGTTCTTGATGTTCACAGAATACCAAATCTTCAGCTTGCTGTAGCATTGATAATATTTCTATTGAAAATGTCCTCTCTACCCCACCCACACAAACATATACATATTGAAGGGAATATTTATAGCATCATATTCCCAAACCTTTAAGCATTGTTAGGGTTAGATGCATTTTACTCTATGGCAGATGTTTTTTTTTTTTTCTTTCTTATTACTTTGTGTGCATTCTCTCCCACCTGACCTCTCACATCAGCTCAGGAAATACTTTTTCCTCAATACTGATATTTGACAAGCAATTGACTTGAACTCACTTAACTGTGAGATCCTTTCTATATTTCTCTAATCCAACCCTGCTCTGCTGTATAAAAGCATGCATGCTGTGATGTCTTTGAATATAGGATCTAAAATATAGTGAGGAAATGCTCTACCTCCTTTTTGGACTGTAAATTGTAGTTTGCTTTCCTGAAATCTACTTGTATGAAATAGCAAGTTCATTGGAATAGCATTTATTGCCGAACAAATGATGTGTGGGGTACACCAGACTATATGGGAAATCAAAATTCCCATATAGTCTGGTGTACCCCACACATCATTTGTTCGGCAATAAATGAGAGTGATGATCTGGCTGAAACTACTATCATGGTGGACTGATAGTAGCTTATGCGGCTTTTTCTAAAAGTGCATATAGGGTCAAATCCTGACCTCAGACAACCTAAGCAAATCATATTGATGTCAGTGAAGTAGTGTGGGTGGACATTTACTGTGTTTTAACAGATTTAGTTTGGTTTACATTATTTTTATACATTAATTTGATTACAAACTGTTATTAAAATAACTTACTCCCCAGTACTCCAGAAATGACTGATAAATGCAAAATGCTCTTTAGAATTACTTTTATTTTGGGCCGTTCTGTTACCTTTATTCACTTTGAATAGAATCTTATGCCTACATTGATTTCAAATGGACTCCCAGAAAGTTATATCATACTCCATGTGTAACCATATTTGGCCTTTAATACAAGAGACCACTTTCTTCTTAGTTTAAATCTTCATTATTTCATTACTGAAGAGCATGCCAAACAGAAATGACGTGGCTCTGTGGTTACATTCTGGAATGAAAGTATCTCTTTCTTAATAAAACCTAAGCTTTAAACTAAGAAGATAACAAGCAGACGTTTTTTCAAAAATTTTGCATTGCGTTTCCGAAGATCCCACCACAGTATGTAAGCTTTGTCTAGGATTTTAATAAGGAGCTTGAATATATTTTTTAAAGTATGCACTTTATATGGCTCCATATCATTTACACGCATACAGTAGAGGATATAGGGGAGGCTGTTTTCCTTCTGTAGGTTTTGAAACCAACAAAGGAGCTGTGGAAGTTGCAATGGACCTTTCATTTAACGGCCATTAGGTTTTGGATATCATTTTGTTTAATGTAAGAAATCATAAACAATACAATCCAGGCAGTGGACACAGTCTGTGTCCTGGACTGCTCACACTGCAAATATCCTATTCTCTGAAGAAACAAAATATTAAGAAATGAACTCCAGTGTTATGGAATTGATGTATGATATGAAATGATCTGTGAAAAATTTTACAGTTGTACAGCCCATGGCAAATGGATTCATGCCAATGATTGAAATATCAGCTTCCACTTGATATGATGGTGGGGGAAGAAAAAGACATCTGGTGATTTTACCCTCCCTGCCCCCAACACAAATGAATACCAGTGGTATGCTGTCTCTGTCCCATACATAGCATGTCTTTGTTTGGAGAAGTATAATTTTTAACTAATTTACTGACAAAGGGCTAGACATTGCTGTATGGAAAGTAGTAGAATCCTGGGCTTGGCAGAAAATATTTTTCTGCTGAGTATTTGCTGTTAGGATTATATAGTCCATGAGTCAGTGACCTCTATATGTCTATCTCAACCGTATTGGACCATTCTTTTTAAAAAAAGTGTATTGTGACCATAGAATATTTTTGATGTGCTTTTACATCTTTCTTTATTAGAAGTTATCTTATCACACTATGTGCCCAACTTGCCAGTGTCCTGCCCCATCACAATGCTGTCCCTAAGAGACACTAAAAACTATCCCATTCAAAGTGTCTGTCACTAACACATTCCCGTGAATGTCTTGCTTGAGACATTTCCCTTCCTACCTTCATGTCTCTTTCTTACTATGGTACTGGGTGGCCTGGGACACATGGAAAAGACATTTTCACCATGTTATTTCATGGACAGTTTTAACTGGGTTCTGAGATCATATTTCAGTATGCTGTGCTTTGTGATTTAAAGTATTTCCATATGTGACCCTACCAGCAGATTGCACTACTCTTGCTATTTTGATCTAGAAAATAAAAACTTCAACCAATGCATTGGTATAGTTTTCAGCTCCTTAACAAAAGTGTACATATGATATCTAACGCGTTATCAGCAAACATACAATGCTATGAATCTTTCCCTTCCTTCCCTTAGATATGGCATAGTTCAATACCATTTTCTCCTTACTATTCTATTTTGACCTTTAAAGCTTTTTTACTTTTTTATAATGCTTCCTCCTGAGTTTTTTTTAATCCCACCATTGCAATATCATTGCTTTCATCAGATTTACTGAAGATTCAATTTATGTTCTGAATCTGACTAATTGATTTAAGTCGGTGGGAGTCTTTTCATTAACTTCCATGAGTTTAGGTCAGGCCTTATTAAAACAATTGGTATGGATAATTTTCTCCTCCTCTTCCTTCTGTGTGTACTGACTGTTGCACCAGACTAGATTTCAGTGGTTGGAGAGGTGATCTTTTACACATGCCTAGTTTTTAATTCTGTAAAATGCTCTGAGGTTTGCAAAAGGTGATACATAAATCATTAAATAATCATTTGTGGTACTTCAATATACTAGAGATGTTGACAAGCTGGAGAGAGTTCAAAGAGCAACAAAAATGATTAAGGGTCTGGTAGGACTGATTTATGGAGAAAGACAAAAACATCTAAATATGTATGGCTTAAGTAAATGGCACTTAAGGGAAAAAATATCTACTAGTACTGAAAAAGTGAAATCACTAAGGAGTGAGAGAAATATGTAATGTGTTACCATGGATTTCAACTAGGACAGGGGTTCTCAAACTGGAGGTCACAACCCCTCAGGGGGTCTCAAGGTTATTACATGAGGGGGTCATGAGCTTTCAGCCTCCACCCCCAAACACCACTTTGCCTCCAGCATTTATAATAATATTAAACATTTTTTTTTAATTTATAAGCGGATAGTCACACTCAGAGGCTTGCTGTGTGAAAGGAGTCAGCAGTATTTGAGAAAATTTGAAAAACACTGAACTAGGATAAATAGGATTAAATTAAGAAAAGAACCGACTAAGAGTCATGAAAAAATGTTGATGGTAATATCTCTTAAATTTTGGAATAAGTTTCCAAGGGAAGTCACAGAAAACCATCATTTTAAAACTGAAACAGACAAAGCATTGGAAAATGTATACTAAGGATAATCCCTAATTGGCTGGGAATTGACTATATGGCCTATTCAATTAGGTCTTTTCCACCTCTAACTTCTATGATCTTATGCCAAATTCTTACTCCAACCTTTATAGTCAGTGGGACTTTTGTCTATTTAAGACTCAAGCTGGAATAGGTTAACCTACATACAAGGGAGATTTGTGCAATAGAAACACAGTAAATAACTTCACTGAATAATTTTAGGCCTAATTCACCTCTGAGACTTCTCTGAGATAGTACCAATATAAGCGAGGAGAATGTGGCTCTTATTATGAAATGCTTAGCCACATCTCTATATACATCATATTATTTGATTGGCTTTCTTAATGTCAGCTACACTGACAGTTTTCACCCTTTATTTTGGTCCTGTTAAAGTCAATCTGTTTTTCAATCAGCAGTCTCTTGGACAATAGTTTCTAAAGGTACTCTGTTATACAACTAGTCAAATAATATTAATTGACTATTTTTTCTTCAATGAATGCTGAGATCATTTTCAAATACATTATTATTCTTGCAGTTCATAGGTATGGGTAAATATTTCACACATATTAATGAATATATTTGAATTGCAAGATTTTTTTTTAAATATAAAATATAATCAGATCCATCCAGACTTTCTTTGACTCCTTTTTGCCACTGGCTCTGGATTCCTCCCAAAACAGTTGAATCTCTGGATAAAAAAGGGTAATTTTTATTGGCCACTATATCACTCCTCTCCAGGTCCCAGCATATTTTGTTTCTTGGGAAGGATGATCAGATCAGGACTGCACTGTGGCAACCTCCAGCTGGAAGATGGCTCCATTACAAGCTGAAACTAATTCAGACCAGTCCTCATGCTCCTTTAAATTATGCTGGGAACTATACGTGCCCCTGGCTTCACCCCATGATTGGGGAACCACAAAAAGCTCCTTTGCAGTAGCCCCTCACCTATTCATCTTTCTGCATCCAAGGAATATTGGGTGGAGCTGAGGATTGAACTCCAAATTTGTTAATATTTTTTTCATTGTTTGCTTAGCTCTACTGTTCCATGAAGCTATGGTCGATCATAGAGGTAAAGAATAGTGAGATTTTGTAATCTTTCACATGTTTAACCACCTTCAGTGTAAAATCCATCACTTTCTGGGTGGAAGTATGGTGTAGATTTGTGCGTGGATCAAGTAATTTTTGCTTTACTATCATAACTTTTTACATTGAAGTATCATCACTAACTGATGTCTGAGAGCAACTTAGACTAGGCTGTCTACCATTGCTGCTGCTGCACTGTTTCCTTTAATTTCAAATTCCCTGAGTCCTTATTTTTTTCATGCAAGTACATATTTCAGAAGAGTGGCTGCAAACATATTCTGTTTGTATCATTTATGACAATATTCCAAGTGGCCCTTTTAAATAAATGTGAGTCAGAGAAACATTGATGGCTGACACCTGCCATTCTGACCTGTGTACTTCCTGAATGGAAAAGAACAGAAAATACCTGATAACAAAGACTGCCAACTCCTCTTTGACGATGGGAATCCACCCTGCACTCTAAACATACAATAGATCAATTAATAATAGATACATCATTGTTCAGCACCAGAGACAGTGCAAATGATCTGCCTAAATACCTTTTTTGAAGCAAACTAAACAAGTCACTAACAAAAAAGCCCAAATGTTCTGTAACACTACCTATTCGTTAGCGTCCTGGATTCTACACAGTCTTTAACTCTGGGCAAGGTAATGAATTTATTGTTCTGGTGCATGACATTCTCTCAACTGACAAGTAAAATACATCCTTATGTATTCTACTGGATCTGCCTCTGGCATTTGATATTTCAAATCACCAAATACTTCAGTCCTGCTTCCAAAAAATCGTCACTGGTGAAGAGAGATGCCATAGAATGACTCAGGTCTTTCTTGGTTTCAGAGTAGCAGCCGTGTTAGTCTGTATTCACAAAAAGAAAAGGAGTACTTGTGGCACCTTAGAGACTAACCAATTTATTTGAGCATAAGCTTTCGTGAGCTACAGCTCACTTCATCGGATGCATACTGTGGAAAGTATAGAAGATCTTTTTATACACACAAAGCATGAAAAAATGGGTATTTACCACTACAAAAGGTTTTCTCTCCTCCCACCCCACTCTCCTGCTGGTAATTTCTTGTCATACTGAACCCAGAGTGTTGTTATGGTCATCTGGCTTTATATAGGGCACTAAATTGATGGTAGGAGTACATAGATTTTAGTGTGTTTTCAGATTTCCCATCTATTACCATATCTGTTTTGTTTTAGTAGATTTTACAAGAATTTCACTATTTCCTATTTCTTCAAGGGTCTGATGCTCCCCTCACACCAATGTAAATCAGAAATAGCTCCACTGAAGTGTTACAGTGGTGCAAAACTTGTCTGAGTGAGAAGAGATAGGCTCCATCTGCCATTATATTTTGCTATAAAGGCAAATTTAGCAAAGAAGCTCATAAATTCAACAGATAAGAGACTTGAATATCTTTCCTCATTTATCAATGGACCTACTTTCTTTTTAGTACTTTCTCGATATACTTGTAGAAACACTTGTTCCTCTTGTTACTGAGGGTAGCCATGTTAGTGGGCAAACTGTTTGTATGGTAATAATATTGTGCTGGATTTGAAATTAGTTTCCTGTTTTATCTTTTATTCTCTTTTTATGCATACTTACATTACACAATTAATAATGTTCTAATTTTCTTTTCCTGACCCATGGAGTCAAAGGTGTTAACATGACCCTATCACTGTCCAACATTAAACAGTGTTAAACAAAGTTTGGGATTTGGTGTACAGAGACCTTATGCTGCTTAGTACCATGACAAACACACCGTTAAAAATCCTTTTAAACTTTTTAATAAAGATAGAGAAAAGAAGGAATAAAAGTTACAAAGCATTTGAAATGCAGCATCCCTTCTTCCTTTTTCCCTTTAGATGTAGAGGGGTAGAGGGGGAGTTGGGGGAGAAGGGGAGAAACCTTTATGTGACAGTCTCTTATATAGTAATAACTGTCTTTTTTTTTTTTTTTTTTAGAAAAGTGAAGAAATTAATTGAGATGGGATGGAGCTGTCATTGTTTCTGTTGTTAAAGTCTGATATTGTTTCCAGGAAGACAAAACAGGACGAACAGATACAAGAGGGAAATGAAAAAAATAACAAAGAAATGCAGCATCCATCCCTGGTGTTTGCTGTCATGCTTAACCTTACTGCTAGAAAAACACCAGCACAGCACCAGGTCTTATCAACCACTTAGAGACTTGCCAAACTTGTACCAATGTCAAGCTCTTTAGGGCATTGTTTTTAGCTGCCTTTTTCTGATCACAGGCTTACAGGGCTGTTGTAAAATATTCAGCCTTGGCTGACTAAGCCAGAATCTTATTAAATAACCAAACCGACCAACCAACCAAAGGTAAAGGGGAAAAAAATGACACACAGTTGGGAGGTGGGGAGTGTAATAGAGTATTACATCACAAGTGGTGGTTGGAATTTAGCCAGAGCCAGAGGAGGAGGCAATGTTATCTAAGTCCTTGTTGGTCTGTACAGGATATCTAAGTAGTAGTCTTTTTAAGATATTAGGATGTGGTAACTTTAATAATATGAGGCAACTGTGACTTAATATTAGAGTAGAGGATTGGGGAGATTGAATGTAAAATATCTAGAATGCTGATATTCAGCATGTTAGATAAAACATTTAAATCACTTCAGATTGGTGGGACAAAGAAAGAGAAATTGGCCTGAATAGCCCTCTTATGACATAAAATATAAGAAGTAGCCCTAATGGAGGAAATTTCTGTGAGGATCCCCTTGAGGAGCTCTTGCTTTTTTCTTCCATACTGGATGGAGTTTCCCCAGTGAAAGGTCACATGGCCTTGTCCCCAATGCTGGCAAATTCTAGGGATCCACAGGAGATCAGGTCCGTGTATACAGAGGCTCTGTGACTTTGCACAAAAGCTGATCAGTTCCAGTCTCCTGGCTCCGTGTCAGCATGACTGTATTGGAGTCGTGATACTCAGGATTTCCTCTGACTATAATTACCCCCATCCTGTATTACAATTTTTGACTAATTTTTGCAGGGTCAGGGTAAGGATATCTCTAAACCGCTTATCCTGCCCACACATCCCTTTGTCCTACATACTTTCTGTCCTCTTCCCCTGTGTGGACTCCCAAATTATGAATGAACTGCCAAAGGGTCCAATACTATGAAGTTGATTGAGTCACCATTCTATATGGGCGGAAACAGCCCTAGGTGTTTTGCCAGTCAGGATGGAAGATGTTTTCACCTTCCACCTTCCCACTGCCATATTCCCAACAGAGTGGCAGAGAAAAGACAAAAAGGCCAGCCAATCAGTCAGGGAAAATTAAAAAAGCAAACAAAAAAAATAGGGCAAGTAGCTCTGTGGTACAGCTTTTCCTGGAAGCTGACACTCAAAGTGACTGCACTGATTGACTGCCCCTGGAACCTCCCCTGCATGTGCACATGGAAGAGGAAAGATTTGTGTGTGGAGGGTCTCATCTATGTATGGCTCAAGGGGATGGGGGACAATGTAGGCCACTGAGATTATTATTTCTATGATGAATGATCTAGTCAGAAAAGAAACACATTTATCTTTTCAACCAATGTAATTTTTTTAATGTCTCTTTTGACTTGAGAGATTCTTAATCAGAGCTTCACACTTATGAAAAATAAATTTCAGCCTTTAACATAAAAGGTGGAATTCCTCTTCAAATGTTCACTTAAATCATACTTATTTTGGATTTCATGCATTTTTGATTTCATGCATCATCTCCCATATTTTCTGTGGGAAATGATGTATGAAATCAAAAACATGGTGTCTAAAATACCAAGAAACTCAGTATTTTTTCATTGAAAAGTCTGAACCTGAAAACTTGAGCCTTTTATCAGCTCCTATACAACATTTATCAGCATTGTAGGATCAGTTTGATTTACTAAAATTAAAATAAAGAATTACTCTATGAAAATGACATAATCTGGCAATGTTAATTAATTAAATTAATTTGACTTACTATTTACTTTAAAGCTTACTCTTCCCTTATATTTCAGTCATACTCTTAATTTTAAGGGCCTGATCCAGAGCTCTCTGGAATCAATGAAAAACCTTACATCAACTTCAGTGGGCTTTGGATCAGATTACATGTTAATTTAGTGCTTGTGAAGTGCACTGAATTATTATTTGTATTGGAAACTGAAGTCCATCCTATGTCCAGAGAAGAACTATGGCAACACCCTCCCATGCTGCCGTGCCAATATACCTCATCCTGTGCTAGGTGTATCTTTTCTAGCAATTCTATCTCCTTGTCTATTCAAGCCCTGATGTCTTCGCTGAGGCTATTGACATAGATACCAGTTGGCTGTAGCAATACACCCTGGCTTGTATTTAAATTAATGACCTAAAGGTAAGACAATATGGATATCCAGACCCAGTTACCAAATCTTTGTTATTGCTGGGCTATTGTGAGGACTGTTTGGAGACTGCTGTTGAGTATGTTCATGGCTAAATGTGATGGGTAGACACAAAAAATTAGATAGTCATAAATATTTTAGATAGAACATTTTGCAAAATACATATATTTTCATGAGCTGCTCACCTAGCCCTCCAGCTACGGCTACTACTGTGTAGACATATTTGCTGAATGAGATAAAAATATTGCAAAATTAATCAAATAACTTATTTGATTCCCATTATTTGGCCAGATCTATTCATAGAGTCCCACTGACATCATTCCACTGACTGCTGCGCTGGGCATCACAAAATGGGGAAGAGATGGCCAGCCCTCTGTGGAGATAGAGGTGGTTAGGGACTATTTACAAAAGCTGGACGTGCACAAGTCCACGGGGCCGGATGAGTTGCATCCGAGAGTGCTGAAGGAATTGGCGGCTGTGATTGCAGAGCCATTGGCCATTATCTATGAAAACTCGTGGCGAACCGGGGAAGTCCCGGATGACTGGAAAAAGGCTAATGTAGTGCCAATCTTTAAAAAAGGGAAGAAGGAGGATCCTTGGAACTACAGGCCAGTCAGCCTCACCTCAGTCCCTGGAAAAATCATGGAGCAGGTCCTCAAAGAATCAATCCTGAAGCACTTGCATGAGAGGAAAGTGATCAGGAACAGTCAGCATGGATTCACCAAGGGAAGGTCATGCCTGACTAATCTAATCGTCTTTTATGATGAGATTACTGGTTCTGTGGATGAAGGGAAAGCAGTGGATGTATTGTTTCTAGACTTTAGCAAAGCTTTTGACACGGTCTCCCACAGTATTCTTGTCAGCAAGTTAAGGAAGTATGGGCTGGATGAATGCACTACAAGGTGGGTAGAAAGCTGGCTAGATTGTCGGGCTCAACGGGTAGTGATCAATGGCTCCATGTCTAGTTGGCAGCCGGTGTCAAGTGGAGTGCCCCAGGGGTCGGTCCTGGGGCCGGTTTTGTTCAATATCTTCATAAATGATCTGGAGGATGGTGTGGATTGCACTCTCAGCAAATTTGCGGATGATACTAAACTGGGAGGAGTGGTAGATACGCTGGAGGGGAGGGATAGGATACAGAAGGACCTAGACAAATTGGAGGATTGGGCCAAAAGAAATCTGATGAGGTTCAATAAGGATAAGTGCAGGGTCCTGCACTTAGGACGGAAGAACCCAAAGCACAGCTACAGACTAGGGACCGAATGGCTAGGCAGAAGTTCTGCGGAAAAGGACCTAGGGGTGACAGTGGACGAGAAGCTGGATATGAGTCAGCGGTGTGCCCTTGTTGCCAAGAAGGCCAATGGCATTTTGGGATGTATAAGTAGGGGCATAGCGAGCAGATCGAGGGACGTGATCGTTCCCCTCTATTCGACATTGGTGAGGCCTCATCTGGAGTACTGTGTCCAGTTTTGGGCCCCACACTTCAAGAAGGATGTGGATAAATTGGAGAGAGTCCAGCGAAGGGCAACAAAAATGATTAGGGGACTGGAACACATGAGTTATGAGGAGAGGCTGAGGGAGCTGGGATTGTTTAGCCTGCAGAAGAGAAGAATGAGGGGGGATTTGATAGCTGCTTTCAACTACCTGAAAGGGGGTTCCAAAGAGGATGGCTCTAGACTGTTCTCAATGGTAGCAGATGACAGAACGAGGAGTAATGGTCTCAAGTTGCAGTGGGGGAGGTTTAGATTGGATATTAGGAAAAACTTTTTCACTAAGAGGGTGGTGAAACACTGGAATGTGTTACCTAGGGAGGTGGTAGAATCTCCTTCCTTAGAGGTTTTTAAGGTCAGGCTTGACAAAGCCCTGGCTGGGATGATTTAACTGGGAATTGGTCCTGCTTCGAGCAGGGGGTTGGACTAGATGACCTTCTGGGGTCCCTTCCAACCCTGATATTCTATGATATCATACAGTGGTGATGAGAACAGCAAGTTCTGCCTTTACTCATTTGTTCTCACTCAGATGATCAGAAGTGATAGAAATTTATTTCAGTGATAGTCCAAAATCTGTTGTTGGACTCCTCTGTATCTCACATGTCTGGTCCTGTGGTAAGCTAGGAAAACACACTTGCATCAGTCTTTTGCCTCTCCCTTCCTGAGATTGACCGAGAGGTAAATGTCAGGGGAAAACCTTTGTCCTCAGCCAAGAGCGAATAGTCAAGGGCTCACAATGGTAGGTGAAATTCACCCATGTGACCATAGGTATTGCAGATCCTAATTAACATTGGCATCCCATTTAAGTCTTGGTTTGATGGTTTAAGTGTGACTTACGGGCTGTATGGGCCTGGTACTGTCTCCATGCTCAGGGTGAATTTCACCCAGTGGGAAGAGGCCACTGGGGATAATTTCTCCCACCTGTTCGCTCCAATTTTTTTTCATGTTTTCATTTTACTAAGTAATATGAATCTCAAGCCACTGGAGGAGAGATTGTTGACCCCATACATTACCTGTTGTCATGCAGTAAATTCACACCAACTCAGGGCCTTTCTGTATCAAGACTGCAGAAGAGAAGGGTGAGTAAAGTCAATAAGAAGTGTTCATGGATAGTAACTAAATATGGATGGTTCATTTATACCAAATTCATATCTTCCAGTCACCTTTGGACTGGAAGATAGGAAAACTGTGCATACAGAGCAATTTGTTATTACTTTGTTATGAGTATAGTAAAATAACCTTTTGTGACTATGTCAACCTCAGATGGAGCAACTTCTGGAGATTGTGTAACTGTGAGCCACAGAACTATGCTTTTTGAATACATATTAGTGAAGCTACTATCCTGCAATTAGATCCCCAAAAATGAACCCTTGTACTTGGTGAAATTCCTCATGGATGCAAGGATCTGTTCATGTGACTCTAATTGCAGCTTCAAGGCCTTAACATTTATATTCTGAGTGGGAATTTTTTTTTTTTTGTATCTTTTCTCTTGGAACCATGAAAATATTTTTTTTAACAAAGCAAAACCAAGCATTACAGATATTTAGGTGGTTTTAAGTTACATATGAAATGTGGCAGAATGGTTTTCTCTTAATTTAGTTCTGCTTTTTCATTTTAAAATGTGTAAAAATGGAATACTGCAGTAGACAGTGTGTTACACACATTGTTACAACAATGTGGCATAACTGGTAGGAAAGAAGAATATTGTATAAAAATGTTGTTGGAAACCATTCCTGACATTTAGGAAAGGTATACCCATCTTATTTAATATTTTCAGCAAACTCTGAAATAGAAGCAGCAGCATATTTTTAGCTTTCAGGAAATATTTTGTTTACTATAACAGGATCTCAGCTCCAGTGTTTTAGTGGCAGCTGGGAGTTTTGTAAAGCTTGAGCACTAAGAGATACAGTTGCAGACATTTAGTCATCTCCTCCCACCCCCTTTTTAGAAAAAAAATTAAAAAGCCAATTGCGTTTTAAGCCAGTTGAAAATATGAACACTTACTGAGTGACAGGTTTAAACAGTGCCCTCTGTAGTTCATTAATTTCTAGTCTATAATACAGTCTAACATCTGGAGAGGATGAGGGCTGTTAGCACATCCATGGTAATATATTATTTTTGAATAATAGGTTCTGGAAAGTTAACTATTTATTAAGTATAACATATGAATGCAGTTAAATCATTTTATTATCACCTTGTTACCTCAGCTACGTTGACAAGGTCATTGTGCTATTGCACAGAACATGTCAGTAATTGCATTTATTGCTTTGTAAAACTATTTAAATACAAATGGAGATTTCTATAAATAATAGAAGAATATTTATAGGTTTTTCCAATGTGCTCAACATTGTAGCATATGAGTATGTCATGAACATTAATGGATTTGTCCTCAAAAAAAAGGACAAAGAAAATATTTCTATCCCCATTTTACAGATGCAGAACTGAGAAGCTAAAAGGTTACAGCTAGAATGTTCCTGGGAATCTAACTCCCTTAGATCACTTTCAAAATCTCAAACTAAGTCACTTGCAGTAGATCAGAGAGGGAATCGTGGCAAAGCCAGTGAGACTTGATTCCTAGTGCAATAGCTGAACCCTCAGACCACAGTTACTTTCCTTTAATGACTTTATAAGCTCACTCTGCCTGGATGTTGTAATAATAATAAGGTTTTCAGGACCTGAACTGAATGCTTTATTAATGTTTAATTAAAGGCTCATTAATTAAGGTTGTTATTACATCATTGTCATTGGATCAGAGAAAACAAATTCAGTATGATTTTTTGGATTTTATTTAAGAGCATACGCAACTATAAAGCTAACTAATTTAGTATACTTCTCTTAAGTACCAAACAATATAAAAATCAGATTGAGTTTACAGTGGAAATTGAATTAATCAAATAAAAGATTTAACAATTGTATGAATTGAAATTAGTTAATAGACAAGGAAACAATTTGAGACCAACAAGTGATCAAATCATTGCAAGAACATAATCAGCAATTGAATCACAAAAACAATATGGCACCAATGATAAAATAGTTTACTTATTCTTCTTTCTCTATGTAGTATATACTTTTCCTTTTGGAAAGAATGGTTTAAATCTGGAATCTTTACGTACCCTGGGATGATCTATAGTAATCTATGGTAAGACTTGCTTTGAATTTCCATCAATTTATGTCCAGTGGTAACTTTGTACTATGGGCTTTTATGAATGCAGTATTATTGCCCCTCCACACATACACATTCACACAACACACGCCTGAAAAGGCTAAGACAAGTCTTTCCCGGCGGGCATCCCTGTGCAGGTATTCAAGTATTCTGTTAAAGAAACAAAAAGATTTCTCAGGAAAAGAGTCAAAAAGCTCTTTGCCTTGTTTGGTTAGTGGAGCTTCAGAGTCAGTCAGGAACTCCAGTTTGGGTAACAAGACAATGTCTTCTGGCTCAGGTACTGTCATGGTAGCATGAGTAGTCCTGTGGTCAACTGGCTGATCATCATCTACACTTTTCTCAGGACCAACTCAGGGAAAATAGAAGTATCAGCCATCTGGTTGTTATCATGGTTACCTCAGGAGGAGTATATTTCTTCTGCATTTACCGGGTCTTTTAAGGTTGAGATTCAAGCTGGTAACATCCAATAGGATTTCCCCAGCAATCTTATAAGGAAATCAGGAGGTCACAGGTTTTGTGCCCCAACTGCATTTTCCAAACCTGGTCAAATGAAGTCAGTCTGACATGGTCCACTCTTGGCTCCTTCTTCCTAGGAGACTGTTCTTTCTCTTGTCCACAAATCTGTGTTTATCCTAAGCAAGCAATAACAGGAGAATAACAGAGATAATTCCCCCAATATTATCTCAACTTCCCTTATCTGAGTCAACAGTCAGGGTTAATTATTTAAGTTGTTGACCATTAGTCAACATTTAACATTAGACCATTAGGAAGTATGTTGTCACACAACGCACAGTCAACTTGTGGAACTCCTTACCAGAGGATGTTGTGAAGGCCAAGACCATAACAGGGTTCAAAAAAGAACTACCAGTAGATAAATTCATGGAGGATAGGTCCATCAATGGGTATTAGCCAGGATTGTCAGGAATGGTGTCCCTAGCCTCTGTTTGCCAGAAGCTGGGAGTGAGTGACAGAGGATGGATCACTTGATGATTACCTGTTCTGTTCATTCCCTCTGGGGCACCTGGCATTGACCACTGTTGGAGGACAGGATACTGGGCTAGATGGACCATTGGTCATGACCAGTAGGGCCATTCTTATGTTCTTATGTAGTATAAGGACACTTTCTTGGCAATAATTTATGCCCCATTGTGCTTTAAATTAGAAAAATTGTCATTGTTTCTACTCATTAACACATCTCATGCTCATGCTTGCTTGAGATCTCATGACTACAGAAGGAAATTACAGAACTGTCATTCTGTCTGTGAAACTGTAGAATGGTGTGAAAGGTTATTTCACACTACCAAACTCATAGACAAGCTGATTCAAAAACTACATTTTAAATCCTGTTAATATACGTTTATTAAAAATACAGCAAATTAAATTTTATACTTAATGTCTATATTACTATAGGCCTATATGTTCTACAGTGTGCTAAACTAGTCATTGATAATTCACTGTGGAATTTGTTGAAAGATCAGGGCAATCATCTACGTCTCAACTTGAAATTAATCTTCATTTCTTCTCTAGTTTAAATTGAATGTTATATTTTTTTTCCGATTAACTTAAGAAAAGGTAAAGTCATATATATATATTTAAAAAAAAGAAAAAAAACCAAAAAACTTTTGTGGATATTTTTCTGAAATTCAAATTTAAATAAAAAAAGTTACAAAATCAAAATTGGAAAAAAAAAGGCGATTAACTGACTGGTTTCTAAAATCCCTTTCCTGCAAATTGTATTTAAGACCCATTTCAGTCCTCAGATACAATAGCCCAACTTACATTGATATTAATGGGAATTTAGCCAGCGTCCTTGGGGGCAGAAATAGGACCACTATTTGCAAAGAACTTTGTGATTTTTCTTGCTGGAAAATATCTCATTGAATACAATAGTGCCTTAGTCCAAGAGTAGTCTTATTGGAGGCAATGGGTTCACTAGTGGAGTACGGTGCTAGTGGAGTGAAATGGGTTCACTGGTGGAGTACAGTGCTAGAGGAGTGCAATGGGTTCACTAGTGGAGTATGGGGATGAGAAACTGGCCCTAAATATCTTTCAGAAATGACAAGAGCAATATGAAATTAACCAGTTTTACTTCGCAGGTATTTAAGTGAACATATTCTTCAGTTTCAATCCATCCTCAAATTTTGCTCTTAGTTTTGGTTTGAATGACACCCAAAACTCAAACTGAGTTACATTTGCTTTTAGGTTGACATGATATGAAACTGCAGAGATTTTTTAATTCATTATTTCCATGCAGAAGTATGAAACAGGACTCCAGCTCTGGCATTTTCATATATTTTGGCAGTGTACTTATTGGCCTGCACCCCTTTCCATTAATAATTTTCAGTTTAGTGGGGTACTTGTCTTCAGTGGGGCAGCAGAAGCAGCACTTCCTAAATGCCAGAACATGAGACAATAAATTCCCTAGGCCAGCAATATATTGCACCCATGCTGCTCAGTCTCTAATATGCTCCTCTGCACCTTCTAATTTTAATCACCCTCACTGTTTGACCCCCCCTCGTCAGCTTCAATGTCATCATATTTATTAGTTGATACACTACCACTAAAATCAGCAGCAACATCTTCATCAATCTCTGTGTCAGCGTGTGACCCTTGTTTTTGTGATGACTTGGTTTCTGTTATGGATTTTAATTTCAAATTAAATTTTAATGACTCTATGAAAGGAGTTGCTATAGAAATTCCTTTTTAGAAGTGGATAATGGGAAGAAAGTTATGCTGCCCTTGTGCCCTCCCTTCCCCACCCTCCTTTCCCACACACACATATGGAGTCTGACCACAACACCTTGAAAATGCTGGTCATGATTTTCAAAAGTGCTCAGTTTCTAGTAGTTTCCATTGAAGTCAAGTTCTTACCTAGACCACATCGCCATGATTCTCAGATATATTTTCTGGTTCCCCTTTAATTTTAGAATTCACTGCACAACTGCCATGCATGAATTTGCCACAGTCCACTTCATACTGCTTATCATAGGGCTTGATCTTGCTGTCAGTGGAGTCAGAGGCAAACTCACATTAACTTCAGTTGGAATAGGATCAGTTTTCTAGCCCTCTGCTCATCTACCATTAGTCTCTTCTCTCTTTAATCTCATAGCTTCACTGCTGCTAAGGTGAGACCCTTCTCCTCTGCAGTTCTTGCCCTTTGGGCCATTCTTTCTTTAATGTTTCTGACTCACCAACACTCCAGTTCTTTTCAAATCCCATGGGAAAACACCCGATTTCTTTTTTCTCTTGTGTCTTAATTTTTCCTCTCCCCATGCTACACTGTATTAAATTCTGTATTTGTTACATGTATACGACATTCTGTGAGAAAGTCTACATGAAATGTTACACAAAAAATAAAGATGAGTTGCACAGTATGACTAGGGCTGAAAGAAATGATCAGTGCCTAGTCTCACAAAACTGGGTGACTGGGAACCAAAATGGCAGATGAATTCAGTGTTGAGAAATGCCAGGTAATGCACATTGGAAAACATAAGCCCAACTATACATACACAATGATGGGATATAAAGTAGCTGTTACCATTCAAGAAATAGATCTTGGAGTCAACATAGATAGTTCTCTGCAAACATTGGCTCAATGTGAAGTAGCAGTCAAAAAAACTAACAGAATGTTAAGAAACCTTAGAAAGGGGATAGATAATAAGACAGAAAATATCATAATGCCTCTCTATAAATCCATGGTATGCCCACACCTTGAATACTGTGTGCCTTTCTGGTCATCCCATCTATCTATCTATCTATCTATCTATCTATCTATCTATCTATCTATCTATCTATCAACATCTTCTGTATGAGGAGGGATTAAAAAAGACTGGGATTATTCATTTTAGAAAAGAGACAAGATATGATAGAGGTCTATAAAATTATTAATGTTGTTGAGAAAGTAAATAAGGAGGTGTTATGTACCTCTTCATAAAACACAAGAACATGGGGTCACCCACTGAAATTAATAGTCAACATGTTTAAAAGAAACATAAGGAAGTGCTTCTTCACATAACACACAGTCAACCTGTGGATCTCGTGAAGGCCAAAAAAGTATAACTGGGTTCAAAAAAGAATGAGATAAGTTCATTGAAGATAGGTCCATCAACAGCTATTAGCCAAAATGGTCAGAGACGCAACCCCATACTCTGGGTGTCCATAAACCTCTGACTGCCAGAATTTGGGACTGGACAACAGGGCATGGATCACTTGATAAATTGCCCTATTTTGTTCATTCCCTCTGAAGCATCTGGCACTGGCTATCGTCAGAAGACAGAACACTAGAGTAGATGGGCCATTGGTCTGCCTCAGGATGGCCATTCTTACGTTCTTAATTAGACCCACTCATATATCAAACTTGAACAAAGATGGGGCACCTGAAAACATTTTGAGCTAAATGATGCCTATTTGGTACAGCTCATTAAAAGGTGTGACATGGAGCTGCACCACCTCTGGGGGAAGACTATTAGGTATTTTGCTCAGATTGCATCCCAGACGTCTCTGGTTGCACCATTGAGAGTAAATTTTGATTCCCTTTAAGGCTTGCAGCATGTTCCCATTAACACATGTAGCCAGCCAGCTACATTAGATGACATGTTGTGGAGCCATGCCTCTGTCTATTTTTTGCTCCTCTAAACTGCAGTTCTACTGAGTTTCTCCCAGTGGTGGATGAAAGGAGCAATATCTCATTTATGCTTCCCCAAACAGAGAATACGATTCTGGTTAGCTATTACACCAACCACACAAATGCATGGCCATCTAGTCCTTGAGTTCTAGAACATGAAGCACAAGGAAACAAGGACACTGTCAACTTGAAATCAAAACACTTTCAAAAAATGAGATAAATGTAATTTGGAGTGCTGTAGTCCAAAGTCATTTAAAGTAATATCATAGAACCATAGAATAACAGAGTTGGAAGGGACCTCTGGAGGCCATCTAGTCCAACCCCCTGCCCAGAGCAGGACCAATCCCAACTAAATCATCCAAGCCAGGGCTTTGTCAAGCCTGACCTTAAAAACTTCTAAGGAAGGGGATTCCACCACCTCCCTAGGTAACGCATTCCAGTGTTTCACCACCCTCCTAGTGAAAAAGTTTTTTCCTAATATCCAACCTAAACAGCCCCCACTGCAACTTGAGACCATTACTCCTTGTCCTGTCATCTGCTATCACTGAAAATAGTCTAGATCCATCCTCTTTGGATCCACCTTTCAGGTAGTTAAAAGCAGCTATCAAATCCCCCCTCATTCTTCTCTTCCGTAGACTAAACAATCCCAGTTCCCTCAGCCTCTCCTCATAACTCATGTGTTCCAGTCCCCTAATCATTTTTGTTGCCCTTCGCTGGACCCTCTCCAATTTCTCCACATCCTTCTTGTAGTGTGGGGCCCAAAACTGGACACAGTACTCTAGATGAGGCCTCACCAATGTCGAATAGGAACTAATGATCACGTCCCTCGATCTGCCTGCAATGCCCCTACTTATACACCCCAAAATGCCATTGGCCTTCTTGGTAACAAGGGCACACTGTTGACTCATATCCAGCTTCTCATCCACTGTCACCCCTAGGTCCTTCTCTGCAGAACTGCTGCCTAGCCATTCGCTGCATCTGTAGCGGTGCATTGGATTCTTCCATCCTAAGTGCAGGACTCTGCACTTATCCTTGTTGAACCTCATCAGATTTCTTTTGGCCCAATCCTCCAATTTGTCTAGGTCCCTCTGTATCCTATCCCTACCCTCCAGCGTATCTACCACTCCTCCCAGTTTAGTGTCATCCGCAAACTTGCTGATGGTGCAATCCACACCATCCTCCAGATCATTAATGAAGATATTGAACAAAACCGGCCCCAGGACCGACCCTTGGGGCACTCCGCTAGATACCGGCTGCCAACTAGACATGGAACCATTGATCACTACCCGTTGAGCCCGACAATCTAGCCAACTTTCTATCCACCTATAGTTATAGTGCATTCATCCAGCCCATACTTCTTTAACTTGCTGACAAGAATACTGTGGGAGACCGTATCAAAAGCTTTGCTTAAGTCGAGGAATAACACATCCACTGCTTTCCCTTCATCCACAGAACCAGTTATCTCATCATAGAAGGCAATTAGATTAGTCAGGCATGACTTTCCCTTGGTGAATCCATGTGACTGTTCCTGATCACTTTCCTCTCGTCTAAGTGCTTCAGAATTGATACATTTGCCTCAGAATCGACTTGCCAGTTTTAATGCTTTTACAAGAACATTGTCCTATTTTCAAAAAAAAAAATTCTTCCCCCTCTTGCTGTGTGAAAAAGTCACATAAAACTATACGGAAAATGCCTGTAGGAAAACAATGAAAATAAGCATGTATGTAACAGAATTAACTATATTGAAGGTGCTTTGAAACACACAAAGCAAACAAGCTAAACAAATTAGAGGAAAATATTTTTTCTTTAGTCACTTTCAGTTCACTTGAAGTAATCCTGGATGCTACCTATAATAATAGTTATAAGTAAAGTTCAGGCAGAAATGTCATTTTTAAGCGAACAGTGTTAAGCTCTATCGGGGTTTTCTACTGTGTCCATTAACTGAAGTATTTAAATGTTTCCCATTTATGTTAGGTCTGCTTGGTGAGGTCCCTGGTGAACTTCCTGGGACAGATCCTCAGGTGGTGCAAATCAGCATAGCACTACTGTATATTCATTTACAAAAAGTGGGGTTCTGGCCTCATAAGTCTTCTGTTTCAATACTTTCTCTGGTAGAAGAGAGTTGGCTTGGGATGAATGTGCATTGTTTTTGGTGGTGAGAGTTTGTTTTGGTTATTCCTTATTTTTCTACTTCTTTCCTCCTCCCTCAATAAACTGGCTATCATGAGAAAGCATTTGATTTGCTATAGTATGTGACATAAAGACTTTATTTTTTATAACAACTTTTATGCTGAAGAGTCTGAAAACATGTTTTACAAAATATAAATGTGGTGTCAGCAGCAACAAAGGCTGGGTTCAATGTCTAGGGGTTCCTCTCAACATTACAAAACAGAACCAGCTCGAGTCCCCCCACAGAAAACTGGGAACACCAAACACCACCCTGGGTGCATCTAAGAGGCTTACTTCCTTACTCACAAACACTGAGTCTGTGTAAAACAAAAGAAAACTTTTATTTAAAGGGAAAGGGAACCCAGTATTAGTTTGGGAAAACATTGCAGCATTGGTTAAGAAGTACTCAAATTGTAGTAGCTTGGGAAGTGTCCTTTGCCTTAGTGAAAATCCAATGGATGAATGTCCCTTTAATACACCACTCCTCTTTCATGCTACTGCACTCCATTCACAGTTGGTTGTCGGACATCAGCGAAGTCCAAGTGTTCAGGGATGCATTCATGTTTCACCTCCCACTCCTGGTCCTAATGTTTATTACTTTGATTCAGCAAAACACTTAAACACATGTGTTACCCCGGGGGTTTCAGAACCTACAGCAGGAGCAACTTAACTATTTCACTCCAGGCGGTGTCAGGAACGAATCAATAGGAACACAGCAATTCCATCTGATAAGATTCATGCAAGTAAGCATGCTCTGTGTAAAACTGCAGTTTATTAGATTTAAGCGCACACAAATATAATAGGTTTAGAACATCCCAGATATTTACCTAAGAACTGGAATAGTATTGACTAATTAACAGCAAGTTTGCAGTGGCCAGTTGCTTACTCACCAGGGAGAAAATGTGTCAGGAAAAAGTCTCTCAAGATGGCTTCAGAGGCCTGCTCCAAAGTACACTTTATTAGCTAATCTTTTATATAACTAACTTCTACAAAACACATAGGTTATAATGATCCCTGCTGGAGCATCAGTTTTCTAACTTTCAATACATTTTTAATATCAGGGGCGTTTAGAGTCAAGGTTTTCCAACGACCAAGGTTTTTAATCTCAGTTGTTTACTTGTCTGTCCCCTCCTCCCATTCTGATCAGCAGAAACTGCCAGCTAGATATGACTTTGCATCTAAAAGGCTGACTCCAATTTAAACCTTAACTATGTAGTGTTCTATTTCATTAATTCAGGGTGGCTGAATGCAAATAATATGGTTGCAATTAACTGGATCACATTCTGGGGTATACACACCCCTCGAATCCAGGACAACATGTTTAAATACTTGTGTGATTTCCTGAATCAAAGCATAGCACTTTAGTGTGCTAAGTCAGGTTGTCTTGGAGACTGCTTTACTGCAACCCCCTCAAACTGGGATACTAGGTCGGACAGTGTCCAAGGTGACGCTGCTGAGTCCTCTACTGAGATAGTATTGCCGCCTTACCTCCCAACTGTCTCACCCACATGTTCCGGTGAAGGCATTTAACAACAACAAAATATGAACAAACGAACAACAGAAAATATCAATTTCTCTGAATTCTTCATGTCATACACTGCTCTCTGGCATATCACACAATACGTCATCAGTCCTATTTTGTTACAAAATATAGCACAGCTCCAAAGGACACATTAAAATTTCTTTGACTCAGATTACTGAAAGTGTCATTTTAAAAATCAATATTTGCTTATCATTACCACACAGGTACTGCATTTGCTAGATTCACTAAAAGTGGAAATCAGTGGTAATATTAGACACCAATAGGTTATAACTTTTGGCAAATATTTGTTCTATATTAGAGAATTATGTGCCTGATCAAAAGCCCATTGAAGAAAATGGAAGACCTCCATTGACTTCAATGGGCTTTAGTAGATGCCCTTATATCTGAAATAATAGTTGTTTTCCATTTCTAATTACAGTGGTCAGTCTTAACTGTCAACTGTATTTACTGCACAAGTAGTATCTGAGATATCACAGTTATTTCCTGTTCTATATATAAGAAGCAATTGTGATACATCTGTTATCATTGGGTAGTATGTATTGGTAACAGCTGACTTTTTAGCAGTGACTGTTGTGTCATCATACCATGATCCTATATGCCAAACTGTTCAATTTGAAAACGAAAAGACTAACTACAAAACTGAGTTAAGGTGAGGTTTAAAACAATCATCTTTTAAAGTTAAGGAAATTATTTATACTGGGGGGAAAAAGAATTTGGATCCAATTATTCACCGGAAGATACAGTAGGAGCAGAATTATTGTATCTGCCAAATATCTCACTGCTATTCTCAGATAAACTCATTTTAAGTATGGCAAAGCTTGCAATAGGCTGCACTTTGTTTAATTTCACTTGAGTCTGTTCTATCCCTATAAAATCAGTACAAAACTTGGATATCAAAGAAGCATATTGCAATCCTGTTAAAAATAGAGGGCCTGATCCAGCAAAGTGATCTGTGTAGAATAGTTTGTAGGATCAGGGCCATATTGAATATAATACAATGATATATATCATATTTAGCAAGTGACAGAGTCTTTCCCCTATTTCTCTACAAATGAAAGAAAAAATGTTCATGAATCTTTTTTCCAAATGCTGATATCAGTGCTGTTCTTTGTGTAAGTGAAAATAATATTTACCATATAATGGTTTAAATTCTAAGTGATATGGAAAGCTTGAAGAGTTCCTGTAACGAAAGCACAGGTGTTTCACTCACTAGTAGTATATGCCCAAATTACTTCAATAATTGTCCCTTTAACTGTAGTTAGTCAGTACTTCAGGCGAGCATCTGAAAAATTTCCATCATCCTTTCTAGACATGCATATGAGAGCATTAGTAGGTTGTGGAGTTTTTAGCACCTTCTTCAGAACATCATAAGTCTTTTCTCCTTATGAAGACTTGTGTAGTGATGCTTCAGTTTTCCCTGTAGACTACATATAGAAAGACAGAGAAGAAAATTTTGGCAAGGTCCATATCAGGAATATCAGTGGAGGACTTTTACATGTATGGTCTTTTTCAGATTATTTAAGAGGAATGGATTAACTGTTCAACTGCATAAACTGTCAATTTAAATGGGATTTTACCATTACTATGGTTGTAATATACAATGCAGAGAACTGAGTAATTGTCTAGGTAAAATTCCTTCCTCAAGGCATAAAAGGCCTCTGCTTGTTTCAATCATCAGGGCTCCAGTGATTTTGATGGAGCCACACCTACTTACACAATCTAAAGATCTGGTCCATACAATCAAGTTGCAAAGTCAAATAAATAAAAACAAAATGGAAATATCCATCTACTTTAAAGACAAACAAGCAGCAACAACCAACAATCTCAATGCAAAACATCCCAAACTATTAAATTTCCCTGGTTTCAATCCCAAATCATAAATCGTTTTCTGGAATTCATAAGGGTGATGTTCCCTTGAGATTGACACAGCTTTGTCACAAAGGTAACTTTTGGGAAGTGGCTGGACAAATCAGTGAAAAAGTCCTCCTCTACAGTGAACTTCTTTGTTCTGTGCAAGCTGGTGAGAACAGAGGGCTGAACTCCGCAGCAGAGAGTAGTGTCTGGTTCCTGTGGAGTTTAGTGGATGTAAAGAGAATTTAACTGAGGTATGCAAACTCCCTTTGTTCTCATAAACAATAAGTGTAGCATGATATTGTTTTTTTATTAGTTTCAGTCCTTAACTCTATAGAAAGTGGTATTTTTTGTAAATAAAGATTCAGGCAGGCCTGGATTCCAATTTTCATGTTCTATGCTGTGCTTACATTTCTTTCCCAGTCTAACTTCAAAACCATTCCCTGTAAAAGCAGCCAGCGCTGATATTTCTGAACTGAACTTTCAGTAGATTTGGATTAATATGGACTTGAGCTGTAGTCTTTACTCAGTATAATCCTGCTGTGATTCTCCCAGGAGTCTGCTATATTTAGGCCACTTGTTTCAGTAATTCAGTCTGGTCTGCTGTTTTGTATGTGAGAAGGATGGAAGACCTATAGTTTCACAGGAGAGATATTTTAGGGTCCCATAAAAATGAGTAAAAGCAGACTTTGGGAAGAATGAGATGTTATATTCCATTCTATGTGTTATGAGATGTTATATTCCATTCTATGTGTTATTATGTCAATCAGATAATCACAATGGTCCCTGCTATAGGTGAAATTCACCCTATGAATCCCCTCAAAAGGCTTAGTTTTGCAGTGCTAGGCAAATCTTCTGGTGAATTTCAATCAAGTTTCAGGCTTGTAGCAAAACCGAACCTGAAATTGGGTGATTTTCATCTGTGTAAGTTACCTAGATGCAAGTTTCATTACAAATGTTTTTCCTAATTTTTAAAAGCATAAATTTTACATAATGTCCTTGAAACTGTACAGAAGTCTCATAAACGGTGCACTGCATTTCTTTGAACAGGTATCAGCATACATATAGACCTTATGCAGAAATGCTTCCATTCTAAAATTTCCCATCACCAAAAGCAGAAGATACACAATAATTCATTAAAGAAATAGAGTGAAAATGACAATGGATCATACAGCTTATTTTATGGGCCAAAAAGGAGTCCTGAATGCATCCAATGACAGAATTTGGCCCCCCATATTTGCAGTATGCTACCACACCTTGTATACAATGTCTAGCTGTTGTCACGGCTTTTCTGCAATACGCATAAGAGCGAAGTTAGCATTATCATTCAAAATGAGTTATTCAAAATGTTGACAATTTTAACATATTCTAAGAAATGAGATGGACATTTTCAAAACTTCAGTGCAAAACCGATAACTCTCCCCAAGTTTCTATATCAGCTTTTTTGCAGGAATAGTTATTGCTGGTATTTCAGTCCTATCTGGAAAGATTTGGAGAATATGGACAAATCTGTGCAGAATAATGTCATTTAGCTCATGGATTTATGCTACAATGGAGGAATACTCAGCAGAAATGTATACTTTAGTACATTTCTGCATCAGAAAAGATTTCTTATTATAAATATTATATAAAACCTGCTTTTTAAAATGCAGTATTTAAGTATTTTTATTTATAACATTTCTATGTTTCAGGAATGTTATATGAAAGACTCATCCTGGATTATGAAACATTTACATACACTTACACTACATATTAAGGATGTACTCAAGGTCTCTCTCTCTCTCTCTCTCTCTCGCTCTCTCTTTTTCTTTTTTTTTTTTTTAGAGCAAAAGAGAGCTAGAAGACAAGCAAATATATGGAGACAAAGGGATTTCTTTACCTGACACTTGTTCACATTTCCTTATTCAAAATTTTCCTTTGTGACAGACTGGATTTGAATACTCTCTGAAAATAAACCTAGCTACCTTACATGGATACTAAAAAGTATATTTGAAGTCTAGAGAAAGTTTCCACTTTTATTGCAAGAATCACTGGTATTTGTTCCTCTGACGTTGCACTAAGCAGACAGTGAAGCTGTACTAAGCAGTGTACTGTCTAGAGAACCTGGGATTTCAGTTGCTTTCTATCTCCAGAGCAGCCCAAACCAATGAGACAACCAGAATGTACTGCTACATCTGTCCCTTAATTGGCAATTGGCTTATTTAGTACATTGGGTTTGGAGTAGGGAGAGTTGTTTGTTCGAATACATTGTAAATCAACTTTTCACAGAACCTTGGGAAAGGTTCAGAAAAGGGCAACAAAAATAATTTGGAGTATGGGACGGCTTCCCTATGAGGAAAGATTAATAAGACTGGGACTTTGCAGCTTGGAAAAGAGACGACTAATGGGGGATATGATAGAGGTCGATAAAATCATGACTGGTGGGGAGAAAGTAAATAAGGAAGTGTTATTTACTCCTTCTCATAATACAAGAACTAGGGGTCACCAAATGAAATTAATAGGCAGCAGGTTTAAAACAAACAAAAAGGAAATATTTTTTCACCCAACGCACAGTCAACCTGTGGAACTCCTTGCCAGATGATGTTGTGAAGGCCAAGGCTATAACAGGGTTCAAAAAAGAATTAGATAAATTCATGGAGGATAGGTCCATCAATGGGTATTAGCCAGGATGGGCAGGGATGGTTTCTCTAGCCTCTGTTTGCGAGAAGCTGGGAAACGGTGACAGGGGATGGATCACTTGATGATTACCTGTTCTGTTCATTCCCTCTGGGCTACCTGGCGTTGGCTACTGTTGGAAGACAGGATACTGGGCTAGATGGACCTTTGGTCTGACCCAGTACGGCCATTATTATGTTCTTATGTAGAAAAACATATTTATTTATTGAATAGTCCATAAACACTTGGCACATTTAAATAACCACTCTCTCGCCCCCCCCCGTATATTATATATCACAGTGGCTGATTTCACAACATAAATGTGAGCCATTCAGCAACAGCCCCTAACTGCACTGAAACTATTTGACCTCAGCTACCACTCTAAACCACTTTCCACCTCATTGTTTCTGAAAAAAGGAGAACATTGTTTACTCTCTTAAGTATTCAGTCCATGATAGACAAATGAACAATGAAGCTGGCAATTCTGTGGTTTTGAACAGTCCCTCGAATGAGATTTTGAAAAGGTCTGAACATTCGTTTTCTGTGTAGACCAAAAAAGAAAAGAAAAAAAAGTGTCTCTTGCCAGGATGAATTTACCAATAATTTATCTGTTAAAATATGGCTCTAACGAATGTTACAATAATTTGCAAACAAGTACAATGAACTGCATTATGAAGAAAAGATTAGAATATGACCAGATGAACAGTTGTGTTTTAATTTATAAATTCTTTCCAGAGTACACTTGCTTTTTAGCAAATGTTCTTCAACAAAAAATTTAAGTTGATCCTAGTCATTAGAACTTCTCTACAGACAGTAAATTCTTAAAATTCAGGCAAAACATTTAAATCGTAATTCTTTAGCCACTCTTGTTTATTTATTCACATGAGATAAGACTGATATATTTTGAAAATATCATGCTTGATGTACATAGGCAAAACCTGAAATGTCACCAAATATTTGAATTCTGTGCATGTGTCCTTGATACAAAATTACAAACACAGAGTTCTTGTCACTCATATTTAATGAGCAATATTTATTTTGATTTTATATGTAAATTAGACAGAGAAGGTAAAGAACGTACCTCTTCCTCTTTGCAAACTGCCCTTGAATACCAGGATATAATGTATTAATTAGACAATATTTATATAGTACTTTGTGTAAATAGTTGTAAAATGTAAAGTATTATTATTACACAGTCGTGTAACCTACAAACAAGGCGAGTGTCTGTAAAACAGGGCAAGTTTTTCTTTAGAAGATAACTGAGCATACACGTGAAAGAGTGAAAAATGAAATATCCAGATTGCAAAGGCCAACTCTAATCCAGGCTTTTTCAAGCATGACTGAATTACTGGCAGCATACTATAGTGATTAATGTTTAGACCACTGCTGTATCTTGGTGTGAGCTACTAGGAAAACAAAATTTAAAATTTAAGTGTTCACAAGTGCAGATAATTCAGAAATTTAAGATAAAAAGAAGGCTAAATTGAATTCTAAAGCTGAGTTCTATGGGCACATGTGAAATTATGGCAAAACACTGGGGCTAGTTTAAGATGTTGTTTCTAGGTTGTATCTCCAATGTATATATTGATAGGCTGCTGAGTTAGTCTACAAGTTGAAGATGCACAGAAGATCATTACTTAGTTAATTTTTGTAAGGCTGGTCAACATTTTCAGACTTGGGTACCTAAAGTTAGGTTCCTAAGTCCATATTTGGTCACCTAAATAACCTGATTTTCAGAAGTGCTGAGCACTCACAAGTCCCACTGAAGAGTAATGGGAATTAGGCAGCCCTCACCTTTGAAAATCAAGCCAAAACTTTTAATTAAGTGTCTAAAAATGGGCTTAGCAACTTAACTTTAGATATCTAGGTTTGAACACTGTGGCCAATATTATAATTTATATAGTATTATTTATTACAACTGTAAAAAAAGTATATAGTAAGCACATATAGTAAGTTAGTTTGCTGCATTAAGTCTGTAATAGATTCAAAAAAGGTTTCTCTACTCTGGATTTTCCCAGACAATTGTCTCCAGAAATTACACACATCACCCAAAGATGGAATCCCAGGTGGAGTTGTGTTTTGCTCCTATTTCAACTCATCCCTCCTGATAATGGGTAAGTGCCAAAAGCAAGAAACAGGAATTTGCTTGTGTTGCAGCACAGCCTAGATTGCATGCACCAGTCATAAATCATGGTGTAACATGGTTTGTTTTACACATGGTCTACAAGTACAATACACTATGAAGGCAGATTTCCCCTCACATTGTTTATTTAAAATTTTTGTTCTGTTGCGTTCTCTCAGTTGTATAAAAGAGCCCCAAAAGCCATATCATCTCACTCAAACCAAAATGCTGATATTTCAAAAGTAGATGACAATCATAATTTTATTATATTGCTGAGTTTGTTAAGATGCCACTTTAAAAAAATAACTGCTAGTATGAGACAAATAAAATGGAAAGAGCAGATTATTATGTCCTTAGTTACCAAAGTTTGGGCAAATAAAAGAGCATGTATTACCAACGGTCAGAGTACAGTAAACAAATATAATATTTCTTCACTACAAAGAAGTTATCTTGATTTATGTTAGGGTCCAAAATTGTAGAATAGTTCACAGAGGTGCCATGACATTTTTCATACACATAGCTTAGAGATATGTACACTGGTGTAAATCATTTAATCACTGGCAAACTTTCAAAAAACAAATACATTGTCTATAGGCAGCACTTCCTCCTTTGTTTAAAAAAATGGATTTCTTAGTCATTAGTCAGGAGCTATGGACTTGAGTTCCCTCACCTGAGATGGGGTTAGCCATCTCAGCCTGGTTCATAAGCCCAACCGGGCTGTGGCAAAATCACCTGATTCAATTATAGAATTATAGAATATTAGGGTTGGAAGAGACCTCAGGAGGTCATCTAGTCCAATCCCCTGCTCAAAGCAGGATCAACACCAACTAAATCAGCCCAGCCAGGGCTTTGTCAAGCCAGGCCTTAAAAACCTCTAAGGATGGAGATTCCACCACCTCCCTAGGTAACGCATTCCAGTGCTTCCCCACCCTCCTAGTGAAACAGTGTTTCCTAATATCCAACCTTGACCTCCCCCACTGCAATGGCGCACCCGATTTGTTCCAAGGAGCCAAGAGATCTGCATTTAAGCTCAGCAGTGAATGGTTGCCAGCTGCTCAATGCTTATGCCCACAGCTGCTATCTCTCCTGTGCATCCCTTGTTCCCAGTCCTGCTCCAGCCTTGGTCCTGCCTCATTCCCAGCCTTGTTTCAGCCCTGCTTTTGCCTTATTTCTGTCCACTCAAGTTTGCTCCTGCCCGGCTTCTTTGCCAGGCTTCTAATTCCGATTCTGCCCTTTAGCTTGTCTCCTGGGTCCTGATCATGGCTCTAACCACTAGGTCAGACTGCCAATGGCTTGATCATAGAATCATAGAACCATAGGGTAGAAGGGACCGCAAGGGTCATCTAATCTAACTCCCTGCCAAAATGCAGGATTTATTGCTGGGGTTCTCAAACTTTGGGTCTTGACCCCTTAGGGTGTCACAAGGTTATTACATGGAGGGTTGTGAGCTGTCAGCCTCCACCTCAAACCCTGCTTCACCTCCAGCATTTATAACAGTGTTAAATATTTTTAAAAAGTGTTTTTAATTTATAAGAGGGGTCACACTTACAGGCTTGCTGTGTGAAAGGGGTCAAAATACAAAAATTTGAGAACCACTGATTTATTGTGTCTAAACCATCCAAGACAGATGGCTAGGCTATACATCCTCCTTTTGAAAACCTCCAGTGAAGGAGATTCCATTACTTCCCAAGGCAGTTTGTTCCATTGTCCTACTGTTCTTACAGTTAGGAAGTTTTTCCTGAGATTTAATCTAAATCCTTTATTCTGTAGTTTGAACCCATTGCCTCTTGTTCTGCCCTCTGTGGGAAGAATGAACAATTCTTCTCCATCTTTTTGATGGCAGCCTTTGAAGTATTTGAAGACTGCTATCATCTGCCCCCTTAATCTCCTCTTTTCCAAACTAAATATACACAGTTCCTTCAGCCTTTTCTTATATGATTATTACTCCATGCCTTTGGTCAACTTTGTTGCTCGCCTCTGGATCCTTTCCAATTTCTCTACACTCTTTCTATACAGCGATGACTAAAATTGGACACAGTATTCCAGATGAGGCCTAACCGTCCCTGACAATTTGAGTAGCCCAAACAATAGAGAGGACCTAGCTCACTGCATGTATGGACTCCACTAAAGTTAACAACTCTTTGGCAGAAATAGTCAGATACTTACAGAATCTGCAAAACCAGACTAATGCTCTGCAGGCACAGCACACAGCATTCCATGCCATCAGTGACTCATGTCCATTGAGAGCTGAAGATCCCAGTACCTGACAAGTTTGATGTTGACCATAAAAATGTCCACAGGAATTTAAACCTCTGCAACATCCTGCTTCTGGTGAATTCACAATCATTTCCCTTTGACCAAACCAGGGCAGGACTCATCATCAGTCTACTGTCTGGGGAAGTGTTGGTCTAGGCCTCTCTGCTACTTGAGAAATCAAGTCCCCTCTTGAATCAGTTGAAGGTGTCTGTCCAGGCCAAAAGAGTGATCTTTGATCCCCCTTTCCCTCCTCCTCCCCAAATTGGAATGCAGCTGCTCAGAACTATCCCATCTGGCTCAGTCTAAATGATGAAATAAAGGATAAGATGGTGCAAATAGAGCCCCTGACTGGTCTGGATGCATTTGTCCATTAATCATAAAGATTGACAACTGCTTTTTGAGCAACCACCAAGAAAGGATGGTGGCTTCTCAACCGATGGCCATCTTAATGGCACCAGCCAGCCAATATCCAGTGCCCACCCTACAGGCAGAACTCATGCACCTCTGGGAATGTGTTCTGTAATAGAAGGGGTGAGTACAATAGACTCTCTGTCAACATCTGCATCAGCAATACTGGCAAAGTACTGGGACCTTGCAGATGTTGTTGACAACATGAATCATAGAATCATAGGACAAGAAGGGACTGTGATAGGTCATCTAGTCCAGTCCCTAGCACTCATGGAAGAACTAAGTATTATCTAGACCATTTGTCTAACCTGCTCTTAAAAATCTTCAATGATGGAGATTCCACAGTCTCTCTGGGCAATTTATTTCAGTATTTAACAACGCTGACAGTTAAGAAGTTTTTCCTAATGTCCAACCTAAATTGCCTTGCTCCAATGTAAGCCCATTGCTTGTTGTCTTACCCTCAGAATTTAAGCAGATCAATTTTTCTCCCTCTTCCTTGTAACAACCTTTTATGTACTTGAAAGCTGTTATCATGTCCCCACTCAGTCTTCTCCTCTCCAGAATAAACAAAGCCAATTTTTTCAATCTAATCTTCCCTCATAGGTCAAGTTTTCCAGCCCTTTAAGCATTTTTGTTGTTCTTCTCTAGACTTTCTCCAATTTCTCCATACCTTTTCTGAAATGTGGCGCCCAGAACTGGACACAATACTTCAGTTGAGGACTAATCAGCATAGAGTAGAGTGAAAGAATTACTTCTTCTGTTTTACAACACTATGGTTAATACATCCCAGAATGATGTTTGCTTTTTTTGCAACAGTGTTACATCATTGACTCATATTTAGCGTGTGATCCTCTATGACCCACAGATCCCTTTCTGTAGTCGTCCTTTGTAGGCAGTCATATCTCATTTTGTATGTATGCAACTGATTGTTCCTTCCTAAGTGGAAAATTTTGCATGTGTCCTAATTGAATTTCATCCTATTTACTTCAGACCATTTCTCCAGTTTATCCAGATCATTTTGAATTATAATCCTATCCTCCAAATATCAGAGGGGTAGCCGTGTTAGTCTGGATCTGTAAAAGCGGCAAAAAGTCCTGTGGCACCTTATAGACTAACAGATGTATTGGAGCATAAGTTTTTGTGGGTGAATACATGCATGCATCCAACGAAGTGGGTATTCACCCATGAAAGCTTATGCTCGAATATATCTGTTAGTTTAAGGTGCCACAGGACTCTTTGCCACTATCCTCCAAAGTACTTGAAACCTGTCTCATCTTGGTATAATCTGCAAACTTTATAAGTGTACTCTCCATGCCATTATCTAAATCATTGGTGAAGATATTGAACAGAACTGGCCCCAGAACTGATCCTTGTGGGATCCCACTCGATATACTCTTCCAGCTTGACTGTGAACTACTGATAACTACTCTCTGGGAATGTTTTTTTTCAACCAGTTATGCACCCTCCTTATAATAGCTCAATCTAGGTTGTATTTCCCAAGGTCATTTATGAGAAGTTCATATGAGACAGTAGGGCTCCTAGGAACATATAAAGGGTGAGAAATCTCTACACTTTGGAAGCACAAAACCAAATTTAAAATAAACTCCAGTGAAACGGTTCTCAAACTGTTGGCTGGGACCCCAAAGGGGGTCACAACCCCATTTTAATGGGGTCACCAGGGCTGGCATTAGACTTGCTGGGGCCAGGGCCTAAAGCTGAAGCCCAAGCCCCACCACTCGGGGTCAAAGCCGAAGCCTAAGCCCCACTACCTGGGGCCATAGGTGAAACCCCAGCCCCACTGCCCAAGGCTGAGGGCTTCAGCCTTGTGTGGCATGGCTCAGGTTACAGGTTCCCTGCCTGGGGCTGAAGCCCTTGGGCTTTGTCCCCCTCTCCCCCGCCTGCCCAGGGAGCTGGGGTCAGGCGGGCTCAGGCTTCGGACCCCTCTCTTGGAGTCATGGAGTAATTTTTGTTGTCAGAAGGGGGTTGTGGTGGAATGAAGTTTGAGAAACCCTGCTCTAGTGTGAACACTACTATCTCATCAAAATTTTGCATAACAACTGCACATTTTCTTGTTCAGGAAAAGTCACCAGGAGTTAAGGATTTGCAATAAAATTAAAAACAGAGGAACTTATTAAGTATTCTTCAGCTCCACATTTTATTAGTGTCTTCAGAGTGTTGTTACTTTGAACTGCTAAATCAAATTATTTCCTTCTAACATCAGGTAGAGCCTGAGTTCTAGAATTTTCTGGAAAGAATCCCAAATTGAAAATGAGGTGCAGTGTAACACATACCCTCTCCATTAAAGTCTTTGTGAGTCAGCCCTACGACTGCACCAATTATGTGCGCTGAACCTCACCAATCAAACAATGTCCCTAACCAAGGAAGTAAGGTGGGGTCCAAAGTAAATGTTGTCATGGCTGACCTGCCAAACCAAAACATCTGTCCGTGAATAACCAACTACCCTGTATCCTAACAACATCACCAAAAGCCTTATTTTCTCCACCTTTACTAGTCTATCTCTCCTCTCCCTTCTGTGTATGTTTGTTTTGTCTGAAGCAATAAAAGTAGCTATCATTATCCCATGACAGCACTTTTTTGGAAGGGGGTCTAGTTTGTCTGGTTACCTGACAGTCTGCCTTTGACCAAATTAAGAGGGCGTTCACCGTTGCTCCCATCCTTGTCCATCCAGATTCCAATAAGCCCTTCATTATAGAGGCCAATGCATCAAACTTCACCATAGACCTTCTATTATCTCATGAAATGGGACCCCATAACCAACTCCACCCATGTGCCTTTTATTCATGAAAATTAACCCCAGTGGAGAGAAACTATGACATATGGGACAAGGAGCTGCTAATGACTAAATCAGCTTTTGAAGAGTGGCAGTACTAAAAGGGGCCTGGTTCCTAGTTCAAGGTCTCTAATCATAGCTAGTAACCTAAACCAGAACCAGATCCATCGGTCATTTTTCTCAATTCAAGTTTGTTGTAATGTACCACCCAAGTACAAGAAATGGAAAAGTAGACACGAGTGTGAATATATCAGATTGTGCAAAGAACCATTTTGGACATCTTTTAAGCTGTCTAACTTTATCAGTGGATCTGTGGATAGGAACATAGTATCCAGCATTCAGTCCCTGCTGCCTCATGATCCGTTCAGCATCCAGATTTTCCAAACGATAGGCACTACAGATGCCCAACCTGGCTTGGGTTTCTGACTATGGAATGGGATCTTCTACCATGGGGAATGAATTTATGTTCCTGATCACCAACCTATGCTTGAAGTTCTGAAATTATGTCACAACTTGCTGCTTGATAGTCACTTTTGTCAAACTAGAACAGGAGTGGGAAACCTATGGCCTGCAGGCCTGGTCTGGCCTGTTGCTTAATTTCATCCAGCTCGTGGCAAGTCTTGGTGCCATGAGCTGCAATCCCCAAGCCTCATTGCACCCCCATGGGCCTGGAGCTATGAGCGCCGGTTCGCCCTGCTGTGGGCAGGAAGCTCCAAGCCTTGGAACCCCCTCCCCCTCCTCGGACGGCTGTGTGTGGCCTGTGATTGATTTTTTTCTGTGAGTCAACGGCCCATGAAAGAAGAATGGTTCCCCACCCCCAAACTAGAACAAGATTAGTTTCAAATGACTTCTGATGGGTGGGTGTGCACCTGAAATCATGAAACACATTAATTCCCATTGGTTGTGTTCCCAGACCAAGAAACTCCACTGGAAGTCTCTCTGTCTCCTCCAGCTGTTTCTTTCCCCATCTCAGCCCTGCTCCAAAATGACCCTGGACTCTATTGTAGAATTATATTGTTCCCATGGTTGAACAGTGGTGTAGTCACAGTTAACCTCTTAACTAAGAAGGCAAAATTTGTCCTCCCCACAACCCGCAAACAGCCTGCCCCTTTCTAGAGCACATCTTCTGGCTCCTTGGACAGCTGTCTGACGTTGTGTGGGATTGAGGCTACAATTTGTCTCCTGTTTCTGGCAGGAGATTTTAAACTTCTGGGCATAGAACTCCTTTCCTCATCACCACACCACCCACAGACTAATGGACAGATAGAATGGAAAACCAAACCTTAGAACAATAACTCCACTGCTTCCTAAATGATTACCAGGATAATTGGGTCTCCCTGATGTTATATACTGAATTTGCCTACATCAATTTAACGGCTTCCCTGACAGAGCCCTTTCTAATCCAATTATGACTTTCACCCTTGCTTTCAACCAGCATTTCACATAGACTCTCCAGTCCCTGCTATGACAGACCTTGTCACCCATCTGCATCACATGCAACAAGAACATATGGAACACCTATAGGCTGGGAAAGAAATCCACAAGCACCATGCCAACTGAGGCTGCCAGGGCACACTTAACTTTAGCGTTGGGAACAGGATCTGGTTATCAAATAGGAATCTCAAATACACCTGACCACAGGCTAAGTTAGATCAGTGATATCTAGTCCCATACATGATTATCGAACGGATTAAGATGATATTCATGCTTTGATTACCAGAATCAAAGAAAACCCATCCTATGTTCCAAATCTCCCTCTTAAACCTTACCTAAAGAATCCATTTCTGGGCCAATCCAACCTGCTGCTACCTCCCGTAACAGTCCATGGGCAGGAAGAATACCTTATGCAACAGATTCATGACTCCAAGGAAGCTCAGGGCAAGCTTCATTACTGGGTGCACTGGGTGGTCCTGATGACCAGTTGTGGAATCAGGCCAAAAACACTCATGCACCAAGGTAAATATGGGACTTTCATTGAGCCCATCTGGAGAATCCTGGGCTGAGGCCTCTAGAAGTCACCCTGAAAGGGAAGGAGGGGTACTGACAGGAACTTGGAGCTTGAATTCCCTCAGGTGAGCCTCAAGATAGCCAGCTCAGCTCTTAGGTCAATTACTGTTCCCAGCTAGGGTGCAGTAGAATAACCTAAATGGATGGCCCACCTGATTTGCTGCAAGGAGACAACAGATCTGCATTTAAGCTCAGCAGTGGCAGGTTGCTGACTGTTCAATGCTTGCATCGCAGCTGCACTCTCTCCTGTACCTGCTTTGTTCCCAGCCATACCTGCATTGACCTGTTCCCGTCCAATCCAGTTTGCTCCAGCCTCACTCCCATGCCCAGCTTCTAACTCCAGCTCAAATCCCTAACTTCTCTCCTGGCTCTTGATTCCAGTTATGACCCTTGGCTCAGACTCCTAGTTCTTGTTCCTGGCTCTAATTACTAGGCTGGACTCGGTGCTAAACTCTAGGTCAGATTGCCCAAGGCCCAATCCCTGACAATATCTAAACTTCTATACAAATAGATTGGAGAAGCTAGACGCAGAATCCCAATTTTATGTCAAGGAGGTGTGGACAGATTGAGTAGAAGTTATATTGTGAATGGAGTATCTGGGATGAAATTGAACACAGGACAATTCAGACTGTACATCAGGAAAAATTTCTTCATTGAGAGGTCTATTTGACTGTGAACTAGGCTCCCAAGGAAAGCATTGGATCTCTTGAATCATTTATCATTTAAGACTAAACAGGAGAAAACACTTAGAAATATATTCTCGGAATTATCCTTGTATTGGCAGAAGGCTGGACAAGATTACCTAACATGGTAGTCCTTTTTTTTTCTTCTTCTTTAATTTCTATGATTCCATAAAGAGTCTATTGGGCTGATGTGCTGTGCAAAGCAAAACACACAATGCAAAATACAGCAAAATAAACAGGAGAAAAAGGAAAGATGAAGGACTTAAACACACAAGCAAATACTTTAACGACAGAATCATTTAGCGTGACATAAATTGTTATGATATCTATAAGAAGAAATTATGATACGTCTGTTATATAAGGATGGTAAGTTGATATTTAAATAAAATAAAACTAAACAAACAAAAACACATTAAAATATAGTTCTGGCATTTCAAACGTTAATTACTGTGCTCTTTAGTGCATTTTGGATAGCAGATAATATCTTAAAGGGATTTAGTATTGCAGATAATTATATTTTCATTTATATTTGGCATTTTAATGCACTCATCACCATATTTTTGATAATATCAAATACAAAAACATTGGGGTAGCCTTTACAAAATAAGTAAATTTAGAGGAGACTTTTAAAGGTAGAAAAGGGAGATAGGCTTCCAACTCCCATTAAAATATAGTTGGGTCCTATATTCCCATTTGGGTCTCTGAAAATCTCCCCCACTAGCACCTAAATAATATTATGAGTTTGAATAAAGTCAACACCGTCAATGGGATTACTCAAATTAAGCATGTGTTTACGTGTTAGCACGTTAGGTACTAACACTGTGTCATCAGTCCAATCTTTCACCTTTGGCCGGCTTGCGCTTGTCCATCCATCCACAACCGCAAGTCGACGCCACACTATTCTGTTTTGTTGAGAGCACATTCTTTCCATTTCTGGACAAAGAGTTTTAACATGAGATCAGCCCAGTGCATTTTCGGTCTTCCCAGCAGTCACTTGTCCTGCCCGCAGGCAAATAAACATCTTAATTTGGATGTTCTGTATTTTAGCTAATATTCATAGTGGACCACATGGGTTTTCCATTGGTTTATATCTATACGGCTAAATTATGGTTGTAAAGAATGAGATATCAGTTGGGGATACAGTTGTAATATCACAAAGGGTTGGGAAAGACAGTCAGGCAGGTGAAATGAAGCCCAACTTTTGAAAAAAGTAGTTCAGATTTGATTCAGATAGAGAGAAGGGCTAGAGTTTGGACTGGTTCACATTTTTTTCTAAATTGGTTCCTCTTACAACTGGGTATTCTATGTGGCTTTTAGAGAATGAGAATTTAGCATTTGCAGTCTACCTTAAAATAATGGGATATCTGCTGGTTTCTTAAGTGTGTGTACACTGTAGAAAAATAGTAAAGAAAGAGTTTGTTGATAACCTGTGTCTGGTATATTCTTTTATTTACTTGAGAGTCTATTTAAATTTCAAACATCACAGACTCTCATTGCCCATTTTTTTGGGAGAAAGAGCTGAAGGAAGATAGCTTCAAACGGAGGTGGGAGAGACAGAGAGAAGCCATTATTCAGCGGAGAAGCCAGGTGCAGGAGGGAAATCCTGTACACCTACTGAAGGACTCTGACCAAATCCCAAAGAATGTGCAAGAGTGAGGTTACTGAGGCAGTGAATGGAATACAGAGGTGTGGTGTTTCTTGGGAGTACCTCGCTATCACCTTGCCTTAGTTTGAGGAAGCCTTGTTTGTGCCTGTTGTGGGTCAGTTGCCCAACTCCATTGCCCATGGGCAACACAAGCATTACCCTCTAGGCCTTACAGGCCTACTGTTATACAGGTTAGTGACTGGCACAGCCCAACACTTGACTCCTCCGAGCATCTCCCTGGAATGCCCAGCCTCTGGTTCATTTGTCACTCACAGTACACTCAGAATCCCTGCTTCCAAAGAAACAATAAACCATACACTTCCATGTCAGATTACAGCTATGCTTAATAAACAGCACTTAGATTTGTTTACAGGGAAATCAAGTATAAGTTTATTTAAGAAAACATAGAGAGTCAAGTAGTAGCAAGTAGAAATATTGGAAACAAATGATTACATATAAAATTAAGTCATAACATTCTAACGTCATAGCATTTTAGAATCTAGACTTAATCAACAAGATACTTTCATGTCTTTTGGAGTATTTCCCACCCAAAGTCAAAGTGTTAAAGCCAAGTTAGCTGTGATCCTCCTTTCAGGAGATTAAAATGCTGTCAGTTTGCCTTTCTGGTGAAGGATTCCTTGCTTTTTCTTGACCCCAAAGATGTACCATATCAATCCTTTGTCTTTACTCTCACAATACAGTCCCTACATGCCACCCTATGATGAACTGTTATGCAGATATCAACTCAGGGGATCCCTCTAAAAATCTTGTGCATTCCCTGTATCCTTTGTCAGTTAGCACCAAGGGTCTGGGTCACAAAATGTTTTATTTTATTTTTTTACCTAGATAAAGAGTAATTGTGTTAGAATCCTTTGCAAAGCCTGTGTGTTCTGGGCTTCAACTAGCACATGTGCCTGGAGAGGTAAACTGTAGACAAGAGTGACTACAAATTTGGAGCTCTGGGAAAAGGTGTTCTTAAGGTATTGCAGTGTCTTGGGAGGGGTCTGCATTGGTCCTGGGGCCCTAGAGTAGCTGGACCAGGAGGTTCCTCTTACATGTAGGTTTAATAGACAAAGGCTATGCCCAGGAAGTGTGCCAGAGAAGACAAGAAAAGAGAGAGTTCTGGAGCCTACCAAGACCAAGGGAAGCTTAAGATCACACATATCCTGCATGTTGGGTTTGAAACACAGCAGCCTGGTGACTGTCTAGAATGGGGAGATTAACAATGTCTAGAAGGGGCCGTGACAATCACTATTAAACTTTTGCACCTTATTTCAAGTCTAAATTTATGTAACTTTAACTTCCAAGCATTTCACCTTGTTATACCTTTGTCTGATAGACTGAAGACATTATCAAATCTATTATCAAATTTCTGTTCCCCAAGTAGGTACTTAATGAATGTGATCAAGTCATCCCTTAACCTTCTTTTTGTTAGGCTAACAGTCCTTGAGTCTTCTCCAGGGCAGGTTTTCCAATACTTTCAAGATTCTCATGGCTTTCCTCTGAACACTATCCAATTTTTCAATGTCTTTGAACTGTAGACACCAAAACTGTACACAGTGTTACAGAAGAGACATGCCAACTCAGTGATGATTCCCATTTATAATTATATTTTTAGATTAATCAGTTAGCCCAACCAGTTTTTAATCCATTTAATGTGTGCCATGTTGATTATGTATATTTCTAATTTAAATATCTTACAGAAATCTAAGTATATTGTATTAATACTATTACCTTTATCAATCAAATTTGTCATATCATAAAATATATCAAGTTAGTTTCATAGGGTCTATTTTCCACAAACCCATGTTGATTGGCATTAATTATACTACCATCCTTTAATTCTTTATTAAGTTCTGTATTGGTCATTGCATTGTTTTGCCCATGATCAATGTCATAATGACAGGCCTGTCATTACCGAGGATGTCCTGTTTACTCTTTTTAAATATGGGCACAACATTAGCTTTCTTCCAGTCTTCTGAAATGTCCCCCATGTTCCAAGAGGTATTGAACATCAATATTAACAGTCCAGTGAGCTCCGTGGACAGATCTCTTAAAACTCTTGGATAAAAGTTATCTCAATGGACCTGCTGATTTTAAAATGTCTGACTTCAGTAGCTGTTGTTTAACATCCTCCTGAGTTACTGTAGGAATCACATACTTTTTCCCATATGCAGAAAATAAATATTTATTGAACCCTTCTATAATCTCTGCATTTTATTGGCAATTCTACCATTTCCATCTAGCAATGGACCAATATAATTTTTAGGTTTCCTTCTGTACTTAACATTTTAAAAAATCCTCCTTATTGCCCTTAAGTCTGCTGATCATAGAGTTTGTCTAGTGTCCATTTGCTTCCCTTATCAATTTTCTACAATTTCTATCTTCTAATTTGTATTCATTTATGTCAACTTTCCCTTTTTTACATTTGCTATATTTTTATAAAAGTATATCTGCTTTCACTTCCCCTTTAAGCCAGGTTTTAACAGGTTTAGCCTTTTTTGTCAGTGAATGGATTTCTGGACCCATTAAAGTCAATGGGAGTTTTGCCACTATCTTCAATGGAGCTAGGATTTCACCCCTTTTGCAATTTTACTCTTTTCTCTGTTTCCTTGTATTTGAACATTATCTTAATGCAGTGATTTGTGGGTTTAGATTCCTATATTTTAGTGTTTAATATTTGATTTAGGAGTTTTCCACTGAGATTGAATCAGTTCCCTTGGAAAGGATCCAGGACCTGATTCTGACATCAGGTACTAGTGTAAATCATGATTAACTACATTGAAATCAATAGAATTACACCAATGTAAAAGTGGTATAAGTGGCAGGGGAATTGGGTCTAGAGTCTTTCATTGAAGTGCTTGAGAAATCAATCCTCAATCAAAGGGCTATTGTTTTCTCATAGCTCATTCTTTATCACTTTAGACAAAGAAGAACAAAACAAAAATAGTTTGATTTAGAGTAAGGAGTAAGTTTCCCTCTCTGATATTCAACTGTATTTCTCTAGGAGATTCTTTTTAACACTTTAACTAAAGATGAGTTGCTTAAAAAGAAAGAGGAAAGGAAGCCTGCTCTAGTTTGAGATATCACTGGATAATCCATTTCAAGATTATTTACATCTACAGTTCTTGCATTTAAATATTTTAATAAAGTTATTTGGAATGGGCTAAGATATATGGACCTGGCTTGACACGGAGATTATTCAAAATTAGGTGATGTGACAAGTCAGGTATGTTCTTTCTCTTTTAAATGTATGTAAATTTTAAGTTCATATCCTATTGAAATGATTGGATCTTACACAAGACCTTTCTTATTTCCAGTACGTTGATAGTAGGACTTATGCATTTGTTAACATAAAGCTGCCATAATTATATATCTGAGTTGATGTTCTTGCTTATGACAAGCACCCCCCCTTAACATAGCCTTACAAAATTATGTTCTGCACCCAAGGAAAGATGTTTTATTGTTATTGTTTTTGTTGCAAATCAAATTCAGCTTCATCACATAGAATTGTGTAGAATATATTTTGCCTCACAAACTTTCAAGACAGTTTTGAAAATTTGTGTTCAATTGTTTTTGTATAGGGCCTAACTACCACTTACACCAGATCTATGCATGTAAGACAAAAATATAATTCCTTATTATTTGCAAACTCATGAACACTTTCAACTTAAAAAGATAGTAAACTGTGTTAATTCATTATCCAAACCTGAAAGTGAGTTTTCTTTCTAGGAAAGTCATCCTTTCAGGAGATGGCTTCAATAGGACTACTTACAGATATGCTTAAAGTCAAACATGTATAAGTACTTTTCTGAATTGAAGCTTCACTGAGATTAATCGGGAATTATGCCTGAATATGGTCATTGGAATGTAGTCTTTTGTTTGAAAGATGGTTCAAACAGTGTTGTTGGTTCTCTTTTTCTGAATAAAAAAAAAAACAAACAAACCATGAGCTCTTGTGTGTCGTTATCTAGTTTAAAAGTATCATCTCTGGTATGGGGGGAAATGTAACTTTCATATCCTCAACTGGTGTAAATGTACATCACCTGAGGATCTGGCCTTCAGTTTTTACAGCTTTTAAAGAATAAAAATGAAGTCAGTACGTAGTGAGTGGTACATCTGATTTAATCTCTGACACAACTGCCTATTTTTAGTTATGTTTGTGGTTATTTTTCCTGATGGTTCAGTATTTTCTATTCAGATGGTGTTTTGACACTGAAGTTTCCAGAGGAAAATTAGCTTTCTTGGTTGACATTCATCTGCAAAAGACCGTGTATTGGGGATTAATTCATTAGAAAAATCATGCAGCTTCCCTGAAATGCTGATGTGCACTGGAGTCACAAGTCAAATGGAAGAGTGGAGAGGAGAAAGAGGGAGAGTTGCTACGATACTTCTAAATATGGGAGAAGCAATTTATGCAATCTGGACCATAATACCTGTAATAATATGGCAGCAATTAACAGACTAAGTGGCTGAACATGGTCAACAAAATGGGGTTTAGTTAGGTAATAACAAAGCTGCCACATTTTATATCATACTGGTTAATGACTCAGCACCTTTATCAACAGTTGTACAATTGTGTGGTATGGCTTTAACATTTAATTAAAAATACAAAATGCACATTAAGCAAATTAACATTTCAAATTACTCTTTTAATGGGTAGGGGGTGCAATTATTCTCTAGAAACTCAATTCAGCAAAGCACTGAAAGCACACACTTAACTCTAAGCACACACAAGTTGGCCCATTGAAGTTAACTGGGCTACTCACATACTTAAAGTTAGGTGTGTGTATAAGTACCTTCTACAAACTAGTTCCGTATTCCACTTATTTGCCACTGCCACCTATGTCATCTCTACTGAGTCTAGATAATGTCGTTGAATTATTATTGCCCATAGCAACTTTAGCTATGGTTTCTCACCTTCTCTCCCTACCTTTCTTTTTTTTATTCAGCTCAACATTAGTAGTATCGTAATATACCCTCCAGAGCCCTAATCCTGGCCTAGTGCAGAGGGGAGGAGCTAGAGCAGAAGCCCTGCTAGTGCTCAGTTGGTAGTGATGGATCCTGTAATGCAGGGCTGAATCTGGTTCCTCTCTCCAGTGCAACATGGCAAATGGGGTCACAGCACCATTCTGTTATGCTGCATCATGACTGGGGTTGGGGGGGTGGGGGGGTAGTAAATTTCAGTGCATGGTATGGCACATGGGACCACAATGTCCCAAAGACGGGAGCTGGGCCCAACCCCATGGGACAAAAGCCACCACTGCTGGATGAGTGAGGAGCTAGCTTGCTCCCCACTTCATCCTGCCTGAGGCCTTCTCTCTCCCCCAGGCCAGGAATAGGAATGTGGTGGCCAGGCTAGAGGGTCCTGCTGCAGGTGTTTGACAGCCCTTTGGCAGGGCAAGGAGGAGGTGAAAGCATCTGTATAGGAGGTGTGCAACCTGTTAATAGCGAGGCTACATCCGCTGCTGTGTTCAGTTCAATGACTTTTCCATTAAGCCTTGTCATAAACAGAGAACAGTGCATGTATAGTACATAGCTTTCACCTCCAGAACATATAAAGAGGTTATAGCCATGGGTTAAAATGCAGAGTTATGTGCTGGGTGCATTTACAATGCAATGTTGACCACCTAATCTGCTCTTGGCCCACTATCTAATCTTCCCTGGGACCTATTCTAATATTCCAAACTTCTGAGCACCATCTTTTTTAGAAAATCTATCTCCCAGAGGAAAGGTTTCCCTAAATATGGAATTTTCCTCTCTAGTGATAGCTGTCCAACTTTCAGGATGGTGAAAATTGAGTCCTGCTTGAGGAATAACTTTCCTCAATTTAAAAAAGTCACAGATTTGAAATCTGATATTCCATAATCTTGAAGGGCTAAAGCCAGGAGTTTTCTAGCAATGGAAAAAGGAGCTCTTCCCAATGGGACACATGGCACTCACGCTGAGCTTTGGACTTTCTCAAGTTATAGTTGCAATATTTATTATCAAAATATCTTATTTTTTATTTATTTATAGTCACAATATTTTTTGATATAGAAAACTCTATGTAGGTCATTTTTAGAGATTTTTATTGTTCTCCAACTACTGTTCAATTCATGGCTGCCGAGGCATGTGAATTTACAGATGGATGGATCAAAATAGGCCTAATAACATTTTTTTTAAAAAAGAAATTTCCAGAATATTACAACAAAGCAGTTTTTCTGTAACATACGTTGGATCTACAGAATGTATGAGAGAATGGAATCGTAGCAAGACTTTATCAACACTTCTTTCAGTTGACTTGTTTTAGTCATGGCTTAGCAATTTATGAGTTATTCCCTAATTATATATTCACTTTTCAGTGACAAATTCTACATAATACTTTGGGTTCATAGTTTGTAAATGCCCAATACTCCTTAAAGATAAAGCAATTATTAGTAGGGATATTAGAAAACAAAAGCAAAAGGGATAGAGGATGAATATGAAAAAGAGGAAAATACACTATTAATAAAATACTTAATGACTTTGTAAATATATTGGTACATAGGGTGCATATAAAAGTTAGTCAAACCAATTTGAGTTCCTACTCGTAGTAAGGCAGCAGTGTTTGTAACCAACTTTAATGTATTTATGCTCGTGTGAAGGATAACTACTGGAGAAAAACTTAAATAATCTAGTTCCAGAGAGGACAAAGAAATGAGTCACCGTAGCCTCAGTGTTATGCTCAAGAAAATATAAGAACAGATTTGTGAAAACCTTTATAAAGAGAAAAATATTGTGTTAGAACTGACAAGTATAGTAAATAAAAAATATCAAAGACGAAGCCACAGTTTTGAAGTGAAACCAATTTAACTGAGCATGAACATATTTTCGGTTTTAGGAACAGTGCCAGTCAATGATATCTGTACAATTTTATCATGAATTTGAGAGCATAGATCATTAGATTACTGTAGTGTTTCCCAAACTTGGGGTGCCGCTTGTTCAGGGAAAGCCCTTGGTGGGCCAGGCAGTTTGTTTACCTGCTGCGTTCACAGGTTCAGCCGATCGTGGCTCCCACTGACTGCAGTTTGCTGCTCCAGGCCAATGGGGGATGTGTAGAAGCGGTGGCCGGTACGTCCCTCGGCCCGTGCTGCTTCCCACAGCCCCTGTTGGCCTGCAGTGGGGAAACGCGGCCAGTGGGAGCCGTGATCGGCCGAACCTGAGGATGCGGCAGGTAAACAAACTGGCCAGGCCTGCCAGGGGGTTTCCCTGAACAAGCGGTGCCCCAAGTTTGGGAAACACTGAATTACTGTATTTCTAATGCATTGATATCTTCTTAAAAAAGCAGAGATCAACTTTTAGAATGCCTGATATAAAGTATTTCCACGTTATCTGCAGTAATGAAGTAATGCAGGACTTAATGTTGAATGATCAGATGTACAGACAACATTAAAAAAAAATAGCAGTGATCCTAAAACATAAATAAATAAATAATATCTAAAGGGTCCTCTGATGGTGTCACTAGAGTAGATATGGGGACAGAGTACGCAATGAGGATTGCTACAGGGATTGGTTCCTGGATTAGTGTTTCTGTGGTGTGGTATGTAGTTGCTGGTGAGTATTTGCTTCAGGTTGGGGGGCTGTCTGTAAGTGATGACTGGCCTGCCTACCAAGGTCTGTGAGAGTGAGGGATCGTTTTCCAGGATAGGCTGTAGATCATTGATAATGTGCTGGAGAGGTTTTGGCTGGGGGCTGTATGTGATGGCCAGTGATGTTCTGTTATTTTCCTTGTTGGGCCTGTCCTGTAGTAGGTGAATTCTGTCTCGCTCTGTCAATCTGTTTCCTCACTTTCCCAGGTGGGCAGAGTCAGGGTCTGCTTGGCAACCAAGAGGGAGTGAGATGTACTTCCCTTAGAGCTCAGGAAAGGGGAGAAGTCATTTTGGAGCAGTCTGGAGCCAGCCACGTAAAGGGCAGGGTTGGCTGTGTGGGGAGTTGACGAGTTCCGGGTGTGAATGCAGGGTTCCCCCTGAGAAATGGCTCCTGGGGACCTAAAAGCAAGATTCCTCAGCTTGGCCCTTTCTCTCTCCAAGAAGACTCCTAGTTTGTAGGGTTTTGTTGGGAAAACTTCCCCCAGCCAGGCTGAGTTAGCCTTCTGGCTCCCTAGCTGAGATCTCCCTAGCTGAGATCCCTAGCAGCCAGTGCTGCTGCCTGCTGTGAGTCTGTCTCAGTGCTGGGGTAGGAGATTAAAGATTTTAGTATAGTTTTGTAATCTGTACCTTATGCCCTGCACCCCTTTGTTGTGAGGGGAAATCCTGGCACCAGAAGCTGTCCGACTCCCTCATGGAGATGATGCTTGCCAGCAGTGATAATCAGCCCCTCTGCAGAAACTGATGAGTCCGGAGCGATCTCTGAAGCTGAGGAGGATCCACTGCAGAGCTGTGAGTGCATCATCTTTTAGTTTGCTAGTCAGGGAAATTGTTTGGGAGAGACCCCTTACTCCCTGAGAGGTAATGGTTTGGGGATTTTATTACCTGCTGCCTAATAAATCAGCAGAGGGACTTAGCACCTTATCCCATATGTGAGTCTTTTGGACTATACTGAACCTAGTCAGTCACACTGCTAACTGCTGCACAGGAACTATCTTGGTTACAGGTCATCAAGGGCCCCAACAAAGTATGCATACCAACTGGACACTAATTTTGCTATATCAGGACACATGACTGGTGAAATTAATGGGTATTATTATGGGTATTATCAGGTATTATGTTTTTCACTGTTATTGTAAATGTATTTCCCATTTAATGTAATTACTGTGTTGAATATATTGTATGTCTCCAATTATCTGGCAAGTAAGTGAGGGTTACCCTGTTATTAGAATTTTCCTTCCAAGCTGCCCTGGTGATCCTACCAGGAAAGAGCAAAGGGGCTGGAGGAACCACCAAATAAATTAATATGCAAAGAAAAAGAAGTTACACCCTGCTGAGTGGGTGACAAAATTCAGAAGATCCCAGTCCCGTCCATCAAAACCCACAATTGATTGGCACTAAAAAAGGTAGCCAGGTTGATGGGGGTGTTATATATAAAATGAAGAAAATATTAGCTACCTTATTGTAGTGTTACAAAGTTTAGCTAATTAATTTGCGCAAGGTACATTTTCTCAGATCCTCAAATGTATTTAGGCACCTAACTGCCACTGATTTCAATGGGAGTTAAGCATCTAAATACCTTTGAAAATGTGGGCCCTAGAGATTATCAGTGATAAGGTCCTTTGGAATAAAAAATATTAATTATATTACGAATGTATTATTAATTATGATTATTAATTATTATTACTAAAAACTATTATAATGTCATTATGGCTTTAAAATCAGGGAAGGAGGATCTGCAGAAACAGAGTCATAGTAGCATTGCTGAGGAACATGTGCACAGACTATTGCTTAAGATGCCTTTTGAAGGCTAGAATCAAAATCTAATAAAAAAGAAAGTGTTATTTTCTTGAAATGTCCCTGTGATGGGGTGTCCGCCCCACACAGATGTAGAAGGGATTAACTGTTCCCTGCTCTACAGTGGAGCAGTGGAAGTGAGTCCACCCAGGGCCACAGAGAGGCTACAAGGGAAACAGCCAATGGTAGAGAGGCTGCAATGAACAGCCAATCAGAGCCCAGCAAGCTCGCATAAAAGGAGCTGCAGGGCAAGTGGGCAGCTGGGAGTTCAGGGAGTGAGGACTGTGTTCCTAGAAATCTCAAAGAGCTGGAGGACCTTGGACAAGGCAGTTGCTGGCAGGGACCAGGAGAAAGAGGGAGCTCCTGGCTGGCTGTTAAGACTGGACAGCTGAAGGCCCCAACCTGAGGGCAAAAAAGGTACTGAGTCCATGGAGGAGTGGTCCAGGGAATTGTAGCAGCATGGAGATAAGGTTACAGAGGAGCAGCAGTAGGCTGCTATCTACAGGGTTCCTGGGTTGGGACCCAGAGTAGTGGGCGAGCCTGGGTCACTTCCTGCTCCCGCTTCTCCATCTCTCCAGAGGCTTCGTCCCCTCCCCACATTTTTCTGCTCCCACACCACCCCTTCCGTCCAAGTGTGCCCCACCCTTACCCTGCCTTTTCATGACCCAGTTCTTCCCCCTCCTTCCAGTGCCTCCGACTCACCACTGAACAGCTGATTGGTGATGGGCAGGAGGCACTTGAGCTGGGGGGGGGGAGGAGAAGGAGCTGATCAGCAGGGCCTGCCAAACAGCTGATGGGCGGGGCCTGCCGATTAGCTGACTGGTGGGTGGCTGCTCCTGGGTGCTGAGCACCCACTATTTATTTTCTGTGGGTGCTCAGGCCTGGAGCAGCCAGGAAGTTGGCACCTATGGAGTAGGCAGTGTCAAGGGCTGGATAGGAACAGAGGAATGATTCGAAGGGTTTCAGGGATTGGGTTGCATCTATTGTTATCCTGTCTCGTGAAGGAAAGGCTGGCTTTGAACTAGTGTGGCTGCAGGGCTGGCAATGTCAGGGAGATGACACTCAGCTACCCGTAAAAGACTCCCTCTCACTGGAGGCAAGAGGTAACAAGGTGATTCACAGTCCAAGAACCATCACAGGGAGCCACATATACTGAATGTATTTAAATGAGTCGTTATGATGAGTAGAATTAAAGTAATTGTCTTACATAATTAGGAACCAGGGAACAAAAATATTGAGCACCTGAGAGCGGAAGAGAGCCCGTACATGCCAAAATATAGGGGAAGAAGCCAACTTTCTTTTGGATTATGTAGTAAATATATGTCAGATCATTTGACAGCACTTGGCAACTTTCCACTATTTTGCCACTAGTTTCCACTAGTTTGCCAGAACCAGGAAAAAGTTGGCTTCATTACACATTACAGAAGAATTATTCAGACTCCAATATAAGATTCTGGCACCATTTTCAATCTGTAGAATATCTTACTCTGCCCAAATCAACACTCTTAGTACCACTCCACACAGTGGCATGATATACAAATGAAGGCCTGGTCTACACTAGAAAATTAAGTCAGTTTAACTATATCAGTCAGAGGTGTGAAAAATCCCTCTATAGACAGTGCTAGGTCAATGGAAGAATTCTTCAGTCAATCTAGCTATTAAGGCAGCATAGGTAGTGTCTATAATGAAGCACTACAATGGTTCTGCTCTAGCATTTTAAGTGTTGCCATACCCAAAAACTACCAAAAAAAAAAGTTGCTATCTAGAATGAAACTTCGGGTGTATTGTCAATGTGTCTAGCTAAACCTCAAAGGTTGAATCCTTCAAAAATAAAATCCTGGTCCATTTACATCCTGCAGGAGGCACATTAAGGATTTTATGTTCTCTCTTGATAAAAAGGCACTGTGTCTGTTACAGCAAAGAAGTCATTCCAAGAAAATTCTTCCTTCTTTCAACAATAACATTGCCTGGGTCAATCTGCCTTCATATGTTTCAATGTAAGCATAGTTTGTGAGGGGATTTGCCTTGGGTTCTCAATATTTTTGCATATACGGAAGAACTCCTATTTTATGAACTAATTGGAGATTGAGGAGTTAAAATTGAACATCTCAAAATTACAATAGGTACGGTGCAAAAGTTGCAGTATGGTGCACTGCATCACTTTCTTCTTGTTGTTCAAGCCATGACAAAACAATTTGCAGTTCACTGAAGGCTTTGCAATGCAAAGGGAGGTTGTCTTGTTCTTCATCAACACCACTTTCATTATGCAATTCCCCACCATTCACCTCTGCAATTGGGAAAAATGGTTAATATAACTTGTTGTTTGTAAGATTGGTGCTCATAAAATTGAGCTTTTGTTGTACAGCCAGATGAATATTCTGCTATTTGGTAAGCCACATTGTTAACTACTTATTTAGACCATTTTTTCCAAAAAAGTTTTGAAGGGTATAACTATCTATGGGCACCAGTGCCATTTTTGTTTAACTACCTCTCTTGCAGGTTGTGCCTGCAAGGGAGGTAGCTAAAAGTCAAAACGCTATTGACTGTTTCCAGAAATATTTTGATCCATAAAATTGAAAGCCAGGGTGAGGACATTTTAATAACTTGTCCTCTTATGTACAGTCCACCACACAGGTAAAAATATTGCATAATACTTATTATTCTGTGTAACTTACACATGAGGTACAGTTCTTTTCAGAAGAAGGCTCCCAAACACTTAAGGTTTAATGGAATAGCTTAAAGAAAAAGATTAATAGCTTTGTTCATCACCCAGCAGAATAGTAAAAGAATAAATCTCAACTGTAGCACACAAACCAACTGGAGTAGTTCAGATTCCCGACAGGCTCCAAGCTAACATTTTATGGACATCAATAACAATACTTCTCATTAATATAATGTTTTCTATCTGAGGATCTTAACTTTTCCACAAATATTACTGAAATTAAGCCTGGCAGCACCCCTGGGAGGTATGCAAATGCTGTTGTCTCATTTCATAATGTTTTTTACATGCAAAGTCCTTTTAAGTCACAAACACTTTTTGCTTTGGAAATATAGTAAATTTACACCAAATGGTTAAAAATGAAAAAAATGAAACTAAACACTTTGTAATTATTGAAGGAAAACATTTTTTTTTACCCAAACTACATTTTATTCAAATTTTCAATGTCAACTTTTCACCCCAAATTGGGAAGGCAGAACTTTTTATATCAAATATTCAAAGGACAGGAAAAGTCTTTCCTGCCCACCTCTAGTTTCTCACTGATCTACAGTACAATTCTCCTTTCCTAATGTTATTGGTATCTTTGACTTATCCAGGAAGATATTACACCACAAACACTACAGGCCTGATCCAGCTTTCAGTGAAGTAAATGATAAAAAGCTCACTGATTTTCATAGGGTCAGGGTCTGCATGATTTTGATATTAACAGTTCTGAATATTAAAAAATACCAATGATGTCATTTTTAAAGAAAGTGCTGGTGTGGACAGATATTAATTGGTATTGTTATAAAAATACAAACCAAACCATCAAGTATTCAAGGGAAAGCAGAAGATTATAAATAAGTGAAACTTGATCGCTTTTTTAGGTGTTTTCAATTTTGGGGTGGGAAGGTATACTACAGTGTCTGTACCTCGTGCAGCCTGCCAAGTCTTGGATAACTTTCCATGCAGCCAACACACAGCATCACTGATCCATATCAGGCTACAGTTCCCAGTTGTCAAGAGTTCCAAAAAGAAGCGGTGGACTTCTGAAAGGCCGACCAGGAACAAAACTGGGAAGCACTGAAGAAGAGTGTGGTGACAATACCAGCCTGGCGTAACTCTGTAAATAAGACCTACCAGCACTTCTGTGGTGCTATCTACAAAGCAGCTTGCAGAGCCATCCCACACAGTTGCCACCCGGTCTACATCCCCTCTCTTGATGAGGAGAGCACTGCCTTGCTCAAGCAGTATGAGGCATCTGGTGACTCAGATGTCACTGACTATCTGATCGAATCATTGGACACTGCTTGCCAAGCCAGATAGGAGGAGGCATCCGAAAGGATGAGATTTACCCACTCCAGCCGCAAATGTTGGAGTCTGCTCCAACGCCTTGGAGCAGCTCAGCAGTCACCTGCACTCTGCCAATCCTCAGTGACACCCAACCAGGTAGCTGGACACCTACTTAAAGTGGCCAGAGCACCTTTGGAGAAACAGATGTAAAGACAAGTGAGGAACGAACGGCATATGTTTAAACATGTACACCAGATCAGAAGCTGCCCAGAACCATTCAGGGTAACAGAGCTGGAACAGACACAAATGTACAGCATCAAATGTGGAACAGCTGCGGGCTATGACAACATATCTCCAGAATTCCTGAAAAATGTTGGCCCCCGTGTTTGGCTTTGGCTTGTGAAATTCTTCACCAGGGTCATCAGTGAAGGTAGGCTACCAAAGATATGGCACACCACAAGAGTCATTGGCCTCCTAAAACCTGGAAAGCACCGAAGTCAAGCATCAAGCTACAGTCCCATATCATTACTGTCGGTGTGCTTCAAGGCACTGGAGCACTTGGTCCTACAGTGCATATCCGACGTGGAGAGAATTTTCAGCCCTTACCAAGCTGGCTTTTGCCGAGGCCATAGCACATGTGACCGAATACTCACACTGACCACATTTGTTGAAAATGGCTTTCGGAGAAACCCGAAAACAGGCACTGTTTTCATCAATCTAACAGTGGCGTACAATACGGTATGGCACACTGGCCTGCTTGTGAAGGTATCATGGGTCCTGCTACCTTGGGTCACAGGTATCATAGAACTGTTCCTCTGTGATAGGCAGTTCAGAGTCCATATGCGGGAGAAGACAAATGCTTGGAGACGACAGAGCAATGGGTTACCCCAGGACTCTGTACTTTCTTCAACCCTGTTCAACCTTTACATTAATGACCTGCCAACAACGGAGTCATGAAAGTTCATTTATGCAGACGACATCTGTTGCAGTATCCGGGCCTGGATGTTTCATGAGCTTGATGCCACTTTAAACTGGGACATGATAAAGTTAGCTGACTACTGTAAGACTTGGCACCTCCAGCCAAGCATCATAAAAACGGTCTCCAGTTTGTTCTATCTTCATAATGCGAGTGCAACCCGAGAACTGAATGTTTATCTGAATGGTAAGAACGTGAAGCATGAAGTAGAACTGGTCTATCTAGGTGTGACCTTAGACCGCACACTGAGTTACCATGCCCACCTGAAGAAGACAGCAGCTAAAGTTAAGACGCGCAACAATCTTAGCAAACTGGCAGGTTCATCATAGGGTGCTCATGCTCCAACTTTGCGGATGCCAGCTCTTGCCACCTCATATTCGGTCATGGAGTACTGCATACCAGTTTGGAGTCGATCGTCACACACCAAACTGGTGGATATGCAGTTACATGCCGCCATGCATATAATCTCCAGCACCCTGTGTCTGACTCCACTCCTATGGCTTCCAGTTCTGAACAATATTGCTCCTCCTCATATCAGACAAGAGGTTGCCACTGGCAAGTTACTGGACAAGGTATGCACCAATTCAAGCCTGCCACTGCAAAATGACCTGTTTAAACCACCAGCTGCACGTTTTGTGGTCACGTCGCCCATTATGGTCTTATCTGCCACGCCAGGATGTTAGGGTGGAAACACTCTGGTGAGAGGAATGGATATCTGCTATAATCCCCAACTAGTCCCTCATTGCCAACCTCACAATTTGCCCACCTGAGCTTAGGGTCCCTGCCTCGTTGCCAATGGTCCCTGTTGAACAGGTTCCGGACTGGGCAAGGTCTCTGTACAGCCAACGAGTATCGATGCGGCCTTCGTGACAGCCCTTTGTGCAGCTGCAACTCCACACAGACAATGATGCACATTGTTGATGAAAGCCTGCTGACTAGGTTCAGTGGTGGCCTAGAAGAACTGCATCACACCACTGAAGATGCCATCGCTTAGCTAGACGACTATGCACACGTTAAATAAATTAATGCACCTCATTCCCCAGACCTGGACTCATGTGATTACATCAGAATCTCAAATTTGATTTTAAACAAATCTATTTCTTGCCCTCATGTTTGCAGAGAAAAGCTTGAAAATATGAAGCAAGTGAATATGAGGTAGTTAAACTGAAACAACAGTTTTGAGAGGTGTGAACTGCTCCAAAATAGGGTATTAGCTCCAGGACCTACTGATCTCAGGAGTCCTGCACTGCCCCAGTGGAGGGTTTTGTGTGTGGCAGGAGGAGAAGAATGCAGCAGATCTAGTCCATCCATCCATGAGGATACATCCCAGGTGCTGGGAAAATATTAGGAGGTCCTGCTACCACTCCTGAGGAGGAAAAGGAAGTTCCAGATTAGTATCCCAACACTATGGAATGGAAGGAGGGCTTCTGTATCTTCAATTGTCAGCAGGGGGAGGGCAGTTATTCAGAGACAGGGCACCAAGGGTGGAGCTCTGAGTCATTCCCTAAAACATCAGATTGTCTTTATCCAGACCTGATCTTACATAGCTCCACATCTAAAAAGGACCTTCAAACTCAATGTAATTAAGAATGTGATGAGGACAGGGTAAAACAAATCACATGTAGTTATTGAAACAAGAGATGCCAAGTTTCTTTTGCAGAGAAAATATCAGTGTGGGAATCAATATAAATTCTCCAGTCCACAAAAACTATCTTGGGATACTATTAAAACACAGCTATCAAGAACCACACAGTAAAGAAATAGTGGATTGTTTCTGAAATTATTTTTGATAATCATTGATTGCTCTTGAAATGCTCAGTGAGTTCCTTTGATAGGTTTTTTTTCTTTTTTGCAACAAAGCTTTTTATGTACTTGTTTAGATAATAAAACTAAAAGAGAAAATGTGCTTCCATTATTTAATAAAAATACCTTACTAAAGAGCTCCATTTAGAACATTTTACTCTTGGCAATGCACTGCTTTCATTTAAATCTATGAGAATGGCACATGTGCATCTGAGGGCAGATTTTAACCCACAGGAGAGAATTTTTCAGCAGTTAAGCTCAGAAATTTAAAGCTTTGGGTTGCCAATTGAAACTAGGTCCTTGAAAACAAATAATAGGAGAGATGGATGAAACTTTGGAAAAAGAGAGGCAAATGAATGGTTACTGAAGGCAGAACATGAGAGTCATCTGGGCTAATTCAAAAGCTAGTGGAAGTCAATGAAAAGTTCAGGCTCACAGAGCAGAGAAATGAGCAAATAAGAGGATTTTAGAAGCAGAGAGAGACATTCTGGAAGTGGAGAGAAAAAATAGCCTTTCACAGAGGATGTTCCGAAAATCAAGGTCACAGAGCTTCACTGTCGGATCCATAGATTTTAATTCAAGAATGGACCATTATAACTATCTAGTTTGGTATCTTCCTGGATCTGGCCCAATGACTAGTGGTTGAACTAGAACGTATGTTTCATAAAAATGTCCAATCACGATTTAAAAAGTCCAAGAGATGGAGAATTTATCACATCCCTTGGTAATCTGTTCCAATGTTAATTGCTGTCAGTGTTTAAAATTTTGCATCTTGTTTCCAGTTTTAACTTCATTGACTTCAGCTTACAGCCATTGGGTCTTGTTATGCATTTGTCTGCTAATTTAAAGGGCCCCATAGCATCAAATATTATCTCCCTTTGTAGGTACTTTTAGAAAAATCTCCTTGTACTTCTCATCAACAAACTAAGTAAAGTAAGCATCTATTGTCTTTCATTGTAAGGTGTTTTCCAAAGCACATATATTCTTATAGTTCTTCTGTAAACATTCTCCAATTTTTCAAGTGTCCTTTTTAATATAAGGACACCTGAACTCGACATAGTATTCCAACAGTGGTTTCATTGGTGCCATATACAGTTTCAATATCACTTCCTCATTCCTGCACAATATTCCCCTGTTTATACATCTAAGGATCACATTAGCCATTTGTCACAGCATTACACTGGAAATTTATGTTCAGCTGATTGACAATAACCTCAAGTTCTATTCAGAGTCACTACTTACCATAATATAGTCCTCCATCCTGTAAACAAATCCATGGATATTTTTCTGCCACAGTGAGACAGACTAGATTTATTTTTAATGAATTTAATAAAATCAATTACAATAATATGTATTATCTTATAGTTAGCAATGAGAAAAAAATAGTCTATTCCTTCTAGATTATCAGAGTTTGCTTTAAACAAAATACTAATCCTTGAAATCATTTCAAGTCTTTCCCATGCCATCCTCTTTTTTGTCCATTTTCAAAGCCCCTAAGTATCCAAAACTCCTAACCATCTTATCCAAAATACTGTTGAAAAACCACACCCCAAAACCAGAAAAATAACATGGAAGAGAAAATACATATTTGATCATAAAGAGGGATAATAAATTCCTATATTCAAAGCTTAAGTCTGTCACTAACTGATGGGGATACACATATTTTTCCTATGGGTAAATTATCCCATAGCTGTCTACTATGTGATTTGTAAAAGTAACATATAACTGGTACTGGCCACAATCAGAGCCTGTATACTGAGGTAGATGGCTCACTAGTTTGACAGCAATTCCTATCTTCCAGAGAAAACAGTATGTATGAGCTAATTAGTATTCCAGTTTATAAACTGATGTGCCAAAAATCTAAGAAGAAATAGGGGTAAGTTAATAAGAGTCCCCCTGAGACTCCACCAGTGATCAGGCATTGTGCTGTTTGAAGTAGCCCAGCAAATTAGAAACAGAGTCAGTGTCCCAAAACAGGAAAGCTTTCTCTTCATGGGGGCCATGAATTTAGCAGGGGATAGCACAGCTACCATTATATTGTCATGCTGAAAAGCTTCAAGTGTTGTGAGCTTTTTCCTCCTCTTCTGGGTAACTGGACGGAGACCAAGGTCATATTTTTTCTCCCAGTCCTTAAAATGTCTCCCTCTGCTTTTATCTCTTCAATCAGAATATTCCCATCTGCATTTTTCTGCTTTGACATAACTGGAATTCTTCAGCAGTAGTCTGTATCTAGAAAATCATTTGAAAAGTCCAGCCCCAAATCAGTGGGCATTTTTTGTTCCACAGAATCAACTATTTCTTTGCTAAAAACTTCACTTGATATATTTGCTCTTGACCAGGTTTCAGTTGCTCAAGTCTGAAATAGTTGCTTGAAGAAAATGTCTGCAGTTCCAGGCAGGGTCTGCCTTAGGAAAAATGGCGCTCTGGGCGAACCTGTATTTTGGCACCCCTGGCATAACAGTTGCCAACTTTCACACGTAAAATAAGCACCCCGACTTTCACAATAAGCCAAAAATCAAGTTAATCCCATTTCAAAATAAGGCCAGAACAAGCCAAACCCTAAGAACCCCAACACTCTATGTGACTAGATCCCCCTGGTGGGCCATCTGGGACTGTGGTGGGCCTGCTGTGCACCCCTGACTCTCTCCCCTCTTGCCCATGGTTACTGGGAGCTGATGAAAAAAAAAAACAAACAACAAGCTGCAACAAGCAGCAAGTTACATGCCAAACAAAAAACAAGCTACAAGCCAAAAACTAGCCAACAAGCAATTCACAAGCCAATTAAGCCAAAACCAAGCCCAATTTCTGCATTTTTTTTTGTGGGTTTGGCATGTCTGGCCCCAGGCCCTCACTGCCTCCCTGGCCTCCCCATACATCCCTTCTGTCTCCTGCTGCCTTCCCCACATTGTGCCTGGGCCCTGATGCCTCCCCTGCCCCTCCCCCGCCCCCCATTGGCCTGAGTTTCTTTCCATAGCCTCTCATCCCAGGCATGCCCTGCTCCTTGCCTCTTGACCAAGACACCCTCCCTGACCACGGTGCCCCCTGATCTCTGGCAGATTGGCATTGCTCCTGTTTTTCAACCCCAGACTAAACAATTCTCCATACCTTCTATTTTATTTTCTAAATCACAGATTTTGATCCCTGTAAACCTCACGTTTTGTTCCACTGATGTCAAAAGTCTTACATGTTGTACCACTTTGCTTTAAAGTTTCCATTAACTCATGTATCTCCCATGTGTTAGGCCCTAGTTTGTGCAGCAGGAGAGGGTAATTCAGCCCTCTTTCTGCTATGATCTCTGTTCACTTTTTTTCAAAGGGTTTTCATCTTTTCCTTTTTTCCTTTCCCAGGCTGTCACCTACTATTAAATTCTATAGGCTCATACAGTAATTTTTATAGGACTCTGCTACATGTCTACAGAACACAACTGATTTCAGCTGTACTAAATTTAAGCAGACTCTCATTTTACATCTTTGCCAAATTCTTTTCTTTTCTTAAGTCCTCATTGATCTCAAAATGAAACTGACAGAAGTTGACTTCCCCCAAACAGAATGTAGACCTTTGATTCTGGAATCAACATGCTGCCCCCCACCCCCACCCCATGCTCCTGTAGTCCTACAAAGAGATTCAGGCAGGTGGATCCCCATTGACTTCAAAGAGTTACTGTGCAGACTCAAGAGATCTAGTTGCAGATCAGCATACTGTCATTGAAATGAATGGAGCTATGCCAGCCAACACAAGTGAGAATGTAGTCTGCTGAATCTACTCCTAAGGGCCATTCCCTAAAATGTGTATGTTCAGCAGTGTATTTAGATTATTCATATCGTAATTCACTGGTGCACAACTTCATAAATATGTAAGACCATCTCACGTTAGGCAATAGTTAAAAGCTAAATTCATCTGTATCTGCAATATTTCTGTTTGTGTATTTGTCCACAGAGATAACAATAATCAGCATTCCCATGAAACAATGCTCTTGAACTACAAATTTTAATGGGTGTGAAAAGAAACTGGTGAATAATGCCTAAAAGAGTGTCCAAATACAGCCAAATCTTTTCACAGAGAACTTATTTTTGCACGCATGCTCTATGTTCAATGTGAACATAGAGCATGCGTGCAAAACGTTTACAGTGCAGCCATGTGCAGGCACAAGTCAATTTGCAATGATTCATTGCTGAGGGGTTTGTGTTTTTTTAACTCATTGCTGAGTGTGGGTTTTTTTTTTATTTTATTTTATTTCCTGAACTCAGTCCCACCACCAAACTGTAATTTCCCAAACTACATCTGGAGCCTGGCTGATTTAGGAACAGCACTGATGAGCTACCTGAAAGCAAGTCCCATCCCACACCTGCTGATTAGAAACAAGTAACCTCAGCCTATGAACTCTTGTTCATGTGACTAATAGAATTACAATGAATGCAATGGCCTTATTTATGTAAGTAAGTGTTTGCAGTAAGGATCCCCAAATGGCTATGGTTCTGTGTACAAAGATGATGCTAAAGGAGGATTTAATGAAGAGAGATGCAATATGAGAGGATGGTGGTGGGTTAGACAGGACATAAAGGCACATATCCAGGGAGGATGTAGACTCTTTTCTCCTTGGTAGGAAAACATGTGCTGTAAAAGCTCTCATGAGGAAAATAAAAACAAAATAAATGAAAATAAAAATAAAGAAGCTAAAGATGTTTAAAGAACAGGAGTACTTGTGGCACCTTAGAGACTAACACATTTATTTGAGCATAAGCTTTCGTGAGCTACAGCTCACTTACATCCAATGAAGTGAGCTATAGCTCACGAAAGCTTATGCTCAAATAAATGTGTTAGTCTCTAAGGTGCCACAAGTACTCCTTTTCTTTTTATGAATACAGACTAACACAGCTGCTACTCTAAAGATGTTTAGAGATTAATCACAAAACATTGAATATGTTGATGGTTATCTGTCCTGCCATCAAAACAAAGGACAGATATTTTGAAATATTTTAAGGTAGTCAACAGTGCTTTGGAGTACAAGTTGGTCATTTGAATGGCTAACCTTTTCTAAGAAGATTGTTTTTAAATTATATTCATGTCACAGCTTTGTATGACTGAACTGTTTTCTCTGAAGTGGCTGGGTGGCTTTAAAAACACGTGAAATGGCTTGCCTTAGATATTGCCATCTTTTTTTAGTTAAGTGGTACAAATTAATAATTCCTTTGTGTGAGGTAAAGCCTCATTGCAATGCTGTTCCTGTGACTGGAGTAAGTCACAGTTCTGCACCCTGAGTGCAGACATTTGCAGTTCATCAGGGCTGTGCCAATTGTGGGAAATGCTCACTTCACTAGTCAGGGTGTGTCTTTGATGAGTCTGGAGATGATGGGGAAATGCCCTTTGCCTCCTGGGAAGAATTGGAAGGGGGATCCCAAGCGAGAGCAGCTGGGGCATTGCTATGTGTGATTCCTCTGGTTCCCCCTTCCTCTCCCTTCAGTATGTGCTTATGGAGGAGGAGGAGGAGGTGATTGTTGCTTCTTTCTTGTTCCCTCCCTGTTTCCCTCTCCACATGCTGCTAGGAAGGTTCAGCCAGGGTATCTCACATGGTGGGAGGGGCTCCATTACCTGGATACCCACTCCTGCTGCCATTGGACTGTGGGGCCATGATCAGGGCACATTGCCTGGGTGGCTATAGCTTGCTCTTGCTGCTGAGTGGTCATTTGGGGCTTTGTTCCAGTCTGATTTTTACCCACCCTTATCTAGTATGTCTGTTATTATACTGATGGAGCAAGTTTGAATGCCAAAGTTTGTTTGGGTCTGGAAGGATTTTTTTCCCCATGTGGCAAAATTGGCAAACTTCTGTGTGGGTTTTTTCACTATACTAAACAGGTATTTAATCTGTACTGTTTACAAGGACAAAACTCCATGTAGCAAACATGGAAATAAAATGGGCTGTATGGAAATTGCTTTGCTAAAACCTAATTAAAAGGTTTTGTGATACAGGTGGACATTTTGGTTCAGATCCTCAGCTGGTGTATGTCGATATGGCTCCATTAGCATCACGAGATCGACACCAGTGTCCAATCTACAACGGATGGAGATATGTCCTTTCTGTTACAAAGCAGAGGTAAATACACATTTATTAAAACACACAGTTTAGACCATTCCCTTTCGGTAATCATCTAAATCTAGAAATAGGTGTAAGGAAAATAAAACTAATTTAAAAACATGAGTCAAAGAGTGTAAATGGTAATTAATGCTGACTCAACAGTAATAACTTTAAGTAGCTTTTCCTGTAGCTTGTTTACAGCTTTATTGGAGAGTATTTGTTAACCTCACCACTGGCTTTGCCCACTTTTGGGTCATGCAGATGTTTTGCAGTTGGAAACAATTTCCCCCTGTTTTTTTCTGCAAATATGTTCTCCTAGATCTCTGTGCAGTGTAGTGGGAGAGGAGAATAAAGGCCAGAGTCTTTCATTATTTCAGGGTCTAAATCTATTGGACCATATGGTCCCTACTGAAGTGGAGAGCATATTTTAGTAAACTGCTGTGAGATGGCACCACAGTCTGAATGATGGTATCTCAACTTTGATGCACACTGAACCAAATGTCTGGGGTAATATTAAAGGAATCACCTAAGAGAGACTGAATAAGTGAAGAGACTCTGATGCTGGTCATTTTAAACCAGGTCAGTCTAGAGACTATTCAGATCAATTTGCTTGTGTATAGATAAAAGTAATTTTTCAAATGTATTACGGTATATTTGGTGTTTAACTTCATGAAAACTAATGGGATGGTGTGTGCATTGTTTTTATTTATCCATGTCCTGTTACATTTACATTGTAAATGCCCCATAACTAAAAAAACTCAGACAATAAAGAATCCTGGTGAAATGCAAATTAAGAACTTTAACAGAAAAGTGCTAATTTCAAAGTAAGTGGCCATTGTGTGTGATGACCGGAGGTCAAAGACTCAAAGCGCATCTGTCACTCATTGTCATCAAAGGAAAAGCCCACCTGGTAGAGAGACTGTCAGCTTTCTTTTTTGTCAGAAGAAGCTCTATGTATGGATGCACGGAAAGATCCTTCTGGCCTGTTTGGACCCTTACAGGGAAGTGTACCAGAATCAAAACAGAGACCCCAGAGACAATCTAGGTTTCCTGAAAAGACTTTTGGGAAACTGGAAGCTCTTACATCTTACACTGCCACCATTTGGAATTACAAACTGTTAATATATTTTACCTACAGTGTATATATATACTGTTAATAACATCTGTTAATATATTTTACTTGCTTTAACCTCTTAATAACTCTCATTTCCTTTTCTTAGCTAATAAACCTTCAGTTAGTTTAGTATAGAATTGACTGCTAGCATTGTCTTTGATGTAAGATGTGACCAATTGATCTGGGATAGGTGACTGGTCTCTTGTGACATGGAGCACCCTGATGTGGTGTGATTTTTGGTTTACTTGACCTTTTATCATAAAGTTAAGTCTGTCTGGGTGGCAAGATAGTCTGGAGAGTCTAAGAGGACTGTCAGTGACTCCATGGCAAGAGTGGTATAGTGATCCAGGAGTTCACTTGTGTTACTGGTTGGGTGAAATCTAATTACAGAACACACCACCAGTGTGGGGTATCTACCTTGTTTTCTGACAGTGTGCCCTGAGGTAGGCACACACAGTGTTGAGCCACTCCAGGCACCGTGGCAGAGACATCTGACTGACTGGACATTCCTAAAGTAGGGAGTGGTTTTGAGCTTATAAATAAGAAGACTGCAGTGGGGTCTCTTTCCCTCTCTCATCTGCCATCCAGATGCTTTGTGATGCAACATAACATTCCATATGATCTGCATATCATTATGGATTTGCATACACTGGGAAAATGAACTGAACATTACAAATTGGGTGAGTGTATGTACAACAAGAAGGCTCAAAATTCCCTATAACTCCTCACTTAATAGTTGACGGTCTAAGGGTACGTTTATGTTTGAGCTGGGAGGTGTGATTCCCAACTCACATGAATATACCCATTCTAGCTCTGCTCCAGATAATGTGCTAAAAATATCTCTGTTGCATAGGGGGGTGCTCTGGCTAGCTGCCTGTGTACAAACCCACCTGGGCCCCCTGGATACATACTCAAGATGCAAACCCAAGACAACACCCATGTTTCCCCAGCTACTCTGCTATTTTTTTTTGCATGCTAGCTGCAGAAGAGCTAGTATGGATACATTCAAACAAGCTGTGAATAACACCTCCCAGTTCAAATGTATCTGTACCGCCAGTGTGTCATCCCATAGGTCAGGTTGCCTCTCTTTTCAAATTACCAAATTTTGATAAAATATTAATAAAAGGGCTGAGTCCTACAAGCCTTACTTCAATAGAACTATTTGCATGAGTAATGGTGGCAGGACTAGTGCAAAATGTATGCACTGGAATGTATTTACAATTTGATTAACGAGACTCCTTCTCCTTTGTTTCTGAAGATTGTTTTTATTTTTATTGTGGATATGCTGTTTTGCTACTTCTCTGTTATGGACAACATTTCTGTAATTTTAGCAACTAAGATCTGAAGTTCAATCATACTCCATTGAAGTCATTTTTATTTTTTTCTATTGACTTCCATGAATGTTGTATCAGGCCTTAAATGATGAATGCTCTGCTACATGCAATTATTGTCTCATAGCTTCCCCCTAAGAGCTAAAAACTTACATATTTGTAACTTCTGTATTCTCTCCTGTTGTATTTACCTCTGGATTTTGAGACACATCTGAGAAGGTGCTGCATTATGACACAGATGATCAAAATGTTTTCTCCTAAATGCATTTTGAAAAATTACTATTTTTGCTTCATTTCTGACGCACTAGTGTGATTTATTTTTCATGTAAAGATTTTCAGTGCACTAACAAATCTGAGATACTTTCAATATGCTGTCTACTTTATTTTGTGTTGCCTGTGTTCTCTGTACTTCCATGTCTTCTACAGGCAGTAGAGTCATGCCATGACAAAGAGATATCTAACTTTCAGTGAAATATAGTGAATGTTTAAAACTACTCAGTGGTAGAAAAATAGCTGTTTAGACATTTCAGTATGCTTCTTGGCAAAATAACTTTTTTAAAGGAACTTTTGAAAAATGTTCAGCTTTTACAATTCCTTAGAGGCTGAACAATAAACTACATATAAAACACTTTTCAGCTCCTAGGAAGAAAATTGCTTTAAAATATATTAAATGTTTATCTTTGTTTGACAGAGTTAATAATATTTTAGGGATATGCAAAAATAGCTTTCCCACAATTTTTGATCCCCATCAGTATTTTGTAATGGATTTTCGTTTCACATTTTTGATGTGGTGTTTACAAAGTGAGACAGGCAAATAGCATTTTTTCCCAAGTTTTGTCAATGCACTTCACTGTTATCAGAATTCAGTCTAGTGTGACCCCAGATGGTTATTGTTCTCAAGGAGTGATATCTGAAGTTTTACAGGGTTTGACAGTGTTTCAGATGGAAGACACGTGTCTTGGAAGGGTTGGCATTCAGGAGCCATGTGCAATAGTATTCTCCAAGGACACGCAGGGAGCCATTTAGAATGTGCTCAAATCCTTCTGACTGCATGGCAATGAAAAATCTTTGGCATAAATGATTCTTTGCACATTGGGAAATTCTGGTTGGTCATTTGTGTAGGCATTAAGCAACAAGGGTGCTAGTGCTGATCCTTGGGGAAACATATTCCATGGAATCTCTCATCAACTTTTCTGAACATTCATCTTGACAAAGAAACATTGATTCTAGAGCAGGGAGATCCGGGCATCTTGATGTTTCTCAGAATTCTTGCTAGTTTCACTAGGAGTGCATGACAGTTGTGAGTGTCATAAGTGTCAACAGCCCCTGACATCCAAAGAGTACACCAAGAAGCTTAAAAAAATGGAACCCCAGGAACTGTGTACTCCAAAAACTGGCGAATTTAAAATGGGGAGCAAACCCTAAAACACTCTGAGCAACCAGTCTCATCCTGTAATGCTCATCTGTGGAATAATCCGCCCTGTATAATCACAATTGAGCCATGCATACAAAATTGATACTGAACTCAATCAATCCTGTAGGATCAGCACAATCCTTTGAAACCAACTCCAGCATTGTCCTTATACTACCTAGCTGGGATTGCCCCATCATCAGAGGGGCAGGATGCCCTCAATAACAGGGAGACACAAAATAAGATGTTCATGGCATGGCCAGACTTCACCACCCTAGACACTGAAATCCAGAAAGAGCTTTTCCTCTGAAAATACCTTACCCCAAAATACAATGGTGGAAGTCATACAGTAAAAAATAAAAAAAAATGTGGGAAATGCAGATGACCCTGAAGAACTTGGCTCCTTCAGAACAACTCCCTCTAGGCACTGACCTCAAGAAAAAACACTGCTATACTCTAAATTGAGGGAGAGTTGGTGTAGCAAAGACTTGTGATAACATAACCAAAGGGAAGCAGAATGAACCCAAATATGAATGTGGAGAGGTTAGACAAACCTTTGCCCAAACCTTTGCCCAATGTAGTGCCCCATCAATATCCTGTACCCGTGAGAAACTATTTGAAATAAGTGACAACACTAAGTCCTGACTGTGGTTTTGCAATAACTAGTTATGGTGATGATCTGCAACTTCTTTGTTTAATCTGGGTGTATGTTTACATATGGGGGATTTGTAATGCACAAAAATGGAAAGTAGGATGAGCACATCAAACTAATTTTGCTCATGGAAGAGGTGAAAGGCCAATACATGAAGTAACTGAATTACAAGGACTGTTTCCATCAGGTTATAAAGTGCTATATTCTGCAACAAATCATCCTAAAATGACAGATTTCTAAAAGAAAATGCACTGCCTTTTATTTACCAGGTTTCAGAGTAGCAGCCGTGTTAGTCTGTATTCGCAAAAAGGAAAGGAGTACTTGTGGCACCTTACAGACTAACCAATTTATTTGAGCATAAGCTTTCGTGAGCTACAGCTCACTTCATCGGATGCATTCAATGGAAAATACAGTGAGGAGATTTATATACACACAGAACATGAAAAAATGGGTGTTTATCATGCACACTGTAAGGAGAGTGATCACTGAAGATGAGCTATTACCAGCAGGAGGGGGGGAGGGGGCGAGAAAAACTTTTGTAGTGATAATCAAGGTGGGCCATTTCCAGCAGTTAACAAGAACGTCTGAGGAACAGTGGGGTGGGGGGGGCAATGGGAGCTGCGGAAGTGGTGTGGACTTCAGGGACGTGCTGGCTGACACTTCACGCAGCTCCCATTGGCCGGGAATGGCGAACTGCAGCTACTGGGAGCTGTGGGGGGTTGTGCCTGCAGACGGTCAACGTAAACAAAATGTCTCGTGGCCCGCCAGCAGTTTACCCTGATGGGCCGTGTGCTGAAGATTGCTGACCCCTGATCTAGACCTTTAAATAGAAATGAATAGTCTTTGACTGTAACACAATTCAAAGACTGTTTGGTTAATCATTTGCATTTTCTTTCTTTCATATATCAGACAGTTCAGTACATAGTCTTTGTGGATTTTTATATTGACATTTATTGAAGTGTTCTGATTGCTGCATAGATATTATCTAAAACATTCTGATTTTTAGAAGAACAAGCATAACTAAAACTCAATTTTAAACCCTCAGGAAATCCCGAAGATAAAACAATTTCTTTGGCATAAGCGCAATAACACCAAACCAGCCCTTCTGCTATTTATACCATCACTCATTTCAGCTATAGCAATAAAATTTTGATTAACTGTAGCCCTAGAAACCCACCTACATCTCCCCAGATAGAGCTACCCACAGATGCAAATAGATCACATATAGTCCCAAAAATCACAAATTATAATGAGCAACACTGAATATATTTTGTGTCGTTACTTTGTCCCACTTATGTCTTCTCTTTGGTCCTTAGGTTTCTCCTTTATGTCCATGCCACCACAGTCCTTACAAGACTCTTCTGGGACAGGATCCCTTTGTCTGTGTCCTTTTGACTGAAACATCTGATTAGTGCTAAGATGTAAAGTGCTTGTTGGGGGTCACATTCTGCATTAATTTATATTACATACAACCCCACTTAAATTCAGAGCTGGATGAGGCATAAATCAGTACACAATGTGGTCCTAATTTTTTCCCAAGTAACAAAAATTTTATTGAAAGTCCATTTTTTCTTTTTCTGCATGCATAGTTCCTTTTCCTTTTCTTTCTACACGTTATCTTCAGTGACCTGTGACCAGAGTCAAAAGTTATAGCAGCAGTCACACATGTCAGCCTCAATTATTCACTCTATGAATATGTATCTGCTGTTTAATTTTCATTAAACTTTTGCCTACGTCAATGTATTTTTCTGAATGAATGAGCCTTGCCTTTCCAGATTGATTATTCACAAATCATGCTTATAACTTACTACTGCTAATAATGGTTAGCAATGAGTACAATAAAGTATCAGGATACACTTCCTTATGCTTGTTATACCCATCAAAGCAGGAACTGGGAAACCCAAGCCCCTAGAAATGGTGTCCCTCACCTGTCATCTATATTACATCCTGATGGCAGTATTGTCCATCCATTTCATTCATCAACAGGATGCTACTAAAGGAAAGTAGATGATGTAGCTATGTACCTGGAGAATGACCTCTAGGAAAGTTTGTGAGGGCTATCTCTAAATATGCAGCATCATCTTAACACAAAATGAGGGTCTCTCTAAATGAGATGGATGAGGGGGTAAATCCAGATCCCTCTAGATGTACGCCAGTTGGGTCTTTGTCTCATATTCATCCTCCTTTTGGGCCTTTGCAGGTTGGGAGGCTTCTTCTAACTTCCCTAAATGAGCTCCACTCCCACAGGCAGAACCCCAAGATCTCAGTCACCTGCAAGGATGGGGGAAAGGTTCTACCTTCTTTTATCCTTGCTAAGGAAACTATGCGGTTATCTGCACACACTAGCTTAACTAAAGGTTGTTTTAAAATTGGTTTAAGCCTTTGATACACTCAATTTTTGTATTTGTTAATTAGGGATGTGATTTTTTACCAATACAGTTATATCAGGATAATCACTAATGTGGACTCAATTGTACCAGTTGTGACAAAGTTTCTGCTCTGCCTTAGTGGGTCTTGAGCTTATTGGTGGATTTGCTCACCTTGGAGCTTCACAGCAGCCCTCAGCTTGGCCGTTTTTCTGAATTCACAGTCCAGGTCGACTCCTCCTGTGTCTGACCAGGAGTTGGGGAGGATTTGGGGGAACCCGGGCCCGCCCTCTACTCCAGGTTCCAGCCCAGGGCCCTGTGGATTGCAGCTGTCTAGAGTGCCTCCTGGAACAGCTGTGCAACAGCTACAACTCCCTGGGCTACTTCCCCATGGCCTCCTCCCAACACCTTCTTTATCCTCACAAGAGGACCTTCCTCCTAGTGTCCAGTAATGCTTGTAAACCTCAATCCTCCAACAGTCCACGTTCTCACTCTCAGCTCCTAATGCCTCTTCCTCCTAGCTCCTCACATGCACACCACAAACTGAAGTGAGCTCCTTTTTAAAACCCAGGTGCCCTGATTAGCCTGCCTTAATTGAGTCTAGCATCTTCTTGATTGGCTGCAGGTGTTCTAATCAGCCTGTCCTAATTGTCTCCAGGGGTTCCTGATTGTTCTGGAACCGTCCCTGTTAGGAAACGGAACGTCTTTTGCTTGCTCCTCAGCTATCTGCTTTCTATTCTTTCCTAAAGCCCCCTGGCCCGGATTTTTCTTACTTTTTGCACCTGCCTTAGTCCCCGCCCGACCGGGCCAGACGCTTTTTTGATTTTTCTTTTCATTTTTTGTGCTTTTTTTCCGTCTACGTCCTTCGCCGGCCATCCCCCCCCCACGCCTGCTTTCGGGCGCAGCTATTTGCCTCAGCTGAGCCCCCGGAGGAGGGGGGGGAAGATTGCCGATTTTGCTGTCCGGAGGGGGGAGTGGAAACCCCCAGACCCAGCCGTTTTGCCAGTAGCTCGGACCTTACAACATTCTTAACATACCGGAGGACTTGGAACACAGCCAACACAGCCGGAGACGGAGATTTCATCAGACAGAAGAAATAATATAAATCATTGTGACGAAGGCCGTAAGATTGAGTAACTTTCTGAATTATACTCTCGTGGGGGGGAGTTTGACTGTGACTATTTGCGTTTGTGGCGGCACAGGGGGTGTGGCGTGGAGACCCCCACCCCCGATCCATCGGTGCCCCTACCCCCCCATCGTTATTACAACTGTCACGGCCCCCCCGCAGTCTGTCCCTGCTGGCAATCTGCCATCTCCCTTCGGATCCAGCTGTTTGCTTTGAACTTTGCCTTCCGGACCGGACCTAACAACCGACCAACCGAGACTCCTTGGACAAACATGTGTGGGTCTGCACCCCCCCCCCCCCGGATTGCTTATCCCACAACTTGCCCCTTTTACTGGACCCCGATTTTGTTCCCCCCCCTTCTCCCAGCCCCCCTCCCTCGGCATTTTTTCCCTTCCCGTCCGCAGCCAGCGGAAGGAGGGGCTGTTCCGCCTTCTCCCCTCCCCCCTTCTCCTTCCGGTGTCTCCCTGTCTCTCCCTGCTCACAATGGCGGGGAACGAGAGGGGCGAGACTGCTTTAATAAAATTAGTTGTCCCTTCCCCACCACCACCCCTGCCCAACCCCCAAGGTCCCCCCCCTACTACTATTGTTAAGGTACTTGCCACCCCCCCTGCTAGGGCACCGGTAGCAGGAGGCACCAGGGTGATTGCTGCTGCTGCTGCACCCCCCCCCCCCCAGATTCTAGGAACCCCCCCCCCCCCGGTTCGCCAGAAGGGCCTGGGTGGGTGGAAAGGAAAGGGCCCCACTAAAACCACTGAGCCCTCCATGGCAGGGGCTGCCCCCACCGCTGCGGCCTCGTCATCAACCGTGGCGCCCCTCCCTGCGTTTCCCTCCACCAGCTCTGCGACTGTCCCTCCCCTAGCCCCCAGGACGTATGCCCGGGCGGCAGCGGGCTCCCCCCTGCCTGCCGCCTCGTCATCTCGCCCCCCCCTGCCTCCGCCACCATCACCAGCGGCTGAGGCCCTTTCCCCGCCTTGACCAGGAAGCACGGCGTCCGTTGCCTCCTGGTGCCCGCCTCGCCCCACATGGAGACATACGTGCAGGCGTTGGCTAAGGTGGTAGGACCCACGGCTATTGTGGCGGCCTCCAAGATGTATGGGAAGGTCGTTTTCTTCTTAGCCTCGGAGGATGCCGCCCAGGAGGCGGTGGAGAGGGGCCTGATGGTAGGGGGGGTGTTTGTCCCCCTAGAACCGTTAGAAGACCTGGGCGTTCGCCTCGTCCTTACCTCCGTTCCTCCCTTCTTACCCAATGCTGCCCTGTTACCCACTCTTTGCACCCTGGGGAAACTTGTTTCTGTCATCAGCCCTCTCCCGTTGGGCTGCAAGGACCCCACCCTCCGTCACATTTTTTCGTTCCGCCGGCAAGTGCAGCTTCTACCACCGGCAGGTGCGCGTGACGGAGAGGCGCTTGAGGGGTCCTTTCTAGTCCCCTACGAGGGAGCCCGCTATCGGGTCTTTTATTCTACCGGAGAGGCCCGGTGCTACCTCTGCCGCTCAGCGGGGCATGTCCGCAGAGACTGCCCTTTGGCTCGGGGGGGAGGGGCACCCGAAACCCCCGAGACCCGGCAGGACATCGGCCCCGTCGCTGCCGACGCCCCTGGCTGCCCAGTACCTGAAACCAACCCTCCTCCTATTCGACCCATCGCTGCTCCCGTCCGGGCCCAAGAGATACCTTCCCTACAATGCCCGGGCGAGCAAGGGGTTTCCACCCTTGCTAGTACCAACCCAATAGAGCCCATGGAGGAGGGTGTGGCAAGGATATTATCGGGTATAAGAGAGGGCCCTCCCCAAGGAGAAGCCCCCGCCCCTCATGTTGCCCCAGCGCTACCTCCCCGAACCCCTAAACCATCGCCTCCGCCCCCCGACACGACCCCTGCTAACCAACCCCCAGATGATGCTATGGAGGGCTGGACCCTAGTCCAGGGGAAGCGAGGCAAGCGGAAGGCTCGAGCTCCGCTGCATCCACCTGACGCGGAAGCCCCCCGGAAGACCAGGAAAGGAGGCACTGCTATCGAGCCTCCCGCCACGGCCGCGAGCGAGATCCATCCGCCGGTGTTGGGAGGGGAAGACGGACTGGCATTGGAGGGCAGAATCCCCCCTCCACGGGAAACCCTCCCCTCCGAGACTTCTGAGGACACCCCTTCTGCCCAGACGCTACCCGAACCCCCCGCGGACCCCGAGGCGGCCGTTGAGGCGGGCCTTAGAGGAGAGGCCCCCGGGGTGGCAGGAGTTGGCCTCTCCTCCGTGTATGCGGAGATTGAGGCCCTAGATTTGACCCCGGTCACCCAGGGAGGGGATGATTTGCTGCCGGCTGACCTCGAGCTGGGCAGCCTTACCCCAGCCTCCCTTTCCCCATGCTCCCTCCCCCTTTTTGCCTTCCCGGGTGAGCACCCTGCGGAAGGCGGTCCACCACCTGATGCCGTGACCGCTAAAACCACCATGGAGCCAGCACCTAGCATTATCGGGAGCCCCTCCCCTTCCCCCTTAACCCTTGACTCTGCTCAGGAGGCACTTTCCTTTAGCTGCTCGCCTCCTGCACCCCAGAGCCTTACCCCTGCCCCTGCCCCCACCCCTGCCCCTGCCCAAGGTCCCTCCTCCCGCAATGTTAATGCCGCCCCTGGGGTTATTTCCTTTCCGCCTTTTGCAGACTCCCCCCAGGGAGCAGTCTTTGCACTTTCTAGTCGCGACCCGTTAGGAGTGGCAATTTTTCCCCTGCCATCCCCCTCCACCCCAAGGCGTGAAATGAATTTAATAACCCCAGCCTGTCAGACGCCCCGTCGGTGGTCCGCACCCTGTCTACCTGCCTTAGCGGACCACGAGGCTGTATTAAGAGGCCCATCAGGGAATACCTCGGGAATTGTAACCCCACCCCCCCATGAGCTGCGGCATGCGCTACGGAAGTTCCTAGAGCACTCCCGTGGCGCCCGCGATAGGGCACAGCTGGCTCTTCGGCTATGGGGGGACTTTGATCAACTCCTCCAGGCCACAAAGGCCCTTATAAAGGAGGGCAGGGGGCAAGGAAAGCGCGGTGCTGCGGCCTACAAGCGAGCCCGCAGCTTCCGAAGCGATCTACTCACCCACGGGATGGGTCATGGGTTGCTGTGCAACCCGCCGGGGGCCCTGAACCTCCCCGCCAATACGAGACCCCCACCCCCCCAGCCCTCCGTATGACGCCTCTTATTATTGCGACCCTGAATACCAGGGGCTTTAGGATGGCTCTCCGCAGGTCCCAGGTGCTCTCTTACCTTCGGGAGGGGAGGTACTCTGTAGTTTTCCTGCAGGAGACCCATACAGACCCGGCCGCCGAGGACAGGTGGCGGCTGGAGTGGGGGGACGGGGTATACTTTAGCCACTTTGCGACCTGGCAGGCTGGAGTGGCAACCCTATTCTCCCCCAACCTACGGCCTGAGGTGCTAGGGGTCAATGAGGCTGTGCCGGGCCACGTGCTGCACCTTCGAGTCCGTATGGAGGGGCTCGTGGTTAATCTTGTTAACATCTATGCCCCGCAAATGAGCTCCAGGCGGCCACAATTTTATCAGCAGGTGTCCGACTTTCTCGGCACCCTGGATTCGCATGAGTGCCTGGTCCTGGGAGGGGACTTTAACACCACCCTCGAGGAACGGGACCGCTCAGGGGCCGAACCGAGTCCGGCTGCCGCGAATATTCTTCAAGGGATAGTCGACCATCACTCCCTAGTGGACGTCTCGTGCGACCATCACCCAGATGACACCTCCACGTTCACCTTTGTCTGGGTGGAGGCCCATCGGTCACACCACTCTCGGTTGGACCGTATTTACTTATCCCGTTTCCATCTTTCACAGGCCCACTCCTCCGCCATTCGGCCGGCCCCATTCTCCGATCATCATTTAGTCGCTGTAACGGTTTCCCTCCGTGCAGAGAGACCGGGGCCGGCCTATTGGCACTTTAATAACAGCCTGTTGGAGGACGAGAGCTTTGTGATGTCCTTCCGGGAGTTTTGGCTGGCCTGGCGAGAGCAGTGGCGTGCCTTTCCCTCGGTGCGGCGATGGTGGGATCTCGGGAAGGTGCGCGCCAAGCTCTTCTGCCGTGACTACACCCGGGGCACCAGCCGACGGCGAAATGCGGCGATAGAGCAGCTGGAACGGGAGGTCTTAGAGATGGAGAGGCGCCTGGCTGCCGATCCCGAGGACCCGTCCCTCTGCGGAGCGTGCCGGGAGAAGTGGGAGGAGCTCCGGGCCCTTGAGGACCACCGGGCCCGAGATGCCTTCGTTCAGTACCGCATCCGCCTCCTTCGGGAGATGGACCGCGGCTCCCGCTTCTTCTATGCCCTGGAGAAAACGAGGGGGGCCAAGAAACACATCACCTGCCTTCTTGTGGAAGACGGCACCCCCCTCACGGGTCCGGAGGAGATGTGTGGGAGGGCCCGTGACTTCTATACAAGCCTTTTCTCCCCGGACCCGACCGATCCTGACGCTTGCGAGGTGCTCTGGGAGGAACTCCCCATGGTCAGCGTGGGCGACCGAGACCGACTAGAGCTGCCTCTCACCCTGGCCGAGTTCTCGGAAGCCCTCCGTCGCATGCCCACCAATAAATCTCCGGGCATGGACGGGCTGACCGTGGAGTTTTACCGCGCGTTCTGGGACATTCTCGGCCCAGACCTAGTCACCGTCTGGGCTGAGTCCTTGCAGAGCGGGGTCCTCCCTCTGTCATGCAGGCGAGCGGTGCTCTCTTTGCTGCCGAAGAAGGGGGACCTCCGCGATCTATGAAACTGGCGTCCCGTCTCACTCCTTAGCACGGATTACAAAATCGTAGCGAAAGCAATCTCGCTGCGGCTAGGGTCCGTGATGGCGGACGTGGTCCACCCAGACCAGACCTATACTGTCCCGGGTCGCAGCATTTTTGACAACCTCTTTCTCGTCCGAGACATTTTGGAACTCGGGCGGAGAGATGGTCTATCGTTCGCCCTCCTGTCTCTTGATCAGGAGAAGGCGTTTGATAGAGTAGACCATGGGTACCTCCTGAGCACTCTGCAGGCGTTTGGATTTGGACCTCAGTTTGTGAGTTTTCTCCGGGTGCTGTATGCCTCCGCGGAGTGTTTGGTTAGGCTCAACTGGACCCTGACTGAACCGGTCAGCTTCGGGTGAGGAGTGCGGCAGGGGTGCCCCCTCTCGGGCCAGTTGTATGCTCTGGCGATCGAGCCTTTCCTGTGTCTCCTCCGCAGGAGGATGACAGGGTTGGTGCTGCGGGAGCCGGAGCTGCCGCTGGTCCTGTCGGCGTACGCCGATGACGTACTCCTCGTGGTCCAGGACCCGGGCGACTTGGCGCGAGTGGAGGCATGCCAAGCCATCTATTCGGCAGCCTCCTCCGCCCGAGTCAACTGGGTCAAGAGCTCTGGCTTGGCGGTGGGGGACTGGCGGCAGGTGAGCTCCCTCCCACCCGCACTTCAGACCATCCGGTGGAGTGCGGGTCCACTGCTCTATCTCGGCGTTTACCTTTCCGCCACGCATCCTTCCCCGCCGGAGAACTGGCAAAATTTAGAGGGCGGGGTGATAGAGCGGATCCGGAGATGGACGAGGCTTCTCCGATGTCTCTCCCTCCAAGGGAGAGCACTGGTGCTTAACCAACTAGTCCTGTCCACGCTCTGGTACCGGCTCAGCACCCTGGCCCCGGCCCCGGGTTTCCTGACCCACCTCCGGAGATTGATTCTAGAGTTCTTCTGGTCAGGAATGCACTGGGCCCCTGTTGGAGTTCTTCATCTACCCCTGAAGGAAGGAGGGCAGGGCCTGAAGTGTCTGTACACTCAGGTCCGCGTTTTCCGCCTCCAGGCCCTGCAGAGGCTCTTTTATAGTGCAATTAGTTCGGCATGGAGCATACTGGTGCACGCCTTCCTGTGCCGTTTCCAAGGGCTTCGATATGACCGGCAGCTCTTTTATCTTTCTCCGAGGGGTTTTCCGCGAGACCTCTCCGGGCTGCCGGCCTTCTACCAGGACCTCCTCCGGACCTGGAAATTATTTCTAACAACCAGGTCTGTGGCGGCCACCGTGGGGGCAGATCTCCTCACGGAGCCCCTGCTACACAACCCCCAGCTCTGTGTGCAGGTGGCGGAGTCCCGCTCGGTGCGCCAGAGGTTGGTCCTGGCGGAAGTTACGAGGGTCGGAGACCTCCTGGACTACGACCGGAGAGACTGGCTGGATCCCCTGATGCTCGCTCGGCGCATGGGGCTCTCCAGCCTCCGTACCCCCCGGCGCGTACTTCAGGAGGTGAAGGCCGCCTTGACCCCCGCTGCTCGGGCTTATGTTAGCCGAGCCTTGTGCGAGGGCGCACCCCGCCCATCCCTTACCCCAGGCCCGCCGGACCTTTCCATCGGGCCCCCACCCCGTAGATCCCAACACACCCCTCACCCTTTCACTGCAAGCCGGCTGCACGAACTGCAGCCGGTTAGCTTTCAAATTGCTTCACGGAAATACTTATATACACTTACGCTTCACACCCTTCACGCCCACACCCTGGTGTCCCGCCCCGATACAAAGTGGCGGGATCTCCTGCCACCTTTGGAGGGTGAGCAACCTCGGTGGGCCAGCCTGTATTCCACCCTGGTCCCAAGGCCCGTCGGGGACATCAGTTGGCGGCTCCTTCACAGAGCTGTGAGCACGGGCATTTTTTTTACACGGTTTACCCCCATTCCGGACCATTAGGCCACCAGGTAACTCAGGAGGGTGGAAGACCACGAGTGTCGAGGAAGCCCCCCCGCTCTGGGCCCAGGCTAGCCTGAACACTTCTCCCTCCTGAAAGCTGCTGTGTTATACCTTCTGATTGCGTTGTTTTGTTGCATAGTTGTTTTGTTTCCTTTGGTAATTCTGTAAGCGTTACCAATAAACTTTCTTTCTGTTTCAAAAACAAAAAAAACAAAAAAAGCCCGTCCCTGTTCCCTTACCCAGGGAAAATGGACCTCCTTCGCTTGCTGCTACTCTATTTGCTTTCTATGCTTTCCTAAAGCCCCTTGGCCTGGATTTTTCTTACTTTTTGACCTTGCTTAGTTCCCCCCATGACCGGGCCAGACACTTTATTTGTTTTGTTTTGTGGTTTTTTTGCTGTTTTTTTGCTGCCGTTCGAGTGCTGGTTGGTTGCCAGCTTGCTGCCACCCCCCACCCCACGCCTGCTCTTGGACGCCGCTTTTGCCCCAGCTGAAATCCCCGGAGGAGGGGGGGAGGACTGCCGACTCGCTACCCAGAGGAGGGGAGTGGAAGCCCCCAGACCCAGCTGTTTTGCTGTTATTTCTAAACCCATGCCGAGCTAAGAAGATTCTTCTTATCTCTGCAACATTCTTGGTCTGCTGAAAGCCTCATTACAAAGCCGGAAGAGAAGATAGCTGACAGAAAAAAATCACCCAGGGAAGCTACGAACCATCGCGGAGGGGGCCGTAAGACTGAGTAACTTTTGAATTGTATTCTCGTGTGGGGAGAGTTTGACTGTGTTTCAATTGCGTTTGTGGGGGCACAGGGGGTGTGGCACGGAGCTGCCCCCCCGATCCATCGGTCCCCCCCCAACATTACTACGACAGTCACGGCCCCCCCGCCGTCCATCCCTGCTGGCAACTTGCCATCTGCCTTTGGATTCAGCTGTTTGCTTTGAATTTTGCTGCTTGGACCAAACACAACAGCCGACCAAACGAGACTCTTTGGCCAAACGTGCGTGGGTCCATGTTCCGCCCTCCCCGGACTGTTTACCCCACAGATTGCCCCTATTACCGGACCCTAACTCCTGTTTTCCTCCCCCATCCAGTCCGACCCATTTCGCACCACCACCCCCGCCTGCAGCCCAGCAGGGAGGAGTGGTTAATCTGCTTCTCCCTCCCCCCTCCTCCTTCTGGTGTATCCCCGTCTCTCCCTGCTCACAATGGCGGGGAATGAGAGGGGTGAGGCCCCTCTAACAACCTCAGTTGCCTCTCCCCCAACTACCCCCCTGCCCAACCCCCCAGCCCTCCCCCCCCCACTGCTGTCAAAACATCTGCCACCGCCCCCGCTGGGGCATCGGCGGTAGGAGACACCGGGGTGACTACTGCCGCTGCTACATCCACCGCCCCCCAGATTCTAGAACCCGCCCCCAGTTGGCCGGAAAGGCCAGGGTGTGAAGAAAGGAAAGGCCCCGCTAAAACCACCAGGCCCTCCATGGCAGGGGCTGCCCCCACCGCTGTGGCCTCATCATCGACCATGGTGTCCCTTCCCGCTGTTCCCTCCACCAGCTCTGCGAGCGTTCCTCCCCCGGCCCCCAGGACACATGCCCAGGTGGTGGCAGCCCCCCCCGTGTCTGCCGCCTCGTCATCTCGCCCACCCACCGCCTCCGCTACCATCAATAGCGGCCGGGGCCCCTTTCCCACCATGACCAGGAAGCACGGCGTCCGTTGTCTCCTGGTCCCTGCCTCGCCCCACGTGGAGACATACGTGCAGGCGTTGGCGAGGGTGGTAGGACTCACGGCTATCGTGGCGGCCTCCAAAATGTACGGGAAGGTCGTCTTTTTCTTAGCATCGGAGGCTGCCGCCCAGGAGGCGGTAGAGAAGGGCCTGGCGGTGGAGGGGTGTTTGTCCCCCTGGAGCCGCTAGAGGACCTGGGCGTTCGCCTAGTCCTCACCTCCGTCCCTCCCTTTCTACCCAATGCCGCCCTGTTATCCACTCTCTCCACCCTGGCGAAACTTGTTTCTGTCATCAGCCCTCTCCCGTTGGGCTGCAAGGACCCCACCCTCCGTCACGTCCTCTCATTCCGCCGGCAAGTGCAGCTTCTACCGCCGGCGGTGGCGCATGACGGAGAGGCCCTCGAGGGGTCCTTCCTAGTCCCCTACCAGGGAGCCCACTATCGGGTCTTTTACTCCACGGGAGAAGCCCGGTGCTACCTTTGCCGCTCAGCGGGGCATGTCGAAAGAGACTGCCCTTTGACCCAGCGGGGAGGGGCACCCAAGACCCCCGAGACCCGGCAGGACGTTGGCTCCGTCATTGCTGATGCCCCTGGCTGCCCGGCACCTGACATCACCTCTCCTCCTGCTCGATCCACCGCTGCTCCCGTCCAGGCCCAAGAGACACCTCCCCTACAACGCCCAGATGAGCAAGCGAGTCCCACCCTTCCTATCAACAATCCAACAACTCCAGAGCCTATGGAGGAGGGTGCAGCAAAGATATTACCGGGTATAGGAGAGGGCCCGCGCCAAGGAGAACCCCCCGCCCCTCATGCTGCCTCACAGTTACCCCCCCGAACCCGTGAACCATCGCCTCTGCCCCCTGACACGACCCCTGCTAACCAACCCCCAGACGACGCTATGGCGGGCTGGACCCTAGTCCAGGGGAAGCGAGGCAAGTGGAAGGCTTGAGCTCCGCTGTACCCATCCGATGTGGAGGCCCCCCGGAAGACCAGGAAGGGAAGCACTGATACTGAGCCTTCCGCTATGCCCACGAATCAGATCCATCTGCCGGTGTCGGGAGGGGAAGATAGAATGGCATTGGAAGGTAGAATCTCCCCTCCACGGGAGACCCGCCCCTCCGAGACCCCTGAGGAAGCCCCTTCTACCCGGATACCACCCGAACCCCCCGCGAACCCCGAAGCGACCGTTGAGGCGGGCCCCAGAGGAGAGGCCCCCGGGGTAGCACAAGATGACTTCTCTTCCATGTATGAGGAGATTGAGTCCGTAGGTTTGACCCCGGTCACCCAGGGAGAGGATGATCTACTGCCGGCTGGCCTCGATCTGGGCAACCTCACCCTAGTCCCCCTTTCCCCATGCTCCCTCCCCCTAACCGCATTCCCGGGCAGGCGCCCTACAGAAGGTGGTCCACCACCTGATGCAATGGCTGCCAAATCCATCACAGAGCCTGCACCTAGCATCACTGGGAGCCCCCTCCCCACCCCTCAACCCTCGAATCTGCTCAGGAGGCACCATTTTTCAGCTGCTTGCCTCCCGAAGCCCAGAGCCTTGCCTCTGCGCCCACCCCCACCCCGATCCCTGCCCAATCCAACTTCTCCTGCAATGCTATTGCCACCCCTGGGGTTATTTCTTTTCCGTTTTTTGCGGATTCCCCCCAGGGAGCAGCCTTTGCATTTTCCTGCCGCGACCCATTAGGAGCTGCAATTTTCCCTCCGCCGTCCCCTTGTACCCCAAGGCTTGAGATGGACCTAATAACTTTAGCCTGTCAGGCGCCCCGTCGGTGGTCTGCACCCTGCCTGCCCGCCTCAGCGGACCACGAGGCTGCACCAAGAGCACCACCAGGGAATAACCGGGAAATCGCAACCCCACCCTCCCATGAACTGCAAAAAGCATTGCGGTAGTATTTAGAAGACATCCATGGCTCCCACAACAGGGTACAGCTAGCTCTCCAGCTATGGGGGGACTTTGATCAAATCCTCCAGGCCACAAGGGCCCTTATAAAGGAGGGTAGAGGGAAAGGAAGGCACGGTGCTACAGTCTACGGGCGGGCCCACGGCTTCCATAATGATTTACTCACTTACGGGATGGGTCATGGATTGTTGCGCGACTGCCAGGGGCCGCGAACACCCCCACCAACAAGGAACCTCCACCCCCGCTGCCCTCCGCATGACTCCTCTCATTATGGCAACTTTGAACACCAGGGTATGTAGGATGGCTCTCCACAGGTCCCAGGTGCTCTCTTACCTTCAGGAAGGGGGATACTCTGTGGTTTTCCTGCAGGAGACCCATATGGATCCGACCGCTGAGGACAGCTGGCGGCTGGAATGGGGGGACGGGGTCTACTTTAGCCACTTCACTATTCGGCAAGCTGGAGTGGCGACCCTATTCTCCCCCAACCTATGGCCCGACGTGCTAGGGGTCACTGAGGCCGTGCCGGGTCACCTGCTGCATCTCCAAGTCCATATGGAGGGGCTCGTGGTCAACCTCATTAACAACTATGCCCCGACAACGAGCCCGAAGCGGCCGCAATTCTATCAGCAGGTGTCCGACTTCCTCGACACCCTAGATACTCACGAGTGCCTAGTTCTGGGAGGGGACTTTAACATCACCCTCTAGGAGTAGGACCGCTCAGGGGCTGAGCTGAGCCCGGCCGCCGTGAACATTCTCTGAGAAATAGTCGAACATCACTCCCTACTGGACGTCTGGCGTGACCACCACCCAGATGACACTTCCACGTTCACCTTTGTCCGGGTGGAGGCGCATCGGTCACACCACTCTCGGTTGGACCGTATTTATTTATCCCGTTTCCATCTTTCACAAGCCCACTCCTCCAGCATTCGGCTGGCCCCATTTTCTGACCATCATCTAGCCACCATAACAGCCTCCCTCTGTGCAGAGAGGCCGGGGCCAGCCTACTGGCATTTTAACAACAGCCTGTTGGAGGATGAGGGCTTCGTGACATCCTTCCAGGAATTCTGGCTGGCCTGGCTAGGGCAGTGGCATGCCTTTAGCTTGGCATGGCAATGGTGGGACCTGGGGAAAGTGCGCGCCAAGCTCTTATGCCGTGACTACACCCGGGGCACCAGCCGACGGAGAAATGCAGTGATAGAGCAGTTGGAACGGGAGGTCTTAGAGATGGAGAGGCATCTGACTGCCAGCCCCGAGGACCCGTTCCTCTGCGGAGCATGCCGGGAGAAGCGGGAGGAGCTCCAGGCCCCCGAGGACCATCGGGCCCGAGGTGTCTTTGTTCGATCCCGCATCCGACTCCTCCAGGACATGGATCGCGGCTCCCATTTCTTCTACGCCCTGGAGAAAATGAGGGGGGCCAAGAAACATGTCACCTGCCTTCTAGCAGAAAATGGCACCCCCCTCACGGATCCGGTGGAGATATGTGTGAGGGCCCGTGACTTCTACACAATCCTTTTCTCCCTGGACCCGACCGATCCTGGCGCTTGCAGGGTGCTCTGGGAGGAACTCCCCACGGTCTGTGTGGGTGACCGAGACCGACTAGAGCTGCCTCTCACCCTGGCCAAGTTCTCGGAAGCCCTCCATCGCATGCCCGCCAATAAATCTCTGGGCAAGGACGGGCTGACCGTGGAGTTCTACCACGCATTCTGGGACATCCTTGGCCCAGACCTAGCCACTGTCTGGGCCGAGTCTTGGCAGGGCGGGGTCCTCCCTCTTTCGTGCAGGTGAGCGGTGCTCACCTTGTTTCCAAAAAAGGGGGACCTCCGCGATTTACGAAATTGGCGTCCCATCTTGCTCCTTAGCACGGACTACAAAATCATAGTGAAAGCAATCTTTCTGCTGCTAGTGTCCGTGATGGCGGACGTGATCCACCCAGACCAGACCTATACTGTCCCGGGCCGCAGCATTTCTGACAACCTATTTCTAGTCCAAGACCTTTTGGAACTCGGGCGTAGAGACGGTGTGTCGTTCGCCCTCCTGTCTCTTGATCAGGAGAAGGTGTTCAAAAGAGTGGACCATGGGTACCTCCTGGGCACTCTGCAGGCATTTGGATTCGGACCTCAGTTTGTGAGTTTTCTCCAGGTGCTGTACGCTTCCGCGGAGCGTCTGGTTAGGCTCAACTGGACCCTGACCGAACCGGTCAGCTTCAGGTGAGGAGTACGGCAGGGATGCCTCCTCTCGGGCCAGCTGTATGCTCTGGCGATTGAGCCCTTCCTCTGTCTCCTCAGAAGGAGGTTGACAGGGTTGGTGCTGCGGGAGCCGGCGCTGCGGCTGGTACTGTCGGCGTACGCCCATGACATGCTCCTCGTGGTCTAGGAACCGGGCATCTTGGCGCGGGTGGAGGCTTGCCGGGCCATCTATTCGGCAGCCTCCTCCGCCAGAGTCAACTGGGTCAAGAGCTCTGGCTTGGCGGTGGGGGACTGGCGGCAGGTGAACTCCCTCCCACCCGCGCTTCAGACCATCCAGTGGAGTGCGGGTCCACTGCTCTACTTAGGCATTTACCTTTTTGCCACGCACCCTTCCCTGCCGGAGAACTGGCAAAATTTAGAAGGCGGGGTGATAGAGCGGCTCCGGAAATGGATGAGGCTACTCCAATGTCTCTCCCTCCAACGGAGAGCACTGGTGCTTAACCAACTAGTCCTGTCCATGCTCTGGTACCGGCTCAACACCCTGGTCCTGGCCCCGCGTTTCCTGACCAACCTCCGGACATTGATTTTAGAGTTCTTTTGGTCAGGAATGCACTGGGCCCCGTTGGGGTTCTTCATCTACCCCTGAAGGAAGGACGGCAGGGCCTGAAGTGTCTGCACACTCGGGTCCATGTCTTCCGCCTCCAGGCCCTGCAGAGGCTCCTTTATAGTGCAAGTAGTTCGACGTGGAGCATATTAGCGCACGCGTTCCTGCGCCGCTTCCAAGGCCTCCGATACGATTGGCAGCTCTTTTGTGTTTGTCCGAGAGGTTTTCCGCGAGACCTCTCTGGGCTGCCGGTCTTCTACCAGGACCTCCTCTGGACCTGGAAACTATTTTCAACGACCAGGTCCGTGGCGGCCACCGTGGGAGCAGATCTCCTCGCTGAGCCCCTGCTACACAACCCCCAGGTCTGTGTGCAGGTGGTGGAGTCCCGCTCGGTGCTCCAGAGTTTGGTCCTGGCAGAAGTCACAAGAGTCGGAGACCTCCTGGACTACGACTAGGGAGACTGGCTGGATTTCCTGACGCTCGCTCGGCGCATGGGTCTCTCCAGACCTTGTACCCCTGAAGTACTGAAGGTGCGTACTTTATGAGGTGAAGGCCACCTTGATGCCCTCTGCTCGGGCTTATCTCAACTGAGCCCTGCGCGAGGGCACACCCCGCCCACCCTCTACCCCAGGCCCGCCGGACCTTTCAATTGGGCACCTACCCCGTAGATCCCAACAAACCCCTCACCCTTTCACTGCGAGCCGGCTGCATGAACTGCAGCCGGTCAGCTTCCAAATCGTGCCACGGAAATATCTATACACACTTATGCTTCACACCCTTCACACCCACACCCTGGTGTCCCGCCCCAATACAAAGTGGCGGGACCTCCTGCCACCTTTGGAGGGTGAGCAGCCCAAGTGGGCCAGCCTGTATTCCACCTTGGTCCCGAGGCCCGTCGGGGAAATTAGTTGGTGGCTCCTTCATGGAGCTGTGAGCACGGGCGTGTTTTTGACATGGTTCACCCACATCCCGGATACTTGCCCTTTTTGCAACATGAGGGAAACCCTGGTGCACATATATTTAGAGTGTGCCAGGCTGCAGCCCCTTTTCCAGCTCCTCACGAATATTTTATTACGCTTTTGGCTACACTTTTCCGGTTCCCTCTGTCTGACCCTTTGATTGAGGGAAAGAGCGAGAGACCCCCGCCCCAGCCGTTGCCACTGTGGATACCATCATCACTGTCACCTAGGAGGGGTCCTATCACAAGTGGTGTACGTCCCCTGCACCCCCAAACCGCCCACCCCGCAGCCGTGCCCATCTTGTCTGGGACTCTCAGGAGAGGAATAATTGGTGACACTGGGCGTGGCACTAGGTAACTCGAGGGGTGGAAGACCATGAGTGTCAAGGAAGCCCCCCCCGCTCTAGGCCACCAGGTAACTCTGGAGGGTAGGAGACCACAAGTGTTGAGGAAGCCCTCCCGCTCTGGGCCTAGGCTAGCCTGAACACTTCTCCCTCCTGAAGGCTGCTGTGTTATACCTTGTGTTTGCTTTTGTTTTGTTGCATAGTTATCCTTTTTAACTGATTCTTTGTAAGTGTTACACAAATAAAATTCTTTTCTGCTTCAAAAAAAAATTACTCTCCTGTAGCCATCTGGCCCGACCCTGTCACACAGTATAAAGGTGACTTATACAGTTATAGTTTATTCTCCTTCCCATATGGTAATAAATTATGCCAATATAAGCACAGTTATACTGATATAACTTCATCCACACTGTGGGTGGGAGAAGGGGAGGTGGGGAGGGAGGGTGGTTACTGCTTTTACTGTACCAGCATAGTTAAAGGGCTACTACTGTTGCATATAGAGAAGCCCTTTTTTTAAACCAAAGCAATGTTGCATGTATATACTCTTATTTTTAAATGTGGCTTACTTAGGTTAAACTTTTTGGTGTAGGGACCACCTTTTTGTGCTGTGTTTGTACAGTACCTAGCACAACGGAATCCTGGTCCGTGACTGCAGGTGCAACTGCAATGCAAATAAATGCAGTGTTTAACCACAGACTTGCTCTTGTCTAACTAAATTGGTTTAAAAGCAAACCTTCTGCTAAAATGTTGGAAATCTGCATGTAAAGAAGGCATAGGAAGGGGACTTTAAAACTAACAAAATAAAACCTCCCAAATATAATATTGTGTAGCAAAGCAGGTGACAATATTAAAATAAGAATACACTATTTAAAAACATGTTATCTCCCGGTGGAAAATGATTAATCACCGGAGCATGGGCACCCAGTACAGCAGAGGTTGAGGATAATAAGTGCCGTTGAACTGGATGGGCCATTAACAGCAGATACTTAAGCACACTAAGATCATGACTACACTAGAGAGTTAAGTCAACTTAAGTTTTGTCCACAATCATAAGTCTCTTTAATAACATTGGTTGAGCTTGTCCACACAATGCTCCTTGTGTTGGCTGAACACATCCATGGTCATTGCTCTTGCATTGACATAGAGACCGTTGTATCATGGGTAGCTATCCCACAGTGCAACTCATCACCTTCTGCCGCTGGCAGCTCTGGGAACAGATTATGGTGCATCATGGAGATGTGCTCGCCATCCCATGATGCAATTCTTTCCATCCCATCATTCCATAGGCTTTCTACTTCATTTTGTGCCATTTTTCAACAGCCCTTGTAAACTGTGTGCCCACCATCTCTGCTTGACAGCATGATCCTGAACTGCTGATCATTCTGGTGACGAATGTTATGAACACAATGCAGCTGGTTCTGCAGTATTTCATGAGCTGTGAAACAGAGTCCTGGTCTACACTAGAGGGAGAGATCGACCACTGAATGTGTCTTTGGCTGATTAAAGGTTGCTGGTGCTGTCTTTTTGGCCACTTAAACCTCAATGAAGAAGGTTCATTGATGGTCAATGCAGCCTGCTGTACTCTGAATAATATTTGCAAATCAAAGGGGGGAAGTTTCCGCAGTGATGGCTGAGGCTGATCAGTTGGCTGCTGATTTTGAGCAGTCAGATACAATGGTAGTTAGAGGGGCACAGTAAAATCTGTCTGTATGTGATGCATTCGGCCAGGCAACATTTGCTTACCACCAAGAATTACCCCTATAGTGATTGCTTCTCAAGTGTTAATTGCAAGAAGCAAATATTCCTACCTAAAGCCACTGTGATTCAATGTTAGGATTGAGTGATGTATGTATGCCACAAATAAAGGCTCATTTTATTTCAAAGATTCAAATTGAACAATGGGATAAAACACAAACTTTTGGACAAACCGGGGATATGAAAATGAAGAACAGTCTCATGGTTAGGGCTTTCACAGGTGGGTGTAATTCCAGTTTTCATTGGAAACCAGTCCCCAGGCATGGGGGACGAGGTACTGTGAGTAACAGGGAACATGTGATGAATGTGGTGAGGGAGTTTGGGGAGGGCATAAACCCGGATTTCTGTAGTGGCTGGAGGGGGAGTTGGCCAGGGATTTACTCTGATTGCAGACTAATGAGGGCCTTCAGTATCTCTGTCCAGTCCACCTGGAGCTTTATCCTCTGCTCCTGCTCCTGTTGTATTTCCTTTCTATCCAGCCTCAGTCTTTCATTAATTGTCTCCCTCCACACTCTTGTTTCGCTATGTGCTGCATCTGTTGACTGCAGCACTTCTCTAAACATATCCTCCTTACTCCTCCTGGGTCACCACCTCATGTGACGGAGGTGCTATGCCAGTGTGGAAGAAAGTGTTGCTCTCAAGGGCATTGTGACAGGGTGCTGGGAAAGAACTTCTGACTCATCCCTCTGTCACGGCAGCTCCCATTAAGGAAGTAAATTGGAGCTGGCTAGAGAAAAATTGCACCTAATTGGTGAATGGAAGACAGCTGCCTGCCCAGTTAGCCTGGGGCTATAGAAAAGCCTGGGAGGAAGGAAGCCAGGAGAAGGGAGTGAGGAAGCAGAAGTCAAGTGATAGCTCTTCCCTCCTGAGTGCAGACACTAAAACCCAAGCTGTGTTTGGTGAAAAGGTGGTGGGAGCACACCTATAAATAAAGGGCACCAGTTGTTATTGATCCCCCAGGTCTCCAAGTGACTTTGTTAGCACAGCAGGGGCAGGATCCAAGAGGGCCCTGCAGTGACCCTGCTACAGGAACTTCTGCAGAAGACAAAGAAACAATGAAGGGAGATAGTATTGTAAGTGTACTCATGGCCATGAATCACAAAAGTTACATACACACCTCTTTCTTACTGTTCCTCGGCTAGCACACAAGTTGCCACAGGTCCCAATTATGGTGAGTTCGTGGGGAGGGCATGGGCAAGGGGGAAAGGATAAGAAGGGACAAAGGGTGGCTTTTAAAGGGGGTTACTAAAAGTGGCTAGGGAGCCTATTCTGAATATTGGCACAGGCTAGGGTAATCTAAACTGATATCTCACTTCTAAAGATGCAAAGGTGAATCTCCTGCATGTGTGTGGCTAGAGACTGGCTCCAATTTGTGCCACTCTGGTCCCTACAGAAATAACTGCCAGGTGGCATGGCAAAGATTCCCATAGTGAGGGGGAGAAACAAGGCATCTTGCCCAAGGAACCTTTGGAAGAGGATTGCAGAATACCTACAGGAAAGTTTCCTACACATCACTATGAAGGATTCCAGATACATCCCTGTGTACATAGCAAACTTTTCCACCGTGACCCCACTGTGTAGATGGACAGGCTCTGTGGTTAATTAAGTACATGAGAGCTCAATCTCCTCTCACTGTGCAGTATCAAAGCAAAATGGGCACTTACTGGAGATCCCCTCTCCTGCATCCTGTGCACCACAGCCAAAGTCCTGGATCTGACTAGATCCCTCAGGAGTGGAAAAGAGGTCCTGACTCACCGGGCAACCGGACAACCCTGCCGTGTACTCCACATCTTCCTCCATCTCCACCTCCTCATCCATCACTTCCTCATCAGGGGTGAGTCTGCTAGCCGCTGCCTCCAGTCCCCTGAAGTATCCATTGGCCTCTTGACGGTGGAGGTGGCGTCGCCACAGAGGATGGTGTGAAGCTTCTTATACAAGTGACATGTCTTCGGTGCCACACCAGAGCAAGGATTGGCCTAGCCTTCTGGTACACCTGCCTCAGCTCTTTCATTTTAACATGACACTCCTGGGTGTCCCTTTCATGCCCCTTCTCCAGCATGTGACTAGCAATTAGCCCACAGGTATCAAAATTGCTATGGCTGGTGCGAAGCTGCAACTGCACAGCCTCCTCTCCCCATATGCTTAGCAGATCCAACAGCTCTGGTGTGCTCCACGTGGGAGCACATCTGCTACATAAAGACAGCATGGTCAGCTGAGAAGTTGGAATTTCAAACAGGAAGAGGAATTTCAAACATTTCCAGGCCTTTACATCATAGAATCACAGAAGATTAGGGTTGGAAGAGACCTCAGGAGGTCATTTAGTCCTACCCCCTGCTCAAAACAGAACCAACCCCAACTAAATCATCCCAGTCAGGGCTTTGTCAAGCTGGGCCTTAAAAACCTCTAAGGATGGAGATTCCACCACCTCCTTAGGTAACCTATTCCAGTGCTTCACCACCCTCCTAGTGAAAGTGTTTTCCCTAATATCCAACTTAGATGTCCCCCACTGCAACTTTAGACCATTGCTCCTTCTGTCATCTGCCACCAATGAGAACAGCCTAGCTCCATCCTGTTTGAAAAAGTAGCATAGCTGGGGGTGGGGGGCAGCAGCTGCTCTCTCACTGAGCAGAAGTGTCGCCTTTTTAATTTTTTGGCCCCTTTTAATTTTTACTCACTTGGCGGCGGTCCAGGTCTTCGACGGTGGGTCAGGCGGCACTCTGGTTCCTCAGCGGCACTTCAGTGTCGGGTCCTTCGCTCGCTCTAGTCTTTGGTGGCATCTCGGTGGCAGGGCATCCTTCAGTGCTGCCAAAGACCACAGCGAGTGAAGGACCTAGATTGCTTCCTGACCCGCTGCCGAAGACCCGGACCGCCGCCAGGTGAGTACAAGCAGGTGACCCCTTTTTTTATCTCTGCTCCCCCTGTTTTCTCCACCTGGCTACACCACTAATTTGGAACCCCCTTGAAGTAGTTGAAGGCTGCTATCAAATCCCCCCTCGCTCTTCTCTTCTGCAGTCTAAATAAGCCCAGTTCCTCAGCCTCTCCTCATAAATCATGTGCTCCAGCTCTCTAATAATTTTCATTGCCCTCTGCTGGACTATCTCCAATTTGTCCACATCCTTTCTGTAGTGGGGGGCCCAAAACTGGATGCTATACTCCAGATGTGGCCTCACCAGTGACAAATTGAGGGGAATAATCACTTCCCTCGATCCCCCCCGCTTTTTTTCCCCTGTAAAGCAGTCAAGCCATTGGTTCTATGTTGACAATTTTTTTCAGTCAATTTAGAAAATTGTTGTCTTTATATTTATGAGGGTATTGGACAGAAGTACCAGGCCATAGAAACATTTGTTGTAAGAAAAAAGTATTTCTCTGTTTCTACCTGCAAACTTCCTTGCCTCCCCACAACTTACACCAGATCTATACTACAGACTTGCTTTGGCTCTTCTGCACTGATGCAGCTGCACCACTGTAGCGCTTCTGGTGAAAACACTCTAAGGTGACGGGAGAGAGCTCTCTTGTTGGCTTAATAACTCCACTTCTGTGAGAGGTGACACCTATGTTGGCGGCAGAAGTTCTCTCACCAACATAGCGCTGTCTACACGGGGAGTTAAGATCTGTATAAGTACGTCACTCAGGAGTGTGAATTTTTCATACCCCTGAGTGACATAGTTATATCAAAGTAATTCTGTAGTGTAGACCTCGCCTTAGAGAAGGGGAAAAAATCTCTCCCTCTTGGAATGCTGTTCACCACCTCTCTTTCCAGGGCACATGATCAGCTGAAAAGATGGTATGAGCTATCACACCAACTCACCTGGTAGTTCAGGACCTTACAAATGGTTAAGGTGAGATCCAGAATGTAGTGGCAAAATATATCTTCTGACAGGCATGAAATTCACTCATGAGTGTTTATCCTTCCTTATGGCTTTGGGCCAGTAAAGTTCACAAGACCTGGACATTTGACTGGATGTGTGAAATTACACAAAATAGTTTCTCTTTATGAAATTTCATAAAGTCAGAATACAACAGTTTGATCAATTCCACTCTAATTCGTATCCTTTTGGGAAGGTCAGGCCATCTGGACCTTTTTCAACCAAAAGTACCTGTTTCGCCATCTCTGTCCCCTCCCACCCCACTTTTTCTGCAGTGTAAGATTAAGAGATTTCTGTATATCTCATTTGTTTTATATCCATTCCCAAAATCTTGATCTTGGGACAATACTATCTGCACTTCCTTTTTGCCTTATCTTGAGGCCGCCTCTGGACAAGGGAGAATAATTGGTTACTGCACTTTTGAACACTCAGGAATAAGATTCTTAGAGAAGGATAGCTACACAGGTTGCAGTTTTGATATCTCCCGCCACACCTTTTCTTCCCCTAATATTTTCCATTCTCATTAATGTAGTAACTTTCCAATTGTGACAAGTAGTTCAAGTGATTTGCTGTATTTAGAGAAAACTAGAGCTTCATAAATATTGACTAGTGCTATTATTTCCATAAGTGCTGCACCCTAATGCTAAGTCCTTGTGTCAAAATTCACATTAAGTGGCAGAGAGATCTTTCTGAGCATCCATGTTACGTTCGTTTGAATTTTTATTGCAGCTTTAGAGTCACACCCGATTTTTAAACAGTTAAAAAAATTAAACGTATTCAAACTGAAGTTAGCAGTGGAAGAACAGGAGAACTTTTTTTTAGTTTTTAGTTTTTGTAACCTATAATGCCATGTAGATTTTCTGCTTTACAGTGCTTCACAAAGCTTGGCTAGTTTCAATGCAGTGCTCATCATGATTTAGCTATTCAAACAGCAAGAATCACATGTGAAGCCCTATTAAATGTGTAAAATGAGATTAAACTAAATTCTTAGTTCTCAAAGTGACAATGAAGCATACAATTTCCCTTAATACATTCAGAATCTCTGGTGATTGGGGCAGTACAAAAGCCTAGATTGATTCCAGGAGCTTTCAGAAGTGCTTACCTTGCTAACTCTGGCCAAACTGAAGTCAGTGGCAACATTGAGCATTGTTGAAAATGCCACCCCGATGTTGAAAGTGGTCCACAAGCAGGGCACTGCTAAATGTGGCAAATGTGTGAGATGTCTTCCTGACTACATCTGATTAAACTCTCCTTACATGCTGTGGGGGAAATCCTGGCCCCATTGATGTCTAAAGGAGTTCTGTCATTGACTTCAATGGAGACAGAATTTCACTCTGTGTCACAATGGAGTAATTACTACAATCTTTCTTGGCTAAAAGACATAGGCTGGGATTATTGAGCTGTTTCCCTGAAAGCTCCGAAAGCAGATATTAGTAGATAAAAGCAGTTATACTAGAGAGGCAGAAGCTTTGGTTAAATCAACAAGAAAAAATCAGAGAGGAAGAAGATTACTATACAACTGCTGTCTTCCTTTCCTGTTATTACATTGTACTTGTTTATAGTAGATGGAAGTACACAGATGTAGTAAAAGCCTATTTACTTTCATTTGGTGACAGTAAAACCATTCTCTAAAACTGCATGCAAGTTTCACCTTTCACTGCACAATGTTTTCAAAAAGTGTCCTATGGAAGCCACTTTGAACAGTTATGGGGTCCTTTGATTTCTGAGTATAAAAAAATGCTGTAATTGAAAACAGTAACAAAACCATACCTTGGTTAAAAAATGTAGGTGGGTGTTGTGAGATTCATTTTTGATTGAAATGTCCACCATTCTATCGCTATAGTGTGGCACTAATCAACAATCAGAGATGATGATGAGACAATAGAAAGTAACACAGAGCAACAACTACAGCAGCCCTGTCATCATCTACTGCAGCTGCTTCTCTGCCTTCTGTGCAACCAAGTCACTTGCCAAGTCACTTGCCAAGTCACTTGCCATAACTGGGATGAGGTGTGTAGGCAGGCCTAACTTGTGCTATATGCAGTCATAATCATACTTGCTACTGCTCATCATTCAGCTATCCACAGGCCTGATTCATGCTACAAATTTCCAGGGTGTCATCAACGACAAAGGCATGCCCAGGTGTCTCAGCCAAGTGAAAAACTCATCGATGGCACCAGTGTGGCTACTAAGCGGGCTTTTCTCTGTGTTATACTTTCCAGTTGTGCTCGGAACTCTGAAATTGAAAGTGTGACTGACTAATCCTGGAATTACCACCACTGTCTTTGACTATCCTGTAGCTTTCCCCAATATGTCACACAGTATAAGGACTTCCTGCATGTTGTGATGTGAAAAGGCTATTCTTATTCATTTACAATGGGTATATTGTGACTTTGCCACAAACCTTGAGTAAGGTGCGGCATGGGCTTCACTGGCCCCAGGAAGCGGATCAGGGACCACACTGTGACTCAGAGAGGGAGAGAGAGCGATATTAATTTCTCTCTCATATATGTATACACACTTATGGTAGCACTCTTAGGTCACAATTGGAATAGGCACTGTGCAAACAAACTTTCATAGTCCTCACCCAGAAAGAGTTTATAATATGATTAAGAAAAGATGCAACTAGTAAATAGAACAAGCAGTTGGACTGAAGTGGGGAGGAGGGATAGGATAACAATGACCACGAACAGAGCAGAGAATAGAGGACAGGCAAACAGAAGGAGTTTGCCTGGGAACTGCCTGAGAAGAGCTACACTGAATTCTGCATTAGGGAGGCTGTGTTGTGAGCTGGTGGGGTGAATAGCCAAGTGTCTGTCTCCTGTGAACATTTGTTTGAATGGAGCTAGTTACAGGGACTGTCTGGCCATGTGTTTGTTTGCTTGAAAAGTGTGAATTGGGAGTGCTTTGTTCCAGGCGGGTCTTCAGTGGTTGATTGGAGGGAAGGCTTTCAGTTGGGCCCACTGCTTCGAGCCAGAAGCCTTACAAAAAAGCAGTCAGCTGTGAACTGAGTGAACAAACAGAGGATAGGCAAAAAGAGGACAGGCAAACAGGGGGAGTTCGCCTGGTGAGAGTTCCCGCAGAGTGGTTTTTTTTTTTTTTGTCTTTTAGGCTTCTGTGAGCAGTAAATACAATATCTGAAGAGGCTCTTAGAAGGAATGTGATATAGATAGTGAGCAATCAGCTGTTGTGACCTGCACAGGATGTGCCATGTTTGTCTTTCTCCCAGAGGATAGAAGTGACTTTGTCGGTAAGATGTGCAAGCTGGTCTCCATATTGGAAGAGAAGGCTAAAGGACTAGAGACCCCAGTATCAACCCTGTGTTACATCAGATAAAATGAAGATTTTCTGGATAGAAGTCAGTGTTTGGTGCTGCAGGCATAGCATGCTGAACAATCAGAGAGGGCAGTTCAGAATGGGGAAGAAAATTGGCAGCATGTGACCTCAGAAGAAGAAAGGGGAGAACCCATGTACCCCCATGCTGATAGAGGTAAGACGCTGTTTTCAGGCTCTCTGCACAGGTACTATGGCAGAGAATGGTTTGGAAGAGTTATCTGAGGGAAGGGATCAGAGGGATACCCCATCGACCGGAAGGCATGGGATGCATTATACTAGGGATGGGAGTTCCACGACCACTACTCCAAAGAGGAGGAGATGGATGGTGGTGGTTGAGTATTCTCCCGTAGAAAGGATGGAGTCATCCATCTGCCATCCAAACCGGAAAACTCAAAAAGTGTTCTGCTTACCTGGAGCTAGAATTCAGGATGTGATGGAGTGTCTGCCAAGACTGATCAAGCCCTCGGACCGTTACCCCTTCCTGCTTCGCCACATGGGCACCAATGATACTGCCAAGAATGACTTTGAGTGGGTCACTGCAGACTATGTGGCTCTGGGAAGAAAGATAAAGGAGTATGAGGCACAAGTCATGTTCTCATCCATCCTCTCTGTTGAAGGAAATGGCCCAGGAAGGGACCGTTGAATTGTGGAGGTAAACGCATGGTTGCACAGGTGGTGTCGGAGAGAGGGTTGTGGATTCTTTGACCATGGGATGTTGTTCCAGGAAGAAGGATAGCTAGGAAGAGATGGGATCCTCCTAACAAAGAGAGAGGGAAGAGCATCTTCACAGGCAGGCTTGCTAACCTGGTGAGGAGGGCTTTAAACTAGGTTTGCTTGGGGATGGAGAGTTAAGTCCTGAAGTAAATGGGGAATTGGGATACCCAGAGGAAACACAAGGAGGCGGGTGCAACAGGTGCAACTTTCTCCCGATTCATACTGAGAAAGTAAGGCAATCGGCTAGTTATGTTAGGTGCCTGTACACGAACACAAGAAACCTGAGAAACAAACAGGAAGAATTGGAAGTCACGGCACAGTCAAGGAACTATGCTGTGATTGGAATAACAGAGACTTGGTGGGGTGACTCACATGACTGGAGCACTTTCATGGAGGGGTATAAACTGTTCAGGGAGGACAGGAGGGGAGAAAAAGTGGTGGAGTTGCACTGTATGTAAGAGAGCAGTATGATTGCTCAGTGCTCTGGTATGAAACTGGAGAAAAGCCTGTTGAGAGTCTTTGGGTTAAGTTTAGAGGTGAGAGCAACAAAGGTGGTGTCATGGTGGGCATCTGCTATAGACCACCAGACAAGGAGGATGAGGTAGATGAGGCTTTCTTCAGACAACTAACAGAAGTTCCCAGATTGCAGGCCCTCGTTTTCATGGGGGACTTCAATCACCCTGATATCTTCTGGGAGAGAAATATAGCAGTGCACAGACAATCCAGGAAGTTTTGGAGAGTGTTGGACAACTTCCTGGTGCAATTACTGGATGAACCAACTAGGGGCCATGCTCCTCTTGATCTGCTGCTCACAAACAGGGAAGAATTGGTAGGGGAAGTAGAAGTGGCAACCTGGGCAGCAGTGACCATGAGATGGTTCAGTTCAGGATCCTGACACAAGGAAGAAAGGAGAGCAGCAGAATACGGACCCTGGACTTTAGAAAACTTTGACTCCCTCAGGGAACTGATAGGCAGGATCCCCTTGGAGGCTAATATGAGGGGGAAAGGAGTCCAGGAGAGATGGCTGTATTTTAAATAAGCCTTATTGAAGGAACAGGAAGAGACCATCCTGATGTGTAGAAAGAGTAGCAAATATGGCAGGCGACCAGTTTGGCTTAACAGAGAAATCTTTGGTTAGCTTAAACACAAAAAGGAAGCTTACAAGCAGTGGAAACTTGGACATATGTCTAGGGAGGAGTACAAAAATATTGCTAGAGCATGCAGGGGTGTAATCAAAAAGGCCAACACACAACTGGAGTTGCAGCTAACAAGGGATGTGAAGGTTGACAGGAAGAGTTTCTACAGGTATTTTAGCAATAAAAAGGAGGTCAGGGAAAGTGTGGGACCCTTACTGAATGGGAAAGGCAACCTAGCAACAGATTATGTGAAAAATCTAAAGCACTCAATGCTTTTTTTTGCCTTTGTCTTCACAGACAAGGTCAGTTCCCAGACTGCTTAACTGGGCAGCACACTGGGGGGAGGAGGTGAGTAGCCCTCAGTAGTGAAAGAACAGGTTAAGGACTATTTAGAAAAGCTGGACATGCACAGTCCATGGGGCCAGATCTAATGCATTCCAGGGTGCTGAGGGAGTTGGCTGATATGATTACAGAGCCAGAGGTTCCAGATGATTGGAAAAAGGCAAATATAGTGCCTATCTTCAAAAAAGGGAAGAATGAGAATCTGGGGAACTACAGACTGGTCAGCTTCACCTCAGTCCTTGGAAAAATCATGGAGCAGGTCCTCAAAGAATCCATTTTGAAACACTTAGAGGAGAGGAAGGTGGTCAGGAACAATCAACATGGATTCACCAAGGGCAAGTCATGCCTGACCAACCTGATTGCCTTCTATGATGAGATAACTGGCTCTGTGGATATGCAGAAAGTGGTGGACGTGATATATCTTGATTTAGCAAAGCTTTTGATATGGTCTCCAATAGTATTCTTACCAGCAAGTTAAAAAAAGTATGCATTGGATGAATGGACTATAAGTTGGACAGCAAGCTGGCTAGATCGTTGGGCTCAATGGATAGTGATCAACGACTCAATGTCTTGTTGGCAGCCAGTATCAAGTGGAGTGCCCTGGGGTCTGTCCTGGGGCCGGTTTTGTTCAATATCTTCATTAATGATCTGGATGATGGGATGGATTGTAGCCTCAGCAAGTTGACAGATGACACTAAGATGTGGGGAGAGGTATGTAGGCTGGAGGGTAGGAATAGGGTCCAGAGTGACCTAGACAAATTGGAGGATTGGGCCAAAAGAAATCTGATGAAGTTCAACAAGGACAAGTGCAGAGTCCTGCACTTAGGACGGAAGAATCCCATGCACTGCTACAGGCTAGACACCAACTGGCTAAGTGGCAGTTCTGCAGAAAAGGACCTGGGGACTACAGTGGATGAGAAGCTGGATATGAGTCAACAGTGTTCCTTTGTTGCCAAGAAGGCTAATGGCATATTGGACTGCATTAGTAGGAGCATTGCCAGCAGATCAAGGGAAGTGATTATTCCCTTCTATTTGTCACTGGTGAGGCCACATCTAGAGTACTGCATCCAGTTTACCCCCCTCCCCCCTACAGAAACAGTGTGGACAAATTGGAGAGAGTCCAGAAGAGGTCAATGAAAATGATCAGGAGGATGGAGCACATGATTTATGAGGAGAGGTTGAGGGAGCTGGGGTTATTTAGTCTGCAGAAGAGAAGAGTGAGGGAGGATTTTATAGCAGCCTTCAACTACTTCAAGGGGGGTTCCAAGTTCCAAAGAGGATGGAGCTAGGCTATTCTCAGTGGTGGCAGATGACAGAACAAGGAGGAATGGTCTAAAGTTGTGGGAGATCTAGGTTGGATATTAGAAACAAACTATATCCCTAGGAGGATGGAGAAACACTGGAATGGGTTATCTAGGGAGATGGTGGACTCTCCATCCTTAGAGATTTAAGGCCCAGCTTGACAAAGCCCCGACTGGGATGACTTAGTTGGGGTTGGTTCTGTTTTGAGCAGGGGGTTGGACTAAATGACTTCCTGAGGTCTCCCAACCCTAATCTTCTATGATTCTATGACCACACAGAACTCATTTCAATATTATAACACATGTTCACATAATATTTGAATTACTCACACAGCTGTACAGATAACTTTGCTGCAGTAAGAACAAGACATAGATCAGAGAACCTAGACTATATTTTTTGTACACTTTGTAATACCACACACACATTCTGCTGTGTAAAATCTATAAGGGCTACTTTGAATAATCTAAGCCTTTGAGAAGTATAAACAGCTTCCATTTTGATGTTTGAATCCACTTTCCATGAAAATCTTTTCCTTACCCCCGGCCCCATTTCACCATCAATTTGCACTGACCTGAGGAGATTTAAAATCTGAAAGCATCCATTCAGGGCTAGACATAAGAACTTCATCATGACGTTGGAAGGAGAGATATTACTGGCTGTACGGTCCTGGTCAGCTCCAAGATAATAGACCAAAGATGTTGTATTATTATGCCTGGGAAAATAAGTTTAGTTTACTTTGAGGATCTTGTAAAATATGTGATTTTTCCCCTCTCCCTCGTATTCCTACGCAGTGGAATCTGATTTTAGTAGGGAGGGCTACAAACACTAGTATCAATAAAGATTTAAAAATCCCTTTCAAGCATTTTTTGAAATGTGTGGCTTATACAGAATACATGGTGCAATACAACAGTTTTATTTGTATTAGTTCAGGATGACTAGTGCAGCTCAGTAGTGGTTTCATCCATTGTGGACATCCAAAACTCATAACCATAAAACTGTCCTGTAGTCTCTGTATACAGAGTATGCAAAAGAGATACCTAATTGACTAAAGTCAAATGCATGCTAGAACTCTCTGATTATTACCATTATGGAAAAATTAAAAAAACACTTTGAAAAAAAAAAGATGCATGCATAGTAAGTGCAAACTACACATTAGGAAATAAAACGAAAAAAAAAAAGGTCAAAACTATTGAGAAGCAGAAAACTCTTTTGAAGTGAAATTAGGAGCAAATTGGACAAGATCCAAAATATTGCTTAGGACTCTATGTATACATGATTGCAAGAAATGTCCTTATTCCCCTCAGGAACAATTTATAATATATTAACTAGGTTGGCAGTAGTGAAACAGTAATTTAAAGTACATCAGCCTATAGGATTTAGAATAAAAATATACCAGATTGCCTGAAAATAATCTTGATAGTCAGTGAACTGGAGTATTGACTGCTTTGCATGTGGCAATGGTGCATTAGTACTCCCATAGTTTTCATCCAGCATAATAAATATGCATTCTGCACTTAGCATTTGCCTTTATTATCTTGCACCATTAGAATAAGTCAAAAAGTTATATAAATGATGGGAAAATTCCAAGGGGGTCTGGTGCTGTTGCTAGGGCAACCAAATCGTTGGTATCTGCATGATCAATAGGTCTGTCATTTTTGTTTTGTTCTCAGAAGGAAGCTCTTAAAAATAGGACTAAGTCTAAATAAGTCTCCCTGGGTTAATCTGTATGGTCACTACATGTGTCTCCTTCTAATTTTCCTAATCAAGTGTGATTGGGTAGAAGGATTGGTGGATGGACACACACACACACACACACACAAAACATAAGCTATTGATTCTATATTTTCATCCCTTTTTCCTCTTCCAACCCCCCTCCATTTATATGTTGCCTGTTCACTCAATTGTAAACTCTTTGGGGCAGTGATTGTGGGCCAGAGTCATTGAATGCTCTATCCACTTTCTGCCTATCTGGTGATGAAAAATATTTATAAGTCTGATTTAACCAGCCAACACAGCCATATTCACAGCTGATTTGTGTCACCAGTGTGATTTAAAAGAGCTGAAACATGCCAGTGAATCTATCCCAATATCTAATTATGTTCACAGTAAAGCTTTAAGGGCCATATTCTTTCAGAAGATGCAACCCAGGCAGGAAAAGAAAAGAGTGGTCAACAGTCTGTGGGATGCTTGGTGCAGACCCCAGAATAAGTTAGAGAATCTCCTTGTGTGACTACTTATTGTTTGCTTGACAATACAGACTAGCCCAAGTTTATAGCTCTCTGGCTTAAAGTATGCCCCCTCATGACACCAATACATTTCCAGTAGAAGAGGATATCCTCTGGTGTTCCTATATTACTGCTGGGGTCAGGGACTTCCACAGAAGACTGTATTCACCCCTTTATATTGCAGGAGTGGCATAAAGGAATGAATACAGAAAGATGTCCATGCTTACACTAAGGTATCACCACTGATGTATCAACAGTGTTGCATAATTATGATGAATCTTATACAAAGTATGCCTTGGAAGGTATCATTGGAAAAGTTATGATCTGTTAAACAATATTATCATATATATATATATAGTGACAAAGTTCCTGCCCTGCTACCCGTCCTTTCCACCCTGGGGAAACCTGTTTCTGTTATCAGCCCTCTCCCGTTGAGCTGCAAGGACCCCACCCTCCATCACATTTTTTCTTTCCGCCAGCAAGTGCAACTTTTACTGCCATCGGCGGCATGTGACGGAGTGGCGGTCGAAGGGTTCTTCCTAGTCCCCCACCTGGCCCATTACCTGGCCCATTACCATTACTTTTCCAGGGGGAAGCCCGGTGCTACCTCTGCCGGGCATCGGGGCATGTCCGGAGGGACTGCCCCTTAGCCCGGGAAGGAGGGGCACCTGAGATCCCTGAGACCCGGTAGCACATCGGCCCTGTCACTGCCGAAGCCCCTGGCCACCCGGTACCCGAACCCCCCCGCTCCTTTTCAGACCACCGCTACTCCCGCTCAGGCCCAAGGAGCACCTCCCCTACAACACCCAGACGAGCTGGAGAGCCCCGCCCTCGCTGCTGACAATCTAGAGGGGCCTATGGAGGAGGGTGTGGCAGAGATACCACCAGGCATGGGAGAGAGCCTGCCCCAGGGAGAATCCTCCCTCCCTTATGCTGCTCCACCGTTCCCCCCACCAAGTCCCTGAGCCATCACCTTTCCCCCTGCCACGACCCCTGCTAATCAGCCCCCAGATGATGCCATGGAGGGCTGGGCCCTAGTCCAGGGGAAGCGAGGCAAGTGGAAGGCTTGAGCTCCGCCTCATCTACCCGAGGCGGAGGCCCCCTGGAAGACCAGAAAGGGGTGCACCGATACCAAACCTTCTCCTTTGCCCACGAGTGCGTCCCATCCACCAGTGTCAGCCGGGAAAGACGTGGTAGCACCGGAGGGTAGTGTCTCCCCTCCACGGGAGACCCTCCCCTCCAAGACCCTTGAGGAAACCCCTTCTGTCCTGACACTACCCGAAACCCTGTGAACCCCGAGGCAACCGTCATGGCAGGTGCAGATGGGGAGAACCCCGGGGCAGCTGAAAGTGTCCTCTCCTCCATGTTTGAGGAGATTGAGGCCTTAGATCTGACCCCGGTCGCCCAGGGGGAGGACGACCTTTTGCCAGCAAATCTCGATCTGGACGACCTCACTCCACCCCTCTTTTCCCCATTCTCCCTCCCCTTAACTGCTGCTTCCGCTCCCACCTCCGAGGAGCCCCTGGACTCCTCCACCGACCCAGCCGCTGATGGCACCCCGCTGACAACCACTGAGTCTGCTCAGGTGACAGCCGGCGCCACATGGCCAGGACATGAGTCACTGGGGCACCCCCTGTTGGTGCGGAGCAATCGATTTCCTTCCCAGGCAGGGGTCCTACAGAAGGTAAGCCACCTCCTGATGCTGTGACCACTAAATTCACCACAGAGCACGCGCCCAGTGTCACTGAGAGCTCCCTCCCCACCCTCTTAACCCTTGAGCCTGATTGGGAGGCGCCACCATCCAGCTCCTTGCCTCCCAAAACCTAGAATTTCGCCTCTGCCCCTGCCCCTACCCCTATCCAATTTACCTCCTGCAATGTCATTGCCGCCCCCAGGGCTGTCTCCTTCCCTTTCTCAATTGATGACCCCCAAGAGCGGCCTTTGTGTTCTCCTGCCCCGACCCATTAGGAGCTGCTATTTTCCCTCCACCGCCCCCTATCGCCCCAGAGCTTGAGGCGGGCCTAGAAGCTCCAGCCAATCAGGTACTCTCCGCACCCTGCTTGTCCATTTTAGTGGACCACAGGGCTGCACCAAGGGCCCTGCCAGGGAACAACCGGGAAACCGTAACCCCACCCCTCAATGAGCTGCGAGGAGAGCTGCGGAAGTTTTTAGAGGATGTCCATGGCTCCTGCAACAAAGTACAACTTGCTTTCCAGCGATGGGGGGACTTTTCTCAAATCCTCCGGGCCACAAGGGCCCTCATGGAGGAAGGTAAAGGGACGGAGAAGCTGGATGCCGCGGCCTACTGGCGGGTCCGCATCTTCCGTGAACAATTACTCACCTACGGGATGGGTCACAGACTGCTGCGCGGCCCGCTGGGAGATGCAAGCATTCCTGCCAGTGAGGACCCCCCCGACCCTTCCCAGCTCTCCCCCCACCTCTCACCTGCCAGTGGGACCCCCCCCCACCTCCTGCCAGTGGGACCCCCCCCACCTCTCACCATCGCAATGTTGAACACCTGGGGTTGTAGGATGGTTCTCCGCAGGTCCCAGGTGCTTTCCTTCCTTCGGGAGGGAGTGTACTCTGTGGTTTTCCTGCAGGAGACCCATACGGACCCGACCACCAAAGACAGTTGACGCTGGAGTGGGGGGACAGGGTCTACTTTAGCCATGCGACAGTTCGACAGGTTGGAGTGGCGACCCTGTTCTTCCCCAACCGATGGCCCGAGGTGCTAGGGGTCACCAAGGCTGTGCCGTGTTGCCTGCTGCATCTCTGGGTCCATATGGAGGGGCTCGTGGTTAACCTCGTTAACGTCTATGCCCCGACATTGGGCCCAGAGCGGCTGCAATTCTACCAGCGGGCGTCCGCCTTCCTCGGCACCTTAGATTCTCACGAATGCCTGGTCCTGAGAGGGGACTTTAATACCACCCTTGAGGAACAGGACCGCTCGGGAACCAAGCAGAGCCTGGCGGCCACGGACACCCTCCGGGAGATAGTCGAACATCACTCCCTAGTGGACATCTGGCATGACCACCACCCAGATGACACTTCCACGTTCACCTTTGTCCGGGTGGAAGCCCATCAGTCGAGCCACTCCCAGTTGGACCGCATTTATTTATCACACTTCCATCTCTCACGAGCCCACTCCTCCAGCATTCGGCTGGCCCCATTTTCTGACCATCATCTAGCCACCATAACAGCCTCCCTCTGTGCAGAGAGGCCGGGGCCAGCCTACTGGCATTTTAACAACAGCCTGTTGGAGGATGAGGGCTTCTTGACGTCCCTCCGGGAATTCTGGCTGGTCTGGCGAGGGCAGCGGCATGCCTTTCCCTTGGCACGACAATGTTGGGACCTGGGGAAAGTGCGCGCCAGGCTTTTCTGCCGTGACTACACACGGGGCACCAGCTGACGGAGAAATGCGGCGATAGAGCAGTTGGAACGGGAGGTCTTAGAGCTGGAGAGGCATCTGGCTGCCAGCCCCGAGGACCTGCTCCTCTGCGGAGCGTGCTGGGAGAAGCGGAAGGAGCTCCGGGCCCTAGAGAACCATCAGGCCCGGGGCGCCTTTGTTCGATCCCGCATCTGCCTCCTTCGGGAGATGGATTGCGGCTCCCACTTCTTCTATGCCCTGGAGAAAACGAGGGGGGCCAAGAAACACGTCACCTGCCTTCTGTCAGAAGACGGGACCCCCCTCACGGAACCAGTGGAAATGTGCGGGAGGGCCCGAGCCTTCTACGCAAGTCTTTTCTCCCTGGATCCGACTGACCCTGGTGCTTGCAGAGTGCTGCTTAGCCAAAGGCCTTAGCCTAAGAACAGGGCCTCAAACTGTCACAGTAAGAGAAGGCCCTTACACCAGCAGACAGTGATTTTGATTCTTTCTTTTATACCTCTAGAACTAGCCAAGTGATAAGAATACCCCTAAATTCTTAAAGTACAGGCCTTTGCAGACAGACCTGAATATCTATATCCTAACACGCAGTATCTTTGATAACCTATTTATGGTTCGGGACCTTTTGGAACTCGGGCGTAGAGACAGTCTGTCTTTCGCCCTCCTGTCACTAGATCAGGAGAAGGCTTTCGATAGGGTGGACCATGGGTACCTCCTGAGCACTCTGCGGGCGTTTGGCTTCAGACCCCAGTTTGTGGGTTTTCTCTGGGTGCTGTACGCTTCCGCAGATTATCTGGTTAAGCTCAACTGGACCCTGACTGAACCGGTCAACTTCAGGCGAGGAGTAAGGCAGGGGTGCCCCCTTTCGGGCCAGCTGTACGCTCTGGAGATTGAGCCCTTCCTCTGTCTCCTCTGCAGGAGGTTGACAGGGTTGGTGCTGAGAGAGCCGGAGCTGCAGCTGGTCCTGTCGGCATACGCCGATGTCGTGCTCCTCGTGGTCCAGGACTCGGGCGACTTGGCGCGGGTGGAGGCTTGCCAGGCCATCTATTCGGCAGCCTCCTCCACCCGGGTCAACTGGGTCAAGAGCTCTGGCTTGGCGGTAGGATACTGGTGGCAGGCGAGCTCCCTCCCACCCGCGCTTCAGACCGTCTGGTGGAGCGCGGGTCCACTGCTCCACCTCAGAGTTTACCTTTCTGCCACACATCCCTCTCCACCGGAGAACTGGGAAAACTTAGAGGGCGGGGTGATAGAGCGGCTCCGGAAATGGACGGGACTACTCTGATGTCTCTCCCTCCGAGGGAGAGCACTGGTGCTTAATCAACTAGTCCTGTGCATGCTCTGGTACCGGCTCAACACCCTGGTCCCGGCCCTGGGTTTCCTGACCAACCTCTGGACATCGATTCTCGGGTTCTTTTGATCAGGAATGCACTGGGCCCCTGTAGGGGTTCTTCATCTACCCCTGAAGAAAGGAGGACAGGGTCTGAAGTGTCTGCACACTGAGGTCTGTGTCTTCCACCTCCAGGCCCTATAGAGACTCCTTTATGGTGCAGGCTGTTCGGCGTGGAGCACACTGGCGCACGCCATCCTGCACCGCATCCGAGGGCTCCGATATGACCGGCAGCTCTTTTATCTTTGTCCGGGAGGTCTTCCGCAAGACCTCTCGGGGCTGCCGGTCTTCTACCAGGACCTCCTCCGGACTTGGAAACTTTTTTTAACGACCAGGTCCGTGGTGGCCACCGAGGGGGCAGATCTCCTCGTGGAGCCCCTGCTACACAACCCCAGCTCTGTGTGCAGGTGGCGGAGTCCCACTCAGTGGGCCAGAGCTTGATCCTGGCAGAAGTGATGAGAGTCGGAGACCTCCTGGACTATGACCGGGGAGACTGGCTGGATCCCCTGATGCTCGCTCAGCACATGGGGCTCTCCAGACCTCGTACCCCCTGGCACGTACTTCAGGAGGTGAAGGCCGCTTTGCTGCCTGCTGCTAGAGCTTACTTTGATCTGGTCCTGCTTGAGGGCACGCCCTGCCCACCCTCTACCCCTGGCCCGCCAGACCTTTTAATTGGACCCCGGCCCTGTAGACCCAATTGACCCCCTCACCGCTTTATGGCGAGCCGGCTGCATGAATTACAGCTGATATGCTTCCAAACCGCACCAAGGAAACATCTATACATGCTCGTGCTCCACACCCTTCATGCCCACACCCTAGTGTCTCGCCCCGACACAAAGTGGCGAGACCTTCTGCCACCTTTGGAAGGTGAGCAGCCCCTGTGGGCCAGCCTATATTCCACCTTGGTTTCGAGGCCCGTCAGGGACATCAGTTGGTGGCTCCTTCACGGAGCTGTGAGCACGGGCACGTACTTGGCACGGTTCAACCCCATCCCAGATACTTGTCCCTTTTGCGGTGTGAGGGAAACCCTGGCACACGTATATTTGGAGTGTACCAGGCTGCAGACTCTGTTCCGGCTCTTCAGAAATCTTTTATTATGTTTTTGGTTGCATTTTCCCCCTCACCTTTTTATTTATGCACTCCCCATCCATGACCTCACAAAGTCGCGGGATCTCCAAGTTAACCTCCTCCTGGCCCTGGCTAAAACGGCCATCTATAAAACCAGAGAGAGGAGGTTGGCCGATGGAGTTTCCTGTAACTGTGGGGCCATTTTCCAATCCTCAGTCCATTCACGTATCCGAGCGGAGTTCCATCCACCGACTCCCTTGATGCTTTTGAGGAGCGATGGGCATTGTCCAAGGCTCTCTGCTCGGTGTCCCCGTCCGGTTCCCTTTGTTTTGACCCTTTTATTGGGGGAGAGAGTTAGGGACCCCAGCTCCACCCATTGCTGCTGCGGACACCACCACCTTAGAGGGGTCCTTTCACACGTGAGTGCACGTGCCCCTCCACCCCCCCGGGTTGTTCACTCCACAGCCTGCCCCTTTTGTTGGGTGCTTTCAGAGGAGGGAATTGTTGGTGACACTCGGGCGTGGTGCCAGGTAACTCGAGGGGGTGGCAGACCTTGAGAGTCGATGAAGCCCCCTTGCTCTGGACCACCAGGTAACTCGGAAGGGTGGAAGACCACGAGAGTCGAGGAGGCCCCCCCACTCTGGGACCAGGCGAGCTTGAACACTTCCTTCCCCTGAAGCTAATGAGAAAACAATTGTGATTGGTTGCTGTGTTACACATTGCATATGCTGTTGTTTTGTTTTGTAAGTGTGTTATGCAAATAAAAAAATACCTTTTTTGCTTCAAAAAAAAATTACTCTCCTATAGCCATCTAGCCTGACCCTGTCACAATATATATATTTCTCTCCCTCCTATGCCTCCCTATGTATATGCATGCACATGTATTTTCATTGTATACCAAGTTAGGAATCTTTGCTGTGCATTTGTATCTTAAATATTTTGTGTTTGTGGATTACATCTACAAGACAGCTTTACATTATGTTACTCTTTATGTCTCATGCTAGTGTAATTGTGTTTCATACCTTGGCCTTTCTAATTTTGTCCTTACATGCTTGTGTTGGTGGTTTTATATCAATCCTTCATAATTTGAACAGTTTCCACTATTTGTATGATTCTTTTTTGAGTTCATTGAAGATCTCCTGGTTAAGCCAAAGTGGTTTCTTACCATATTTCCTATCTTTCATATGCATTAGGATAGTTTGCTCTTGTGCCCTTAATAATGTTTCTTTAAAAAAATGCCAATTCTCCTGAATTGTTTTTCCATTTGCTTCCCACAGGACCTTACCTGCTAATTCTCTGAATTTTCTAAAGTCTGCCTTCTTGAATTCTATTGTCATTATTCTACTGTTTTCCTTCCTACCATTCCTTAGAATTGTGAACTACATCATTTCATGATCACTTTCACTCAAGCTGCCTTCCACCTTCAAATTCTCAACCCTCTTCTCCCTGTTTATCAGAATCAATTCTAGAATAGTCTTCCCTCATGGCTTTCTGTACCTCCTATAACAAAAAAAAAAAAAACAAACAAAAAATGTTGTCTCTAAGACATTCCAATGGCTTGTTGGATAATCTGTACCCTGCTGTGTTATTTTCCCAACAGATGTAATCGACAAGTCCTGTGCTTTCAATGATTTTTTTCAGTTGTTTAAAAAAAGCCTCATCCACCTTTTCTTCCTGGTTAGGCAGATTACAATAGATGCCTACCATGACATCAGCCTTGTTTTTTCCTCCTTTTCTCCTTTCCCAGAAACTTTCAACAGACCTGCCTCCCCCTCCTACTTCAGCCTCAGTGCATCTTTGATATGCAACGCAACACCTCCTCCCTTTTTTCCCTGTCTGTCCTTCCTGACCAAGGGCTATCCTTCTATATCAGTGGTCCAGCAATGTCAATCGTCCAGGGAACACATGGCAGGAGCCCATTACACTGAACTTCATTAAATGTACGATAGGAAAGGAGTATGGACATTGCATTTAATTTAATAACCATATTTTAAATGTCCTCAATGCTAAACACCTTGCCTTTTTTTTTTTTTTGGGTGGGTGATAGAAGGGGTAATAGGTTTCATATACATCTCTTCCTTTTAGAGTTCTGTTAGTTTATTCAGGGTTGCAAAATTTGAACTACTCATTTATTGGAAAAAAAAAACCTGGAACATTTCTTTAACTATAGAATTTACTTTCAATAGATCATATCAAGGGGAGGAGTTAAAATTTGTACTGAGCTAGAGTAAGAGATAAGTTTCCTCTGTAAAATAATAGTAAGAAAATAAAGATTTCAAAGCTTGATAGGATACAGACACAAGCAAGTATGATAGTTTGTTTCCACTCCCCACATCAACTGGCATTATTGCAGTGTTAAGGCTGAGCATTCAAGATACACCATGGTAACTGGTGCTGTATAAATCAAGAACTCACAAGCTGACCTGGCAAAAGTAAGTTTGTTCTGGCAGTGTTTATTTTTTCCCTTTTAAATTAAAAAAAAACAAAACAGCTGAAGGCTGTGGAGAATGAGGGCGTTTGTGCATTTTATTTTATATGTCATATTTCCCTCAGGTTACCTGTGTTGTTACCCTGTTGGAATGCATAGAGTTAAACCAAATGAGGATGTAAGGGAGAACCCAATGAATCATAGAATACCAGGGTTGGAAGGGACCTCAGGAGGTCATCTAGTCCAACCCCCTGCTCAAAGCAGGACCAATCCCCAATTTTTGCCCCAGATCCTGAATGGCCCCCTCAAGGATTGAGCTCACAACCCTGGGTTTAGCAGGCCAATGCTCAAACCACTGAGCTATCTATCCCCTCCCCCCTCCCCTCCATGTTTCAATGAGAAAGGAAACAACCACAAAAACAAAGAGTCCTTGAGGAAACAGCGGGGAAACTATTAACTGGGGGAAGACCCCGTGTCCGGATCCAACCTGTCTGACGAAGTGTATTCTTCCCAAACCAAAACCCCAGGATCAAAGGGAATTCTAAAATCTTAAAGATTCTGGTCTAAAGTAGGCGGGAGGGGGGGCGGTTATCAGCAAACTGAGGCTGACCGGGAATGACACAGACCTAGAGAGATCATGCTGCAAGCAGGACAGTCTGCTTTTACCAGCCAGAGATTAAATTTATTTTTGTTGAGAGGAATTTACAGTGCTTGTAAGGAAAGATTAAGGAGAAGGCAAGGAGAACTATGTGTAATGTACTCTATCATTTGCTCTGTGTGCTCTGCACCTTTGGTTGGCTTGTCTATATGGACATTTAGTCTGTGGCAAATCAACAGCATATGAACTGGCTGTGCACTAAATTATTGTATAGACCCTACTACCATGCACCAAAAAGTTCTGTAGTTCACTTTGATTTGATGCCACTTGAAACTGCACTCAAGGGGACAAAAAAGGGGTCTAAGGCACAGCTTGCCTAATAAGCATGATGAGGGTATTTTGATCAAACTTTCCAAAAATTAAGCCTTAAGACCAAACCAAGAAAAGAACATTTCAGCTTGAAAGATGAAATATTTCTGAAATGTATGAATAAAGTGGGAAAGATAGCAAAAAAATTGTATTTGTGAATATTGTAACAGTTGCTACACTCAACTGGTGAGTGGACTCCTTGGTGCATATGCAGACAGCCTCTTTAGGATTAGGAAGTAACTCTGAGAGGAAGTTCAGGGATGTGTCTTTCCTGGCTTTGGGCAAAAACAAAATGGGAGGTAGCAGAAACACCAGCAGCAGGAGGGGAGTTGACTCTGTACTCTCTTGTATTAATAAATACCGATATTTTCATTTTGCTTTAAAATTTCTGGGGTGTTTTTGGAAGGAAAACTGAAAACCAGAAAAGTTTCAGTAAACTCTGAATTTTCCTAACAAATGAGGATTGTTGTTTTGTTTTACAATGGAAAAAAATGATGTTAGAAATTATGGGGAAACATAGATTTTGTATAGATATTGCCACTGGCATTTTTGACCAGCTCTACCACTCAGTCAAAGTGGTTATCTATTCAATGGTTACTTACTTGCAGTGCTATACATTGTTAATTATACAATATTGTGCTCTCACCCCATATTAATCCAGGTCTTATGTGAAATGGAAATTTTAAAAAAGACTCAGGGCATGTGAGGAGAGATTTTTTTTGTCTGTGCTAATTACTGGTGTATAGCTTTGGGAAAGAAGTGCTGTACAGGCACCTTTAGCCTTGCCCTTTTTGCCTTGTACAACAAAATAATCAGATGAAGAGAGTAGGAGCTGGAGGTGAGAGAGACCATGTTTGCAACATCCAATGAACTTACATAATGCATATTTAACAGCTCAAGGAACTGATAGTTTGCTTTATGAAACCTGAAGTCATCGGCATACATGCATGTCCCTGCCCTTGTCAATGAAGTAGTAGGTCATTAATGTTCACCGTGAACAGCAATGACCCGCAGAATAGAATTCTGGGGAACTCCAGCTGTAGCAGCCTAACATAAAATTATAATTGTTTCCATCAACAGCTATATTAAAGTAGTTAAAGATACAGAATTTGAACTATGTGGCAACTTAAAAGCCCAGGTGATAACAAAAGACTTTTTAAAATTTAGTTTCAAAACTGAATAAAAAGATTCAAGAGCAGCATAAGCTGTTTTTTGGAGTTCAGTTTACAGTAGTTTTTTAGAGCTAAATGGAAGAAATGAAAGTTGATCTGATGTTTGTGATGTTTGATAACACATCATAAATCAGCTTTATGAGCAATAGGCTCCATTATCTTAAGAGGGACATTGTTCGCTATTGCTTATAATAGCAGTTTGTAGTTCATGGTTGTGAAGGTGAATGACTTTGGCTTACCTCCACGAAATTGGAACTATTCACTGTCCAGAAGACTGCTGAACAGTGATACAAATCAGAGGCTTCATTGAAAGCACAATGGCAAGCTAGAGATATTTCAGAGTTAAAATACAACCCTTCATATATGTAGTTCAATACAGTTGGATATGTAGTTTGATCTGGACACTAGTCCCATGTATAGACAAATCAGAGGTGTCGCATTAGGGGGCCATGTGAGGTCAAGGGCCCCCCACTAGTTGCCCTGGGCAGGGAATGGAAGGGGCAGAACCAGAGCAGGAGCGGAAGGGGTGGGCCCTGAGCCTCCTCTGACTGCTGGGACACTGCCCACTGCAGCACAGCAGCTGCCTGGGTATGGTGGCGGCAGGCTGTCCCCTGCCTATGTAACCCACACACTTGGGTTACACCGAGATTCAGCTTCTGGGAGCAGCAGCCGAGCAAGCTGGAGCCCTCCTCTCCAAACCTGCATGCTTGGTTCCGTCCCTGGAAGCTGAACCCAAGCAGGGAGCAGGCTACTGCCCCTCCCCAGCCAGACTGTCTTGCAGGCAGCTGGCTACACTGCACAGAGCAGCAACTGGGACTGGCACTGGTACTGTCCTGCTCCCTGCTTGGGCCCGACTGCCAGGAAGAGCGGCTGAACATGCCCTCAGGGCAGGTAACAGGGGGTGAGGAGAGCACGGGGGTCCTGAGTTGGGGGCAAGGTGGAAACACATGGGGTGGTCACATGTCCTCCTCTTTAGATTGTCCCCCACTCCAGTATGGGGAGACCCCAGTCATCTATGAAACAAAATAAAAAAGCCCCATTTTCTGAACATGAACCACCACATATACTCTCTTGTGACACTGTGATCATAGGAGCCTCTTGAGCTAATAGCATCATTGTATAACTGGATGACGCTATTATCTATTGGCTTATGTAGGTTATTATATAGGCATCATCATAATATTTTAGCACCTTCCTGGGCTGGTAGAAAGCTGTTCTCTATAAGAAGTCCAGGGTGAAGTGTGATCATCACAGACTGGATTCATCTGATTCCCCCAGCTTTTTCTGGAGGGCAAGAATGAGCTGGGGGAGGAAGGAGGCGGAATATGATACAGTTGGTAATAGAGATTGGGAATTGTAAAGAAATTCTGGAGGTCTGTTTTAAATATTTATTTAATGCATTTTGCTAAAGCATGTAGTTTTAAATAAGAGAAAAAAAAGTGCTTATAGCACCAGGCACACAATAAAAGTCAAAATAAATCAATAAATACTGGATATTATCTTGACAAAGGAGGTCAGGTATTTCAGATTAAAAGAGCAAACAGAAAAACAGAGGTGCAGCAGTCACGATGTACTTCCAATTTAAAATGATTTCACTCCATTACTAAAGACAATAAACTTAGAGTAAGCCACACATCAATTTGCTCATGGAATGCTATTAAAATATTGGCTGTTGTAATTATAGTTAAACTAAATTCTGCAAAGGGAAATCTAGCTTGCAAATCCTATAGGCACTTAGGATACCAATAGGTTCTTTAGGCTTTGTTTGTATGAATAGAACTGATACCAATAGGCTTAATAGAACTGATGGAAGAGAAGATCTGAGGCTTGGAGATACAGGTGGAAGCTTTTGTTGAGTTTTGAAGGGGTTTCAAACCAAAGATGGAGCAAAGGCAAGAGGAGGCTGAAGGGAAAAGTCAAGACCTGCAGGTGCAAGCTGAACTGAAGAACTGAGAGGGGAGACTGCTGGGTGAGGAAATTAGTCAGTAGAAACATATGACTACAAGAACCAAGTAGAGAAAAAGACCTGAGGGACAAATAGAGGGACAAATAGAGCTCAGGGACAGGTTTGCTGAGTGGATAATGAAGAAGGGGCACAGCAGGCAGGGGACAGGCAAGGAAGAAGAGAAGAATGGCTAGTCCTGTAAGACGAGGGAAAGAGCTAACCGACATACCAAGAGTTCAGAGCCTCAGGAGGATATAGGATGATTTGCAGGAGATTGAAAGGGAGAATAAAAGATAAGAGGACGCACAGCTCGAAAGAACAGGGGGAAAGTTGGAGAATCACACAATCACTAGGAAAAGGCAGAGGAATAAATACATGGGCAGGTGTTATTTAAGTTAAGCACCGATGTGGACACAAGAAGAAATGGCCATAAACTGGCCACCAACAGGTTTAGGCTCAAAATCAGGCAAAGGTTTCTAACCATCCAAAGAGGGAAGTTCTGGAAGAACCTTCCAAGGGGAGTAAAGGGGGCAAAAAACCTAACTGGCTTCAGGACTGAACCTAAATTTATGGAGGGGATGGTATGATTGGACTGCCTACAATGGCATGTGGCCTATTGGCAACTGCCAGTAGCAAAAATCCCAACTGCTGGAGACAGGACACTAAATGGGGAGGACTCTGAGTTACTACTGAGAATTTTTTCAATATATCTTGCTTTCTGTCATCAGATGTTTGGCTGTATTTATAGAGAGCAATCATATCTCCCCTCAGCCTTCTTTTAATTAGATCAACAAGCAAAGTTCTTTGAGTCTTCTTTCATAAGCTAGGTTTTCCATTCCCTCTAGGCATCCAGGCATCTATCTCCCACCTAAGTCCTAGAGCAATCCATGAACCAGGGAAGGCTGGTGTTCACCTATTAAACTTGCATGCAGAACCCAATAAAGTAGGTGTGCTCAGAGGCTGCTTTACTCCACACAAGGCAGCCAAGGTTGGGGAGGAAGAAAAGGAAATATCTCCCTTATAACCTTTAGCCCGCTGATTTGGGGTGTGAGAGGCCACCAATTCAAGTCCACCTACTACCTGATGAGAAGAAGGTATCTGCTGCTGCCCTACCACTGGACTAAAGTGTGATTCTCACTTGTACTCTGTCCTAATTAATATTTACTAAGTCAATTAAAGTTGAGCAACTTTATTAGAAGAGATTGAGAGAGACTAACCTCAGAATGTCCCATAGTCCAGTGGGTAGAGCATAACCCTTCTCATCATACAGAGGGGACCTGAACCAGAGGTTTTCCACGTTCCAGGGTAGTACCTAAACCATTGGGCTAAAGATTAAAGGAGGTCCTCCTTCCTTCTTCCATGTATGGATTTAGGCCTTTGAGGACACCTATAAAATCAGGTGCTGCATATGAGTTAGGTGAGTGAATGCTTTTCTTTCCCTAATTCATGGATTACTAGCAAAGAGAAGTGCCTCCCTGCTGCCTGGACATAGGCTGCCATCTGTGAGGGTGTAGGGTTTAATACACATGCCTCTCATGGGCATCTCCCATTGGCTAACTTAGGCAATTCCCCACCTTTTGTGGCTTTTCTAAAGCGCCTGTCTCTTCCCATTCATAGCAGCCTAGGCACCAGACTCAAGCTTTATGGATTCCAGTGTTGTTTCTGTGATTTTTCTAGGTGCCTAAAAGTAAACTGTTGCAACGTTCAGTGTCACAATGCTGAAGGCCTTTTATGGATCTGGTCCTCAGTGTTTCCAATGTAATCCATGTTGGTGCTGTTATTGCTGTGGATTGCCAATTCAAGGATTGCTGGATTTCTCTAGTACTGCTACCTCGTGAAGGGAAGGTGCACATGAAAATTACAAACTAAAGAAAAGCAATCTCAGTTCTGTTTGCTCTGATGATGCTACCTGCTCATTTTCTAGCTACACCTGTTTTCTGCTGCTGCTATACCCCACTCAGCCATAGCTGAGTTTCCATCACTATCAGTACATCTAGCTAAAAAGGGGATTAGATGCCCTCAATAAAAAGATAAGAAATGGCCTGGAAAGGAAAACTTTGAAGCTTTTCCTAACTCCTAAAACTGCTTCCATCATCTCTCTGAGAGACTAAAGAACCCAGTGACTTGATCATACCCTGTCCTTTATTGTAGCAACATTCGTCCAGTCAGAGAACAGAAATAATACATGACTAAAGAGACACAATGGTATTGAAAAGTGAATAAAAGCAGATCCTGTGTATATATGATTTACCCAAAACCTTTATAGAATAATTTCAGATCACAAACTGGTAAATATCAAAGTGTTTTTGGGAACAAAAAAAAACAGTTAATCTCATTGAACAAATTGTTTTCTATGAATAGGATATCCAGCTCTACTCACCATACCTTTGGGATCATAAGTTGCCCTGGTGTCCTTTTTGCCCAAACTAGTGTCTGAACAAAGAGGTTAAAAGGTAAATGATTTGGAAGCCTAAGCCCTGGTCTACACTAGGACTTTAGGTCGAATTTAGCAGCGTTAAATCGATGTAAACCTGCACTCGTCCACACGATGAAGCCCTTCATTTCGACTTAAAGGGCTCTTAAAATCGATTTCTTTACTCCACCCCTGACAAGTGGATTAGCACTTAAATCGGCCTTGCCGGGTCGAATTTGGGGTACTGTGGACACAATTCGACAGTATTGGCCTCCGGGAGCTATCCCAGAGTGCTCCATTGTGACCGCTCTGGAGAGCACTCTCAACTCAGATGCACTGGCCAGGTAGACAGGAAAAGAACCGCGAACTTTTGAATCTCATTTCCTGTTTGGCCAGCATGGCAAGCTGCAGGTGACCATGCAGAGCTCATCAGAAGAGGTGACCATGATGGAGTCCCAGAATCGCAAAAGAGCTCCAGCATGGACTGAACGGGAGGTACGGGATCTGATCGCTGGATGGGGAGAGGAATCCGTGCTATCAGAACTCCGTTCCAGTTTTCGAAATGCCAAAACCTTTGTCAAAATCTCCCAGGGCATGAAGGACAGAGGCCATAAGAGGGACCTGAAGCTGTGCCGCGTGAAACTTAAGGAGCTGAGGCAAGCCTACCAGAAAACCAGAGAGGCGAACGGCCGCTCCAGGTCAGAGTCCCAAACATGCCGCTTCCATGATGAGCTACATGCCATTTTAGGGGGTTCAGCCACCACTACCCCAGCCATGTTGTTTGACTCCTTCAATGGAGATGGAGGCAACATGGAAGCAGGTTTTAGGGATGAAGAAGATGATGAGGAGGAGGAGGTTGTAGATAGCTCACAGCAAGCAAGCGGAGAAACCGGTTTTCCCGACAGCCAGGAACTGTTTCTCACCCTGGACCTGGAGCCAGTACCCCCCGAACCCACCCAAGGCTGCCTCCTGGACCTGGCAGGTGGAGAAGGGACCTCCGGTGAGTGTACCTTTTAAAATACTATACATGGTTTAAAAGCAAGCACGTGAAAGGATTAATTTGCCCTGGCATTCGCGGCTCTCCTGGATGTACTCCCAAAGCCTTTGCAAAAGGTTTCTGGGGAGGGCAGCCTTATTGTGTCCTCCATGGTAGGACACTTTACCACTCCAGGCCAGTAACACGTACTCGGGAATCATTGTACAAGAAGGCATTGCAGTGTATGTTTGCTGGCGTTCAAACAACATCCGTTCTTTATCTCTCTGTGTTATCCTCAGGAGAGTGAGATATCATTCATGGTCACCTGGTTGAAATAGGGTGCTTTTCTTCAGGGGACACTTACTGGTGCCCGTTCCTGCTGGGCTGTTTGTCTGTGGCTGAACAGAAATGTTCCCCGCTGTTAGCCATGGGGTGGGGGAGGGTTGAGGGGGTAGCCACGCGGGGGGGGAGGCAAAATGTGACCTTGTAACGAAAGCACATGTGCTATGTATGTAATGTTAACAGCAAGGTTTACCCTGAAAGAGTGTAGCCACTGTTTTATAAAATGTGTCTTTTTAAATACCGCTGTCCCTTTTTTTTCTCCACCAGCTGCATGTGTTTCAGTGATCACAGGATCTTCTGATTGGCTGCTAGCCTGCAGGGGGCGGGCAGTAGGGTGTCTGTTTGTTTGCGACAGGGAAGCCTGGCTGTTTAAAAATAGCCAGAGCTTCGCGAACCAGCTGAGCGGCGGAGAACCAGCTGAGCAGCGGGGACAGCAGAGCAGCACACAGCAGGAGTTTGCCTGGGAGTTCGCCTGGAGGGAGCCCAGTGAGGCTTACGTCTTGCAAACTGCTCTGAGGAAGCTCATAGTAGGAAGGTGATATGGAAGGGGGGGGTTCAGCTGTTGTGACCTGCACTGGATGTGCCATGTTTGTCTTTCTTCCACAGGACAGAAGCGACTTTGTCTGTACAAAGTGCAAGCTGGTCTCCATATTGGAAGAGAAGATTGAAGGTCTGGAGCAACAGATAACAACCCTGCGTTGCATACGGGAAACTGAGGATTTCCTGGACGAAACTCAGGATAGGCTTCTAGGGGCACAAAGCTCTACAGATATAGAGCAGGTTGCACAGAGGAGCCAAGAGGCTAGTGAAGAAGCTTGGCAACATGTGACCTCCAGAAGAGGTAAGCGGAATGTCCGGGTTCCAGTAACACAGACACAGGTAACTAACCACTTTCATGTTCTCTCCACAGGTATCGTTGCGGAGAGTGGACCAGATGATATGTCTGGGGCGAGAAAGCAGAAGGAGACTCTGCTGGTTGGAAGGCATGAGATGCGCTGTCCTGAGGTTGGGGGTTCCACGACCACCACCCCCAAGAGGAGAAGGCGGGTGGTGGTGGTCGGGGACTCTCTCCTCCGGGGGACTGAGTCATCTATCTGCCGCCCTGACCGGGAAAACCGAGAAGTCTGCTGCTTGCCAGGGGCTAAGATTCGTGATGTGACGGAGAGACTGCCGAGACTCATCAAGCCCTCGGATCGCTACCCCTTCCTGCTTCTCCACGTGGGCACCAATGATACTGCCAAGAATGACCTTGAGCGGATCACTGCGGACTATGTGGCTCTAGGAAGAAGAATAAAGGAGTTGGAGGCGCAAGTGGTGTTCTCGTCCATCCTCCCCATGGAAGGAAAAGGCCTAGGTAGGGAGCGTCGAATCGTGGAAGTCAACGAATGGCTACGCAGATGGTGTCGGAGAGAAGGCTTTGGTTTCTTTGACCATGGGATGGTGTTCCATGAAGGAGGAGTGCTGGGTAGAGACGGGCTCCATCTTACGAAGAGAGGGAAGAGCATCTTTGCCAGCAGGCTGGCTAACCTAGTGAGGAGGGCTTTAAACTAGGTTCACCGGGGGAAGGAGACCAAAGCCCTGAGGTAAGTGGGAAAGCGGGATACCGGGAGGAAGCACAGGCAGGAATGTCTGTGAGGGGAGGGCTCCTGCCTCATACTGGCAATGAGGGGCGATCAACAGGTTATCTCAAGTGCTTATATACAAATGCACAAAGCCTTGGAAACAAGCAGGGAGAACTGGAGGTCCTGGTTATGTCAAGGAACTATGACGTGATCGGAATAACAGAGACTTGGTGGGATAACTCATATGACTGGAGTACTGTCATGGATGGTTATAAACTGTTCAGGAAGGACAGGCAGGGCAGAAAAGGTGGGGGAGTAGCACTGTATGTAAGGGAGCAGTATGACTGCTCAGAGCTCCGGTACGAAACTGCAGAAAAACCTGAGTGTCTCTGGATTAAGTTTAGAAGTGTGTGCAACAAGAGTGATGTAGTGGTGGGAGTCTGCTATAGACCACCGGACCAGGGGGATGAGGTGGATGAGGCTTTCTTCCGGCAGCTCACGGAAGCTACTAGATCGCATGCCCTGATTCTCATGGGTGACTTTAATTTTCCTGATATCTGCTGGGAGAGCAATACAGCGGTGCATAGACAATCCAGGAAGTTTTTGGAAAGCGTAGGGGACAATTTCCTGGCGCAAGTGCTAGAGGAGCCAACTAGGGGGGGTGCTTTTCTTGACCTGCTGCTCACAAACCGGGTAGAATTAGTGGGGGAAGCAAAAGTGGATGGGAATCTGGGAGGCAGTGACCATGAGTTGGTTGAGTTCAGGATCCTGACGCAGGGAACAAAGGTAAGCAGCAGGATACGGACCCTGGACTTCAGGAAAGCAGACTTCGACTCCCTCAGGGAACGGATGGCCAGGATCCCCTGGGGGACTAACTTGAAGGGGAAAGGAGTCCAGGAGAGCTGGCTGTATTTCAAGGAATCCCTGTTGAGGTTACAGGGACAAACCATCCCGATGAGTCGAAAGAATAGTAAATATGGCAGGCGACCAACTTGGCTTAATGGTGAAATCCTAGCGGATCTTAAACATAAAAAAGAAGCTTACAAGAAGTGGAAGGTTGGACATATGACCAGGGAAGAGTATAAAAATATTGCTCGGGCATGTAGGAATGTTATCAGGAGGGCCAAATCGCACCTGGAGCTGCAGCTAGCCAGAGATGTCAAGAGTAACAAGAAGGGTTTCTTCAGGTATGTTGGCAACAAGAAGAAAGCCAAGGAATGTGTGGGCCCCTTACTGAATGAGGGAGGCAACCTAGTGACAGAGGATGTGGAAAAAGCTAATGTACTCAATGCTTTTTTTGCCTCTGTTTTCACTAACAAGGTCAGCTCCCAGACTGCTGCGCTGGGCATCACAAAATGCGGAAGAGATGGCCAGCCCTCTGTGGAGATAGAGGCGGTTAGGGACTATTTAGAAAAGCTGGACGTGCACAAGTCCATGGGGCCGGACGAGTTGCATCCGAGAGTGCTGAAGGAATTGGCGGCTGTGATTGCAGAGCCACTGGCCATTATCTTTGAAAACTCGTGGCGAACCGGGGAAGTCCCGGATGACTGGAAAAAGGCTAATGTAGTGCCAATCTTTAAAAAAGGGAAGAAGGAAGATCCTGGGAACTACAGGCCAGTCAGCCTCACCTCAGTCCCTGGAAAAATCATGGAGCAGGTCCTCAAAGAATCAATCCTGAAGCACTTGCATGAGAGGAAAGTGATCAGGAACAGCCAGCATGGATTCACCAAGGGAAGGTCATGCCTGACTAATCTAATCGCCTTTTATGATGAGATTACTGGTTCTGTGGATGAAGGGAAAGCAGTGGATGTATTGTTTCTTGACTTTAGCAAAGCTTTTGACACCGTCTCCCATAGTATTCTTGTCAGCAAGTTAAGGAAGTATGGGCTGGATGAATGCACCATAAGGTGGGTAGAAAGCTGGCTAAATTGTCGGGCTCAACGGGTAGTGATCAATGGCTCCATGTCTAGTTGGCAGCCGGTATCAAGTGGAGTGCCCCAGGGGTCGGTCCTGGGGCCGGTTTTATTCAATATCTTCATAAATGATCTGGAGGATGGTGTGGATTGCACTCTCAGCAAATTTGCGGATGATACTAAACTGGGAGGAGTGGTAGATATGCTGGAGGGGAGGGATAGGATACAGAAGGACCTAGACCAATTGGAAGATTGGGCCAAAAGGAATCTGATGAGGTTCAATAAGGATAAGTGCAGGGTCCTGCACTTAGGACGGAAGAACCCAATGCACAGCTACAGACTAGGGACCGAATGGCTAGGCAGCAGTTCTGCAGAAAAGGACCTAGGGGTGACAGTGGACGAGAAGCTGGATATGAGTCAGCGGTGTGCCCTTGTTGCCAAGAAGGCCAATGGCATTTTGGGATGTATAAGTAGGGGCATAGCGAGCAGATCGAGGGACGTGATCGTTCCCCTCTATTCGACATTGGTGAGGCCTCATCTGGAGTACTGTGTCCAGTTTTGGGCCCCACACTTCAAGAAGGATGTGGATAAATTGGAGAGAGTCCAGCGAAGGGCAACAAAAATGATTAGGGGACTGGAACACATGAGTTATGAGGAGAGGCTGAGGGAGCTGGGATTGTTTAGCCTGCAGAAGAGAAGAATGAGGGGGGATTTGATAGCTGCTTTCAACTACCTGAAAGGGGGTTCCAAAGAGGATGGCTCTAGACTGTTCTCAATGGTAGCAGATGACAGAACGAGGAGTAATGGTCTCAAGTTGCAGTGGGGGAGGTTTAGATTGGATATTAGGAAAAACTTTTTCACTAAGAGGGTGGTGAAACACTGGAATGCGTTACCTAGGGAGGTGGTAGAATCTCCTTCCTTAGAGGTTTTTAAGGTCAGGCTTGACAAAGCCCTGGCTGGGATGATTTAACTGGGAATTGGTCCTGCTTTGAGCAGGGGGTTGGACTAGATGACCTTCTGGGGTCCCTTCCAACCCTGATATTCTATGATTCTATGATTCTCCTTCCCAGAGGCTAGTGAAGATTAGAAAGAAAAAAAAAAGCACTCATGATGAAATGTTCTCTGAGCTCATGCTGTCCCCCCACACTGACAGAGCACAGACGAATGCGTGGAGGCAAATAATGTCAGAGTGCAGGAAAGCACAAAATGACCAGGAGGAGAGGTGGCGGGCTGAAGAGAGTAAGTGGCGGGCTGAAGAGAGGGCTGAAGCTCAAATGTGGCGGCAGCATGATGAGAGGAGGCAGGATTCAATGCTGAGGCTGCTGGAGGACCAAACCAGTATGCTCCAGTGTATGGTTGAGCAAAGGCAGCTGCAGCACAGACTGCCACTACAGCCCCTGTGTAACCAACCGACCTCCTCCCCAAGTTCCATAGCCTCCACACCCAGACATCCAAGAACGCGGTGGAGGGGCCTCCGGCCAACCAGGCACTCTGCCACAGAGGATTGCCCAAAAAACAGAAGGCTGGCATTCAATAAATTTTAAAGTTGTAAACTTTTAAAATTCTGTGTGGCATTTTCTTTCCCTCCTCCACCACCCCTCCTGGGCTACCTTGGTAGTCATCCCCCTATTTGTGTGATGAATGACTAAAGAATGCATTAATGTGAAGCAACTATGACTTTATTGCCTCTGCAAGCGGTGATCAAAGGGAGGAGGGGAGGGTGGTTAGCTTACAGGGAAGTAGAGTGAACTAAGGGGCGGGGGGTTTCATCAAGGAGAAACAAACAGAACTTTCACACCGTAGCCTGGCCAGTCATGAAACTGGTTTTCAAAGCTTCTCTGATGCGTACTGCGCCCTCCTGTGCTCTTCTAACCACCCTGGTGTCTGGCTGCGCGTAACCAACAGCCAGGCGATTTGTCTCAACCTCCCACCCTGCCATAAATGTCTCCCCCTTACTCTCACAGATATTGTGGAGTGCACAGCAAGCAGTAATAACAGTGGGAATATTGGTTTCGCTGAGGTCTAAGCGAGTCAATAAACTGCGCCAGCGCACCTTTAAACGTCCAAATGCACATTCTACCACCATTCTGCACTTGCTCAGCCTGTAGTTGAACAGCTCCTGACAACTGTCCAGGCTGCCTGTGTACGGCTTCATGAGCCATGGCATTAAGGGGTAGGCTGGGTCCCCAAGGATAACTATAGGCATTTCAACATCCCCAACAGTTATTTTCTGGTCTGGGAATAAAGTCCCTTCCTGCAGCTTTTGAAACAGACCAGAGTTCCTGAAGATGCAAGCATCATGTACCTTTCCCGGCCATCCCACCTTGATGTTGGTGAAACGTCCCTTGTGATCCACCAGAGCTTGCAGCACTATTGAAAAGCACCCCTTGCGGTTTATGTACTCGGCGGCTTGGTGCTCCGGTGCCAAGATAGGGATATGGGTTCCGTCTATGGCCCCACCACAGTTAGGGAATCCCATTGCAGCAAAGCCATCCACTATGACCTGCACATTTCCCAGGGTCACTACCCTTGATATCAGCAGATCTTTGATTGCGAGGGCTACTTGCATCACAGCAGCCCCCACCGTAGATTTGCCCACTCCAAATTGATTCCCAACTGACTGGTAGCTGTCTGGCGTTGCAAGCTTCCACAGGGCTATCGCCACTCGCTTCTCAACTGTGAGGGCTGCTCTCATCTTGGTATTCATGCGCTGCAGGGCAGGGGAAAGCAAGTCACAAAGTTCCACGAAAGTGTCCTTATGCATGAGAAAGTTTCGCAGTCACTGGGAATCGTCCCAGACCTGCAACACTGTGCGGTCCCACCAGTCTGCGCTTGTTTCCCGAGCTCAGAATCAGCATTCCACAGCATGAACCTGCCCCATTAGCACCATGATCCATGCATTGGCAGGGCCCATGCTTTCAGAGAAATCTGTGTCTATGTCCTGATCACTCACGTGACCGCAATGACGTCGCCGCCTCGCCCGGTATCGCTCTGCCAGGTTCTGGTGCTGCATATACTGCTGGATAATGCGTGTGGTGTTTAATGTGCTCCTAATTGCCAAAGTGACCTGAGCGGCCTCCATGCTTGCCTTGGTATGGCATCCGCACAGAAAAAAGGCACGGAACGATTGTCTGCCGTTGCTCTGACAGAGGGAGGAGCGACTGACAACACGGCTTACAGGGTTGGCTTACAGGGAATTAAAATCAACAAAGGAGGTGGCTTTACATCAATGAGTATTTCAGGCAAGACTTCATGGAGGGTTCCAATAAGAAATGGTGCACCTAAGTAATTGTTCTTATTGGAACAAGCAGGTTGGTCTGGTCTCTGATTGATACATAGCTAGATTTACCTCGCTGCACCTTCTCTGTGAGTGACTGCAGTGTGACCTAGAGGAATGAGTCCCCTAGACGGGGCAGGGGGGGAAGCAAATGAGTACAAAACAAATCTGGTCTATTTCTTGTTTTGATCCACTCCATCTATCTTTTACATCTTTGGCTGGCAGCAGACGGTGCAGAAGGACTGCTAGCCATCCTCATCTCTTGCCTGCCCGGCAGAAGATGGTACAATAGGACTGCTAGCAGTCCGTATTGCGTGCCTGCTCACCATAAGATGGTTCAATAGGACTGACTGCAGGACTAAAGAGAATGACCTGGTCAAGTCACTTCTAACGTAGTCCCTGCACCCATGTCTGCCCAGGCGCTCCTGGCCGACGTGGCCAGGAGCACCTCGGACATGACGATGACGGCTAGCAGTCCTATTGTACCGTCTGCTGCCACAAGGCAATGGGTTGCTGCTGCTGTGTAGCAATGCAGTACCACGTCTGCCAGCACCCAGGAGACATACGGTGATGGTTAGCTGAGCGGGCTCCATGCTTGCCGTGGTATGGCGTCTGCACAGGTAACTCAAGTAAAAAGGCACAAAGCGATTGTCTGCTGCTGCTTTCACGGAGGGAGGGAGGAAACGGGGGCCTGACGATATGTACCCAGAACCACCTGCGACAATGTTTTAGCCCCATCAGGCATTGGGATCTCAACCCAGAATTCCAATGGGCAGTGCAGACTGCGGGAACTGTGGGATAGCTACCCACAGTGCAACAGTCCGGAAGTCGACGCTTGCCTCGGTACTGTGGAAGCACTCCGCCGAGTTAATGCACTTAATGCACTTAGACCATTTTCTGTGGGGACACACACACTCGAATATATAAACCCTATTTCTAAAAAACTAACTTCTATAAATTCAACCTAATTTCGTAGTGTAGACATGCCCTAAGGTAGTGTCAAACTAATTAAACAGAAAAAAAAATGTCTTAAGTACATAAAATACTATATTTATGACGTCTGTTTGAAAGCTCAGTAGACTGTGAAGGGTGAGTTTGCCTGAGAAACATGGACATTTTTTCCCTCCATTTTTATAAATTGGTTGCAAGTGAGTTGTATCATTTTCACTTACAGTTGTGCACAACTGTTAACTAAGCGTGTTCTTATTTGTTCTCCCTGGGAAGCACTGGCTTTAAAACTTATGTCCTGAGATAAGAAGCAGAAACAGATGGAGAGTGTTGGGTAAACCAAAGCCAACCCTTTCAATCACAAGGAAACAGTAGCATTGAATATGCTCATCTAGGGTGAGGGCCTCAGCTAGGGAAAATCTGCTTAGTTCCATTAATGTCTCTGGATCTTGGCCAGTTTGTCCCAGCTGAGGCTCAGGCTCCAGATGACCTTAACAAATGACTCCTCCTCAGTTCTCCAAAGAAGATGAAAACCAACTGAAGTCCCTACAAATATTGACTATGGAAATATCCTTTCCCTTATCCACATTTGGCAGTCAGTTAGATCTTTGTAATTTGACCAAGACACATCATAATTTCTACATGCATCCCCACTAATCCCTTTTACTGTGATATAACCTTGCTATCCATGACTCTGATCCTACAAAGACTTACACATGGGCTTAATTTTATGCACTCTAAATATTCTGACTGTCTTCACTGAGGCTACTCACAGTGCATAAAGTTAAGCCCATGTGTATGCTTTTGCAAGATACGTCCAATTTGTTATCTTGAATTTTAGTGCAAGATTTCCAAATGTTTACTATGTGAGTGAAGTAAAAGAGCCCAACATGTATTTAGTGTGAGCTTCAGGTTTGATTTCATTTCAACTAGAATTCCAAATGACAAACATGTTTCCTCAAAAAATCATTTTCAGTTTTTCTTTTGATGAGCAAAGCCTAAAACTGAAAATCTGAAAAGTATTCTCCCCCAGCCCCTTTCCCTTCCATTTTCAGATGCAAAATATATAAGAGGATGAGAGAAAGAAAAGAATATAAAAACAACAAACAAACAAACTCTAAAATACTCAGACAAGAAAACCAATAACTGAAATAGTTTGTTCTGCAGATTTTTTGTTGAAAGTCAGAATATTTATAAAGAGACCATTTTCCATGAAAAAAGTTTGCCTGCTTTAAACTTGATGAATTGCCTCATATTTTATTGAGGAAATGAGACACAATGAATCTCTATTTGATATTTGTCTAAATATAATGTTCATTTAGGAAAGGAAGTAGCCTTCATATTTAAAAAATAAATCAAGTGTTTTGTATTATATTGTCACTGAATAATTCTGGGGACTTAGCCTTGTATTATGGTTTTGTTTGTGTGCACATTTATATGAATTCATTTGTGTTGTAATTAACATATGCATATGTCCCATGACGAAGTGTAATGTGACAGAGGAAGACTGAGATAATAGTGCTAGTCTTCTGTGGGGTGGCAAATGTACATTCCACTGTTTGTCTTGCATCAATTAGGCAGGTGTCTAATAAACAGGTGTCTCTTCTGTCTAATAAACCTCTTTTTGGATTTAAAAACTGCTATATAGATTTCATCTTAAGCCAGTCAAAGAAAATAGACTCAAGTCTTCCCCCTGCCCCACCTCATGTTTAAAGAAACATTTGCTCTGTGGCTGAAGTGGCAGCATAATAGCTGCTGTCAGCATCAAAGATCACTTCTTGACCCCGATATGAGCATAAATAGATTACCTGTGCTGTTCAGAGGAGTTCAGCTGGCAGGATAGGATTTGATCATATGCTGCCTACTTGGTGGCTTCCAAGTTTTGTTGTGTACTACTAACCAGGACTGGCCCATTCAACAGCTGGGGAGCAGAGTAAAAAGAAATGTTTCACTGCACATTTATATAAGCTCGCAATATTCAGAAGCACCATTTATTAAATTATGAATGGAAACCATTTTATTCCTCTTTAGCCAAGGAAGAACAGTGAAGCATGAGTGATGAATGTGAAGAGTTAGAAGAATTATATAGGGGGAATTATATTGAGGGAATTTTTAAAAATAAAGGTTGATATGAACTACAGTCTTAGCTGCCTAAATCCAGAGCTAATTTCCCAACTATGCTGAGTATTTGTGTAAGTATAGATGGAAGGAAGAGATAGATGAGGATGGTGGGGAAAAGATTGTGGAGAGAAGGAACTCAAAGAATTGGTCCGATTGAGTTGTACTGGTTTAATTTGAACCCACAGCTCACTGGAAGTGGGTGACCATAAAAAAGACTGAAGGCTAGGAAAAGAAGTTGTTGATCCTACTTAAATGGCCATTGGGTAACGTGATCTGGAACACAGAAGTTTCTCAGAAGTAAGAGTTTTGGGGGATAGGGATAGAAATTGCAGAAATGATTGTAATAAAAGCCATAAAAAAACCCAACAACTTAAACCCAAAAAGCCAAATTCACCACTGGCAATATACAGAACATAAAGCTGAAATGGAATCCTGGTTCAATAACATTTTCTTTGTTTTCTTCCTACTGCAATATTTAACATTCACGTTGAAGGCTTAAAGGAAAAAAAATCTTATTTTGACAGGATTTTCTTTATTTTTATTCAGAAAAAAATCAACTCTTTTATGTCATTTTGGGCAGAAATTTTCTTTTGTTGTACAAAATGTATTCTTCTTTAAAAAAACACAAAAAGTTTATGAAGAACTTTGACATCATTTTATGCAATTCCACACAATATGGTTGAATTGGCAGTTTCTGCTCAGTGGAGGCCATTTTAGGACTGAAACTTAATTGCCTCAAATTCTTAGAGCGTGTGGTCCTCCAAGGTCAAGGATAAGAGAACTGATAGATAGTCAGCTTGAAATTTGAACAATTTGAACTAACAAATTTAGTCTCTAAGGTACCACAAGTCCTCCTTTTCTTTTTGCGGATACAGTCTAACACGGCTGCTACTCTGAAACCTGTAGATGACATGTGAATATGTAGGAGACCTATATCTCCAACTGTTGCTCCATTATTATTAGTAAAATGATTGTGTTTCTCACAGCTATTATTTTAAATGGGTTTTTCAATTGAAAAAAAGATTGTGCAAAAATGGTAATGAAACTACATGAGAACAGTGAGAGAGTATTTTTATGTGAGTTGATGTTAAAATGCTTAAATGTCATGTATATTGTATATTCTATTTCATATTTAGTCAGTCACACAACAGCCAAAAGCATATTTAATGGACCTATAGCATTGCTGTTTGCAGAAAGAAATGGACAAAACTTTAGTATCTTAATATGTAATGAAAAGAACAAAATACAACTATGTACAACAGAAGTGTTCATTGTCCTTACATTGTATATCAGTGTGCTATGGTGAACTTTAAAAAAAACACAAAAAAACAGCTTGAAGATAAAGTAAGATTTAGTGCATTCCCTCTCCCCACTTTTTTTTAAAAGCACAATACCAGAACAATGTGAAAATAATCACACGGATATGGCATATATTTTCAGAGGCTTAAATGGTATTTAATCACTTAACTCCCATTGAAAGCCAATGAGAATTAGGCACCACTGTGCTACTTGTGCCTTAAAAAGAATATACCCTTTTATCTTCAACCTACAAATGCGAGCAAATTCCATGTTACGGTTACCTAAATAAAATTATTTGGGCTGTGAGTTTCACATATGCTCCTTTAATGGAGATTTTCATGAGCATTGATGCTATATATCTCATCTTAGCTGACTTTTGTCTTTATATCTTGTAGAGTACTAATAATAGCAGCTGTGTTTTATGCCATAACTGTAGTTAGACCAGTATTGCAAAAATGATTCAATTAATTTGCTGTGTACCCAAAACATCTGAGAAACAGGCATGCTGAGTTCAAAACAGCCTAAATTCAAAACTTACAATGTAGTTTCTGATCGTTTCACAACTGCTGTAATAGGCTCAAGGATTCTTCTTTGGCAACAAAACAGTATACGTGTTACCTGCCATTGACTAGGACTTCAGAACCTCATGATCAGCAGCATCAAAAACAGCCCCTAAAAGAATTAGCATGGGCACAGTGATCATCAGCTAATGCAACCAGTACAGTTTCTACCCTACACTGAGGCGCATAGCCCATTTGACTCCATCTAAGAAACCAACAGAGTTGCCCTGACAATTTCCTTAATAACTTTTCCTAAAATTGAGAAATTGCATAAGATCATGAGTCAGAATGTCAGCTTCAAGAATCAGTGTCTTCTTTAAGAACCACTGGCATTCAGCCCCCATAGGGAAATATGGACAATCTCACCCAACAATGGAGCCAACACCCCCCTGGCTGGCCTTCACCACCTAACAAGGGTTTAACACAGATTGTAGCAGAATGCTGATGCAGTACCTCTATAACAACAGTGAAAGAGAGAGAGCTCTGTGGGCAGGGGTATGGGGGAGTATCCAAAGGGATGATCAATTACTGTATATTGGGTCCTAACTGAAGTTTGAATTTTGTTGATAGGCAATGGGGCCAAGCCGCAACAGCTTGTAGCTGCACAGGCCTAGCAGGGCAGAACACTCCCCCTCACCCTACATAAATTACCAATCCTAAATCATTGTGCAAACCACCTTCTCTCCTCCCACAGCCACAAGCCCCCAGAGATTGCCTTCTAAACAGTCCTCATTACCTATCTCCCTCTCCAGTCTAGCCCAGCCCATTCCTATTTGACTCCCTTTCAAATCACCCAATCTAATCTCCCCAACCAAAACACAAAATGACTTTCTTCTGAATTCCACTCTCTAAAAGCGAGTAGGGGGAAGGGCAACAAGTGGTTCCATCATCGCTCAGCTCCCTCACATGTCTCCCTGATTCCCTCACATTAGAATCAGGGAGGCAGCAACTTTTTGATGTCTAAGTAGCCAAAGTCCTTGAGAAATCAGAGGAAAATATCATGTTCAGTCAAAGATGCCGTATATCATTTGCAGCTACTGACATGGTGATGCACATTGCAATGTGAGTCCACTCTCTGCACTATGCATAAGAGGCCAAGAGAACTAGCAACATTGTAAGTGCTAGGACATAAACTTATGTAATAAAAGCACTTTCTAAAGGGTGAGGCAGAAATCTTGGGAGTTATCAGCTCATTGCAAAATGAAGCAATGACTTCTCTAAAGTAAAGGCTTTTCTCATTTCAACTCTGCATACTTATGGGGAAAAATCAAGCAAGTTAATCATCTTCAGTGATCAAGACTCAGTTAATACTAGCAGCAAATAAAGATTAGTGCTGCAGCAAACTGTTCTGGGGACTCTGCTGAAGAAACCCTTCAAAGGCTAAGAACATCTGCTCACAATTTTACTGCACTTTCCCTTACATGCTGGCTTTTCTTAAACTCCTGTGTGCTCCTTCGAAGTCTGCAGTGCAAACTGAGCCTTAAGACTCCAGTAATTCTTTGTATTACAGTAGTGCCTAGAACACCCAACCCAGACTGAGGACCCAGTCAGCTGGGCCTTGATACAGACACATAAGAGACAGTCCCTGCCTAAAGAGTTAGCAATCTAAATAGACAAGACAGATAAAAGGGAGATACATTCACAGAAACATGACGTGATTTACCCAGCATCAGGCCTCCAGCTAATTACATCAAACACAGCAAGTAAGAGCCTTTTATAAGAATGTTAATGTTCACAATGAGATCAGTGTAACGTGATTTTGCTTTACTCTGTAGAATGTGTCTATGTCATAAGGGTAATTAGCACTGGAATAGGTTTTCAAGGGTGTGTGGAAGCTCCATCATTGGAGGTTTTTAAAAACAGGTTGGTCAAATACCTATTAGGAATTATCTAGGTTTACTTGGTCCTGCCTCAGCACAGGGAGCTGGACTTGATGACCTGTCAAGGTGCCTTCCAGCCCTACATTCCTATGTTTTTATGTATATGGGGATGCGGGGCAAAAGGCGGGGCCAGGGGATAGGGGCTTGTGAGACTGACCATGGTTGGATTTGGTGTGAAAGATTCATAACTGAGAAAAGGGAGACAATGCGAGTATTAGAACACTAAACTAAATTTAAAATATACCATACAGGGAGATCCAGCTATGTATGTTCTTTATTGCTTAGACATCTGTGCACATTAGCAGGCCAATCAATCTCATTGGGAATATTCCTTTGTCTCCACCCCATAAATATGGTTGTAGGAGATCTGAATGAAGGATGGCTTTGGAAGTTTGCACTTCCCCTTTCCACAATCAGTGTTCAGCTACAAGACCCACTTTTGGCTTATACTTACACAATGCCATTGGGTTAAGTTGCTGTGCAAAGAAAAGCTGATCATGACCATTTAAGTTAGAGAGACATAGTGAGTGAAATAATATCTTTTATTGGACCAACTTCTGCTCATGAGAGAGACCAACTGACCTGAAGAAGAGCTCTGTATTAGCTCAAAAGTCTCTCTCACAAACAGAAGTTGGTCCAATAAAAGATATTAACTCATGTAACTTGTCTCTCTAATATCCGGGGACAAACACAGCAACTTCACAACTGCATACCTTTAAGTTAGTGGCAGATTTGTTATTAACTTTAAGAGGAACAGGACTGGGTTCAGAATGGGATCCTGAGTATTCATCAACCTGAACTCTGAGAGAATTGCATCCTAACTATAGAAAAGGAGTACTTGTGGCACCTTAGAGACTAACCAATTTACTAGAGCATAAGCTTTCGTGAGCTACAGCTCACTTCATATTCTCTGTGTATATATAAAGTCTGCTGCAGTTTCCACGATATGCATCTGATGAAGTGAGCTGTAGCTCACGAAAGCTTATGCTCTAATAAATTGGTTAGTCTCTAAGGTGCCACAAGTACTCCTTTTCTTTTTGCGAATACAGACTAACACGGCTGTTACTCTGAATCCTAACTATAGGAATCTCAACAACAGGAGAATCAGTGTTATTATCTATTTCAGAGTAGCAGCCGTGTTAGTCTGTATCCGCTAAAAGAAAAGGAGTACTTGTGGCATCTTAGAGACTAACAAATTCATTTGAGCATAAGCTTTCGTGAGCTACAGCTCACTTCATCGGATGCATGCAGTGGAAAATACAGTGGGGAGATTTTATATACATAGAGAACATGAAACAATGGGTGATACCATACACACTGTAACAAGAGTGTTCAGGGAAGGTGAGCTATTACCAGCAGGAGAGTGGGTTGTGGGGGTGGAAGAGGGAAAAACCTTTTGTAGTGATAATCAAGGTTGGCCATTTCCAGCAGTTGACAAGAAAGTGTGAGGAACAGTAGGGAAGGAAATAAACATGGGGAAATAGTTTTACTTTCTGTAATGACACATCCACTCCCAGTCTTTATTCAAGCCTAAGTTAATTGTATCCAGTTTCCAAATTAATTCCAATGCAGCAGTCTCTCCTTGGAGTCTGTTTTTGAAGTTTTTTTGTTGAAGAATTGCCACTTTTAGATCTGTAATTGAGTGACCAAAGAGATTGAAGTGTTCTCCGACTGCTTTTTGAATGTTATAATTCTTGACATCTGATTTGTGTCCATTTATTCTTTTACGTAGAGACTGTGCAGTTTGGCCAATGTATATGGCAGACAGGCATTGCTGGCACATGATGGCATATATCACATTGGTAGATGTGCAGTTGAAAGAGCCTCTGATAGTGTGGCTGATGTGATTAAGCCCTATGATGGTGTCCCCTGAATAGATATATGGACACAGTTGGTAACGGGCTTTGTTACAAGGATAGGTTCCTGGGTTAGTGTTTTTGTTGTGTGGTGTGTAGTTGCTGGTGAGTGTTTGCTTCAGGTTGTGGGGCTGTCTGTAAGCAAGGACTGGCCTGTCTCCCAAGATCTGTGAGAGTGATGTGTTCAGAGGTGTGTTGGAAATATTCCTTGAGTCGGAGACGTCGAAAATAGGATTCTAGGTCACCACAGAACTGTATCATCCATTACAATCTACATACCACACAGACTATGCTGACAGCTTGTGCCACACACTCTCAAAGAAACTGCAGCACCACCTGATCAACATCCGCTACAGCAAACAGGGAAAGATTAAGAATGAGCTCTGAAAACTGGATACTCTCATAAAAAAAACAACCTTCCACACAAACTTCCTCATGGCTGGACTTTACAAAAACTAGACAAGCCATTTACAACACACACTTTGCTTCTCTACAAAAGAAAAAGGACACTAAACTATCTAAAATACTACTTACCACAAGGGGCCACAACAGTGGGTCCCTTAACCTACCCAGCAATATTGTTAATCTATCCAACTATAAACTTAGCCCAGCAGAAGAATTTGTCCTATTTCGGGGCCTTTCCTTCTCCCCCTCCACCCCCATGAAGATGATACTGTTCTGTGCTGACCTAGAATCCTATTGTTGACATCTCCAACTCAAGGAATATATCCAACACACCTCTGAACAACATACTAACCCTCAGTGACCTTCCTACCAACACTACAAAAAGAAGGATTCTTGGTGGACTCCTCCTGAAGGTCGAAACAACATATTGGACTTCTACATAGAGTGCTTCTGCCGACGTGCACATGCTGAAATTGTGGAAAAGCAGCATCACTTGCCCCATAACCTCAGCCGTGCAGAACACAATGCCATCCACAGCCTCAGAAACAACTCTGACATCATAATCAAAAAGGCTGACAAAGGAGGTGCTGTCGTCACCATGAATAGGTCGATATATGAACAAGAGGCTGCTAGGCAGCTCTCCAACACCACTTTCTACAAGCCATTACCCTCTGATCCCACTGAGGGTTACCAAAAGAAACTACTCCATCTGCTCAAGAAACTCCCTGAAAAAGCACAAGAACAAATCCGCACAGACACCCATAACTATTTCACATTTGGGGACAATGTATACCTTCAAATCAGCAGCACTGCTATGGGTACCTGCATGGCCCCACAGTATGCCAACATTTTTATGGCTGACTTAGAACAACACTTCCCTCAGCTCTCGTCCCCTAATGCCCCTACTCCACTTGTGCGACATTGATGACATCTTCATCATCTGGACCCATGGAAAAGAAGCCCTTGAGGAATTCCACAATGATTTCAACAATTTCCATCCCACCATCAAACTGAGCCTGGACAAATCCACACAAGAGATCCACTTCCTGGACACTACGGTGCTAATAAGCGATGGTCACATAAACACCACCCTATATCGGAAACCTACTGACCGATATGCTTACCTACATGCCTCCAGCTTTCATCCAGACCACACCACACAATCCATTGTCTACAGCCAAACTCTATGATACAACTGCATTTGCTCCAACCCCTCAGACAGAAACAAACACCTACAAGATCTCTATCAAGCATTCTTACAACTACAATACTCACCTGCTGAAGTGAAGAAATAGATTGTCAGAGCCAGAAGAGTACCCAGAAGTTACCTATTACAGGACAGGTCCAACAAAGAAATTAACAGAATGCCACTAGCCATCAACTTCAGCCCCCAACTCAAACCTCTGCAATGCATCATCAAGGATCTACAACCTATCCTGAAGGATGATCTATCACTTGGGAGACAGGCCAGTCCTTGCTTACAGACAGCCCCCCAACCTGAAGCAAATACTCACCAGCAACCACACACCACACAACAAAAATACTAACCCAGGGACTTATCCTTCAACAAAAAAACTTCAAAAACAGACTCCAAAGAGAGACTGCTGCATTGGAATTAATTTGGAAACTGGATACAATTAACTTAGGCTTGAATAAAGTCTGGGAGTGGATGTGTCATTCCAGAAAGTAAAACTATTTCCCCATGTTTATTTCCCCCCCTACTGTTCCTCACATGTTCTTGTCAACTGCTGGAAATGACCCATCTTGATTACCACTACAAAAGGTTTTTCCCCCTTCTCCCTCCTCCCCGTCCTCCGCTCTCCTGCTGGTAATAGCTCACCTTACTTGATCACTCTTGTTACAGTGTGTATGGTAACACCCATTGTTTCACGTTCTCTATGTATATAAAATCTCCTCACTGTATTTTCCACTGCATGAATCTGATGAAATGAGCTGTATCTCATAAAAGCTTATGCCCAAATGAATTTGTTAGTCTCTAAGGTGCCACAAGTACTCCTTTCCTTTTTGTGATTATCTGTGTGGTTAAATAAATATCTTTCAAATTATTTGGATAATTTGGAATTCTTCCACATGGATTTAGCCCTGTGTCATTAAAAACTTGCCAAGTAACAAGGAGATGTCATTTACAAAAGTGGATGGGATTCTTGCAGAGTTCATATGTTTAAAGTCTTTAATGCAGCTTTAACTTGCAGCTGCTGCTTACACAATCATTCTACTGTGGGTTTGTAGCACTGTGATGTAGGCAAGAAGCTGATTATAGCTTGGCACATCTTCTAGTGGCTTAACCATGGCTCACCTGACAGATAAATTGCCAGTAAACCACAATGTTTGAGTCTTATCTACAACAGTCTATCCTCAGAAATTCCAACCAGGTGATGGGGGACTACTAACTGGCCACCAGTTAGCAGAAACAACTGCCAAGAGGGTGAGATTAATTCACAAGTTTAATCCACAAAAAGGGAGTAGAATGGATACAGATAAAAGCCTATTTTTGCTGAAAATATGCCACTGTACAAATCTGAATATACTGGTCATAGGACACAGTCCGCTGAAATAGGTAGGACTTGCAAGGCTCTACCTGCCCAATAACCCCCTTTCTTCACCCATGTAGTGTACCTCACATTCAGCATTTCTATTCCCTGCACCCCAAATGGTAGGTCAGAAAAGAACCTAATGCCAGAGAGTCTAACCAGGTGTCTCCTCTTCTTCCCTGTTACAAGCAAGTCATCTAATACATCATCTTCCTCCAGGATGTCCTATCAGAAGTAACAGATGAGAACTCTGTGAATCCAGTTCTTAGTTGCTGGCCCCAATTCCTCCACTGAATGGTTCCCTCTTCTACATCCACACTAAAGGACAGGTGTATAACCACGAAATGGGGTTGGCTACTAGCAAAACATGTATAATAGATAGAAATTAATATTTAAATATTACTTATGTGAACCCCAGGATCTGATTTTCCAAACATGCTGATCTCCTATTGACTTCAGCAGGTTTTTCTGGTACTCAGTGTCTCTGGCCCCAACTTATTATTTTACCATCTAGGAGTCTCTCAGTTTTTAATAGTGTAGTACACACAGAAAGATCACAAACAAGCAAGTTTTCCTATAAATAATACCGAGTTTCACTAGAAACAAGAAATGTTTTTATTCTTTTTTTTATAAAGCTTTGTTCTAACTCTTCAAATTCTTTGCTTTTGGTCTGCATCACAGGGCTAAAGTTGGGGAAGATAAATATTCCCTCCTCCTTGCCTGCTTTGATACAGAACATCTTTCTTGTATTTAGCAACCACCATAACTTGTTCAGTCTCTTGCACTGGCTTATAAGCTTCAATAGGTCCTCAGATCTTCATGAGAAAATAGGAGAACAAAGTTTTATCTCTCAGAAGTGTGCAGGGGGGTGAGAGGCAGGCATAGAGGGAGATCCAGATCTTGGTACCAAAGAAGTTGTACAGGCACACATGAAGAAAACTTATTTGCTGAGTGGAACAATTCAATGTTTTCATTTTCCCCCCAAAAGGATCCTTGGTAAATTAATATAATTACAACAGCTGACTTGAGATGGTTGAATTACTCACTGCAAATAATATCTATTGCAGATTTAGTCCCCTGTTCTGTCTGACTCATTCATAATCATAAAAATCAAGAATGATTGTGTTAATGGATCAGAAGGTGAGAGACTCTGGCTTGTCAAGAGAGAGGGACTCACAAGAAACCTCCCTCCCCTTTTTTTGGCTGTAGAAGGGGCTTCCATAATAGCAATCCTTGCACACTGTAGAACTCAGAGATTGCTCATTCCTGCTCCTCATCAAATGCTAACAAGCAGCAGAAAGAGAAGTGAATGTGGTGCCTTAGTATCCCCACTCTCTGCTAGCACATTGTTGGGGTGTAGGGAAGAGAATTTTGTCCCAACCTTTAAGATGAAGCAGACTGGTAACCACCCAACTGTACAGAGCAGCTCCTCCACCTGAGGCACAGCTTCTTTGATGGCCCTCACGGGGTGGTACATCTCCACATACCCACTACAGAATCCAAGCCACAATCTAGCCCTATTTTAAAGTCTTTGTCTAATAGTTATGCCAACAACTTGAAGTCTAGGGGTTGTTATTTGTGATGTGTGCTTCATTGCCTAAGTCCCATGGTATGGTTTCTGCTGCATGATTGGAGCTTTTTCACCAAAAACAGATTAAGAATTAATGAATTTTCACACAATTATAACCCACTAGTAAGTGTGTATTACAGGTGTCCTGCTACATCTTATCCATAAAGGATGTGTATTATTACAGCAAACACTTAGAAAGGTGTGATTCTTTAGCTCCCGCTGTAGCAGCTCATGATCTTTAGTTCTGGTGGTCTCAATTCCTGTGGGGTTGGCCATCACATGATCATTCAAGATTCATAAAACTTCGCGGATCTCCACCATTTCTGTAAGCATTCATCAGCTGCCTGAAAGATCATGACCACCCAAACACTCAACTGAATTAGTTTCTTGTAAATGGCAAAGATTCTGATCTCGGATGCACTGGTATAGAACTTGATTAATTTATTGACATTTCAGTGCCCATGTCTGATCCTAAACATTACATCCTCCACATGATTACATAATAGATATTGTAGAGATGACTACTGGTGAATGTATCTGTTATATGGATCTTTTTTCATTAGGAGGAGAAGGTTCTTTGCTTTTGAACACAAAATTTCACTGAAGAAACTGCCTGAGATTTTCAAAAGGGCCTAATGGATTTAGATGCTCAATTCCTAGTGGAATTCAATGGGAGTTAGGCATCTTAATCCCTAGAATCTTCTTGAAAATTCAGTCCGATGTCTCCTAAGTATTTTCTTCTTTATTAGCTTTATTAGAAATACATTGTCTCCATGTATTTCAGTTCAAGAACTAGACCAGTAGCGATGAAATAACAGGACTTGCCCTAATGTTCCATAAAGTTAGGACAGTTATGGAACAACCTGTCTGGAGGAATTGAAGGAGAAGTTTGCACTAATTGGCTGTGGCTAGAACTTCTATGCCATGAAGCTAACGGGTTATATATGCACATCTGTAACTCACCTGGGTGTACAGGATTGAGGATTATTATTTTACATCAAGATTTTAATTTATAACAATGTGGAAATTACAAGTCTAAAACTATTTGATAAATTATCTGGATTCTTAAATTCAGGCACAGAGTAAAAAGTGAATTAAGCAGATATCCCAGGCGGGTGTGGGTGGTTATTTTTAGCAAACTAGCTCAAGCAAAACGTGTGTGAGTATATTTACTCAAGCTGGGAATCACCCCTCACCTAGATCCAGTGTAGACACAGCCTGAACAAGTTGAATGCTGCATATCCCAGAGATTTATAATTCTGCCATATAAATTCACTTTTGGCTAACAAGTAGCCTAAAAGGTCTACTATGCATGGGAGTAAATTTATTTTAACAACTTCAGCATAAAATCATTTTGTTCATTTTTAACTCAGCAGGGTAAAGAAAGCAAGTGTTTTATAGATCAGACACCTTTATGTGCTTCTAATTCTTAGCCCTTTGATTAAAAGTGAAATTTTGCAGGTTATTAATCCATAATGTCAACTACCTCTGGCTATGTTAGAATATGAAGATGAAAAAATGTAAGCTTAAACAACTCTGAAAATGGACATGAAGTCCTGGGTGCACAAAAGGATTTAGGTGTGGCAATGTTGAATCTTATAGTGCCTAATTTATAGACACCTAGAAAAATCACTGCAATTCACAAAATCTGAGGTAGGTTCCTTTACAGTTAATGGGGAGACAAAGGCACTATAGACTGATTCAGAAAAGCCAGCACACTAGGTAGGGAGTTGCCTAAGCTAGGGAAGGGGTGTTGCTGACTGGAGAGGTGGGGGCTAAGTCCCTCCCCTCTTAGGGAGATAGGTGCCTACGTCCAGGCTGTAAAGAGGCACCTATCTCTCCTAGTGATTCTCAGCTATGAACTCTATCCTAGAGTTAGGTGCTTATGCCATTTCATTAAGAAGCCAGGGAGAGGGGCAATCACCTCACTCATACCTTTTAGCCATGTGGTTAGGGTACTCATCTGGTCCCCCTCCACCTGAAGGGAGAAGAGATTTGAACTGGGAACAGTCATTGGAGCATGGATACTAGATCGTAGGGTGCTGATTTAACCGTCCCTGCTATAGCCACTCTCATGCTTGTGTTCTCTCTCTCTTTCTCTCTCTCTCTCTCATCAAAATAACTCAAGTATTTATCCAGAATGCCATAGGGTCAACAGGAGAGAATGAGGGTACTTTTTTCTGCCCTCCTCCTCACAAATATCCATAGATCAGCCACTAGGGCCCTCAACTGGTAGATGACAGATGCCTGTTCAAATCCCGCATCCCACTCAAGCAGGGGGGAGGACTTGAACTGGGGAACTCCTACAGCCAGGTCAGTACATTAAACAACTGGGCCGAAAGCTCTGAGGGAGGGCCCCTCCTCTTCCCCTTCCCCCAGCCCAGCCTGTTGTGTGAACTCACCCAAGGGACCCCATAGGCACCCTCTCAGCACTTGGCTTAGGCAGCTGAATGCCCACCTTCCCCCAGTGTATGAATTGTGCTGGGGTGTAGGTAGGATGCAGGTATCCATCACCCTAGAGGGCAGCAGCAGTAGGAACCAAGTGAGTTTAAGTATGTGCTGGGTTTAGGGGGAGCTTTGTGCATCACAGTGATCCTGAAACTGGGATTTTGGTGCCTAACTTTTTTTATGCATACAGACCACAGTACCTACCTTTGAAATTATTGCATAAGAATATGTTTTATGCACATATATATTAAGTAATCTGTATTTACCATACATAATTATGGTAAATGGTTAATTTCTAACAAAAACATGCATTCTTAATTTGGCTACATTCATATTTATGCGAATCAAATTCATGGATTTTACAGTCAGAGCAGATAACTATGACCACCAAGTCTGACCTCCCGCATAACTCTGGACATAGAACTTCACACAAGGTTTCTTGCAACAAACCTAATGACATGTGATTGAGCTAGAGCACAGCTTTCCAAAAGCCATCCTATCTGTGTTGAAGGATTTTACATGGAGAATCTGCCACATCATCTGGTAAATTGTTAAGGATTAATTGGTTATGGCACTGTTAAAAAATTGTGCCTTACATCCAGATTTTTTTTTAAATTTCTTTAACCTCCAGCCATTCGATCTAGTTACACCTTTGTCTGCTAGATTAGAAACCTTACTATGAGAAATCTTCTCCCCGTGTAGTTACATATATGCTAAGATGAAATCTTCTCTTAACCTTTTCTTAACCACTCAATCTACTCATGTGTCTGCTAACATTACATTTCACATGAGGGGCCTGATTCACCACTGTATTACTCCAGTTTTATACCAATGTAACTATTGTAGATAATGGACTTATCAAACTGGAGTAATACAGCAATGAATCAGACAGAACCAAGATAGATTGCTCCCTTTCATCAGGTGTCAGAGTAGCAGCTGTGTTAGTCTGTATTCGCAAAAAGAAAAGGAGTACTAGTGGCACCTTAGAGACTAACAAATTTATTTGAGCATAAGCTTTCGTGAGCTACAGCTCACTTCATCAGATGTTAGTCTCTAAGGTGCCACAAGTACTCATTTTCTTTTCATGAGGTGTGCATCCAGTTTCCCAGTCATATTCTTGATGAAACCATTTAATGCTTTCATACCTGTATTTCTTCCCTTTTCAAGGCTACTGTGTTCTCTAGAAGAAGCTGTTCATTTTTGCTTGGAAAGAAGAGGGTTACACCTTCTATCTGAAGTTCCATCTATTTCCCTCTGTGAATGTGATTCTCACTTATTAATGTTACAAAGTTGATTTTTTAAAATTTCAGTTTTATGATTAATATCTGCCAAGTTTTCTAAGTTATTCTTTCTGCATATACCCACCCATACCTTTGAAGGCATCCTACACAGTACCCCACTGTCCATCTTTATACTCCTCCTCTAGAAGACAGCGTATTATGTGTTGAAATTGTACTGACGTATTTCTTGGGAAGGTGGGGAGTGAGTAGTTTCTGGAGTCCCCAAATGATATTGGGCTCCAATTTTGTTATATAATGTGCAGGCACCATAGTAAGGCATTCTATATCCCTGAAGAGCTTAATATCTAAGGCCCCAAGGAGTTTCATGAGAGTCATATGGCTCCATGCAGAGTTCTGTTAAATCAGTGGGGGGCCATGTGTGTAAAGGGATCAACCCAAGCAAACCCGGAGACTATATAGAAAAAGGCAGACAGAGTAAGAAAAAGGAAGTATTTTATTCACATTTCACAGGTGGAGCACAATCCTCCATTCCTAATATTCTAAGATAATATATCTGGTCATAGAGTCAGAATCTCTCTATCTCATGACAAAAGTATGAATGAGGGGAAAAGAGTGTTCCAACTCTTGGCTGCAATTGGCTCAGAAATTCATAATTTACTATTCAAAATCTCCGTATTTCATTATTGTGGACCAAACCCAGAGACCTACTGAGCACCAGCAACTCCAATTCTTTTCGGGATTTGACCCATCCTCATCTTCATCAGGCATTTATTAGAGTTAAACATATTACTAATTATTGAAATGTGATTTCTATTTTAATTAATGTACAACAAAATCCTGCCTAAATTACTTATTTGAAAATTTTACACCAGCTTTTATAATGAAAAAATGATCATTATTCATGTTTGCTTAAGATCAAGTTGTGATTGTTTATTTTGGAAGAGATCAAGGGATGTAACTCACTTATACTGACATTTATTTAATAAACAAGATTACTTGAAGAATCAAGTCTAACCACCAGTACAGATAAATAGTTTTAACCAGGTTTTGGTATGGGGAGGAAGTATGCAGTATAGTTTAGAGAATTCTCCTTGAGATTTTGTCCAAGAGGAAATTTTCATCTTTGGTGATATTGTGCTCCTTCAAAACTTTATCTGGGTGGTCTATCTTTTAAAATAATCCACACAAAGAACAAAAAATGAACCATTTATGAACTGGAATTTAAACAATTCTTGATTTTTCTCATGGTACTCCAATCCCCTTAAACATAGCATTGCCTTCTGTAGTTGAAAACCTATCCAGATTCCCCTGCATCTGAAGCAGATTGAACTTCAGATGCAGAGGCACAAGGCTGGCTTAGCAGTCATCACAAGGGGGTAGAATTGGTCCAAAGGCAACAAGGCAATTTTAGTCACAGACAGTGCTGACAATGCTAGTGGTGTATTAACTATTAGATTCCTGGTTCAGCTCAGATGATGACTTACAAAATTTAAATGCCTGCATGATGGACAGTACAAATAGCATGATGCACTATCCATTGCAAGAAGCAGATTGTGAAGTAGCCTGGCCCAAGGCCAGTGGAGGCTGAATAATTTGCACAGGTGGCACAGTGTCTCTTGAGGCACACACCAGCTGTCTATCTAAAAACAGCCCTGCTGGCTGATCCATCAAGTAGAATAGCTGTTGATTCACCTGCCTTTTTTGGCTATAGGTAAAGTTACATGGTGGCAGGCAGCAGCAATTGGGAACAGAGGCAAAATAATCCAGTTGATTTAAATCCTATTAATGGGTGTGTATGGGGGGAGGGGGGAGAACACCTCCAACACCAATCACCTAAATTGAAATCTGTTGGTAATGCTGATTATTGTTTAAATTAGGAAAGTCTGAAGCTTAAGTACCATTCAGTTAGGGTGGAAAAGTTCTGTATTGAATTAAATAGGGAATCCAGTATTTTATCACAGTGTTTTTGTACCTTAAAGTTAACAGAAGCATGCATGTTTCCAATTAGCAACTATTTACAAAAATACATTAGTATAAAGTTATTTATACAACTGAAACTGATCAGGCTCTTAGACTAACTTGTGCATTAGGAGGGCTTTAAAATGTCAGCATTATGTCCTTCTTTCCCCCTCCCTCTGTTTTTCTTTTATTATTATAATACTGTACAGTCACCTCCTAAGCACCCGCTCCTGGCTTGAAGTCACTCTGCAGCACCCTGCCTTTCTCCCCCCCCCCATTTTCAGGGGCCTTTAAGGGCTTAGAGTTCAAAGGTAGTTCAAACAATCCCTACAAGGGGTCCCATTTGTTTAATCTTCTGATACATATGGGCCCTGTAGGCCACCCAAGAAGTTTAAATTTTCTCTACTTATTAACCCAAAATAACAAAACACAAACTCTTCATTACAGCTGATTTTTACAGTCTCTTTCTTGTTTGGACAGAGTTTCTCCCACACCTCCCTGCTTGGAGACCTTTTTCCTCTGCTGACTGAGGGTAATGCAGGAACATTCTCACTCCTTGCAGTGGCTACATTCACCTAAGCTTCCTCCTTTTACTGTAGCTTCCTGCTCTTTTTATTCTGGGATCACCTGGCGCAAGTGTGGTTCATCCTGTAATCATGGCTGCCTTACCACTACCTCTGTGGGCCATGGGGCAAGCCACCCTGTTAAAATTCCTTTCTCAGTTTAGCTGCTAGCGTTTAAGTCCTCTTCCTTGGAGTTCAAAGAGCCACACATGTTCTGTCAACACGCCAGTTATCCAGGGAGACAAAAATGCAATTTAACACTGTAAGCTTCTCCATGGTTATGCTGGGGAGGTAGACAAATGAAAATAGTTTTAGGTAGACAGAGAGAGCAGGATTCTGCCAGTGCCAGGGAGAGCAGGATTCTGTGTTAATGTTTTGATTCTGTGATTCCAAGTTCTCCCTCCACAGACCAAGGAAATCCACTTCCCCTGTAGTCCAGGCAGGAGTGTGTTTGCTGCCAGGAGCAGCCATGAGAAGCTGGGCAGTAGTTATGAGAACTCTCCAAGCTGAGGAATTACAAAAATTCCTGAGGCTTTGAAAGGGAAGGGGTGCATGTCTGTGTAGTAGGATTCACGGCAGCAGAGTTCAAAACACTGAGCAGAACAGGCATTGTGGGGTACCTCCTGGAGGCCAGTTATGGCAATGTAACAAACACAATGTCTACACCAGGGATCGGCAACCTTTGGCACATGGCCCACCAGGGAAATCCGCTGGCAGGTCAGGCCGGTTTGTTTATTTGCAGCATCCGCAGGTTCGACCAATCACAGCTCCCAGTGGCTGCGGTTCACCGTTCCAAGCCAATGGGGACTGCGGGAAGCGGCGGCCAGCATATCCCTCAGCCCACGCTGCCTCCATTGGCCTGGAACAGCAAACCACGGCCAGTGAGAGCTGTGATCGGCCGAACCTGTGGACATAGCAGGTAGACAAACCGTCCTGGCCCACCAGCGGATTTCCCTGACGGGCTGAGTGCCAAAGGTTGCTGATTCCTGGTCTACACTGATCCTTTGTAGCTCCAGGTTTGCAGCAAAAAGCTCAATGCCTCTTGTCGAGGTGGTTTTATTTTGTTAGCAAAGCTGGAGAGTTTTGTTGGTGGGAGGAGCATTGTAGTGATGCCTTTTGCTGGCAAAACAGTGTAGTATAGACAAGGACTTACTTACACAACATGTCTAGGAGCAGACAGGAGCACGAGAGGTGCACTATCCTTGTGTAAAGTGCAGAATGTCCCCTCACTTCTGTGCATAGCCAGCTATGCTGACTGAGGGAGGAAGGGGACTCTTCCCATCCCATCAGAAGAGTCTGGGAGGTAGAGCCAGGGGAGTACAAGGACTGTCACTGTAATCAGACCATAGTCCAGTGTGAAGGAGGCTCCTTGCAACATTCTCTCCACCTTGTGTACCAACACTGGGGTAATATAAGTGCTTCCGCATTAAAATACAAGGAATAGTATGGTAAAGAAGTAGATTTTTTACTTTGCAGCTTAAAGCTTTAAAGGAAAAGTTTTATTATTGTGAAAGTTTATGAAATTTTATTAATAGGTGGACAAACAACTTGTAGTGAAGCAAAATATAAGATCAGGTTTGTGATTCTTAGAAAAGCAAAAAAAAACAGTTGAAGAAAAGGATTTGCAGTCACTTTGGAATATCTGGACATTAGTTGGAGGAAAAAACATACTATTGTCTTGAAATTAGAGGAGATCAATGGAAAGAACTCAGAAGCAATAAAACACTCCATAACAGCAACAACAATGAAGCTCTTAAATCAGTGCCCACTCTTGCAATTTTATCACAAGACTTGTGATAACCGGTGTTTTTCTTAGAGCCCAGATCCTGGAGACATGTGATGTAAGAATCTTAGCTTGTTACTTTTTAAATTAAGCTTCTAGCCTAAATGGTTGTGCAGAAAAGCTCAAAAATGGGACCAGAGTACACACTGAAAGCTCAGAAACCAGAACAGAAATAAAATGAACTGCCAACTTTCTCACCTCCCAAAATCTCAAGCTTTTTTGAGAGATGGCTTATGATTTCTGAATGCTTTCGGTTGACAATATAGATAAATATTGCTACTTGGGGGAAAGTGAGCCCTTATAACAAATTAATGTAGTAATGTATAGTAATGTTCCAAAACACTGTTTTATTGTTGTACAGTGTTCTGGGTAAGTATGGTAAAGGTTTTTTTTTTTAAAAGGGAGACCCAGAATGCTCACTCTTTTGATTTTATATCACATAATGTATAGTAATTGGGCCAAATTCATCAACTTCATTGGAATTACACTGGGGTGAATTTTGCCTTTCACCATTAGAGTATGTTTTTTTCAAGGATGAAGAGGCAGCCAACTACTGATGAAAGTTCTTATTTTAATGTTATCTATTTAATAATAACATTAATAGAGACACATCTTGTGGTCAAGTTATCCATTACATACATTAAAATAATCCAGTGATTTCTGCATGTTGGTGAAAATCTTTGTAAATCCCAAAACTTTCATCAATTTCAATACAAACATTTATTGATCCTGAAATTTATGCACAATGATTGTTATTCGTTATACTCTTGTCTAATAATTAGTTCTGGACATCCACAGCAGAAGATGCAATACCATATGACATAAGTGACTAATCACATGATGAACAATGAATAAAAAAATAGTCATAATGAACAGTTTGTGAAGAACTTTAGATGTTAGGAAAAACTTTTTCACTAAGCACTGGAATGGGTTACCTAGGGAGGTGGTGGAATCTCCTTCCTTAGAGGTTTTCAAGGTCTGGTTTGACAAAGCCCTGGTTGGGATGATTTAGTTGGGGATTGGTCCTGCTTTGAGCAGGGGGTTGGACTAGATGACCTCCTGAGGTCCCTTCCAACCCTGATCTTCTATGATTCTTCTATGATTCTATGAACCCAAATGATTCATTTTAATTATTTTGGGGAAACTGGTAGACAACACATTTAGTCACAGACCTCAGCACTGATTTGCAAATGATATTCTAACCCAAAAAATAAAGTCTACAATTCATCACAAATCTTATTTTAAATGAAGAGCTTGACCAGCAGCTCTTCAAGACATTTCCCTTTTTCCTCTGCCAAGTAGACACTTTTCTGGGGTTTCCTGCTGTCCTGTTGGGGAACCTGATTGGCTTCCCCTATTCTGACCTATTTCATTATCTTCTGCAGAGCACCTGTGCAAGAAAAGATGGATTCAAGTGGGCATTAACCCTTTATTGCCACTGACAGCTTCACACAGCAGAGTCTGTACATACATCTATGCTTGTTTGTTTTCACACACTGGGATTCCCATTGCTGCAGGGGAGCATTGCCAGGCAGGAGGTAGAGGGTGTGTGTGTGTAGGGGGGAGTGAAAGAATGCTGCTTGTTGCCATAGAAACAGTAGGGCAGCACAGTAATGTGGAGGGGAGAAGGAAGGAGAACTGGGGGGGGGATCACTCTGAGCTTATTTTTAAAAGCCACAGGAATAGTGATTCCCCTTCCCCTCCCCCCCACCAGTGAATATTTGCAAATCTTCAGGATTACTGCTCCCAAACTGAGCCTTTTCTTTTTACAAGAAAAAAAAATCAGGCAGATGTCTTTCATGATTGCTGGTAGTTTCCTTTGACAACCTAGCATTTTAGATGTTCCTTTTCCTTTGTTGTTTCTCATGGACTTGATTTCATTGAAAAAAAGTGTCTTTCTATTCTTACATATTTGTGATGGGGAAGATAAACATCCCCCTGTGATCCTGCAACCCAATCAGCAAAGGGAACTCTAGAGAAGTGGATACAAAAGGATCAGTTGTTTAAGAAGGAATTTTGGAGATTCTCAGGATTCATAATGCACAGTCTAATGGCTTAGCCACAACAAGAGCCCAGTCTTGCAATTCACTGAAAGTCCATGTGCCCACTGTGCCCATGTGGACCCATCAACAGGGTCTTGCACCAGCATAGTGAGCTGCAAGACGAGGTAGCAATTTTGGATAAACATCAAGGGAAATTTCGATTTGTCACCATCTGCATGGCCAGGAGATCCTTAATGATGCACTTGAATAAAGAATCACTGCCATGTAAAAGAGAATCTATTCATGGCTTGCACATGCTCATAACTCTGGAAAATAGTCCATAAAATGAGACATTTACCCAAGATTTTTGATGAAGTAATGTATTCCTAATTTTCGATTGTTAATAATTAGGGTCATAATCCATATGAAAGATGAACCTCAAGCATTCAGGCTGAATTGTGGAATTAATCTACTTTTCCCATTTTTGACAGAATCCTGATCATGGAATGCACTTACACTTTAAATTCATGCTTTTTTTACATTCTCTACAAGTCGATAAAAATGTACTATAAAATAAATAAAGAATTTGACTGCTAATTTCTGAAGGATTATGCAGGAAATGCACTAGATATCTATGATCATTGTAAAATATATAACTTGATTTTTCCTGAAAGAAAAATGCAGATTACCTGAAATGGTGTAACATGGATAGAATAATTATTCAGTTATTCGTGTTTGCTAAGTTTCTTCATTCCTCATCCACTAATATCTGTTCTTTCCTGTTTTCCATGTTTACAAGACACATGTAAGGATTGTCAGCTGACATAGAGTTAAACATAAAATTCACTTTGATGCAGTGTATTTTCTATTCTTTAATACACATTACAGAATCGGCATTGAAATATCAAAGCGTCTGAATGCATTTTACATTTTCTTTGAGGTAGGGCTAGCAACAGAGTGTGGCTTGCAGTGATAAGCTAACTCTGCTGGAGCACATCAATCCACTACAGTAAAACCACTGAAAAATTTAAACATTTAAGTCAGCGAGATGAAATGCAAGCCATCTAATATTAAGCATGTTAAATAATTTCCAGGAACATTGACCCTTGTCTCTGTTGTTAAGGAAGCACTTTGTTTTTTCCTGCTAAAGAACATTAAATGAGAAATTTTGACATGGCCCTTAACTATCACATACGGTGATAGTTTTTGCATTGTGACTGTAAATAGGTATATATTTTCGATTCAAAGCATTGAACATGTTATCATTTAAACTTTGGGAGTACATTTTTTTAAAGAAGGAAAAGTGAGTAAGGCTAAAATGGGGTTAGATAGCAATAAAGTAAAAGGTTACGACCCTCAGATAGGGAATTGATTTGGTGTTAAATTTTTTACAGTTCTCAATTACAAAGTGCGCACAGATTGCTCAAGAGACATACCCATGTAACCAACCAGATCTCCACAGACCATTAGCAAGTATGTCTGAAAACATTTAGCAAAGTTTGTGGAAATAATATTATTACAAAAAGAAAAGGAGTACTTGTGGCACCTTAGAGACTAACCAATTTATTTGAGCATGAGCTTTCTTTCTTTTCTTTTTTTTTTCGTGAGCTACAGCTCACGAAAGCTCATGTTCAAATAAATTGGTTAGTCTCTAAGATGCCACAAGTACTCCTTTTCTTTTTGCGAATACAGACTAACACGGCTGTTACTCTGAAACCAATATTATTACAAACGTTGTACTGTTAGTGCCAGGGTTCTGAACCATGTCTTCAGTGTGTGTCACATTTTAATGAAGAAATGGTCTTGGTGAACCATCTCCGCTCCCATTAACAGTCACGCTGTCAGGGCTGGGCCATGGGTAGCCTAGCCTAGGGGTTAACATCAGGCACAGGCCAAGGTTTCGGGAGCCAATTACCAGGGATCAGGCCAGATTGGAACACCAGGAGATCAGAGTTGAAAGACGAGGGCAGGGATCAAGAGTCAACTAACAAGGCTCAGTCCAAGTGAGCATACCAGCAGGTCCGGATCAAAAGGAAGGAATAGGCAAATGCCAGACAAGCAGTCCAAGCAGGATAAAGTCCAGTTATATGGACAACATCATTTTTTTTCCTTTGGCTTAAATAGGGGCTGTGCCCAATCAGGAGCCTTGTAGCTCTCTCAATCACAGCATGGGGTGGGGCTCATGCCCCAGTTGGGCTTCATGGGCCCAAGTCCCAGCTGGTCTGTCTATCAGCTGCTGGGCAGAGGAATGGAGCACAGACCTGCATTTGAGACCCATGGGCCCAGATGCACATGCACTAACCTCCTGTTCATTCACAGTTTCAAGCAGGAAAGCTGGCATTGTGTAACCAGCCAGCTTCCCACAGACCGTGAGCAAGTACTCTGCCACAGTCTGAGAATCTCTGTTCTTGAGCATGAGTCTTACTGTACATCCTAGAAATGTCTGTCTTCTGTGAAATTAGGCTTTACCCAAGCATTCAAAATGCACTTCAGTACCAAATTAGAGTCCAGATTAATCATTACTGGTGTCTGCAGATGGATACATTTCTTTTGTTGTCACCACTCATGTATTTATAATTCACAAAAGTCCACATTTATGTAGAACACCTTGGTAGTGTCTTTGGCACTATTATTTCACTGATTATTCCTCTCATGACACCCATCACATAATAATGACTGTGATATTTTTTGTAGGTGAGTTTTTATCCTTTTGCTGTTTCTTGAGCTTCATCATAAGATACCAGCTCTACTGAGCCTTTAGACCAGTGGTTCTCAAACTTTTGTACCGGTGATCCCTTTCACATAGAAAGCCTCTGAGTGTGACCCCTCTTATAAATTAAAAACACTTTTTAATTTACTTAACACCATTAAAATGCTGGAGACAAAGTAGAGTTTGGGGGTGGAGGCTGAGCGGCTTGTGACCCTCCCATGTAATAACCTTGTGACCCCCTGAGGGTCCTGACCCACAGTTTGAGAGCCGCCCGATTTAGACCTCTTGATATATAGAGACCTGAAATATTACTTGATTGAAAGCCAGCCTTTAAACAATTAAGACTCAGAGATATTATTTATTCAACCACAAGTTGTATATTAATCTTATCTCTCTCCTATACAGACAAAGATAGATTGAGATTTATGGTTGTTGTGGAACTAGTGAAGATATAAAAAGAAGTGCGATCATTACTACTACAGTACCATACTGAGGGTCCAGGTTGCCCACCACTGCCTTATAGGGTTCTAAAAGATGTCATTGTGGACAGCTCAGTGAAAATCTCTGCTTAGTGTGGAGCTGTATTCAAAAAAGCTAACAAGATGCCAAGATGCAGAACGAATGGCATGAAAAAAATATGGGAATGTAATATTATCATTATATAAATCAATGGTGCAACTTCATCCAGAAAACAGTGTGCAGTACTGGTCACCCAATCCTCAAAAATATAGTGAAGAATATATGGAAGAGAAGGTTTCAAAAAAGGCCAGCAAATATGACTAGGGGCATGGGAAATCTCTCATGAGAAGAGAAAATGAAAAGATGGGGATTGTTTACCTTAGAAAGGTAACAAGAACAAGGATATACTCAATTAAATTAAAAGGTAATAAATGAAAAAGCTGTTAAAAAGGGGGAAACATTTCTACATAACACTATTAAATTATGGTTAGACTGTGGAACTCAGTGCCACAGGAAGTTACTGAGGCCAAGAAATTAGCAAATTCAAAAAATGATTGGATAGTTTTTTGGATATTAAGAATAGCCCGGAATTAATGCTCACATAATTTTAGAAGAGATCCTAAACATGTTTAGCAAGATTTAAATCAATTTCTAACTACTAAGGATTAGGAGGAGACCTAATACAGAGGTCAGATTATCCCTTATCTGCCTATTATGAGTTATTTTGCACCTGCCTTTGAGCATTTGTTGCTGGAGACAGAACCCTGAACCGGATGAACCACAGGGTTTGTGCAGTATGGCAATTATTATGATCCTATGTAACAGGACAATAGTGCATGGGGCTATATTGAACCATTAGAAAATAGCTAAAATTGCAAGAAGATCCCAAAATTATGGAATGTTTGTTTGTTTTCTTGTTTGCTGTCATATTCTGTGCCATTGCTCACAGCTGTCCTTATACTTATGTAGCATAATATAATGATCTGTACTACAGGGAAAAGGAACATGTCAGTTAAGTAACCAATCTAATTACCAGGTGTTTTAGGCATACCCTCTATTTTATTCACTTTTATCTTTAATAGGTTTAAAAATGAGAACTGGACATGGCACTGAAACATTCCAAAATCTATATGGAAATGAGTTATTTAATGGTAGTTCTAGAGCAGAAAAGAACAACCACCACTATGGACAACCATCACCATGGTTTCTGTTTGTTTCTGCTAGCAAATACCCATTCATAATGTACCTGTTATGGTACCTGTGGGGTGGGAGGAGGTATTGTTTCATGATTTCTGTGTGTATATAAAGTCTGCTGCAGTTTCCACGGTAAACATCTGATGAAGTGAGCTGTAGCTCACGAAAGCTCATGCTCAAATAAATTGGTTAGTCTCTAAGGTGCCACAAGTACTCCTTTTCTTTTTGCGAATACAGACTAACACGGCTGTTCCTCTGAAACCTGTTAGCTACTGTGAATAGAGTCAAAATAATACCAAATGTACTATTTAAATAGACCCTAAAACATCCGTGGTCATTGTTTATCTGATTCAGATTAACAGAGAACCACGGAAATGCTCCCAAACAGTTTTCAAACCACAAGGAGAAAGCACTATAAAAATGCAATTGGAAAAAACTACTTTTCAACTCATCAAATATAACGTAACACAAATGGCTGCCCCATCACGTCACATAGAAGGAGCAGTGCACATATAACTACTACTACAGTAGCTTTTTGCTAAAACAGCATATGAATCTTTGGGGTCCATTAATCCATAGAATGACCATTTTTCTGCCAACCTCCTGCTCCTTACCTTGCTCACCTCTCCGTTTGTCTTTCCTCTCTGTCTGGGAGTCTTTCTGTATTTTCCACACTAGGGAAAGTCCTGCTCCAATGCTGCTATCTTTGAAAAGAAGCAGAAAGAGGGCAAGTCCAATGCTTTGCAGCAGAGGAAAGCCCCTGTCCTTCAAGCTCCTAAGCCCTGAAAGAACAGGTCCAGGATAATAGATAATCCATCCCAGGATAAGAGCTGCACATCTTGCTACTCAATGAAGTCCTAATTCTAGCTGATGAGAAGTTTTGCTCCTATGCAACCTGAAATATGGCTGCTTTGTCTTGGCAGCACACTGTGAACCTAAAACAGATATTCCTGATGTTGCTGCAGCCCTCCTATTCCAAAGTTAACTAAGGCCCCTCTCTTGTTAAACTCCTAAACTATACAGACTGGTATTCTTCCGCTGTATTGTAAATCAGCCATAGACATATGCTGTATCTTTTGACTGTATAGGTGTAGAGAACCTGTGAAAATGCTAAAGTGACCCTTTCTAGTGGCTCTTACTCCCCTTAACACTGCACAACCTTCTTGTTGGCTTTCCTGAACTATCAGGTAAGCGTTCTTCTTCCTTCTGACTGCTTTTCTTTCATTTTAGTGTATTGTGTTTTGCTGGGTCCTAAACACTGCTGAATCCTATTTCTTTCTCTTCCAAGGTATACAGTACACTCTGTGGTGTGCCATTGCTTGAGTGGACAACATTTAATTTCAGTGGCATCAGAATTTAAGGCCTACTAGAAATGTCTCCCCAAATGTGTGGTCCATCCCGTGCTGTTAAAAAACGATTGGGGAAGACTTCAGATTTCCCCCCTGAAGAATAACTGCCTGCATATACAGAATGAAGGTACCAAGCTCAGCTTTGGAAACATGCTATCCACAAGAGTACAAGTGGAGGGAATTGGGCTTCTTCCTCAAAACGTGCTCCCCCATGAAATACAAAGCCAGAGCTGATAGGGATTTCATTAAGGTTTGAACTTGAAAAAAGCTTCAATATCAGATATTTCTGAACTTAGCTTCTGTATCTTTTGAAATGTTGTTCATGATGATAGCTGCTTCTGTTCAGGGTTAATTTTGATTTAGATTGTTCTTCTTACATTATTTTATCCTTTTCTTTTGTCATCAATTTACCTGCAAGATTATTGCTAGTTGGAGCTCTTTCACTGGGGTAAAAAAATGATGCTATCACCTTGAGAGCTAAGCACCAAGTCTGATATTGATATTATATTCAAGGTTGCTATTGATGCTCTGTATTTCTCTCTGGAAATTTGCCTACTAATTTGCTTTTTATTTCCTAATTTTATTCTAATATTATTTTTCTTCTGAAGTGTACATCTAGGGCTTAATTTTCAAAGCATTTCAGAAAAAGTTATGGACTAATATTACATCAACAAGAAGAAGGTTAGGGACTCCATTCTCCAGAAACTCTGCTGAAAATGTAGCTCTTACTGTGCATCTATAAAGATTTTCTAATTATGTAATTGAAAATGGAATGACTTCTTTTTACAAGCCAAGTAAAAATACCAGGAGTTTATATCACTGCACTGATTATTTTCAAGATACCTGACTGATGGAAAATTGCATCTACTAATGCTGTGACAATGAAAAGAATAAATTCAGAGATAGCAAGATATGCAGGGCAACCATATTGCAAATCTTTCGAAAGCTCTGAACAGATCAGAGAAAAACTGAAGCTCAACAATCAGGCCAGGTTTGGTCTGGTCTTAGAATTTAATTGAAATAGTACCACCTTGTTACTGTAGAGAAAATTACATAGAACTGGATACAGTATATACTCTTAATAACCCCCAAAATGAGCATCTGAAATAACTGCCTGTCTTCTACTTAAGAGGAAAGGGGATTCTGTGGAAGGTATTTGTACCCCTTTTCTCCTCTATCCAGATTACATATATCTTTTCCTTCACCTGATATCTACCATCATACTGACTGATCCTACTCCTACAGTCAGCAGGAGTTTCAACATTTTAACACCTAGCTACTCCCAACTGGGAAATCATTGTTGTGACAGGTATGAGCACCTGTTCAACTTTAATTTTACTGATCTATTTATATTGGTCATTTCAAATTCTCTATTGTATTACAACCCCAAAATTGCATTATATAAGTCTGACCTGAGAAAGGTGTTGGAGGTAATTTTAAATCAGCCAAGAGAATGCTCATTGAAAATATTGCAAGGACTTTTGAGTATCAGGAGAAAGATTTCAGTTCTATGCCAAAGTTTATAGCACTTTTGATTACTTGAACTTTTTCTTGTCCAAAGGGACAAGGACAATGCAGAGACTTGGGGAGCTGAATATATGTTGATCCATACCAGGAAGGAACGGTTATAACTGTGGTCAGAGATGGGCTATTTTGCATTATTGGGATCTGAATCTGGACCCAATTTTAATAAAAGTTGGAATTCAGTATTCAAATTGTCATCTGCACGTCAACTGGCCTAGATCCATTTTAGGATTCTGCATCTGAATCACATTCCCACATACTTTCTGCATCCATCTGTCATAGAACTTATTGTGTGCCCCCTCATGACTACTCACTATGATTGCTGTGAGGTGAATCCAAGCCTCTGTGTCCTTGGATCCCTGGGTGCTTTAAGTCTCCAGAGCCTTAATGAATCAGCCACTGCCCCAGCTTCAGGGTCCCAAACCACATTCTCAGAGCATAGACCTACAATCAAAAACTCCCTCCTGAGAGCTGGAACCCTCTGACCAGATGCCTAGGCCATCTGGGTGCATTGCTGACCTTTCAGACTCGCCCACACTTAAACACACTCTCTTGCAAAACTCCCCCCAAAGATGTGATAATTCTGGTTTAGAGCGTAAATATCTCAGCAAGCACACAGTAGTTGAAGAGAGAAATAGGGAGAAACTTTTTACAGAAGTCTAACACGCTTGCTCTTTTACTTAATCACATAAAGCACAAGAGAGCATACAGATCATACAAAACACTAAACCCTATGCACATTTCCTTGCTTCAGTTTCCTCACCACTCCAGGGAATTCTTTGGGCTAGGGTCAGAGTCCCATAGACACATAGACGTTAAGACCAGAAGGGACCATCATGATCATCTAGTCTGACCTCTAGCACATTGCAGCCCACAGACACTCAGCCACCCACTCCTGTATTAGACCCAGAACTTATGTCTCAGAACCTACTGAAATTCTGAAATCATGATTTAAAGACTTCAAGTTACAGAGAAACCACCATTTACACTAGTTTAAACCTAAGAAGGTTTAAACCGAGGAAGGCAAAAACCAAACAAACCAGGGTCTCTGCCAATCTGACCCAGGAAAAAATTTCTTCCCAACTCCAAATATAATGATCAGTTAGACCCTAAGCATGTGGACAAGACCCACCAGGGACACATCTGGAAAGTATTCCCTGTAGTAATTCAGATCCCTCCCCATCTAGTGTCCCATCACTGTCCAGTAGTCGCTGGTCGGCTGCATACCATTGTAGGTAGTCTTCTTGTACCATCCCCTCCATAAACTTATCAAACTCAGCCTTGAAGCCAGTTAGGATTTTTGCTCCCACTTCTCCTCTTAGAAGGCTGCTCCAGAACCTCACTCCTCTGATGGTTAGAAACCTTTGTCTAATTTCAAGGGTAAACTTCCTGATGGCCAGTTTATATCCATTTATTTTTGTGTGCACATTGGCACTTATTTAAATGACCCCTCTCCATCCCTGGTATTTATCTCTCTGATAATATTTATAGAAAGCAATCATATCTCCCCTCAGACTTCTTTTGGCTAGGCTAAGCAAGCCAAGCTCTTTGAGTCTCTTCTCATAAGGTAGGTTTTCATTCCTCAGATCATCCTAGTAGCCCTTCTCTGCACCTGTTCCAGTTTGAATTAATCTTTCTTAAACATGGGAGACCAAAATTTCACTTGCACTTGCACCAAAATTTCAAATTGACTCCCCGTCCCCAATAAACAAAACCAGGGTATTTGGAGGGGGGCGGGAGGGGCTGTGAGAAGGGGAGCACCTGGGTGGGGAGCTCTGAGGTTGAGGGAAAGGTGGGCAGTAATATTGTTATTAACAATAACCTTAGAAAAATGTTAATAGCCAGTGTTCGGTGTTGTGGGAATGTGCCAATGTAAAGCTGCGTGCAGTGTGTTTGTAGCCCTGTCAGTCCCAGGATATTGGAGAGACAAGGTGGGTGAGCTAATATCTTTTATTTGGTGAATAGAAGTTGGTCCAATAAAAGATACTCCTTCACCCACCTTATCTCTAACCTGTAAACCTCATTGGTTAGAATCATTGCAGACATATCTCCTTAAATTCTATGATATGGCATTGGCATGAGGAATTTCTGAGACCAGTGCAAAAGAGTAACAATACTCATTTCAAAAAAATCCTTTACTTTTTTTGTTCTTAAAAAAAAAAGTGTCAGCACGAAGGATGTCACTGAAATGTATCAGAACAAAAATATTTAGCAGAGAGGAAAAGGCTGTGAAAGGGGGCTGCCACTTATGAGATACAAAATAATCAGCCCATCAAGGATGATCCTGAGTCCTTAAATTTGGACATCTGAGAGTGTGTATTGCACACAGTATTCCAGAATAGGTCTCGCCAATGCCTTGAAAAATGATACTAACACTTTCCTATCTCTACTGGAAATTCCTCGCCTGATGCATCCTAAGACTGCATTAGCCTTTTCACAGCTGCACCACATATTGGTGGCTCAGAGTCATCCTGTGATTAATCAATACACTCAGATATTTCTCCTCCTCTGTCAATTCTAATTGATAAACCCTAATTTATAACAAATATTCTCATCGTTAATCCCTACGTGGGATGATTTTTGCTCTTTGAACTATTAAATTTCATCCCATTTCTATTACTCCAGTTTTCAAGGTTATCCAGATCATCTGTATGATATTCCAGTCCTCCTCCATATTGGCAATACCTCTCAACTTTGTGTCATCCACAAATTTTATTAGCACACTCCTACAGTTTGTGCCAATGTCATTAATAAAAATGTTGAATAAGATTGGTCCAAAGACTGATCCCTGAAAAATGGCACTAGTAATCTCTCTCCAGCCTGACAGTTCACCACTGTATGATCTCTTATAATCTCCCATTTTAACAGCTCCTAATCCATCTTTCAATTCTCTTATTAATACTCATCTTCTCCAATTTTACTAATAATTTCCCATATAGAACTGTATCAGATGCCCTACTGAAATCTAGGTAGATTAGATCTTCTGCATTTCTTTTGTCTAAAAAATCAGTTATCTTCTCAGAGAAGGGGAACAGGTCTGCCTGGCATGATCTACCTTTTGTAAAACTATATTGTATTTTAATCCTAATTACTGTTTACCTCTTGGTACTTAACTACTTTCTCTTTCAAAATTTGTGCCAAGACTTTGCATACAACAGAGGTCAAACTACCAGGCCTGTAGTTTCCCAGATCACTTTTTTATTTCCCTTCTTAAAAAAATAGGAACTATATTAGCAATCCTCCAGTCATAGATTATGACCCCCAAGTTTATAGATTCATTAAAAATCCTTACTATGGGGCTTGCAATTTCATGCTCCAGTTCCTTTAACATTCTAGGATGAAGATTATCCAGGACCCCAATGTGGTCCTATTAAGATATTTGAGTTTGATTTCCACCTTAGATGCGGTACTTTCTATTTCCATATCCTCATTCCCATTAGCCACACTGCCACTGCCCCAAGCTATTCTTTTGCCTTATTAAAAACTGAGGCAAATATTTGTTTAGATGTTGGGCCCTACCTTGATTATCTTTAATCTCCACCCGATCCTCAGCGGTCCCACTTCTTTCTTTGCTTTCTTCTTATTTATATGGCTATAGAACCTTTAACTATTGGTTTTAATTCTCTTTGCAAGGTCCAACTTTCCTTGGCTTTTTCTAGTTCTCACTTTATCCCTACACTTTCTGACATCCAAGAGGTAGCTATCCTTGCTGATCCATCCTATCTTCTATTCTTTATAGGCTTTCTGCTTTATCTTAATCACCGGTTTGAGATGCTTGATATCCAGCTTGGTCTGCAATGCTTCCTTACAAATTTCCTCCCTTGCCTGGGTTGCAGGCTTCAGATAGCTTCTGCAACTTTGACAAAGTAATTCCAAGCCTCCTTTGCCTTCAGATCCTTGAGTTCTTCAGTCCAGTCCACTTCCAAAATCATTTCCATTATTTTTTTTAAAGTTTTCCCTTTTGAAATCAAGAAACTTCTTTGCAGATCTATTTTTGATTATCCTTCCATTTAGTTTAAAATGAATTTGCTTATGATCACTCAAACCAACATTGTCCTCTGCAACCAGCCCCCTAAAACCAGCTCTTCTATGAGGTCCTCACTACTCACCAGTACCAAATCTAAAATGGTATCACATCTTGTTGGTTTGGTGACTATTTGGTGACAAAATCTGTCATCTGTCCTTGCACTGACCAGTGTGTGGATTGTAGACTAGAACATGGAGCCTTCTGTTACAAGATCTTCTGGAACTGGATGTGCCCCCTTTACTCTCTACCCTGTACTGTCTCTCACAATGCCTTGATAGTGACAAGCAGAAAATCCCTCCACGCACTGTTATCACTCAGCACTACAGCATGTGATGCCCCACACCCAGCTAGATTGTAAGAACACTCTGAGAGCCACTTGTGAATCACACAGAGAAAGGTACCAGCCAATTCCCCCAATTCCCTAGCCTTGCACCCAAAGCTATATTGCCTTGCCCTGGTCAGAAGTCTGGCCAGGGTAAATTCATTACCCAGTCCACCCCTCCCTCAATGTGGAAGGGGCATGCACAAGCCTCTGTAAACTGAGCAGATTTCCCAAGCGTTTCAACCAAAACACTGTTTTAGATAAAATATAAAACAGGTTTCTTCTCCACATGAAGGTAGATTTTAAGTGATTATAAGTGGTAGGCACAAAAGATCAGAGATACTTACCAAGAAAATAAAAGATAAGTGCACAATCTAAATGTGAAACCTTATTTCACCAGGTATTTAAATCAAGCAATTTTTCACCCCAATGGATGTTACAGTTATTTATACACAGGCTTATCCCTGAAGCCTAGACCAATATAGTCAGTTGTAGTCTTTGTCTTTTCAGCATTCTTGTTGCTTCCAGCATAAGTGGAGGAGGAGAAAGGCAAAGGCATGATGCCACTGTCCCTTATTTTGTACCCTCAGTCCATGTGTCTGGAAAACAGTAGCCCAGACGTGTGCTGGTTAGCTTTTGCTGAGTCACAGAGTTGAGAAATCCCCCTGGTGTGGACTTGTGCAATTCTCATTGAATTGTAAATCCCTTGATTACAACTCCCCTGCTGATTAATGGTCATTAAACACTCTCCTGGGTGGAGATCACCTCCTTTGTATATCACTAGCAAACTCACAGCATATTTCAGTAACAACCATACAGCAAAATCTCATAATTTGATACACATTAATGATATACTTATTTTGAGAGAAGAATGGGTTTCGGCAGATCATGACCTTTCATATGATATCTTACATGACATGCTTTGTATGAAATATATCATAATTATATGAAGGGTGAATATGGCGGTTCCAGGGTGCTGCTTGGAAGTACAGAGTGCCACACCTTCTATCCCATAGGTCAGCTTGCTTCCTTTGCCATGGACAAGTCTTACATCTACCTTGTTCTTGCCCATCTCTCCTGTTCCTGTGCATTCACTTATTCTGACCACCTGGTTGTATTAGTTCTACTCCTGATAAATTACCACTATTTCTATGTCCCTTCTTCCTTCCAGAGGAGTAGAAAAACATTGGTTTTCCAAGGATGCAGCTGCTTTTTAGTATAATTTTTGCCTTGTCAAAGTATAGTCATTAACTTTTAATATCCCCCATTGTCTCTGTCTGGTGTTTACCTACTAGAGGTCCTGTCAGCAATAGTGGATCCACATACACATAAGCATGCATAATACTTCACTCTTCATAGTAAGAATTTATATTATCATCCAGAATTCACAAATTTGCACAGAGAGATTCCCAGATCCACACACCATCTCTCTTATTTCCTTCAAGAGTACCATTCAGCATAATTGTTTTCTGGGAGAAGCGCCAAAAGGTTTCCACTCCTTTGCTTCCTGGGATCAACAATAGGCATGCCATCTGGTCAATCTCCTCTGCACTACATTCAATGGGACTTCCAGATTGCAACACCACTGCAACACCCCCAGTGAGCCCCAAGTCAAGCATGAGTGAGGGAAGCAGTATCTAATTTCCATTTGGGAATCCTAGAAGGGAAAACTAATCCTTTTCCAGGACTGAGAACCAAAATGATTTGGAAGATGGATCTAAATATAACACTTTAGATCTAAATACTGTCACACTTTATGGTACTTGAATCAGTTGTTCTAATGTGGGATCATCTCTAATTTGCTGTATTCCAAACTGCAAAACTAAATGTATAGAAGCATTTTTAATAAACCTAAATAAATCAAGACAATGTGTAAACAGAAACATAATGGTAGTAAATGATAAAACCTTTTCAAATGTTCCCAGCTGAAAAGGGAAAATGCTGATTGAAATGAATGTGTATTTATCTGTGATATACTTGGAAGAATCTGAAACATTGGATAATTTGTATCTCCTGGTGGGATCAAAGGAACAGAACACTGTGGGTTTACTCAACCCATTGGATATATGGAAGAAATGGAGGTTGTTGTATCCCAAGAAGGATCCCTAGAAAGTGCATTTGGACCACCACCTTCCCCGGAGTTTTTCTGCCTAAAGAGGGTGGCTTCAAGTTGAGGTCAGGGACCCACATGATACCTGCAAACATAGACTAAACAGAATATGCACTGAGAACATCTGCTTAAATTTATAATTGCTGAGAAACAAAGAGAAAACTTTAACCATGATATGTAATCTGGGTTTCTTTTAATTTGTTTCCAGTGTAATTAAAGTCTAGAGCCACTTGAGATAACTTCCCATAGTGCCTACTCTCATGTATTTAATACTGAACTGACTTTTATTTTCTGTTTTCCCCTCTAGTCTGTCAATAAACACTTGTTTGTTTAATCTACGATAAATTGGTTTTGACTGTTTTATCTTGAAATATACTGAACTCAGTTGTCAAGAAAGACAGAAAATTGAAATGTACAATGTAGACTTCATCTGAAGCAGTGCCACGGAAGGTTCAAAGGGTATGAATGTAGGCACAGAACGAGACAAATGAACTGACGATACCATCAGAGCTTTCTGTGGAGCTGAGACCATTGCTGCTCTTTGAATATGCTTGCAAAGGATGAAGATAATGAACCTGACAGCCCCTCCGGTACTGTAATAATCCTTCCTGCAGTGAGTCTAGGTTTGCTCCTTGCCAACAGCTCCCCTGATCTATGATGAAGACATATCTATTTGCAGGATTAATTGTTTAAAAAATCAATCTAATAGGAAAATAGAAAAAAAACATATATGCAACTGTTTTGTATTAGTATGTAGTAGAATTCCATGCTGTGGCTAAAAACAAAGCTAATGAGGTGGAAGAGCCAATGCTTATTGGAAATGCATTAGTCATCTATATCAAAGTATCATAATCAAGGTGTTCTCTATAAGATATAGAGAAGGTTTTGTCTTAAATATAAATACACTTACAATCATATAATATGTTGTTGATATTAGGCCAAATTCATCCCTTCTGTAAGGTGGCTCTAGTCCCACAGGAATCTCTGGGCATAACTGAAAGGTGATTTAATGGTGGTTTACCCATGTTGAGTGTAAACTGATGAGTGTAAGTGTAATACTGATGAATGTAAGTGGCAATAGACCACAGTGTAACTTGGATCAATCTGCCATTTAGTGGGTGGGCAAAATCACTTAATTTAACTACTGAGGGGATGGAAGAGGGAGAATAACAGGAAAAGCAAGAAACAAGAAGGTGTCAAAGGGTGTAAAGTAGTATTTCAGGGTACAACAATGTAACAATTTTAGATTGTGCATTTGCGTGACTTGGAGGTGAGGTGAAGAAGAGAAATGGGGTCATGGCTGGAGAGGTAGGTGAAGCTAAAGGATACCTTTTGGGGATAGGGGAGACTAGAACATTGTGAGGAGAGGGAGCCAGTGATAGTCTGAGGGGCTTAGAGTAGAAGCATGGAATGTCTGGAGGCAAGAGATGATAGGGTCAGTGCTTAGAGAAGAGCAGGAAGTTTCTGTATTATTACAGAAGGAGATGTTGTGGAAAGCAGGGAAAACAGTGGGGAGGAGGATGACTGTAGTGGATATCATCAAGCTTCTCTATGAAGACATTGACAGTTCCTGTGATGTGAAGGAAGAGCATGTGGGAACATCCTTCAGGGCTCTGGTTATGCACTTGGATTGCTAACCTTGCTGAAGCCTGTGCCACCATGCCTAAACTATTATTGTTACCCATGTTAGATAGATTAAAGATAGCATACATATGCCTACTCATGCTGCAACCACACATTTCACTTGCAGAGTAGACGCACATACCCTATATGTGAAATGGGTCAGGAGTACGAAGAAGGTTAGAGACATAGTTCACCTATGATGCTAAATTTGTTTGGAGACAATTTCCTGCAAGGCTCATTTCAGAGGGAAATATTTCATCAGACATGTATCACAGAAAGCAAATGCAAACGTTCTTCTAAGTCTTTTGTTAAAAGTTATACAGAATCTCTCCCCAATCCTTCATATACAACACAAGCATACACACACAGGGAACGATACTGATCTTGTTTCCACCAGTGTAACTCCACTGAGTTCTGCAGTTACCTTTGGGAAACAGATTCTCTAATCAGTTTCTGGCCCCTGTATGCTACTCAGGAAGCACAAAGGGGCTGGACAATACCCATCGCGGGGGTGGGGGGCTCCCTTCTGGAAAGATGTGCCACCATCAGGCCCTGTGTCTCTGACCCTGAACCTTCCAAGTATCCATGGCAAGTTGAGGAATAAAGATGTGGAAAAGAACATAGTTAAGCAGAGAGAATCTAGCCCTTAATTTACACAGGCATTAATGAGATCAAACTCAAGTCCAGCTGAGTAACATCAGTGCAAAGCAAGCAGAATTGAGATCCGACTCAGCCTACAAATGTGACTCGTGCATATTGGTACACAAATCTTTAAAATTTAGCTCTGAATATCAGAGGAATTTTTATTCCATTTTCTTACCACATTGATTTTGTAAAAATAAGCCGTGTTAAACAGAATACAATATTTTTGCTCTATACAGAAACTGAAAAAAATGATTAATGTCTTTGTAATTTAAGGAATTTTTAACTGGAACTTGTTATGCATCTGCTATATTTCCACTTCAAGGCTTTCATGACAGATTGTGCATTAACAAACTAACCTAATAATAACCCTGGACCAATGTGCCTTTGAAATTAATCATAGCTACACAGCATTTCAATGACTAAAATTGGCATGAAACTACAGTACATTTATGGAAGTTTAAAAATGAACAATCAGGAGGGACATAAACTGCACAAAATACTCACTCTGGATATCATACTATGCAAGTGCAATAAATGTATTTTGTTTAAAATATTCACATGCAGCATCAGTTCTATAATTTGTGATGGTGTTAAATATTTTATGCATTGTCTTTATATTTGGTCTGCTCAGCTGTGCATACATATATTTTGTTTATCAGTAATGATAATTTCCCAATGTGTAACACAGTTGTTCAAAAACAGCTTTCTTTAATAAATGCGTAATGTCCCACATTACATTCCCAGCACATTCTAATTAAATTCCTTTCCATTTCATTCTATCTATAGTCTCAAAGGGTTATACAGCTGAACAATATTTGACAAAATTCAACCAAGCAAAGTATCTTGAAGTTGAGACATTCATCTTGCACTGAATACTACTTTATTCAGTTCAGGCATTCAAATGCCACCTTTACACAATTACAAAAAATATTGTGTTCCACTCTAAGTAGAAAGGCTGTGAATCAATAATTATAATTCCCAACTCATTATATGTAGAAAGTTAATGTATTTAGTATGACCTATGGACAGTGGAATTCAAAGAGAAAGAAACAACTGAATCATGTCATTTTGTAACCCATAGTGGTGATTAATACATTTTTGGTTTTAAATTTATTAGTGCTGCTGATAAGGCCAAAAAAGACAAATATCAGCATTTGATAATCAGGCTCAGCATAATAAGAAGTGATGTGGAAAACGAAGAGGTTTCATTTCACATGGGTTTGTTTGAGTCTCATCAACTTCCATTCATGTAAGTTTCAACCCAGTGAAGTTCAATCTAATATTCAAGGTTGAAAAGATGCCAAAATACAAAGTAATGCTCAGCTGAAAGTTAGATTGGTTTGGTGCAAAACCATCTAATAACTCAATTTCAAATTATTTCCATCCAAACTCCAAAGTTTAGCCAAGTTTCATGAAATTTGGCAAATAAGGTTTGAGTTTTGAGTTTGTAATGAAACCCTTATCTGCATAAACTTTCCGGGTTTACTAATGAAATCTTTGCACACCTTTGCTGTTGAATACTTGGTGGCACAGCTAAAATTTAGCCTATGGCCATTTACAATATCAAATAAGCATATACTGTAAGCAACTGAAGCTAATGGGACTATCCACATGACTAAGGTGAGCAGGATTTGTCCTATTATTATCCTCCATATGCATTCATTCTGTAGTTGGTTTCTAAAAAGTAAATGAACTCTTCATAGTATTTGTTGGAGAAATATGGAAAATCTCTCCCAAATAGGGGAAAACCAAGCTCCTCCTATCAGGGCATTTGAACAGTATCAGAGAAAAATGTGTATTAATTTTGATTGAATGAGTGGGGGAGTGTGAGGCCATGCATCAGAGCAATGGTGCCCTCTCTGGCCAAGTGTGGTGCAGCCCCTGGGCTTACATAGCCTAGCAGGCTGTTAGCCTCCCCATCCTTCTGCTTCCCAACCCTTTTATCCTCCCAGCTTCTGTACAACTGCCAATCAGCAGCGGCCAGCAGTGCCTGTATTAACTCTTTGGTTGCTGGGCTAGTGTGAGATACATACACCCATACAAGGGAGTTTAGCGCTCGATCTGCACTCAATTTACAATGGAATCAATGGGAGTTAAAAGGGCACTCAACATGTTGCAGGTTCATACCTATTTGTATTTACACAGCATAAAAAGCATAATTCTGAGCCATATGTGTCCTTTCTTAACAAATTACTAGCCTTGTCTCTGTACCCTTCACAGCTAATTATTTTTACCCAAATCTCTAATGAGACTGCAGATTCTTCAAGACAAATCAGGCTGTTTTGCCCACTGGCATAGAGGAATCCTTGGTAGCAGAGAGTCAGCAAACTGCCTCTATACCATCTTTGCTCATAGACTCCTGTTTAGGCAGCCCATTGTGGAGGAAAAGAGGTATAGCTGGAATGTGCTACACTCCAGCGATCCCCAAATGGCATAATAACTCCTGGTGGGCTCTGCAGTGGGCTGTAAGTCAGAGGAGCCCTAAGACTCCAAAAGAGCTGTGATTTTTCTTCTGTGCAATATTTTACCCAGGCAGATTGTCTGGTGGCCTGATTTATATTTCCTAATGTGTTGAGAAGGTCAGCAAGTTTATTTTAACAAAGAATTCAAAGCTACAGGAAGTTACAAATATATATCTTTTTTGTGATCTAAAAGGCCTCCTGTTCAGTGAGACAGTATGCTAATACAGTAGGATGGTCATTCTCTCCATTGCTTAAGCTTTGTTTGGACTGTAAAATTTTCAGTTAGTTTTTGATTTTTCCAAAATGTTGTTACCTTTATGCATTATGTTCTGCTTTTGGAGCTGGTCAAAAAATTTCCAGTGGATCAGTTTTCCATTGTAAAATTCTGATTCAAAGAAATTTAAGCACTTACGGGAATCTATCTATTTATTCAATTTTTATGGGAAATTATTGAAATGTTTCATTTCAATAAGGTTGAAAGATTTATTTTCAATGTTATCGTTTTGTTTAGACTATATTCTTTGACTTTATGTTATAAATTTATAATATAAGTAAAAATATCAATTCTATATCATTTTATAATATAATATAAATGCAAAGTGTCAGCTTTATTAATTGTATTATATTATATATTAGAAATGATAAAGTCAAAACAAAATGTTTTGACCATATAGAAATGAAGCAACTATAGGTTATCTGCAACATTTGTAGAACTAGGTCTATTTGTGCATGTTAGTACCCTATTGTTTCCAGGACAAATGGAACTAAAGGAATATTATATCCGAAAGCCAGTAAAGTAGACATTTTGCATGGCCACTTGAAAATAACCCTGCTTTGTATATAAAAGATTGTTTCCAATGCCTATAATATGTTTTTATAATAATCCATTGGGTATATGTTCAGCCAAATCCTTGTATGTATGCAGATTTCTTTCATGCTGTCATAAATATAAAGGGAAGGGTAAACACCTTTAAATCCCTCCTGTCCAGAGGAAAAACCCTTTCACCTGTAAAGGGTTAAGAAGCTAAGACAACCTCGCTGGCACCTGACCAAAATGACCAATGAGGAGACAAGATACTTTCAAAGCTGGAGAGGGTGGGGGAAACAAAGGGTTCTCTCTGTCTTTGTGTTGCTTTTGCTGGGAACAGAGCATTAATGCAGGTCAGAACTCCTGTAAAGTCAGTAAGCAATCTAGTTAGATATGCGTTAGATTCTATTTTGTTTAAATGGCTAATAAAATAAGTTGTGCTGAATGGAATGTATATTCCTGTTTTTGTGTCTTTTTGTAACTTAAGGTTTAGCCTAGAGGAATTTTCTATGTTTTAATCTGATTACCCTGTAAGGTATTTACCATCCTGATTTTACAGAGGTGATTCTTTTAGTTTTTCTTTAATTAAAATTCTTCTTTTAAGAACCTGATTGCTTTTTCATTATTCTTAAGATCCAAGGGTTTGGGTCTGTGTTCACCTATGCAAATTGGTGAGGATTTTTATCAAGCCTTCCCCAAGAAAGGGGGTGTAGGGCGTGGGGGGATTTTGGTGGGAAAGACGTTTCCAAGTGGGCTCTTTCCCTGTTATATTTTTTAGACGCTGGTGGCAGCAAAAAAGTCCAGGGCAAAAGGTAAAATAGTTTGTACCTTGGGGAAGTTTTAACCTAAGCTGGTAAAAAATAAGCTTAGGAGGTTTTTCCTGCAGGTCCCCAGATCTGTACCCTAGAGTTCAGGGTGGGGAAGGAACCTTGACACATGCTGAATTTTCTTTGTAAATTAGGAGTGACGCAAACATACTATGTAACAATTATGCTGTATTTATTTACATATGTATAGACTTGAAGCCTTTTCTTTTCATGAAATGGGCCGGTAAAATTTTAATTGAGGCATTGTGCTAAATATTATTTCATAAGACTATAAATCCATTTACAATTATTGCTAAACTTCTTTTTGATATATTTACTTTATAAAGCTTTTAGGGACAGGGAACATGTTTTTGTTCTATGTTTGAACAGTGTCTAACACGTTGGGTTCTGATCCATGACTAGGGCTCTTAAGTGCTACAGTAATGCAAATAATACACAATCATAATATACAAAGAAAAGGAGGACTTGTGAAACTAACACCTTAGAGACTAACAAATTTATCTGAGCATAAGCTTTCGTGAGCTACAGCTCACTTCATCGGATGCATTCAATGGAAAATACAGTGGGGAGAATTATATACACAGAGAACATGAAACAATGGGTGTTACCATTGTGGAAGTATAACATTGTATAAGTATAACGTTGTATAAGGGGACATGCTGGATACATTGTATATGAGAGGGCATGCCAAAACATGTTACAAAGTATCTGAGGGAGCACACGTAGGGACAGTTAGCTTTTGAATGGAGAAGCAATTAAGATAGAGCCAGCACGTCTAAGAAGCAGGCATCAGAATGGAAGGTGTGAAGGGCATTTAGTTAAGTTAACTGGAAGCTGTTAAAGAAGATTGTTAAAGGTGGCAGGTAATTGAAGATATGTGACTGGTCTCAGGGATCTCGAAGGGTGGTGACTAAAATCTTTTTCTTCTTTTGTCTGTAACTTCTCTGTAACTTGTTGTCCAAAAAAATGTATAAATTAAAAGACACAAGCCCCACTCGGGGGGCTCACTTCTAAATGTATTAGCAGAGCAGCTTTGCTAATAAAACAGAGTGGTCTGATAAATTGTGAGTCTGAGTCAAACTTTGACACCATACACACTGTAACGAGAGTGATCAGGTAAGGTGAGCTATACCAGCTATTAGCAGTATTGGTAACAGCTCACCTTATGCAATTATCTTGAGGAAAAAGTGAATGAGTCAAATTTAAGGCATTTGATCTCTTTTGTGGTTAGCTTGAAAGTGGTTCACACATTTTTATGAGAGCACTAGTTCATATGATATGCAGGCTCTGAAATTAAATTTAAAAAGACCAAGTCAGAGTCAAAGTAAACCTTGTTTTTTCATGAGGAAATCTCAGTGTAGACTTCAAAGAGAGGTTTGGTTCAATGGACTCATGCTATTTTATGGCTCTGTATTAGTTTGTTAGTTTGCCAGACTACACCTCATCTGTGATACAGCAATAGAATTCTGATCTCAAGAAAATAATATTTCTTTTCTAAAAGTTAGCTATAACTATTACGTGAATCAAAGTATAAAATAATATCTGTAGGGTAATAAGAAAAGTGATATATGTACTAGGACAGTGCCTCCCAGCACAAGGGTGGTTTTAATCTGACTTTTCTTGGTGGCTCAGACTGCTGAACTGAAATCTATCCTCATTTACTAGGAAAACAAGTTTATGAATATGAAATAGGTTAACCAGTCACAGACACATCAGAAATACCACATGACTTGTTTTGTGCATGACACCAATAAAATGGTCTCCAACTTGAAATACACCATCAATAGCAATTTCTACATCTATTTAGGGCAAACAAATCCAAAATCTTCCTGCATTTCATTCACAGAGAAGAACAAATTTTGAGCAAACCATTGTGGTCTTGTGGATTCAACTTGAACTCTATCCAAGGTAATTTTGAATATTTTTTGTGGTTTGAATTCTCTTACCTCTAGTGAAATTTCAGGAGGAAATGTTACTACAAGCTCACACAATAGAATAATATTAAAGGTCTCAGTCTAGCTCTTAAAATCAAATGCCTACTGACTAAATCGTGAAAGTTCAATTTTTATTCTCCATTATGTGTCAATGTATCATCTGTGACATATGCTCAGTTGTTCAAATACAACTGCTGGCTAGGTGAGAGGTGAACTGAACTCACTGCTTATTATGCAACAACATGTTTGTTTTACTCCTTCCTCATTCCCTCCTATACCTTCTCACGTGCCTGCTTAATCTTGTCACCAATATACACTGTAAGATTTCTGAGGCAGTTTTGCTATCAGAGTGGGAGGTTGCAAACATGCAGTTATTTGGCCTTGCCTCTCAGGGCCTAAGATTTTCCTAGCTATGTGATGTTTAGATGTTTAGCTGGCAGTGTTTGAACATATAAAATTGCTGACTGCAGCACAGTCAAATTCTGGGGTAACATGCAGGAATATCAAATTCTGGGGTAACAGCTTCATATCCCCATTTCCCTCTGCTGGCTGGACTCTCATGCTGGACTACATCTTCCATGGTAAATCCTGGCCAGGGACACTTATGATGCAACCACCTCCATTCTCCATGAGGAAAGACTAAAATCATGGGAGACACAGTCTGACTAGGGAGCCCAACCCCTATAGGCGAATGGGAGTCTGAAGTACCCAAACATCACCTCCCATGAAGCATCATGGCAGCATTTCCAAATCAAAATATTTCTGTTTTCAGCTTAGATAGTGTCAAGGTTCCTCCCCCACTCTGAACTCTAGGGTACAGATGTGGGGACCTGCATGAAAAACCTCCTAAGCTTATCTTTACCAGCTTAGGTCAAAACTTCCCCAAGGTACAAAATATTACCCCCGTTATCCTTGGAATGGCCGCTACCACCACCAAACTAATACTGGTTACTGGGGAAGAGCTGTTTGGACGCGTCCTTCCCCCCAAAATACTTCCCAAAACCTTGCACCCCACTTCCTGGACAAGGTTTGGTAAAAAGCCTCACCAATTTGCCTAGGTGACTACAGACCCAGACCCTTGGATCTTAAGAACAATGAACAATCCTCCCAACACTTGCACTCCCCCTTTCCTGGGAAATGTTGGATAAAAAGCCTCACCAATTTGCATAGGTGACCACAGACCCAAACCCTTGGATCTGAGAACAATGAAAAAGCATTCAGTGTTTTACAAGAAGACTTTTAATAAAAAATAGAAGTAAATAGAAATAAAGAAATCCCCCCTGTAAAATCAGGATGGTATATATCTTACAGGGTAATTAGATTCAAAAACATAGAGAACCCCTCTAGGCAAAACCTTAAGTTACAAAAAAGATACACAGACAGAAATAGTTATTCTATTCAGCACAATTCTTTTCTCAGCCATTTAAAGAAATCATAATCTAACACATACCTAGCTAGATTACTTACTAAAAGTTCTAAGACTCCATTCCTGTTCTGTCCCCGGCCAAGACGACTACAGACAGACACACAAACCCTTTGTTTCTCTCCCTCCTCCCAGCTTTTGAAAGTATCTTGTCTCCTCATTGGTCATTTTGGTCAGGTGCCAGCGAGGTTACCTTTAGCTTCTTAACCTTTTACAGGTGAGAGGAGCTTTCCCCTGGCCAGGAGGGATTTCAAAGGGGTTTACCCTTCCCTTTATATTTATGACACGCCCCCCAAATCTCAGCTAGGGTGAAACACTGGCTGGGATTTCTTCCTGGAGCTCTAGGAAAACAGAGTTAATAAGACACATGCATCTCTAAATATACTACCAAGTACATAAAGACTAACAATATTTTCCACATCTCAAGGACGATTTTAACCAGTTGATTCTGGGAAACTTTCACGGGAGAGTGCATCAGCCACTTTGTTAGAAGCTCCTGAGATGTGTTGGATGTCGAAATCAAAATCTTGGAGAGCTAAACTCCACCGAAGAAGTTTTCTGTTAGTTTCTTTGACGGTGTGAAGCCACTTTAGTGCAGCATGGTCGGTTTGCAGGTGGAAACGCCGTCCCCAAACATATGGGCGTAGCTTTTCCAGAGCGTAGACAATGGCATAACATTCTTTTTCAGTGACTGACCAGTTGCTTTCCCTCTCAGACAGTTTTTTGCTGAGAAACACTACAGGGTGGAATTCTTGATCAGGTCCTTTCTGCATTAAAACTGCTCCCACACCACGCTCGGATGCATCTGTGGTTACTAGGAACGGTTTGTCAAAGTCTGGGGCCCTTAGTACAGGGTCAGACATGAGTGTCGCTTTAAGCTTGTTAAAGGCCTTCTGACACTTTCCGGTCCACTGAACAGCATTTGGCTGTTTCTTTTTGGTTAGGTCTGTCAGTGGGGCAGCGATTTGGCTGTAGTGCGGTACAAATCGTCTGTAATAACCGGCCAAGCCTAAGAAGGATTGAACCTGTTTCTTTGACTTTGGGACAGGCCACTTTTGGATAGCATCCACTTTGGCCTGTAGGGGGCTGATAGTTCCTTGACCCACCTGGTGTCCAAGGTAAGTCACTCTGTTTAGGCCTATTTGACACTTCTTAGCCTTAACAGTTAGTCCTGCCTCCCTTATGCGCTCAAGGACTTTTTGTAGATGTTCCAGGTGGTCTGCCCAGGAATCCGAAAATATGGCCACATCGTCAAGGTAGGCGACTGCATATTCTCCTAATCCCGCTAGGAGACCATCTACAAGTCTTTGGAAAGTGGCGGGTGCATTTCGCAGCCCGAAAGGGAGTACATTAAATTCATACAGCCCGAGATGTGTGATGAAGGCTGACCTTTCCTTGGCAGATTCATCTAGCGGTACCTGCCAGTACCCCTTGGTTAAGTCCAAGGTAGAGATGAACTGGGCCCTTCCCAGTTTCTCTAATAGTTCATCTGTGCGTGGCATGGGATAGTTGTCTGGGCGAGTTACAGCATTTAGCTTACGGTAGTCCACGCAAAAACGTATTTCCCCATCTGGTTTGGGAACTAGAACCACTGGAGATGCCCATGCACTTTCAGAGGGGCGGATTACACCCATCTGTAACATATCCTGGATCTCCCGTTCTATAGCAGTTTTAGCTTGAGGAGACACCCGGTAAGGTTGGACCCTAATTGGGTGAGCATTACCTGTGTCAATGGAGTGGTATGCCCGTTCAGTCAGTCTTGGGGTGGCTGAGAACGTTGGCGCGTAGCTAGTGCACAGCTCCTGGATCTGCTGTCGCTGCATACGCCCAAGGGTCATGGAGAGGTTCACCTCTTCCACACCACCAGCACATTTCCCTTCATAATAGACACCTTCAGGCCACTCAGCGTCGTCTCCTCCCTGGGCTGTAAACTGACAAACGTTTAATTCTCTGGAATAAAAGGGCTTTAGAGAATTAATATGATACACCTTAGGCTTTCGGTTGGAGGTGGGGAATGCTATGAGATAATTAACAGCTCCCAGGCGCTCCTGGACCACGAATGGCCCTTCCCACGATGCTTCCATTTTATGGGCCTGGAGCGCCTTTAAGACCATGACCTGGTCTCCTACTTTGAAGGAACGCTCTCTGGCATGTTTATCATACCAGGCTTTTTGCTCTTTTTGAGCATCCTGTAAGTTTTCTCTAGCAAGGGCTAAAGAGGTTCGGAGGGTGTTTTGTAGGTTGGTTACAAAGTCCAGAATGTTAGTTCCTGGAGAAGGTGTAAATCCCTCCCATTGCTGCTTCACCAACTGCAATGGCCCCTTAACCTCACGGCCATATACAAGTTCAAATGGAGAAAACCCTAAACTGGGATGTGGTACAGCTCTGTAGGCAAAGAGCAACTGCTGCAATACTAGGTCCCAATCATTGGAGTGCTCATTTACGAATTTACGTATCATGGCCCCCAAAGTTCCATTAAACTTCTCCACCATGCCATTTGTTTGATGATGGTAAGGAGTGGCAACCAAGTGATTTACCCCATGAGCTTCCCAAAGGTTTTTCATAGTTCCTGCCAGGAAATTAGTCCCTGCATCTGTGAGGATGTCGGAGGGCCAACCTACCCTGGCAAAAATGTCTGCTAGTGCCTGGCACACACTTTTAGCCCTGGTGTTGCTTAGAGCTACTGCTTCCGGCCATCGGGTGGCAAAATCCATGAAAGTCAGTATGTACTGCTTTCCTCTGGGTGTCTTTTTCGGAAAAGGACCCAGAATATCCACAGCTACTCGCTGAAATGGAACTTCAATGATGGGGAGTGGCTGGAGAGGAGCTTTGACCTGGTCTTGGGGTTTTCCCACTCTTTGGCACACCTCACAAGACTGGACATAGGTAGAAACATCCTTGCCCATTCCCTCCCAGTGGAATGACCCCCCCAAACGGTCTTTGGTCCTGTTCACCCCAGCATGGCCACTAGGGTGATCATGGGCTAAGCTCAAGAGCTTGGCCCGGTATTTAGTTGGAACTACCAACTGTCTCTGAGGATGCCAGTCTTCCTGGTGTCCCCCAGAAAGAGTTTCCTTGTATAAAAGTCCTCTTTCTACAACAAACCTGGATCGATTAGAAGAGCTGAGAGGCGGTGGGTTGCTCCGTGCCGCCGTCCAAGCTCTCTGGAGGCTTTCATCTGCTTCTTGTTCGGTCTGGAACTGTTCCCTTGATGCTGGAGACATCAGTTCCTCATGGGATTGTGGACCTAGGCTTGGTCCCTCTGGAAGCGATATAGGGGATGGAGCTGTTTCTGTTGACTGTGAACCGCTCTCCGCTGGTGTACTATGTTGGGATTCAGGCTCCGGCTGAGCCTCTTGTGTAGGGTTATCGGCTGCTGCCAGTTCAGGTTCGGTGGGGCCCTCTGGTGTTGAGGTTGCAAGTACTGGATTCAGTGCTGACACGGGTTCTGGTGTTGGTTGTTCGGCTGGTTCCGGTTCTGGGACTGGTTCCGTCTGGGTCTCTGGGACTGGATCCACTACTGCTGTTGCAGACATTGGCCTGGGGTCCAGGTCCATCACCTCTGACTGGGTCCTGATAGAAGTTTCCGGAACAGAGCTAGGCCTCACGGCTTGTTTAGCCTGGTTGCGGGTGACCATTCCCACCCTCTTGGCCTGCTTCACATGATTGGCCAAGTCTTCCCCCAACAGCATGGGGATGGGATAATCATCATAGACTGCAAAAGTCCACATTCCTGACCAGCCCTTGTACTGGACAGGCAACTTGGCTGTAGGCAAATTGAAAGAGTTGGACTTGAAGGGTTGAATCGTCACTTGGATCTCTGGGTTGATTAAATTGGGGTCCACTAAGGAAGCATGGATAGCTGACACTTGTGCTCCGGTGTCCCTCCACGCGGTGACCTTCTTCCCGCCCACACTCACAGTTTCCCTCCGCTCCAAGGGTATCTGGGAGGTATCTGGGCCTGTGGACCTCTGGTGGGATTCCGGTGCAATGAACTGTAATCTGTTGGGGTTCTTGGGGCAGTTGGCCTTTACATGCCCCAGCTCGTTACACTTAAAACATCGTCCAGCTGACGGGTCACTGGGGCGAGGAGGGTTGCTGGAGAACGGGGTGGTGGGACGATAAGGGGTCTGGAGGGTTCTTTGGGAGGTAGGTGGGGCTTTGGGCGGCCCCCGGTAATAGGGTGTGGTCTGGGGTGGTCCCTTCTGGTCTCCGCTCCAACTGCGACCAGGTTTCTTCTTCTCTGCCACCTCCACCCATCTGGCTCCAATCTCTCCTGCCTCAATTACAGTTTTGGGTTTCCCATCTAGGATGTATCTTTCTATTTCCTCAGGAACACCCTCTAAGAATTGTTCCATTTGCATTAGGAAGGGCAAATTTACTGGAGATTCAACACTTGCTCCTGATATCCAGGCATCCCAATGTTTTACAATGTGGTAGGCATGTCGGGTAAATGACATGTCTGGTTTCCACCTTAGGGCTCTGAACCTCCGACGAGACTGCTCGGGTGTCATCCCCATTCTGACTCTCGCCTTGGATTTAAACAGTTCATACTTGTTCATGTGTTCTTTAGGCATTTCAGCTGCCACCTCAGCTAAGGGTCCACTGAGCTGCGGCCTCAGCTCTACCATGTATTGGTCAGTAGAGATGTTGTACCCAAGGCAGGCCCTTTCGAAGTTTTCTAAGAAGGCCTCAGTATCATCACCTGCCTTGTAGGTGGGGAACTTTCTGGGATGGGAAGTGGTACCTGGAGAAGGATTGCTAGGGTTTGTTGGTATATTCTGCTGGGCCTTTATCCTCTCCATCTCCTCCACATGCTTCCTCTCTTTTTCCTTCTCCTCCTCCACATGCTTCCTCTCTTTTTCCCTCTCCTCCTCCACATGCTTCCTTGCCTCCATTTCCCTCTTGTGGGCAGCCTCTTGGTGTTGTTCTGCCTCCCTTTCTTGTTCCTTCTTCAGCCGCATGAGTTCTATCTGTCTTTCATGTTCCCTTTGTTTTTCCTCAGCCTGAAATTTGGCTAATTCCAGCTGTAGTCGAGCTGAGGATTTGGCCATTCTAACCTCTCTGTTTTTAACTAACTTTACACCCGAGGTTTAGAAATAAACAAACAAAACTTGGCTGTAAAATTTTGCTGTGCTGGAATAGAATACCTATTCTCTGATAGTGATTGTCAGCCTACAGAAAAAGACAATTCCCTTGTCTCTGCTCTGGGCCCAAATTAAAGCAAAAAACCTCCAACTACTTGGAAACCTGCTTACCCAGCCCAAAGGAAAAAAAAAATTTCTTTTCAAACCTGTGCTCCTTGTAAAACAAAACAAAAAAAAAATCAAAATCCTAAAAAAAAACCCTGCCACTTTTGTCTCCAGGCAAATGGGTAGAGCACACACCCCCTATTTACTTTTAGGAAGAAAAGAAAAAGAAAAAAAACCTCTGGGTTGGAAGACTGTGAATTTCCCTGCAGGAGTTAAGTACCCTGCCTCCAGGCAAAGAAAATCTGCAATTCACAAGATAATCCCCTTTTGTCTCTGCTTGGCCACAAAGCAGAGAGAAACCAAGCTGCTTTCAGTTTCAAAGCTGCCTTCTGGACTTCCTAAAAATTCCTTTTTAAAATCTGTATTTCTAGTTCAAAAAATCTCAACTGGATCTCAAAATGATTTCAGGTTAATCCCACCACTGTGCCACCATGTCAAGGTTCCTCCCCCACTCTGAACTCTAGGGTACAGATGTGGGGACCTGCATGAAAAACCTCCTAAGCTTATCTTTACCAGCTTAGGTCAAAACTTCCCCAAGGTACAAAATATTACCCCCGTTATCCTTGGAATGGCCGCTACCACCACCAAACTAATACTGGTTACTGGGGAAGAGCTGTTTGGACGCGTCCTTCCCCCCAAAATACTTCCCAAAACCTTGCACCCCACTTCCTGGACAAGGTTTGGTAAAAAGCCTCACCAATTTGCCTAGGTGACTACAGACCCAGACCCTTGGATCTTAAGAACAATGAACAATCCTCCCAACACTTGCACTCCCCCTTTCCTGGGAAATGTTGGATAAAAAGCCTCACCAATTTGCATAGGTGACCACAGACCCAAACCCTTGGATCTGAGAACAATGAAAAAGCATTCAGTGTTTTACAAGAAGACTTTTAATAAAAAATAGAAGTAAATAGAAATAAAGAAATCCCCCCTGTAAAATCAGGATGGTATATATCTTACAGGGTAATTAGATTCAAAAACATAGAGAACCCCTCTAGGCAAAACCTTAAGTTACAAAAAAGATACACAGACAGAAATAGTTATTCTATTCAGCACAATTCTTTTCTCAGCCATTTAAAGAAATCATAATCTAACACATACCTAGCTAGATTACTTACTAAAAGTTCTAAGACTCCATTCCTGTTCTGTCCCCGGCCAAGACGACTACAGACAGACACACAAACCCTTTGTTTCTCTCCCTCCTCCCAGCTTTTGAAAGTATCTTGTCTCCTCATTGGTCATTTTGGTCAGGTGCCAGCGAGGTTACCTTTAGCTTCTTAACCTTTTACAGGTGAGAGGAGCTTTCCCCTGGCCAGGAGGGATTTCAAAGGGGTTTACCCTTCCCTTTATATTTATGACAGATAGATTAGATAGATACAACATATATACATTTATAGGCTGAAAACATATATATAGACCAAAACCAAAACCCTTTTATATCATTTCAATGATATTTTCCACAGAAGAAAACATTGTGTCCAATATGGGAACACAGGCCCTCGCTCACCTTTGGGTTCCAGGCCAGGGACCCTGTGAGGAGAAGATAAGATTTGCTTCTTCAGACTCCTCACTACATCCCTGGACTTCTTCTTACCTTGGCCTTCCTTCAAGCCCTTTCCCATAGCTCCAAGGGCTTTCTGTACATCTATCTCTCTCTAGGCCTTTCCACTACTCTCTGACATCCAGAGAGGGACTGCAGAGTTCTTCACATCACTCCCTGCATCGCTTTCTTTCCTTTCCTTTCGTGTCATTTTATGGCACAGGGCCTCAGCATGTGAGGCTACGACTGCCACTTACTGCAGTTTTCGCATAATCAAAATCTATAACCTTTCACCCTGTCCTGTATCCTAAAAGAAAGCACAGTGATGCTTTTTTTAATGCTACCCTGCTTTCCCAGTACCTTCACCAATCCTTTCATACTATATTCTTTCATCTTGAGGCATCTCAACTCTTCATAAAGAATCTTTCTTCTATGTATTTCTCCCTGCATTACCATAGCAGATGCTCAACTGTTTCTTAATTTTGCATGTTTTGCACAACTTGTCTTTGTGTGTATTTAGTAGATATAAATTGTGATCCAGGTCACAGTAACCTGTTAGCACTCTAAATATAATTACTTCACTTCTTCTATCATAACTGTGAAATATAACGTTATCCTCAAGTTTAGGACATATTTCATAGAATCTTAATCCTTTTTTCTCTTTGTTCCATATTTCTTGCTAGTCCTTCTTAAGTGGCCTCTTAACAAAACTTGTGATGTCCTGTGTGCTCAGAGGGATCCTTATATCAGCCTCCTCCTTTTTAGGACATATTTTGATGCTTTATCTGCCTTTCATTGCCATGTGCCATAATCCATGCTATTACTACATGTATACCTAATTGTACTATCTCCATAGCGTGATGGGGCAAGGCCAGGTGGCTATAGGAAAGTAGTGAGAAACAGGTATGTTAGCCCCAGGCTAAACAAATCCCTGGTACCATGGTAACCAAATGGCAGTTTCTCCAGGTTAATCAAGACACCTGGGGCCAATTAAGATCCTTCCAGAAAGCAGTGGAGACAGCTAGGTTGATTGAGACACCTGAAGCCAATCAGGGGCTGGCTGAAGCTAGTTAAAAACCTCCCACTTAGTCCGGTTGGGGGTGCATGTCAGGAACTGTAAGAAGAAGTTGTGCTGTTGGAGAGACTGAGCAGAGCACACCATATCAGGCACAAGGAAGAAGGCCCTGAGGTAAGGGTGAAGTGGAGTTTGAGGAAGTGGGGGCTGCTGTGGGGAAGTCCCCCAGGGAATTGTACTCATCCTGTTTCTAAAAAGTCAGCTACCATAGCTGATACTATTAGGATCACTGGGCTGGAGCCCGGAGTAGAGGGCAGGTCCGGGCTCCCCTCTTTGTCCCCTGATTAATCACTGAGATTGGGAGACAACAGAGACTATGCAAGGGAGGGTTGCTTCTCCGCACCTCCCTCACTGGCTTATGATGAAAATGGCTCAGTAGGCTGTGACCCTTGCCTCTAGAGAGAGAAGGTCTAAGTGAAGGGTCACAGTGAGCCTCTGAGGCTAGCGAAATCCACCAGGAAACGTGGGACCCACGGAGACAAGGACAGAGATTTGTCACAATAGTTAAGATCAATTTTTCATTGATTAGATCATTCCTGCTTTCTGAGGCTCCCTTTCTAATTGCCTTTTATCTCGATAATAAGTCAGATAGGATAGCAACAGTAACTGGACATTCATCCCTTATTAGGTCAGTGACATGAAGTGTGCCCACCAATCCAGACATCATAAAGGCCACAAAATTGGATAGTCTCATAGATCTATTTATTCCAAATCCAGGGATACAAAAGGCCATTCCCACTCTACTCACGGTGCCATCTTTAGATCCACCAGTTTAGATCTGGCAATGCTGACCCATTTGCCATGTATAAACTCATAAATTTTATTTGTCATCTTTGATGGTCCTGCTCTTCCCTTTGTTTCAGCGTATAATTGCAAATCCGTAACTGCAGAGGCAACCGTCCAGCTATCATTTGATTTCCAGTTACTAAAGATTTTAATCTCTTCCAGTCCTTCCTTTTCACTTAAGACTTACCCACCTTTTGTCTCTGTTAGCATGTGGAAGTTTATGCTGTCCAGTTACATCTTGCTTATTTAATTCCCAACAGTCATTGTATATTGTTTATTATTCTTATCTCCACTGTTTCTATTAACCATATCCTAAAAAGTTAAATCTAACAATTTCATCCTTAAATTGATAAGCATTTCTCTGGTAGATACCTATATCACACCCAATGGTATCAGAGTACTCACACATGTGATTCACAGACCTTAGCCTCCTTCTCATCAGGGTTTCCTCCCTTTATGCTCATCATCCAACTCCTCTCTCAGCTCAGCTTTATCTTCTGTGGGGCCTGCCCAATCTCCAGGTGCACTAACTGAGCTCTCCAGCTCTAGTTAACCCTTTTTAGTGCCACTGTGTGATATATACTCCATGTTCCAAAAGCACAGCCTGTATAAGTGTGCTATTTCCCCCTGTGGTATTTCTGAGGAGAAAATTCAATAAAGGTTTGCTATTTTAAAACTATAACTGTGCAGTTTATTATTCAATACAAAAGATATTTTTAGGTAATATGACAGCTAAATTCGTATAGATTTCTTCTCTAGAAGAATGCAAGACTAATACTGTGTGTCATAGAATCAAATTATGCATTGTCTTATTTTTTAAATGTAACTTTTTATTGTTTTTGATAAAATGTCAGGGAAAATAAACATATTGCACAGTTAGGAGAGTATATGAATCCTGAGAAAAATCAATATACATATTTATTACAATTCTATAAATACATAAAACAGGAAGGGTAGTGTTCTGTTTTCTACTCTCCACACAATATTAAGAAAATAAGGAAACGACACAGACACAGGTGAATACAAAATAATTGCTTTTAGTAACTATATACAATAAAAGCTTTTTTCACTGGCATGTTAGGGGAACGGAAGTACTGGTAAATTAAAAGTGCTGGTTAACTCAGAGGGAGAGCTTTGTAGTGGGAGGCGAATGAGGGGCAGGGGCATGGGAGGGGCTGCATTGGAGGGAATTTGGGTCTCGAAGGGGGTTTGGGCATGGATGGAGGTCCCTCAGCTCTGGTGGCACCCTGCAAGCGGCTGCCCATCCCTGCTGCTCCTGGCGGCGGCACAGCCAGGCGGCTCTGCAAGCAGACATGCTGGACAGTTGTCAACTTTCATGTGGTAAATGAGCACCCCAACTTTCACAATCAGCCAAAAATCAAGCTAATCAAATTTCAAAACTAGGCCAAAACAAGCCAATCCTAAGAACCGCAACACTCTATGTGACTAGATCCTCCCGGCATGCAGTCTGGGACTGTGGTGGGCCTGCTGTGCACCTTTGAGGGCAGCAGCGCTTTAACATGGCCACAACAGCGCTTTAACATGGCCGTGTGGTCACGGCGCAGTGCTGGGAGAGAGCTCTCCCAGTGCTCTAAAACAACCACCCCCACGAGGGGAATAGCAGTGCTGAGATTGCGGCTCCTAGCACTGGCCCATTGTTTACACTGGCGCTTTACAGCGCTGAAACTTGCTTCGCTCAGGGTGGTATTGTTTCACACCCCTGAGCCAGAAAGTTGCAGTGCTGTAAATTGCCAATGTAGACCAGCCCTAACTCTCTCTCCACCCCCCAGCTAATGGGCTGGAAACCACAGAGCTAGTGCTTGAGGAGGAGGGACAGAGGCAGAGTGCCTGCAGAGCCTCCTGGCCACGCCTCGCCAGCAACAGCAGGAATGGGGAGCTGCCGGAGGTGATCACCCCCCCACATCCGGCATCCTGAGTCCTTCCCATGCCCCAACTCCCTGCCCCAAGCCCCCTCCTGGACTCAAACTCCCTTCCAGAATGCACCTCGCAGCCTCTCCCACACCCCAGACCTCTGCTGACCCCGCACCAACCACACTATAAACCGGACTATCAGTACAGATCAGAAATGCTGGTTTATAGACCATGTCGGTTGGTGAAGTGCCAGATAAAAGAGCTTTTACTATATAAGGATCAGATTTTGTCATGGATATTTTTCATACAAATCACGGACAGGTCACACGCAATAAATAAAAATTAATGGAAGCCCATGACTTGTCCGTGATTTTTACTAAAAATATCCCTGACAAAATGGGGAGGGAGGAGGGTCCAGTACCCACAGTTGCTGGGCAGATCCGCAGGGCTCCCACCACCCCCCTGGGCTGGACTGGGTTTCTGTGGGGGGGCTTCTATCAATCGCCATGGCTGGGCTGCTGGGAGGATCCCCCCATTGCCTGCCATGCTTGGACTACTGCAGGCTCCCTGTGCATTCCCCCTGCCGCCAGCTACATCTGATCTGCTGCAGTGAGGGGGGGCAGGGTCTGCCATGTTTGGGCTGAGGAGGGTTCCCCCTGCCCACCCACACCACCCTCCATGGCTGGGCGGCTAGTGGGGGCTCCTGCTGCCAACTGCAATTGGGCTGCTGTGGGGAGCTCAACAGCCCGTGCTGAGTGGGAGCTCTGGGAGACCCTCAAGGATCTCCAGGGTCCCCCTGCTGCCCAGTGGCTAGGAGCTGCTAGGGGCCTCTGCCAGCAGTGGCTGAGAGCTGAGGGGCTGTCTGCTGACAGCAGTCCAGCCCCGGGGCAGAAAATGTCACAGATTTCTCTGGAAGTCACAGATTCTATGACTTCTGTGACCTCTGTGACATAATCATAGCCCTAACTATATATAAACATAAAATGGTGCTAGTATTAGTGGCTTCTGAAATAGAAGACAGGGAGACCCATTAGTGAGTTCCCAAACTATAAAAAAAAAAAACATAGAATTCCTTCTCACTGTCCTCAAACATCTCGTTTCAATGGCTTCAGTTCTTCTCAAGCTTATCTCTATACAGAAGAGCTGGTCTCACCATGTTTTTTTATAGTTGTCCCTTAAGTAATCTGAGTATCTGTTTAACATAAATCATTCTACTTACATTGCACCAGAATTCCCAGTTCTCAGCAGCCTTGTTTTCAGTTCTCTGCTGATGTCTCCTTTTGCTGCTAACCAGGTACTTAAAGGCAGATACCAGATTTAGGCTCTGTCACTAGATGTTGATATTCAGGTGTTGGGTTGGTCAGAGTCCATCCCATGACTTTTAAAATTATTTTGTGGCCTTAATTAGTTAGTTTCCTGTTCTAATTATGAGTCATCTGGACCAAATCTTCCTCGCTATCAGCCATTAGCGCAATATCATCTTTACATATCTTTACAGATCCAACTTTGTACCACCTTCCATTTGGATTTGCTTTCTTATGAAGTCAATCACAATTATGAACAGTAATGGACTAAACGCTGATCTTTTGTGGAGCTCAAGCTTCACCTCAAAACTCTCTGTTACACCAAAGAATGTCCACATCTTAGTCATGGAACTGTCATACAAACCTACCACTAGCTGGACAAGATCTGCTGGGTACCCCATAGAATTAGAATCGGAGTCACTAGCAGTCACCCTGATTCTTTGTCAAACGCTTTTTCCAAATCAAGGGAAAAAATACATCCATGCTTGACATTTCCCTCCTGCTTCTTCTCCACTGTCTAGAAATGAACATACCATCTGTTGTCTCTTCCTTTTCTAAAACCAGACTGTTCCTTTCCTAAAATGGGCTCCACTAGTCAATGAATATGACTATCTATGATTCTCTCTAACACTTTCATGCAGTGGGACAGCAATTTAATTCTGCAATACTTGGACCTGTCATATATGTCACCTTTTTGTTTGTATATGGGTATCAGTATGGACTTTCTCCATTCTTTTGACATTTTCTTCTCTTTCTCTTCTTTACATCAACCATTACCATTATTTTTTTTTACAAAAATCATTGAACCAGACAGTGTGGTTCTCCACAGTCCCTGGCCCTCCCTGGTCATGAGGTCAGATCTCCAAGAGGGGGCATTGTCGAAGCAAAATTAGTATTTTCAGGGGAAAAAATGGCTAGTACAGATTTCAGAAATCTGTAGTCCTTAAGCCAATTTAGTCAGTATAACTGAATTATCTTTCCAAGGAACAATTTATGCTCTCATACAGCCACAGGTAGAGCCAGTAGGGAGTTGTCCAGCTATGTGTGGTTTTACACATCTTTCAACAAAATCAGTGATCTATATACAGGGGCTATAACTCAAGAATAACATATGGATTTATGTCACACCCAGGGAGAAGTTTGGGTTCAAATAAATTAAGAGATTACACTGAACTGTAATTTCAGTTTTTACCTGTAACATATAGATTATTGTTAATGTTTCTAGATAAAGTATGTAATTCTGAATATCTTATTTGAATTAATATAGCAAAATGGAAAATATAAGTGGTGACTTCTGAATGTAATGGCTCTCAAAATTAAATTATTTAAAATAGTTATGACTTACTGAGGTCAGTGGTATAAGGTGACTGCAATTCACCATCTTGTTTTCTGTTAGTAGTTCTTCACCCTCCATTTTGTGTTCTCTTCTTGTTCCCCCTGTGAATGTAATTCTGCCAAGTAACAGTAGTTTGGTAGAAATGTTGGCGCCTGTTTTAAAGTTTGGGTGGTAAAGGGTCATGTGACTTGGGAAGTTCTAACAAGCAAGTAGAGGTGATAAAAGGTTGCAGCACCCTGTGATGGGGGCTGTCCATCATAGAGACAACCCAATGCTAACATCTATTACCTGCTGAGACAACATGGCAAGAGTTGAGAAGATAGAAGATTGCTTACCTCTTCTTGTTCTGAGTATCCTGGTGTTTGTGTCGTGGTTCCTGTCACTTGATGTCCTGTGATCCTGGTGGTGTCCTTGGTTCCCGAGCATCCAGTGGCTTGTGTAAACAGTGAGAAAAATGGTGATGTGTTAACCCTTTTATTTTGTCTTATCCACCCCTGGTGTTATATGGTTTGAGGGCTTTGGCTTAAAGTCTGTTTGTATTGTTAACACTTAAGTGGTTTTCCCTGCTTGTTATTTGGGTATAATTGTTGAGGGCTCTTTAATAAACTGTTTTGTTCTGCACTTATTCATTGGTTTCTTGGGAATAAGTCAATAACAGATGATAGATGCGGGAGTGGGAAGGACTTGCAATGTAGGAGTTTGGGCATAAATAGGGTTTCCAGCTCCCTTAGTTGTTAACAGTGGGAGCTGTTGGGTGGCTCAGCACTTTTGAAAATGATGCAAGTGCCTAAATACGTGAAAGCGTTTAGCCAGGTATCTTTGAGGGCTGGGTACAAGCTAACAAAAACACCAGCTCAAGTCCCCACCCACACAATATTTGCATTAACACCCACTGATCTGAATGTAGATCTTTTAAAATCAATTATATATCTTGAGTCGATTATATAAAAGGACAATAGATAATGAAAAAAAATAAGAAAATTAAATCTATATAAAGGAACTTGAGAAGCAGGGTTTTTTTTTCTCCTCACAGATTCACTGGTTTTATTATTAGCTCAGAAAGACAATTTCTATCCTATTGATATATGTATATTATCTGAGAAGTGATGAACATTTTTATTAGTTCTAAGCTTTCCCTCCACACTAGGTACCAGGGTATTTGTTTTTAAATTAAGGTATTAACTATCCTACAATTCTGGGTAAAAACCTTACAAGGAACCCCTAATAGGCAATACTTTCTTTCTCAAAATCACTTAGTCTCTTTATGAAACAAGGAAAACTTCATTAGGGATATAAAGGAATATAGCATCAACTTGGCAAAACACAGCAACAATATATCCTTATGAATTATAAGTAAAACATTGCCCAACAGTGACTTTAGCCGTAGTCTGTTAACTCCGTTCTGCCCCTACCAGTGTGAACTTTCGATAGGTAAATGTTCCTTTTCCAGAGATACAAGGTACACTTGGTAATGCCTATTTACAGGCCATTACAATGTGCTGCCTTTTGCATCCAGCTATTGCAATTCCAGCTTTATTTAGAGCTGGATAGGAGGACCCTCACTGGACTTCCCTCAGCTTTGTTCCTGTCCTCTGCAGGTTCAGCAAAGAGACCTCTCATTAGCATAGGATACTTAGTAGAATGGAATGAGTGACGCATAACACTCTGGAACAGAGTACAAGCTGCTCCCCACCACCACATAGGAGCCCCTTTCCCCTCACTCACTTCAATTTCACCACCCAACCAATTCCAAGTTTATGTACAGTTATGGTGACTCACAAAGTGTCAGTGGAAGAATTCTGGATAGAAAACTAAAGAAAATTAATCTGCCTTCATGGCCATACTTCTGCTTGGGGCCAGAGAGCTTGTTCCCCTTTGGAGGTTCTGCCCATCCCTAGTTTATGCAAATGAACCAGCTCTGTGGCCATTCTTCCCCCTGTTCACTTCCCATTTCCTTTTAATACTAATAGTTTCTGCTACTGCCAAGTGTACGAATCATGGACATGAAAAAGTTGTTAGCTCATTGAGTTTCAACAAGGGGATCATGATACCATGACCTCCACATACTGCTCCCTCACATATATGTGAGGTTGATGCCAGCTAGATGAGAGAGAATAGTGGGAAGAAGGGACCCTGATATGGATGAGGTTGAGACCCATGGATCTAGTTCATCTTTTACCAGTGAAAGTTTAAGGTATATAATATCTAATGCAGTGTCCTGTTTAACAACTTCATTGGGGAAAAAAAAAGCCTTCATCTTGAATTTCACTGTTAGGATATTTTTTCCCTTTTATACTTACATACCATTATTATTAGTTTCACTGTCTTCTACCACCCTAAAAATTCTACTCTCCCTTTAGTATTTACATATGTATGATACTTGTAGATATCCCCTCCTGAGCCACCATTTGGCTAAGGTATTCATATTAATTCTTTCAGACATCCTTAAACATTAATACCTTCAGCTCCTTCACAGAATCATAGAAATTAGCATTGGGAAAAGCTATTTTGTCACCAGATATTTCCTCCTTCAGATGTATCAATGCTCCATTTTTTGCGATATTTACTAAAGTTATGTCCAATATTACCTTACATTTGTGACACAGTGGCACTCTCACCACTTCCCTTGGGAGACTGTTCTGCTCATTTTGGCCATGGATCTCATTGACAAGATTGATTTCATCCTAATTCTCCACATTTTTGCAGTGTGTGCAGTCTTGTGTGGCAGACCCGTGCAAAATGGGTATAAAACACTAGTGCATCAGAATGGTAGCATTTTGCATACCTACCAATGGTTACATAAACTGAAAAGCAGTGGAGAATCAGGCCCTTACCCTATATTTTCCACTTCTAAATTTTATACCATTTCTTCTAGTTAGCTCTTCTGCATTGCACTGTGTAACTTCTATTCTTCATCAGACATTTAGATTGTTTCCATGACCACCCTTAGTTGTTCCTTAGTTAAGCAATATGTATTTTTATCTATGCTCAAATTAATCTCTCCAGCCCTTGCTAATCTGCTCCCACAAAATGGACTCCAAAGGAAAAAAAAGTATTTTGGAGTAAAATATATGTCATATATTAATTCCACAGATTCTGTTCATTGATCCAATATAACAGCTTAACTTAAAGACAAATACCCATGTACCTAATGTGATGATATACACACTTCAATAGAATATAAATTGACTTTCTGATACAATTCTTATCCAATAATAAAACCTATGAATCTGCGAGAGAAAAAGTCTTCTTCTCAAATTTGTTTATGTGGAGATATTTTCTCATTTTTTTCCTTCATTATCACTTGTCCTTTTATATATTGACTCAAGGTATGTAATTGATTTTAAAAGATTTACATTCCCCTCAGTGGATACTAATGCAAATATTTCTAAGTTCTCCATACCATTTCTTAAATTATCTATCTATGAACATACCTAAAAGACACAATATCTTAATCATTTGTAACATTAGGCCTTTGATTTTTTCAATAATGTGTTTAATTATGCCTTATTTGCCCCAAAACACTGTTGCATTTGGCTGAATCTTACATGCAGAACTTCCTTTTGGTTTTGAGTTACTTTGGTTGCTGTCTCATTCCACAGCAAACTCTCCTCTACACTTGTCTCTTACAGCTTTAAATCATTTTTTTGCTGCTCTTTTCTGAACTCCTTCCAATTTGTTGACATCTTTCTGGTGGTGAGATGCATAAAATTTTATCTTAGGTGCTATCTTTCACAGTGTGGCATACCCAGGGACTATCAGCTTCCTTGGTTTCTAAAATGATGCCTTTGCATACTGTAAGCAGCCAGCATCATAGACTGGTGTGCCTTTGTGCATCTCTGCTGCCATATCATGTCTGCTTGGCTGTAGAACTAACATTTTATTGGTTTACATGTTAACATTTTCTCATATTTCTTCCAATAAACAGTATCTGATATTTAAACAGGCTTCTAACTAGATACTACTTTGCTCCAGAGACAGTCCAGTTCTAAATTATTTATTCACATAAATATTATTTGTTGTTTGTGTAAGTCTGTTTTCTCTCAATAAATTAACAGACAGATATTCTGCATATGTTCAGAAGTGTGTTTTTTAAATACATGTGTGAAAAAATAATTAAAGAGCTTTATAAAACTGTTTTCTATAATAAATTACCTTAATACTATCACTATTACATTTAAGGTCTGATTCATTAATACCTTAATTAACTGCCATAATGAAAGATAAAATTAGTCCATAATTAACTGCCTAATGAAAGAAATAATATCGATTTGTGACATGCATATATTTTATAAATTATTAATACCAGGCTGTCATAAATATAAAGGGAAGGGTAAACTCCTTTGAAATCCCTCCTGGCCAGGGGAAAGCTCCTCTCACCTGTAAAGGGTTAAGAAACTAAAGGTAACCTCGCTGGCACCTGACCAAAATGACCAATGAGGAGACAAGATACTTTCAAAAGCTGGGAGGAAGGAGAGAAACAAAGGGTCTGTGTGTCTGTCTATATGCTGGTTTCTGCCGGGGATAGACCAGGAATGGAGTCTTAGAACTTTTAGAAAGTAATCTAGCTAGGTATGCGTTAGATTATGATTTCTTTAAATGGCTGAGAAAATAATTGTGCTGAATAGAATAACTATTTCTGTCTGTGTATCTTTTTTGTAACTTAAGGTTTTGCCTAGAGGGGTTCTCTATGTTTTTGAATCTAATTACCCTGTAAGATATCTACCATCCTGATTTTACAGGGGGGATTTCTTCATTTCTATTTACTTCTATTTTTATTAAAAGTCTTCTTGTAAGAAACTGAATGCTTTTTCATTGTTCTCAGATCCAAGGGTTTGGGTCTGTGGTCACCTATGCAAATTGGTGAGGCTTTTTATCCAACATTTCCCAGGAAAGGGGGGGTGCAAGTGTTGGGAGGATTGTTCATTGTTCTTAAGATCCAAGGGTCTGGGTCTGTAGTCACCTAGGCAAATTGGTGAGGCTTTTTACCAAACCTTGTCCAGGAAGTGGGGTGCAAGGTTTTGGGAAGTATTTTGGGGGGAAAGACGCGTCCAAACAGCTCTTCCCCAGTAACCAGTATTAGTTTGGTGGTGGTAGCGGCCAATCCAAGGACGACGGGTGGAATATTTTGTACCTTGGGGAAGTTTTGACCTAAACTGGTAAAGATAAGCTTAGGAGGTTTTTCATGCAGGTCCCCACATCTGTACCCTAGAGTTCAGAGTGGGGAAGGAACCTAGACACAGGCTCTGGTAGTTATTTTTTTATTTATTTTTTAATGTAAACATAAGACAAAAAATAAATGTATATCTCTTGAACATAAAAATATTCAAGATAATTGACAGCATATTTTTTTTCCCAGACCGTTACATTTTAGTCAATTGGAAGTCACAAAATAGACTGCATCTTCTGGATGTTAAGACAGCAAATTATCTGCTGCATTTTAACATATAACCCCATTAAGTGTAATTAGCCCAAAGTTTCATTTAGCTTGCTTTGGGAAGCATTATATATTCCTGGTTGTCAAAGAGGAAACTGTCTCTATGGACAGGAGACAGACCACAATGATTGCATTTCTATCTTCAGTGAGCCAATTTTCTCCCCGTCAAAACACAATTGTTACTATTTGATATACCATATTTGTTAATTTCACCAATAAATACAGAAGCCAATTCTATGCCATAACATACAGGCCAATTTGATAGGATGTGACTTTCATAATGTGTATAAAACATATGCCAATTTTGGGTCAGATTGACTACAGCCTTACTCAAAAAAATTACATCCATATAAAACTCAAGTAAAATGATAAATTAACCATGATCTTTAAAATGCTATTTTAATCTGTGTTTCAGAAAGGTCCATAATCACATGCCTAACTTTGATGGGATTATTCAGATGATTAAGTTAGGTATGTGTTTATGGACCTTGCAGAATTAGGGCTTTGCTCTTCATCTGTTTGACTAGTCTATATATAATGGTTTTGGTTCCATGTCTTGATTTTGATGTCTTGATATATTGGCGGCGGACAACAAGCTAAGAACATTTTGTGTTAATTTATATTTTCCAGTAATTGAACTGAAGGAAGAAAAGTTATTATGAAGGTCCCCTAGCAGCTCCATAGTTAAAACTGTAATCACATTTGCCAGACTAAAATTTATTTCTTTACAATTTTTAAATGTCATACACACTCTCTTCATGGGTCACTTGACCTTTCTATCGTGCTCTGTTGGTGAAAAGTCTGATAACTTTGACATAGAAAATATTTTAAAATTAGCACTTTTTAAGTTGTTTCCTGACAGTCTAAGGTGTGGGGAATTTTTATAGTATTGTATATTACTACTTAATATAAAATTAATTAAACATTTAAAGGAGGCACCTATGGTATCAAACCATGGACAATATCACTTAGGCCAGAATTTTGAAACTTGTTCAGAACCACAGGTAGTTGGAAAACAGAAAATCTGGTTCTTATTGAGGTACCTGACTGAAAGTTGATCTGTCTGGAAAATCTGGCCCCATATATGAGTGATGAACACTTGAAAATCTGTCCCTAAACTTCAATTCTGATCAGTAAACTAGTGCTCTTCAACACCTAGTGCTCAATTTTCCTCATGTTTTTGAAGGAACTGCCATTAATTCTCTTAGAAAGACATTGTCCTAAGTGATGGGCTTGAGTTACTTGGCTTGGGAATGTGGTTCTCCATGACAGAAAGGTGTGATACACTACAAAGTGGTAGCAAAGCTAGTCTACAGAGGCAACTCTAATCTAATGAATGGAGTAGCTTCCACAGTCTAATGGCCACTCTTCGCAGGGACAAAAATAATGATTCAATTTTATGACTCCATATAATTGTTGACTTGCTCATCAGTCATATTCTGTAGAGTTTTCAAAGGGGTTTGTTATTGTATAGATCTCTTGGTTAAGTTTCCCCGCCCCTTTGCACCCCCATAATACAATGCATTGAAAAGAAGGAAAGATAAAAAGGCACAGAGAGGTGGCATGAAAAAATGGCAGGCCAAGTAGTAAGCATAGTATATAACTGCGCTAGAAATCTTAGGCTGCATTCTTTCTTCAATACACATGAGTAATTTCCATTTATATTAGTAGGAATTATGTGTTCCCATCACAGGAAAAAAGGGATCCTTTTCCTTAAGATTTCTGCCTGTCTCATCTCATGTTTATTAAGTGAAAATGAAATAAAAGATACAGTTAAAATAAACAGAAAGACTGCATACTTGAAAAAAGATAATAGCATATATTTACAAAAATTGAAATATGGGCCACAAGACACACCAGAAAATGCTGGGGGCAAAAAAGAAGCCTACCAGAGAAATTCCCCCTTTCCAGCTCTATTAAAAAAATGACCTCTTTGAAAGAATGCAATTAGGATTAGCAAAAATCAAGCTCCCAGCAACACTGGAGGAAATAACTAAATACATTCTGTGCATGGTTTTATGGGGGAAACAATAGCTTCACTGCCATACCGACAGAGAAGTTGCTGGAAAAACAGAGATCCCTGAAACCCCACCATCTGAACCCTGTAGTCATGTTGAAAGGAACAAGATGTGACAGGAATCCTCCACCTCTTCCAAGTTATGTACCTAATACTGCATTAATGTGTACTGTGATGGGGCAAGGCCAGATGACTATAGAAAAGTAGTGGGAGACAAATATATTAGCCTCAGGCTAAACAAATCCCTGTTACCAGGATAAGTAAATGGCAGCTGCTCCAGGTCAGTTAAGACACCTGGGGCCAATTAAAATCTTTCCAGAAGGCAGGGAAGATAGGTTGATTGGGACACCTGAAGCCAATTAGGGGATGGCTGAAACTATTTAAAAGCCTCCCAGTTAGTCAGCTGGGTGCACTTATCAGGATCTGTAGGAGGAAGCTGTGCTGTTGGAGGAAATAAGCAGTACAAACCATATCAGGCACAAGGGAAGGTGGCCCTGCGGTAACAGTGAAGGAGATATTGAGTGGGTCTGCTGTGGGGAAGTGGCCCAGGGAATTGTACACGTTCTATTTCCAAAAAGTCAGCTACCATAGCTGCTACTATTAGGGTCCCTGGGCTGGAGCCTGGAGTAGAGTGTGGTCCGGGGCTCCCCCCACCCCTCCTTGATTAATCACTGAGACTGGGAGACAACAGAGACTGTGTGAGGGAGGGAGGCTTCTCCTGACCTCCTTTCCTAGCTTATGATGAAAATGGCTCAGTAGTCTTTGACCCTTGCCTCTAGAGAGAGACGGGCTACGTGGAGGGTCACAGTGAGCCTCTGAGGCTAGCAAAATCCACCAGGAAGCACAGGACCCACTGAGACAAGGACAGAGCTTTGTCACAGTACTCAAAATTGTATGGGAGTGTTTTGGTACAGAAGGACCAAGATACTGACTGGTTGATGTAGTTCAGGAACCAAAAACTCATGTCTTTAAAACGGGTCTTCAAAATATTATCATAAAAATTAATTTGATCAAGTAGAAGCTTCTAGCTGGAGGACAGGAGTAGCTTTTGGCAATGACCAATACAACTTTTTTTCTGATGACTTGAGAACTGAAAGATGAAAGGTAAAAGCAGTTAATTTTTAAATGCTGTAATCTGTCAGTTTGTTGACTTTGCAAGTAACCATTCACAGTACCACAGCCTTTCAACCAATAGCAAGCATGAGCTATTGTTAGAGCTGAAAGAAAACATTCAGGACTCCAGTCTGATAACACAAAGTAATCTGGTTTGGAGTTTTATTATTTTTATGCCAGAGGCAGAGAATGCTTCAAAATTTCTGAACTTTGAAAACTCTGAACATTTTCAGAACTACACTTGTATGTTTATGAGCTGGAATTGTATTGGCCCAAGTGATGGCCCTATGTTCCATTCATCTAATGCTGAAACACTGACAAATGTTGGCAAGAGAAAACTTTCTCTGTGAGTCATCTCAGAAGTCCTCTACATTTTCCAAAAAATATTGGTGGTCAAGAATCATTTGTCCATAAACCTGCCTCTTCCACACAGATTACCAAAGAACCAGAAGAATCCGTCCAGGTACTAGGAGAAATGAAAGAAGTTCAAGGTTGTGAAAGGTCACACAATCAAAAAGAAAGTTCACTTTTGATCACCTATAAACTGTTCTTCAAACAGTATTTAAAGTACATCTATTTCAGTATATGTATGTTCCTTTGCTACATTACACACAAAGTTTTGACTGGCTAATGCCTAGTTTCTAGTATTTTGAATACTTTTGCTTATTCAATTCTTAGGAAAAGCTTAAAACTTACTTCTGAGAGTGCTGTGGTGAGGATTAATTAACGTGTACATGATAGAAGATGAAAAGCACTATTGAATATTTTTATTTGTTTTTCTCTGTTGCCCTATTCCTCATTTCTAGAACTTTAGGACCAAACCAAACCTCCACATACATGCAGTCCTAATTACCATAAATCAATATTATTAAAAAAACACAAAACCAAAATAACTGTAAATATTTACCATGGAGCATTGGAGAATTATTTGTTGCCAGAATCGTGTCCTACAAAGAACTGTTTCAAACTGTTGAGTGACAAATCATTTTATTCCCCAAATTACTAAAATACATAGTCTATAAAAACAAGGTAGGGTGGGCAAAATCTTAATAATAGTTTCTTTTAATCAGGGATGTGACCCACAGTTTAACTCCCATCAGGTTCTCTACCCTATCTCAGAAGATTTCATAATTAAAAATAACTAAAATAACTACAGTTAAGTATGACTGTTTTATGATTAAAAAGAAGAAAAAAATAAGAAACCAAACACTGTGTAATGTTAACTCAAGTAACCATATTTTATGTTTCTTTGTGGAGAATTTTTAACAGAGATTGCACCTTTGAGAGTGGGTCAGCTTCAGGTGAGGCTTCCTTCTGTAGTTAAGAGCAAAATATATTATTTCCAAAATTAGATGTGAATCCTGTATTAATGTATCCTAGATAACAACACCATTTATAAATCAGCAAAGGTGAATAATCCTAAATAAGTCTTATGAATCCAAAATAAAGTATTCAAATCAATTACCTAAAATAAACTATGCAAGGAGCTGTTTTATTAAAGGCAAATTAATGAATATTAAGAATATTAATTTCAATTTGAATATTTATATGTTTACCAAGGAATACATTGTCTAAATCATTTTTGTGTTTAACAGGAGAAGCTGTTACTATCTTAAATTACAATATTCAGAGGGGTAGCCCTGTTCATCTGGATCTGTAAAAGCGACAAAGACTCCTGTGGCACCTTATAGACTAACAGATTTATTGGAGAATAAGCTTTTGTGGGTGAATACCCACTTCGTCGGATGCATGCGATAGCATTTGAATATCCCATTAAATTATTATAAGAAAAATAATAAATCAAATTCCTCGGCAGTGCTTTAGCAAACTTCCTCTCACTCATGATGTTGAAGTCTCGATGGTGTCATTATGTACAGAAGTAGTGCTTTACTGCTTCTTCTTGATGCCACATGTTGGCTCCTTGGTCTCATTGCTCTAGTTTACTTGGTTGGAAGGGATGAAATGCACAGACTGAGATGAGAATGTGGAGATAGGAATGCTGTTGAAATTGAGAGATGAGAGAGTGATGCATACTTAATTTGGAGAGATTTACACTCTTCTTTCAGGTTTCAGAGTAGCAGCCGTATTAGTCTGTATCCGATGAAGTGAGCTGTAGCTCACGAAAGCTTACGCTCAAATAAATTTGTTAGTCTCTAAGGTGCCACAAGTACTCCTTTTCTTTTTACTCTTCTTTCAGAGATTCATTGAAGGAATAAAACACACCTCTTTTAGTGCTTGGCTGGATTTAAATATTACTTGCTGTTACCCTTTTGCTCTCTCAACACACACCTAGCATCTATGATAGGTCCGTACTCAGGGTGGCTAACCCTTCCCGTTGCTCGAACCACTGTGGCTGTATTCTATTTTTTGGTGTTATACCTCAATCAGGAATAGCACAGATATGTCTCTTCAAGCTGAGAATCACACCTCAGCTCAAAATGTTAGATCTACCCTTAGTGGGAGAAAGCAGAAATGTTCTAGGAATTTATTTAATTAGCCTGCACATTTCAGTTAATAAAACCGCATCCAGAAATATAAATATATAAGCTATTATTCTTCAAGTACCATATATGTCTTTTATTTTTTTACAGTTAGTGAAGGTACAGTCACATGTGTAACAACCTGGCATAAGAATAAATTATTATATTTTATTAATAACAATTTGTGCATCAATATTAAAGCTTACCTCCTAAAGAATAATACATTGTTCTGTACAAACATACCATTATTTTTTTTGTGGTCTGATTCCTTCACCATTGCTCCTGTTGAGTAACAGCTTAAACTACGCCTTTGACCTGTTGTGATACTGCCCAGCAGGCTGCCAGCTCAAACTGAGGCAGCAGGGGCTAATTCACTGGCATGTTAATTGCAACCAACAAAATGTTAAAAGGTCATAGTGTGTTCAAGCAAATTCACTTGTTAGAATAGAACAAAGGGGCATATTATCACATTACAAGTACATGTCATATGCCTGATCATTACATTTGCCCTAAATGCTTAAAAACTAGTGAAATGATAATGTCACAAATCAGACGTCAAGAATTGGAATAAATTTGCAAACTGGACACCATTAAATTAGGCTTGAATAAAGACTGGGAGTGGATGGATCATTACACAAAGTAAAACTATTTCCACATGCTTATTTGCCCCCCTCCCCGCCCCCCCCCCCCCACACACACACTGTTACTCTCACCTTCTTGTCAACTTTTGGAATTGTGCCATCCTGATTATCCCTAGAATTATTTTTTCTCCAGCTGATAATAGCTCACTTTAATTGATCACTCTCATTATAGTGTGTATGGCAACACCCATTTTTCATGTTCTGTGTGTGTGTGTTTGTACATATATATCTATATATCTATCTTCCTACTGTGTTTTCCACTGCATGCATCTGATGAAGTGGATTTTACCCCATGAAAGCTTATGCTGAAATAAATTTGTTAGTCTCTAAGGTGCCACAAGTACTCCTCATTCTTTTTGAAATGATAATGTTATTGTCTTCACTTGTCTGAAATGTGTTGATTTACACTGTACTGAGTTAGCCCTAAATCAAACAGATGTATTAGCATTTAGACGTGAGTTCACTTAATATGTAAAACTTCTTGAAAACTAATGAAGGACTGTTTTTGGCTATCACATTGTTCCTGTAAACTAATGAAAGATTGTTTTGATGGCTATAACTAAACACATTATCTCTAAATTCTCAATAAATCAGATGGGAACCTCAGAACTATGTATGAAGGAGCATGTTAACTTCAAAGAATGGGTCTTTGTGTTCAGCAATGGATAATCCACAAACTTTGTCTACAATTAGTCAAAAAATCAAGAGCCCATGCTGTGCTCAAAACACTTGCCAGGCTGTTTTCAACTATAAGAAGGAACCATGGGAGCAATTCTGCATCGCTGGACTGCTGGATTCTGATGGGGAATCCTGAGCAATTGTACAGAGGTCCTCAAAGCCATTTTGGGTAACCCTGAGAGACTTATGGAAACTAATAGAAATTATATCTCTATCATTCAAACTACAAACTTAGACTCACCTTTAATGTATTTTACCTAGTTTAACTTCTCAATATCTCTTATTTCTTTTTCTTAGCTAATAAAACTTTAGTTTATTAGAGAAATTGGCTACAGCACTGACTTTGGTGAGATCAAGAGTATCCATTGACTGTGGCCCTTGAGGTTGGGATTAACCTAATTTGTGGTGAATTTTGGTTTGAATAACCTTTCATCATAAAGTCCAGTTTGTCTGGATAGTGAAGTGGGACTGGAGGGCGTAAGGGGTAGTCTGCCTGTCCATGGCTCCATGTTAAGGCTAATGTAGTAGTCCAGGAGTTCACATTTGTTACTGGCTTGGTGAAGTCTAATTAAAGGATATACCACTAGCCTGTGCTGTCTGCCCTGTTTTCTGAGATTTCTGTTGACCTGAAATTGGTGCTGTCAGCTGTAAGCCATACCAGACAGCATGACATCTGTATTCTGTCTCTTGATGGCGGTATAAAGGGAACAAATTGCCTTCTTAATACTCTATGCAGGGTACCTGCATAGTTGATCACACTTCAGGGAAGAGTGAGGAGCCGCTTCTCCCCATTGCACTCAAGTGGTTGGGGAGTTTATCAGAAGGGTCCTGGAGCAGTTAGAGCCATGATTTCCCTCTCCTGACAATGGAGTGGCCAAGGCACCTGAAGCACAACGTGGCCCATGGTCAGCTCCCGGGGGTGGGAGGAGTGCAAGAACACGCCACATCCTTACTCAGGGCTTGTTTTAAAATCCCAATATAGCTTTTAATTTGCAAGTAGCTTCGTTCATTTCAACAGGACTACTCTCAGTGTAAGGTATTATTTAATGTGAGTTAAACTGGTGGAGTTGGGTCTTTGAGTAGAGTTTTATAAAGCTTTTCTATATATAACTTAGAAACAGCTGCAGCAAAACAGTGTTCGACTATGCTTAGAGCTTGGTTGTATCACTAATGTAGAAATTGCTCAGTGCCTGTCAGCAAGGAAAAACGAATGTGCTAGCTAATTTACCAGACTTGGAGGCATGGCATAAGACCTACTTCAGGGGTCGGCAACCTTCGGCACACAGCCCATCAGGGTAATCCGCTGGTGGGCCACGAAACATTTTGTTTACGTTGACTGTCCACAGGCCTGGCCCCCTGCAGCCATGGTTCATTGTTCTCAGCCAACAGGAGCTGTGGGAAGCAGCAACCAGCATGTCCCCATGCCCTGCGCCACTTCCCGCAGCTCCCATTTGCCGGGAATGGTGAACCTTGGCCACTGAGAGCTGCGGGGGGCCAGGGCTTTGGACAGTCAACATAAACAAAAGGTCTTGCGGCCTGCCAGCAGATTACCCTGACGGGCCGTGTGCCAAAGGTTGCCAACCCCTGACCTACTCTATAAACAGTGAAGCCCTGATAGATCATTTGGAGAGTGAGTTTACAATGAGATCTTTGTGCAGTTTTTATCCCTGATCTTCTCGTGTCCACCAGTCTGCCCTACAACAGGTTTATCAGCTGGAGGAGAGATGTGGCTTAAAAATAATTTCTCTGCAGAGCCAAGGAAAATGCCTGAAGGAATGCAATAAGTAACATAGGGGCTCCATGAGACATTGGGCCTTTCTTATGGATATGACTGAGACAACATTAGGCTGTGACTTTCCAAAAAAATACTGTTGGTTTAAAGAAGAAAAGAAAAAGAAGAAAAAAGAATGATAAGTAGAGATCCCTCAGTTGCTTAACAAAATTACCAAGAACTGGAGAATCAACTTGAAGCTCAGTTGGTTATTACATAGCAGAAAATGGAACCAGAAGGTAAATGTGTCTGAGATGTTGGGTAAGAATCTATTGTAAAGGAGCACTGACAGTTTTATTACAAGCCATATTTAGACATCCCAACCAACTTAAATTTGGCAAAAAGGAGCTATCCATTGGAAAAGTCTGCAAGAAATGACATTCATGAGAAAAAATAGTTTTCAATTTTCAGATGTGTATCCATCTTTTCAACTGGTAAATCCTGAATAATGATCCCTTATTATCTCTTCTAGAAAATTTTATGTCAAAACTGTTTTTCAATGCAAAATTGGCTTTTTGACAAAAAACATTTTTGCAGAGTGTCTATGTTCCACAGAAAATTTCATTTTTCTTTTGTTGGAAAAAAATTCCCTCCCCACAAAAAAAGCATTTGGTTTTCAGCCAAAATATCTGGCTGCAAACCTAATACTTTGATTTGTATATACTGCTATAGTACCTCACAGGAGTTGTAGTTCTGTTTACCCATACCCCTGTAATGACCCTTTCGTGGGGTTTATTGGTAGGGAAGCGCCACTTAGTGGTCATGGCTTAGGCCTGTGATGTGCAGGGGGATTGTTGGTAGGGAGTACTGTCTAGTGGTCAGGGCTTCAGCCTGTGACATGCAGGGGGGTTCTTGATAGGGGACCCTGGGCCCTCCCACTCCACTGGGCTCTGACCCAGGGCCCTTTGAGAGCTATCAGTGCTCTGACAGCCAGGGATATTTAAGGCAGCCCTCACCAGGTCACTTTCTACTACCTCCCTGTGATTATCCCAAAGTCACTGTCTGCGGTAAGGCAGTATGAGGGATGTTGCTGAACCCAAGGGACCTTTTGGTGGCTGTGTGTAGCAAAGTCATTCTCCTTTCCTCTTGGGTGGCAACTGCCTCCTACTATGCTATGACCCAACCTCCTGGGGCCAGTTCAGTCCAAGGGCTTTCCCCTGCTGGATTAGTCCAAACAAAAAAAAGCGGAGGCAGGATCAATCAAGTCCAGAATTCATATGAGAGGGAGTGCTTCCCTCTCAGGTTGCCCCTGAAGCAGGCCCTGCCTTCCTTCAGAGAGGGACCTTTGGGCAGCAGTTTAGGGAGAGATTCTGCCTTTCCTCAGCTTTTCTCTCCTGGAGCTGCCCACAGCAGGTCTACTCTCTTCTCTGGTCTGCCACCAAATGAGCTGCTCCCCTGCCTTTTAACTCCTCCTACAGGTGCAGCAGTGTTGACTGGCAATCAGGGGTTGGCAACCCTTGGAACATGGCCCATCAGGGTAATCCACTGGCAGGCCACGAGACATTTTCTTTACATTGACTGTCCGCAGGCACAGCCCCCCACAGCTCCCAGATGCTGTGGTTCACTGTTCCTGGCCAATGGGAGCTGCAGGGGAGCTGTGCCTGTGGACAGTCAACATAAACAAAATTCTCTCAGCTTGCCAGTGAATTAACCTGATGGGCCACGTGCTGAAGGTTGCCAACCCCTGGGCTAGTCCCTCCAATTGCTCATACTACCATGGCTAAACTTTTATTTTTAGCACACTAGCTTGATCAGACCAAGCGTGGAAATGTCTCCTTGAACTGGAATTTATATTTTTCAGCTTCAGTAAAGACATATCCTAAGTCACTTTTGAAAATGGGGCTTATGAGCCTATTTCTTTGCCTGGTCCTATAATGAGAGATAGAAAGTGCCGGTCATAATCCAAGGGCTTGAATTCCATAGCTCACACGTTACAATCTAGCACGGGCAGTGGTGTTCAAAACTCAGAAGATGGAGAGGAGGAGCTGAGACTTCACACTAATCAATAATGCTGAGTTGGCATAGCAATGGAGGTCACTCTCGATCCTGTTAAAGCATGTAGCAGTGGGCATTGCTGAGTAGTGTTGCACAAATGTTCACATTTTTTGGTTCAGTAGCTGGAAAAAAATCAGAAAAAAACAATCATTTTGTGCTCACCACAACATTTTCATTGACCTGAAATTAAATGTTTCATTTCCTTTTTGATTTTTTAAAACCATTTTAAAAATTAAATAGACAATTTTCACACATTTTCCAATAGTTTTGTGCCAACTCAAAACTGCATTTTTGACAAGTAAAATATTCACCCCCAACATGCTTAGGTTGTTATTGAGTGTGCTCCTTATCACTCCCAGATGCATTGAACCTGTCTGAGACACAATGCAACCAAGGTAATGCATTCTTCTGTAAGGTAAACAGGCCTCGAGTAAGAATATGAGATACTTTTTAGTAATAGCGCTGATTTTTCACCCAGCTAAAATTATAGTTTCCCAATAGTGCCAGATCAGCTATCTCTTTAGCTGACATGTCAAAGGAGGTATGCAGAAAACTGCAGCTGTGGAGTCATCTACTGTTGATTTCATATCCACAGGACACCTGTCCATGTGGTTGATGATTCTTAATATCAAAGTACCACCAGTAAGGAGATGATGCTTCCTGGACTATCAAAATTCAATCTGTCCATCTCTTGGCTCTGATTAGTCTATGCAATTGAGGTAAGAGACCTGTAATCCCCTTATTTTCTCATAAAATCTCTGGAGAGATGCCACAGGGTGGAGCAAATCAGAACTTGCAACCTTAACAATCCAAGGAAACACGGAGGATGTGGTAATTCTTCTGCCACCATGACACCAAGAAGACCATACCCCTTCTGTCCTAAATCTGTATGAAGGAAAGAGTCCAAGACTTCACATGCTTTACCAGCCGATCTAGCTGAGATCCCGAGTAAACTTGCTGCCTTAAAGACAATACTTAGTCTTTGAACTGCTATCCTGCCCTTGAAGCTAAAAACCAAGGAGCCAACATTGTTCTCTAAGTACTTTTTTAATGTTTTTTCTCTTTAGTGGAGGCATCCATAATCTTATTGTGGACACTGCATGTTTTAAGGTGTGAATGCGAGAGTGAGTATCAAAAGAAATAGCATGTGCACACTTTAAATTTTAAACAAATCCTATTCAAATTACCTGGTATTAATATGGGTCATAGAAGAGTGCAGGAACTGCTTTGCCAGTTAAGGAGAAGTTAGAAATGATCAGCCACCCTGTAGAAAGTGAACAACCACTAACAGTGCTGCCTAGTGTCCAGACGGGGGGTTGGAAGTTCATAGAATATAAGGGATGGAAGGGATCTCAGGAGGTCATCTAGTCCAACCCCCTGCTCAAAGCAGGACTAATCCCCAAATAAATCATCCCAGCCAGGGCTTTGTCAAGCCTGACCTTAAAAACTTCTAAGGTAGGAGATATCACCACCTCCCTAGGTAAAAGTCCAGTGTTTCACCACCCTCCTAGTGAAAATGTTTTTCCTAATATCCAACCTAAACCTCCCCTACTGCAACTTGAGACCATTACTGTTTGTTCTGTCATCTGCTACCACTGAGAACAGTCTAGATCCATTCTCTTTGGAACCCCCTTTCAGGTAGTTGAAAGCAGCTATCAAATCCCCCCCTCATTCTTCTCTTCCGCAGACTAAACAATCCCAGTTCCCTCAGCTTCTCCTCATAAGTCATATGTTCCAGTCCCCTAATCATTTTTGTTGCCCTCCGCTGGATGTTTTCCAATTTTTCCACATCCTTCTTGTAGTGTGCGGCCCAAAACTGGACACAGTACTCCAGATGAGGCCTCACCAATGTCGAATAGGGGCTAATGATCACGTCCCTCGATCTGCTGGCAATGCCCCTACTTATACATCCCAAAATGCCATTGGCCTTCTTGGCAACAACGGCATACTGTTGACTCATATCCAGTTTCTTGTCCACTGTAACCCCTACATCCTTTCCTGTGGAACTGCTGCCTAGCCATTCGGTCCCTACTCTATAGCGGAGCATTGGATTCTTCCGTCCTAAGTGCAGGAATCTGCACTTGTCTTTGTTGAACCTCATCAGATTTCTTTTGACTCAATCCTCTAATTTGTCTAGGGCCCTCTGTATCCTATCCTTACCCTCCAGCATATCTACCTCTCTTCCCAGTTTAGTGTCATCTGCAAACTTGCTGAGGGTGCAATCCACACCATCCTCCAGATCATTAATGAAGATATTGAAGAAAACCGGCCCCAGGACCGACCCTTGGGGCACTCCACTTGATACCGGCTGCCAACTAGACATGGAGCCATTGATCACTACACATTGAGCCCGACAATCTAGCCAACTTTCTATCCACCTTATAGTCCATTCATCCAGCCCATACTTCTTTAACTTGCTGGCAAGAATACTGTGGGAGACCATGTCAAAAGCTTTGCTAAAATCAAGGAACAACATGTCCACTGCTTTGCCCTCATCCACAGAGCCAGTTATCATAGAATCATAGAATCATAGAATATCAGGGTTGGAAGGGACCCCAGAAGGTCATCTAGTCCAACCCCCTGCTCAAAGCAGGACCAATTCCCAGTTAAATCATCCCAGCCAGGGCTTTGTCAAGCCTGACCTTAAAAACCTCCAAGGAAGGAGATTCTACCACCTCCCTAGGTAACGCATTCCAGTGTTTCACCACCCTCTTAGTGATAAAGTTTTTCCTAATATCCAATCTAAACTTCCCCAATGCAACTTGAGACCATTACTCCTCGTTCTGTCATCTGCTACCATTGAGAACAGTCTAGAGCCATCCTCTTTGGAACCCCCTTTCAGGTAGTTGAAAGCAGCTATCAAATCCCCCCTCATTCTTCTCTTCTGCAGGCTAAACAATCCCAGCTCCCTCAGCCTCTCCTCATAACTCATGTGTTCCAGTCCCCTAATCATTTTTGTTGCCCTTCGCTGGACTCTCTCCAATTTATCCACATCCTTCTTGAAGTGTGGGGCCCAAAACTGGACACAGTACTCCAGATGAGGCCTCACCAATGTCGAATAGAGGGGAACGATCACATCCCTCGATCTGCTCGCTATGCCCCTACTTATACATCCCAAAATGCCATTGGCCTTCTTGGCAACAAGGGCACACTGCTGACTCATATCCAGCTTCTCATCCACTGTCACCCCTAGGTCCTTTTCCGCAGAACTGCTGCCTAGCCATTCGGTCCCTAGTCTGTAGCTGTGCATTGGGTTCTTCCGTCCTAAGTGCAGGACCCTGCACTTATCCTTATTGAACCTCATCAGATTCCTTTTGGCCCAATCTTCCAATTGGTCTAGGTCCTTCTGTATCCTATCCCTCCCCTCCAGCGTATCTACCACTCCTCCCAGTTTAGTATCATCCGCATATCTTGTCATAGAAGGCAATTAGGTTAGTCAGGCATGACTTGCCCTTGGTGAATCCATGCTGCCTGTTCCTGATCACTTTCCTGTCCTCTCAGTGCTTCAGAATTGATTCCTTGAGGACCTGCTCCATGATTTTTCCAGGGACTGAGGTGAGGCTGACTGGCCTGTAGTTCCCAGGATCCTCCTTCTTCCCTTTTTTTAAAGATGGGCACTACATTAGCCTTTTTCCAGTCATCCAGGACCTCCCGAGATCACCATGAATTTTCAAAGATAATGCCCAAAGGCTCTGCAATCACATCTGCCAACTCCTTTAGTACTCTCGGGTGCAGCACATTCGGCCCCATGGATTTGTGCTCGTCCAGCTTTTGTAAATAGTCCCGAACCACTTCTTTCTCCACAGAGGGCTGGTCACCTCCTCCCCATGCTGTGCTGCCCAGTGCAGTAGTCTGAGAGCTGACCTCGTTCGTGAAGACAGAGGCAAAAAAAGCATTGAGTACATTAGCTTTTTCCACATCCTCTGTCACTAGGATGCCTCCCTCATTCAGTAAGGGGCCCACACTTTCCTTGGCTTTCTTCTTGTTGCTAACATACCTGAAGAAACCCGTCTTGATACTCTTAACATCTCTTGCTGGCTGCAACTCCAGGTGTGATTTGGCCTTCCTGATTTCACTCCTGCATGCCCGAGCAATATTTTTATACTCTTCCCTGGTCATTTGTCCAATCTTCCACTTCTTGTAAGCTTCTTTTTTGTGGATTTCACTGTTAAGCCAAGCTGGTCGCCTGCCATATTTACTATTCTTTCTACATATTGGGATGGTTTGTAACCTGTAACCTGTAACCTCCATAAGGATTCTTTAAAATACAGCCAGCACTCCTGAACTCCTTTCCTCCTCATGTTATTCTCCCAGGGGATCCTGCCCATCAGTTCCCTGAAGTTGTCAAAGTCTGCTTTTCTGAAGTCCATTCAAAGTCATCTCCCCATTCAAAACACAGTCCTGTCCTTTAGCACCCTTCTCCCTCAAGGGTTTACAGTCCTTCCCTTTTATGCATGGGGACTTTGGGTCATGTGCCCTTGAATGGTCAAAATCTTTTCCAGCTGCATTCTCACCTGAAGTGAATGCTTTTGTTGTTGTAATGTCCTCCTTCGGTGTGAGGGAAGCTCAGGCCTGCTCTCTCCACCAGGCTCCAGGCAGGGACCCAACAGTGGGCAGCACCTTCATATGCTAAGCAGCTGCCACAAACCACTTCTTTCCCAAGTCTCCTTTAGCATCACAGTATCTTCAGTCTAGTCTCTCACTGGCAGACTCAGTCAACTGTGTCTCCTTTGTAGGTTTGCGCAGGTCTGCATTGTCAGGCAATGAGTTTCTGGGCATCACTTTGCCCCTCAGAGAAGCCATCTGCTCCTTTCTGCTCCCTGCCTCCCTCTGAGCTGCTCTGCTTCACTTTTTAAACCCCGCCTCCATCTTGTGCAGACCCTGCGGGTGGGGCTGCCTTGGCCCAAAGCTGTTCCTTAACCCCTTTCTCTCTGGTGTGGAGTTTGTATACCGCATCATACACCTGTATCACAGTGAATACATTAGGCATAAAAAGAGCAAAGGTGAAAGTCGTCTGGAAATGTGACAACTTTGAAGGGCTTCAGTACTATTTCCAAGAGCTGGGAAGTAGATAATGCCCCTGTGTTTCCAGGGATATTTTGTGTACGAGTTGATCACATGTTATGCTAATATTGTAATGATTTGATTGTTTATTTAATTATTTTTTTCCATTGTTAAAGCCATCCACATTATTGTATATTTCTTGATTTCTAAACTTAGTTCCAGTTGAAACTCTGATTTGATAATTATATTGCTAATTCATAGATAATAACATTTGTAATAGTTATTTCTAAGTCAAAAACATACTTTTTATTAAAAAAACCCATAAAAGTCAAAAAGATGGTCCTTCTGACAAAACTGTGGTAGGGTCATAATAACTTCAACTAGGGTTAAAAGTTAAAGATGAAAAGGTCATTCCCGAAGGTAACACAAAGCTACCTGGCTTTGTCCCTAAATTAATAGCTTTATCTCTCACACCTCATTACTCAAGTTAGGCATGGGCTATAGTTTAAGAAATGAGAGCTCCAAATATGATTGTAATGATGTGTTAGGTTAAAAAGGACATTAGGATTTTTAAAGGAATTGTAGAATAAATTTAATTCCTGCTTCAAATGGATTTAATATTTAAAAAAATCAAGCTAATGAAAAACAAATCAAGAATTTTTGAGGAACTGTAAATTCAGACTATTTTTTCCTATTACTTCCTTATGTTTAAGAACAACCTTCTGTTACAAAAGAAAAGAAATGAACTCATCAATACTGAAGTGTTACAGCTTTTTTAAAAAAAAATGAATCACTTTAAATGAAGTCTTGATTGTATAAATGGAGGGGTGTATTTCAAAGAGAAGCATAATTTGCCAGTTTTCTTTTTGTAGTTACATATTCTCTTCTAATTTGTGTCCTGAGAGGGAATCTTGTTTTCCTATGGTGAGACACACTGTTTTTGTTTATCCAAATCCTCCTCACATTAATATAGTTAGTCATTATAAAATCAATGTTAATCATGATAAAAAGTGATAAATTGTACCTAGAGGAGGAAATACCATGTGGTAACTGAGTAAATAGTGACATTTTATAGGTGACTACTCTAAATATCTCACTTCTTTGACAAAATTAACAGCAGATGGTTGGTACTGATGTCCGCACTTGTAAACCTAATGTTTCTAACAACAGCTTAGGACAAAAAAATATAATATCTTAAAATAAGAAGCCACAAACATACTGGGATAGAAGACTTTTTCCTATCTCTATATTTTTAGATAATTCAACTAAACAATAATCAAATTAATAATCAGAGAATATATTTCATGCTAATATAGAATTGTCTCATTCACTTTGTTTTGCCTGTGCTCTATATCACATAAATACTACAGTCTTATCAAATTCTACTTGATCATTTACCGGGGCATACTTTTTGTATGTTTATTTCTTCAGTTTTTTATACCTTGAGTCACAATCCAGCTTTTTCCACTGACTGGCTCTACACTTCACATATTTAACCAGGATTCACACCACAGGTGGCAAACATCTTATCCCCACCTCATTTTTTGCAAACTCTGGACGAGAAAAGTGGCCCAAAGTTATAACAGAAGTTTGTGGCAGAGCTGTGACTAGAATTCTTGCCTGCTTTCACAAATCCAAATCTCATCAACTAAGTGACATTCTCTCTCTCTCTGTCTCAGAAATGTGCATGATCTAATAAGAGAGAGAGAGAGAGAGAGAGAGAGAGAGAGAATTAGAACGAGATGTTTTGCAAGGTGGGGCTACTCATGTGGTCACACTTTTGCAAAGCCAGAAATTTAAAAGTGTTATATGCATGCATAGTAAATGAGGCAAGTTATACTTTACAAGATATGCATTTAAGTTTGGGCAAGTCTGTGTCTTCAGGTGATTAGTAGTCTGTGATTTGCAAATTCCCTGTCAACTGCACAGTGTGGAGAGGAGCAAACCACCATTGGCAGGTCATGTATAGATGTGACTCCTTCTGGCCTCCTTTTGCCATCTGCAAAAACTCCTTGCAGCTGTATTGCTGGCTGAAACAGGAATCCTGGCTAGGGGTGCATGGGAGGAGCTGGACTAACTGGTTCCCTTCACAAGAATAAACATTGTGAAAAATTGATACTTTCTTGGAGAAGCACTATCTCAGATCCACCATTAGAGAGCTTAGTCATGAGCTAAAAACCTGTATCAACATAGCTGCTAACTTTTCAGCACTGCCAATCTAGTGGAAAAGATCATCCAGATGACTGGTTGGACAGCCCTGAGAATGGGGGCCACTCCAGCCGCCTTAGTTTTTGCTGATTCCAGCTCTCTCCATTTCATACCAGTGGTCATGCTAGTACTTTTGGAGGTGGAGGGAATATTTTGACATGTTGACTCTGTATGAATTTCAGAATTTGTGTATGTTCCCATGGACATTTTTGTGCTGTAAGGAAACATATTTTAAGCATGTCATAAAATCTGACTATGGTGTATTACTGTTGAAGTAACTTTTGTTATTTACATTATAGGATTCTACTAATCTTTTCTTTTTGGAAAAACAAAACAAAACAAAACACCAGAAGTTCTACACAGGGTGAGTATGGTGTCAACCTATAATTTGGGGCAGGCTCTCCTCAGCCTATGCCCCAGGACTCAGCTCTCTCTGAATCCTAACACCCTCCCCTCCATGAGGGAGACTACGGTGCAGAAGGGTAAGGAAGGACCTCAGCCCGCAAAGCCCAAATGCTCCCACATATGAGCCCAAAGACCACCACCAAAATTCCAGGTCTTTTACATCTGGGGACTATTAATTTTATCTTTTTAACACACTGAAAAGTAGCCACATGTTGCCACAAATAAACAACTCAACCTAAGTTCCTCCCTTCTTAATCCACTGTGTCTTGCAGATGCTGTGAGGAAAGAAATAACTTCCTGGACTGCCAATTGGCCAATGGGAGAAAAAATTCCATCCTGACCCCAAAATGGGTGATCAGCTTGTTCTGCAGTATCTATCAGGCCTGGCTCCAATTCCTAGTACAATGTAGATGTAGGGTAGGGCTACTAGAACAGAGCCAAAAGAGTCTTCACATAGCCCCCACTCCAAGATAAATTCTGGGAGCTGGGGAATGCTAGCCAATGAGACCTCTCACCATCTGGACAAAGGTTGCCAGAGATTCCTGAGGGGAGGAACTACCTGGTGTCCTTTGGTGAGTGTGTCCCTCCCTTGCAACTGGGACTGTCCACCTTCACCACTGGCTCCATAAAATCCCCTCACCTGTTGAGGCAGATGGGTGGCACTCATTATCTAATTTTTTCAAGCTACATATATTTCTGGTAGTGTGGCTAGTATGGTGGTTTATTATAACAGAGGTATGTTGCATAAATTTGAACAAAAATTTGTGCATATGAGAATAAACCTTGGAAGGTTTTAGAACTAATGTTTATGGGGAGTTAAAGAGACAGGCTTAGATGTCTTTGAGGCAGAAATAGATTTTAAAATCCCATAATCAATATTAATTCTTTGGGGAAGATATGACTCAGGAGGAAGATGAAGAAATATGTAGACTGTAACTTCAAAGTCCAATGCAACTCAAGGTTGGGTATAACCAAGAGTTATTACCTAATCATGTTGGGTGTCTTGTCTGGGATGAGAAGAGCTAGTAAAAGTAAAAAATAAAAATAAACATAAAATAAAAACAGCATTGATGTTCTGATTTTTCTACTTCTTTAAAAAAAATGAAAAATGTCCCTATTTAATTAAAAGTTTTGATCATCAAAAACTCTTGAGCAGCTCAAAAGCTAGTCAACCCTCCAAAAATTATCCTCTAATATTTTGTTTTATATCAAAAATCAAATATTTTATGAGAAAATCATCAAAAATTCAAAAAACAAGAAATGTTGACTAATTCTAAAAGTGAGTTGGTGATCTCAATCCAATTTCTATGGAACAATTTCTGCATCACAAAAATAATCACCATCACGGTCATCACTAATTTGTAGCCCTGTTGGACACCTCAGCAAAGGGACCAAGGATAACAGAACATGGAGACTGAGCTACCTTCTAACTCCTAAATGCAATCACTCCAGTCCAGTTTTAAGATATGCTGTGATGTATTTGTTCTGTGGATACATGATTTCAGTCTCTAGGCTATCAATACTACTACACTTAAAAAAATGCAATTAAAGAAAAATTAACTAACATTCATTCCAATACGCGTATGTATATATAAGTACAGTAGAACAATTGATTTATTGTAGTAGGGATTTTTCTCTCTTTTTATTTTTTTTAGCTTTTTGTTTTTTTTACCATTTTATGTCTCATAGTGGAAGGAATTAGCTCTTATACAGTAACACAGGGAGCTACAGAACCTTTATCAGAAAATTTCCAACTTCTTACCCACCAAGGTAAATGGATTTTGCTGACTCAATTTTTATAGTGCCTTTGGGAAACAGTTCATTCTGTCAGCAAATCATTTACACTGCATTAAGAGCATCCCTGTGCAGTTTAGTTGCAATCATTTTCAGTGTTATTGAAATAAAATTATCTTTTGTTCATGTTTGCAAAGTGCCTACAATGAATCTGTTCATGAAGTTATTCTGATGGTCTCTTCTGAAGCTCAGATAAACTTGATGACTTTATAAGTCAATATCTTTTCAAAACTATAAGAAGTTTTCTTAGCAATGCCAAGGAAGTAATATATTTTATATGGTTTTCTGCGCATTTCCTGGCTCAATGTGTTGCAATTCGCTGCTAAAAAAATCTTTAGGGGCCTATTTATGAAATATCTATCTCTAAGAGAGTTGTGTGGAAAGTCTTAAGATGAAACAGACAGGGCATAATTAAGCTGCTATGCTGCCTATTGCTGAACCAGATGAAATTTAAGTTTCTGTAATTTTGTAAAATTGTATTATCATTTATAACAATGGGAAAAAAGAAACAAAGAAAATAAAGAACAATAAAGCAAATGCTATAGGCAATAGTAATAATAGCATGAATAGCATAAAAAGCACCATTAAAAAAGAGCACATAGTATGGACTAACTATTCACAGGGACAGCCTTCCTTTCGAGGGTGAAATTTGTAGATTTATTTGCCACTTTGTCTTTGAATTGTGGATAGAAAGCTGGGTACCTGAAACTCTCATTAATTGAATTCAACAGCAAAATGTTAAAATGTACTCCTGTATGTTTCTGAGACTGAAAGGTGATTGTTCAAGTGATTTAATTTCTTCCTTGCCAATTTCAAAAATGGACAGCTTAGGGTACAAATAAACAGCTTATTGATGCCACTTTATATGTTCAAAGCACAGATCTCATTGATCTCAGTAGCATCTGTGATTGCTGTAAATCAGATCCAAAGGTCTCAAGCCAGGTACCCAAAAATGAGGAGTACATAATTACTGATCACCTGTGAAAAGCCTGGACTAAGTGATTTGACTGATATCACATAGATACTGTATGGCAGATACAGAGATAGAATCCAGTTATCCAGACTGGCATTCAACTGCCTTAATTATGCAATTACTCTTTCTCTTCCTGCAGTTCCATCCTTATTCACTACACATTTTCCAACTCTACTCTGGTTCCATGGTCCACTGGGAATATTAGTTGATGGTTTCTCCATAGAACTATGAGCATGGGTATGTACCTGGCACAATTCACAAACTCCCCAGATACCAGTCCCTTGGTCCCTTTTGTGGTGAGAAGGAGACCCTGGCATACATCTATCTAGAGTGTGTCAGATCACAGCCTCTCTTACAGATCCTCCAGAACATTTTACTGAGGTTCTAGCTGCACTTCTCCCAGCACCTCCTAATTCTTGCACAGGCCATGTGCAGCCCCACAAATTTGTGTGACCCTGTCAACGTCCTCTTCCTCCTGGCCCTGGACAAGATGGCCACCCAACATACCAGAAGGAGGAAGCTGGGAGAGGGCATTCTGGGAATGTGGGGCCTATTTCCACTCCTTTATGCAATCATGTCTCTGAAGAGAGTTCCTTTGCGCAGTGTTCCCTGAATCCTTAAGTATTATTGATGGGATGTGAGCACTGTCCAGAGTTCACGCTCAGTGTCACGCTCTGTTTCCCTGATTTTTTACCTTTGACCTCACTCCCATTCCTCTTCTCTTCTTCCTTGTCCCACATACTCACTTGTGGCCTGGGCCTAATAGTTCCCCATCCCTTTAGTTGAGGGTGAGGGCCTTTAGTTTTGTGTGGGCCTAGACTCACCTGTCCCAGTACCCCCAAATAGTACGCACCTTCCAACTTCTGCCACAAATAAAACAGGAGTCCTACAGACAACAGCATCATTCATTACAAAACTTTGATTTATACACATAGAAGGTTTATCCTATGTACTGAATGAAGCAGAGCTGTGGAAAAAATATTTGATCTTTTAATCAGACCTTCTTAATGCATACTCACAAGAGGGGCAAATTAATGTTGCACAGGCAACCTTAATTCTGTTGTTTCCTAACTTTTCGGTGCTTGATTTTGCAACCCTAATAATGTTTTTAACATGATTTCGAAGTGTGTTATTGTAAAAAGTAAACTGAGATAATCAGAAATTCCATCTTGTGGCACCATATTGAAAACCACATAAATTATCAGCAGGGTTGGAACCTACAGAGACCACACACACCTTTGACACTTGAATTAATGGAATAACCAATAGCAGCGGTAGGTTGTCATTCTCTGTGTTTACCACCACTAGAGGGGGATGAGACCTGCACTCCCAAGGAGTTTCACAGGCATTTGTTGATAGCAGAGGAATGCAGAGACTTGGTTTCTGTTCCAGGCTCTGGAGGGGAATGTTCTGTAATGTGCCTATTTCTCCAAAATCTGACCCCTACTTGAAACCTGTCCCTGTATCAGTCCTGTCTCTTCCCCACCCGTGGCTCCTCATCCCAGTCACACTTTCCTCACATGCCCAGTTCCAGTCTTCTAGTTCAACATGCAGTCTTCCCAATCCCAGGTCTCAATCTTGTCTCAATCTACTCTTCTCACCATCCCTAGGTCCAGGTCTTGTCCTCTTGATGTTCACATCAAGCAGCCGTTGAAGGGGTTCAGCAGGGAGGTCAAAACCACAGGAGAGACAGTCGCCCTGCTCTTAGTTCCAGTTACTGTTCCCACCCACAGCTACCCAGACTGACATTCACAGGGAAAGTCTGTTGAAGCCCTGGGTTGGAATGTGCCCAATATACATGGAATCTCCAGAGATTTTAGCTGCAAAACTCTAGAAAGTCTCTACTGAGCATATGCAATTATTCAAAAGTTTATAACTTGGCCTAATTCGAGTGGATTTTCAGTGACTGCAAAAGGCATATCTCTGACAAAAAAATCCATCTCCATCCAAGTGCCTTCTGCTCATGGAGTCACTAGAGCGTCTCAAAAAGGTCACCAGAATTAAACATGAAAAAAACAACAATTTTCCCTAAGTTTCTCAGAAATAGCTGAACCATTTTGGCTGAAAGTTTCCCAAAATATTCAGCCACAGGCAGGCATCTAGCCTGGAAAATTTAAGCCCAAATGGTTAAGAGTTTGGCAAGTAATTGAAAATGGTCTTATAATGGCAAGTGTGGAGCAACCTTCATTGTAAGCTGTGCTACATACAAACATCTCCAATAATTAAAGTGTTCAGTTTCAAGATAGATTTAATAATTTAATAAAACAGTTAGCATTGTTTTTATTTGAAATTTTATCATCAGGGATGATTATCTTCATTTACACCACTTCATCACTTTTTTCTAATCACTAAACTCTCCACCCCCAACACAGAATACTTTTAGCAGTATACAAACTCTGAATCTTATTATTTCTTTCTGATAATTCATTGTATCATTGGTGTAATATATTGATTTTTCTTGTCCCTTTCCCCATAATTATCTCTTCTTATGCAGTCTCAGAACTTATTATTTATTGCCATTGGCCTCCTCTTTATCTTATATTTTTACATAATCATGTCAGGAGTCTCCTTTATCATTGTTTACCCAATAATTTACAAGAAGAGTGGTGTTTAAATTATCTTTGCATATTGCTCCCTCCTTCTCCACTAAAGTCAACTGTCCATATTCAAATATAAATGACTAAAATATAGACACTGGAGAAAATATTTCATTGCACAGCTACCCAAATACAGAAGATTTCTCAAGTTATCATATATCTTCTAATGGTTGCACATACAAACTATTTAATCAAGTTAAACGTTACAGCAATACTATTCCTGGTGTACTATGGTTTACAATGAAAAATAACAGAATCACATGAAGAATGCAAGCTCTCACTTGACAGATATGTCACTGACTAATGGAGGGGACCTTGTTTCTGCCAAATTGAGCTACTTTTTCCAATAATATCACTTTAGGCAAGGGAGATTCTGGTTACCTCTTTATAATTATTAAATATATTATGTAGCATTTGAAAATTAGGAGCAGCTCTTAGTACCTGCTTTGCTTCCACAGCAAAAGCAATGAGTTACCTGGGCTTTTTATGAATATGTATAATAATTAGCAAATTGGGGCACCTGAAAATGGAACAGAATGAGTTATACCTAAAATCATTTCAATTTCAAAATATCAATAGTATAATTCTAATAAATATCAGTCTTTTATTGTGGGCCCTTGGCAAATCTGTTGATGGATTGTCCTGATATGTTCTAAATTGGGGCCCAAAACACAAATTCAAACACTAATCAATTTCATCATGTTGTATGTTATTAAAATTTGCAAATCTTCCAATCAATTTATATGACCATGCTGATGTATTTCTTCTCAGAAAGTAATATCATACTTTAGGAATGTGCTTTTCATAACAAATCATCATCGATACATATATTATTTTCTCTAAGTGCAGCATAGGATGTTGTTGATCACCTTCCAAGATCCCAGCCTAAATTCACAAAGAGAAACCATGTTAAAGACAGAGGCTCAGATTCACAAAGTTACTTAGACATTTAAGTCCTAGTTTTCGACACCATTGCAATCCACAAAATCCCAGTCATCTGCTAGCTAACCTTGTAGGTGCCGAAGACCCCATGGCACCTAAAATTCAGCTGTAGAAGCTCCTCACAAGCCTAAGTTTCTATTTCTAGGTTTTGCTGCTCCCTCACTCTAGGCATTTGCATGCCTATCTTCCACATAAACCCTATTGTGATTCACAAACAGAGAAAGATAGGTGGGCCTATCTCATTTATGGGGCCCGATTTAGATAATATGTAGGGTCTGAAAGATATTAAAGGTGTTGACATAATCTAATCACTGTCCAATATTAAACAGTGTTCAGAGTTTGATATATAGAGACAGCAGCTGACTTATTACCAGGGAAAATCACCTTTAAAATCATTTTAACCTTTTATTAAAGATGCAAAAAAGAAGGAAAAGCATTCAAAATATAAATTATTAAGTAAGGCTTTCATTTTAACAACATTTCTTGTTCCTTTTTCCTTTCATGGGAAAGAGTTTTAGAAGGAATATCCCCACCCACCCATGGCTGACTGTCTGTTAGATGTCATCAAAGATGGTAATTACTGACCTTTCAGGGGAAAGAAAAGAAGCCTGTCAAGATGGGTTGGAGCTGCTGCAGTTGCTGCTGTTGTTAAAATATGACCCCATTTCATCTCAGAAGGTGTTTGGGATTCAGCTGGAGCTGCTAGGGGTGACAATGTCATCTGGATCCCCCTCTCTGGCCTGGTTTGGTCAGGATCAAGATGACAAAGGCTGAGGGTCCCAGCAAATGGTGGGGGTGGCAGCAATGAGAGTGAAGCTCACTCCAGTAACCTCCATCTGTTCTTCTATCTTTTCACCCCAAAGCTTCTTTCTTTAAGGACCCAAAAAGGGAGTGATGAGTGGAATAGCCCATCCTGTCATCAATTTGTCCACCAATTAGGGCTAGATTGTGACACACCAATTTTGGTTGATTAATTTCCAGATCAACATTTTCTTGTTTACTAAGCATGATCTCAACACAGTCCTTGAGTAGGCTTTTTTGTTTAGACTAATCCAGTCATGCTATCTTCCTTTTGTATCCAACCCCATCAAAATCTGTTATTACAGTTTATGGTAACATCTTATGAATGTTAACACACTTTTTGCATTTCAGATCACAATTAGGGTAATTTTTTTGTCCCAATGATCACACTGGACCCAATCTCGTAAATGTGCTCAGAGACTGCCCCCCAAAAGGGGTTGGGTTCCATTCAAAACCCTGTTGGAATAGGAGGAGGTGATGGTGCCCAAGTTGTCTCTTTTAGCCCAATGATTATAGCTACTGTTCCTCACACGTTCTTGTCAACTGCTGGAAATGGCCCATCTTGATTATCACTACAGAAGGTTTTTTTCTCTCCTCCTGGTAATAGCTCACCTTACCCGATCACTCTAGTTAGAGTGTGTATGGTAACACCCATTGTTTCATGTTCTCTGTGTATATAAAGTCTCCCTACTGTATTTTCCATTGCATGCTTCCGATGAAGTGAGCTGTAGCTCATGAAAGCTTTTGCTCAAATAAATATGTTAGTCTCTAACGTGCCACAAGTCCTCCTTTTCTTTTTGCGGATACAGACTAACACGGCTGCTACTCTGAAACCTGGGATATAGGAGTCCAAGTTTCAATTCCCCCTGTGCTCTAATAGGGAGAAAGGATATGAACAGGGGACTTTGTCTCTCAGGAGAGTGATCTTTAGGGGGAAATCCTCAATTTTGGTCAAAAATAATATTAATATTTTTAATGTTAGGTCATTAAACTTGTCTGATCTTTATTTAATATTAAGATATAGCTACGAATATGCATAGTCAGGATGCCTTAAAATATAAAAAAAATGCATATGTTTAGTTAGTTATGTTATAAAATGCTCAAGCTGATCAAAGACCTTGCAAAAGCCTTAAGAATGTAAGAACACAAGAATGGCCATACTGTGTCAGACCAATGGTCCATCAAGCCAAGTATCCTGTCTTCCAACAGTGGCCAATGCCAGGTGCTTCAGAGGGAGTGAACAGAACAGGCCATTATCAAGTGATCTATCCCTTGTTGTCCACTCCCAGCTTCTGGCAAACAGACAGTAGGGACACTCAGAACATGCTGTTCCATCCCTGCCCATCCTGTCTAACAATCATTGACAGACCTACCCTCCAGGAACTTATCTAGTTCTTTATTGAACCCCATGATAGTTTTGGCCTTCACAACATCTCCTACCAAAGAGTTCTACAGGTTGATTCTATGTTTTTTGAAGAAATTCTTCATTTTATTTGTTTTAAACCTGACGCCTATTAATTTCATTGGGAGACCCCTGGTTCTTGGGCAGGAAGCTCTTCCATACTCCTAATCATTTTTGTTGCCCTTCACTGTACCTTTTCCAATTCTAATATATATTTTTGAGATGGGGCAACCAGATCTGTACACAATATTCAAGATGTGGGTGTACCATGATTATAGACTCGTTATGACATTTTATCTCTTATTATCTATCCCTTTCCGAATGGTTCCTAACATTTCTGTTAGCTTTTTTTGATTGCCAATGCACATTGAATGGATGTTTACAGAGAACTATCTTCAGTGACTCCCAGATCTCTTTCTTGAGTGGTAAGAGCTAATTTAGACCCCCATCATTTTGTAGGTATATATTGGGATTATGTTTTCCAATCTATATAACTCTGCATTTATCAACATGGAATTTCATCTGCCATTTTGTTGCCCAGTAATCCAGTTTTGTGAGATCCCTTTGTAACTCTTCACAGTCTGCTTTGGACTTAATTATCTTGAGTAATTTTGTATTGTCTGCAAACTTTGCCACCTCACTGTTTACCCCTTTTTCTAGATGATTTATGAATAAGCTGAACAGCACTGGTCTCAGTACAGACCCCTGGGGACAACACTATTTACCCCTCTCCATTCTGAAAACTGAACATTTATTCTTATCTTTCTGCTAGTCACTTAACCATCAGAGGACCTTCCCTCTTACTATATTACTGCTTATTTTGATAACTTTGCTTGTCAAAGGCTTTCTGAAAGTCTAAGTTCACTATATCCACTGGATCACCCTTGTCCAAATGTTTGTTGACCCACTCAAAAAATTCTAATAGATTGGTGAGGAATGATCTCGCTTTATAAAAGCCACGTTGATGCTTCCCCAACAAATGTTAATCTATGTGTCTGATAATTCTGTTCTTTACTATAGTCTCAACCAGTTTGTCTGGTACTGAAGTTTGGCTTATCAGCCTTTAATTGCCAGGTTGGCCTCTGGAGTTTTTTTTTTTTAAATTGACATCCCATTTGCTATCCCCCAGTCATGTGGTACAGAAGCTGATTTAAATGATAAATTACAAATTACAGTTAAACGAACAAGGAGACTATGGCACCTTAGAGACTAACAAATTTATTTGGGCATAAGCTTTCATGGGCTAAAACCCACTTCATCAGATGCATGGAGTGGAAAATACAGTAGGAAGATATATATAGATATATATAGCTATATATCTATATATACACAGACAGAACATGAAAAGATGGGGGTTGCCATACCAACTCTAACAAGACAAATCAATTAAGGTGGGCTATTATCAGCAGGAGAAAAAAAAAACCTTTTGTAGTGATAATCAGGATGTCCCATTTCAAACAGTTGACAAGAAGGTATGAGTAACAGTAGGGGGAAAAATTAGCATGGGAAAATAGTTTTTAGTTTGTGTAATGACCTGTCCACTCCCAATCTTTATTTAAGCCTAATTTGATGGTGTCAAGTTTGCAAATTAATTCCAGTTCTGTAGTTTCTTGTTGGAATCTGTTTTTGAAGTTTTTTTGTTGAAGAATTGCCACTTTTAGGTCTGTTATTGAGTGTCCAGGGAGATTGAAGTGTTCTCCAACTGGTTTTGGAATGTTATAATTTTTGACGTCTGATTTGTGTCCATTTATTCTTTTGTGTAGAGACTGTCCAGTTTGGCCAATGTACATGGCAGAGGGGCATTGCTGTCACATGATGGCATATACCACATTGGTAGATGTTTAGGTGAACAAGCCCCTGATGGCGTGACTGATGTGATTAGGTCCTATGATGGTGTCCCTTAAATAGATATGTGGACAAAGTTGGCAACAAGGGCTGTTGCAAGGATAGGTTCCTGGGTTAGTATTTTTGTTGTGTGGTGTGTGGTTGCTGGTGAATAGTTGCTTCAGGTTGGGGGGATGTCTGTAAGTGAGGAGTGGGCTGTCTCCCAAGTTCTGTGAGAGTGAGGGATCGTCCTTCAGGATAGGTTGTAGATCCTTGAGGATGTGCTGGAGAGGTTTTAGTTGACGGCTAGTGGGGTTCTGTTACTTTCTTTTTTGGGCCTGTCCTGTAGTAGGTGACTTCTGGGTACTCTTCTGGCTCTGTCAATCTGTTTCTTCACTGCAGCAGGTGGATATTGTAGTTTTAAGAGTGCTTGATAGAGATCCTGCTGGTGTTTGTCTCTGTCTGAGGTATTGGAGCAAATGCGGTTGTATCTTAGAGGTTGGCTGTAGACAATGGATCATGTGATGTGGTCTGGATGAAAGCTGGAGCATGCTCAGGTGTGGGAATCCACCTCAGAGTCTAAGCAGTGAAAACCGATCAAAAAAATTAATGTAGCCTCCTTTTCCTTGAGTGCTCCTTTAGCATCTCAATTGTCCAGTGACTCCACCGATTGTTTAGATACGCTTCCTGCCTCTGACATACCTAAAAAAAATTGCTGTTAGTTTTTGAGTCTTTGGCTAGTTGCTCTTCACATTCTTTTTTGGCCTTCCTAATTACATTTTTACACTTGACTTGCCAGAGTTTATGTTCCTTTCTATTTTCCTCAGTAGGATTTAACTTCCAATATTTAAAGAATGCTTTTTGGTCTCTAACCACTTCTTTTACTTTGTTGTTTAGCCTTAGTGGCACTTTTTATGGTCCTCTTAATGTGTTTTTGTTTGTTTGTTTGTTTTAAATTCAGGGTGATTTGAACTTCTATTTATGAAGTTTTTTAAAAGTTTCCATTCAGCTTGGAGGCATTTCATTTTTGGGACCATACCTTTTAATTTCCATTTAATTAGCCTCCTAATTTTGTGTAGTTCTTCTTTCTTAAGTTAAATGCTACCGTGGTCAACTTCTTTGGTGTTCCTCTCCTCCTCTCAGGGATGTTACATTTAATTATATTTTGTTCACTATTATCAAGTGGTTCAGCCATACTCACCTCTTAGACATGATCCAGTGCTCCATTTCGGACTAAGTCAAGAATTGCCTCTCCTCTTGTGGGTTCCAGGGCTAGCTGTTTCAAGAAGCAGTCATTTATGGTTTTGAGAAACTTTGTCTCTGCATCCCATCCTGAATTGACATGTATCCAGTCAATATGGGGATAGTTAAAATTCCCCATTCTTCTTCTTATAATTATTCTGCTTTCTGTTACTCCAAGGCAAGGCAAATGACAGGAAGAAAACCTTTCCTTAGCCATAAAACATTGTTTATTACTCATAAGAATATTTATACAAATTCTAAAAGACATTTTTTTCCATTCCTGTTTAATTTTTTTACAATTGTCTTTGGGCTATGTTTATAAGATGTATTGGTTATTGAAACTTGTGCTTTGTACAAAATATCTAAATTGCTATACAAACAGATGATAACTCTAAGGAGCTTGCGTCAAGAGAGAGATAAACCAAAGTGTGTGCTATCTAGATTAGGACATCCCCTTTTGTATAAGATTGCAGTCTGATACAAATATTATCCTTATTTCAAGAAAACAAACCATGTAGAACATCATGATTTATGAAAAGTCCTGACTGTGAAAAGGAGCATAGGGTTGTGTTATCAGAGCAATAAATCTAGATTGTAAACTGGGCTTTTTTTACCCTTCCAAGAAAAATTTTCAAGTAAAACCATGGAAATAATTCTAGAAATGTCCTTGTTGAAATATTTTTGTTTTTAAATAATCACTCTAAAAACTGCATCCAGAAAAGCCTCGAGGGAAAACATGTATATCTGGAAATGTTTTAAACATTTTGTTTATTTCTTAATTGTTGAAATGGCTACCTTTGTGATATATATACACATGTCAATATGCTAACAAAACACACAGCTTCTTATCTAAATTCCCTATATAAATTATAAAATACTTTATGTACCAACATAGAATATATTGATCTTGGTAAACTAATTACTAATGTAATAAGCTATTTAATATGGTATATTTATATTAATGACATATTTTTCATTAATATAATATGCAGTATAAAGTACAAGAGTGTTTGGACTATTTGAAAGCAAAATTTAATTTCCTGTTAAACTCAGATTAAACTGAAAAAATAAAATATCAGAAAATAGACTGAAAAAAACCCTAACGTTAAAACACTAACTTTAAAGATGTTCTGAGAATCTCCCACCACCACAACAAATGGAAATGTAATTGTCAAGAAAGAACTACAACCCTAACACATATATGTATTAACAAACTATTACTATTCATAAGATGAAGAGGCTCCTAAGGACAAGGCATTTAGGTGCTGAGCCAATAAAAGGATGACAGAAGCCAGCTTTCAATATAAAACGCCTGAAAGAGGTGTGTTTTCCTGTAATGATGAGAAAATAGGAAGAAGAAGAGTATAAAACTCTGAAGTGAGCATCTGTCTCACATATGTCCTGCTACCCTGCTCAAACACAGAAGTCAACAGAACTCATCTTGACCATCTCTACATGCAAGCTGTCACAGATAGCTAAGAACAGAGAAGACACAAGAAGTTACCAACCCAAGGAAACAGCTTCCCAAGATTTCAACATGGATTAGTGAAAAAGTTAAACTAAGGGTATATCTACACTGCAGCTGGGAACGTGCTTCCCAGCACAGATAGACAGACAAACCCACCTGGTCCCCTGGATATGTACTCAGGTGGCTAGCCCAAGTTGCCACCCATGCTACCCCTGGCTATACTGCTATTATTACCCTTAAACAATTGTGCCCAGTTTAGTTACCTTATAAGACAATAAGACTGAAGTCACAGTAATTTTGGAAAATAGTATACTTTGGTCTTAACTTAACTGATGCAGCGTTTTAAGTGGGGACCTACCCTTAGAGTCATTGGGCCAGAGAGAGAGAGTGTGAAAATGACATTATAGGTTGGAGGTTATGGCACCCATCTGGGAGAGTGGGAGACCCAGTGTCCAGTCCCCCTGCTCCAATGACTATATTCATAGTGGAACTGCTTCAGATGGAGAGATTAGGGGAATTGTATCTGGGTCTCACATTTTCCAGGTGAGTGCTCTAACCAGTGGGCTAAAATTTATAAAGAGGGTTCTTCCACCATCTACTTCTCCAACCATTTTGTGTGGAATTTTTCTCATAAGAAACAACGTAGGTGCCTAAGCCACCTGACTCCAGGTCAAGGGTTCCCAGCCGTGGATAGACGCTTATCTCCCTTCTTGACAACATCTCCCATTGGCAAGCATGTCCTGCCTAGTTTTCTGGCTTTTGTGGATCACATTCTTAGGCCTATATGTCTCTCCATTCATTGTGTAGGGAACCTAATAATCTGACTCAGGCTTTGTGGATCATAGCATTGTTCCTGTGATTTTTCTAGGTGCCTAAAAGTTAGATGTTTTGTTGCTCAGCATCACAACACCTAAGTCCCTCTGTGGATCAGGGTCTGACTTCATATGTGTCCTTAAGAAATTCATTTTGGTGAAATGGGCCATCATATCAGAGCAGTTCACTTTAAAGTATAGCTCAGCATTCTGAAAAAAGTAAGTTTCAGAATGAGTAAATGGACAGTCTAGGCCTATATTTAATACTCATTTTAAATGTTTGGGGCCCTTCATTGATTCTTTTTTATTTGCTTGCTTTCATTTTTGTAGGTAGAAGCCCTATTCTATACTTAGCTAGTGTCCTACATCATTAGCAGAGGCAGGTCACCTATTGCACCATCTGATGAAGAATTAGTGTCATAAAGACAACTTCTTGCCAAGAGCATTCCCACGGTTCTACACAGTTCCACAGTCCAGCACTGGACTTTTCTACAGAGTGTAGTAGATAGTAATAATAATTCCTAGCTCTTATATTAGGCTATTCTTCAGTAGACTTCAAAGCGCCTTACAAACATGATCAGTATCATTATCCCATTTTTCAGATGCAGCATCTGAGTGTGCTTTCAGAGGTATTCTACTCACACCTTTTCACAATGTGTCCTTTTGCTACTTACTTTTATGTACATAGCGATAAATCAACAATCTGCCCTTATCTGACATACTGTATCATTTTCCAGACGTGCAAATCAATTACCTTGCTACCGTTAGAATTGACAGTCTGCTGAATTCTAAAATTTGATTGTGTAATATCTTACTTGCAAACAAGTTGTGTGCGTCTTTGTTTTTACACACTCACACTAAAGTATTAAGGGTTGATCTTGTGGGATTCTGAGCATCTTCTGTGCAGTACTGACTCCTTTCAACTCCAGCATTCAGTAATAGCATCTCACAATATTAGGCCTTTAAAATGTCCATGAAATATGTTCATCCAGTGGATAATATTAAACATTCTATTTTCCATTAATGTTTTACATACTTCATTTTCTGTCTGAAATGCCTTCTTTTGATACAGAATTGTTCTGTGCAACTAGTATACCGTGTTTTCATGATTTATAAAAGACTGATTTATAGAAGACTTTTTAGGTGACAGGTAATTATGAATTCAGAGAAAAATATAACTGTCATTTTTTCTATTATTTTGAGATAGTGATAGGGAAAGGAGGGAACTAAACACTGATTGCTTTAACTACTAATATGTATACTCCTTTGTTTCCTTCAACTCTCTGGAGTTATTGCAGTTCCACAGCAATGTGTAAATTAAAATCCACTATACTGAATGTTGTCAGCTAATCCCATTTTAAAACATTTACTATGCGGAAATGAGATTTGAAATATATGCTTCCGTTCAACAGGATAGAAGTGGCAAGCAGTTTTTCCCCATCACTTCTCCTGCAGAAATATTACAGATTTGAAATTCTGTACTTCTATAGCATAATTGTGGTTATACATGAAGATCAGTCATATGGTTAGAATATAAAACATGAATAACACTATTATAAATACATCAAAGATGGCAATGATAGATAATGTTCACTTCTTGAGTATGCCAGGAAAAAGCATGTCACTACCAATGCTACTGGTTTAAATAATCTTGTGATGATGGACCTCAAAACTGGCAAAAGTTTATATTTATCCTCTTGATCTCTCTGTGTTGAAACCTGGTAAAAGTGCTAGCTTACTTTTAGGTTTTAAGCCTGAAATGTGCATTAATGAAGCATTTCTACAGAGAACGTCTCATGTGTTAATATTTATTTGGAATAAAATGACCAAAAATCATAACAATTTGGAATGTGAAGAAATTCACATTTCCCTGCCATATGGTAAAAAAATGGCAACTCAGTGATTTTCAAAAACAAAAGTGATTTTCTATATTCAAAACTCTCTTCAGTAACTACTTGCAAACTGGATGTTGCTACTGAGCAGTCACAGTGTGATAATTTATTTTACTTGATAACAGTATAATTAAGTTGAATCCTATACAATGGTAAACTTTTTGTATATGTTATTGATTTACTTAGACTTGTCTGATACTGGTTCATAAACTTAAGTTAAATTGGGGAGGGTTATTTTGTTTGGTTTGTTTTCTTTTAATTATAAATACGCTATACGTTTTAAAATATTTTTTTTAAAAATATTATAGAAAAAGTAAGTGTGTGAGTAGGTTGGTAAAAAGAAGAATTTACATAAGCACCAATTTAACTATACTGAAGCAAGTGTTCGAATTTAAGCAACAGATTGTTATGTAGTCTTTAAACATGTAGGATCATATGTTATTTCTGCATTTTGTTTTTACCTATTTTCTCCTATTTATGAGAAGATGGTGAGGTTATTAGGTATGCACTACAAACTGACAGTTACTGATGAAATAGACAGATGTCATTGTCACGGGAGTAACATGATGTTAAAGGAATAAATTTAACTCCAATGTAATTCTGTTGAATCTGGCCAATGCATCTGTTTGTCCTTTTTTCACTCCCTTATCCAGCAGATCTAATATTCACAGCTGAAATCATCTTCCCCTTTCACTTCTCAGGCCATTTCTGCGCCTGCATGATATGATTGTATTGTCATGCGCACAGTATTATACAGTATGTCATTGTATGATATGATATGTACATATGTATGTATGATATGTATGCGGCATGTACATGATCCTGAAGGGGGTACCTTAAAAGTTTTGTATGCATGAAGTGCCACCTGGTAGAACTGATGGAAGAAAAGATCCGAGGATTGGAGATGCAGGTGGAAACTCTGGTTGCATTTAGAAGGGGGTTTGAGTGGATGATGGAGCAAAGACATGAGGAGGCTGAAGGGAAAAGCTCAGACTTGCAGACAGAAGCAGGACCAAAGAACTCTGAGGGGAGACTGCTGGGTGAGGAAAGTGGACAGTGGAAGCATGTAACTAAGAGAACCAGGCAAAGGAAAAGACAGGCTAGTGAAGGAGAAAAAGAGATCAGGAACAGGTTTGTGGAGTTGGAAAATGAAGAAGGGTCACTGAAGGTGAGAGGGCAAGGAAGAAGAGAAGAGCAGCTAGTCCTATAGGAAGAGGGGAAGAGTCAGTGGAGATAACAACACCAAATATGAGCCCCAGGAGGATACAGGATGGGTTGCAGAGGATTGCAAAGGAGACTAGGCATCGAGAGGACTTGCAGCCAGAAGGAGCAGGGGATAGACTAGAGAATCAGACCATCACCAGGAAAAGGCAGGTCTATGTGATTGGGGACTCCTTACTGAGAAGAACAGACAGGCCTGTAACCAGAGCTGATCCAGAGAACAGAAGGGTGTGCTGTCTGCCGGGTGCTAAGATGTGGACCTCAGGCTGAAGAGGATCCTAACAGGAGCGGGAAAGAATCCATAGATTGTCCTTCATGTGGGAACAAATGATACGGCTAGATTCTCGCTGGAACATATCAAGGGAGACTATGCGAGGCTGGGGAAGACGCTTAAGGAAATCAAGACTCAGTTGATCTTCAGTGGGATTCTGCATGTTCCTAGAGAAGGGCAACAAAGGTGTAAGAAGATTATGATGATCAATAGATGGCTCAGGCAGTGGTGCTATAAGGAGGGCTTTGAGATATATGGCCACTGGGAAGCATTCATGGAAGAGGACTGTTCTCTCAGGATGGACTTCACCTGAGTAGGGAGGGAAATAGACTTCTAGGATGGAGGCTTGCACAACTGATTAAGAGAGCTTTAAACTAGGAATCTGGGAGAGATGGTTGGGAGATATCCAGGTAATCTCCACGCCAGATTTTAACATTGAGAGGGAAGAAAACAAAGTAAGAAAGGATACAGCCGTGGCTAGGAGAATGGACATAAGGAGGAAGGGTAGTGTAGATACCAGTCTAATAGGTGACACTGGTGGTAGAATGTCTGTGCCTAATTGGGTGAAGAATGTGCGCAAAGCCAAACAGCAAAAATTAAGATGTTTGTACACTAATGCGAGAAGCCTAGGTAACAAAATGGAGGAACTAGAGCTACTGGTGTAGGAAGTGAAACCAGATATGATAGGGATAACAGAAACATGGTGGAATAGTCGTCATGACTGGACTACAGGTATTGAAGGGTATGTGCTGTTTAGGAAAGACAGACATAAAGGCAAAGGTGGTGGAGCAGCATTGTATATCAATGATGAGGTAGAATGTAAAGAAATAAGAAGTGATGGAATGGATAAGACAGAGTCTGTCTAGGCAAAAATCACATTGGGGAAGAAAGCTACTAGAGCCTCCCCTGGGATAGTGCTTGGGGTTTGCTATAGACCACTGGGATCTAATTTGGATATGGATAGAGCCCTCTTTAATGTTTTTAATGAAGTAAATACTAATGGGAATTGTGTAATCATGGGAGACTTTAACCTCCCAGATATAGACTAGAGGACAAATGCTAGTAATAATAATAGGGCTCAGATTGTCCTGGATGCAATAGCAGAGGGATTCCTTCACCAAGTAGTTGCTGAACCAACAAGAGGGGATGCCATTTTAGATTTGGTTTTGGTGAGTAGTGAGGACCTCATAGAAGAAATGGTTGTAGAGGACAACCTTGGTTCAAGAGATCATGAGGTAATTCAGTTCAAAGTAAATGGAAGGATAAACAAAAATAGATCTGTGACTGGGGTTTTTGATTTCAAAAGGGCTAACTTTGAAATGTTAAGGAAATTAATTAGGGAAGTGGATTGGACTGAAGAACTTGTGGATCTAACTTGTGCCTGTCAGTTTGACATCTGTAATAGGCAAGGTCTTAGAAAAAAAATTGAAGGAGAAAGTAATTAAGGACAGTGATGTCAATGGTAATTGGGACAAAATACAAAAAGGTTTTACAAAAGGTAGATCGTGCCAAACCAACCTGATCTCCTTCTTTGAGAAAGTAACATTTTTTTAGACAAAGGAAACAAAGTGGATGTAATTTACCTTGATTTCAGTAAGGCACTTGATACGGTTCCACATGGGGAATTATTAGCTAAATTGGAAAAGATGGCAATCAACATGAACATTGAAAGGTGGATAAGGAACTGGTTAAGGGGAGACTACAGTGGGTCACACTGAAAGGTGAACTGTCAGGCTGGAAGGAGATTACTTGTGGAGTTCCTCAGGGATCGGTTTTGGGACCAATCTTATTTAATCTTTTTATTACTGACCTCGGCACAAAAAGTGAGAATGTGCTAATAAAGTTTGCAGATGACACAAAGCTGGGAGATATTGCCAATACAGAGAAGGGCCAGGATATCATACAGGAAGATCTGGATGACCTTGTAAACTGGAGTAATAATAATAGGATGAAATGTAATAGTGAAAAGTGCAAGGTCATGCATTTAGTGATTAATAACAAGAATTTTGGTTTTAAGCTGGGGATGTATCACCTGGAAGTAACAGAGGAGGAGAAGGACCTCAGAATATTGGTTGATCACAGGATGACTATGAGTCGCCAATGTGATATGGCTGTGAAAAAAGCTAATGCGGTCTTGGGATGCATCAGGAGAGGTATTTCCAGTAGGGATAAGGAGGTTTTAGTACCGTTATACAAGGCACTGGTGAGACCTCACCTGGAATACTGTGTGCAGTTCTGGTCTCCCATGTTTAAGAAGGATGAATTCGAACTGGAACAGATACAGAGAAGGGCTACTAGGATGATCCGAGGAATGGAAAACCTGTCTTATGAAAGGAGACTCAAAGAGCTTGGCTTGTTTAGCCTAACCAAAAGAAGGCTGAGAGGAGATATGATTGCTCTCTATAAATATATCAGAGGGATAAATACCAGGGAGGGTGAGGAATTATTTAAGCTCAGTACCAATGTGGACACAAGAACAAATGGATATAAACTGGCCATCAGGAAGTTTAGACTTGACATTGGATGAAGGTTTCTAACCATCAGAGGAGTAAAGTTCTGGAACAGCCTTCCAAGTGGAGCAGTGGGAGCAAAAGACATATCTCGCTTCAAGACTAAGCTTGATAAATTTATGGAGGGGAGGGGATGATGGGATAGCCTAATTTTGGAAATTAATTGATCTTTGACTATTCGTGGTAAATAGGCCCAATGGCCTGTGATGGGATGTTAGATGGAGTCAGGAAGGAATTTTCCTCCAGGGCAGATTGGCAGAGGCCCTGGGGGTTCTTTGCCTTCCTCTGCAGTGTGGGGCACGGGTCACTTTCTAGAGGTTTCTTTGCACCTTGAAGTCTTTAAACCATGATTTGAGGACTTCAGTAGCTCAGATATAGGTTAGGGGGTTGTTACAGGAGTGGGTGGATGAGATTTAGTGGCCTGCATTGTGCAGAAAGTCAGACTAGACGATCATAATGGTCCCTTCTGACCTTAAAGTCTATGATTCTATGACTCTATGAAATTTGCATAGCCAGTTAAAATGAAAATTAATGTCAAATTCTGAATTTTGGATGATGCCGACATCAGCATAATTTGAAGAAGCTTGTCTTAACTTGAGAAGCTTTTAAAAAGTTACAAAAATATTGTTAAAATGGAGATCTCACTATATTCAGCATAATTGCTTTAAAATAGTTTTAGTGAATGACCATTTTTGTTTATAGTATGGTTCCATTTTGACTAATGACAGTGAAGAAATGGTACATTCTTATTTAACAGATCTGCTTGTTGTGTGAATTCAGAATATTTTAGTAAGTGAAAGGTTTTCTTACTGTTTTTTATACCTGTTACCCTTGCAGAGCCAATGCAGCTAAAACAACTGGATTTTATTTCTCTTTGTGCATCATCAGCAGAATTGTTTACTACATTCAAAGCAGTTGCATCTGTAGAAGTTCCCTGAAAGCAATTGGTTTATGGAGGTGTCACGTCGAGCAGCATATGATCTGCAGAACCATTATTAGTAGGGGTGATAAGCAGTCTACCTCTCAGACCCTGGGTTAAAAATTAGATGCTTACGGATTGAAATTTTGAAAATAAATAAACCTGGTACTTGTTCAGGATAAAACCACATTTAGATAAGGATTTTCTAGAACTGAAATGACTTTCTTGCAGTAGATTTAAATATTTTTAAACTTGGAGGCATAGCAACTGATTAAAATCACAAACAAGCTCTAAAGCAAACATTTTCAGAGGTAGTGGAAATTCATGTTTAGCATACCCTTGTGTTTAGCATGGTTAAACAAAACAGAAGTCACTGGTTTCTAACACATGGCTATCAATGTAGCACATTTTTATTTGCTTCTTTTTGCTGAAATCATCTGTGAGCACAGGCTACTTCTGTCCTTTCATGTCTGTATGAATAGTCTGCTAAATCTGCTTTATGAACAGCATGGGCAGCTCTCCTGTACAAAAAGCTATAAAACTTTCTAAATGTTCTACAAATTGTTTCAATTCTTTTTCATGTTGGATGAACACTTTCTTTCAATTGTGGTGTTGTATTACTCCTGTTACAGTGATTCCAGCCCATGCTATGAATTAGGTTTTGTGGTAGCACTTTAACTTACACCACATTCTATTATGCTGTCAGATCTATTATGCTAGGGGGACAGTCTCAAAAAAGAAGTGCAGGAAACCCCATTCAATTGAACATTTAAAACTAGATTGGGCAAAGCACTTGAAAATGCACTGTAGGGAACAGCCTTTCATTTGCAGAGAGATGGACTGGATGATCTTTTAATAGGTATGTTCTGTGTATGACCTCTCTTCATCCAGGATGAATTCATATCATATAAGTACTCATTATGCACTTGATTCTGCTCCTGCTGACATCTTTGGGTACGTGAGTTGGACCTATATATAAAGTCAGTCTAGTTGACTATGGAGATAGGATTTCATACATAATATATAGATAAGTTTCATATGGAATATGTCATAATTTAAATGATTTAAATTTGTTAATTAAATTAGTTAATGCACGCGTTTAACTAAAATATTTTAAAAATTAATTAAATTAAATTAATTAAATTAAATTAAAACTCAAGTGATGGATCATATGCCAGATGCACAACAGGACAGTCACTTTTCACCAGTGGTACAACTTGTTCACTCTTTTCCTTTTGTGATGCTGACAGACCAGCTCAGACCAGAGCCATAGGCCAATTCTCTTGTGTGTGAATATCAAAGGAGTTAAATATATTAGTATATGCTCAGGCCAATTTACTGGGTGTTTATCAAAATCAAAGGAAATGTTAATATTAGTGTTTTCACCTATCTATAGCCTGTTGTTCACGATTACACTATATTAGCATTATACATGCCCAGTAATTAAATAACCCGAGATCAAATTACGTGTTAATGTAAGAGTGTATTCAGACGTTAAAACTTCATTAAAACTAATTAAATGTTACTTTTCTTGTTTTCACTTATCTATTCTTATTATAATGTAATTGCAGCATTTACATTCTGTATATCCCTAAATAACTCATCAAATGCAAATGAAGAAGAGTGCTAAATTCAAAGCAATTGGCCTTTATGTGTGGGTACAGTCACTTGACAGATTGTTGTAGGTGAAAAGAAGTTATAAGTACTGATTATCTCTTGACAGTTTGGTTTCTAAGAGGGTAGAATAACTGAACAAGAAGACAGAGATCCCCAGAAAGAAAAGGTGTATTTGTGGCACCTTAGAGACTAACCAATTTATTTGAGCATAAGCTTTCGTGAGTTACAGCTCACTTCATCGGATGCATACTGTGGAAAGTATAGAAGATCTTTTTATACACACAAAGCATGAAAAATGGGTGTTTACCAGTACAAAAAGTGGTAAACACCCATTTTTTCATGCTTTGTGTGTATAAAAAGATCTTCTATACTTTCCACAGTATGCATCCGATGAAGTGAGCTGTATCTCACGAAAGCTTATGCTCAAATAAATTGGTTCGTCTCTAAGGTGCCACAAGTACTCCTTTTCTTTTTGCGAATACAGACTAACATGGCTGTTACTCTGAAAAGAGATCCCCAGAGTTATTCCGAGTAGCCCTGAAAAGACTTTTTGGAAACTGGCAAATGACTACATCTCTGCTAACATTTTGGATTTACAAATTTGACTCACCTATTATATTTTTCCTGTTTTAACCTCTCAATAACTCTCATTCTGTTTTACTTAGCTAATAAACCAATAGTTAGTTTACTATATAATTGGATTCCAGCATCATCTTTGGTGTAAGATCTGAAATGCCAATTGATTTTGTGTAAGTGATTTGGTCTCTTGGGACTGAGAGAAACCTGATGTGATGTGGTTTTTGGTTTTGTCAAGGTTCCTTCCCCAGTCTGAACTCTAGGGTACAGATGTGGGAACTTCATGAAAACCCCCTAAGCTTATTTTTACCAGCTTAGGTGAAAACTTCTCCAAAGTACAAACTATTTTGCCTTTTGTCCTTGGACTTTATTGCTGCCACTGCCAAGCTTCTAACAAATATATAACAGGGAAAGAGACCGCTTGGAAACGTCTTTCCCCAAAAAAGCCTTCCCAAACCCTACACTCCCTTTCCTGGGGAAGGCTTGATAAAAATCCTCACCAATTTGCATAGGGGAACACAGACCCAAACCCTTGGATCTTAAGAACAATGGAAAAAGCAATCAGGTATAATTACTACAGTTTTTTAGTGACAAAATAACATAAATGGACATAACTTCAACATTTGAACTCTGGGGCTCATTTCCATTGGGATTTTATCACCTATTGCTGGAAGTTTTGACTATTTGGAAAATTCTTACTTTCTGTAGCTAAAAATAAAAAAAAAAGTCCTCTGAACAGTAAAGGAGAGAAATTACAACAAATTTGTTCTAATGCATTGTTTCATAGATTCATAGATATTTAGGTCAGAAGGGACCATTATGATCATCTAATCTGACCTCCTGCACAACCCAGGACACAGAATTTCACCCACCACTCCTGCAAAAAACCTCACACCTATATCTGTGCTATTGAAGTCCTCAAATAGTAGTTTAAAGACTTCAAGGAGCGGAGAATCCTCCAGCAAGTGACCCGTGCCCAATGCTACAGAGGAAGGTAAAAAACCTCCGGGGCCTCTTCCAATCTGCCCTGGAGGAAAATTCCTTCCCGACCCCAAATATGGCGATCAGCTAAACCCTGAGCATATGGGCAAGATTCATCAGCCAGATACTACAGAAAGTTCTTTCCTGGGTAACTCGGATCCCACCCCATCTAATATCCCATCACAGGCCATTGGGCCTATTTACCATGAATATTTAATTGCCAAAACCATGTTATCCCATCTTACCATCTCCTCCATAAACTTATCAAGTTTAATCTTAAAGCCAGATAGATCTTTTCTCCCCACTGCTTCCCTTGGAAGGCTATTCCAAAACTTCACTCCTCTGATGGTTAGAAACCTTAGTCTAATTTCTAGTCTAAATTTCCTGGTGGCCAGTTTATATCCATTTGTTCTTGTGTCCACATTGGTACTGAGCTTAAATAATTCCTCTCCCTCTCCGGTATTTATCCCTCTGATATATTTATATAAAGCAATCATATCTCCCCTCAACCTTCTTTTAGTTAGGCTAAACAAGCCAAGCTCCTTGAGTCTCCTTTCATAAGACAAGTTTTCCATTCCTCGGATCATCCTAGCAGCCTTTCTCTGTACCTGTTCCAGTTTGAATTCATCCTTCTTAAACATGGGAGACCAGAACTGCACACAGTATTCCAGGTGAGGTCTCACCAGTGCCTTGTATAACAGTACTAAAACCTCTTTATCCCTACTGGAAATACCTCTCCTGATGCATCCCAAGACCGCATTAACTTTTTTCACAGCCATATCACATTGGCGGCTCATAGTCATCCTATGATCAACCAATACTCCAAGGTCCTTTTCCTCCTCCGTTACTTCTAATTGATGCGTCCCTAGCTTATAACTAAAATTCTTGTTATTAATCCCTAAATGCATGACCTTGCACTTTTCACTATTACATTTCATCCTATTATTATTACTCCAGTTTACAAGGTCATCCAGATCCTCCTGTAGCGTATACCTGTTCTTCTCTAAATTGGCAATACCTCCCAGCTTTGTATCATCCACAAACTTTATTAGCACACTCTCACTTTTTGTGCCAAGGTCAGTAATAAAAAGATTAAATGAGATTGGTCCCAAAACTGATCCTTGAGGAACTCCACTGGTATCCTCCTTCCAGCTTGACAGTTCACCTTTCAGTAGGACCAGTTGTAGTCTCTCCTTTAACCAATTCCTTATCCACCTTTCAATTTTCCTATTGATCCCCATCTTATCCAATTTAACTAATAATTCCCCATGTGGCACGGTATCAAATGCCTTACCAAAATCTAGGTAAATTAGATCCACTGCATTTCCTTTGTCTAAAAAATCTGTTATTTTCTCAAAGAAGGAGATCAGGTTGGTTGGCACGATCTACCTTTTGTAAAACCATGTTGTATTTTGTCCCATTTACCATTGACTTCAATGTCCTTAACTACCTTCTCCTTCAAAATTTTTTCCAAGACCTTGCATACTACAGATGTCAAACTAACAGGCCTATAACTACCTGGATCACTTTTTTTCCCCTTTCTTAAAAATAGGAACTATGTTTGCAATTCTCCAGTCATACGGTACAACCCCGGAGTTTACAGATTCATTAAAAATTCTTGCTAATGGGCTTGCAATTTCATGTGTGAATTCTTTTAATATTCTTGGATGAAGATTATTTGGGCCCCCCGATTTAGTCCCATTAAGCTGTTTGAGTTTTGCTTCTACCTCTAATATAGTAATGTCTACCTCCATATCCTCATTCCCATTTGTCATGCTGCCATTATCCCTAAGATCCTCTTTAGTCTTATTAAAGACAGAGACAAAGTATTTGTTTAGATATTGGGCCATGCCTAGATTATCCTTGACCTCCACTCCATCCTCAGTGTTTAGCGGTCCCACTTCTTCTTTCTTTGTTTTCTTCTCATTTATATGACTATAGAACCTTTTACTATTGGTTTTAATTCCCTTTGCAAGGTCCAACTCTACTTGACTTTTAGCCTGTCTCACTTTATGCCTACATGTTCTGACCTAAATAAGGTAGCTTTCCTTGCTGATCCCTCCCTTCTTCCACTCCCTGTATGCTTTCTGCTTTTTCTTAATCACCTTTCTAAGATACTTGGTCTACAACTCCTGCCTATGAATTTTTTCCCTTTTCTTGGGATGCAGGCTTCCGATAGCTTCTGCAGCTTTGATTTAAAATAATCCCAGGCCTCCTCTACCTTTAGATCCATAAATTCTTCAGTCCAATACACTTCCCTAACTAATTTCCTTAATTTTTGAAAGTCAGCCCTTTTGAAATCAAAAACCCTAGTTGCAGATTTATTTTTGTTAATCCTTCCTTTCAGTTTGAACTGAATTAGCTCATGATCACTTGAGTCAAAATTGTCCCCTACAACCATTTCTTCTATGAGGTCCTCACTACTCACCAAAACCAAATCTAAAATGGCATCCCCTCTAGTCGGTTCAGCAACTACTTGATGAAGGAATCCATCAGCTAACGCATCTAGGAAAATCTGAGCCCTATTATTATTACTAGCACTCGTCCTCCAGTCTATATCTGGGAAGTTAAAGTCTCACATGATCACACAGTTTCCATTAGTATTTACTTTATTAAAAACATTAAAAAGGACTCTATCCATATCCAAATAAGATCCTGGCGGTCTATAGCACACCCCAAGTACTATCCCAGGGGAGGCTCTAATAATTTTCTTCCCCAGTGTAATTTTTGCCCAGAACGACTCAATCATATCCATTTCATCGCTTCTTATTTCTTTACATTCTATCTTATCATTGATATACAATGCTACTCCACCACCTTTACCTTTATGTCTGTCTTTCCTAAACAGCACATACCCTTCAATACTTGTAGTCCAGTCATGACGACTATTCCACCATATTTCTGTTATCCCTATCATATCTGGTTTCACTTCCTGCACCAGTAGCTCTAGTTCCTCCATTTTGTTACCTAGGCTCCTTGCATTAGTGTACAAACATCTTAATTTTTGCTGTTTGGCCTCACTCACATTCTGGACCCTATTAGGCACGGTCATTTTACTGCCACTATAACCTATTAGATTTGTATCTACACTGCCTTTCCTCCTACCCACGGCTGTATCCTCTCTTACTTTCGTTTTCTTTCCCCTCAATGCTAAATTCCGGCATGGAGATTACCTGGACATCTCCCAACCATCTCACCCTAATTCCTAGTTTAAAGCTCTCTTAATCAGTTGTGCCAGCCTCCATCCTAGAAGTCTATTTCCTTTCCTACTCAGATGAAGTCCATCCCGAGAGAACTGTCCTCTCTCCATGAATGCCTCCCAGTGGCCATACATCCCAAAACCCTCCTTATAGCACCACTGCCTAAGCCATCTGTTGATAGTCATAATCTTGTCACACCTTTGTTGCCCTTCTCTAGGAACAGGCAGAATCCCACTAAAGATCACCTGAGCCTCGATTTCCTTAAGTGTCTTCCCCAGCCTAGCATAGTCTCCCTTAATACTTTCCAGTGAGAATCTAGCCGTATCATTTGTTCCCACATGAAGGATAATTAGGGGATTCTTTCCAGCTCCCTTTAGAATCCTTTTCAACCTCAGGTCTACATCCCATATCTTAGCACCTGGAAGACAGCACACCCTCCTATTCTCTGGATCAGCTCTGGTTACAGACCTATCTATTCTTCCCAGTATGGAGTCCCCAATCACATAGACCTGCCTTTTCCTGGTGACAGTGCTATTCTCCAGTCTATCAACTGTTCCCTCTGGCTGCAAGTTCTTTCCATTCCTATTCTCCCTTGTAATCCTCTTTAACCCATCCTGTATCCTCCTGGGGCTCATATTTCATGTAGTCTCCATTAACTCTTCCCCTTTTCCTATATGACTAGCCGCTCTTTTCTTCTTCATTGCCCTTCCACCTTCAGTTACTACCTGCTGAGCCCCTTCTTCATTTTCCAACTCGGCAAACCTATTCTTGAGCTCTATTTCTCCTTCACTAGCCCGTCTTTTCCTCTGCCTGGTTCTTTTAGTCACATGCTTCCACTGACCACTTTCCTCACCCAGTCTCCCCTCAGAATTTCCCAGTCCTGCTTCCATCTGCAAGTCTGAGCTTTTCCCTTCAGATACCTCATGTCTTTGCTCCATAATCTGCTCAAACCCCTTCCTAAACTCAACCAGACTTTCCACCTGCATCTCCAAATCTCATTAACCTTTTAATGTTCATGTTTACTACAAGTCTACCTCTACCATGCCATCCTTCTCAATATTTTTCAGTGTGCTAATTTTCTTTTAGGTATAGAGACACAATAGCATAAAATGATCCTCTAAAATCATGCTATTAAAAATATCTATCTAAATGTAAATGCTGATCATGTATATCTTGGGCTGTATGTTTGATATAAACAGAACTGTCATCACTGACTTTGTAGTCACCTCTTCTACAGTGCATGGATTATGCTTGCTAATTTGTAAATGGCATCCTTCATCTCAGTACCTGGATGCTTTACATGAATTTAAAAATACAAAATTCAGAATATACAGGGTTAAAACATTCTGTCTGCAAAGTTGTGCAAACTCTTCTCCAAAATGGTCTAGATGTAAGTTTGACCAAACAGATACATCTTACACCACATACTTCAACTCACCAATCAAAAGCTTTGTTGGACTGCCTGATGAAGTAGATTTCAAAAGTACAGATCCACTACTGAGAATGCCTTATTACCAGTTCTGGAGTCTTGAACTCCCATATGCTAACACTGAAAGTATCTCAGTATATTCTAATCAACCCAACATGGCATAAGGAAAGAGGCAATCTTTCCAATAATCTTCTCAGACCAGGCGCAGTTTTGTAGATCAAACACATTGAATCATAGCTGGAAGACAGTTAGTCCCTACAGAACGTGGAGTTCTTGTATTATATGTTTGTAACAACACACCCACTTGATCTAGGTTTTTTTAGTCCTGCCTTGGGTGTAGGAGACTGGACTAGCTGACCTACTGAGGTCCCTCCAGTCCTACATATCTAAATTTCTATGATTTAGTAGAAGCAGGGACTCTATGTGTTTTTTGTTGCACCACTGGGTTTTCATTCAGTATGTACTCTTTAGTAGTTTAAAACCTATTTTTAAAATGAGAAAAATAATTATAAAATTATAAAAAAATAATTAACTCAGACCTGGAGAAAACAAGAAGCCTACCCAACCAAAGCAATCCACAATATCTACTTCTTTTTTAATTCCCTTTCCCGTCCCTTTGCACATTCTTGAGCTTGATCCTGAAATATCCACATTCAAGAAACTTTGTCAGATAGGTTTCAGAGTAACAGCTGTGTTAATCTGTATTTGCAAAAAGAAAAGGAGTACTTGTGGCACCTTAGAGACTAACCAATTTATTTGCGCATAAGCTTTTGTGAGCTACAGCTCACTTCATTGGATGCATACTTCAGTTCTTTTGGTACGATGTCCATCTGTTTGCATTTGGAAAGGAAGATGATGTCTGTCTGTATCTGTACAAGTTTTTTCATGCAGTTGATAGATTTCCACTCCATACGGCTAAATGCAGTGCCTTGCATAATGACAGGTTTCCAACTGCGTGAAAAAACTTGTCTAGATACAAACAGACATCATCTTCCTTTCCAAATGCAAACAGATGGACATTGTACCAAAAGGACTGAAGTATGCATCTGATGATGTGAGCTGTAGCTCACGAAAGCTTATGCTCAAATAAATTGGTTAGTCTCTAAGGTGCCACAAGTACTCCTTTTCTTTTTGAAAATACAGACTAACACGGCTGTTACTCTGAAACCTGTCATTATGCAAGGCACTGCATTTAGCCGTATGGAGTGGAAATCTATCAACTTCATGAAAAAACTTGTACAGATACAGACAGATATCATCTTCCTTTCCAAATGCAAACAGATGGACATCGTACCAAAAGGACTGAAGTATGCATCCGATGAAGTGAGCTGTAGCTCACAAAAGCTTATGCTCAAATAAATTGGTTAGTCTCTAAGGTGCCACAAGTACTCCTTTTCTTTTTGTCAGATAGGGCTCACTGATTCTCCTTACACTTTCCTTATGTGTTTATGCAATTCCATACACACACAAATAGATCTGTTGATACAATGAACATGCAACGAATGGTCTAACCAAAAAGCAGAAGAAATAAGCTTTTGTTACCTACCATTAGTTTCTGTTAAGTCATTCCTCAAAGTGATGTGGTAGTCTAGATCTGGTCAAAAAGTAAATTGGATTACTTTCCAAGGGTTTTAGATGAGAAAACTCTGTGGAATCCTATAGCTTGGCACTTCCACAGTCCATTCCTGACTGAGAAGAAAAGATATCTTTATTTTCTTAATAGTAGCACTTCTAATTCACTCAGTTCAGTCCCAAATCTATATCCTCCTTATGATGGACATACATTGAATATGTCTATTAATGCTCATTTCAGATGTAAACTTCTGACAGCAGCTAGAGTTCTCTTATTCTGACAGACAAGCACTATTAAGCCAATTAGGCTCGGAAATCTCTAAAACAATTAAACAACACAGACAGTATTTACCAAGAACTTCAGAGACCAGTCAAAAAGAGAAAAGGAGGGAAAGAGGGAATTTCAGTTAAAAAAAAAAGCAATCATAGTAAAATCAATGACCGTATACTGGCAGGATAATTCATTTTGACCTGATCTATAACAACTGCTGAATTAGTCATTGTCCACAGAACATCAAGTTTTTGTGTGTTTTTTTTTTTTTTTTTTTTTACTTTTAATCAGTGAATGTTGGTTGACAGGAACATACATAAAAGATTATTGACTGTCTTCTACAATCATTTTTGAAATTTCAGTTCCATTGTAGATTTCCTGGTGAATCATCTAACTGAATACTTCATTAAATAGAGTGTCCTGAAACACTGGCTCTGAGACTGTACAACGTTTTTTGTTTTTTGTTTTTTTTGGGAGGGGGGGCGGAGGGAGATGGGAGGGGAAGACATGTCTCCAGGTCCAAACCCTATGACTCAGGTTCAACTTTCTTTTCTGTGAACTTCTGTGATTTCTAGGTACTTATGCATTATGGTGAACAGAGCTCCACAGATATAGATGGGCAAATTTTTGGACGAATTGTTTATTTGCCAAAAAATGCCATTTCAGTCAACCTGCAACTATTGGCAAATTTGACATGAATTTCGTAAATAGTTTAGAACATTTTTGTTATGACTTAGCTGCCAGGTAGCAGCCTTTTGTGTAGTCTTTAGCCTGGTGGTTAGAGCACTCACCCAAGCTGTAGGAAACCCAGGTTCAATTCCCCCTTCTACCTGAAATACAGAAGGGATTTGAACTTGGGTCTCCTGTATGAGGTGGCCTAGTCACTGGACTGAGGGTTATCCTTAGCATATTTCCCTTGGTCTCTCCTGGTGAAGCTGTTCCACTTTTTAGAAATAATTAAATAGCTGTTAGCACAGGGACTTGAACTGGGGCCTCACATCTTTAGAAGGAATACTCAAACCATCTGGCTATAAAGGCATTCTTACACACATTCCCTGGCCCAGTGACTATTCATTTTCATTCATACTGGCAATTCATAGACATTCATGAAACAAAAGTTATAGGGAGGTGTCAAGGTTCCTTCCCCACTCTGAACTCTAGGGTGCAGATGTGGGGACCTGCATGAAAAAACCCCTAAGCTTATTTTTACCAGCTTAGGCTAAAACTTCCCAAGGTACAAACAATTTTACCTTTTGCCCTGGACTTTATTGCTGCCACCACCAAGTGTCTAACAAATATATAACAGGGAAAGAGCCTGCTTGGAAACATCTTTCCCCCAAAAAGTCCTCCCAAACCCTACACCCCCTTTCCTGGGGAAGGCTGGATAAAAAAAATCTTCACCAATTTGCATAGGAGAACACAGACCCAAACCCTTGGATCTTAAGAACAATGAAAAAGCAATCAGGTTCTTAAAAGAAGAATTTCAATTGAAGAAAAAGTAAAAGAATCACTTCTGTAAAATCAGGATGGTAAATACCTTACAGAGACTTGGTGGGATAACTCACATGACTGGAGTACTGTCATGGATGGATATAAACTGTTCAGGAAGGACAGGCAGGGCAGAAAAGGTGGGGGAGTTGCATTGTATGTAAGGAAGCAGTATGACTGCTCGAAACTCAAGTATGAAACTGCAGAAAAACCTGAGAGCCTCTAGATTAAGTTGAGAAGTGTGAGCAAAAAGGGTGATGTCGTGGTGGGAGTCTGCGATAGACCACCAGACCAGGGGGATGAGGTTGACGAGGCTTTCTTCCGGCAACTCACGGAAGTTACAAGATCGCAGGCCCTGGTTCTCATGGGAGACTTCAATCACCCTGATATCTCCTGGGAGAGCAATACAGCGGTGCACAGGCAACCCAGGAAGTTTTTGGAAAGTGTAGGAGACAATTTCCTGGTATAAGTGCTGGAGGAACCAATGAGGGGCAGAGCTCTTCTTGACCTGCTGCTCACAAACCGGGAAGAATTAGTAGGGGAAACAAAAGTGGATGGGAACCTGGGAGGCAGTGACCATGAGATGGTTGAGTTCAGGATCCTGACACAGGGGAAAAAGGAGAGCAGGTCCGGATGCGCTGCGTCCAAGAGTGCTAAAGGAGCTGGCGGATGTGATTGCAGAGACATTGGCCATTACCTTTGAAAACTAATGGTGATCGGGGGAAGTCCCGGACGACTGGAAAAAGGCTAATTTAGTGCCCATCTTTAAAAAAGGGAAGAAGGAGGATCCTGGGAACTACAGGCCAGTCAGCCTCACCTCAGTCCCTGGAAAAATCATGGAGCAGGTCCTCAAGGAATCAATTCTGAAGCACTTAGAGGAGAGGAGAGTGATCAGGAACAGGCAGCATGGATTCACCATGGGCAAGTCATGCCTGACTAATCTAATTGCCTTCTATGATGAGATAACTGGCTCCGTGGATGAGGGGAAAGCAGTGGGCATGTTGTTCGTTGACTTTAGCAAAGCTTTTGACACGGTCTTCCACAGTATTCTTGCCAGCAAGTTAAAGAAGTATGGGCTGGATGAATGGACTACAAGGTGGGTAGAAAGATGGCTAGATTGTCGGGCTCAACAGTTAGTGATCAATGGCTCCATGTCTAGTTGGCAGCCGGTATCAAGTGGAGTGCCCCAAGGGTCGGTCCTGGGGACGGTTTTGTTCTATATCTTCATAAATGATCTGGAGGATGGTGTGGATTGTACCCTCAGCAAGTTTGCAGATGATACTAAACTGGGAGGAGAGGTAGATACGCTGGAGGGTAGGGATAGGATACAGAGGGGCCTAGACAAATTAGAGGATTGAGCCCAAAGAAATCTGATGAGGTTCAACAAGGACAAGTGCAGAATCCTGCACTTAGGACGGAAGAATCCCATGCACCACTTCAGACAAGGGACCGAATGGCTCGGCAGCAGTTCTGCAGAAAAGGACCTAGGGGTTACCGTGGACGAGAAGCTGGATATGAGTCAACACTGTGCCCTTGTTGCCAAGAAGGCCAATGGGGTGGGGAGAGACAGAAAAATAGTTCTGGTCAAAACAAATCCAGATATTTCAGCAACTCAAAAAAATCTGGTTTTGGGTAGAATGAAACAAGGTGATGGGGGAAGAGGAGGAAGTGGCCTCCTGTCATAAATATAAAGGGAAGGGTAAACACCTTTAAATCCCTCCTGGCCAGAGGAAAAACCCTTTCACCTGTAAAGGCTTAAGAAGCTAGTATAACCCCGCTGGCACCTGACTAAAATGACAAATGAGGAGACAAGATACTTTCAAAGCTGGCGGAGGGGAGGAGAAACAACGGGCTCTCTCTGTCTGTGTGTTGCCATTGCTGGGACCAGAGTAGGAATGCAGGTCAGAACTCCTGTAAAGGGTTAATAAGCAATCTAGTTAGATATGCGTTAAATTCTGTTTTGTTTAAATGGCTGATAAAATAAGTTGTGCTGAATGGAATGTATATTCCTGTTTTTCAAAAAGAAAAGGAGTACTTGTGGCACCTTAGAGACTAACCAATTTATTAGAGCATAAGCTTTCGTGAGCTACAGCTGAGCTGTAGCTCACGCTCTAATAAATTGGTTAGTCTCTAAGGTGCCACAAGTACTCCTTTTCTTTTTGTGAATACAGACTAACACGGCTGTTACTCTGATTCCTGTTTTTGTGTCTTTTTGTAACTTAAGGTTTTGCCGAGAGGGATTCTCTGTTTTGAATCTGATTATCATAAAATCATAGAATATCAGGGTTGGAAGGGACCCCAGAAGGTCATCTAGTCCAACCCCCTGCTCGAAGCAGGACCAATTCCCAGTTAAATCATCCCAGCCAGGGCTTTGTCAAGCCTGACCTTAAAAACTTCTAAGGAAGGAGATTCCACCACCTCCCTAGGTAACGCATTCCAGTGTTTCACCACTCTCCTAGTGAAAAAGTTTTTCCTAATATCCAATCTAAACCTCCCCCACTGCAACTGAAGACCATTATTCCTTGTTCTGTCCTCTGCTACCATTGAGAACAGTCTAGATCCATCCTCTTTGGAACCCCCTTTCAGGTAGTTGAAAGCAGCTATCAAATCCCCCCCCCACTCTTCTCTTCTGCAGACTAAACAAGCCCAGTTCCCTCAGCCTCTCCTCAAAAGTCATGTGTTCCAGTCCCCTAATCATTTTTGTTGCCCTCTGCTGGATGTTTTCCAATTTTTCCACATCCTTCTTGTAGTGTGGGGCCCAAAACTGGACACAGTACTCCAGATGAGGCCTCACCAATGTCGAATAGAGGGGAACGATCACGTCCCTCGATCTGCTGGCAATGCCCCTACTTATACATCCCAAAATGCCATTGGCCTTCTTGGCAACAACAGCACACTGTTGACTCATATCCAGCTTCTCGTCCACTGTAACCCCTAGGTCCTTTTCTGCAGAACTGCTGCCTAGCCATTCAGTACCTAGTCTGTAGCAGTGCATGGGATTCTTCAGTCCTAGGTGCAGGACTCTGCACTTGTCCTTGTTGAACCTCATCAGATTTGTTTTGGCCCAATCCTCTAATTTGTCTAGTCCCCTCTGTATCCTATCCCTACCCTCCAGCATATCTACCTCTCCTCCCAGTTTAGTGTCAACACCTGTGTCAATTTTGGTTGATCATCTGATGGAAAAATAAATTTGGGTAAAGGATTTTTTGAGGGATAACCGTATGTTAGGGGAATCCTTTTTACTTGGCACATTGCAATGCATTTTGCATTACAGGGCTCTCTTTGTAGCAGAGCCTGCCAAATTTGATAAATTGTCTTGTAACATATAAAAACTAGAGTTCCAAAAACAGAAGATAAAAAGTGTACTTGGCAATATACTGCTTGAATTATATTTTTGTATTGCACTTTTAATTTTCTACTAAACTTTAGTTTTACGTTAAAAATAAAACCATAGCAATTGGGAAGAATACTTTGTTCCCCTAGCAGCAGTGATGTGTTGAAAAAGGGCTAAGGTTTCTCAGCCAGAAAAAGAAATCAACACAAAATATTGGAAACAAAAGGTTTAGCTAGAAAAACAAGAAAAGTACATGTTTGTGATATTATTAGAGTTGTGCCAAAAAAGAAGCCATTTTCTGAACTCATTTTTGGGCTGCTGGGATTTAAACTGATCTGAGAGATTTTGGTTTGTAATCTAAACAGATCCATTAGAGCCTACCTTTCAAGGCTGATTCCCCACTCTGGCACTTTGAGTGCAGAAGGTGGGGGCCTGCAAGGATTCTAAAAATTAATACTGGCCACTCCAGGCTGGTATTAAACTCCCAAGGTCACAGCATCTCTCTGGTCTTGGATGGGTAGATGCTGCAACCACCCATATGCAAAAAAAAAACCCTTTGAATCCAGGAGGGCGCACTTGGGAATCCCTCCCTGTTGGGTACCCTCAAGCCTTTTCAGCCTCACTCCGGGAAAGAGCTGAGAAAGAAAACAAAGGAAATCAGCCGTTGCCACCAGCTAATTATGCAACATATGCACCATCCTCTTAGGACACAAAAAAACAATCCTGTTCTTAAAAAAAGGTAAATTTTATTAAAAACAAAAAGAAATAAAATACATCTGGAACTTAGGCTATTGCTAGATTTAAATTGAGAAAATATAATAATTAAGTATTAAGAATGGTTTTCTGGAGGTCCCGCTTAGTGGTTACAAGCAAAACAAAAGCATTTGCGGGTTAGCACAGAGGAGTGCATCAGCCATGAAAAAATAAAAGTAATAAACCTAATCGTGTCTTCCTAGACATTTCCTGATCTACTTACATATCTGGGGGTTTCAAATAAGTAGTTTCTAGGTATGATCTGGTGATTTTCATACTTGTCCCACAGCTTTTACAGCATAGCTCCAGCCTTGTCTCTGCTCTGTCCCTTCTCTCTGGAGAATAACAACAGACAGAGAAAGGGAAAGTTTTTTTCCCAATTTTAAAAAGTTCTAGCCCTCCCATTGGCTCTCATGGTCAGGTGTCCACTCCTTTTCTTTTACCTATGGGCTTTTTTAACCCTTTGCAGGTGAACCAAGTAGAGAACGGCTGCTAACAGTGATTTTGTAGCTAACTGGCTGGCTGTCCATAAAACAGATCTACTCCTTGCCCCCCCCCCTTCACTTATCACACTCCCAAACAACCTAACACTTTTCCACAGGGTACCTGGAGACCATCCTTTACTCACACATCAGGACTTTACTGAGGGATGGGTTGCTAGCCTTTAACCTTTGTCCCTTCTGTCATTGTTAGGGGGCTTAGTCCTTCACCCACTTACTTCCCTGGTCCTTCTTGCATGAACAGAGAACAACAATACCTGAAGTCCAAAGGTGCAAACAATTTGATGTTTATTGGGGTGAACTTCCAGCAAGCATGATTCCAGTTTCCTTCCTTAGTGTCCCCCTTCCCAGCTCTGACATCACAGAGCCTTACACCTGTGTCCCTGTTCCCATTCCTGCCCTTAGCCAAACATGATTCCAATTTCCCCACCCCATTCCCTGTTCCCATTTCCCCCTTTAGTAAACATGATTCCAATTTCCCCACCCCCATTCCCTGTTCCCATTCCCCCCACACACACACACCCTTCCTGATTGACTGCAGACTATATAGTAAAACTTGAGTTCTGCTTAGCTATACCTTAACCAATCATTTTTCTGAAATTTAACTAACCAATCCTAACATATTGTAACATGATTATTTAACCAATTATATCCCACCACCTTAATTAGTTTACACCCAGCAAAATTAATTATACAGCAGATAGAAACAATCACAGAACCAGACAGAGATTATACAGACAAACAATAGCAAAGTGGAAACTATAATGACAAAACAATACAGAAGTGAGGATTTCACATCCCAGCTATTGATAAGTGAGTTGTTGCCAAAAAGGATGCTATCAAACTAAGTTTCCTTTTACATCTTCTAGGCACTTCCCTTTCTCTGGAGGCGTTAGGCATTATCAGGACAGGACTGTATTCTTAACAGCCCAATAGCACCTTATTTCAATGTGACTAGTTTGGAATATGAGGAGGTGACCGGACGCTTCCCAGCTTATGGCTGCCTCTGTTGCTTAGCCAAAGGCCTTAGCCTAAGAACAGGGCCTCAGATTGTCAAAGTAAGAGAAGGATCTTACACTGGCAGACAGTGATTTTGATTCTTTCTTTTATACCGCTAACTAGCCAAGTGATAAGAATACACCTAAATTCTTAAAGTATAGGCCTTTAAAGACAGTCCTGAATATCTATTTCCTAACACTCCACCCATTTTTTTTTCTTTTTCTTTTGGGATCCTCCTGCCCAGGTATCCCTGGAAAAGCATAGGACATATGGCGACACATTTCCTGATAGGGCCAGGCATCAAGGTGGAAGGTGTCGATATTCCATTTGTCCCACTGCCCCTTGTGTCGTATAGTGCCCTGCACCTTCTCTCGTATGGGCATACCACACCTATTCCAATTAGTGTTCCAGACTTCCCATTATAGTGGGCCCGAGAAGGTTGGATCCGGGTTGTCTAGTACACTGTAGGGTTTGGAGGGATTACTACATTACTTATAGGTTATCTCCATATGCAATGTAACACAAGTACAGTTAACAATACAAAATCCACAGCAACACTGAGTCCTGACCACTGCAGTATGGTCCAGCATCCGAGACACCCCCAAAACACTGCCTCTCCTCCTTCGACAGGGTCACGATCTTATGTGTCCAGTTGCTGGCGGTTGCAACAAGCTGCCCCTGCAGGTTTTGCTTGCTTTTGTCCATATCATAAGTCCATTGAATGTTCACAGAGAAATGGGATATTGTCCAAAACAGCTTGACCACCTGGTATGGAATCAGGCAGTATGCCCTGGTTTGATTATTCACAGCAATAAGATTCACAGATCCATTTGTGCACCAAAGTCCAGATAGCAGCATGTAGATGTGTGTAGTTTGGTTATGGGCTGGGGTAATTGTGCCCACAGTAATATGTACATTCCCAGCCAAACACCGTACACCCAATTGTCCACCCCTTGCATAGGCCATTGATCCTGCTCCTCCATAGTCATAGGAGAGGGGCACATCCAAACATCTTCTGTTAATTTACACTATTTTACACACCCCTCCATTGATTCCCAGTGAGCTCCTCCCCTTCTCATTATTTCCATAGGGCTTGTGGGGACCACCTTAGTTGCCATTCCATTTCCAGGTATCACGGTAGCTATTACACAGGTGCTGGCCTCCTAGTTGAGCATTTTGTATTCCCATACACATCTCACCCCGCCCGCCCAAGGTCAGCCTTTTGAAGCCATCCCCCACCCATGTCATGAGGTTTTCTGTTCATTAAAACACAACAATGCTAGCAACAAGACAAACACCACAGACAAACACAAAACACAGATCCATGGTATTCTGAGTTATTCTTCCGCTGGCGCCAGCTTGCTTGTAAAGTGTCTGAAAAACAAAAGAAACAATTTCCACCCCCCTGGTGGGGACAGATTATTGCTTAATAATAGTAATAATAAAATCACTTTCTTTTACAAATTTCCTTGCTATAGTCAGGCTAGTGAATTACCCCACTTACGGGTCATTTATGAAATTCATGAGGTGGTGTACCTAGGTGTCCCCTCTTGTACAACAGACCAAGTTTGCAATAGTTTCTCTGCTGTAACAAGCATTAAGTTTATTCTCAGGTAATAGCTGAGAGACAGCTTCAGATTTTAGCACTGTACACACCCCCCCTAGGGTTAACCTGTCCCCCTTATTTTCAGGCTTGACTTGTTTTTTTCACCTCCCTTTCCTGGAGGGCCATAATCTGAGTCTTCTAGTAGCTTGTTTGCTGACCAGATATATTCATTATTTGCAGCTTCTTTGTGCCCATCAGCTAGGTAATTTGCATTTACACACAGAGGCTTACTAGCTTGCTTTTGGATCCAAAGCTGTTAGCAGCTCAGAGACTGTCTTAAAAGGGAAACATTCCACTTCCACTAGAGTTCTGATTACTTCCCACTTTCATCTCCTGCTCCAAAACACACACAGATCTGAAAAAGAAAGCACAACCTATTGTGGCCCTTTTGGAGCCCAAATAGGATTTTAATGAAGTACCATGTTTTATTTGCTTTTTTTTTTTTTTACCCCTTCTCGAATATACTCTGCACACATTCTGGGAAAATGCACATTCCTTCCATATAGTTTAACCTCCATTACATTATATTCGCCATATTAATTTTACACAAGGTGTAACTGCCTCCCCCATGCTTTGACATATTTTACATTATCTTGATTGTGCCCACTGAGTGTAACTTCTGCATGATGTAGTTTTTGAAAACTTAAGATGCTTGACTTTAGTAAAGCTTTTGACACGGTCTCCCACAGTATTCTTGTCAGCAAGTTAAGGAAGTATGGGCTGGATGAATGCACTATAAGGTGGGTAGAAAGCTGGCTAGATTGTCGGGCTCAATGGGTAGTGATCAATGGCTCCATGTCTAGTTGGCAGCCGGTGTCAAGTGGAGTGCCCCAGGGGTCGGTCCTGGGGCTGTTTTTTTTCAATATCTTCATAAATGATCTGGAGGATGGTGTAGATTGCACTCTCAGCAAATTTGCGGATGATACTAAACTGGGAGGAGTGGTAGATACGCTGGAGGGGAGGGATAGGATACAGAAGGACCTAGACAAATTGGAGGATTGGGCCAAAAGAAATCTGATGAGGTTCAATAAGGATAAGTGCAGGGTCCTGCACTTAGGACGGAATAATCCAATGCACCGCTACAGACTAGGGGCCGAATGGCTAGGCAGCAGTTCTGCGGAAAAAGACCTAGGGGTGACAGTGGATGAGAAGTTGGATATGAGTCAGAACTGTGTCTTCTTGTTGCCAAGAAGACCAATGGCATTTTGGGATGTATAAGTAGGGGCATAACGAGCAGATCGAGGGACGTGATCGTTCCCCTGTATTCGACATTGGTGAGGCCTCATCTGGAGTACTGTGTCCAGTTTTGGGCCCCACACTACAAGAAGGATGTGGATAAATTGGAGAGAGTCCAGCGAAGGGCAACAAAAATGATTAGGGGTCTAGAACACATGATTTATGAGGACAGGCTGAGGGAGCTGGGATTGTTTAGTCTGCAGAAGAGAAGAATGAGGGGGGATTTGATAGCTGCTTTCAACTACCTGAAAGGGGGTTCCAAAGAGGATGGCTCTAGACTGTTCTCAATGGTAGCAGATGGCAGAACGAGGAGTAATGGTCTCAAGTTGCAGTGGGGGAGGTTTAGGTTGGATATTAGGAAAAACTTTTTCACTATGAGGGTGGTGAAACACTGGAATGCGTTACCTAGGGAGGTGGTAGAATCTCCTTCCTTAGAGGCTTTTAAGGTCAGGCTTGACAAAGCCCTGGCTGGGATGATTTAACTGGGAATTGGTCCTGCTTCAAGCAGGGGGTTGGACTAGATGACCTTCTGGGGTCCCTTCCAACCCTGATATTCTATGATTCTATGATTCTATGTACACCCACCAAAGCAACACTCTGATCCCCCTGAGCCACCCCAAGGCTCAGTGTTCCCATCATTCCTCCCCTTTTCCTTTTCTTTATACCTGCAAACAATTAAGAAATTTGGAGAGGACCATTTCGTTAATCCAATAACCATTGAACAGAACCAAAATCTTCAGAAAAAATGCTGGAGAGAAGCTTCAAGCAATAGATGAGCATGCCATCTGATGTCACTACTGTTCTCTCTGCAGTGAAGGGGTGGCCCTGTCTCATACGAAAGGAAACTCTGAATGGCAAGTCTGAGTAGACCAGCCAGCCCCATTTGGGCTCTTGGAGAATCAGACTTTATGCAGTTAAAGTAATAGCTCAAGAGCAAGAGTTTTCATGCCCTGCCCCTGCTATTTGTCCACTTTCTGTGCCCTGAGGGTGCAAGGAGATAATCAGTGTAAAGGTAATTAGGACTTCCCTTTCAAGAGATGAAAAGTAAATTAGAAGCTCTGGGGCTGTGCAGGGGTGTTTAGGGGATATTGTGGGCTGAGTGTGAGGCATCTTGAGGGCCTGTAGATGGATCTTAGTGGTGTGGGATGAGGATTGTAGGAGACATGTTGTTAGACATGTGGTAAAGAGTGGATGTGTGTTGCTGGCCCACCCACAAAACCTGTTCCTGGCTAGTTCTGGCACTGATGTCTCAAAGAACTATTAACAGACAAAACAATTACTCTGACCCTGATTAGAAGCTGAAAAAGCAGGTAAGGTCTTGATGGAACTATGCAGACTGCATTTCCTCACCACTAAAACATCTTAACTTTTCTGTGAAGAATGGACTGGAGTAACTTTACCTACACAGCTTTGACATATTTTACATTATCTTGATTGTGCCCACTGAGTGTAACTTCTGCATGATGTAGTTTTTGAAAACTTAAGATGATTAAGATTTAAAAAGGCTCATAACATTTAGGGTGATATGAGTTGAACTTGAACCATCAAAAAGCCTTATGTAAAACAGTCTATAGAGGAATTCACGTAGAAAACCCCCCTGAAACTTGAAAATTTGAGTTGAATTGCTGTAAATGGTACAAAGTTTAATAGCTTGAGGTGGTGTATGTTTGTTTGTTTTTTTTAAAAAAGGAATCTCTGCAATAATATTGCTGTTCCTGGAACCAGATTCGGTTGACCTGGTGCACGGAGAAGTGAAATGCATTTCCTTTGTATAAACTAATTGTCCAGTGCTGTAGAAGAATTCATCCCAAAGGAGGGCAGAAAGTAGTAATAGATTAGATGATGCCTCTGAGATACCATATATTGGGCAGACAGACGTGATTTATTTGATAGTCTTCAGACACATTCCTTGTTTATGAGTGGTGTTGTTCTAAGCCTCTTACCTTTTCTATAACTATCTTTTATGAAAACAATAATGAAGTAACAGAATAAAAAGGGAATGATACACTGTATTATGTTTTCAGTAGAAAGGGAACATTATGTGCGCTGAGTTTTAAATTAAATGCAATATGCATGCATTGTGATGATGGGGTTACCACTGCAAATAGAATGGTCATTCTTTTCTGAATATATAGTATAAATTGCTGTTTGAACAGAGCATGCCACTTTTCCATTTGACTCTGACCTTCTTTTGACTTCTGCAACTCTTGAGTGTAATATTCAGAGGTTATCACTTATGTGTAGGGAGAAGGAAAACAGAGTTTAATGGAGTCAGACTCTTTACTTGGAAAAATGTAAAATTTACCTGAAAACTCTTCTAATGATGCATATGAATGAGGTCAAATGAATTGGTGTAGGGTTAGGTAACAATTACTATTATTCATTGGATGCACAGTAGTAAAGTAAAAAGTTTAATGTTAACAGCTTTTCATCTTTAGAAGCAGCAGAGCACAAGAACCTACTTATCATTAACCTTTATCTGCAAGTACAATTTACGGCTGGCTGTTCTGGTTTCTGTTAAACGGATGGATCAAATAAAATGTGTGAAAAATTTATTTTAAAGCAGGTAAACAATGAAGATATGTAGCAAGACAAGATAAAAACAAAGGGGGGAAAGCTATTCAGTGGTTAGGTAGGCTGCAACAAACTGTGAGATTTTGTTTAATTTTCAAGTTCTGGAATAATTCTATATTAAAACTTATATGAAATGAGGACCTGAAATGTAAAATAATCTTAAAGGTTTGTTGTGGCGGTTCAATACAAGACAGGACATGGCTTTTAGCAAGCAAGCAGGCTGGTCTGCTGATGGGATCCCTCCTGTCAGCTTTTCCACCTCTTTTATTTCTCTCCCCCCTGCGCATCACATACCCCAACGACCGCAAAAGGCATCAACAAAGGAAATAATATGACTTTGATTAATATTCCTATTTACTAGCCTCTATCTACTACAATCTTTATTCTCAGGCCTTGAGCTTTGGCCAAGGAAGCTTCCCACGGCTGATGTCCTTATTTTGACTTCCCAGATGGTCCATGTTTTCATGGTCCATGTCCTTGGACAGAACAGAGCAATGTGTGCATTGCTCCTACACAACAGTCAGGGTGTGCCCTGACTGTTTCCAGGTGCATGAACGCTACATGAACCCTTCAGTTTATAAATAGGATAATAATATTTAAAACATACAGTATTGACTTCATTTAAAGTACACTGCTATGCTTGAATGTATTACCATAAGCAACAAAGGTAACAGAAAATCAAAACATTAAATGTGTTAGTAAATATCAACACTTTTAGTTATTTCTGTATATTTGGTTCATTTATATATTAACAATTCCTTAGAATCTGTATCTTCAACAACAGTATGTCTTAATTCTAAGGCTCAGAACACTCGCCCTTGACTGAGTGTAACTATTCAGAAATTGTATCCATTATGCAGTATTTTATAATTCTTAGGTGCCCTCATGTCTATAAAACTCCAGATAGTCTTGGAAATGCTCTCCTTAACACACACACACTCAGCTTACATAAGCATATATAGACTTGGGAAACTAATAAGGGATAATTGTTACAGCAGATGTTCTCTGTTGGAGAATCAATAAAGAAGAATGTGCGAGGTAAGAAGGACCACTGAGAGATGTTATCTTGAAGAATTGTTAGTCCTCTCAGATGTAAATAATCATGCCTTTACACATAAACCAGGTAAACTGAGAACATATAGAAATGACATCAAAAGATATGTGCTTGGGAGAATATTCTTGGTAAAGGGATCTTCTTTGTTTCAAAACCCTATATAATGAAACTGGTATAGGAAATTTGATGGGGGAATGATAAATGCACTTACCTCCAGATACACTGAAGAACAAACAAAGAGCCAGCTCTTGTTCTGACAACAAAGGGTGGCAATGTATCTATTTCTTTCTGTATTCTATATAGTGCTGTACTAATCTCTAACTGATAACCTTTGATTAAATAATTCTAACTGGGCCAGTTATTTGACAATCTTGAGTCAACAACTCAGACATGCAACAAATGGTTATACTACCTTTTAAGATGTAAAAGGGGTTCAATATTTATCAGTCCTCATTCACTGGCTAGAGCATAAAACAACAGCACAATATACTTTTGTTTTAGCAATTGTAGAAAGCACTTAAATATAGGGATCAGCTAAAAGTGAAAAGAAATTAAAGAAATAAATAAAGGGTAAAAATTAAACCAATATTTTGTACCTAAAACAGAAGATTTATCCTGGCCCTTTTATACTGCAAGGTAGCTAAATTTAATTATGTGGCATGAGATTGTTTCAGTTAATTGACTAAGGGCCTGATCTAGGGTCCATTGAATTCAATGGAGAGACTACCTTTAGTTTTATGGTATTGCTCCCTAAATACTCAACAAATTGTCTAAAGATGAATAAGCAAAAATGAGAGAATGCCAAGTGCCACTGATGAATGAGCTGCAACCAGATAATACTCTTCTAGGTCCTAGTCCTGGAAAGCACTGGACACCACAGGTGTCAGCTTCCTCTGGACCACACGGGCGCTCAACCCGCCTTTCCACCCCCAGCAACCCCCAATCCCTCCCCACCTCTTCCTGCCCCTGCTCTGCCCCAGTCCCCACCCCCACCCCACCCCTTTCACAAAGCCTCCACCCCCACCTGCCTCTTCTTGCCCCCTCTCCACCCCCACTCCACCTCTTAAAGCCCAGTTCTGCCCCTCCCCCGAGCACGCCCCCCCCCGGCTCCTTGCCCCCTCCCCGCAGCACCTCTGCATGCTGCAAAACAGCTGATCGCAGTAGGTAGGAGGCACTGGGAGGGAGGGGAAAGAGTTGATCAGCAGGGCTGCCAGCGAACTGGAGGTGCTGGGTCGTGAGGGGATGAGCTGGCTGCTGGTGGGGGCTTAGCACCCACTAATTCTTTTCTGTGGCTGCTCCAAGCCTGGAGCACCCATGGAGTCAGTGCCTATGCTGGTCACATCAATAGTCTAATTAATATGGTCCCTTGAATCGGGAAAATGACAGAGAGACATTGAAGTAAATGAGCAGTTCTCCAACACCACTCTGTGAGAGATCTTGGAAAGACAGGATGGGGCCATTGTAGAACAACCAGACTAGCTCACCAGATAATTTAAGTGTGTGTCAGTAACACCTGCTGGTCAAACATATCAAAGACTGCTAACAGAACTAATAAAGCAAATAGGGACACCTGTTATTTGACCAAGGATACTAAAGTTGATTCTATATCATACCTAGACATGAAACAACAATATAGATGCAAGATGTCAGTAGAATCAAGCACAATCTTTACAGGTACTATCTAAAGCAGAGGCCTAACCACTAATTGTTTAAAGTTGGTGAGCATCCTCCCCTCCTGTAGAGAATCATCAACAATCCTTTCAATAATGGATATAAAATTTCACCACTGGCTTTCATCAGCTATGAAGGGCATCAATCCATCTCACAGAACTGTAGCCCATATCTTCCTCATCACATGAGGGACTTCTGTGCACAAACATCCTCAGTGCAGTTAAATGATTAGCACATTAAATTTGTGGGAATTTAGGCCCTGTGTTCTGATAGCCCTGGTTGCTGAGCAACCACAGAGTTATTTTGTTTAGGCGTTTACTTTGCTCTTGCCCTTTTGGAACTCTAGCTGTTTCAGTTGATTTTTGACACACAATAAAGAATGGCAATAAAGGTATTACTGACTGTTAACTTTAATTCAAAGTGCAATGTGAGTCTTGTGCCAGCTGATATGAAAGAACTGCAAGCATCTTTGTGCGATTTCTGCTGCCATCTGCCTTCTAATGTATAACTCTTGGAAATTTGACCTTAACTCTCAAGAGTTTATTTGTCCTACAAAATAAATAACATTGACATGCTTCCCATTATAGCTGTATTGTCTATGACAAGTCTGGCTGATGGTTTCTCTTTAAAAGCCTATGCATTACTGTGATATAGAGCCCATTTTTACTTGACAAGAATTTTACACTCAGTACACAATGCTTGATATTGTCATTAGGGCAACGATAAACTGCCACCCTTGAGATGGAGTTTCCTTTACTGCCAGGCTTTTTGTCCTTTTTATGATTGGACCCTAAAAGGCTATTGTTATCTTCTACTGTCTTTTTTAAAACTTTGTATTGCTTTTCCATATTTCTTTTGTTTGTTTTAGGCATCTACCATCCATCTTGCTTGTTGGAAGCTATCACTCTCCCCAGAATCAAACTACTGGACTTCTTGTTCTCCCATTGTTTATAATATGTTGTTGCTATCACTAGATTTGGATGACTCATCCCTTAAATCAGCAGGATATATTTTGGGCTCCCTTATTCTGTACCTTTCTGTACTTGACAGGAAAGACTCTGAACTTTCATATCCAAGAATGAATATGAAATCTTTCCCATATGGGTGAAACATAAGTTACTTTCATTGATTTGTAAATTCTTCTCTGTCATTTTTGCTTACTGGTTCATCTCCAAGTAGGTTTGGGTTACATTGCTTTTAATGCTGGCACAGATTCTTTATTCCTTTAATGATTTATATGTGGAGGGGGCAGTAAATTGTCATTCAGCTTCCATGAACGATAGGGTGAAGCATTCCCGCAGCAATACTATGCTCCTCTGTCTTATTAATTTCATGTAGAGAACTGTTTTTACCTTTAATTCTGTATCACAGCAATAGTGTGCTTGCTTGCTATTTCAGCTAAATTGCTTCAAGCATCTATCATTCTCTTTCCCCAAATACTATGATGTTTAACTCCTTTTATTGACAGGGAGTAAGAGACACCAATTTGTCAGAAGCAGCATGGCCTATGCAGAGTGCTCTGTACATATAGTCTGCCATTTTGACCTTTTGCTTCTGGATGAAACTGAAGGGTCTATTAAATCCTACTAATATTGCCCTGCCCCCAAAGAATAGTTACTGGTTTGCTCAGACTCTAATTCATGGCATTTTTGTTTTTAATAAGAAATTTAAAATCAGTTTTTTCCCACCTGCTTGAATGGAGAATTGTTTTTAGCAATTACAGCATCTCAGTAACAGTGCAGATAGAAACACAGCCCTTTTTAATCTGACTTTTGCTATATTTGTACGCAGGACATTTGTTTAAGGGAGCAAAAACATCTACACTTTAGGGAAGAGGGATTTGACTTATCTGACCGTGAATAAAAATTAAACCCAATAATCATGCTCTATAGAGGAAGAAGAGCTGCATTTTTTAATGTGCTTAGTGCAGCAACCATACTAAAGTGAAAGAAGTGAAATCAGAGTAAGTGATATCATTATGCGTTATTTTGTTAATAATGTCAATAGTGTGAAAAATGATGGGAAAGTTAATTTAGTTACATAAACAAGTTTCCATTAGCAGGGGGTTGAACAAAAGGCTTGAGAGGATATTTTGGGGAGAAGTAGGACAAAACCTTATTTATTATTTATTACTGATTATTATTATTTTATAAAACAAGAATAAGAAACAATAACAAAGAAAACTGTTATACACTTGAGAGAAATTAGTGCAGCAAGCTAGTGAAATTCCATTATTTTACAATTGGACAATAACTTACACTGCAGTAGCTAAACAGGAATACAGTCTTTGAATCATAATAGTTGTATAATTTATCCACATTAAAAACCCTGTGCAATCAGAATTAACAGCAAGTGGGCTATTTCATATGCTATGTCCACTTACAAACATCAAGGGAAGAACCACAGAATGGACAAAAAAGGAACTGAAATATAAGAAGATGATTAAGTAAACAAAGGAGAATTTTACCAGAATCATGTAACCTACCATTCTTGAATCACGAGCCAAAAAACATACTACATCTGTTGTATGTTTATTAACATATAAAAAAATCTTCCGAATTATAGTCTGAAGCTGTTGTGCAATTACTAACGATCCTTCAATGAGGTTTCCCTGAACAGAGGGGTGTTTCTATGCAGAGTTTATTATGGGATTGGGATTTAAGGTAGTATTTTTGAATTTTTTTTCTTATTTTATCTTTGTGCAGTACTTAGTCATGAGATATGATTATGCTGAATTCATCAAACTGATCAATAATAATGACTATCCCTTACAATTTACCAGATAAATATGTAAGTGTGACTGTAACCCCTCCCACAGATATTACCAGATTGTTTTGTCCTTGTGACAACTGGTAAATATTTAAGTATAGTATAAATTCTAAAAAGTGGTCTTTACAGCTTTAAAACATCACTGAATTAAGCCACTAGTCTTTTTCTGATGTTTCCTCAACTCTATGGTAACTAGCTGGCTGTCAGTCAAGTTAGCCTGCTGAAGTTTTCTAATGTAAAACACACAGAAAGGCAGCTGCAAACTAAAAAGAAGCTCTGAGCAAGTCAGTAGGAGAGCGTGTCTCCTACATTTGGGTATACATTTTCAATCATATGCATCTACTCTAAGTTGCATTACTAAGGACCTGATCCTGCAAACATTTATGGAAGCGTGTAACTTTACACACATGAGAAGTTCCATTAAACTGGAATTACTCAAGTGATCAATGATCTACATCTGCATGTCTCCAGATAATGCCTAAACAAGAAGAAATTGCAAACTATTTGTCTAGTAACCCCCCATTTTTACATTCTCAGCTGTGTATTCTAAATATTTTTGGAAATGTCGGTCTTGATACATAAAGCAAAAGGGCCATATTTCATCTGTCTGAACTGGAGTGCAATTTTGCTACTTTAACAGTGAAAAATCATAGTTTAAAAAAAGTAAAGAAGCAAAGACAATTAAAAACTAATAAAACAAATTGACAAAAGTTCAGTAAATGGGTACTCATAAAATTATAAAATGTATTTAACAATAGAAAATAGGCAAGAGCAAAAAATAATCAATATTTTTTCTAAATTAAAAAAATCTAAAAAATCCAAAAAATTTCCATCACATTTTTCATGGGCATTTTTTGACTGGTGGTTGTTTACAGTTTTTGACTTCTAACAATTTTTCATTTATTCAGTTGAATAACTGAAAAAAAGAAAAATAAATTAATACTTTTCATTAAAGTTTATTTTTAAAAGTGGAAATTTTTCATTTAAAAAAGTTGACTTGCTTAATGACAGGTTTCAGAGTAACAGCCGTGTTAGTCTGTATTCGCAAAAAGAAAAGGAGTAGTCTCTAAGGTGCCACAAGTACTCCTTTTCTTTTTGACTTGCTTAAGAAATCCTCCAAAAACCAGATACTGTAAAAGCTGTATTATTCAACACTTTATGCACCAGAAAGCTCTAGAAATGGGTATTTCAGGAGGAAGTGCAGGGTGTGGGCTCTGGGACAGAGTTTGGGTGTGGGAAGGGGCTCAGGGCAGGGGGTTGGGGTGCGGGAGAGGTTTCGGGGTGCTGGATCCAGGCAGCTGTCACCTCAGGTGGCTTCCCGCAAGTGGTTACATGTCCCTGCTGCTCCTAGGAAGAGGAACAGCCACAGAGGCTCCATGCTCTGCCCCCGTCCTGCCATGAGTGCTGGATCCACAGCTCCCATTGGCTAGGGAACAATGCCTTATGAGGTTTCTGGCAAATTCCTTGAGCCAAAGAGATTGCTTCATTCTTTACACCATCTGGAAGATTTTGCTATCAAACATTACATTTTGGGATTGCCAGCACTTATAAAATGTTCCAAAGAAAGATGGTAGAGCTGCTTAAGAAAATTACAATATTTTAGTACATGGGTTCATAGAATACCAGGGTTGGAAGGGACCCCAGAAGGTCATCTAGTCCAACCCCCAAATCTGGTTGTCAATGGAAGAACACCCTCAGTGAAAGTTGTTCTCTGACAACACCAAATTGAATTTTTGGGTCAGATAATTAACAAAGATGGATCTAGGCCCAGCTCTCAGAAAGTAAGAGCAATTAGAGGATTGAATGCACCAACAAATGTAGCAGAACTGATATGCACACTAGGGCTGGTAAATTATTTTGGTAGATGCCTTCAAGATCTTACTACAGTGACAAAACCACTGAGTGTACTATTAAGGTCCAAAAAGAAAAGGAGTACTTGTGGCACCTTAGAGACTAACCAATTTATTAGAGCATAAGCTTTCGTGAGCTACAGCTCACTTCCTCAGATGCATATCGTGGAAACTGCAGCAGGCTTTATATATACACAGAGAATATGAAACAATACCTACTCCCACCCCACTGTCCTGCTGGTAATGTGCCAGCAATGCCCCTCTGCCATGTACATTGGTCAAACTGGACAGTCTCTACGTAAAAGAATAAATGGACACAAATCAGATGTCAAGAATTATAACATTCATAAACCAGTCGGAGAACACTTCAATCTCTCTGGTCACGCAATCACAGACATGAAGGTCGCTATCTTAAAACAAAAAAACTTCAAATCCAGACTCCAGCGAGAAACTGCTGAATTGGAATTCATTTGCAAATTGGATACTATTAATTTAGGCTTAAATAGAGACTGGGAGTGGCTAAGTCATTATGCAAGGTAGCCTGTTTCCTCTTGTTTTTTCCTACCCCCCCCCCCCCCAGATGTTCTGGTTTAACTTGGATTTAAACTTGAAGAGTGGTCAGTTTGGATGAGCTATTACCAGCAGGAGAGTGAGTTTGTGTGTGTATGGGGGTGGGGGGGATGTGAGAAAACCTGGATTTGTGCAGGAAATAGCCCAACTTGATTGTCATGCACATTGTGTAAAGAGTTGTCACTTTGGATGTGCTATCACCAGCAGGAGAGTGAATTTGTGTGGGGGGGTGGAGGGTGAGAAAACCTGGATTTGTGCTGGAAATGGCCCACCTGATGATCACTTTAGATAAGCTATTACCAGCAGGACAGTGGGGTGGGAGTAGGTATTGTTTCATATTCTCTGTGTATATATAAAGCCTGCTGCAGTTTCCACGATATGCATCTGAGGAAGTGAGCTGTAGCTCACGAAAGCTTATGCTCTAATAAATTGGTTAGTCTCTAAGGTGCCACAAGTACTCCTTTTCTTTTTGCGAATACAGACTAACACGGCTGTTACTCTGAAACCTGTTATTAAGGTCCAGTATATTCTGGTTATGGTGGCCAAATCAGGAGACTGCTTTCAAAACAGTAAAAGAAATGGTCTCAACTGATCCAGTTTGAAAGCTCTACAATTTAAACAAACTCACAGTGGTCAATGCTGATGCCAGTAGCTATGGCCTTGGTGCTGCATCGTTGAAGCTATATGGATCTGAGTGGAAGCCAGCTGCTTTCATACACTTTACATGTGCTTCTGCTTTCATTGACTTTATAGAACCAGAAAGGCAATATGTGCACATTGAAAAGGAGTATCTAACAAATGTATGGGCATGTGAAAACTTCTACAAATATCTCTGTGGATTGGGCTCCTTTAAACCAATAACCAACCATAGACCTCTTGGTACCTTTCTCAATGGAAAAGATTTGGTCAATCATTGAATATATTCATTGGAGCTAGCAAACGGAAGCAGCAAACAGGAGTTTTGAGAGGCAGGTTAAGAGGAAGCATGAGAACCAGAATAGCTAACATTCTCTAAACTTGGGCCATCCAACGCCCACTGCCAAACTAAACCAAAAAACCCTAACCAAAACCTGCAGGAGTAAAAATAATGCAGGCAGAAGTCCAGCAGCAGAATGGGGGCTATCCAGTTTGTTGCACTGAATGCAGCATGCATAATTACCAACCTTGTGGTCAGGTGGCATACATATGCACTCAGTGCAAGCAGCTCATGGCCCTCAGAGACTGAGTACAGGCCCTTGAGGCCTGAGTGGCTGAACTGGAGGAGCTAAGGGAGACAAAAAGGAATATAAATGAGACTTTCTGGGACACAGTAGAGCAGTCTCACCCTTAGTCTCACAGCCTCTGTGCTGTTGAGGAGGATGAAAGTCTCATGAGGAAGAAGAACATCAAACTGGAGTGGAGGAAATGATCCCATAGTTGGGACCCTCCTTCCAGATGATCTTCTCACACTGAGGATACCCCTTCAGGGGAGGATACCCCAGTTGGTAGGAAGAGAGAGGGTGGTAATGATGACGGATTCAATTATTAGAAATATAGATAGTTGAGTTTGTGATGACTAGGAGTACTTCATAGTAAATTGACTGCCTAGTATGAAGGTTGTGGATTGTTTGAGACATCTAGACAGATTTATGTGCAGTCCTGGGGAGGAACTGGTGGTCGTGGCATATGTAGGTACCAGTGACATAAGAAAAAGTAGAAGAGGGGCTCTGGAAGCCACATTTAGGTTGCTAGCTAAGAGATTAAAGTCCAGGACCTCCATGGTAGCATTCTCTGAAATGCTTGCAGTTCCACAGTCAGGGCCAGTTGGACAGGCAGAATTGTAGGGTCTCGATGTGTGGATGAGACAATGCTGTAGGAAGGAGGGATTTAAGTTTATTAGGAACTAGGGAACCTTTTGGGAAGGAGGCACCTATACAAGAAGGATGGGCTCCACATAAAACAAAATGGAACCAAATTCCTGGCATGTAAAATTAAAAAGGCGATAGAAGAATTTTTAAGCTAAGGGCTGGGGGAAAGCCGGCAACAGTGGAAGGTCACACAGTTTGGATGGAGACATTCCTTAGGGAAAGATCTATTATTGGAGAGTCTCTATATCTTAGTAAATAGGAGAAGCTAGAAGTTGATAAAATCCATGCAGCAGTTGAAGAGAAACAGTCAAATGAAAGAGTCCCATTCAATTACATCACATGAAGGAAGACAAGTAAATATTGACAAATTTTATAAGTGCTTGTATACAAAAACTAAATACTAAGATGGGTGAATTTCAGTTACTGGTATTAACTGAGGATATTGATATAATAAGCATCATGAAAACTCACTTAACAATCCTAATCACTGGGACATGGTAATACCAGGGTACAAAATACATAGGAATGACAGAGGAAGTCATGGTGGTGGGGGATTTGCACTATAGGCAAATGAAAGCATTGAATCAAATATAGTGAAAAACTTAAATGAATCAAACTGTATCATTGAATCTTTATGGATAGAAATTTCATGTTTGAATAATAAGGGTATAGCAGTAGGAATATAATACCGACCCCTTGACCAAGATTATGTTGATGATTAGCCACCTTAATCCTCCAACTCGTGGGACGGGGAGGGAGGGGGGGAAAGTAAAGTCCAAGCAATATGTTGGCTAGGAGACCAAGATAGAAAAAGAAAGAGGCCTGGCGGACACCCTCCTGGGTAGTTATTTAATGAAAATGGGAGTATGTACACTTTATCTGCAGGGTAGTCCCAGACATTGAATTATAAATTTGTGGCCTCATTAAAACCATATCAAGTGTCTCCTGTCCTTCTTTCAATATAGCCAAATAACTTCAGTACAAGGCAAATTGGTTGAAACTATAGTAAAGAACAGAATTATCAGACACATAGATGTTGTTTTGGAAAGGCAAATCATGCCTCACCAATCTTTGAGGGTGTCAACAAGCTCGTGGACAAGGGTGATCCAATGGATATAGTGTACTTGGACTTTCAGAAAGCCTCTGACAATGTCTGTCCAGCTTCCTTCCCCACTCTGAACTCTAGGGTACAGATGTGGGGACCTACATTGTCATAAATATAAAGGGAAGGGTAAACCCCTTTAAAATCCCTCCTGGCCAGAGGAAAACTCCTCTCACCTGCAAAGGGTTAAGAAGCTAAAGGTAACCTCGCTGGCACCTGACCAAAATGACCAATGAGGAGACAAGATACTTTCAAAAGCTGGGAGGAGGAAGAGAAACAAAGGGTCTCTGTCTGTCTATATGCTGCTTTTGTCGGGGATAGACCAGGAATGGAGTCTTAGAACTTTTAGTAAGTAATCTAGCTAGCTATGTGTTAGATTATGATTTCTTTAAATGGCTGAGAAAAGAATTGTGCTGAATAGAATAACTATTTCTGTCTGTGTATCTTTTTTTGTAACTTAAGGTTTTGCCTAGAGGGATTCTCTGTGTCTTGAATCTAATTACCCTGTAAGGTATCTACCATCCTGATTTTACAAAGGGGATTTCTTTACTTCTATTTCTATTTAAAGTCTTCTTGTAAGAAAACTGAATGCTTTTTCATTGTTCTCAGATCCTAGGGTTTGGGTCTGGGTCACCTATGCAAATTGGTGAGGCTTTTTACCAAACTTTGTCCAGGAAGTGGGGTGCAAGGTTTTGGGAAGTATTTGGGGGGAAAGATGTTTCCAAACAGCTCTTCTCCAGTAACCAGTATTTGTTTGGTGGTGGTAGCGGCCAATCCAAGGACAAAGGGTGGAATATTTGCACCTTGGGGAAGTTTTGACATAAGCTGGTAAAGATAAGCTTAGGAGGTTTTCATGCAGGTCCCCACATCTGTACCCTAGCGTTCAGAGTGGGGAAGGAACCTTGATATGCATGAAAAAACCCCTAAGCTTATTTTTACCAGCTTAGGTTAAAATTTCCCCAAGGTACAAACTATTTTACCTTTTGCCCTTGGACTTTATTGCTGCCACAACGAAGCATCTAACAAATATATAATAGGGAATGAGCCCGCTTGGAAACGTCTTTCCCTCCAAAATCCCCCCCAAGCCCTACACCCCCTTACCTGGGGAAGGCTTGATAAAAATCCTCTCCAATTTGCATAAGTGAACACAGACCAAAACCCTTGGATCTTAAGAACAATGAAAAAGCAATCAGGTTCTTAAAAGAAGAATTTTAAATGAAGAAAAAATAAAAGAATCACCTCTGTAAAATCAGGATGGTAAATACCTTACAGGGTAATCAGATTCAAAACATTGAGAATCTCTCTAGGCAAAACCTTAAGTTAAAAAAAGACACAAAAACAGGAATATACATTCCATTCAGCACAGCTTATTTTCTCAGTCATTTAAACAACACAGAATCTAACGCATATCTAGCTAGATTACTTACCAAGTTCTATGACTCCATTCCTTTTCTGCTCCTGGCAAAAGCATCACACAGACAGAGATAACTTTTGTTTCTCCCCCCTCCAGCTTTGAAAGTATCTTGTCTCCTCATTGGTCATTTTGGGTAGGTGCCAGAGAGATTATCCTAGCTTCTTAACCCTTTACAGGTGAAATGTTTTTTCCTCTGGCCAGGATGGATTTTAAAGGGGTTTACCTTTCCCTTTATATTTATGACAATGTCCCTCATAAAAGGTTCTTAAGCCAAGAAAGCACTCATGGGATAAGAAAAAAGGTCCTCTCATGGATCAGTAACTGGATATAGAGAGAAAACAAAGGTAGGAATAAATAGTCAGTTTTCAAAACGGAGATAGGTAAATAATAGGGTCCCCAGGGATCTTTACTGGGACCAGATCTATTCAACATATTCATAATTTATCTTGAAAAAGGGTTAAATAGTAAGGTGGCAAATTTTGTAGATGATACAAAATTACTCAAGATAGTTAAGGCCAAAGCAGAACATGGTGAGTTACAAAGGGATCTAAAAAAAAGCTGGGTGACAGGACAAGAAAAAAACAAATTAAATCCAATGTTGATGAATGCAGAGTAATCCACTCTGAAAAACACAATCCCAACTGTACATATACAATGATGGGGTCTAAATTAGCTGCTACTACTCAAGAAAGAGATCTTGGGGTTATTGTGGCTACTTCTCTGAAAACATCCACTTAGTCTGCAGCGGCAATCAAAAAAGCTAGCTGAATGTCAGGAACCGTTCAGAAGGGGATATAGAATAAGACAGGAAAAATTGTAATGTCACTATATAAAGCCATGGTACACCCACACCTGGAATACTGTGTGCAGTTCTGGTCACCGCCTCTCAAAGAAATATTAGAAGGTAAAGAGAAGGTAACAAAAATGGTAAAGAGAAGGGCAACAAAAATGATTAGGGGTATGGAATAGCTTCCTTATTAGGAGAGTTTAGAAGAATGGGACTGTTGAGAAAAAGAGATGCCTAAGGGAGGATATGACAGAGGTCTAGAAAATCATGAATTGTGTGTAGAAAATTAATAAGGGAGTGTTATTTACCCCTTCACATAACATAAGAACCAGGGGTCACCCAATGAAATTAATAGGGCAGCAGGTCAAACAAAAAGAAACAATGCTCTGTTAGGCTGTGGAACACATTGCCAGGAGATGTTGTGAAGGCCAGAATTATAACTGGGTTCAAAAATTGCCAGGAGATGTTGTGAAGGCCAGAATTATAACTGGGTTCAAAACAGAATTAGATAAGTTCATTGAGGATAGGTGCATCAATGGCTATTAGCCAAGATGGTCAGGAGTGCTCTGGGTGTCTCTAAGCTTCTGACTGCCATATGCTGGGACTGGATGACAGGGCACAGATCACATGATACTTACCCTGTTCTATGTATTCCATCTGAAGCACCTGGCATTGGCCACTGTTGGAAGACAGGATTCTGGGCTAGATCAGGGGTTCCCAAACATGGTTCATGGCTTGCTCAGGGTAAGCCCCTGACTGGCCGCAAGACACTTTGTTTACCTGAGTGTCCACAGGTATGGCCACTTGCAGCTCCCAGTGGCCATGGTTCACCGTTCCCAGCCAATGGGAGCTGCAGGAAGCCAGGAACGGCTGACTGTTTATTGTATCCCTTCCCTCCACTACTGTGACTTTTCAGTGTAGGCTTTTGGGGCAGGGGCAATATTTCCTACAATATGTGTTTTATATGGTGCCTAGCCCAATGGGCTAGTAGAGACTATGTAGCACCACATACAAATAAATAAAAATAATAATTTTAGATCTCTCTGAATGGAGGAGAAGAGAAGATGAGGGAAAGTGGAAAAAGTTCTGGATGAAAGGAGCACATCTTCAACACTGTGGCACTCAGAGCTGCACTCCTATTCTGAGTGGTAGACCAACCTTGCAAGTTGCCACATCAAGTCATATTTTCTCCACACAGGACACAAGAGGAAGGAAATGGGCAGTGTGTTGGAGAAAGCAGGGACATAAACACCTACTGGCCAGCTCTTTCCATGCTGGTCCCTGGAACTGGAAGAACCTTTGTGTGCTTAAATTAGCAGAGCCCAACAGGGACACTGGCTGGCAGAGTTGCTGACCTGGCCTACATGCTGAGATAGGGATGTGCTTAACGAGCTTTTCTTCTGACACTGGTTAGGACACCCAGGAATGTCCTGAAGCACTGCCTGGGAGGCACATAAAATATTGATTTGTTTCAGAACATGAGGGGTAGAAGGACTGGAGTAGCACAACCACAGAGATTTACACCTTGCCCTGGTTGGGTCCAAAATATATAATAAATGTAAAGGCAAGGGTAACAACTTTACTACACAGAATCAAAAGCAGGCAACTACAAAGAAAATCTTGGTTCCTATCCAGTCCCCAGCATTCAGCCCTAAAACCTTACAACTGGGAAATACCGGGTCTGAAAATCAGGTCTCTCTAAGGTGTCTCAGATTGGATACCCAAACACGGAGTCACCCAAAAATCTCTAAACAGTTTCAAAAGTCTTGTGTTAAACACAGTCTATTTAGAGAAAAGATTAGTAATTCATAATTATCAAATTAAATAAGACAGAATTTAGGTGTACCTTCCTCTCTTTAAACATTAATACTCAAGATTGGTGAACTACAGAAAGGAAGTCAAGTTATCCCTAACTGTATCCTGTTTAATTGACCATTTAGTCTGTTAGAGAAGTGTTTGGGTGCTGGATGTGTTGATGGTCTCTGATATGCAGGAAGTCAGATTATAGGATCTGGTGATCCTTTCATTTGGCCTTAAACGCTAGGACCATATAAAGATCCAAACTGCTTTTCTTAAGGTTGTTAGTATACCATACAGAAAACTGTAGGAAATCTATCAGTAACTGTTGGTGGAGTTCAGCAGAAATTAAAACTATTTTTCCTGCATTTGTTTTTGGTCCCTGGTATCCTCTACTATATTGAGTAGCAAAAATAGAAGAGTTCCAAAGCTGTACCCTTTTTGCAAAAAAGGCTGTTTATGTGGCCAAACTGTTCTTTTTCCAAGTCAACTTTTTTTAAAAAAAGATTATATGTGAACTATTTTGAATCAAGTACCCTTTCTCTTTTTCTTTTTCAAGGTAGGAATTACTTTATATATAATCTCACTGATGGAAGCAAAGTTAATAGAAATTTTAATAAAAGTACAACCTTGCAACAGGATTTGAACTTAATCTCTTTGAATTACTAAACAGGCTCTTTATCTATTAGGCTCCAAAGTCATTAGATAATAATAGCCATAGGATCTAGACATTTTATTTTGGCCACTGTAGATCTGTATTTTCCCATTAATGTAATACAAATACAGTGAGAAAAAGAATATAAAGATGAATCAAAGTGTGCTCCCCAGTTCATACTAAAAGAAACATATATAAAAGCCAGATGTAATTTTCTATATATTTTGCTTCAGATGAAGATAAAAAGGCTTTTCCTACATTTTAAAACTATATATTTCTTCATAAATAGAGCAAATGTTGAAAAAAAAATCTTCAGTCTTCACCAAGGCAAAATTTCAATTGAATTCAGTTTTGCCTTGTGACAGGTCTGCAGGATTAGGCCCATGGAAATTGCATGTTCCTTTTGGACAGTATCTCAGATTCCCTAGAAGCATGATCTTGTATCAATGGCAATAATGATGTAGAGTTATTTTTCTAGTGATTCTGGAAGAAAACTCAGGGCCCAAGCTTGAAGTCTTTATTAAGACAAGATGTCCTATAAAATCAAATCTGAGTTTTGTCTATATAAGGACTGCAGGGCTGGGTCTACACTGAGAATTGCAGGAAGTGATAATTCAACTTAGTTCCATCTTGTCATCCTCTGTAGTGTGTAGCGGGGCTATTAGGAGAGCTAATGGAGAGAAACCTGTTATGGTGCTTCTACTATGCTGACAACACCCTGCTCTATGTCTCCATTTTACCTTGCCCAGTACATGTAACAGTACCTTACTCAGAAGAAATGACAAAGGTTATTTCGATCTGCTCCTTTAGTTGAAGTTGTCTGTCGAATTTTGCAATACCTTAAATGACTTCGGTCCTGAATACATGAGAGACGAACTCCCTGCCTTTATATATTGCTGCAGTTGTGATCAGTGTACTTGCATGAGGTGGAGTTCTTTAGGTTTAAAAGAAAGGAGGCTGCTGTTAGGGAGTTTCCCATGAGAAGCCCTCCAATGTGTTACTTGCCCTCTGTCCCTTCTTCGTTTGAAATAACTGGATAGGCTAGCCATAGGAGAATGCTGCAAAAATCCATCTGCAGGGAGATGAATGCAGGCGGAAAGGATGAATACAGGAAAGGGAGCAGTTTTTGTTATATGTTGAATACTTTTGCCTTTTGTCCATTAGAGCTGAGCTGATGTTTCTCAGAAATACATTTTTCTGGTGACACCTTAACATTTTGCAAATTCATGCTAGTTTTTCCTGAAATGTTCATCCAAAAACAGCATTTCATTCCAATGTTTTCAAAATAAAACTTTTAAATTTTTTGAGTCAAATGACTTTGTACTGGACTTTCCTTCAATTTAATTAAAAAAAAATAAAAATGTAAAAAAAAAGCTTGAAATCAAAGTGAAACTTTAATTTCAACCCAAAATATGTTTTTTTAACTTTGCAGAACTGCCAGAAAACTGAAAAAAAAATCCATAAGCAGCATAGCACTACTGCTCATAGCTAGAAGGGTGAATTCATGCTGCTGAGTTCAGTAACACAGGGATTAGCCAATCTCTTTTTGCTACATTCGTGTGCAGTAGATTTGCATGTAAGCACATGTGTGATTGTCTACAAATTAAAAGGAATAGAAGGAAGGCTCTTGTTGCTTCTGAGAAATGCTGATTACAGTCTGTGTTCCAGCCTTTAGTTTTGGGGGTTAAAAAAAAGCAGGTTTCCCTCTTGTTATGGGAACTGATGATCCATTTATTATTTTCGTACAAGTTTTTGTTCTCATTTGTGTAAAAGAGAAGACAGATGTAGAGTTCACAAGTGAGTGGAATCAAGAAGATTCTTTAGAAATAACGCATAATGTAATTGTATGTCAAGGGACAAGCATCCCAACAGGACTAGCAGTTAGTTAATTTGTATTTCTCAATTGTTTCCTGGTCCCATTCCTGCTCCAATTTATCTTGTTTCATTTGACCCATAACAAATCAATATCTTCATTAATTTTGTCATTCTTTTGTTTTCATAGTGATGTCAATCCATTATTTTTAAGTCAGATACAAACAGTGACAAGGGTTTCTTTCTTGGCATGTTCAAAAATACATAGGTGTTTTTTGTTTGTTTGTTTTATTTTTCAGTTCACAGAGTGTCCTCTGAGATGCTCAAAGTCCTAACAACACCCACTATTTGTCCTCCTTTATTCCACTCCCTTGCAACTTCACCTCAGGCTGATCTTCCTTTAAGACAAAAGTTGTGTGTTGGTCTTAGCTTAGTTTCTAGCATAGAAACCACCACTTTAATTACAACCCTTATTGGCAGTCTCAGCAGAGAGGTTAAGGATTCAGTGGTACGAAGACTCAACTACCCCTCACTCTTAGAAATGTCATACAATATATCCTGTGATTGGTTGTGGTGTATTGGTAAGGTGATGTGGAGGAAGCTTTTGCTGCTGCTGACTGTGCTATACCTGATCTCAGTAGAGGCTGAACAACTGGAAAATGTCAACAATTTTTTGCAAAATAACAAAAAAAAAGTTAAATTCCTGCTGTTTTTTTTTATCAGACAGCTCTAGTATAAATACAATAACCTTGTCAACATTGGCTTTGTGTAGGTATGCATTCAGGACCCAAGGGAAGGCTATGCATTCCTGAAGCTCTACTATTAGGAGTGTAACATTATTTTAGCATCATTTTCAGTTTTTTAGTAATTGCCTGCAGAAAGCTGACCTGTTTAAATGTAAAAATTAAAAATGTAAACAAAATACTTTTCACTCTAGTAGAAATATTTTTCACTCACTTTTAGAAAAAGAGGGAAAGATTTATTCTCTGATTCTGTAAGCTGTCCAGAAGCCCACTTGCAGGATCAGAGTCTCAGTGGCTTCAATTTCTATTTTAGAAACTTGGAATGGCATGTTCAAAAGCATTCACCATTGGCCTAACTCGGATCCCATTGAATTCAATGATAATTGGGGCTGAGTTAAGTCAACACAAAGTGCTTTCAAAAATCCTACCCATAATGTTTTGAAAATTCAGGGGGTTGGAAGACACAGATGTCATATTAACAGTACAATCACTCATTTCAAATAGAGAATACTAGAAAAGATTAAATAAACCTCATAATTCTTTTACACTGTATATCCAATCCCTAAACAAGAAGACCTCTCTGCAAAAATAGAAAATTAAGAGCTCCAGTCCGAGTGGACAAAGTACAGTATTTTCCTTTATCAAACATTCTAGCTTCATTGTTTGTTTGTTTGTTTGTTTTCTCTGTTGTTTTGTTTGAAAAAATCATGATCTTCTCCCATTTTCTGAATTCTGTCGTAGGAAATAATTTTTCAATACTGCAAACTAAGTTACTCTTAGGCAGAAATGTTACATAATGTATTATTCCACTGTTCAATATAATAAGGGTTAAATCTTAGCACAGATATGTAATAAAAATAAATTGCAAGCTTGAATCTCTGCTTGGCAAATATTCTGTATCAATACTTTGCAGTATTTTACAGATTAAAAACAAGGTATTAAAACTAATGACAAACAAAAGAGTCCCAAGAAAGTTTGATTAACGGCAGAAATGTGTTCTGGCACTTTTGATCATATCAACAAATGAACAGCAAAATTCACTACTATTTGCAATATGCTATTTGTGATAGAAAAATTAATCCAGAATAGGTAAATTATAATAGTTTAATCAATACATAATGAAAACATGTACAAACTAATCAACTGATTTTTATTCAAGAAATTTCTAAACTAGACTTATTTTTTCATGATGTATTAAGTAGATTTATATTGTGAGTAAATATAAATGCTAAATGATCATTTTAAAAATATAACTCTTAAGAGGAAAAAAGACAGACTTGAAAGTTGAGTCTATCAGGCCTTACTGCAGCCCTATCTGCCTGAACTAGTTATGTACAATATGACTGACACAGAGCCAAATTCTGTAGTAAGGTCTGTAACCTGGAGATTTAGAGTGGTTTGACTAAAATCAGAATGTGATTCTTTTTTCGGATTCTTTAAAAATAATTTATGGTCCAATTCTCCTATCCTAATATTGAAACCCTTTGAAACCAATGGGACTGCTCTTTGGACAATTACACAGCATGAGCAAGAGTGGATACTTAGTAGAGGCGGGTAGTTTTTTGCAGTTTGTGTTGACTGAAACTATTCATGAATTCATGTAAAATTTGGCCAATAGTTTTGGCCAAAAACAAAGCATATTTTTTAAAGTCAAAATGTTTCATTTTGACATTTTCAAAATGAAAAATTTCAAAACAATGTTTCAAAAATTGCCTAAATTTTACTCTTTAAAAAGGCTAAAGAAAAAAACAGAACCAAAATGAAATGTTTAATTTCTTGTGAATCAAAATGTTTTGGTCAACAAGAAACAATTTTTCAATAATTTTCTCAGTTTGGTCAGCAAACAAAACTTCACATAGCTCTAGTCCTTAATATAGGGGCCAGACCTGAGGTTCTCAGATACATTTATCATGAGTATACTATAGAAGTCTATATAGAATAGCTGTGGTAAATCAACTTATCTCAGTGAGTTGTATAGATCTATGTAATTTTACATCCACTAAGAGCCAGGCCCTAAAACTCTTTGCAGAGTGTATAATTTCAAAGTAAAATATAAATACATATAGTTATTTCTAGATAAAGCAACCAATAATGTTAAATGGGGTTGGAGAATATTATTAGAACTTTATCAGCTAAAAGACGTCTATGAATATTTGCCATTGTTGTCATGTTCACTACTCTAAACATAGGTCAATGCATGTATTTAAGTGCTTTTGCTGGAGGCAGAGTGTTCAGCAACTTGTAGAATCAAGACCTTATACTGACGTGAGAGAAATCAGGCCTAATATAGTCTACAAATCCATTTCAGTTACATTAAGAAGCATGGAGCTTCCTAACTTAGTTGCTAAATGGAATATTCATCCAAGGGTTTAGAAGGTTTCAGGCACAGAAAAAAAATAATCAACTGCTCTGTAGTGCTATTATGTGCCACACATTACTCTGTGAGTAGCAGTGTGTTCATCTGTAACAAAGTGTGTTTCTACAAGTGCAAGGTAGTTGTTATTCTGAACACCTCTCTGGAAGTTTGATGAAACATACCATATAAACAGCAATTTATTTATTCCATGTAAAATATATTGCATTTTCTGTGCATGATATAATATACAGTTACTTTCAGGAAGAATATAAAATATTCAAAATATATAAATTTAAGTCCAGCATTCAAATGGCAACATACTATATTTCAGCTAATGGTTCTCTCCCTAGATCTAATCTTTATGTCCTCTCATTTGGAAATTACAGTGCTCCATCATTTACTATAAAAGCAAGATGCCAATCATACTCTATATCTCCTTCAGATAACTCAGAATATGTCTACACTGCAATGTAAGCCCAGGCTCAGACTCAGACTTGTGCCCAACCCTTCCTTTTGCCTACACACACATTTCTTGGACTCAGGCTCAAACCCAGGCTCCTAGGTCCCAGTGAGGGTGTAAGGTTCAAGCTCAAGTCAACCTGGGACCCACTGTTCAAGCCCTATTGCTTTGTCGTGTTGATGCAGCCTCCAACAGATTAGGGTTATGGGAGTCTGCCAAAAGTATCCCACAATCATATGGTCACCTGTCCTGGACTCCTTTCCCCCTCATATTAGCCTCCCCGGGGATCCTGCCCATAATTTCCCTGAGGGAGTCAAAGTCTGCTTTTCTGAAGTCCAGGATTTGTATTCTGCTGCTCTCCTTTCTTCCTTTTGTGAGGACCTGAACTCAACCATCTCATAATCACTGCTGCCTAGGTTGCCACCCATTTCTACTTCCCCTACCAATTCTTCCCTGTTTGTGAGCAACAGGTCAAGAGGAGCACAGCCCCTAGTTAGTTTCTCCAACACCTGGACCAGGAAGTTGTCCCCAACACTCTCCAACAAACTTCCTGGATTGTCTGTGCACTGCTGTATTGCTCTCCCAGAAGATGTCAGGGTGATTGAAGTCCCCCATGAGAACCAGGGCCTGTGATCTGGAAACTTCTGTTAGATGTCCAAAGAAAGCCTCATTTACCTCCTCCTCCTTGTCTGGTGGTCTATAGCAGATACCCACCACGACATCACCCTTGCTGCTCTCACCTCTAAACCTAAGCCGAAGACTCTCAACAGGCTTTTCTTCAGTTTCATACTGGAGCTCTGAGTAATCATGCTGCTGTCTTACATACAGTGCAACTCCCTCACCTTTTCTCCCTCGCCTGTCCTTCCTGAATAGTTTATACCCATCCATGACAGTGCTCCAGTCATGTGAGTTACCCTGCCAAGTCTCTGTTATTTCAATCACATCATACTTCCTTGACTCTACCAGGTCTTCCAATCCTTCTTGCTTGTTTTCCAGGCTTCTTGCTTTCGTGTACGGGCACCTAAGATAACTAGTTGATTGCCCTACTTTCTCAGCATTAATCAGGAGGCCTCCACAGTTGCACTGTCTTAATTGTGTTTCCTCCTGATATCCCAATTCCCCACTTACCTCTGGGCTTAGGTCACCATCCCCTGGAGAACCTCATTTAAACCCCTCCTCACTAGGTTAGCAAGCCTGCCTGTGAAGATGCTCTTCCCTCTCATTAGGTGGATCCCATCTCTTCCTAGCAGTCCTTCTTCCTGGAACAACATTCCATGGTCAAAGAATCCAAAGCCCTCTCTCCGACCACCTACATAACCATGCATTTACCTCCACAATTTGATGGTTCCTACCTGGGCCTTTTATTCAACAGGGAGTATGGACGAGAACACCACTTTCACCTCAAACTCCTAGGGTAGGTGATATGAGGATATGTGTACTCTTTTAATCTGTAGCAGTAAACCCAACAAAAAAGTCCTGGGGAAGATTTGAGGTAGGTATTCCACGGTGAGGCAGAGAGAGAAATAAAGGCATAATGTTATTTTTTCCATGTCTGGAGAAAATGACTTTCTGTAATTCTTTTACCATGATCACATGGCAAAGAGTAGTAGCCGTGTTAGTCTGTATTCGCAAAAAGAAAAGGAGTACTAGTGGCACCTTAGAGACTAACCAATTTATTTGAGCATAAGCTTTCATCTGAGGAACAGTGGTGGGGGGAAATAAACAAGGGGAAATAGTTTTACTTTGTGTAATGACTCAATCACTCCCAGTCTCTATTCAAGCCTAAGTTAATTGTACCCAATTTGCAAATTAATTCCAATTCAGCAGGCTCTCATTGGAGTCTGTTTTTGAAGTCTTTTTGTTGAAGAATAGCCACTTTTCGGTCAGAAATCGAGTGACCAGAGAGATTGAAGTGTTCTCCACCTCCCCCGCCACTGTTCCTCAGATGTTCTTGTTAACTGCTGGAAATGGCCCACCTTGATTATCACTACAAAAGTTTTTCTCACCCCCCCCCCCACTCTCCTGCTGGTAATAGCTCATCTTCAGTGATCACTCTCCTTACAGTGTGCATGATAAACACCCATTTTTTCATGTTCTGTGTGTATATAAATCTCCTCACTGAATTTTCCACTGAATACATCCGATGAAGTGAGCTGTAGCTCACGAAAGCTTATGCTCAAATAAATTGGTTAGTCTCTAAGGTGCCACAAGTACTCCTTTTCTTTATGGCAAAGAGCTTTCCTCATAAATTACTTTCTCTACTGCTATTTACATAGCTATCTTTCACACCAAAATGCGGGAGAGATTATAATTGTTTAAACCATGAAATACACACTTAAGTAGCTATGCAGTTCACAGGCATGGAAGTAGCTATGCAGTTCACAGGCATGGCACATTTTATTCAAAGGGGAACATAATGGAAAGATTTGAGTGTGTGAAAATAAGGGGTTATAACTTACACTGTTCTGCAACCTTACTCACAGGGAGCTCTCCCAAGTACCAGTTATAACGCACCCACACACATCTCTTAGGAAGATACTGTAGTATATAGTAGAGATTACAACTACAAAAGCAGCCCAGATCCCAAGATGATGTTCTAGTCAGACTGAAAGATACTGTAGAATGTACATAATACCAATCTAAATGAGGAAATATGTAATATTTTCTCAATAATGTTCAACAAAAGAGACAAAGCCCCTACAAAACAATTAGTTGGCTAATACCGTGGCTTGGCATTTTTACAAACTGTAAAGGAAAAAGAGATTAAAACAACTATTGTAGTTTACCAAACTTTAACTCAAAAAAAGGTAGAATAAGAGTGAAATTATTAGAAGCCACCAAAACCTCAGCAATATAATTGGCCTTTGCTTAATCTGCCCATCATAGCACTGAAAAGCATTGGGCAATAAAAATGAATAATTAGTTCATTAACTTTAAGAAAGTTCCATAAACATAATAAAAACTGACAAACTGTGAATAAAATCAAAACAGTAAAAATAACTTTAGGTTGTAGGCCATGGAAGGGTTAGATATCTTAAGAGTTTCCAGAGGGAAAAAATGTCTCATGTCTTCACATAAATCTTTTTATGTCTTTTCAAAGTTTCCTTCCTTGGCACCAGAACAAAATCTCTCTCTATTCACCTTCTATTTAGAACTTCTCCTTCTACCATCACATATGGGTCTGATTTTACATATATCTTTTGAGTAAAGATGAACGTTAATAGAGTTAGATTTAAAGAAGTTGGATGGTGTCTTATTTTTAGTTTCCCCATGTTAACCTTTGGCATTGCTTATTCCTTTCCCTTCTTCTCTCCCAGAAATTGACAGAAGAGGTTTCTTTGTATTTTATGAATCTTATTTATCAGTCAGAAATAATCTTATTTATCAGTCAGAAATAAGCAAGACCTTCAGAGAACTGGAGATGGGGAAGGCATAGAGGGGAAAAAAAACAAGAGGAAAAATAATATTTGGTTCCCAGTTCTGCTGCTAAGGAAGTGCTCTAGTATTTTGTAATCTGAATTATTATTTGTTTGAGTCTCACAGACTCATAAAATGTATAAGTATCTGGATTTAGTTTTCCATATCTAGAACTATGGAAGAATGAGGAAATATTTTTAATATTGGGGTTTATTTATATAGACTAAAGTTAGAATCCTAGAAGCATGTTTTAAATAAATGTTTAATTTAGTGTTTTGTTTAATGGGAAAATTAATATGGGAGGTATATTTCCACATTGCATTTTCAGGTCATTCATGTCGTTCATTGACATTCTGCCTTAGAACACCATGTCAATCTGAAGTATAGGTGTGGACGGAGGCAGGGAAATCTGGCTCAATAAGAAGGAAGAGAGCAAATAAAATGCAGAGGACCAATGAGGGTATGAGGAGATACTTAGTTCCCTTAAACATTTACTTTTAGGTATCTGTGAACAGTTAGAGTAATACAACCTAAAGGGGTTCAGAGCAAAATGAAGGCTCAGAATTGGAGAATACAGATAGGAGAGCCCATGACAGGGAAGTAAAGAAGTATCTAAAGAAATTACACTAAGTGACTGCTCCACTCGGTATGTTCCTACCAACCCTTCCTTCCATTCAGAATGTAACACATACTTAAGGTTGTTTATAAATTAGATGTATTTAGTGCCGTATTATGGCTGCCCCAAGTGGTGGTGAAAGTAATTATAGGATGTTATAATGCAACTGTGAAAGTTTCTTGAGTGAATGTGGGAAAATTAGTACAGCCAGGAGCATGAAGGTCTCCAGATGAACACCACCAGGTGATTAGGGCATGGTTACCTGTGCATCAACTAGTATTCATAGACTGGCACTGAGTGAAGAGAACATCTCTGAAAATGTAGCAAGTGTCTCTGCTCAGTGTGTTCCCCTCATATCCCTAGGGTTGTGATGCTTGCCTCTGCATCCAGCAGATATTATTCCTTCCTCTATTGCTCTCCAGGCACAAGAGCTACTAACACGAACTCCACATGATTTATATGCTTTCAGAGCTCTAATTTAGCCTTTGAAAGGATTAGTCTCCTTTTATATGTAAACAATAGGATGGTCAGTGCAAAGGTGGAGAATGCATTTAATATTATGGTCCAACATTCACTCTTCATTGTTGCACATTTTTGAATCTCCACTATATCTGATTAAGTCTCCATTAATCATTCTTAGAGATTTGTCCATGCAAATAAGACAACATTTAATTAATTTAACATATAATAGTGTGCTAATTGGCTAAAACTGGTTCATAGACCTTTTATATAATATCTGAGTATAAAAGATATGTATATGTATAAATATATATGTATAAAATTTCCCAGAGTGCTCAGTTTACCTATTAACTTTCTTGCAATATTAATGGTTGGTCTGAAACGCCATTTTCTTTTCTAAAATACTTTTGCCATCAGTTATTCTATCATTACTCATTGGATGTTCTGATATTACAAATTAGACGTGTTTGTGTGTATAAGCATAAACAGAAATGAAAGGAAAATACATCCTGAGTTTTGTTTTCAATGTGATAATTCATATATATTCCGGTAAGAAAATTATCGTGTATAAATAAAGTTTCTATTTTTGGGTTACAAGCAATAAAGCTCTACTGCAGCAATGGGTTTGAATAGAGGTGAACATTGTTTACAGAATAGGCCAAGTGTACTTGAGAAGCTTTATTCTCACTGGGAGTTTATTTTTTGAAAAATGATCTCAGTCTGATTTGAGACCCCATTTATCTAGTTGCCGTACAAACACATAAAAAACTTTCCCTGAATAGCTTACAATGTAAGCCTGTGAACCTTAGTACCATGATTCACTATGTAGTGAAGCCCCAGCTCAGTAAAACACTGAAGAACATGCTTAAATCCATCTCTGTTCAGAAAAGTGCTCAGCTGTAATGTGTGATCTTTAGTACTTTGCTTTGGTGGTTTGCTGAAAGAGTATCTGTGAGAGGATGACTCACAATGTGTAATGTTAAGTATTTTACTTAAATATTTTCAGGATTGGGGACTATATATTGTCCAGCTATACTGAAAGGAGGAGAGGAGACACTGGATATGGTTTAATCAGGCCTCAACTTTGTTACTAGATGTCAGGGACTACCCAGCAGACAAAAATGTACAGTGCAGGTAACTCCATGATCATTTCAATAGTTACCTGGGAGTTTTTCCTCCCACTCTACCTTTTTTCATCCTGGTCCCCAGCCAACCCATTGCTGGGACCTTACCATCTCTCCCCCTCGTATGAGGATTAAGGTGGGTTATAAAGGAAGGGGTGGTCTGGCTCCCCACTGTGCCAATCATAGGAGCCCCTCCTCCCTAAACCCCCAGTTCCTCTCCTTTAACAAACACCTCCTTTAAGTCCTTTACCAAGCAATTGATCTGGTCAGTGTATCCCTTCTTTATGGAGTTCCCGCACTAGACATCTGCCCCACACTTACATTATGAGTTGCGATATCATAGCGTATCTCCCTTCCCTATTCACCATAACAAAGACTTGTGGGGAAAGCAAAAAAACAACAACAACAACAACAAAACAAAAAAACCCACCCATACCAGTTTAGCCAATCTGGTGGTGAGGGAAAAATGCCCTCCCACCACTCCAGGAAAGGAGTGCCTAGTACAATGCCCACAACGTGTCCCAACCAAACCTGGTATTTTGCCACTTCCAAGGAGTAGGGAGGGTGGCTAGTGTTCCTCCTGGTCCAGGGAAAAGAGGTTTCTCCCATCGGGCTTCCCCTTTATCAACTCCTCAGGCCTTCTGGTCCCTGGGGGATGAGTCAGCATCACCATGCTGATCCACCATGTTTTCAGGAGCTCCTGTACCTCTCTCTCACCTCCCACCCATAAAGTGCTATACCCCTTCCCCTGGCAAGCCAGGCAACACTCCCTGACCTGTTTAAAGGCATGTTAATGTAAGCTAAACAAGAATTGTTATCTAAAATATCTTCCTTTGTGCATTTTGTGTCCTTTGTAAAGAGAAAATGAAGTTTCCGTTCTATTTTTTTCTTAAGTATTACTGATTTCACAAATGCTGCTGGAAGTAAACATCTCTATCTGGCAGCTGATTCTATCTGGAGCTCTAGAACAGTGTCTTTTTATTAGTATTTATTGTTGTAGAAACAAGATTACATATGGGGTTTCTCTAGAAGTAAAATACCTTTTATCAAGGATTGCTGAAAATATCTCTTTCACATGCTCCACAGTTGTAGGGTAAGAATTAGTCACCTCTTCTCTTCCTTGTCACCTGTTGCTCTGCTTAGCCACTGCCTTCTACTAGATTCAGTTTACATTTCTGTTCAACTGGGTGTGATCATGGTGCATTTTAGTATGTCTTATAGGTAATATAAATCATAATTCTAAATGTCAGTTGACATTTCTTTCAGCTCACAGAATATGTTTGCTCTTTTTGGAGCAAAGAGTGTAGAGTGTAGATGTGAAAGGTAACTAATTCATATTTAATGCAGTCCGTCCACAAACAATGTCAAATTGCAAGTGAAGTATGACTATTCAGTCCAGTAGTGAACTTGAAACAAAAAGAAAAAAAAATAAATAATTGTATATTTGTTTATTAATAAAAACATTAATGGATGTCCTATTGATGTGGTATTTATCATGCTGGCCTCTGTGTGGCATGTGTGTGTGTGCGTGTGTGTGAGAGAGAGAGAGAGATGAATGATGTGGTTAAAAATAAAGTGGACTCTGGTCTTGAAATACTGAGGAATTGCTGTAAAAGTTGGAGTGCACTTTTGACAAGATGCATACCTTACACTGAGTAAGTTACTCATCCATAACATTTAGAAATATTTATGAACAAAACGAAATACATTTGAAGAAAATCACAGTCAGTTTGCTCACCAAAAATGGGGTCTCATTTTACAACAAATATTATTCACGAGTAGAGCTAGGTGGAAAATATTTTCCCATCCTCGGAAAATTTGAGATTTCAAACATTTTTCAAGTTCCAACTTGGTTTGAAAAGTCAAAATCACCAAAATGTTCATGAACTAAAAATAAGATAAATAATAAAGAAATAAAGAAATAATAAAATAATAAAAATAAAAGAATAATAATAGGTGTGCCAATCAAAAGCTTTCATTTTGATAATTGTAAAATGGTTTGTTTTGATATTAGACAATTTATTTATTCATTTACTGTAAGTGCACTTGAATTTCTTAAGTAAATATAATTTTGAATTGAACTCCACCTCCCCCCACAAAATGTCAAAACAGAACATTTCAACAATTTTAAAAATTTCTCATTTAAAAAAACAAACAGGAAATTTGTTGAGTCTGTCCCTTTACCACAGTTTTTCCCCCCGACAAATCATCATTTTTTTTCACAGAAAAACATAAAAAATTTCCCAAACCACCTCTAGTAAAAAATAGTTTAACCAACTCCAATCACATTCTGCTTTGTTGATCTGCTTGAGAGCAAGCAAGATTTATCAAACTTAATCTATATAAAACGCATGAAAAGGTACCTGTATCATTCATAATGCTACTCTTTTTGCACTTACACAAGAAAGGCTTTGGAAGGGAGTACTGGCAAAAAAGAGGAAAGGGAAGAAAGTAAAAATTGTCTAAGAAAAGCAAAAAGGAGATCAGGCATGTGTTCCAAAGTTACCCCAGAAGTCAAGAACTGTCAAATCAGTATCAGTACTTGAAGTGAAATATACTGAGGCAGTGTTAGTCCCTCCAAGCAATCAGGGATGCCACAAGGCATGTCACAGGACAAATCCACATTAATACTGTGGCAGTTAGTTTTTCCATTGACCTTGATCAAACATACTAAGCTTTTCGAACTGTCTGTCATATGAGTGTCAGTTAAGGAAAAGATGAAAAATTGCTTGAAAAGTCAGTTTTAAAACAGGCAGGTAAGCCCAACTTGAAGGAACACTATAAAAATGCCTTGCCTCATCATGTTAAGATTTACACATTGACAATCATCAAGTTTCAATTTGCTGGAAGCTCTTCAAGGTCTAAACTACCTCTTTGTAATGCAAAATTGAAAACAAATTCCAAATCATTTGTCACAGCAGTGTCTTTTGGAAAGACAATCGATTCTGCCCAAAAGAGTGAATGTCAAAATTGAATTTTAAAAAGAAATCACTCATGGGGAATCAGATAATTTCAGAGATAATATATGAGCTTGTGCACCAATATTTATTTTGACCCTTGGTTCATTTTTCAAAAAGTCACGGCCACAGCAATTGTATGTCATTGTTTACAATGCCAGATACTTTTTTAAATTCAAAAAATAAATTCTTCCTTATTAATTGCATGAGAAAAATCTGAACAGACCCATTTTCAAATGTTGGGAAGCAAATATTATTAAAAATGTACTACACCTAAATATGTTAGTAAGTAAATTGGTACAAACATATAACCACTGAATGAATTATCTGTATAAACAAATCACATTCCAAAGAAATCAGGACAAGGCAAACAAAAAACAGGAAATTAATGACATTTACTTAGGCCCCGATCCTGTAGTTCATAGGCAGACTACTGGGCTGGCATGGAGTCCCACTGAAGTCAGTAGATATGTGCCTGCACAGAACTTGCTGCAGGACTGAAGCTTCAGTCACTTGGGAACTTTGGGCTCAGCCACCTTGAATTTTAACTGATAATAGTAACAAAAGTGGTGCCTAGGGACTAAGCTTATGCCATAGTATCATCAAGAGTAATGGGAAAAAATAGAATCAAGTTTCAAAGATATTCTTGTTATTTACACTTCAAAGAGAAAAATAGCATTACATTTCATATTAAAATAATATAAAATGAGTAACTCAGGTGGGTCGGTAGAGATGAGTGTTGGCCAGAAATCTCATTAGTAGTTTCATAAACCCTCCTCCCCCACAAACAAACAGCAATAGAATTCTTATTAAAAAGTTTGATTTATTTGCTCAAAAACAGGATCAATTTATACTGAAACTAAATCAAATTCCAGTTCAAACTTATTCTGGTTTTGAGCCATTAATCTAAAATTTGCAAGGGTTATTAGGAGAAAGATCTCTTTATCTGAAATAGTAAAATCTGTTTGTTCCAATTTAAACCCCCTCCATTTTGCAAAAAGCAAAATTTTGAAGGTGTGTAAATTGAAATTCTGAAAATGTGAATGATTTTTAAAGCCATGACATCTTACAGCTCTACTACAATTTTTCTTTTTGTTACTATTTTAAATCATAGAGATACTCTCATACATATATATTTTATTCTACACATATTCACAGTTGGATTGAGTTTTCCAGATTGAGTTTCCCTTCTTTGGTAATGAGAAAATGCTCAAGTTATCCAAATGCCCTGTAGCACTCAAAAGCAGCTGGGTTGTGCTAACACGGTTAACTCCTGCTATGGGAATATACTGTAGGAGATATGTCAGTTTTGTAATTCATGAATTTTTTCAGGGACAATGTTTCTATGAGAAAAGAACAGGAGTACTTGTGGCATTTTAGAGACTAACAAATTTATTTGAGCATAAGCTTTTGTGGGCTACAGCCCACTTCATCAGATGCATAGAATGGAACATATAGTAATAATAATTATATATATATATATATGAAGTAATATATAATATTAATAAGTATTACTATATATATATAAGAAGATATATATACATACAGAGAACATGAAAAGGTGGAAGTAGCCATACCAACTGTAAGTCCATCATAGTCCCAGACATCTAATAAAAAAAAGTTGTGGCCTGATTAAACCCATGTCAAATGTCTCCTGTCCTTCTTTTGGCATAGCCAGACAATGTCCCTCGTTGTGAAGAATAACACATTTAGACCTAAAGTTATCTATGTTCCCCCCGAATAAATTTACTTTCACTGTTATTGCTGAAAATGACCAACATCAGAAATAAAGATGCTAAGGCATATTGTATTGCTTTTATCCACAATGTGTAGCACCTTTCTCCATAAATACTGCCAATTGACTTCAGAACTACTCACTGTTTAAGATCCTAATCAGCATATGGGTATCAAAGGCTAGTCCTGAGGTGACAGAGTTAATTACACTAAAGGAATCCCACCACACTGGGAGTTTCCTTCACCAATATTTTATATGGTCTCTCATTTTTGGTGTTTGCATCTGCTTTGGGGCTTTGGCAGACAAACATATGCCCTTCAGAGTGAGTGTAAACATTAGAATTCAGCATTGGCTCATGCATGGATAATATCAAAACTAAAAAGAGAGAGAGAGAGAGAGAGAGAGAGAAGCCACTGGACATAGCTGAAAAGACAAGGTAATAATCAGATTTCTCAGAGAGAGATTTTGCACCTGAAGGAAAGGTGATACACTTTTTGCCAGAAAACAGAATTTGCTTCAAACTTAAAACAGTTTAGAAAATTTATCCATAAACAAAACCAGCTGTCAACATTTTTATCTCTAAAGTTTGCAAAAAAGAAAAAGATGTAATATTATACAGTTTGGTTTCAAACTACATTAAAAAAAAACTCCCTTTAACTGAATTTCACCCAATTCCATTTTAATATATATTTTGCTGTGCTAAATATTTGTCACCTTCAAGATAAATATATTGCAAAATATCCTTGTACTATATAGTAGATAACATGAGACATAACTCAGAAAATTGAGGCTACAAGCAAGAATAAACCAGCTAAATCACTGACTTTTAGCTAGAAATATAACTGTCATCCTGATCGTGATTAAAAAAAAAAAAGAATCCACCATCTCTCATGGTATAGAGGTATGTTGGATTTTATCAAACATGTATAAACTGTATAGCATTAATGAGGACAAACTGCTGGAACAGCCTGTACTCTGGGATCCATTGAAGTTTTGCCCTCTCCTAGAGGAAACTGTTATTAATATTGTTAACTCCTTCCTTTTTCATTTATGTAAGAATTCTGAATTGACCCTGAGGGTGTTAATTGGAAATTACCACCATGGGAAAGAAGGAGGATTGGTAATATTATTTTCCTCCTTCTATTATTTTATGCTGTTTGATTATATCCTCTATACACATTTTTGCCATGAAATTGGAAAAAAAAATTAAAACTAGCAGGTTGATGCATGTATGAAGGATTTGCTTCTTTTATAGGGCAGTTTTTCCTCTATATTAATACAAGATGGGCAAAATAGGTCTCCATGAGTCTAACAAAAACAGGACTTACACAATTTTGTCCCACCTTAGATCTACAATAGTGTTAATTTAATTTAATGTAAATTGTTTAAAGTAACTTTATTGCCCATCATATATGTTTAAAAAAAATCCTGAATCAAGGCTCCCACCCTTAAAATGAGATTAAAAAATAAATGTGAGGTTCTTTATATTTTCCTTCTGTTGTTTAAGTTCTTATATATGAAAACTGAAATTCTCACATAATCATATGGGTCCAGGAGCTAGGAATTTAAGGGGAAAAAAATCAAATATCAGGAGATTTTTGGAGAAAAATCAGTAGAATTTGCAATACTAAAGTAAAATTAACTAATGTAATAAAATGTTCATTAACTAATTCTGCATCAACTAATGCTAATATTACATAGTCAACTATTAGCTAACATATTAATTGGTTAATGCTAGTGTTTTCAAAAGTAGCCACCAATTTTGGAGTCTCAGCTATTCGGGTGTTATGGTTAATATTGAAAATGTTAACTTAATTAGATGATGTTTGTACAACATTTTGAAAATGCTTTAGCGGCATTAGATATCTCATTTTACTATTACTTCTAGAGAAGCGAACAAGTACTCTGCATTCAGAACCAGTTTCCTGGTCAGACACGCTGCTGCATAATCGGGTGTGGGAAAACTTACAGCGTGAGTAGGAGAAAACTGCTGCTCTTGGAAGCAGCCTTTTTATATCATATACAGAAACAAATAAATCAGGCAGCTTGATAACTGAGAAAAGGAAGCCACTGAGATAACAAGGTCTATGACCAGTCTGAGTGGGAGTTCTGATGGAGGAGAAGGCATTTGCATTTGGTTTTGTATTTGTAATATTTGCATGGGTAGAGGCTTGTAGGGGCTTTGAGCTGGGAGAGAAGCTGAGCCCTGATTAGGGGGCGGGGCTTCTCTACTAGGGGTCCTATAAAGATAGCTAGCCAGTCAGGCAGTGGCACAGACAGCTGTAGCAGCATAGGAGCTAGCAAACAGAGCTGTAAACAGGGGAGTTTGTCTTGTGGTGCTTGTTTGGGGTTTGTTTTTTCTGTGGGTGGTGGTGTTTTAGTGTGGTTTGTGTTTCCCAGATTAACAGGATTTAGGTGGCAAGGCTATGACAGATACAGAGGCAGCAGTGGGAGTGACCCATGTAGTGGAAGACACAATGAAGATGACTGGATGTGGAAGCTGTTGTATGGTCATGATCCTGGAGGAGGTATCTGGTAAGAGTTTTGTCTGTATGAAATGCTGTCTGATAGAGCTGATGGAGGAAAAGATCTGAGGTTTGGAGATGCAGGTGGAAAGTCTGGTTGAGTTTAGAAAGGGGTTCAAGCAGATTATGGAGCAAAGACATGAGGTATCTGAAGGGAAAAGCTCAGACTTGCAGATGGAAGCAGGACTGAGGAATTCTGAGGGGAGAATGGGTGAGGAAAGGGATCAGTGGAAGCATGTGACTAAGAGAACTGGGCAGAGGAAAAGAAAGGCTAGTGAAGGAGAAATAGAGCTCAAGAACAGGTTTGCAGAGTTGGAAAATGAAGAAGGGGCTTAGCAGGTAGTCACTGAAGGTGGAAGGGCAAGGAAGAAGAGAAGAGCGGCTAATTCTATGGGAAAAGGGGAAGAGTCAATGGAGACTACATGAAATATGAGCCCCATGAGGATACAGGATGGGTTGAAGAGGAGTACAATGGAGAATAGGAATGGAAAGAAATTGTAGCCAGAGGTAACAGGGGAAAGACTGGAGAATAGCACCGTTACCAGGAAAAGGCAGGTCTATGTGATCGGGGACTCTTTACTGAGAAGAATAGACAGGCCTGTAACGAGAGCTGATCCAGAGAATAGAAGGGTGTGCTGTCTTCCAGGTGCTAAGATATGGGATGTAGACCTGAGGTTGAAAAGGATCCTAAAGGGAGCAGGGAAGAATCCCCTAATTATCCTTCATGTGGGAACAAATGATACAGCTAGATTCTCACTGGAAAGTATTAAGGGAGACTATGCAAGGCTGGGGAAGACGCTGAAGGAAATCGAGGCTCAGGTGATTTTAGTGGGATTCTGCCTGTTCCTAAAGAAGGGCAACAAAGGTGTGACAAGTTTATGACTATCAACAGATGGCTTAGGCAGTGGTGCTATAGGAGGGCTTTGGGATACCAACAGGAGGCATTCATGGACAGGACTGTTCTCTTGGGATGGACTTCACCTGAGTTAGGAGGGAAATAGACTTCTAGGATGGAGGCTGGCACAACTGATTAAGAGAGCTTTAAACTAAGAATTTGGGAGAGATGGTTGGGAGATGTCCAGGTAATCTCCACACCGGAATTTAGCATTGAGAGGGAAGAAAACGAAGTAAGAAAGGATACAGCCATGGGTAGGAGAATGTATATAAGGAGGAAGGGCAGTGTGGATACCAGTCTAATAGATTATACTGGCTGTAGAATGACCGTGCCTAATAGGGTCCAGAATGTGAGTGAGGCCAAACAGCAAAAATTAACATGTTTGTACACTAATGCAAGGAGCCTAGGTAACAAAATGGAGGAACTAGAGCTACTGGTGCAGGAAGTGAAACCAGATATGATAGGGATAACAGAAACATGGCGGAATAGTAGTCATGACTGGACTACAGGTATTGAAGGGTATGTGCTGTTTAGGAAAGACAGAAATAAAGGTAAAGGTTGTGGAGTAGCATTGTGTATCAATGATGAGGTAGAATGTAAAGAAATAAGAAGTGATGGAATGGATATGACTGAGTCCATCTGGGCAAAAATTGCATTGGGAAAGAAAACTACGAGAGCCTCCCCTGGGATAGTGCTTGGGGTGTGCTATAGACCACTGGGATCTAATGTAGATATGGATAGAGCCCTCTTTCATGTTTTCAATGAAGTAAATACTAATGGAAACTGCGTGATAATGGGAGACTTTAACTTCCCAGATATAGACTGGAGGACAAGTGCTAGTAATAATAATAGGGCTCAGATTTTCCTAGATGCAATAGCTGATAGATTCCTTCATCAAGTAGTTGCTGAATCTACTAGAGGGGATGCCATTTTAGATTTGGTTTTGGTGAGTAGTGAGGACCTCATAGAAGAAATGGTTGTAGGGGACAATTTTGACTCAAGTGATCATGAGCTAATTCAGTTCAAACTGAAAGGAAGGATTAACAAAAATAAATCTGCAACTAGGGTTTTTGATTTCAAAAGGGCTGACCTTCAAAAATTAAGAAAATTAGTTAGGGAAGTGGATTGGACTGAAGAATTTATGGATCTAAAGGCAGAGGAGGCCTGGGATTACTTTAAATCAAAGCTGCAGAATCTATCAGAAGCCTGCATCCCAAGAAAGGGGAAAAAAATCATAGGGAGGAGTTGTAGACCAAGCAGGATGAGCAAGCATCTCAGAGAGGTGATTAAGAAAAAGCACAAAGCATACAGGGAATGGAAGATGGGAGGGATCTGCAAGGAAAGCTACCTTATTGAGGTCAGAACATGTAGGGATAAAGTGAGACACGCTAAAAGTCAAGTAGAGTTGGACCTTGCAAAGGGAATTAAAACCAATAGTAAAAGGTTCTATAGTCATATAAATAAAATTGAAAGATGGATAAGGAATTAGTTAACAGGGAGACTACAGCGGGTCCTACTGAAAGGTGAACTGTCAGGCTGGAGGGAGGTTACCAGTGGAGTTCCTCAGGGATCAGTTTTGGGACCAATCTTATTTAATCTTTTTATGACTGACCTCAGCACAAAAAGTGGGAGTGTGCTAATAAAGTTTGCGGATGATACAAAGCTGGGAGGTATTGCCAATTTAGAGAGAGACTGGGATATCATACAGGAAGATTTGGATGACCTTGTAAACTGGAGTAATAGTAATAGGATGAAATTTTATAGTGAGAAGTGCAAGGTCATGCATTTAGGGATTAATAACAAGAATTTTAGTTATAAGCTGGGGACACATCAATTAGAAGTAATGGAGGAGGAGAAGGACCTTGGAGTATTGGTTGATCACAGGATGACTATGAGCCACCAATGTGATATGGCTGTGAAAAAAGCTAATGCGGTCTTGGGATGCATCAGATGAGGTATTTCCAGTAGAGATAAGGAGGTTTTAGTACCATTATACAAGGCACTGGTGAGACCTCACCTGGAATACTGTGTGCAGTTCTGGTCTCCCATGTTTAAGAAGGATGAATTCAAACTGGTACAGGTACAGAGAAGGGCTGCTAGGATGATCCGAGGAATGGAAAACCTGTCTTATGAAAGGAGTCTCAAGGAGCTTGGCTTGTTTAGCCTAACTAAAAGAAGGTTGAGGGGAGATATGATTGCTCTCTATAAATATATCAGAGGGATAAATACTGGAGAGGAATTATTTAAGCTCAGTACCAATGTGGATACAAGAACAAATGGATATAAACTGGTCATTGGGAGGTTTAGATTTGAAATTAGACAAAGGTTTCTAACCATCAGAGGAGTGAACTTTTGGAATAGCCTTCCAAGGGAAGCAGTGGGGGCAAAAGACCTATCTGGCTTTAAGATTAAACTCAATAAGCTTATGGAGGAGATGGTATGATGGGATAACAAGATTTTGGAAATTAATTGATCTTTAAATATTCATGGTAGATAGGCCCAATGGCCTGTGATGGGATGTGAGATGGGGTGGGATCTGAGTTACCCAGAAAAGAATTCTCTGTAGTACCTGGCTGGCAAATCTTGCCCATATGCTCAGGGTTTAGCTGATCACCATATTTAGGGTTGGGAAGGAATCTTCCTCCGGAGCAGATAGGAAGAGGCCCTGGAGGTTTTTCACCTTCCTCTGTAGCTTGGGGCACGGGTCACTTGCTGGAGGAGTCTCTGGTCCTTGAAGTCTTTAAACCACGATTTGAGGACTTCAATAGCTCAGACATAGGTGAGAGGTTTTTTGCAGGAGTGGGTGGGTGAGATTCTGTGGCCTGTGTTGGGCAGGAGGTTGAACTAGATGATCATAATGGTCCCTTCTGACCTTAATATCTATGAATACTTTACAAAGACTATTTGGTACTTTCAACTGCACTCATCTACCGGAGATTCTTGAACACAGGTTTTAATATGCTCTTGTTAATCTACTTACATACAAAGAAAAGCATCCATTATTGTGAACTAATTGAAGCATTCATGTGATCTTCAATGACAGGTACAAATAGAGTGCATTACAAAGTCTGTCATAGATGTGGTGAAGATGTGTTACAGTGGAAAGTTCAGTATCCGAGTAGAAAGGATGCAGGCTCTTGGCTAGCCAGTGATAACACAGGTCACTTATTTCAGAGTAGCAGCCGTGTGTTAGTTAGTCTGTATCGGCAAAAAGAAAAGGAGTACTTGTGGCACCTTAGAGACTTACACATTTATTTGAGCATAAGCTTTCGTGAGCTACAGCTCGCTTGTCACTTAGCTATCACTGATATTTGTGTATCCAGGAATCCAGGGTTCCCTACCCTTCATACATATGCTTGCAAGAGTCAAACTTGTAGGTTTAATATTTGAAATCTTTCTTATTTTTAATACAACAAATTTATTTGATAACACATACATAACTCTAATTCAATTACTACAAAAACACCACCAAATTAGTAACTTAGTAATTACATCCCTTTTTATTTTACTCTTGATTAATTATTATCAAAGGATATTTTCCACATCTTGCTGTCGAAACAAACAAAACCCCTATTGTATTCTGCTTTGGGCTTTGCAATTGAACACTTGAATTCACTCACTAGCTAGTTTGTTTACATCTTTATATTATATATTACATACTTGTAGTATCTTGCATTATACAATTCTATTAAGAGGTTTGAAATAAAGTTTAAATAAACACACAATACAAAAAAGGTGCCAGTCATACACATGCATAAATCTTTTCAGGATAGGGCCTAAAGTTAGACTGTAAGTATAAAATTATGAAAACATGTATATTCTGTTATATTGTATCGCATGCCAGGATAAAAACAAATCCCCTTTAGAGTAGATATGTCTCTCATAATTAAATTAATTCTACACAGAAATATTATGGTGAATAAAAAAATATAATAGCTGTGATCTAAGGTCCACCCATTCCACCCAAGGCTACTTTAGTTTGTCTTTTTTTTTTAAACTGACCTCTTAACAAATTATCCCCCCATGTTGTCTGATATTTAAGATCTTGATCCTGTAAACACTTATACCTGTGAATTAAAGGTATATATGTGTTAGTGGCCTAACTTTATAACTCACACTCCCAAATACTTAAAAGAAGAGATGAATTGTTTAGCATGTTCAGAAATTTAACAAACATAGGCTCTGGCAAATTGTGGGAAGAAGTGAGTTTCAAATTCAAGGATTCTCATATCTTTTTAAGTTAGGGGACACCTGTTAAAACATGTTTGCTGGTCACACTTGTAGTAATTCCATTTTGGTAGTTGAATCCAGTACCTTAAATTCCACCTTAAGTGGGAATATCAGAGTCAGATAGCACAGACCAAGGAACACGACAGTAATGGACTGTCTGTATAATTCTCCATTGGTTAAGGCCCCCATCCTCTAATCACATCTGTGCAGGCAGATTATTATGTCCATGTATCCATTAACTTCAATTTGACACTGCGTGGGCAAACTTTATGCCCACTTGGTGTCAGACAGAAGTCAATGGGGCACAAGAGTCCTCCCATGCACATCTGATTGCAGGATCTGAAACAAAATGGGTAGCTGCACTGTCCATTAACATTGGCTTCCAAATAGTCTCAACACATACCATTGATTAGGAGGTCAGATAGCATTATGTAGGGCGCACAACAGTAGTCTATTCTCAAAATGATAAAGGAACAGATAATTGTACTCAGTTCAGAACCTCCTCTTGTCAGTGAGGGATAGAAAAATGTGCTTGGCTATACCACTATGACCTGAGCATTCAGGGACAGCCAAGGATCAGACAAGACCCCCTAATGTTGCAAGCCTACATTAGAACCAGGAACTGGCATGCAGTCCCTAATTAAAATGAAAGACTTTGTTCCTAATATCACATTAGCATTGCCTTTTACAATTCTAAAACTTTTTTTCAAGTAGAAAGTAATTATAATGAAGCTTGCTTGACAGATAAAAAGGAACACCTGAAGCAGCTGCAGGTGGTTGTAGTTCACAACCTTATTGTTTCCTTCCCAGTGCATTTTAGATAATCAGGGCAAGAAATGGGCTAAGCAATAACACCCGTAGTGTTGAATGTAAAATTAACTACATTATTTTAATCCTAATATTCTTTGACCTACCATCATTTCCAACTGTGTAATTCCTTTACTCTTAACAGCCTGGGTTTTGCTCAAGAGCATTTTTGTCCAGATTGTTCAAAAGACAAATTAATTAAAACATTTACACTAGTGTTTCTTCCTCCATGGCTACTACACACAGAAAAATTATGAATCCTGAAATACTAAAATATATTGTAAGTATATTAGTATGAATATTGAAAAAGTCCTACCTAGTATAATAAACTCATATTTGATGTACATATGTCATAGTTGTGCTGGAGGAGACCTGTTAGTACAACAAAGGACCTCCCCATAATTTGAAATAATTCTATGTGATTTTTAGTTCTCTACTTAAGGATTTTTTTGAGCATACAAAATAAATAGTTTTATTCAGTATTTAAACCATGAAAGAATAGATCTGGGTGAAAAGAGAGAAATATTATTTATTGAATCTGTTATTAGGAAAAAGAAAAAATGAAAAATGTAATACTTGCAAAATCTGGACTCTGAGGTAATGTCTGTTACCTCACTTTATCAATCAGAACACAAACTATGTCTGCTTTAAAAAATATTACAAGAGCGGACTTGCTTTACTATCCTATCTCAGACAGTGGCATACTTGCTTAAACCTGGTGCTCTCCATACTGCCTATGCTGTCCTTCATCCTGCTACTCCTTTAGGCCCAAGTGGTTAAGCAAATTTTCAGAGTCCTGCGGGTTGTTTCCATTCAAAGGAGAAACTAATTAATGATTAAGTTAAGTATTTCTTTGATGCAATCCTGTTTATTTACAAAACATACAAAGTCCTGTTTCCCTAAACACAGTAGGATCAAATAACAGAAGTCTGTTTCTTTGATCATAGTTCCAAGCCTCTTTCCAGCCAGCACTCTACCTAAAAATAGAAAGAAATTACAATGAAGCTTCCCTGAAAGCTGAAACACCTAGAACTACTGGAGATGGCTGTAATTCACAAACTTATAAATGTTTCCATTAGATTTTAGTCAGGATTCTGCTACAAAGTTTTTCTCTGACAGTCTCAGGGGCTTTCTTGCTGTCTTTTCCTTGTGCTTCAGTGGTATTTCTGGCACTGCTGCTTCTACTTCCCCAAGCATTCAGCTCCAACCAATACCCAGCCCTCCGCATTCAGACCCCAGGAAAAAAACACATGGCTCAAATCCTACTCCATCTTTCAAGTGGTCTGTGGTTTGTGTGGAGGATCATATTGTTTTAGCTATCTATTTCAGAAAGGAACTCAATAGTTTTTTTTTTTTTTTTTTTTTTTTACATTTATCCTGAATGAAAGGCAGCTGTTGTGCCCACCAGGGGCAATAAGGTTTCACCCAAACTCCAGCACAACAGTACTGTTACTTATCCTTTCCAGAATACCTCATTCTTGCCACTGAACACATTGTACAATGAGTTACTGCAAGGAGAGAGATTTGAAGTAACTGTTAACTGAACAATACAGCTAGAACAAAGCAAATTTAATTCTGTGGCATAACATTTAAGTACTAGGTTTTATATCCCACTCCAACTCCACCTACTGATGGCCCCAGAGGCAGATTAAAATTTATTGCTCCCCCCCACACACCCTATGCCATGGGGCCCTGCTCCTCCTCCCCCCATTCCCCTTCTCTTCTCCCCATACCCCCTTACCCACTGCCTCTTCCCGAACCCCACATCCTTCCCCCATTCTCTCCCCTCGCTTCCCCATTCCCATTCTTTTGCCCTACCTGCCTTCCCCCATTCCCCTTCTCCCCCCTTCTCCCACCCCCTTCCTACATTCTCCAACCCCCACTTCCCCATTCTCCTTTCTTCCCCTCTCCCCTCACTGGCTGAGCAGAGCTGCTCAGCGCTGGCAAAAATGTGTGTGTGGAGTGGGTGTAGTAGCATGTAACCCCATGTGCATCTGCCTTGCCTTGACCTTCCCAAACTACATCCATCCCCTCCCAGTCTTCTGACACTGAAACCTCCCCCTCCTCTCAGCCGGAATGGGGCTCGCCTGCAAGCCAGGGCTGAGAGCTGCAGCCACACACAAAACCTGCCAGTCCCGGCTGAGCAGGGGCTGGCGCTGATGTGCTGTTCCAAGCTCTCACCTATCCCTAAAGAAGGTTTTTTTCTGTTAAAAGGGCTATGCCTTCCCACACCTGACCCTCCTCCCCTGAACCCTTGGACTCTCCACCTGTCCCAGGGAGCAGGGACACAGGCTGAGAGCTGCTCTTGGGCACCCCTGCCCAGGGTAGGTGGAGAGTCTGTGGGGGGCCCCACAGCAACCCAAGCTGGCTAGGTGGCTCTGGCCCAGCTCTGGCTTCTGATCTGGTAGGGGGTTGGAGCCCCAGGGGAGTGGAGGAGTAGAGTGTGTGGTCAGTGTTCCAGTGCTCTGGATTTACTTCATTAGGAGCCTTTTGTTATTTTAAGTACTCAGTAAGAGCTTAAATCACTTGTGGTGTGGTAGGGTTTCTGCCCAGCCTGCTGAGAGCTAAAGATCACTAAGAGATGGAGGTCACAGCAAAGAGGCAGGTGGCAGCAGAAGGTCACTGATGGGGGGCCAGCGAAAGTGGTAAGCAATCAGCTAGTGGGAGCAGCCGGCGAAAGAAGTAGCGAGCAGTTGGCTGGCGGGGTGACCAGGAGGCAAGGAACAGCGGTTGGCAAGGCAGTCAGCCAGAGCAAGTGCTCAGATAGTAAAGAAAGCCAGCTGCCATTTTACCTGGGTGAGAGATGAAGTCACACAGATGCAGTTCTAAACCCAGGGTCCTTACTGACCAAGGACAACCATTGTGAGTGGGGTATGGTGAGGGAGCAGAGGGGCACAGAAAAGGAACTGTGGTTGTAGAACTTAAGAACATGAGGCACAAGGCACTGCCCCTCACACTCTGGGGTGGGTGTCCTGCTCACAGTTTTATGAATCCTGCTTGTGGCGTTTTCCCTAATTAATGTTGGGTGACTTCCCTCCTTTTATTGAAAGTTTCTTTTCTACAGTCAGACTCTGTGCTTGGGAGTGGGGAAGTATTGCCTCTCAGAGGTGCACAGGCGTGGTGTGTAATTTTCCAAGGTTACTGCGTGGGGACTTGAGCCAGTTCGGTGTTGTATTGTTGAAAAGTAACTTTACTTTTCAACAATACAACCCCTCCATATTGAACCCACCCCTGGTTGCTGCCAGCTCCACCTGGCAGAAGGGTTACACCTTTTAGCTAGTCCACCCTCCTTGGGGGATAGAAAACTGTATAAGCAAAAGGAAAGTACTTCCCCAACCTCCTCCCTCATGCAAGGGAGAGAGAAGTTGTCAAGGTTCCTTCCCCACTCTGAACTCTAGGGTACAGATGTGGGGATCTGCATGAAAACCCCCTAAGCTTATTTTTACCAGCTTAGGTTAAAACTTCCCCAAGGTACAAACTATTTTACCTTTTGTCCCTGGACTTTTTTGCTGCCACCACCAAGCATCTAACAAATATAACAGGGAAAGAGCCCACTTGGAAACATCTTTCCCCCAAAATCCCCCCAAGCCCTACACCCCCTTTCCTGTGGAAGGCTTGATAAAAATCCTCACCAATTTGCATAGGTGAACACAGACCCAAACCCTTGGATCTTAAGAACAATGAGAGCAGCCCTCACAGTTGAGAAGCAAGTGGCCATAGCCCTGTGGAAGCTTGCAACGCCTGACAGCTATCTGTCAGTCGGGAATCAGTTTGGAGTGGGCAAATCTATTGTGGGGGTTGCTGTGCTGCAAGTAGCCAATGCAATCATTGACCAGCTGCTATCAAGGGTAGTGACTCTAGGAAATGTGCAGACCATTGTGGATGGCTTTAATGTGTTGGGGTTCCCTAACTGTGGCGGGGTGATAGAACGCATATCTCTCTCCTGGCCCCAGAACATTGGGGCGGCCAGTACATAAACCGCAAGGGGTACTTTTCCATGGTGCTGCAAGCACTGGTGGATCACAAGGGACGTTTCACCGACAACAACGTGGGATGGCCGGGAAAGGTGCATGACGCTTGCGTCTTCAGGAACTCTGGTCTGTTTGAACAGCTGTAGGAAGGAACTTACTTCCCAGACCAGAAAATCTACTGTTGGGGATGTTGAAATGCCTATAGTTATCCTCGGGGACCCAGCCTACCCCTTAATGCCATGGCTCATGAAGCCATACACAGGCACCCTGGACAGTAGTAAGGAGCAGTTCAACTATAGGCTGAGCAAGTGCAGAATGGTGGTAGAAGGTGCGTTTGGACGTTTGAAAGTGCACTGGCGCAGTTTACTGACTCGGTTAGATCTCAGCACAACCAATATTCCAATTGTAATTGCTGCTTGTTGTGTGCTCCACAATATCTGTGAGAGTAAGGGGGAGACATTTATGGCAGGGTGGGAGGTTGAGGCAACTCGCCTGGCAGCCAGTTTTGCACAGCCAGACAACAGGGCAATTAGAAGAGCGCAGCAGGGTGTGCTGCACGTCAGAGAAGATTTGAAAGCCAGTTTCATGACTGGCCAGGGTATGGTGTGACAGTTGTGTGTGTTTCTCTTAAAGTTACCTGCCCCCTATATATATGTATGTGTGTGTGTGTATGTATATATGTGTGTATGTATATGTATATGTATGTGTGTGTGTGTGTGTGTGTGTATATATATATATATATATATATGAAAGGAAGTAAAGTCATAATTGTTAAAAAAACATTCTTTAGTATTTGTTGCACAAAACACTGAGAGAAATCAGAAGCTAGATGGGGGACGGGGGCTATTGGGTTAGGGGAGTGGAGGAGGAGGGAAGGATAAGTCCAGAAACCAAATAAAAATTTAGGATATGCCAGCTTTCTGCTGCTTGTGCAATCCTCTGGGGTTGACTGTGTGGGTCCCCATAGCCTCTTCCCCCCACCATGTTCTTGGCATCTGGGTGAGGAGGCTATGGAACTTGCGGAGGAGGGAGGGCAGTTATTCAGGGGCTGCAGCAGCAGTCTGTGGTCTTGTTTCCTTTTCCGCATTAGATCCCATAAGCTTGACCATAGCATCTTGCCTGCTCTCTTCACGCACGTCCCTCCTCTCTTCGTATTCATGTAATGCTTTACACAACTCTGCAATTGTTTGCCTCCACGCATTCAGCTGGGCCCTATCAGTGTGGGAGGACTACATGAGCTCAGCAAACATGTCGTCCCAAGTTCGTTTTTTCCAACTTCTAATCTGGACCAGCCTCTGGGATGGAGTAGATAGGGGCCATGTTGAAACATTGCGCCTGCTGCAGGAGGAGAAAAAGGGAGGGTAGTATTTTAAAGGACACATTTTAGAGAACAAAGGGGACACTCTTTCTTGGTGAAACAGGCAATTCATAGTACACAGCACATGTTCTTTCTGTACAAGGTCTCATTTTGCTTCTTATACTGAAGTGCTTGCCACTTTGGTGTGAGTAAGCCATCACATGCAGCCAGCTAACAGAATTCAGCTTGCAGGGAGCCATGGTAAGCCCTACGGGCACGCGGAGTTCTGCTTCTTCCTCATTCATTTCAATGCTTTCAAATGGCCGGGTCCCTTTCCCATAGCAAGCAATGCCTAGTGGGTTTGCGATATAAAAGGAGGGCCTGTGGGCTCCCTGGGATGATCACTTCACATAACACCCTCCCTCCCACGCGCATGCACACACACATACCACGGGGCTCCGATGAGGCTCTGAGCAGGGATGAGCCCTTTAAACTAAACGTGAACAGCCTAGAGCAGCTGGGTTTCTCCCCAGCCCCCACCGCGTGGCTCCGATCAAGCTCTCACTCACCAGAAGTACCTTCTCCAGGATCATGGTCCAGGAGCATGCTTTGGGAGTGGGGGGAGGCTATTGGCTCCAGTGTTAAGAATAGTTCCTGGCTAGGGGGGAAAACAGATTCCCCACTTGCCTCCTGTGCACTGTTGTCCTCTTCCTCCTCCTCTTTGTCTTCCAAAAACTCATCCTCCTTGCTCCGTGCTACTCCCCCCCGCTTGCATGTGTCCACGGACAGTGGGGGTAGTGGTGGCGTCACCCCCCCATAACTGCATGCAGCTCATGGTAGAAGTGGCATGTATGGTGCTCTGTGTCCCTGGAGTAACCTCTTTCCATCATGGCCCTGGAGACTTTAGCGTATGTATTTGCATTTCTTTTTTCGGAACGTAGTTCTGCCATAACAGATTCGTCTCCCCAACATGCAATCAGATCCAGTACCTCCCATTCGGACCATGATGAAGCTCGTCTGCGAATCCGGGACTGCGTAGTCTCTTGTGATGGTTGTCTCTGCATGGTCGCCTGTGATGGTGGACTGTGCTGATGGTCACCTGTGCCGATGGTGACCAAACAGGAAATTCAAAAGTTTCTGGGGCTCTTATTGCCTACCTGGCTAGTGCATCAGAGTTCAGAGTGTTGTCCAAAGCGGTCACAAGGGAGCATTCTGGGATAGCTCCCGGAGGCCAATATCGTCAAATTGCGTCCACAGTACCTGTAACCTGGAACTGCGATCTCGATTTTAGCGCTACTCCACTTGCCGAGGTAGAGTACAGAAATCGGATTAAAGAGCCCTTTAGATCGAAAAAAACAGTTTGGTCAGTGGATGGAATCAGTTTTATTTCGAGGTAACTCGGCTAATTCTGAAATAACCATGTACTGTAGACCAGGCCACAGTGTCATGAAGGCTGCACTGAATTCTTCCCTTTTAAGGACTTGCATCCAGGCCTGACAGGCCTCAGGAGTGTGGCAGTTCGGTGTTCTTTTCAACCACAGAAGTTCCTGACTGCTGGTGGTGGGTTTGTCTGTCCTCCTATAGGTCCTGTGGTGCAGTGGATTCAGCTCAACAATTTTAATGTACAGTTAGTCATTTGTTTAGCTCTCTGTTCTGGATGGGGCAATTTAGCTTCCAAAACTGAATCACTAGCAGTCAGCAGGAATTTACCAAGAACAAATCATGCCAAACCAGGTTGATTTCCTTCTTTGACGGGCTATCTAGTTTGGGTGGATAGGAGGAATATGGTGAACATAATATACCTGGACTTCAGCAAGTCAGATCAGCTGAGGCCTAATCCCAGAAACCTCCCAAGGCTTCAGGAATCTCCGCATTACCTTCCTCCCCCACACTCCCTGCCCCCATTGCTCCTCAGCCCCAGAGGGAGGTATCACTGTATGGGGAGCTGCTCCCCTGTACATCTGGATCCTCCATACCCAGACTCCCCTGCTGAGCCTCAGCCCTCTCTGAGCCCCCTGCACAAAAACCTCCACCCTGCCGAGCCTCATCCCCTTCATCCGGAGTCTCCCGCACCCTGACCCATCCCCTGAGCACACACCCTAACCCCAAACCCACCGCTAAGCCCTTTCCCAAGCATCCAGACCCCCACCTCTGCATCTCAACTACTCCCTGCTGAGCCCTCCACACTTGAACCCCCACAAGCCCCACCCACCCTGTACCTGGACCACTCTGACGAGGTCCCCATATCCCGAACACCACTCCACTGAGCCCCAACCAGCTGCACCTGGACCCCTACCCCACCAAACCCCACTTCCCTAGTACCTATACCCCTGTCTATGTCAACCATACGCAGACCCTTCCAGCTGAGCCCCAACCACCTTTATTTGGACCCCCCTGTGAGTCCTATTCCCCCTCTACCTGGAACCCCCAATAAGCCCCTGTGCATCCAGCTGCCACCTGCACCAAGACCCCCCACCACCAAGCCACCCACAACCAGATTACCCCACACCAAACCCTGTCACCCCACACCTGGATGCCCCCACACCAATCCCCTCCACACTTGGATCCTGAGCCTGACTGCCCCACTGGAATTGAGGACAGGGCTGGGTGTGCACGTGAAACTTTGTTCCCCTCACTTGCTATCTTGGTACACCTGGTGTGGAGGAGCAGAACTGTGTCAGGGTCAGCTGCACCCTTTCTGCTGAGTCAATGTCCTGGGGTGGGGACAAGTGAGGGGTACCACTTACATGCTGGAGCCTCCACATTTATTATTGACAAATAAAATATGCAGAATTTTGCCGAATTTTAAAATATTATGCACACCATTTTTATTTTTTTGGTGCAGAATTCCCTCAGGAATACATTGTCTCTGGATAAACCTAGCATTAGGAAGGCACAATGGGGGCTTAAAGCCACCTTAGATAACCTTCTGCTCCCTGGGCTGTTCTGGTCTGTCCCTCTAACTGCATGTCTACAGTTTGCTGTAGTCACAAGTGTAATTTCTTTCTCAGATATATGCACACTAGATCTGATTGAGCTAGCACGGTAAAAACAGCAGTGTAGCAGCACCTATACAGATGGTCGTTCAGGCTAGCTTCCCACATACATACCCAGGTGGTTGGGCAGGATTATACTTACCTACAGTTATGTAGGAGCTGGCATGAGCTAACCACCTGAGTATAGTCCTGCCCAACATCCAGGGTATGTAATCTGGTAGCTAGCCCATGTTGACACTCAAATAGCAGCAGCTATGCTACTATTTTTAGAATGCTATCTTGATCCAAGCTAACACAGGTAAGTCTACAAAAGCCAGAAGTTATACCCCTAGCTGGCATGTGGACGTACCCTTAAAGGGTCAGCCAGTCTCATCCAATGTTCTTTCAAAAATCTTACCTGAACATCATTGCATAATTTATATATACTTATTTTTTACAGAGGCAATTTTTCCTGATACTTATACAGTATTTCTTACTACTGTATATGATTATGCTGTTCAGCGCATACCATAGCGAACAGAGCATGCACAATCTGGCCAAGTTAAAGGTTGAGGTAATAACCTTTACTTTTGATCTGATGCTCACAAATTTAAAGACACTAGGCCAGATTCCAATCTGGCATTATTTGACCTAGCTCCATTTTAATCAATATAGTTATATTGATTTAGAGCAGCTGAGGATCTTGCCTGCTGTTCCTATTCAGCTCCCATTAACTCAGGGCTAGAATGTTCTGAGCCAATACATATATGTTAGACATAGTGCACAACTCATTATACCCAGCATGTGGGTAATTATGTTAACTGAAGTATATTATGTCTTTCCCAAAATGTTTGCTTCTGTCAAGATATATACATATATATATATCTCACAATACCCTACAAAGATGAAGTAATCTTTTTCACTGGAAAATACAAAACCTGCTGAAGACGAGATATATTTATTCTCTGTCCTGGTATGGGTTGGGATGTACCTTCATGGACAACTGGTTTGGAATTCAGTATCCAAAACAGAGATAAGAAGATACTATGGTCCCAGAAAAAGGTACAAAGCTAGCTGGTTGGTAAATTTTAGTCTTGGGTGGATCATAGAGTGTTTTTAACTCATAAACAACCATGCTATAAATAGTTGGTTTTTCAATGCATATTTTGGAGAACAGCTTCTGTGTAAGGTGAACTATGCTATGAGAACTGTTTCCCAGAAGGATTGGTAACACATTAACTGTTTCCTTTCTGTATTGTACTGCTTTGTCTGTAGACATTACATTTGGCTACAGTTGGTTAGCTGGTCTCTTAAACAGTCTTAATAACAAACTGCACATTCAGTGAAGCAATTGGTGATATATTTAGCAATATTGTGCAACCCTTATTCAAATAGGTGAGTGCTTAATCAAACAAGAAACAAGATGCTCATGAGAGTCAGTGCTCACCAACATGGGTAAGGATTTGACAATTTAGACCTTAGTGACTTACTTTTTACACAGTATTATTACTTACTGCCTTACTCTATTAAAAACATATCTAAGGTTGATTTATCCAGCAATACACTGTACCTTGAGGGAAGAGTTTTTAGATTAATTACTTATATAAAAAAGGATGTGCCCTGCATTCATGTAAAGATTCATCTTTATGTAATACTCATGAGCAGCATTATTTGATCAATTACTTATCTCAATTAAAGTCATTTTACAGAGAAAACGAACCTTTAAGGCACCAGATAGGGTCATGGGTACTTACAAATCCAGAGAACTATAAACAAAAACTGCTACTATTAATTTTAAAACTGGAGCTGAGGGACTGCTAGACATTTAAAAGGACAACACTTTAAATGTCAAATGTCAAGGAAAAAAGATCCTAATTTTCTCTTACATTTGAAGTCAGCTATATTTCACATCTGATAGCATCAGAAAACCCTCTTTTTATCATCCCTAGTGAAATATAGCTCTACAGTGATTTGCAGCTATAAAATGGAGACTATTTTCTCAAATTGCTAGCAGTAGGTTTTTACTGTATCTTCTAAAGAATGCATGTAAACAAACCGATGATAATGACTTTTTTTTAACTTGACCATTGTCTATATTTTTCTAAGTTTTGTTCACAGACAATGTTAAGATTTTATCTGATTTTTTTTGGTTATGAATTTCCTGATGTAGATTTGGATATTGGCAACTTTTTCATCTTTTATGGCTTTTCTAGCTTGGTTTCTGGATCACACAGTATATTCTTCATTATTCCTGGTTGCTAGAATTAGACGGTCACCACAATTTTTATGGGAAACTCCTGCTAATTAACATAATGTTGTAAATATTTTATATTTAAAAAAAAACAAATACAAAACTGAGAATGGATATGTGAGAGTTGGAGTAACTGTCATTTAGGATTAGATTTGCAACCTTTCCTTATTTTGGTTAGCGCTTACTTGAAGTAATTTCATTGGAGTAAATGGACCTATGCGATCAAGTTAAGTGCTAACCATCAAGAAAAAGCCCTTAAGACTGATTTAAACTATGATTCCAGAGTTCCTTTTGATTACTGTGCTCATTTGTATTGATTAATATGTTCTATAAAGTCCTTCAGATGTGCTATCATGTCATTTTATATCAACTAAAAGGTTCAGGTGCACAAATCAATTGCCTATTGTATGATATACTATTACATGATAATCAAGTGAAAAAATTAGCACTACAATGGCAAAACGCAAATAACTAAGAAAATAAAGTGATGCTGATAGCTACTCATGATGCATGTCAGACAACACTGGCAATGACTTAATGTTTATCTAGTATGGCCTGAAGTACACTGTAAACAAAGAATGATAATCTATAGGCACATGGACCCATAAGTGGTATGTTTAGCAATATGAAAACCAATTAAAGTTCCTCTGAAGACACATTTGGAGTTGTCTTGCATTAAAACAGGTTTGAATGTATTTGCACACTCTGAAGTTTGAAATAGCTTATGTTCAAATGAACTTTTTTCTCAAAAGTCATATATCCTTGCAATCTATAGGAAAGGCTCAGTTATGATAGGTTCCTGTCCATTCTCACAGGTTCACAGACTCACCAAGAAACAGAAGTGGAACTATGCTTCAATTTTAATTCAACAAAAAATTCCAAACTCAAGAAAACACATCTGCCTATATAAAATAGGGATACAATTATTATGCAGTAGTGCCACCTCCAAGTTTTCAGAAATGTATGAGATGGGTTTAAAAATCATGTTTTTTTTTTTTTTAAATTAGAATAAATGATGGGTTCTTTTAATTTTTTTTGTCTGGTTTCTGAGCCTTCAGGGTGCACTCCCTTCATATTCTCAAGCTTTTCCCTGCTACTATAAGGACTAGATCCTTAACTTTAAAAAAAAAAAGAAAGAATCTCTTTATTCCAGCAACTGGAGCTTTAAAAGAAACAAAAAATGTTACAAGACTTGCAATAAAATCACATGATTTGGTAACATTGATTATGTGAGTCAAAATATAGTAAATAATAACTTAATATACTAGGCCACTGCCTGTCAGACACAAGTCCAGAGGCTAAACCTTATTTATTTTTACTGGTTTTGTTTCTCCCCTCCCTCACACTTGATCAGAGAACTCATCAAACATACGCTGTCTCTGTAGAAAACCAATCACAGGAAAATGGTTTCCATAAACCATCTTGATCACATGGCATAGGAAGAAAATAGAAACACCATATGGCTTCCAACATATGATTTTCCCCCATTTGATCCACTTCTGACAAAAAAGGCACACAATTGAAATTCATTGTGACAACCAGACTAAATTAATACCTAGTTAGAGCAAAACAGATATGATACATGGTTAAACATTAATAGAAATTGTCATTATGAGTGGTTTGCCAACATATGTCTAAGTTAAACCAATGTTGATTTTCAGTATACTGTCATTTGAGTAAAACACTTCATACACCCTTTTTTCTCCCCAAAGCCTCTTTTGAGCACCCAATTTCAGAAGAGGCACAGATAGTGATTAAGTCTTTACTATGGCCCAGCATGTGACCTGATGTAAAGGGGAAAAACTGCCCCTTTATCATCATTTATAGTCTTAGGCAGCATCACAAGACACTTAAAGACTCACTCACAGAAAGCCGCTTCAGGGTTACTTACAAAGATTCTATTTTACTCTTCGAGACTGCATAGTTCACACAGTCTATTTTTAAAAAGAAAAGGAGTACTTGTGGCACCTTAGAGACTAACAAATTTATTTGAGCATAAGCTTTCATGAGCTACAGCTCACTTCATCGGATGCATCATGAAAGCTTACGCTCAAAAAAATTTGTTAGTCTCTAAGGTGCCACAAGTACTCCTGCTCTTTTTGCAAATACAGACTGGCTGCTGTAATATGGCTGCTATATTATAATATAATATGGCTGCTACTCTGAAACCTGTCTATTTTTAGTTCTTCTACTTCCTTTCTCAACCTCCTATCACATTCACTTTATAATCTCATAGACTCAAGGCACATCCTCTATGTTTTGAAAGGCCATATTTTTCCCCTCCCTCCACATGAATTATTGTAGCACACTCCCACAGTCTGTATCCAGTTATGCATTGTTCTGTTCCTTCCAAAATCCAAAAAAAGGGACAGGGTAAGCTCGTAAGATCAGCTACACATACTCACACTTAAAGTGCCCCACAGATAAGTACCTGCCATAATTATAATGGCATACACTCATTTTATCACCAGATTGTGAGGATTTGGGGACAACAAAGAAGGTGGTCCTTATACAAAAAAGCTCATTTCTATTTATAGTATGCAATAAAGTTGATCAAAAGCCGTAACATATTTCACATAAGATTTTGAAATATTCTAATAAAAAGACTAAACCGAAAACACTTGTTTTTCCCAGTTATTCCCACTCACCCACCCACCTCTCACTTTTTTCCACTTTTCAATTTTACCACTGAAACAGTAGGAGGAAGAGTAAATGGGGGGGGAAAAGAGAGAAGGGGCCAAAAAATAATTGATGCATGCAACAAAACAAACACACACAAAAACTATGTTCGTTTTTGGATTTGAAAGCTAAAAATAATGGTGGCTGTGTGTGTTATTCACAAAAGATTTACTTTTTATTTTTAAACCAAAATCTTTTTTCCAGAAAAAGGCCATTTATTTCAAGGAAAAGATTTCCAAATAAAAATTTCAAGTGCTCCATTATGCAACTTAATTAGCATTTGGTCAATGCTAGACTAGAAAGCTTGAACCAAGATTGAGGACAACATGAGGATCTGGGGAAGGATGAAGTTTGGGGCATGGGAACATGATCTTATCCAAAGTATCTGAAGTAAGTGGAAAAGACCCAGTGGAAGAAGAAGAAAGATGAGTAAACAGAAGAAGGAAATGGAAGGAGGACAGCCTAGCACTCAAAGAAAGATTTTACTTTGTCTTGGCACTCTAGAGCGTAAAAGTCCAGAGTCATTTAATTAAATATTCAGCATGAGTTAAAGGCTTATGGTACAGTATGAGAGAAGGCATGGCAGAAAGTGTAAACTTAGTATAAGCAGCAGGAGACACTTAATAATGAACTTCGTGTAACAAAGAAGAAAACAGACATGATATTGAGAAAAAGAGCTCCATCAATACTCCGGTGAACTAGCACAGATAAGCTTGAAAATAACTTCTGACACAAGTAATGAAGAAAAAAAATATTTTTGTTGGATAGACCTCATTTAAAATGGGCTCTGTAAAGACCTTTACAAGGATCTATTGAATGACAAATAAAAGTATGAGATGTTTGGTATGAAAGGTTGACCTCACAATTGCCAATAACCATTTGATTGTTTGCTCAATCTCCAAGAAATAGGATAAAATTCTGTTTTTGTGGTTTATTGTTAAAAGCCTCACAAAGGCTTTGGCAAATTAAAGGCTTTAAAATCAGATAGAATAAGAAATGGATTAGATATCTGGCTGGGAAATAATAGATTTGCCAGCAGTTTAAAAAAATCAAAACTTTTTTGGGTGAAATATAAAATGATATTTTTCATTCCCCCCCCATTGAAAAGTTAAGTTTTGAGTGGAAATGATAGCAGTAGTTACTGACCTTGTAATCTTTTGAATCTGTTCCACTTCTTACAAATATGTAAGCAAGGTGTGAATGAGTTCTCTCCTCACATCTAGTGATAAACAGGAGAAAAGACTTCAGGAGCATACTGTATTTGCATAGACACATCTACTCTACCTAAGTGTGCAGCAGATGGAGCCGCTTTGTGTGAATGATAATTTTTGCTGGTATGGGGTTACAAATCACTCTAGTGTTTGAATGCAGTGGCAATGAAATGCTGTTATCTCTCTTATACAGATAAAGTGCAACAGAATGTACTTAGCAGGCCCTGATTGAGGGGGTCACCCTAAAATGAACTTCACTTGCTAAGCAGGGAGTAGGGATGTCAAATCCTAGTGAAGATAAAAAGTAGTGTGAACTCTGTTTAAAGAGTCCTAGACACTATTTGACCTTACCCTCCTCCACTGTTTAAAGAGAGAGAGAGAGAGAGAGAGCTGTTTAGACTCAATTAAGAGTCCTTGTCAAGGTTCCTTCCCCACTCTGAATGCTAGGGTACAGATGTGGGGACCTGCATGAAAAACCTCCTAAGCTTATCTTTACCAGCTTAGGTCAAAACTTCCCCAAGGTACAAAATATTCCACCCTTTGTCCTTGGATTGGCCGCTACCACCACCAAACAAATACTGGTTACTGGGGAAGAGCTGTTTGGAAATGTCTTTCCCCCCAAAGTACTTCCCAAAACCTTGCACCCCACTTCCTGGACAAGGTTTGGTAAAAAGCCTCACCAATTTGCCTAGGTGACTACAGACCCAGACCCTTGGATCTTAAGAACAATGAACAATCCTCCCAACACTTGCACCCCCCTTTCCTGGGAAATGTTGGATAAAAAGCCTCACCAATTTGCATAGGTGACCACAGACCCAAACCCTTGGATCTGAGAACAATGAAAAAGCATTCCATTTTCTTACAAGAAGACTTTTAATAGAAATAGAAGTAAATAGAAGGAAAGAAATCACCTCTGTAAAATCAGGATGGTAGATACCTTACAGGTTAATTAGATTCAAAACATAGAGAATCCCTCTAGGCAAAAACTTAAGTTACAAAAAAGATACACAGACAGAAATAGTTATTCTATTCAGCACAATTCTTTTCTCAGCCATTTAAAGAAATCATAATCTAACACGTACCTAGCTAGATTACTTACTAAAAGTTCTAAGACTTCATTCCTGGTCTATCCCTGGCAGAAACAGCATATAGACAGACACAGACCCTTTGTTTTTCTCCCTCCTCCCAGCTTTTGAAAGTATCTTTTCTCCTCATTGGTCATTTTGGTCAGGTGCCAGCGAGGTTACCTTTAGCTTCTTAACCCTTTACAGGTGAGAGGAGTTTTTTCCTCTGGCCAGGAGGGATTTCAAAGGGGTTTACCCTTCCCTTTATATTTATGCCAGTCCTAGTTTTTGTTCAGTGATACCAGAGTTAAATCACTGATAGGCAGGTCAAGACAAAACCACTTAAGGCCCCAGTAAAATCATGGAACAGGTCCTCAAGGAATCCATTTTGAAGCACTTGGAGGAGAGGAACAAACAGGGATTCACCAAGGGCAAGTCATGCCTGACCAACCTGATTGCCTTCTATGATGAGATAACTGGCTCTCTGGATATGGGGAAAGTGGTGGATGTGATATATCTTGACTTTAGCAAAGCTTTTGATACGATGTCCCACAGTATTCTTGCCAGCAAGTTACAAAAGTATGGATTGGATGAACGGACTATAAGGTGGATAGAAAGCTGGCTAGATCGTTGAGCTCAACCGGTAGTGATCAATGGCTCGATGTCTAGCTGGCAGCCTGTATCAAGAGGAGTGCCCCAAGGGTCAGTTCTGTGGCCAGTTTTGTTCAATATCTATATTAATGATCTGGATGATCGGATGAATTGCACCCTCAGCAAGTTCACAGATGACACTAAACTGGGGAGAGAGATAGATATGCTGGAGGGTAGGGATAGGGTCCAGAGTTACCTAGACAAATTGGAGGATTGGGCCAAAAGAAATCTGAGAAGGTTCAGCAAGGACAAGTGCAGAGTCCTGCACTGAGGAAGGAAGAATCCTATGCACTGCTACAGGCTGGGGACCGACTGGCTAAGCAGCAGGTCTGCAGGAAAGGACCTGGGGATTACAGTGGATGAGAAGATGGATATGAGTCAGCAGTGTGCCCTTGTTTCCAAGAAGGCAAATGGCATATTGGGCTGTATTAGTAGGAGCATTGCCAGTAGATTGAGGGAAGGTATTATTCCCCTCTATTTGGCACTAGTGAGGCCACACCTGGAGCATTGCACCCAGTTTTGGTTCTCCCACTACAGAAGGGATATGGACTAACTGGAGAGAGTCCAGCGGAGGGCAACAAAAATGGTAGGGTGCTGGGGCACATGACTTACAAGGAGAGGCTGAGGGAACTGGGGTTATTTTGTCTGCAGAAGAGTGAGGGGGGATTTGATAGCAGCCTTCAACTACTTGAAGGGGGTTCCAAAGACAATGGAGCTCGGCTGCTCTCAGTGGTGGCAGATGACAGAAAAAGAAGCAATGGTCTCAAGTTGCAGTGGGGGAAGTCTAGGTTGGATATTAGGAAACACTATTTCAAAGAGGGTGGTGAAGCACTGGAATAGGTTACCTCAGGAGGTGGTGTAATCTCCATCCTTAGAGGCTTTTAAGGCCCGGCTTGACAAAGCCCTGGCTGGGATGATTGGTTTTGGTCCTGCTTTGAGCAGGGGATAGGGCTAGATGATCTCCTGAGGTCTCTTCCAACCTTAATATTCTGTTATTCTAATGCAGAGGCTGAACTAGAAGTGAGTGACTTCACTGGGTAGCAGGAAATCTAACAGTTGAAGTCACTGAAGACATGGTTCAATGGTAGAACCTCAGACCATGGCATTGTAGAAATGGCTGCAAGTGTCCAGGGGAAGTAGAGGCAGCAGAAAACAGCCAATTGCAGAGGAACACGGTGACCAAAGAGACATTGCTCAATATCTGCCCCCATTTCTAGGGGAGGTGACCACCTGTGACAGCACCCCTGAACTCTGAACTCTGCTTCTTCACTAACCAAGGACAGCTAATTGTGAATGGGGTGCAACAGAGTGAAAGGGGAGTGATGTGTTAAAGGGACAGACTCTCCCACCACAGGCAAAGAACTGAGGCAAAGAACACTACCCAGCACACAGTGAGGTCTGGTTTGCTTATGGTTGAATGCTTTTGAATGTGGTTGTGTTTTTTTACCAAATTAATGCTGTGTTCCTTTTTCCTTTTAATTATACACAGACTCGATGGGGGTGGAGTTACGTTTTCCCAGATTCTGGGTCAGAGCTCAAGCTGGTTATTTTGTCTTGTTAAGAGGAAATCCTAGATATTGATCCCAGCCATTGTTGCAGCTGACTTCACCTGGCAGAAGTGTTCCAAATAATTAAAAACATCATTGGAGCTGGGACTTGAACTTGGATCTAAAATAGGCTTGGCAAGCACTCTGACTACCAAGCTGTAGAAGCATTGCGATGCTTTTTCCTTGGCCCAATTATTAGTCATTTTCATACATAGTGGCAATTCCTAGTCATCCTTGTTATCAGTGAATAATTCTGGGGCCCAGGAAAGAATAATTCTAAAGCCTGGTAGTTAGACAACTAGGAGCTGGGAGACCCAAATTCACTAAATAGACTCCACTAACTATTTAATTATTTATAAAATTGGAACAGTTTCAAGAGGAGAGATTGAGAAAGCCCCATACCAAACTATCACATCATCATCCCATACAGGCAAGGGAACATGACTGTATTGTAGGAGACCCAATTTCAAATTCCTCTTCCATATCAGGCAGAGGGAGAACAGTATCCCGATCGCCCCCATCCCCGGTGATTGGGCCAAAGCTTTTAAGGGCTGCAGCCACACCTCCACTGTCTCTTTTGTGCCTCCTTTGCCTTGCTTTTTGACAAAATGCCTGAAAGTCAAAACAAAAATTTTGGGTCATGGAACCTGAGTTAAAGGCCAGCATGTACCACCAAATCATCTAGTCTGCCCTCCTTCACATCACGAGCCACTAACACCACCCACACATTAAACAACCAAAATGAGAACAAAGTATTACAACCCACAGGAGACTCAACTACTTTGTGCCACAGGCAGAGAACATGACAGACTAAAGTGTACCAGCGCATGAGGCCCTGGCAATGGCAGGGAAAAGATAACGTGAGATATACCTAGCTAATCCTGGCATATGACTTGAACCCACACATCAGCCATGAAGGCGACAGCCTCCCAAGGTCACTGTCAATCCAATCTGGTGGAAAATTCCTTCCCGACCCCACATATGGCAATCAGTCAGACGCTGAGCATGTGAGCAAAAACCAGCCAGCCAAGCACCTGCTTGGTGCCGCCTCAGAGCCCTGACTCTCCCCATCCAATGCTCCATCTCCAGCCATGGCCGTACTTCAGAGAAAGGAGATTTAAAAAAAAATCCCAGAATACACTGAAGCAGAGACATGGGGACGGGAATGCTTTCCTGACCCCCGCCCCGCTGGTGGCCAGCTGAAACTCTGAAGCATGAGCTTTGGGAACATAAAATAAAAATGGGAAGAGAGCCCCAGGGCTTTTGAGCCCTGCTAGCTACCATTATATGCAACCCCGTTGTGCAATTGCACTCAAAAATTTGTCCAGCTCTGCCTTAGTAGAATGTACTATAAGCTTTTTATTTTTATTATTTATATTACAGTAGTGAACAAATGCCCCAATCAGGATCGGAACTCTTTTCTGCTAGGTATTTTACACACACATCCTAAAAGGCAGTCTTACCTAACAGAGTTTACAACATATGTGCCCGATTCAGAGCCCATTAACTTCAATAGGCTTAGAATCAGGTGGTATATCTAAAATATATTTAAATACAGTCTGTGAACTAGTATGGAGAAGTGACAGTGATGTAAGGAAGGAGAATTAAAAAGCAATGATTGTTTTTTAATTGACGTGTCCATATTAAGAACATTTTCATTTCTTTAGAATGGTGTCCCAGTAGCTGGATGATAGTTTGAAGGGGAAGGGAAAAAAGGCATAAAGGCTGTCCATACATAGCAAGTATGGATGGGTGTAAAGTTTGTAGGAGACTTGTAAAGAATCAAATTGTTTAGGAAATAAATCCTACAGCTGCCTGCTAAACCCAAAAGCTTTACAGCTCACACATGCTGATCTCTGTCCAGGAAAGGGATCATAAGTCAGTCATTTTAGTACAATTGTACTATATTTATTTATGTGTGATAACAAGATGTACATTTATTTTATTTGTTACAATGATCTGTAGGTTTCAGAGTAGCAGCCGTGTTAGTCTGTATCCACAAAAAGAACAGGAGTACTTGTGGCACCTTAGAGACTAACACATTTATTAGACCATAAGCTTTTGTGGGCTACAGCGCACTTCATCGGATGCATAGAATGCAACATATATATATATATACACAGTTAAATTGGAAGTTACCATACAAACTGTGAGAGGCTAATTAGTTAAGATGAGCTATTATCAGCAGGAGAAAAAAACTTTTGTAGTGATAATCAAGATGGCCCATTTAGACAGTTGACAAGGTGTGAGGATACTTAACATGGGGAAATAGATTCAATATGTGTAATGGCCCAGCCACTCCCAGTCTCTATTCAAACCCAAGTTAATAGTATCTAGTTTCCATATTAATTCAAGCTCAGCAGTTTCTCGTTGGAGTCTATTTTTGAAGCTTTTCTGTTGCAAAATTGCCACCCTTAAATCTTTTACTGAGTGGCCACAGAGGTTGAAGTGTTCTTCTACTGTTTTTTGAATGTTATGATTCCTGATGTCAGAATTGTGTCCATTTATTCTTTTGCATAGATACTGTCCGGTTTGGCCGATGTACATGGCAGAGGGCCATCTTGATTATCACTACAAAAGTTTTTTTCTCCTGCTGATAATAGCTCATCTTAACTAATTAGACTCTCACAGTTTGTATGGTAACTTCCAACTTATCTGTATGCATATATATATCTTACTAGATGTTCCATTCTATGCATCCGATGAAGTGGGCTGTAGCCCACGAAAGCTTATGCTCTAATAAATTTGTTAGTCTCCAAGGTGCCACAAGTACTCCTGTTTTTTTTTAATTATCTGTAGCCATTTTATGTATTTGTGTTCTTGTTATATTTGATATACTGAATTAAATAGTGTAAAAATCAAATTATTAGGGCTGTTGATTAAATGCATTTTCAGGCGATTAACTAAAAAAATTAACTGGGATTAAAAATATAATCATAATTAATCACACTGATAAACAAAAGAATACCAATTGAAATTTATTAAATATTTTTGGATGTTTTTCTACATTTTCAAATTTATTGATTTCTATTACAACACAGAATACGAAGTGTACAGTGCTCACTTTATATTATTTTTATTACAAATATTCGAATTGTAAAAATGATAAAAGAAATAGTATTTTTCAATTCACTTCATACAAGTACTGTAGTGGAATCTCTTCATCGTGAAAGTGTAACTTACAAAGCAGTTTTCTTATATAATTACACTCAAAAACAAAACAATGTAAAATTTTAGAGCCTACATGTCTACTCAGTCCTACTTCTTGTTCAGCCAATTGCTAAGACAAACAAGTTTGTTTACATTTACGGGAAATCCTGCTGACTGCTTCTTATTTACAATGTCAACTGAAAGTGAGAACAGGCATTTGCATGGCACTTTTGTAGCTGACATTGCAAGGTATTTATGTGCCAGATATGCTAAAGTTTCATATGCCCCTTCATGTTTCAGACAACATTCCAAAGGATATGCTTCCATGCTCATTAAAAAATAATACATTAGTTAAATTTCTGACTGAACTCCTTTGGGGAGAATTGTATGTCTCCTGGGCTGTTTTATCCACATTCTGCCATATATTTCATGCTATAGCAGTCTCTGATGATGACCCAGCACATGTTCATTTAGAGAACACTTTCACAGCAGATTTGACAAAACACAAAGAAGGTACCAATGTGAGATTTCTAAAAATAGCTAGAGCACTGAACCCAAGGTTTAAGAATCTGAAGTGACTTCCAAAATCTGAGAGGGACAAGGGATGAAGAATGCTTTCAGATGTCTTAAAAGAGCAATACTCTGATGCGGAAACTGCAGAACCCAAACCAGCAAAAAAGAAAATCAACCTTCTGCTGGTGGCATCTGACTCAGATGATGCAAATGAACATGTGTCGATCCACTCTGCTTTCGATTGTTATTGAGCAGAACCTGTCATCAGCATGGACCCATGTTCTCTGGAATGGTGGATGAAGCATGAACATACATATGAATCTTTAGCGCATCTGGCACATAAATATCTTGTGATGCCGGCTGCAACAATGCCATGCGAACACCTGTTCTCACTTTCAGGTGTCACTGTAACAAGACATGGGCAGCATTATCTCCTGCAAATTGTAACCAAACTTGTTTGTCTGAGCGATTGCCTGAAGTAGGACTAAGTGGACTTGTAGGTTCTAAAGTTTTACATTGTTTTATTTTTGAATACAGTTATTTTTTGTACGTAATTCTACATTTGTAAGTTCAACTTTCATTATAAGGAGATTTCACCACAGTACTTGTATTAACAACGAGGAGTCCAGTGGCACTTTAAAGACTAGCAGATTTATTTGGGCATAAGCTTTTGTGGGTAAAAAACCCACTGGACTCCTCATTGTTTTTGTGGATACAGACTAACATGGCTACCCCTATGATACTTGAGTACTTGTATTAGGTGAATATAAATATATGATTTCTTTTGTTTTTTACAGAGCAAATATTTGTAATAAAAATAAATACAAAGTGAGCACTGTATGCTTTGTAGTCTATATTGAAATTGAAATCAATATATTTTAAAATGTAGAAAACATCCAAAAATATTTAAATAAATGGTATTCTATTATTGTTTAACAGTGCGATTAATCATGTGATTAATCATGATACATTTTTTTAATCGCTTGACAGCCCTACAAATTATATATATCATCTTGTTTATGAACAAGATATGCCTATGTAAACATTATGAGACTCTCATGCCCATGATGTTTGATAGAAAAATCAGCAGTCTTGGATTTAATTGGTTTATCAATTGTTAGGAACCAAGCAAGATAAGGCCCTACTCTGCTACACACTCTACAAATAGAATAATAGGCAGTCCCTCCTTTAGCCATTGCCATCTGAGGAAACGAACATACTCTTGGTATCAGGATCAGTCAAACAGCACAAAATTATGCTCTGTGCAGATGATGCCCTTGTATTTATATATAAGGATGAGGTATCTTTCCTAACCTGCTAACCATTGTTAATAAGTTTGGTCACCCTTCAGGAGGTAAAGTTAATTGGGATAAATCAGAAATCCTAAACATTAATAAATATGCCCTTAAAGTCCTTTTCTCAAATAGGGACTTTCAGTGGAAAAATGGCTGTGAGACAAACTTAGACAAATTGAGTTCTGCTTCCATCCATTTAATTCTGCTTCCATCCATTCTTCCATGTCATATGGAGCAATCCCATCGTTAAAATAGGTGGCAAAACCTAATGTCGATGGAGAGAGGAATTATGACCATGTCACAGCTAATTGACAATGATAAATGCACACCATTTGTAGATCTTCAGCACAAATTGGGTTGCTGTGCTCTGGATCATGGAACTATCTCCAGGTAAAGCATTTACTTATACATGTATTTGGACTGGATGAATTGGGAGATCCATAACCTCCAGAACTTTGATTATTTTGGAGGGAACTTCCAGGATTTACTCAGCTAGCAGTATCCTTTTAAGATTTTCTGGCTCAAGAAACTCTGCCAATAATTATAATAATGATAATTTGAGAGTTGCTTCAAACAGAAATTTGGATATACAACTATCTCCAACCCAATGGAACAAATTTATATCTAATGTTGAAAAAGCAACTATGGACCTGAGACCAAAAGGCATTCACCAAAAGACACTTTTTCTAATATAACGGTCCCCACATTGGCTAATGGTAATGGGTCTCATAAATGCTGACATCTCCCTTGATACTACCTTAGCTCATATGTTTCGGGAGTGCCCCTGTGTGAGCTGGATCAAAGGATCTTTCCTATTTAAAACCAATCACATTAATCTGATATAAAGATTTATTTTAAAGAAAATATGTGTATCTTTATCTCTTTGATGGGGGTCACATATTTAGAAGGGGAAACCAGAAAGAAAAAAATAGTAAGAATGCTTACAAAGGGACAGAAAAATCTTGGTTTCTGTTCACTGCTGAAGTCTGCATATCAGCTTACAAACACTCTTGGCATCTGAACACACATTGCTAGCATTGTTGTGACTGAATATTCATGAAAGGCACTTGCTGGAATGCTTTTGAGGATGTATTTGCAATGTATATGTTCTTTAGTGATATTGTGAGATGTTTACAGTGATCCTAAATTATTTGTTTCTGAATCTTGATCTAAAAAGGTAGGTTATGGAAAATCAGACTACTCCACTACAGACTGCAGTATCTTGCTGCAGTTAGAACTATACCAACATATGACCTTGGACCAGTTGGTGAAAGAGGAAAGCTGTGTTAATAAGGGAAGACTAGTAAAGGAAACTGATCACGCGATTTTTCTGAATCATAGACACTCTGAATGAAGAAGTGTCATATACGATTGTTAAACCCCATTGGTAGGCAGCTTATTTAAATTCACTGCTCCCCACGCTTGGTGACCTTTACATCATATTAACACAGTGATGTAGAAACTTTACTGTATTTTTGTTGCTATTCCTACAGTGGTATCCAATAGAGTTTAATGTCTTGATCCTGAAATGAGTTCTGCAAGAAAGGTAGGTCTCTTCTTGACTGATCTCAGATATGTGGTAAGGAAGTGCAGCCTCCAAACCTGACAGACTCTCAAATCTTTTTTATCAGAGGGACTGATGCTGAGATAACTCATTAAAATAAGCCTCACTGATTTTTTTTCCTCAGGCCCCTGGACTAAAATCTTGTCACTGATTTTTCCTAAATAACATAGGTTATTCACAGCCCTCTCATAGCACCTAGGGGTTGGTCTTTGAGGCCTTGAAAATCTACCTGTAGGTCTCTTGATTTTTGGGGAAGCCTCCATATCAAAATCACAGATGTAGAGGCTACCAATGGAGGAAGTTCCCTACTAGCTGGTTGCCTGAGGCTGACCCAGCTCCTCTGCTGGGCAGCTAGCACAACCTCTTGTACCAAAGAGGTTCCATACTCAATAGTATGAAGGGCTATATGGCTCATGTACCAAGAAAGAGCCTCAGAGCAACAGACTAATCCTAATTCTGACACTGACTCACTCTGTGGATTTGATCATAACAATGTAAAAGCTGCCGTACTGTGTCCGACCATGATCAAGCTTGCTTAATATTGTCTTGGTCATGACCAGGGACTGAAGCAGGGGTCTCTTGAGATAAAGCGGGAGCATTTGCCACTTGAGTTGGAGAACTAATCTTGGAGCTGTGGTCTGTAACTAACTCATATGCCCTGTGGATTGTGGACACGTAACACACTGAACGGAACTAAATTTCTGGTGAACTGTGACCTTATTATTTATAAATATGAAAGAATTATGGGTATAGCTAAAACTAGGCAGAACACAGGCAGGTAATGTGCAAATTTCCCAGCTCTTTCAATTCACTATAGAATTCACTGGTTTAAAATATCTCTGTCATTGCAAATTGGAGACTCTTCTGAGCCAGTTGTGCTGATTTATGCTCAAGTTTTAAAATGAAGGAAGTTTTCATATTGATCCTATACAGTAGAGTACATGTTATACTTAGGGATGTATTAAAATAATTTCCCAAATATATCAATCTACTCAAATATGATTAAAATCTGTTTAAAAATAGCCAGAGCTTCGCGAACCAGCTGAGCGGCGGAGAACCAGCTGAGCAGCGGGGACAGCAGAGCAGCTCACAGCAGGAGTTTGCCTGGGACTGGTAAGTATCCGAGTCTGTGTTTGTTTGCTTGCTGAGGAAGTATCCGAGTGTGTGTTTGCTGGGGGGGCAGTGTGAGAGCCTGAGTGAGTGTCTGATTGGCTGCTAGCCTGCAGGGGGCGGGCAGTAGGGTGTCTGTTTGTTTGCGACAGGGAAGCCTGGCTGTTTAAAAATAGCCAGAGCTTCGCGAACCAGCTGAGCGGCGGAGAACCAGCTGAGCAGCGGGGACAGCAGAGCAGCTCACAGCAGGAGTTTGCCTGGGAGTTCGCCTGGAGTGAGCCCAGTGAGGCTTACATCTTGCAAACTGCTCTGAGAAAGCTCGTAGTAGGAAGGTGATATGGAAGGGGGGGGTTCAGCTGTTGTGACCTGCACTGGATGTGCCATGTTTGTCTTTCTTCCACAGGACAGAAGCGACTTTGTCTGTACAAAGTGCAAGCTGGTCTCCATATTGGAAGAGAAGATTGAAGGTCTGGAGCAACAGATAGCGACCCTGCGTTGCATACGGGAAACTGAGGATTTCCTGGACGAAACTCAGGATAGGCTTCTAGGGGCACAAAGCTCTACAGATATAGAGCAGGTTGCACAGAGGAGCCAAGAGGCCAGTGAAGAAGCTTGGCAACATGTGACCTCCAGAAGAGGTAAGCGGAATGTCCGGGTTCCAGCAACGCAGACACAGGTAACTAACCGCTTTCATGTTCTCTCCACAGGTATCGTTGCGGACAGTGGACCAGATGATATGTCTGGGGCGAGAAAGCAGAAGGAGACTCCGCTGGTTGGAAGGCATGAGATGCGCTGTCCTGAGGTTGGGGGTTCCACGACCACCACTCCCAAGAGGAGAAGGCGGGTGGTGGTTGTCGGGGACTCTCTCCTCCGGGGGACTGAGTCATCTATCTGCCGCCCTGACCGGGAAAACCGAGAAGTCTGCTGCTTGCCAGGGGCTAAGATTCGCGATGTGACGGAGAGACTGCCGAGACTCATCAAGCCCTCGGATCGCTACCCCTTCCTGCTTCTCCACGTGGGCACCAATGATACTGCCAAGAATGACCTTGAGCGGATCACTGCGGACTATGTGGCTCTAGGAAGAAGGATAAAGGAGTTGGAGGCGCAAGTGGTGTTCTCGTCCATCCTCCCCGTGGAAGGAAAAGGTCTAGGTAGGGACCGTCGAATCGTGGAAGTCAACGAATGGCTACGCAGGTGGTGTCGGAGAGAAGGCTTTGGTTTCTTTGACCATGGGATGGTGTTCCATGAAGGAGGAGTGCTGGGCAGAGACGGGCTCCATCTTACGAAGAGAGGGAAGAGCATCTTTGCCAGCAGGCTGGCTAACCTAGTGAGGAGGGCTTTAAACTAGGTTCACCGGGGGAAGGAGACCAAAGCCCTGAGGTAAGTGGGAAAGCGGGATACTGGGAGGAAGCACAGGCAGGAATGTCTGTGAGGGGAGGGCTCCTGCCTCATACTGGCAATGAGGGGCGATCAACAGGTTATCTCAAGTGCTTATATACAAATGCACAAAGCCTTGGAAACAAGCAGGGAGAACTGGAGGTCCTGGTGATGTCAAGGAACTATGACGTGATCGGAATAACAGAGACTTGGTGGGATAACTCACATGACTGGAGTACTGTCATGGATGGTTATAAACTGTTCAGGAAGGACAGGCAGGGCAGAAAAGGTGGGGGAGTAGCACTGTATGTAAGGGAGCAGTATGACTGCTCAGAGCTCCGGTACGAAACTGCAGAAAAACCTGAGTGTCTCTGGATTAAGTTTAGAAGTGTGTGCAACAAGAGTGATGTAGTGGTGGGAGTCTGCTATAGACCACCAGACCAGGGGGATGAGGTGGATGAGGCTTTCTTCCGGCAGCTCACGGAAGCTACTAGATCGCATGCCCTGATTCTCATGGGTGACTTTAATTTTCCTGATATCTGCTGGGAGAGCAATACAGCGGTGCATAGACAATCCAGGAAGTTTTTGGAAAGCGTAGGGGACAATTTCCTGGCGCAAGTGCTAGAGGAGCCAACTAGGGGGGGCGCTTTTCTTGACCTGCTGCTCACAAACCGGATAGAATTAGTGGGGGAAGCAAAAGTGGATGGGAATCTGGGAGGCAGTGACCATGAGTTGGTTGAGTTCAGGATCCTGACGCAGGGAAGAAAGGTAAGCAGCAGGATACGGACCCTGGACTTCAGGAAAGCAGACTTCGACTCCCTCAGGGAACGGATGGCCAGGATCCCCTGGGGGACTAACTTGAAGGGGAAAGGAGTCCAGGAGAGCTGGCTGTATTTCAAGGAATCCCTGTTGAGGTTACAGGGACAAACCATCCCGATGAGTCGAAAGAATAGTAAATATGGCAGGCGACCAGCTTGGCTTAATGGTGAAATCCTAGCGGATCTTAAACATAAAAAAGAAGCTTACAAGAAGTGGAAGGTTGGACATATGACCAGGGAAGAGTATAAAAATATTGCTCGGGCATGTAGGAATGTTATCAGGAGGGCCAAATCGCACCTGGAGCTGCAGCTAGCCAGAGATGTCAAGAGTAACAAGAAGGGTTTCTTCAGGTATGTTGGCAACAAGAAGAAAGCCAAGGAATGTGTGGGCCCCTTACTGAATGAGGGAGGCAACCTAGTGACAGAGGATGTGGAAAAAGCTAATGTACTCAATGCTTTTTTTGCCTCTGTTTTCACTAACAAGGTCAGCTCCCAGACTGCTGCGCTGGGCATCACAAAATGCGGAAGAGATGGCCAGCCCTCTGTGGAGATAGAGGCGGTTAGGGACTATTTAGAAAAGCTGGACGTGCACAAGTCCATGGGGCCGGACAAGTTGCATCCGAGAGTGCTGAAGGAATTGGCGGCTGTGATTGCAGAGCCACTGGCCATTATCTTTGAAAACTCGTGGTGAACCGGGGAAGTCCCGGATGACTGGAAAAAGGCTAATGTAGTGCCAATCTTTAAAAAAGGGAAGAAGGAAGATCCTGGGAACTACAGGCCAGTCAGCCTCACCTCAGTCCCTGGAAAAATCATGGAGCAGGTCCTCAAAGAATCAATCCTGAAGCACTTGCATGAGAGGAAAGTGATCAGGAACAGCCAGCATGGATTCACCAAGGGAAGGTCATGCCTGACTAATCTAATTGCCTTTTATGATGAGATTACTGGTTCTGTGGATGAAGGGAAAGCAGTGGATGTATTGTTTCTTGACTTTAGCAAAGCTTTTGACACGGTCTCCCATAGTATTCTTGTCAGCAAGTTAAGGAAGTATGGGCTGGATGAATGCACCATAAGGTGGGTAGAAAGCTGGCTAGATTGTCGGGCTCAACGGGTAGTGATCAATGGCTCCATGTCTAGTTGGCAGCCGGTATCAAGTGGAGTGCCCCAAGGGTCGGTCCTGGGGCCGGTTTTATTCAATATCTTCATAAATGATCTGGAAGATGGTGTGGATTGCACTCTCAGCAAATTTGCGGATGATACTAAACTGGGAGGAGTGGTAGATACGCTGGAGGGGAGGGATAGGATACAGAAGGACCTAGACCAATTGGAAGATTGGGCCAAAAGGAATCTGATGAGGTTCAATAAGGATAAGTGCAGGGTCCTGCACTTAGGACGGAAGAACCCAATGCACAGCTACAGACTAGGGACCGAATGGCTAGGCAGCAGTTCTGCGGAAAAGGACCTAGGGGTGACAGTGGACGAGAAGCTGGATATGAGTCAGCAGTGTGCCCTTGTTGCCAAGAAGGCCAATGGCATTTTGGGATGTATAAGTAGGGGCATAGCGAGCAGATCGAGGGACGTGATCGTTCACCTCTATTCGACATTGGTGAGGCCTCATCTGGAGTACTGTGTCCAGTTTTGGGCCCCACACTTCAAGAAGGATGTGGATAAATTGGAGAGAGTCCAGCGAAGGGCAACAAAAATGATTAGGGGACTGGAACACATGAGTTATGAGGAGAGGCTGAGGGAGCTGGGATTGTTTAGCCTGCAGAAGAGAAGAATGAGGGTAGGATTTGATAGCTGCTTTCAACTACCTGAAAGGGGGTTCCAAAGAGGATGGCTCTAGACTGTTCTCAATGGTAGCAGATGACAGAACGAGGAGTAATGGTCTCAAGTTGCAGGGGGGGAGGTTTAGATTGGATATTAGGAAAAACTTTTTCACTAAGAGGGTGGTGAAACACTGGAATGCGTTACCTAGGGAGGTGGTAGAATCTCCTTCCTTAGAGGTTTTTAAGGTCAGGCTTGACAAAGCCCTGGCTGGGATGATTTAACTGGGAATTGGTCCTGCTTTGAGCAGGGGGTTGGACTAGATGACCTTCTGGGGTCCCTTCCAACCCTGATATTCTATGATTCTATGATTCTATGTATTCTGGAGTCATACGCTGAAGAGTCATCATCAGGATGATGCTTAATGTCGCTAAGACATTTTGTAATCTGATTGGAATAAATCTCTGTTATAAGAACTGTTAGCAGATCACGTCATAAACACAATGTGTTTGCTTTCCAACATATCCTGAATATAATAGATTGGGATTCCTCTAGACTATTTGACTACAGATGATTGGGCACATAGTAGATTATGTCATGTAAAAATGAAACAATACTTGTTAGGGTGTCAATGTATTTAAAACTATATTCTGAAATCATTTGTGGTTTCAACTCAAATGTGTCACATCAAAGACTGCAGCACATAATCTCTGCTCCAATAAAAAAATAAACCATTTGCTGTGCTCCCAAGAGCTGCAAGAGGCATTGTGCTTGCCTAAAGCACAGTGCATCCTGAAGCTTCTGTTGGGGCAATGTGGCCCTGCAAAGCCCCCAGTGCAAAGCACGGCTTAAAGCTACAACTGAGCTCAATTTACATGAGGCTTTCGCACCCTTCATCCCCCTTGTAAGATTGAGGAATTATAATATTTATCAAATGAATAATGTGTAGAAAATAAATGCAAGGTCTGTGGCTGAAAGAGTCTGATCCAAAGTGTATTTGCTTTCAATCAGTCAGAATCTTTCTATTGACTTCAATTAGTTTTGGATCAGGCCTATACAACATTCATTCAAATTACAGAATCATTGTGCTACATGGAATATAGGGCAAGTCAGAGCTTGATTCACTGTAACTGTAAATATATTCTGTATTGTGTATCCACCTTTAAGCAAAGGCCTTAAAATTATACAGTAAAATACAAAGAGCTGCAGTAAAATTTTACAATGTGTGATGACTTTATAAGACAAGGCAGAGTACCTCAACAACTCCCTGAAGTTCTCAGTGATGTTGCCTGGAAGAAATCTTAGCATTCTCTGTTACAGAATAAGCAGTGATTTATAGAATTATTTGGTATTTGTATAGCTCACTAATAAAATACATTCCTTAGTGGAGATTTAGTTGGAATTCAATTATAGTCTACAGTGAGATGCATGCAATATATTTTTTCTCGTTATTATTTAATTAAGACATTCACCAAATCCAGTTGATAAAAGGTCATCATGTATACGGAAACTTGGATGGCTCTGGGTATGCACGTGTTACTGTCCTCACTGCCTCCAGCCAACTTATTCAAAGAGTGTTTATAACTTTTAATTTGTGCTTAAACAGATGTAAACATTTTTTTTTAAGTTGCACAAAGTTTGTAATGCACTGTGTCATATTAAGTCTTGTCACTCCAAACAACACAATGATGTAACCCACTATTTGCTTTCCATTTTCAAAGGCAGAGTAATTGTCTTCATTCTTCATGAGTAATAAACATTTAAGACATGGCTTACAAACTCACACTTTAGACAATAAATGTTTACCAGTTTGACCCATGATCCAAAGCTAATTGAAGTAAATAGAAATATTCTGACTGATCAAAAGCAAATCTAGTTTGGATCAGACTCTTTCAGGCACAAACTTTGAATTTATTTTATATATATGAGAGTTATATATCGTAGCAATAGATCATTTGCTTTTATTTTGATCACCACCAGAGCAGTAATTGTCTGGAGAATTATATAGTAGACCATGGTGCTTCATCAGAAGTGCCCAATTCAACAATGTAAGCAAAGAGAATGATTCAGAAGACAGCTGTAAAGTCTCCTTAATAAACTAGTTCCTTTTACTAAAATTTGCATTGTTGAATTATTAGAAGTTTAGTTTCATCATTGGGCTCTGGATGAGGCATTAAGGGCTAAATTCACAAGGGGGACATATACACATAACTGCTACTTTAGGTGTCTAAGTCCAAAATTTAGATTCTCAAACTCCCTATTCAGCTGCCACCTATATTCCTTTTAGGAACCTACATTTCCTAGGCAGCTAAATTTCTGCTAGAGGATTTATGCACAGTTGTCTCAGTCTTGACACCACCAAATAGCTTGGTACTTAACTCAAGCCTAAATCCCAGTGGGATTTACAAAGTAGGGTCTCTCCCACCTATTTTTCCCACAAGAGTGATGGTGAGCATGTCTACCAGATTGGGCCCTGCAGAAAATGGGGCATTGTCCCCTGTTTACCAAATAACCAACTGGTTAGAGCACTCATGCAAGATGACGAAGACTGGATTCAAATCAATGCTCTACCTCATATGGAGCAGGGTCTTGAACTAAGGTTTTCAGCATTCTAGGTGAGTGTCCTAACCAGCAGGCTATAGAATCTCCCTTGCCCCTTTCTCTCCAAATGAATAGGCAAGTATTTTATAAATGGAACAGCTTCAACAGGAAAGAGTCTCTCCCTCAAATACCTCACAGTCCAGTGGGCATGGCACTTACCAGGGATGCTGGAGACCTGGCTTCTAGTTCTTGCTCCACATGAGGCAGAAGGGGTATTTGAACCTGATCTCAGAGCCTCTGGGTGAGTGCACTAACTGGAAGGCTATTGGTCAAAAGGGGACACCACCACTGTTTTTTCTTGTGAAAAGACTGACTTAGCTTAAGCACCAGTAGTGGTTTCATTGCTGTGAATCCTGAGTGGAGGGAGATGCTTCCCAGCAGGCTGGGCTAAGGCTCCTAACTCCCTTTGGCAGGATGGGACTTAGGCAAAACCCTTCATATTTATATGTACTACTGGCTAGCTGTGGTAGCTTCCTGCTCAACTTGCTGCTTTCTGTGAATCATTTTTTAGGCACCTATCTCTCCCGATGAATTGTCCCTTTTGATTAATAAATTCCAAGGTCAGAAGGGACCACTGTGATCACCTAGTCTGACCTTTTTAACATAGGCCATAGAACTGCCCCAATATAATTCCAATAATAATTGTATTGGTAGCCTGGGCTCCTAACATGAGGTTGTTGATTTCGTTTGGTGGCACAGTGCCTAAAAGTTATGTTGAGCATTGTAGTACCTAAGTCTCTCTTGTAAATCTGGCCCTAAAAGATTTCTCCAAGAAAGGCAGGGGATGGGTCAGGACTAGAACTCAGCAGTGCTTGCTCCCACTCATGTGCAGAATCAATGCAACATCATCAGATGCAGGCATCACACGTTCATTTAGTTACATAAGATAAAACATTATGGAGTGACTGCCTTACGAGCTTCTAGTTCTGTGTTAGATAATGCGTTCTTAGTATTCTTTATGTATTTTCTATACCAAGCATATGCAAACATAGTTGAATCATATTACACAGTGGATTTACAGACCATATCAGTGTATATATTTTCCTCACTATTTTCCAATCCTAACTGCACTCCTACTTTATCAAGAACCCCTTCTATATTGTAACACATAGAATGTGTGTCACTCTAGTGTTTGTGTTATTGTGAGGAAATACAGTAAAGAGTGAAGAAAATCCCCACCCAAAATATGAATCTTCAAGGTTAGTCCATCTCTCAACCACACTAGTTAAGTGTGAAGTCTGCAATAATATGTTTTCTATTCAGCTACCCAACACATACCTTATACACATCAGATATAATAGATAGGTTTAATCACTACAAATCTCATTAAAACAAAAAGTATGGCACCACCGTTGACAGTTCCACCAAACACATATCACAGAACAAAATTAACCACAAATATCCCAATATAATGCCTTTTGGCAGAAGGAGCTAAAATTCATTCAAATATGTATCTCTCTTTCCCAAGCCAAAACATGTACACATGTATTCAGCCATTTTGCCATAATTAATAGGCATACATATTGAGTGTAAACCTTTTATGAATATCAGTCTGAAAGTTTAATTACAAAAACAGAAGACAGATTTGTTATTATGTATAATCAATTGGTAAAGTAACAAGTACTGAAATTTAGATAAGTAATTCATGATGTGTCGGATATGCAAATGCTCTGAAAACAAAATATTTTTATTGTGAGTTATAATGACAAATTTGAGTAATTCCACTATTAGACCAGTTAGTAAATCCCCTTTTAATAAATTAATAATTTAAATTGCAGTAAGTTACTAGGACATGAAGGTATTCTTCCAAGAGCTCAGAAGGAGCTTACAAATGAGGTGGCTGAGTTGCTAGCAAAAATATGCAATCTCTCATTAAAATCAACTACTTTACAAGAAGACTTGAACATAGCCAATATTATATCTATTTCTAAATATGCACTAAGGATGTTCCTGAGAATTACACACCAATAAGTCATACTTTGAGACCAGGTAAATAATTAAAGATAAAGTTATGAAACAATAGATGAGCATGATATGATAGAAATAAAGCAGCATGCCTTCTGTAAATTCAGACTTTAGACTTTTTAAAACCACATTACCAAAGCATGTGCCAAAATGAAAGAAAAGCAACAGAAAAGGTAGCTTGTCTTATCTTAACAAAATAAAGTTTCCTCTCTATTCTCTCCACTCTACCTAGAAAATTTTGTTTTGATATTCCATAGGGAGTGTAGCGGGGCATCCTACCCCGCTCCGGTGGAAAAAATCTAGGCTGATTGGGGAAGCAGTCACAGCTGGGGCCACGCTCAATGAGGCCATAGCTGGCCATATAAAAGGGCTGTGAGCCAGGACCTGAGTCAGTCTCCCTCCAGCCTTGGAGGGAGAAGAATCTAGCTGCCTGGAAGAAAAGGGTACCTGAAGTAAAGGAGGGCTGGGGAATGGCAAGAGGAGCTGGGGAGCTCCACCTGGCAATTCCCCAGGCTGCAGGCCTTGTTAAAGGCCTGAGACAAGTACTGGGGCTAAAGAGGTGTAGCCTGGGGATAGGCAGAGGCAGCTGGTCCAACCCCCTTGTGGATGATAAGTGGTCATTACAGACTGCAGTTTGCCCCAGTGAGAGGGGGCTGGATGATGACTGGCAGTAGCTACTGAGGCAAGGTGGTCATAGAAGGAGGGGGTTCCATGGAAGGGGAGATCCTGAGTGTGGGGACTGCTGGGGCAGAACCCTGAGGTAAGGGGCACTGGGGTCTGGAAAGGATATGGGGGCCTGAAGCAGAGGGCACTCTGAGGCTGGAAAAGAGCTAATTCACAGATGACCAGTGGGAGGCGCTGCGCCAATGAGTGCTCAAACTGCTACAGGGAGCTAGTGTAGTGAGTGGTGTCCAGGCATAATGTGCACTCAGTAACTTCCATTACTGAGACAGTAAGATGCTAAAACCTGTGACTTGCATTATGGAAGGCTGATGCTTTTAAGTCAATACTTTGTAATAATCCAGTCAGAATGTAATGAAGACACCTATGATGAAGGGTAGATCTTCATCATCATCAGACATGAAAATTATGTCTATTTAGTCTTTTGAGACTTTTTTGAGGAAATCAAGAAAATAATTGATAAAGGAAAACTGGTAAACCTAATTTAATTGGGTTTTTAAAGTTTTATCACAAGAAACTTTTCAGGATCCCATTTTTCAGACTTGGACATATAAAATTAGGCAGCTAATGGGAAGATTTTCAAAGTGCATGGCACTTTGGTGCCTGTGTCTTTGAAAAATCTATACCTAACTTCCCATTCTAGGCAGGTAAATGTAGATTTAAGTACCTAAATCCATTTTTAGCTGCAGGCCACATGTGATAAATGAAGGGAGGAGGGGGGTAGCTCACTTCTATGGACAGCCAGCCAGCCAGCCTGTAGATTAAAATCCCTCTTAGTATCTCTTCTCTAATTGCTCTACCTGTAAAGGGTTAAAAAGTCTTTCTGCTATGCATAGGTAAAAGGAATTGAGTGGGCACCTGGCCAAAAGAGCCAATGGGAAGGCTAAAACTTTTAAAAATTGAAATAAGACTCCCCGTTTGTTTGTCTGTGGTTGTTCTCCTGGGTAGAGGCGGACAGGGCAGAGCTATATTGTAAGAATCTTGGGCCAGGTATGAAAAAATCATCAGTATCCTACCTAGAAACTAATCATTTAAAACCCCGGATATGTAAGTAGATCAGGAAATGTCTAAGAAGACACAATTAGGTTTATTCCTTTTATTTCATTATGGCTTGTGGATTCCTCTGTGCTAACCCCAGGTGCTTTTGTTTTGCTTGTAACCTTTAAGCTGGACCTCAAGAAAGCTATTCTTAGTGCTTAATTCTTTTAGCTGTTCTTTTAAAATCTAGTAGTAGCCTGAGTTTCCAGACGTATTTCCTTTTTTTATCAATAAAATTTACCTTTTTTTCAGAACAGAATTGGATTTTTGTGTCCTAGCAAATTTATGCAGATGTTTAATTAGCTGGGGGCAACAGCTGATCTCCTTTTTTTTCTTTCTCAACTCTTTCCCGTAGGGGGGAGGTGAAAGGGCTTGAGGGTACCTCACAGGAAAGAATTCCCAAGTGTGCCTTCCTGAGCTCTCAAAGGGGTTCTGCACTTGGGTGGTGGCAGCATCTACCAACCCAAGGTCAGAGAAAAGCTGTAACCTTGGAAGTTTAATATCAGCCTGGAGTGATCAGTATTAATTTTTAAAATCCTTGTGGGCCCCCACCTTTTGCACTCAAAGTGCCAGAGTGGGGAAATCAGCATTAACAGCACAAATCAGTCATATCCCAGTTACAGAGACACTTAAAAAATGGACTGTCTTTCTCAACCAGACATGAACAAAAATGAGTACAAACATTTCTTCTTATTCCATTGTAGATGAATACTAAGGGCAGGTCTACACTTGAAACGCTGCAGTAGTGCTGGAAAATGCTGTAGCACTTCAGTAAACATGCCACTATGCAGCCAGGAGAAGCCTTTCTTGAGAGGCGGTAGCTATGTCTATGGGAGAAGCCCTTCTATCAACATAGCACTGTCTGTACTGGGAGTTAGGTCAGTATAACCGCATTACACAGGTGGATTTTTTCATATACTCCCCCCTCCCCCCAAGTGATCTAGTTATACAAATGTAAGTTTGTAGTGTAGACCTGGGCTAAGAGAAACTGCCCTGCTATAGGTCTGCACCTTCAATGGGAGGTGCAAAGCAAAACGAATTTTCATTTATTTTGTCCTTTTTCAAATGGCCAAATGTTGACCCCAGAGATGTCATTAAAAAAACCTTCATAGCTGATAACAGAAGGGATATTATTTGGCTCTGTGTACATAAATAAAACTGCAGACTCCCCCCCCCCCCCCAGAATAATAAATCCAGGGTCCATATGAAGCTATTTGTCCCTAGATCATAGAACAAGTGCTGGCTAATATTTTTTTCTCAAATAGCAATTATAGCAAAAGATGTTCTGTGTCAGTTTTGGTATCTGTTAGGTCATTGCTCATCAGACTAGTTAGCAGAATGTACACTTAAATATTTCTATTTGTTAATGCCAGATACTAGTATCAGTTCATTATCTTTTAGTTTCAGAATGGTCCACATTCTTCTCTTGGGATATAATTGTAACCAAGGGCAGAATTTAGCCCAGTATCTGAAGATGCTAAGTATAGTATCTTCTGCTGTCTCCTTGAAGGTATAAAAGGAGGAAAATCTTTGAAAGGACCACTGTCTTCACTTAAATTAAAACTTGCTTCTAATTCACAGCTGTCTGTACGGTGTCAGATACTGTGATGTCTGAGAATCAACATCCTTCTGTGAGACCTTCCTTGAAGTATCAATATGAAGCACAAGAATTGTGCAGTAAGAAATTTGATCTGAAAATCACATGAAAAGAGAATTCTGTATGGTATTTTACTTGAGCTTTTTTTCATTTTCATCCTACGTATGAGAGACACAGCTTAGGATATGGTTTATTTTGAGTATTATGTAGAGAGTATTTTCAAATTAATTTTTTTTATCCTGGTTTTGTTCCCAAGATGAGTCTGTTTGACTGGTCATATATTCTAGATATGTTCAGATAGAATGTGTCTTCCTTTTCTTGCTGTCCATAACACATGTTTTAACATTCCATCAAATAAGAGACCTGTATAAATTTTTGAAATATCAAATAAGACTCCCCCGTGTCTTCCAAAGGGAAGGTGACCCTGATCCAGCTGTGGGCTCACAGCTACCAGCTATGACAAACCCTCCACTGGCCAGAAGAATCCCCTCGCCCTTTTCACTCAGATTGGGCTTGCTTCCAGCTACAGAGCCCTTGGGGTCTGTTCCCACCTCAGCTGTCATCAGGACCACAATTTCCATCTCCGGGATACATATCTCTGTGCACCCTAGGGCAGGGCCTGTCCCCTTACAAGGTGGAACATCCCCCTCCCCTAGGGAGATGATCACAGGACTGGAGCTGGCTCTATCCAGCCCTTTCCACAGGGACCTGCCTTGAGCCCCGGGGCTACAGAATCTGATTTTTGACCATCCCTTCCCCCAATGGCCCATTTTCCACTGCTACCGAGAAATTACAGAGACACTCTCCTATTTCTCCCCAGCAGCACATGTGACTTCACCCTCCCCTCTGGAGCTTTCAGCATAAGATTCCTTCTTGCTGCCAACAAACCCTGGGACAGATTCTGCCACATCAAAAAAATCATTCCCCAGTAGAAACGGTGCAAAATTGTGTGTGTCACCACTGCAATAGTTAGTTCAGTCTGCAAATCACCAGTTTCCTTTTGTACCTTAGCTAAAGGTGCAAGGATTTAGTAATCTCCCACCAATTCTAATTCTGTCATTTTTCCTGGAAACAAATCCTTCCTATGGATCAGATTCCCCCCTGACCACAGAAATTTCTGCATCAGTGTCCCTCCAACCTTGGAGCACATTGCCATTAAGCTTAACAGCATGCATATGCTCACTGCTTGGCTGTGTAGAAGCGACCTTTACAAACCCTGTGTGGTAAGAGGCAGTAGCCTGGGATACCCCTGTGCTCTGAGAAGCAGCAGTTTAATGTGTTACCTTGTACCTGTTCCCACTCAGCCAAGGACACTTATTCCTCAGGTGCTCATTAGACTTACAATCATAGCACCTTCTGGGCTCCTCTGGTTGTACAGAAGACTTGGGAGGAGTAACAGGGGAATGGGGAGGTGAACACCCAGACTCCTTTTTCCTGGGTGTAAAACGGTGAATCTGCTGTCCCCCAACCTTGTACCCCTCTGCCAGTGGTTTATGCTTAATTGCAGCTTGAGATTGCTCATAAGAGTCTGCAAACCCAGCCAAATCACCCACTGCAGCCTTTTTGTCCACAAATACTGTTTTACATCATCACTACACATATTCAGGAACTGTTCCTGAGTAACCAGATGGCATGTTTCTTCAAGCTTGTAATGCCTTTCCCCCTCACCCACTTGCCTAACAAATCTCTCATTTCATTTACCTAGGCCACATTACTTAATCCAGATCCCCTCTTAAGACTCTTGAATTTTACCCTGTAGGTTACAGGTGTAACCTGGAACTGTTTTAAAACCAGTTCCTTAAATTTACCATAGTTTGAAGCATCAGCAATAGGCATCTTATTGAATATGTCCAGAGCTCTCACCGTCAATTCTGAAACCAAAGTAGTCATTTTTTGATCCTCAGGGATCCTCATTGGAAGTGCACAGTCTCTCAAAGGTGATGAAATACTCAGTAGTATCACTGGATTAATCATACTGTGGGCATAACCATTCCCATTTGTTGATTTTTGGGGAAGTAGAGCCAGCTGCTGGAGGGTTTTGTCTCTTCCACTCCATTACAGCCAGTTCATGCTTCTGGGTCTCAATTTGGGCTTGTCTCTGGGCCTCAATTTCTTTCTCTTTTAAGTCCAGGGTTTGCTAGTGGGCAGCCTTTTCTTTGTCAGCTCCAGCTGCCTAAGTTCCAGGGCAGCTTTTTGTGCTTCAATCTCTTTGTCTTTTAAGTCCAGTGCTTGCTGATGTGCAACTTTTATAAAATGCTTGCCATGATTTCCTACACCACCTGAGGGATCTGCTGCACGCTTTCAAATTCTTCTTTTTAATACAATGCAACATTAGGTATTCAAAACTAGGTGTTCAAAACATTCAAACTATCTTTTCAATAATCTATTATCTTTTTTTCCATTACATTCTTTTAAATAAAAATTCTACCAAAATGTATCCTGCCTATAGAATTTCACACATTTTCTTGTACAAATAGTCCAGCACCTATCCATGGATCTTATGTCATGGAGAATGCAATGCATAAAAATTGAATAGCCCTTTGAGAAGTTATATTTGTAATCAAGTATTTTTAAAATCACATTGCTTTCATTATGAAAAAGCGTCATTCCATTTCCAAACCCCATTTCATTCTAAAGCATAACAGATTTTTATGTTTGCTTCTCTTTAGTTATGGATTTTCTCCTCCTGTTAACATTTATGAGGAAACTCCAGATGGATTTAGGATTTCTCTACAGTCACACCATAATAACCTTTAAAAAAAGCATAGCACACTTACATCATATTTCATGTTTACTTAATTATACACAGATCCTTCAGAGTATATTACTATTATTATCATGATTATGCATCAGTGGTCAGATTTTTAAAAGGGCTTAGCACACAACATCTCTCCATTGTTTTCAGTGGAAGGTGTTGGGTGCTGAGTACTCCTGAAAGTCTGAGGCCAAGTATATATATGTAATGCTGGGCCAACAAAAGTTAAACAATTAGCAAGCTGGGTGACCTGTAAGCAACCCTTAAGGACATATCAAAAGGGTATTGCAATGGTAGACAGTGCCATTTTTACAGATATCAGAGTAACAGCCGTGTCAGTCTGTATTTGCAAAAAGAAAAGGAGTACTTGTGGCACCTTAGAGACTAACAAATTTATTTGAGCATAAGCTTTTGTGAGCTACAGCTCACTTCATCGGATGCATACTGTGGAAAGTGTAGAAGATCTTTTTATGTACACACAAAGCATGAAAAAATGCCTCCTCCCACCCCACTCTCCTGCTGGTAATAGCTTATCTAAAGTGATCACTCTCCTTACAATGTGTATGATAATCAAGGTGGGCCATTTTCAGCACAAATCCAGGGTTTAACAAGAACGTCTGAGGAGGGGGAGAGGGGTAGGAAAAAACAAGGGGAAATAGGTTACCTTGCATAATGACTTAGCCACTCCCAGTCTCTATTCAAGCCTAAGTTAATTGTATCCAATTTGCAAATGAATTCCAATTCAACCGTTTCTCGCTGGAGTCTGGATTTGAAGTTTTTTTGTTGTAATATAGCAACTTTCATGTCTGTAATCGCGTGACCAGAGAGATTGAAGTGTTCTCCGACTGGTTTATGAATGTTATAATTTTTGACGTCTGATTTGTGTCCATTTATTCTTTTACGTAGAGACTGTGCAGTTTGACCAATGTACATGGCAGAGAGGCATTGCTGGCACACAATGGCATATATCACATTGGTGGATGTGCAGGTGAACGAGCCTCTGATAGCGTGGCTGATGTTATTAGGCCCTGTGATGGTGTCCCCTGAATAGATATGTGGGCACAGTTGGCAACGGGCTTTGTTGCAAGGATAGGTTCCTGGGTTAGTGGTTCTGTTGTGTGGTATGTGGTTGCTGGTGAGTATTTGCTTCAGGTTGGGGGGGCTGGCTGTAGGCAAGGACTGCCCTGTCTCCCAAGATTCTACCTGCACATCCACCAATGTGATATATACCATCATGTGCCAGCAATGCCCCTCTGACATGTACATAAAAGAATAAATGGACACAAATCAGATGTCAAGAATTATAACATTCATAAACCAGTCGGAGAACACTTCAATCTCTCTGGTCACGTGATTACAGACATGAAAGTTGCGATATTACAACAAAAAAACTTCAAATCCAGACTCCAGCGAGAAACGGTTGAATTGGAATTCATTTGCAAATTGGATACAATTAACTTAGGCTTGAATAGATACTGGGAGTGGCTAAGTCATTATGCAAGGTAACCTATTTCCCCTTGTTTTTTCCTACCCCCCCACCCCAGACGTTCTTGTTAAATCTTGGATTTGTGCTGGAAATGGCCCACCTTGATTATCATACACACTGTAAGGAGAGTGGTCACTTTAGATAAACTATTACCAGCAGGAGAGTGGGTTTGTTTGTGTGTGTGTGTGGGGGAGGAGCGGTGTGGGGGTGAGAAAACCTGGATTTGTGCTGGAAATGGCCCAACTTGATTATCATACACTTTGTAAGGAGAGTGATCCCTTTAGATAAGCTATTACCAGCAGGAGAGTGGGGTGGGAGGAGGTATTTTTTCATGCTTTGTGTGTACATAAAAAGATCTTCTACACTTTCCACAGTATGCATCTGATGAAGTGAGCTGTTGCTCACGAAAGCTTATGCTCAAATAAATTGGTTAGTCTCTAAGGTGACACAAGTACTCCTTTTCTTTTTACAGATAATTATCAAAGCCATGTTAAATAGTTTAGAATCTTTAACCTGTTTGCCTGTATTGTTAGAGAATCAAAGAGTAAGTGCTAAATGTGTCTATGTTTAGCTGCATCCTGTTAGGAATCTAGCAATGTGATCTAATTAGCTCATAGATGTTAAATCCTGTTCCTGTTATATAAAGCTTTGTTATTGTATTCTACTGGCTTGGAGATCAAAAGGGGATATTATCATTTAGTTGGGACTTGTTGTGTAATAATATTATTGTACTAATATCTCCTTGAAGCCTGTAATTCTACAAAGTAAGCCACCTGCAAACTGCCTTGATAGTTTGAATTGCTATTGCTAAAGATATTGCTGAGAAAGGACCCATTGAACAGAGATCACAAACTGTTGGCTCATTTTTCATCAAAGCCCATGTGGTGGAGTTACCTGTCAACACCCAGCATGCTTCAACTAAAAAGGAAGCTTTGGGCCTTACCCTGCCGTCTCAAGTCTGTCTTAAACTTTAACAGTGAAGGACTAAGCCATAAGACTGAGGTGTCCAGGTAGATACCTGGAATTTTCATGGAGACTCTAATAGACTCATCCCAATGAGTTGATTCCAGAAATACTTTTACAAATCAGCAGCCTCACCATCTCTATTATGAAACTGACCTAAGGCCTTTACATCCAGTTGTATGTATATTGAACTCTTAACCATATATAACTCTTTCCCCTTTTATTAATAAATCTAAGATTTATTAATTAAGGATTGGCTTTAAGAATGTATTTGGGTAAGATCTGAAGTATTCATTGACCTGGGGAATAATGTGACTGATCCTTTGGGATTGGAATAATTTGATTTATGGTGAATAGGTTTTTAATAACCTCTCACTCTATTAGACATGGTTGTTTAGATAGGAGCCAAAGGCTGGAATGCCTAATTGACTGTGTTTGGCTTCTTGTTAACCAATGTAGTATTACAGAAGCTGTTTTGTTACTGGCTTGGTGAATCTAATGATTGAATAAATAACCAGTTTTGGAGATTGTCTGCCCTATATCTTCCAGTCTGCCCTGAGTGAGGCATTCTCAGTGTGGTCCATCAAGGCACCTCAGTAACAGTATCATTTTGTTATTGTACTCTAGTGGTTCTCAAAAAGTGGGTCAGGACCGCAAAGTGGGTCGTGATCCCATCTGAATGTCATTGTCAGGGCTGGCTTAGACTTGCTGGGGCCAACTGCCAAATCCCAATCCCAAGGGCTTCAACCCTGGGCGGCAGGGCTAAGGTTACAGGCCTTCTGCCTGGGGCTGAAGCCCTTGGGCTTTGTCTTTGCCTCTACCCACCACAGGCTGGGGCAGTGGGTCTTTGGCTTTGCCCCCGACTAAGGTGGTGAGGTTTGAGCAGGCTCAGACTTCAGTTCCCTCTTCTGGGGTACTGTAGTAATTTTTGTTGTCAGAATCAGATCGAAGTTAGAGAATCCCAATGTACTCTATACTGTTAACAGCAAATTTTAGACATTGGCACATAGAAAATTGCATGTACTTTTGTGGAAACTCAACTCAGGGTTTATCTGCACAGGGACACTCAAGAAAACTAATCCTCATTAACTAAGGATGTACATTTCAATTGGATTAGTTAAACTGCATTAACCCCCTGTATGGACACTCTCATTCAGAACTAAATTGGCCTTAATTTAGTTTGAGGGTCCATACAGGGAGTTTATACAGTTTAACTAATTCACTTGAAATGCTCACCTTTAGTTAATGAGGATTATTTTGCCTGACAATGCCTGTGTTCCTCAAGTTCACAAATATACCAGTGCACAATGCACATGCACAAAATCAGATTTTGCACGTACCCATAGCCTAGCTATATGTGCACACAGACCTCCACTTGTGCTCTCATATCTGGGTATTTGCATATCTAAGCTGGGCATGTGCAAAACAAATAGATGCATGTAATTATCAACTGACTCATAAGTATTCCTACTGAGAAAAATATTGTCTGCATATAACTTTGAACTTGCAGAAGAGTGATAAATTTCCAGCAGGGATAGTTGTGAGTGTCTGTGAGATTCTGCAGGGAAATAAGTGTCATTCCTGAACTTGAAGTATACTGCATGGTGTGTTGATTTGGCAGATTACTATCCAACTCCTGCATTGCAGGGGAGCTTCCATCTGCATTAAATGCAATAGGCTATGCATTTCACTGGTGTAAATGTATAAACCTGGGTGTCTTTTTTGTATTTTCAGAGAGAATCATTAAAGGAGAAGATCCAATCCAGTGATGACAAAAGTGGCTTTGAGCAAGAAACTCCCCACTCTTTTGAGGATTCATAACTAAGAAACAAGTTATTCCTGTTCATTCAGATGGAATAAGGCATCCTTCCCCATTACAGCACTGGGGAGAAACATACTGAAGAACTTGATAGGATATGTTGCGTTTGGTGTAGACTTGCTAGACAAAATAACTATGGGCCATCTGATTATGTTGAAACTTGATTAGTCTGAGGTTCATATAAGGATATGACACTAGTCAAATAACAAGTAGTTTTAAAACATTTTTCCAGACACTAATTACACACACTTGTCACCAGTGATTAAAGTAAAGGAAGATAGATGGGCGGAGAGGGGGACCCGAAGATAAAGCTGACTGATTTTGATTGTTTTCACAGGTCCTGATGTTGTTTGATCATGCAACTTTGCATTGACATGTGGTGAGAGGATGGAGCAAGAGGAAAAGAATGGGGAGAAGAGAAACATGCAAATAAAAAGCGTCCCCAGGCATGTCCATAGCCGACAAACGAGAGAGAGTGTTTGTGTGTGCTTGTGCACGCTCTCTCACCACCCCAAAATTACAGGCCTACATAACTACTGAAAAGAATGGCATCACTTTATTTCACCCTGTTGAATCAGGAGCAGTTTAGCACAGCAACTTCAGAACAGTTTGATTTATTCTTTAGTCTCTTCTCCATCTCTGCTCAGTCAAGTTCCTCATATTTCCTTTTTCATTAACTCAACTTATGCAACCTTGCCCTTATGTCTTTGTGACTCTCCACAGTTGGGGGTGGGAACTTATGTTTATTATTGTTTTATAACTTCCCTTTGGTTACCGGTTCCTACTATCTCTGTTAAGGAAGCTATACAATAATAAATGGCAACATCTTTTGGAAGGAAGAGGAAATAGGGAGTTTTTCTCCTCGCAAAACACCATGCAGAAGCAAGGCAGGATTACAAGATGCTGACCTGAAATAATTAAGAAAAAGCTTAGCAGAAAAAAATTAGATGCATTCTTTTACTTATGAATAAGTAAATATGTAAGAATCATCTTTGGTTCTACAGTTTCACCAGGAAGACAGGCTAGTAACTTCTTCATTAATTTAATACTTGCCTAGGGACTTCCATGTAAACAAAATATTAGGATCCTGAGAAAAGCTTGGTAAAACAGCTGCTGATGCTGATAGTAAAAAACTGGAGATAATGATGGAAAACAAGGAGCTGAAGTTAACAAATGTTATCACCCATGAAACAAACAATGTTCCTGTAAGTTTGGGGAAATCTCATTATGTGTTTAAATTTCTGCATAGCAAGCAATCCAACATCATGAAAAGCAATTGCATTTGTCACATTATTCACAATGCAGCGAAGCATGCATGTAAACATCTGTCCTATGATGTGAATACACTAGTTATTAAGGTTTTTAATGAATTTTCATCTTCAGCAAAAAAAATCCAGAAGGCATATACCATATTTTGAGTGGATTTGTGTGATAATAAAATATGCAGCTCTTTCGTATTTTGTTTCTAGAAGATCACATTTTCCCCCAGTTCACCATACTATTGTTTCTAAAATATGCTTCTTTCCCATCTCAAGCAAAGTTTGTTGTACTTGAAACATTATCCTACACTTTAATGCAAACTGCAGATGATATATCACTTTCTTTTTTAACCACAACCCCTCTTCATCACTGCCACCACCAGACCTAGCAAGTTATTAATTATTTATTATTTGTACTGCCGTCTCACATAGAGATTGCAGTCATGGATACAGGTATTCTTGCACTGGGTTCTATGAAAACACATCAGAAAGAGATTGTGAGCTCTGTGGCACAATGACAATCTAAATAAACTAGTTCTGTTTCAAGTGTAAAAAAAAAAGAGGGCTTTGAGCTCTACCAGAGGAATAATCTGACTCAATTTCTGTGACAAACCTGGTTTAAGCAAGCCTGGGTTTAATTTTTAGTGCCAGTACGGGACAGATCAGATAGTGAAACTACAAGGTTTCTGCCCTAAAGTACTGAGGGTGAAATTAGCTCCTGTGCAGAGGGTCAACACAGGGCTTGCACATCACTTGAGTTTTACTTTAGCCTTGTGCTGAAGTATGCAGGGATGATTTCACCCCCCACAATTTAATTAGACCACACACTGACAAAAGATGTAGGATAGGATGCAACAAATGGTGAATGAGCTGAGAAGTTTAGCTCACATCATTAAAGTGACATTTTGTGGTTTGGATCCAGCCTCATCTGCTCACTCAAACAATACATACTTACTACATATAGGCATTTGCATCAGCCAACTACCTGATTTGTGCAGACCTGCTGACCTTCCCAAACCTTAAATCCAGTACTGTTCTCTCAGTTCCATTGAAATCAAAAGTGTCATCCTGATTTAACACAGCAGAATATGGCCCATGGGCTATTGCCTCCTTCTGATTTCACTTTACTATCATTTTGTAATAAACTTGTCTCTTGTGTGTGTTTTTCTAGTACAGCAGACCAAAAGGTAAAAAGGTAAATCTCCAGTTAGATGGTAAAGGGTACCTTAGTTATTGGGATAGGTCATATTAATTTTTGGACTGAAGGTCAATATGGTTTATTAAAATAGCATAAAAGTATTGATAATTAGTTAGTTGGTGGTTGATGTTTTATTCCTAGAAGCCATTCAGTATATTGTCAAATAATATGAAACCATAAGACCCACATTGAACTGAATTATTAATTGCCTTCAGGATCTTGGTCCCATTTCCTCAGACTGTGCAATTGTTTCCTAATTATAGCAATTCCAGCTAATATTTAAGCTTACTACAAAATGAGAAAAGCCAGAAATAAACCCATCATTAATTTGGGTTTCCTGAATCCAACTAATATAAAATGAGATTTCTCTTATTGAACTCTCTATATGTGCAGACATTATATGAATTTTGAATGATTGCCCACAGTGATAACAATGTGGTTATAAAGATAATGCATACCCTAAAACAATGTCCCAATGACAACTTTATCAAGACCACTGATGTGATTTAAATAATTTAGATATATTATAAAGTATCTATGCAAATGTAACAACTTATTAAAAACCATAATGAGATACTCGTTGTATAATAGTGGACTGCAGATCCTTTGCAGCATATATTTGGAACTATACACATTTAAATCCACTGAGAAATCAACAGCCAAATCTACAGTTAGTTCTTAATTTTATTTTTTTTCCTGCCTAGGATTCATCTAACATTAATTTTTCATTTTTCCCTGCAAAGTGATGAAAAATTCCTGTTTCTTTATTCACGGTCTTTCAACCCTTATTCAAACCTCTCCTTTTTGCAGCAGTCACATCTAGCTTATTTACAATGTTTGCATTCCAGGCTGTGCAGAGTCCAATGCTATATCACCTTACCTCATGTCTTTACTTCTCACATTGCTGAATTCCTAACATCAGTCTTCATTCCTTATATCCTGATTCAGCGTTATCACAAAGTTGATCAGTACTGTCTGTAGTTTTCCTTTTGAGGCATTTACACGAAACTTGCAATACTTTTCCTTCAAAGTTTGCAATGTGTTGAATTTTTATTAGATGTTAAGTTTTTTTTATGGAATTCTATTCTATTCATATGCTTATAATAGAATCATAGAATATCAGGGTTGAAAGGGACCTCAGGAGGTCATCTAGTCCAACCCCCTACTCAAAGCAGGACCAATCCCCAACTAAATCATCCCAGCCAGAGCTTTCTCATGCCTGACCTTAAAAACCTCTAAGGAAGGAGATTCCATCACCTCCCTAGGTGACCCCTTACAGTGTTTCACCACCCTCCTAGTGAAAAAGATTTTTCTAATATCCAACCTAAACCTCCCGCACTGCAACATGAGACCATTACTCCTTGTTCTGTCATCTGCTACCACTGAGGACAGTCTAGAGCGATCCTCTTTGGAACCCCCTTTCAGGTAGTTGAAAGCAGTTATCAAATCCCCCCTCACTCTTCTCTTCTGCAGACTCAACAATCCTGGTTCCCTTAGCCTCTCCTCATAAGTCATGTGCTCCAGACTCCTAATCATGTTTGTTGTCCTCCGTTGGATCCTTCCAATTTTTCCAAATCCTTCTTTGTGGGTCCCAAAACTGGACATAGAACTCCAGATGAGGCCTCACTACTGCCGAATAGAGGGGAATGATGATGTCCCTCGATCTGCTGGCAATGCCCCTACCTACACAGCCCCAAATGCCATTAGCCTTCATGGCAACAAGGGCACACTGTTGACTCATGTTCAGCTTCTCATCCACTATAACCCCTAGGTCCTTTTCTGCAGAACTGCTGCCTAGCCATTCAGTTCCTAGTTTGTAACAGTGCATGGGATTCTTTCATCCTAAGTGCAGGACTATGCACTTGTCCTTGTTAAACATCATCAAATTTCTTTTGGCCCAATCCTCTCATTTTTCTAGGTCCCTCTGTATCCTATCCCTACCCTACAGCGTATCTACCTCTCCTCCCAGTTTAGTGTCATCCGCAATCTATGCCATCCTCCAGATCATTAATGAAGATATTGAACAAAATTGGCCCCAGGACCGACCCTTGGGGCACTCCACTTGATACTGGCTGCCAACTAGACATGGAGCCATTGATCACTACCTGTTGAGCCCGACAATCTAGTCAGCTTTCTATCCACCTTATATTCCATTCATCCAGCCCATACTTCTTTAGCTTGCTGGCAAGAATACCGTGGGAGACTGTATCACAATCTTTGCTAAAGTCAAGGAATAACATGTCCACTGCTTTGCCCTCATCCACAGAGCCAGTTATCTCATCATAGAAGGCAATTAGGTTAGTCAGGCATGACTTGCCCTTGGTGAATGCTGACTATTCCTGATCACTTTCCTCTCCTCTAAGTGCTTCAGAATTGATTCCTTGAGGACCTGCTCCATGATTTTTCCAGGGACTGAGGGGAGGCTGACTGGCCTGTAGTTCCCTGGATCCTCCTTCTTCCCTTTTTTAAAGATGGGCACTACATTAGCCTTTTTCCAGTCATCCGGGACCTCCCCTGATTGCCATGAGTTTTCAAAGATAATGACCAATGGCTCTGCAATCACATCCATCAACTCCTTTAGCACCCTCGGATGCAGTGCATCCGGCCACATGGACTTGTGCTCGTCCAGCTTTTCTCAGTAGTCCCGAACCACTTCTTTCTCCACAGAGAGCTGGTCACCTCCTCCCCATGCTGTGCTGCCCAGTGCAGTATTCTGGGAGCTGACCTTGTTCGTGAAGACAGAAGCAAAAAAGGCATTGAGTACATTAGCTTTTTCCACATCCTCTATACTTGGTTGCCTCCCTCAATAGTGAGGAGCTCACACTTTCCTTGACTTTCTTCTTGTTGTTAACATACCTGAAGAAACCCTTCTTCTTACTCTTAACATCTCTTGTTAGCTGCAACTCCAAGTGTGATTTGGCCTTCCTGATTTCACTCCTGCAAGCCCGAGCAATATTTTTATACTCCTCCCTGGTCATTTGTCCAGTCTTCCACTTCTTGTAAGTTTCTTTTTTGTGTTCAAGATCAGCAAGGATTTCACTGTGAAGCCAAGCTGGTCGCCTGCCATATTTGCTATTCTTTCTACATATTGGGATGGTTTGTTTCTGCAACCTCAATAAGGATTCTTTAAAATACAGCCAGCTCTCCTGGACTCCATTCCCCCTCATGTTATTCTCCCAGGAGATCCTGCCCATCAGTTCCCTGAGGGAGTCAAAGTCTGCTTTTCTTAAGTCCAGGGTCTGTATTCTGCTGCTCTCCTTTCTTACTTGTGTCAGGATCCAGAACTCGACCATCTCATGGTTACTGCCTCCCAGGTTCCCATCCACTTTTGCTTTCCCTACTAATTCTTCCCGGTTTGTGAGCAGCAGGTCAAGAAGAGCTCTGCCCCTCATTGGTTCCTCCAGCACTTATACCAGGAAATTGTCCCCTACACTTTCCAAAAACTTCCTGGATTGCCTGTGCACTGCTCCCAGCAGATATTAGGTGATTGAAGTCTCCCATGAAAACCAGGGGCTGTGATCTAGTGTTAGGGAGTTATTCCTTCACCTACATACTTCCCTGGTCCTTCTCGCATGAACAGAGAGCAACAATACCCGAAGTCCAAAGGTGCAAACAATTCAATGTTTAATGGGGTGAACTTCCAGCAAGCATGATTCCAGTTTCCTTCCTTAGTGTCCCCCTTCCCATCTCTGACATCACAGAGGCTTACCTGTGTCCTTGTTCCCATTTCCCCCTTTAGCTAAACATGATTCCAATTTCCCCACCCCATTCCCTGTTCCCATTTCCCCCTTTAGCAAAACATGATTCCAATTTCCCACCCCCATTCCCTGTTCCCATTTCCCCCTCACACACACACCCACTTCCTGATTGACTGCAGACTACATAGTAAAACTTGAGTTCTGCTTAGCTATACCTTAACCAATCATTTTCCTGAAATTTAACTAACCAATCCTAACATATTGTAACATGCTTATGTAACCAATTATATCCCACTACCTTAATTAGTTTACACCCAGCATAATTAATTATACAGTAGACAGGAACAATCACAGAACCAGACAGATTATACAGACAAACAATAGCAAAATGGGATCTATAATGACAAAACGAGTCATCTATAACAGGGCCGGACGAGTTGCATCCGAGAGTGCTGAAGGAATTGGCGGCTGTGATTGCAGAGCCATTGGCCATTATCTTTGAAAACTCATGGCGAACGGGGGAAGTCCCGGATGACTGGAAAAAGGCTAATGTAGTGCCAATCTTTAAAAAAGGGAAGAAGGAGGATCCTGGGAACTACAGGCCAGTCAGCCTCACCTCAGTCCCTGGAAAAATCATGGAGCAGGTCCTCAAAGAATCAATCCTGAAGCACTTGCATGAGAGGAAAGTGATCAGGAACAGTCAGCATGGATTCACCAAAGGAAGATCATGCCTGACTAATCTAATCGCCTTTTATGATGAGATTACTGGTTCTGTGGATGAAGGGAAAGCAGTGGATGTATTGTTTCTTGACTTTAGCAAAGCTTTTGACACGGTCTCCCACAGTATTCTTGTCAGCAAGTTAAGGAAGTATGGGCTGGATGAATGCACTATAAGGTGGGTAGAAAGCTGGCTAGATTGTCAGGCTCAACAGGTAGTGATCAATGGCTCCATGTCTAGTTGGCAGCCGGTGTCAAGTGGAGTGCCCCAGGGGTCGGTCCTGGGGCTGGTTTTGTTCAATATCTTCATAAATGATCTGGAAGATGGTGTAGATTGCACTCTCAGCAAATTTGTGGATGATACTAAACTGGGAGGAGTGGTAGATACGCTGGAGGGGAGGGATAGGATACAGAAGGACCTAGACAAATTGGAGGATTGGGCCAAAAGAAATCTGATGAGGTTCAATAAGGATAAGTGCAGGGTCCTGCACTTAGGACGGAATAATCCAATGCACCGCTACAGACTAGGGGCCGGATGGCTAGGCAGCAGTTCTGCGGAAAAGGACCTAGGGGTGACAGTGGATGAGAAGCTGGATATGAGTCAGCAGTGTGCCCTTGTTGCCAAGAAGGCCAATGGCATTTTGGGATGTATAAGTAGGGGTATAGCGAGCAGATCGAGGGACGTGATCGTTCCCCTCTATTCGACATTGGTGAGGCCTCATCTGGAGTACTGTGTCCAGTTTTGGGCCCCACACTACAAGAAGGATGTGGATAAATTGGAGAGAGTCCAGCGAAGGGCAACAAAAATGATTAGGGGTCTAGAACACATGAGTTATGAGGAGAGGCTGAGGGAGCTGGGATTGTTTAGTCTGCAGAAGAGAAGAATGAGGGGGGATTTGATAGCTGCTTTCAACTACCTGAAAGGGGGTTCCAAAGAGGATGGCTCTAGACTGTTCTCAATGGTAGCAGATGACAGAACGAGGAGTAATGGTCTCAAGTTGCAGGGGGGGAGGTTTAGATTGGATATTAGGAAAAACTTTTTCACTATGAGGGTGGTGAAACACTGGAATGCGTTACCTAGGGAGGTGGTAGAATCTCCTTCCTTAGAAGTTTTTAAGGTCAGGCTTGACAAAGCCTTGGCTGGGATGATTTAACTGGGAATTGGTCCTGCTTCGAGCAGGGGGTTGGACTAGATGACCTTCTGGGGTCCCTTCCAACCCTGATATTCTATGATTCTATGAAAACAATACAGAAGTGAGGGTTTCACATCCCAGCTATCGATAAGTGAGTTCTTGCCAGACAGGATGCTATCAAACTTTTTAAAGTTTCCTTTTACATTTTCTAGGCACTTCCCTTTCTCTGGAGGCAATAGGCATTATCGGGACAGGACTGTATTCCTAACAGCCCAATAGCACCTTATTTCAATGTGACTAGTTTGGAATGTCAGGATGTGACGGGTTGCTTCCCAGCTTATGGCTGCCTCTGTTGCTTAGCCAAAGGCCTTAGCCTAAGAACAGGGCCTCAGACTGTCACAATAAGAGAAGGACCTTATACTGGCAGACAGTGATTTTGATTCTTTCTTTTATACCTCTATAACTAGCCAAGTGATAAGAATACACCTAAATTCTTAGAGTATAGGCCTTTATAGACAGGCCTGAATATCTATATCCTAACATCTAGTAACTTCTGTTAGTTGCCAGAAGAAAGCTTCATTCACCTCATCCCCCTGGTCTGGTGGTCTATAGCAGACTCCCACCACGACTTCACCCTTGTTGCTCACACTTCTAAACTTAATCCAGAGACTCCCAGGTTTTTCTGCAGTTTCATACTGGAGCTGTCAGGGTTCCCTCCTCACTCTGAACTCAAGGGTACAGATGTGGGAACCCGTATGAAAGATCCCCTATGCTTATTTCTATCAGCTTAGGTTAAAACTTCCCCAAGGCACAAATCTCTATTTGTCGTAGGACCGAGGTATGCTGCCACCACCAAGTGATTCAGGGAAAGGACCACTTGGAGTTCCTTGTCCCACAAAATATCCCCCCAAGCTTACACCCCCTTTCCTGGGGAGGCTTGAAAAATAAACAAGGTGAGCACAAACCAGACCCTTGGGTTTATAGGACATTAAAAACCTAATCAGAGTCTTAAAAAAACAGAACTTTATTATAAAGAAAAAAAAAAGTAAAAGAAGCACCTTTGTAAAGTCAGGATGGAAGGTAATTTTACAGGACAATCAGATTAAAAAGACAGAGGATTTCCCTGTAGGCAAAACTTAAAAGTTACAAAAAAATGGGATAAACCTCCCTCTAGCACAGGGAAAATTCACAAGCTAAAACAAAAGATAAACAATGCACTTCCTTACTTTCCTTACAATTTTTGTAAACTAGATGCTTAGTTCAAGTAGTACTTTGGGAGATGTATTTTCCCGGTCCTGATTCCTCCCTGACCCAGAGAGAACCAACAAAGAGAACAAAGCAAAAACCTTCCCTCACAGATGTGAAAGTAACTTCTCCCCTTATTGGTCATTTTGGTCAGGTGCCAACCAGGTTAGCTGAGCTTCTTAACCCTTTAGAGGTAAGGAGGGATTTTATGATACCCTTAGCTGTATGTTTATGACAGGAGCTCTGAGCAGTCATACTGCTTTCTTTCATACAATGCAACTCCCACACCTTTTCTGCCCTTCCTGTCCTTCCTGAACCATTTATATCCATCTATGACAGTGCTCCAGTCATTTGAGTTATCCCATCAAGTCTCTGTTATTCAAATCACATCATAATTCCTTGACTGTGCCAGGAATTCCAGTTCTCCCTGCTTGTTTCCCAGGCTTCTTGCATTTGTGTATAGGCACTTAGTCTAACTCACTGATTGTCCTGCTTTCTCAATATGAGGCAGGAGTCCTCCTCTCTTGTGCTCTCCTGCTCGTGTTTCCTCCTGGTATCCCACTTCCCCACTTACCTCATGGCTTTGGTCTCCTTCCTCCTTCCTTTATGCTACCCTCCTCATCCTAGAATCTGAGCACCTTCCAGGAGTGCATTAAACAATGTGACTGGCATGTGTGGATCTGTTTCTCCCTAGGGGAGAAATATGCGCATTTTAATAAATATGTATTAATATTTTGTCTGCTGCGGTATGCAATTGTTGGACGCAACAATTTTATTGTTGAAATGGAAAATATTAAGATCTGACGTGGTTTTTGGATACTGTGGGAGTTCATTCTAGAGTCACTTGGTAGCTTGCTTGATTTGTTTGTATCCTTATTAGAATTTTAGAATAGCACTCAGGTTCCAATCTGGATCCTCTCTTGCTAATATTTCTTTCAAGAGTTATCCGTATAGGAAGGCTTAGATTTATTCTGTTCAACTACGTTAAAGCAGAAGACAAGATGGAATCATAAAAAGTTCTGCCCTGAAGAGCTCAGTATGTAGGACGTCAGCCTCACAAACATTTATTCATGTGGGTAGTCCTATTGAATATTGCTGGGTGAATAATTAATTTTTTTTTTTGCTTCACTGGCAATTCCAAAGAGATACAGATATACCAATTTGAGTCAAATCAAAACTGATCTTTAGGGGAGTACCGTCAGCAATTTCAAGAAGTCAACAAAATATCAATTTTCGGTTTGATGAAACATTTATTTTGACCTGAAACGAAATGCTTTGTCTCATTTCTGGGCATATTTTTTATTAACGCAAATAAGTGAAGGGCTAGATTCACAAAGGACGAGGAAGAGGAGCAACCCCTCCCTTGATGCCCCAGTCATTGGGCACTAGCCTTGAGGCTCAACTTAAAATTCCTACACTGGGGCAAGTCTTCCCCCTGGAGCTTCACCATAAGGCTATAGGGTATTCTAGGTGTACAGCTTTTACTATCTCTCTTGTTGGAGCTTTTCCACTTCATATAAAATACCTGAATACTCATTTGGCCAGAGGAAACTCATGTGAAAGACTCCATAGTTCCGTGGTTAGGGCACTCAGTTGGAAGAAGAAAGACCTAAGTTCAAATCACTGCTCTGGCATGGAGATTCCCAACATGTGTCATCCACATCCCAAGTGATTACCCTAATTCAGCAAATAAACTATTTCTTCTATTGAGTTATGTGTAATTACTGATATTAACCTGAGGGGGATGGAGGGGTCCATCTATCTTCCTGATATGGTATCCCTGGAGGTATACTGCATTTTTTTGCAGGACATCAAGAAACCAGACCGTGATGATTGGGAGAATGGGTTGACTTGAACCTCGAAAAGAATGTGAACGAGTCACTCCTTGATCTGCACAAGCTGGCAACTGACAAGAATGACTCTCATTTGTGTGACTTCATTGAAACGAGCTGTTATGGAAGGATTGTCAAGGATCATCCAGCCCTCTGACGACTGTCCCATGCTACTTAGCCATGTGGACACTAATGATACTGTAAGGTATGACCCTGAGCATATCATAAGTTACTGCAGGGCTTTGAGAGCAATGGTGAAGGAGTTGGGGGATGCAGGTGGTGTTCTCTTTCATCCTTCCAGTCAAGGGTAGGATCCCAGGCAGAGAGAGTTGTATCCTGGAGATGAATGCCTAGCTGCAAGGATGTTGTCACCAGGAGGGCGTTGACTTCCTTGACAATGGGATGCTGTTCTGGGAAGAAGGACTGCTAAACAGAGATGGGATCCACCTATTGAGGAAGGGAAAGAGCATATTTGGATAAAACTGGCTAACATACTGAGAGGGCTTTAAACTAGGTCCAATGGGGGCAGGTGACAAAATCCTACAGGTAAGTCCAAAACATGGAGAACTAGAAGAAAGGTTGGAGTCTGGGGGGAGCATGGGCTGTTATAGGAGGGATAAGGAAGATACTAGAGTGACCACGGGGAGAAATCAAATTAGTATCTTAAGTAACTGTATACTAATGTGAGAAGTATGGGGATAAGCAGGAAGAACTTGAAATGCTAGTGGGATAATACATATGACTGGAATATTGGCACAGAAGGTAAAGCTTGCTCAGAAAGGACTGGCAGGGAAAAAGGGAGGTGATATTGCCTTATATATTAAAAATGTATACACTTGGACTGAGGTTAAGATGGAAATGGAAGACAGACATTTTGAAAGTCTCTAGGTAAGGATAAAAGGGGTAAAAATAAGGCTGATGTCATGGTAGGACTCTACTACAGACCACCTAACCAGGAAGAAGAGGTGGATGAAACTTTTTTTAAACAACTAACAAAATCATTCAAATCACAGGACTTGGTGGTGGGGGGGGGGACTTCAACTACCCAGACATCTGTTGGAAAAACAACACAGCAGAGCACAGATTATCCAACAAGTTCTTGGAATGTATTGAAGATACTTTTTTTTTTATTTCAGAAGGTGGAGAAAGCTACTGGAGAAGAGGCTGTTCTAGATTTGATTTTGACAATTAGCGAGGAACTGGCTGAGAATTTGAAAGTGGAAGGCAGCTTGGGTGAAAGTGATCATGAAATGGAAGAGTTCATGATTCTAAGGAATGTAGGAAGGAAAACAGCACAATAAAGATAATAGATTTCAAGAAGGCAGACTTTAGCAAACTCAGGGAGCTGGTAGGTAAGATCCCAAGGGGAAGCAAGAGGAAAAACAGGTCAAGAGAGTTGGCAGTTTTTCAAAGAGACATTTTTAAGGGCACAAGAGCAAACTATCCTACTGCATAGGAAAGCGAGGAAGTATGGCAAGGGACCACCTCTCTTAATCAGGAGATCTTCAATAATCTGAAACTCAAAAAAGAGTCCTACAAAAAGTGGAAACTATGTCAAATTACAAAGGATGAATATAAACAAATAACATAAGTATGTAGGGACAAAATTAGAAAAGCCAAGGCACAAAATTAGATTAAACTAGCTAGACATAAAGGGCACAAAGGAAACATTCTACAAATACATTAGAAGCTAGAAGAAGAGCAAGGATAGGGTAGGCCCATTACTCAAAGAGGTGGAACAACAATAGCAGAAAATGTGGAAATGGCAGAAGTGCTAAATTACTTCGTTTCAATTTTCACCAAAAAGGTTAGTAGTGATTGGAAATCTAACATTGCAGTGAAAAGGAGGTAAGCTAAAATAGGGAAAGAACAAGTTACATATTACTTAGAAAAGTTAGATATCTTCAGGCTACCGGGGGCTGATTAAATGCATCCAAGAATACTCAAGGAGCTGACTGAGGAGGTTATCTTTGAAAAGTCATGGAAAACAGGAGAGATTCCAGAGGCCTGGAAAATGGCAAATATATATAAAAAAAATCTATGAAAAGGGAAATAAGGTCAACCTGGGGAATTACAGACCAGTCAGCTTAACTTCAGTACCTGGAAAGATAATTGAGCAAATAATTAAGCAACCAATTTTCAAACACCTAGAACATAAGATGATAAGAACAGTCGGCGTTGATTTGTCAAGAACAAATCTGTCAAACCAACCTAATAGCTTTCTTTGACCGGCTAACAAGCCCTGTGGTTACGTGGGAAGCAGTAGATGTAGTATAGCTTGATATTAGTAAGGCTTTTGAAACTGTCTAGCATGACCTTCTCATAAACTAACTAGGGAAATACAACCTAGATGGAGCTACCATAAGGTGGGTGCATAACTAGTTGGAAAACCGTTCCTAGAGAGTACTTATCAGTGGTTCAGAGTGAAGCTGGAAGGGCATATCAAGTTAGGTCCCACAGGGATCAGTTCCAGGTCCAGTTCTGTTCAATATTCTCAACAGTGATTTAGATAATGACATAAAGAGTACACTTATACATTTTGCAGACAATATCAAGCTGGGATGGGTTTCAAGTGCTTTGGAGGACACGAGTATAATTGAAAATGATCTGGACAAACTGGAGAAATGGTCTGAAGTAAATAGGGTGAAATTCAATATGGACAAATACAAAATATTCCACGTAGGGCTTATCTTTACTACTCTCCCATCAACATAATTACTCCTTCTCAAGGAGAGGTGGCAGCTATGCCTTCTGCTGACATAGTGCGGTGGAAGCACTGCTTTAAGTCAATGTAAATTACACCACTCAGACGGATGGGGTTTTTCATAACCCTGAGAGCCATAAGTTGCATCGACTTATGCAGTAGTGTACACAAGACTTTAGGAAGGAACAATCAGTTACACAAGTACAAAATGGGAAATGTCTGCCTAGGAAGGAAGATTACAGAAAAGGATCGGGAGTCATAGTGGATCACAAGCTAAATAAGAGTCAACAGTGTAACACTGTTGAAAAAAGAAGCAAATATCATTCTGGGATGTATTAGCATCGGTATTGTAAGCAAGACACGAGAAGTAATTCTTTCTCTCTACTCTGAGCTGATAAGGCCTCAACAATTGTGTCCAGTTCTAGGTGCCACATTTCAGGAAAGATGTGGACAAATTGGAGAAAGTCCAGAGAAGAGCAAAAAAAAAAATTAAAGGTGTAAAAAACATGACCTATGAGGGAAGATAGAAAAATTGGGTTTATTTGGTTTAGAGAAGAGACGACTGAGAGGGACATGATAACAGTTTTCAAGTACATAAAAGATTGTTTGAAGGAGGAGGAAAAAATATTCTCCTTAACCACTGAAGATAGGACAAGAAGCAAGGGAGTTAAATTGCAGCAAGGGTGGTTTAGGTTGGACATTAGAAAAAACTTTCTGTCAGTAGGGTTAAGCAATAGAATAAATTGCCCAGGAAGATTGCAGAATCTCCTTCATTGGAGATTTTTAAGAGCAGGTTAGACCATCACACTTCACGGATGGTCTAGAATACTTCGTCCTGCCATGAGTGCAGGAGACTGGACTAGGTACCTCTCGAGGTCCCTTCCAGTCCTACAATTCTATGTGGATGTAGAGTTACTCATACTCACATACGTGCAGGATGTGTGCCAGGTCATGTTCCCAAATATGTCTCTCTTGCATCTCAAAGCTGACTGAATTGGCTTCCTGAAGATTCCCCATGTATAGGCTAATGTTCAGGTGCTATAAAATCTATGTCTGTGTGCAACCCCATCACAACATTTCTACTCCCTCTCCAGCATGTGGATTAGGTGTGATGTATGCTCCAGCAATCCCCTGCTGGTGCAACAGCCACTAGGGCAATGGAATTAGCTGGTACAAATCAGAGCAGCATATACAATTCTGTAACAGGGATATAATTCACCATTACATTATATGGGATAGTCCAGAAAAAAATATGTAGAAAAAGATTGAATATTTTATTCTATTGAACTTTTCAATAACAGACTTTTGAACTATAGGGCTCTCCTCTTGAATCCTCTTTGTGTCTCCTGAGCAGAATTTTCTACAAACAAGAAGTTCCTAAAAGTCACTTCTAATCTCAGAGAGCTGTCAGAAGCTACTCAGGCTTTGAAGTGCATGACCCCATCTTGCTCTCACTGAAGTCCTGGGGAGTTTTGTCATTGATGTCAAATGGAGATGGCTAAGGTCCTTACACAGGGATTCCTCATGCTATTATGAAGCAGCCGCCTAATAAATAGTATTTAATATGCATAGCATAAAACATTTGTAGATTTGAAGATCAAAGCTACAAAAATGAGAGGCTCCTACCGATGCAAGTATAGCATAAGTCTTTGCACAAGAAAAATCGTAGCAGTAATGGTTTTATTGTAGGAACAGAAATACCCGTAGAGTACACTTTGCTCACTAAGTTAAGAAGTCGCACATTAACTGCAAGAAAAAGTATTCCCTCCATCCCCCAAAACTCTCTAGCATGATATTCTACTTGACAAGGAAGTGAATGAAATAAAGGAATTACACTAGCTCTGCTCACTGAAGCATAATATTTTGAAAGATTCATGTGGAAGTTAAACTGTACATGAACAATTAAGGAAGAAAGTGTGCAGATGTGCCGGAGCTTTAGACTTTTCTCTCTCATAGCTTTTCAGATCAGTCAGAAAATTGTCTCTATTTCTTGCAGTGAGTACATTACCCTGTAACAGCAATTGCTTACTGAAGGTTTTGGTGGTTGACATTGTTTAATAGAGCTAAGAACCATTGTTATAGGCTGCATGCCAGTCCAATGGTGACAAAAACGGTGTTACTAAGGGACCAGATATTAAATAAAGACTCATGGGGCTCTGAGCTGTGCAGACCGAGTGAGAATGGAGTCTTTGATCTCCTGAGAAAGGATGGAGGGAACATTGCTGTTAATGTGCATCCTCCACTTCTGAACTACATCAGATGTTTCTGGTAGCAGTTGCAGAAAAGTAAGTGCAAAAAGTAGTATCTCTCACTGAGGGAATTGCTTGGTGGTGGCACAGAAACAAAACATTTGAGTAGTAATTTACAATTAATTGCTTCTATTGTAACTTTTATAAACAAATTTTGACCCTTTTCTATATATCAAAGTTAAGCCTTTCACTTCTATGTATTTCTTAAGTTCTAGCCACTGTAGTATCTAAATGTCAATTGTCAAACATTTATATGACAATATTTATTGTCTGTGATGGAGGGTTTCCCTGTCTGGGTTTCCTACATTCATTTCAGTTTATTACATCATAAGGAAGAAAAAAATACATGAAATAAGGGAAAAGCATCCAGCTGGAGCTGATATTGGTATACATTTCTTTGTATGGTAGAATACTCTGATATATCATCATATGCTTTTTCAATGCAGCCATCAATGTGTCAGAAGCACCATTATAGAAATCAAAAAGTACCTCAACAATATAAAAGTATCTCAGTGGTAAGAGAAAGGGAAGAGGAATTACAGCTACTGAATTGCATCTGTAGATAATAAAAGTGTAAGATTAAAACACATCTGAGAACTCTGACTCATTTTTAAAGAACAAGGACCATGGTTTGTTCAGTCTCATGCCTACAATTGTACCTGTAATTACCATAATTTCTCAAACGCCACTTCAAAATGCAGCCCATTTAGACATTTAATACATACATTTGCGTATACAATTGTAGGAACTGCATGAAAAGATGTAGGTGCACAACTGCGCATATTTTGTATTAAGACATCAGGCCTTGTTTTAAAATGTGACCCTTACTCAATTTTGTGAGGAAATAGTTTCTGTTTGTGCCTATGACTAATATTCAGAATCTCAAGTTAACTTCCCTTTAAGACCTAGGGGAGGAGTTTAGGAAAACCATTTGCAAAACATAGAAAAAATGCTTCAGTTTTAACTGCAGATTCTGCAGTAGAAGGCTGTTCCTAACTTATTTGAATGTTAAATTATTTTAAAAAAGAATACACATTTTAGGAGTATCCATGTATAACGTGCTGCTTGAGGTGCACCATGCATCCCCAGCCAAGGATTGGCCTTTAGAGTCTAATACAAGTAGTTGGCAGGAGTTATTCCTTTAGCTCAAGTGGTAGAAGCTCATGCTATTAGCACTAGGTGGCCTAGCTTCAATCCCTGGTGGTGTCCAAGGGTAACAGTGTTATAGTTCTTACCAAGTGCCTCCATCCAGACACTCACCAGGACTGCAATTGGCTATTAGGCAGGATGGGTAAGGAATGGTGTCCCTAGCCTCTGCTTGTAAGAGGGTGGAGCTGGATGGCAGGAGAGAGATCACTTGATCACTACCTGTTAGGTTCACTCCCTCTGGGGCACCTGGCATTGGCCACTGTCGGTAGACAGGGCACTGGGCTGGTTGGACATTTGGTTTGACCCAGTATGACCATTCTTATGTTCTTAATCCAAGCCTCTGCTGCTCTGGATTTGCTGTGTTGTAAGCCTAAACAGAGGCCATCCATTGCCCCAATATTTGGGTCCCTAAGCATACTCTTAAGGAGCAGACTTTCTGAAAGCTGAAATCCTCTGACCAATTGCCTAACCCCTCTTGGTGCAACAGGGGCTCCTCAGATTCCATTCTATTGAATCATTCCCCCCTCCCATTACCGCACCCCAAAGATATGAAAGTGCTGATTTACAGTTTAACTATCTCAGTGGCATGAAGCAGTTACCACACTCACTCACTTTGCACAGAGTCTAACACATTTATGCTCTTTTTTAAAATAATGTAAAGTGTAGGGAAAGTACAGAGCATATAGAACATACATTACAGACATATTCCTGCCTCAAAAATCCTAAGAACCCCAGGATATTGTTTGGACTGGGGTCAGAGTCCCTTTGGTTGTTTGGTTCTTCTTTTTCAGTGCATGGCTCATGGGCTTTCATATGGTGGGATGCTTCTCCCTCAGACTGGAGGAAAATGGCCCCAGCACAGAACAAATGCCTGCCAGGTAACTGTTGCTAAGGTGACTTCCCCCCTGCTAAACCATTCCTTATGGGGAGAGACCAGTCTTTTGTCTATAGCAATTAGATTTCTAACGATAGACAGCTGTTGACTTAGGTAGTCTATTGGCAGCCCTGTATCTCTGCATGTAGGGACTTCAGTCCAACATGGCAATAAAAACAAGCAGTAGAAAAGGCAAAAGACTGTCTATTCAAAATGGAATTTGCAGCCTGACACAGACACATACAGTTCCTAAATGGTTCCTAAATTGTGATTCCCAAATCATAATAGGAAGTCATTACACATGCACTCTATAATTATGAAACATAATATGATGCAGATAGCTGAGGGACACTTGCATTTGACTTCAGAGGAACTTGTAGGTTCTCAACACAACTTGGGACTTGGCCCATGATATTTTGCCTCTTATGAGGCTGAGAGAGAGGAGAAATCTCACTGTGCAGAATGGCTGTGGCTGGAGACATGCATTTGTAATGTTGGAAGTGTGACAGGGAGAATGGTGAGAGGCTCACCTTGCTGTATCTCCTTTCAGCACAGATTGAATGCAGCCCCTTCTGAAGCTTTTAGCCTGCCACCAAATAGGTAATTTTTTGCATATGTATCATGGGGAAGCTGGCCTCCTTTGTCCTCTAACTCTATCATACCTGTTAAATCCGTATTAGAGCCATGTATATTTTAGCAGAGTTATTGTCTTTGTTACTATTATTTCTCTTATTTTCGGTTTTTTACTTTGCCACCAATCAAAATAATACCAAGTGCATTACGTGTAAAGTAGGTAGCAATAGGTCCTTAGTGGTCTTCATTGACACTGATTGGGGTAGGGATTTTATTCACTGATTACCATCAATTCAGCCCACACATTTTTGTTGGGTGGTAGGAGGTAGAAGAAAGAGTCAGTGTTTTGAGTGTCACACTTATGGTGGAAATACTTTTGTGAAGAGGACTGTTTTGCCACATTTCCTAAGGATGATCAGCGTGCAGATTGGCCTGATATCCTCTGGAAATCCATTCCATAGCTACATTCCCAGGAATGAGAATATATATCACAAAGCCCAGGATTAATCATGTGAGAACTGGGGCCAAAGCATTGTCTCAGAGGAGCACAGCTGTCACACTGGTTCATTATCGAAATAACTCTTTAACGTAGTTAATACTTGATCCATTATTTGCTTTGAAAATTAAGACTCAAACTTTCTGGCCTCAGAATCTGCCTGGGAATGAGTGGAAAGACTTGAGCACATCAGGTCTATGCTCAAGGGGACTTCAGCCACGGAGAAAACAGGGAGCTGCCCTCTGTACCAACTGGAGCCTGTGCAATATCTTCTCACTCAGTTTAAGATACTGTACTTCACTGTAATCCATCCTGGAGCTGACAAATGCATTGGCCACTATGGCCAGAACCTCATCCTAGAGGAAACAATGAAGTGCCCTGCCCTAGCAAGCTGTAGGTGAAGGCAGGCATTTTTAGATATCAGTGTTGCCAGGTTAGGTGAGGGGTCAAACGGGATCCTGACTCTTTGAGACACTTTGATGAACGGGGGCTGGATGCCTTCCATGGAAGGTGGAGACTATATCTCTTCTAGTTCTTCAAAGCATTTACCCTTTCTGACCTACTTTACTCTCATCCTGCCTTGGTTCATCTTGAGCCCGCTGCTTTCCATCGAAGACCTGATTTCCTGTAGGGATTCTGACATTTTAGTATTGGTGGTTTCATCAGTTGGGAATGAAGTATGTATGGTGGAATGTAATCAGCCTACAGAGCTCGCAGTATGTCATTCTCTCTCCCAGTGGTTCCATTCAGATATTGAAGTGAAGAAGGGATATTTCGGAGCCCTGTGTGAGTTCTTTTGAAGAAGAAGAGCAGTTACTTAGCATCACTCTAAAATTGGAGCTACCGACTTCTGCTATGTAATGTGCTTGTGTTGGCAGTACCTTGTGGAGAACTGTATCAAAGGCAAGAATTACAGCAATATGAGCGTGGAAATCTTGCCTGTGTCTATGGTCACCCTTTAATGCCACTACAGCTGTCTGTGCTGTGCCTTGATCTGAGCTTTGATTGTTAGGCATTCAGAATGTGAGCTGATATCACCTGTTGTTGCAACTTGATGGTTACTACTTTCACAAGGATTTGGATTGCAGTAGCAACTACAGCCCCTAGCCAGATCAGGGATCAGTCGTGATAGGTGCTGTATACACATATAGTCAAAGACAGGCCCTATTACAAAAACTAATAACCTAACTATATAAAAGGTAGGAGAAAGCCAGTATTAGCCCTGTATTACAGATGGGGAGCTGACAAACAAAGATTACATGACTTGCCCAAGATCACACAGGATGTCTGCAGCAAAGCTGAGATTTAAATCCAGATTTCCTGAGTCCAGGTCCACCGCCATAACCACAAGAACATCCTTGAACATCCTTTCTCTGCTATTCATATTTCTTCATCACACAATTTTAATAAATGAGTAATATTATTACTCATTTGTTACAATTCTATTAATACTATATTTTACAAGTTATAATAACCTTAACATATATTAAATTGTATGTATAAGTAGAAAATAAATTTTCTTATTGGGGGGAATTATTTGCCTTGCTCACATAAATAGTCCCTTTAATTACAAGACTATTCTTGCGAATACAGAATTTGAATTGTAGTGTAAGATTTTTAAACACTGGCAATGTATTCTTCAGCCTCTGATTGCCTGTAAAATAAACCCAAACCCCTACACATTTCTTGTTTTTTCCTCCCTCGCACCTGCTACTAGATATTGAAGCTGTGCATTATCATGCTCAGAAGTAGTTACTGTAAATCTGTCATACCCTGCTTGCTACAGACAGAATAAGATTATCTACTTTTCTATCCAACTCTTATGCCTGATACAATCAGCTGTATTTTTACATACAGTGTAGGAACACCATGTGCATGCTGCATCTTGATACCTTGCTCTTGACCAGATAATAAAGATGTGCCTTTGCTGTTTTACCACTTCTTGGGTAACAAGCGTTACTCTGTGTTTTGTTTCCTTTTTGCTTATTTCCTCTTGAATGTGATCCCTTGTGCTACTACTCTGCCATGAAATTGCCTTTACTCAAAACAACAGCAAACTGCGTGCTCATGTTCCATACATTCTGATACTCCATGAGCTCTCAGTGCTGTTTCACAGGCACCTGCTTTAATATTTCTACTTTATGTTTTTCTTTCCTTTGGTGTAGAAGGATTTGTATTCTTGGAACATAAGTGTCAATAGATGTGATTGACGGTAACGAAATGTGCTACTACTATGAGTTTACCATCATAAAGAAGAAATTACCTACGGAATAGATGGGACATGCAATGTTATGCAGGTTGTCCACCTGCAGCTATGACTGTTTTGAAAATTGAAAAGGAGTACTTGTGGCACCTTAGAGACTAACCAATTTATTTGAGCATAAGCTTTCGTGAGCTACAGCTCACTTCATCGGATGCATACTGTGGAAAGTGTAGAAGATCTTTTTATACACACAAAGCATGAAAAAATACCTCCCCCCACCCCACTCCCCTGCTGGTAATAGCTTATCTAAGGTGATCACTCTCCTTAAAATGTGTATGATAATCAAGATGGGCCATTTCCAGCACAAATCCAGATTTTCTCTCCCCCACCTCCCCCCCTCCCCACACACAAACCCACTCTCCTGTTGGTAATAGCTTATCTAAAGTGATCACTCTCCTTACAATGTGTATGATAATCAAGGTGGGCCATTTCCAGCACAAATCCAGGGTTTAACAAGAACGTCTGGTGGGGGGGGTAGGAAAAAAACAAGGGGAAGTAGGTTACCTTTCGTAATGACTTAGCCACTCCCAGTCTCTATTCAAGCCTAAGTTAATTGTATCCAATTTGCAAATGAATTCTAATTCAGCAGTCTCTCTCTGGAGTCTGGATTTGAAGTTTTTTTGTTGTAATATCGCAACTTTCATGTCTGTAATCACGTGACCAGAGAGATTGAAGTGTTCTCCGACTGGTTTATGAATGTTATAATTCTTGACATCTGATTTGTGCCATTGTCTACAGCCAAGCTCTGCGATACAACCGCATTTGCTCCAACCCCTCAGACAGTGACAAACACCTACAAGATCTCTGTCAAGCATTCTTACAACTACAATACCCACCTGCCGAAGTGAAGAAACAGATTGATAGAGCCAGAAGAGTTCCCAGAAGTCACCTGCTACAGGAATGGCCTAACAAAGAAAATAACAGAACGTCACCTTCAGCCCCCAACTAAAACCCCTCCAACACATTATTAAGGATCTACAACCTATCCTGAAGGATGACCCAACACTCTCACAAATCTTGGGAGACAGGCCAACAGACAGCCCCCCAACCTGAAGCAAATACTCACCAGCAACCACATACCACACAACAGAAACACTAACCCAGGAACCTATCCTTGCAACAAAGCCCGTTGCCAACTGTGCCCACATATCTATTCAGGGGACACCATCACAGGGCCTAATAACATCAGCCACACTATCAGAGGCTCGTTCACCTGCACATCCACCAATGTGATATATGCCATCGTGTGCCAGCAATGCCCCTCTGCCATGTACATTTGTCAAACTGGACAGTCTCTACGTAAAAGAATAAATGGACACAAATCAGATGTCAAGAATTATAACATTCATAAACCAGTCGGAGAACACTTCAATCTCTCTGGTCACGCGATTACAGACATGAAAGTTGTGATATTACAACAAAAAAACTTCAAATCCCCACCCCGGTGCATGCAATAATGCATAGGATCTGCTGAAAGGAAGGGAGAATGCCAGGATATTTGGGACTAGGTTGGAGCTTGTTTCCTGACTGTTTTATAACTAAATGTTCTATCACAGATTACAGAAGATAGCCTCCCTAGATAGGGATTTGTTTACAAACAGTTATATGTATATATTGGCACTATTGGAGATAGTTCCCTGCCTTCTCCTATCTTTAATTTTGTTGTATATATGTTGGGAATGATTTATTGAATTGTTCTAAAGAAATCTGAGCAAGTGTCTACTCCTATTTTTGTGTGTGTGTAATGCCAAAAGACAACTGACTGCATGATTCTGTCTACTTTCTGGCAGTGCTGGGGGCTAGGAAACTGTATAGTCCTATGTGTGTTTTCACAATGCTCTGGGTTGATTTACTATACACTCCTGTACAAATCTATGTAGTGTAACATTTAGCACTGGTCTTTCATTTCTTTATATTTTTTTCCTTCCTAGTGCAGGAAGCAGGAAAATTTAAAAAGGGAAAAGAAGAGTTATACTTTAGCTTGGTAATGTCACAAGTGGGTGAAGGAAATTTGGAAAATATAAAATACTTCACAGTCTTACATTTCATTAATCCAATATCAGATAGAGCTTTGCTTTTACCACTGTAAAGGCAAGACAAAGATACAGGGATTTTGCCTAAACCAAGACATGTCTCTTCACCCTAATCTCCAGTTCAAACGAAATGCTAAAAAAAAAAAAAAAAAATCTTAGGGCCAGATTCTGATTGCCTTACTCCTGTTGGGTACTGAGACTTCTCATTGAGTAAGGCTATACACTATTGATTGAGTCAGGCTGTGCCTACACTGCACTGTAGATGCAGCTGACAGAAGGATGTTTTCTGCTGGTATAGGAACACCACCTTGCCAAATGACATGAGCTTTGTGAACAGAATCGCTCTCTGTTGGCATAGCTGCATCTACATTGGGATTTTTATCAACAGAGTTATGATAGCTAGGAGTTCTGTTTTTTTTTTTTTTTCATACCTATGACTAATGAAGCTATGCTGGTGTAAATTTTAAGAGTAGACCAAGCCATACACACTATGAGTAAGGCCATCAGAATCTGGCCAAAAGAATAGAACACACACACACACACACTTGCACTTTTTAAATTGAGGCTTAGGTAGAGATTGGGAATGAGGCAATGGTTAACTTTGACAGAAAACTTCCTGGCTACCAGTTGTGGTATTTTAATTGAGTATTTATTTTGGATTTATTTTGGATCTGGTATTTATTTTGGATATTTTAATTGAGTGTCAGATGCACTATACATATTTGTACTTTTTAGAGGATAGTGGCTACCATTTAGAATAAATTACTTCGGAAACCATTTTCCATGTCTTATTGGCATGTAGTCAAGGTAATTCTTGATAGGCTAAAAATGCCTCTCAAATGCCTATTTAAGATAGAGAAGATCTGTGAAGTATTTCTTAAGTATTCCATTTGCTGCAGATTGCTCTATGTTCTGAATTTGGACATTCAGGTGTGGTGGATTAATCTGTTAAATGTGTGTGAAAATTAGGCTCTCTTGCTAGGTTAGGACTATGAAGGAAAGCTAACATTTCCAATAACTATTTCTTAAAAAAATCCAGAAAAAAAAAAAGACAACTCTAAAAAATACAAAAAACAATAATAATAAATAAACCAAACATAAAGCCTCAACAACTTGTATTTGAATATTTGTCTCAATACTGTACATACTAAGGAAATCAGCATTATCAGTGATCCCCTTCAGGACAAATAATTGTGCCCATTCCCTAACATTAGCAAAATATCTTATTTTCAATTAGATAAATCTTAGATGACCATGCAAAAACAATTAGCTTGTCTAGGTGACCCAGTAAAGGCAGTGTAGCGACCACTAGCCAGAAGCAAACATTCATATTTGAAAACATGTAGATAAAGCAAGTTACTGTTATTTCTTTCAAAATGTACATATGTTTTATTCTGACTCTTGATCAACATCTGTTAAGGTACAGCTTATTTTCCTGTACAAATAATCATAGAAGAACATGCAGAGACTTGGGAATGCATTGCAAAGAGATAGCTCATTGGTAAGAGTTGATCTGTCTAAGCAAATCTGATGTGTGCATGAGACAGAGGGTTACTAATAAAATAACCCCTGAAATAAGTGGCAGGAAACGTAACAGCACTTTTATAAATTGCAGTCCAAAAATTGTTCCACAAACTGGATTATATTTAATCCATTTTGTTAAACTGGGAGTATGAAGCACAGTGCTTAACATATTTGGCAGCTGCTTGATGTATGCTGCCACATCTGTAGCTCTGCAAGAATAAACTCTACATTATATGTTACTTATGCAATATATAGGGACTGTATGGTTAAGTCCTTATGAGTTTGGGGAAAAAAGAGAAATCCAGAGTTATTTAATTTGTGCAGTCTGCATGTTCTTCCTAGCAGAGCAATTCAATTCATACATATGAATTTATGCTGAACTAGACTTTGACAGTGGAAGTTTTAAAAATCCTTGAATTACAGACAGTCAAAGACTGATTTTTAGAATCCTACTCAACCTCACCTTTTGGTTTTCTAAAGTAAAATATACAAGCTTTGGCTAAGCTCATGTCTGGAGAAACTCTTAAGATTTATAAAGGCAGAGATGTAGAAGACTACTGTACTGTGGAACTTGTTATATCCTTATTTCAGAGTTAATCATTTGGCACAGTTTATAAACTGCACTGGTTCCTTGGATAACTCACACTTGCTTGTTGCTGTCAGTAGATTGCTCACCTAAGAGCTTCAGTCAGTTTCCCCAGTGGACCATATCAGCTTTATCATCCAGAGCTAATAGACCAAATTTTCAAATTGTAACAATATAGAAATCTATTTATAGGAGAAGAGTGTTTGAGGGAAACACTAGGAGATTATGGGGCAGACTAGAAGACCTGGCTGCTGGTACTGAACAGCTCTAGATCATTATGCTGAAGAACATCTGAAGTCTGGTCATCCTTGTGTCATCTACTTTTTAGCACAAAGAGTCTAATCCAAAGTCCATGGAAATTAAAGGAAAGCCTCTGCCTCTCCCTGACTTCAGTAGGTTTTGGATCAGGACTAGGATATATGGAATAGATGGAACCATGATTGTAGCTTGCATTTGTTATACCCTGTCTTCTGTGTACTCTAAATGGAAAGACAGCCCCCCTACCTGCTGTAGAGGTAAGGTGCAACTTGTTACATTCAGCCTTCTCTCTCATGGAGACTAGCATGTGTTCTTGCTTATTTTGGTAGTTTCCATTATAAAGATAAGTGTTATCCTGGTTCAGAGTATCTATAGTTGCTCTTTATGTCTGGAAGACCTCAACGGTCCTGTATGCCAGCTCCATGAACTTTCTATACCACCTCTAGGTGCCACTCTTTGGCTGACACAGCCAATAAGTTCTCCCACTTTTGCCAGCAAAGCATGGAAGTCCTTATTCTAATAGCGGCACAATCCCTGACTTCTTTATTCCAGAACTAATCAGTTCACTGAATTTACAAGCTCCAGCACTTTTGCTCAAAAACATGTCTATTTTATAATCTCTTCCTGCTTTGACTTTTTACGTTCCTGTAGTTAAATAGCTCCACAGTTATCTACCTGTTTCTTTGTTTACACCATCCCCCAGCTCTAAAGGCCAATTCCTGCTCCCACTGAGGTCAATGGAAAACACCTGCTGACTGCAGTGGAACTAGGATTTGGCCTTAAATGCAAAATCTAACATTTTAACCTCGGTTCTGATACATACATGCGCTTGCACACAGACACACTTTCCAAACTTAGGAAAGCACATGTTCCTCAGGAACAAGTTTTGAAAATACAAAGTTTGAAGTTCCATAATTCAGTGGAAGTTTGTTTGGGTCTGGATTTCTTTTATAGTTATCCCTGCAGAACCATAACAAATAATTGCAATGGTAAATATCATAATGTGTAAATTTCTCATTTTTTAAATCATTTTAGACAGAAAACAAAACTGGGAAATTTTAGCACAAATATTTTAGATAACAGAGAATGGAAAATATTTTCCAAACTTAACTTGTGGTTGTGATAAGCATATAATAGTGTTCCAGACTATTTTCCAATAACAGAGATATATATTGTATATTTTCCAGCCATATTCCCCTATTGCATTTCAGAGGCAGATACCATCCCGTACCAATTGGTACCATCCCGTACCAATTACACAGCATTATCTGTCAACTTTTGCTCTTTCTAACCCAGCCTGTGAAAGAAAATTGAGGACATGATTCAAAAAAGGTAGGCCAGTTTCCAAAGCAGAGATTCCCAGCAGGAATCAGTTCTAGAGTATTGTTTAAATATTGATTTAGATATTCACAAAGAAGCTTGATCAAAGAAGAAACTTCAGAGAGATCGGGTCAGTGAAGATATGCTTCTTGGCCTTTGTGCAGATTTTATATTAAGCATGATCTTGATCTCTTTATCAAACCAAGGCTTTTTCATGCTCAAATCCAAGTAACAGTTGTGGTTTAACTTTGTTTCATAATATTTTTTTCCTCTTAAAAAGCATGAATCTTGGAAGTTATACTGTAAGTGCCTCAAGCCTAGTCTACATTACAAAGTTAGGTCATCTTAAGTCGACTTGTTTTGACCGCATTGTGCACATGTCTACACATAAATTTGTCTCCCACCACTGTAAGCTTCCTTTACAATGATGCAATATCACCATCTCCTCAGATGACAGAGGCATGGGGACCTACTTCTGTTGAAGCTGTGATATTGTAGACACTGTGTTACCTGGCTCAACCTTCATAGTACTCCAGCAGCTGTCACACAATGATCCTGTCTCCATGACAGTGGCCACTCCAGCCCAATTAAAATCCCCAGGTACTAGAATTCAGACACCAGAAGCCCACCCATGCTTTAAAAACCCTGGTATGTTTTTGAAGTGCTTTCCCCCAAGTTTCCCACCTTCATGAGCACAACTATTAGCCCTCTAATTTTTTAGACCCATTTGTGAAATGAATTTTGTTATATGCACCAATATGGAGGTAATGTGGGGCAGGGGTGGGGCTGAGGGGTTCAGAGTGTGGGAGTGGGCTCAGGGCTGGGGCAGAGGGTTGGAGGTGTGGGGAAGGGGTGAGGGCTCTGCCTGGGGGTGCGGGCTCTGGAGTGGGGTGGGGTTTAGAGTGCAGGCTGCCCCCAGGGCTGCGGCAGGGAGAGAGGACTCCCCCCAGCCCTCTCTCACCACAACAGCCCGGGGCTGGGGGAGAGGCACTTCTTCCTGACCATGGCAGCTGTGAGCCTGGGGCCAGGGGAGGGATGCTTCTTCCCGGCTGAGGCAGCTCCAAGTCTGGGGCTGGATGAGAGGCACCTCTTCCTGGACACCACAGCTCTGAAGCCAGGAATGGAGAGGTGTGTGTGGGGGGGCTCTCCCCGGTCATGGCAACTCCGAGGCTGAGGGAGGCGTGCCTCTCCCTAGCTGTGGCAGCTCTGAAACCAGGGCCACGGTCGGGGCGCCTCTTCCCGGCTATGACAGCTCCAAGGTTGGGGCTGGGGAGGGGTGCCTCACCGCTGCAGCTCCGAGACCAAGGCCAGGGGAGGGGTGCCTCTCCCCATCTGTACGGCCCTTGATAGCATGCTGCGTGGCTGCATGGCCACTCAGCTTACGGGTAACTTAGGTTGTGAGGATCTGACCGTGCCTGCTCCATGCACACAAAGAGAGCTTCTAGACACACTTCTACCTGGAGCAGAAACCGAGTTTTGGATCTCCTCAGACTGTGGAGATAAGATACTGCAAGCACAGCTACTCAAGGAACATTGACATGCAGGTTGCACAGGGAATGCTGAAGGTGGAGCATGACAGCAATTCCACATGAATTCAAAGGAACTATGGTAGGCATATCGGAAGGTAAGGAAGGCCAACAACAAATCTGGGGCCACTCCACAGACCTGCTACTTCTTCAAGGAACTGCATGCCATACTTGCACCCCACAACTGTGGACAAGGGAGCCTGATGCTGAGCCCATACAGTGTACAGTTAGGAGGAGAAGATGCAAGTCATGCAGCATGCAGGAGCTGTTTGAAACTCACCTGTGTTGGGATCCCAACAAGGGTAGTCAGGACCAAGGGTCAGAGCAGGGAAACCTGAGGCTGGGAGTAGCAGAGGAGTTCATAGTCAGATTCCAAGCCAGGGTAAATACCAAGGGTCAGAGTCTGAGCCAGTTTTCAGGCAAAGGTACAGATCAGGAGTTCTGGAGCAGAGAACAGGAATGGTCATGGTAGCAACAGAAGATCCACACTGTTGCCTGCATACTTCCTGAAATGTCCCTTGGGTTTACACAGGACAGGAAGCCAAGCAGGAGCCATGCCGCCTGTCAGACCTCTTGAGGTGGATCTTCTCATGATCTGTGTCTACAGCAGGTTGTGAAGCACATATTGGTTATGCTGCTGCTGGGTGACAGCATGGAGATGCTAGCTGCCTGGCAGCTCTGCACTCTAGATCTGAAGGACCTTACACACCCATGTCTAAGCCAGCCCAGTCAGGTGTCATAACCCTTGGGTCTTAAACCTGGGTCTGCAGGATTTAAGAGGAGCAGTCATGTTAAGAGGAGCTTCAACCCTCCATCTGACAGCCTGCAGTTGCTTGTGTACTTGGGACCCATGAAGCCCAGCCCCAGTCTGAGGCTCTGCCCCTGCAATCCTATTGGCACAGTCCTAGGAAAGCTGATTGACCTGCTGACCCTATTTAAGGCAGCAGCAGGCCCAGGAAGCTGTCTGAACAGCTGGACTCTGGCTCTATTTCTTGGCATCCAGACCTTGTGTGACTCCTAGCATCTGATTTGTGATTCTGAGCTTCAGTTTGCCTCCTGACTCTGACCTCCTGATATCCTGACTCAGCTGACTCCTGTCTTGTGAGTGTGAACTTTGGTTCTGACTACTGAGTCTTGTTCCCCATGACCTGGACATGAGTGCAGATGAGCCCAGGAATGAAAAGGGAAGGGAGTCTGGGTAAGTGTGTAAATGCGTAATTTCTTATGTTGTGTGTCTGAGTTAATGATAACTCAAGATTGTTGAATAACAGGCTAAATTAGAATTACGTAATCAAAGATTATCAATCAGAGATTAGTACAGCATGTACAGAACACAGAAAGAATAGATACACTACCACTTTATGATGGGATAAAGAGCTGGCTCTGTATCTCTTCTTCATAGTAACTGGAGGGATGTGAAGTTTCATTCCCCATCTAAGTTCCATCACCAGTGTCATTATATAGGGCTTTCAAACACAGAGACCCTCTTTGCCAAAAGAAACATATATTCTGATGTCATTTCTATATATTCTCAGCGTAACCCGCAAGGAAATTACCTAGATTCCTGGGGCTCTGTTTGCCCCTGGTAGGGCGGGGGAGCCAAGGCAGACTCAGAGTTTGCTCAGTAACCAATAGGGAGCAAGATGCCCCTCCAAGGGAGTTCAGGAAAGGAAAGGGGAGAAGCCATTTTTGAGTCAGTCTGGAGCCAGCCAGGGCAAGGGCAGGACTAGCTGTGCGAGGAGCTGGTGACTACCAGGCTTGCATGCAGGGTTCCCCCTGAGAACTGGCCTCTAGGGATCTGAAAGCAAGATCCATCCGCTGGGCTTTTCCTTCTCCCCTGATTCCCAGTTTTTAGAGTTTTGCTGGGAAACTTCCCCAGACAGGTTGAGTTTGCCCTCCAGCTCCCTAGGTGAGACCAGTCACCACATGGTCAGCTCTGGTCTGGCTGCTAGTCCAGGGCTGCTGCCTGCTGTTAGTGTGTTCTGAATGCTGGGCTAGGAGGCTACAGTTTGGATTTTAGTACAGTTGTGTAACCCACACCTTGAGCCCTGCACCCCTCTGTGGTGAGGGGAAATCGTGGGACCGAAGCTGCCTGATTCCTGCCTGAAGAGGATACCTGCCAGCAGAGATCAGCCCCTCTGCAATGACTGAGGAGTGCAGAGTCATCTCTGAACCTAAGGATTATTCATGGAGTTTGTGAGTACACCATCTTTTAGTTAGTCAGTCAGGGAATTTGTTTTGGGAACCCCCTATTCCCTGAACTGTGTGCTCAAGCCAGGGAGCAAGGGTTTGGGGGTTTTATAACCTGCTGTATATTAAACTGTGGAGGGATTTACCACCTTCTCCCACTTGTGAGTCCTTTGGGCTGTACTGAACCCAGTCAGCCATACTGCTAAACCACTGCAGAGAAGAATTTTGTGGTCATAGGTCACCAAGGGCCCCAACAAAGTACATGTACCAACACAACACTAATCTTACATTTGCTACATCAAGTCACGTGACTGCGAAAAGTCATGGGTATTCTCAGTGTGGGCACTGGAGATCCTAAAAACAGTGTTTTATCCTGTTATGTTATATTTGTCGCCTATTTAATATAATTATTGTGTTGAATATATTGTATGTGTCTGTGTTATTTCTTGGAAGCCTCCAACTATCTGGCAAGTAAGTGGGGATTACCCTGTGGTTAGAGTTTTCCTCCCAAGCTGCCCTGGTGACCCTGCTAGGAAGGAGTGAGGGGGGTGGAGGCACTGCCAAATAAATTCATTGGAAAAAATAAAGAAGATATACCCTGTTCAGTGGGTGGTGGGATCCGGAAGAACCCAGACCTGTCCATCAAAACCTGTAAGCAGATTGGCATTAAAGAACGTAACTGGGTGGAATGGGGGCGCTACATCAGTTTACCTGATTTATGTGTGAAGGCATACTTATTTACAGGTGAGAGGACTAACAATTCTTCAAGACAATATCTTTCAGTGGATCTTCCCCTCATAATCATTCTTCCCTATCTGCTGAAACAATTATCCCTTATCAGTTTCCCAAGTTTATATATGCTTATGTAAGCATTGTGTGTGTGAGAGAGAGTGAGTGAGAGAAGGGTTGGTTCCCAAAAATATCTGGAGTTTTATAGACATAGAGACCCCATGGATTACTAGATACAGTCTTATGCATAGAATTCCTCAATAGGGTTACTTACAGGTTAAGGACCAGTGTTCTGGACCTTAAAATTCAACATACTCTTTGTTAATATCATAAAAATATTCTAAAAAAAAGTTAAGATATAAATCAATCAAATATACAGAAAGAAAAAGTGTTAGTATACAGGCCTGTTTGTTAGCCTCAGATAGAATTTTGGGTTTGATTTTTGATACTTTTATATCTTTATTAATATGTGTGAACAATCAACAAAGACACTGTGTTGCTTCTGCCAAGCCAGATGGTTTTGTTTGTGTAATGAAAATATAAGGAATAGAGTTAAGTGTTACAGAGCATGTACGGTGGGAGTGTAATATATGATCATACACTGGAAGGCTCTTCTCTCAAGCCAAGGTCAAGCAACCAGTTAGGAGGGGTGAGAGGGTTGGGGCGAAGGCATAAAAAACACTAAAAGCCAAAGAAAAACCTGGCCTTGGCTAGTACACAACCTCACTCCCTATTCCTCCCATGGGATACAAACGAAGTGGTATCAAGACCCCAGACTCATGATTCCACAAATCAGAACATGACCATAAATTGGAAGCGGTGGAACCAAGGGTGTGCACTACAGGTATAATTATGCCTGCTAAGAAGGAGAAGGTGGAAACAAGGACACGGGTAAAGGCTCTGCAGCATCACAGCTGGGAACAGAACACTGGGAAACAGACTCTGCCAGCATGTAGACCTATGGATATGCTTGCTTGAAATTAACCCCAATAAACACCTCCTTTAGAGCTCCACAGCTGGCTCTTCTAGTAGTCCTTGGGTTGGGAGCAGGAGCGGGTAATGGCTCCAGCTGGGGCTGTGGGATCTGGGGTGGGGCCAGAAATAAGGAGTTCACAGTGTGGGAGGGGGATCCGGGATGGGGCGGGGGGTTGGGATGCAGGAAGGGATGAGGGCTTCAGCTGCGGGAGCGGGCTCTGGGGTGGGGCCTGGGATGAGGGATTTGGGTGCAGGAGGGGGCTCCAGGCTGTGGGGTGAAGCTGAGGAGTTCAGAGTATGGGAGGGGGCTCTGGGGTGAGGCGGGGGTTGGGGTGTGGGATGGGGTATGGGTTCTGGGGTGGGGCCAGAAATGAGGGGTTCAGTGTGCAGGCTGGGGTGGGGGAGCTGGGGTACAAGGGGGTGAGGGCTCCAGCTGGGGGTGCAAGCTCTGGGGTGGGGCATGGGATGAGGTATTTGGGTGCAGGAGGGTGCTCTGGGCAGGGACTGAGGGGTTGGGAGGGGGATCAGGGCTGGGCAGGGGGTTTGGAGGGCATGAGAGAAAGGCAGGGGTTCAGGCTCCAGGTGGCACTTACCTCAAGCAGCTCCAAGAAGGAGCAGCATGTCCCCCCTCTGGTTCCTATGTGAAGGCATGGCCAGGTAGCTCTGCATGCTTCCCCTTCCACAGGCGCTGCCCCCGCAGCTCCCCCTGGCTGTAGTTCCCAGCCAATGGGAGCAGCAGAGCCGTCAATTGGGGTGGGGGAAGCATGCAAAGACCCCTGGCTTTCCCTACATGTAGGAGCTGGAGAGGGGACGTGCTGTTGCTTCTGGGAGCTGCGTGGAGCCATGGCAGGCAGGGAGCCTGCCTTAGCCCCGCTGTGCCGCCAACCAGACTTTAATGGCCCAGTCAGCGGTGCTGACCATAGCTGCCAGGGTCCCTTTTGAGACTGGGCGTTCCGGTCGAAAACCGTACACGTGGCAACCCTAGGTAAGATATTTTATTTTGTATATTTGTACTTTAATTTGTACTGTTCCTTTGCACACACAATTCTTTTTTTTTTTAAACTTAGAATATTTATTAGTTTATATCAACTATAATTGGCACATCACAAAATTCATTATGGCAGTTATTAATGCACCCTACTTATTTAAGTTCTGTACTCATGAAGGCACTCTTGTAAAAGGATCACACAAACTGGTATGACTGACTGTTAAAATGTTCTTTTAAGGCCTCCCTTCGAGCTCCACAGTTGGCTCTTCTAGTAGCCCCTGTGTCTCTCTCTTCAAACTCAGCAGACAGCCTGTCTAACTCGCACCTCTCCCTGCTGGTAGCCTTTCCCCCTTGTCTCTCGGATATTATGCAGTACACAACACACAGCTGTAACAATTTGTACGTTTGTCTGGCTGAGATCCAGTCTACTCAAAACACATTTAACAGTCCTCCTTCAGCTGCTGAGCCAGTAACTGAATCTTTTTCTTTGGTGTTGTCAAAATGGTTAGTTTATGGCTTCATAAGCTAGGAAATCAAAGGGTACATGGATCACTATTGGCTTTCAACAGTGCCAGTGGAAAAGTGTCGGTCAGGGAAGACTGTCCCTGCTTACAATTTTGGAAAGAGTCCTGTGTTCTTAAAGATCCAAGTTTCATGCACCTTCCTGGACCAGCTCACACTGATATCAGTGAAGTGACCTAGGTTATCCACTAGTGCTTGCATCACCTTGGAATAGTATCACTTTCTGTTTATGTACTTAATGGCAAGTTGGGCTGGTGCCAGAGTGCAGACATGCATCCCATCGAATGCCCCACTGCAGTTCTGGAATCCCATTGCTGCAAATATATGCACAATTTCCTGCACATTGCTGAGAGTCACAGTCCTGTGTAGCAGGATACACTTACTGGCCCTACACAATTAGATGACAATGGCCACCACTGTGAAGTTTCCAGTTCCAAAGGATTTCCCACTGACAGATAGCAATTCAGCATTGCAAGTTTCTAGAGCACAGACACCACTTGCTTCTCTGCTGTTATTGCAGCTCTCGTTCTAGGGCAAGCTTGGCACAGAGATCAAGGAATGTGGCCTTTTGCATCCAAAGTTATGCAGTCACTGCTCATCATCCCAAAGCAAACCTGCATTATGATGCAATCCCAGCAGTCAGTGCTTTTTTCTTGGTCCCAGAAATGATGCTGACTGTGTGAAGCAGGTCTCTGAATGCAGACAGTAACCTGGCATTTTTTCCATTGTGTTCATCAGCCTCCAGTCATTGCTGTCAAACATCTTTTCTTTCTCCTCACATACCTGGTTGAAATTCCATATATACAGGAGAATTGTACACCTTGAATTAGCAATTATTAGAATTGTGCTGAACTCTGCAAGGTCCACACTTCTCCCAGAGGAATGACAGAGACTGAAAAGCAGCATGCACAACTGTAGGAGTTTTAAAAATGGCATGAACATTATGGTATGGAACAAGCATTACGGAATGGAGAAAATGGCACTGTGGACAACTGTCCCCTCGTTCCCAGAAATCCCTAGGTGAATTGCGGGTCTCCTGCAAAACACTGTAAAAATGTCCCACAAGGCATTGTGACAGTGTGGGTGATGCAGGGATGCCTACCGTTGGTGCACTGGATTTTCCGTGGATGCCCAGCACTGATGCAAGGAATCAACTGCTTACTCACCTTTGTCATACACAAAAGATGGCAGCTGTACGTCAATGTAATTTACATCAGCTGAACTTTATAGTATAGACATGGCCGCAGTGTGTACAGCATCTGTGGATGCGGAAACCTATGATAATCTGTCAAAAGCAGCACTTCCATGCACTTTAGGTTTGGGATACTGGAGAGCTCCAGCATTATATCTTAAGCAACTGTAGTTTTTGGAGGTTGTTTTTCCTTCCTACATTCTCTTAGCATTGAGGGAGAGAATTGGCCCCAATCCTGTAAACATCACATGTTTAACATCACTTCTCTGTGTACTCACAGTAGTTATTCATGGTAACAAAGTTAAGCATGTACTTATGTATTAGCAGAATTGGGGCCTTAGTAAATTATGAGGCATCAGGAATGAATGTCACAAAGCAAATAAGAAAGTGGAGACATACATTAATTTTAAAGAAAAATACATATACTATAGCATCTACAATAATTAAGCATATCAGCTATTAAGATGCTAGGGTGACACTTTTGAGTGATTAGAAAAAGGGAGGAAAGCATCTTAAGGGTACAATGGTAAATCTATAGTTTCACTTGCTTGAATGTTCATCTGTTTAACAGGGTTTTTAATGCATGTAATGAAGGAATACTGAAAAAAAGAGTAGCAAAATGTTATGTACACCCATTGAATGGAGCAAGTTTTTAATGTAGGTATTTAAAAGTGTGATTCTGTGAAGTTAAAATTATTGTTCCATAAACATTATCTTGTCAGTCACTCAGTAGTAATTCCTTGCAGGTGTGCTTGGGGGGAAGGATTTAGGCCATTAGGAAAATGCTGTTCAGACACTCAGGCATGTAGAGAGCACTGGACACTAGTAAACAGATGCAGACCAGAAGCACATTGCTCAAGCAAGACACTGTCACTTATCTGGCATTCTGATGATCTGTTACCACCTTTTAATGTTCAGATAGTTACCACAGTGTTTGCAAAGGGCAACAATATTTAAGGTACATGAGTGCCTGGAATAAGCTGCAAGAGTCAACTCACTGTGAGAAGAGAAATGATCAGAATGCTCACTACATTACAGACTGAGCAAAATCTTACACCTCAAAGAACAGAGGGCAAATCGCAACACTTATATTACCATCTCTAGCCATTGAGAGTTTGATCTCAAAGTGTTGAATAGCCTCCATTCTCACTGAGCATGATTGAGCTAATAAACAGCTGCACAGTATTGACCCCTTGATTTAGTCCAGGTTTAAAATTAAAGACCCTTTGTGGAAAAAAAAAATTCAGGTCTAGATTTGAATTTGGATTATAGACATTCTATACATTTAGATGTGTTCAGATTCACTATTTTGGCCCAGGGCTGTGTCTAATTACTTCCGGTCCTAAATCACTGTCTAATAATGCTGAGCATTGTTGAAGATCTGATTCATTTAATCACAAATGTAGTTGCATTTAGATTTGCATGTAAAATTATCCTCATACAGTCCTCACCTCATGAGAATATTATAGTCTTAATTCATGTTTAGAAAGTGGTTTTCCTATATTTTTGGATGAATTTACACAATAGAAGTCACAAATGTTCTTCTTGTTGTTAAAATGGAAAGGTATGAGACAAAGCTATTTGACTGAAAAGATCAACTATGAATAAAGTTTAGAAGAATAACTCTGTAACGTGCTATGAGTAAAATGGGATCAAAGGTATAATTTGTATTCCATGTGAATTTATTGATAAACTAAAATGCGGTTTGGGGAGTAGCTTGTCTTACAATAGAATTTTAAAGAGATTTTTACTTTGTGAACTGTATTGAAATGTCACTGTGCCCTCCAGTTTGAGGATGTAATATGAAATTAATGGAAGATTCTTCTATTGCATGTGGATAAACACATTGAAGCTACCTGTATTAGCAGGAGTATTGTAAGCAAGACAGGAGAAGTAATTCTTCTGCTCTACTCCGCTCTGATTATGCCTCAACTAGAGTATTGTGTCCAGTTCTGTGCGCCACATTTCAGGAAGGATGTGGACAAATTGGAGAGAGTCCAGAGAAGAGCAACAAAAATGATGAAAGGTCGAGAAAACATGACCTATGAGCAGTGATGAGCTGCCAAAATCTTAACAACCGGTTCCCCCCTTACCCCATGAGGGGTCGTGGCCCACCCTCGCCCCCCGGGACTCCTGCCCCATCCAACTCCCCACATTCCTTGATGCTCCCTACCGGGACTCCTGCCCCATCCACTCCCCGTCCCTGTTCCCTGACTGCCCCCAGAACTGGGCAGGAGGGTCTCATGGGCCACCGTAGTGGGTGCCCACCCCGCCCCACCCCTAAGAGCCAGAGGGACCTGCGGGGGGTGAGGTGGAGAGTCCCAGTGGTGCTTACCTGGGGCAGCTCCCAGGAAGCATCTGGCAGGTCCCTCTGGCTCCTAGGGGTGAGGTAGTGTAGCTAGGGGGGAGCATGGGGAGTGGCTGCTCCCCCCCCATCACATCAAAAGTGGCCCCTTAGGCACTGACTCCGTGGGTGCTCCAGCCCCGGAGCACCCCCTGGGAAAATTTGGTGGGTGCACAGCACCCACCAGCAGCTCCCGGCCCCATGCCCAGCCAAAGCTCATCTCTGCTCCGCCTCCGCCTCCTCCCCTGAACGTGTCACCCTGCTCTGCTCCCCGTCCCAGCTCACCTCCGCCTCCCTGGGCCTGAGCGCGAAGCTGCCACTTGCTTCTCAGCCCTCCCAGGCTTCCCCGCGAACAGCTGATCTGAGGGAAACCTGGTGGCGTGGGGGGGGGGGGGGAGGGGAAGAAGTGTTCCCCAGGGTAGCAGATTTCCTTGAGCAGCCTCTGAGTGAATAGCAAATATGGCCATGCTACTTGTGTTAACATAGCTCTTACGGACATGGACCTAATCTATTTCAGATCTCTAATTCAGACTCAGTCATTTCAGAGTAGCGAACGTGCACAAGATCCATAATTAATTTTGACCTACTCCAAATATTTTCCCAAGCTCCCACACCTTGAAATCTGTGTTGGCGATTTTAAGAGCCACCATACCATCTAATGATACAGAAAGTGAGATCAAAATGGAGTTGATCTATGTGGCTTGGACCTAGTCCATGACCTTCATCTCATTCATGACCCTAAACTCTGGGTTACTTTTCATTCTGCCTGATGGAAGCAAGGTTACTCTCCCCTGACCTCACCTGGACCACCAGTTCAGGTAGTCAATCCATGTCAAGCTAAAAGGAGTGTACTATAAAACTTCCTACATAATCAACATTATTTGATTTTTACCAAAGTCAGGGTGATTTTACCAATTGTGAGCACCAGCAAGAACCCTTGCTGGAACTGTCAGGAAGCAAACTAGCTCAGCTTTACACAGTACACCAGCCACTACAGTTCTTGTATCCCATATTGCATCTCTAGTGAAGAAGCTTGCATGTGGTCCACAAAAGCGATTTACAAATCTGCCACACCAAGTCAGTTCCAAGAAGTTGAAATCTACATTTCCTGCCTAGATGAGGAATGTACAGAACTCCTCAAGCAATATGCAGAGTAGCAATCCATCCATCGCCACACAGCTTGAACACTTGTAGAACAGCAAGATAGGAGAAGGCTACTGTGGATTCAAATATGTCAAGATTCAGTTGCAAGGCCTGGGCATTAATCACAAAATGCATTGCTGCACAGCTCTATTATCCAGTTTTTCCAAACAGTATTGCTACCTACCTGATAAATATCAGGAGAGCGGATAAGGACAGAAAATTTGAGGGTCCGGTGAAGAAAAATGGTGACAATACAAAGAATGCCTACCTGAAACTGAAGAAGACTTCAGCATTTCACGGCAGATAAAAGAGAAAAGGTGATTTAGAACATGTAAAATCTGTCAGCTTGATAATATCACCCCTGAATTCCTGAATAATCTGTGGAAAACTAGCATACAATGGGCTAAGCATCTTTTTATTTAGAATCATCCTGGAGAATAAAATACCTAAGATCTGGTGTAGAGCAAAAGTAATAATTTTGCCAAAACCTAAGAGAGAACACAGACTTACAAGAAGTTACCACCCCATCTCTTTGCTAAGCTGCATATACAAGTTATCCTTCCACAAATTGCCCCCACAATCAAGGATATCTTGAGTGTAGCTCAAGCAGGTTTCAGGACAAACTTCAATACACATGATTACATGGCACCTACATAAAGAATGGCTTCAAGTCCAGGCAAAAGACAGATGCAGTATTCCTAGATCTTACTGCTTCATGTGACACAATCCGGCATACACACCTACTGCACAAACTGTCATTGGTCCTACCAAAGTGTGTTGCCATATTTGTGGAACTATTTGAGAGGCTGCTGGCTCCAAGTTTCACTTGGACAAAAAGAAAAGGACAGCTCCTGGACTTCTGAAACCAGTTTACCCTACTGCTCAGTCCTAGCATGAACATTTTTCAAACCTTGTCACAAATGACCTTCCCAACACCATTGCCAGGCATTTTATTTATGCAGACAACATCAGTCTGGCAATACAGGGCCAAGATTTCAGTAGTATAGGAATCCTGAATGCACATATGGAAAAAAAAAAAAAGGTCCATATTGTAAAAGACGGAGTCTTAAACCTAGCAAGAAAAACAGTTTCTTTCTGCTTCCATCAATATCACACAAATGCCAAGGGACAGCTTAACGTCTTCCTCAAAGACAAAGCCTGCATATCTGCATGTTTCACTGGATTGTATCTTGACTTTCAAGAAACACCTTACCAAGACCTTACTGCACATAAAGACAAACAACTTGATTAGGAAACTAAGTGGTTCTGCTCAACGGGGAGCCAATGAGCAGACAATAAGGCAAACCCAGAATTTCTTGCGTTGTGTGTTGTGTTGTTGTGCTCCCTCATGTGCCTGAGCTCTTTTCACAAAGGATTAGTAGACACTCAGCTGAATGACACTATGCATGTAATGGGGACCATGAGACTGACCAACCTGACCTGTCTGCCAGTCCTACCCAGCATCACCCTTCCTGGTATCAGAAAACAAGTTGCCTTGCAGAATTTGCTTCTTAAGTTTCAAGATATGCCACATCTAGCTCATTGAGTTGGTCTTTGGTCAAGGCATCCAATCTGAACAATTCCCCTAAGGAACTTCAATATCACCTCCAGGTGGCATACTAGATGGCAAGAACAAGCTTCAAACAAAGTCAGTGATTATATGATGACCAATCTAACAGTCCATCCCTGTAGTTTTGACCTTTCATACCATCTTAGGTAAAGCTCAATCCCTTCAGATATGGAGTGATCAGATATGTTGCTAATGACAATAAGTTGAGCCTTTGTGACTCCTCCCTTTTCCACTATAGCCAGCTAGAGGATGTGAGCAATATACTTGCATCCTGCCCCCATTGGCAAGAGTTGCCTGGCTTCCTTATGGCCTTGTACAATGCTCCTCCCTAAGCGATCAAATAGTTCAGACACTTAGACTAATACGCTTGACTTGACAATCTATGTAGATGCAATCCCAATATAGATATAAATATTCACTAACTTTTCTTGGGACCCTCCTGTTGGCTTTTGGCTCATATCTGGGCACTGGCAGGTTCAGACAGCTGTTCAGAATTGCCATGTCTCTAAACTGCAAAGAGCAGCACAAGCATCCACTAGTAAGCCTGTCTGAGTTTCTCTCACTGTTGCTAAGTAACGGCAAGTATAGCTGCAGTTCCACTGTCTTAAAATTAGAGCACCTAATAAGTGATTAAAAACCTATATACTTTCTGTTCTGGTGTTCAGGAAGCACATGTTTTGAAGCTACTAGCATTGGGTGCTCTGATGCACAATGGAGCATGTAATAAGTCAGACTAAGTAATATTACTGAAAATGGTTTAACAAGATTGTTCCTCCAGTTCTCTGGATACACTCATATATAAATGCTAAATTATTACTGCAAATGTAAGGGAATTTTTTCTTTCATTTGTTTCTTACAAGTTCTTACCTTCCATATTGAACCCCTTTCATGTTGAAAGGTTTGGCACCCTTTTCTTGTGTGGCAGGAAAGTGGAGGTCAGGTGACTTGGAAATCCGCCCAGTAACAGCAGGGTATATAAAGCTTGCTCACCTAATACCAGTCGCTGTCCACCATAGCAGCAGCCCAGTGTCTGTGCTTGCTCCCAGCCAAGACATCGTGTGAAGAATAGAGATGTTGTGTCAAGAGAAAAGATAGAAAAAAAGCTTATCAGTGTCCAATCCCAGTGTGTCCTGAAGTCTTTGTGGTGTCCTGGGTTCCTGCATCCTTGCTGGCATCCTGATCGTCTTCCGTGGTGTCTGTGTGACCGTGTCCTCTTGTGAAGAATGGTGATGTGTTTAATCTTATCCTCTTCTTTTTCCCACCCATTATGTGTTTTTGTTTTGGGGGTTCTGGGCTTAAAGCCTATTGTTCAGTTAACAACCGTGTGATTTTATATACTTGTTATAGTTATTTTGGGGGTCCTTATTTAATAAATTGTTTGTTGCACCTATCCTTGCCTGTTTGGTGCCTTGATCAATAAATCATAATATGTGATGACAGAAGCGGGAGGGGTGTAACCTGTATCTCCTGAGTGACCCTTTTAAAGGTTTACACAATCATTATGATAGAATAGTCAATACAAAACTCTTAAAATATTATCAGTCACACAAATTTAAGGATTGTTGTCTAAGCATGACAAAGAACTTACAGCATCATATCTAAGTCCCATTATTCTAAGAACTAGAACCTTTGTTGCCCACACTTTTAATTACTTTAATACATTAGGTTTTGTCATTTATCATTACCATTATTTATATTTCATCAGTACCAAAAGCCCTAGGCAGGGTTCCCATTACATTAAGCCTTGCATAAAGGAGTGAAACAAAAACTGTTCCTACCCCTTACAGCTCACTCTAGGAATATGAAAACATGGAACAGATGGTTACATTGACAAATGGGGATAAGATGTGGGTGGGTGTGTATGGTGGGGAAGAGAACGGCAAAGCAGGTCTATTAAGTATTAATTAAGTAGTCTCAGAGATTGTAGTAGTCACAAGTAGCCACCAGGTAAGCTAACGATACTCAGTTATGATTTCTAGATATTATGGTGAGAGGTTTGAAGGAGGGATTTAAAGCAGGGTGTGAAGGTTACTTTAGAATCATGACGGGGAAGCGGGGAAGGTCATCTTATGCACAGGGAACAGTATTATCCTTGAGGTCTTCCATGCATAGAAATTAAGACATTGGAAATGATGGTTTCTTACATCATTCCTAACTCAGGCCTCTTGAGCATATACAGGCTATTGTATAATGCTATATGATATTGAGTTTTATATTGCAATTATGACATATAATCTATAGAAAGTTGGAGCTAAATTGTACTGAGCAGTTGCTGTATATGGGAGTACTCTTGAGTGGCAGACTAGGAATTATGCAGGAGCAGCTTCATTTACATTTAGTAAATGGAGAGTTTTAATGAATGATTCAACCAGTACAGTAGTCCTAAAATTACTTATTCTGATATTAATTGGACTCATTCTCTGTTCATATAGAAATCTGATATATGGAAAATTTGGAGAATGCATAGTTAGTTCACAAAATATTTTGAGGGGACTTGGAGGATTTGGGAGCTGTGGGGGTGGGGTAGAAGATCGGGTGAGGAGGAATGGGAGGCATTTTGAAATTGTGAGATCACTCCTCTGGTACAGTAGAACTCTCTACCATAAGAATAAAGCTGATCTGTGCAGGAAATGGAACTTTCTTGGGAGACATCCAAAACTGTGGATAAACTGACTTGAGAAATAAGTCATAAAAATCACCACCTTTCACTTCAAATGCAAGATACATTTCTTTGACCTTGCTTTCATAAAACATGTTTACAGAAAACCCTATCAAGATACTTCACTGCATGCAGTTCTCCCCTGGTGAGAGGCTGAGTATAAACACCACATGGCAGATATTAGTCACATTGCATAATGCACTATTGGAAAGTGCTCAGATATGAAGATGAAGAGCATGATATAAGAACCTATGTAGAATAGAATGCTAATTTTAGTCTTTAAATGTTACATTTAGATGTCAAAGTTCACACTGAGATGTAGGAGGTTCACCACTCTGAGAGCTACATTTTTTTTAAGCTTTCTGCAGATCCAGGACAATTGTGCACTGATTTACTCTCAGTTAGTATTCACAGGCATAAGTGTTAGAAGGATACTTCTCAATTCTCTGTTGCCCTGAAAATTATATAGTCCTTTACACCAGTGAGTGCAAATGGAATGTAAAATGCTGCCATTCCAATATGATAATTAGTTACACTACTGCAGGGCTTCTCAAACTTAATTGCACCATGACCCCCTTCTGACAACAAAAATGACTACAGGACCCCAGGAGGGGGGACTGAAGCCTGAGCCTGCCCAAGCCCCAGCTCCGCTGCACTGTGTGTGTGTGTGGGGGTATGTGTGGGGGGGAAGCCAAAGACACACCTCTCCAGGCTGGGGGACCAAAGCTGAAGCCAAGCGTTTCAGCCCCAGGTAGAGGGCCTGTAACCTGAGACCTGCTGCCCAGGGCCCCAGCAAGTGTGAGCAGCCCTGGCGACCCCATCATAATGTGGTCGTGACTGACTTCGGGGTCCCAACCCACTGTTTGAGAACTGCTCCACTAGTGCAAAAAGCTTCACCAGGTGTAGGGCAACAGAATCAGACTCGTTTTTTAAAATGAAAACTGCCACAGAATCTGCCATTGCCAATTGCAGGATCACAGAATATATACTTTCAGTGTCGATGACTTAGTTGATCAGAGCTTTGAAATTCCTGGTTGGAGATCATGACAGGGGCTGCCCTTCTAGTCAAGAGTTCAGCCTCTGCAGTCTGTGGATTTTAAGAAATCTGCCTGACATCTGTGCCATCTGGACAGCAGCTTAGGGCTTCTGTATTGTCAGTTGATCCCTTCTCCAATAGCCAAGCCCAGTTCAGCAGTTTGTAACCATTCATCTTCCATTCCAGATGGCGAGCTGGAGTGATCACTGTAGATCTAAACGAAATACTGTTCTACAATGGAAAGGGGGGCTTGGCAATCCTTCCTCCGTGACTTTTTGATGGTTTTCTTGTGGATCCATATATAGATATATTTTTTTTTTACCAGTCTAGTGTGAATGGCAGTAAAAACAAACCAGCTCCTTCTAAGAACTGGTGGGGGGGAGTGGGTTATTTGGAGTCATCGGGAAGCACTTTTAAAACATCACTAATAACTACAAATACACTGTCTCTCTTAGAGAAACAGCTACTTGATCAAAAGACACTACAATTCTGTGGGTTTTTTTAGCGTGAATCAGGGGTGCCGTTTTGAAAGTCAGTTAGAACTGAGCACCCAGATCCAGTAGTAGCTTTGGAAAATCTTACCCGTATTAGATAGTTCTTCTTGAAAGATTGTAACAACAGTTCTTGGTTAACTAAATATTTCTTCCGTGTCACTTAATGTAAGTAAATAATAATAAGTAAATCAGAGGTGCACCCAAACCAAAAGCACAAATCTGAACACACACACACACACACAAGCCGTGGAGTGTTTGGAATCTGAATTCAAAACTCGACATTGATGGCACAGTTAGCCTTTATAACTCTAAAGATAGAAACCAAAAACTTGGCTTCAATCACTCCTATTTTGACAATAGATTATTTTGGCAGTCCAGGCTCAACTCTAAATGGAATATTGCAGTATGTGCACTGTTAAGGGAACTCAAAAAGAGGGAAGAACACCTCAATGGTAGTTTTGCATGGTACACCTACAAAATATTAGGAAACTACACATGAAATAAGTTAGGAAATTAAATATTTTAAAATATAATTTATTACTTAAGCTTTTATAAATGTACAATGTAAAAATACTATTTAAAGTCGCTTTCCCATGAAGTCTTGTCTTCCTAGTGGAAATGAGATTTAAATAAACAAGGGAAAGGAACAATCTTATAATCTATATATAAAGTTCCACCATGTCTGAATGGAGATTCATGGATTGATATTTATGGGGAATCTAGCATTGTTGACCATACAGTATGTTTTTTCTCTTAAGCGTTACATGTGACAGGGATGTGGGCAGTTGAGGGTAGAGAGAGTACTATTCTCTTGATCTCAGCTCTGTTAAAAGGATAGCTCACAATGTGTGGTATTTGCACTAGGAATGGCTTATATGAACTAATACATCTCTGCTGACCTAACCTTTAATGTGTATTGGCATAACTCCATTGAAGTTCTATCGAAGGTAAATCCACATGCACATATACAGAGTTCAATACTCTGCTAGTACAAACTAATGCAATACTGTACTGAAGTCAATTGAACTATGCTGTTTTACACCAGCTCAAGATCTGAACTTTAGTATTTTCCATATATTTTTCTAGAATTCTGTATGCATCTGACTGCAATCTGTTTCTGTGAGTCGCTCAAACTGCCCTATTTTACACAAGATTCCACTAGTTTGAAGTTGACTTTTAATAATGAGGGTGAAAGGAAGATTATTTTCTTGGATTTTTTCAATTCTTTTAAAAAAGCACAAAATCTAATTCACTTTTTTTAAAAAAATCTCGATTGCATGTTTAATAAAAATTTCCATCTTAATCACTGACACCTAGAAGAGAGATGCTGGAATGACAGACCATCTACCAAAAAGGAACAATTCAGTAAATAAAACCTTCTTTTACAATCTATATACAATTTCAAACATGAGTTGTGCACTAATGAATGCATTTGTAACCTGAACACCAGTTTCTATTTGTTCTACATTTGTTTTTAATGTCAGAGGCCCCTTCCCCAATTGCATAGTGGAAAGCTGTATCCCTTTAAGGATACCATATTGTTATAAATTGAAACCTCAGAACTGTTAGTACTTGTTATGGTTGAGAATCTGAGAATCACAATCTGTTCTCTGCTGCAACTCTGCCATTATAGAAGAGTATATTATACCTGCACTGTTATGTGCATGCAGGGATTGACTCTCTGTCACTGCACTATATACAAGCATGCAGATGACTATGCAAAGGCAAACTTTGGACTTTGGATACATGTGGGCAGATAAAATGGATCATAGAGAAGGATGCTGTGCAGTCACATGCCACAACACACATTGGTTCTCTTCCTGTATTCAGAAGGGCATTTCTCTCCCTCCTATGCAACTCCTGCGCAGACAGACAAACACCTGGTAATTCAGTGTGTTATGGATTCTGGGTGTAAGCAAATGGTGCCATATAGGTGGGTATGTGCAGAAATTCAGAGATCAAGTCTATCTGATCATAGATCAAGAAAGAGTGCTTTGAAAATTTAAGTGTGTTCTAAGCATTAATGACAGGTTTCAGAGTAGCAGCCATGTTAGTCTGTATTGGCAGGTGAACGAGCCTCTGATAGTGTGGCTGATGTGATTATGCCCTATGATGGTGTCCTCTGAATAGATATGTGGACACAGTTGGCAACGGGCTTTGTTGCAAGGATAGGTTCCTGGGTTAGTGGTTCTGTTGTGTGGTATGTGGTTGCTGGTGAGTATTCGCTTCAGGTTGGGGGGCTGTCTGTAAGCAAGGACTGGCCTGTCTCCCAAGATCTGTTAGAGTGATGGGTCATCCTTCAGGATAGGTTGTAGATCCTTGATGATGCGTTGGAGAGGTTTTAGTTTGGGGCTGAAGGTGATGGCTAGTGGTGTTCTGTTATTTTCTTTGTTGGGCATGTCCTGTACCATACATTTCTCCAAATATAGCATGCTGGTGCTCGCATAGCACTTGTCGTCCTTGAATGACACGATCCTGGTTAACAGAAAAATGATATATGGGAAAATTAAACAGATTAGCTCTAATATTAATAATCTCACCTGTGTAGGCAGATCTGTCACAGCTTTGTCACATATTTGAAGCTTTGCAGAGTGGTTCAGAATCACTGACACACTTTGCAGCTCGTCTCTTAACTAGGTTCTTATTAAATGCAATGCTGCTGAAATTGAAGTAAATGGGAGTTAACTGTAAGCACCCTGCAGGAAAAGGCCTTTAATTAATTTCTGCTACATATTTTCACTTCACTATTGTGCTACAGACTGTCTTCAGATTTATAAAGTGAGTTCCCTACTTCTGGCCCAGTTTGTATCAAAGAAACTCTGGTGACCTAATACTTCAGGGTCACTGTTTCAGGATTTTCCTTGCAGATTGCTCTTTAGTAGTCAGTCAGCCATCAAGCTCAACAAGCTTGCAAATTTCACCATGTAGTGTCATGTCATCCTTCCCTTTCTCCTAGCTTGTAGATTTTGATTAAACTGACACAGTTGTTCAAGTGCATCTTTCAGAAAGAGGTGTATTTCTTTGACTTTCTGATTGGGTAGCTGAGAAATTCCATCTCAGCAGCGTGAGAATCAATAGACAAGACATGCAACTGCAGGTTATTTCATATGCCTGTCATCTACTTTATTACCTTTCTTTTGTAGAAAAGCTACAGTTTGGAGGTTCCACAACTAACCTGGTAAGCTTCTTAAGTATGGTAGTTGCTTCTGTAACTTGGGAGTTGTTCAACTATATATTAAAAAAAAATTAAGTGGGGAACAGTACTGTGAATTAATTAGGCCTGCAGCTACATTTAGAGAGAGACTCAACTGACATTGTCCCCTTATCCCTCTAGTGGCTTGTGCCTATATGACTTGGAAGCATACGAGTGGATTAGCAGTAGACAGAAAAACAATTTGGACTGGTAAAGCGCCTCAGTTACCTGATTTGCTACAGACATCAGCCAAAAGATAGCTGTACCAACTGTTGATGATGTCTGAATTTGTTCTCTCCAGTCTGGAAAACCATTTTCCTCAATACCTATTCAGTTTCTGATCACTGTGCTATATTAAAAAATAATCCAGTATTGGCAATTGATTTCTAAATTTGTACTGAAGTATTCAAACATCCACATTGTAACAAGCATTTGTAAGTAGGGTCTGAATGAACTCTCCCCCTGACAGCTAGCTGGGAAGGGGAGACACTTCAGGAGCAAACTTTATTTACATGAACACACCTACTCTGCTTAGATATCCAGCGCAGAGAGCGGTGTTGCTCAAAGTGATCAACTTTGGCTGATGTTGAGTCACTTTAGTACTGAATGCAGGAGTAGTGAAATGCTGTCATCAATGTTGATGTCTTTACTGAACAAAAAAAGGGGACCAGAATTATGTTTAACCTGTTCCAAATGAGGGGGTAACACTCAACTGAAAGGACCTTGTTAAGGCAGGGGCTCAAATGCCAGAGCCCTGTGAAAGTAAGAGGGTAGGGGGTAGGTATCCCAGGCAGGAGGTGTGGACTCTCCCTAAGGGTCCCCAGTCTGTTTTAAACTGTTCCTCCCCACTGTTCAAAAAAAGAGCTAAATAGGTTTCATTAGGAGCCTCTTCGTTATTTTAAATGCTCAGTCCAAGCTGAAATCAGTTTTTGTAGCACTGTGTTTTTGCCAAACCTGCTAAGAACTAAAAATCACAAAGAGACTGACCTGCAGAGGTCACAGCAGAGAGGCAAGTGACAGTTAGCTGGAGGGAGTGGCGAGCTGGTGGGAGCGGCCAGCGGGAGTGGAACAAGCAGTTGGCCTGGCAGTCAGTGGAGAGGAACAGTGGCTGCAGCAGCGAACAAGCAGCTGGAGGGAGCGGCGAGCAGTTAGCTGGTGGGAGTGGAATGAGTGGCTGGTGGGGCAGCCAGTCAGTATGTGTTCTCAGATGGCAGAACAAGCAAGGTGCCTTCTTCCCTGGGTGGGAGGTGAACTCACACAGATGCACTTCTGAACCCTGGGTCCTCACTAACCAAAGACAACAACTGTGTGTGGGGTATGGTGAGGGAGCAGAGGGGGGCACAGAAAATGAAATTTTGATTGTAGAACTCAAGAACATGAGGCAGAAGGCACTGCCCCACACACTCTGGGGTTGGTGTCCTGCTCACAGTTTCATGATTATGAATCCTGCTTGTGGCATTTTCCCTAATTAATGCTGGTGTCTTCCATTCTTTCATTAAAAGTTTATTTTCTACACTCAGATTCTGTGCTTGCGAGTGGGGAAATATTGCCATTAAGAGGCACCCGGGGTGGTGTGTAATTTTCCCAGGTTACTGGGTGGGGGCTTGAGCCGGTTCTGTGTTATGTTGTTGAACAGTAACCCCTAGATATTGAACCCAGCCCTGGCTGCTACCAGCTGCACCTGGCAGAAGCGTTACACATTGATACAGTAATATTTGTTTTGATTCATGCATGCCTGCATGCATTTATTATAATGTGTTTGTGTGTGTGTGTTGATTCACAGATGCATAGAATGGGGTTCTCCCGACAACTTATTCTTGAATATATAGCATCAGATATGAATGCAAGCCCAGGATTGGACAGAACTCACTTTTGTGGACCTATAGACATTTTTCTCACAGCTACTACATCCAGGCACATATTCTTAATAAGCATGTGACCAAAAGAAAATGCAAAATTGCATGCTCATTTCTGCCCATTCCTTGGATATACTCTGTAAAGAACTTATTTATCTTCTTTCTGCAGCATGATTTGTATTCTGCTGATATATTTTTGATTTCTTATGTCTCAACACAAAGTTTCTACCATTACTAAGAGCAAAATCATATTCACAGGTGTTACATGAGCCAGAAACGTATCCTCAGCTATATTTTCTGACCTAGCCAAGTGTTTCAGCCCAGCTACTACGTTGTATTGTCTGCTCTTTGTCAGAAGCATTTCTGAATGTCCCTGTTATATTGGTAACTTCTGTATTATTCACTTCTGTGCTAAGATGACATATTTTTTCTCAGTGGAGTCCATGAGACTTATTTTGGCTCTAAGCTGACAGAGGGGAGGGGAACCAAAAAAACAACCACCAGCTAGGGTGACCAGATGTCCCGATTTTACAGGGACAGTCCCAGTTTTGGGGTCTTTCTTATATAGGCTCCTATTACGCCCCACCCCCTGTCTAGATTTTTCACAATTACTGTCTGGTCACCTTACCACCAGCACACTTCTGGGAACACTTTTTGGGGTAACTAGGAGAGATTAATTGTTGTTAGTAGAACTATAAGGGATCTTTCAGAATAAATGCTATGTATAGGTCCTAAACAAAACCAAATTAAGCTCAATTAATATGTGGCACAAACAGAATGTGGCATATGTGAAATTCTTATGGTAAATGCAGAAGACACATAGACTATATCTTGATGTTTTCTATAGGTCCCCATCACCTTAATATCCAATAGTTGTACATTAGATCCTCAAAATGGGGTCAGTACTGAGAAAGCTTCATGGAGTCTTCTGCTCTTCACCCTTTCTGCTAGGTTCTAGGATGCTCTACTCATTTTTCTTTTGTTTTTGATTTAACTTTCCATTTGTGGTGAGAAAGCCACCTGGTGTGATGAACTGACAAGAAATCAGGTTTATTGGTGTACTGATATTTAATAATCAAGGGAGGAGAATTTTAGCTTCCATCATCCTGCCAAAGATAACTACTTCAAGAACAATAGGTAGGGCCACCAATGAATGAATAAATAAATAAATAAATAAAATAAATGATGCGTCTGACAGATATTTGAAGGATATCCTGTGAAAATCTACACTGAAGTCTCAGAAATAGGGAAACTTCCAGTGGGGTGGAGGCAACTGCTTCTGGGGATTACACAGATATGGTTTTAGGGAGAAAGATGAGAACACATAATACGATAATGAACTCTTATTACATTTTTTAAAAGTCAGGTGTAGGAGTGATCTGAGCAATTTATCTATAGATATAGCCTAGGGATGGAACTGCAAGTGGGATCAGAACTAGGACTACTTCTTTGGCCATGCAAGATTTTCTTTGTCTGTCCGTAAACTGACATTGCCTTAACTAGACTGGGTTATGAGAAGAGTAAGTCTAGATATGCTAAGTAAACTCTTAAATCCATTTCCTCAGTTCTTAACGCTTATTAAAGGAATTCTGCTGTTGTGTGGGTGTTACAAACAACCAGTTCCTCCCTAAGGAGAACTGATCCCTACAACATCACAGAAGAGATGCTAGAGGGTCACCTGCATGTGCTGAAGGGGCATGGGCACAGTTGTCTTCTCAGTGAGGTGTGTTGTCATCAGGCTGCAGCAGGCCAACAACTGGGGAGATGCCAACAGAACCAAGAGAAATTTTGACCCAAGCACTCTTCAGCTGACAGGTAGGTCCCCAAACATGTTACAAGCCTACTGTCCTCAGATTGTTTCACAATATATCTTTCTTTAGCTAAAACACTTTATTTTTCAGTCATTAGGAGAGAAACATAGCTGTTTTGGTGAGTCATAGAGGGAGATTTGGTCACGGAGGTAGCTCAGACAATAGCCATTGATGGCATCGAAGATCAAGACCAAGGCCTTGCATTATAAAATCCAGTGGAGGATGTGATGAAGCACAGGAGTGATGTACTCATATCAACTTTTCACGCTGATGACTGGTTTTGTGCATAGTAAATAAAGCATAATTATCTCTAGAGCAGAGAGACTCAGTTTGCAATATACAGTAAATTTAGCTTCAGTCTCACTTATTTTCAGTGTAAAGTCATTAGTGTTAACATCCATTACCCTATTAGTAAACAGTGCATTCCAACAGTCAATTAGTCTTTTTTTTGAGGGGTGTGGGTCCAGGCTTCAGCTTTGTGATTAGAAAAAACACCAGATTTCCTTGTTCATTTTTTGTGAAAACTTGGATTATTCCTTCTCCAGCAACAAGAAAGGCATCAGCAATTTGTATAATATAAAGATGCAGGAGAAAAAATACATTTTAAATATAAGTAATTGTAGCATTAGATAACAGCCTAAGCATAAGCAAACTTCAACTTCAAGTGAAAGACTGTTATATATAACCGATATGTCCAAGGGAAAGAAGAAGAAAAAACTCTGGGAAAAAATTTCAAAAGTCATAAATTTTGAAGAGAAACATGGAAAAATGTTCCATATTTTCTTATCTGCAGTGTCTGACACCAAAAACTTTTCACGGACACTCATGCTCCATCTTAATTAAAATGTTTAGCATTAAACAATCTCTTAAGATTGAAATACAGGCACCTTCAGTTTCCACTGTCCTTGTTGTTTTTTCCATTACCTTTCACTTCTTCACATTTATATTTCTGTCTGTTCATTTATTTCCCCTTTCCTTCCCCCTGGACTGTAGTCAGTGAACTGCTTCAATCTAAAAGATCCACACCCATTTTCTGAAACTTTCCTTAATGTAATTTGCTTCACTTTACAATATGTCTGAATATATCTGTCCACATCAGTGATATTGATCCACTGGCCATGTTTGCCAGAGTATCAATACAGAGAAATGGTTTTGCATGGCTAGTGGTTCACAGCATCCAATAATTTTCCTCTTTGTCAGGTAAGATGTGAGCACTAACTTTACACCATTCTTCTAAATATTTATAGTGGAACCTTTGTATGATCAACCACAGATATCAGAAATACCATGGATATCACAATATGATCTTGCTGATCCCTGGTGACATGAGGAAATGAGAATTTTCCACGTCACAGAATATGAACAACATTAAGAAGAAAGGGACACGGAAGTTGCCTAGTAGACTGGACTTGGGGGCCTGGATTATGAGTTCAGGGTGTCCTGGCCTTCAGGATGAGGTCACACCTGGACTGGCCTCTTCCCTGGTAACCCCTAGGGCTGCCCTTCTTGGGGCCAGGAGTTGTAGTGCTTGTGTGGTTAGGGGGACCTGGACCCCACATAGGTCCCAACCCAGGGCTCGGAAAGTGCAACAACATGAGACAGCCTAGGTTTGGCCACTTTCCCTGGATGACTTCCTACCATACTCTATGTCTCAGTGTGATATGGGCTATGATCAACTTAAACTCTTTACTTCAGAACCTCCACAGTCTAGGGTCAATGCTTACAATCCTCTTGTGCCCCTTTCTTGTGGTTCTCCCTCCTTCTTGGGTAGAGTTGCGGCGGGGGGGGGGAGCGGGAGTAAAGGGAATGACTCATTAAAATCCCCTCAGCAGAAGCTTCTTCTCCTTTTGCTGCAGAGCCCCTCCAAGAAATGACCTCTCTCTCTCTCTTCTCCCATCCTTGCCTGGGCTTCTGAAGCTCCCTTTATACTTGTCTTCCCCCAGGAGCATGCTGGGCAGGGCCTTCCAGGCTCAGTTCTGTTCTAGTCCTTCCCCCTACCTCAACCTTAGTGTGCGGTTTGTAAACCCCATCAAAAGGACACAAAATTAGAGATATATTAACTGTCAACTCTTGTCACGGTTCCTCCCCCACTCTGAACTCTAGGGTACAGATGTGGGGACCTGCATGAAAAACCTCCTAAGCTTATCTTTACCAGCTTAGGTCAAAACTTCCCCAAGGTACAAAATATTACTCCCGTTATCCTTGGACTGGCCGCTACCACCACCAAACTAATACTGGTTACTGGGGAAGAGCTGTTTGGACGCGTCCTTCCCCCCAAAATACTTCCCAAAACCTTGCACCCCACTTCCTGGACAAGGTTTGGTAAAAAGCCTCACCAATTTGCTTAGGTGACTACAGACCCAGACCCTTGGATCTTAAGAACAATGAACAATCCTCCCAACACTTGCACCCCCCCTTTCCTGGGAAATGTTGGATAAAAAGCCTCACCAATTTGCATCGGTGACCACAGACCCAAACCCTTGGATCTGAGAACAATGAAAAAGCATTCAGTGTTTTACAAGAAGACTTTTAATAAAAAATAGAAGTAAATAGAAATAAAGAAATCCCCCCTGTAAAATCAGGATGGTAGATACCTTACAGGGTAATTAGATTCAAAAACATAGAGAACCCCTCTAGGCAAAACCTTAAGTTACAAAAAAGATACACAGACAGAAATAGTTATTCTATTCAGCACAATTCTTTTCTCAGCCAGTTAAAGAAATCATAATCTAACACATACCTAGCTAGATTACTTACTAAAAGTTCTAAGACTCCATTCCTGTTCTGTCCCTGGCCAAGACGACTACAGACAGACACAGACCCTTTGTTTCTCTCCCTCCTCCCAGTTTTTGAAAGTATCTTGTCTCCTCATTGGTCATTTTGGTCAGGTGCCAGCGAGGTTACCTTTAGCTTCTTAACCCTTTACAGGTGAGAGGAGCTTTCCCCTGGCCAGGAGGGATTTCAAAAGGGTTTACCCTTCCCTTTATATTTATGACACGCCCCCCAAATCTCAGCTAGGGTGAAACACTGGCTGGGATTTCTTCCTGGAGCTCTAGGAAAACAGAGTTAATAAGACACATGCATCTCTAAATATACTACCAAGTACATAAAGACTAACAATATTTTCCACATCTCAAGGACGATTTTAACCAGTTGATTCTGGGAAACTTTCACGGGAGAGTGCATCAGCCACTTTGTTAGAAGCTCCTGAGATGTGTTGGATGTCAAAACCAAAATCTTGGAGAGCTAAACTCCACCGAAGAAGTTTTTTGTTAGTTTCTTTGACGGTGTGAAGCCACTTTAGTGCAGCATGGTTGGTTTGCAGGTGGAAACGCCGTCCCCAAACATATGGGCGTAGCTTTTCCAGAGCGTAGATAATGGCATAACATTCTTTTTCAGTGACTGACCAGTTGCTTTCCCTCTCAGACAGTTTTTTGCTGAGAAACACTACAGGGTGGAATTCTTGATCAGGTCCTTTCTGCATTAAAACTGCTCCCACACCACGCTCGGATGCATCTGCGGTTACTAGGAACGGTTTGTCAAAGTCTGGGGCCCTTAGTACAGGGTCAGACATGAGTGTCGCTTTAAGCTTGTTAAAGGCCTTCTGACACTTTCCGGTCCACTGAACAGCATTTGGCTGTTTCTTTTTGGTTAGGTCTGTCAGTGGGGCAGCAATTTGGCTGTAGTGCGGTACAAATCGTCTGTAATAACCGGCCAAGCCTAAGAAGGATTGAACCTGTTTCTTTGACTTTGGGACAGGCCACTTTTGGATAGCATCCACTTTGGCCTGTAGGGGGCTGATAGTTCCTTGACCCACCTGGTGTCCAAGGTAAGTCACTCTGTTTAGGCCTATTTGACACTTCTTAGCCTTAACAGTTAGTCCTGCCTCCCTTATGCGCTCAAGGACTTTTTGTAGATGTTCCAGGTGGTCTGCCCAGGAATCCGAAAATATGGCCACATCGTCAAGGTAGGCGACTGCATATTCTCCTAATCCGACTAGGAGACCATCTACAAGTCTTTGGAAAGTGGCGGGTGCATTTCGCAGCCCGAAAGGGAGTACATTAAATTCATACAGCCCGAGATGTGTGATGAAGGCTGACCTTTCCTTGGCAGATTCATCTAGCGGTACCTGCCAGTACTCCTTGGTTAAGTCCAAGGTAGAGATGAACTGGGCCCGTCCCAGTTTCTCTAATAGTTCATCAGTGCGTGGCATTGGATAGTTGTCTGGGCGAGTTACAGCATTTAGCTTACGGTAGTCCACGCAAAAACGTATTTCCCCATCTGGTTTGGGAACTAGAACCACTGGAGATGCCCATGCACTTTCAGAGGGGCGGATTACCCCCATCTGTAACATATCCTGGATCTCCCGTTCTATAGCAGTTTTAGCTTGAGGAGACACCCGGTAAGGTTGGACCCTAATTGGGTGAGCATTACCTGTGTCAATGGAGTGGTATGCCCGTTCAGTCAGTCCTGGGGTGGCTGAGAACGTTGGCGCGTAGCTAGTGCACAGCTCCTGGATCTGCTGTCGCTGCATACGCCCAAGGGTCATGGAGAGGTTCACCTCTTCCACACCACCAGCACATTTCCCTTCGTAGTAAACACCTTCAGGCCACTCAGCGTCATCTCCTCCCTGGGCTGTAAACTGACAAACCTTTAATTCTCTGGAATAAAAGGGCTTTAGAGAATTAATATGGTACACCTTAGGCTTTCGGTTGGAGGTGGGGAATGCTGTGAGATAATTAACAGCTCCCAGGCGCTCCTGGACCGTGAATGGCCCTTCCCACGATGCTTCCATTTTATGGGCCTGGAGCGCCTTTAAGACCATGACCTGGTCTCCTACTTTGAAGGAACGCTCTCTGGCATGTTTATCATACCAGGCTTTTTGCTCTTTTTGAGCATCCTGTAAGTTTTCTCTAGCAAGGGCTAAAGAGGTTCGGAGGGTGTTTTGTAGGTTGGTTACAAAGTCCAGAATGTTAGTTCCTGGAGAAGGTGTAAATCCCTCCCATTGCTGCTTCACCAACTGCAATGGCCCCTTAACCTCACGGCCATATACAAGTTCAAATGGGGAAAACCCTAAACTGGGATGTGGTACAGCTCTGTAGGCAAAGAGCAACTGCTGCAATACTAGGTCCCAATCATTGGAGTGCTCATTTACGAATTTGCGTATCATGGCCCCCAAAGTTCCATTAAACTTCTCCACCATGCCATTTGTTTGATGATGGTAAGGAGTGGCAACCAAGTGATTTACCCCATGAGCTTCCCAAAGGTTTTTCATAGTTCCTGCCAGGAAATTAGTCCCTGCATCTGTGAGGATATCGGAGGGCCAACCTACCCTGGCAAAAATGTCTGCTAGTGCCTGGCACACACTTTTAGCCCTGGTGTTGCTTAGAGCTACTGCTTCCGGCCATCGGGTGGCAAAATCCATGAAAGTCAGTATGTACTGCTTTCCTCTGGGTGTCTTTTTCGGAAAAGGACCCAGAATATCCACAGCTACTCGCTGAAATGGAACTTCAATGATGGGGAGTGGCTGGAGAGGAGCTTTGACCTGGTCTTGGGGTTTTCCCACTCTTTGGCACACCTCACAAGACTGGACATAGGTAGAAACATCCTTGCCCATTCCCTCCCAGTGGAATGACCCCCCCAAACGGTCTTTGGTCCTGTTCACCCCAGCATGGCCACTAGGGTGATCATGGGCTAAGCTCAAGAGCTTGGCCCGGTATTTAGTTGGAACTACCAACTGTCTCTGAGGATGCCAGTCTTCCTGGTGTCCCCCAGAAAGAGTTTCCTTGTATAAAAGTCCTCTTTCTACAACAAACCTGGATCGATTAGAAGAGCTGAGAGGCGGTGGGTTGCTCCGTGCCGCCGTCCACGCTCTCTGGAGGCTTTCATCTGCTTCCTGTTCGGTCTGGAACTGTTCCCTTGATGCTGGAGACATCAGTTCCTCATTGGATTGGGGACATAGGCTTGGTCCCTCTGGAAGCGATATAGGGGATGGAGCTGTTTCTGTTGACTGTGAACCGCTCTCCGCTGGTGCACTATGTTGGGATTCAGGCTCCGGCTGAGCCTCTTGTGTAGGGTTATCGGCTGCTGCCAGTTCAGGTTCGGTGGGGCCCTCTGGTGTTGAGGTTGCAAGTACTGGATTCAGTGCTGGCATGGGGTCTGGTGTTGGTTGTTTGGCTGGTTCCGGTTCTGGGACTGGTTCCGTCTGGGTCTCTGGGACTGGATCCACTACTGCTGTTGCAGACATTGGCCTGGGGTCCGGGTCCATCACCTCTGACCGGGCCCTGATAGAAGTTTCCGGAACAGAGCTAGGCCCCACGGCTTGTTTAGCCTGGCTGCGGGTGACCGTTCCCACCCTCTTGGCCTGCTTCACGTGATTGGCCAAGTCTTCCCCCAACAGCATGGGGATGGGATAATCATCATAGACTGCAAAAGTCCACATTCCTGACCAGCCCTTGTCCTGGACAGGCAACTTGGCTGTAGGCAAATTGAAAGAGTTGGACTTGAAGGGTTGAATCGTCACTTGGATCTCTGGGTTGATTAAATTGGGGTCCACTAAGGAAGCATGGATAGCTGACACTTGTGCTCCGGTGTCCCTCCACGCGGTGACCTTCTTCCCGCCCACACTCACAGTTTCCCTCCGCTCCAAGGGTATCTGGGAGGTATCTGGGCCTGTGGACCTCTGGTGTGATTCTGGTGCAATGAACTGTAATCTGTTGGGGTTCTTGGGGCAGTTGGCCTTTACATGCCCCAGCTCGTTACATTTAAAACATCGTCCAGCTGACGGGTCACCGGGGCGAGGTGGGTTGCTGGAGAACGGGGTGGTGGGACGATACGGGGTCTGGAGGGTTCTTTGGGAGGTAGGTGGGGCTTTGGGCAGCCCCCGGTAATAGGGTGTGGTCTGGGGTGGTCCCTTCTGGTCTCCGCTCCAACTGCGACCAGTTTTCTTCTTCTCTGCCACCTCCACCCATCTGGCTCCAATCTCTCCTGCCTCGATTACAGTTTTGGGTTTCCCATCTAGGATGTATCTTTCTATTTCCTCAGGAACACCCTCTAAGAATTGTTCCATTTGCATTAGGAAGGGCAAATTTACTGGAGATTCAACACTTGCTCCTGATATCCAGGCATCCCAATGTTTCACAATGTGGTAGGCATGTCGGGTAAATGACATGTCTGGTTTCCACCTTAGGGCTCGGAACCTCCGACGAGACTGCTCGGGTGTTATCCCCATTCTGACTCTCGCCTTGGATTTAAACAGTTCATACTTGTTCATATGTTCTTTAGGCATTTCAGCTGCCACCTCAGCTAAGGGTCCACTGAGCTGCGGCCTCAGCTCTACCATGTATTGGTCAGTAGAGATGTTGTAGCCAAGGCAGGCCCTTTCGAAGTTTTCTAAGAAGGCCTCAGTATCATCACCTGCCTTGTAGGTGGGGAACTTTCTGGGATGGGAAGTGGTACCTGGAGAAGGATTGCTAGGGTTTGTTGGTATATTCTGCTGGGCCTTTATCCTCTCCATCTCCTCCACATGCTTCCTTGCCTCCATTTCCCTCTTGTGGGCAGCCTCCTGTACCTCCTTCTCCAGCCGCATGAGTTCTATCTGTCTTTCATGTTCCCTTTGTTTTTCCTCAGCCTGAAATTTGGCTAATTCCAGCTGTAGTCGAGCCGAGGATTTGGCCATTCTAACCTCTCTGTTTTTAACTAACTTTACACCCGAGGTTTAGAAATAAACAAACAAAACTTAGCTGTAAAATTTTGCTGTGCTGGAATAGAATACCTATTCTCTGATAGTGATTGTCAGCCTACAGAAAAAGACAATTCCCTTGTCTCTGCTCTGGGCCCAAATTAAAGCAAAAAACCTCCAACTACTTGGAAACCTGCTTACCCAGCCCAAAGAAAAAAAAAAATTCTTTTCAAACCTGTGCTCCTTGTAAAACAAAAAAAAAATCAAAATCCTAAAAAAAACCCTGCCACTTTTGTCTCCAGGCAAATGGGTAGAGCACACACCCCCTATTTACTTTTAGGAAGAAAAGAAAAAAAAAACCTCTGGGTTGGAATACTGTGAATTTCCCTGCAGGAGTTAAGTACCCTGCCTCCAGACAAAGAAAACCTGCAATTCACAAGATAATCCCCTTTTGTCTCTGCTTGGCCACAAAGCAGAGAGAAACCAAGCTGCTTTCAGTTTCAAAGCTGCTTTCTGGACTTCCTAAAAATTCCTTTTTAAAATCTGTATTTCTAGTTCAAAAAATCTCAACTGGATCTCAAAATGATTTCAGGTTAATCCCACCACTGTGCCACCATGTCACGGTTCCTCCCCCACTCTGAACTCTAGGGTACAGATGTGGGGACCTGCATGAAAAACTTCCTAAGCTTATCTTTACCAGCTTAGGTCAAAACTTCCCCAAGGTACAAAATATTACTCCCGTTATCCTTGGACTGGCCGCTACCACCACCAAACTAATACTGGTTACTGGGGAAGAGCTGTTTGGACGCGTCCTTCCCCCCAAAATACTTCCCAAAACCTTGCACCCCACTTCTTGGACAAGGTTTGGTAAAAAGCCTCACCAATTTGCTTAGGTGACTACAGACCCAGACCCTTGGATCTTAAGAACAATGAACAATCCTCCCAACACTTGCACCCCCCCTTTCCTGGGAAATGTTGGATAAAAAGCCTCACCAATTTGCATCGGTGACCACAGACCCAAACCCTTGGATCTGAGAGCAATGAAAAAGCATTCAGTGTTTTACAAGAAGACTTTTAATAAAAAATAGAAGTAAATAGAAATAAAGAAATCCCCCCTGTAAAATCAGGATGGTAGATACCTTACAGGGTAATTAGATTCAAAAACATAGAGAACCCCTCTAGGCAAATCCTTAAGTTACAAAAAAGATACACAGACAGAAATAGTTATTCTATTCAGCACAATTCTTTTCTCAGCCAGTTAAAGAAATCGTAATCTAACACATACCTAGCTAGATTACTTACTAAAAGTTCTAAGACTCCATTCCTGTTCTGTCCCTGGCCAAGACAACTACAGACAGACACAGACCCTTTGTTTCTCTCCCTCCTCCCAGTTTTTGAAAGTATCTTGTCTCCTCATTGGTCATTTTGGTCAGGTGCCAGCGAGGTTACCTTTAGCTTCTTAATCCTTTACAGGTGAGAGGAGCTTTCCCCTGGCCAGGAGGGATTTCAAAGGGGTTTACCCTTCCCTTTATATTTATGACAACTCTTCAGGGCAGGGACTGTCTGAAAATGCATATGTGCAATGACTGGCACAAAGGGGTTGTTGTAATACTAATGTTATTTTAAAAGTTTGCCTTATTGGTAGTTGAGGAAGCTCCGGGCCCTGGAGGACCATTGAGCCCGGGGTGCTTTTGTTCGATCCCACATCCGCCTCCTTCGGGAGATGTATCGCGGCTCCCGCTTCTTCTACGCCCTGCAGAAAAGGAGGGGGGCCAAAAAGCACGTCACCTGCCTCCTGGCGGAGGACGGGACCCCCCTCACGGATCCGGAGGAGATGCGTGGAAGGGCCAGGGCCTTCTATGCCAACCTTTTCTCCCCGGATCCGACTGACGCCGATGCCCGCAGGGTGCTCTGGACTGAACTCCCAATGGTCAGCGCAGGCGACCGGGACCAGCTGGAGCTGCCTCTCTCTCTGGCCTAGCTCTCGGAAGCCCTCCGTTGCATACTCACTAATAAATCTCTGGGCATGGACAGGCTGACGGTGGAGTTCTACCGCATGTTCTAGGACGTCCTCGGCCCGGACCTTGTCATTGTCTGGGCCGAGTCTTTGCAAAGCGGGCTCCTCCCTCTTTCGTGCAGGCGAGCCGTGCTCGTCTTATTGGAAGAAGGGGGACCTCCGCGACCTATAGAATTGGCGTCCCATCTCGCTCCTCATCACGGACTACAAGTCCTCATCACGGACTTCGTAGCGAAGGCCATCTCGCTGTGGGTGGGGTCTGTGCTGGCAGACGTGGTCCACCCTGAGCAGACCTACACCGTCCCGGGCCGGACCATCTTTGACAACTTGTATTTGGTCCAGGACCTCTTGGAGCTGGGGCGAAGGGATGGTCTGTCGTTCACCCTCCTGTCCCTGGACCAGGAGAAGGCGTTTGACAGGGTGGACCATGGGTATCTCCTGGGCACCCTGCGGGCGTTCGGCTTCGGGCCCCAGTTTGTGGGCTTTCTTCGGGTGCTGTACACCGCCATGGAGTGTCTGGTCAGGCTCAACTGGACCCTGACCGAGCCAGTCAGCTTCAGGAGGGGAGTATGGCAGGGGTGCCCCCTCTCGGGCCAGCTGTATGCTCTGGCGATCGATCCCTTCCTCCGTCTCCTCCGCCGGAGGTTGACGGGGTTGGCGCTTCGGGAGCCGGGGCTGCAGCTGGTCTTGTCGGTGTTCGCTGACGACGTGCTCCTCGTGGTCCAGGACACAGACGACCTGGTGCGGGTGGAGGACTGCCAGGCCGTTTACTGCTATGATCCAGAGCAGTGGTTCCCAAACCAGTACCATCTCCTGGAAAGGTGGGGAGGTGAATTGCCAGGGCCGATCAGGGAATGTCATAGATATTTGACAGGGAGATAACATGATGTAGATGGTGTCTCTGTGCTGGATTCTACAGGGAGTTAGTCCTCCCAGTGGAGGTGATGGGTAGTCACCTGCCGAGCAGACATGTATATAGGAAGTTTAATTATTTTAAGAGATGTTTTCTCTTAAATGTCTTTGCTCTATAGCAATGATACTTTGCTTTAAGGAGGCTCTTCACCATAGAATCATAGAATATTAGGGTTGGAACAGACCTCAGGAGGTCATCTAGTCCAATCCCCTGCTCAAAGCACGACCAACACCGACTAAATCATCCCAGCCAGGGCTTTGTCAAGTCAGGCCTTAAAAACCTCTAAGGATGGAGATTCCACCATCTCCCTAGGTAACTCATTCCAGTGCTTCACCACACTCCTAGTAAAATAGTGTTTCCTAATATCCAACCTAGACCTCCCCTACTGCAACCTGTGACCGTTGCTTCTTGTTCTGTCATCTGCCACCACTGAGAACAGCCTAGCTCCATCGTCTTTGGAACTCCCCTTCAGGTAATTGAAGGCTGCTATCAAATCTGCCCCTCACTCTTCTCTTCTGCAGACTAAACAAGCCCAGTTCCCTCAGCCTCTCCTAGTAAGTCATGTGCCCCAGCCCCCTAATCATTTTCATTGCCCTTCACTGGACTCTCTCCAATTTGTCCACATCCCTTCTGTAGTGGGGGGACCAAAACTGGACGCAGTACTCCATGTGTGGCCTCACCAGTGCCGAATAGAGGAGAATAATCACTTCCCTCGATCTGCTGGCAATGATCCTACTAATACAGCCCAGTATGCCATTGGACTTCTTGGCAACAGGGGAACACTGCTGATTCATATCCTGCTTCTTGTCCACTGTAATCCCCAGGTCCTTTTCTGCAGAACTGCCGCTTAGCCAGTCGGTCCCCAGCCTGTAGCGGTGCATGGGATTCTTCCTTCCTAAGTGTAGAACCTAAGTGTAGAGACCTAGAGGAGTTGCTTATGAGACTAGGAGGGGACAGAGTAGTAGCTTGTCCAATAACTGTGATAAGCAACATGTACTTCCCCTACCCCTACCAGCCTACTTCTACCCTATGGCAGAATATTGCTCCTATTTCAAATTCTGTTGTGGTTCAGATCATTCACCTAACTTTGAACACATATTGGAACTTCTGGTTTCTAATATGAGCAAATCCCAAAGTCCAAACTTTTTGAGGTTCATCTGCACTAGTCATTTCCATGGGCAAGCCCAAGGATATTATGCAAAGCTGATATATTGCCCTGCAGATTCATAATTGCTGAACATGTACGGTCAAGCTGTGCAGTTAGTTGTACCATTTCTTAACAGGTAACAGACAGAAACCCTTTTCATATGAAAAGTGAGAGCACTTAAGGCTTCTTGCAAGCCACCTGGAGCAGCATCTATTATTAATAAAGACAACAACTTATTTTCACTCAGAAAAGTTTGGCAAAGATGATACATTGTCTGCATAGCTTATCTAGCCCTGTCCTGCTTTAAAGCAGCAGGTGCCAGAGCAGCTGGCAGTTGCCACCTCTTTCTATTAGCACAACATCACAAAAATGACTAAGTGTCTTACTTAAAAATTCTAAGATCGTCAAATTAAAAGTTAAGCAAATGTATACAACACACTTTGTTGAGTGTGGCTTTCATTTTCCTTTACGTTGTTACTGGCACTTTAATTGCTCGACTAGCTAGTGATTCAAGGACTTCTATTAAGGTATGGTGCAGTGGGGGGAAGTTCAACTTTCTAAGCTAATATATCCCATTTTTCCAAAATACATACTGTTGCAGAAAATTAATGGAGTCAATGAGATGCTGATGGTGGAAGACCATCCTGCTGAGCAGGGTGGAAGCTGAACGTAAAGGACAGCAAACAATGGGTGAATGTAAGAGGAGTAGGGCTGCCATATGGGGCTATGAAAGATCTAATCAAAATTGCAAATATAAATAGCTTTGGGATTTACCATGGCAATACTTTGAGGTCTCTATGTACTATTCATTTGTCCCTGGGGCACTTTTTTAACCACCTGTTACTTTTCTGTTTGGCTCAGCAGGTTATAAAATGCCAGTGTTTTCAAATGTGGGTGCCTAACCTTACTTTTAGTTACCTAAATAAAACTGCCCACAGTTTCAGCAATAAGAAAAGGAGTACTTGTGGCACCTTAGAGACTAACCAATTTATTTGAGCATGAGCTTTCGTGAGCTACAGCTCACTTCATCAGATGTTTACCGTGGAAACTGCAGCAGACTTTATATACACACAGAAATCATGAAACAATACCTCCTCCCACCCCACTGTCCTGCTGGTAATAGCTTATCTAAAGTGATCAACAGGTGGGCCATTTCCAGCACAAATCCAGGTTTTCTCACCCTCCACCCCCCCACACAAATTCACTCTCCTGCTGGTGCTAGCCCATCCAAAGTGACAACTCTTTACATAATCAAGTCGGGCTATTTCCTGCATAGATCAAGGTTTTCTCACATCCCCCCCACCCCCATACACACACAAACTCACTCTCCTGCTGGTAATAGCTCATCTAAACTGACCATTCTCCAGGTTTAAATCCAAGTTAAACCAGAACATCTGCGGGGGGGGGGGGGTAGGAAAAAACAAGAGGAAACAGGCTACCTTGCATAATGACTTAGCCACTCCCAGTCTCTATTTAAGCCTAAATTAATAGTATCCAATTTGCAAATGAATTCCAATTCAGCAGTTTCTCGCTGGAGTCTGGATTTGAAGTTTTTTTGTTTTAAGATAGCGACCTTCATGTCTGTGATTGCGTGACCAGAGAGATTGAAGTGTTCTCCGACTGGTTTATGAATGTTATAATTCTTGACATCTGATTTGTGTCCATTTATTCTTTTACATAGAGACTGTCCAGTTTGACCAATGTACATGGCAGAGGGGCATTGCTGGCACATGATGGCATAGATCACATTGGTGGATGTGCAGGTGAACGAGCCTCTGATAGTGTGGCTGATGTTATTAGGCCCTGTGATGGTGTCCCCTGAATAGATATGTGGGCACAATTGGCAACGGGCTTTGTTGCAAGGATAAGTTCCTGGGTTAGTGGTTCTGTTGTGTGGTATGTGGTTGTTGGTGAGTATTTGCTTCAGGTTGCGGGGCTGTCTGTAGGCAAGGACTGGCCTGTCTCCCAAGACTTGTGAGAGTGTTGGGTCATCCTTTAGGATAGGTTGTAGATCCTTAATAATGCGTTGGAGGGGTTTTAGTTGGGGGCTGAAGGTGACGGCTAGTGGCGTTCTGTTATTTTCTTTGTTAGGCCTGTCCTGTAGTAGGTAACTTCTGGGAACTCTTCTGGCTCTATCAATCTGTTTCTTTACTTCTGCAGGTGGGTATTGTAGTTGTAAGAAAGCTTGACAGAGATCTTGTAGGTGTTTGTCTCTGTCTGAGGGGTTGGAGCAAATGCGGTTGTATCGCAGAGCTTGGCTGTAGACGATGGATGTGAGAAAACCTTGATCTATGCAGGAAATAGCCCGACTTGATTATGTAAAGAGTTGTCACTTTGGATGGGCTAGCACCAGCAGGAGAGTGAATTTGTGTGGGGGGGTGGAGGGTGAGAAAACCTGGATTTGTGCTGGAAATGGCCCACCTGTTGATCACTTTAGATAAGCTATTACCAGCAGGACAGTGGGGTGGGAGGAGGTATTGTTTCATGATTTCTGTGTGTATATAAAGTCTGCTGCAGTTTCCACGGTAAACATCTGATGAAGTGAGCTGTAGCTCACGAAAGCTCATGCTCAAATAAATTGGTTAGTCTCTAAGGTGCCACAAGTACTCCTTTTCTTTTTGCGAATACAGACTAACACGGCTGTTCCTCTGAAACCTGTCATTATGCAAGGCACTGCATTTAGCCGTATGGAGTGGAAATCTATCAACTGCATGAAGAAACTTGTACAGATACAGACAGACATCATCTTCCTTTCCAAATGCAAACAGATGGACATCGTACCAAAAGGACTGAAGGTCAAAAATCCATTACAATCTACATACCACACAGACTATGCTGACAGCTTGTGCCTCACGCTCTCAAAGAAACTGCGGAATCACCTGATCAAGATCCTCTACAGCAAACAGGGAAAGATTAAGAATGAGCTCTCAAAAATGGATACTCTCATAAAGAACCAACCTTCCACACAAACTTCCTCGTGGCTGGATTTTACTAAAACTAGACAAGCCATTTACAACGCACACTTTGCTTCTCTACAAAAAAAAAAAAACACTAAACTTTCTAAACTACTACATGCTACAAGGGGCCACAGCAATGGTTCCCTCACCCCACCTAGCAATATTGTTAACCTATCCAACTATACTCTCAGCCCAGCAGAAGCAGCTGTTCTATCTCGGGGCCTCTCCTTCTGCCCCTCCACCCCCACGAACATGATACAGTTCTGTGGTGACCTAGAATCCTATTTTCGACGTCTCCGTCTCAAGGAATATTTCCAAAATACCTCTGAACAACATACTAATCCACAGAGGTCTCCCTGCCAACACTACAGAAAGAGGGATTCTAGATGGACTCCTCCTGAAGGTCGAAACAGCAGACTGGACTTCTACATAGAGTGCTTCCGCCGACGTGCACGGGCTGAAATTGTGGAAAAGCAGCATCACTTGCCCCATAACCTCAGCCATGCGGAACGCAATGCCATCCACAGCCGCAGAAACAACTCTGACATCATAATCAAAAAGGCTGACAAAGGAGGTGCTGTTGTCATCATGAATAGGTCGGAATATGAACAAGAGGCTGCTCGGCAGCTCTCCAACACGAGTTTCTACAAGCCATTACCCTATGATCCCACTGAGAGTTACCAAAAGCAACTACAGCATTTGCTCAAGAAACTTCCTGAAAAAGCACAAGATCAAATCCGCACAGACACACCCCTGGAACCCCGACCTGGGATATTCTATCTACTACCCAAGATCCATAAACCTGGAAATCCTGGGCGCCCCATCATCTCAGGCATTGGCACCCTGACAGCAGGATTGTCTGGCTATGTAGACTCCCTCCTCAGGCCCTACGCTACCAGCACTCCCAGCTACCTTCGAGACACCACTGACTTCCTGAGGAAACTTCAATCCATCGGTGATCTTCCTGATAACACCATCCTGGCTACTATGGATGTAGAAGCCCTCTACACCAACATTCCACACAAAGATGGACTACAAGCCGTCAAGAACACTATCCCCGATAATGTCACGGCTAACCTGGTGGCTCAACTTTGTGACTTTGTCCTTACCCATAACTATTTCACATTTGGGGACAATGTATACCTTCAGATCAGCGGCACTGCTATGGGTACCCGCATGGCCCCACAGTATGCCAACATTTTTATGGCTGATTTAGAACAACGCTTCCTCAGCTCTCGTCCCCTAAAGCCCCTACTCTACTTGCGCTATATTGATGACATCTTCATCATCTGGACCCATGGAAAAGAAGCCCTTGAGGAATTCCACCATGATTTCAACAATTTCCATCCCACCACCAACCTCAGCCTGGTCCAGTCCACACAAGAGATCCACTTCCTGGACACTACAGTGCTAATAAACAATGGCCACATAAACACCACCCTATACCGTAAACCTACTGACCGCTATTCCTACCTGCATGCCTCCAGCTTTCACCCTGACCACACCACACGATCCATCGTCTACAGCCAAGCTCTGCGATACAACCGCATTTGCTCCAACCCCTCAGACAGAGACAAACACCTACAAGATCTCTGTCAAGCTTTCTTACAACTACAATACCCACCTGCAGAAGTAAAGAAACAGATTGATAGAGCCAGAAGAGTTCCCAGAAGTTACCTACTACAGGACAGGCCTAACAAAGAAAATAACAGAACGCCACTAGCCGTCACCTTCAGCCCCCAACTAAAACCCCTCCAACGCATTATTAAGGATCTACAACCTATCCTAAAGGATGACCCAACACTCTCACAAGTCTTGGGAGACAGGCCAGTCCTTGCCTACAGACAGCCCCGCAACCTGAAGCAAATACTCACCAACAACCACATACCACACAACAGAACCACTAACCCAGGAACTTATCCTTGCAACAAAGCCCGTTGCCAATTGTGCCCACATATCTATTCAGGGGACACCATCACAGGGCCTAATAACATCAGCCACACTATCAGAGGCTCGTTCACCTGCACATCCACCAATGTGATCTATGCCATCATGTGCCAGCAATGCCCCTCTGCCATGTACATTGGTCAAACTGGACAGTCTCTACGTAAAAGAATAAATGGACACAAATCAGATGTCAAGAATTATAACATTCATAAACCAGTCGGAGAACACTTCAATCTCTCTGGTCACGCAATCACAGACATGAAGGTCGCTATCTTAAAACAAAAAAACTTCAAATCCAGACTCCAGCGAGAAACTGCTGAATTGGAATTCATTTGCAAATTGGATACTATTAATTTAGGCTTAAATAGAGACTGGGAGTGGCTAAGTCATTATGCAAGGTAGCCTGTTTCCTCTTGTTTTTTCCTACCCCCCCCCCCCAGATGTTCTGGTTTAACTTGGATTTAAACCTGGAGAATGGTCAGTTTAGATGAGCTATTACCAGCAGGAGAGTGAGTTTGTGTGTGTATGGGGGTGGGGGGGATGTGAGAAAACCTTGATCTATGCAGGAAATAGCCCGACTTGATTATGTAAAGAGTTGTCACTTTGGATGGGCTAGCACCAGCAGGAGAGTGAATTTGTGTGGGGGGGTGGAGGGTGAGAAAACCTGGATTTGTGCTGGAAATGGCCCACCTGTTGATCACTTTAGATAAGCTATTACCAGCAGGACAGTGGGGTGGGAGGAGGTATTGTTTCATGATTTCTGTGTGTATATAAAGTCTGCTGCAGTTTCCACGGTAAACATCTGATGAAGTGAGCTGTAGCTCACGAAAGCTCATGCTCAAATAAATTGGTTAGTCTCTAAGGTGCCACAAGTACTCCTTTTCTTTTTGCGAATACAGACTAACACGGCTGTTCCTCTGAAAAGTTTCAGCAATGCTGGTCTTCCACAGCTCACAATAATGGGTGAGCCTGAGACAGTGTGGAAGGTTTTTTGCATCAAAATTATGCAGAAATCATGATTTAGTAGGTTTTCCAGACTCAACTAGATGAAATGCTACAATTCCACCTTGAAAGTGGGGGTTCACAACTTTGACATTTAGGACGTGTATAGAAAGCACCTAACACATTGTGAAGAGGAAGGTCAAATCAATGTGGATTAAAACCAAAGAAAATGAACTGTTGTATTATGAAAATGCTAAATTTCACACAACTATAATTGCAAGGTTTGTATTTTGTCAACTTTCTGATTCATGTGGTCTTCTGGCAGTTTTTACTGAATAGCCAAAGGATGCTGGAGTACTGTGAGAAATCAGGTAATTCAGCAGGTGTACTTGGTGGAGCAGAAGTGTAGGACCCTCTAAGGTTTACTTCTTTCCCCTTCACCACTATTTTTCAGTCAGATCAAGTGGAAACCTCAACTTGTATTTACCACTTGGATTGAATGAGAAGCACAAATGTTGGGAAAGAGTAAGAAGGCAAGAGCGTGTGCACCAGGTCCCCTTGTCATTCAGCCATGCTTCCGTGGTCTCATTTTCCAAACTTCCATTGTTTATATATTAACTGCTTGGAAGTTCAAGACTGAAATCTGTATCTTTTAATACTGCTTTGAAAACTGACAATCCCAATTATTTGCAGTGAATTCATCCTCTACTGAAGGAAGTGATTTCTGCTGACAATTTAAATCATTCCCTGGAAAACCAATGAGTTAAATTTTGTCTCATTAGCTGTGAACTAAAATGCACTTTGTGTAGCTGTCCATTAATGTCCATTTCCCAGTTCTACCCAATACTTTACAGAAGCATAATTGTTACTTCAAAATCATGACATAGTATGCATCCATAAGGCCATATGGAATGCCATTTTTGAGGCATACAGTAAGCAAACATATTGTAGACATAGGATATGAGACATTGCTAGAAGCCACTGCTAAGAATATGTATTTCACAGCCAAAATAAGTGGAGTCATAGTTTTCAAATATTTTGCTGTGACACTGTAACCTTGACTCCTCTGAAGAAAATGCAGAAAGACTAACCGTTAAGTCTGTCAGTTCAGCAATGGCATGGGGGAACATACTGATGTAACTAAATTAACACTATAGAATACCCCTATGTGTATAGAAACACATATTTTTAATTGGTATACCACATAAAAGGGACGGATTCTCAATGGTGTAAGTTAACATTGAATGTTGCATGATGGGCCATTCCCTGCTATCTTTACAGGTGCATAACGGCCTTTGAAGTTTAACCTAGCTGTTTCTGCTTATGAAACGGACAGATAGCAGGTTCCTCTGAAGCAGTCACATGAACTCAAGAGTTACAGTAGCATGAGTCAGTGTTGTGCTTTACTCTGCAGTACAGCCTATAAATACATCAGCACAGAAGTAAAGAACATGCCACTTAGTGGATGAAAAAAAAATAACTATTAAAAACCATCAGAGAAGATGAAAAGGAGTAAGTATAGATTTCATACTGTTTGTTTAGTGGTCTACGATGAAGGGAGTCCAGGCTCCCAAGGTGTGTTTTGCACTCATCAGCCATTGCTGGTGTATTTGGGTTCAAAAATTATTCAGGGAGAAAAGCAATCTGTCATGATAAATTAAATTGAGAAGGAACAAATGATAAAATATGGCTACTATCACAGTGAAGTGCAGAAGAGGTATCTAAGCTGGAGCTCTCCTGGTATATTAGAGGCCTGAGTACACCAAGATATTAAAACTCTTCTGATTTGAAGTTTCTTGATGCTCCAGTCACAATGGAAGGCCCATCTGCTGCATTTAGGAAGATTTAAGAAAGGCGTAGGGAGGGGAATGAAACAGCTGGAGAGATGCTGAATAGTATATGGGGATAGATGTTCAATAGTATCTAGGGGTGTAAGATATGTTGTGGGGGTGGAAAGTATTGCTGATTTGATTTTCTAATGATTTTTGTGTAATATTTTTGGTGGCCAGGCAATTCCGAGCCCAGCAAAGACATTTTTTTTCCAATATACTTTTATGTGTAGTCAAATAAAAATACCCTTGTCTGCAATTTACTTTTCATGCAGTTAGAAAATTAGTTTAAACTTCTACCTCATTTTAATTTAGTTCATTTCCAGGAATTCCTCTCAGCTATCTTGACAACTTGTCAGATGATTGTTCTGTAAATGTACCAACTCAATAGAAGTATTTCTTCCATCCACTGACGCCGACCCACTAACATGGTTAAAATTAGATCTCTCCACCTACAGATCATGTTTTTTTCTCATACGTATTATTGCTAATGGAAATCATTTCTTGTTTGAATTGAATAGTTTTTTTTTAATTTCAACTAATGTTTCTTACTATGTGTTTGAAAATTACATAGTAATTTTTTTTCTCTAAACCACCAAATCCTTGTTAGTTCAAGGTGTACTGAAATTACTTGTATTATACCAGTTATATTTTTTCCAAATGATAAGATTTCAATCAATGAGTACTTTATTTTTACTTTGAAATGGATTGTTAGTTGAAGAAAGAATAATGATAGATAAGAGTGACTAAGATGAGGTGAAACTGCTGAAGTTCTAGTCTCAAAGTCTATCATAAAACTCCCATTGATATAAGTGGGAACAGGTTTTGGCCAAAAGTGAGTAGGTTTTACATTACTTTTCCCTTATAGTTCTACTAATGACAAATAATCTATCTTACTCTTCAGCACCCCAGTTACGCTTGGCCAGGGACTCTCATCAAAGGCTTAATCAAAGTTTATTGAAATCAGCAACAGGATTTTCATTGACTACAGTGCACATCCAATGAGCCCATAGACGGCCAGATTCTGATCTAAATTTACATTGATTTTTATAATGGAGTTATATAGTTGTATATCACTACAGCCCAAGGCCAATACACCACTTAAGTAGCAAATATGTCTAGTGGGATAAATGTGAGAGAAGTGACTTGCCTAAGGTTACAAATGAATGCTGTAGCAGAAACAGGAGTTGAACCCAAACCTTCTTCAGCCCCGATGAACGTCTTAGCCAAAAGACCAACCTTCCTGTAGGGCTGAATTTCAACCATCAGTTAAAGATGCTTAGATGTAAATCTCAAACAACAAAGATGGAAGGGGGAAGGTTTTTATCAATGTCTCACTAAAAAAAAAAATCCATCAAAGATTTCTATGCAAATAAAACATTAGAGACCTGGAAGACACAGAGTCTCATATCTCTATGAGTCAGAAAAAAACAGGGTATCTGGTCCACTAACTATGCTGGAGAGACAGCCAGCACTTCAATAGCAAGAATATGGAAGGAGATCACAAACCCTCAAATACTTCTGTCAAAAATGATGATCTCAAAGGCATTGCTCCCCCAGGAATAGTAAGTCTGATAGTATGGACAAGAAAATAAAATATGCAGAACAGAGAACACTTTATGCTGAAAACAGAAAGTGGAATGCAAAATATAAGAAAAGATGTTCACTATCTTCTAAACATAGCAGTAGGTATGGAAGAGCCCTGCCATCGTTCAAATATTCGAATAACTAGAGTAAGAAGATAATGCTATTAATACTATTCAAACCACCTGAAAACTGTCTTTAAGCTTGAGAACATGAATAGAGAATTAGGGATTGCATGAATATAGAATAGGAAATCAGGGTGCTGCATGCTAAAGTGAATTGTGTACAATCTTAGTGAAGTGTGTACTTTTCAGACAAGGGATTTTTTTAGCATGAAAAGAGAGAGAAACAATCCAGAATTTCAGGAAAGTTTTCTTTAACTGTAATTTGACGATGCCTGCATCCTCAAAATAATTGAAAATTGAATAAATTAATAGAACAATTTTTAGTGATATAGCTACTCAGCAGTATAGTAACCAGCTACATTTATCTTCATTTTTAATTATAGGAGAAGAGTTTAACAATTTTTCTCTATCTTCAGAGATTTCTTCATGAACCCCCTGAACTAGAGGTCATATATCCCCTCTGCACTTAGTGAAACACCTTTAACTGTTATGTCAAAAATTAGACTTTGGGATACTTAATAGTGCCGCTCAGTAAAAGTTATGCATGTGTTTAATCACCTTCCTTAGAATAGTTTAGAATAAATTATTTGTTTTTCAAAGCATTAAATTAACAAACCATTACTTTTAAACTTAAATGCCTATAATTTCAGAAGTGATGAGCAATCACACATAAGAACAAGTATATCAAGTTTCACCAGTGTTTTATATGATACAAAATGAACTGTATAAATGTTGTGTGTTCCATGATATTAAAGAAACTGTGAAGAAAATAAACTAGATTTAGAAGAAACATGATTTATGATTTTCTGAGAATTTTGATATCATATTAATCCTGGAAAAGTTCTACATTTTATTTTCCTTTACATTAATGACATTTCAGTCCTTGAATCTTCATCCTGATTATTTTTCTTCATTTCTTATCTTTCCTTTGTCCCCAATTCTTTTTTTTCTTTTGTGACACTAAAGAGGAAAAGACCCCCTGTTTATCAGTTCTTTAAATATTTACGCCCTTGAAGTCAGTTCCTGATTTTAAGTGTTAATTAGGAGAGTTTAGTGCCATTTTCTCCAATAAAATACATGACTGATTAAATTTATATCAACTTTACCTACATCACTCAGGAATTTTATCATAAGTGATAACTGCCCTCTGGTTGTTAGGCCTGTATCCATCCAAGAGAATCTATTAAGGACAAAGGTCCTATCTGTGCTAAAGATGTTTTGCTGAATCATAGAACATTAGGGTTGGAAGAGGCCTCAGGAGGTCATCTAGTCCAACCCCCTGCTCAAAGCAGGATCCCAACTAAATCAGAATAGAATATATGTGTGTGGATGTGGATGTATGTATATATATATATATATATGAATGTATGTCAGGCTGTCCTTTTACCAAAGAGAATGCAGCATCTACTTTTTATGGCATCTTGTCATAGCTCTGTATTTTCCTAAGCATACACAGATTCACTGGATATGATTTTCTTTTTTAAAGGGGCATATATTGGCATTGGCATTCATATCTAGTGCCATCCTACATTGGGGTTTCATTTCACGTAAACTTGTGTGCACTTTTTGCTTGATATGTAACACTGTTACAAAGCATGTCATGTTACCATTGCATTTGGAATGTATTGGAGTGGACAATGTTCACTTGAAGATTTTTAAGCTATCATCCTTCTTGTAATAAATGTTATGCAGTGTCACAGATCTCTAACCTTTCCATGATCAGGAAATTCCAATATACACTTCAGATTCCCCACCTTAGCGTTTGGTAATTTAACAATCCCCCAAACTTAAAAGCCCACTCCTTCCAGGTAACAAGTCCAAAAAAAACCCCCACAAACAGTTCTGTTCCCTCCTTAAACCAGAGGCCTCTTCTTATGTATCTTTCCCATTGATGCAGAAGAACACAGGGAAAGACTTGTTCCCACCATCTCTAGCAGTTACAGCCTAGACCCATAAACAAAAACAGGTGCATACACCAAGCCCACGCTACTTCTCTCATCCCAGCCAAATAGCCCCTCTCTTGTGCTCTACCCTCTTCACCTCATGGTTCAAGAGCAAGCTTTTCTTCCACTGACTTACTTCTCCACAGGGTTCCTACCTTTTCAAGCCTCTTTTTCCACGGTCTTTTACAGGCTACAACCTCCTTCTAGTCCTTTCTAACCAGGAAAGCCATTCTACGGCTCACTTTCTCCAGAACAAATCAAGTCTCTTCTTGGCATCTCTGTTTTAGTGATGGTTTTTCTTCATAATCCTTGGTATAGCTTGCTGCAGCCTACAGTTCCCAGGGTCCTTCTGGGAACTATACCTCCCAGAATTCCTTTGTTCAGTCTGGAACTGGGACCATATCTATTCTTGGCCTATAGGCTTTCAGAGGTCTGGTGCCTATAATATGTAGTAAACTGTTGCTATTAAATCTGCCGTTTTTGGGGAGCACAGAGTTCAAAATGCACTACTTTAATTAAAGGGGAGTAATTAGTCACTCTGGTCAAGGTTCTGCCACCTTCATAAAGATGATAGAATACTTGATTCTAGGAGTAGCTCCAGTTACTTCAATGCGACTTCTTGAAGAGTAATGGGCTGCCAAATTGAGTGTGGATCACTGTGTCTGCTGTTTTGTGTTGATGCCAGCCAATGTTATGACCAGATTCTGCCAGTGGTACGTTCTCAAGTAACTCACTCAGTGAGGAATTCCACTGATGTCAGTGAAACTGCTTGCACAATAAGGGTGACAGAATTGGACCCTTAGTGAGTCACAAGCCAGATCGTGAACCCTTTATTCACACTATTTACAGTTAGACTTTTGGTGTGAATAACTCCTCATCAGTGTGTGTATACAGTCTGGCTCCAAAATTGATAACTCCATGCCTCTATGATCATTTGTGTGGATAACATGAACTCTACATTTGTTTTAGCTCTAAATCTGGGCCTGAAGAGAATAACTAGATATTGGTAAAACCCTTGTTTTGTTTTTAATTACAGCAATTAATTTTCCTAAATTGTAACAACTAAGTCCCCTTTAAATATTCTTCAAGAAGGTTGCATTTGAGTATAATATTGAAACAAAGTAAACACTATGCTTGATGTCCCTAGTAATCCACAAACGGGACATCTTATTTTCATAATGTGGCAAAAATATATATTCCTCATCCAAAAGATGAGCACTCGGTTACTACTTGGACCTCGTCTGTGTAAAAACAATATATTGGATGCATATTAATAGACAAATAAATTATTCATTTTTATCTCTTCAGAAGAAATGAATACTGTACCATGAAGTAGGCAATTATTTTCCCCTTAGTAAATTTCAGAGTTTATTTTTATTTCTTTATGCATAAATGAATATTATGCACATTTACTCCCTAGATACAGATGTAAAAATGATGGCATAAGGAATTAAAATACTCATCCTTACTTATGAGATGTATGAAAAAGACTCTACTCAGTTAGACTAGTGGCATCAGTGGAGGTCCTCCAGATTATACTGGATTAACAAATTGAATTTGGCCTTTAATGTTTAATATTAGGTTTTATTTAGCAAGAGTCCTAATCAACAACATTAAAAAAAAACAGTGCTGTATTTGAACACTTTCTTTGTTTTTTGTTTTCATCATGACAAAGGAAAGCTTATGTTTATGAAGTATTTTTATGTTCAAAGAAATCGTCAGTTTAGAATTTGTAAAGGTCTTCAGAGTCAGGTTACTTAGAATTAGAGCTGTGTGAGAGCATTATTTCCTTCCCTCCATCTTAGAATCATAGAATCATAGAATATCAGGGTTGGAAGGGACCCCAGAAGGTCATCTAGTCCAACCCCCTGCTCAAAGCAGGACCAATTCCCAGTTAAATCATCCCAGCCAGGGCTTTGTCAAGCCTGACTTTAAAAACCTCTAAGGAAGGAGATTCTACCACCTCCCTAGATAACGCATTCCAGTGTTTCACCACCCTCTTAGTGAAAAAGTTTTTCCTAATATCCAATATCTTGAATTAGGACAAACAGTTGAAATCTCAAATATTTGCAGGCCAAAATACTGATTTTTCCAAAAAAATTAACCATCAGTTCCACTTAGAATTTTATATACAGTAGCTGTCAAAGGTTCTTATTTTCACTATGATCACCTTGATTGATCAAAAAGAAAAGGAGTACTTGTGGCACCGTCCTTCAGCCCTCATATAGACTGTGCTGATCACAATATGTCTTCCATTCTTTTCTTATCCTGGCCTTCCTTCTCCATGTGAGGCCATGTCTTTTCACAATAAAATCTTCCCATCTCTTTGGAGGTCAGCCAAATGGTCATTTCAGTTCCCGAGGTTGCCACTCGGCAAAAGCTGTAGTTCATCGATTGTCAGTGAGCCTAGCTATATGCCCAACTTATCACATTTTACTGTACCTGCTTTCAACAACGTCCTGCACTCCACTTTGCTGTCTGCTGTCTGATCACTTCACGATCACCTTTCTTGTACAGAAAATAGTGTTGGACTCCTTCCAGATGGATAGTATCTTCAGCATTTCCAAGTAACTGCTAAATCTCTGAGCAAGGTTTTTCCAGAGGTCATGGCCTCCAGCTCTTATCATTTCAGTTGTCAGTCCATCTTTTCCTGGAGCTTTTCCTTCCCTCATTTTGTAAATTGTGTGTTGAACTTCGCTGATGAGGATCAGGAGTATGCGTTCATTGGTCTGTTGAAGTGTTGGTAGTGGGATATTTATTTGAGATGTGAACAACTCAGTGTAGAAATCTTTGCAGACCACTTCCATCCCTCTTCTGTCAATTACTGCTTTTCAGTCCTTGTTCTTCAGTGCCTTTATTGTCGACTTGTATAGCATCCATTCTGGTTTATATTTTTGAGGATTCTGGAATTTTCAGCCATCTTTAAGAGCCTTTCATTTTGGTACTTTACCTTCCAATGAACTTATCACCTTCTTTCCCTCTCCTGACCTTGACATTAAAGTCTCCGATTGCAATTGTATACCTGCATTTTTGAGTGAGGGTTTCCTCAAGCTCCTGATAGAATTCATCCACATCATCCTCTTCACTTGTGCTTGTGGGAGTGTAGATATGGATAATCTTGAGGATGCTATTCTTGTTCAGTTGGAGGTACAGCACCCCGTTGCATGATGATTTACTTGCAGGAGATGATTTTGAAGACCATTCCTTGTTGATGATAAAACCGATTCCTCCAACAGTTCTCACGCCTTCATCTTTTCCCAACATGATGCTGCTTCCATCTCTCTACTTCACTTCCGTCCACCTTTTGTCATGTTTTGCAGAGAGCAGTGGCAGAGAAACAGAGGTAGTGGCAGCTGTGAGTCATTTGCAAAGGCGGCAACAGAGGCATTCCTGTGAATCCTTAAGATCACTGTCAGTTGGAAACAATTTTGTAGTCTAGTTAGCGTTCCTATATTCCCCATGGAAGGGCTAGTTTGTCTGACAGTTACTATAACATCTGCTATGTAAACACCAACTCACAATACAGACATCAGGATGGCAGCTTAAATAAAACACATACCTGAAAAAGCACAGGCCACAAATCCCACTGGAGCTGTTAATACAGTGGCAGTTCTGTACTGGGGAACACCACAGAGGCATCTTGAATATAATCGGCAGCCTTCTGTGCCACTCAAACCTCTGCAAAATCCTCAAGCTTTCAGGTGCCACACAAGCACAAAGCCCTCCAGGCTTTCTCAGAGGAATTTCTTATTCTGACTTACTGTGTTGCTGCTGCTGCTAAAGCTGACTCACCAGGCATACACATATCAGTGATTTTCTTCCCTACAGGTCAACATGACCATAGTGAGGGAGACTATCACACACAAATGGTGAAATCACAGCTCTGAAAAGCACTGGTTCAGTGTACCTGTGCATGAGGAACTGCAAAGCATCAAATGCTTCCCCAAATTCCTTTTCCTGTATGTGTGAGTAGGGAATAAATCCACTGGTGACATCTTCACTAATGCAGTATTAGGCACAGTTCCTGGCAGTGGGTCTGTGGTTACTTCCTTTACTCTATTGGCTCTGCAAGGGTTAGCTGTGTCATGGTAAGATTATCCTCTTTCTGACATAATTTATCATGTTTCAGTTATGAGCAATTCTACTGACAAAAAGAAGGCCAGATCAACTGTCAGAATCATCCTTAATAATTAAAAATCAGCCTCTCTCCTTTTGTCTCTTGATTAGAAACAGAGGGTCTTGGTTTTTCTAATGTGTTATCATTTCATTGGGAAAAGTGTTAGTACTGAACACTGTATTCAGTCCTGATAAATATGTGTGGTGTCAGTCAGTCAGTCAATCTTGACCCAGACTCTAATTAGTCCATTAAATTATGCTTTCTGAAGCCAATTGGCATTTAGGTCCTAACCACTGCACCCACAAGGTTACCTGCTCAAGTCAGTTTGTAGAAAATTAGAAACCACTGGAAACGTGTCTCTTCTTATCAAACATTCACTCAGCTAATGTGTGTGTATCCTGGATATATAAAATACAGAGCTGTGGAAAATTACAGCCTTTTTTTCGATGTGAATTTTCACATGCAAAATTCTCATATTTTGGCAACTATTGCCCCCCCAAAATTTCTAAATCCTCACCCATTTGTCCAATGCAGAAATTCACTGCCTTCACTCTATAATTGCTACCTTTTCTCAGACATCAGTTGAAATTATGAAAACTACCTTTTATTTTCATGGATATTTGTGAAAATCTGAGGCAAAAATTGCACTCTGTTGTTTGTAATGAAACTTGTGATATGTCTTTGTATGGCTCAGGTTGGAAGAAAACAAAAGGGAGCAATGCTGGTAAATTAATGTTAGTAAAATAACTAACAATGCTGCAAAATCCTACCTCAATACCTCAAAATGGTGCAGCAGTGACCCTGGCTTGTCTGACAGTGATGATAGTGGGGTGTATTCTCCAGTAGGTCCTACCATCCTATTAAGTTTTCACATTGCCAACCCAGAGATGGGACAGTTGTCTTTCTACTTGACATTGGTGCTAGCTAAGCTGAGGAAGTAAACTTGCCACTGACAGCATAGTCAGTGGATGGCTGAAGAAATGGCTAAAAGAATATGAAAAATGGACCCAAGTTCTTTGTGTGTCCCTCAATCCATTTATCAGTGCGATGTTCAATCGATGAGAGGCTGCTAAGATTCTTAGGGGCAAGAAAAAGGACTGCCCTCTCAATGTGTACCTACAACTGCAGGATACTGACAAGGGATGACTTGATCAACTATCTAATGGAGGAGAAGGCAAGGAAGACTGCAGTGTCCTTGGTCTGCCACTGCCTCTCACTGCTCCCATTACATCAAATTCTGAGGTTCCACCACTTAACCCAGCCCTTAGTGATTTCAGAAGGTAGTAGGGTACCTCACAGCCAATACTATGTCTGTACTGCCTTTCACTGTCCCAGCACAATATCGAGGGCTTAGCCTCCAGATCTAGTCACCAGTGAGGGCAACTCTAGGAATCAGCATCTGGAAACAAGGACTCTCAGTTAAGTCTAATCAGCTCTGTCACTAAATGCTGGAGAGGAGTAGATCAAATGGTATCTAGGGGCTTGTCTACACTTACTAGAGGATCGATGCTGTGGCAATCAATGCATTGGCAGTCAATTTAGCAGGTTTAGTGAAGGCCCACTAAATCAACGGCCAATTTCTCTCCCATCGACTCCTGTACTCCACCTGATTGAGAAGAGTAAGGGGAGTTGATGGGAGAACATCTCCTGTCAATGTCGCATAGCATGGACCCTGCGGTTAGTAGATCTAAGCTACATCGATCTGAGTTATGCTATTAACGTAACTCAAATTTTGTAGCTTAGGTTGACTTTTCCCTTTAGTGAGACAAGGCCTACGACTGTTTAGGCAGAGCCTCCACCAACAGTTAGGAACACTGCTCTCCACCCACTCTTTCCTTCACTGGGATTTTGCATCCCTACCACCTGCTTAGCAAGTGAAGTCTGTTTATGGTGACCCCCTCAATAATTGCATGCTAAGCACAGTTCTACTGCCCTTTACTCATAGAATAAGTATAACATCATTTTGTTACCTCTGCATTCAAATACTAGAGTGATTTGTAACCCAAACTAGCCAAAATTGATCATTTTGGCAAAGCAGCTCCATCTGCTGCACACCTAGGCAAAGTAGGCATGTCTATGCAATCACAGCCTGGTCCTGAATTCCTTTCCCCCAGTTCATCCTAAATGTCGGGGGAGAACTGACTCAGATTCCTACTTACACCTGAACTCAGGTCCACAACATACACAAATGTGAATTCTCTGTGAAGGCATTCTAAAATGTGTCCTCTGACTTCCCAGATGCAGTTTGTGCCCCTTCCCAGCAATGGAAATTGAAATGTGCACACAATTTCCTTATAGCATTTCAAAGAATATTGCTGCTAATCCACTGTACCACTAATGAATAAGGTGAAAGTACTGGAACATTTATTTTCCATTATTATTATATATATTAGTATTGGAATAGGCCCCAGTGGCTCCAGATGAGATCGGGGCCACATTGCGAAAGTCACTACAAATATAGAGTAAGAGACAATCTATGCCCAGGAAACAATTTCCAGTCTAAATATGCAAGATAGATAAAGAGTGGGAGAGACAACAAAGGCACAGAGAGTTAAAGGGACCTACCCAAAGAGTGGCAAAGGTAAGAAGAGAGCCCCGGTCTGCTGACACCTAACTGAATGACCTCTCCCTACAGTATTGCCTGTCTTTCTACTCCCAGCACTATCCTTTCTTATATGGAACAGCTAACTCACATATCAGGAGTTGAGCCATACCAGCAGTTGACAATGTGTAAAATATAAAAACCATAATGAAAGGTCACAGTATGCTTTTGGGGAAATTGAACCAGGCAATTCACAAATTCCTAGAACTGATCTTCTTAGAAAGAAATACATAACTTCCTAATGCTTACAGCAAAAATGCTGCATTGTATTAAAGAGGTCCATCACAAATCAATGTCCAAAAAATTACTGTTAATATATATGAGATTAATAATATGAAAGAAAGAAATATTCCTTTCCATATTTACAGCTCAAATTTAAAAGAATGTAATACAGTAAATGCCTACTTACTTATGTGCTATTAAAAGCAAAGTTTGGGATAAACTGGAAACAAAATAGACATTTATCTTGGTACTGCAAAAGAAACAACCACCAATTATGTAATGAGAATGAGATAAAATATTGGCAAATAACTACTATTTAAACTGTTAGCTGTTCTTAGTAGATTTAGCAGGGGTTTATTTCATCAGTGTCACCCCGGTATGTAAGAAATATTGCAATGTGTTACTGATAATAGAAAAATATTTCCCTGAACTGTACAGTGGTGAATGAGTAAACAAAAAGCAAAACAAAAGAATGTGTTAAAAGTGTGTGGTTTGCAGTGAAAAGTCCTAGGGAAAATAATCTGAAATAATAAATAAACACTGACAGTCCTGCATTTATGAAGCTTGTGGAGAGACAGAAAAGTAGGGAGAAATACCTGTGGTGAATATAAACAGCTTTAAAAGCTTGCAAAGAAAACTGGTGCCCAATGTTATTTAGGAGAATGGAGAGCATTTGGGACAATCAAAGGGGACCATTTTACAAACACTCAAGGAAAAAGATATGTGTGTGGATTGCACTCTCAGCAAAAAAAGGATGGTGTGGATTGCACTCTCAGCAAATTTGCGGATGATACTAAACTGGGAGGAGTGGTAGATACGCTGGAGGGGAGGGATAGGATACAGAAGGACCTAGACAATTTGGAGGATTGGGACAAAAGAAATCTGATGAGGTTCAATAAGGATAAGTGCAGGGTCCTGCACTTAGGACGGAAGAATCCAATGCACCGCTACAGACTAGGGGCCGAATGGCTAGGCAGCAGTTCTGCGGAAAAGGACCTAGGGGTGACAGTGGATGAGAAGCTGGATATGAGTCAGCAGTGTGCCCTTGTTGCCAAGAAGGCCAGTGGCATTTTGGGATGTATAAGTAGGGGCATAGCGAGCAGATCGAGGGACGTGATCGTTCCCCTCTATTCGACATTGGTGAGGCCTCATCTGGAGTACTGTGTCCAGTTTTGGGCCCCACACTACAAGAAGGATGTGGATAAATTGGAGAGAGTCCAGCGAAGGGCAACAAAAATGATTAGGGGTCTGGAACACATGAGTTATGAGGAGAGGCTGAGGGAGCTGGGATTGTTTACCCTGCAGAAGAGAAGAATGAGGGGGGATTTGATAGCTGCTTTCAACTACCTGAAAGGGGGTTCCAAAGAGGATGGCTCTAGACTGTTCTCAATGGTAGCAGATGACAGAACGAGGAGTAATGGTCTCAAGTTGCAGTGGGGGAGGTTTAGATTGGATATTAGGAAAAACTTTTTCACTAAGAGGGTGGTGAAACACTGGAATGCGTTACCTAGGGAGGTGGTAGAATCTCCTTCCTTAGAGGTTTTTAAGGTCAGGCTTGACAAAGCCCTGGCTGGGATGATTTAACTGGGAATTGGTCCTGCTTCGAGCAGGCGGTTGGACTAGATGACCTTCTGGGGTCCCTTCCAACCCTGATATTCTATGATTCTATATGATACCAAAGTACCACAGATATGACAGTGTCTTGGTTTGTATTGTTGGGTCTCTAATAATGTATCTTCTGAAGCAGTATTAAAGAAGAAATTTAAAGTTCTTCACTTTAAAAAAGTGAGCAAAGCAACCACAAAAATTGCCTTGAGGGAGTGAAATTGTGACAAGCTACTTAATAACAATACAGTGAGCAATTTTTAAAAAGAGAAACTAATATTATTTACTCAAGGGACTAATATAAATAACAAATATTATTCATAGAGATGGATCCAAGTTATAGTACTTGGCCCTCAATCTGGAACTGCTTCAGAGTTTGTGCTGGTTCAAATCTGGACGGTTGATTTGGGACTGTCTCAGAGTATTGATGAAAATGAGAAAGAAGGCTTGGGATCAGCAGCAAATGTTGTACAGGATATTGTGTTCTTCAGCCGAATATCAGAATGTGTTTTAAATCATAAATGTTTCAGTTGTCAAATTCATGCAAACTTGAGAGTGAAAACCTTTCCAAAGCCCACTACACAGAAAGGTATATTAGTGCTAGTCCTGTCCAGTCTGTACGTGTGACCTGGAGGTCCTAGGGCAGTGCTTTTGGATATTTAATTAGAGATGTCGTAGAGTTTCATAAATTGAATTTCCAAAATGCAATAACAACTATATTACATCACAATGATCCTTCCACCACACTTTGACTTGAAACAAACACACAAACACATTTAATTATTTTTATATAACAGAAATAAAGACACATTACCTTTCCCTTGTGTGTAATTACCTAGCCTTTTATATGTGCACTGGGTGGGAAAATCTAATATATTTATATGGTACCCAAAGTTTTTCTGTCTCTAAAAAAAAACAAAAAACTTCCCTTCCCTTTTTCTATTTGGTGATCTTAAATCAGATGCCCGGATATAGATTAGGGTGCCTAGAATTATTATTAAGAAATTATTTATGATCTTATCTCCCACACCCTGGCTGTCGGCAAACCCTATTGGTTTGACCTCTTCTCTTCAGAAAATATGTCTAACTCTTAATCTCCTCTGCTAAAATGAACATTCATGCCTTAATGATCTCTCATCTTGCCTAATGCAAACTCCACTTCTCCTCTAGTCTCAGTGACTTACACTTCATTCTCCCCCTATCCTGCCAACATGCAGCCATGGAAAACATTCTTTCCCCCTCCAATTGTTATCACTTCCCTCACATTTCTCCATGGCTTTCCTGCCTCTTCTATGTGGTCCAAATCTTCAACACACAATTCTTCCACTGCCTGCATCACCTTTTTAATCCATACCTACACTTTGTCCTCCTTTTGCTTCTTTTGTCTCCTTCCATCACTTGCAAATCCACATGTACTTCCTTGCAGTCTCCTATTCCTGAAAGATCCTGCTTCTTCTGTGGAAATGGATAGTAAACTCATTCTCTTCCTTCAAAATCTTCCTGAAAAGCAAAAACAAGAACTCTTTTATGGCTTTCACTCTACCAGACTGTAACACGAAGGGCTATGCTTCAGGGCTGGCTGCATGACTTCACAGTGGTGTGACCACGACCCCTCCCCTACCCCAAGTAGGTGAGCAGAGAATGATGAATGGGACAGCAGTATATTACTACTTTCTGACTCCAGGGTGGATATATTAATTTATTTCTTCCCTGTTGGGATTCCCTCTGTAACGATGCTGGTTCTGGTGGGACCCAACTGAGAGTGCCAATTCAGGACAAACTGCTTAAAGCAGGGCAGTTACAGCCCAAGGCTGGGGTTTCTTTCCACACCAAGGCAAACCAAACCAGCCAAACAGAGAGGACTTTGGTCTCACCCCACTGGCTAACCACAAGTCACACAAGCAATTCCCTTAGACACCCCAGTTTCCCTGTATCACCACCAGTGCCACTCGTTATGGGGACAAATGGTTATGAAAACCAATACCCCAGTAAAAGAAAAGAGGTTCTCTTGATCCCAAAGGACCAAGCCCCAGACCCAGGTCAATATATAAATCAGATCTTACCCACAAATCACGCTATTGCCAATCCTTTAGAATCTAAAATCTAAAGGTTTATTCATAAAAGGAAAAAGATACAGATGAGAGCTAGAATTGGTTAAATGGAATCAATTACATACAGTAATGGCAAAGTTCTTGGTTCAGGCTTGTAGCAGTGAAGGAATAAACTGCAGGTTCAAATCAAGTCTCTGGAGTACATCCACAGCTGGGATGGGTCATCATTCCTTTGTGTAGAGCTTCCTTTTGTAGCAAAGTTCCTCCAAAGGTATGAAGCAGGATTGAAGACCAGATGGAGGAGCTGCAGCAGCTCTTTATATTCTCTTGCCAAGTGGTATTTCTTTCTTTGTTCCAAAGACAAGCTGTCCATCACATGGCATGGAAAAACCTCAGAGTTCTGTTCATAGGCATGTCCCTACATAACTTGCTGAGTCACAAGGCGTGTCTGCCTTCTCTCAATGGGTCATTTGTATAGCTGATGGTTCTTAATGAGCCATCAAGCAGGCTAGGCAGAGCTGACACCAACTTGTCTGGGGTGTCACCCAGAAGCATAGCATAAATTTGAAATACAGACAGTATAGAGCCAATATTCATAACTTCAACTACAAAATGATACACACATATAGACAGCATAATCATAATCAGCAAATCATGACTTTGTCTTAGACACCTCATTTGACCCGCTTTATACAAGATTTGGTGCCACTACAGGACCTTGGTTGCAACAATGATCTATACGGTCCCAAATTATGTCAATAACGTCACACCCTCCAAGACCTTTTCTACTTGGCTTATCAAGAATACCTTGTCCAGTTCTGGGACAACACTTCATCCAGTTCTCTGGCATCCAAAAAACTCAGCTGAAGTCCAGATTTCATCACTCAGATTCCTTTCTTAGCCATACAGCAAAACTACACTGAGTTGATCAGATTCAAATTTAGGGGTGGATATAGGGCATAGCACACATCCAGAGTTACACAGAAACCTCTTCCTTTATATGCATTTACATATTGCATTGCATTTGCTGTAGATTGCACCATACATTTTTGGATTGCATTGGTTACTTCGCTGAAACCAATCCCTGTGCAGCATGCTTTGTTCATGCTCAACATACTGTTAACTTTTTCTCTACATTAATAACTTATCTTGTCCATTGTTAGCAAATGGTTCTCTGGAGTTATCCCTCTTATGTTAGCTGGTTCAAACATTATATACTTTTACCTACCTACCTATTTACTTATCTTATTTAGCAGGAACATTCTGTTATCTGCCTAATGATCTGTTTACTTGTTTAATTCTATCCCCTGAGAAATGAAGCCTCCCTCTAGATGTTAATTACTTACATCAGGGTAAGCCCTAGCTACATCCCCAAGCTTCAGTTCCTTCTCTCCACAGCTAGAGTGACATAGTAATGCACTACTGCTTACTAAGGGTTGTATCCTAGCAACACAATCTATCCCTAAATGTTCAAACAACAACGTCAACAATATAAAAAAAATATGTTTTGGAGAGGGAGGAAAAACAAAATAGAATGGATCTTCTATCAGTCCAAAAGGATATCTTTGTTTTAAAAACAGCACCTGGGCATGAAGCCACCTCTGAGCAAACTCCAGCTAGTAGACTACAGTACAAGTAATCTGCTCAGCAACATAGGCTACCATGATCACTTCATATCTGTCCTCTATTCTCTTCACTAGCTTCCCACAGAATATTAAATAAAGTTCAAAGTTTAAGTCCTTCTTTCCAGGATGCTCATTGGCCTGAGCTCAGAATATCTAAAAGACCACCTAAGCCTCTGGGATGAGAACTGTGGTTGATAACCTCTGGTACAATGGAAGTTTCTACAATAAGGGTAAATATAATCTGTGTAGGAAACAAAGTTTCCTCAGGGGCCGGTCTGAGACTCTGGAACAAATTCCCCCAGGAAGTAAGAGTCATCACAAACCTCATCACCTTCTGCTCCAAGTGCACAGACCACTTGTCTTCTCTTCTCCAATATAAACACATAACAGCATGTACATCAGAATAACAAAATACAAAAACAATACCTACTAAACCAAAATACTATACTTGCACACTCAATTCTCTGACTGGGGAGAGCATGAGAAAAAAATGAACCAAACCTAATAGATGTTAGTCACATCACTAAGACATGACTGGAAGGTTCCCAAACCATCACTCTGGTGATGAGGGAGCTATAAGAACCTCTAAAGATAAAATAGAACATGTTCATAATCTTCCTCTGAATAAGATATTAAAAAAGGATAGAATAGGTTACAGGAGTGTTGGAATTCAAGTATACACAGCGTGAATGGTAAAATAGTGTAAACATTTAAATATCATTTAAATAGGGTGCAAACATTTCTCCAAACATGTTAATTGAGATGTAAAACCTTTAATTCTAAAAAGTCAGTGTGAAGGATCTCACTGGATGAAGAAACCTCAGAGGAGAAAAATTCAGAAGTTCAAGACAAATATGAACTATTTCTCTCTTGCTTTAATTTTGCATGAAGTATTGGGATCTTCTGAGATGTTCCTTTTTTTTTCTTCCTGCAACAGAAAGGAAAATGGTGGATGTTACATGTATTCAAAATATCTTTATTTTGATAACAAATAATACATTATTTCTGTCATTGTCTGTTATGCTTTCAAAACGTGCTTTGAAAAGTTAAGCCCTAGTGCCAAGAATCTCTCAGTCAGAGTTCTGATCTTGCAAGATTCCAAACACTAGGGTTTGCCAGAAAACAAGAAATCCATTTCACTAAATTTTTTGAGGTTTCAGAATTTTGTTTTGATTTTGCATTGGAATGAAAATGAGACCTCTCTAAAATGTTTGTCAAAAAATCCCAACAAAAAATGAAGCACCACATTGAGACTAGCCATGCTTCAATTCCCTGTTATGCCAAATGTGAACTAAGGTCTTTTCTGTCCCACAGGAAGGCTCTAACTGCCAGGCAATGGGGTCCATTCCTTTCTTTCTGGCCCAAAGAATATTTAGTTATTTATACAAAGTGGACTAGTTCCAACAAAAGAGAGAGAGAGAGAAAGAGAGAGAGAACGTGATTCAGAGCAGGGATGTGAACCTGGGTCTCTCATATCTCAGGTGAATGCCATGGGCCACCCTGGAGAAGAGAATCCTTCCCAACTATGTTTCAATGACCTGGCATTTTGCTAGCGAAAAAAAATCTGTCCAGAAATTTTTGACCAGGTCTACCAAACATGCTGAGCACATCAGTTCCCAGTGAAATTCAGTTAGAAAAAGGACAGAAAGGGTTATGTCATATGGCTCAATAGGCTTAATAGTGATACAGTAGGGCTTTTCAGCTTTAATTTCCATGATTGCGTCTATATTGGTTAAGGAACAGGATTACTTATTAACTATTAATAGGGCTAGAGCAGTGGTTCTGAATCATTTTTCATTTGCGGACCCTTAAAAAATTTCAAATGGATCCGCAGACCCCTTTGGAAATCTTAGACGTAGTCTGTGTATCCCCAGGAGTCCACAGACCACAGGCTAAAAACCAGTGTTCTATGGTAATGACAGCTTTTCGTGGACCTCTTAGACATAGTCTGCGGACCCTCATGGTTGAGAATCACTGGACTAGAAGACACATACATTTCCCTAAAGAAATCCAACCAATTTCTATATTCAGAATCAAATATTCAAAGGGATATCTGTGCCACTGATGGAGTGTGAACATATATTAATTATAGACATTTTTAATTATTAGTTTTCCCAGTAAACTCTCTTTTTATATTTCATAAGGGAGGAAAAGGCTGTAATTTATTAGGCTTTAATAAACCTGTTGGCATGCTGTTAGAAAGACATCACAGTCATTGAAATTTGGTGGGGGCAGAATGTTGGGGCCAGACGGTACAAGAAGAGGAAGCTGTGTAAGAAATAGCTGACAAGAAGTAGATTAGCTATACAGAGACAGCAGGAGCAGGTAGAGGTGAAAGTGAGTACAAACTGTGTAGGGACAAGCAGCCAGTCCCCTGAAGGCTTAGTAAGGCCAATGGAGGGTAGAGAACATTACATATTTACTGCTGGTGTTAACTGCTACAACTATCAGGCTAGTGAAGAGAAGCAGCACAGTCCCTGCTGTTGATCCATCTGCATAACATTTCACATGCCAGTTTCTTTAATTAGGGTGGGCAGGAAGAGGTACCCTATGGAGACAAACCACAAAGAACAGAAAGAAATATTTTTCCTCTCATTGCACTTATTCTGGTTCTTCTTTTCATTCAGACTATGTTTCTGTTACTATTGCTTCTGATACAGCTTCCAACACAAACTTTTGCTGGAACAAAATTCATTTATTGTCCAACTAGTGGAAGAATTACCAATTGATTTGTTTTCTCCATTATTTAGGAAGTATAAATGGCAATTATGGCTGGACTAAGGCCATGAAGGAACACAACGAGTTGTTAGAATAAACACTGTTGGAGGCAATATTTTTGGAGACTCTGCCAGCTATAGCACAACAAGTAATCAAGAACTATATGTTCTATCCCTGTAGATTTTCTGTTAGCTAGTGGATGGTTAAGTACCCTTTCCTGAGCCCCCAGAGTGATACAGTGCAGTTTTTCCATTACTCCCAATTTCATTTTGTATCAGTAATACTGGTTATCAAGATCTTCTGGCATTTGCAGAACTGTTTTCACTTATCCTTGTTTCTCAGTTCCTTTGTTTCCTCACTTTACCAATTCCCCAAGGTCCATGAACTAGGTGCAAGCTTTGATTCAAAGTTATCCTAATTGTATTGAATATATTTCTATTTATGAGAATTTGACATATTTCTGATATGTTGGAAGCACTATGATATTTTGCTTTTATGGGGCTTGATCCAAATGCCACCAAAAACAATGGAAAGACTCCCATTAACTTCAGTGGGCTTTGTGTCAGGCCCATGATGTAGTTATTATTAACAACGTGTTAAAATTCAGCCACCCTTACTAATTTTGAGTAGTACGGTAATCTGCTAATAGTCACATGGATTTCAATGTCCGTATGCCTCTCTCTCTCACACACGCTTGTTCTCTGCGTTGCATTTTTTCAAACTAATTAATAATGCGTCATCCCTAAATTCTGCACACTCTGATCCTTGCATTTTTCCTCATATTTCACCATGGAAACTGGGCTACGCAATCTTTGATTAATGGGATTACTCACAGAATCAGATACTACTCAACACAAGTAATGAATCAGTCTCTGTCACTATATATAAACTAAAATACTACAATACAAGTAAGGAATTAGTAGCAAAGACCTATAAAGGAATGGTGTTGCTAGATCCAGTATTGTATGATGGGAGTTGAAGTCTTTGAGTGTAGTAAAACTAACAGGAAGCAGGAAGTGCGTGTATCATACTGGGGTCAGAGGTTGCTGCTGCATGACGTTTTCTGGAGCTCTGTGACAGTTGTCTTAACCAACGTTGGATTTCACCCTTTTTTGGTCTTGGCCTCCACTACTCAATAAAAGATTACCTATATTGTGAAAGAAGGAAAAGTTACTTATCTTACAGGTGTTTTGTCCCTATGGGTGCTCCAGTGTAGGAGTATGATTTTGAGGATTAGAGGTTGAGGTGAGTAGGCAGTCAGAAGAGTATGTGGGCATGGTGTCATCAAGACATGTCACAGTGCTTTGTGGGCATGACTCTCCTTGGAGCAGAAAAGGTGACATTTTGCATTGTACAGAGCGGCAAAAAGGTCTACTCCCCTGGGATACCCCAAGTCTGGCAGATGCTGTAGAAGACTGTCATTGAGTTTTCATTTATGCTCCTCCCAGAGGTGTCTGCTCAAGGACTCTGTGATTGTGTTCTGGATGCCTGGCAGATAGACTGAGATTTCTATCTGATGTGAGATACACCAGTTCCTTGGTGACTCCAAGCATAAGGACTAGGATCTTTCTCTGCCCAGTCGATTCATGTAATGCATTACCGTCCTGTTGTCCTGCATTGCACTGATGGAATGGCCCTGTATAGTGTGAAGAAAGTGTTGGCAATCATGTCATATAGAATGATGATATGAAGTGTGACCTAGCTGTGCAGACAACTTGTCCTGGGCAGGTTATTCACTTGTAGGTGAGTTCCCATCCCAACAGAGAAATGTCTTTTGCCAGAATCTTTGTTGGTGGAGGTTGAAAGAAGGGGGTTCCCTAGGAAACCTTTTGAGGGTCCTTCCACTATGTAAGGGAGGCTCTTCTGAGGTACCATGGCACATCTGGAGAGTCTGTTTCTGGAGTCCAGAGTAACAGCCGTGTTAGTCTGTATTCGCAAAAAGAAAAGGAGTACTTGTGGCACATTAGAGACTAACCAATTTCTTTGAGCATGAGCTTTCGTGAGCTACAGCTCACTTCATCGGATGCATACCGTGGATACTGCAGCAGACTTTATATACACACAGAGATCATGAAACAATACCTCCTCCCACCCCACTGTCCTGCTGGTAATAGCTTATCTAAAGTGATCATCAAGTTGGGCCATTTCCAGCACAAATCCAGGTTTTCTCACCCTCCACCCCCCTCACACAAACTCACTCTCCTGCTGGTAATAGCCCATCCAAAGTGTAGAGAGTTGTCACTTTGGATGGGCACCCTGGGGGGAACCCACCACAGGGAGGTGCAAAGTTCTTGGTTGTAAAGGGGGGTGTACCTCTCTTTTGGGGTGTTGTCTCCTCCTGAAGAGCTCCAAGGGCTTGGGAAAGATGTGATGTTATTGAAATGGCTTAAATCACTACTAAAAATCCCTTTTTGGTGTAGAGACATACATTCCAAAAGATTGAAGCATTTCCCAGGAGAGTGTGGAGGAGGGAGAGAAGATTCCATGTGCTCACTGAAGGTCTTGGACCCTGAGCTATTATTTGATGATGTTTTGCACATCTCTAGACAGGCTGGAAGACTGAAGCCAAGATGTTCTTCTCATAACTACAGCCATGGTCATAGATTTACAGGCCATCTCAGCAGCATCCATAGTGGCCTGAAGGGAGGTTTTAGCGACTAACTGGCTTTCTAAGGTGAGGGACTGAAATCGATCTTTCTGGTCTTGTGGCTGGTGTTCAATAAAATTTGTGAATTTTTAAAAAGTTGTTGAAATCATATTTCTACATCAAGGCCTGATGGTTGGCAATTTGAAACTGCGGAGAAGATGATGAGTAGCCCTCTCTGACTAGTAAGTCCAGTTGTTTGGACTCCTTATCCCAGGAAGAAGGTCTAGAGTGAGCCAGAAAGTTCCTTTCATTGGCTGTGTCTACCACTCAGGAATTAGGGATGGGATGGGAAGAGTGCTCCGTTTGCATTGGTGGAATATAATATTTGTTTTTCTTTCCACTTACAGGTGGGCAGAACTGTGGCAGGTGTTTGCCACAGAGTGTGAGTGGGTGATAGCCGTGCCTCATTAATTGGAAGGAAAATCTTTACCTGGAGGATGATGTTCCAAATATCCACCAGAGTACTGGGACTCCTGGACCTCTTCTAGCAGAATGTATATGGAATCTGCTTGGTGCTTCATGAGATCCTGGAAGGCCCTAAAGTCATTGGCATAGGATGGTGTCTCATATGAAGAGGAAGAGCACTGGTTGAAGAAGGCAAGACCTCTTTGGTCTGCGGTTCTTCCTTCTCTGGTGTATCATCTGGTACTAAGGAAGTGTGCCATGCTAGGGGCTGGTCCATTGGTCCGGGAGGATGATATGGTACCGTTGTGTGTTAATGTTTCTTTTTCGACAGCATCCTGTAGAAATGTTCTCCTAAGGTGCCCCATGGGTTCCAGTAAGCTCACAGTAAGCTTCTTTCCAGGGGAAGGAAATAAGAGTGGGGTCCCCAAGCACACTCATAGTCACAAGATGTGGGAAATCTGTTTGATTCTGGGAGACTTTCTTTATTAAATGGACACATAGGAGTGTGGTGGTATGATACAGAAGTGGAGTCCTGTACCAAAAGCTCAGAGTCTGAAGTATCATCCCTGAACTAACAGCGGGAACCTCAGATATCATTATTGGCACTGAAGGGTGGAGCTCAATCAATAATTGGCTTGCAGATGCCATGGTGGAACTGGGGAGGGGTTCTGGTAGACTTCCTCAAAAGCGGGAACTCTGGTTTGTCCGGAAATATGATGTCTTCTATGAATGGGAAACTGGAGGGCAGTGGAAAGCTATAATAACCAATGGCCAAAGTCACTGTCAGTACTGGAGCTGAGAATACCAATTGGAAGGAAGATGGTGAATGCGGTACCTAAGAGGCTGCTGGATTTTCTCTGACATCAGAGCTGTAGTAAAACAACAGTATCAAAGCATGTGGGATAGGTCTGAGTGCATCATTATGTTGAAAGGTATCAGACAGTATCAATGAAGTTGGTGTCTTTAGAGTAGAGGGCTTGTCCACGTGGGACTTTTTATGTGGTACTAGAACCTCAATACCAGCTGGCACCCTTTGAGAGATTCAAGGTCCCCCGAGAGTTAGACTTATGGAGTGACCTATCCCTCTTCTTCATTTCCCTATTTCTGGAAATATGCTTCTTTTTCCTGGAGGTGTTGGTCTCTGGGGCCACTGATGAGATTCCAGCAGACATTGAAGCAGCCTGAGATATCAATGCCAATATACACTGGAGGAGTGTGTGGGGGAGAAGCAGAAACCTCTGGAGCTATGGAAATTTCTTTGAGGAGGAGTTTAAGCCTAGTCTCCCAGTCTTTCTTGGACCTACCTTTGAATCCTGAGCAGATGTTGCATTTGAAGGGATCTAGGATTTAGCCAAACAACTCAGGCAACTCAAATGTTCATCTCTATGGTGAAAAGACCTGTGTCAGGTCGGGCAGGGTTTAAACACTGAGGATTTAGTAATAACTAAGTGTACCTAGACACCAACTCAAAATTATAAGGGGGGAACCCCACCACCACCACCACATGAACAACTGTGTTAAAGTTGAAGTAAATACAATGGAAACCAAAACACTGAAAACAGTGGACACCAAAATGCCCAGTCTCGAGCTGCAGGCCATTTAGAAGGAACTGTTGACATCAGTCCTGTCCCTCCTTATATACCCTTGTACAGAGGCAAGAAGCACAGCTTTGCCCAGGTGTGGGAACTGCCAGCACTTTTTTTGTATTTTGTAGTCCAGAGCATACAGGTGCATATACATCTTCTGGTGGAGCACTCTTATGGACATATACACAAAGAAGAAAGAGCTGTTTAAAGAGTGAGCACTGTAGTTTCCATAACTAACTAGGACAAAAAATACCTAAGGCACAGCTTATGCAGAAGTTAAGAATGACTCATTATTCATCAGTTTGGATAAATGAAATACTCCTAGCCAAAGAAAGAAAAAAGAAAATACGTATACATCACAATGACAGAAAATATAAAAGCTTTGGGATTCCCAACAACCATTTCTATTGTAAAAATGTCAGAAAGAAGGAGAAAAGGAAATGCTACAGAATTTTTAGTAGGCAGACACAAAACTGTGTGCCTTGTTTTAGGACTCCATGTTCAATTGCTAAAAATAACTTAATTGTATAGCTACAGTAGTGGAATTGAAGCTGATCACATGTAAGAATCATATTTAATTTTCCCTTTTAAAAGTGTTTATTTTTTGTTAATTCAGATGCTACCCAATCTTGAAACAAATGTAGTAATATTTTGGTGTTGATTGTCTGCTTAAAATTTTACAATGTTATTGTTGTTTTTGATCATTAGCCTCTGACTCTGCTGTCTAATTTTTGTTAGCAAGCATTGTGTGGAGGTAAATGCACAAATACAAAAGATACATTATATGTCTATTAATTATACCATATTCAATTTTATGGATGACAAGGTTCCCCTCTCTTCCCTTCATTTTAGACTAGCTAAACCTGAAGTATGTAAAATAAAACAGAAAATATATCTCCATTTGCCATTTTTTCTTTGAAAATATTTGAAAAAGAATCCCAGGTTTTCACAACTCTTACCTTGCTTGGTGTTTTAAACATCTAGTTCACTGAATATATGCATACAAAGTCAATGCTGAGTGACACAGATATACCCAAGGGCAGAATTTGGCCTTGTGAGTCTGCTTTTCTAACATTCTGTTTTTTGCTCACAGTTTTGCTGATAAAATACCTGTGGGTTCAGTTTTACATCCACAATAACTTATGAGTACAATTTAGGTAATTTAGATGTCTAAGTGCTTGACTGTGTCAGTCTATCAGGATAGTACATGAATGAGCAGAGAATCTAAATTACACCATTAAACAACTGCACAATTAGGGGCTCAAAAAGTAATGTGTTAAAAAAAACCCTTAAAATATTAAGGCTACATTTTCTAATGGGGCTATCTATTTTACACCTTGCAAATACGTACAGGCAGCTGTTAAGTCCACAGTATAGTATGCCCCTATGAAGATCTATTGTTTACATGCAGAAATTGGCACTAAATTGGTTCTCCACATATTGAAAGTTTTGCTGAACACTTTCTGCAGGCAGAACTTGGGTCTGAAACTAGGCTCATAATAAAATTGCAGTTTACTGAATTAGACAATGGCTCCACATCTCTAGCTACTTACTTGATTCTTGTCAGATCCATTATCACTGTTGATAAGTAGACTATAACACACATTTTCTTTTTTCTAAACCCTAACTCAACAAAGCAAAGAAAGGGGACACAAGAGAAAAAAATGTTCTAGTTCTTTTAGTACTAGGAACACTTGCATGCATCTGCCTTTTATTTTTGTCGGTCCGGGTTTTGGTTTGTTGGGAACATGGCAAAACAATTTAGACATAATAAAATCTGCTCCCCTTGGAAACAGCTTGACAATAAAGAGCCCACTATGACAGAAGAAGGACAGGAGACACTGGATGTGGTTTAATTAGGTCACAGTTTTATTCCCACAAGTCTGGGAGTATCCTGCAGATGAAACTGTACAGTGAAGATAATTCAATATAAATTTGCATAGCCTCAGGGGATACTGGCAGCACTTCCCCTGCTGAGACCTTGCCCCCCTTGCCCTCTTCAAATGAGGTTTAAGGGGGAATGACTATAAAGAAGGTGAGCAGTTGACTTATTGCTATACCAGTCATAGGATCCTCAACCCCTAACCCTGTTTCTGCTCCTTTAAAGTATACCTCCTTTAAATCCTTTCCCAAACCAGAGCTGCTGCTCTTGCTGCTACTACTCAGCCTGGTCCTGGTGAAAAAGAGGGCTTTAACTGCACAGACATGGACATAAAATCTCTCCCCATTCTTCCAGTCACCTGGGGAGGGGGCAATGTCACCACACTGACTTGATATGGAGCTGCCTGCCACATAGCAGTTAACTCTCTGGTTCTATCTCCCTGAAATGGGCAACATGCCTTCTCCAACAAGCCAGAAAAAGGGCCATGCACTTTATATATGGTGAAGTCATTTTCATTTACACTAATTCTGCTTAACATGGCTGCTCTGGAAGTGTAAATTGGTCATAAAGTGAGTCTCAATATAATTTCTGCCCACTTTAAGGGCTCTTTCCACTGCTAGAGTGGTAGAAAGAGATCTGAGTGTAAATGAGAATGAGGGATAAAGAGCCTGACCATTGCCTTCAATGAGAGTCAGTTTGGTATTGTGTCCTGATTGCTATTCTGCTTCATGTCATTAGGTCACTTAGTGCGTATCTTTGATTTTTGAAAGATGCTAAAATTCATAAGTAGAATGTTTTAAAACTATGTTGTCTTCCTGAAGGTCCTGAATGGACAGAAGAGAGGCATAGTAGAGGATGTAATTGCTCCTGTTCCTAAGTTTCTAACATCTAGCAAGATGTCAGAAAAATATGTTTGATGTACAACAGAGGAGAAATCAGTAAGTTGGTAATGGTAGTGGATACAAGAAAAGGCTTTGCACAGTCCTGAAAATAACTTAAGGTTGATTCATTGCCTTGCTCATCAAATGGAATTAGTTGGAGATGTGGTGAAAGACATTGCTGGCCTTTGATCAATCAATTTAACATTTTTATGGGAAATTGTGTAGGGTGTCTTTAGTCAATCTGTAGCAAAATGAAAGAGAGCTGACTAAATGTGCATGCGAGCTGTGAGAGATACATTAGCATCAGCACAACTTTCACTGTTTGATGAGCAGCCAGCAGCAGTTAGAGGACTGAACAATCATTATTGGCGACACACAATACAGTACAGTTTATGGCCTCATAGATAAAGCAGCTCTGATGTGATTGCAAATGGAAAGAGTTTGTGTACATTTTTAAAAGATTATTCTTGATTTATGCCCAGCCTATCTTTATCACACATGACTTGTGAGGATTTCTATTTTTTCCCCCTACAAGGCACCTTACAAAATTAATTTTGCCCTTTGCACAAAAAGATAAAGGAAATACTTTCTCGGTTTAGGAGTAAAGCTCATTATATCAACTTCCTTCCCTACTTACTCTACACCCTTTGAGATGCAAATGGCTATTGCATAATACTTATCTCCATTCTTTCCTATAAAGCCATTTACTACCAGGGAATATGTTCTCAGGAAGTTGCCAGCAGCATTATATATGGTCCCAGGAATTTGATTGGCTCTTGAATGGGATAGCTCCTACCCTGATGGCTTCAGAATACTGAGGACACGATGTTACCTCTCGGTAACATCACTTTAAATGTGAGGTAGCTGTCATTATTGGCAAATCATGTCAGATCGAAGAAGAGTATTTAAAAATCATGTCATACTCAAAGAAGAGTATGCTTGTCCGAAGAATAAAATAATTTAGATCAGCCTCAGGGCTTCTCTAAATTATGCTTATCTCACAGCCACAAGAGAATGATCTAGATTGGCAGATACTGGAGAGTAGAGACACCTTTGCTTCAATTCCTTTGTCTCAAAAATGAGGGTGAAGTTGTCAGAGCTCCATCTGAACCTTTCAATAAGGAATTAGAGTTAAGGAACCCAATTTCCTTGTACCTTACATAGTGATTTACATTCATGCGAAGTGGGAGTAAAACATATCCATTCTGATCTGATAATGTTTTACTCTACTTTGTGCTTAGTTTGCACAGGTGTGAATGACTACACATAGTGCAGGTCTAGAAATCTACGGAAGAAGGTTTGAGGATTAAATTATAAGATAAAAATAAGCACATTTCAATGTAAAGAGTTTATAAAATGTATGAGAGAATGACACAGAGAGACAGAATGACATGTGAAGGCTCCAAATGATATTGATACTCTTATATTGCCATGTTTGATTCAGTTAGCCACTTGCTTATTATAGGATTTAAATGAAAGTAATTGTTTTCCTGGTAAACCTATTTACTCTCCTCTCATGCAAGTTTTTCATTGGTGTAAGTCTTCTGACTTCAGTGAACTATTCCTAATTTTTACCAGAGTTGGAAGGAAACCATTACCCAAAATTTTGTTTCTGGTTGCTATTGGGGCATGCTGTCACAGGATTAAAGGAGAAATGTGTCTTCTCTTTATAAAATAATTTTCCATCCAAGGGTAAAAAAAAAGTATTGTTTTAGTGTGTGTGTGTGTGTGTGTGTGTGTATTCACCCATCTTAATTTTTGAATTTCACCCTGTATCATTTGTATCAGTGTACATCACAATCATGTTATATGAGACTATTTCTGTCCCTTTTGAAGTATCTAGATATGATCAACAGAAGCTTATATGGAGTATAATGGCCAAATGTCAAAGAAAACATTGCTCAGCACCTAGGATAAATAGAAGCCAAAAAAATTACCATAAGGAAACATGCTCTAATAGTTAAACACAGAACTTCAATGGGTTATTTCCCTTGCTCTGCCACACACTGGTTCTCCGAGGTCAGATAAATTACTTATCTTATCTGACTTAATGGATCAGTTTACAGATACAATAATAATATTTACCTCAGGGAGATGCTGTAAGGCTTAATTCATTACTGTGGAGCCATGCGGGTACCCATAGCAGTGCCGCTGATTTGAAGGTGTACATTGTCCCCAAATGTAAAATAGTTATGGGTAAGGACAAAGTCACAAAGTCCAGCCACCAGGTTAGCCATGACATTATTGGGGATAGTGTTCTTGACGGCTTGTAGTCCATCTTTGTGTGGAATGTTGGTTTAGAGGGCTTCTACATCCATAGTGGTCAGGATGGTGTTATCAGGAAGATGACCAGTGGATTGTAGTTTCCTCAGGAAATCAGTGATGTCTCAAAGGTAGCTGGGAGTGTTGGTAGCGTATGGCCTGAGGAGAGAGTCTACTTAGCCAGACAATCCTGCTGAGAGGGTGCCAATGCCTGAGATGATGGGGCGCCCAGGATTTCCAGGTTTATGGATCTTGGGTAGTAGATAGAATATCCCAGGTCGGGGTTCCAGGGGTGTGCCTGTGCAGATTTGATCTTGTGCTTTTTCAGGGAGTTTCTTGAGCAAATGCTGTAGTTTCTTTTGGTAACTCTCAGTGGGTCAGAGGGTAATGGCTTGTAGAAAGTGGTGTTGGAGTGCTGCCGAGCAGCCTCTTGTTCATATTCCGACCTATGCATGATGAAAACAGTACCTTCTTTGACAGCCTTTTTGATTATGATGTGAGAGTTGTTTCTGAGGCTGTGGATGGCATTGTGTTCTGCACGGCTGAGGTTGTGGGGCAAGTGATGCTGCTTTTCCACAATTTCAGCCTGTGCACGTCGGCGGAAGCACTCTATGTAGAAGTCCAGTCTGCTGTCTCGACCTTCAGGAGGAGTCCACCTAGAATCCTTCTTTTTGTAGTGTTGGTAGGGAGGTCTCTGTGGATTAGTATGTTGTTCAGAGGTGTGTTGGAAATATTCCTTGAGTCGGAGATGGCTAACCTGGTGGCTGAACTTTGTGACTTTGTTCTTACCTATAACTGTTTTGCATTTGGGGACAATGTATACCTTCAAATCAGCAGCACTGCTATGGGTACCTGCATGGCCCCACAGTATGCCAACATTTTTATGGCTGGCTTAGAACAACGCTTCCTCAGCTCTTGTCCCCTAACGCCCCTACTCTACTTGCGCTATATTGATGACATCTCCATCATCTGGACCCATGGAAAAGAAGCCCTTGAGGAATTCCACCATGATTTCAACAATTTCCATCCCTCCATCAACCTCAGCCTGGTCCAGTCCACACAAGAGATCCACTTCCTGGACATTACAGTGCTAATAAACAATGGTCATAAAAACACTACCCTATACTGGAAACCTGCTGACCACTATTCCTACCTACATGCCTCCAGCTTTCACCCTGACCACACCACACGATCCATTGTCTACAGCCTAGCTCTGCAATACAACCGCATTTGCTCCAACCCCTCAGACAGAGACAAACACCTACGAGATCTCTATCAAGCATTCTTACAACTACAATACCCACCTGCGGAAGTGAAGAAACAGATTGATAGAGCCAGAAGAGTTACCAGAAGTCACCTACTTCAGGACTGGCCTAACAAAGAAAATAACAGAACGCCACTAGCCATCATCTTCAGCCCCCAACTAAAACCCCTCCAACGCACTATCAAGGATCTACAACCTATCCTGAAGGATGACCCAACACTCTCACAAATCTTGGGAGACAGGCCAGTCCTTGCCTACAGACAGCCCCTTAACCTGAAGCGAATACTCACCAGCAACCGCATACCACTCAACAGAACCACTAACCCAGGAACCTATCCTGCAAGAAAGCCCGTTGCCAACTGTGCCCACAAATCCATTCAGGGGAAACCATCACAGGGCCTAATAACATCAGCCACACTATTGGAGGCCCGTTCACCTGCACATCTACCAATGTGATATATGCCATCATGTGCCAGCAATGCCCCTCTGCCATGTACGTTGGTCAAACTGGACAGTCTCTACGTAAAAGAATAAATGGACACAAATCAGATGTCAAGAATTATAACATTCATAAACCAGTCGGAGAACACTTCAATCTCTCTGGTCACGCGATTATAGACATGAAAGTTGCGATATTACAACAGAAAAACTTCAAAACCAGACTCCAGTGAGAGACTGCTGAATTGGAATTCATTTGCAAATTGGATACAATTAACTTAGGCTTGAATAGAGACTGGGAGTGGCTAAGTCATTATGCAAGGTAACCTATTTCCCCTTGTTTTTTCCTACACCTCTCCCCCTGCCCGTTCCTCAGACGTTCTTGTTAAACCCTGGATTTGTGCTGGAAATGGCTCACCTTGATTATCATACACATTGTAAGGAGAGTGATCATTTTAGATAAGCTATTACCAACAGGAGAGTGGGTTTGTTGGTGAGGGTGGGGAGAAAACCTGGATTTGTGCTGGAAATGGCCCACCTTGATTATCATACACATTGTAAGGAGAGTGATCACTTTTTACCAGCAGGAGAGTGGGGTGGGGGGAGAGAAAACCTTTTGTAGTGATAAACACCCATTTTTTCATGGTTTGTGTGTATAAAAACATCTTCTGTATTCTCCACAGTATGCATCCGATGAAGTGAGCTGTAGCTCACGAAAGCTTATGCTCAAATAAATTAGTTCGTCTCTAAGGTGCCACAAGTACTTCTTTTCTTTTTGCAAATACAGACTAACATGGCTGTTACTCTGAAACCTTTCTTGTTATTGTAATCCAAGTGGGTGACCTTTCAATATACCACACTCAACAGTGGAAGAACACAGACAGATACAGAAATTTGTGGGGGTCCCAGCTGCAGCAGAATGTAAAAATGACAATAAAGGAGGAATCCTTGCAAAGGATCTATCATAATTAAATACACCTCTACCCCGATATAAAGTAACCCAATATAACAAGAATTTGGATATAATGCGGTAAAGCAGCCCTCCGGGGTGCAGGGGCGGGGGTTGGGTGCGGGGCTGCGCGCTCCGGTGGATCAAAGCAAGTTCGATATAATGTGTTTTCACCTATAACGCGGTAAGATTTTTTGGCTCCCAAGGACAGAGTTATATTAGGGTAGAGGTGTGCTAAAGAAAAAAACCCAACAAATATTTACACATACCAAAATTCAGAAAGGTTTCAGAATTCCTTTTAATATTCTATATGGTTTTTAGAACTAGAAAACTCTTTAAATTAGCTTTCTGGGTGCCAATATTTATTGGCAAGAAAATTAATAAAGACAGTGCATGAGGCAGGCTTGTTCTCACTACATCTTTGTGGCTTGATGCTAAAAAAACTCTCAAAGGAATACAGACTTTCATTATTTGTCTTGTCCAAGGGATAATTCAATTTCATACCTCCTCATACCTTCTCTTTATTCTCTGCCTCCTAAGCAAAGGTGGATCACACTGTTTGATTAGTCTAGCTAATGGTCAAGTGGCACTGAAGGCTAAAAGCAATATCATATTTGCATTAGATTGCTACCAACCAGAGAGCCCGAAGTAATTCAATACCTTGTGTTTTCTATTTGGGGGATAAAAACCAATCAGTTTCTTTCTTTTTTTTTTCCCCGAGCAACATTCACAGTCTTCAGTCCTTTCCTGCATTAAAGCATAATGGATTATTTGTTACACTATTTGAATTATATAATTTTTAAGTGTCTGGCAGCAATATGGGATGACTTAGACATATGAGGTATTATGCTGTACCCCCTTTTAAGGAAAAAAGCAAGAGGACATTGGATGTGTTTTGGAATTGTGGGAAATATATGCCCCAGAATGGTCTCTATTATTTTGTGTTCTTGTGATTATTCAAAGGAGAAGGAAGGGTGTGGCCGCAGCTTGAGGATAGCAATCCGGTCAGCACAGTTCAGAAAAAAAAAAAGAGATTTGAATATAGTGGTGCTGGAACTAGGGGTGCTGGGAGTGCTGTCACATCCCCTGGCTTCAAGGAGAAATAACAAACAAATATATGGTTTCCATCATCAGCACATGCATTAAAATTGTTCCAGCACACCTGTTCGTATCCCTTGATTATGCATAGAAATATTGCACTCTCCAGATTCCGGACAGCATAGTGATACAGATCCTTCTGGTCAGGCCCTTCCCCAGGAATTCAAATCGTGATGGCACAAGGGTTTGTGCATGTCTTCTCTTTGTGTATGTTGTGCGAGCAACCAACAAAGTCTTCTCATGTTCCACAATGGTTTGTTTGGTGTGTCTATGTGCTTTCTTTTGTTGGGCAGGAGATCACACCTCTTGTCGTAAACTAGTACCAAACACTTGGTAATGGTTCCCAATATGTGTGTATCTAGCTAACATGCTTATCTGTTGTTGTTGGATGCAATGGTATATATGGGAGGTAAGTTGGAGCAAGTGAGGTGGTTAACTCCTTCCATTATATTCTGTAAATTGCGTTCCTATATATTAGTTTTATCCATTTATCTCCTTGACTTTCCGTGTCTGGAACCATCTTCCAACTGTATTCCCTAAGCCCTGTCTGTGAAAGAGATAGAACTAAGTGGGTTGGAGAGAAAGAAATGGTTCACACCTGGGCTAATCCTAAAACTACACATGTGAAAAGGAAACATCAGGGTCTCGGCAGACCTGTTAATAGCTGAGAATATGCACACAACTATATAAGTGGTGAGCATTCCATTAAATATGAAGGACACATAAACCCCTTATTTTCTTTCACCTAAGAAGGCCAAGTTCTTTTGTAAGTGGGGACGGAAAAATTGCAGTCTTGAACTGGAAATGGAATTACACATACCATAAGTAAGTTCTCATAGAATTACAAATATATTTAATTTTCAATCCTTTTGGTTAGTTGCTTACATGATTCTTGATTGCAATCAGAATGGACTTATGGAGAGTTCATGATTTTTAACCTTGATTGGTACATATCAGCTAAATAGCTTGCAGATTGAACATTCTTAGAATACAATGTAAGTAGTGTTGAAAGACCTTCCTTTGACTCACTTTCACTCACAGTGATGTGTAAAAACTTTGGATTACTGGAGACAGCACATTTAAACATTAAAATTTGTGACCAAAAAAAAAAAAAAGAAGCTAATATCCCTGGATCATTGTTCATAACTGAATAGCCTAACAATTTCTGTCATTTGTATACCATATCTTTGCAATACTGCAAGTAAATATTTGAAAATATAAATCAAGCATGTTTTCTGTACAAGCTGATGTAATATAAAATATCACACACTATTATGTTTATATTATTCAAGCTCATCACAACATTCTGTCTGAACATTTTCTAAGGGTAATTCTTCTATTCATTGTTTCCCAATTACAGTATAATGAATTAAACATATGCTCGCCATAGTAGCTGTCACATTTCTGTTTTAGAAAGAAAATGGTTACTTCAGAATAATCAGAACACAATCTTACTTTAATTGTTCACCATTCATTAGGGATAAATAGGGATATAGAGACATCTACCACCAGGTCATCCATTTGAATCTAGTTTATGTGTGTAGTATGTAAAAGTTAATGCTCTCTGATCACTCTGAAGTATCCCCTGTGAAATAGGCTGGGATTCCTAGCACAGTTCCTAATGGGCAAACATTTACTACACTCTGACCACCATCATATATCTCACTAATAAACATATTATTGGCCAGAAAGCTTTGGGCAGTTAACTAATATGTAAGTGAGAAAGGAAGGTGGGAAGTGGTGGCTTGGGGTAATGAAAATAATGTAACTAAGATGACATGTTGCTTATATGGTGTGTGCCCATTACAGTTTCTCTGTGTTGTCTATTTAGATTTTAAGTTCTGTTGAGCAGAGGCTGCATCTTATGTGTTTGTATAGCACCCAGTACAGTGGTGTTCCAATAATGATATAGGGCACTCCAGGAAAATAAGTATTAAATAATAAGAAGAATTAGTGTGGTCTACAAAGAGATTATTTTCAAAAGACAGTAAGTCTAACAAACAACAATTCACATTTATGCACATTTAGCTTTGGATACAATTTAAGGATTTAAAAAAAAATTGTGTCAGAAATCAAATCTTTAAAGCTGAGTGTCTAGCAGCAATGTTTCAAGATTATCATATCAAGGAAGATTTCTAAGATTGGTAAGAAGCAAGATGAAGCAATTCTAGTAGAAACCAGAATATTCATTTCCAAATAGGGTTGATTGTACTGGTTTATATAAAATTAATATTCATCAGAGCATGAAGCCCAAACTTTTAATAATTCTTTTATCATGTTCGATAAAATTCAGATATCTTTTAAAAAAAACTGTTCTTCCTTCCTTCTTTGGGGATTAAAAGTAGAAGTGCCACAATTCCAAAGGAAAGCAGGAAGACAGGCTGAAAAAAATCATGAGAATTCCCTAACTTAGAAATTCAATATTATCCAATGAGACTTAGTTTTGTATCCAAATTTGGGGATATGTATGGAAATCAATTTCCCAGTCTTTTGAGTTTCTCCATTCACTAGTTCCAAGTGGAGCAGCTGGAAACTGCCAGGTGAGTGGATAGCGATCACTGACAAAAAACAAAGTGGCATCATTTTATTAGGCTCTGATTCAGCAATTTGACAAAAAAAAAAATAAATCTATTACAAAATAACTGACTCAATCTCTGTACAATGTAAGTTATGGGGCCTTCAATGGAACTTAACAGATCTCTGTACAGGAAGCATCATTGAACTATGGAAGATCATGTGAGACCCTCATGGTAACATTGTTGAGCCAGAGATACAAACATATAGGACAGGATTTTTAGTGAAGAGAGAAGGTGGTTGGCCTCTTGTATTGTTACTGGAAAATAAACCCAGTTCAGGAAATGCACTGGAAAAAATACAAAAAGATACAGAGAAATGCTATCAGATTCTTTCCTTCAAAAGAATTTAATTTTGTCTATATATATCTGTGGATTCCTGTTGTCTGAATCAGTAACTATGTGAATTAATCCATATAATTCTTTGTGTTTTCTTAGAGGTTAGTACTTACAGTGGCAGAGTAGAACACTATTATGTACCCTATGGAGGTCAAGAAGCCAGCTGGCTTAAAGTGGCTAACAATATGATCCAATAATGGATGAATAACAAAGCATGAATGAATTAGTACATTAATGCACATACCTAATCAATAACACGTATGTATTCTTCTAATTTCCATTGTAGAATAAAAATGTTAATTTAGAATTATTGAATAATTTAAAAGGAAACACAAGAAGGCAATTAGATTATTGAAAAGCTTCTCTTGAGGAATAATATTTTAAATAACATTAAGCGCATGATGATATAATTTTGCTCATTAAAAGACTATGTAATTATAAACTGTGGGTCCAATCCTGGACACCACATTTGGCTAGGAGTTTTGCAGACTCAGTGGTCACCATGGTCATTGTGACATCTCTATATCCTGATAGGCAATGTACTCACTTGAAGCAGTTGCATACAGATTAAGCAGCAGGCTTGTTCTGCCTTTTTCAAGGTTCCTTCCACCTGACAATCAGGAGTTTGATCCTTTCTCACATAAGTAGCCCTCACTCATTTGAGTGATCCCTTTGAAGTCAGTGGCAGTACTCATGTAAGCGAAGATTGCGCCTGTAAATAAGGGTTTTCAGTATCAGGAGTAAGACTTTATGGCTGACATCAGTTGAGGAACAGGACATGTGAGAATCAGATTCTTCAACCAGGAAACAATGCAGGGGCAGATTCTCAGATGGTGGCAATTAAGCTATGTATCCTTAAGATCTCTGTCAGTCTGAAAGCTCCTAAACAAACTACATATTCAGTACTGGGGATGGAACACATTACAATGAAGTGAGACCAGGTTCCATTTATATATAAATGACCAGGAACCAAATCTGGCCCTTTCCTTTTCTTTTTATTAAAATTGTGGAGGAGTTACTGCAGACCCCTTGGCACAATTACTCCTTCTGCTCTTCAGCCCAGTTGAGAGGGAGAGAGATGATGGAGGAGTTCTGCAAAGTGTATGATGGTAGGATATTTGCTCCTTAATAAATTAGTTAATAAAAATATATTAAACTTCAGACCCTTTTAAAAAAGCTAAAGCATTTACAATATCTAAATATTCTGCATTTCATAACTGCAATATGCTTATGTTTATTACTGAGTATTGATTTGTGTCCATATGGTCTCTCGAAACATTAACTCTCTTTTGAATAACTCATGAATGCAATAAGCAATTAAGGGCCTATAATATAATTGTATTATTATTTTTAAATTAAATTATTAATGAGCCAGAGAGAGAGCAAATGGTCAACAAAAAAGAGTGCATTTGTTTAAAGAAAAGAAGAAATACCCATCACGCTCAGAAACAACTTTGATCATGGTTCTGCTCTCATGTACGCTGGCTTTCTGTTACTGTAGTTTATTTGGGCCTGTGAAAGAATTCAATCTTGATTTCTAAAGCTATGAACACCCAGCCCAGCCATGTCAGCAACTACATCTCCATCCACAACCCAACAAGACTCTGGGATGCTAAGGGACAGAGTAGTTCAGAATCCAGAATGAAGCACACATGAGCCAGAGATGAAGCATTTTCTATCAAGAGAGTTGCTCTCGGAACAAACTTCCAGAGGAGACTAGACTAATCTGAAGTCTGACCATATTTAGGGTACACCACAAAACTTCCCTTTTTGATAAAGCATTCCTATCAGAATAGACCCCCCCCCCACACACACACACAAATGAAAGAAGCATTAGCAATTAGTATATGTTAAGGTTGACATGCATCTTCCATATCAGCATTTTGACTTGTTCTTATCTTTTCCAAATTTTACATCCTGCAACTCAACCCAAACATGTGTAAGGTTTCAGTAAAATCCATAGTCATTTATTTTTACTTCTGCACATTCAAAAAAACCCCACTTTTCCCGTATATTCCAATCAGATATTTGGGCGTGCGTAACTCAAAAGATTTTATTCAAACTAAGCTTGTTCTGCAGATCAGTATGAAAGACTGATTGGTTTCAAAGGGGTGTTCTAAAAGGTCATTTCAATTACTGAGAGAGGCAAGGAAACACGTGAAAATAAGAAAGTGGTACAATAGGAAGATTAAATAGATGAATCCACATTTTGGAACCATGCGCTCAGGATTAGAGAGTGAGAACAACAGAAAGTTTTCTTCTTGTTCATGATTTTCCTATGTAAAGACCCAAATGAGCAAATTTGTGAAAGTGGAAATAAATACATTATATATAATAACTGACAGTAAGTGGCAGGAACTGCAACACATATTCTATAGAGATTAACACACAAAAATAGCCAATAATTGTATAAGATTAACTTAAAATACAACATTTTAACATTTCTACTGCCAATGACTGAATATGTTGCCTTGTCTTTTGCCTGTAAAATGAGCACTCGATTGTCAAAAGATTTCTAGTGTAATTATAAAGTTTCAAACAGATTGCTGATATTATTCCTCTGCGATAGGACTCCTTGCTGCTGAAATTGCAAAGAGTTTCTTGTAAAAAGTTAATTGAAAACACAGCTGGATACCATTCCCAGTTTAAGCAGAGAACTTCAGTGCATAAAAAATATGTTCAAATATTCAAATTGTGTCACAAACTACTAAAGGAAGCACATGTGGATTATGGATTCACCCTGTTGTGCATAGATATTGTGGCACATCTGGACTAGAATAATCATGCACTATGCCTTCCTACACCACTGAAACATTTATAGTCATGATCGGTTAACTTTTGAAATACACAATAGTGAGACCCTTCAGTAATTACTCTTATTTTGAGAAACAATTTTTTGTAATGTCTAACTTCTGAATGTTCAACATTATAAACTTATATTTATATTCACATACATTTTGATACTAAATTTTCCTGTATTTAAGAATAAAAATAAGAGGAAAAAGAGAGAGGAAAAGATTAATGCGGTATATTGTCTGAAAGAGATCCAGTCTCCCTTTTTGAAGTATAAAAATCAAACCATATTTGCCCCTTTAAAACAAATTGTACAAACCCGAGAATTTGTGTCTCTAACCACATGATTTGCAAGATTGCACGTGAAAAAGGTGCTTGAAGAGTTGACATTCAAAAAGAAATACTGATGATCTTTTGGTAAATTCTTGATGGAAAAGTCCAACTCGGATTTTTTTTTCAACTTCAGAAACCTATAGAGAATAGGCATAGAAAATTTAAAAATGCTAGCAGAAAAGATAGCTGGTACAATTGAAATCTCTTAAGCAAGATTGATGTCCTTCTTTACACGAAGTATTTGTATCGTGCCGAACAGTGTGGGACATATTATTCAGGTAGTCTGATGCAAAGATCAAAGATCATTTTTTTCTACATTAACATGCTCATGAATGAGTTTAACACATTTAAAGCTTCTAACTCAATATTAATAAGGGAAAATTATTGTTTCAGGTAAATTATTCTAGTAGCTAATCTGCACCACTAGCAAATATGTAACGCTCTTCAACCTCCATTGGCCTTACTAAGCCTCCAGAGGATTGACAGCTTGTCCCTGCACAATGTGAGATCACTTTCACCACTAGGTACTCCTGCTGTCTTTGTGGGACTGGTCTGCCTCTTATTAGCTGTAGTTATTTCACTAATGAATGAGGAAAGGGATGAAATTAATGGTATCTCAAATGTCACTGGCACCCAACTCCTTTTTAAAAACTTATGTCCAATAGAAAAAGATAGAGAAAGAAAGTGAATACAATTTGAAAGTAATTATGTCTTTTTAAGAATAACTCTTGATAATGAGTAAATAAAGAACTACTTGGAAAATTAGAATACATACCATATTTTCTTTGATGACCAAGATTCACAGAAACATCTATCTAAACCAATGTAGGGAGTGTTGGAGGGAAGAGAAAGAGAAATGAAAATGTTATGTTTCATCATGGCAGACAAAGAAAGATTTGTTTTTAAAAACACACAAATACACTTGCTGTAAGGTTGCAATGTAACACTACATTATTTCTGAAAATTCAGAATAACCAAAAACTGAATAAAGAGAAAAAAACAAAGAACAACAACAACAAAACAAACACACAAAACCTCAGGCTGCTCCCTAAAATAGAGACACAATGTACCCCACCTTGCTTTAAACTGTCTATCTGCAAACTAACTCTACTCACATGTTTCAGAGTGGTAGTCGTGTTAGTCTGAATCAGCAAAAATGCTTTGCTACAGAACCCTGTTACCTGCTAAGAGGATCCAGAACTTCCCACCCTGCTATTGAACCTAAGGCCTGCAATTCTAATAGTCGTCAACACACCACACTTCTACCCTGTAACTTTCTTAATTAATAAATAACAATACATACAGAATTACAATGTTAACCTTAAGGGAGGTCTTGCTGCATCCAGGGAAGAAAAGTAACACCTGGACTTTGTCTTTTTCCTTATGTAAGCAGACTCAGGATGAGCTCTACCCTGACATCTGGTGGTGAGTCATGGTGGGTTGTGGAAAAGAACTTCAGGGGCTGATCTCATTTTCATAAGCACACCCACCCTGCCTAGATGGTCACTTTGGCGTCTGTAGGAGCCCCAGTTTCTCTGTTATTGGGGCAGGAATAAACAGTTATTATCCTGATTATGTGAATCAAGGACAGTGGAAATGTACTTGGTCTTTTGTTATGATGGAGGGACTCACCATCAACTAAGCAGCATTCGCTAGGCAAGGGTCATGGGTTTCAAAACCCAGTGAATGGAGAGAGCCTGGGGATAGATATTAATGCATGGTAGTATGAGTCCTACGGTGAGGGCCTTACGTGCTAATTGCACTTCCTTCTCTCTCCACTGTGGAATGTCAGAGCTAATTTTGATTCCATTAGGAGTCTAGTTACAGGCTGCTGAGCTGAATTCACTTTGGGCTATTGGGGTGATCAGTGGCTGGGGTTAAGGTTAAGCGCTTTTCCCTATAATTAGTTGGAACTACCAACTGTCTTTGAGGATGCCAGTCCTCCTTGTGTCCACAAGAAAGGGTTTCCTTGTATAAGAGTTCTCCTTGTGCAACAAACCTGGACTTATTGTAAGAGCTGAGAGGCTGTGGGTCACTCTGTGCTGCCGTCCAAGCTCCTTTGAGGCTCTCATCCACTTCCTGCTCTGTCTGGAACTGCTCCTTTGATACTGGAGACATTACTTCCTTGCTGGGTTGTGGACTTGAGCTTGGTCCCTCTGGAAGTGATGCAGGTTATGAGGGTGTCTCCATCGATTGTGAATCGCTTTCTGATGGTGCGCTAGGTTGTATTTCAGGCTCCGGTTGAGCTTCTTGCGCCAGTTTAGCTGCTGCTGCTGGTGCAGGCTCTGTGGCACCCTTTGGTGCTGGCTCCCCTGACTCTGGTGGGGTTGCAAGCATGGGATCTGGTGCTGACTGCTCCACCAGCTCTGATTCTTGGGCTGGTTCTGGCTGGGTCCCAGGAACTGGATCTACAACTGCTGCCATAGACTTTGGCCTGGGGTCTGGTTTCACCACCTATAGTTGGGTCCCTGTAGGAGGCTCAGGAATGGAGGTAGGTGTGTAGGCCTGTTTAGCCTGGCTGTGGGTGACTATACCCACCCATTTTGTTAGCTTCACAGGATTAGCTGAGTCTTCTCTCAGCAGCATGGGAATGGGATAATCATCATAGACTGCAAAAGTCCATATTCCTGACCAGCCCTTGTACTGGACAGGCAGCTTGGCTCTAGGCTGGCTTTACAGGTAAAGCAAGTAGAGAACAGCTACCAAGAGGGATTTTATAGCTAATTGGCTGGCTGGGTGTCCATAAAAGGAAGCTACACCCCTTCATTTATCACAGCTTCACAGCTCATATCCATTCAGAATGCATCTGATGAAGTGAGCTGTAGCTCACGAAAGCTTATGCTCAAATAAATTGGTTAGTCTCTAAGGTGCCAGAAGTACTCCTTTTCTTTTTGCAAATACAGACTAACATGGCTGCTACTCTGAAATCTGTACAGATAATTTTTCTGTCCCATTATTTTGATCATGTAACCCCACTGCCTCTATCACATCACGTGTAAACTATCTGTCTTCACCTCCAGGCCCCTTCCTGGTCTGTCCTTTCTCTACTTGTCTCATATAGTATATGTAGGTCAATCTGATTAGTCAATAATGCCAGTCTATAGCTTCCTTGCTAAATTTTCAGATAAGCATTTTTGTGCTTTCTCCCATGTTGCCCCAAACACCTGGGAGGAGTCCCCAAGTAAACATCTACAAAGCTATATCATTATTCACCTTCAAACTCTCCTTTTGTTGTGGTGCCTACAAAAAACTTGAAAGTAGTCAGACCACTGGTGTGCTGAGTCAAATCCCTGTCAAGCTGACAAATATTGTCTCATTGTTTCCTTGTGCTCCTTAATATATCTGTCTGTACCTATCTGTGGCTGATGGTCTTATATTTAGATTATAAAACTGTATAGGGCAGGGACTTTTTTTTTATTCTGTGTTTGTACAGTGCCTAGCATAATGGGGTCCTGGTCCATGAATGGGGAGCTTAGGTGATACAATGATACATGTAATAAATAATAATGATGCAGTAGCCTGGTCCATGATGGGGAAAACATAAAAACAGAATGAACTCATTACACTTCAGCTCATGAATTTTCAAATTATGTCCTCCTCCTCTCTCCCCATATTTATAACATACTAATACATCTCAGCATCATGTACTATACATATCTTTATATACATCTGTCATAAATATAAAGGGAAGGGTAAATCCCTTTGAAATCCCTCCTGGCCAGGGGAAAGCTCCTCTCACCTGTAAAGGGTTAAGAAGCTAAAGGTAACCTCGCTGGCACCTGACCAAAATGACCAATGAGGAGACAAGATACTTTCAAAAGCTGGGAGGAGGGAGAGAAACAAAGGGTCTGTGTCTGCCTATATGCTGGTCTTTACTGGGGATAGACCAGGAATGGAGTCTTAGAACTTTTAGTAAGTAATCTAGCTAGGTATGTGTTAGATTATGATTTCTTTAAATGGCTGAGAAAAGAATTGTGCTGAATAGAATAACTATTTCTGTCTGTGTATCTTTTTTGTAACTTAAGGTTTTGCCTAGAGGGGTTCTCTATGTTTTTGAATCTAATTACCCTGTAAGATATCTACCACCCTGATTTTACAGGGGGGATTTCTTTATTTCTATTTACTTCTTTTTTTATTAAAAGTCTTCTTGTAAAAAAACTGAATGCTTTTTCATTGTTCTCAGATCCAAGGGTTTGGGTCTGTGGTCACCTATGCAAATTGGTGAGGCTTTTTATCCAACATTTCCCAGGAAAGGGGGGGTGCAAGTGTTGGGAGGATTGTTCATTGTTCTTAAGATCCAAGGGTCTGGGTCTGTAGTCACCTAGGCAAATTGGTGAGGCTTTTTACCAAACCTTGTGCAGGAAGTGGGGTGCAAGGTTTTGGGAAGTATTTTGGGGGGAAGGACGCGTCCAAACAGCTCTTCCCCAGTAACCAGTATTAGTTTGGTGGTGGTAGCGGCCAGTCCAACGACAACGGGTGGAATATTTTGTACCTTGGGGAAGTTTTGACCTAAGCTGGTAAAGATTAAAGATAAGCTTAGGAGGTTTTTCATGCAGGTCCCCATATCTGTACCCTAGAGTTCAGAGTGGGGGAGGAACCTTGACAACATCTATAATACAGGATGCTGAGGTCAGTGGTTTTGTTGTTGTTGTTATTGTTTTATTTCCTCCCACATGAATGGCAGATGAAGAACTTGAAAAAAATAAGTTTGTTTCTTTGTAAACTGACTAGATTGCATGTTGACAGCATTCCTATAAATCTGCTTTTCCAGCCCTTAATGTGTTAGTTCAAATATTTAATTATATTTTAACACAATTTTTTTGTGACAATTATTCTTAAATTTCAGAAATCTTTTTTAAGGGTTTTAAACAGAATATACTAACCTTGGAATACACCTTCTAGAAGTTGTATATGCTTACTTCCATTTATGCTTCATCCACAAAAATATGCTTACTTGAGGAAGCATTGACCTCCATTGAGGTTTACCCTGGAACAAGAAAGTCAAACTCACTAATAATTCAGAAATATAAGGAATCAAAATATTCTTTTCAATATTGTTTCAAATCACAGTAATATAAGATTTTTAACCATTCTTGTCCATGGCTAATGGAGTGTGCAAAATAGCTGCTTTATAGCCAGACTAAATACTGCTTGGTACCTCAGACTCCTCTACATGTTCTATCCACCAGCCATGCACACACACACACACACTACTTGAATAGTAAGTAACATAGTGAAAACTAACTGATATCAATTAAAGAACAGGTCCTATTTTTTTTCTGCTTGCAACACTACAAAATATTGAATTCTTTGCTAACTTTTTATTAATAGTTATATTTCATAAAACCAGAAAAAAATAATTAAACTTGCAACGAGGTTTGACTCAACTCAGAGAAAGAAAACTCAACATCTTTATGAGAATACTTAATGAGATACAAGATACTTAAGTCACGCAGTGGATCCCTAACATCACTACACAAAAGTCCTGGTCCAGCAGCTCCTATTTATCCAATGGGATGTTTGCCAGAGTCAAAGCTCTGGGATCAGTCAGTCCTGTGACCTGTGCAACTATATGTTTTTTGGACACATTGTAAAAGCCAGACACAATGATCTGCTATAACATCCTTTGAGGGGGTGGGATTAGTCAGACACCAACTCTTCTGCTGTCACATACCCTCGATGCATCTCTGCTTTCAGTATAATTGAAACGGAGGAGGAGGAGGAATATGCATATCTAACAGAAGGGGAAGAATCTAACATCTAACAAAGAAAGTGGGTGTTCTTTGACAAAGCACACAAGTTACTTATGTTCTCTGCAGAATTTTAGCAGAAATATGTGGGTCAGTTACATCTGTCCCTTTGCAGTTCTAACTCCTATTAAAAATGTAGGACACCATTCATTCCTTTCAGCCTCAGTCATCACAGTTGTCAAATAGACTGTCATATACAACAGTGTGGATTTTAATGCATATCAGACACTTATTTTTGGATGCATATAATGGAAAGTTGTCAGAAATCTGAAACCTACTGTACACAGGTCATCTGTGACATTCGCTAAGTGAGGTGACTTACATTTGACAAAGTCAATGATCATCTACCTGGCAAGTTTTAGATAGGAAAAATAGTGAGGGTGAAATCTTTGCTCCATTTACTGCAGTTAGAGTTATCTTTACCTCATTATTTTAGATGTCACATAAAATTACTTATAATCTAGTAAATACAGATACTTTAACTGGGTCACTCACTACTGACTCAATTCATTCCATGGTAGCATGGATCAGGATTCCAGGATTCTATGAATCCTGAAATGTGTACACTATGGGCCAATTTTGCAATTTTACCTTTCTGTCAGAGATCACAGAAGGCTGACAGACATTTTTATTGGATTATATCAATTCAAGTGCTTTTTCGTGACTTTAAAGGGTGACGGTATCCAAAATATATATTATTTTTTCTTTTCAGCTCTTGGGGGCAGGGAATATCTTTTTGTTATGTGTATTTACAGGACTCAGCAAGTGGAGTCGATGATTATTAATTAATTAAATTAAATTAAATTAAAGATAGTCCTAGCCCGAGCGAGGCTATCTGGGAGGCCTTCAATTTCAAAAAATGAAGGTCACCAGCTCTGCGTATAAGATTTTAGCAAAAAATTCCATAAATATATTTATCATGTGGATGATCACAAAAATTACATTAATTTCAATGGCACATGCTGCTAGCTAAGAGACAACATAGCATTTGTCTGAGCATTTGAATGTAAGTGACAAAACAATTCTATAAGGAAAGTGACCTCCTCCCACACACTGCCAGAAAAGCATTTCTACATTGCTTTTAAACATGCAACAGCAATGCTCTGTCCTTATAATATTAATATAACTTTTCTATTGGCTTTACAGTGTTTAATGTAGGGTAAAATTACTTCATCCTATTTTTACCATAACTTTAAAAATCATAAACAGTGTTAACTGGATGCTTAAAATCTGCATATTTTTGACTAAGGGATTGATGATTAAGATAAGCATAATTTTATTGATCACAGGCCACACTCTTCCATTAAAATAATAAAACAAAATAATGTTGTAACATTAAAATATCAGAACTCACCGAATGGGAATAAGTGCACTGATGTTGATAACCCATCTGTCTGAGGAATGACTACTGTCAACTGTTATATCATGCTGATGATGGACACAATTCAAAAGGGTTAGAAGAGCCCCCAAAATGTCAGTGCTTATCCACGTTAGGGAACAGTGAATTTGTTTGAATGAACTAACATCTCCTCCAAAGTCTCAATCACATTTTGAAACAAACATTTATTAAGTGTTTGTGCCTTTTTTGTGATCTTTCTTCTGCCAATTTTCTAACAAGGCCAACTAGTGCACGTACAGACACAGAAAAGGGAACTTTCAACTCAAATGGTAAAATGTACAAGAAACTCTTGGCCTCTTTTTCAAAGTCCTACACAACTCTGCTCACAACTACATATGTGCTATAATTTCTTACCACTAATGCAGCTTATCTCACCACTGTTTCTTCTGTCCCTTTTAATGTTTTCCATACTGCCCACTCTGCTTGTAACTCCCTTCCTAACTCAGCATGCCACCCATCCACCCTCTTTCTTTTCATATTCTTTCCCCACATTCCCTTCTTCAAGGAAGCCCACAAATGAAAACTCCCATCCACCCATCAGCAGAAACTCTCTAAGGTGACATTTCCTTTTTCCAGAGATGAGGAGTAGGTCTACATTTAAAAAGCTGCAGGGGTACAGCTGTACTAGTGCAGAGCTGTAGTCAAGACTATTATGCCGACGGGAGAGCTTCTCCTATTGGTGTAGTTAATCCACCTCTACGAAAGGCGGTAGCTATGTCGACAGGAGAAGCCCATCCAGTAGCACTGTCTACACTGAAGGTTAGGTCAGTATAACTTCATCACTCAGGGGTGTGGATTTTTCACACCCTGGCCTCAGTCTTCTTCTGAGGGCTGTCTTCCGTGTCTTGCACATGCTATCAGTACTTAATAAATTAATCAATGAATAAGAAAATAGATAATATTTCCCATGGACAATGTAAGTGATAAGATGGTGAAGAAATCACAAAAAGGCCGTTTTGGGGGGATTAAGTTGGTCTGTAACTAGGTACAGTAGAGACAGAAGTAGCCAAAAACTAGTAGCAAAATACAAAAGAATTCCAGAGATTCTGGTCTAAACATAATTAACTGAAATGCTCAATGAACAAGAAGGTTATTTTCCAACTCTTTGTTGTACTGTTCAAGAACTTTTCCTTCCATCACTTTGTATGCTCTGTGAATTCATCCTTTATTATCTGATCCAAGCTTTCATCTACTGGCCTAACTATCTATATACCCCATTAGAGCTCTGAACAATGTCAAGTGGCTGCCAGACATCTTTTCTCAAAGACTGACTATACACATCATAGGGTCTCCATCTTCTTGCTTCTAACCACTTCCAGGTACTACCGCATCCCAAAAAGGCAAAGGCCCTCTATAACTTCTCAAAGACATAAAATGATATATAAAGGTTTTCTGGTATTGTAGTGCTATCAATAATAATTCCTTAGCACTATACACATAAAACTAAGTTACTCACCAGAAACTAAAATTCTGATATTCGCTACCATATGTTCACACTTTCAGAGTCTGATTCTGATCTTTATTCCACAGGCATAAATCAGAAGTAAATTAATTGAAAGCAGTGGTGTTACTGGTCAGTGTAGCTGGCATGAGCTTCAATCCCTGGACTGTGACTGGGAGCCAAACACACAATTTTGTTTAGGAAAGCCCCTCATCATGTGGAATGCAATTTGATTGTGCTTCTACAAATGATCTCCAAATCATTTCAAAGATATGTTTCATTATTTTGCTAAATGTGATTTGTATGCACTGAGAAAAATGTTTAGGGTATTAAAAATTGACAGCCATATCTTTCATTTGGTATAAATCAGTATAACTCCATTGACATCAGTGGAGCTAAACCAGCCAATTTACGCCAGCTGAGAACCTGGGTCCCCAACCACAGAATATGTCACCATGTAATATAGATTTTTACAAAAAGTCAAATGCTTTAAAAGCAACGAACCAAACTCATTCTTGGTTTTAGCAGGCAGAAATGCTCATGGAGTTCTGAATGAAACATTGAGAATGTGACCCAAGAGGTGTTATCTAGCAAAGCCTTTAGACAGCTTGAGATGGGGGAAATACCCAGTTCATCTGAATGGAGTGTTAATTCCAAGGCCCACTCCTCTGTAGGGCCCTGCCTACATCAGCCCAGCAGAGAACTCAACATGTGGTAAGAGAGGAAAAATGTGCAATGCCCTAGGTAATCTCCTGCTGTCACCCTTATTCCCCTCCAGGGAAGTAGGTGACCCTTTTTGCATCTCCTGTTGTTTCTGAAAGTTGACATCTGCTGCCTTTCTTGAGTGTGGAAAAGGGGTTCACGCTGATCCCCCCTGCTGCTGTGGGCTCCATTTCCTTATACCTGATTGTGGTAGGCAGAGCCTTTCTTGGGGGGTCACACTCAGGCAATTTCAGATTTTCCCCCTTTCCAAGGTCTTTGTGAATTTTGATAGATCTTTGCAGGCAGTGGAGATTTGCCAACTGATTCCCTCTCAGATCTTCTGTAGCAGCTCTCTTCCTGCTTGCCCCGCCACCCTTTCCTGAATCCAGCTCTGCTTTTTAAGCTTGCTTCCTCCAGCTGGAGCAGGTTCTCCTAGTGTGTCTATTTGGTAGGCACTGAGCTCACATGAGCTTGTTAGCCTTCTCCTGATTGTGATTGGGAGGCAGAAGTAGGGTGCCCCATCATGCTAATGTATTCTTGGACTCTGTGGAAGAAGCAGAATAAGATTATTTTTACTTTTCTCATCAAACACTAGACAGTCTCACGCTCCAGAGATGTACTGAGCATTTCCTCTGAAATTCAGGCTGTACTAAATATTGCCTTTTGGCATTCTGTTTTGTAGGGTTTTATTCTCTTTTAATAAGCTACATTCCTTATCATGTAGTATACTGCCTGGTCAGACTAAAATGTAAATTAAAGTAGCTCTGGGAGATTTCAAGTACTTTCCTGAGTAATGGCTTTGAAGCATCCTCCACCTTTAATTAAATAAAATCCTTTATCATGTTTTAACCACATTGTTCCCAATGAAAATCCCTTAAGGCAGAGAGCTATTTTCTGGTTACATCTAATAATGATGAAGTGGAATAGCGTGTAGCATTATGGTGTAACCCTAGCAAAAGTAAATATCTTTGAATTCAAATCATGTTATCTTTCATTCTTTTGTAAGTTAAGTCACTCTCTAATGCACCTGATTTGCATGATTAAATCTCAGATCACACACAGGAGATGTGCCAAGGGAATACATTCTGCAACTGACCATGAATCTGGAGTAAAGATAATGGGTAAAATCCTAACCCTTTTGAAGTCAGTGGCAGCATTGACATTGACATCATTAGGGTCAGGACTTCACCTAGTGTTTCAAATCATCACACACCTAAAAAGAGTTTTTTAATAATAATAAAAATCTATATTTGAAAAGGCAGTATACATGAAAATTCCTGACTAAGTATACAAATGATATACATGAGTGTTGTCTAAATACCTAGATATGAAAGGAAGAAACAACAGATGTAGATGTAATGTTATTAATGGTATCCTGGATTGTATCTCTTTTTTTAATGATTGCAGCCATAAAAATATTTTTGTTGTATTTCCAATCTGATCTTTTTGGACTACTTAGAATGGACGGAAGGGGGTAGGTACCCACTATAGCCCCTTGCATTATGCCTCATTATATGTGTTCCCACTCTCAGTTTGCTTAGCTCACCCTCACCTAAAATGCTCCGAGTGTGCTACGATTTAGGGTGTCCCCACAAAGCTGGGCCTGCATTAGATCTGGTTCTTTTCCTGTGAAGAAGAGTTGTAACACCTTCACTCCGAAAGTATATCTGCCTCTAGGGAAACTGAAGAAGAAGTTCTCTATGAAAGTGCAAATTGGTGAGTAAAAAACCTGCACTTTTATGTGATTATGATATATTGTGTGCCATGTATGCCTTGCGAGATATCATTTGAAAACTCATAACCTACTGCACATTATTATCCTGGAAAATATGTTTGGTAACTTTATATGTAAAGTTTTAAAAAAGAAAAGGAGTACTTGTGGCACCTTAAAGACTAACAAATTTATTTGAGCATAAGCTTTCGTGATCTACAGTTCACTTCATCGGATGCATTCGATGTAGCTCACAAAAGCTTATGCTCAAATAAATTTGTGAGTCTCTAAGGCGCCACAAGTACTCCTTTTCTTTTTGCGAATACAGACTAACACGGCTGCTACTCTGAAACATGTAAAGTTATGACACTGTACTGTATAACAAGTATTTTACTGTAACATGTTACAAAGTTAGAAAATCTGCCTTAAACTAGTTTTTTCAGAGACAAAAGAACCAGCTAGGTGCTAAGAGGTCATTACTTGTTTAATCAGAAATTCACCAGCAGGGGAGTGGTAAACATGAATTTTGCAGTTCACCTTAAGGACAGTTGGCACCTCACGTGAGCCATGGAACTGCCTGACCCCATGACCCAACAAAGACTTTTCCAGTACAAAGGGCCAGAGTATAAAACGGAGAGACAGTGATCCCCTCATCACCTATCCTCCCGTATCTCTACTCATTAAACTGGAGAGAGTGGTCCTAGTTTGAAGGCTTTCCAGTTAATATGGACTACTGAAGGTTTTTTGGGTGAGAGAAATTTTTTTGCTTTCAAATCTTATTTGATCTCAAAATCTTGGTAAAGTTGAGGAATTAGATTGCAGTTTTATCTATTTATTTCTTTTGTAACCAATTCTGACTTGTTTCAGAGTAACAGCCGTGCTAGTCTGTATTCACAAAAAGAAAAGGAGTACTTGTGGCACCTTAGAGACTAACGAAAGCTTATGCTCAAATAAATTGGTTAGTCTCTAAGGTGCCACAAGTACTCCTTTTCTTTTTTGCCAATTCTGACTTGTATGCCTTACCACTTATAATCACTTAAAATCTTTCTGTCTCTAGATAATGAACTTTTTTATTGTATTATGTAAACAAATGTGTTTGGGTTGAAGTTTTTGGGGAATCTCTACTAAGGTTAACAAGCCCTGATTCATAATAATTTCCTTTAATGAAATGATGGATTATTAATGAGCTTGCATTGTTCAGTACCTTGCTGGACAATACAAGACACATATTTCTCTGGGTGCAAGGCTGAGGCTAAGAATTTGCAGGTGTTACCATCTGTGTAATTCATGAATGGGTGAAAAAGCATTCACGTAACTTTTCATAGTAATGGCTGTGTGTGAGCAGAGCTTGGAGAGGCTGCTTTTAACAAGCAAAGCAGTGTAAAAGGCAGCCTGGGCTGGAGAGCTAAAGGCAACACAGCAGTTCAAGAGTCTAGAATGTACCCCGGAGAATGTCACAAACTTCCACTCCAAAGGTCCAGCTGCCTCTAGGGAGACTGAGGTAGAAATTCTCTATGAAAGTGCAAATTGGTGAGAGAAAAAACCTGCAGAACCCTCATCTGTAATGCTTGTGCAGAAATTCACCTCTTCATCTAGCCATTCCTAGATATGCTGAATTTTATGGGACTGTGGAAGGGGTGTCCATGTTTCAACTTCTGAGGCCCAAGTCACTTCTACCTAAAAGATTCTCTTCCTGGGGGAGGGTTGCAACAGCTCTTCTGGGAACAAAGAACAGGGGGAGGTGAGTAAGGTGACTCACTCAAGTTGTGAACCATCTTCAGAGAGGTGGGGTGGTTTGCATATACTGGACATGATAAAGGATTTTATTTATGTTCAAATTGGATTTCCCAGAGACCAACAGACAAACTGAGGGCTTTTGACTTAAAAAGGCCTCATTTAAACTTATTCAAGGCTTTATGTCTGATCCACAAATGGACATGAACTTTTGTGCAAAGGGTCCCCAATCCTGCTCAAGGGTTGGACAGGCTTTAACCTGCTTATACCCCATAAGAATGATAGGTGACCTCTGGTAAGTTTTAGCATGCATGTAGGAAGTATTTTTATGTTTTTTTTCTGTAATGCTTTTTACCTTAAGAATAAATGTGTTTCCTTGGAAGAGTGTGTGGTAATTTGTAACTTCTGGCAGTATACCAGAGATACCCATCAGAGAAAAAGAAAAGCACAGATGCTGGCCTTTAGGTAAACTGGATTGCTGGGGACATTGCAGTACAATTTAGGGAGATGTGCAGCCTTAAAACCTCTAGTTCAGAAGGGAGTGAGGCCAGGGTCCCTACCCAGAGACAGGTAATGGCTTCAGACCTTCCTGACTGGGAACTCCTGAAGAGGACCATAGAAGATGTGCATGATGGGGCTTAACCCCCACCAATTGCAAGGCATTGGAAAGGACCAGATTAGGCATGCTCTGCACCTGAGGGTGGGATTGGGAGAAAAGACCTAATTGCTTCCTGGATAGAGGATGCAGAACTAAATCATATAAGTAGACTGATGGAATTCAGCTGTGGGATATTGTGGATGTGACAGGTCTGTCTGATTGAGAGGTGTCCTGCACTAGTGTCTATAAGGGTAAGGGAACTGAAATCAAGACAATAGGGACAGGTGACCATTTGTTTAAAGTTGTACCCCTCCAAAGGACCAAATTCTTGAGTGATTTGGTCAGAGGGCTGAGCCTGAGGCAGTCCAGAGAAGGTAGCAGCCACCAGAGGGAGTGCAAGAGGAAAAGTTCCCTGAAATCCAATGTTTAGACATGAGGAGGTGCCCTAGAGGTAAAGTTGTGCACTTTCAGAGAGGCACAAGTGCAGTTATCCTGAACTTGTGATAATCCTGACATACAGCAATGTCTTACATTATTGGTGGCAAACATACAGGTTTTTTCTGCTTTGGGTAAGGGGTCTGAGAATGGGTCATATCTAGGGGAGCCACCATGCGGGCAATTAGCCTGTGAACATAACTCACCTACTTTCCCTAAGACTTTGTCCCTGAGCAGTAGAAATCCAGTATATGTGGGGGCTCTGACGTTCAAAAATGGAACACACGTCCAATAGTTTGTGGTTCTAAAAATATGTTCCCGTCACTGAGTACTTCCATTTATTATATTTCTTTAGGCATAGGCACAAAACAGTTCAGATTTTGGTCCTACATATGTCTTTGATAAACAGAAGCTAATATACTTGCTTTTCAGGAAAAACAAAACAAAAAACCTTCAGTAAATAATTTGTGGGAATTAATTTGCCTTACATTACTTCTAAAAATCTACAAATAACTATGTAATAAATATGTCTTAGTGCCAGACTCCTCCTTTGAATGCTTCTTGTCTGTTGGCAAGTGAAGTTTGACTTCTAATATTTCCAGTGGTACTCGATGGAGCATGCCAAAACTGAACATATCAGAAAGGTTTGTTTCAGCAGCTCCTTTGACAAATCGACGTGTGTGTGTTGTTGTTTTTTAAAGTCAGTAATTGCACAGATCCCCCTGTTTAATTACTGACACAGAATGAGGAATTTCATTGCCACTAAAAATGCCAGTCACTGATTAGGAGCTCGTTTTAAATACCTGCTAGTATATAGAGCCGTATCTGGATAATCTTCATTTTGCTGTTGTTGCTAGCACACATTTTCTGTCAGATCTGGCCTCTCTACTCAGAAATGGAAAAAAAAAAAAAACAAGAGTTCAATTGTGCCTTTTGATAATAGCTGATAGCAAATGGCAGTGTGAAGCTGTATCACAACAGGGGGAATGCTGGGAACACTCTTGGGGAGCCAAAATTGTTCAAAGTGGGTGAAAGTTTACGAAAGAATAATTTTACCGGTTCTATAAAACTGTTTGTTTATAGAAATAAACAAGAGATGGAGATAAATGGGGACAAAGTATATGTTTTTAAACTAAATGATTAAGCATCTTCAGGGCACCTGGTAAGGTCAAGGGTTGGCATAGCAACAAGCTCAGGTTTTTCAGAAACAGAAGGAAGTACCTATAATTGGAATCACTAGATATATATTTTGATTAGATAATGTTAATGGGGTGAGATGGCTATGCCTTCCTGAAGTCATTTAATACATGTCTTAATTTATGCTAAGCTGTTGGCCTGAGCAGAAAAGCTTGCAGAAAAAAAGGAGTGAACTCCACTGTTGTGGCTGCCACTACATTCTGAGGCCCTGAGATCTACCATCCCACTGTTGGGCCTTTACTGTCTTGATCTCAAAAGCAGTCCTGACCAAACTGGGCCACAAGGAAGAAACCAGATGACCTGAATATCTCTGCTGAGTTCAGCAAAATCAAGAACAATAGCTGCAAAGTGAACCTCTGTTTCTTGCTATGTCCCCATAAAAGTGTCATTTTTCCTTTCCCACCTTATTTTACCCATTCCTGTCTTCCTCTTTAAATCTTATGTCCCTGGCTTAGCTAGTCAAGAAAAAAACACCAGAGGAAGTCATTGAACTCAAGCTCAAATGACCCAAACACAGATAAAAGTTTGTTGTGCTGGCTTCGGTAATAAAACCAGGTAATATCTATAGCTTCTATTTTTATTTCTGGATATCCCTATGGCACTCCCCAGGATTACATCTGTGAATCAAAGAACCAGTAATGAATTCAGCAACCCTAAAAAGTACTAACTCTATTTTACAGATGGTGAAATTGAGGCAGAGACAGGTGACATAACTGCCCAAGAGGGATAAGGTAAATGAGGTAATATCTTTTATTGGACCAACTTCTGTTGGTGAGAGAGACAAGCTTTTGAGACACACAGACTGCTCTTTGGATTTGGGAAAGGCACTTCCAGCATCACAGCACAATGCAAAGTGGAACAGATTGTTTAGCATAAGAAGTTAGCTCATATTGTAAGGGAACGTTCAAGGTAGACATCCGATGTAGTGAGCTGTAGCTCACAAAAGCTTATGCTCAAATAAATTGGTTAGTTTCTAAGGTGCCACTAGTACTCCTTTTCTTTTTGTGAATACAGACTAACATGGCTGCTACTCTGAAACCATTCAAGGTAGAGTGATCCATTAACACTTCTGCAATCATAGGACTGAAAGTGGGGGTTAGTGGATTACAGATTGTTATAATAAGTGTCTCTGTTTAGTCCATGATTTTTAGTGTCTAGCAGAGTAATGAATGAAGGTTCCCAGGGTCCTCTTTTGAAAGTGTGTTTTTTTTGTCCTATGACTCCAGAGGTGTTAATGGGTAACTCTACCTTGAATGTGTTCCACCTTACGTATGTTCTGCAATGCTGGAAGTACCTTTTCCAGACCTGCAGACAAGCTCTGTGGGGCTTGAAAGCTTGTCTCTCTCACCAACAGAACTTGTTCCAATTAAAAATATTACCTCACCCACCTTGTCTCTCTAATATCTGCGACCAACAAGGCTACAACTACACTGCATATAACTTGCTCAAGTTGATTCCAGAGGACTGTATCAGAGCCAGGCATGGAACCAAGAACTCTAGGCTCTACTCCTGTGTTCACTACAATCCTTGCTGATTTACCTATGTTGAACACATACTAAGTCTGATTATTGCATCTATATGCATTCTAGGGATAAATTATTGCATCAGGGGACATCACCACAATCCACACTTGACAAGGCACATCTAGTCTTTCTCCTTCTACTTTTTCTTCTACAGAAAACCAGCTGGTTCCCTCTGAAGTGATATTATAACAAATTTCCCCTGGATAAGAATGTACAGAAAAAACATCACTACTGAAATAAGCTCATTTGCTTGTCACAAATTTAATTGGTTTTTGTTTTAAACTGTCACATAGGGCCTAATCCTACTTTCATTGTAATCCATTTCTCCATTGATTTCAAATGGAGCAGGACCCAATTTACTGTTTGTTTGAAGCCCTGACATTCTATTTTTGACTGGCACTTCACCATGTTGCTAACTTGTTAGCCAGCTGGAGTAAAACACATTCTCACTCATTTCCAGATGTAAGACAGCTACTATTCTCTATTTTTATATTAGTAGACATCAGCATATTTTCATGGCATAAAATCACTTTTGATGCCGCATTTACTGCTTACTTCATCTATAATTTTGAATGTAGCAAAAAAGCAAGAAGTTAATCTGTTACTGATATAATAACACAAAATCCCCGGCCCTCCGTCCCCTTTCTCCATGTCTACAATCAACACACTACAAAATATTTACTTTATGTAAAAAATCCATTTGGCAAAACATGCCATATGATATCACATTGGTGGTGTGCCAAGAGTGTGATCTGCCAAATTCCTTAAAATATTCCCCCTAACAAGAATAAAATTTATTTAGCAGTCTAGCTGAGATTACACTATTTGCAGAGTTTTTCAGGCAAAACTCTTTGTGAAGCAGTGAAAATGTGTTTATCACTTGGAGAGCAATCTAAACATTTGGATTAAAATGTTTTAAGGTGAAAATAAAACATCTATGGTGGGAATTCTCACAGCTGCACTCCTAATGATTCTTAGATACTGATGAATGATTTCATCTCAGGTCCTGAAAAAAGTGTGTAAAGAGCTTTGAGGATATAAAGTGCTAGATTGGTGTGGCAGTATCATATCATTAATGAAATATACATTAGCATCATAAACTGCAAAGTAAGCATTGTGTATGTGAAAGTTTCTATTATGTTACTGCTTTGTATCATATTTTGCAGAATAAAATATATTTACTGTATCTTCCCAAGAAACCAGAGCAGAGGAAAAAGTGGCAGAGTATTCAAAAGACAGTATCTTGCAGTTAAACTAATAGCAGAAGGGAAAGCTGACTACCTTTCAGAATATTTCTAGCTATTTTCATCAATTCTAGATACTAGATAGGTGATTTGGAAATGGATAGATAGGAAATATTCTAACTGAAGTCCATAAAATTGAGACTTATCCTGGCCCTAGTCAATTTGTTGTTGCCTTTGATGGGGACAGAGTGTCACCCATTTTGCCATCAGAATGAATGACACCTATGATCTAGGACCAGTTCCTCTGGAAAGCTGATTATCTGACACAAGATGGAGAGCACCCTAAATTCTCACTAAATTCAATAAGCATTTAGGGAACTCAGCATCTTGCAGGAATGCTTACTACTTGGCAGGGGAATTGATCCTATAATCATTGAAATTAGTGGCAAAGCTCCCCTCTACTAAATTCTGCAGGAAGAGGGCAAGTATTGAAATTCAGGAAAAATGTGTTTTAGTTTGGCCACATCCTCCAAAGTTAGCTATCTATTTAATTTTAGATTACAATACTTCTGGTTCCAGGCCAGGTTAAAAACAGGAAATACAGAAGATCATGGACCAGATCCTCAGCTAATGTAAGTAGCTATAACCTCACTGAAACGAACTGAGTTATGCTGATTTACATGAGCTACACATCCAGCCCAGTTGGAAGACTGGAAATGTGTATATGTTAAAAATAATAAATAAATCTCGAAACTGTGAGGTTGTTTCCATATCAGATGGCTTTCAACACACCCATTCATTTTGCTGATTTTTGGTTAATTTATTTTAAAACAGCATTGAAAACATTATCAAAATTATTCAAATAGTTATCACAGGTTTTCAATAAAAGTTGACTACAGGTTTTCATTGATTCTTATTTTATTTGAGCAGATGATTCCATCTCATTCCATGAGTGCGTAAGTTTTTTTCTAACTTGCTAATGCTGCTACACTAATGCTGAAAATCATTTAGGTCACCACTGCACCTAGTCTCATGATTAAACACCTATTAACGTGAAAGCTGTTTTAGAAGATAATTTTCACACAGTACATAGAGCTTCTTGCACTGACAGAAAAGAAAGGGAAATCCTTCTTTTTGCCTCTTTCCCATTATCCCCCAGGGCAAATAATGGCTTAGTTATAACAGGACAAAAATATTTCTCTATTCAGCTTCACAGGCCATTTTTTTAAAGTGGTCAGACCTCTGTCCACAAACGGTAAATTCTTTATTCAAATACTGCACAGTATACACAGCTATTTGGACATTCCCAAATTAGAATCTTACTCTTCACAAACATATTTGATACACATACGGGGTGCTTTGGCTGCCTACATTCCATTCTATCTCTTTGGGTGGCATTGTGCCCACTCACAAGGAAATGAATCCTTTGTCCAAGAGCAAAGCTGCCAACTAAGCATTGGATCAAAGTGATAACCAATAGAACAAAACATAATGAATTAGTGGTACAGATTTACACCGGTGAAATCGGAGCAGAATTTGTCTCCAAGTTTTCAATATTTGGATGAAATCCAGGCCCCACTGAAGTCAATAGAAAAACTCCCATTGACGTCAACAGGGCCAGCATTTCAATCCTGGTTTTCAAGAGACAATACCATTGACCTCTCTGAATTTTTATTAGAGGTGTTAGGCTAATTATTTTGTTAAAATTATCACAGTCTCACTCTACATGAGGAAAAGACTCTGGAGTTACATACGGTTGGTGCCTGCGTGGAGCCTTTTTTTCAGTGTGTGAGGTAACCTTACTATAGTACGTGCCAGTAACCGGAGTATTTAATCGTCATACTTGCTTCAGTGATTTTCTTTCTGAAAGTATCCGTAAGTTTGTTTTGTATGCAAATTTGAAACTTACATTTGTATGTCTAAATTAACAACCAGGACAAAAACCACTTTTCTATACCATACTACTGTACCATTAAAACCCAAACATTTTTATATTTAAACGGTATCTACTACCATTGTGTAAAATAAATAGATTGTCTTGCAACAGCAGATTAGTTCCAGAGAACAATACTGAGGTTATTAGCATGGCTTTCTGTTCAAAGTTTTGTGTATCTAAGCAACATCATAGGCAAACCTATTAACCGTAGCAACACAAATAACACAATGCCCACAAGGTTTCATATTGCACAACTCTAATGCAACACAAGAACACTGGGTTTAAATCCATATGGTTGAATGGCTTTCCTATGCCAAATGTCCATAGGGCACCAAAATCATTAAAAAATAATACATGGTAGTTTTATGTTTAACCATGGGCCAAATTCAGACACTTGTAATTCGCTATTAGACTAAAGTGGCAGCTAATTATGACACTCTCTCCACCATCTCAGATAGGCTGGATGGCACTCTGGGTGTTTGTAGTCAAAGCTCCACCCACTTCCTGCTACTCCCTACCCATTATATCATTTATTATAAATCAAGTTTTGAGACATATTACAGCGCCTGATTCTGCAAATCTATTGTGTCCCAAATTGAAATTAGCACTGAAACACTGAGTGCACAACAACTGCACAATGTGGCCCCAGATCTCTAAAGCACATATTTATGATGTTTTTTTCTTTTGTTCTTCTAATCACTAATCTAAGAAATATTCATATATCAGCACACAGTTCCCGCTCTTTCCCTTCTGCTCCTACTGATGTATAGCCTGCCATTTCCTCTTCAAAATGTTATTGTGTGTGACATTAAAATGTGTCAAAAACAAAATGTAACATACTGCAGTTAGAGCTGTGGAATTTTAAGACTACCAATGCTTGCTTCAGGCTTAGAAGCGGAAAAAAAGAGATCACAAAAACCTTAAAGTTTCCAGTCTGCTGAAAAGAACCTAGAAAGTTTTTTTCTTAATTGGCTCAGAAGCCACTGGGAGACCACAAAACCCCTTTCACTTCCAAGCTATATAAAACATAGAATACAATGGAATTAACATACCAAACGATGTACGTACGGAAAATGAATACATACTTGGGAGTTCAGGGTTCAATCATGTAACTCTTACTCATGTGAGTACACCTTACTCACACAAATAGCACAATTACTCACAGTGACATTGTCCATGTGCATAGGGGTTGCAGGACTGTGCCTTGTATCTGGGAGAGCATGCAAGTTAATATTTTCAGTGTAAAATCCCAATTATCACTCTCTACTTAAAGAAAAACAGCTCATTAAAATGTTCAAATAATTTTGTTTAGAAACAGTGCTTGTGTGTACTATATATTATAACTCCGGGTTCCTTCTTTTCACTTATTTGAGGCCAAATTCTGGCACTTTCACCTTACTGTGAGCCAGACTGATACCCTTCCTCAACAGATGTAAGAACCTTCATATGGGTTTGAGCACACAAAGTAACCAGGCTCTGCACACACCATTTCTCCTATGTAATAGATGAGCAGGGAGAGGTGAGAGATGGGATTAGTTTTAGGTTCAGTCCCCAATATGGAATCCTGAAATTGCTGGGATAGGCCAATAACTAATTCCTACACCCTATGGACTAAAGGGGAAGAAGGGATGGCATTGTGTCACTGAGGCAGTAAGCTTCCTGGAGCTACTTGTGAGCTGATTCAACTTATGAACACTTCATGTTCATGGCTGTGCTTAATTGAGTCCCAAATATTTTTTCCTCTGGTGCATTAATGCTGATGTGAGAACTGGGGCAATGGTAGGAGGATAACTCCTATCATAGATAATGATTAGGAATGGAAGGGAAATGAAATGGGGATCATTTAGCTGGATAAATAGCTTCAACTGGAGAGGAAAGTGGTTTGATTGGCTTTAGAACCATTTGCGGAATGTTTGGAGGGGATGGATTGTGTCATAAGAAGTAGGCAGATCCTATCATTAAGACCAGCAACTCCATTGCTCACTTTGGTACAATTGGACAATTCAAACTTTGTATTCCCAGAGGCTACAAGTCCAAGACTTCATCACCAAACCAGAAGGCATGATATTCAAATTCAGTAGCATTTGAGGACTGGTAGAGAGATTTCGGTGCTCATCAACTAAGGCAGTTTGCTCTTCAAAGGTGGAGCAGCCTTAGAATTGGGTCTGTTTAAAGATCAAGGTTCAGGACGGAGACAGGGACATATTAGTAATTTTCAGGAAAGGAAGAGACAAAGGAGCTGTTGGAGAATGAGAATCTCATTGGGACCCTTGAAGTTGGAGAGGATTCTTTAATTAAACATCACTGAACTGGGGAAAATGTTCAGCTCCAGTGTATGAAACTGGTGAAGGCTTGGGCTGGTTTTTACTTTTTCTGCACCATTTCATCCATTCCTAGTTAGAAATACTCATAATGTGCACATGCAATTTGTATAATAAAAACATCAACATTTGTGTTTAATTTGCATTAATGATTGACTGTCACTTTCCATTTTTAAAATGTGCTGTCCTCATTTTGACTTCTGTTTGTTCCACTGCATGCAGCATCCATTTGCCAAGTATGGTTCTCTAGTCCTGCTGATGCATAATGATCTTGTATACCTTGTTGTAAGGAGGCATTTTTTGTTTCTCTTCCATCAAGTTACATACACATTCCAGTGTCAGTTGCTTCTATTTTCAGGAAAAGAGTTCTACACAACAACAATCACTTTAATGGAAAATCTATAAAGTGAGTCTATGGCACTTTCCACAAAAACAGGGAATCAAGAATAATAAATAATAATAATTAATAATAAAAGCAGTACAAATAAAGTATATTTTATATCCATTTACATTAACAGCAAATGCATCTTTGTCCCTGAGTCTGCACAGGCTTTCAGGGGTAGGGGAGGAAGTAAAAATCCTCTTATGCCTATCCACAGCTACCTAGACCTTGGGTCCAGGTGTACAAGAGGTGAACAAATCCATTACTCTTCCTTGGAATGGGAGGGTCAGGAGGAGGCAAGAAAGAACAGAGAATGGGTGGACTTTTGGCTCAGCCACCCAATCCACAGGCTGGTAGAGCTGAACTGGTGCATGGAAGGGAAATAATTTGGTGTTGGTATATGCCAGCAGCTTTTTAATACTGTGAGAGAGCAGGGAGAGAATTGTGCAGCAATTCAACAATGATGCCAATTAGAGTTAGTATGGTGGTGTGTTGGTTATTTGGACACTTATCCACCTGGAATAGGAATGGTACTACCCATTTAGTTTGCACACATCACTTAAAGCCATCATACTGAACAAATTCCAGGGACTTAGCACCAAGCTTTGCAGTATTTGAACTGATGTCCTAGAGGTGAAAAGTATGGTAAACAAAATCATCAAGCTACCAAGACTAGAAATTTTAAGGAAAACTTTAGCCAAACTTATAATAAGATAAGCAAACATTAGGGTGTCTCAAATCTATTTCACTAAACAAACAGACTAGTAACACAATTTTATAGACAATGTACATAACATCAAAACAAATTGTCTAATCAATAGTAGAGCATGGAAGCTGCTTGAAAACATTAACTTGCATGCTGTCCCAGATACAAGGCACAGTCCTGCAACCCCTACGCACATGGACAATGTCACTTATATTTCTGATGCCTTGTGTCAACAATTTGCTAAGAACATATCAAAGCATGGGAAAACTGGACTTTTGTGAAGATGAAAAGTATGTTTTGAAAAAAAACTCCCTCAGATTATTTTATCAGGGGAGACAACAAAATGCAGAGATAAGTAGCAATGTGATATCTAACTGCAATAAAGATTAAAGAAGAGACAGATACATAAGCCAGGATAATTAATTTAGTGTAAGACTGGTTTATATGCTGTAATACAAATAAAGGAATGTATAATTAAATATAACTAAATTGTACATGAGAAGCACTGGCCTAATTTCTGGTTAGTGCCGGGAAAATGCTGCCTCACGCACCTGAAACCCCTTGCAAATAGAAGGAAGGCACTTATTGATGTATATTCTTAAGGGGTGCAGCGTACATATCACAGCCCCTGTTACAACCTGGGCCATTGTATTTTTTGTGGTCATCAGCTTGTTGCTAGTGGACACATTCATTGGGCTCACATGTTTCTAAGTCAGATGGGTCTGGGTAGAAGCTAGTCACTGTTTCTAGCTCTGGGTTTAGAGGGTATGCTCCCAGGCTCAGACTTCTTGTCTGACACCCTTCCTTGGGATCTGGGAGGCTGCCATCCAGTCAGCTTAGAACCCAAAAGCAGTGTCTAAGATGATATTTCCCAAGCTCCCCCAGTTACTTCCACAGAACTCTACTTAGGTTATACACTCCTGGGATATCTAGCTTAACCCCCTCAAGAAAAGCATGGCAGGGAAGCAACAACAACAACAACAAAAGAACGCAAAAGCCTTGGCAAAGGACTTTATTAACCACTGTGACTTTATTTTTAAAATCACTTGAGAGTTATAGATCTTTGAAAAACAACAAAAGTCTTTATATGCACCTCCCCTAGTCTGATCTCACCACTTCTGTGAGTCTGAGGTTTGTCAGTGTTCAGGTTGGCCCTCTCTGTACTGCATATCATGATTGCATATGATATTGGTCAGCCCCTCTGCACTGAATAGAACCTTGCTCTTAAGAAGGGTCTCTGAGCCATGTGTTCCATTGGGAATTTCCCCGCAACCCCATCATTCATGCCCCATCCCACTATAGGCACCTCCGTAGAAAATCCATTGTTCCATGGGGATAGGGGACCAGATGACAATCATTGATAGATGACAGTTCTAGTGGCTCTCAGTGATAGTCCTTCAATGAGGTTTCAAATTTCTTGCCAGAAAGACAGGGCAGGGTGACTATCTGGGATGCAATACAATGGATTGTCTGCAGGCTGGTTTATACATGTGTTCAACATACAATACCAGCTGGAGTTCATAATTTGATACAGACATATCCTACTCTGTCACAGCCCCATTCACTCCTTGCCACTTTAGAGTGTATTAAGTTCGGAGACACAAGTACACAATATTCCCTGTACTCCTGAAAGTTCAGAATTACAACTGTACCCACTTGCTGCACTGAGGTACAGAGGGGATGTGTGTTTATTTTCTGCACCCTCTCTCTCCTCTTGTGCACTCACAGAGCAGATGGGCAATTCTAGCTCTTGTTTCAAAGTTACCATTAATCATAACTCAGGAAATAACACACACAGTACTTTCATCACTATCTTTCAAGTGCTATAGGTACACTACAAAGGAATCTAATGGAACAGATAACTGATATGCAGCTACTCATTAATTCATATGGAAGTAATGACTCTGTGGTGTGAAAAATTAAAATGATACAAAAGTAAAGGCTAATTTCTGCTCTTAGATGCCTGTTAATAAATTCTGGTTTAAACAAAGTATATGTTTTGGAAGTACCACAAAGCAACTATTTAATAACATATTTGGAAGGTGAAAATTATGTCATAATTGAAACATAGGAAGTCAAGTGTGTGACAATGTTCCTTAATCTTGAAACACACAGTACACATCAGTCCTTTTCCATTTATTCTCATAGTGCAACTCTGCTATGAAAAAAACCCTGAAGTAATCAAGTATTTTATTGGCAAAAAAATCAACACATGTAGCTAAATCCCCTAGACATCTTTGAAAATCTCATCTGTGATTTTAAGAATGCTACGAGAGCTAAAAAGTCTTTCTGGCTTTCTGGCTCAAGGTGCAAATAATGTTTTAGATTAACTCAGCCTGGTGGAAAGCATAAGTAACTTTATACAGTGTTGTAATGTATTAACCAACTTACGAGATACACTATTTCCTGTTCCTCGGAAGTTTCAGAAAATGATATATTGTTGGTGTTTGCTTGAAATTGGTTGGTAGGAATAATAAGCATTTAATTACCCAAGAAAAGCATTCTTTTAATCAGTTAAAAGTACTAACTCAGCAAGGTTCTTAAGGAGGTGCATAATTTTAATCACGTGAGTACTCTGTTGACTTTAATGATTCATTCAACTGGCAAATTCATACAGCTGGGCCTATGTTTTTCTTAAAATGGCTCTGAGAGGAGCTGCTTTTTCCAGGGGTAGCTATTTCTATTGCTGTTCAATCCAGGACTTCATTTAGCAATGTTCAGATGCTGATTTGATTACATTGATTATGCCTGAGTTCACAACAGAACAGACCACAAAGTAGTCATGATCTGCCCCACTTTGGTGGTGAATTGGGGCGTTAGTCATTAGAAACCCTTTCATTTCCTTTGTCAAGCTGTTTAGAGTAGCTCATGAACATGAGTACCCACCTGTGACGGGGTGTTCGCCCCAAACAGGACCTGGAAGGGTAAAGATGGCTAAGTGGGCCAATTAATTGCTCTGGCTTCACCTGGATAAGGAGACAGGGAGAATGTATTTATCTAAAAGAGGATCAGCTGGGGAGAAACAGGCAGAGCCTATATAAGCTAGACAGCTGGCAACAGAAGGGACTGGAGGGAAGTAGTCTTCAGTCACTGCCTGGGAGAAGGGAGGCATATCTGTTACAGTTACTCCCTGGGAGGAAGGAGTGTGGCTTGTCAAGTCCAGAGATAGGGGAGAGCCAGAGAGATAGGCAAGGCTCAGTGGAAAGAATAGCAAGGTTTGGGATAGATCAAACCTTGTCTGCTGAGAGGACCCCTGAGTTGGGACCTGGAGTAGAGGGTGGGCCTAGGTTCCCCTACCAGCTGCTGATGAAGTGGCCCTGGTTGGGCAGTGAGCAGGGAGACTGCCTGAGTCACTTGCTGAAAAGGACTTTGATACCCTGGAAGGGGACAACTCATATGAACCAGCCAAAGTGCTGAAACATGATGAGGAGGCTGTGGTTCCTGGAATTAGATGTGTCAACAGGATGAGAAGGTGATGGGACAGGCATCACTGGGGGAGGGCACAAAGCCTAGCCGGAGCTAATCCCCACAACATCCAGCAGGAGGTACCACCAGTGGTGAGTGAACTCTGTGACACAAGTTCAGGACAGACTGTTAAAAATCAGGGCACAAACCCCAAACTGGATTTCACCAACCATCAAGTGTGAACTATAGCAGCCTTAACATGGAGACATAGACAGTCCCCTTGGATATTTTGGTCTGTCTTGCCACTTAGATGAGCTTGCCTTTGTGATTAGATGGTGCCTTACACCAAAAACTGCAACAATATTTAGGTTACTCCCAGTCCCAAATGATTGGACACTTATACCAAGTCAATTGTACCTCAGATCTCAAACTAAAGACAGTGATTGTACCCAATCCTATAATAAACTAACTATAGATTTATTAAGTAAGAAAAGAAATCAGAGTTATTTACAAGGTTAAATCAGGTAAACATACACACACAAATGAGTTAGTCTTTTGTTACAAAAGGGAAATAGAATCTGCTATAATATGCAAGCTCTATATGTCCTTTAGGGCTAACCCAAGCCAGAGGATCCAACCACATCAGCCACACCATCAGAGGCTCATTCACCTGCACGTCTACTAATGTTATCGATGCCATAATGTGTCAGCAATGCCCCTCTGCCATGTACATTGGCCAAACCGGACAATCCCTACATAAAAGGATAAATGGACACAAATTGGACATCGGGAATGGTAACATACAAAAGCCAGTTGGAGAACACTTCAATCTTCCTGGACATTCTATAACAGATTTGAAAGTAGCTATACTTGAACAAAAAAACTTCAGAAACAGACTTTAAAGAGAAACAGCAGAACTAATATTCATTTGCAAATTTAACACCATTAATTTGGGCTTGAATAGGGACTGGGAGTGGCTGGCTCATTACAGAAACAGCTTTGCCTCTCCTGGAATTGACACCTCCACATCTATTGCTGGGAGTGGACTACAATGACCCTGATTAAATTGGCGCTGTCAACACTGGTTCTCCACTTGTGAGGTAACTTCCTTCTCTTCATGTGTCAGTATATTTATGTCTGCATCTGTAATTTTTACTCCATGCACCTGAAGTGGGATTTTTACCCACAAAAGTGTATGCTCAAATAAATCTGTTAGTCTTTAAGGTGCCACCGGACTCCTTGTTGTTATTACAACATGAGGTACAGATGTTATCAGTAAGATTAATACATGCAGCAGCCGACAAACACTTCATAAAGTCTAAACACTAAACATATTCTTATAAACTTAACATCTATTTTAAACACGGTATCTCACAGGTAAGACAATCTGGTTTCCTTATATGCATTTGTCAGTGTTCAGTGAGGACTAGGAGCCTTGGCATGAGCTGGCATCTGCTCTGACAGCATCACATCCTCCTCAGAGAATGTGTCAGAAGAAACATTAGGCAGCTCATTTAGAAGAAACTACCAGTCTATTGTCAGCCTTAACCTACATGCAACTTTTTTTCCCTAATATTACCCACCCTTGCTCTTTAGGAATCGTTTTCTTTTCTCATCTAAAATTATTGTATAAAGTGAATTGGTTTGTCTCCAACTTACGTGTGACATGCAATTTAAATTTGTTTCTATTTTTCACTGGAAGGTGAGGGCTGCTTTTCCTCTTTAGGGAATGGGTGATTCTGGAGAAACTCAGGTAGGTTTTGCTTAGTTTCTAAACCATTTTAAGGGACTGAGTAGAGTTTTGATTTACAGTTGGCATTTTTATGCACAACTTCATGTTAGCATGTTTAAAAAATAGGTTCCTAAGGCCAGATTCAAAGCCCACTGATGTTAACTTGAGTCTTCTTTGACTTCAGTGCAATTCGGATTAGATCCATAGTAATCCAGAACTAGATTGGAACAGTAGGTGCAGTCCTGAGTAAGGACTGGTTCATAAATTGCATCATCATAGCCCTGGAAGGCATTGTGACTCAGACACCTCTATGAAACACATTTCCCCCAGAACAAGGAGGAAGCAGGAATAATCTGGCCCTGACCTACACTATCTTCAAGTTATGAAGTACCTCTTCAGACCCCATCATCAGCTCTTTTGCTCTGGTCAGGGCATATAGCCATAGTTGCATCCAGTCCCTCCTCCTACTCACCCACTGTTCTAGTCGAGGGTGCAGCACCTGCTTACTTCTACATATCTGAATCTAAGTTTCAGGTATTCTGTGCAGGTGAAAAGAAAGGAGCACATGCAACTGATTCTGGTCACATCACTTAATGCTATTCTGGTGATTGCAACAGTATAAAAAGCTTTAATAGGATAGAATAAGGAGAGTTTTTACTTCCCCTTACTTCCTTGCACGGGCATGTAGTCCTTGAGGCAATCTAGCTATAGTACATTTTCATACTTTTGCTGTACTAGATATAGCTTTAGTCTGAAACAAATCAAGCTTAAAGTATGTTTGGTCAAAATATCCCTATCAAAACTCAAATGGGTCATTTCAGCTGTTATTTACAATTAAGGAAGCTTTTAACAATTACATTTACAGTGCAACCATAAACTTTATTTATGCTGAAACAGTCAACATAGAATTTTAACTGTGCACTCCAGCTGCTTTTAATTTAATGGTCAATTTATGTGTTGTTTTGTATTTACACTGACAAAAGTGTGAATTACTTTATTCTTTTATTGATTTTCTTTCTTTCCTTTAATTTTAGTATGAATGTCATGCTTGTGAGAGGTACCAGATTGGAAGTACAGAAGCATATAGTCCTCTATTACGAACACATAGTGGGCAGCAGAAACAGAAGTCTCTACCTAGTTTCCTGACAGTTTGCTTCAGGTCTGATTTGGAGGAATCACCTTTATGAGTTACACAGTTGTATAGTCTTCTTGTTTATTCAGCCTTTATATCCTGTACAGGAATTCTCCCAGTAAAGTGCCAAATAACACCAATCATGATGATAATATCTTGTGATATCTTCACCTATTATTTGGCAACTGGATTACAAGCATCAGCTCATTCCTATAGGCCAAAAGACAATAATTCAATGATGTAGCCTAGTAGTACTAACACTTCACAGTTAGTGGGTCCCCAAGGACAAGGTAGGGCACCAAAAGTGACACCGTGGCACTCAATTTTAAAAAGGTGACACTTAATAAAATGAGAAGGTGCGTCAAAAGGACTAAAACATGAAAAGTAAAAAGTGAAATATTTAGAGGGAGCATGGATGCTACTTAATAAAAGAGTCTCAGAAGACTACTAACCAATAAAGGAACCAGGAAGACAAGGAGGATACTGTCATGGCTAAATGACAAGGTTTGAGGGGCTGGTCAAACAAAACAGAAATCCTTCAAAATTTTATGCCTAGTGATACCATTAAACAGAAACTTTGATCACAGATGGCAATAAGTAAAAGGGAAATTAGAAGGACCAAAACAGAATTTGAAGAACACCTAGTGACTGTAAAACAAACAAGAGATCAAGTATTTCAGAATCAGGAAGACTATGAAAGAACTGGTGGATCCACTGGATCGTTAGAGGTTACAGGGAGCAATTGAGGAAGGTAAAGTCATTGACAAGAAGCTAAATTATTTGTCAGTATCAGTCTTTATTGCAGCAGAGGATATTGAGGATATACGAGAATAAAATATATCTAGGATAAGTTAAAAGAATGAGGTATCACCAGAGGTATCACCAAACAGAGATGTAAGAAGGAGAGGTTCTGGAGCAAATGGATAATTTAAAAAGCAGCAAGTCACCAAGCCCAGATGGTACATCCAGGAGTTCTGAAGGGGCTTAGGTATGAAGTGGCTGAGCTGCTAACAAAAATATTAACTCTCTAATTAAAAACAGACACTGTTGCAGACGACTGGATAGTAGCAAATGTTGTGCCTATATTTTAAAAGGGCTCTTGAGGTCATCTGGGGAATTATGAAACAGTAAGCTTGGCAAATTGGTTTAAATGGTAGTAGAATAACAAAATATTTGGAAGATTGTGATTGTATAACCATTATGACATTGAAAAGAAAAAAATGTATCTCACTAATCTCTTATGACAGGTTTCAGAGTAACAGCCGTGTTAGTCTGTATTTGCAAAGAGAAAAGGAGTACTTGTGGCACCTTAGAGACTGACCAATTTATTTGAGCATAAGGTTTCGTGAGCTACAGCTCACTTCATCAGATGCATACTGTGGAAAGTACAGTATACTTTATACACACAAACCATGAAAAAATGGGTGTTTACCACTACAAAAGGATTTCTCTCCCCCCACCCCACTCTCCTGCTGGTAATAGCTTATCTAAAGTGATCACTCTCCTTACAATGTGTATGATAATCAAGGTTAAACCCTGGATTTGTGCAGGAAATGGCCCACCTTGATTATCATACACATTGTAAGGAGACTGATCACTTTAGATAAGCTATTACCAGCAGGAGAGTGGGGTGGGGGGAGAGAAAACCTTTTGTAGTGGTAAACACCCATTTTTTCATGGTTTGTGTGTATAAAAAGATCTGCTGTTCTTTCCACAGTATGCATCTGATGAAGTGAGCTGTAGCTCACGAAACCTTATGCTCAAATAAATTGGTTAGTCTCTAAGGTGCCACAAGTACTCCTTTTCTTTTTACTAATCTCTTAGAATTTTTCAAATGTATCAATAATATAAAGGATAAAGAAGATCCTGTGGACAATGCATTTATATTTCCAAAAGACCTTTGACAAGTCCTTCATAAGAAGCTACTGCGGAACCAAAATAGCCATAGAGTCAGAGACATCTTCTCCTTATTCAAAAACTGGCTAAGATAGAAAAATAAAAGAACAGGGTTAAATGCACATTTTCCATCATGGTAAAAGTTTAACTTGAGATTCTGTGCTAGGTCCCACGTTGTTTAATTATAGAATCAAAGAATCGTAGGACTGGAAGGGAGCTTGAGTGTTCATCTAGTCCAGTCCCCTGCATTCGAGGCAGAATTAAATATTAACTAGACCAGGGATTGGCAACCTTTGGCACTCGGCCCATCAGGGAAATCTGCTGGCAGGTCAGGACGGTTTGTTTATCTGTAGCATTCACAGGTTCGGCCAGTCGCAGCTCCCACTGTCCGCGGTTCACTGTTCCAGGCCAATGTGGGCTGCAGGAAATGGCAGCCAGCACATCCCCCTGCCCATGCCGCTTCCCGCAGCCCCCATTACTCCTCAATGTACAGTTGATGTCAAAAAAGCTAACACGATGTTAGGGCGAATAAGGAATGAGATGGAGAAAAATAAAGCCATTATATATGTGTGTGTCTGTGTGTGTGTGTTTAGTGTGGCCTCTCCTGGAATACTGTGTGCCATACTCATCGACCCACCTTAGAAAGAATATTGTAGAATCAGAGGGGTTTCAGAGAAGGGCAACAACAATAAGTAGAGGCATGGAAAAACTCTTCATGAAGAGACTGAAAAGACTGGGATTGTTTACCTTGAATGCAGATAAAAGGCAACCTGATAACTCTAATGAATGCAATAGAGAAGGTAGATCAGGAACTTTTGTTCTCATTGTTTCATAACACAAGAACAAGGAAACAGTCAATGAAATTAAAAGGTGAAAAATTCAAAACCAATAACAGGACATATTTCTTCACACAACACGTAATTAAACTGTGGAACACATTGCCACAGGGAGTCATTGAGGCCAAGAACTTGACAAGATTCAAAAAGGGATTGGACTTTTATATAGATATTAAGAATATACAGTTATAGATAATTATACAAATATTAGAAGGAATATGCTTGCGCTTCAGGGTTTAAACCGAACTCTACCTATTAAAAATCAGGATGAGTCTTAATATAGAAGGCAGGGTGTCCCATATCTAATTACTGCGGTGTTCTTACACCTTGCTGTGAAACTTCTGATGCTGGCTCCTAAAGGAAACAGAACATTCAACTAAATAGAGCTATGGTATGAACCAGCATAGCAATTCCTATCTTCCTCTGAATGTAAAAAAACAAAACAAACAAAACAAAAAAAAACCCAAAAAACAAACCCTTAACACTGAGGATAATTAGTGTTCTAAAATAAGCTCAGAAGGGAAACGAATGCAATGGAATTAAATAATAACTGTAAAAAGACAGGTCTCTTACAATTTGAAAAGAGCCACAAAAGTTTAGAATAGCATTACATCCAGACAGCATTGTTACTGATTTTATATCATTGTATTTATACTATATGAACAATTTTACCAGATTGTTTCAGCTGTTTTGCGCTGCTTCAGTACCGCAAAGCACCTGAAAACTCAGCTTTTCTGACCAGTGAGTTGTGAAGAGCAAGCCAAGGCTCCATGAACTTCCCGTCCTTCTGCTCCAGTGGTAGGGGGAAGAAACTGCTGAGTTTTCCTACCTGCCCCGCAACAAGTTAAACGCATTTTACTGTCATTTTGTATTGCTACCGTGGTGTAGACTAGCAAGTGTGCATCAGTGAATCTGGTGCTTATGTCTACATTTGAGCTGGGAGATGTGATTGCTAGCTTGTGTAGATGGACCCATGCTTATTCTGCTTGAGTTAGTGCCTAAAAATAGCGGTGTGGCTGGGGTAGCATATCCAAACCAGTCTAGACCCCCTGAGTATGTACTTGGGTCTCTAGCGCAAGCTGCCACTGCTACACTGGTCACACTGCTAGAGAGCTAGAGTGGATATGTCCGTGCAAGCTGGAAATCACACCTCCTAGCTCAAATGTAGAGGTAGCCTACAGGTCACCCTTAAACTTGAATTTTATTTGAGTCCCCAGGTAAAATTTTCTAAGGGACTTCATTTTGTAGACACATTGAACTTTCATTTGCATGTGAATATACAGTTAAATGAATGCACAAATTGGGCAGTTAGACAAACAGTTAGTTGCCTTAGTTATTCATGCAAATATAGGTTTTGCATTTGCATGAATTTTGCACAGGCACAGAATATTCCTTTAGGTGAATTATTTGCTGTGAATAAAATTTGTTGGGAATTTAGGTCTGTTTTTCTGTTTCTGAATTGTTTGCACACTGGTACTGATTTCTCCTAAAGTATTTGTTTTTCATAAATATTCAACTATCTAGAATATGCAAACAACATTTGTTCTATGAGTTTGTTCTTGAATTTTTCATTTTGATTCTTTGTCTCTATGGCGTGTTATTTGTCACCAAAATCATGTAGCTTTGTTCTGCTCCCTGACTGGATAACTGGAGCTTTTTAAAAGAGAGAAGTAACAAATGATAAGTAGCAAACAATGAATAATCCATTATTAATATGCACTTTGGTACAAATTATCAGATGAATAATCATTTATGAAACTTTCCAGTGTAATTAATATATTCATGAATAAACAGGTGATCATCCAAATAATAATGGACAAAAACTAAGAGGACTCTGCAAATAAAGGGAGCAAACTTGCTCCCTTTATTCATGAAAGTAATTGAAAAATACTTTTCATATTATTCAAGCAGCTCCACTCCTGGCAAAGCTAGGGGAATTCCACCATGAGGGTGTGGGAGAAAATTGAGAACAGAATACCAAGATAGTTGAACTCTGGGGCTTCATGGGATGCTTCGGCACGTAATGTAAGTTACTGCAACCTCAGATTTCCTTTAACATTGCTGTTCCATAGGCCAGGAATCATCAGCGAGCAACAGTACTCCAGCTACACTCCTTTCCCTCTGGGCAGGCCCCTCTGCTAGGACCGACTCTAAATTAGCTACATAGTGAAGGTAGCTTTAGCGCTCCTTTGGGATCCTACAACACAGGATCTGTCCCCTAAAGTTTAAACATTTATATTTAACAGAAAATAATGCAAGTTACATTCATTCTTTAGTCACTGTTAATTCTTAGTCCGATATTTGGTCCTCTGCTTCTTTCTGTCTGTAATCACCCCCCTCTTTATGATGGGAGTAGGTGGGGAAGAAGGTCTCAAACTTCATTAATCAGTAATTTTCAGCACTCAACTGCACAAGATACTCCTCTGCCCCAAAACTAAATCTATCTAAAATCATTCTAGCTATTGCCTTCTATCGTATTTCTTTCATTTCCAGTGTTTGTGTTATTGACTCTTAAGGCACTCTCTTTCTCCTCCTCAAACCATACTCTTTCACCAGCATCCTGCTCTATCCCCAAACTAGCATTCTTTTTTAATCCATTCAGACACTCTGATTTCCCCTCATACTATGCTCAAATGCCCTTGTAAATCTCTCTTTTGTATGCTAGGATAACCTTCAGGCAATTAGGTTTATTTTCTGCAGAACTAGTTACTTTTTTTCCTTGTTTTCTTTTTTGTACCTGTAACTTGGAGAGAAGGGATTATTTCTATGTAAATGTGAATGGGGCTTCATCGACACTCGTGGTCTTCTATCCCCTCGAGTTACCTAGTGGCCATGCCCCAGCATCCCCAACAATGTTAAAAGGAGTTGAATATGTAAGACTTAAGGCACATTTTAATACTGCTTTCAGCACCCTGACTGATCACTGTTTGCAAGGCACAGCCACTTAGGATCATCACAAAGTGTAAGGCAATATAGTTTGGGGTGCTCTTTAGCTTATAAAGGATTTGTGTTTGAAATATCAATAAGGAGATTCTTATTATTTGATTGATACTTTGATATTGTATCAGGGATTCTTATGATCTGCGCCAATAAAGAGGAGCTTTGTTTTTGAAAGAATTGAAAGAATGTTGTTTTTGTGGCAATCATTTACCAGAAGGATGTACCAGTGTCCTCCAGGTATTTCCTTAGCCACCCCTGGAGACTGATACCTCCGGAAAACAGATTGGTTGAAAAAAGTGCTGTTTTGAAGGAACCCTTTGGTAAACCTGGGAGAGGGCAATAGATCCATTATATTAAGGGGCTACCCTAATTCTGTTTTCAGGGTAATGGTGGCTCTGCCTTCAGAGCTGGTCTCCTGTTCAGCAGCTGCTGTTCTCCGGCTGCCCAGCTCTGAAGGCAGCATCGTGGCCAGAAGCAGCAGAGCAGTAAGGGTGGCAATACTATGCCTGTTGCAGGCTCTATCCCCTACTTTTTTTTCTCACAATTTTTCTGCTCCATTTTTCAAACTCCTTACCCCCAGCTTTGTATTCAGAGCAGCCTCCCTGCTTGCCCCACCCTGGTTATGGCCCTGTAGTTGCACTAAATTGTCTGGTTATCAAAAACATTTGCAGGCATAACATAATAGTTGAGTGTTTACATCATTCCAGCATTTTTTTCTTAATCAAATAGGTCTACTGTGGATTTTCAAGTTACTGTTATTAATAAAGTTCCATTATTACTTTCCCAGGATTTTTCACATCTTTTCTGTAACTCAGCCGCAATTATTTGAAGATCATTCTGTGATTCTGGTAGTGTCTTACTTATTACTTAAATGGATTATATGTAGGAGTACATTTTTAAACTTTTGTTTTAGTCTGATTTTTCAGTGCAATTCAGTTATTCATAATGTAAACACAGCACGTCATTGTTACTGACCTTTCTTTGCTGTTGCTCCTTTTTTTCCTTCTTTCTTCCTTCCCTCCCTCCCCGATCAACCTACACCTGTCAGAAATAATGGAATTGTTATGTTGTTAGTGTTTCCTATAATACAAGAGGCCATGGACAACATCTACTACATTTATCTAGAATTAACATGAACAGCTTTCATTTAATTTGCACTTTGAGACACTAAAGTAGGCTTTTAGTGTTTGGAAAGATATCAGGCTGTGTTCAGTTGCATCATATAATTCTGTACATTTTATTTCTCTTGCAGATTATTGGCAAAGTGGGGAGAAGGGCCTATGTATGCACATGTGCACACATTTGGTGCATCAGAGAGATTTGAATCTTGTTTATGTAGCTCTTGACTGAAGGTATTCTGAGTTTACTTAGATACATATGGTAAAGAATGCACATGCTATTCAGTAATGCTTTTGACTACATGACAGCAGGCAGTAAAAAAATGAGATGTCACTCAGAAATAAAACTTGTAGTCAATGCCACCAACTTTCACGGATGGCTCTGACTTTTCTCTAACTCAAAATTATTTAAAATTATGCATTTATTTGCATACTTAAATGGAAGGATTTCTTTAAAAACAAAACAGTTATACCTACAGAACAGCATCTGTATTCTAGTGCTAAAATTGTGCTAAAGGTTGCATGACTTTTTCTTCCCACGTTAGTGTGTACAAACCCTGGATCTAAAGACTGACTCATGAAAATGTGCTGAATAATACGAAGTAGTGTCAACATTCACATAAGTTTACCCTCAAACATATTGCCTATTTACATATTTACCAGAGAAAGGATTTAATTTAACCTACAAGAATATGGTTGGTCAGCCAACAAAACTTACTACTTATTAATTATTATTATTAATATAATAATGAAATGAATTAATAATGGTTAGTGGTTTAATTGTATTTCCCAGATAATAGGGTAGGTCATGAAAAATATAATGAGCTAAGGCCTTGTCTACAGTGCCACAGTGCAGACTGTGGGGTACGAATTGCAGAGCACACCAAAATGTTGTGATCTCACTGCCTGTGTGGACACTGCTGACTCAAACTAAAGGGAACCTAGTTTGCATTAATGTAATACTGTTTGAAAGAGGACCACATTGATGCAGCTAGGTACCTTTTAGTTTGGGATAAAAACATCCACATGGGACACTTTGGTGCACTCTGCGATTCATACCCCTGTAGTCCACACCACGGTGCAGTATAGACAAGCACTTAGGAAAATTAATCTAAATTAACTAAGGGAGTGAATTTAAAGTGGATTTGTTAAACTGATTTAGGGCTGCTTCACTGAATATCCACACAAGGGGTTAATGTAGTTTGCTTAATCCACTTTAAATTCGCACCTTTAGTTAATTTAGATTATTTTTTCTGAGTGTCTCCATGTAGACAATTCTTAAATTATTGAAGATTAAGTACACTGGGGAGGAAGAAATGGTGCAATGAGCCACTTTCTCTGCTTCATAATATGACACTCCCACAAGGACATAGCAGCCCATGATCCCTGAACTCAATGCAGAAGGGGTTTCTAGCACTGCTAGTTGAGTCAGTGCCTCAGGAGGAGGAATATGGCCACACTTACTGATGTGGATATTCTCTAGGGGAATTCAGACTATATTTGCTGTTGAAAATGTAGATGTGGATTATCTAGACATCTGAGGAACAGGGAGAAAAGAAAGTCCTGGTCAGCTTCAAACACCAACAGAGGTCAGGGCAAAGCATTACTGAAAAAGGACATTAGCTGGGGCATTAATGCTTATTATTTCAGTATCTTTGCTGGGAAGAGGTGCTGATGATAAACTGTAGCTAATCTGAAGAGTCTGGCTATAGTATAAACGAATTTAAAGAGGAGCTGTGGGGAGCTCTCTAAGAACTCCCTATTTCTTGGGCAGGTCTCCTCCATTTGTCTTTGTCTTCGACTTCATTTGTCTTACTCACCTCTCCTTCTCTCATTCAGCTTGTTTCAGAGAAGGGGAGGAACAGCAGACTGGTAGAACAAATTGTTACACATTCCGTAAACTTTCTGGTAGGGGAGTCTCATTGTCTCAGTGATGACACACAAGACTTTATCTCTTCTTTAATCTCTGATCAGAGCTCCTCCTCAGAGGAAATGGGTGCCCCTCTCTACTTATATTTACATCCAATATTTTGTCATTTCCAAATAAGATGCAAAGAATCAAGTTTGATTCTTTCTCAGGTTATCACAGCATCAGAATGATCTCAGGAGCACGTTAGAGAAAAGTGTGCCAGGATTCATAAAAGGGGTATGTGACAGCAGATTGAGCAGCTGTCAATAACTTGACCTGTGTTATCATGACTACTAATGATGATGATGATGAGCAGGGAATCCAGCTTGATTTTCTGATCTCATGATGAGTTTGCAGAGCTGGAATGTAAAGTAAAAAAAAATCACCCTGTTACTCAAAAATTAAGCAAATTTTATCTAGACACAACTAACATGAAACTTCCAGGAATACATAGCTTAGAGTAACTTTTCAGAATAGATAGGCAGCTTCAGAATGTGTATCTGGACAGAAACATGTTGAGAGTGATGGTGGTGAGCAGGGGCAGTGTTCAGGGTACAAATGCCACCTTCCTGTAATCATGGAGTGCTCTCTTCTGGAATGCAGCAACCACCATGTTCCTTGGGACATTTAAACACACACACACACACACGGGCTGAGCCTTTGATCTCTGCATTTATCTATTAACAGTCAACCTGCATGTATAAGAAAAATTCACATGAAAGGGGAGATTTTTAAAGGCACAAAAACAGACTCCCAACTCCCCACTGACGGTCACTGTGAGTTGGGCATCTCATTACTATTGGTACCTTTGAAAATCTGTCTACAATGTTAGAATATAGAAGGTTAAATGAAACTGAGACAAGCACTGCTTTCTTTCACTCAAGCACACATCTTAAAAATATATTCATGCATACAATAAATACCATAAATCCATTTGTGCATTACATTTAAGGCAGCACCTGCGGCTGTAGTGTTTCTGGCATGCAAAGGTGACTTACACATAAAAAGGAGCTACATTGAAATTTATTGCAATGCCAGTTGACAAGTAGTGACACCAACAAGATTTTTGGAAGAAACATGCCCAAGATCATCAACACATTGCCTTTTTAAAAAAAAATATTTGTATGCCATGCATCAAACCATACTACGTTTAGTTTTATTTCAGCCTTACCTAATCAATCAGTGCCTGAGACTGATTGCCAAGTACTGTTGTTAGCACAAATTAATGCATCACAGCTGTTCCAACAGCTTTCAGCTTAGAGATGTTAAAATGCATTTTACAGTCAAACACATTTTTGAGGGGGGGCATAATTTTAGAAATATAGCTTGCATGAATATATGTTTTTCCCAGAATTGATGTTGGAGATCCGTGTTTTTTTTTTTCTTTTTCCCCCTTTTGGTTTGAAATAAAGGAAACGTGAATATTATAATGTTTCTACCAAATGGGAATAAACAAACAAACAGGAAAAAAGCATTTGTTACATTTCTCTATTACACGCTGGATCTCACAAAACGTTGCTAATTTAGAAGTGACACATTTGAAAGTGTATTTGAATTATGTAATAATTAGTAGCTGGCAGATGATGGTGCTTTCAGATTTTTTAAAGAAAAAATGTATATAAGCTTGGACTCTTTCTACTATAAGGTGCTTTGTACATACTGGGTAAAATCCTGGTCTCATTGAAGTTAATGGATTTTACCCTTGACTTAAATTAGGACAGTACCTCACCCGTGCCTCTTGCTATGAAGAAGGGATTTAATGAATCTTCTTAATTTTTGATATATGGGATGCCAGATAACTGAACTACAATATATTTCATCACATAGCAACTACAAATCTGTGTGGTAGGACATGACTCTCTTCCCACCCCCTTCCGCCCTCGCTCTCACAGGTGTCTTATTTATTCCAAATAGGGCCTCCAAATAAAAATAAATAAATAAAATTACAATACCCGGCATGTTTCAGAGTAGCAGCCGTCTTAGTCTGTATTCGCAAAAAGAAAAGTAGTACTTGTGGCACCTTAAAGACTAACAAATTTATTTGAGCATAAGCTTTCATGAGCTACAGCTCAGTTCATCGGATGCATTCAGTGGAAAATACAGTGGGGAGATTTATATACATAGAGAACATGAAACAATGGGTGTTACCATACACACTATAAGGAAAGTGATCACTTAAGGTAAGCTATTACCAGCAGGATGGGGGGGGACCTTTTGGAGTGATAATCAAGGTGGGCCATTTCCAGCAGTTGACAAGAACTTCTGAAGAACTGTGGGGGCGGAGAATAAACAGGGGGAAATAGTTTTACTTTGTGTAATGACCCATCCACTCCCAGTCTCTATTCAAGCCTAAGTTAATTGTATCCAGTTTGCAAATTAAATCCAATTCAGCAGTCTCTCGATGGAGTCTGTTTTTGAAGTATTTTTGTTGAAGAATTGCAACTTTTAGGTCTGTAATCGAGTGACCAAAGAGATTGAAGTGTTCTTCAACTAGTTTTTGAATGTTATAATTCTTCACGTCTGATTTGTGTCCATTTATTCTTTTATGTAGAGACTGTCCAGTTTGACCAATGTAAATGGCAGAGGGCCATTGCTGGCACATGATGGCATATATCACATTGGTAGATGTGCAGGTGAACGGGCCTCCAATAGTGTGGTGATGTTATTAAGCCCTATGGTGGTGTCCTCTGAATAGATATGTGGACACAGTTGGCAACGGGCTTTGTTGCAAGGACAGGTTCCTGGGTTAGTGGTTCTGGTGTGTGGTGTGTGGTTGCTGGTGAGTATTTGCTTGAGGTTGGGGGGCTGTCTGTAAGCAAGGACTGGCCTGTCTCCCAAGATCTGTGAGTGATGGGTCATCCTTCAGGATAGGTTGTAGATCCTTGATGATGCGTTGGAGAGGTTTTAGTTGGGGGCTGAAGGTGATGGCTAGTGGCGTTCTGTTATTTTCTTTGTTAGGCCTGTCCTGTGTAGTAGTAGGTGACTTCTGGGTATTCTTCTGGCTCTGTCAATCTGTTTCTTCACTTTGGCAGGTGGGTATTGTAGTTGTAAGAATGCTTGGTAGTGATCTTGTAGGTGTTTGTCTCTGTCTGAGGCGCTGGAGCAAAAATGGTTGTATAATAGAGCTTGGCTGTAGACAAGGGATCGTGTGGTGTGGTCTGGATGAAAGCTGGAGGCATGTAGGTAGGAATAGCGGTCAGTAGGTTTGCAGTATAGGGTGGTGTTTATGTGACCATTGCTTATGAGCACCGTAGTGTCCAGGAAGTGGATCTCTTGTGTGGACTGGACCAGGCAGAGGTTGATGGTGGGATGGAAATTGTTGAAATCATGGTGGAATTCCTCAAGAGCTTCTTTTCCATGGGTCCAGATGATGTAGATGTCACCAATGTAGTGGAAGTAGAGTAGTGGCATTAGGGGACGAGAGCTGAGGAAGCGTTGTTCTAAGTCAACCATAAAAATGTTGGCATACTGTGGGACCATGTGGGTACCCATAGCAGTGCGGCTGATTTGAAGGTATACATTGTCCCCAAATGTGAAATAGTGATGGGTGAGGACAAAGTCACAAAGTTCAGCCACCAGGTTTGCCATGACATTATCGGGGATACTGTTCCTGATGGCTTGTAGTCCATCTTTGTGTGGAATGTTGGTGTAGAGGGCTTCTACATCTATAGTGGCCAGGAGGGTGTTTTCAGGAAGATCACCGATGGATTGTAGTTTCCTCAGGAAGTCAGTGGTGTCTTGAAGATAGCTGGGAGTGCTGGGAGTGTAGGGCCTGAGGAGGGAGTCTACATAGCCAGAAAATCCTGCTGTCAGGGTGCCAATGCCTGAGATGATGGGGTGTCCAGCATTTCTAGGTTTATAGATCTTGGGTAGCAAATAGAATACCCCAGGTTGGGGTTCCAGGGATGTGTCTGTGCAGATTTGTTCTTGTGTTTTTTCAGGGAGTTTCTTGAGCAGATGCTATAGTTTCTTTTGGTAACCCTCAGTGGGATCAGAGGGTAATGGATTGTAGAATGTGGAGTTAGAGAGCTGCCTAGCAGCCTCTTGTTCATATTCCCACCTATTCATGATGATGACAGCACCTCCTTTGTCAGCCTTTTTGATTTTGATGTCAGAGTTGTTTCTGAGGCTGTGGATGCCATTGTGTTCTGCACGACTGAGGTTATGGGACAAGTGATGCTGCTTTTCCACAATTTCAGCCCGTGCATGTCGGCGGAAGCACTCTATGTAGAAGTCCAGTCTGTTGTTTCGACCTTCAGGAGGAGTCCACCCAGAATCCTTCTTTTTGTAGTCTTGGTAGGAAGGTCTCTGTGGGTTAGTATGTTGTTCAGAGGCATATTTGTTTCAAAGGACCTGATCCTGCAAAGATTTACACACATGCTTAACTGTAGGCACATGAACAATCTTTCAAGCGGAAAAGCTCATATGCTCATTGTTAAGACCATGTGTAAATCTTTTTAGAATTAGGGCCATAATTAGCAATGTTAAAAATAAATAAATTAGGACACGAGAATTATACACTACACAGAGCTTTGTATGACAAAGTTCATAACTTGGATACATAATTTAATAGTGCTATTTAGTTTTAAACAACTATTTATAAAATCATGTATGTGCATTGATATATATATATATATAATTTGTATATATATTTTGATGGATTGATTGATTATCTATGCTAAATAACAATAATGCTCACCTATACACAAAACCCCTTTGAAAACATTACATAAAGTAAGACATAATCCCAATCCCAGATGACCCTCCCTGGGCTCTACCCCCCTAATTTGCTACATTATAATGAAACATTACTCTTTGTTTTAGTCTGTCAATTTCTTCATATCCAACTCAATTTTCACTTCATGTTCTATCACATACTGTAAATCTCTTCCAGGCACATTTCCTTAATACCATGTAGACATATGTATTTCCACTGCAGGAAAATACATTGCTGCTTATTGCTGTCACTCTTGTCATTCCTCTCTCATTCCCTCTCTACTCTTTTGGTCTTTAGCTTCATTTTACCACCTAATATATGGGTGGGCCTCTACTGATATAGACTCCCATTGATTTAAACGGGCACCACATGGGACCAATAATCCACCTGTATAGCCTTCACTACAAATTTGGGGCATTTGAATATAAGCTTTCCAAGCAGGAAACTTTTTTTGTTTTGGTTCTGATCAAAAGCCCACTGAAATCAATAAGAGTCCTTCAACTGACTTCATGGACATAGGATCAAACCTTTTACACATACTAAAAGATGTGCAGGTCATTTGCAGATACTGCAACTTGGCTGAAGAGTATTTGAAGTACCTTACCATCCTTCTGCTGAGAGTGATAAATTTTGTCACAAAAGGAGATTTTATAACTCCAGTATTACAGTGATGAGTATGGTATAAAATGGTAGAGATAGAGAGAGAATCTAATATTGCAGCTATCCATACTACAGTACCTGGAAGATTTAATTATTTTATTTTAATTGACTTGGACAACCACATTCACCATATTCTTTAGCAATTGGCAATTTATCAAAGAAGGACAGTGTGGTTGCTGTCAAAAGCCTCATCGTTCTCGTGAGCGACTTGATAACCATGTTTACTGTTAACACCAGAAAAGATTGTATGGTGTTGTATCCATGTATCATCAGTAAATGTAGGGTATTTCATGGTTTTATTGGTAATATTACTTGCATTGGTACTTCTCTAGACATACAGTATCAGGAATAACAGAATGACAAAAATACCCTTATTTAATTAATTTGTGATGAAACTTCATGAACCCAAGGAAATCACATAATGTAGGATCCAAAGACATTAACTAGTGAAGCAGAGTCTGCCAGATATGCCATGACTCCAGAACATTAGAAGGGCCATAGTAGGTCAGATCAATGGTCTACCTAGCCCAGTATCCTGCCTTCTGACAGTGGCCAGTTCCATATAGTTCAGAGAGAATAGAACAGGACAGTTAAGAATGATCCATCCCCTGTCGGCCAGTCCCAGCTTCCGGTAGTTGGAGGATTAGGGAAACGCAGAGCATGGGGTTGCATCCCTGACCATCTTGGCTAATAGCTATAACTTACCAAATACTTTTTTGAACCCAGATATACTTTTGACTCTGACAACTTCCCACGGTAACAAGTTCCATAGGTTGACTGTGCATTGTGTGAAAAAGTGTTTCCATTTGTCTGTTTTAAACATGCCACCTATTAATTTCAGTGGGTGATCCCAGTCTTGTGTTAAGGGATGAATGGGTAAATAACACTTCCTTGTTCAATTTCTCCATACCATTCATGATTCTTTGTCATCTGTTTTTCTGATGAACAGTTCCAGTCTTTTTAATCTCTTCTCCTATATGAGCTGTTCCATCCTTCTTATTTTGTTGCTCTTCTCTGCACTTTTTCTAATTCTAATATATCGTGGGGGGCGGGCGGGGGGTTGAGATGACCAGAACTACACACAGTGTTCAAGATATGGGCATATCATGAATATACAGTGGCATTATGATATTTTCTGTTTTGTTATCTATCTCTTTTGTAATGATTCCTAACATTCTGTTAGGGTTTTGTTTTGTTTTTGTTGATGCTGCACATTGTGTGGATGTTCTCAGAGTACAATCCACAATGACTCCAAAATCTTTTTTTTTTTGAGTGGTAACAGCTAATTTACTAATTATTTTGTGTGTATAATTGGGATTATTTTTTTCCAACTTGCATTAGTTTACATTTATCAACATTCAATTTCATCTGACAATTTGTCACCCAGTCACCCATTTTAGTGAGATCTCTTTGTAACTCTTCACAATCAGCTTTGTACTTAACAATTTTGAGTAATTTTTTATCATCTGCAAATTTACAGATCATTTATGAATATGATGAATTGTACAGGTCCCAGAACACATCCTTGGGGGACCCCACTATTTACCTCTCTCCATTGTGAAAAAATGATATTTTATTGCTATCCTTTGTTTCTTATCTTTTAACCAGTTACTGATCCAGGAGAGGGTCTTCCTTCTTATCACCTGACTGTTTACATTGCTTAAGAGCCTTTAGTGAGGGACTCGTCAAAGGCTTTCTGAAAGTCCACCTTCTCCACATTCTTGTTGCCACCCTCAAAGAATTCTAGTATATTCATGAGGCATGATTTCCCTTTTCAAACAATGTGTTGACTCTTCCCAACATATCTTATTTATCTATGTGACTGATAATTCTGTTCTGTACTACCATTTCAACCAATTTTCCTAGTCCTGAAGTTAGGCTTACCAGTCTGTAATTACATGATCACCTCTGGAGCCTTTTAAAAAAAATGGAGTTACATTAGCTACCCTCCAGTCATCTGGTACAGATGCTGATTTAAGTGACATATTATATACTACAGTTTGTAGCTCTGCAATTTCATATTTAAATTCATTCAAAACTCTTGGGTGAATACCATCTGGTCTTGGTGACTTATTAGTGTCAAATGTATCAATTTGTTACAAAACTTCCACTATTTTCACTTTAGTCTGGGACAGTTCCTTAGATTAGTCACCGAAGAAGAATGGCTCACAAGTGGCGATCTCCCCCATATCCTCTGAAGTGACAACTCATGCAAATAATTCATGTAGCTTCTTCCCAGTGATTCATAGATTCATAGATACTAAGGTCAGAAGGGACCATTATGATTATCTAGTCTGACCTCCTGCATAACGCAGGTCACAGAATTTCACCCACCCACTTCTGCGAAAAACCTCTCACCTATGTCTGAGCTATTGAAGTCCTCAAATCGTGGTTTAAAGACTTCAAGGAGCAGAGAATCCTCCAGCAAGTGACCCGTGCCCCATGCCGCAGAGGAAGGCGAAAAACCTCCAGGGCCTCTTCCAATCTGCCCTGGAGGAAAATTCCTTCCTGACCCCAAATATGGCATTCAGCTAAACCCTGAGCATATGGGCAAGATTCACCAGCCAGATACTACAGAAAATTCTTTCCTGGGTAACTCAGATCCTACCCCATCTAACATCCCATCACAGTCCAATAGGCCTATTTACCATGAATATTTAATTACCAAAACCAAGTTATCCCATCATACCATCTCCTCCATAAACTTATTGAGTTTAATCTTAAAGCCAGATAGATCTTTTGCCCCCACTGCTTCCCTTGGAAGGCTATTCCAATGGCATTGTCTTCCTTGAGTGCTCTGTTAGCAGATTGCTCATCCAGTGGCCCCACTGCCTGTTTGGCAGGCTTTCTGTTCCTGATGTATTTTTAAAAAAAATGCTAGTTTTGTGTGTCTTTTGCTAGTTGCTCTACACATTATTTTTTTGGCCTGCCTAATTATACTTTTACACTTGACTTGCCAGAGTTTATGCTTCTTTCTATTTCCCTCACTCATATTTGATTTCCAGTTTTTAAAGAATGTCTTTTTGCAACTAATCACCTCTTTTCCTCTGCCCTGGAAGATTCTGTATTATATAAGCAATGGCAGAAAAACCTGATAAGGAATTAAGAAGTGGAAGGGATGTAAGTTTTGAGCTCAGTCAGGTGTTTGAACTGAGGTTCAGACTGGTTCTTATTTTGTTTTATTATTATTTATTTGTTAAGTGATAACACGTGCTCAGAGAAGCAAGAAGGTATAAAATGAAGACCCACCAGACAGTTAGAATCTAATAGGCAGGAACAGCTAAATGGTTGGATTTAGAAGCCTCAAGGAAGGAATACTTAGAGTAGGGTTATTTTAGAGATGGTTAATGCTTGCTTTGATTCACATCTTGTGGGCATCAGGAGTGAATCTGTAGAATGAAGAAAAGGGGTAGACTGTAGAGAAGGTGGCAAACCAGGAAGGGTATAATGTGCATAAAATTTCAGAGGCAAGTTTTTGGTTATTGGATATTATTCAACTAAAAAAAAATCAAAATATATGGCTATGTGCTAACCTCAATCAGCATCCGATGAACAGGACCACTAGAATTCAGAGGACATTAAGTGGGGAGGGGAAAATGTTGTCATACTGTCCCCTGCACGGAATACTTATTTTGTCTTTCTCAGGCTTAAAAATCAATTGATTTAACATTCCCTACACTTATTTCTTGAGTATTCTCTTGAGATAGCACAAGGGCTTAGTTTACCATAGCCAGAACAGTCTTTTCCAATCTCCCTCCAAAGTGGACCAGCTGCAGAAGGTGGAAACAAAAACTATCATCAATAGCTCTGCCTTGATCAGTGTGTCAAAAGGGAACTATCTGATAGAGCACTAGGCTTGCCAAACTTCCAGGGTTGTCCTGGAGTCTCCAGGAATTAAAGATTAATCTTTAATTAAAGATTATGTCTTGTGATGAAACCTCCAGGAACAAGTCCAACCAAAATTGGCAACCTTACAAAGCACATAAATGCAAAACAAGATCCTGTGCTCCACCATTGCTATCGTCACGATGTAACTTTTTCTGTTTACTTCATCTTTAAATCACTAAGGACACAGCTGTCTGATGAGACTGACACTCCTTCGCATTTGTTTTACAGTGGATTGTTGTAGAGGAGACACACAGTGTGGCTCTGACTGAAAGCTCATTGAAGTCAAGTGGAGGCATTTCACTGACCACAGTGGGATTTGGATCAGGCCCCCTGTGGCTCAAAAAGTGGCCTGATATTTTTTTAAATTATGTAGAATGCATCATTTCAGCGAAATGTACATATAAGTATGTCCTTTTCTACATCAGAGCAGAGAAAGGAATTTCTCTTCAAACATGCATGATAGATATGGTCATTGAAGAAAAATAGCAAAGAGAAAAGACATGTTTGCTTCTTAGGGGAAGTGTGGTTGTGCCTCATAAGTTGGATATAATGTACAAGAACAATTCAGCCATGGTGCAAATATGACCCATATAACACTGTCAAGGTCAATGAGCCCTAGAGGGATCTGCTGACTAAGTGCAGACCACACTAGTTAATTAACATTGCCTATGAGAAGCTTTAACATATGAACTGAATGGTTTCAAGTGAAAAAATGAAACACATAACTTGTGACCCTCTAGTTGGACCTCTAGTTCTTTCTTTTAAATTTTCTGTTTCCTTTTGTCTTTTCACTTGCAGTTACTTCTCAGTGTGGGAGAAAAGATCCTTTGAAGTTATGTCAGTTCATCTCACAGCTCAGCACAAACCCCAGAAGCAACCAGCCATAGACAGATTTTATTTTGTTTATTATGAATGGATTGTTTGCATAAGGATAGGGGGGATATTCAGTGTAACTTTTCTTCCCCCTCCCCATATTTTTAAAACCTTTGATCTTTTAACAATTTTAAATTAACCAAAAAAAAAAAACACCTTTTATCAGTGCAATTTCACATCCTCTGCCCCATATGCAACTATCATCTCATACATGCTCTTTTTGATGTATTAGCCTTGAACACAAAAATTTGCTTAAGGTCCATACAGATTAGTTTATAAAGACACACTTTGTCATACTGAGTATCTGGACACTGGGTAGAATGGTGTGTTATGGAGATATTTTTATGTGTGTCAAGTTATAGATGTAAGCCAGGGTTTGACAGAGCTCTTTCCAGTCCTCTGATTAAAGCAGGAAAAGACCTCAGGAGCAGACCATATTCTCATATAGACACACCTGCAGAGCTGAAGACCTGGGCATCATTCAGTGGCAATGCTATGCACACCAGTCACCAGAAACTGGTAACAGTAATGGATTAACATACAATGTATATGTTGTCTCTGAAGAGAAAGGAATAGTGTAAATACTTGGAAAGAAAGGCAATATTAAAGTTTACTTCCATCAATGATGTAATTCCATCACTTCATGAAACATGTATTATATAAAACCAACCAACAACAACTAAAAGGAGGTTGACAGTAACGTGTAACATTTTTTTTTTCAGTTTAAGGGATGTGTACTTCCTAATTTTGAATTTATATTTTATAGATATTGTACATTGTAATTGTATGTTAAATGTTGTAATTGTTTAGTTATATATAATCCTGAATAAAGATTCTAAATAAGAAAAGCAGTTGTTTCTGGAGCAAATTTATTGCATATAATCCATTTCACACTCTTAATGGAATAATTAGTCTCCACAGATGCACAGTCATTAGAGAGGTGCCTGAATACAAGTGATTTTACACATCTGTCAGCTCAGCCACACATCTAAGGCTTAATATAACATTTGGAGATATATTAATTACTCTAAGGTAGGCATTGGGTCTATAAACCAGTGAAAGAATTACATTTCTTGGTATATTAATTCTATTTTCATTATACCATTTCATTCAAAATGTGTGGTCCTTAAAATAGAATCACACCCATTATTTTTGCCTCTGCATTTTGAAATTTTGAAAGATAAGTACTATCCCAGTATGAGTATTTGGAAAAAAAAGGAGGATGAAAATTATTACTTTTAAAACATATGCTTTACTTAGTGAGGTGATGTGATCTAGCGGTTAAAGCACGAGCTTAGAAACAGAAACAATATAAAACCAGCCCATCACCTGGCTTGGATACTGGATCACAAATAGCAGACAGTGAATTGAATAGTTCACAAGGGATCCTTTGGCTGAAATTTCACAAATATTTGTGAAACAATTTTGAATGGTGAACAAATATGTAAATATTACAAATATATGTAAAAATATACAAATATGACTGACATTGTGACTGGGTGCCTGGAATGGTCTACAGTGAGAATGCCACATTCAGGGAAGACTACAAGAATCCAGGCAGACAATCCCCCCAAATTGGTGGTTTATTCTATAGTTAGATTCACCAAGCCAGTAACAAAAGATCTTCTGCAGTACCACACTGGTTAACCAGAAGCCGAGCACAATCCCCATTAGGCATTCCAGCCCTTGGCTTCTATCCAGACAAACAGGTCTTATATAAGTAAGAGGTTACTGAAAACTAAATTCACCTACATTCTACTAATCCCAAAGGATCAGACACTTTCCCCCAGGTCAATATGTATCTCAGACCTTAACCAAATATCTCATTGTCGGCCAATCCTTAGTAAACAAACTAAAGATTTCTTAATAAAAGAAAAGAAGAGAGTTATAAATGGTTACTAGATCATATACATAAAGTGATTTCAATGTCCTTATATCATGTTTATAGCAATGATGGAATGGACAGCTGGCTTGCAAAAGACTGATAATTTCCAAAAGATTGGACGGTCCTAATTCCATAGTTCAAAATACTTCTTTTAGTTGTAAATCCACAGTTCAGAGAATTGGAGCAGGAAAGAGGCAAAGCAGCAATGTCACAACTTGCAATTTATAGCCCAGCACATGTTCATGGAAAGTTACTAGCCCAGTATGGAGTTCAAGGTCACATGAGCATGGAAAGTTACTGGTCAAAGATGGAGCCTTCAATCACATATCCTCATCATATGTCCTTGCATGGTTTGCTGAATCTCAGGTGCGGCCATGGGGCCCACACTGTCTGACACATTGTGAGCTGCGTGTCCTTAATGTCCTTAATGGGCCGTCAACACATAGATGTCTAGCCCTCATGTAAATATAGCTGGGTAGTGTCACCCAGAAACACAACACATGTTTAAAATACAAATGCATAGCCAATATTCATAACTTCAGGTACAAAGATGATAGTTGCATATAAACAGGATAATCATTCTTTATAATTCAGAACTTTTCTATTGATACCATATGACATACTTTGTACAAGATTTATGGAAATTATGTAACAATGGTAAGAACAGTGATCTAAATGGTCACCTTTCTTACACACAGCGTCACAACCATCTCTTCTCATGAAGTTGGCAAACAGAGGAGAAAACACTATTGACTCAGTCTTGCAATTGAATTAATATGGGTAGATCTTGTCTCACCCTCTTTGAAGTTAATGGCTTTGCCTCAGCTAAGTATGATCTAACTTTGACCTTTCTCCTAGTGCAGGTGCAGGGTAACACCTTGTAATTCAATTTAGCTTGTCAAGTTCCATCCTAGTTTTCTGCTTGACCAGTGATAGGTGTCTCCCTGTATGGATCTGATTGGAGGACTGAGGCCTCAATTTGTATTTACCATATACAAGCAGTGACAAAGTTCCTCCTATACTTTGGTGAGTCTTGCGCTTATTGGCGGATTTGCTTGCCTTGGAGCTTCATGACAGCCCTCAGCTTGGCTGTTTTTCTGAACCCACAGTCCAGGTCGACTCCTCCTGTGTCTGACCAGGAGTTGGGAGATTTGGGCAGAACCTGGGCCTCTACCCCGCCCTCTACTCCGGTTTCCAGTCCAGGGCCCTGTGGAATGCAACTGTCTAGAGTGCCTCCTGGAACAGCTGAGCGACAGCTACAACTCCCTGGGCTACTTCCCCATGGCCTCCTCTCAACACCTTCTTTATCCTCACCATAGGACCTTCCTCCTGGTGTCTGATAATGCTTGTACTCCTCAGTCCTCCAACAGTCCACATTCTCACTCTCAGCTCCTAGCACCTCTTGCTCCCAGATCCTTACATGCACACCACAAACTGAAGTGAGCTCCTTTTTAAACCCAGGTGCCCTGATTAGCTGGCCTTAATTGATTCTAGCAGCTTCTTGATTGGCAGCAGGTGTTCTAATCAGCATGTCTGTCTTAATTGTCTCCAGAAGGTTCCTGATCTGGAACCTTCCCTGTTATCTTACCCAGGGAAAAGGGACCTACTTAACCTGGGGCTGATATATCTGCCTTCTATTACTTTCCTGGAGCCATCCAGCCCTACCCTGTCACAAAGCACAGAATAAATATGCATTGTGCAGAGCAATTGCTTTAAACATATCTTTGCAGGACACATTTCATTCAGTGCACATAGACTCTTGTTACTGTGGACCTTGAAAATTATTCTGCCATCCGAACAGGTCGCCCACATGTAATATTTGTTTGCATTATTGTTATAGCCACATTGATCCCAGGATATGAGAGAGAGATAAGGTGGGTGAGAATATATTTTACTGGACCAACTTCTGTTCTTCTAGAGGTATACAGAGTTCTTCAGGTCTGGGAAATGTTCTCAGAGTGTCACAGTTGAGTCATGGAAGACTTTTCTTTAATGTTTCTGGATAAGCATAGACATAATCATGTTTATCTATATCTGAAGTGATGTACATGAAGGGCGAGACTAGTGCTGGTGCCCAGATACTCTGGTAATAAACGCCTTATAGGTATCTTAGAGAGATTTACTTTGCCTGGTTTAAAGAGGTGAAAATTGTGCCTTTCTGTTCCAGAGAGAGCACACTGTTATTTTACCAACATTTTGAAAAAAATAATGTCCTGTTGGATGATAAAATGTAAAGAGTTCATCCTTCCAGATATAAAATTTATCTGGTCTGATTAATCCGCCTTAGATGCAGGAGGTGAGCAGTTTGCTCCCTTTGTGGCTACAGGCCCAACCTTGATTTAAGAGGAGATTTGCCTTATTCACAGGGGTAGTATCATTGATTTAAAAGGGATGTCTCATGAGCAAGGCAAGCAGGATTTGGCTCTTAGTATTTCTAGCCTGGCCAAATAATGATAACTATCTGAAAGTAATTGAAGATTTTGAACATTAAGAGATCTACTATTTCACTTTCAGTTATGTTTGTGTGCAGTCCCATTGAAGTCACTGATGAAACACAGGACACAATTTAGCCTTGACAGCCAAAGTTTTCCTTTGAATATTTGTTTTCAATGGGATTTGAATCCTCCACAGCTCAAAGGGCAGAATGTGAATGTGAGGAAGGAGAGGAATTATTTAAGGTAAATTCAAGGGAGCATAGTCCCCAATGTAATCATGTTTTTAAGCATGTGACTTCAGATGGGTATGGTGCACGATGCTTAAAAGCTTTGCTGAATTGGGGCCATGACTAGTATCAATGTGTGAAACTGAGGGAAAAAATCAATGGCGGAATATGAGGAAATGTCTAATGAAGTTGATATCTATGATTTTATAATAGCAAAGCATTAATTCCCTTATATAAGTCATTTCAAAATGGATTGGAGGAAGCAGCGAAGGATATTAATATACGGTAATCAACAATCCCACACAGGCAGCGGAATGGACTGGGAGATCCAGTACAGTAGGTCTTTTTCATCTCTAAATTCTCTGACATAGTAATATAATTACAATTATGAATAATTACATAATGTATCATTAAAATTATGTATAATTGCAAGTGCGTACATGTAATTACAATTATGTGTAATTACATAATTATAATATTCATATTTCTGAAGATCTAGCATCAGCTCAACTGCGTTAAATTCTGTTCCTTTACTGAGTAGAAGAAAGGAGGAAAAGAGTGCTGTCATCATGCTCGTGTCTATGAAACAAGCTCCAGGATATAAATCCAAACTGCCTCCATTTTCAAAACTATGAAAAGAAAATAAACACTCAATATCATAGGATTGATTTTTATACATTGGTAAATAGGGACAAGATAAGTCTGACCAGTGCAGAGGGAAAATGAAGGGGAAATGTTTTTGAAATGTAATTGAGTATTTCCATTAATTTGCTTTAGGATATTTCATACATATGGAATTTTGGTTTTCCACAGATTTTCAGTGCCATGACTACCTTACAGAAACAAAACACGTAGAAGCATATTAAAAATACTTCCCCACAAAGCATCATATTCACAATAATCAACACAGAAGGAGTATAGCAGTCATCATTGACATTACTTCTCTCTGGGGTGGCAGGAGAGGAACCCAATTTTTAAAAAAACAGTTTTGATAGAACATTTTCGGCCATTTCCAATCCACTTGCAAGCATTACTCATGAAATTTTAGGCCCAAAAAAGGCTGCTGCACCATGTGTCCATTTTTTGATGTCTTGACATGATCTTCAGTGACTTTCTGGTGCAGGGGAGCAGAACCAGAGAGCACAGCTGAGAGCACAATAATATTTTGGTGTCCTAAGCACCAAGAAGGAAAGGGAGTAAACAAAGAGAGCCAAAATGGTTGTGTGGGAGTGAGGGAGAATTAAAGATTGACAACCCCTTCTCACTCTACCAACAGAAAGCTTCACACTGTAACCCTTGAAACAAAATAAAGTTACAGAGATGATGGTTTTGAAGTTCCAAGCTCTGAAGAAAAATGGTCTCAAAAAGCCAGAATGAAGATCTCACTATATAGCACCCAGATTTAACAGCAAAACAGAAGGAAAGAAAGAAAGAAAAATTCATGTGATAAGGACAACAGACAATTTCTAAATAAATCACACAGAAGGTTGATTTAGAACCCCTTCAACCCCTAAACCATAAGGCATTACAACTTCAGTTAAAGATGTTCTTCCCTAGCCAGCAGTATTTGGGGACATGGGAATATTTTGAGCCAGTCTATTACATGTCAGGAAACACAGTAAAATGTTAAAAGAATGGAAATAAGAATTTAAGGGGAAAGAAGTTTATATTTTCCCCACCTTCTTATTGCCTACCACATTACTCAGTTCACACTTCCCATTTCTTTCCTTTCCATTTCTCTTAATCTCAAAAATTCAAACCTCAGTTTACCTCCATATTACAGCTGAGTGCTATAGGATTCGCAATATTCATCTTTAATGTATGTTTAAGGAATATATAACAACAGGCTTCTTTGCCAGAGCAAAGAAATCTCTTGCCAAAAATTTATACACATATATAACTGCAACACTAGTGCCTGATCAAGAAAATGTGGCCTTTTTTATCTGTTCTATCTATTTTAAATATGGTTGATAGCTCATTTCTAACAAATTAATGGTCCTTTGAATCAAAAATATATTTGAGAGTTCCAGAGCTGAGCATGATATGTTTTAGTCCAGGCAGTTTAATTTTTGCAACCACTTACTCTGAGAAAATGTTTAAATTTTCCCTTAGCTGTGTCATTTTTAATAAAAATATTATATAGTTTCAGAAGAGGAGAAACTGAATAAAACCTATAGTACAATAAAAAGAAGTGTATGCAATAAAAGAGGAGAAACTGAGGAATGGAGAAAACAGAAATAAATAGGGAGCTAATCAGTTAAATTAGCCTGGATGAAATAAATAAAATGGCGTATAATAACTACAGACATGGAACTCCACAGGAAGGTCTCTGCACAGCAGTGGAACTCCACAGAAGTCAATGGAGCTCCACATGAGTTTGCTGCTGCAGAGCTTCTGTGGGATCAGGGAAAAGGGATTAGAAACAAATGGTAGTAACATATGTTGTGGGCATAGGTATGTGTGCCAAAGTGAGCAACCATTGCACCGGTGTTTATTTTAATGTTCAAGTTCTGACTCTCATTGTGATATTAAGCTGCATGTTCAGAGATTTGGTTTGTGATCTCCTACCCAGATTGGTGTGCAATATTCAACAGTTAAGTCTACCAGTTTTAGAGTTACTGTTCAAAGTGTGTGCACATCTGCATCACATGTAGTGCTTGCAAGTTTTTGGACTGGACTAGTCCTTGCTTTTATCTTTTCACATGTCTGTTACAGCTGAAAAGCAAGCTTTTGTCCAAGTACTTCAACCCAACCCAACCCAAGTACTTCAGATACTTCATTTCTGATCTAGAAGGTGACTCTGAGTGATTCCTTCCCAGTTTTATAGTTTAGATGAAAGGCAATTACCAAGGTTTTGGAGGCATTAGCACAGGGCTTACAGTCTTAAAAGTATTCTGCCATTAGCTAGAGATGAGTGGAGAGGATGTCACCAATTGTGGTGAGGTCCTTGCCTTGTGCCGCAAGAGTGATGTGGTTGGCATAAATGAACTTACACAAAATTGTATCAGGTAAATCACTGATGTCGATGCGAAACAGTGAAGGAGCCAGCACATATCCTTGAGGGAGACCATCACTGAGGGAATGTGTTTTGCTGATCTGCCCATTCAAAAGGATGCATTGTTTCCAGGAGTCACTTGGTGTGATGGCATTTGATGACCCTTGATCAGTAGCCCATATCTCTGTACCACGTCATAAGCAGTATTTTTAAATTCCTGTTTTTAAATTCCACTAGAAACTGGCACTAGTGGCATGAATAATGGTGAGAAACTGGCAGCAGCAACTTTGTTCTGGTCTGAAACCAGCCTGTTCTTTTAACAAGATGGCCTCTAAGATAGGGGCAAGATGGGCCAGTAAGACTTTCTCCATTAACTTTCTATTTGTGGAGAAGAAAGATGTTGGGTGATAGCTGGTGGCATCAGTTGGTGGTTTCCCATGTTTAAGGAGGGATGAAAACTCTCACCCCATGCCAACTTTTTGGAATCTTCTCCATCAATGTACAGTAGTGAATGGGTCTGCAAATCATGCTTATCCTTCTGGCCCCAAATTCTTAAGGAATTCAGGATAAAAGACATCCTTTCCTTCTTTTTGTCACTATGAGGGCCTTTTTTATGTCTTCTACAGAATATGGGGATGATAGTGGTGAAGTGGCAGGAATCTGTTGGACATTTAGAAAGAGCCCTTTCTGAACCTTTTGCTTAGTCAGCATGTCAGTTTTGGACTTCAAATTACAGAAAAGATGTGAGGTGAGAGCATTTGCTGTCATTTTTTGTTGGTGATGTTTTACCCGGTCAGCAACTCCAATCCTATGGAGGCGAGCCCAGGCTTTATGACTGAAATTAATGAAGTCATGACCCTCCACTGACTCATTTAATCTGTTTTGATGATCAGAGTTCAATTGCTCTATTAATGCTTTTACTGCATCTCGATCAACTGTTCTTCTCATACTGTTTGAAGAATGCTTCTGTCTCTGGCTATCAGCGAGGAGTATAGACCTTGAGATGCTCACATGAAATATGTTTCACAGCAGCTTTGAGAAAAATGTGAAAAATGTTATCATAGTTTTCTGGGGTCAACTTGATATGGTGTACCCCGTCTTAACTTCTGCATCAGATGCAACCCAGTTTACGTTGTGAAAACTCCAGTGTGGTTTTGGTGTTGATACAATCAGAAGTACTCTAAAGCTGACATTTAGTATAATGTGTACTGTTGGCTGTGAGGAAAGATTTCAAGCATTGTTCATGAAGTTTGCAGAGGAACACTGCTATTATCTTTCATCAGAAAGCAGGGGTCTGGGTTGTTGTCAGTGTTCCATTTGGCTGAGCAAAATGTCCCTGGTTGTTTGGGGTTGACATAAAGGTAGATTTTTGCAAATGAGGCCCAGTCTGTGAGTTGCACACGAGCTGCATCGTTTCTGCTACAGAGAGTGGTGGATGTGAAAGTCATCAGTGTACATGAGTGGATGCAGAGAAAGGTCAAGCAGGCTTTGGCCATTCAAGTTTTGCAGTTCTGTATTTGTTATTTGTGGTCAGTTCAATTGTTATTATAGCAGCTGAGATTACCATGGTCTTGGATTTCTCCAGGAATCTTTAAAACCATTCCTGATATTCATAGATTAATAGATATTAAGGTCAGAAGGGACCATTATGATCATCTAGTCTGACCTCCTGCACAACGCAGGCCACAGAATCTCACCCACCCACTCCTACGAAAAACCTCTCACCTTATCTGAGCTATTGAAGTCCTCAAATCGTGGTTTAAAGACTTCAAGGAGCAGAGAATCCTCCAGCAAGTGACCCGTGCCCCATGCTACAGAGGAAGGTGAAAAACCTCTAGGGCCTCTTCCAATCTGCGCTGGAGGAAAATTCCTTTCCGACCCCAAATATGGCGATCAGCTAAACCCTGAGCATATGGGCAAGATTCACCAGCCAGATACTACAGAAGATTCACCAGCCGGATACCCAGGAAAGAATTCTCTGTAGTAACTCAGATCCCACCCCATCTAACATCCCATCACAGGCCATTGGGCCTATTTACCATGAATATTTAAAGATCAATTAATTGCCAAAATCATCTTATCCCATCATACCATCTCCTCCATAAACTTATTGAGTTTAATCTTAAAGCCAGATAGGTCTTTTGCCCCCATTGCTTCCCTTGGAAGGCTATTCCAAAAGTTCACTCCTCTGATGGTTAGAAACCTTCATCTAATTTCAAGTCTAAACTTCCCAATGACCAGTTTATATCCATTTGTTCTTGTGTCCACATTGGTACTGAGCTTAAATAATTCCTCTCCCTCTCCGGTATTTATCCCTCTGATATATTTATAGGGAGCAATCATATCTCCCCTCAACCTTCTTTTAGTTAGGCTAAACAAGCCAAGCTTCTTGAGTCTCCTTTCATAAGACAGGTTTTCCATTCCTCGGATCATCCTAGTAGCCCTTCTACATATATACAGGTGAATAGGTCCTACTTCACAACACTCACTGTCACAACAATTTTGTAGCCATGAATTTTTGTATATAAATGTAAATATATGTGCAACGCTATACAGTCACATTGGGTAAAACCCTCCCAGAATAAATCAAAGAAACCCAGGGCAATAAATGTATGAAAAATCAGCCTAAAGTTTACTTATAATATTAGTGTCTAACCATCGTTCATATTGTCCATACCAAGAAGGTAAATAAACATTGTAAAGCATTTGGGTACAGTTAATCTTTAAAGTACTTGCAACGGAATCTAATATACAAAAAAGCAAAACAAACAAACAAAAAAGCCAAGAAGACACCCACTGAATGGATCACATGTGTCAAAGTTAAATCATAGGAAGAAAATTATTGTAACACCAATACAATCTCTAGAACAAATTAACCTCAACCTCAGCAGATTAAATGTATCCAGGGTACCTCCATGTGCCCCATATATACAAACTCCCTATAAAGGGTAAGGATGCCTAAATTAATCAGGTCACACCTTGAGCCGTTGGCAGGGTATAGGCAGGGTGCCCTAAATGGTGCAGGTAACACCTCAGTCTTTTTTCACAAGACTAAACATACCCAGGCTTTTTTTAGCCTTTCCTCATAGGTCAGGTTTGTTTGTTTTTTAAACCTTGTATCAATTTTGTTGCTCTCCTCTGGACTCTTTCCATTTTTTCTACATCTTTCCTAAAGTTTGGCACCCAGAATTGGACACCGTACTTGGCCACCACTTTCCACAGCTCCCATTGGCCCACGGCCACTTGGAGCTGTGAGTGGTCATACCCGTGGACTCTCCAGTAAACAAAGTGTCTTGTGGCCGTCCAGGGGCTTACCCTGAACAAACTGTGAACCAAGTTTGGGAACCCCTGCTCTACTCTGTTATTATTTAAACCTGCCTTGGAGATCTCCTGAGAATGGGTGTGTAATTCCTTTTCCAAGATTATCTCTGCTGAGATTAACAAAAATGTTCCCAATTACAGCCAACTGTGGTGGTTTTTGAAATATGGATAATATTTGTAAATGTATAATGCACCCATTACATAGTGTCTGGTTATATCTGACAAGTTACTTTAAACATGAACTATTATTTGAGCCATATCAACACAAATATTTGGACTAATTCTCTTTTGCAGATTAGAAATCAAATTATTTTATCTTCAATACTCATAGCACACTCAATGTACCTTCATAATAAAAACATACAATGTAAGAATGATAGCTCGATGCTGAGTTAATTTAGAAAGAAAGCCATTCTTTCCTTCATATTCTGTATCGAGATTCAAAAATTACAGCAGTAAATACCTCACAATTACTGGTCATTGTCAAGAAACAAAACAAAAACCCTTGGAACATCAACTCTAAATAACTGAATTTTAAAGATAATTTCTGTAAGTATGTATCTATAGGAAGTAAATCAATTAAAAAAATAGAGACATTCCTATGACAATATTAGACCGGTCACTGCAATGACTATTATTCCATAATTATTTTAACATTTGACAAAATGGAATGTAAAGAATATAGAATTTCAAAATGCCTCTCTTTTTAGTATTCTTAGCTTAAAAACAACAACAACAACAAAAAAACTTTCCAAGGGATTTGTAGAACTCCAATGAATCAAAATAATAGCATATTAACCTTTCTGTAAATAACAGCTTCAGTCAATGGAAAACCATTAAGCAGTTATACTACAATCTAGCATTTTTCACAAAGCATGGTTCTTGACCTTTACTAATAGTTAAACCTCAAAAATGTGATGGCTCAGTTAACTCAAGAGTCCAGATGCTGATCTAAATGAGGCAATATTTCTTCTCCAAATCTGTTTGAGGTCATCAATAAATAGGATGACGCTTCTGAGAGGCCACCAAAACTCCACAGGTATCTGAAGTTTTATTCAAAACTCTTCCATTTGAAGACTTGGATTAGGTACATGGGTACAGGGTTTCTTGTGTGATATCCCATATTTCTGTTTTTAATCGTAGCTAGACTTATCACAAGAATAGCTACTTTGTGATATTTCAGCACTCCCTGGTTCTAATCCACTCTGGAAAAATAGAAGAGCTATACACTTCCAAACGTTTTAGAAATCCAAAAGAAATTTGGTACTAAAAGTGAGCAAAGCCCTTTTTTCCTCCCACTTTGACCCAACTATAAGTTTGAGACTAAGTATCTCAGATTAAAAGGATCCATTTAATCATTATTATATGCAGTAGGGATCGGGGACCACTAATTACATGATCATTACTTTTCACTAGGTGTTCCCCAGCTCCTCCCCCCACATTATAATGCTGCCAATATCTATCAGCAAAAGATACTATATGTGTGCTGTACCAAAATTTTTTTTGCACTGCACTGTGAGTTTGTTCTAGAACTGCATGAAAAACATTGCCAAGTGACTTTATGTATCCCGATGAAACATACGGGATTTGTGCCCTGAATGATGGGCGATAAACATCCATGTCATGTTTTGTAACTAAAAATCAGAAATTAACATCAGAATGTACATACAGTTGGAAAGGTGGATGTGTTATGAACAAGAATACCACTTATCCATGTGAAATTGCACTCAGAACATCTGGAAGCTACTCCCAGTTCTGCTATGGGCCTGCTGGGTGACCTTGGGCAAATTGCTTTAATCTCTTGTGCCTCATTTTCCCCATTTGTAAAATGTAGAGCTCTTTGAAAACTACTGACAAAAACTAAATTTTATTATGCTTTCAGGGTGAAATACATACCTATGCATAGGGCCATCTTAAGACCTATGGACCACTCCAGTCACACATAAGCCTTAGTTTGATGGGCTATGTGGGAATTATGAGGTACAAAATCTTTGCAATGTCTCTGCCTGGAATGAATTTCAACTTTAGCAAACATGAGCCCAAACTGGGCCTTATTCTTAGATTTCAACAAAGACCCCATTTCCCACTACACTGAAAAAAATATTTGACAAAATTCCTCACTCATTCCCAATTTGCAAGCAATGATTCTTAATATTGATGAAAAAAATCCTATGAAATCCTAGAAACCTTAATAAATGTGCATAGAATTCACAAAATGTGATCAAAAGTTGATGCATTTAAATTGTTTTAGTCTCATCCCTAAAACAAAATAATAGTTTCTTGGACTATACTCTGACACACTATCAAAGCAAAACCAAGAAAATTTGCCCTGAACTAAAATTCAAGTTTATCGCTTAAATTAACCCATCTGCAATTTATAAATATATAGATTAGGCAAAAAGAAAGTAGTAGGACTTTTAGGCTGTTATGAAAACCAAATGTAAGCTACAAATGTAAGGTTCTGTGTCAGAGATCAGTTTCTCCAATCCACAAAATATGTTTAATAGGAGTAAAGATTTTTGTTGAAAACATCATGTCTATCTAACAGAGAGGAAGCAAGCCAGAGCACCTGCGTAACTGGTTGCAGTGCCACCAAAGTCAACAACTAAAGTCAACAGAGTTGTACATGCTTACAACAGGAGCAAATCCAATGTAGTGTTATTAACAGCAAAGTCACCTCTGGCTCTGTAGCACCAGTTAACCAGCAAGGACTTAAGTTACACCTATTACTAAGAGAGATCTACCAAACTACCTGGACGCAAGGAGGGAGCAGGGCCTTGTCAGATGCACATCTGATGCTCCTGGAAGTTGGTTTGCAGAATCAGACCCCAAGTTCTCAGTTTCTAGAGTCCATCTTTATAGGAATTTATTCCTATGCCAGTCTATGGGAATTGCTTCATCATACTGTTGCTGAATCAATCAGCAGATGGCACATTCCTGACGGCTCCATGTTATTCTTCGGTTCTCCCATCCTTGAGGCTGTTGGGTGGATTCCAGTCTGCCCTCTGGGGGTCATCTGGTTGTCTCCACTCTGCACATTCCTCGGCCGATCGATACTGAACTCCAAGGCTGGCACCTCCCTGATCGTTCATTTATTATCTACACCAAAGCATCCATCCACATACAGCCTCCATCTCTATTTTAATCGCAATTGTTAACAAAGCAAGATAAATACAACAAAAGAGCGGGGAGTCCCTGGGTGCTGTTTCTGTTGTTACAAAGTATCACTTTGAGTCTCTCTCTGTGTGAGTAGTTGTTGTTACAAAGTATTGCTTTGAGAACATACTCTGTTTTAGGATCTACTAACACAATTAGCAGCTTGCAAGTTTCACACAGAGAGGGAGAGAAACAGTAAAAACAAGAGATCAAAAAACAAGAGACCTCTTAATTAGTAATACCCTGGAATTTAAACTATGGGGAATCAAACTCATTTGTGATTTTAATACAGAACTTCTTTAATATGATACTGGCATGACTCCCAAAGAACCACTCTTTTAGATAAGAACAGTGGTCTTTTTTGGTAGTTATTCCAACTAACCAGGGGGAGCTATACCAGCATATACTTAGTTATACTGGTATAGTAATGACAATTTTCCCTGTGTATACAGCCCCTGAGGATGAGTGTTGGAAGGTCAGAGCTGCAAAACAATTTTGACTACATATTCCTATTCTCTCACATATAGAGTTATCCTTTTGTAATGACAAGCATTCAGAGGGATATCACAAAGTCTATGCACTATTTAAGTCCTACTTGAGCCCTGCAGATATAGCTTCAGTGAGATGTAAATGGTGTATAGGCCTTGTCTGATCTCTCCACAGAATTGAATTTCACCCAGAGTGCATTAATTCTTAAGGAGAAGCACAGTGCACAGAGGTACAGACCTAAACAATTCTATTCCCTTCTACCACAGGTGCAGAAAGTACTGTGGCAGAGATTATTCTGGGCAAGAAGTGGAGATGACTTAGCCTGCAGGGTATGGCACCACCTGCGCCACTCAGAACACAACCCAAAGGGGATTTCTGTGTGTGATAGTGGAAGGAGAGTTTTGAGCAGGGAAGAGATGGGCTAAAGGCAAGACAAGTAGTCAGTGGGCTATACACATAATTAAGGGTTAAAGGAACTGTCTCTCAAATCTTGTCTGTTGTATCGTTCTATATGCAAACAAGAAACAACACATAGTGCTTATGTAACCTACACACCTCCTGGGTGTGGGGTTCTGTCCCATCTTGTGGCACCAAGACCACTTAGAGAGAATGATAAAATGAGTCTGCTCTACAGCCTTAGCTACCAGCCAGTTGGCTTTTAGTTCATCAGCCATTACACTTTCATCCATGGATATGGAATCCTATCTAGCAGATTGAGAAAATGAATCAAAAATATAAGTTTATTACACCAAAGCCACACTAAGTCATTGACAGAGCAGGGAATAGCAGGCAGGTCTCCAGACTCAGTACATACAATTGTGTCAACAGAGAGAAAGAATGGTCTGAGGGTTAAGGTACCACATTAGTAGGGACTCAAGAAATTGGGTTCAGTTTGCCACTCCAGTACAGATTTCCTATGTGACACTGAACAAGTCACTGCCATCTTGTTGTGTCCCCACCTGTATCATACCAGTCTGTCATTTGGAACATGGGGATAATACTTCCCTAGTACACAAGGATGTTGGGAGAATGAACTAACTAACTGTTGTGCAGACACTCAGTGGTCACAGCTTCCCTGCAGAGATCCTGGGGCAAACTCTTGAAATTCAGTATAGTTGGGAATCTGAGGACTTGTTCTGAGCCCAGAAACTGAGCGAACATGTAAAGAGAGTCATAGAAGCAGAATTACATGTATGACATGGAGGCAGTATATTTACTGATTTTTTTTTCTGCTCTCTGAATATTTTAAGAGTGTTGTCTACACTATAACACATTAGGTAGAAAAAATAAAAATTAATGGAGCTCTGTTCTAAAATACCATTTCTCACTAATGCATCAAAGCAAAAGAATTGTTGAATATAATACCTTATTTTAAAGTTATGGTATTACTAAGATTAGCACACAGACAAGATGAAGGGCTATTAACACATACAAAGAGTTTGCATAAATTCTTGTAGCATCTTCTTCCTGTTTTTGGTTAACAGTGATGTGCAATATGAAACGATGAAACAGGATTTTAGCCACCTAGAGTCCATTTCATAAAGAGCTGATAAGTAGTTGGGTAATTTTTATCCTGGTGAATACATCATAAAGTCGATTAACAGAGCAACTCTTCAAGGACTATTCTGGGAGGATCCTCCAAACTGATAATACAGTAGGTGAGGTAGAAAACAAAATGTACACCGTGTATATCCATAGAAAGAGAACATGTGAATTCTATCCCTAGAGGAATGAATAAGTATGACTTGTATATCATATGATTAGTTTCCCAATTCCCAACAGAATACCAAGTACTGTCTTCATATTCTTTTGTGGGAAAACTAAAAGCTATGCTGTTCATTAATATTTGCAAGAAAATATTATACTGGTGTCTCAAAAGGTAGTGTGTTTCCTGTGGCCCTACATAATACATCGCTGAGTATGGGAAACAACTCAGAACAAGCTGACATGCCTGGAGAAACAACATTTTAAAAATCACTGTTTTGTAGAATACACTATATGAAGGTTAGAAAAGAGGACAAAATTAAACAAACTAGTAGAGGCATATGAGTAATGAGGTAGTCATCAATTGAAAGTCCCAGACTGAGAGGCCAAAGGTCCATACTCTGCACATCAGCAACAGTTTAAGGAGGAAAAAAATTGGGACATCATGTGGAAGCAAAGATGGGAACATAATTTACCTATTTTTTAATTTTAAATATGGTTGAGAAGTGCATGAAGCTTCACTTTTATTTTTGACACAATATCTGGTTCTTAATAGAGGTCAAAACTGGTGAAGCCCCTCCACAGACAGTTCAGCATCATCATCTAGTCATCCCCCGTTTCCCAGCATGCACAGAGCTCTGGCTACAAGCTAGAAGAATCGACCATGAACTTCTCCTTCCCAGTAGAGGACCTGTCATTCCCAAGTCCTGAGTCTTTTGAAGAAGTTGGAGGGTGAGCGGTAAACAACCACCAACGGGCTTCTGGTTCCCAAATGATACAGGAAGCCGTTGATATGAGGAGAGCAAGAGAGAGCACTTTCTCTCTTCTTCCCTCCAGACTTGGTTTGCTCTAGTAATAAAAGAGTAAGGCTGATTTAAAAATCCAGATCTTGGAGATACCACATAGCAAATAGAAAAGGAGTACTTGTGGCATCTTAGAGACTAACCAATTTATTTGCTGTGGGAAACAGCGCAGGCCAAGGGACATAGTGGCCACCCTTTCCACAGCCCCCATTGGCCTGGAACGGTGAACCGTGGCCAGTGGGAGCCACGATCGGCCAAACCTGCGGACGCGGCAGGTAAACAAACCGGCCTGGAGCGCCAGGGGCTTTCCCTGAACAAGCGGTGGACCACAGTTGAGAACCACTGCACTAGGAGATATATGCACTTCTGAAAAGAAGGATTTGAATGTATATCAGAAAAGAAAGCTTTGAATTATATCCCCAGAGGCACTTCATATTAATGAGACTGCTTAATGCTGTCTCCTATTTTAGATTGACTGTCCTGCATTATATTATTTTTATATGGCACTAAAGCATGCTTGAGTAACTGTGTATGACTGCTGTCCCTTTTCACAAAAATGAGACATGCATCTTAAGCGACCATCCCAAATGGTCAAAAAATTTAATAAAATACATTTCCTTTCTTCTCCTCTGAGTTAATGAGACAAGATAATGGATAAGTAAAATGTTGTTTCCATGCTATAAAATCTCACTTTTACTTGCTTTTAAAATTCTCTCTCCTCTATGTTTGCCTTATCAGTTAGAATTCCAGCATCATCGCTCTTTCCAAATATCTTTCAATAGAATTGTTCATAAGCATGCAGAAAAGGGGAACATCAGGTGCAGTTGTCTGGGGCCTGACCTTGAGTTTGAGTGTGCCTGTGCTGCTTTGCCCATGTGCATAGCAGGAGAGCATAATCTCTCTGTGTAGTAATGGTGGCAGCAGCCCATGCCTTTTGCTGCTGGTGTGGTGGGGGCACTAGAAGGTTGGGTACATGGTTCCAAAATCCCAAACCACATGCTTGAGACAACTTCACTTGTCTCTGACCAGGCCCAAACCCTCTTGGTTCCCTTTCACAACCCTTGGGGAGATAAGAATTAACCCCAGAAAGAAATGCTGTACTCAATAAGAAACACTTCTCTGAGAAGAGACACCCTCTGTTAGCATCAAGTACTATTCATGGGTTAAGAGTCGAAGTAGCCTCCAGCCCCACTCTTAATCCCAAACCTTGTGGCAGCTTCTGGTGCTTGATCACAGCCTGAGCTCAGAGTGTGGAATCCTGGGCTCTGCTACACCAACTGGCATCCATCTCCACAATCCCAGGGCTGCTCAGGACTCCAGTGCTGGGGCTGCCTGACTGCAGTTATATGGGGTGTGGTTGTAGGCAATGTTGGTTTGCTTGCTTGCAGCAGCAAACAGGAAGTGATCAGACCTCAGCCATGTATGTGCTTTCCCTAACCCCAACCCTGCACCACCTGTTTGGCCCAGAGATAATCAAGTGGCCTGTGGTCAAGCCCCTATTGCCTTTGGCTAGGGCTCAGTTCCCACTCTGGAATAACATTCCATGTGTCAATGAGATGGAGTATGTGAATGGTGGGATTTCCTCTTTTATATAACTGGGGATCTGGGTCCAGCTTCCCTCTCTGCCGGCCCCTTAATTAATCAGAACTCCTGAGGGTAGGGCTTTCCCTTTCAAACTACTGCTGCTCTGTGGAGTGACAGCTCAACAGAAGGAGTGAGCAGTGTGATATCATGTAGAATCTCCCATCAAATTCATGAGCTGCCTTGAGAAACCTCTTGGACATCCTGTTAAATGGGAAAGGGACACAGACTGGGGAGAGGGCAGCAGCAAAAAGTGTGAAAAGAAGGAATTAGGAAGAGGAGATACAAGTAAAGCCAGGAGCAAGTGAGGGCCGAACACACAGACACATACACCTACTTCTTAATTGATGGCAATTTGCCTTATCAAGGAAGCCCAGCAGACTGGCTGCTACCTTGTTCCAGCACTAGGGTGCTCCTTCAGGAATTGACAAGACAGCTGCTGACCTTTTTCAAGGAGTTTGACACCAGATAGGAAGTCCGGTGACATCATCTGCTAGCAGATCCAGTCCACCTAAACCCTCCAAGGAGTATTGTTCTGGGATGTTAAGCAGATTGTCTGCTCCCTACTATTCTGAAATGGTGCCAGGAAAACAGCCATATCCTACTGGCTCATTGATTTGATGAGATGTCTTAGTGTGCAATGGACTAGTCTGAAGTGCACTGTCCCAATAAGTGTAGCTTTCTTTGCAAGGAAATGAGAGAAAATTACCCATGAATGGAAATCTTTCGTTAGTGTGTTTTAAAAGGTAGTTCATCTGGTACACTTGCAAACATAAAACTTCACTAAAAATGGGTTAAGGTTGAAAGTGTGTTTCAGCGGAGTTCATCCTACACCCATACATTTAAAATAATCCAGTGATCATTTTCCCCCAAGCTTCCTAGAAAAGTTTTACCTCTGGGTATATATGGAAAGTGTAATTTCAAGGGAATTGGTTTTGTTTTGTGTAAACTTGGGTGGGTGAATTAAAAATAAATCAGAAGCTAGGCTCAACCATACTGTTAGGAAGCTACTGTTGCTTCATAATGTCCTCATATCATATAACTACAATATATGCTCATAAAGTACTTGTGTACAGACCGATGCAAGAAGGAAAGCTTTGTGATTTTAAAGAGTTGAATCCTATAAACAACCTAATCCATTGACATGAGACATTCATATTTTAATAGCATACAGAAGTTCACAGCAAATGGGAAAGAATAAACTGGTAGAGACTTATAATTGAAGAATGATAGTGGCAGACTAAAAAACACAAATTGTTTGTTTACACCCTAATTAACTACAATTTAGAGTACTGCAGTCTCCTGTCCAGTCTTCATGTACACCAAATAATCACCTCCAGACTGCTCATAATGCTGCCACCATGATCATCTTCCTTGTCACTCATTCAGAGTATATCTTGCACACCTGATCCTTTTGAATCTCTGCAGACTCCTTTGGTCAAGTGTGCCAGTGTCATACTTTTGGGACCTGATTTTCCATATTTGCACATGAGCAGAGTGTAAAGTGGGCATAATAAGCCAGCATTCCAAGTTGGTAACATTTTACACTCTGCACAGGTGTAAATAATAAGGTATTTTAGCAGTAGTGAACCAGACTCTTTTCTGGTATTGCAGTGTCTAGAAACCACCCTATATTGTAGACTTGTATACAGCTTCATATTGCTCTATTAGCTGAGGTCCACAATTCAGTGAAGTTGGCAATAACAAGGCTGGAATAATTTCCTTTCATGATCTCACCTCTATGCCTTTTTATATGCTGCCTTTCACTGTGCATTGTCATCTTCCTACATTCCCCATTCCATCATGCTCTTATCAATCAAATCCCTCCTAAACCCTCATTCTGTGTCCCTCCTAAACCCTCATTCTGTGTCATATAATTTGTGGTTTAGGAGGGATTTGATAGATAAGAGCATGATGGAATGGGGAATGTAGGAAGATGCCACTGCACGGTGAAAGGCATATATATACTGAAATGAGACTGGGATTGGAAGCTGGTGGGGGAGCCTGATGCTCTTTTAATGTACATCTTTGTGCATAATATATATATGTCTTAAATTACAAATTATATAGCCATGTGACTCACCATTATCATTACCTTTTCTCAACACATCCTCCTTTGTTTTTTATTAGTTTTACTTATTGTGTCATGTCTAAATTATACTGTAAATTCCTGGGGGGGTGGGAGCACATTTTACTATCTCTTTTAATGTGCTTAACACATTATGGCAGAATAACATAGCTTATTGGAAATTGTTCCCTCCCCACATAACCCCCTGCCTTGCAAGATTTCAATTAAAACTTTTCAATATAATATTTTAACCTTTTGGCAAAAAATCTATAAAACCCCAAATATTTTGGCTGAATATCAGAATATTTGGGTGGAAATCCAAATTATTTTATTTGGAAATTCTACCATGATTCCTCATGGGAGTTCCAGTTTGAGTGCCTCATGTTTCCATTCTTGTCTAATGCCTGGGCTCCTGGTCCAGAATACTTCTCCCATAATACACCACACCATTTGTCCTCTTGCTTAGCTGCTCATAGGAGTCTCATGAATCACCTGAACTACAACTCCTATGAGGCACCACCACCTCTTTTATGAATCAAAATATTTCAGGTTTTGGTCAAAATATATTTGTTTTTCAACAACAAGTAAAAATCTGTAGTTAGCAGGCAATTTAAAAACAATATAAATACACTGTTATGCCTGGTAAGCAGGTGATTTGCTATTTCCCCAAAGAATAGGATAACAAACCGTTCTGATTTCAATACACCATATGATCTTTTTATTTTTGTCTATGGGAGAAATAACCAGAACCAGTATAATCTAAAAATATTGAAGTTCTTATTTTATAGGAATTCAATAATAAATCATTTACTTAACAATAAGTCTTATTTGTTACACGTCAGCGTCATGTATTCATACACAACCAATGTTCTGCCAGTCAAGAAGCTAATATATTTCTACACTGCTTCCAGGGATCTGCTTAGGTCAGCAAGATTACAGTTAATGAAATGTAGTTGTGTGTTTCATTAGTTTCTTATCCACTACAAAAGGTAAAATATAACTTTCCTCATTTTATAGCATTGGTTTTTTTGTTGTTTCTGAATGCTGCCAGTCTATTTTATCAATGAAAAGTAGATGTATTTTCATGTTATATTCAGAGCCGAAAAGATGAATAGGCATAAACTCTAATGATACTGCAGGTAAATTCATTCAAATAAATTCCATCTGATAGACTTGCCAGTACCAATCCTTTCTACTCACAAGGATATTTTTGTGTCTAAGCATCTGTATTTTTAATTACCTATAGCATATATTGATATATTGCATTTCCCTGCCTTTAGAATGGAAGGTTTATTTTTTGCATAACATATTATTTACAAAATCCCATTGTTATAAGAAAAAATATTCTCTTTGTTTTTTTTATATACAATACTGAATTAAACATATTATTAGTCTCAATTCTGGTCATTTTATGCTGTTTAGATAATAAAACTAAAAGGTCAGAGTCTTATATCACTATGAAGGAAAGAAGATGATCCAATATATTTTTTTAAAAATATATTGTATAACAGTAAAAACATATGGCCATGCTGGTTTTGTTAGGCCTTCTAGCTTGAATCAAAGTACATGCCCTTGAATGCTTAGGACATCATACTAGTCTTTTCATCCTGACTCACCAAATATTTTTAATAGATAGAGATTCATCAGTTTAAATAAGTAATTGTAAACTATACTGAAATATATACAGAAATGACATGTTACTTTTATATGGTCTTAAAATATGATACTATTAATATGCTGATATCTCAGCACACGTGCATGAAATCATAATGTTTCGTATTAAACAGTATCTCACAGTAACACAACCCATTCAGAGACCGAATGGGAAATCACTCAAGTTTCCATGCAGTTATATCACAGAAAGGTAGGACTGGAAGGAACCTTGACAGGTCATCTAGTTCAGGCCCCTGATCTGACGCAGGACTAAGTACTACTGAGATTACCCCTGACAGGTGTTTGTCTAATCTGTTCTTAAAAACTTCCATTGATGGGGATTCCACAACCTCCCTCGGTAATGTCTTTCAGTGTTAACTGCCCTTATATTTAGGAAGTTTTTCCCCGCTAATGTCTAACCTAAACCTCCCTGGCTGCAATTTAAGCCCATTACTTCTTGCCCTGTCTTTGTAGTTAAGAACAATTTATCAGCTTCCTCTTTATAACAACATTTTATATACCTGAGACTGTCATCATGCCCCCCACCCCTTAGTTTTCTCTTCTCCAGACTAAACAAACCCGTTTTTTTCAGTCTTTCCTTATAAGTTACATTTTCTAGACCTTTACTAATTTTAGTTGCTATCCTCTGGATTCTCTGCAATGTGTCCGCATTTTTCCCAAAGTGTGTCAAAGTGTGGTACTCAGAACTGGATACACTACAGCAGTTGAGGCCTGATCAAGCTGAGTAAAATGAAAGAGTTACGTCTCATGTCTTGATTACAACTGCCCTTGTCAAGGCTGATTCCCCACTCTGGCACTTCTAGTGCAGAAGGTGGGGGCCCACAAGTGTTCTAAAAATTAATACTGGCCATTCCAGGCTTGTATTAAACTCCCAAGGTTACAGCTTCTTTTTGGCAGTGGATGGGTAGATGCTGCCACCAGCCAAATGCAAAACCCCTTGGAACCCAGGAAGGCGCACTTGGCAATTCCTTCATGTGGGGTATCCTCAAGCCCTTTCACACACCCCCTCCTGGGAAGAGCTGAGAAAGAAAACAAAGGAAATTATCTGTTGTTCCAGCTAATTAAACAACATATGCACAAACCTCTTAGGACACAAAAAAATCAAATCCTGTTCTTAAAAAAGGTAAATTTTATTAAAAATGAAAAGAAAGAAAATACATCTGGAAGTTAGGCTTTTGCTAGATTTTAAAAACCCACTTACAAAAATTAAACATCAAGTATAACCTTCTTGAGGCACAGCTTAAAGGTTACAAGTAAAACAAAAAAATGTTTGGGGTTATCGCAGAGGAGTCCACAAGCCAATAAGAAATAAAGAGAAATAAACCTAATTGCGTCTTTCTAGACATTTTCTAGTTTATAAGTAGGTTTTAGGTATGGTCTGATGATTTCCATACCTGACAAAAAGCTTTCTCCAGATAGTGCTCTGTCCCCTCTCTCCGGAGAGCAACAACAGAACAGAAAAAGGAAAGTTTTTACGAATTTTAAAAAGTTCTAGCCTTCCCATTGGTTCTTTTGGTCAGGTGCCCACTCCTTTCCTTTCACCTGTGGACTTCTTAACCCTTTACAGGTAAAGCAAGTAGAGAACAGCTACTAAAATGGATTTTATAGCTAATTGGCTGGCTGGGTGTCAATAAAAGGGAGCTCCCCCTCCCTTCATTTATTACAGCCCTGTTAATACATGCCTGAATGATTGCTGTTGTTGTTTTTTGCAATATTATTTTATTTTGACTCATATCTAATTTGTGATCCACTGTAACTCCGGATCCTTTTCTGCTGTACTCCTTCCTAGGCAGTCATTTCCATATTTGTATTTGTGTAATGGATTATTCCTTCCAAGTGTAGTACTTTGCATTTTCCCTTATTGAATTTCATCCTATATATTTCAGACCATTTCTACAGTTTGTCAAGATCATTTTGAATTCTCATCCTATTCTCCAAAACTCTTGCAGTCCCTCTCAGACTGATATTATCTACAAACTTTATCAGTGTATTCTCTGTGTCATTATCCAAATAATTTATGAAGATATTGAATAGAACCAGACCGAGGACAGATCGCTATGAAATCCCACTCGGTATCCCCTTACAGCTTGACTGTGAGCCATTGATAATTACACTCTAGGTATCCTTTTCCAAACAGTTGTGTACCCACCTTTTGATATGTTTGTCTAGCTACATTTCTCTAGTTTGTTGATGAGAAGATCATGTGAGACAGTATTAAAAACTTTACTAAAGTTGAGATATATCTACTGCTTCCCCTATCCACAAGGCTTGTTACCCTGTCAAAGAAGGATATTAAGTTGGTTTGATATGTTTTTTTCTTGACAAATCCATGTTGACTGTTAATTACCACCTTATTTTCTTCTAGGTGATTAAAATTTGTTTATTTGCTTCATTAACTTGCTGGGTAAAGAATTTAAGATGAAGGTCTATCATTCTGTCTTGTCCTTATTCCCCTTTTGTCAAAGATAATCACTAATGGTTCAGAGCTCTTTTCAGTGAGTTCCTTAAGTATTCTAGGATGTCTGTCATCAGGCCCTGATGTTCAAACTGAAACAAAACAGTATTTAACACTTTGGTCATTATTGCCTTTTCTGTTATTGTCTTTCCCTTCTCATTGAGTAATGGGCCTACCCTGTCCTCCATCTTAGCCTTGCTTCTCATGTATTTGCAAAATGTTTGCTTCTTATCCTTTGTTTCCCTAGCTAGTGTAATCTCATTTTTTTCCTTGGCTTTTCTACTTTTGTCCCTCTATGTATTCATCCTTTGTAGTGTGACCTAATTTCCACATTTTGTATGACGCTTTTTTGAATTTCAGATTGTTGAAGATCTCCTGGTTAAGCCAGACTGATCTCTTATCATACTTACTATCTTCCCTATACATTGGGATAGTTTGCTCTTGTACTCCTAATAATGTCTGTTTAAAAAACTGCCAACTCTCCTTAACTCTTTTTTCCCTTACACTTGTTTCCCATGGGATCTTGCCTACCGATTCTCTGAGTTTGCTAATGTCTCTGTTCTTGATTTTTTTGTCCTTATTCTGAAGTTTTCCCTCCTACTGTGCCTTAGAATCATGAACTCTATCATTTCACTATCACTTTCACCCAAGCTTCCTTCCACCTTAAATTTGTCAACCAGATCTTACCTATCTGTCAGAATGAAATATAGAATATCTTTTCCCCTAGTTGCTTTCCCCGCCTTCTGTCATAAAAAGTCATCTCCAATGAATTCCAAGAACTTGTTGGATAATCTGTCCCTGCTGTATTATTTTCCCCACAGATGTCTGGGTAGTAGAAGTACCCCATCACCACCAAGTACTGTGTTTGGGATGATTTTGTTAGTTGTTTAAAAAAAACCTCATCCAGCTACCATGACATCATTCTTGTTCTTTACCTATTTTATCCTTAACCTGAGACTTTCAATAGGTCTGCCTCTCACTTCTATTTCAACCTCAGAGCAAGTGTATATATCTTTGATATGTGAGGCAACATATTCTCTCTGTTTTTCCTTACCTGTCCTTCACAAACAAGCTGTACCCTTCTATTGTCGGTGATCCCTCATGGGTCAAGCATGATATCTGTCACAGATTTTATTTTTCATGGGTCCTTTGGTAACTGGGGACCGATCCTTGAGCCACAGGCTCATTGGCATACATTGGAGGTAGTTATGGAAGACACAGTTGGTCCACGATTGCCGCGTGACAGTTGTCTTTCCTTTCTTTTCTGGCAGTTTTCTGTGACCAGGGCAAGGCCATTTTCCTCAAAAGTGGACGTTCCCTCTCTGACAAGTCTTCACCAATTATCCCTGGCCTGGGATACTGTCTCCCAGTGTGTGGTGTCAATGCCACATCTCTTTATGTTTATCTTCAGAGTGTCTTTAAAGCATGTCACTTGGCATCCCAGTTTACTTTCTCCTTCGGTGAGTTGGGCATTCAGCTCTTCTTTTGGTAAACGTACATCAGGAATGTTCACACCGTGCCTGCTCCACCTCAGCTGGTGTTTGGTAATCAGGGCCTCAACACTGAAGATGTTGGACTCTGTGAGGACACTGACATTAGTGCGATGATCCTCCCATTTCATGTTGGGGATCCCGAAGAAAGTTCTGGTGCTGGCATTCCAGGTTTTTCAGGTGCTTTCATAGAATCATAGAATCACAGCACTGGAAAGGACCTTGAGAGGTCATCTTGTCCAGTCGCCTGCAATCAAGGCAGGACTAATTATCTAGAACATCCCTGACAGGTGTTTGTCCAACCTGCTCTTAAAAATCTCCAATGATGGCGATTCCACAACCTTCCTAGGCAATTTATTCCAGTGCTTAACCACTCTGACAGTTAGGAATTTTTTCCTAATGTCTAACCTGAACCTCCCTTGCTGCAATTTAAGCCCATTGCTTCTCGTCCTAGACTCAGAAGTTAAGAAGAACATTTTTTCTCCCTCCTCCTTGTAACAACCTTTTATGTACTTGAAAACTGTTATCATGTCCCCTCTCAGTCTTCTCCTCTCCAGACTAAACAAACCCAGTTTTTTCAATCTTCCCTCCTACATCATGTTTTCTAGACATAGCATCATTTTTGTTGCTCTTCTCTGGATTTTCTCCAATTTGTCCACATCTTCCCTAAAATGTGGTTTCCAGAACTTGACACAATACTCCAGTTGAGGCCTGATCAGTGCAGAGTAGAGCAGAAGAATTACTTCTCATGTCTTGCTTACAATACTCATGCTAATACATCCCAGAATGATGTTTGCTTTTTTTGCAACAGCGTTACACTGTTGACTCATATTTAGCTTGTGATTCATTATGACCCCCAGATCCCTTTGCAGTACTCCTTCCTAGGCAGTCATTTCCCATTTTGTATGTGTGCAACCGATTGTTCCTTCCTAAGTGGAGTACTTTGCATTTGTCCTTACTGAATTTCATCCTCTTTACTTCAGACTATTTCTCCAGTTTGTCTAGATCATTTTGAATTTTAATCCTATCCTCCAAAGCACTTGCAACCCCTCCCAGGTTGTTATGGTCCGCAAACTTTAAATGTGTACTCTCTGTGCCATTATCTAAATCGTTCTATAGGTCACCCAAGCCTCACAGCCATACAGGAGAGCTGGGATTACCACCACTTTATAAATTAAAAGTCCAGTATGTGTTCTAATGTTGTGATTCTTGAACACCCGATGAGACAGTCTGCCAAAGGCAAGTCTGGCACAGCAAATTCTGTGCTGAATCTCGACATCTATGTTTGACCTCTGTGAGAGATGGCTGCCAAGATAGGCAAAGTATTCTACATTTTTCAGTTCTTCTTTGTTGATGTAGATCTTCCTTGCTGGGTCTGATGATTTATCGGGGACTGGTTGGTGGAAGACTTTTGTTTTGCTGATATTCAGAGTTAACCCTAGGTTTTTGTAAGCTTCAGAGAAGCAATTAAGGGCTGTTTGTAGATCCTCCTTTGAGTGTGCAACTACAGCACAATCATCTGTGTACTGGATTTTGGTTATTGCTGCTGATATTACTTTAGTTCTGGCCCAGAGATGGGGAAAGTTTGAAGATGTTGCCGTCAATCTGATATTGGATGCCAATGAGCTGTGGTATATGCTCTTGGGTTAATGTTTTCATAGCTGCTAAGAAAATAGAGAAAGGGGTGGGTGCCAGTACACAACCTTGTTTTACACCAGTTCAGATGACAAATGGCTCAGAGGTAGAGCCACTGCACAGGATGGAGGCAGTCATATGGTTATAGAGGAGTCTTACAGTGGTGATACATTTGCTTGGGCAGCCAAACTTTGACATGATTTTCCACAGAGCCTCATGGTTGACAGAGTTGAAGGCTCTGGTCAGATTGATAAAGGCCATATGCAGCTCCTGGTGGTGTTCTTAACATTTTTTTCTGGTTCTGCTTGACTGCAGACACCATGACAGTTGTGTCTCGTGATGGTCTGAACCCTAACTGGGACTCTAGAAGTACTTATTCTGCAAGAGGGAGCAGGTGGTTCAGTAACATTCAAGCAAGAATTTCTCCAGCAATGGATTGGAGGGCAATGCCTCAATAGTTGCCACAGTTGGACCTGTCCCCCTTTTTGAAAATGGTGACAATGTTAACATTACATAATTCAGCAGGGATGTTTTTGGTGCACCAGACTTTGAGGAACAGCAAGTGAAGCTTGTTAGTCAGTGTTTCTCCCTGCACCCTCAGTACTTCAGCTGGTTTGCCATCAGGACCTGGTGCTTTATTTATCTTCATTTGTTTAATGGCTTTGCAGACCTCCTCAGGTATTGCTGGGTTGCCAAGAGTTTCCCAGATTGGGTGCTGATGGATAGAGTCAATAGTATCATCAGTCACAATCAATTTTCGATTTAGAATCTTTTGGTGGTGTTCCTTCCAGCATTCTTTGATGGATTTGATATCTTTAAGAAGGGTGCTACCATCTTCAGATCTCAGAGGTGTGAGGTCACATGAGCTTGGTCCATGCAGGGTCTTTGTCTCACAAAAAAAGCTCTGCATATCATGTCTGTCAGCAAATGTTTGGATTTATTTTTCTTTGTCCTCCCACCATTTGCTTTTGATTTCTCAGATCCTCCTTTGAACTTCAGCTTTGAGCTAATGGAAAGACTTCTGCTTCTGACTGGATAGTAGTTGGTCTGGCCAGTCGCAGAAAGCTTTTCTCTGCTGGTCCAAAAGGGCTGTAATCTCAATGTTGTTGTTGTCAAACCAGTCCTGAAGGCAGTGAGTAGCAAGGCAGATGAATTCCTTGCATACCTCATGGATGGTCTTATTTAGGACTTCCTAGACTTCTTTGACACTTGTGTTCTCATTTCCAGGTGTGCAGAAGCGTAGGCTTCTTTCACAGGAAGAACTTTTTCACCACCACTACCCATAAAAGTCCTGCAGCGATGGGTGAGTGGCGACAGGGATCAGTTAAGTGATCACCAGGAGTCACAGACCCACACGCAGGCGGTGACCGCAAGATGGTCGTCATGTGCCCCTGCACTGGGATTGGGGGGCATTTTTGGCAGCAGTGGTCATGACTGAGCAGGCCTTTTTAGGAACCCTTCTGCTCACCCCATATGGGGAAGGGACTAGAAAAGGACTATCCAAACATAGGCTATCCCACCATACCTGGCTGGATAATCGTGTCAAGAGGGATCACTCCCAAAGTGGTTGAAAAACAAAAATGTTTCTTGCAACTTGGAATGTCTGTACCCTACTAGACGAATCAAAAAGTGAGAGACCCAAATTCAGAGCAGCAGTTGTTGCCTGAGAACTCTTGAGGTACAACATCAACATCGCTGCTTTCAGTGAAACAAGACATGCAGACGAAGGCCACTTGAGAGATGGGGGCAGCGGTTACGCTTTCTTCTGGAAAGGAAAACCAGAAAGTGATAAGTGAATACATGGTGTCAGCTTTGCAATCAAAAACCTTCTAGTCAACTGCCTGACTGAGCTCCCCATTGGCATCAACGAGCACCTTATGACCCTCCACATCCAACTGGTCAATAAGTCATTTGCCACTGTCACCAGTGCATATACACCAACTTTTGACACTGAAGGAGAAGAGAAAGAATCCTTCTATACTGACCTTGATAAAATGTTGTCATCCATTGCAAAAACAGATAAGATAATCCTCTTAGGGGACTTTAATACAAGAGTTGGCCAAGATTTTGACGTACGGAGTAGCACCATTGGGAAGGAAGGAATGGGCAAGACTAATTCCAGTGGCATCCTTCTACTCAGCAAATATGCAGACCATGACATTGTGATCACAAACACAATCTTCAGACAAAGCAACAAGTACAAAACAACTTGGCAATACCCCTGTTCAAAAGAGTGGCTCCTCCTAGACTATGTCATTGTAAGAACATAGGATCTAAGAGATGTCCAAATCACCCGTGTCATGAGAGGAGCTGATGGTTGCTGGACTGACCATTCCCTGGTGAGATCAGTCATGTCCGTCAGGATTGCACAGAAACATAGAAAGCAATCCAAATCACAGAGAGAGCAACAGAACATCCAAAGACTTCAATCCTCAGTGCACCAAGAGAACTTCCAACTCCTAAATGTACCCTTTTATATGAATATTCCAGCCATGGGAATTATCCCAAGTTTCTGTGAAGTCAATTATGTTGTAATTGTGATTCTTCATTAGTATTTTTAGTTATTCCTGTTTACTCACTATCCTTTTTACATTAGTATACAGATATCTAAGATATTCATTAAATTTCCCCTCTATATTCCCTCATCTCTCTTTTGTAGGTGTTGTAATTGCTCATGTCCCTCCCCAGATTCTGACCCTTCACCCAGGTTCCCAGGTTCTGGACTTACCTTCCCTCATCAAACCTAGTTTAAAGCCCACCTCACTAGGTTAGCCAGTCTGTATCCAAAGATACTCATCTCCTTCCTTTTAGGTGGACCCCATCTCTGCTTAGCAGTCTTTCTTGGAACAGTATCACATGGTAAAGTAAGATGAAGCCATTCTGTGCAGCCGTGTATTCACCACTAGGTTTTGTCTGTCTCTTCTGGCCCTTTTGCCTTGAGCAGAAGGATTGATGAGAACGCCACCTGTGCCGACAACTCTTTCACCCTCACTTCCAGAACAGTGCGGTCACTTCTTATCTCCTCAGGGTCATAACTTGCAGAACCATTAGTGCCCACATGGATGAGAAGCATAGGGTAGTAGTCAGAGGGCAAGACTACCCTTGGCAATCCTTCGGTAATGTCTTGGAAATGGGCCCTTGGCAGGCAGCACACCTCCTGAGATGCCACTGCAGGCTGGAAGATTGTTGCCTGTATCCCCCTTAGAAGAAAGTCACCAACCATCACCAGCATCTGTTTCCTCTTTGGAGTGGTGGCCATGATCCTCCCAGACTTTGGGGTACATGGCTTCTCCTCCTCCCCCTGTGTGGGAGGTTTTTCATCCCTTGTTGCCAGAGCAGCATACTGTTTTTTTATCTCTATGGACAGTGGATTGGGAGCAGGGGAGGAGCATTGCCTGCTGCCAGAAGTAACCAGCAGCGAGCTTCCTTCCTGTGAAGGCTATATTTCCTCCTGTCATGGTGGTGTTACAGCACCATGTGTATCATCATCACAAAATGTAATTCATTATGCTCACATTATACCACCACTGCTTTCACATTTACATATTTTCTCCTGTTTGCAGAGTGCACACAGGGAGAAAGTTGGCTGTGTACTTGATTGTTCAGTGGAGAACTATAAAGTTAAAAACTCACCAAAAAATCTTTGTTTTTCTACATGAGTTTTTCTTCAATCTTTACATGGCTCCTACATGTTACTAAATTCAGAGGCCCCTGATCCTCCGCTCCGGGTGAACGCCACGTGGTGCATGACATTTGCACTCCCTTGATCCACAGAGTAGCTGGGATCTGGTTCATGCCCCAGCATAAGTTAGACCTATCTCAGGACTGCTCTAACTTACATTAGGTTGTTAAAGCCCTCAAGGAGCTACTATATTATCAGGTAATTGCCTAAGTACAGTGTACTCTGACCATGCCCCTTTCCCCTGAAATGCTCCACTAGCATGTTCAAAGTTTGTCTTTTCCTCCAGAGCAGCAAGGGTAACTTAAGGCTTAGTGCTACAATCTGTCAGTGTAGGTAAATGAATGTAAAATCAATCTAGGTTCATGTAGTCAAACAGAGCTTGCAAAGAACAGAGCAAGTTATGGATGGCTGTAATCTTCATGTGACATTAATGGAAATGTATGCAATGAAAATAAATAAGATAATAGCCCCGTTGTCTCTTGAACTACTTCATTTTGTTCCGGGTCATCTAGACTGAAGTCCAAAATTTGAGTTCTGTCCTTCATTTTACCAGACTGTGCATTTTTTAAGGAAAAAAAAAATCATTGAAAAGATTTAAGCTGCCTAAATTTTTCCTGGCATATTTAATGTGAGGATTTAAATTAAAATTTGCTGTTTGCTTATGCAGTTTAGCCCAAAGATTTACAGTTCCTGTCGTGTTTAATGTGATATAGGCCTAGTATGTGCTGCCAGTGCTTAGTGTATTTAACATTCTTAGTCTGCTATTGATTTATCTCTAAGGTGAAAATTAGATTTGGTGATATTCACAAGTAGGTAACGTCAATATGCATTCTGTTTTACAGCTCCCTAAAAGATTAATAAAAAATGAGAAAGGTTTCTAGGTCTGTGGGATATAACTTCCTAAACCTTTCCCATTAGATTAGTAATATGTGAAAAAGGGATTGCAAATATGGACAGACCATTTGTTTTATGATTTAGATTAAATGATGGTAGCAAAAACAACCAAAGAAACCAGAACATTCAGGAGAATTTTATTAGAGACAGAGAGGTTGTTAATCTCTATTGGTTGCTTTTAAAAAGAAAGGTCTTCAGCTGCTCAAATATGTATTAAAATTTAAGAAATGACATATACAATGGGTGTATCTCATTTGCTGAGTCCATCTAGTCATCTCAGTAGATATAACCAAAATTTATTGAATACATATCTAGTGAATGAAAAACCTGAAAAGCTCAATAGAATCACATTTTCTTTTAAATGTGCAAATACTAATTAGAATTTTCATTTCTCTGGCAGAAGTTAAACCTGGTGAATAGTATCATATTACAGGACTGACTCATTTTCTGATGCAATATTTATTTCAAATCTCAATGCAAAACATAACTTCACAGTATTTTAGTTGAATAGCATTTCTTTATTTAGGAATCCTCTTTCTATCACAATTATGTACATCCTACACAATGTCTTCTATACACATATCTTTAACATTAATTCAAATATCCCCCCCACACCCACTCCATCATCTGCTTGCCTACCTAGTCTTCTTCAGAGTTACTAGGACACAGTCATACATTTCAGATCTCTTCTGGCAAAAACAGTCTTGTTTTCTCTCCCACATAATCAGATATATACAACCAAACATTAGACTGTTCACACAATTGTGTAATACTATAGAAATATCACCTGCTTTTAAAAGCACACTGTTCACCCCAGGGAAAGAGGAGCCATGAAGTTTATATTAGGTATATGCCAGGATGTTTTTTTACTTGTTAGATGTATTCGTGGCCCAAGTTGAAGTCAATGGTAGAAATCCCACTGGGGCCAGGCTTTCACGCACTGTGTTCATGAGTCGAGGGTGTATTTACAGAAAAGTGAATATTACATTGTAAGAAATTAATGTTACATACAGTACATTTCAGAAAGCTAAATTTCAGATGATCAAAACTACTTTAAATGTTATTTTTAGGTCAACAGCTATACAATTCTTTTGTAAGTTCTTATTTAATTTGAATGAGATGATATTCAGTGCTATGTACTCTACATACTGATGTCAGATAATTCCTTTTTCAAATTTGTGTCATACAATTTGTGTTACTAAACTATCATTAAAAATATTGTCACTATCTTTATAGGCTATTTTGCCAAAAAACAACAACAACAACAAAACAAGAAGTTTTCATTAAAAAAAAATCAACTAGTTGTATGCACTGTGCTGTGTGGTCAAAAGAGGGAAAATATGAATGTGTAAAAGTTCATATGATACATTATACCCAGAGAGCAGGTAGACAGGCTAGATACCTGCTGGTCCTTAAAAGTAAAAATACTTTCCCTTTGCTCAGTGATAAATTTCTTGGTAGCAGCTTCTCTTTTTCTCAAATGAAGTTTATTTTGCAAATCACGACAACTGCAAAATAAATTTCCCCAGAAACAGCACTAATCCTCTTATCTTTCAGTAGTAGCACTTAAGCTTCCTGTCTGCTTTGACACCATAAACATGTTTTCCTCCCAAACACCGGGAGGTTTTTGCTTTAATTTTAAAGGAGGATTCTGTATGAATTTGTTATGGGGAAGTGGGAGTGAGAGAGAGGGAGAATATGGAGTTAAACATTCTACCAGAGATGCCAAACCTGCAAAAAAAACACAGAAATTGGGCTTGTTTTTGGCTTAATTGGCTTGTGAGTTGCTTGTTGACTAGTTTTTGGATTGTCGCTTGTTGCTTGTTTGGCTTGTAGCTTGTTGCAGTTTTTTGCCTCTTTTTTATGATCGGCTTCCTGCAATCAGGGGCCAGGTGGGGAGAGGATCAGGGGGGCACAGCGGGCCCACGACAGTCACAGACTGCACACCAGGGGGATCTAGTCACATGGAATGTTGGGGCTCTTAGGGACTGGCTTGTTTGGGCCTTGTTTTGAAATGGGATTAGCTTGATTTTTGGCTTATTGTGAAAGTCGGGGTGCTTATTTACCACGTGACAGTTGGCAACTGTGCATTCTACACAACAGTTTATTCTTTATAAAGTGGTTATTCCTGCTTTGAGAAGGTAGAAAATGATTCTTTTATATTGTAGCTAAAAAGCCACACGAGCTATTGAAAAAATCCAGCATATGCCACATGTAAATATATCTGACTTCTAAAAGCTAGTCTCTTTCCTCTGGGTAAAATACCTGACCACATTTCTCTGAAGATGGTACAAAGTAGACCAAAGAGGAATATTAGAATGACAAGGTGTATGAGATAATATCTTGTATTGGACCAACTTCTGTTGGTGAGAGAGACAAGCTTTCAAGCTTTCACAGGGCTTCTCTTCAGGTCTGTCCCAGACCTGCAGAAGAACTCTATGGAAGCTCAAAAGTTTGTCTCTCTCACCAACAGAAGTTGGTCCAATACAAGATATTATCTCACACACCTTGTCTTTCTAATATCCTGGAAAAAACATGGCTACAACAACATTGCATACAATAGTGGAATGTAAGTGTCACTTATGTTCCTGTTGGGTTGGAGAAACTATTTGTCCAATTCAGAATAGTTTTTAACTCAGAAATGTGCCAGGTACCGTCCAGTTCAAGTAAAGACAGGCTTCCAGTCCTGAAGACTGTAAATTGAACACAACAAGAGAGGGTTATAAACAGAAAGCAGGTGCACAGAGATCAGAAGAAGGATAACAACAAAACACTGATACTCAGCGAGGTACATACCCATTCTGATGGTTCATTTTACCTTGTCTAAAGACACAGAGTTTTAATTTCCAACAGTCTCCCTTCACTAAACCCCCTGGAGTTTCCTTTTGCACAGGGAATGAGCAGTCTGCAACATTCCTTTAAGAGGTGCAGCACAGCCCCCTCTCCTGCCCCAAATAGAACTGAATAGGAAAACGGAATAATGCTAATAAGTTGGCTTGTCTGCCTACCTTGTCTTTTGTTTTTCTTGTCATGCATGCATATTGATTGTGCCCCTTACTGAGCAGCTGCCCTAGGGAGACTAAGGGAGATCTTACTATGTACATGTACATCACCTGTGCAGCCCTTAGGTAACTCAGTGACAGGAGCTGTAAAAAGCTCTAAGAGAGGACAGATGTTTATATTTTAACAAACATACAAGCTATAAGAAGAAACCTGAAAAGCTGGAGGGGGTGATAGGCTGAAGCCAAAAAGGCACATAAAGCTGGTCCCTAGAGCCTAGACAAGATAGTTAAGACCAGGATTCAGTAGTCACATTCTTTGGCAAACTGCACTCCCATGGAAGCAGGTGTGTATTCATTTTAATGAAGGTCTGAACACATTGTACATGGACAGGCAAACATGCCAGCTGATAACTATAATATTTGTCATACTATAAAGCCACTTGGAATAAACACTTGAGTGGGGGCCAGCATAGATGTAGTACAGCTAAACAAAACGGAGCCAGCCACAGCTCTTGAATTCACTGTATAGCAAAATTCAGTACTATCAGACACAAAAATGGTATCCTGTAGGTATCCACTGACCATCTGTGCAGCTGTAGTTTCAATGAAGCTGAAGCCTCCTGCTTCCTGGAGAAAATGCTGGTGAGCCAAAATTCCTCGCTTTGTCTCACAAGGACATTCCCCACTCCACAGGTCTGAACTGCTGCTCTGATATGATAATGCCTTGCATTTGGATCACAGCCCTTTGCAATGCACTCAGCCACACTGTCAGTTAGGCCTAGATCCACAAAGGGAATTAAGTGCCTAAATCTCAGTCTTAGATACTGCCTGGCTGCTGCCTAATCTGCAAGTGCCTAAACTCACTCGGTGCCTAAATTGTCTCTGTAAAAGTTCCCTAGGTACATAAGTTTCTGCCGCTGATTATGAACACTGCTGCCTCACTGGCATCTGAACCTCTACTGCTTAAGCTCAATGTGATCCACAACCTGGGGGAAGATAGGATTTTCTCCACCATCTTGCCTGCAAGGCCTGATCTGGTAGGCATGCTCTAACTCCACACAGAATGGCTGGGGGTCGGGAGAGAAAGGAGGAGGAGGCCTCTCTTATAATCTTTAGGTTAGGGTACTCTATTAGGATGTGGGGGATTCTGATTCAATTCCCACGTCCCACCACCTTAGGAGGAGAAAGAATCTGAACGGAGATTCCCCACCTCTCAGATGAGTGATCCTTTGTGGATCTGGGCTTTTCTTCTGCTTCCAGTAGTTTCTGTGTCTCTCTCTGTCAGGAAGGAACTTAAAATATTTTTATCTCTGTGTGGTGCCGGAACATTATAGTGTCGTGCATATATTTCACTTAAGTGTCAGTTCCCAGTCAGTGTCAGACAAATATCATTCTCAGCGTCCTTTTTGTACTGCTTAGAACTTACTGGTAATTATTTGGGACCCCTCTTCCCCAAAAGGCAAAGTGGTATCACAAGCAATGTCAACACAGCCGCTACTGCTCATCTGACCTCCCTTCTCCCTCCTAACAAGAATAGACATATGGAGAGTTTGGGAGGATACTATAAGATGTTCTCCTATCTGTGTCAGCTTTTAACTCCAGCTGCTGCTCCTTGAAATCTTAGCTAGCTCTATGGATTTTACGCTGGCTGCAAACTTTGTAAACAGTTGTGGGCTAGATTTTTAAAGATTTGTAAATATTTTGGTCTCAGTTTTGCTGTTGCTCTGCTGAGCATTGCAAGGCCTAAGTGACTTAGTTGACTAAATCCCATTTTCAAAAGTGACATAGGACTTAAGCATGTAAGTCTCATTGAAAGTCAATGAGACTTTGAATCCTAAGTCATTTCTGAAAATGGGACTGAGCCGTCTAAGTCACTTAGGCCTAGCAATGCTGAGTGGAGCAATGGCTAAATACCTTTGAAGAATCCATCCTTAGCTCTCTGATCTCTAGTTACTGCTCTTTGACCTTTTGCTGCTATATTTTAACAATTTCCTGTGAGCAGAATATAAGTGGCATATTTAGAATTTGATTTATTTAGTATGAATAGCAGTTTATTGAACATTTATCAATTATAAGTTCCTTGCTTTTAAATTCAGTTAACACCTGTATTGCAAGGGGCTATTTTTTAAAACCTGTATTTACATTTGTTCTGCTTTTCTCCACTGAAATACTATCAATGGGATATTTGTGAAAATTCATATATTAAAAGTTCCTTATAGAACCACTCTAGTAATTAGTTCAACCTGTCAACTATGTGTATGTTTACAATAAGTTATTTTATATACAAAGAAGTTCTTAGGACCAAAAAAGTAAAATATCACCAGTAAAGCTAGTGCTCAGTAATCTAGGACAGGCTCTGATGGATCTTGTCTTGCCCACCAGCAGACCGGCGCTAAAGAGAAATTCCTCTAACATAGTACCTTTTGTAGAAACCCATGACTTAAATGGTATTTCCAGTCAATACTTGGTAATAGAAATTTAGGAATCAAATGTTCAGATACAGAATTAATGAAGACTCAAATGTTATTGAATTTGATCCTGTTGCCTTAGAACAGTGGTGGGTAATCTGAGGCTCACGGGCCACATGCGGCCTATCAGGGTAATCTGCTGGCAGGCCGTGAGACAGTTTGTTTACACTGACCATCCTCAGGCCCGGTTGCCCGCAGCTTCCAGTGGCTGCAGTTTACTGTTCCTGGCTAATGGCAGCTGCGGGAAGCTGCAGCCAGCACGTCCCTGCAGCCCACACCGCTTCTCACAGCTCCCATTGGCCAGGAATGGTGAACCATGGCCACTGGAAGATGGTGAAACTGAAGAGCAGAAAGCTGAAGTGATTTAAGTAAATAAAGGAAATTGATACTGAAATCAATTCGCTGTATCTTTACTAGTATCAAATATAAATAAAACATTTTACAGTCTTACAGTGCGGGTGTGGAGGTTACTAATAAAACTAACCTGTATTTGTCTTTGACTTTTTATCTAGTGAAAAGATGCTATTCTTAATGGAGATTCTAATATCCAACTGTGTATCTACATAATAAAATTTCAGGATTGTTTCACTCTGAAGCCTGCAATGTGTGTTGAGTAAATGTGTAGCAATGGTTTAGAGCTCCAAGCATAGTTTAGAGCTCATTTTGTTCAGAATATCACCATATTCAATCATCACTAGGATTCATGGTGTGTTACTATCCAATTTTTGAGTTCTCAGCCATTCTGACTCTATGAATCACACCTCTGTGGTGTACATTACAGTCAGGCATGAATCTATATCATGCCAACAGTCTTAGACCACTGTGATATCAGAGGTAACTCAACCAATCACTACTCTTACTCCACAACTAATTTGCGTGCAAGAATTTTATTTGTTTTACGAGGGCTGCACACAAATGGTGGATTATTTGGTCCAACTGACACACGTGTGACAACACAGGTTTTCAGAGAATCATAGAATCACAGAATAGCAGGGTTGAAAGGAACCTCAGGAGATCATCTGGTCCAACCCCCTGTTCAAAGCAGGACCAATCCCCAACTAACTCATCCCAGCCAGGGCTTTGTCAAGCCTGACCTTCAGCTACTTGTTGCCTAATATAAAACTTACTTTTGTTTATTTGCTTTTATATTCAACATGATGACATTCTTGACTAGATATTAATGTGATATTAATTAATTCTTTGATATTGCTTGAGAAGTTGACAAGAACAGTCCTGTCCTTCCTAATGGCTATCTATGTGGAAACTGGGATAACTATATAATCATAGGTTTCAGAGTGGTAGCTGTGTTAGTCTGTATCAACAAAAACAAGGCCCCTTAGAGACTAACAAATTTAGTGGGATTGTGGAAGTCAACGAATGGCTACGCAGGTGGTGTCGGAGAGAAGGCTTTGGATTCTTTGACCATGGGATTGTGTTCCAAGAAGGAGTGCTAGGCAGAGACGGGCTCCACCTAATGAAGAGAGGGAAGAGCATCTTCGCAAGCAGGCTGGCTAACCTACTGAGGAGGGCTTTAAACTAGGTTCACCGGGGGAAGGAGACCAAAGCCCTGAGGTAAGTGGTGAAGTGGGATAACGGGAGGAGGTATGAGCAGGAGCGTGTGAGAGGGGAGGGCTCCTGCCTCATACTGAGAAAGAGGAGCAATCAGCAGGTTACCTCAAGTGCCTATATACAAATGCACGAAGCCTGGGAAACAAGCAGGGAGAACTGGAAGTCCTGGTACAGTCAAGGAATTATGATGTGATTGGAATAACAGAGACTTGGTGAGATAACTCACATGACTGGAGTACTGTCATGGATGGATATAAGCTGTTCAGGAAGGGCAGGCAGGGCAGAAAAGGTGGGGGAGTTGCATTGTATGTAAGAGAGCAGTATGACTGCTCAGAGCTCTGGTATGAAACTGCAGAAAAACCTGAGAGTCTCTGGATTAAGTTTAGAAGTGTGAGCAACAAGGGTGATGTTGTGGTGGGAGTCTGCTATAGACAACGGACCAGGGGGATGAGGTGGACGAGGCTTTCTTCCGGCAACTCGCAGAAGTTACTAGATGGCAGGTCCTGGTTCTATGGGAGACTTCAATCACCCTGATATCTGCTGAGAGAGCAATTCAGCGGTGCACAAGCAATCCAGGAAGTCTTTGGAAAATGTAGGGGACAATTTCCTGGTGCAAGTGCTGGAGGAACCAACTAGGGGCAGAGCTCTTCTTGACCTGCTGCTCACAAACCGGGAAGAATTAGTAGGGGAAGCAAAAGTGGATGGGAACCTGGGAGGCATGAAATGGTCGAGTTCAGGATCCTAACACTGGGAAGAAAGGAGAGCAGCAGAATATGGACCCTGGACTTCAGAAAAGCACACTTTGACTCCCTCAGGGAACTGATGGGCAAGAGCCCCTGGGAGAATAACATGAGGGGGAAAGGAGTCCAGGAGAGCTGAATGTATTTTAAAGAATCCTTATTGAGGTTACAGGGACAAACCATCCCGATGTGTAGAAAAATAGTAAATATGGCAGGCGACCAGCTTGACTTAACAGTGAAATCCTTGCTGATCTTAAACACAAAAAAGAAGCTTACAAGAAGTGGAAGATTGGACAAATGACCAGGAAAGAGTATACAAATATTGCTCGGGCATGCAGGAGTGAAATCAGGAAGGCCAAATCACACCTGGAGTTGCAGCTAGCAAGGGATGTGAAGGGTAACAAGAAGGGTTTCTTCAGGTATGTTAGCAACAAAAAGAAAGCCAAGGAAAGTGTGGGACCCTTACTGAATGAGGGAGGCAACCTAGTGACAGAGGATGTGGAAAAAGCTAATGTTCTCAATGCTTTTTTTGCCTCTGTCTTCACGAACAAGGTTAGCTCCCAGAATACTGCACTGGGCAGCACAGCATGGGGAGAAGGTGACCAGCCTTCTGTGGAGAAAGAAATGGTTTGGGACTATTTAGAAAAGCTGGACAACCACAAGTCCATGGGGCCAGATGTGTTGCATCCGAGAGTGCTAAAGGAGTAGGCAGATGTGATTGCAGAGCCATTGGCCATTATCTTTGAAAACTCATGGCGATCAGCGGAGGTCCCAGATGACTGGAAAAAGGCTAATGTAGTGCCCATCTTTAAAAAAGGGAAGAAGGAGGATCCTGGGAACTACAGGCCAGTCAGCCTCACCTCAGTCCCTGGAAAAATCATGGAGCAGGTCCTCAAGGAATCAATTCTGAAGCACTTAGAGGAGAGGAAAGTGATAAGGAACAGTCAGCATTGATTCACCAAGGGCAAGTCATGCCTGACTAATCTAATTGCCTTCTATGATGAGATAACTGGCTCTGTGGATGAAGGGAAAGCAGTGGACGTGTAGTTCCTTGACTTTAGCAAAGCTTTTGACACGGTCTCCCACAGTATTCTTGCCAGAAAGTTAAAGAAGTATGGGCTGGATGAATGCACTATAAGGTGGATAGAAAGTTGTCTAGATTGTCGGGCTCAACGGGTAGAGATCAATGGCTCCATGTCTAGTTGGCAGCTGGTATCAAGTGGAATGCCCCAAGGTTTGGTCCTGGGGCCGGTTTTGTTCAATATCTTCATAAATGATCTGGAGGATGGTGTGGATTGCACCCTCAGCAAGTTTGCAGATGACACTAAACTGGGAGGAGTGGTAGATACGCTGGAGGGTAGGGATAGGATACAGAGGGACCTAGACAAATTGGAGGATTGAGTCAAAAGAAATCTGATGAGGTTCAACAAGGACAAGTGCAGAGTCCTGCACTTGGGACAGAAGAATCCCATGCACCGCTACAGACTAGGGACCGAATGGCTCGGCAGCAGTTCTGCAGAAAAGGACCTAGGAGTTACAGTGGACGAGAAGTTGGATATGAGTCAACAGTGTGCCGTTGTTGCCAAGAAGGTCAATGGCATTTTGGGATGTATAAGTAGGGGCATACCAGAAGATCGAGGGACGTTGATCGTTTCCCTCTATTCGAAACTGGTGAGGCCTCATCTGGAGTACTGTGTCCAGTTTTGGGACCCACACTACAAGAAGGATGTGGAAAAATTGGAAAGAGTCCAGCGGAGGGCAACAAAAATGATTAGGGGACTGGAACACATGAGTTATGAGGAGAGGCTGAGGGAACTGGGGATGTTTAGTCTATGGAAGAGAAGAATGAGGGGGGATTTGATAGCTGCTTTCAACTACCTGAAAGGGAGTTCCAAGACTCTAGACTGTTCTCAGTGGTAGCAGATGACAGAACAAGGAGTAATGGTCTCAAGTTGCAGTGGGGGAGATTTCGTTTGGATATTAGGAAAAACTTTTTCACTAGGAGGGTGGTGAAACACTGGAATGTGTTACATAGGAAGGTGGTGGAATCTCCTTCCCTAGAAGTTTTAAAGGTCAGGCTTGACAAAGCCCTGGCTGGGATGATTTAGTTGGGGATCGGTCCTCCTTTGAACAGGGGGTTGTACTAGATGACCTTCTGAGGTCCCTTCCAACCCTGATATTCTATGATTCTATGATTGTATGAAATTTATTTGGGCATAAGCTTTTATGAGCTAAAACCCACTTCATCAGATTCATGGAGTGGAACATACAGTAGGGAGGTATAAATACACAGCATATGAAAAGATGGGAGTCGCCTTACCAAGTGGGGGGTCAGTGCTAATGAGTCAATTCAATTAAGGTAGAAGTGGGCTATTCTCAACTGTTGACAAGAAGGGGTGGAAATCACTTTTGTAGAGCTAATGAGGCCAATGTAAACAAGATAACCCATTTCAAACAGTTGACAAGAAGGTGTGAGTATCAGCAGGGGGAAATTAGTTTTTGTAGTGACCCATCCAATCCCAGTCTTTATTCAGGTCTAATTTGATGGTGTCCAGTTTGCAAATTAATTCCAGTTATGCAGTTTCTCTTTGGAGTCTGTTTTTGAAGTTTTTTGTTGAAGAATTGCCACTTTTAAGTCTGTTATTGAGTGTCCAGGGAGACTGAAATGTTCTCCTCCTGCTCCTTGAATGTCATCCAGACCACATCACGCAATCCATGCTTCTGATGAAGTGGATTTTATCCCATGACAGCTTATTCCCAAATAGATTTGTTAGTCTCTAAGGTGCAACAAGGACTCCTCATTGTTTTTATATAATCATAAAGGTGATTTGGTACATTAATATCTCTTTCTTAAATATGAGGACTTTTTATTATTTAGCATGTGTGTGACTCTTTAGTTAGAGCTTGTGTTTCAGAACTTTGCTAATCCTGAGCCTATATATGGATATCCCATGCAGAAATACAAGCAGGTTATCTGCAACAGAAGCCTCCCTCTTGTTGTTCTTTCCACCATGGAAAGTGTAAACTTAGCCACAGAGGGTATGTCCACAAGGACATTAAAAAACAATAAAAACAAATAAAACAAACAAACAAACAAAAAACATGACTGGCCTAGGTCAGCTGACTCAGGCTGGTGATGTTCAGGCTCCAAGGCTGAAAAATTGCCGTATAGCTGTTCGGGCTCGGCTGGAGCATCTATACAGAAACTTTTAGCCTTCGGGTCTGAGCCTTGCGAGCTCATGTAAGCTGACCAGGTCCATCCCTAGCCATGCCATGAGGTTTTTTTCCCTTTCTAGGTGTACTGAAGATATTGGAGCCTTTGTGTTTGAACACAGATCTCCCAAGATCTGTCCCATCCTGTGTTCTGTAAAGTGTCTCTGTAATATATTGTCAGGTATCTTAGAGGTATACAGTAGATTTAAACCTGATCACTTATATTTTGAATATTACATATAGTGTGAATTGCATTAGTAAAAAAAGCAAAATGAGAGACTGTTTGGAGATGGGGAGTAAAAAGTACAATTGACAGCTGAAGCGAGAACATAAAAGTGCTAGGAACATTATTAAAAGAAATGTTTCCTGCTTATGCATTATTCAACTGAATTCTGATAAATCCTCTCTCTCTCATACACACAAAGTAAATGTAAGTAATTTCGCTTTCTAATTATTTAAAACCAGATGGAATCATTTTCATTTCAAATCACAGCCATTCCAATCTATTGTGTAAATACATAATAAAAGTGTATACTGTGCAGATTAAGAATGTGTTAAAATACCTTATAGAAAGTAATTATTCTGTCTGTAATCCACTGCCTTACACAGTGCCATCCCCAAGCCAACTATATCCAAGAGAAATCACTGAAACACTTAGGGCCAGATTCTCAGCTAATTTAAATCAGCATAGTTTCACTGAAGTCATAGGTATGCCAGTTTATGTACTTCAATAGAACTGCATTGATTTATACCAGCTGAGCATCTGGTCATTAACAGTTTGCCTACATTGGGACACTCAGAAAAGTTAAGACCGTTTGTCATAAATATAAAGGGAAGGGTAACCATCTTTCTGTATACAGTGCTATAAAATCCCTCCTGGCCAGAGGCAAAACCCTTTCACCTGTAAAGGGTTAAGAAGCTAAGATAACCTCGCTGTACCTGGCCAAAATGACCAATGAGGAGACAAGATACTTTCAAATTGGGAGGGGGGGGGGGGAACAAAGGGTCCTCTCTGTCTGTGTGATGCTTTTGCCAGGACCAGAGCGGGAATGCAGGCCAGAACTCCTGTAAAAAGTCAGTAAGCAATCTAGTTAGATACGCGTTAGATTCTGTTTTGTTTAAATGGCTGATAAAATAAGTTGTGCTGAATGGAAAGTATATTTTTGTTTTTGTGTCTTTTTGTAACTTAAGGTTTTGCCTAGAGGGATTCTCATTACCCTGTAAGGTATTTAGCATCCTGATTTTACAGAGGTGATTCTTTTACTTTTTCTTTAATTAAAATTCTTCTTTTAAGAACCTGATTGCTTTTTCATTGTTCTTAAGATCCAAGGGTTTGGGTCTGTGTTCACCTATGCAAATTGGTGAGGATTTTTATCAAGCCTTCCCCAGGAAAGGGGGTGTAGGGCTTGGGGAGATATTTTGGGGGAAGACGTCTCCAAGTGGGCTCTTTCTCTGTTCTTTGTTTAAATCGCTTGGTGGTGGCAGCATACTGTTCAAGGTCAAGGCAAAGTTTGTACCTTGGGGAAGTTTTTAACCTAAGCTGGTAACAATAAGCTTAGGGGGTCTTTCATGCAGGTCCCCACACCTATACCCTAGAGTTCAGAGTTTGGAAGGAACCTTGACATCATTTAACTAAGGTGTTATGTTAAAGTGCATTAAACCCCTAAGTGGATGCTCTCATTCAGAAGTAAAGTGGTCATAGTTTACTTTAGCTTCATCATCCTTGAAGAAGACAAATCCTAGATTGTAAATCTGGACAATTCAGGATTTATTCCCAGTCCCGGCAGACTGTTTTACTCACTTGGGAGGAGTTCATCGAACAAAACATGTTGTTGTCATCAGCACAAGTTTTCTCAGTCTCCCACACATTGCAGAAATAGAGCTGACTCCAAGGCACAAAGTAAAGGAAGTGCTTAATATCAGTCACTGCAATGGACTCCTTTATTTTCAACCAGATGTCATAATATTTAAATACTGCCTACTTTTGTTGCAGGGAAGCAGGGAGAAATGCCTAGATTTGTACTTTGCATGCAGAAGCTGCTCCTTGTGAGGTATGTTTTGCTCCCTTTTTACAGGTAGTAGCAAGACAATTGCACCCAGCTGAACTGAGTTTCTTATGTATTGCATGACTTTCCAGGAGTGAAGAAGAGCTCCCCAAGGCAAATAGCATGAAGAATATAGCAGACCAAATCCAGGAGTTGCAAGGAACACATCAGATATGCTCCTTTCCCCTGTAAGTGAAGGCTCAAATTTGTCTCAGCTTTATTAAGAACTACCATTTGACTAATACTGAGAACGAATCTAAAGTACAGTTATAGCTACAAAACTTTCTTTTGTAATGTTTAATTTCAACAATGTTGAAATTAAATGAATGAATGGAGCTCTTTACCGTCAATATTAATTTTCCATATATGCTTCCTGTACTCAGGCAATAAAAGAGAACATATTTAAAATGTCTTTGTGTGGTGATATTTTGGCAGAGCTATTGCAGACATTGAGCCACCATGAGCTAATTAAAAATAAACCCTTTTCCTAAAAATATACTGGCTGTGAAATACATCTACAAAAGGGGAGTAGCTTAAAAAGGAGGGAAAGGGAGGGACTCAGCCTGTTAGAATTCTTTCAGTTGGGCAAGTAGGAGCTGCCCGTCCCTCTTCTCCTTTAGTGGGTGTAAGCAGGGTCTGGAATGAGCACTCCCTTGATATCTAGTGATGAGCTGGTGGAAAAGACTTCCGGAGCAGATCATCTTTGTGTAGACATGCCTATTCTGTCTAAGCACACAGATTGAGCTGCTTTGTCAAAATGGCCAATTTTGGCTGGTTTTAGGTTGTAAATCACTCTATTATTTGAATACAGGGGTAAGGAATGTTGTTCTCCTTATTATACAAGTAAAGCAGAACTATACTTAGCGTACTTTGATTGAGGGGGTCACCCTAACCTGAACCTCACTTGCTAAGTAGGGGGTAGGGATGCAAAATGAGGGAGAAGGAAGTGAATGAAGATAGTGGTTTGTGATGTGGCTACAGTCTAAAGAGTTCTAAGCACTATTTGACCTACATGTGTTTAGCATCTAATGACAGAGCTGATTAGGCTCAGTTGAGAGTTCTTGTTTCCAATTCATGATTCCTAGAGTTGATATTACAGCTGAGCAGGTCTAAGAGCTGAGCCTTTGTGTAGGGACATAGAAAGAAAGCACAGAGACTGCACTGGCTGTTAGGTTTCCTACTATCTGCTGAAATCGCTAAGAGGTGGGTTAAGTTGTGGAACCTCAGAATGTAAAATCATAGGAGCTGCAAGTAGCAGCAGTGTTAGAGAAACAGTGACCTCTGTGAGCCATTTGCAGGGGCAGCAGCAGAGGTATTCTCAGTGATGCTCCCCCGCCCAGCAGGGTTTGAGGTGAGCCCAGGGAATCATAGAATTATAGTAGATTAGGGTTGGAAGAGACCTCAGGAGGTCATTGAGTCCAACCCCCTGCTCAAAACAGGACCAACACGAACTAAATCATCCCAGCCAGGGCTTTGTTAAGTCGGGTCTTAAAATCCTCTAGGGATGGATATTCCACCACCTCCCTAGGTAACCCATTCCAGTGCTTCACCGCCCTCATTGTGAAAAAGTGTTTCCTCATATCCAATCTAGACCTCTCCCGCTGCAACTTCAGACCATTGCTCCTTGTTCTGTCATCTGCCACCACTGAGAACAGCTGAGCTCCATCCTCTTTGGAACCCCCCTTCAGGTAGTTGAAGGCTACTATCAAATCTCCCATCACTCTTTTCTTCTGCAGACTAAACAAGCCCAGTTCCCTCAACCTCTCCTCGTAAGTCATGTGCCCTAGCCCCCTGATCAATTTGTCCACATCCTTTCTGTAGTAGGGGCCACAAAACTGGATGCAATACTCCAGATGTGGCCTCATCAGTACTTAATAGAGGGGAATAGTCACTTCCCTTGGTCTGCTGGCAATGCTCCTACTAATGCAACCCACTATGCCGTTAGCCTTCTTGTCAAAAAGGGCACACTTCTGATTCATATCCAGCTTCTCATCCACTGTAATTCCCAGGTCCTTTTCTGCAGAACTGCTGCTAAGCCAGTCGGTCCCCAGCCTGTAGCGGTGCATGGGATTCTTCCTTCCTAATTTGGGACTCTGCACTTGTCCTTGTTGAACCTCATCAGATTTATTTTGGCCCAATACTCCAATTTGTCTAGGTCACTGTGGACCCTATCTCTACCCTCCAGTGTATCTACCTCTCCCCACAGCTTAGTGTCATCTGTGAACTTGCTGAGGGTGCAACCCATCCCTTCATCCAGATCATTAATAAAGATGTTGAACAAAACTGGCCCCAGGACTGACCCCTGAGGCACTCCACTTGATACAAGCTGCCAACTACACAACAAGCCATTGATCACTACCTGCTGAGGCCAACAATCTAGCCAGCTTTCTATCCACTTTATAGTCCATTCATCCAATCCATACTTTTTTAACTTGCTGGCAGGAATACTGCGGGAGACCGTGTCAAAAGCTTTGCTAAAGTCAAGGAACAACATGTCCACTGCTTTCCCTTCATCCACAGAGCCAGTTATCTCATCATAGAAGGCAATTAGATTAGTCAGGCATGACATGCGCTTGGTGAATCCATGTTGACTGCTCCTGATCATCTTCCTCACCTCCAAGTGCTTCAAAATGGTTTCCTTGAGGACCTGCTCCATGATTTTTCCAGGGACTGAGGTGAGACTGACTGATCTGTAGTTCCCCAGGTTCTTCTTCTTCCCTCTTTCAAAGATGGGCACTATATTTGCCTTTTTCCAATGATCTGGGACCTCCCCTGACTGCCATGAGTTTTCAAAGATAATACCCAATGGCTCTGCAATCACATCAGCCAATTCCCTCAGCACCCTCGGATGAAATAGATCTGGACCCATGGACTTGTGCATGTCCAGCTTTTCTAAATAGTCCTTAACTTGTTCTTTCACCACTGAGGTCTGCTCACCTCCTCTCCATACTGTGTTGTCCAGGACAGCAGTGTGGGAGCTGATCTTGTTTGTGAAGTCCGAAATAAAAAAAGCATTGAGTACTTCAGCTTTTTCCACATCATCTGTCACTAGGTTGCCTCCCCCATTCATTAATAGTCCCACACTTTCCCTGACCTTTTTCTTATTGCAAACATACCTGTAGAAACCCTTTGTTTTACCCTTCACATCCCTTGCTAGCTGCAACTCCAGGTGTGTTTTGGCCTTCCTGATTACACCTCTGCATGCTCAAGCAGTATTTTTATACTCCTCCCTAGTCATCTGTCCAAGTTTCCACTTCTTGTAAGCTTCTTTTTTTTGTGTTTAAGCTCACCAAAGATTTCACTGTTAAGCCAAGCTGGTCACCTGCAATATTTGCTATTCTTTCTGCATATCAGGATGGTTTGTTCCTGCACCCTCAATAAGGCTTCTTAAAATACAGTCAGCTCAACTGGACTCCTTTCATAGAATCATAGAATATCAGGATTGGAAGGGACCTCAGGAGGTCATCTAGTCCAACCCCCTACTCAAAGCAGTACCGACCTCATATTAGCCTCCCAGGGGATCCTGCCCATCAGTTCCATAAGGGAGCAAAGTCTGCTTTTCTGAAGTCCAGGGTCAGTATTTTGCTACTCTCCTTTCTTCCTTTTTTGAGGATCCTGAACTCAACCATCTCATGGTCACTTCTGCCCAGATTACTACCCACTTCTACTTCCCCTACCAATTCTTCCCTGTTCCCTGGAGCTCTGTGTCTGAGTGACATTCCAGATGGGATGAGTGACAGCAGAGGCAAAGGTGGGACTGTCACTCCTGATGAGCACACTTAGCAGGTATAGAAGTATAGGGCAGTAGGAACATGATGGTATGAAAAAAATTAACTTGAGGAGAATGAACCATCCTAAAATACTCATGGCTGTATCGTGGGAATAATGAACTAGAAAAGGTCATCCTCTTAAATGAAACTACTTCCAATATCCTGTTGCTCAACATCAGGCTGGACCTGAACTTTACAGTTATTTTATGCAGGCTTCAAACCTTCCACACACTTGTGAGTAATGTGACCATCATAAAGACAATAAACCCTTTTCACCACATACTTACATTTTTCCCATATATCAAAGGTGGCTGAATAATGAAAACAATTATTCCCCAAAAATTATTCAATAGATAAATAATTTACAACAACAACTTCAGCAAGTTCTAACAGAGTAGAGAATGTCTTTAGATTTTTTAAAAAAATCATAATTCTGTAAGGACCATTGGAATCACTGGGTGTCTTTCCCTTGACTTTAATCAGAGTTTGATTGTCGATACATTGCAAAGATTATCTCATGTTGCATTGAATCCTTCAGCCCATCCCAAATGTGCTTTGCACTTGTTACAGTACAAATCATTCAGCTTTCCCCCCCTGCTTTATCAAAGCTCTTTTTCACTTGTCTAATTTAAATGTTTACTATAAATGTTTGAGTGTCCAAGGCAGCAGAGTGAAAGAAACTCTATGCAGTGATAATTCTGTGATTACCACTTTGCATGGAAAGACTTTGTATGTGTTAGGTCTGTCTTTGAGGAATGCAAACTAAATTTGCCTTTTTAGTTTACTGAGCCAAAAGAATAATGTGTGTCATGCTAATTTACAAGGTTTCATGACTATTGCAGCTAATTTTGGAATGAGTAATTTTTCCCCTTTATTGAGCACATGTCTCTATTTGTGAACAATTTAGAACATCTGCATAGGAGGTGATTTGTTTATAAAATGGATTTTAAAATGAGAAAATGGGAAATCTGAACCATGTTTGAAATTTAATTTTGTTTAAAAGAAAGCAAATATTTGAAATTTCATGTGTTTATTGCCCATAAATAATATGACAATCTTGAAGTCTGAAATATTTGTCTATAATATATGGTGTTATATCCCACTAATGAATACTATGACACTTATATCACTTTATCGTATAACTCCTTAACGTTAATTTAAGGGTGGTTATTCAATATCAGTGATGCTCAAAATAATGAAAGCAATTTTTAGTGTTTTTTTTTTAAAATTATGCTTTTGTTGAAAAAACTCAGTACTGCAATGCAGTCGTCCTTGATTGCTAGTCTAGCCTATATGCTTGAATGATAGCATAGTCCCTATACCCCTCTTACATGGGGATTAGGACATACATACTAGGATTAGTATTAAAATCAGCATACATATGAATCCTCTGATTTCTCCCCTGGCCTTCTATCCTTATCCCTCCATATATTCCAGATTATACAATGATGACAGGAAGACCTCTGAAGAATGAAGGTGTAGATGCCACTCTGTATGGCAAGTCCACTGATGGCTTCTCACCCATTTCTCTCCCACACCCTGCACATCCCTTCAGTTTTTAAATGACACAGAGAATATTCCCTAGGGCTTCCACACGAAAGTGAATTTATGCATAGTATATGAACAAGGTTCCATATGATTACTGCATATTCTGTTCCTTTTCATTGTTAAGTGTCTTATTAGTTTTGATATGGATTTTTTGACAAACATATTTTAAAGGGCAGTGACTCAGTATGGTTTCGTTATATTTGTTCTCAGACTTAACTAAATGACCTCAATGGCCTGGGACCAGAATATTTGCTTGGAACTCTATCTTCCACTATTCTTTTTTCTTAAATATGTTTCAAATTTAATTTTTACTAACTGCTATTCAGCAACAGAAAACAACAATAACAACATTCATATGCAGCCACAGTTGCTAAACGTTCTTCTATTCTGTCAGTGTTATTGTGAAACCTATCACAAATTTATGCTATCTACAGTGCTAGCTATGCGGCAATAATCATTTTCAAGCACACTGGAAAATAACACCTCAGTGATTTTTAAAATTATGTAAGGTCCTGAAATAATTTTGCTAGCCTCTTTAAACTGTTTGTAGTTGCTTGATTTGACATTTCAGTGTGCCTTCAAAGGTATTTGTGAAGGAGTCTGTGTTCACTCTTCCCTTTTTAAAACATCTGCATATTCTTTGAAGTGTATTTGCTGAATCTACAAACCTGTCATTGCTGGAGAATATGTGAACCTCATACTTGATGAGTAAGATCAGCTTTCCCTTTTGCCAATCTGGTATAGCGATTATATGGCTTCAGATCAGGTCTGCTCAGCTACTTCTGTCATTCCAGTAATGTGTGATATGGTGTGGAAACATAGCAACTGTTAACATTGCTATAATTAACGCTAATTGAAAGAAGTCTCTACTGGGGAAAATAGTCACTCATCTTATATGCATAGCTTGTTCAAGACTATGTATACATTTTAGGGTTACAATACATCCTTGTTCCATATCAAGGTAAAAATAAAAACAGTTATACAAAACAAGTGTTAATCAGACATATCCCACTGTCCTCAAGACTGAGGTGATAGTGTTTGGAAGAGGAAAAGCACAATTAACAGGTTTCTTCACAAGAACAAACTATCCACTGTGTAGGAAAGATAGGAAGTATGGCAAGAGACCACCCTAGCTTAACCAGGAGATCTTCAATGATCCAAAACTCAAAAAAAGAGTCCTACAAAAAGTGGAAACTCAGTCAAATTAAAAAGGATGAATATAAACAAATAACACAAGTATGTAGGGACAAAATTAGAAAAGCCAAGGCACAAAATGAGATCAAACTAGCTAGGGACATAAAAGGAAACAAGAAAACATTTTCCAAATACATTAGAAAAAAGAGGAAGACCAAGGACAGGGTAGGCCCATTACTCAATAAGGGGGGAAAGACGAAAACAGAAAATGTGGAAATGGCAGAGGTGCTTAATGACTTCTTTCTTTCAGTTTTCACCAAGAAGGTTGGTGGCGATTGGTCATCTAACATAGTGAATGCCAGTGAAAATGAGGTAGGATCAGAGTCTAAAATAGGGAATGAACAAGTAAAAAATTATTTAGACAAGTTAGATATCTTCAAATCACCAGGGCCTGATGAAATGCATCCTAGAATACTGATAGGGCTGACTGAGGAGATATCTGAGCCATTAGCAATTATCTTTGAAAAGTCATGGAAAATGGGAGACATTCCAGAAGACTGGAAAGGGGCAAATGCCCATCTATAAAAAGGGAAATAAGGAAACCCGGGGAATTACAGACCAGTCAGCTTAACTTCTGTACACGGAAAGATAATGGAGCAAATAATTAAGCAATTTGCAAACACCTAGCAGATAATAACTTGATAAATAACAGTCAGCATGGATTTGTCAAGAACAAATTGTGTCAAGGCAACCTTATAGCTTCCTTAGACAGAGTAACAAGCCTTGTGGATAGGGAGGAAGGGTAGATATGGTATATCTTGACTTTAGTAATGCTTTTGATACTGTCTCACATGACCTCCTCATAAACAGACTCGGGAATATAATCTAGATAGAGCTATTATAAGATGGGTGCATAACTGGTTGGAAAATTGTTCCAAGAGAGTAGTTATCAGTGGTTCACAGTCATGCTGGAAGGGTGTAATGAGTGGGGTCCTGAAGGGATCGATTCTGGGTCCAGTTCTGTTCAATATCTTTGTCAATGATTTAGATAATGGCATAGAGAGTACGCTTATAAAGTATATGGATGATACCAAGCTGGGAGAGGTTGCAAGTACTTTAGAGGATAGGATTAAAATTCAAAATGATCTGGAGAAACTGGAGAAATGGTCTGAAATAAAGAGGATGAAATTCAGTAAGGACAAATGCAAAGTACTCAACTTAGGAAGGAGCAATCAGTTGCACACATACAAAATGAGAAATGACTATCTCAGAAGGAGTAAGAAAGGGAATCTGGGGGTCATAGTGGAGCACAAACTAAATATGAGTCAACAGTGTAATACTGTTGCAAAAAAAGCAAACATCATTCTGGGATGTATTAGCAGGAGTTTTGTAAGCAAGATATGAGAAGTAATTCTTCTGCTCTACTCCACGCTGATTATGCCTCAACTGGAGTATTGTATCCAGTTCTAGGCACCACATTTCAGGAAGATGTGGATAAATTGTAGGAAGTCCAGAGAATAGCAATAAAAAATGATTAAAGGTCTAGAAAACATGACCTATGAAGGAAGGTTGAAAAAATTGGGTTTGTTTAATTTGTTTAGTTAGAGAAGAGAAGACTCAGAGGGAACATCATAACAGTTTTCAAGTACATAAAAGGTTGTTACAAGGAGGAGGGAGAAAAAATGTTCTTCTTAACCTCTGAGGATAATGGGCTTAAATTGCAGCAAGGGCAGTTTAGGTTGGACATTAGGAAAAACTTCCTGTCAGACTGGCTAAGCACTGGAATAAATTGCTTAGGGAGGTTGTGGAATCTCCATCATGGGGATTTTTAAGAGCAGGTTGGACAAACACCTGTCAGGGATGGTCTCGATAATATTTAGAGTATATTTATGCTTGTATCTGTAATTTTCACTCCATGCATCTGAAGAAGTGGAATTTTTTACCCATGAAAGCTTATGCCCAAATAAATCTGTTAGTCTTTACGGTGCCACCGGACTCCTCATTCTTTTTTGTGGATACAGACTAACATGGCTACCCCTCTGATACTTGGTCTAGATAATATTTAATCCTGCCTTGAGTACAGAGGACTGGACTAGACGACCTCTTCAGATCCCTTCGAGTTCTGTGATTCGAAAACATTTGCCATTCGCAAGAGCATCAAACCTTCACATTAAGTCAGAGTATAGGCTTTACAAACCCTCAGTGCTAAAGGAAGCCCAAATAGCCATGACAGGAAACAAATGTCCACTTTTATCTGTGACAGGGCAGAAAATTATACACTACTTTATTAGCTACCCCCATCCTTGCTGATCAACGTATCTGTAATGTATACATTCAATTATTGCATCTTAGGATATCTGTGTATGAAACCGCTTACCTAAACAAAGCTCCAACTGGTACAGAACACAGCAGCCTATTTGTTTAGCAATATATGTGAGTGTGAACACATTGTCCCAGTACCCTACTCTGGCTCCCCATTGAATCCAGATTTCAGATCAAGGCCTCTATTCGAATTTTCAAATCTGTAAGGGACTGTGGAAGACTTTGTTACAGCCTAGCTAGGGAACTTCCACTTTCTCAGAGCCAACAGGTCACTGTAGGACATAGAAATCTGGCTATGACCAGCTTTAGGCCGGTTTTGTCTGCCCTGCATGGCCCTTTGCCAGGTAGCGGAAAACCCCTTTTGGAAAGTACCTAATTATATATTCATGAGCTGTTTCTGTGTACTGCTTATTATGGCTCTCTGTTTGCCCCTTCGTCGGACTCCGTCCCAGACAGAACTCCGGTGCGCTGGGTTCCCCGCCTCCGTGACAGCAACGTTTGGAATCCCCGTTGCGGGTGTGTCACTTACCTTCATTAAAGCCAATAACTCACTGCTTTGCTGCGTGTAGGCCTCGTTCTTTCGGAGCACTCCTGATAGGCCTGCGGCCTAGCACAGAACAAAATCCATCCATCAGACTGGTTTTACATTCCTGAGAGATCAACTTACTTTCTGCAACTATACATTTCCATGATAACTAGACTCACGAAACTGCTCATCAGCATGGGGAGGCTTGTGAGTACAAGTGACCCAGAACTTTCACAGGACCTGGCCCAGATCTAGACAATGGAACTCATTCCTGCAACCCCCCCATTTAGAGAACTAATGGAATAATTTGTGTATCTAGCATGTCTTTCCCTCAATTTATTCACACCCACAACTCCATAAGCAAAAAGCCTCTGAACAAACAAAGCTAATGAACATATTTCTATTAGTGTCTGTGGGAATGCCAGAGGTAGAAAAATTCTGTTTCTTCTATAGTACTTAGGGGTCATCCAGTACATTAAAGAGAGCATAACAGTACCTTGATGGACAGATCCTTTAGCCATTCTTTTATGTTTACAGTATTTTTGTAACTATATTAAAAGAACATCTGGAGAGAGAACATTTTGGTAAATTGTCCTACGAAAATGTTATTCTAGTTTGCAAAATAGAGAATCATTGCTTGTGTTCACATGTGAGTTACTTCGTATATTTGAGGCGAATTGGTTTCATATTTGATTATACCTTTTAAACTGGGCTTATGCTTATGCCAATGTATGACCAATCTGAACTTTCTTTGTAAGTGCATATAATACACATAATAATTCTTCATTTCTGCAAGATAGCTGTCTGATGAATAATACAGACAGCAATGGGAAGCCACATGCTTCCAGGTGGGAGGGTGGTTGAGACCAACTCCTGCACTGCAGCAGGAGGCAATACCACATAAGGAAGGGATGGGGGTGTAATACCTGCCAGGGAGAGAACTGTCCAGGTTGTTAGCTGCCAACAGGTTGCAGCTGAACCAGAGACAAACCCGGCTCTAGGGAGCATAGAGAAATGTGTCCTAGAGGAGAGCCCAGAGAAGGGGCAGGAGGTGGGTGAGGATTCCTGTAACTCTGTCACACAGGGAAGCAGTGTGCTTCCAAGTATGGGAGTGGCTGAGACTTACTCCTTTCCAGCAGAAGGCAACATGCCCTCAGGCACAGGAGCAGGAGAGGTGTTGTCAGTAGTTAAGGAAACTGTCCCAGTTGTTAGCTGGCAGAGTTTTGCAGAAGAACAAGGGACATAACCCTTCATAGGGAGCACAGGGAAATGTGTCTTAGGAGGGGGCTCAGAGGAGGAAACCAGGAAAAGAATAGTGGGGGTACAGGAATGTCTCCTCACTAGTCATTTGTGGCAAGATGACACAACGGGGATGGCTGAGTCAGCATTTGTGCACCCAGGCACTTGGCCTGTGACCCAGGTTTTGAGAAGGAACTATGTAACTGACCTCCTGGAGGGGAGCAGTCACACAGATGACTTCTCTGGGACAGAAAAAAGGTTGGCAGAGGGTACCCCAATCCAGGTCCCAGTCTTTCAGGATGCTATTTCTGATAAGTTTTTGGAAAGTAACTGTGTCTGCAACTCCAACGCCTGTGACAGCAGAGGAGTTGAGAGCAGGAAATTGTCAGGTGGTAGTTTGTGAGAACACAAATGACCCATTTGTCAGAGAAGGGGGTGTTTTCCACAAAAGCTGGTGAGACACAGAGAGCAGTTATCGGAAAGCTGCTGGGAAAAGATGAATGTAATTGAAGGGTAAACACACCTAGCCAAGAAGGCACAAATCACAGCCCTCTATGGGGCAGGGAAGGACTCACTGCTGGGAGGGGGAAACACAAGATAACCCCAAAAGGGAGCTGGGTTTTCTATATACATTGGGTTTTCTATATACATACAGTCCTGGGGTTGTGAGACTGCACCCCAAAAGGCCAGCCGATGTGCAGGATCCCCCTGAACACCTACCTTGCCAGAACCTGAGGCACCAAAATTCCAGAAACACGATTAAATTAAGAGCCCACGCAGAGAGGAACACTGAAGGGAAAGAATAGCCAGTAACTGATTACATGGGAGAGAGTCAAAGGACACCATGGGTAATGAACAAACTAACCTCAAACTAGAATATCTGAACAGAGGGCATAGTATCATAAAGATACTTGTAAATGTTTGTATTAATGTTAAGTTTGGGGGATAAGAATTTTGATACGGATGTTAAACCTTATGATAATGCTACTTTTCAATTAATACCTGTAAACAGGTTTAAAGCTTATCACATCAGAGAAACCATAAAAACCTGGTTTGCTGTTTGTGAATGGGGAAACTGAGGCACACTGCCTCATAGTCTTAATGTCTGGATGGCAAGAGAACTACAACACAAACTGCCTTCTAGATAGTGAGTGACTAACCCTCTTGCAGTAAACTAAGGGGGGAGGTGTGACTTTCTGTACCTTGGGGGAACACCCTGCACCCCCATATTCATTCTTATAATATGATTGTGTGATATCCAATGCAAAGTTTGTCATGCCAGGTGTCTTCGGAAAGCTCATAATGCACTGAACATTGTTATTATAGTAATGTTATAGTAATTGTTGTTACAGTAATGTTATAGTAATGTTATAGGTTGAAATTCCATGTATATAGTTCTGAGGCTGAAAATGTGTCCTCATGGCTTAAAACAAAATCAGGCAAAAACTCTCCAAGAGCAGAGGGGCAGTACACACCTCATCAGGGCATGTATGGGACAAACCCAGCCCAGCCTCACAGAAACAAAGGACACTGCCCTAGGCAGCAACAAAAGGATCTGTTGGACTCTCGAGTGAGTCACCCTCCTTCCCTTGATCAGTTAGGGACTACAATGAGGTAATGCTCACCTGACCCTGAAGCGGGAGTGGAGGGGGAGGGGGAAGAGCCAAGAGGGAAGAAAAAACATGATAAAAGGGAGAGACATTTGCCATGTTCTTTCTCTCTCTTCCACTCCATCTATAGTTATCACCAACAAGTGACTGAAGCGCTGATCAAAGGGGCGAGGCTGGCTGAAGAGCAACAAGCCAGCCTGTGGTGAGAAGCATCTAAGTTTGTAAGGGCACTGAAAGTGTTAAAATCAGCTTAGAATGCGTTTTTCTTTTATTTCATTTGACTAAATCTGACTTCTTGTGCTTTGACTTATAATCACTTAAAACATATCTTTGTAGTTAATAAATCTGTTTGTTTATTCTCCCTGAAGCAGTGTGTTTGGTTTGAAGCATGTCAGAGACTCCCCTTGGGATAACAAGCTTGGTACATATCAATTTCTTTGTTAAATTGACTAACTCATATAAGCTTGCAGCATCCAGCTGGCATAACTGGACACTGCAAGATAGAGGTTTCTAGGGTTGTGTCTGGGACCAGAGATATTGGCTAGTGTCATTTGGTTGCACAATCCAAGGAGCAGCTTATATGCTAGAGGCTGTACGTGAACAGCCCAGGAGTGAGGGTTCTCACAGCAGAGCAGGGTAAGGTTTGGAGTGACCTAGAAGATCACCGGTCCGGATAACACCAGAGGAGAACATCACAGGGAGAGACTTGGACTGGTTGGGCAAGTTGAATGAGACTGTGAGTTGGTGAAAGACATTGGGGAAGGATTCAGAGCCAGTTGGAGCAGTAACAGGTTTTCATTCTGTATCAGTTATTATGTTAGCTGAAGTGACAAGGACTGAGTGGTGCACCTAAGGATTCCAAGTCTGTTCATGAATCATGTGGGTGTCAGTATGATGCCTCATGATGGAATTTCTGTTTTGTTTTGTTTTAATTTGCTTTTTTATAAACCTAGGGAACTACTCATAAAACTATGTTAAAATAACATTACTAAGTTTGCAAGCACTTAATGGTTAGGAAATGGCAGACTTTCACTTACTTGTGCAACTTTAATTCAGCCCCTTTTTGTATATATATTAAGATGATAGTATGTGATCATTTATTAAAGACTATATTTTCTAGAGTTTGCCTGCCTCATTCAATGCATTTAATGAGTGCCTATTAAATATTTTGTATTTTCATTGTTCAATGTGTGGCATATATGGCACTCATCATTCTAGTATCTGAGTTATTCACAAAACCCCTGTGAGATGGGTGAGTGATATTATCCCCAATTTACAGATGGGAAGCTAGGGCACAAAGTAAATTCAAAAGCATTCACTAATTTTGGATATCCAGTTTGATATGACTATGACCTGATTTTTCTGCTTTTGTATGTTCAAAGCACATCTCCTATTGACTGAGATTGCAGCTCTTCAGGACTTCTGCAAATCAGATCCCAAGGTAGCAATTAGGGCACCCAGAAAATGAGGAACACACAATTAGTGACCACCTATGAAGAGTTTGATTCAAATGACTTGTCTAGAATCATACAGCAACTCTTTGGCAGAGGCAAGGCTAGATTCTCCAGGGCAGCATTCAGCTACCTTAAACATGAGATCATCCTTTTTTCCCTGAGCTATCCTTCCTTGTTAACTACACACATTCCAACTTCTGCAACAAATAATCCGGGATTCTACAGACAACAGCCACCTTTACTACACAACCTTGTTTCATTACCAGAGCAGGTCCATCCTGTGCACCGAGTGAGGCAGACATCCTACAGAAAAAATAGCATGTGATCATGTTATTAAAGACTTTATCCTCATAATACATATACTCAGGCTGGCCAAATTAAGGTTGACAGGAAACCTTAATTCTGGCATTTCCTAATTTTTGTGTGCTTGACTTTGCAACCTTCATAAGGTTCTTTTTAATTTAATGTTGTGTGTATAATAAGATATAGATCTACATTGTAGACTGGAAGAGGATGCCTTTATCTTAAATAATAGTCTAAGAGTATTTGAAGGGAATTGTGAGGAATAAATAGGTGTAATTAAATTAAATTGTGTCAAGAAAAATGGAGACACTGAAAAGATTCTTTAACTCTAAGATCAGTTACATGAGTGTTATACTAAATTAGGCTAAAACATGTTTGAGACTGTAAAGAACAATAGCACACACAGCAGAATAATGGAGTGAACAACATATTAGGTCTTTTTCATCGTTTATAAACTATGGGCCTGCACAACCCCACCTGCAGATAACTCATAGATGGAGGATTAACAGGAGGACATCTCTGACATTCTCCTCAGAGAGGATTTTTCTCAGTTGTTTCAGTCAACAATCCATGTGGATCTTCTAGGATCCATGTGAATCCAGGGCCCCCCAGGCAGTGCCCCATAACCTCCATGATGTCTTTGGAGCTTCTCTTGCCCTCTAGCAGCACAGGACCAATGAAGTTGTGCTGACAGGGTTTCCGTAGCTGGCGGATGCTCCTGAGACCCTCCAAAAAAAGGAATATCAGCTATGGCACTAAATCTAATCACTACTACTAAACATCAGATCTGGGTTATACTGTGTGTGTGAGCATTTATTTGAATAGAAAATGTGGTATTTGGTGACATTTTCAACCCCTTTTATTTTCTTCTATAGACATTTGTATAAGCAAATTTTTGTTTGCATGGAAAGAAAAAGTTTCACAATTGCTTGCACAAATACAAATGTGCATTATTTATTTAGCACCAGAGGTATCCATACAGCAATCCAGAAAGCTCTTCATAGTTTGAGTGTCACCACAGAAGAAGCAGAAACAACACTATGGATAAAATATGGCACCCTTTCACTGTTTAGCAACTTACTTGACCACTGAATTTAATAGGACTACTTGAAGAGTGAGGGACTAAGCATGAGAGTGGCAGATCTGGCCATGTGTGATTTACATGAAGAGCAACATATCAAAAGTAGCAAATTACAAACAGGAAATGCTCAAAGCTAAATAGTTAAGAACAATTCTGTTTATCAATCATCAGATAATTCTGAATAATGCTTACAAAGTCTGTTAGTAGTGGATTCACAAAGAGAAGAGGAGGATAAATCTGTCACATTTTTTTTTTAATATTCGACCCAACTCTGCAAAACATTTAGGTCCTGATTCTGATTTATGTAAAGGCTCTGTCATCTAAATGAGTAATGGAAGCCTCCTTTTAAAGTAGTGTTTAATAGGCATAGACAATTAGTAAAAATTGCATAAGAACATAAGAATGGCCATACTGAGTCAGACCAAAGGTCCATCTAGCCCAGTATCCTGTCTTCTGATAGTGGCCAATGCCAGGTGCTCCAGTGGGCATGAACAGAACAAGTAATCATTAAGTGATCCATCCCCTGTCGCCCATTCCCAGCTTCTGGCAAACAGAGGCTAGGGACACCATCCCTACCCATCCTGGCTAATCGCCTTGATGGACCTATCCTCCTTGAACTTGAGGTATGGGGGGTGAGGGCTGCATCTGGGGGTGTGGGCTCTGGGGTGAGGCCAGGGATGAGGGGTTTGGGGTGCAGGAAGATGCTCTGGGCTGGGACCAAGCTATTCAGATGGGGCTGGGGATGAGAGGTTCGGGGTGCAGGAGGGGGTTCAGGACTGGGGAAGGGCATTCGGGTGTGGGGGAGTGTGGGTGCAAGAGAGAGCTGGGTTGTGGGAGGCAGTACAGGGTTCTGGCAGTACTTACCGTTACTCTCAGGAAGCAGCCACCAAGTTGCTTCAGCCCCTAGGTACATGGGTGGCCAGGGAGGCTCCGCGTGCCTTCCCCGCAGCTCCCATTGGTTGCTGTTCCAAGCCAATGGGAGCTGCGAAGCCGGCACTCGGAGCGGGGGAAGCCGGCAGAACCTTCTGTGGCCACCCCTATGCCTAGTGACTGCAAGAACCTGGAGGCCATTTCCGGGAGCTGTGTGGAGCTAGGGCAGGTAGGGAACCTGCCTTAGCTCCGGGCCCCTGCTGGATCACCAACCGGACTTTTAACTGCCTGGTTGGCTGTGCCAACTGGAGCCACCAGGTTCCCTTTTGGACAAGCATTCTGGTCGAAAACCAGATGCCTGGCAACCCTAAGTAAAGGGAAAAAACAAGGAGACCAAACTGAAGGAGATGGCGGTGCTGCAAGACACCAGATCCTTTCCAGAGATATGAAAAATAGGAGTCTGAGGGCTATTCCAGAAAGGACACAATGGACTCCCCTAAGAGACTAATATTTGTCTAATCCAAGCCTCCAAATGGTTTACACATTTGTGTTATCACTGCCCTGGTGATTAACTGAAGCTGAAATATGACTTTTGCTGGACTAATGAACTTCATCTCAAATGTTATGTTTACAGACTATGTTTTAAGGTATATCTCTGAAACCCTCTCATTGAAGAGTCATGACTCTTATTTTTTTCCATAATTTCATTTCAATACTATTTCCATTCTATCAGATATGAATTATAGACAGATGAAAGATGATCCTTCAAACCACATATTGTAATATTTCAGTAACAATGATATAGTTATAAGCCCGTTAGCAGATATGTGTAATATTACAATTTTTGGACCATTGCAATGTGTTATTAGTAAAGATATGGACTTAACATGTAAAATGTCTCTAAGACAGAACAAACTTAGCATCAGTTCAGTTTACACAGTAACTAGTTTTCCCTTCTATTAAAAGATTGCATCTTTTGATCAAGTTATAGCACTTCATGGTCCCAATGCTGCCTCTAAAAAAATAACCCTTATCACTGGATTTCTAAATTGCTTAAGAACCTTTCAGGCAATATTTCAGCATAGCAGTCAATATTTGGAAATAAATGTAGGTATCTCCCTCTCTCAGTAACTATTCTGGGTTAAGATATGGAGAATATAAAACAAATTCAGCAGCTACTCTTCAAATTATTTTGCTTCACTCTTTGTAGATTTTAATGATTCTGGGAATCCATCTACAATTTATGAATTCTGTATGATGTTATGAACTCTTTGTATACATTTATGTCAAAATAGAAACTCCATTTTGATTGTAAGGCTTTTCTCCTTTTTAAAAAAAAAAAAAATCTTGAACGGAAATTTGAATGACACAAGGCTAACAATGGAGGTTGTTAAACCTTTAAACCAGTGATGGGCAAACTGCAGCCCATGGGCTGCACACGGCCAGTCAGGGTAATCCGCTGGCATGCCACAATACAGGGTGTTTACATTGACCATCAGCAGGAAGGGCCACCCACAGCTCCCAGTGGCTGCGGTTCACTGTTCCCAGCCAATGGGAGTTGCGGGAAGCAGCACAGGCCTCAGGGACGTGCTGGCTGCCTCTTCCCGCAGCTCCCATTGGCCAGAAATGGCAAACTGTGGCCATGGGGAGCTGCAGGCGGCTGTGCCTGCAGACAGTCAGTGTAAACACACTGTATCACGGCCCTCCAGTGGATTACCCTCACAGAACGCATGCCACAGGTTGCTGACCACTGCCTTATACCTTGATGAATCTTTATTCAAATGAAGGCACCTAGGTCAGTGAAGCTTGCTACCATCCAGAAGAACCAGTAAACCCAGGTGGGCTGGTAACCAGGCAGCTGATCATCTGAGAGGGGAAATAGGGTGAATAGGAGTGATCTGAAAAAGGACACTTTAAGTTGTAAACAGACCAGGTCTGCTCCGAGCAGCCCCCTCTCACTGACCAAAACAGGAAAAGAAGTATGTTCTGTAGGAGCGAAGTTCAGGAGAGTAGACGCTGACCAAATCCTAAAGAATGTTTAAGTTAGGAAACTTATGCAGAGACTTGTATACAGTTGTTTCTTATTTGCATAGATCTGTATATGTCTTGAGCTGTCTTGGCTAAACAGTAATGGTTGTTAGAAATGCTCTACAAAGTCTGTGTCTAGTTGCACTATCACAGGTGCCTCAAGGGGAAAACTATATACCAGAGTGCCCTGTGAGGTTATCTGATTAGAATATGACCATGCAAATCATTATTGCTACCACTGTTATATAATTGCAAAGAATCTAATACAAAGTGGGTCAAATAAGGTGTCAGTAGAAAGGGTTAAGCAGCTCACTGTCTAAATGACCCAGAGTCAGTCTTTAGAGATATGTTAGAAAAGTATGTAAATGGTAATTAGGGTCATTCCCTGTTAGATAGTCTAGAACAGTGGTTCCCAAACTTGTTCTGCCGCTTGTGCAGGGAAAGCCCCTGGCGGGCCAGCGGGTTTGTTTACCTGCCGTGTCCCCAGGTTCGTCCGATCACGGCTCCCAGTGGCCACGGTTCGCTGCTCCAGGCCAATGGGAGCTGCTGGAAGTGGCGGCCAGTATGTCCCTCAGCCTGCGCCTCTTCCAGCAGCTCCCATTGGCCTGGAGCAGCGAACCACAGCCACTGGGAGCCGCAATCAGCCAAACCTGTGGACGCAGCAGGTAAACAAATCGGCCCGGCCTGCCAGGGGACTGGTCGCTTCCCAGTTTATGGCTGCCTCTGTTGCTTAGCCAAAGGCCTTAGCCTAAGAACAGAGCCTCAGACTGTCACAGTAAGAGAAGGACCTTACACTGGCAGAAAGTGATTTTGATTCTTTCTTTTATACCTCTATAGCTAGCCAAGTGATAAGAATACACCTAAATTCTTAGAGTATAGGCCTTTAGAGACAGCCTGAATATCTATATCCTAACAAACAATTTCATCAAAACCAATAGAAGGGTGAGTACACTTGATTCTGAGTAAAGCAAGGTGTCCCGTATCCTAGGTGAGTGCTGCAACCAGTGGGTATAGAATCAATTTCTCTATGAAGTGCAATCTGTTAACTAAGTCACATGTTGTCCCTTATTTTGTGTTTTGGGAGACATCCAGAGCTTTCAAGTTAGCCACATGAATACTTCATCTATCAATACAAATTTGTACAAGTATCCATGTCTTTTTATGTGAACATTTTTATCAAACACTTGCCATTTAAATGTTCACAGCCAGCCAGTAAAAGAGTTATGAATGTCATAAATGCAAATGTCATGTTTTTATTCAAAGAAATGTTTGTTGTTGTTGTTGTTTGGCAGTATTCCACCAGTTCTACTATTGAGTTACACAATGACCAACTGTTATTTTCACTCAGAATCAAAATCCAAGACTACCTTTTTATCTGTATTCATCTGCAGCCCTCACTAAAGTGAAGCCAGCCTAATGGAACAAGCTTTTTATATTTGAGGCAGGTATTTGACCTAGCTTCATTAAATAAATGTGACACACAAGAAATTCACAAACAACATATCAAAAGAAAAGCTCCACAGGAAATAAGCCCCCTCTAAATTCTGTCCTTAAACTATGGCAGGCAAATTAGCAATTACTGACAAACTAGCAATTATTGAGTCCAAAATGTAAAGGTCACTACCCTTTATCTTTAAATCCTTATCTTACTATTTTGGTTATCAGATAAATGTATAGAAAGAAGCACAAACCCATGGTGCACTAAATACAGCCCATTCTATGCCACAGCATTTAATTGATTCTGTAACCATTCAATATCACAGCGGGCTATAGAAATGGTTTGTGTCTATACACAACATGCCTAACATTGGATTAGTGACTGTGATCACTAAAAGTTCTGTTTTTGGGAGCAGCACAGATTGGCACATGGTAGTTTTCTTGTCACCATGTTTTTGGCTGTGTAGTCAGTATCCGCTGACTGTACCAGTACAACCCCACTGACTGTAACAGTGTAACCAACTTGTCTCGTTCTGCTTATCTATCACCTTATATTAATGTTCTCCCGGCATTCTATCTCCTTTTGAGATGATATGGAAGAGCTAGCTGTACTTTCTTAGAATACACAACTATAAACATACCTAGGCAGTGTGGCAGGTGTGGTGGAACAAACTCAGCTGACAAGAGATACCTTGTGTTGTCAGATCTCTTGTATTGTCATTTAAAAAAAAAAACCTGTTTTGTGGTTACAACAACCTTGTTCACTGAAACTGGGTTATCTGAAAGGGTTAAACATGTCTTTCAGATATATGGCTTTATGTGTATTGTCAACAGGCCCTAATACCTCTTTACAAATCATGCCCTGCCTTTCGGAGTCATACGATCTAAAATGAGAAAAGTAAGCAAGCTCCTGCTCAGTCTACCACAGAAGATCCATTCTCAGAGACTCAGCAAGAAACAATTCTTTAATACCTTCAGTGATCAGTATTTACTGTGAGGGCCCCAGTCCTTTTTAACTTCCTTCCTTTCCAGTACTGTAATACCTTGAGTTTGTTAGCCTACAGGACCCACCCTTTCTCCATTCTCCATGAGGAGATGGGTGTTGTATATGCGTGGATGGTGATGATATGGGATTCCAGAGGAGACTGTTATCTATGAACAACTGAACTGTTGATGGGTTATTTGATTTGATCTAGAGTAGGGGTCAGTAACCTTCAGCACATGGCCCATCAGGGTAATCTGCTGGTGGGCCGCAAGACATTTTCTTTACTTTGACAGTCCGCAGGCACAGCCCCTCGCAGCTCCCACTGGCTGTGGTTCACCATTCCCAGCCAATGGGAGCTGCAGGAAGCAGCACTGGGACGTTCTGACCACCTCTTTCCGAATCTCCCATTGGCCGGGAATGGCAAACTGGGAATTGGCCGGGAATGGCCACTAATAGCTGCGGGGGGGTGGGGAGGGGGGGCATACCTGTGGACGGTCTATGTAAGCAAAATGTGTTGCAGCGCACCAGTGGATTACCCTGATGGGCTGCGTGCCAAAGGTTGCTGACCCCTAATCTAGCATAACTGATGGGTGTATTTTATTACTGTATTTTTAAAAGACAGTCAGTGGTGCCAAGAGAACTGGATGATGCTGTTTTATTGTAGTTTAATAATAATTAGTGTAGCTTAGTAACAAATCTAAATAAATTAATAAATAAAAATTAATGTATTATTACTCTGACAACAAATATCTGATACAACCCCCACTGAAATCAATGAGAACCTCTACATCTACTGTAGTAGGAGTGGGGTCAGGCCACAAGTAGATCTCCTCAAATGTTAGCTATTCCCCTTCATCCTGCTTGGAGAATGAATGAGGAAGAGAGATGTATCCATTCACTATCTGAGCACACTAGAAAAAATATGTTCTCAGTATCCATTTACTCTACTGTTACATTTATTGTGTGTTGCCATGAATGTAACAAACATTCTATCCTGAAAAAAGCTCTGAGAAAGCAAATGCCAATAACTTACAAAATTCCTTCATTAAATATTATATGCATTGTCAGTCAGAGAACAGTGGGTTGCTTGAATGCGCCAATGTATCCTTATGATATTATTGCTTTATTCTTGATATTTCTTATTCCATTTTTACAATATCTACTTTTCAAAACTGTACAAAATCATTACACTTATGGGCTACAAGTACTACATTATTTCTATGTGTATTTGAGAGAAGTTAGTTGTTCCTCAAATATGTGTTTTTGTTCATCAGTATGGGCATGATTGTGAGTGGGTTCAGAAATTCCTTCATCCCCCCGCATGATCTACTTGGCTCGAGGTATGAAGGAATAAGGGGTACTATGTGTCTGCTTATTCTGCACCAGAGAAGGTGGGCAGCATGGAGCAGGGAATGAGCCAATGAGCTTATTTGGGCAAAGGAGCCATATGCAAACAAAAAATTACTTCCCATCTGGAGCAAGGACAAACAGGAAGGGAACTGTGAATTTTTTCCTTGCAATGGCTGTGTCCTTGGGACACAATCAAGCCCTTAATGATACAGAAGAAAAGTTTCAGATGTGTGTTTTCTACCAATGTCCTTGTATAAATTTTCCCTTCATATTGTCAGTTATTCTGAAAATGGTTTAGGTTATAATTTTATTTGTTGAATGATATTTTTTCTTGGCATTGTCCAAAATGGAACTTAAAAATAGAAAGCACTTTAATGGGACTCCGCTAATCATGTACACAGCTATCCATCTGAACTCCCAAGCTAATTGACATGTATTTTTCAGTTTGGTAGAGTTGAAACATAAAAAGGGGCCCAAAGAAAACAAGCAAGCAAAGAAGAGCTGCAAGTATAAGATATAAGTTTAATGAGTGAAGACCCCTCATTAAATGTCTAGAGTGGCAGTGCGTTCAATTATCAAGGGATAAGAGCATTCAAACCCCTTGCAATTCAAGTTGCAGTTTGGGTTAAAAGAAAATATGAACTTCAAAGGAAGAAACTACTCTCTCCTCCATTCTCCAGTCATCTCCTCCTTTTTGACCACATCTGCCTTCAGACTCCAGAAATCCCTCTTTTTAATGCCTTCAGTAGGGTGCCAGTGGCAGACAGACATGTCTTCCCCATAATTCCACTCTTTCCCACTCTTCAGTATGTCCACTTTGGCTTTTCATGGACCACCTGCTCTGAGCTATTGCCCCTTCAAAGGCTTAAATGGTCTTCCAATATGCAGCAAGTTATTCCTGACATGCTTCATGGATATTTGGATAAATACAAGTTATCAGTATAGTGACTTAAATATCTAGTCCTTGCCACACCTCAGAAATGCTGCTATGAAATGGAAAGAAACACCTCCTTTTGCCCTGACACCGCTCCCCCCACCCCCACATCCTACATATAGCCTGCTAGAAGTATTATTATTATTATTATTATTATTATTATCACAAGTATTATTCCAGACTAAGGCAATTAAATGTCTTCTTATAGTCTTATATGTCTTATAATGAAGATATTGAACAAAACCAGCCTGAGGACTGACCCTTGGGGCACTCCGCTTGATACTGGCTGCCAACTTTACATGGAGCCATTGATCACTACCTGTTGAGCCCAATGATCTAGCCAGCTTTCTATCCACCTTATAGTCCATTCATTCAGCCCATACTTCTTTAACTTGTTGGCAAGAATACTGTGGAAGACTGTATCAAAAGCTTTGCTAACATCCAGGAATAACATGTCCACTGCTTTCTCCTCATCCAGAGTCAGTTATCTTGTCATAGAAGACAATTAGGTTAGTCAGGCATGACTTGCCCTTGGTGAATCCATGCTGACTGTTCCTGATCACTTTCCTCTCCTCTAAGTGCTTCAGAATTGATTCCTTGAGGATCTGCTCCATGATTTTTCCAGAGACTGAGGTGAGGCTGACTGGCCTGTAGTTCCCAGGATCCTCCTTCTTCCCTTTTTAAAAGATGGACACAACATTAGCCTTTTTCCAGTCATCCAGGACCTCCCCCAATCACCATGAGTTTCAAAGATAATGGCCAATGGCTATGCAATCACATCAGCAAACTCCTTTAGCACCCTCCGTTGCAGCACATAACACATTATCTAATTGAAAACATTTGTCAAATACTAGGTCCCATTTCAAAAAGCTTCCTCCAAAACCACCTTCATACATTAAAATCACAGGGCTTTAAACTGTATATTCTTGAAAGAGTTTTACATATTCTCGGTCTGGATGGAAATGGATAAGAAAAGTGCATGTTTGGAACACATTCCTTTTGATAAGATTTACTCCACCCAAAGATTTTTAAAAAGCAGGTGTTCATTTCGTATCGTTTTGAGCTGATGGTAATCACTAAGGGCTATATTGTACCATTAGGTTTTAAGCAGAACTCCCACTGATTTAAGAAATTGATGGCCTCCTCTGATCCTAGATTACTCAGAAGGAACTTCGTGGCTTACTTCAGTCCATTGGTAAAAATAGGCAGTGGATATTATCATTCTGCTATATTTCCATTTTTGACATTTATATGCTAAATTTACCAACTAGGAATAAGAAAAGGAGCACTTGTGGCACCTTAGAGACTATCAAATTTATTTGAGCATAGGCTATCATAAGCTGCAGCTCACTTCATCGGATACGTGCAGTGGAAAATACAGTGGGGAGATTTTATGTACACAGAGAACATGAAACAATGGGTGTTACCATACACACTGTAACAAGAGTGATCAGGTAAGTTGAGCTATTACCAGCAGGAGAGTTGGGTGCGGGGGACCTTTTGTAGTGATAATCAAGGTGGGCCATTTCCAGCAGTTGACAAGAACATGTGAGGAACACTAGGGGGGGAAATAAACATGGGGAAATAGTTTTACTTTGTGTAATGACCCATCCACTCCCAGTCTTTATTCAAGTCTAAGTTAATTGTATCCAGTTTGCAAATTAATTTCAATTCAGCAGTCTCTCGTTGGAATCTGTTTCTGAAGTTTTTTTGTTGAAGAATTGCAACTTTTAGGTCTGTAATCGAGTGACCAAAGAGATTGAAGTGTTCTCCGACTGCTTTTTGAATGTTACAATTCTTGACATCTGATTTGTGTCCATTTATTCTTTTATGTAGAGACTGTCCAGTTTGGCCAATGTACGTGGCAGAGGGACATTGCTGGCACATGATGGCATATATCACATTGGTAGATGCGCAGGTGAACGAGCCTCTGATAGTGTGACTGATGTGATTAGGCCATATGATGGTGTCCCCTGAATAGATGTGTGGACACAGTTGGCACCGGGCTTTGTTGCAAGGATAGGTTTCTGGGTTAGTGTTTTTGTTGTGTGGTGTGTGTTTGTTGGTGAGTATTTGCTTCAGGTTGGGGAGCTGTCTGTAAGTGAGGACTGGTCTGTCTCCCAGGATCTGTGAGAGTGATGGGTCGTCCTTCACGATAGGTTGTAGATCCTTGATGATGCGCTGGAGAGGTTTTAGCTGGGGGCTGAAGGTGATGGCTAGTGGCGTTCTGTTATTTTCTTTGTTGGGCCTGTCCTATAGTAGGTAACTTCTGGGTACTCTTCTGGCTCTGTCAATCTGTTTCTTCACTTCATGACGATAGCAATAAAAAGAAGAACAATCTGGTTTTGGACACTCAGAAGTATTAACAGCCTCCAGATTAGTGATAAATATCCCAAACTCGTGTTACATCGGAAAATAAAGGGTATTTCCCTCCACCCCCACTGAAAAACTGCAGCCAAACTATTGTTATTAACCAGGACTGTGACTGAAACATCAAAGATGAAATATCTCAAAGCTGACTTAGTTTTCCAACAAATGAACAATACTGCTGTTTCCCCCTTTATTTCACCTCTACTTCTCCCCATCCCCCGCCCTGCTCCCAGCAGTGTTACATTTTTATGACTTATATGTAAATGTTTTTTTTAAAGATTATTTTGATTGTTAAATATTGCAGGTTGTAGGGCACCAGCACATAACACTGAAGGAGAAAATAATTTTGTGGATGGTAGACAGCAGAGAAGCCTGGTAACAGAAGAGTACTCTACTTGTAAATTAGATCATGCTGAGAGTGGCATTTTGAGCAGGCTGTAAAATATGTTTAAGTGTATTCCATTTACCAAGTGTATAAGAAAATAGGTAATATATTTAGAGCACAGAAGAGGTTTTAACTAGGAGTAGAAGCAGCAAATTGCTCTGGCACTTTTTTTTAAATGATATTTGAATCTGATTTTATTTTCCCATTTTAAGAGCTACAGTGCAATGGCTCAGTGAGATGTACATATACTTTTTATTAACAGTACCCATACCTTGCCTGTGGATGATTGCAAAATACCTGTGCCATTTTACAAATGATATTGCATCATTGTTATAGAGGGGCAGAGGCCATTTCATAGGTAGGATTGAAGCCAGCTTCCCATTATAAGTCCCAAATTTAATACCTTCCCCGTCTTAGAAGTTGTCTTGATACTTTGCATGCCACATCTCATTCTAGGAGAATACTTTTCGGGGAAGTTTGGTATTAGTAAATTCAGAAAAGGAATTACTAATTTATGGAGCCTGATTCTCATTTACACTAAGAACTCTTTACATTGATCTGGCAGTGTAAAGGGGCCTTAGGTTGGGCAAAAAATAAGAAACTCAGGTCCATAGGTTCGGAGAAAAAGAAACTGTTGTTTTATTTTCCTTATGTCTATAAAATGGCTTGTTCTAGAATCTCCCAATGTATTTTGCTGTGTTGGCCCATGCAAATGAGTAGTAATATGCTGAGAAGGAGGGGATTAATTGAGATTAAAGATAATAGTGTATGCAAAGTTTAAATATCTGTTTTAAACATATATAAATATTTACATTTATAAACTAACTTTCTACTGAACACAGGCTTTGCTGATGCAACTTCTGTAGTGTTGAGCCAGAAAAGGGGGGTGACAGGGACTGTGAGCTAGGAGACTCAGGAGAAATGTTTTTAGACAAGAGTTCAAGATGTAGTATGGGGAGATGTAGGGGAGGCATAACGAGGAGGGTAGGAGTCTGGAAGGACATGTATTGGAGGATCACATGGAGGGGTGGCATGATGCCATGCTCCCTGATCTTGGAATGGGGGTTCTAGTGAGATAAAAGAAGACACTGTTGGAGCATGGAGCATGATAGGGGGTGCTGAGGACTTAAAAGCATAGATAACTGTATGGAATGGAAACTGGGGTGAGAGCACGTGGGTGTATGGAAGTGGAGTACACATAAATGAGTGTGGAATGCAATGTGGAGGACTGTAGGAGTCATGAATGGGACATGCAGGGGGCCAGGAGCAGGCATGGAAGGGTGGGGGGAATGTACTTTGAAGCAACAGAGGGGTGCATGGAAGTCAGTGAAGGATACTGGGGGGCAAAAAGGGAATGCAGATAATATAGACATGGGGGCAGGTGACCAGAACACATCCCTAGGAGTCATGCACAAAGGACTGGGGGGAGACATGGAAGAGTGAAGGGAATCATGTGAGTGCATCCAAAGTGGGACAAGGCAGTCTTTTGATCCATGCTTAAAACAAACAATCTTTCCATATCTACGGACTTGTGTTAAGTGGTATACCCAGCCAGATGGATTGAGACTCAAAGTTCATACGTGAACAGGACCTTCAACAGATTTGTGGACATTAGAAAAAAAAAGTTATATGTATCTCTGACAAAAAGGTTGCAGGCACAAACAATATCCATGTTATTTGTGGAAGCAGGTAGGGTTTCCACCTACCCAGGTTTTCCCAGGAACATTTTTTTTTTTGGGTGGGGTGGGGTAGTAGTTGTCCTGGGAAATCTGTAAAGGTTCTGAGTAAACACTGCCATGTGTCCCGTTTTTTGTTCTTAGAATCATCCCAGCTGTCCCAGTTTTTTGTACATCAGAGGTGGCAACCCTGGAAGTAGTTCAAATGCAAGTCAGGGTTGAGTTCAAATGCATTTAATGTTGGAGTTTTACACGCTTTTAATGACTACAACACTAAATTTAATCTTTTTTAGGTTTTGGTAGCACTCCAAAAAAAAAATTCCTGAAAAATGTGTCATTTTTAACCACTCTTCAACAAACCCTGTAAGTGTGTGTATCCTCAGAGTGTCTGTATCCTTGGAGCACAAAAGGCTGGGAAAAGGCACAGTGCTGGGCAAGACTCCACAGAAAGACATCATGAAAGCAAGATGTGGAAGTCTGATAGCATTCTGCTTCTACCACTAGATAATGTCTCCAGTGCACTGAATAATGGGTTTTGTGAAATGCAATGTTAGTTTAGTCTCAGCAGCATTTTTAGTGACCAGAATTTGAGAGTATATCAGAATCTTTTTCCCAGCATTCCAGAACTTGAAGTTTCCAAGCAGGGTTTTCTGAGGGAGCAGATATGAATTCTCTGTTTCCCGATTTTATTTTACTTTATCTAGATTAGTATTTCTTGTCCAGAGTGCTGTAGTAAGCCCATGTGTGGCCGTACTGAATACTCAAAATAGTATTTGCTATGAACAGTTTGCAAATAACACGTACATTGTGTTCATAAAGTATTCACTGAAATATATATATATATATATATATTTAATGATGAAAATATAATATAATTATATTATAATATATTATAAGCAAATATAATGCTGAAAAAAATCATTGTCTGACAATAAGCAAATTGCAAAACATACAATGAATAAATTGTTCATAAAAATAGTTTGACTAGTACTACAGGATTACAGGTAACAAAACTACACATACCATCATGCAGTAACCCCCCCCCAGTAATAAAATCATATGTAAAAGTAGATGGTAAACCTGCTATGGAAATATACATTGCCCCTTATTCTGACACCAATGTCCAATGGCTGAGTGTCGTTATATTACTAAGATGTAGCAGATGTCGGGGCCTTGCAGGTCAGCTTCCAAGGAGAAATCAGTGATGTGGAATCTGGGTATATTCTCAGTATAGCTTGCTTTATTTACACGTATACTCCAGCCCTGGAAGGGAAGCAATAGCAAATAGCATGCAGGCAATCCCTTTTTCCAGAAATCTGAGCACACACACTACATGGCTCCTAGAAGCAAAGAGCAAATTCCCTGCTATCTGCCACAGCTTCCGGAAAAGAGCCATCAGATTTAAAAACAAAAAACCTCAAAAAACAACTACCTAACAAGAATACAATATATCTTCAAAGAGTCACTTTGTTCCCATATTAATAATCTGAATTCTTAAGACCATATTTAACAGTGCCATCTTTTGACTCCAATCAGGCCAATATAAAACTAATGATATGAGAGCCAAGAAAAGATCTGCAGTTTGGTTTGCATCAGCATCACAAAGTCTGGAGTCTCCCCTTCCTCAATGGAAGCCCTACCTTTGCTTTCCCAACAACTCTATATAAATGTAATGGTTTCTTGAGGAGGAAGACCAGGTGCCTGCTATTCCAGCTTGATGTCTTTGCTTTATAGAAGGCTCTCTCCCGCTTGTGGCATCTTTTGTAGGAATATCTCCTTCCTGACTTTCACACAAGCTGAGAAAACCTTTCAAAATGGCATCGCTGACTATCCTGAGCATATGGAGTATGCACTGCACTGCATATTCAGAAAAGAAAGTGTTGCATGTGACTTCAGCCATATGTTGAATTCCAAAGAATCCTGCATTGACTCTTTAATATTCTGATGAATATCTTTTACTCCTTTCTCATGCTGTTACCTTAATTGTTAGTTATGCCCTTTGTTATGAGGGCCACCAGTAGATGGTGCTCAGTAATACGTAACATAGTTCTGAGAAATTGTCATAGTTGAGGCTTATTTTTGTATCATCATAAATGCAGTCCTGAATACATCTCTGGGAAGAGTAGGTGGAGAAATTATTCAAGTTAGATATTAGCTTTGTTGTGTTATAATTCACTTGCTTTCCAAGGGGTTGTATAAGTGCAACTGATTTGGTCTCTTATGAGAAATTAACAAAAATTCTGTTGATGATGCACAAAATAAAACAGAAGAGAACTCATTCGCCTTTAACTGTGTGGGTCTGTAAGTTTAAAAGGTGTAATAAAGTAGTAAAAACTTTTTTTGGGGAGGGGGTGGACGGGCTAGAGGGATAGATTGAGCCTTTAGGTGTAACCGAGAGTAGGGAGCAGTGTACAGTTGCCCTGCCCCAGGGTTTGTGTAGAGAGAAATAAACTGTGATTCTTCACTGGCCCCTGGGGGAATAAGTTGATGTAATCTTTTTCAGAGCTCAGCATATTACTCCATCATACTCAGACAGTTCTCTTGTCTGGTGTGTTAAGAGGAGTAGTATCATGATTTTCTCACTCTCTTCCCATCTCTACCCATCTACTTGTAGTTTCTGGGGGTATATGGACATGGACCCTAGTTCTCCCCTTGGTCCCCACTGGAGCAAGGTGGTTATAGCCACTCAGAGGTTACTCTCCTGTGCAAGCATGTAGAGCAGTGGTGGGCAACCTGCAGCCCGTGACCCAAACGTGGCCCATCAGCTTAATCCGCTGGCAGGCCACAAGACAGTTTGTTTACACTGGCAGGCATGGCCTCCGCAGCTTCCAGTTCCTGGTCAATGGCAGTTCACCATTCCCAGTCAATGGGAGCTGCAGGAAATGGTGCGGGCCACAGGGACATGCTGGCCGCCACTTCCCACAGCTCCCATTGACCAGGAATGGTGAACCGTGGCCACTGGGAGCTGTGGAAGGCCATGCCTGCAGATGGTCAATGTAAATAAATTGTCTCGTGGCCTGCCAGCAGATTACCCTGACAGCCACATGCCAAAGGTTGCCCACCACTGACATAGTGCCACCAAATAGCCCAGTATGAGGTTGGATGGTCCCATAATTAGGCACTAGCCTGTGACAAGAAGATACAGTTTCAAAGCCTGCTCACCATTGACTTCCTCTGTGTCTCTGGGCAAATCACTTAGTCTGTCTGGGTCTCAGTTCCCCATCTGCAGAATGGAGGTTGTGAGGATAAATACATTAAAAGAGTGTGATCCACTTGGATACTACAATACTGGGGCCATATAAGTATCTAAGATAGATATAGGGGGGAAAAGGTACCATTTTTATACAGTCATTTTTCAAACACAATGGTAGTTTAAGGCCTTGTAAAACTGTGCTTTCTTCAATAGATCAATCAGTTAAAGCAGCATCTTTGCACAAATTTTAATTGTTATATCTTTCTTTTGATGGAGCATACACAGTATGTTATGAATTAAATACAAACGTATATTTCATATGAAGGGGGGAAATATTCATTTTGCCAGTCATAGCCAGAGTGACTTGTGCCCATAGAAAGAAGCTTATGATTTTGAAAGCTTCAGTGGGTATTACTGCTTCAGTTTTATTTCTGGCTAAGCTCTGATTAATTGCTGAAGGGGAAAAAAGTTTTGTTCTGTGATTATAATGATGCTAGCCGTATTAATAGCACAGTCTGAAATAACATGAAGATAAAGAAGAGAGGAACTTATGTGATTCAGTTGATGATTTATTATCAAATTTTATTGTTCCTGATTCTGAATGAATATTAAATACATTTTAGCAGCTGCAGTAATATGCAATTAAATTTCTGTATTTAGTATGTTTTATATGCCAGAATGTGGCATTTAAGATGATTATGGAAAGTTGAATTTAATATTTGTTTGGCTTAAATAAGTTCTTGTCTCTTTTATTTACTTATTGTGAATATGCCTTTAGTGTGGGCCAATTGGAATTTTCTTGTCTTTTTTTTTCCATCTTGATATTAATGTTGAAATGATATTTTCCTCAAAAGCAAGACTTTTTAAGGAATCCAGGCATTTACAAAAACAACCCCCCCCCAAAAAAAAGAAAAAAAAATGGTGTATATTGAATCTTTTGTAAATTGCCACCAACACTTTCCCAGAATATTTGACTGAGCCATAAATGTTATCATGTTTTGCAAACATTACTTTCAACCTTTAGATGGAATTCTGACATTTACACTTGTAGAAGTAAACCGTCTTTTGCAATGTAATAATGTTGAGTCAGTCAGAATTAATTACTGAGGGATAGATTCTGCTGCTCTTGCTCAGGCTGATAAACAAATTATATGCTGCATGTAATCCCATTAGGCTAGATTGTAACTTTAGGCACAACCCCTGGAATAGCCCTGGGAAACTGTGTGATTCAGATACTTTTGAGGCACAATTCCTTGCCTTTTATTCTAGAGGGTGAGGGAAAATTAGTAATTTGGTGTTGACACGTAGAAGCAGAAAATTACAATATCCAAATCAAGTTCAGCTGTATTGGCTACCATGTCGGAGGGAGCTGAGGCTCTGCTAATTTTTCAGTGTTTCCCACTGGCCACTCACTTTCTCAAAAAAGTCCAGAAAGAGACCTACTAGACAGTTCCCATGCTGGCACATAGTCTAGCTCCCAGTCTATCCTTTGTTAAATAAATTTTAGAACAGCACATTTTTAATCCTTATTTCTCTAACTCTCTAGCCCTTCATCTCCAAGTGAAACATTCTTTCTAAATTAATTCTATTCCAAACCTTCAGAATGATTACATTCATTTCTTCCATCAACTGCACTTTAATGAGAATTTGCCACTTACTTGTGAATTCTTACTGCTCTTCCTCTTTTATTCCTCTTCATGTCTAGGATTATGCTCAGTATAGATTCACATTTTGGCTAGCCTCAATGATTTTATCTCTGTTTCTCATCTACTCACACGGTATTCTCCTTAGTTCCTGGGGCATTACCTCTTTTTTATGTCACAAATTAATATTTTCAAGTTGATGGTTTTCCCCATCCTCAGGTTCCCCGTAGGCACCACATACCAGCACTACATCAACATCCTGTTTCTTTGCTATGAGCATGACCCAAAGATCATTGACTTTAATCAGCTTTGGGAAAGGCTATAAGATTAGCTGTTTTCTCATTTGCCATGGAATCTTCAGGAAACTTTAGTTCCATTGTTCCTTCCCTCTTAGGGACCATCATCCATCATCAGAAATTCTCTCTCTATTTTAGCACAAATAATTCTGTTTTATTTGAGATCAGTAAAGACAATGAGCTTGGTTCTGATTTCACTCACCCTGGTGTAAATCAGGGGTAACGTAAAGGAGTTGCATTGGTATGAAACAGTGTTTGAGCAGAAACAGATCCATTACATTTCTCCTTTAACTATTTGCATACCCTTTTAAGAAGACATCAGCTAAAGGCTCTCTGACTTCACCCCAACAGTTACCCTATAAATAGAGCTAATGTGCTAATTTTGAACCAGACACAAAAAACAAAGAATAGGACTCCTTTAATAACACTACCAGGATGAAACAAACAAACAAAAAGTCAGCCTAGATTAGCCCACAGAGATCTGTGCATGTGATGGGGTCTTCCACATGCAGAGCCGTCCCATTCTGTGTGGAATTGGGAGTCTCAATTGCCCTTCCACTGTTTCTCCTTCAGGATTCATACATAATATGGTAAGAGGAGATACAACCCAGCTTCACTAGGCCCTCCTAAGTATCCGTAGGAAAGATTATGCAGGCTGAGAATCCTGACCCTGATCTCCCAGACATCCTTGGGAATCTGCCAGGTTTGGGAGCAGAGCTCATAATTCCATATAGAAGCAAATCCTATCCCCAGTGGACTTCCTTATGGTGATTACTATCCCACAATCCCCCTCTTCCAGCTTTTACCATGGAAGTGGATGATCTCAGCCTTAGTTATGAACTGTTATGAATGAATATGTCAGAGGTCACTTGGCAGCAACTTCTGTAGCTAGGTTTATATTTCAATTTCCTGTTTTCACATTCGTCATAAATATAAAGGGAAGGGTAACCACCTTTAAATCCCTCCTGGCCAGAGGCAAAACCCTTTCACCTGTAAAGGGTTAAGAAGCTAAGATAACCTCGCTGGCACCTGACCAAAATGACCAATGAGGAGACAAGATACTGGGGTGGAAGGGGGAGGAACAAAGGGTCTGTCTGTCTGTGTGATGCTTTTGCCAGGAATAGATCAGGAATGCAGCTCAGAACTCCTGTAAAAAATTAGTAAGTTATCCAGCTAGAAATGTGTTAGATTTCCTTTTGTTTAATGGTTGGTAAAATAGGCTGTGCTGAATGGAATGTATATTCCTGTTTTGTGTCTTTTTGTAACTTAAAGTTATGCCTAGAGGGATTCTCTTTGTTTTGAATCTGATTACCCTGTAAGGTATTTACCATCCTGATTTTACAGAGGTGATTCTTTTACCTTTTCTTTAGTTAAAATTCTTCTTTTAAGAACCTGGTTGCTTTTTCATTGTTCTTAAGATCCAAGGGTTTGGGTCTGTGTTCAGATTGTACACATTGTACAATTTGGTGAGGATTTATATCAAGCCTTCCCCAGGAAAGGGGGTGGATGGCTTGGGGGGAATATTTTCGGGGAAGACGTCTCCAAGTGGGCTCTTTCCCTGTTCTTTGTTTAACACGCTTGGTGGTGGCAGCATAGGGTTCAAGGACAAGGCAAAGTTTGTACCTTGAGGAAGTTTTTAACCTAAGCTGGTAAGAATAAGCTTAGGGGGTCTTTCATGCAGGTCCCCACACCTGTACCCTAGAGTTCAGAGCGGGGAAGGAACCTTGACACACATGTTCAACATTTTTGAAAAGTTCTCCTTTGGGGCTGAAGTGTCCAATGCAGGCCACAGAGCAAAGGTTTTGTTTCTTTTTTGGTTAATTAGTAGGTTTAACAGTTTAACTTTGAAAAATCAAAAGTATCTATTAGTGAGAATTTCTTCAATAGCTCCCTCTGTTGGAGCATCTTCTCTCTGACAGTGGCCCATGCCAGATACTTCAGAGGAAGGTGCAACAAGTCCTATAGTGGATGATTATGGAATAACTTGATCATAGTGGAAGTTTCTTTTTTTTCTCAACTCCCATCAGTTAGTGTTTCACTTATGCCATGGAGCATGAGTACTTATGTCCCTTTTAATTTATTTTTTTTTCATTCCATTTCTATCAGTAAGGAATCCCTCTCACAGGAGTTTCAAAACAAGTCACTATAAAATACTAAACGTATTTAACTATTGTCCCTCTATACTGTTTTTAAAAGGTTTGATTCTGCTAGGTGGGAGAGACTTGCAAACCAAAAGTATCTCAGATATTCCATGTAAGAAAAAAACATAATGATTTTAGCTAAGATCAAGGAGCCTAGGGTGTCTTCAAATTTCTCGCTAGTTAAGCTGGTCACCTTTCTGGCTCATTTTGCCTGCAACATATGTACCTATTTTCATTTGTGAGATACACAGAGATAACATTATCATATTATATAGTCAGCTCTAAAATTAAAAAAAAAACAAAAAACCTTCATCTGATTTTTCTATCTCACCAATGTGAATCAAAATCTGCTGCAATCAACAGAGTTAAACCTGTGCAAAACTTTATTTAGGGGGAAATCAGATCCCCTATGCTTAATTATTTATTTCTCTCTGGTCTCTCTTAAATCAATTTGGCACAATTGACAAGTTCCACCATCTCGCTGAACTCAAAAAAATAATGATTACTCAGTAAATCAGGAGGGTTACCCACAAGATAACAAATCATAAACAATTACCATTAAAAAATAAACCGTACTATATTTGTTTGGAACCACCCAACAAATTCTGGAACCAGTATTTAAAAGGTTTTAAAACAAATGTGCTAGAAGACAATTAGATAATACATTCAGAAGAGAGAATAAAATTGATGGAACATCAACCAAGTAAAAGAAACATAGTGCAAACCAAAGGCAGGATGGTATTTTTTATGTCACAAATTACCTCCATCAAAAATCCACCCACTTTTAAGTTTTAAACTCCTGGTTTTGGTGTAGGTGCATTTACTACAGGGTTAAAATGCCTTTTGAACAAATACATATTAAAGGATCACTATTATCTCTTTTCTGTGGTCATCTTTAATAGAATTTAACAATTTAATATCTTAAATATTTGGAGGAGCTTCCCTTCAATCCAGGCCATAAAATGGATCTTAAAAGAGAAGCAACTACCTGTTTATCTGCCTACAATGTGCCATAGCAGCTAGAAAGTGAGGAGGGTCTCAAGTCTTTTAAAGGCGTGGAATTGAGTATTGCTGTCAGCAGACCTGTCTCCCAGTGGAATGGACTTTCTAAGCCTCAGGAAAAATCTTATCTGTAGCTAGTCGGTCTCCTAACATGAGTAAGACGCTTCTGCCAGGTACAGATGCAGTTTTAACCTAAGAATAGTACAATTTTAGTACAGATATTCACTGACTGACTGCAGGCCCTGGAATCTTAGTGGCAGAAACTCTGCCACAGGCCACTTCTCTGGGTGGTAGAGGACAAAACCTGTGAGATTCATCCCCACAGTGCCAGCTCAGGAAAGAGAACATTCAGCACCTGCCCTGACCTCCTTCCACGAGCAGAAGCCCTTTGCAGCTCAGACAAGAGCATAAAGTTGGATTCTTCCAGTGGAATCTCAAAGAACATGGAGCACACCTAGGAATATGCTATGACAGCAATTGTATCTGGCTTCTGTATGGTGGTCTCAAAGGTAAAAAAGAAAAAAAAAGTTTTTTTGGCTTTGCTTTTCTACCTGCGTACCCTAGCCATGTCCAGGCATAATCTGACCCTTGGTATAAATTAAATAAATGGAATATTGGCCTGGAAGCAACACTCTGGACAGAACACCGTAAACACTTTGAAATCACTGGGTTAATTTTATTTTAATTCAGCCCAAACTGTTACAAGAATCACGAATGTTTCCCTTATTTATGTTTGATTTTTTTTTTAATCTCCATTGTATTTTTTGTCTAAGACATATGGGTCAAGGAAGAAAAGAACATATAAGTGTTTAGTAGGTGCTACAACAACATCAATCTTGTCATAACTGACTTATTAACAGAATTAGACCTATTCCCTCCCCCATTACAGTAGTCCTTTATTTAATCTCTAGCTCCATTTCACGATTTCTCTGACTCTTGTTTCCATTATTTACTTTTATATATATATATATATTATATATATATATATATTTGCCTTGTGTCCAAGTGTAATTTTTGCATTTATTATATGAGCTTCTCTTGTACATAAGACTCATAACCATAACATGCTTTCTCTCAATAAGTCCAGATGATGTTTGTAAAGCATATATAAGCCTAATTTGGATATTTTAAAAGTTAGCAGCAATCATTCAGTGCCAGGTGAACAGTAGAATTCAAAGGGACTCTGAATTTCCACGAGCTCAACCGTCAAACAATGGTACTGGTAGAATTCAGAACTTGGATAGGAAATTCCAGAGATTTTGTTTCTTAATTGTTACTGAATTTGTCTTTTCTGTTGTGTCTGACATATGAGGCCGTCTCTCTTAAACTTATACAGTTTGGTATACATGTAGACAACAGCAACATTGATATGTAACAGAAGAGATTGTGAACATGTTATATAACAGCAAGTCCAAATTCAGAAATGACCTAAAGTGTGTTCAGAAGGTGATGTAGGAATGGGTGATTTTTTTTTTGTCCACCTCCAATGGTTGGTCCACATAAGAAGTTAACAGATATAGTTGGCAGCTAGAAAATTAGGGGAAAATTTACAAACGCACAAGTAGAAGTCAGGTGATTTGGGCACATTCCCTTTTTGCCTTTGAAAACATTTCCCTTTGTTCTTCGGCTCAAGTGGTAAACAATTATGCTTTTAGTACTGAAGGACCAGAATTCAAATCCCAGAATTCAAATCAAAGTAGGAATCAGTTAGATAAATGGTGCACAACATAAAACTTCAACTCGGATGCTAGGGATGAGCTTCTCCAAGTGGGGAACTATTTAATCCACACTAGAAAAATGTGAGTGTTTGTCCTCCTCTTGTGGCTGATTTATGTATGAGAATGAGAGTTTGGCACCAGTTGATAGAGAGATTATTTTATCTCCACTGTTGGAGGCTCAAGCTTTTAGCACTAAGGGTCTGGAGTTACTCTACACATAATTTACACTCCCTAACTCTGAGGCTAGATTGTTCCCTTATGTGGAAAAACTATGGTGATGCCATATTGCCATATATGCACATGCCTGGTATGAATTTTAACTATATTCAATGCAAAACACTTATGTTAAGGTAACATTTAAGTTGTATCATTCAAATCACACAAAAAAGTGGCAGGTTTCAGAGTAGCAGCCATGTTAGTCTGTATCCGCAAAGAGAAAAGGAGGACTTGTAGTACCTTAGAGACTAGCAAATTTGTTTGAGCATAAGATTTCATGAGCTACAGCTCACTTCATCAGATGCATGCAGTGGAAAATACATTAGGTGGATTTTATATACACAGAGAACATGAAGCAATGGGTGTTACCATACACACTGTAATGAGAGTGATCAGGTAAGGTGAGCTATTACCAGCAGGAGAGAAAAAAAAACTTTTGTAGTGATAATCAAGGTGGGCCATTTCCAGCAGTTGACAAGAACATGTGAGGAACAGTGTGTGTGTGTGGGGGGGAGAGGGGGGAATAAACATAGGGAAATAGGTTTACTTTGTGTAATGACACATCCACTCCCAGTCTTTATTCAAGCCTAAGTTAATTATGTCCAGTTTACAAATTAATTCCAATTCAGCAGTCTCTCGTTGGAGTCTGTTTTTGAAGTTTTTTTGTTGTAATATATTCTGTTACATAGAGACTGTCCAGTTTGGCCAATGTACACGGCAGAGGGGCATTGCTGGCACATGATGGCATATATCACATTGGTAGATGTGCAGGTGAATGAGCCTCTGATAGTATGGCTGATGTGATTAGGCCCTATGATGGTGTCCCCTGAATAGATACGTGGACACATTTGGCAATGGGCTTTGTTGCAAGGATAAGTTCCTGGGTTAGTGTTTTTGTTGTGTGGTATGTGGTTGCTTGTGAGTATTTGCTTCAGGTTGGGGGGCTGTCTGTAAGCAAGGACTGGCCTGTCTCCCAAGATCTGTGAGAGTGATGGGTCGTCCTTCAGGATAGGTTGTAAATCCTTGATGATGCGCTGGAGAGGTTTTAGTTGGGGGCTGAAGGTGACTGCTAGTGGTGTTCTGTTATTTTCTTTGTTGGGCCTGTCCTGTAGTAGGTAACTTCTGGGTACTCTTCTGGCTCTGTCAATCTGTTTCTTCACTTCAGCAGGTGGGTATTGTAGTTGTAAGAATGCTTGATAGAGATCTTGTAGGTGTTTGTCTCTGTCTGAAGGGTTGGAGCAAATGCTGTTGTATCATAGATCTTGATGGTGGGATGGAAATTGAATGGAAACTGAAATGAAAATTTCCATCCCACCATCAACCTCAGCCTGGACCAGTCCACACAAGAGATCAAATTCCTGGACACTACAGTGCTAATAAGCAATGGCCACATAAACACCACCCTGTACCAGAAACCTACTGACCGCTATACTTACCTACATGCCTCCAGCTTTCATGCAGACCACACCACACGATCCATTGTCTACAGCCAAGATCTATGATACAACTGCATTTTCTCCAACCCCTCAGACGGAGACAAACACCTACAAGATCCCTATCAAGCGTTCTTACAACTACAGTACCCACCTGCTGAAGTGAAGAAACAGATTAACAGAGGCTTGTTCACCTGCACGTCTACCAATATGATATATGCCATCATGTGCCAGCAATGCCCCTCTGCCATGTACATTGGCCAAACTGGGCAGTCTCTACATAAAAGAATAAATGGACACAAATCAGATGTCAAGAATTATAACATTCAAAAAGCAGTCGGAGAACACTTCAACCTCTCTGGTCACTTGATTACAGACCTAAAAGTCACAATATTACAACAAAAAAACTTCAGAAACACACTCCAACGAGAGACTGCTGAATTAGAATTAATTTGCAAACAGGACACCATTAAATTAGGCTTGAATAAAGACTGGGAGTGGATGTGTCATTACACAAAGTAAAACTATTTCCCTATGTTTATTTTTCCCCCCTACTGTTCCTCACACGTTCTTGTCAACTGCTGGAAATGGCCCAACTTGATTATCACTACAAAAGGTTTTATTTTTCTCTCCTACTGGTAATAGTTCACCTTACCTGATCACTCTTGTTACAGTGTGTATGGTAACATCCATTGTTTCATGTTCTCTGGGTATATAAAATCTATCTACTGTATTTTCCACTGCATGCATCTGACAAATTATTTATTATGCTCAAATAAATTTGTTAGTCTCTATGGTGCCACAAGTACTCCTTTTTTAAAAAAGTGGAGTAATTTCAAATGTAAGGTTCCAACAGAAAATTTAATTCAGCCTCATTGCATATCTTCCATTTTTATAAACATGTTATGACATAAATAGTCATGATAGATTCACATAGAACTAGAGAAACAAGAGTGCAGGATACCTCGTACATTCAACACAGCTGTAGTAGATATGGCCACCATTTATCCTGAAACCCTTACTTCTACATTTTTCACTTTTTGCTATTGTTTTCACCTTAATGTTGCACTTAATATTTAATTACTATTGTACATGTAACTATATGAGCTTTGTGAGTTGTGTGTGAGTGTGTATATTTCTCCTTCAAATGCTTACGAGTCCACCATCATCTGGAGGTGATGTCCAATTTGTATTTAACTCCTATACAGCCTAATACAGGGGATGAACTTAATGTGATCTCTCCTGTGGTTTGTTTAGACTAGTTAGAATGGTTAAGAGTATGCTGAGATTAGCTAACATGTTTTAGCTTTCCTCAACCTGACCTTGGCCTCTTTTTACTTTGATTTATATCTCATCAAGGTCCACCTGAAGGTCCTTCCTAAGGTCAATCTTGACCATCGAATTTGAGGTAGAAGGTTCTAACCTGTATCTGAAATAAGAAAAGATCAAAGTTAGGTTAGGATTAGCTAAAATGTGCTAACTCTGTTGTAATCTCATCCACTTTCCCTAGTCTAGACCACTCAACCGAGACCTTTGTATTAACAGTTCAGTTTTCCCTTAAAAAAAAGTCATTCAAAATGAAAGCATGTGGCTATCCGTTGCAACACACACAGATTAAATTACCCTTTAAAAGAAAACCCAAAGCAAAAAAAAAAAATGACAACACATATTTAGTAAAGTTAGTCTTTAAATGATCACAATTTAAATTTAATCTCTACCGTTTTGGGGAGATTTGTTACTGTTGGAGTCCATTCTCTCCACTCTTTGAAGGAAGATAGTTTTGTGCAAGCCTGGATTAGCTTGGTTTAAATTATAGAAAAAGGGCTTGATCCTTGCTAACCCCTTGTATATGGAGCTTCCGCGCATATCTGCGAGATTTCCGCATGCATAGGGCTTGTGTATTAGAGCCACAGACAACAACATAGTCTATTTAGATTAAAATGTGCAGGCTATAGTATAAGACAGCCATAATAATACAGACCTTAAAATCAAGAATTCACAATATTACATTTGCCACAGTTTTCTTCTGTCCCTGATGTTAAGGCAATTTTGGGGGGAAATTTTGCTCCAATGAGACATTTACAATGTTCCTTTTAAAACCTGTCCCACAGTACCTCTGGTGCATATCAAGCTGGGTATAAAGAATGAGAAATGCTTTCTTTAAGAAGGGCTGCGTTTCATAAATTTGTGAAAAATCTGAGCAGATTCTGCTGTGCATGTTCAAAAGTGATGTTTCAATCACCTATTACCATGTCCCCAAAAAGATACAACTTTCAAACTTCAGAATATTTTTTCTGTAGCCCAGTTCAAAAAAAGATGATGTTAGATTTACAAAAGAACCAACATTTTACAAAGGGAAATTGTGTTTCCCCCCACTTTCCCATAAACTGAAAACATGAAAATAAAGCCATCTATGAGAACAGAACCAGTAAAGGAAGTTTAAGCTCACTGAGTGAATATTTTGGAAGCTAAATGCTTATGAAAACAGGAAGTAAATATAAAAACTATCTTGAAATCTTATTATTTCTTTTATTAAAATACAAACAGAAACTTCAACATTATCTAAATTAACATATACATTTTTAAAGTTAAACTTAAAAATGGAAATTTGTAATTTTAAGCGCTCAGCTATTATCCTGAAATGTTACTGAAGATCTTGAAAAATACAATGAAGGCTAGGAGAAATCAATACCACATGTTGAAGTAGCTGTATGGAGAAACATCAACTGAAATTAAGTTTCTGGCATCTGAAGTGAATCAGTTTGTTTACCTGCCAATGCATTAAGAATACATTGCCTCTAAGTGTGTTGCCATGATTATGCTCTTGGGGTATCAAAAGGAATAGATGATAAGAAGAGGTTACTAGATGTCCAAATTATATCAGATAGCCAGAGAATATATGATGGTGTAGATTGCACATACTGTGTTAGAATATGAGACTTAGTGTGCAATTAAAGAGAAATATATATATTAATGTCTGGTGTTATATGTCCTCAGAAGAGTGAAAGTTGCATGAGGCATAGTCCTTTGTGCTCCCACTCATGACTGACTTTTTCCCACCATGAGTCTGGAGTCTGGTTTCTGCCAGCTTGCACTGGTGAAACTCACAGGCTGAATCAAGTCCCAGGTAAAATAGCTAGGTACATCATTAGCAGAAAAGAGAGAGCAAGGAGAAATAACCTCATAGTATATGCTACCCTGCCACTGAATAAGAAAATCAACAGCAGTAGAAATGGACAGATATATAAAAGCCATTTAACCAGTTACCTGTATGAAACCTAATCTATACACAGATATTTGATTTAATAACTCTGGCAATGCTTAAATACCTTTGCATGCCAATAAAGTGATTGAAATTGGAGGAGAAAATGAAAACATGTCTTCACTCAGGCAAGATGCTTTTAACTTTTCATTAAAATGTTTTAGTGTATTTCAGTCTAAAAAAAGTTACACTAGTCATCATTCTTTCTATAAAAAGTTACACTAGTCATCATTCTTTCTATTATGATATTTAGCAGAACATGTGTCAAATGATATGACATAGTCTTTTACTGCTATATTATGAGTTAATCCACTATAATATGCAAACTGAAAACAACACTTTTACTTTGATATAGGTTCAACCCACTACAGTTTCTGACATTCCTGCATTTCCTATGATTAAGCACAGAGATGACTCCAGCTTATCTAGCACCACCATTGTTTGCAAGCAATGAAGGTGGATTGCTAGTGAGCAGTTCATCACTTCTCTATTCCCATTTAGTTCTGTTTTCTTAGACTTCAGTTTTAAAACATGTTTTAAGGAAAATATGAGGTGATAATCCATCACTGAAATATTTTTAGCCAAACAAATGTATTTCAGTGTTTCAAAGCTCAAGGATATCTACCCTAGACATTATATAAAACATATAACAACTTTGTTTTAATATTTCTGCATAGTGCTATCCATCATAAAAATAACAGTATATGACATCTGATCAGAAATGAGAAAGGGATATTTCTTTTTTTTTCCTTTAGAAAGAATATTGCTTTACTGGGGGCTCAGTAGTATCATTAGCATTCTATTAAAATACCTATAATGCGTGCAAAGTCAGAACCGGAGACCTACAGTACTGTACATCTATAGGCAGTTATTTAACAAAATTTGGTCATTTCATTTTTCATGTTGACAGTCAAAGTACATTTATGTGTTTTGGACTAGAGGAATTATGTAGATACAGTTTAATAAAAAAACAGGAAAGAAATACTGGTCCTGGTCCACAACTCTAACAGTTGAGCAATTGGCATAACTCAGGAGGGGGAATGTAAAAATGACTTTATGGCATCTTTACACTTAGTCAATCTTTGGGCTGCTCTGTGCTGGACAATTTCCCTGGTGCAAGATAAAACAGCCTGAAGCTAATTTGTGCTGTTTGGCCACAACCTCAGGCGTCAGTTGGTGAAAGTTTAATTAAGGAGATTTAATGAAAAATAATTGATTTTGGAGCTGTTAAAGCCATTTTTGCTAAAGAACAATATACATAACTTTCAGGCAATATCTAATGGATCTCTGACATCACATCAATCACAGTAGTTTTGAATAAGAGTTAAGAGTTGTCTATGATTACTTAAAAACATGTTGCCTTGTTACAAAACATTTCTTGTTGAAGAGCTCAGATTGGCAACCCATAAAAATATAATTAAATACTGCTTTGTGGAGGGTAAGTGAACCTACTGTTTCTGTTCTATTCTCTTGAAATCTTATTTTGGGCTTATTTCAGTGTAAGGTTATGGAGAAAGATGGAGCTTTGTGCAACTCTACGTGGTAATTGATACGTTGATTGATATTTAAAAACTTTAATTACAAAAACCTGTCAACTCTTTGAAGATTACTTTAACATCAGCACAAAGAAAAGAACAGCAGGATGAGATCATTACAAGACTGTAATATAGATGGGGGAATTTGGATCCAAGGCTACTTAATATCTGGTTGTGCTTTATTTGCTCTGTACAGAATGGCTTATATGTCACCCTTAAGGACAATTAAATTATACTTTCACATAAGCAGAGGGAAATTTAAAGCTGGGGGAGGGCAAAAATCAGTCTGAATAAAGCTTTAATATCAATAAGTATGTGTTGAGGAAGTGGTGGTGTCATAAATATAAAGGGAAGGGTAAACCCCTTTGAAATCCCTCCTGGACAGAGGAAAAACTCCTCTCACCTGTAAAGGGCTATGAAGCTAAAGGTAACCTCGCTGGCACCTGACCAAAATGACCAATGAGGAGACAAGATACTTTCAAAAGCTGGGAGGAGGGAGAGAAACAAAGGGTCTGTGTGTCTGTCTATATGCTGTTTCTGCCAGGGATAGACCAGGAATGGAGTCTTAGAACTTTTAGTAAGTAATCTAGCTAGGTATGTGTTAGATTATGATTTCTTTAAATGGCTGAGAAAAGAATTGTGCTGAATAGAATAACTATTTCTCTCTGTGTATCTTTTTTGTAACTTAAGGTTTTGCCTAGAGGGGTTCTCTATGTTTTGAATCTAATTACTCTGTAAGGTATCTACTATCCTGATTTTACAGAGGTGATTTCTATTTACTTCTATTTTTATTAAAAGTCTTCTTGTACGAAAACTGAATGCTTTTTCATTGTTCTCAGATCCAAGGGTTTGGGTCTGTAGTCACCTAGGCAAATTGGTGAGACTTTTTATCCAACATTTCTCTGGAAAGGGGGGGTGCAAGTGTTGGGAGGATTGTTCATTGTTCTTAAGATCCAAGGGTTTGGGTCTGTAGTCACCTAGGCAAATTGGTGAGGCTTTTTACCAAACCTTGTCCAGAAAGTGGGGTGCAAGGTTTTTGGAAGTATTTTGGGGGGAAAGACGTGTCCAAACAGCTCTTCCCCAGTAACCAGTATTTGTTTGGTGGTGGTAGCGGCCAATCCAAGGACAAAGGGTTGAATATTTTGTACCTTGGGGAAGTTTTGATCTAAGCTGATAAAGATAAGCTTAGGAGGTTTTTCATGCAGGTCCCCATATCTGTACCCTAGAGTTCAGAGTGGGGAAGGAACCTTGACAGGTGGGCTGAGGAAGCAATAGTCATTCCGTCAGAAAGGAAGTTAATCCTAAAAGTCCTTGTTTGACTTTGTCTTAGCATAATTTGTACATTGTGTCTCAAATGAGAGCTCACTCACACTTTGGTGCCTCCCGTGACAATGTTCTACTATATCATCCCATGTTTGATTTATCTTCAATTTTGTTTTTATTGTTTAAACATTTGATTAAACTCATTTAAACGTGCATGCCCCTGACTTTTATGAATCAATTACTTAGCACAGAATGAGCCATTTTGAATTCAGGAAAACTGTTTCTAGACTGTTAATTTGTTTTTATAGAGAGTGATTTCAAATAGGGTGCAACTATGTAAAATGATGACCTTTCTTCTGATGGCTATAGAATGCTATTTACTATGTAGCATTACAGACACTGTAAGTCACATTGCAATGGCTTTCAGTAGAGCAAGTTGCTAATAAAATTCCTGCTGGGCAGTAATGTTATAGTTTAAGTACTGTAGGTCTTCTGATTTTCCAGTTCACTGGCTTAATGCTTATTGTCTGCCTCTCTGGTTAAACATATGAAAATATTGCTTATGCCTAGCCAACATAAAGGTGTAATGAATTATGACACTAATTACTTGTGTTCCATTGTGGAGGAATTTTAATTGAATATTGTATCTAGAAAGAGCATGAGATTCTTTTTGGGGGTGGCAGGTGATATGTTTCTGAAATATTAACTGGACCTGGACTCCTGAATTAGCTACTATCTAATTTAAAATGCTTGTAAGCATTTGTAAATTTTATTTCTCTGAGGGGAGTATATTTATTTTATGAACCAGAATCTAATGAACAATGGTCCCAAATTGTGTATAAGTGGGAAAGCAGAAAAACCCTTCACGAAAGCCTAGGCTGAAGATTAGGGCTGAATTCTAATTCCTTCACATCTGTAGGTAGAAATGTGCAGTCAGCTGGAGCCACTCATCCTTCCTTTCCTTCAAGCCCCAATGGCCCCTATGATCAGGATGCGCAAGTAGAGTCATGGGTCCTTTCTGGCACTTCCAAAAATGCAACAAAAGCTGCTCATAGAATCATTTCCATTCTAGTGAAAAGAAAGTGGAAACCACCAGAGAAATTAATATATTCCAAGGCCAAAAGGAACTACTGTGATCATCTAGTTTGACTTCCTGTAGCCAAAGGACTTCCATTAATTGTTTCCTGCTTATTTTAACACCATATGTTTTATAAAAAACAACCTATTGCTTGATTTAAAAATTGCAAAGTGATGAAGAATCCACCACAAACCTTGGCAAGTTGTTCCAACAGTTAATTACCCTCACTGCTAAAAGTGTACACCTTATTTTCAGTCTGAATTTGTGTTGCTTCAACTTTCAACCAGTGGCTCTTGTTACACTGTTTGCTAAATTGAAGAGCCCTCTTTGTCCTCTTCTGACTTGTGATCCCTCTCTGCTCAAGATTTATAGATTGTAAGTCTTTTGTGTAAAGATTTTAGGTCTGATTCTCTATTGCCTTTCACACATGGGTGTGCTAATTTCCACCAACTCTTTGCTAAGTAAGTTTAATCCATTTGTTTCCATAGCACTGAAAACTTGCAATTTGGTTCTATTACGCTATATATTTTATGGAGTAGTAGACAATGAGACCCAGGCTCTCTGCCCTGGAGAGCTCACAATCTAATAATTGTTCAGGTACAAATATACATCTATATGGTACCTTACATCAAATTATATATATTGATTTGAAAGACAAAGGGAATGATTCTCCACTGCCTTGAACCTTCGCCAACAGAAGTTGGTCCAATAAAGATATTAGGTCACCCACCTTGTATCTTGAGCCTTATATAGTCATTTTCCCCTATGCAAATGTAATCCAGTGGTGAGAGTGTGTTACTGGTCCCCCTGTCCATTCAACAGAGGATGTGAATCTTCTACAACCCCATGTAGAGCCCATAAGCTTAACCTATAGCAGCATGCTTTTAGTTCTGGAAGTACCCATTTCTAACACTGATGTGTTGGCCAAGAAATGGGATGTCACAAAGTATGTGCAAGCTGCTACCAAGTTATAATTTTCCACTCATTTACATGGTTAGCAGTGTTTCATACACAAATATATATGACTACACAATGTGCAAGTCAGCTGAAAGTCAGGCCCAATGCTTTCTGTTAAATAGAGTGAGAGAATATGAATCAGGAATCCTAGGTTCTTTTCCCAGCTCTGATTTTGAGTAAATGTAACTCTCAGCCGCTCACTTAACCTTTTCAGTGCCTCAGAGTACTCATCTGTAAAATTGGGCCTAATAATATTCACCTATTTAGCAATATCTTTCTGAAACTTATACGTTTGTAAAATACTTTGCCAAATTGTACTATCTATTTAATATTACTTAGTGCAGAGTATTGTTGTTATGTTTCTTAGACCCTACTTTCATTTTGGAACAACCAGCTCCATGCCCTAGAGGCATTAATTCACCTGTTGTTTAAATAAGTCACATACGGTAATGAATTTACTTTAAATGAGAGTTTCAGTGAAGGGTGATGATAATATTCAAATAAAGCAGCAGGGCAGTTTCAGAAGACTCCCACAGTCAGGGAATTAAAAACAGAAGGCAGAAAAGCTCTGTGTGAGCCTTAATCTTTTGTATCTCTTTCTTCAAAACTGCTTAATTATGACCTTCAATCTTATTTCTACTAAAACAAATAAATCGGCATTCTGAGTCAAGAAATCAAATGAAAAAGGGAGTTTGGGCAGGTTTTTTTGTTCATATTCATTTATTACCAAATTCCCAAATTTTCCATACATGTTTTTAATGATTTAATTGAATCAGGCACTGAAGTAAAGTGGCAACATGATCTTGTGGATAAAGGTCACTGTTTATTAAAGGCATTATTTACAAAAAAACACTTTACAAAACACGAATAAGATACTATGTGCTATCTATCTCCCATTCTCTCCACTTCCTAAACAGAGATCATCACTTCACTGTGTTGGGTTGCCCGCAAATTTATATAAGTATGATAGAATTATAATTATGTAGTAGTAGAAATAAAGATAGACAAAAAAGTATGAACATCAGTTCCATGCTGTTGAATTTCACTCTGTAACAAATGCAAGGCCAAAGTTCTAATTATTTCAGGCCGGTACAGGACAAAGAGTCTGTGCTAGAAAGTGATAAGAACTTTGAGGAAACAATGCTGTTCTTTAAAACAACACCCTGATGCTCTTCCCCCGTGGGGGCCCCTTGTCATGCCTATGCAAATGTTGGTACCCAAAGAGGGAAAAATAGATAGTGGGATAAAACTTGTTAAATGAATCAAGAGTCATAGATTATGTTGTTAAGTAAAAGAATGAATGATGAGTGCACGGAATTGAGAGCCTGAAGCAGGGAAATAATTGGTTAGTAAATGATGCCAGCCTAATCCTAAGTATTTCAACCTTGATATCGATGGGCCGAAGAATATGCAAAGTGGAGATAACTGGATGACCCCTGGAGGACGAACCAGAATCCACCCAAAAATCATCAAGGAAGAACAAGAAGATAACACTTAGCCATCATGGAGCCGTCATGGATATACCACCTGATGATTGAGCTGATTGATGGTCATCTCAATTGTAAATTCAGCATGATGAAGCAACTTCCATAGACTTGTATTGAACCAGAGACCTATAAAAATTGGGTCCAGGGACTGTGTTCTTTGAGTCTGGTTCTACGACCACCCTTCAGGAGCATCGGATGCGCATCTGATAACGACTCGGCTCCACTCTCGTGTCCAGGCCACCTGGCCAGTAACTTGGCATGAGCAACATCTAGGCTGGTAACTATAACAAGCTTTATGTAGAACCTGTGTGTGAATGTCTGTGTGTGTGAATGGATCTATATAGAAATTGCATATAGGAATATTTTGTTGTATTTACAATAAACGTGGCAATTTGCCTTGTCCCTCTTAAAAGATCCTGTTAGTATCATTTTTATTAGTGTAACAACTGAAGCTGACAAGAACATTAACCAAAGACGTGGCATAAATCTATGCCAGAGATGAGTTCTCCCTGCATCAACTCAAGTAGCCCTTCCTTCTGACAGCCTTCCTGTCCTAAAGGAACGGTCTGTCCATAAATCTTACTGGCCACATGACTGGTAACAACCCAGCATTAGGGATATACTGTCTCAGTGAGTGGGAACATGCCCACTGCTGGACCTCTTTAGTCGGTGTAGCATTATCCCAGCTGTGGGCCCAGCCAGCTCTGCTGACTAATGAATAAAGCAGCAGGACTATGGCCCAACCAACTCTGGTCCCATTAGGGTGCTCTGTAACCCAGGCAGTGCCTGAGCTGTTCCCTCTGTTTTAATAGGAATATGTGGATATTTGTGCCTTTCTAGTAGCTAGTTCTCATAGTAATGTTACTAATCTGCTGCTGCAGCTAGTTAAGGGAGTCAGGTCTTTAGCTCAAGCATTAGAGGCTTATGCTTTTAGCACTGCAGGTCCTGGGTTCAGACCTCAGTGCCAGCCCCAATGGAGTGTTGCATGTTCAAATTTAATAGCTATTTGACATTGTTGAATAACAGGCTCAAAAGGATTTAATCAACGATTATGAACCAGAGATTAATTCAACACTGTACAGAATACAGAAAGAATAGATACATTACCACCTTTATTATAATCAAAAGAGCTGGCCTCTGTGTCTCCTCTTTGTAACTGATGAGATGACAGCAATTTTCACTCCCCAACATAGGTATCAAGCCCTTTGTCTTTTATAGGGTGTGAGACAAAGAAACCCCTTTTCTGGAGGGAAAATACTTTCCCATGATCAATTTCACCATATGCTATGTTTTAACATTTTTGTTTACATCAGTATTTATGGATTTACTTTATGATATCTCTATGTTATATGATTGATAAGTAAAAAGGAATTTATATTCTGGTCATTATTATTAATAGTTGTCAAAACTGACAGTAGTAATGAGCTAAACACATCTTTTGATGAGTCATCCATTGCAGAAAATATCTGCCATAACAAGTATTCCTTATCAATCACCCAGTGTTGTTTATAATATACATCAGTAGACACTTTTAGTAGTTTGGCTGGTGGGGAGTGATCTTTTCCCTGAACATCTTAATTTCCACAGACCTGTAGGTGCCAACCATGATGGATAATAGTCTAATTCTCAAACATATGAAATTCCTGAATATAGGTCACTCCCAGGTTATGGACCAACACTCTGGCCTTACTATTCCAACACATTCTACAAATACATTAGAAGCAAGAGGAAGACCAAGGACAGGATAGGCCTGTTACTTAATGGGCAGGGGGGAGAGAATAATAAAAGAAAATGTAGAAATGGCAGAGGTGTTTAATGACTTCTTTGTTTTGGTTTTCACCAAGAGGTTGGTGGTGATTGGACGTCTAACATAGTGAATGTCAGTGAAAATTAGGTAGGATCAGAGGCTAAAATAGGAAAAGAACAAGATAAAATGTACTTAGACAAGTTAGAGGTCTTCAAATCACCAGGGCCTGATAAAATACATCCTAGAATACTCAAGGAGCTGACTGAGGAGATATCTGAGCGATTGTCTTTGAAAAGTCATGGAAGATGGGAGCGATTCCAGATAACTGGCAAGGACAACCTGGGGAATTACAGACCAGTCAGCTTAACTTCTGTACACAGAAATATAATGGAGCAAATAATTAAGCAATCAATATGCAAACATCTAGAAGATAATAAGGTGATAAGTAACTGACAGTATGGATTTCTCAAGAACAAATCATGTCAAATCAACCTGATAGCTTTCTTCAACAGGGTAACAAGCTTTTTGGATAGGGGGAAGCAGTACACGTGGTTTATCTTGACTTTAGTGAAGCTTCTGATACTGTCCCACATGACCTTCTCATAAACAAACTAGGGAAATGCAACCTAGATGGAGCTACCATAAGGTGGGTGCAAAACTGGTTGGAAAACCGTTCTCAGAGAGTAGTTATCAGTGGTTCACAGTCATGCTGGAAAGGCACAATGAGTGGGTTTCTTCAGAGATCAGTTCTGGGTCCAGTTCTGTTCGATAGCTTCATAAATTATTTAGCTAATGGCATAGAGTGTACACTTATAAAGTTTGAGGATGATACAAAGATGGGAGGGGTTGCAAATGCTTTGGAGGATAGGATTAAAATTCAAAATGATCTGGACACACTGAAATGGTCTGAAGTAAATAGGATGAAATTCAATAAGGACAAATGCAAAGTATTCCATTTAGGAAGGAACAATCAGTTGCACACATACAAAATGGGAAATGATTGCCTAGGAAGGAGTACTGCATAAAGGGATCTGGAGGTCATAGTGGACCACAAGCTAAACATCAGTCAATAGTGTAACACCATTGGAAAAAAAAGCAAACATCATTCTGGAACATATTAGCAGGAGTATTGTAAGTAAGACATGAGAAGTAATTCTTCCACTCTACTCTGCATTGATTAGGCCTCGACTGGAATATTGTGTCCAGTTCTGAATGCCACATTTCAGGAAACACGTGGACAAATTGGAGAAAGTCCAGAGAAGAGCAACAAAAATTATTAAAGGTCTAGAAAACATGACCTATGAGGGAAGATTGAAAAAAAAATTGGGTTTATCAATCTCTTTAAACTTGCCTACAGTCAAGTTGCCTGTCCAGTACAAGGGCTGGTCAGGAATGTGGACTTTTGCAATCTATGATGATTATCCCATTTCCATGCTGCTGGGGGAAGACTTGTCCAACCATGTGAAGCTAGCTAAGAGGGTGAGAATGGTTACCTGCAGCCAAGCAAAGCAAGCTGTCATGCCTAGCTCTGTTCCTGAACCGTCCAACAGTGGCCCATCTGTGATACCAGAGACCCAGACAGAGGTGGTGGAACCCCATGCCAATGTGTGCAACAGCAGTAGTGGATCCAGTCACAGAGACCCAGCCAGAGCCAGTCCCAGAACTTGAACCAGTGGAGCAACCAGCACCAGAATCACTGCCAGCACTGAATCCAACGCTTGAAACCCCAACACCATAGGGCACCACTGAGCCCACACTGGCAACAGCAGCTAAGCCTGTGCAAGAAGCTCAACCGAAGCCTGAAACCCAACATAGTGCACCAGCGGAGAGCGGTTCACAGTCAACGGAAACAAGCCCATCCCCAACATCGCTTCCAGAGGGACCAAGCCTGAGTCCACAATCCAATGAGAAACTGATGTCTCCAGTATCAAGGGAACAGTTCCACGCTGAACAGGAAGCAGATGAAAGCTTCCAGAGAGCTTGGATGGCAGCACAGAGCAACCCACCACCTCTCAGCTCTTCTAATGGATCCAGCTTTGTTGTAGAAAGAGGACTTTTATACAAGGAAACTCTTTCTGGTGGACACCAGGAAGACTGGTATCCTCAGAGACAGTTGGTAGTTGCAACTAAGTATGGGGTAAAGCTATTAAGCTTAGCCCACAATCATCCTAGTGGCCATGCTGGGGTGAACAGAACCAAAGACTGTTTGGGGAAGTCCTTCCACTGAGAGGAAATGGGCAAGGATGTTTCTACCTATGTCCGGTCTTCTGAGGTATGCCAAAAAGTGGGATAACCTCAAGACCAGGTCAAAGCCCCTCTCCAGCCACTCCCCATCATTGAGGTTCCCTTTCAGTGAGTAGCTTTGGATATTCTGGGTCTTTTTCCAAAAAAGACACCCAGAGGAAAGCAGTACATACTGACTTTCATGGATTTTGCCACCCGATGGCCGGAAGCAGTAGCTCTAAGCAACACCAGGACTAAAACTGTGTGCCAGGCATTAACAGATATTTTTGCCAGGGTAGTTTGGCCCTCCAACATCCTCACAGATTTGGGAACTAATTTCCTGGCAGGAACCATGGAAAGCCTTTGGGAAGCTCATGGAGTGAATCACTTGGTTGCAACCCTTTACCACCATCAAACAAATGGCCTGGTGGAGAAGTTTAATGGAACTTTGGGGGACATAATATGTAAATTCGTAAATGAGCACTCCAGTGATTGGGACCTAGTGTTGCAGCAGTTGCTCTTGCCTACAGAGCTGTACCACATCCCAGTTTAGGGTTTTCACCATTTGAACTTGTGTATGGCCGCGAGGTTAAGCGGCCATTACAGTTGGTGAAGCAGCAATGGGAGGGATTTACGCCTTCTCCAGGAACTAACATTCTGGATTTTGTAACCAACCTACAAAACACCCTCCGAACCTCTTTAGGCCTTGCTAGAGAAAACCTAAAGGATGCTCAAAAAGAGCAAAAAGCCTGGTAAACAGAGTGACTCGCCTTAGACACCAGGTGGGTCAAAGAACTATCAACCTCCTACAGGTCAAAGTGACTGCTATCCAAAAATGGCCTGTCCCAAAGACAGACAAACAGGTCCATTCCTTCTTATGTTTGGCCGGATATTACAGATGATTTGTACCACCCCTCTGACAGACCTAACTACAAGGAAGCAGCCAAAGAAGAAAACACAGTATTCTTGTCAGCAAGTTAAAGAATATGGGCTGGATGGATGCACTACAAGGTGGGTAGAAAGTTGGCCAGATTGTATATATAGACTATATATATATATATATCTATATATAGATATCTATCTATATCTCAGCGGGTAGTGATCAATGGCTCCATGTCTAGTTGGCAGCCAGTATCTAGCAGAGTGCCCCAAGGGTCGGTCCTGGGGCCGGTTTTGTTCAATATCTTCATTAATGATCTGGAGGATGGTGTGGATTGCACCCTCAGCAAGTTTGCGGATGACACTAAACTGGGAGGAGTGGTAGATACACTGGAGGGTAGGGATAGGATACAGAGGGACCTAGACAAATTGGAGGATTGGGCCAAAAGAAATCTGATGAGGTTCAAAAAGGACAAGTGCAGAGTCCTGCACTTAGGAAGGAAGAATCCAATGCACCGCTACAGACTAGGGACCGAATGGCTAGACAGCAGTTCTGCAGAGAAGGACCTAGGGTGACAGTGGACGAGAAACTGGATATGAGTCAACAGTGTGCCCTTGTTGCCAAGGAGGCCAATGGCATTTTGGGATGTATAAGTAGGGGCATTGCCAGCAGATCGAGGGACGTGATCATTCCCCTCTATTCTACATTGGTGAGGCCTCATCTGGAGTTCTGTGTCGAATTTTGGGCCCCACACTACAAGAAGGATGTGGAAAAAATTGGAGAGAGTCCAGCGAAGGGCAACAAAAATGATTAGTGGTCTGCAACACATGACTTATGAGGAGAGGCTGAGGGAACTGGGATTATTTAGTCTACAGAACAGAAGAATGAGGGGGGATTTGATAGCTGCTTTTAACTACCTGAAAGGTGGATCCAAAGAGGATGGATCTAGACTATTCTCAGTGATAGCAGATGACAGGACAAGGAGTAATGGTCTCAAGTTGCAGTGGGGGAGATTTAGGTTGGATATTAGGATAAAACTTTTTCACTAAGAGGGTGGTGAAACACTGGAATATGTTACCTAGGGAGGTGGTGGAATCCCCTTCCTTAGAAGTTTTTAAGGTCAGGCTTGACAAAGCCCTGGCTGGGATGATTTAGTTTGGGATTGGTCCTGCTTTGAGCAGAGGGTTGGACAAGATGACCTCCAGAAGTCCCTTCCAACTCTGATATTCTATGATTCTATGAAATGCAGTTCAGTGGACTGAAGAGTGTCAGAAGGCCCTTAACCAGCTTAAAGTGACACTCATGTCTGACCCTGTGCTAAGGGCCCCAGACTTTGTCAAACCTTTCCTAGTAACCACAGATGCATCCAAGCGTGGTGTGGGAGCAGTTTTAATGCAGGAAGGACCGGATCAAGAATTCCATCCTGTCGTGTTTCTGAGCAAAATACTGTCTGAGAGGGAAAGCCACTGGTCAATCAGTGAAAAGGAATGTTACGCCATTGTATACACTCTGGAGAAGCTACACCCATATGTTTGGGGACGGCATTTCCACCTACAAACTGACCATGCTGCGCTGAAATGGCTTCATACAGTCAAAGACAATAACAAAAAACTTCTTTGATGGAGTTTAGCTCTCCAATATTTTGATTTTGAAATACAACCCATTTCAGGAGCTTCTAACAAAGTGGCTGATGCACTTGCCCGTGAAAGATTCCCAGAATCAACTGGTTAAAATCTTCCTTGAAATGTGGAAAATAGTGTTATTTTTATGTTATCAGTAGTATATCTAGAGGTGTATGTGTCTTATAAATTCTGTTTTCTCCTAGAGCTCCAGGAAGAAATCACAGCCAGTGTGGAGCAGGTTGTCCAGCACTGTTGTTCAGCACTGTCTATGATTGCGGGGGGCGGGGGGGAGGGTGGTCATAACATACAACTAAGGGTATCATAAAATCCCTTCTTCCTGTAAAGGGTTAAGAAGCTCAGGTAAACTGATTGGCACCTAACCAAAAGGACCAATAAGGGGAGAAGATACTTTCAAATCTGTAGGGGAAGGTATTTGCTTTGTTCTCTTTGTTGGTTCTCTCCGGGTCAGGGAGGAATCAGAACAGGAAAAATACATCTCCCAAAGCCCTACTTGAACTAAGCATCGAGATTACAAAAATTGTAAGTAAAGCAAGGAAATTCATTAGTTTATCTTTTGTTTTAGCTTGTGAATTTTCCCTGTGCTCGAGGGAGGTTTATCCCTGTTTTTTGTAACTTTTAAGTTTTGCCTACAAGGAAATCCTCTGTGTTTTGAATCTGATTGTCCTGTAAAATTACCTTCCATCCTGATTTTACAAAGGTGCTTCTTTTACTTTTCCCCCCCTTTATAATAAAGTTCTGTTTTTTTAAGAATCTGACTGGGTTTTTAGTGTCCTGCAAACCCAAGGGTCTGCCTGCAAACCCAAGGGTCTGGTTTATGTTAACATTATTTATTTTTCAAGCCTACCAGGAAAGGGTTTGTAGGCTTGGAGGAATATTTTTTGGGAATAGGAACTCCAAATGGTCCTTTCCCTAATGCTTTGTGTAAATCACTTGGTGGTGGTGGCATACCACAGTCCAAGGACAAATAGAGATTTGTGCCTTGGGGAAGTTTTAATCTAACCTGGTAGAAATAAGCATAGGGGATCTTTCATGCAGGTCCCCACATCTGTACCCTAGAATTCTGAGTGGGGAGGGAACCCTGACAGAAGCCCCAGGGAAGAAGCACATGGAATAAAAGATCAAAGTCCTTTATTCCAGGACCTAGGGTCTGCTATCCCAAATAATGCCCAAAACATGATCTTTGTGCCTGGTCAAACTAACCTTCCAGACCTGGAGAGAGTTCACCACCTGTAGCAGACTATTCATCTTCACATATCATCCTCCTCCCCCGACCCACTCCCGTTTAAATAGGTCAAGAGTGGGGAAGAGGGAATCTTCTTAATTATATCTAGGATGTTCTGTTTATGAGCTCCAAGCTGACCCTTAGGGTGTCAGGTGTCTACACAGCAGTTAAAAACCTGTGTCTGGCCCATGCCAGCTGACTTGGGCTTGTGGGACTTGGGCTGTGGAGCTGTTTAACTGCAATATAGACTTCTGGGTTCAGGCTGGAGCCCACGCTGTAGGCCTTTGTCAGGTGGAAGGGTCCCAACTTTGCCAGGTGGGAGCAGGTTGGAGGGTCCCACCCAGCACCCAGAAATCTATACTACAATTAAACAGCTCTGCAGCCTGAGTCCCATGAGCCCAAATCAGATGGCAAGAACCAACTGTGGGTGTTTAATTGCAATGTAAAGATACCCTTAGAGGGATAATAGACTCCACCATAGATAGGTAACACAGAAAGGAAAGAAAAGCAATGGTAAGGCCCAAGGTGTTTCAGAAATATTTCAGGTGTCAGACATTTAGAAAGAAAGATGAATTCAGTACGGTTACTAGCACTCTTGAGCTCATTTAACTTTTTTGGTTTGGATTTTGCAGCCTATCACATTTTGACACACAGCACTCAGCGATAGATAACTATGTTTATAGTGACAGCTAAAAGAGTCCTGTTGAGGAGGTGAAAATTTGAGATTCTGCCCACATGCAATGAGTTGTGAAGTGATGTGTCCCCAAAGGCATGAATATAAAAAAATAAATGGCATTCCATAACAATCTGACAATTCCATAACAGTGATAAAGTCTGCATTTTTAAACTGCTTAATTGCTAAGTTTTTCCTCTCCCTTTGGCCATGTTTTTGGAGGTAACATACCGGTACCTGTATTTTGCTGAAGTTGCTTTGAAGAATTTTTTTCTGATGTACCTCTTTTACACAAAAAATATCTTAGCTTTTGTTTGTTAAAGTAACAAGTCAACATTGCCCTATATTTTTAGGAACTGGGATGTAGACAATTAGTGGTTCAAGAAGGCATCAGCTCTAGTGGGCAGAGCAAGCATGCAGGTCAGGGAACAGAAGTGGGGGTCAGGGTCACAGTCAACTTCCAAATACCAGAGTCAGGGGGTCAAGCCAGAGTCAGGACAAGGATTAGATGATTGGACCCAGGGTCAGATGCCAAGGGTTGAGCCAAAGTCAGAGCTAGGGTTGGTAACCAATGGTCAGGAGAAAGGTGAAAGAGCAGGAACCAAATAGAGGCTAGGATCAAGCACAGAGAAACAGCAAGGTAGGAGCTAGGAGCAGGTATCAGGAACAGGGATAGACCAGAAATGCAGGAGGCAAGGAAAAGCCGAGTCCAGTGTGAATACAAAGTTTACTCAGATAGCCACCTTGACACACTTCCTGACTAAGTAGCAGTGTGAGCCAGTCAGGTAGTTGTGGGCCTTGGGTGCTCTAATGGAACTTTCTGTGGGGCCTGACCTCCCACATTTAGTGAGATGCTGCTTTGCCTAAGTCTCTTGGTGACAGAAAGGAGAGTCAGGGATCCACAGCCCTGGGTTCTAGACCTGCACCCTTGGATCCACAAATAAACAGGTGTATTCAATTGCTTTTCCCCATAATATATTCTTGTCTTGCTGTAGTAGTATTGTTTATATGAACCTGAACAAATTTTAAGAAGTCACACAAGTCCCCTTGTAAAACATAATGCTGACCCAAGAAACTTTCAATTACGCAATTTGACCACATCCTGGAAAAGGGAGAAAGCATAAGCGTGATTGCAACAGCTGACAGTGGCAAAGTTCATGAGGGAGCCCTGCTACTAGAGAGGCCTGGACATGGAAGGTGGTGGATGCCATCAGAATCACACAGATGAGCCGGGACTTGACTGTGGATCTTTAGGCTCTGTCCTTTAGGAGGACATGTCCCAGACACCTTTTATGGAGATAGCAACCCTCCCTTTTAAGGAGAATCACTCAGAATAGCCACAGTGTCAAAGCCAAAGGTATGTTTGGCTCCTATTTTTCCTGGCACTAGGATGGAACACTTAGACCTTCTCTAGGTTTGCAGCTGGGTGTAGGGTACATTTAGCCACAGTGATAGGCAGGCTGCATCCACACTCACTGCAGTGTGTGGCTACACACAAAAGTAAAAGGCTCTGTCAGTAAGGAAGCAGCAAAAAAAGGTCCAGTAGCTCCCTGCTGCCTGCTTCTAGAGTCTTTCACGTCAACGATAAAACACTCTGGTAGGGGGAAGCTGTCAGAACCTTTCCCCACTGCAATGAAAGGCTCCACTACAAGGAGCTGCCAGAGCCTTTCCCTGCTGCCTCCCCCAGGCCAGAGTCTTTCCCCACTGCCAGAGTCTTTCGCTGTGGTGGGAAAAGGTTCCAGTGGTGGGAAGGCAGCAGGATACTACACTGCTAAAAATAGTAGTATACACATGGGAAGCACTGTTTGGGCAAATAGAGGGACACGCAGGGTATATACCTAGGTTCAGGCATGTAAGGCACTCTACTCTATTTTCCCAAGCAACGCTTCACTGTCTACAGTGCTATTTATACCTGTGCTAGCCGGGCATGTCTGTACTCTACACACTGCTGCATGTGTAGAGCTAGATGTAGTTTCTGTGTGCACATGATACATTTACAAACATTAAATTATCAATACACAAAATTTTTTGCTGTGAAGCTCTGGTGTCCCTACACACATTAAAATACCTGATAGTTCACAAAAGCATGGGAACAAAAAGCTAAGCCCTCTAACAGAATAGATCCTCTAGTTCTTCATCCGCATACATACATTATCATTGCCATAACTACTGTGCATCACAAACTAATCCTGGCAACCTTCAACGTATCCCCCCTTCAATACCTATCTGTCATCAGTGAATACCAAGACTGCCAAGGAAATAATTCAGTCAGAACCCAGTTTCAAAGTCTTCCTCTTAAAATATATGAAAAGAAACCAAACAAAATTCAAAGGGAATAAAACCTAACATTGTGTAAAATTTCACACCAGTTGGCTCCTTACTAAGCGAAAATGTGGAGTTTATGCTCCATTTTAAGCCTACTTTACAATGTAATCCTAACTATGGAGTTGCAGCCAAGTCTCCATATTAGAGAGATGCTTGTCCTGTTTTCATGTATTTTATATAGCTTTAGATTAAAAAAAAAAACATAATCAAACCACTCCCCTATGACTATTTGGCTATAACTTTCCTCCTCTGTCCGTTCACAGCCTCATAACGGTGGATGTGAAAGCATTCTATTTTGCAGTTCATCATATAAAACAGCCTTCCTCTATCAGTGCTCAACCCTTTATCTCATTTCAAGTACTTTTTTCCTCTCATGACCACATCTCTTAAGGTCTCTGTTCCTCTGTTATTTAAACTTTGTGAAGTATTTTTGGATAGAGTTTCCCTGAAAGACACTATAAAGATGTACTGTCTTTTAAATTATTGTTTTTCAATTGTTCATGTCCTTTGTGGTTAAGTTCTGTTAACTGAATTGCAAGTTTAGAGATTTTGGTAACAATGTGAGAGATGATTCACAAGATTGGCTGTGTCAGACTTGTGTAATCTGGTCATACTAGTCAGGTACACAAAAGTCCAATGTATAATAGCTGTAAAACAGGAGGTAATTTTGTTCTGCACAGATTCAGTGCTTCAAAGTTCAAGGTTTGAGTAAAGTTTCTGTGTCTTGGAATGACCCCAAAGTGAATTGCTTGATGACCGATTATGTAACTGACTATTATTGAGGAGGTATAAAATAAATAAATAAATACAGGTTCTATGTTTGCAAGAGTGTCCTCTGGCTTAATACCAAACTCTCTCTCTCCACACCTGCATCAAACTGTCTATTAATTTGATAAGATGTACAGATGACAAAGTGCTTATAAAAAGGATTATGCAAGTTTATCAATTGGAAATTGATGACAATATTAACAAATGAAAACTGGATACACTTTACTTCAGGTAGATTAAAAGGGGAGAGGAAATTGCATCTGAATAATAGAATACAGTAGAACCTCCGAGTTACGAACACCTCAAGACTGGATGTTGCTTGTAACTCTGAAATGTTTGTAACTCTGGAACGTTTTGTAATTCTGAACAAAATATTTTTTTCAAAAATTTACAACTGAACATTGACTTAATTCAGCTTTGAAACTTTCGTATTCAGAAGAAAAATGCTGCTTTTAACCATCTTAATTTAAAAGAAACAAGCACAGAAACCGTTTCCTCATCTGGTCAAATCTTTTTTTTAATCTTTCTCTTTATTTTTTTGTAGTTTACATTTAACACAGTACTGTACTCTATTTGCCTTTTTTTTTATCTCTGCTGCTGTCTGATTGTGTACTTCCGGTTCCAAATGAGGTGTGTAGTTGACTGATCAGTTAGTAACTCTGGTGTTTGTAACTCTGAGGTTCTACTGAATATACTGCCAGTGAGGAAAATAACAAGCACTGAAAAATCATAAAGATCTCAGCTTAAGGGAAACTTCTAAACCTTCAGACATTAAGAACTGTGTGAACATTGGCAAGTCACTTGGGCCTGGATACACAAAGGTACTTAGACACCTACACCCCAGTTTGAGGCATCACTGTAATATACACGCACAAACCCTTTGATGCTTCCTCGCCTTATAGGTGCCTAAACTCATACAGCACCTATATTTCCAATATCAAAGTTCCCTAGGCACCCAAGTTTCTACATCTGGGCATGTGCATTGCTGCCACATTCTATGCATCCAGATGCCTGTCTTCCACCTAAGCCCCAGTGTGAGCAACAAACCAGGGGAAGATAGCTGTGCCACCTCTCTTACGCAGGGAGACCATTCTGGTAGGTCCACACAGAGACTGCCGACCAAATCAGGTCCCATTCAAAATCTGGCCACCAGAGGAAGGAGGCGAAGGAGAAACAGCAGCTATAATTGTTTGCTCACTGGTTAGAGCACTCATGTGGGAGACCCAGGTTCAATTTCCTGCCTCTGCTGGTGGGGAAACAGGATTTGAACTGGAGTCTCCCGCTTACAGTGATGTGTTAGCCGTTGAACGATGGGCTTCCTCAGTCTCTTCGGTTAAAGCTGTTCCACTGTGTATAAATACTGATGAGCCATTAGCACAGGGAGACTGGCTATTTAGTCACTCATCTCTAAAGAGGAGGGTGCCTAAATCACCAGGCTACTGAGTCATTCTCATTTTCCGCTGTAATGACTCTAAGTATATAATCCAAATTTGTGATAGTTTCACATTAACTGCATTTGTATATGCAAATTCATTACATCTATGTGCTAATTAGTGAAACTAGTTGGAGAGTTGTTGGGTTTTTTTCCCACCCAGGTGGAAAAGATGGAAAAACTGAACATTTTTAGCTTTCATTCAAAAACTGGAAACGTGTTTGTTTTTGATGAAAAGTTCAAAAATAATATTCTGCAGAGGCAGACACTTTTTGTGGGGGGAAAATCATTTAGTTGGAAACTTAATTGTGATGGAGTGTACAAACCCACATACTGATCAGGAAAGCATTAACAAGCTGTTGTGAACTCAGTCAGCCCTGTTCCACTTCACCTGCAGTAGGTGTCCATCTTGAAGGAAGGGGTTAAAAGGATAGAACCCAACTCATTTTAGAGCTGGCTGTGAGGAAGCAGGCTTCTACTTTGGTGAGAGAAGCTTGATGGAGGCCAGGACCTGACTAAAGAGTACTGCCTTCTAGAGTTTCTCTGAGGGAAGGTAGGCCTAGTTCAGGGCTGTTGTGCTGGATTTTCTATCAGTGACTAGAATTTGTTGTTGAGCTATAGACCATGCCCAGCATGAAGCGTAAAGAATGCTGGATGTAACCCTCTAGTCTTTTGCACCTGAATGGAGACCTAGCAACAGTCTATCTCGAATCCAGGTGTGACCTTGCTATACTTATATTCTGCTAAACAATTTCAACAGAAAATTGTTGACCCACTCTTCTAATTAGGCCACTAACTTTAATCAGTGCCTGCTTTTACTCCATCTGTGTGTACATTTTCATAAGTATATTATCTTGTGCCGCCATTCTTGAAAATTTGGCCTTAAGTATCTTAAGTGATAAGATTGTCAACATTTTACCTGTGAACATTATTTTATAGTCTAGTACATCACTGTAGTGAGATAGATATAAGTAATTTTAACCTCATAATGATTCCTGAATTCTCACTGTCTATATCTTCTGGAACTCCATTCTCTTCTTCAGTAAGGGGCTTGCTGATTCCTTCTGTCTAGAAAGGTGGCTTCCTTCATATTACACCCCTTCTTTTCCCACTGGAAATATGTTCCTATGTGGCTCTAGGAAGAAGAATAAAGGAGTTGGAGGCGCAAGTGGTGTTCTCGTCCATCCTCCCCGTGGAAGGAAAAGGCCTAGGTAGGGAGCGTCGAATCGTGGAAGTCAACGAATGGCTACGCAGATGGTGTCGGAGAGAAGGCTTTGGTTTCTTTGACCATGGGATGGTGTTCCATGAAGGAGGAGTGCTGGGTAGAGACGGGCTCCATCTTACGAAGAGAGGGAAGAGCATCTTTGCCAGCAGGCTGGCTAACCTAGTGAGGAGGGCTTTAAACTAGGTTCACCGGGGGAAGGAGACCAAAGCCCTGAGGTAAGTGGGAAAGCGGGATACCGGGAGGAAGCACAGGCAGGAATGTCTGTGAGGGGAGGGCTCCTGCCTCATACTGGCAATGAGGGGCGATCAACAGGTTATCTCAAGTGCTTATATACAAATGCACAAAGCCTTGGAAACAAGCAGGGAGAACTGGAGGTCCTGGTGAAGTCAAGGAACTATGACGTGATCGGAATAACAGAGACTTGGTGGGATAACTCATATGACTGGAGTACTGTCATGGATGGTTATAAACTGTTCAGGAAGGACAGGCAGGGCAGAAAAGGTGGGGGAGTAGCACTGTATGTAAGGGAGCAGTTAGGACTGCTCAGAGCTCCGGTACGAAACTGCAGAAAAACCTGAGTGTCTCTGGATTAAGTTTAGAAGTGTGTGCAACAAGAGTGATGTAGTGGTGGGAGTCTGCTATAGACCACCGGACCAGGGGGATGAGGTGGATGAGGCTTTCTTCCGGCAGCTCACGGAAGCTACTAGATCGCATGCCCTGATTCTCATGGGTGACTTTAATTTTCCTGATATCTGCTGGGAGAGCAATACAGCGGTGCATAGACAATCCAGGAAGTTTTTGGAAAGCGTAGGGGACAATTTCCTGGCGCAAGTGCTAGAGGAGCCAACTAGGGGGGGTGCTTTTCTTGACCTGCTGCTCACAAACCGGGTAGAATTAGTGGGGGAAGCAAAAGTGGATGGGAATCTGGGAGGCAGTGACCATGAGTTGGTTGAGTTCAGGATCCTGACGCAGGGAACAAAGGTAAGCAGCAGGATACGGACCCTGGACTTCAGGAAAGCAGACTTCGACTCCCTCAGGGAACGGATGGCCAGGATCCCCTGGGGGACTAACTTGAAGGGGAAAGGAGTCCAGGAGAGCTGGCTGTATTTCAAGGAATCCCTGTTGAGGTTACAGGGACAAACCATCCCGATGAGTCGAAAGAATAGTAAATATGGCAGGCGACCAACTTGGCTTAATGGTGAAATCCTAGCGGATCTTAAACATAAAAAAGAAGCTTACAAGAAGTGGAAGGTTGGACATATGACCAGGGAAGAGTATAAAAATATTGCTCGGGCATGTAGGAATGTTATCAGGAGGGCCAAATCGCACCTGGAGCTGCAGCTAGCCAGAGATGTCAAGAGTAACAAGAAGGGTTTCTTCAGGTATGTTGGCAACAAGAAGAAAGCCAAGGAATGTGTGGGCCCCTTACTGAATGAGGGAGGCAACCTAGTGACAGAGGATGTGGAAAAAGCTAATGTACTCAATGCTTTTTTTGCCTCTGTTTTCACTAACAAGGTCAGCTCCCAGACTGCTGCGCTGGGCATCACAAAATGCGGAAGAGATGGCCAGCCCTCTGTGGAGATAGAGGCGGTTAGGGACTATTTAGAAAAGCTGGACGTGCACAAGTCCATGGGGCCGGACGAGTTGCATCCGAGAGTGCTGAAGGAATTGGCGGCTGTGATTGCAGAGCCACTGGCCATTATCTTTGAAAACTCGTGGCGAACCAGGGAAGTCCCGGATGACTGGAAAAAGACTAATGTAGTGCCAATCTTTAAAAAAGGGAAGAAGGAAGATCCTGGGAACTACAGGCCAGTCAGCCTCACCTCAGTCCCTGGAAAAATCATGGAGCAGGTCCTCAAAGAATCAATCCTGAAGCACTTGCATGAGAGGAAAGTGATCAGGAACAGCCAGCATGGATTCACCAAGGGAAGGTCATGCCTGACTAATCTAATCGTCTTTTATGATGAGATTACTGGTTCTGTGGATGAAGGGAAAGCAGTGGATGTATTGTTTCTTGACTTTAGCAAAGCTTTTGACACGGTCTCCCATAGTATTCTTGTCAGCAAGTTAAGGAAGTATGGGCTGGATGAATGCACTATAAGGTGGGTAGAAAGCTGGCTAAATTGTCGGGCTCAACGGGTAGTGATCAATGGCTCCATGTCTAGTTGGCAGCCGGTATCAAGTGGAGTGCCCCAAGGGTCGGTCCTGGGGCCGGTTTTATTCAATATCTTCATAAATGATCTGGAGGATGGTGTGGATTGCACTCTCAGCAAATTTGCGGATGATACTAAACTGGGAGGAGTGGTAGATACGCTGGAGGGGAGGGATAGGATACAGAAGGACCTAGACCAATTGGAAGATTGGGCCAAAAGGAATCTGATGAGGTTCAATAAGGATAAGTGCAGGGTCCTGCACTTAGGACGGAAGAACCCAATGCACAGCTACAGACTAGGGACCGAATGGCTAGGCAGCAGTTCTGCAGAAAAGGACCTAGGGGTGACAGTGGACGAGAAGCTGGATATGAGTCAGCAGTGTGCCCTTGTTGCCAAGAAGGCCAATGGCATTTTGGGATGTATAAGTAGGGGCATAGCGAGCAGATCAAGGGACGTGATCGTTCCCCTCTATTCGACATTGGTGAGGCCTCATCTGGAGTACTGTGTCCAGTTTTGGGCCCCACACTTCAAGAAGGATGTGGATAAATTGGAGAGAGTCCAGCGAAGGGCAACAAAAATGATTAGGGGACTGGAACACATGAGTTATGAGGAGAGGCTGAGGGAGCTGGGATTGTTTAGCCTGCAGAAGAGAAGAATGAGGGGGGATTTGATAGCTGCTTTCAACTACCTGAAAGGGGGTTCCAAAGAGGATGGCTCTAGACTGTTCTCAATGGTAGCAGATGACACAACGAGGAGTAATGGTCTCAAGTTGCAGTGGGGGAGGTTTAGATTGGATATTAGGAAAAACTTTTTCACTAAGAGGGTGGTGAAACACTGGAATGCGTTACCTAGGGAGGTGGTAGAATCTCCTTCCTTGGAGGTTTTTAAGGTCAGGCTTGACAAAGCCCTGGCTGGGATGATTTAACTGGGAATTGGTCCTGCTTTGAGCAGGGGGTTGGACTAGATGACCTTCTGGGGTCCCTTCCAACCCTGATATTCTATGATTCTATGATTCTATGATTCTATGTTCATCCAAAAGATGTTTTTTATTGCTTTCTTACTAGAGAGGAGTCCTAGTTGAAACAACCCCCAAAATTATGGATCAGACTATCACAGCTGGTTGCTGCTATTGTGGGCTAACCAAAATCCTGTCTCTAAATAGCCTAATGTTTCAAAGAAGTTCTGATCTGGAGTTAAATATTGTAGCTCCTCTGTATGGGGAGAAAGTCACGCTCACTTTTAAACTAAGATTCAAACTAGGAAATATAATTAGCTTTAGGGACCTATTGCAAATTAAACCAGGATATGAATTTTAAACCGAAGAAATAATTCTGTGTAGAGCTCTGTGAATAAGTGACTTTTGGTTCACTAGAAATTCGAAAAAAAAGTTTTGGCTTTGTTTTGGGTCATTTTTTGGCTTTTTTGGTATGTTTTTAAAGAAAAGAAAATGAAGGGCTTCATTCACAAAACCAGAGGATGTGGTGGTGATCACCCCTTATAACATCTACTCTAGAAGTTAAGACTCTCAGCTGGGAAGTGGGGGACCCAGGTTTCAATCCCTTCTCTGGAGGATGGACTGAAACCCAGCTTTCTCCCCTCCCATGTGAATACCTTAGGCCATTAGATATTTTGTGATGGGAAAGTCTCCTGTTGAAACTATTCTACTCTGTACAAAGTATTTGAATAGTCATGTTGCCAGAGCAAGGATAATAACCTGGATCTCTTAATCCCAGGGGAGTGCCCTAACCAGTGGGCTACAGAGTAATTTCTTATTGTCTCCGGCCCAATGGCTATTCTGTAGTAGTCATTCTGAGCTATTTCCCACATATTCAAGTCTTCTGGGCCCCAAAAGTGCATATCCAAGACCACTATTTCCAAAAACAGAATTAGACCAGCCACATAATACCAAATGTTGTTCTGCCCAACACAAGAATTCTTTCAAAGGCCCAGCTTTGAAAAGAAATGAGTTCACTTATTCCTGTATGAAGTGTTGTTACCTCTCCCTCGCCGCTCAACCCGCTCAAACTGTATTTTTATCCCTTAAGATCAAATATGGTGTTCTCAGGGTAAGAGAGGGTAATATAATTTTCCATTGGGAGTGATTCACCATCATGTTAAGCTGCCTTTTTCAGCTGTGTCTAGAAGAGCATTTGGTAGTGGTAAGTATCAGTGTACACAGACGTAAATATCATCTATTAAAATACTTAGTTTGTTTTTTAAACAAGTGAAGCTGAAGATTTAGATCTTGAGTCAATTTATCTGCCGATCAGGTCTGAGTTAAGAAATCCTATTTTTGTCTTACTGCACAGTAGCAAATTGTTACTTTTAAATTGGGAAAGATAATTTCTAATTTTATATGTCTTCTTTTTTTCTATTCTGCTTTCATGATCTATTGTTATGTTCTATACGTGGTTGATTAGTTTATTGTGGGTTACTTTTTTCACAATTTCTCTTTCCCACCCCCTTCTGAGGCTGGTGTTAAAGTGGCCTGATCTAGACTACAAAACAAAGTTGTTGTTTTTTTGCAGCAACTAAATAGCTTACTTGAAACCTACCTGAAACATTGAACACTTCATATTGTAGATGGTACCTTTGGGTGTAAAATCCTTGTAGCAAATTGCTTTGTACAAACATTTTCCCAGATTATGTTTATCTGGTGCAGATATTCATGAAGTTGTTCTTATTTCTCAATAAAAATAAATGGATACTATTTCTACTTAGAATTTTGTTGCCATCTGACATAAAGCTATCATGTATTGTCTGATACTGTTTGCTGGGCCCTGAGTTGCCTACTATGGGTTAAATACCTCTAAGAGGCAGAGGAGTAGGGATATCACCTAGCAGCTTTGCCTGGAGGCATTGTGATTTCTGAGGCTTTCCATATTTCTCTCTGTAGTCAGATCATTCTGCTATTAAACTTCAAAAAAAATAAGCTAGAGTTGGAACCACCAGGAGAGGAAATGGAGGGCTTCTGTTGACTTATCGTTTCCCTGAAATATATTGGCCTACAGTACATAAAATATTCTCCCATAAAAATTTTGAAAATCACTGGTAAGCCCAAATTTAGGGCCTCATTCTCCTCCCACTTAACCAGTTTAGCTCCACTGAGTTTGCTAGTGTTACTTCCCAATTCACACCAGTAATAAATCTGAGACTTCATTAAAAAAAAAAAAAAGCTTTCCTCCTGCAAAAGGCTCAGTGAAAGCAGATGGACCTCCACAGATTCACTAGACAGAAAGAGCTCAGTTTTGACTGGACTTTCTCTGCCCTCTGCTGATTGGCTCTTTTCTCCAACCCTTTCCTGCTCCCTGTCTCAGTCTCTTCATTTGAGTTTCACTCCACAACAACCCCTCATAGAATCATAGAAGATTAGGGTTGGAAGAGACCTCAGGAGGTAATCTAGTCCAACTCCCTGCTCAAAGCAGGACCAACACCAACCGTCTTACCTCCTTGCCCTCCTCTGTCCATTTCTGATGACCAGAAAACTATTGTGGAAAAGTCATGAAACTTTTTCTCTGGGGGTGGGGTTATAGTTGCCTATATAAAACAAAGTCTGTAATATCGGGATGTCTGGTCACCCTATGTCCATCTCATGTCTCTCCCTTCCCTCGTCTTTCCGTTTAGCTCATCCACACCTGACTAAACTCCACCCAAAACCCTCCCAACAAAATCATGGAGCTAACATGATATTTCCTGTCATCACATAGATTGTGCAGTTTCTATATTATAATCCCTTTCCCCTACCCTTTATCTTGTCTATTGAGACTATAATCTCTTCATAGCACAGACTATTTGTTACTCTGTAGGCTGCTTGGCATAATGGGACCTTGATATTGGCTGATATGATTTATCATATTTAATCATACTTCCCAATGAATCAGACATTTTCCTGCAAAAATTATGAAAGATGAAATTTGTGCTAATTGTAAATATTGATGATTCTTTCCACTTTGAAATACAAGCAGAGTGTGTTTACTGTGTGAAATTTTCCTCTAAAGCAAGTTAAAAAATTATCTCTAAACTTACTGGTTTCTTATAAATCTACCCAGAAGCTGAAGGAGCTGTGAGCAAATTGAAGAAAAGCAGAATAAAAGGGAAAATCCAACTTTAGCACCTGATTCTGAATAACTGTGGATAAGTGACTTGGATATAAATGTAACATTGAAGCATTGAAGCAATGGGAATCACCCAGAAGTTGCCAAGTGCAAAGGAGAAGCCTGTACCAATTTTTCAAATTAGATTTTCCACTTTAGCCAGAGGATTAGGTTAGTTTAATTAGTTTAGTTAGTTAGTTTAGTTTAGTTTAATTAGATTGATTCTCAGCTGGTTTAAATTGGCATAGTTCCACTGACCTGAATAGAACTATGCTTTTTTACATCTGTTGAGGATCAGGACCTACACCATCCCAAAATGTACAACTTAACAAGGCCATATAGCAGAAATATGGGCCAGTGGGTTAGGGCCTTATCTTGGGTCATGGGAGAGCTGGGTCCAATTCCATCACAGATAGTCTGTGTCAGCCTGGGTGAATTACTTAATCTCTTCATGCCTCACTTCCCCAGCTGTAAAGTGAAATTAACTGTACTTCCTTACTGCACAGGAATCTTGTGAGGATAGATATATTAAAGGATTGTGAGGTACTCCAATATTATCACAACTAGGGTCAGATCAATAACTTAGATAGCACTTGATTCACCACTGCCTTGTCCCTTTGGGTACTCCTGTAGCCTGTTCATATACGTCCATGTAATATAGGAGTAAAATGATACCGTTCTGATTTGGTAGCATTTTACATCTATTTTCACTCACTTCACATAGGTTTAAATGATTAAATAAGGCTCAAGCAAGTGAAGAATCAGGCCCATATATTTGAAAAAAAGCAGGCTTCTGTGCATTTTACTGAGGGATATAATACTTGAGATATGTACATTAAGGAATTAATCAATTTTGAAGGTTCCCATGTACTTTCAAATCTATAATATGTTTTAAGACATATTTAAACTGTCAAATGTCCCTGAAATGTAACTTTGTAAAACCATTCGCTGAAGTTCACTACTGAGAGCTTTACTGACAGCAATTTATCTTTCAGAGTAACAGCCGTGTTAGTCTGTATTCGCAAAAAGAAAAGGAGTACTTGTGGCACCTTAGAGACTAACCAATTTATTTGAGCATAAGCTTTCGTGAGCTACAGCTAAGTGAGCTGTAGCTCACGAAAGCTTATGCTCAAATAAATTGGTTAGTCTCTAAGGTGCCACAAGTACTCCTTTTCTTTTTGCAATTTATCTTTGTTCTTCTCCTGTATTTTGCATATGATTCTTTCACAAATTTAGGCCCTAATCCCGAAGATTTTACTGACACCAGTAGTCCTTTTTAAATCACTAGAACTACTCATAAAAGTATGGACTGTAGGAGCAGGCTCATAATTTTAAAAGGTAGATCAAGAACTAGAGGGAAGTCAAGAAAGACCAATATAAAAACAAAAATAAAGTTGAGTCTGGTATGATTCCGCTGCTAGCTCACAATTAATGAAGGACTGTGGGTATAAACTTGCACTGCTGTAGCTATAATTTTTGAAGTACTATGTACCATTTCTGCAGTACTTTATCTAGATAGATGCTCAAATACCATGACAAAGGGCACAATATATGAACTTAGACAAAACTAACCTTGTGCATATATTCAGTACATGCTTCTTATAGAAGCGTTCCCATAAATGAACAGCCTGTTAATTCCTACAATATTTTTAAAATACATTTACCAATTGGAGTAGAAAGCCATTTGTGTAGAGATTTGTTGGTTAAATATCCTGTGCTCAAATCCACCTGCAGGAACCATTAGCACAGACTATAAGTTCACTGAGAAATATGCATGGGAAGGAGCTAGGGGCTAGTATGGGAAAAGTCTGAAGAAGGTTCCCTTCACAGAATTTGCTCTTTTTCCTTCCTTTCCCTGAAAAGGAATGACACATGCAGGGTAGGTTTGGATAACTTAAAATAGCTGGAAAGATTTGTGCTTTTCAAACTAGGGGAAATCTTCATTATAATATTTCATAAGAATAGGAGGGAGGGGAAGATAGTCATTGTCATGTTAATGCCTTCTGGCTGGCAGAGCAGTAGGAATAGTGGTAGATGTTGTCCCGCAGTTTCATCAACACTGTTGATGTTGAATTTGCAGTGAAGAAAAGGAAACAAGAGTCTAGATTAAATGTGCTGATAACTGATTCTCATGGACTACATTTTATGCACTTATTAAAATGTTCACTCAGTTAGATTTTTCTACTCCTCTTTTCCTGCAGTGGGTACAGCTGGAAAGAGGCACTGAGCCCAAATAGGGGAGAAGGTAGGTGGCTTGAAATCACCTTTATCCTTCCTCAGTTTTGGTGGCAGGCCCTGGCACAGGCTGAAGCAGCCACATAGCCACTCCAAATTGTGCAAGCTCGTAGTAAGCTCCTGTGGAGTGTTATGTTTGAACAAAACAGACTTCAAGGTACTCTAGCTATACACCCTCCAATTTCCTCCTTCACCTGGTGCACCCCATAACATGCCCCTTACATCAGGCACAGGGACTGTGCTCAGTGTAGAGCCATTGTATTGGCTCTACAGTCGCCAGAGAACCACTTCTCCCTTTCATAATGGTCCCTTGGCTTTATAACTCTTTGGCCAAGTTATCACACCTTACGGCACAGTTCGAGGTTCATAGGTTCATTCTTTCGCCTACTCCAGTTCTGAAAACGTGTAGTCACCATTGACATTTGTGTCATGGAGCCATGGCAGATACAGATCCACAAATGTTTCCCATTTCATACTCTGCTAACTTTCAGTGCTGATAGACACAAAGAACCATGAGGGGCATACAGAGGTCACCCATTCCATTAGCAGTAATTTATGCATTCTCACCACTCAGTACTCATAGAACCTGTCCAGCAGGGAGGAAGCACTGGGAGAAAGGGAATACTACCTTGCATGAATAAAATGGATATTACTGGATCAATAGATTGCATTAACACACTGCAATCCCTTGCAGAGAGTTAACGGGCATTCCTGCCTCTCAACTGTGAATATGCTGCTTGCATGAATGTTAGGCTTCAGCTGATAGATTGGAGGCAAATTTTAGAATTAAAACAAACGTGACACTCCACTGGAAAAAATTCTTTAAACTACATCAATGCCTTGATGGTTTTGGAATAACATGCCTGTCTATGTACAATGTAATTGATTATGAAAAATGCTAATTACACATTTACATTATAATAATTAGCTTTTCTCCTAGGTACTGTGCATGTTATATATAGCTTTGAAAAAAATTATTTCCCTAACAACATTCATGAAGATGTGTCCATGCATTTACAATACTTGCCTAACAATTGCTTCAAAAGACTAACTGAATATAAAACTTCATGTCAGTGAAATTAATAACAAACTTTCTATTGAAAACCCAAGAAACTCAGTTTACTCATTTCAGTTATTAGCACATAAAAGACAGAAAGTAGAACAATAATACACAGAAACCAGCAGGAGACTCCTAAACTGTTAACTCATCACTAACAAATTATGACCTAGATGGCATTCCTTGAGAGTTGATGAAGCTGCCACTTTGAAAGCAGTTTGTGTGGAGGAGGAAAAAATCAAAAACAGCGAGGTAATAAAAGTAAGTTAGAATAATAAGCATGCAACTCTTATTACTTGTATAATCTTTCAATGAAAAAATGTAATAGACATAAGCTGGTGTAAAATATCGCTGAGTTATACTGACCCCTGTTAAATTCAATTTTTGCCCCCCACGCCCACTGCTTCTTTAAAAAAAAAAAAGCAAAATTTTTGCTACAGTTGTGAATCTGTTCACTGGTAATCAGTGTTTTCAGTGTTTAACTAAAAATATTTTGGAACTTTTAGTCTGCCTGTCCCAACAATCAAAACACACTCTTAGAATCAGTAGAAATTAAATTAGTGTGGTGTGGCAAGATAATTTCTGGGATACTGAAATCTTGAGTTCTACATGTGTGACATTAGGTAAGATATGTTGGCCAGACTTTCAAAATATAGATGTCTAAAGTTCCTCATATATGTTCATTTTCATGCCCCTAAGCGGCCTTATTGTCACAGGTGCCCAGCACTTGGAGTTACCACTAAGTGCTCAGTACCTCTGAATCAGCCCAATTGTTTATATGCTTAATTATGAATTGAGGTGCAGAACTTTAGGCACCAATCTTTGAACATTTTAGTCTCTTTACTAGCCTCCCTGATGCTCACATTCAATGCCTCCAGTCCATTCCAATCACAGCTTCTCAGATTGTCTTCTTTGCCTGTGGTTCAAACAACATCATAACCTTTTAAATCTTTCCCTTGGCTCCCCCTATTTCAATGCATCCAATTTAAGAAGCTTTTAGCATGTCACTTTTTGCCTACTCTAGTCCCCTAAATAAATCACGTAATTAAAACAAAAGAGAGAGATTCAATTTTCCATATTCTTTGGACTAAATCCACGAAGCGGACTTAGACTGAGCATTGCAATGCCTAACTCTTATGTCCCTGCCATGCAGTGGAATCCACAGCCACAGATTTCAGAGTAACAGCTGTGTTAGTCTGTATTCGCAAAAAGAAAAGGAGTACAGATTAAGCCACAGATTAAATACCCTGGCTCCCTGTACAATACATAGGGAGAGTTAGGCACCCAAGAATGAGGACCACAAAACAAAGCACACTAAGGGATGAGCCACCTAAGCTAGCATTAGGAACGACAAGGGAAGCATGGATTAGTGTTTATGTTGTGCTGCCTCCCAGGACAGGGAATCTGATGGTCCAATCAGTATACCAAATCTGGTGGGGAATCCTGGTCATGTCCTACCTGAAGCACATTGCTCTTACGCTAAGAAGAAGGAAAGGCAAAAAAAAAAGTATGCAGCCTAAGACCTACCCTGTAAAGGTAACCAATTTGCAAAAATGTAGAAGATAATAAGGTGATAAGTAAACATCAACATAGATTAGTCAGGAACAAATTGCTTTTTTTGGCAGGGTAACAAGACTTGTGGATAGGGAGAAAGCCGTAGATATGGTATATCTAGACTTTACTAATGCTTTTGATACTCTCTTGCACGGCCTACCCATAAACAAACTAGGGAAATAAAGTCTAGATGGAGCTACTGTAAGCTGGGTGCATAAGTGGTTGGAAAACAGTTCTAGCTGAGTAGTTATCAGTGGTTCATAGTCAAATTGGGAGGGCATATCACTTGAGGTCCCACAAGTATTGGTCCTAGGTCTGACAGTGTTCAATATCTTCATACATTATTTAGATAATGGCACAGAGAGTTTGCATATAACATTTGTGAATGATACCAAGATGGGAATGATTGCAAGTGCACTGGAGGATAGAATTAAAATTCAAAATCATCTGGACAAACTGGAGAAATGGCTTGAAGCAAATAAGATGAAATTCAATAAGGACAATGGAAAGTGTTCCTTCCTGAGTGGAGTAATAAATTGCACACATACCAAATGGGAAATAACTGCCTAGGCAGGAGAACTACAGAAAGGGTTTTGGGGTTATAGTGGATCACAAACTAAATATGAGTCAACAGTGTAACACTGTTGCAAAAAAAGCAAACATCATGCTGGGATGTATTAGCAGGAGTGTTGTAAGCAAGACACAAGAACAGGTTTCAGAGTAGCAGCTGTGTTAGTCTGTATCCGCAAAAAGAAAAGGAGGACTTGTGGCACCTTAGAGACTAACAAATTTATTTGAGCATAAGCTTTCATGAGCTAAAGCTCACTTCACCGGATGCATTCAGTGGAAAATACAGTGGGGAGATTTATATACACAGAGTTATAAAATGTTGAATGTTATAAAAACCAGTCGGAGAACACTTCAATCTCTTTGGTCACTCGATTACAGACGTAAAAGTGGCAATTCTCAAACAAAAAAACTTTAAAAACAGACTCCAATGAGAAACTGCTGAATTGGAATTAATTTGCAAACTGGATACAATTAACTTAAGCTTGAATAAAGACTGGGAGTGGATGGGTCATTACACAAAGTAAAACTATTTCCCCATGTTTATTCCTCCCTCCCCCCCACCCCCTGCTGTTCCTCAGACGTTCTTGTCAACTGCTGGAAATGGCCCACCTTGATTATCACTACAAAAGGTTTTATTCCCCCCGCTCTCCTGCTGGTAATAGCTCACCTTACCTGATCACTCTCATTACAGTGTGTATGGTAACACCCATTGTTTCATGTTCTCTGTGTATATAAATCTCCCCACTGTATTTTCCACTGAATGCATCCGATGAAGTAAGCTGTAGCTCACGAAAGCTTATGCTCAAATAAATTTGTTAGTCTCTAAGGTGCCACAAGTCCTCCTTTTCTTTTTGAAGACACAAAAAGGCTGATAAGGCCTCAGCTTGAGTATTGTGTCCAGTTCAGAATACCACATTTCAGGAAAGATGTGGACAAAGTGGAGAAAGTCCAGAGAAGAGCAACAAAAATGATCAAAGTTCTAGAAAACATGACCTATTGGGAAAGATTTTTTAAAAAATGCTTTTGTTTAATCTGAAGAAGAGAAGAGAAGAGGTGACTGTTTTCAAGTATGTACACGTCTGTTACAAAGAAGAGGAAGAAAAATGTTATCCTTAACCTCTGAGGACAGGATAAGAAGGAATGGGCTTAAATAGCAACAAGGAAGGTTAGGTTAGACATTAGGGAAAAAACTTCCTAATTGTCAGGGTAGTTAAGCACTGGAACAAATTACCTAGGGAGGTTACATATTCCTGCCTTGAGAGCAAGGGACTAGACTAGATGACCTATTGAGGTCCCTTCAAGACCTACACTTCTATGAGTCTGATTAATTTTGCTGTGGAGTAGTTGGGAGTATGGGATAATTTCTTCTGTAAAATAAGTTCCCTTTCTTTACTGTAATGCTGCATGCATTGTCTATTGGTCTTATAATAAAAGCCCTGCTGCCTCCTCATTCCATTAGACCAGATATTTCGCTGGTGTAAATCATCCTTGTTCCACTGACTTAGTTTACATAAGCTTAGGATCTGTCCCATTATTTTCAAAACTTTTGCAAAATTTGAGTCAATAATGAATTCTCTCTCATGTAGTAATCCTAATAAAGTGACATCTTACGTTCTGTCAAGTTCACAAATGAACCCTGTCATAAATATAAAGGGAAGGGTAAACCCCTTTGAAATCCCTCCTGGCCAGGGGAAAGCTCCTCTCACTTGTAAAGGGTTAAGAAGCTAAAGGTAACCTCGCTGGCACCTGACCAAAATGACCAATGAGGAGACAAGATACTTTCAAAAGCTGGGAGGAGGGAGAGAAACAAAGGGTCTGTGTCTGTCTGTAGTCGTCTTGGCCGGGGATAGACCAGGAATGGAGTCTTAGAACTTTAGTAAGTAATCTAGCTAGGTATGTGTTAGATTATGATTTCTTTAAATGGCTGAGAAAAGAATTGTGCTGAATAGAATAACTATTTCTGTCTGTGTATCTTTTTTGTAACTTAAGGTTTTGCCTAGAGGGGTTCTCTATGTTTTTGAATCTAATTACCTGTAAGATATCTACCATCCTGATTTTACAGGGGGGATTTCTTTATTTCTATTTACTTCTATTTTTTTATTAAAAGTCTTCTTGTAAAAAACTGAATGCTTTTTCATTGTTCTCAGATCCAAGGGTTTGGGTCTGTGGTCACCTATGCAAATTGGTGAGGCTTTTTATCCAACATTTCCCAGGAAAGGGGGGGTGCAAGTGTTGGGAGGATTGTTCATTGTTCTTAAGATCCAAGGGTCTGGGTCTGTAGTCACCTAGGCAAATTGGTGAGGCTTTTTACCAAACCTTGTCCAGGAAGCGGGGTGCAGGGTTTTGGGAAGTATTTTGGGGGGAAAGACGCGTCCAAACAGCTCTTCCCCAGTAACCAGTATTAGTTTGGTGGTGGTAGCGGCCAGTCCAAGGACAACGGGTGGAATATTTTGTACCTTCGGGAAGTTTTGACCTAAGCTGGTAAAGATAAGCTTAGGAGGTTTTTCATGCAGGTCCCCACATCTGTACCCTAGAGTTCAGAGTGGGGGAGGAACCTTGACAAACCCATAAGACATTCTCACTGTCTCAAACATACTAGTACCAAGAAATTAGTACCACTCTGTTTTAGGTTTAGTATGCTGTACCATACTGCAGCATGTATCCACATTTCCATTGCAAAACTATATAACATGGTTGCATGATTTTGCAATGGAACCACAAAACCTTGTTTGTACAGAATTCTTCTATAAAACCAACAGTCATAAGAATTGTCTTTTCCATTACAAAAAAAATAGCAGCACTAATTAAATGGTTTGGATTGAGAGCTGCAGGTTAAACCAGTTGAAATCTACTTTAATGACTACATGTTCAATCTTCACATAACAGCTGATGTAACCCTTGAAGTATGAAATTCAGATTGAGACCCATGCTGAGGAGCCATGCTGAAATATAAACGAATCACTATTAAATATGTAACATTTGTGAAACACCCACAATTAAGCACAGCTACTCAGATATTTTTGTTCCTTTTTTTCCTAAGAAGCAATCTAATAATAACCTTGTAATGGACATGTAAAAATATTATAGTGTATGGATTAGGTTAGTTCTCATGCTATCAATTGGACAACATAGAGGCCACTGAACATATTATGTGCCTCCTGGATGTTTTGTCCTGATCCAAATCTGGTGAATTATAGGGCAGGATGCATGTGAGGGTCAGGTGTCTGAAGTCATTCAGCTTTCATGTTTTGGTCTTCTCAGTGACCTTTTGCATCCCTCTTTCATTGGGTCAAAGATGATTCTCACAAGCCAAGTTATTATTCAGTGAAGTTGTAGCCATGTTGGTCCCAGTATATTAGAGAGACAAAGTGGGTGAGGTAATATATTTTATTGGACCAACTTTTGTTGGTGAGAAAGATGAGCTTTTGAGCCACATAGAACACTTGTTCAAGCCACATTGAGCTTGTCTCTCTCAGCAATAGAAGTTGGTCCAATAAAATATATTACCTCACCCACTTTTTACAATGGGGACTAAGGAGTTGAGAGTCTGGAGGGGCAGCCGGGCTTTTGGCAGAGCAATTTGTACTTGGTGTCCTGTACCTGGGGCCCCATTCCTGGTGGGGAACAAGGAGCGGGAAGCCCAGGGCAGCTGCCCCATTCCTGGTGAGTAATGGGGAATGGAGGAGGGGCAGCTGGGCTCCCTGTGGGGAGATGGGCTACCAGTGAGAGACTGTGTGCAGAGCTGAAAGCCCTGACTCTCTGTCCCCCACACTGCCCTTCTTAAATCAGTGGAAGCACTCCTGGTAAGGACACGCACCACCAACAAAAGAAAGGCAGCTTGGACATGAAACACGGCAGTAATTACTGTGGTGGCTGTAAGTTGACTTATGTTTTTGTGTAGACATGCCCTTAGGAAGTTGGTAGGTGTTCAGAGCAGTGGAGTGTTCGGCGACCTTTGAGAGAACAGAACCTGTTTTAGTTAGGAAATGGATCTTTTCATTTGTCTTGAATTTGTACCAGTTGATATTTTCAATCATTTGGAGATGGTTCATTAGATTGATGTCCAAATCTTGACAGAGAGGAGCCATCTTTCAGTCCCATAGGTCAAAATACTGACACCGAGGCATTAATCTTCTGCTTCATCTTTCTACTTATCAGTGTGTTTTGCTTGCAAAGGATGGTTTTAATGAGGCACCCCGTTACTGTTTTTTTTTCAGTGCCATCCATGTCATAGTCAACAGAACTGAATCGGTTCAAATCACCAACAATCTTGATGGGGTATTGCTCACTAAGATGATAGAGCCCCCACCCTGCTCAAAATCATTCACTGGAAGAACTTGGGTTTTATCCCAGTTAATTTTCAGGCTGACTTTAGTGTCATCTCATTTTTATGCCAATGGATTTACAGCAGGTATGACAAACTCCTAATGTCTTTTATTAGGGCTTTACCTCGCCCATCCCTTGGTTCTTGTCACACAAACAGAAAGCAGAAGACCAGAGTCCAAAGTGCAGGGAATGCCATGTTTATTGGGGTTATAATCAAGCAAGCATATCCATAGCACTGTATGCCATAGAGCTTTGTCCTATGTCCCCCCACCTCGCTCTTTCTTAGCAGGGATAATTATACCTGTAGTCCTCATCCCTGGTCCCGCCCCTAGTCCCACCCCTTATAATTTATGGTCATGTTCCATTTTGGAGGGTCCTGAGTCTGATACCGACTCTTTTGTACACCATGGGAGGGGTAAAGAGTGAGGTTATATATGGTTCAGGGTCACCATTTCTCTCTTATTTTTTAATGTTTCTTATGCCGCCCCCCAGCCCCTTTGCGCTCCTTCCCTTCTCCCCCTCCCCCACAATTTATATAGCACCTAATGTACTACAGAGTGGTAAGTTTGTAAATTTATTCCAAGTTGGTGTGGTAGTGCCAAGGAGAGAGCTTCTATTTGAAACACACACACACACACACACACACACAGAGTTTTGGTAATCAGCAATAATGAAGATTACTGCAACGTCTATCAGTTAAACTCTGTTCTGATTTACACCCCTGCAATAACTTACACGGTAGTAACATTGAAAATTATTGAAAAATTAGGTTCTGTGAAGTTAATGGTATGTTAGTGAACATTTAAAAAGTTTCATTAAGAGTAGCAGCTATATGTGAGTAACAAGTTTGGAGCAACAAATAGTTCATAATCGCTGACACACATAGCTGAGAACTATACTTTATAAGTGTTTAAATATGTTGTACAGCTGCTCTAAATAAAGAAAATATTTCTAACTCATTTCTATGATTGTCACCCCCTTTCTTTGAAATCCTTCCACTGGTTCCCTCTTCCTCACTTCATCAAATATTAGCTTCTTCTAATCTTTAAGACTGTTTCCAACTTATCAAGTCTTGTATTTTATCATGTTTGCCTTTCCTTACAAATCCTCTGTGCTCTGACAATTATGCTGGACTTTATCACTCACTTGTCTGCTTCTCCCACAAGCATCTTCATGCTTTCTTCAATGCCTCCTCTTTATGCGTGGAAAGTCCTCCTGCAATTATTCTGGAAACTGGAAAACATGTTCCACTTTTATTGCCCTTACACATAGGGCCCTACCAAATTCATGGTCCATTTTGGTCAATTTCACTGTCACAGGATTTTAAAAATTGTAAATTTTATTATTTCAGATTCATAGATATTTAGGCCAGAAGGGACCATTATGATCATCTAGTCTGACCTCCTGCACAATGCAGGCCACAGAATTTCACCCACCACTCCTAAAAAAGACCTCACACCTATATCTGTGCTATTGAAGTCCTCAAATTGTAGTTTGAAGACCTCAAGGAGCAGAGAATCCTCCAGCAAGTGACCCGTGCCCCATGCTACAGAGGAAGGCGAAAAACCTCCAGGGCCTTCCAATCTGCCCTGGAGGAAAATTCCTTCCCGACCCCAAATATGGCGATCAGCTAAACCCTGAGCATATGGGCAAGATTCATCAGCCAGATACTACAGAAAATTCTTTCCCGGGTAACTTGGATCTTACCCCATCTAAAAACCCATCACAGGCCATTGGGCCTATTTACCATGAATATTTAATTACCAAAACCATGTTATCCCATCATACCATCTCCTCCATAAACTTATCGAGTTTAATCTTAAAGCAAGATAGATCTTTTGCCCCCACTACTTCCCTCGGAAGGCTATTCCAAAACTTCACTCCTCTGATGGTTAGAAACCTTCGTCTAATTTCTAATCTAAATTTCCTAGTGGCCAGTTTATATCCATTTGTTCTTGTGTCCACATTGGTACTGAGTTTAAATAATTCCTCTCCCTCTCTGGTATTTATCCCTCTGATATATTTATAGAGAGCAATCATATCTCCCCTCAACCTTCTTTTAGTTAGGCTAAACAAGCCAAGCTCCCTGAGTCTCCTTTCATAAGACAAGTTTTCCATTCCTCGGATCATCCTAGTAGCCCTTCTCTGTACCTGTTCCAGTTTGAATTCATCCTTCTTAAACATGGGAGACCAGAACTGCACACAGTATTCCAGGTGAGGTCTCACCAGTGCCTTATATAACGGTACTAAAACCTCCTTATCCCTACTGGAAATACCTCTCCTGATGCATCCCAAGACGACATTAGCTTTTTTCACAGCCATATCACATTGGCAGCTCATAGTCATCCTATGATCAACCAATACTCCAAGGTCCTTTTCCTCCTCCGTTACTTCTAGTTGATGCGTCCCTAGCTTATAACTAAAATTCTTGTTATTAATCCCTAAATGCATGACCTTACACTTCTCACTATTAAATTTCATCCTATTCCTATTACTCCAGTTTACAAGGTCATCCAGATCCTCCTGTAGGGTATCCCTGTCCTTCTCTAAATTAGCAATACCTCCCAGCTTTGTATCATCTGCAAACTTTATTAGCACACTCCCACTTTTTGTGCCCAGGTCAGTAATAAAAAGATTAAATAAGATTGGTCCCAAAACTGATCCTTGAGGAACTCCACTGGTAACCTCCCTCCAACTTGACAGTTCACCTTTCAGTAGGACCCGTTGTAGTCTCCCCTTTAACCAATTCCCTATCCACCTTTCAATTTTCCTATTGATGCCCATCTTATCCAATTTAACTAATAATTCCCCATGTGGCACAGTATCAAACGCCTTACTAAAATCTAAGTAAATTAGATCCACTGCGTTTCCTTTATCTAAAAAATCTGTTACTCTCTCAAAGAAGGAGATCAGGTTGGTTTGGCACGATCTACATTTTGTAAAACCATGTTGCATTTTGTCCCATTTACCATTGACTTCAATGTCCTTAACTACCTTCTCCTTCAAATTTTTTTCCAAGACCTTGCATGCTACAGATGTCAAACTAACAGGCCTATAATTACTTGGATCACTTTTTTTCCCTTTCTTAAAAATAGGAACTATGTTAGCAATTCTCCAATCATACGGTACAACCCCTGAGTTTACAGATTCATTAAAAATTCTTGCTAATGGGCTTGCAATTTCTTGTGCCAATTCTTTTAATATTCTTGGATGAAGATTATCTGGGCCCCCCGATTTAGTCCCATTAAGCTGTTTGAGTTTCGCTTCTACCTCAGATATGGTGATGTCTACCTCCATATCCTCATTCCCATTTATCATGCTACCATTATCCCTAAGATCCTCTTTAGTCTTATTAAAGACTGAGGCAAAGTATTTGTTTAGATATTGGGCCATGCCTAGATTATCCCTGACCTCCACTCCATCCTCAGTTTTTAGCGGTCCCACTTCTTTCTTTGTTTTCTTCCTATTTATATGACTATAGAACCTTTTACTATTGGTTTTAATTCCCTTTGCAAGGTCCAACTCTACTTGACTTTTAGCCTGTCTCACTTTATCCCTACATATTCTGACCTCAATAAGGTAGCTATTTAAATCTGAAATGTCACAGTGTTGTAATTGTAGGGCTCCTGACCCAAAAAGGAGTTGTGCGGGGGGGTGAGTGGGGGGATCACAAGTTTATTATAGGGGAGGTTGTGGTACTACTAATCTTAAATCTGGCCAGCAGCCACTGCTCTCTGGCCACCCAGCTCTGACAACAGCACCACCACCAGCAGCAGTAGAAGTAAGGATGTCATGGTATGGCATTGCACCCTTATTTCTGCATTGCTGCCTTCAGAGCTGGGCCCTTGGTCGGCAGCCACCATTCTGGCTGCCCAGCTCTGAAGGAAGAGGCAAATGTCACCATAATTATAAATAACAATATAATATTTAAAAAATTTCAATTTCTCTGTCATTAAGAACTGCATAAACTAGAACTGGGAAATAGCTTTAGACTAGGCCAAGTTTTCTTAAACTTCATTGCACCATGACCCCCTTCTGACAACAAAAATGACTACATGACCTAGGGCAGGGAGACTGAAGCCTGAGCCTCACTGACCCGGGCAGGGGGGGCCAAACCCAAAATCTGAGTTCTGCTTCCTGGGGAGGGGAGGGGCACCAGCCTAATCTTGAGGGCTTCAGCCTTGGGTGGTGGGGCTCTGACTTTGGCTTCAGCCTCTGGCCCCAGCAAGTCTAACACCAGCCCTGGTAACCTCATTAAAACAGGGTCACTGCCCACAGTTTGAGAACCGCTGGTCTAGGCTAATGGCTCTAATGGATCTAAAGCTGATTCAAGGACAAATCTCAGTTTGTGATTGGATGGTAGCTGAGGAGCTTTTGTGACAAAATTTCAGGAATGCAGGAATCTTCCACAATATTGTTGTGTGAGATCTCTGCCATCTTGAATTGTGGAAAAATCTCATAAAATCCTTTTCTTATGTGAGATTTACTCTGTAAGGGGCTGAAATCCTACAGGAATGAGTCCTTTTGCTACAGGAAATCTTACAGGATTTTCATTGTAGCCAAAGAAGAACTAAAACAGGCCTCTTCTGTTTTTGATGGCTGTTTACAGATTCTGACACTTGAATCCAAAGCCTTTGCTCTCAAAATTTTAATAGTTTGCACTGAAGTTCCAGGTTTGAGCCATATCTGTTAAACACCAAAAAAATTATACACATTTGCATTTTAATATTTTTCCTTACTAAATTGTAAGGATTATTACATCTAGTTCAAAGCCCGTTGATTACATAAACTGCCTTGAAAGGGCTCTTGATAAGGTCCCTTCTGCCTCAGATCTCTTTTCCTTATTTCTGTATTACCTATTGAAGCATCGGTGGAGTTTGAGGAGCAAGTGGTGTTCTCGTCCATCCTCCCCGTGGAAGGAAAAGGCCCGGGTAGAGACCGTCAAATCGTGGAAGTCAACGAATGGTTATGCAGGTGGTGTTGGAGAGAAGGCTGTGGATACTTTGACCATGGGATAGTGTTCCAAGAAGGAGGAGTGCTAGGCAGAGACGGGCTCCACCTAACGAAGAGAGGGAAAAGCATCTTCGCAAGCAGGCTGGCTAACCTAGTGAGGAGGGATTTAAACTAGGTTCACCGGGGAAGGAGACCAAAGCCCTGAGGTAAGTGGGGACATGGGATACCGGGAGGAAGCATGAGCAGGAGAGCGCGAGAGGGCAGGGCTCCTGCCTCATACTAAGAAAGAAGGACAAACAGCAAGTTATCTCAAGTGCCTATACACGAATGCAAGAAGCCGGGGAAACAAGCAGGGAGAACTGGAAGTCTTGGCACAGTCAAGGAATTATGATGTGATTGGAATAACAGAGACTTGCTGGGATAACTCACATGACTGGAGTACTGTCATGGATGGATATAAACTGTTCAGAAAGGACAGGCAGGGCAGAAAAGGTGGGGGAGTTGCATTGTATGTAAGAGAGCAGTATGACTGCTCAGAGCTCTGGTATGAAACTGCAGAAAAACCTGAGAGTCTCTGGATTAAGTTTAGAAGTGTGAGCAACAAGGGTGATGTCGTGGTGGGAGTCTGCTATAGACAACGGACCAGGGGGATGAGGTGGGCGAGGCTTTCTTCTGGCAACTCGCAGAAGTTATTAGATTGCACGTCCTGGTTCTCAAGGGAGACTTCAATCACCTAATATCTGCTGGGAGAGCAATATAGCGGTGCACAGACAATCCAGGAAGTTTTTGGAAAGTGTAGGGGACAATTTCCTGGTGCAAGTGCTGGAGGAACCAACTAGGGGCAGAGCTCTTCTTGACCTGCTGCTCACAAACCGGGAAGAATTAGTAGGGGAAGCAAAAGTGGATGGGAACCTGGGAGGCAGTGACCATGAGATGGTCGAGTTCAGGATCCTGACAAAAGGAAGAAAGGAGAGCAGCAGAATATGGACTCTGGACTTCAGAAAAGCAGACTTTGACTCCCTCGGGGAACTGATGGGCAAGGTCTCCTGGGAGAATAACATGAGAGGGAAAGAAGTCCAGGAGGGCTGGCTGTATTTTAAAGAATCCTTATTGAGGGTACAAGGACAAACCATCCCGATGTGTAGAAAGAATAGTAAATATGGCAGGCGACTAGCTTGGCTTAACAGTGAAATCCTTGCTGATCTTAAACACAAAAAAAGAAGCTTAGAAGAAGTGGAAGATTGGACAAATGACAAGGGAAGTGTAGAAAAATATTACTCGGGCATGCAGGAGTGAAATTAGGAAGGCCAAATCACACCTGGAGTTGCAGCTAGCAAGCGATGTTAAGAGTAACAAGAAGGGTTTATTCAGGTATGTTAGCAACAAGAAGAAAGTCAAGGAAAGTGTGGGCCCCTTACTGAATGAGGGAAGCAACCTAGTGACAGAGGATGTGGAAAAAGCTAATGTACTCAATGATTTTTTTTTGCCTCTGTCTTCACATACAAGGTCAGCTCCCAGACTACTGCACTGGGCAGCACAGCATGGGGAGGAGGTGACCAGCTCTCTGTGGAGAAAGAAGTGGTTCGGGACTATTTAGAAAAGCTGGACGAGCACAAGTCCATGGGGCCAGATGTGCTGCATATGAGAGTACTAAAGGAGGTGGCAGATGTGATTGCAGAGCCTTTGGCCATTATCTTTGAAAACTCATAGCGATCGTTGGAGGTCCAGGATGACTGGAAAAAGGCTAATGTAGTGCCCATCTTTAAAAAAGGGAAGAAGGAGGATCCAGGGAACTACAGGCCAGTTAGCCTCACCTCAGTCCCTGGAAAAATCATGGAGCAGGTCCTCAAGGAATCAATTCTGAAGCTCTTAGAGGAGAGGAAAGTGATCAGGAACAGTCAGCATGGATTCACCAAGGGCAAGTCATGCCTGTCTAATCTAATTACCCTTTATGACAAGATAACGAGCTCTGTGGATGAGGGGAAAGCAGTGGACATGTTGTTCCTTGACTTTAGCAAAGCTTTTGACACGGTCTCCCACAGGATTCTTGCCAGCAAGTTAAAGAAGTATGGGCTGAATGAATGGACTATAAGATGGATAGAAAGCTGGCTAGATTGTCGGGCTCAATGGGTAGTGATCAATGGTTCCATGTCTAGTTGGCAGCCAGTATCAAGTGGAGTGCCCCAAGAGTCGGTCCTGGGCCTGTTTTTTTTTTCAATATCTTCATTAATGATCTGCAGGATGATGTGTATTGCACCCTCAGCAAGTTTGAAGATGACACTAAACTGGGAGGAGTGGTAGATACGCTGGAGGGTAGGGATAGCATACAGAGGGACGTAGGCAAATTAGAGGATTGGGCCAAAAGAAATCTGATGAGGTTCAACAAGGACAAGTGCAGAGTCCTGCACTTAGGAGGAAGAATCCCATACACCGCTACAGACTAGGGACCAAATGGCTAGGCAGCAGTTCTGCAGAAAATGACCTAGGAGTTACAGTGGACGAGAAGCTGGACATGAGTCAACAGTGTGCCATTGTTGCCAAGAAGGCCAATGGCATTTTGGGATGTATAAGTATGGGCATTGCCAGTAGATCGAGGGATGTGATTGTTTCCCTTTATTCAAGATTGGTGAGGCCTTATCTGGAGTATTGTGTCCAGTTTTGGGCCCCACACTACAAGAAGGATGTGGAAAAATTGGAATACTTCCAGTGGAGGGCAACAAAAATGATTAGGGGACTGGAACACATGACTTATGAGGAGAGGCTTAGGGAACTGGGATTGTTTAGTCTGCGAAAGAGAAGAATGAGGGGGGATTTGATAGCTGCTTTCAACTACCTGAAAGGGGGTTCTAAAGAAGATGGATCTAGACTGTTCTCAGTGGTACCAGATGACACAACGAGGAGTAATGGTCTCAAGTTGCAATGGGGGAGGTTTAGGTTGGATATTAGGAAAAACTTTTTCACTAAGAGGGTGGTGAAACACTGGAATGTGTTACCTAGAGAGGTGGTGTAATCTCCTTACTTAGAAGTTTTTAAGGTCAGGCTTGAGAAAGCCCTGGCTGGGATCATTTAGTTGGGATTTGAGCAGGCGGTTGGACTAGATGACCTCCTGAGGTCCCTTCAACCCTGATATTCTATGATTCTGTGTAAAGATGTAACTCAATATTTGTCCAGTTTTCCTTCTTGAATGATGATAAACTGTGCTAAGCTTTATTTATGTGAGGAAAAAAAATGTACAGAAGCATAACTGTTTGTTTAGTCATTCCCAAGTTGCATAAACAGTAATTCAGATTGCCTAGTAACTTCAACAAAAGCCAAATCTGTATGATTAGAGATCATTGCAGGATAGTGATTGCTAGCTGTATAAATCATTCAGCATATGGAAAATATGCAGTTCAAAGTTCACTAAGCTTTGTCTTTCTGGCTTTTTTCCCTTTCTTTGCTAAGAATTACGATGACCGTTCTGACTGGCCGGGTAACATAGTAAGATTTATGTCTTTAATACCATTCTGGTTTTGTTTACAATTTTTTTAAGGTGTCATTTTGTATACCTAGTTTAATGAAAATTCTGTATCTTGCTCTCCTTTTCCTTTCGGTGAATGATGACATACTAATGCGCATCTGTGAAGCATCGGTCATGTAATTTATTATTTTCCATGTCATTACATTACTTTTGTATGCTGAGCCCTGCATTCTAAGGATCCAATCCTGCAACCAGTACTACTCATGTAAGTTATCCTTGCTAACACAAGTAATGTGTATAGCTTCAGTGGTAATACTTAACTGAGAAAAATGTGCAGGATTGGTCCCTACATTTTCGATCAGTTAATTTACGTTGAGAAGGCATTGGGTGAGATTTCCAAAAAATCCTGAATGACTTTAACACAAGGGACTTTTAATGGCCCTTGAGCTCCTTAACCACTTAGGCCCCAATCCTGCACACCTTACACTGGTGCTTTACTACCATGGGTAGTCCCAGTATTTTAGGTAAAATATACATTCATACTGGCTATTTGTTTTAAAATCCTTCCCCTTCATTCCCCTGGGGCCCAAAGCTTTGTTTCTACTGCCAAGGCTGGGCTCTAGGATTTTTGCCACCTCAAGCAAAAACATGTTGGCCGCCCCCACTTTCTCTTTCATGCCCTCCCTCCCACCCCTGGCTCCGCCCCAACTCCTCCCCTTCCCAACCCCTTCCGCAAATCCCCGCCCCCGCCTCCTCCCCAGGGTGTGCCGCATTCCCCCCCCCGATTGCTTCCTGCAGCTACCCCACAACCCAGCTCACGTCTGCTCTGCCTGCTCCCCTGAACATACTGCCGGTCTGCTTCTCCCCACTCCCTCTCAGGCGAGAGAGAGGCAGCATGTTCAGGGGAGCAGGCGGAGCAAGGGGGGGGGGGGTAGAGGAACCACTCCCCGCCCCAGCTCACCTCCGCTCCACCACCGCTGCCTCCCCCGACAGCGCTGCCGCTCGGCTTCTCCTCCCTCTCTCCCAGGCTTGCCGCGCACCAAACAGCTGGTTTGCACAGTAAGCCTGGGAGGGGGGAGAAGCGGAGCGGTGGCGGCGCACTCAGGAGAGCAGGCAGAGGCGGAGTGGAGGCAAGCTGGGGTGGGGGGGTCACATTTCTAGGGGCAGCATGGCCGACACTGGAATGCCGCCCCTAGAAATGTGCCCCCCCAACCACCTGCTTGTTTTGCGGGTGCCTAGAGCTGGCCCCGCCCACTGCTAAATTTAAAATACTTTGCTTAAAGTTTGGTTAGTATGTCACTGGTCCACATGGGAGGAAAGTTAAGCACCTGTGTATATGCTTTCTATGATTGGGGCCTTAGTGTGGAAAATCCAACCCCTTGTCATTAATGTTGTATATCTGAAGATTAATTCTTCTATTTTGTAATCAAAATTTAGGGACAGATTCTTTCAGAAAGAATTTTCTCTGTTTAGATAATTACTTGGACCTAACTGGAATTGAGAAATTTATTGAAAATGGATATATCAAGGTGTGGAGTAAATCTTGTGGCATGAAAAAAATCAGCTATAACATTTCCCTTTATCATTCAAAAATAGAGCAGGAAGCAATCACCAAAGACGATATATCTCCTTTGCAAATACTAGGGGGAAGCAGAACATTTCAATAGAACGGATTTCCATAGATTTCTTAGGCCTGTTCCTGCATTGCCTTTTCTCCTTAGAAAAGAACAGTAGTTGATACTGAGGAGGGGACATAGGCAGGGCCAGTGAAACCTCCATTGGGTTGAAATCTACAGGAAAACAGAAGAAATTTTGGCACTCCATTTCAATATGGTGATCTCCTTCGCCTCCTAACTCACTCCAGATGCTTACAGCCACTCTTTTCCGTGCTGTGTTGCCATTGGCTGACTATTTGCCAGGTAAATCCTTCTATCTGCTTGGTAGTTGCTTAAAAGTATAGCATATAGAGTGGGAAAAGTATAGAGTGGGAATTATGCTTGGAGTTTGCAAGTTGCAAGTTGTAGATCATGGCTGTGCAGTTGATTCTGTATATAGGCACTTTTCCTGTATTTGCATGTCTCCGACCTATTTTATTTTTTCCCCTCTCCTCTGTTCTTCTGTTTGGTCTGAGCAAAAGTGAGCAAATGGGAGCAGCTGAGTATTTGTTTATTAAAGGGAAGTAAAGCAAATTACTCTAGATTGTACTTGATCAGATGATTCCAGTTTACTAAATCAGCACTCTCTGGAATTAGACCTCAGATGTTTATGGTTGGGGATCAGTGTCGGAGGGCTGATTAAGGTGACAAGGAAAAATAAAACTAATAGAAAAGGAAGAAATTCAGACATGGCATCCCAAGAGTAAACATCACATCAAAGGATCTCCCTTTTTTATACCCAAAAGAGTTTCACTGTATATTTTGAGTAGAATGTACTACTTGAAAAGTAAAGTGACCTACTTTGACTCCATCAAATCCCATGCTCCCTTTGGGCTACCCAGAGCTGGTATGGTTGTATGTTACTTTGTCAATACATTTTGTATTGTAAGTGACAGCTTTTAGTTTCCATTAAGATATCATATTCCACTTTAAAAGTATTTGACAGCCTTGATAACATGCACTGGAAAGAGGGAAGGATATGAAGCATGTGATGCCTGTTCTGTTATGGGACACTTGACTAATGATGACACATGTCACAGACAGTGTCAGATTAATAAGAAAAGATGTCTGTATCTTTAGTTGCTCTGAAGGGTTTTTTTCCCCCCTGAAATGTTTTGGATGGATTCTAGGAGAGGATGGACAGATAATGAAGATTTTGACCACTTAAGAGGAACAATGATTTGCTCGAGTGTTTCTTATTTGAAACAATGGGAGCTCTGATGTGTGTCCAAAGCAAAGTTCAAACTGAGAAGTTTCAAGCAGAAACAGTATCCCCCAGATTAAAATTAGTTTAAACCTGATAGCTAGAGCTGGATGAAAATCCAAATTTTCATCCTGTAGGAAATTCCAGTATTTTGAAATTTGTTTTGATCCTGCATTGGCACAAAATGTTGAAATCTCAGAAGATGGTGTAGAACATAATGCTTAAAAAAATCACTTTGTTTCTACATTCCTGAAACAAAATATTTCATTTTGATTTGTGGAACCAAATCAAACAATTTGTTTTGACTTTGTTTAACAAGAAACAAATGGTGCATTGTGGCAGTTCAGCCAGAGCGGAGATGGTAGTGCATCTTGAGAGATGTAGTCAAGTTGGGGAGTCCATAGCAGAGAATGGGGGCATGAGGAACTCAAACTACAGCTGCCATAGGGCAGCATGGCAACTCAGGTGGATGCAGATTAATGGCCAACAGATCCCAAACTAAACACTTTGATTCAATTTGACAAAAATGAAATGTTTTAATTTGGGTCAGCCTGACAAAATTAAATCTTTTGTTCCAATTTTCTCAATGAAAAACTGGGAAAAAAAAAAGCAAGCCTGATGAAAATTTCACTTTTGTGGAAATGCATATTATATTGAAAAAAAAGCAGATGAAAAATTCCTAACCAGCTTTATTTGCAACGCAGCACATTGCACAAAGAAACGGAGGCAGAACTTTATCCCACTTTTCACCACTCAACTAACCCAAACATCTCCAACATCTGAACTCTCTCTCTGCACCATCTTCTTGACCTTTTTAGCTCCCTTCTCCTCCCACAGTACAGGGCTGGCTCTAGGCACCAGCTAAGCAAGCTGGTGCCTATGGCGGAGCTGCTAGAGGGGCGGCACTCCGCCTGTTCCTGGGGTGGCACTCCAGCAGCAGCCCGTCGGCCGCAATTTGGTGGAAGCTCCCTCCGATGTTCCTGTTCTCTCGGGCAGAGGGGTATTCAGCAGGTTTTTTTTTTTTCCTGCTTGGGACGGCAAAAAATGTAGAGCCGGACCTGCCACAGTATACCTTGCAAAGTGCCTCAAAATACAACCCTCCTATTCAACCTTCATGCAGTCTTCTTCTCCCGTTTCTTCTTGACTGCAACCTGCTTGCTCCCAGACACACTCCAGCTTGCTCTAGCTCATCCCCCTTTCCTCCTTCAAGTCTCAGGGCATGTCTATGTAACCTTTCTGCCATGTGGAGTCGCAGCAACAAGGGCTGGGTTTAATGTCCAGAGGTTTCTCTTAACTATATAAACCAGAACTGGCTTGAGCCTCCACCCAGCAATCTGGTAAAACTGAACAGCACCCGGGGCTCTTCTAAGAGCAATACTTCTCCTCGTGCAAGCACAAGGGGACCCAACGAAATCAAATTTTTATTAAAAGGGAAAATGGGCACCCAGCATTCTTTTGGGAAAACACCATGGCCATAATTGAAAAGCATGTGACAATAAGCCCTGGTCTACACTAGGACTTTAGGTCGAATTTAGCAGTGTTAAATCGATGTAAACATGCACCCGTCCACACAATGAAGCCCTTTATTTCGACTTAAAGGGCTCTTAAAATCGATTTCCTTACTCCACCCCTGACAAGTGGATTAGCACTTAAATCGACGTTGCCGGCTCGAATTTGGGGTACTGTGGACAGAATTCGATGGTATTGGCCTCCGGGAGCTATCCCAGAGTGCTCCATTATGACCGCTCTGGACAGCACTCTCAACTCAGATGCACTGGCCAGGTAGAAAGGAAAAGAAACGCGAACTTTTGAATCTCATTTCCTGTTTGGCCAGCATGGCAAGCTGCAGGTGACCATGCAGAGCTCATCAGCACAGGTGACCATGATGGAGTCCCAGAATCACAAAAGAGCTCCAGCATGGACCGAACGGGAGGTACGGGATCTGATCGCTGTTTGGGGAGAGGAATCCGTGCTATCAGAACTCCGTTCCAGTTTTCGAAATGCCAAAACCTTTGTCAAAATCTCCCAGGGCATGAAGGACAGAGGCCATAACAGGGACCCGAAGCAGTGCCGCATGAAACTGAAGGAGCTGAGGCAAGCCTACCAGAAAACCAGAGAGGCGAACAGCCCCTCTGGGTAAGAGCCCCAAACATGCCGCTTCTATGATGAGCTGCATGCCATTTTAGGGGGTTCAGCCACCATTACCCCAGCCATGTTGTTTGACTCCTTCAATGGAGATGGAGGCAATACGGAAGCAGGGTTTGGGGACGAAGAAGATGATGAGGAGGAGGAGGTTGTAGATAGCTCACAGCAAGCAAGCAGAGAAACCGGTTTTCCCGACAGCCAGGAACTGTTTCTCACCCTAGACCTGGAGCCGGTACCCCCCGAACCCACCCAAGGCTGCCTCCTGGACCCAGCAGGCGGAGAAGGGACCTCTGGTGAGTGTACCTTTTAAAATACTATACATGGTTTAAAAGCAAGCATGTGAAAGGATTACTTTGCCCTGGCATTTGCGGTTCTCCTAGATGTAGTCCTAAAGCCTTTGCAAAAGGTTTCTGGGGAGGGCAGCCTTATTGCGTCCTTTATGGTAGGACACTTTACCACTCCAGGCCAGTAACACGTACTCGGGAATCATTGTAGAACAAAGCATTGCAGTGTATGTTTGCTGGCATTCAAACAACATCCGTTCTTTATCTCTCTGTGTTATCCTCAGGAGAGTGAGATATAATTCATGGTCACCTGGTTGAAATAGAGTGCTTTTCTTCAGGGGACACTCAGAGGAGCCCATTCCTGCTGGGCTGTTTGCCTGTGGCTGAACAGAAATGTTCCCCGCTGTTAGCCACAGGGAGGGGGGAAGGTTGAGGGGGTAGTCACGCGATGGGAGGAGGCAAAATGCGACCTTGTAACGAAAGCACATGTGCTATGTATGTAATGTTAACAGCAAGGTTTACCCTGAAAGAGTGTAGCCACTGTTTTATAAAATGTGTCTTTTAAAATACCGCTGTCCCTTTTTTTTTTCTCCACCAGCTGCATGCGTTTCAATGATCACAGGATCTTCTCCTTCCCAGAGGCTAGTGAAGCTTAGAAAGAAAAAAAAACGCACTCACGATGAAATGTTCTCTGAGCTCATGCTGTCCTCCCACACTGACAGAGCACAGACGAATGCGTGGAGGCAAATAATGTCAGAGTGCAGGAAAGCACAAAATGACCGGGAGGAGAGGTGGCGGGCTGAAGAGAGTAAGTGGCGGGCTGAAGAGAGTAAGTGGTGGGCTGAAGACAGGGCTGAAGCTCAAATGTGGCAGCAGCGTGATGAGAGGAGGCAGGATTCAATGCTGAGGCTGCTGCAGGACCAAACTAGTATGCTCCAGTGTATGGTTGAGCTGCAGCAAAGGCAGCTGGAGCACAGACTGCCACTGCAGCCCCTCTGTAACCAACCACCCTCCTCCCCAAGTTCCATAGCCTCCACACCCAGATGCCCAAGAACGCGGTGGGGGGGCCTCCGGCCAACCAGCCACGCCACCACAGAGCATTGCCCCAAAAAAGAAGGCTGTCATTCAATAAATTTTAAAGTTGTAAACTTTTAAAGTGCTGTGCTTAAAGTGCTGTGTGGCATTTTCCTTCCCTCCTCCACCACCCCTCCCGGGCTACCTTGGTAGTCATACCCCTATTTGTGTGATGAATGAATAAAGAATGCATGAATGTGAAGCAACAATGACTTTATTGTCTCTGCAAGCGGTGATTGAAGGGAGGAGGGGCGGGTGGTTAGCTTACAGGGAAGTAGAGTGAACCAAGGGGCGGGGGGTTTCATCAAGGAGAAACAAACAGAACTTTCACACCGTAGCCTGGCCAGTCATGAAACTGGTTTTCAAAGCTTCTCTGATGCGTACCGCGCCCTCCTGTGCTCTTCTAACCGCTCTGGTGTCTGGCTACGCGTAACCAGCAGCCAGGCGATTTGCCTCAACCTCCCACCCCGTCATAAACGTCTCCCCCTTACTCTCACAGATATTGTGGGGCACACAGCAAGCAGTAATAACAGTGGGAATACTGGTTTCGCTGAGGTCTAAGCGAGACAGTAAATTGCGCCAGCGCGCCTTTAAATGTCCAAATGCACATTCTACCACCATTCTGCACTTGCTCAGCCTGTAGTTGAACAACTCCTGACTACTGTCCAGGCTGCCTGTGTACGGCTCCATGAGCCATGGCATTAAGGGGTAGGCTGGGTCCCCAAGGATACATATAGGCATTTCAACATCCCCAACAGTTATTTTCTGGTCTGGGAATAAAGTCCCTTCCTGCAGCTTTTGAAACAGACCAGAGTTCCTGAAGATGCGAGCATCATGCACCTTTCCCGGCCATCCCACGTTGATGTTGGTGAAACGTCCCTTGTGATCCACCAGAGCTTGCAACACTATCGAAAAGTACCCCTTGCGGTTTATGTACTCGGCGGCTTGGTGCTCCGGTGCCAAGATAGGGATATGGGTTCCGTCTATAGCCCCACCACAGTTAGGGAATCCCATTGCAGCAAAGCCATCCACTATGACCTGCACATTACCCAGGGTCACTACCCTTGATATCAGCAGATCTTTGATTGCGTGGGCTACTTGCATCACAGCAGCCCCCACAGTAGATTTGCCCCCTCCAAATTGATTCCCAACTGACCGGTAGCTGTCTGGCGTTGCAAGCTTCCACAGGGCTATCGCCACTCGCTTCTCAACTGTGAGGGCTGCTCTCATCTTGGTATTCATGCGCCTCAGGGAAGGGGAAAGCAAGTCACAAAGTTCCATGAAAGTGCCCTTACGCATGTGAAAGTTTCGCAGCCACTGCGAATCGTCCCTGCAACACTATGCGGTCCCACCAGTCTGTGCTTGTTTCCCGAGCCCAGAATCGGCATTCCACAGCATGAACCTGCCCCATTAGCACCATGATGCATGTATTGGCAGGGCCCATGCTTTCAGAGAAATCTGTGTCCATGTCCTGATCACTCACGTGACCGCGCTGACGTCGCCTCCTCGCCCGGTATCGCTTTGCCAGGTTCTGGTGCTGCATATACTGCTGGATAATGCGTGTGGTGTTTAATGTGCTCCTAATTGCCAAAGTGAGCTGAGCGGACTCCATGTTTGCCTTGGTATGGCGTCCGCACAGAAAAAAGGCGCAGAACGATTGTCTGCCGTTGCTCTGACGGAGGGAGGGGCGACTGACGACACGGCTTACAGGGTTGTCTTCAGGGAGCTAAAATCAACAAAGGGGATGCCTGTACATCAAGGAGTATTTCAGGCAGGACTTCACGGAGGGTTCCAATAAGAAATGGTGCACCTAAGTTATCATTCTTATTGGAACAAGGAGGTTAGCCTGGCCTCTGATTGATACATGGCTAAATTTACCTCGCTGCACCTTCTCTGTGAGTGACTGCAGTGTGACCTAGAGGAATGAGTCCCCTAGACAGGGGAGGAGGCAAATGAGTACAAAACAAATCTGGTCTATTTCTTGTTTTGACCCACTCCATCTATCTTTTACATCTTTGGCTGGCAGCAGACAGTGCAGAAGGACTGCATGCCATCCACATCTCATGGCTGCTCGGCAGAAGATGGTACAGTATGACTGCTAGCCATCCTCATCTCTTGCCTGCCTGGCAGAAGATGGTACAATACGACTACTAGCAATCCTCATCTCTTGCCTGCCTGGCAGAAGATGGTACAGTACGACTGCTAGCAGTCCGTATCGCCTGCCCGCTCACCATAAGACGGTTCAATAGGACTGACTGCAGGACTAAAGAGAATGACCTGGTCAAGTCACTCCAAATTTAGTCCCTGCGCCCATGTCTGCCCAGGCGCTCCCAGCCGACGTGGCCAGGAGCACCTCGGACATGACGATGACGGCTACCAGTTGTACTGTAACATCTGCTGCCACAAGGCAAGGGGTTCATAGAATCATAGAATATCAGGGTTGGAAGGGACCCCAGAAGGTCATCTAGTCCAACCCCCTGCTCAAAGCAGGACCAATTCCCAGTTAAATCATCCCAGCCAGGGCTTTGTCAAGCCTGACCTTAAAAACCTCCAAGGAAGGAGATTCTACCACCTCCCTAGGTAACGCATTCCAGTGTTTCACCACCCTCTTAGTGAAAAAGTTTTTCCTAATATCCAATCTAAACCTCCCCCACTGCAACTTGAGACCATTACTCCTCGTTCTGTCATCTGCTACCATTGAGAACAGTCTAGAGCCATCCTCTTTGGAACCCCCTTTCAGGTAGTTGAAAGCAGCTATCAAATCCCCCCTCATTCTTCTCTTCTGCAGGCTAAACAATCCCAGCTCCCTCAGCCTCTCCTCATAACTCATGTGTTCCAGTCCCCTAATCATATTTGTTGCCCTTCGCTGGACTCTCTCCAATTTATCCACATCCTTCTTGAAGTGTGGGGCCCAAAACTGGACACAGTACTCCAGATGAGGCCTCACCAATGTCGAATAGAGGGGAACGATCACGTCCCTTGATCTGCTCGCTATGCCCCTACTTATACATCCCAAAATGCCATTGGCCTTCTTGGCAACAAGGGCACACTGCTGACTCATATCCAGCTTCTCGTCCACTGTCACCCCTAGGTCCTTTTCTGCAGAACTGCTGCCTAGCCATTCGGTCCCTAGTCTGTAGCTGTGCATTGGGTTCTTCCGTCCTAAGTGCAGGACCCTGCACTTATCCTTATTGAACCTCATCAGATTCCTTTTGGCCCAATCTTCCAATTGGTCTAGGTCCTTCTGTATCCTATCCCTCCCCTCCAGCGTATCTACCACTCCTCCCAGTTTAGTATCATCCGCAAATTTGCTGAGAGTGCAATCCACACCATCCTCCAGATCATTTATGAAGATATTGAATAAAACCGGCCCCAGGACCGACTCTTGGGGCACTCCACTTGATACCGGCTGCCAACTAGACATGGAGCCATTGATCACTACCCGTTGAGCCCGACAATTTAGCCAGCTTTCTACCCACCTTATAGTGCATTCATCCAGCCCATACTTCCTTAACTTGCTGACAAGAATACTATGGGAGACCGTGTCAAAAGCTTTGCTAAAGTCAAGAAACAATACATCCACTGCTTTCCCTTCATCCACAGAACCAGTAATCTCATCATAAAAGGCGATTAGATTAGTCAGGCATGACCTTCCCTTGGTGAATCCATGCTGGCTGTTCCTGATCACTTTCCTCTCATGCAAGTGCTTCAGGATTGATTCTTTGAGGACCTGCTCCATGATTTTTCCAGGGACTGAGGTGAGGCTGACTGGCCTGTAGTTCCCAGGATCTTCCTTCTTCCCTTTTTTAAAGATTGGCACTACATTAGTCTTTTTCCAGTCATCCGGGACTTCCCTGGTTCGCCACGAGTTTTCAAAGATAATGGCCAGTGGCTCTGCAATCACAGCCGCCAATTCCTTCAGCACTCTCGGATGCAACTCGTCCGGCCCCATGGACTTGTGCACGTCCAGCTTTTCTAAATAGTCCCTAACCGCCTCTATCTCCACAGAGGGCTGGCCATCTCTTCCGCATTTTGTGATGCCCAGCGCAGCAGTCTGGGAGCTGACCTTGTTAGTGAAAACAGAGGCAAAAAAAGCATTGAGTACATTAGCTTTTTCCACATCCTCTGTCACTAGGTTGCCTCCCTCATTCAGTAAGGGGCCCACACATTCCTTGGCTTTCTTCTTGTTGCCAACATACCTGAAGAAACCCTTCTTGTTACTCTTGACATCTCTGGCTAGCTGCAGCTCCAGGTGCGATTTGGCCCTCCTGATAACATTCCTACATGCCCGAGCAATATTTTTATACTCTTCCCTGGTCATATGTCCAACCTTCCACTTCTTGAAAGCTTCTTTTTTATGTTTAAGATCTGCTAGGATTTCACCATTAAGCCAAGTTGGTCGCCTGCCATATTTACTATTCTTTCGACTCATCGGGATGGTTTGTCCCTGTAACCTCAACAGGGATTCCTTGAAATACAGCCAGCTCTCCTGGACTCCTTTCCCCTTCAAGTTAGTCCCCCAGGGGATCCTGGCCATCCGTTCCCTGAGGGAGTCGAAGTCTGCTTTCCTGAAGTCCAGGGTCCGTATCCTGCTGCTTACCTTTGTTCCCTGCGTCAGGATCCTGAACTCAACCAACTCATGGTCACTGCCTCCCAGATTCCCATCCACTTTTGCTTCCCCCACTAATTCTACCCGGTTTGTGAGCAGCAGGTCAAGAAAAGCACCCCCCCTAGTTGGCTCCTCTAGCACTTGCGCCAGGAAATTGTCCCCTACGCTTTCCAAAAACTTCCTGGATTGTCTATGCACCGCTGTATTGCTCTCCCAGCAGATATCAGGAAAATTAAAGTCACCCATGAGAATCAGGGCATGCGATCTAGTAGCTTCCGTGAGCTGCCGGAAGAAAGCCTCATCCACCTCATCCCCCTGGTCCGGTGGTCTATAGCAGACTCCCACCACTACATCACTCTTGTTGCACACACTTCTAAACTTAATCCAGAGACACTCAGGTTTTTCTGCAGTTTCGTACCGGAGCTCTGAGCAGTCATACTGCTCCCTTACATACAGTGCTACTCCCCCACCTTTTCTGCCCTGCCTGTCCTTCCTGAACAGTTTATAACCATCCATGACAGTACTCCAGTCATATGAGTTATCCCACCAAGTCTCTGTTATTCCGATCACGTCATAGTTCCTTGACTTCACCAGGACCTCCAGTTCTCCCTGCTTGTTTCCAAGGCTTTGTGCATTTGTATATAAGCACTTGAGATAACCTGTTGATCGCCCCTCATTGCCAGTATGAGGCAGGAGCCCTCCCCTCACAGACATTCCTGCCTGTGCTTCCTCCCGGTATCCCGCTTTCCCACTTACCTCAGGGCTTTGGTCTCCTTCCCCCGGTGAACCTAGTTTAAAGCCCTCCTCACTAGGTTAGCCAGCCTGCTGGCAAAGATGCTCTTCCCTCTCTTCGTAAGATGGAGCCCGTCTCTACCCAGCACTCCTCCTTCATGGAACACCATCCCATGGTCAAAGAAACCAAAGCCTTCTCTCCGACACCATCTGCGTAGCCATTCGTTGACTTCCACGATTCGACGCTCCCTACCTAGGCCTTTTCCTTCCACGGGGAGGATGGACGAGAACACCACTTGCGCCTCCAACTCCTTTATTCTTCTTCCTAGAGCCACATAGTCCGCAGTGATCCGCTCAAGGTCATTCTTGGCAGTATCATTGGTGCCCACGTGGAGAAGCAGGGAGGGGTAGCGATCCGAGGGCTTGATGAGTCTCGGCAGTCTCTCCGTCACATCACGAATCTTAGCCCCTGGCAAGCAGCAGACTTCTCGGTTTTCCCGGTCAGGGCGGCAGATAGATGACTCAGTCCCCCGGAGGAGAGAGTCCCCGACCACCACCACCCGCCTTCTCCTCTTGGGGGTGGTGGTCGTGGAACCCCCAACCTCAGGACAGCGCATCTCATGCCTTCCAACCAGCGGAGTCTCCTTCTGCTTTCTCGCCCCAGACATATCATCTGGTCCACTCTCCGCAACGATACCTGTGGAGAGAACATGAAAGCGGTTAGTTACCTGTGTCTGTGTTACTGGAACCCGGACATTCCGCTTACCTCTTCTGGAGGTCACATGTTGCCAAGCTTCTTCACTGGTCTCTTGGCTCCTCTGTGCAACCTGCTCTATATCTGTAGAGCTTTGTGCCCCTAGAAGCCTATCCTGAGTTTCGTCCAGGAAATCCTCATTTTCCCGTATGCAACTCAGGGTTGTTATCTGTTGCTCCAGACCTTCAATCTTCTCTTCCAATATGGAGACCAGCTTGCACTTTGTACAGACAAAGTCGCTTCTGTCCTGTGGAAGAAAGACAAACATGGCACATCCAGTGCAGGTCACAACAGTTGAACCCCCCCCTTCCATATCACCTTCCTACTATGAGCTTCCTCAGAGCAGTTTGCAAGACGTAAGCCTCACTGGGCTCCCTCCAGGCGAACTCCCAGGCAAACTCCTGCTGTGAGCTGCTCTGCTGTCCCCGCTGCTCAGCTGGTTCTCCGCCGCTCAGCTGGTTCGCGAAGCTCTGGCTATTTTTAAACAGCCAGGCTTCCCTGTCGCAAACAAACAGACACCCTACTGCCCACGCCCTGCAGGCTAGCAGCCAATCAGACACTCACTCAGGCTCTCACACTGCCCCCCCAGCAAACACACGCTGGGATACTTCCTCAGCAAGCAAACAAACACAGACTCGGATACTTACCAGTCCCAGGCAAACTCCTGCGGTGTGCTGCTCTGCTGTCCCCGCTGCTCAGCTGGTTCTCCGCCGCTGTGGATGGTTGCTGCTACTGTGTAGCAATGCCGTACCGCGTCTGCCAGCACCCAGGATACATAGGGTGACGGTTACCTGAGCGGGCTCCATGCTTGCCGTGGTATGGCGTCTGCACAGGTAACTCAGGAAAAAAGGTGCGAAATGATTGTCTGCCCTTGCTTTCACGGAGGGAGGGAGGGAGGGAACGGGGGCCTAACGATATGTACCCAGAACCACCCGCGACAATGTTTTAGCCCCATCAGGCATTGGGATCTCAACCCAGAATTCCAATGGGCAGCGGAGACTGCGGGAACTGTGGGATAGTTACCCACAGTGCAACGCTCTGGAAGTCGACTCTAGCCTCGGTACTGTGGAAGTGCTCCGCCGAGTTAATGCACTTAATGCACTTAGAGCATTTTCTGTGGGGACACACACACTCGAATATATAAAACCAATTTCTAAAAAAGTGACTTCTATAAATTCGACCTTATTCCGTAGTGTAGACATACCCTAAGCAAATCCAACCTCACGTTATGTTGGGCAGTGTCCTTTGTCTCAGGTTCTCACTTTATGGTGTGAAAGTCTATCAAAAAGTGTCCCTTTACACACCAATCTATTTTCCCTCCACTGCACCACAGTGGTCCTTGGTTAGTGAAGAATCAGAATTCAGAGGTGCAGGTTTCACCTTCCACCCCTTGTTGTGGTAATTCAGCAATGTGTTTGCTGCCGCTGCCTTGCAGCTGACTCACAGCTGCCTCTTTCTCTCTGCCACCACTGACTCTCTCCCACCGCACCATGCTACTGCTGCTGCCACTTGCTGCAAGGTCACATTCTGAGATTCAAGCATTTAACCAAGCTCACTCTGACTTCAGTCCAGTTTCTTGTCACTGTCCCCACACAAGTTCTACGTCTTGCTCAGCAGTGAGGACCGCTCTGGGAATCACAAACTGGGAGCAAGGGCTTTTTATTGGTTCTAATCAGCTCTATCACTAAACATTGGAAAGAGAAAGATCAAATGGTATCTCAGGGCTTGTCTATAATACCGCTTAAGTCGATGTAAGTTACATCACTTGGGGTATGAAAAAGCAACCCCGCTGAGTGATGAAACTTACATCGACTTAAAGCGGTGTCTACACTGTGCTATGTCAGTGGAAGACACCCTCCCACCAACATAGCTGCCACTTCTCACTAAGGTGGAGTAATTATGTTGATGGGACAGCGCTCTCCTGTCGACGTAATGCTGCATGGCACAAACCTGCATGGCACTTCTCTGTTTCTACCATCTGACAGAAGAATGGAGAAATCTTTGCTATTCTCATGAATCAACACACTGAGATAGTATTCTGTATATATTTACAGAGGGTCTTTGTCTTCACTTCATACATCCTTCTCTGGTACCGTATACTATTTTGTTTTTGGAAACCAGTGAGACCCGCATTAAACCAATCAGTAAATAAAATCTTCACACAAGATCCATATTCTAGTCACAACACTGACCAGTCGGTTGTGTACACTTTGTGCTTTTTTTCCTCCTGGGAAAACCTCTGAATAAATCAATACCTGTTTTTTTTTCAGCTCAAGTATTCTTTAGCTGCTTCAGATTGTTTAAATGTGGTGGTGGTTTTTCATAAAGTAGGTGGCTGTTGCTGAGATATGGTAAGTCACACCATCTGGAGATAAACAATACAGTGGAATCTTTTAAGACAGTGTGCTATCCTGCAGGGAATGCAAGGCATAGCTTATATGAACTAATCTAGCCATAGCACAAATCTATTGTTTTGATATTGCCCTATCCCCCACTGTTTGAGCACTTCAGCTGATAGCAGGCATCAAGCTCTCTTTGCAACTCCTATGGAGCTCAACTCCATGGGCTAGCAGTAGAATGTTGGAAGTTCAATAGTCTTCTCTGAAACTATTTGTTTCTGACAACTTTCCTTTTCCTGTCAAAAACTGTAACATTATCTCAGCCTAAATGAGTGATCAACCCAAAGCCCTTAGAATAAGAGAGCAGACTTTAATAGAAATTACAAATGTAGCCTTTCCTTGTGTAGCTATAACTGTAGACATTATGAGGTATGACACAAAATCACATAATACGCACCATCTAACAGTTGCACAGGTTCACTTGTCAACAAACTCCTAGTGAAAGCCATCACAATATACTGCCACTGAATTTTCACCTGCTCCTGATGTACATGCCTGTGGCTTACTGACAGTGCATTTGGCAAAAGTGTTGAGGAATTTAAATAATCAAAGCTAGCCCTGTAATTGTGTTCTCACTTCAGAGTTTTATCAAGTTTCTGCAAAATTGAATAGGTGTCCTGAATGCCATTTGAATATTTCAGATGTTAGCATTCTAATAGATTTGATTTGTACTTAAATGCTCTAAAGGTAAAAATAAATAACATATAATACAAGACTCAATTTAAGGAGAAGAAAAGTAAATATTTGACTTAATCTTCAACCAATTACACTTCGTAAAATAATACAGTTCAGCAGAGCTATGTGAAAAGAGTTGCAGCTAACATAAAAGTTTTGGCTTTGTAACAGTTTCATTTAAAAAAAAAACTTGTTGGAATTTATTAGAGGAATAGAACTGGTCAATTACTTTTCCAGCAGAATTCCTTCTTTTTAAAATCCTAATAATTGAAATCAAAACATTCTCAAATATTTTGAAACAGGAAAGAAATCCCACAATATTTCAATTTCCCATGGAATGGAAATTCCAAGTTTTGATCATATCTAGAGAGGAACAGAGTAGGTTTGTCCTGGAGATTACACCTTAGGGAGTTTTCAGAGAGGTTCAAGGTGATGAAGATCTCTTCACAAAGAATTCCAGGTTTAGCAAAACACTGTTGTTCCAAGATAATTACATTAAGTTGGGCAATCCTTCTGAGATATGCCACTTTCCAGGTCCAGTCCTTTTGGGAATAATGCAAAAATAGTCTCTGGAAATTTAGCATTCCTGTCAGAAGGAAGTTTGATACATATTAGAGTATAAGGGACAGAATTTCTGTTCCTCGGGAAATTCCAGTATTATGAAACTTTTTCTCCTGGTTTGGGGAAAAGTTAAAATGTTGGGGATTGTGTGTGTGTGTGTGTGTGTGTGTGAGAGTGAAATGGAAATAAAAAATGTTGTGACATTATCAAAACTTCATAATGAAATATAAAAAATAAATCCAAAATTGTATGAAATCATAATTCCAACAAGTTTTCAAAACTGCCAAAACAAAATGAGAAAGCTGAAATGAATAATTTAATCATTTTCCATCAAATGTTGTCATAATTGATACACTTCTGCAAAATACCTTGATTTTGATTGATTTTTTTCCCAATTCTTCCATTAAATCTCAGGCTCTCCGGTTCAGTAGATCAGTATGCTATTGCATTTTTTTTACTAAAACAGTAGAATAGTTTAGTGGTAGAAAGGAAGTTCATAAACACTGCTAAGCATTGCTAAGCCTCGCAATGCCAATGGCTGGCAATAGTTATTTTAATTTAACATATTAATCTAGTTGTCTTTCTGTCTTCCCTTCTTGTCTGTGCCTCTTTAGTAACTTCTATTCAGTTTCACCTCTATTTTCTTTTGCTTCAGTTTTCCCATGTTTTAAAACTTGAAACATACATGAACATTCTTTTTTCATCTTTCTAACTTGCCTTTTCTAATTCTTAATGTATTCAATTTCATGTTTCCAGCTTTTTGTTTCTTTCTGTATTTTCTCTCTCCTTTGTCAAATCTTCCTATCTTGTGGAGCTCCTCTTCCTCACTCCTAGGCTCAGTTCTCTAATCACTGCAGACAAGCAATTGTCATTGAAGCAAATGGAAATTGCTCAGGTTCTGCTACTGGAAAATTTGGCCTCTTATTTTTTCTCAATATTCCCTCTGATCTTTCTCTTCCTTATTCTCCCATTTCTATACTATTTTTTCTTCCCCTATTCCTCCTTCTCTCCATGATTCTTTCTTTCGCTTGCCATATTATCTGTTTCCACCTCTTTCCCCTTATTTCAGCTCTTTCCTGAGCTCCTTTTCCATGGAAGAAGAAAATGTTTTTATTTTGCTCCCTCCACTCTTACTTGGGGAAAGGGAGTCAATGGAGAGAGAACTCTTCCTTGTCCTCCTTTTGTGGGCTCCTCCTATCACTGACTGGTGGGGTATATTGAGGAAGGGCTACACTGTGTGCTCCTGAGGGGCATAGCTCCCTCGGGTCAAGAGGACTGAGAGTAGGGAAAGTTCTTCCTCTGCTAATAACAAATAGCACTTGACCATGCAAACATCTATTCCGACAACAACCCTGTCCAGCAGATATGATCCTATAAGAATCATTATCCCCATTTTAAAGCTGAGGAAACAAACAGATAAATGATGTGCTCTTTCCTTAAACTACAGGCAGAAGAATTTGGTTTCTCTCCCATTCCATACTTCATATCCTGCTACTAAATGTTATTACTGCTTTCAGTTAAAAGATAAAAATGCAGACTACCTACATTTCCTAACAGTGCTTTTACCTCACATTAAAACTGAAAAACTTCCTTCTGACCTGCTTTCTCTGGCAGCTCTCATTAGAGAAGGTCATCCATTATTATTTGTTCTTGTTGTTTTGAACATCTTTAAAATCGTGTTGGAAAAGGATTCAAATCATTGCTAAGAATGGGAAAAAATGAGACTTTTAAAAAAATCTGTTCATAATAATTTATGAACCTATACAGACTATTGGGAATATGGGTTAATCTAGTCACAGATGGATTATATTTGCAAAGTGCAGCAAATGTTTGTTCTCATGGATACATTCTCATTGTTTTATTATCTACCAGACACCACAGTACAGTTTTGTACAGAGCTTAGACTGAATGAAAGGGATGTGGAGCTGACTTTCATCCGACCTGGAGCACAGAACAAAGAAATCCTCTTTGGCCCTGAGAGGCTGCAGCAGTGTGTCTGTTTTATCACACTGGACATGGACTTGGAAGTAACCCTGGAACTCCCACTAAAGGGGCTGGCAGACATCAGAAATAAGGAGACAACATACTTGCTTTCCTGGGGGCGAATGGAGGGGGAGTGGAAAAATGAGTCCTTATCGCTTGCCTACTCAGCATCCCCTCAATCTATGAAGAAGTATTTTTGGGATCTTCAATAGAAATTATTCTTCTGGCTGAAGTGAAAATGATAAGGCAAAAATTAGCAACAAAAGTGATGGAGCTTAGGAGAAAATGGAAGAAAAGCATCTTCCCATCCCCCATGAAGTGGAGACAAGATCCATTCTGAAATGGTTAGGCAGGGGATGATAGACAAAACCAGGAAGTTCCAGGATTTTTTAAAAGAGAAAAAGGTGAATGAGGTAATATCTTTTATTGGACCAAATTCTGTTGGTGAGAGAGACAAGCTTCTGAGCTTTCACAGAGCTCTTTTTAAACTGCCAAAAAAGAAAAAGCTATTACCATGGTAAAACCTACATTTCTAATTCTACCCTGAGATACAGGGCAAAGCTCCCTACTCATCCTGAAATCAATTGGAGCCCCCTGACAAATTTTGCTCTAAACATCATCAATTAAATCAATCAGTCAAATCAATGAGTGAAAGTGAATGAGTGTATTATCCTTAGATATGTGGGGAGGACTGTTGTGTGACCATTTTGTCATGTTCCTTTCTGCTATTAAAAAGCTGTATGGGAAGGTGTAAGATTCAGCTAGACGTATGTAACTTGTGAAGAACTTTGAGATGCTTTAGATTTAAAGCCACTAGTATAGACATACAACTAGGTTATTTTTACTCCCTTTTGTTTTGATCATATTGTATTGCTCAGGCCATATAAAGTAACTGAACTCTGGTCTTAACTAGCCAACTGAGAATTTGCCTATCATAGGGGAGTTGTCGGTTGGCTTAAAAGTAGCATATGTAGCTATTATCCCAACTGTCCAGTTTCTCCATCTCTCTCTTTATGAAGTTCTATGGTTCTCTAAAAACTGTTCTGAGAAATTTAATTGACACACAGCATTGCATCCTGATTTCATGATCCAGATCAGCAACTGTCATGCAAGTGTAGTTTGCATAACTATTGGCCAGTGTCTTGCCTTGCTCTTGTCTTGTTTGCCTGAAATCAAATGTTTCATATACCACTTTTCTCAGAGACAGAGAAGAGGGGTCAATTGGAACATTAATGGCTTTTCACAAGGGGATCTTTGTGGCTGCCCGGTGTGTGGTTGGGCAGTGAATCACAAATATCATTTACTCCCTCACCCACTAAATATAGCAGAAGTGCAACTTCTTAACTTTAGACTTTGATTTTCAAGAACATTTAATGGGTTTGAATGTTCTTGTGCTTCTCCAGTTCTGTGATAATTGAGCAACTGTGCAGTTGTCATGGGTATTAGAAGCCTGGAAAGCAACTGAAAAAGCAATAAAAATGCCAAATACCCCCTCCCCCCCAAAAAAAACAAATGAGTTTTGTTTGTTTTAAAGCTGTTTCAGGTTGTGCCTTTCTATTTTGTGTTCTTTCAAACTGTTTAAGCCCTGCTGGCTCTTCTATGTGCCTTTCCATTGTAGATTCAGTGAACTATGACCCATTCATATATTTTCAGTAGCTTAAGATATGGGCTGTTGTAAAACTCCAACATGGCTACCACGATTTCCTATTAGGATCATATGCCTCCACCGAAGATGGTTCTTGCACTTTCAAATTTGTAGCTGGAGGAAGTTCCAGTAAGCAATCTCACTTCAATTTAATGAGTGTAAGAGCTTTATTTTCATTTACTACTGATTCTTTTTTCTCAGCAGAGGTTCAGTAACCTTGACCCTAAAATGTTATTTAGATATATCAAGGTATAGGTTTAATGAACTATTTTATTAACAAAGCTCGAACACACATCTGTTAACCCTACTTTTTCAAAGAATTCTTCTTATTTTCACCAGTAACTTGCACACCCTCTCTCTCTCCTGAAATATTGTCCCATGTTTTGTCATGACTTAGACAAGACAAAGACCAAATCCTGAGAGCCACTGAGCATTTGCTAAACCATGTTAATTTCCAATTGACTTCAGATTCTGTCTTAAATCAAAACGGATGTGAGTTTTCTTACTTTTGTGTATTTATATTGTCCAGTCTTTTTTTTTTAAAGGAATACAATTTTAGGTGACCTCAGTAGGAAATGGTGTACTCAGCACTTCCAAGGAATTGTCCTGAAAGTTCTAAACAAAGAAGAAGTCATTTATTACAGCCCTTTATTAAGTATAATGTGCTCATTCTCTACTCTCCCACCTCCATGAACTGTCTTGAAACAGTATAGAGGTAGAAAGCCAAGCCTCTGACCATTCCTTACACACCTGATCAAGATAGAGAGTATCGGTCATGCAAGACATGTTTTCCTCTCTTTGTCCGGACAGCAGGTCTATGGAGTCCTGGTTCTCTACTCTTCTCTTCTCTTCTCTTCCCATCCCCATCCCCACTACATCACACAGTCTCAACTTTCAAGAGTGCATACATTTCTGAAAATTGTATCTCTTGCTGAAATTGGAGTTGGCTTGATTGTGTGAGAACAAACACTGTAGGAGAAAGGGACTTCTGAAACCACTCTCCTCCTCCCAAAAAACTGCACTGAGTTATAAATAAATAAAACACCTACACTTTGATATCTGAAAGTTGAAAACCTGTCATGGATGTAGTCCTAACTGAATAAAAGTGCACAGCCTTAATCTAGAGGAAATTTGCTATATATGATTCTCTAAGCATTTGACAATTCAGATTCTGAACATGCAAAATGGACAGACAGCTGCAGAGGCACAGGAGCCAGCAAACAGACCTGTAAACAGGGGGGTTTGAGTGAGAGTTTGCAAGGGGAGTTTGTGGGGGAAGACTAGGAGAACCAGGCAGAGGAACAGACAGGCTAGGGAAGGGAGTGTGTGGTGTTCTGGCAGTGTTTTCGTGCTCGTTGGGGGGGTTGTTTTGCTATGGGTGGGTGTTTTGGTTTGGTTTGTGTTTCCCAGACTATCAGGATTTAGGTGGGAAGGTTATGACAGACACAGAGGCAGCAGTGTGAGTGACTCAAGTAGTGGAAGACACAATGAAGATGACTGGATGTAGAAGCTGTGGCATGTACATGATCCCGGAGGGGGTACCTGAAAAGAATTTTGTCTGCATAAAGTGCCACCTGATAGAGCTGATAGAAGAGAAGAATCTATGGTTGGAGATTGTCATAAATATAAAGGGAAGGGTAAACACCTTTAAATCCCTCCTGGCCAGAGGCAAAACCCCTTTCACCTGTAAAGGGTTAAGAAGCTAAGACAACCTCACTGGCACCTGACTAAAATGACCAATGAGGAGACAAGATACTTTCAAACCTGGGGGGAGAGGTAACAAAGGGTTCTCTCTGTCTGTGTGTATGTGTTGGTTTTTGCCGGGACCAGAGCAGGAATGCAGGTCAGAACTTCTGTAAACAGTCAGTAAGCAATCTAGTTAGATATGCATTAGATTCTGTTTTATTTAAATGGCTGATCAAATAAATTGTGCTGAATGGAATGTATGTATGGGTAGGGGAGATGGGAACAGGGAATGTGGGTAAGGAAACTGGAATCATGTTTTGCTAAAGGGGGAAATGGGAACAGGGAACGGGGGTAAGGAAATTGGAATCATGTTTTGCTAAGGGCAGGAATGGGAACAGGGACACAGGTGTAAGGCTCTGTGGTGTCAGAGCTGGGATCCTGGATACTAAGGAAGGAAACTGGAATCATGCTTGCTGGAAGTTCACACCAATAAACATTGAATTGTTTGCACCTTTGGACTTAGGGTATTGTTGCTCTCTGTTTATGCGAGAAGGACCAGGGAAGTAAGTGGGTGAAGGAATAAGCCCCTTAACATCGTATATTCCTGTTTTTATGTCTTTTTGTAACTTAAGGTTTAGCCTAGAGGGATTCTCTATGTTTTAATCTGATTACCCTGTAAGGTATTTACCATCCTGATTTTACAGAGGTGATTCTTTTCCTTTTCCTTTAATTAAAATTCTTCTTTTAAGAACCTGATTGCTTGTTCATTGTTCTTAAGATCCAAGGCTTTGTGTCTGTGTTCACCTATGGAAATTGGCGAGGATGGTTGTTGTTTCTTTGTAGTACAGTGAGTCACAGACTAGAACTTACTACTTACCAGTAAAGTGAATCAAGTGACCCATAGTCTTCTTGGAAGGGATAGTAAGTACTGATTAACTTAATACAGTACATTTTGATTATTTATTTTTTTCTTAAATCTTACCCTGAACATATACTTGGTTACTGATATCCACAAGCAATTGGTAGTTTCACTGATCATTAAGTGCATTAAAACAATTTTAGTTAGTACTTAAGCTAAATGACAAGTAATTACAGTAGCCTATATGAAGTAAATGACATCTCCAAATACTGCACTTATTTATATGTTATATATGTGAATAAGTTATGGTGATACTTATACTTCATTATACATTTACTCATATTTAACTATATTGATCATGGACTTTGTCAAGGATCCATCCCCACTCTGAACTCCCGGGTACAGATGTGGGGACCTGCATGAAAGACCCCCTAAACTTATTCTTACCAGCTTAGGTTAAAAACTTCCCCAAGGTACAAACTTTGCTTTGTCCTTGAACCCTATGCTGCCACCACCAAGCGTGTTAAACAAAGAACAGGGAAAGAGCCCACTTGGAGATGTCTTCCCCCCAAAATATCCCCCCAAGCTCTACACCCCCTTTCCTGGGGAAGGCTTGATAAAAATCCTCACCAATTTGCATCGGTGAACACAGACCCAAATCCTTGTATCTTAAGAACAAGGAAAAAGCAATCAGGTTCTTAAAAGAAGAATTTTATTTGAAGAAAAAGTAAAAGAATCACCCCTGTAAAATCAGGACGGTAAATACCTTACAGGGTAATCAGATTCAAAACACAGAGAATCCCTCTAGGCAAAACCTTAAGTTACAAAAAGACACACAAACAGGAATATACATTCCATTCAGCACAGCTTATTTACCATCCATTTAACCAGAAGAAAAGCTAACGAATTTCTAGCTAGATTGCTTACTAACCTTTTACAGGAGCATCTCTGAAGAGCATTCCTGATCTGTTCCCGGCAAAAGCATCACACAGACAGACAGACCCTTTGTCTCTTCCCCCCCCCCCCCCCCCTCGGCTCCAGGTTTGAAAGTATCTTGTCTCCTATTCGGTCATTTTGGTCAAGTGCCAGCGAGGTTATCTTAGCTTCTTAACCCTTTACAGGTGAAGGGGTTTTGCCTCTGGCCAGGAGGTATTTTATAGTTTTGTATACAGAAAGGTGGTTACCCTTCCCTTTATATTTATGACAGACTTACATTGAACTTTAACTAGAAAATGAAACAATTCATTACTCTTTACATTATTCATATCCTATTATATTTGAACTCTAGTGGCTTAAAGCAGTACACAGTGAATTATATAATGTATCGTATTAGTTCTGGTACTAAGCTACATTGTATATTAGTAGGAGGTGACTCATAATATCATAGAGAATCCAGAATTTAGTGAGATTTTATCATTACTTTACAATACTTAGCAAAGAGTTACATTAGTCTTTGTTGTAAATGGCTTCAAAAAGTTTTTTTTTAATAGGTTGAGACAAACACTTATGTATGTTAAGTTGTATTTCTTTTAAAACAGCAGTCAGCTCTTTTTAGAATATTACTACTCTTGCTCTCTGGTGGTCTGTGCTGTATTCACAAGAGTCTGGATTTGGTTTAGCAGTGATGTTTTCAGACTCTGTAACATAAGGGCCAAATATAATAAGCAGCTGTAACTATATTGCCTTAAACAGAGTCTGAATACCTTAGAGATAAAAGTGAGGGGAAGTGTAAAGATGATAGACCCCCCCCCCATTGTTGGTGGGTGGGATTGAATTTAGGACCTCTGGAGCTAAATCCATGAGCTCTACTATATAAGCTAAAAACCATGTAGCTCTTTATTAAGGCTGTAACAGATTCATTATTTTCTATGTGGTCTAGGTGCCACTAGAGGAGGATGGAGCACTACACCCAACAGGCATGGAGTTACAGAAGTACAATATAATGTTGGTATGAAAGACAAAATGCAGAAAGGAACTATGTGCTAATGCATGAGAATATGAGCCCTCCTCTGCCCCCCCTCACATTACTACAACTGTGTATGGGCAAAATGGATCTTGGTTCTGGGCTCTCAAGAGTAAGCAGGTGCTGTAATACCCACTACATCTCCATGCCCTGGAACAAATGGAAGGATGGGGAGTGGACACCCCACCAGCTGCAAATTGACCCCCATCCTTTGAATAAAAAAGCATCGGGGACAGAAATGACCATCATTGAGATGTCTGTAGGTATGTCTACACTGCCCCTATAAGGTGAAATATCCAGCTCTAGCAGACCCCCTGTGCGCGCGCACACACACACACACACACACACACAAAAAACCAACAACTACAACTTCTGAGATAGTACACGAAAAACAGAATTGCAGACATGGTGGCATCATTGTCTCGCATCCCCCAGCAGGATTCCAGCGGAAATCCAAGGCATGTACTTTGGTGGCTAGCCCCTCTCATCACTTAATCTCTTTGATAACAAATAGATTGAGCTCCTCACATCAGACAGTACAATGATGCTTTTTCAATCTTTTCATCATTCTCTTGGCTCTTCTCTGATCCCCCTCCAGTTTTCCAATATCCTTCTTTAAGTGCTGACCCTAGAACTATTATAGTAGTGGTTGCGCTGGTGCCGAATACAGAAGTAATGTATCCTCCATATTCCTGCTTTATATTATCCTGTTTATACATCCAAGAACCTCATTACATTTGCCCTTTTAGCTAATTCTGATTTCCCAATATAACAATAATGGGACAGACTTTTAAAACCAGTCTCATTTTTTTGTACATAACCAACTAGTGTATGCAAAATCTATATTTGCAGACAACTTGGTGCTTTAAAATATACAATACATACCAACAGGCATAAGTTCAAGGCACAGACACACATTGTTGCCTCAGAAAATGGTTTGTAATCAGCGATGTGGATGACATTTAGTCTAAAAAAATTGGGTTCTTTCTCACATTGCCTACTCCAACATGCTAGGAAGTAACTCTTTGGCTTACAAATTAATATATATATATATATATATATATATATATGTTGGCCACCACTGAAAAAGTAATCTAACTTGGAGTTTACTTTTGTATATCTTACAGTTACACCAAAATTATATATGTATATCATGGCATGGTAAATCTGTTCACTTTTCAGTGACACTCCCTGTGTTATACAATGTTACCAGGCTGCCACCTCTCAGCAATAAGTCAACCTTGGTATCATGAAGCTTAAAATAATAGAGAGAAAAGAATTAACAGAAATGACTGAATTACAATCTAACATCACACAAAGATACTGTAAAGTGTAGAGTGTGGCGCTAGAAGAATGCCATAGAATATAACTCCAAAAGCAACAAAAATTCATGACGGTCTCTGTGCATTGATGCCTGTTAAGAGGCCTACTTCTGATACTGAGGTTTTAGGTCTTGCTGTGAGCCAGCCCATTCAAGAGGTCATCAGCTGGAACTCCATTTACTGCAAGCTTATATGCCAGCTGGAGAATAAATGAGTCCTGACTGTCTCCTTCTTTGATGGTCTTAATGTAACCCCTTCTGACTCTGTTACTGTGGACTCTGATTCAAATATTCAAGCTGTTTGAGGAGTTAACCTGGAAGACACTTGGCTTTGACTTTGTCAGGCAGACTTGTTGGCTTTGATTTTTGTTGCCTTTGGAACCTACAATGAGAGATGTGTTATAAATTAAAGTAGATGGGAAAAATCTGACCAAAACAGCACCTTTTCAGTGACCTCTCCTGTCTTCAGGCTAACACTTTGTCTAAATGCAGAAGTTCAGATCCCAGTATCATTGCAATTAAGGTACTATGCCCTATAATATGCTCATAGAATTGAGGAAACCAAATACAAACTAAAAAAACTTAAAATCTGGCTTCTGTTAAACTGTCTTTTTTGTGCTGTACCCTTTGTGCGATACTTTGCACTGCTGAGGATATTTACTTTTATCTCAGGTGCAGATTGCTCCTAGACAATGCAGAGAGGTCAGTGATTTTAAATGCAATGTTATCATACTTGGATTTAAGTATTTATATGGCGACTCTCACATATCTATGCATGATAATTAAGTGCTATCTTCAATAATGTAGGTACCTATACCTTTACTTCCTAATACCTATTTTTTACTGATATTAAAATGTTCTTCAACTCATTGAATTTGTAGTACACTCAAACCTTATACCTTGCCTAATGTGAGGCTTTTTAGCTAGTTATCCAACAAATAGATATATTCTGTAGTGTCATTTTCAAAAAGTGTTTTTTAAACTAATACTGCAATGAATGACATATACTTATTACCAGTGTGTACTTTTAACCATATTAATTGGCCCCAAACTTACAAAATGATTGACACAGGCATAAGAATCTATTAATGTGGATCTCTTTGCAGGATTGTGACCATAATGATTATTTTCATATCTTGTTAACTGGTATCTGAATGATTTCTCCCTCCCCACTATACACACACAAATTGATTTAACCTCTCTAGATTCCATTGCAACTTCTGCAGTCTACCAGAAAATGCAGAGTTTTGTAACTCTCTAATTGGGAATCACATCTGCTTCTTCAGTGCTTAAATATATTCTAAAAGGATTGCTTCCTTCTTTTAAGGAATAGACAGGAAATTAAACCAAGTTGCTTAGAATTAATATAACTTTGGGGAACAAAGCAAAGGGGGAACAAGTGATACTATTATGATATAGAAGCATACATAAAAAAGATAGCAGGCAATATCATCAAATAATTAACACAAAAGAGCCCACAGGCTGTGTACACACGCACAAAATATAAATAAAAAAAGGGGAGGGAAGTTATTTAGTTAACATATCAGAAGGGAAAAACTGAGAATCATTAGCTTTCTTTTTAGGCTGGAAATCGTGTTCTATATTGAGTCAAAGTGAAAGATTATTGGATGATGAAAACAGACTCTGTAAGTCTTTCTTTCAAACAGGAAATGACAACAACCTTGGGGCCTAAGTCATAACTGTTGGGACTCTCAAGTCCATGGAATGACAGATACCAGGGATGAATTTGGCTCTCATTGTTTGAACATTTAAATTTAATGCTACTGCTTTAAATATTAGAAAAGAAATAAAAGCCAGATCAAAATAAGGTGATGCTGGAGTCAGGATAGATAATGTAGTCTCAGCTAATATTTTTTAAAAAGTCTTATTTTAAAACCTCTGTATAATGACATACTTCATATTAAGGACACTACTTGGTGATACAGAGATGCCTTGGCTCTTTGGACAAGGAGTTAATTGCTTTCCCTCATTGTGTACCTTTTGGAAATATAAGTTAATCATTCTTCATATTTTACAAATCATGTTAATGCAAAGATGCATAAACATCACAATGATGCAGCTGTTAAGGTCACGTACTATTTGGAGCTATAGTGAGAGCAATCATGTACTAGGCAATAGCAAGTCAAGTAAAGGTTTAGATCTTACTGTAGGCAACTGGCCTGTGTTAACTGGTAGGGGAAGTTTGGGGGAAAAGCAGGTGCTAGATGGGAGGAGGAGGAGGAGAAGAATGTCAAGTGCATCAACTTTTTTTAGTCATTTGATTTATTATTGCTTGGGAGGGAGTTATAAAATACATACAAAATGCTTGATTCTTCTCTCACATATGCCAAAATAAATCTGGAATAATTGTGCTGACTTCAGTGGAGTTCCAATGGATACCACTGGTGTGAGGAGAATCAGCTCTATTAAATGGTGACAAAATAAACAAAACTCTATTTCACCTATGTAACCTGTGTCTATTTATGCATTGAGAGAGCCCCAAATTAACGATTAGATAAAAAAATGTAGTCACCTTTTCAGACATGGTATTAGTTTAAAGACTTATTGATGATGGTTAAAGGTGGGTGAGGTGATATCTTTTATTGGACCAACTTCAGTTTGTGAGGGAGACAAGCTTTTGAGCTTACACAGCGCTCTCCTTCAGGAACATGCCCCAGCGCTAAAAAGGAGCTCTGTAATGTAACCTTGAAAGTTTGTCTCTCTCACTAACCGAAGTTGGTCCAATAAAAGTTGTTACCTCACCCACCTTGTCTCTTTTATATCCTGTGATCAACTCGACTACACCAACATGATGGTATTTAATCACTCTTAATAAACTGTTAGGTTTTGGACTGCTTTCTGCTCCTTCTACCCAGAAAATGTATGTGTGCAGAAAATCAAACTTAGAACTAGATCTATAACACTATTTAGAGTGATGTTTGCATAATACGTTTTATGAATCTATTTTTGTAAAATTGGGTTAAATTCCATTTCACTTTTCTTGCTGTGGCAAGCATTTGCAAAATCATGTAAAATGGTAATCAAAGTAACATGAAGATGTATTGTTTTGCTTCTAGCAAGAAATTAGTTGTGCCATCTTAATCAATACATGTGATGCAGCAGCTGTAGCATAAAAGGCATCAGGGCTTTCATTTACTTTTTTTTCCAGCAACGAGTTGCCCCAGCATATTATTTCAAAATGAAGGTATTTTTAAAAATGGTGAAATCCTGGCAAATGGAAGATATTATTGCACAATGTTTCTGCCCATGCATAGGCTTATCTCGTTTTCACAAAGCTACCTCTGGAGAGCAAGTAAAGTGCCCATTTGAGCATTAGGCACATTGAAAAACAATGAAAATATACTTTATAACTGTTTTTAATGTTTTAAAAGACATCTAAGTAATTATCCTAAAAAAACCCAAATACCTTACCACTGAAAATGTTTTAGGAATAGCTGCATCATTATTCCAATCGTCTAAGGCCAAGAACCAAAACTGCAGTTTCCATTTTTTTTTCCTCTGGGCACCTTCAAAGGATGAAAACATGAGTGAAGAAAATAACTATTATCACTATAAAAAGAAAACATGACAGTCTGGTGCTATCCTATAAACATACTATGACATACTATACCCCATGTAATCCGTTGTACCTACATATTCAACACTGTTATATGATTATTATATTTTAAGTATGCCTTGTGAGATATTGTTTGAAACGTCACAATCTGTTGAACATTAACATCCTGTTGAAGTGTATATATCTTCATTGCATATGAAATTATGAGACTTTGCTATATATTTGTTACTTAAACTTGTTGTGAATCTGGGGAACTCCCACAGTCTAGCTCCTCAGAGATAACAAAAGAGTGATCAGCACCCAGCCAGGTGTTAAGCGACCATCACCAGCTATCTCCAGCAGGGGTGTTGTAAACAAAAACAGTTGCTCAAGCGTGGGGGCTGCCTAACTTCATGACACAGCAAAGATTTTTCCAGCACCTGGAGAAAAATATAAATGAAGGATAGTCACATTATAATTTTACCTGCCTCTTCCCCCCATCTTACACAAGGAAGCAAGATCATATGGAAAACAAAGATCTCCATTGAGACTTTGGGAGAGGGTGTACCTAACTGGAAGGTGTTTCAGTTAGCATGAACTGCTGTGAAGTTTTGGGTGAGAGAAATCCTCTTGCTTTTAGAATTATTAGCATGGTAAAGTTTAGGATTTAGATTTAGATTTTATTTCCTTTTGTAACTAGTTCTAGTTTTCTAAGTCAATATCACTTAATCACTTAAAATCTATCTTTTTCTAGTTAATAAACTTGTTTTGATTTTTAATCTAAACTAGTGAGTTTGCCACAAGTGCTTGGGGGCTCTGCTCAGATCACAGAGGCTGGGGCATATCCACTACCCTTTGAAGGAGTGGCGAACTAATTAATGAGCTTCCATTGATCAAAAAGTTCTTGAGCAATGTAAGATGCCCATTTCTGGGGTGCAAAGCTAGGACTAAGGGGATTTGCTGGTGTCTCCCTATATACTGTTCATGAGTGGCTTGGGAGAGCCTTCATGCAATTTAGCTGGGTGTGCCTCCTCACACTGATGGCTGAGTGAACAGAACCTGGAGGGGTTTGAAAGGTGTGGTCCCAGGAGGGTAGTGGTTGTGTTCCATGAACACTGAGGTGGGGTAGGATTTATGCAGGCTCTGTTGTTGTTTGTTAATAAGTTTAACAAAACTTCCATTAAAAACAATATCTCAGGACTGGGATTGCAACACAGACAGGAATTGGAGGCAAAAGAAACCACAAGTACTTACTGTCACAGTTCAAGGCAACTGCAACTGTATCCCCTTTTATGGTCCAGCAAGAGCACCCACTCCTGGACATCACGTCCCTTGGGTAGAGACCCACGTCTTTCTCCCTCCTAACCAGGGTATTTCCAGGCTGAACAGTTCCCTGCCTATGCTGTGCCATTCCTCAGCAAAGCAGCCTACCTCAACAGGCCAGTGGCTGTGCATTGCTTTCTCTTCAGAGGATATGGACAGTTGGGATTGCCTGGCATTTTACCATACAGTTCTTCTATGCAAGCAGCTTTATTTTTTAAAGTGAAAGCATTACAAAGAACACATTAAAACAATAAAATAACACGCATGCTCATAAGCTTGACTAGGTGTGTGAGGTAAGACATTTTATTGGACCTAAAAATGTTACCTCACTTGCCTTATCTCTAATATCCTGGGACTGACATGCTTATAACTACATTACATTGCATACCACTCTGCTAATAAGCTTATCAAAGATCATGCTCTCCCCCTAGCAAGGGCTCTGGATGGTGATTAAATCCTCCAGACTACACATAGGGATTTTATTGTGGTCACAAGTACAAAAATGTTTTCACTCAGACCTAGCTCAAGAAGCCAAGTCCTTCCAATGCTTCCCAGGCAGGATTTGCTCCCCCACCCGCTCCAACCTTGGACAGAAGGGCTTATCTGTTTGTTGTATCATAAAGAAGGAGCTCAGTCAATTTAAACTCAGGCTATTTAACCAACAATCCTTTCTTTGTTGGTCTCTGAAGAATTCAGTTTAAACCAAAATATGTGAACATCTCTCAAGGTGACAGTCGTTCTCTGGAAGTGTTACAATCTGAATGAATTTGCATCATCACCACCTGCTGTTCCTTGTTCCTGGAGGGCTATGGTTCCCCTCCTACATGGAGTTACTTGCAATCCCACAAGAGTACATAATCATTTACATTTTTAATAGAATGAAGTCCTATAATACTTAAATTTAATGCAATGAGATTTGTCCAGGAGATTGCTGTATCTGTCACACTTATAACAAGAATCTTGACACCCAGCTAAAACAGTACTAGTTCCAATTGTATTTCTCTCTTGTGAAGAGGTCTTGAAGTGTTAGGGTTACCATAACTCTTTTTTTTCCTTGTTGCTTTACTCATTCTGCCTCTCTTAGAACTACAGTTTGCAAAGTAGCTCTGAGAGTCCAGGGCAAGTGAATGTTCTCCAACCAAAATTCCATAATTAACCAAAATTCTGGTCTGCTCATACCTGCTGCCTTCATCTCCTGCATGCTCCCCTTTTCTTATAGACAGAACTACCCTTTTTATGTAAGAACTACCCTTTTTTATGTAAATGGGATCAAAAGCGTACTCTCCAGCATCTGGAAGAGGGACTTGGGTTTGGGAGATGAGGTGAGAAGGAAAATATGGGATTGAGGATCTGAGGGTATGGGAAAAGGGCAATGTGTGCTGATGGAATACTTAAGGTGAGGAGAAAAGGGTCTAGTGCTGAGGGGAGTAAATGTGTTGCAGGGAAGGGAGGCTGGATCTTTAGTTCTTGATGTTCAGAGAGGACAGGAAGCTGAGGCCTATGGTGAAGGAGAAAGTTTGTGCAGGTATCTCGAGTTTTGAGGAAGATGGGGGTAAGGGACAAAGAGGGGAAGGTTAGAAAGTCCAGGACTAACTGATTGCCTGACCAACATCAGAATAGTCAATAACCTGGTGGTTAGGGCCCTAATTTGGGATGTGGAAGACCTAGGTGAGTGTCCTACCAACCAGACTATTGATAACCTGGGGTCTGCATATATCTCTCCTGCAATTTTTTTTTGAAAGTTCCCTGATACAGAATGGAAATTTTTTGAAATAATTAACATTTGTATAGGACAGGAAAACTCTTTTCTGTCCAGCTCTACTGTCTCCGGAGTTCAAACCAGAGCCCTTTCTACTGGCTCAAACAGCTTCTCAGTGGAAAGAGGTGAGGAAACAAAGATGGTGAATGTAGGAAGGAGAGCAAGATGGAAGATGAAAATGAGAGAGAGATGAATGAGAAGAGGAAGGGCGAGGCCCTTTGCTGCTTGCACACTCACTGCTGCTTAGTGTGGTCTTTCTAGAGGCCTCAGTTTCTCCTAAGTGACCCTCCATAATTTGTTCTGAATCAGATCAGTTCTTGGACCCTCTCCTCTAATTAAGTGTATCAGTCCTTCAGATTTAGGGTTTGCAGTCTCTCAGCAGTATTCTTAGAGGAAGCCTGGTGCACGGCTATCAGCCCTTTTCTATCTCATGCCTTTCTGCTTCCTTTTCCTTCTCTTTTTTTGAGGTCTTGTTTTCTCTGTTGGTGATAGCTGTGGGTGCCAGTCTCCATAATTGGCAGTTCTGGCAGCTATGGGAGGGTGTGATCAATCTGTTTCTTTATAAACAAAATATACTCTCCTCCCCACTCTGTCTGTGCTCAGTATGGTGTTTGTAAACCGCATTACACACACCTAATACTAAATCTTTCCATAAAGATGAACACTATGGAAATTGTGAAAGTACAGCTAGTACTTTTTTAGGACTTGCACCATGTAGAAGTGTAGAAGAGGGTGAGGAGAGAACAGTGTAGTGCTATAAGGCGGACTCCTGAATATGCTGCCTTATTACACATGAACCAATCAGGTACATTATTATGCTGCCTTATTACACATGAACCAATCACATTACTGGCTGTGAGAAATGGTTCATGGAAATTTCTTGGAGAAATTTTTCCACCAGTGGTTGTCCCTCATGATTGCTCCTGTTCTCACTTTCTTCTAGGGGCATTTCTCAAAAGTATTTGAGGGAGCTGCTTCTCTAGGTTGGCAGTAGGAGTCAAGAAGATCCTTTTAAAAAAGAGGGGAGAGTTCTCTGCAGATCATTTCTATTTGCTGGATTGCATTTTAATGTGTGCTCTGTCCCTGCCATCCACTCTGTCAGTAGTTGATTGTTTTCCTTAATCGGTTAAGAATCATTCAGCCATGTGCACAGTAGTATTCCAGCACAACCAAGGTAATTATTGCCTCTGCTGTGCAACAGCAAATCAGAGCCTTTATTGAACTCTCAGGAGAGCTTTTAATATATTATGACGGCTTCCTTTCCTGTTCTTCCAAGGCATCAATAAAGTAGGCCATGCAAAAGTAGGCCATGCAAATAGAAAATATTAAGAAACAATGACATTTAATATTAATCAGCAAACAAATAATGGAGAGATAATCTCATTTGTACACACTAGAAAAAAAGGTCTCATTGTGTAGTTCAGGGAGTTAGTGCTTCACAGAATGGAAGCTCTTTTTTCATTTCCCTCTCCTCTCATTCATCCTTTTTCTCTCTTGTGTTTGTTCCCAATAGGGTAACCATTGTTTGATTGTATTAGCGTCTCCACAGTACTGTCTTATGGATAAATGTCTGGCTATTTAGGAAAGCATCCCATCTGAGGACAGCTCTTAGGCACAAGCTTAACTTTCATTAAATTGCCCTGGAGTCAATGGTCTTAAGTACATACTTTAAAAAGTTAAGCAACTGCTTATATGCAGTCTGGAATAATAGTGTATTTAACTGGTTTATATGCTTTCTTGAATTCAGGCCAAATGAATATTTATATATAAAAAACTTATAGGAAAAATCTAAGAAAATTAGTATCTCAAAGCAAAATATTTGAAGAAAAGCAGCCCCTGCTAAACATCACCTGGCTCAGGTAGGATAACCTCATAATGGAAAAGCTCATGGATGCTATGAGGCAAGGGGATAGTAGTTTCTTATATATCTGACTAACATTTCAGTATGCATCCCCTATTCTAGTAATATATGGAATTAACATAATTGCTGGATGTTAAACTTCTCAGCTCTTACTCCAGACATTGCCTCATTGTTCTGTTGTAATTTTGAAATGTAAAAATGACTTTTCTTGAATCAGTTTTGAAGTCTACTTTTAAAGTAGGTCCTTAGGTTTTGCTTAATAAATATGATAAATTTTGAGCACTTATTTTATATTGTGTCTCCTTCATCCTAAACTATTTAGAACAGATTTTGTGGAAGTTCTTCTCTGCCAGGGAACTAACTGTGTAGTGGTTAGAACATATGACTTGGAACTGGGAAAACTTGTCTAAATTTCTCAGAAATGGGCACCTTAAAGTTAAGTTTTTAAATTCAAATTTAGACACATAAATGAAGTGCCTAATTTATAAATTTGAGTGCCTAATGTTCCAGCTGGTCAAATTTTTTTGTCAGAACTGTTTTTGATGGAAAATTAGACAATTAAACTTTCTATCAAAGCAAGTGATCACTTTCTGTGAAAAAATTGCAAATACAAAAACTTAAATATTTTGCTGAAAATTAAAATAGCCATATTCAAAATGGCACAACAGTACTATATGATAATTTTATTTCAGGTGGCTTATGCTCCCATTCTCTTCTTTAGGCTGGGCTCACTAGCTGTGTTATCCCAAACACAGATATGAGTCCCCCTAAAATAGACCACTTATTGTCCCCTCCCATGTTTACCAAGTGTTCCCTCAAAAACAGCCCACCTGTTAGACAACACCTGTCTCTTCTCCTGGGGTATGGGCCTTCAGGCTAAGAAGTATCTTGGTCTTGCCAGGGGTTCCTTGTTTCAGAAACTCCCCAGAAAACCTCGGATGCATTACTCCCAGAGGACATGGATACAGTCTTCCAATAAATGATTGACAAAAGCAATCTTTGCACACTTTGTCTCTGTCTCTTCTCCCTCTGTGTCTCAGTCTGTCTCCTCTCAGATCTGTACTTCTTCTGCTCCTCTAGTGATAGGACAGGACTCCTGCTGCTGCTGCTGCTGCTGTTGCAGCTACCTTCCTGACAGCTGCCTGCCTGTCTGTAAGTCTACTGACAGACTGACCTTTATACCATTCTGTCAGAATTTGCTAGACACTTCTGCTAATATCTTTCTGTCACATCTTTCTTGGATGCATACTAACTGCCAACATTCCTTGGATGCATGTCAACATATTCCAAATGATCAGTTTTATTTTTAGCCTTCTTGCTAACTGCCACCATAATTTTCCTCAGTGTTATGATCTACTGTTACCATCCTTTTTCCCACTAATTTGCTTTTCTGCTAAGTTTACGTAATTTGCAGCTTCCATGTAATGGTGGCATGACTCTTGCTTATATAAAATAGAATCCTGAGATCTTAAGATGGAGTTTATCTGTTATCAGTTGGACTACATCTCCAACCATGTACCACTTTCTCACTTCTTGATGCGGAGAGAGGGTGTTTCACAGGATTCCCTTGCCACAGTTGATCATGGGAGATATAGTGCATCTAGAGAGCATGGCTCATAGATGTGAATGGGAGCAAAAAGCATTCAAACTACAACTCTCATGGGACACCGTAGTGCCATTTTTAATGTAAACAATTTGGGTTTTGACAGAAATATTTTTTTTTTTTATATTTTCCCAAAAAGTTGAGTTTTTTTGAATGAAAATTTGTACAAAAACAAACAAACAAACAAACAAAACACTTCATTTTTTGTCAAAGATTTTTATGGAGAAAAAAAACTATTTTAAAACAAACTCTATTAAATGTGTAGTTATGAGCCTTGTTTTAGACACCCCACTTTGAAATTATTGTCCCATGTCTTCCTATTTCTACAAACAAAAATGTATTGCATTACTGTCATCACCAAACAAAAACAGTAACAACAAATTAATAATAAATTATTCGACAAAAGTCCCACTGATTTAAAATGTCTTAATTTCAGTGAGAGTTTGGCCTAAATAAGGAGTGATTTAAACAACAGCAATATAGAATTAAAAGAGATACCATTGTTCCCATGGAGCTTTTCACAGACACATACATTAATGGCAATAAAAATCGCCTGCTTTGAAACAGATTTCAAAATATGTTCTGTTTGTTTAAATAAGGCTCTCTACAATTTTAATGTAGATTATTTTTCCATCCTCAAGCTGTGTGTGCACAACTTTAGAGATAACAGTAGAGATGCAATAGACTTTCCAAGAAGGGGATCAAAGTACCACAAGTCAATTCAGTCTCAGGAGATCTTCACATACATTACATTTTTATTTTTAAAACAGTGAAAGCCAATGAAAAGATATTGTGATATTGTTGATCTGTGTAAAATAAGACTATGGTATAGCAAATATGTGTTGTGGACATTTAATTGTCTATATACATTTGTGCAACCAAAGCTAAATAAATGCTGTTTCTTAGCCATAAACAGTGAAAGCATAATCATAGAATCATAGGACTGGAAGGGACCTCAAGAGATCTTCTAGTCCTGTCCCCTGCAATCAGCCGAGGACTAAGTATTATTTAGACCATCCCTGACATGTGTTTGTCTAACTTTCTGTTAAAAATATCCAATGATGGAGATTCTACAACTTCCACAGACAATTTATTCCAGTGCTAAATCACCCTGACAGTTAGGAAGTTTTTCCTAATGTCCAACCTAAACTCCCCTTGCTGAAATTTAAGCCCATCATCTGAGGTTAAAGAGAAGACTTTTTTCTCTCCTCTTCCTTGTAACATCCTTTTATGTATTTGAAAACTGTTATCATGTCCCCTCTCAGTCTTCTCCTCTCCGGACTAAACAAACCCATTTTTTTCAATCTTTCCTCAAAGGACATCATTTAATCATTTTGTAGCTCTTCTCTGGACTTTCTCCAATTTGTCCACATCTTTCCTGAAATGTGTTGCCCATAACTGGACACAATAATCCAGTTTAGGCCTAATTAGAATGGAGTAGTTTGGAAGAATTACTTTTTGTGTCTTGCTTACAATACTCCTGCTAATACATCCCAGAATTATAGCTTTTTTTTTTTTTTTTTTTTTTTGCAACAGTGTTAAACTGTTGACTCATATTTAGCTTGTGATCCACTATGACCCCCTCCCCCATCCCTTTCCAGGTACTCTTTTCTAGGCACTCATTTCCCATTTTGTATATATGCAACTGATTATTCCCAAGTGGAGTCCTTTGCATTTGTCCTTACTGAATTTCATCCTATTTACTTCAGACCATTTTTCCAGTTTGTCCAGATAATTTTAAATTTTAATTCTATCCTCCAAAGAACTTGCAACCCCTCCCAGCTTGGTATCATCCACAAACTTTATAAGTGTCCAGTGTGCCATTATATAACTCATTGATGAATATATTGAATACTACCGTACCGGAACTGTTCCCTGCAGGACTCCACTCGATATATCCTTCCAGCTTGACTATGAACCACTGATAACTACTCTCTGGGAATGATTTTCCAACCAGTTATGCACCCACCTTATAGTAGCTCCATCTAGGTTGAATTTCACTAGTTTGTTTATTAAAAGGTCATGTGAGACAGTATCAAAAGCCTTAATAATGTGAAGATATACCACATCTACTATTTCCTTCCATCCACAAGGCTTGTTACCCTGTCAAAAAAAGTGATTATGTTGGTTTAACAAGATTTCTTCTTGACAAATCCATGCTGACTGTTACTTATCACCTTATAATCATCTAGGTTTCTGCAAATTGATTGCTTAATTATTTGCTCCATTCACTTTCCAGTTACTGAAGTTAAGATGACTGGTCAGTAATTCCTCGGTTTGTCCTTATTCCCCTTTTTATAGATTGACACTATAATTTGCCCTTTTCCAGTCCTCTGGAATCTTATCCATGACTTTTCAAAGATAATCACTAATGTCTTAGATATCTCCTCAGCTCCTTGAGTATTCTAGGATGTATTTCATCAGGTCCTGCTGATTTGGAAACATCTAACTTGTCAAAGTAATAGTTAACTTGTTTCAGAGTAACAGCCGTGTTAGTTTGTATTCACAAAAAGAAAAGGAGTACTTGTGGCACCTTAGAGACTAACCAATTTATTTGAGCATAAGCTTTCGTGAGCTACAGCTCACTTCATCGGATGCATACTGTGGAAAGTGTAGAAGATCTTTTATACACACAAAGCATGAAAAAATACCTCCCCCCACCCCACTCTCCTGCTGGCAATAGCTTATCTAAAGTGACCACTCTCCTTACAATGTGTATGATAATCAAGGTGGGCCATTTCCAGCACAAATCCAGGGTTTAACAAGAATGTCGGGGGGGGGGGGGGGGGTAGGAAAAAACAAGGGGAAATAGGTTACCTTGCATAATGACTTAGCCACTCCCAGTCTCTATTCAAGCCTAAGTTAATTGTATCCAATTTGCAAATGAATTCCAATTCAACAGTTTCTCACTGGAGTCTGGATTTGAAGATTTTTTGTTGAAGAATTGCAACTTTCATGTCTGTAATCACGTGACCAGAGAGATTGAAGTGTTCTTCAACTGGTTTATGAATGTTATAATTCTTGACATCTGATTTGTGTCCATTTATTCTTTTACGTAGAGACTTCCAATTTGACCAATGTACATGGCAGAGGGGCATTGCTGGCACATGATGGCATATATCACATTGGTGGATGTGCAGGTGAACGAGCCTCTGATAGTGTGGCTGATGTTATTAGGCCCTGTGATGGTGTCCCCTGAATAGATATGTGGGCACAGTTGGCAACAGGCTTTGTTTCAAGGATAGGTTCCTGGGTTAGTGGTTCTGTTGTGTGGTATGTGGTTGTTGGTGAGTATTTGCTTCAGGTTGGGGGGCTGTCTGTAGGCAAGGACTGGCCTGTCTCCCAAGATTTGTGAGAGTGTTGGGTCATCCTTCAGGATAGGTTGTAGATCCTTCCCTATTTTAGCATCTGATCTTACCTCATTTTCACTAGCATTCATTGCTAGATGTCTAATTGCTACTAAACTTTTTGATGAAAACTGAAACAAAAAAGTAATTTAAAAATTTCTGCTATTTCAACATTTTCTGTTATCCGCCCCCCCCCCCCACACCCCGAATAATAGAAAGACCAAAGCACAAAACAAGATAAAACTAGCTAGCGACATAAAGGGTAACAAGAAAACATTCTACAAATGTATTAGAAGCAATAGGAAGACCAAGGACAGGAGAAGCGTAATTTTGTCCCTACATGTACATAATCCAGGGTGTTGCCATACACTAGAGTAATTTTAGGAAGTGGAACACAAATTATGAAAATGTTAACAAAAAAGAAATCCTATAATAAGCAGGAGGGAAAAGAAGGTCATAATGTCTCAATGAGTTATCCAGGACATTCAAGAGTATAATCATTGGATCAAAGTTGTAAGAGGTTATTGTAGTAGTGGAAGACATTAGAACAACAAATATATTTAGTTATATTAAAAGAAAACAGCAGCTGAATGAATGAGCCTTGGAAGTGTTGCGATTGATGTGAAGATATGGTGGAAGCTATATAATGTTTCAAAGATATATTTAGAAGGGGATGGTGACAATTTTAGGATTAATATCCTGCGAAAGTACACATAGCTAGTGAACAAAGATGATAAAGTAATGACTTGGTCTTGCATAACCAAGAAACCTTTTTTCCAATGAATCACTGGGATTGACAAGCTGTGCTCCAGAATACTATCTACAAAAATATCAATATAGAAATCACACCTTTTCATGCAGTACATCTGCTCCCTGTGTGTATTTAGAGCCACATCTGCTTCCTTTAGTGGGGGAGGGGAAGAAGGAAGCTTTTATTTCTTGTTACTCTTGTTTTTTTTTCTGAACAATCAAAGCTCTGGGGGGACCGAAACTCTTTATTTTCTGGTTCAAGCACCACCTGCAACATTTTGAATTAAGTTCCAATTGGAGAGTCATATTGTAACTCTTTTATCTTCAAATGTTCTTCTAATCTGTGCAACACTACTGAAGGCAATATGAATGCACAGGTGTAATTGAGGTCACAGTTTGAAGGCAGTGATGTTGCATAGGCGTAACAAGGCAGTATTTGGCCTAGAGAATCTTTTACTACTGATGAGTGCAAGGCAGAAAAAGCACATCTTGACTTTCAGATCCCAGAGTGAATCTGTAGGTCTGGCAGTAGGAAAACAATTCCTTTTAATTTGAAAACTGAATACATTTGATATGGAAGTCACTGAAAAACAACAAGTGTGGTTTATCACCATGCTATTTTTGCAAAGTCACTTTTCAGACTACAGCTACACTTCAAGGAAGCTCTCTGAGGATTCAGTAACAAAGATAGCATATGTAACCAATTTGTCACTAGGATCAGGAGTGATAGCAATGTACTGAAAGGAGAATAAATTTCAGCCAGGAAACTATAAATCACTTAATCTAACTTCATTCCCAAATACAATTGGTGAAGACATTGAGAAAGAAACTTTTTGATGGAAGAATCTGGAAATGCAAGGATTTTAAATGGTTATCATGGTTTTCCCAAAATACATCCTGCTAGAGGAACCTCTAGTTCCTCTTTTGGTTCTATTCATTTTAAAGATTGGAGTATTTACAATATGTGGGCTAGATTTTTGAACACATCCAAGAGCTGAGTGTTTGGATCATGTTGTTGTTGTTGAGGTCAGTCTCTACATTTTAATAAATCTTTCAACAATCTACAACCTGATTCTTTGACTGCCAAACCTGGTTATGGAACACAGATTCAGAAAACATAGTCGATAGCAAATTAATGTCCAGTAGAAAAGAAATCTTAAACTGTAACTGGCACTGGGTTGTTGGTAGGGAGAAATGGGGTGCAATTAATAAGTCACCCTCTGTCATTTTTTCTCTTTGTGCAGAATAAGAAATATCTATGATAACTGTGTTGCAGGTGGCCATATCTGGACACTCCCTTGCTTCTCAGTGGTGGAGGGGGGTTGCATTTAATTTAATACTTGCCCCTTTAAAAAAAATCTGTCTTACCCAGCCCTCTTTTTAACTGATATAAAGGTTACTGTATTAAAATTTTGTTATATCACTTTAAACTTAGCCAATTCATACAATGAATATGAGATCACTTTACAATCTAAATTCTCATCACACTGTGTTGCTATCTGTCATAAATATAAAGGGAAGGGTAAACCCCTTTGAAATCCCTCCTGGCCAGGGGAAAGCTCCTCTCACCTGTAAAGGGTTAAGAAGCTAAAGGTAACCTCGCTGGCACCTGACCAAAATGACCAATGAGGAGATAAGATACTTTCAAAAGCTGGGAGGAGGGAGAGAAACAAAGGGTCTGTGTCTGTCTGTAGTCACCTTGGCCAGGGACAGAACAGGAATGGAGTCTTAGAACTTTTAGTAAGTAATCTAGCTAGGTATGTGTTAGATTATGATTTCTTTAAATGGCTGAGAAAAGAATTGTGCTGAATAGAATAACTATTTCTGTCTGTGTATCTTTTTTGTAACTTAAGGTTTTGCCTAGAGGGGTTCTCTATGTTTTTGAATCTAATTACCCTGTAAGATATCTACCACCCTGATTTTACAGGGGGGATTTCTTTATTTCTATTTACTTCTTTTTTTATTAAAAGTCTTCTTGTAAAAAAACTGAATGCTTTTTCATTGTTCTCAGATCCAAGGGTTTGGGTCTGTGGTCACCTATGCAAATTGGTGAGGCTTTTTATCCAACATTTCCCAGGAAAGGGGGGGGTGCAAGTGTTGGGAGGATTGTTCATTGTTCTTAAGATCCAAGGGTCTGGGTCTGTAGTCACCTAGGCAAATTGGTGAGGCTTTTTACCAAACCTTGTCCAGGAAGTGGGGTGCAAGGTTTTGGGAAGTTTTGGGGGGAAGGACGCGTCCAAACAGCTCTTCCCCAGTAACCAGTATTAGTTTGGTGGTGGTAGCGGCCAGTCCAAGGATAACGGATGTAATATTTTGTACCTTGGGGAAGTTTTGACCTAAGCTGGTAAAGATAAGCTTAGGAGGTTTTTCATGCAGGTCCCCACATCTGTACCCTAGAGTTCAGAGTGGGGGAGGAACCGTGACACTATCATTCATAGATGTCAGATCCTGAAACTGACTAAGGAATAAGGGTATTGAGATGATACTAGAGTCAGTGACAGTAGATGAATTTCTTGGGAGATATCAATTTCTACGGAGCCAATGCAACAAAATTGAATTAAATACGGGATTTTTTTTCAAATAGATACTGTTTCACAATTTAACACTGTTTTGAATTACATAAAACACAAAGTTCCACTGCGACCTCATAAAGCATTCCCTCGGGATGCTACTCTTAATGGAAGGAAAGATTTTTTTTAAATAAAAGAAACAAATTTTCTTTGAGTCAAAAATATCACTAGCACAATATTACTTTTCTTTCCTCTAATATTTATGTGGATTCTGGAGATAAGAAACTGGTCTTCATATTTTTTATTATTTTAGACATAGTTTGGATCTCAATAAGTTTTAAAGTAGATGGCCATTAGCAGCACTAACTGGTAAATCAAGCTTGAGTAGAGGTTGCAGAGCTAAAAAGGTGTGGTTTATATCTAAACGTCTTTACAAAATCTACAATCAGTGAAACCATTAAAGTTCATCTGAAAATGTGGAAAAGATCTGTATATTTCAGTTTTCAAATTAGATTCAGTCAGTTAGCCATGCTCTGCCTGCACTACCATACTAATTCTTGTGTTGAGATAGAAAATAGATGCCAAAAACAGCAAAAAAGACTGGAAGTTAGAGAGCTGCTAGAAGACTTGTTTCACACTGTCTTTATGGGAAAGTCATATACTAATGCCATTGGCAAAAGCACTTTTTGAATCAGCAGGGTAAAAAGACATCAAAATGTATCTGCTTTCAAGAATCCATGGGAAATAAACTGGAACTGGTATCAAAAGGATATAACTAAACATTCTAGTGAGATCTCTGTACGCAGAGAAGTACATTACAAGGGCTTGTTAAGTGCACACAGATTGTCATCAGTCCACACAGTATCTTTGATATCCAGATTCTTTTGAACTACTACTTGCAATTTTCACATAGCAGAGGAAAGGGAACAGCTTTAAGAAAATGAATGTAAATAAATGTGAATTAGTTCTTTCATAAAAGCCTCTTTCGGAAAACATGTCATCCAACTTCTGCTGCTTAAATGTCCTTAGCGTAAAGGCAATTTTATGCAAATAGAGTCTTTGGAAGTATAGATGTTTTTTTTATGAGATACTATATCAGCCTCATGGGCAAATGAGATTACATAACTCCTTCAATGACATAACATGCCGTGATGAAATGGGAGGGAGGTGGGGAAGTAGGCTGAAAATATAGCCAGAGTGCATTGTGTGCTTTAATATAACTCAGTTCTAGTGCACCTCTATTGTTTAACTTGTCACACCTTATGTGCCTGAAAAATGTGTTCAGCAGGACTCCTCATTTTTCTTAATTGAAATGTATTTAATTGCTCTATAATTGACACAAATGAGTTTTCATTTTTAGCGTTTCTTTTGTCTTTTTGTCCATAGTTATCCGTGCAAAGTGCAAAAATTGTTTGCTAATTAAATGAAGATTTATTGTGGCTGCAATGCAAAACACGAGTAATTACCTATCTTTTTTGACTGATATGAAATGCATTTGTAGAGTTTTCCCTATTACACATTTACTGACAACAGTTTACTCTTGAAAGAGAATGACTAAGCTAGTCAGAAGACTGAAAGGCACGGAATGCAGTGGTTTGTTTTGAGTGACCAGCTGTTTTGCTAATACTATAAATAAGGTTTCAGCTAAGGAGCTGATTCAAAGCCCTCTAAAGTCAATGGGAATCTTTCCATTTACTTTAATTGGCTTTGAATCAGTCCCAGAGGCTTGCATCTAACTATAAAGTACAGGGATCTCTTTCTTGCCATGGCCCCTTTTAGATTGTCAATGCATTCATATGTGAAGTCAGTTGAATTTCTAGTTACAGATGTAGCCATTTTCTAGTACCAGATACTTCACAAATCAATGCTAGTTTTCTTAAAATGTATTTTTGTTCATAAATATTTGTCAAATAGTTTGACTAAGAAATTTCTGCGTATAGATTGTTCATGAACTATTAACTTTAACTATTTGCATTTCATTATGAGTAATATCTGGTTGGATAACAAAGTTTAATGGTACAGTTTCTTTTCACTGGCTGGATGACCAAGTCCATGTCTACACTACAGGGAATCTAGAGGCATAATGAAGTTGTTTTGGTTATGCTGGCATAATGTAGGCACAGCATACAGCAATGAAAGGGTTATTTCTGTTGCTGTAAGAACCCCACCTCCTTGAGCGATGGGTGGATGGAAGAATTCTTCAGTTGAACTATCCGCATGTATGCCAGGGGTCAGGTTAGCATGGCTATGGGGCTCAGGGATGTGGATTTTCACACCCCTGAGCGCAGCAGCTATGTTGACCTAAATTTTCAGTGTACAGCAGGCCTGAAACTTTTTAAGGATAAAAAGGTTTTAACTTTAGAAGAAGGAATGCAGAATGACAAACAATGCATAACAATCACACAATTATGAATTTTCAAACAAAATTATTCATGCAAAAACTCAAACTCTTGGAATTTGCAAGCATTCCCTATTTATATTACAGTAGTATCAAACTATAACTGGAAACAAATCGTATTACTGTCAGTGTGCGGGAAAATCATGTGCAATATCATCCTGGAACAGATCAAGACACAATTTCAACTTTGGTAGGAACAAGCAGGTTTTAGAACACCAAGAAAATGTGACAACAGTAGTGTTGTTCTCAGACTTATTACTGAACAAAGTGTGGAGTTTCAAGGACCTCTTGTGATAAATGCTATAGATTCCCAGAAGCCTTTTTACAGTGTACATAAAGACAGTTTTTGGAAAATTATGGCATACTATGGAGTACCAGCAAAAATAATTAGAATAACCAAGGATCTATATGATAATGTTGAATGTGCAGTCAGAGATGGTGACAACATCAACCAATGGTTTGCAGTGACACCTGGAGTAAGACAAAGGTGTATGATGTCCCCACTGCTGTTTTCAGTTGTCATTGACTATCTACTGAGGAAAGTAACTGCAGAAGATGACTGGGGAATTTTATGGACAAATGATAAAGCACAATTGGCTGACTTTGTTTTTTGCTGATGACATTGTCCTGCCTACTACAATATATTGCTTAATGAAATAAAAGACAGCATTTTGCAGCTACAGCAGAACAATCTGATTTGTCTGTCACCAAGGGGAAGATAAACTATATGGCTATCAGTGTCTCAAACGCAACCATTAGAGTGTACAAAGAAACTCTAGAAGAGGTCAATCATTTTACCTATCTAGGCAGTTAGATGTACAGTGATGATGATGACACCATGGTAGATGTCAAGCAATAAATATCAAAGCAGAAAACAACTGACTGATGAATCTTGCCCATATGCTCGGGGTCTAACTGATCGCCATATTTGGGGTCGAGAAGGAATTTTCCTCCAGGACAGATTGGAAGAGGCCCTAGAGGTTTTTCACCTTCCTCTGTAGCATGGGGCATGGGTCACTTGCTGGAGGATTCTCTGCTCCTTGAAGTCTTTAAACTACGATTTGAGGACTTCAATAGCACAGATATAGGTGTGAGGTTTTTTGCAGGAGTGGTGGGTGAAATTCTGTGGCCTGCGTTGTGCAGGAGGTCAGACTAGATGATCATAATGGTCCCTTCTGACCTAAATATCTATGAATCTATGAACTTTCATAATCTTGAAAAGATTTTGAAAAGTAGCACAATTGGCCTTAATACAAAAATACATTGTTTTTAATTCTGGCATCATGTCTGTTTATGGAGCATTTATCTGTTTATCATTTATGGAGCAAAGTTGAAGAAATCTATACCAGAAATTGATAAGTTCATCTTATTTCTAAAGTACATGCCTGTGGAAGATCTTCAGAGTCCATGGGAAAGAGTTTCTTGCAACATCAGAAATCCTAAGTAGAACAAAACAATCTGCATCAAATATGGTAAGAAAATGACAGTGACCATATTTAGGACGCGCTTAAGGATGTCATCAACACAACTTCCATGAAAAATAATAATGTGGACATCACCTGGAAAAAGTGAAAGAAGATCATCGAGAGAAATGTTACACAAAATAATAGAGAAAGAAGCCAAATCCATGATCATGCGACTCAGAAGGCTGAACAGGCCATCATAAGCTCTGAATATATAGTGGAAGCTGGCCGATGCCCTATGCACTCAATGGTGCGGGTTGATAAAAAAAAAAAGAAAAATAGGAGGTGTCAAAATGTGCTAAGGGATGTACAGGGATATTGGAGAGACAATCACTGCCTGAATATCTTACACTCATTAAAGACAATGTACAGATGAATGGTTAACATATACAACAGAGAAGAAAACAGTCATGGTTATTGGCATTATCTCTGGTCAGGAAAGTTCCTCAATAATTTGAGTTTAAAAAAAAAATCAGGTCAAATTGAAGTTTTCATCTTTTTAGGTGGGCAATCTAGCCCAAACCCTGCCTGTGTTCCACTGGAAGATCTGTCAAAAGCAATACATGCCTGTGGATTGTGCCACTTTCAATGGATTGAGATTTTCTGACAGAAAGCGTTCTGTTTTGAAAATGTTTTACCAGTGCTACATGGAGTGCTATGGTACTTAGCATAAAACTATATCCCTGTTATAGAATTTCATAGGATGATTTCTAAAAAATTTGCAAAAAGAAAAGGAGTACTTGTGGCACCTTAGAGACTAACCAATTTATTTGAGCATAAGCTTTCGTGAGCTACAGCTCACCACAGTATGCATCCGATGAAGTGAGCTGTAGCTCACGAAAGCTTATGCTCAGATAAATTGGTTAGTCTCTAAGGTGCCACAAGTCCTCCTTTTCTTTTTGCGAATACAGACTAACACGGCTGTTACTCTGAAATCTAAAAAATTTGAATCATGTGCACTATTCTCTCTTCTACAGGTCAGCCTATATATATTTCCCCCCCATTTTTCCTTTTCCCCCTCCATTCTTCCTTTGATCAGAATGGCTACTTTATGGGTCTGTTTAAATGAGATGACTTATATCTTCATTACCAACAAAGAGCTAGTGTCTGCCACCCTGACACATGCTGTGTAGTACCTTATTCTGATAGTAGCCTCAGTATCAAGCAATGAGACATTGGAATGGTGGTGTCTGAGATAATTAATTTAGTGAAAAATGTTTGTATTGAGCATGATGGTTACAAACTAAGGCACTCCAGCTCAGCAGGGCACTTGTGTTCATATCACAGTGTGTTCTTTATGACTTGATTGTAAATTTGGCAAGATTCGCTCCCTTTCCCACATACACACTCAATCAATGGCAATAGCATGTGCTTTGCCTGCTGACATAAGATGATATCTTTACCTCTGTGGTGTTATATACCAGTTTATCATAAAAAAGGGAGCTTTCCCATTTAAAACATTACTAATTTTCACACCATAGCCCTGCTAGAGTTTTATCATGACTGCCCCAAGGTCAGGACACAGTATAACACTGGTTTCACATGTAAATTCACAAAGGGGAAGTGCCAAGAGAAAGGAAGAGTGCTGAACACAGGCACTGGAATTGAGGGAACAGGAGGAGGCCATGGCCCCTCACTTTTAAAAGTGGTAGCAGCCAGCCACAAAGGGAGGGAGGAGGGCCATTGGCATTGCCCCCTCCCCCGCTTCTACAAAAGTTCTGGTGCCCTTGGTCCTGAACGTAGCTTTAATCAGTACGTTGTATATTATTCATGGTAGCAATAGCCAGTGCTGTGATGAATAGCCATATTGATATATGGAAATTGATATTAAGCCTAGAGATGGCAAGTAATATGTCTGAGTACCAGAAAACAAGATTCAGGTTTAATCAAGTAATTAAATCTACCTTATTCCCATACAATGTGAATTAGGATTTCAGAATCCAAAATTATCAATACCTGCTGCTTTAGGGTCTTCATCTGGGTCCTAGTTTACCTCAATCCTGGCAGGCCAAACTGACCTGGTCAGGGTGCATCCTTCAATCTGATTACAGTTGGCCCTCCCCTGTTGGGGTATAGTGCCCCTGGTACAGATATGGGCCCTGAATCCCCGTCACTTCCCTGCCACTTAATTATTCCTGATGCTTTCTGCCCTGCTGCCTTTTTTAAGGCCTCTTCATTAGAGTCCCTGCCACTAGTTCTTTATTTTAAAGAAGTAGAATGTACTTTGCAGTCTGTCAGATTGAGTGCTGTGCTCTGACTCAGGAACTTAAGATCTATTACTGGCTCTGCCACTTGCCAGCTATGTGACCTTGGGAAAGTCACTGGACCACTGTGCACCAGTTTCCCTGTTATGTAAAGTGCTCTGAGATCTGCAGCTGAAAAGCACTGTGTAAGAAGTAGGTATCTATTATGAACATAGAGAAGAGGAGGACAAATGATTACATAGGAAGGAAATTCAATAAAAAATCTCCATAGGGTCCCTAATATGTAGACTTGACAGAATTCAATTTTTATTGCATTATATTTTTGGATGGATAATATAATGATATATTTTAAAGCATATCCTGCAACTGTGAAAATTTAAAAAAAAATGATAAAAATTATGTGAGATCAAACATGGGGAGACAATAATTGATGCTGAGGTTCAAAATGTTAAAGCTTTATAAAAATTAAAATTAAAATTGTCAGTGCCAGATGTCATAATCTACCAAGTAAATACCTTTATATCAAAGTCTAATAAGTTCTCAAGCAGTATTTTTGTTACTTTGCCTATGTGTAAATTTTGATTATCATCAATGGTAATCTTTTTTGTCTGTGCCTGCATGGTGAAATCAACATTTACTGATAAAAATATCATCTTTCCAAGCCTACTACCGCTGCCTTCAGTGGTGCTGTTTGTAATCTTTTTAAGATTCTTCCACTCTTTGTGTTTCACTGTAAACATTTCTTGAAATTTTGGTAGCACTTCCACAACCATACAACCTTTTCTGCTGTGGAAAGCTGAATTATTAATTATTATTTTATTTTTATTTATTAATTATCGTATTCTTAACTAAACAACCAAACTTAAGATAAATTAGGGAATACATCCATAATGGAGTGATGTTAGGGATGAATTTTGCTCACTGTGCCAAATGTAAACCACATGCCCAGGGCCATGAAACTACAGTTAATCATATTTAAAAAAATGTTAATGTCTGTGATGCTCTTTGAAGCCCAATGGTATTTAACTTTAGGTTTAAAATACCTCAGCAGGATCAAGGAATAAATTCCTTCAAGAAACTCTCCTGCTTCTGTTTTCTCTCTAGGCTATACATCCTGGTTCTCTTTTGTTTCCATACCACCAGCACACACACACACACAAAATCTACAATCTACTATGTCTAACTTATTTATCAGTGGAATACTAATCATGCCCTTAAGCCTGATTCTCCACTGCATTATACCTAATGTAGTCATTTCTACTTGTGCTGATGGAGCACACAGTGGCATAAAAAGCTACTAAAACAGACCATTACCCTTCCATATCCCCTATGCACAGGTGTAAATTGCTACAAAGTATGCAGTGGAAGATGAGGCCCATAGTATTAATGCATATCATACCCAAACATATTACACAGTTTACTGTAAAGCAAACTTTTTTAAACTATTTGCTCTGGAGCCATTCCTGGTGAAAGGGCATTAAACAGCAACTTTCAATTTACAAAACACAGTACCTTATCTCAACAAGACATTAAAAGGTTCTTTACAAGACATATACAGTAATTGAATTATACAATTCTTGGTGCCATAACATCCTTGATATGTTTGGGCCAGGAATTCCAGGTAAAAGACTGAAGCAACAGCAACACATGTAGACAGATACTGGTGGAAGAAGTACTGTGCTCAGATATGATCTGTTAGTGGAGTGGGTAAAGGCTGAAGCAATCAGAGATGTGTGTGTGTGTGCAGTCTTCTCTCTCTCACACACACTCAATCACACACTCTAAATGGATCTTTAGGTCAAGATAACTTTGAGTTAATACAGTTTCTTATTGGCACCCAGTACAACTGTCAACATGCCTCAGTGGGTCACAGCTGAGAATACCAGAGTCAATACAAACTGCTGAGAAATAGAGCAGACTCACCCTCAGACTGGTGGTTATTGTATCATTAGATGTACCGCACCAGTGACAAAAGTAAACTTCTGTCTCAACCACTGTTTAACAAGAAGTCAAAAATACAGTCTCTTTAGGCATTCCAGCCCTTGCTTCACCACCCAGACACTAGACTCTATGATCAGTGGTCACTGAAAAACAATGTCATCATGTATAAGGTCCTTTAATCCAAAGAGATCAGCCACATCGCCAGGTCAATATATAACTCAGATCTTATCCAAAAATCACACTGTTGCCAATCCTTTAATATCTAAAGGATTATTTTTAAGAAAAAAAAAGAGTAGAGTTAAAATGGTCAAAGAAATCATATACATACAATCATTGTAAAGTTCTTGGATCAGGTTTGTAGCAGTGATATTACAGACTGCTAGCTCTGGTAACTTCCAAAAGATTGAAAGGTTCTCAGTCCATAGTCAATATGCTTCTTTTAGTGTAGGTCCATAGTCCAGATATCAGAGCAGGGAAGATGCAAAATGGTCTGGGTCCTTTATAACTTCTCCTATGTGGAGGGAATGTGCTCAATCTAATCAGTCTTAATTACAGGTACAAGATGGATTCCTATGTCAAACGAGCAAGTCACATGCACTTGCATGGCTTGATGACTCATAGAAGCTAACATTACCCATATTCTGGCTAAATTTCAGAGTAACAGCCGTGTTAGTCTGTATTCGCAAAAAGAAAACGAGTACTTGTGGCACCTTAGAGACTAACCAATTTATTTGAGCATAAGCTTTCGTGAGCTACAGCTCACTTCATCGGATGCATACTGTGGAAACCTCTTCATTCTGGCTAAAGTGTCCCCAGGAAACTCACTGGGTGGTAAAAAGCTTCTTCTATCGTTCACTGTAGGACCTAAGCTTTCTTTAATAGGACAACAACTTGAATGGACCATTCACAATCTGCTGGCTAGATTGGATGTAAACTACCTTGTGGGTATTACCCCAAGAACAAACACATTTGAAATACAGATATATAGCCAATATTCATAAGTTCAGATACAGTGACAATATGTGGATTGAAACAGGATAATCATATTTGATAGATTGTACCTTTTTCATTGATACCTTACATCACACACTTTGTAAAAGATTTGTTGTAATTGTCTCACTGTGGCACTATTAATGACATAAATGGTCATGTTTCAATTGTACACAGTCACAGCAACTAAGCCAGAACTCAATCTATGCCTTCAGTTTATATGGTGCTAGTTAGAATTCTAACAGTACCATTCTTTTTTTCTTGTAGGACTAGTGGTGTCTGTTATGTGTGTGTAGAGAGAGAGTAGGGACAAGTGAATGGTGCAAGAGGAATTCTGAACCTACTTTAATGAGCTGCATCTGAGTTAGCTAAACTGAACCTGAACTGTGCGAGTTTGGCAATGCTGCCAGCTTTAACAAAATGCAAACTGCAAGAACAGGATAGCCATAGGGGGAAGGGGCAAGTTAGTAATTGCATGTGTAACTTTCCAGGCTATCCTTATATTAAAGAATGTTAGCCTGAGCCATATCCTTAGGAGGCAGAGAATAATCCTGTTAAAAAGGGAAACCCACATCCAAGAAGATCTCCAGCACTGCTATGTCCTAGGATGGTACCCCTCATCTGGTGCAAGAGTGGAAGGGAAACACTCCCTCTACGGACAGCCAAAGATGGCTGCATTGCTGTGCAATGTGTGTGCCAAAAAGGGAACACTATTGTTGCACAGGGTTTTAAGCCTACAGTTCTCCAAATTTTAATTCCAGCAATATAGTTTAACTACCTCAGCATTCAGGTGTAAGAGACCAGTAGTTCCCAGTGTTTGAATTGCCTCTTCTCTGTTTTAGATTGGCCCCAGAGTCTACTTTCCTCAGTGTACTTCACCTGGCCTTTGAGAATTAAACCAAGGCAATGCAGCCCCTATCTTTCCTGGCCAATTGTTGTTAAGGCAACAAAACTGATACCCAGGTGGCAAGACTATCTGATGGTCACCTGATTCCTAAAAGAAATTGAGAAAGGAACTCAGACAAAAAAATGCTGAAGCATAGATAGATGTAAAGCAGAAGGAAGAAAAGACAAAATGACCTTTCATACTCTATCTGCATCACATTCACTCACTTAATCATACCACATACAACATAATGAGATTTATAGACTATAGAAGCATCCTGTACTGTTTACATCCCACAAAGCACAAGATCACAGGGGTTTACAATGCTGGGAATCTGAAAGTAAATAATCATGTCCTTCTGTAACTTTTGTGTAGTCCCAAATGCCTTGTAATCTGTGTGCATTAAGAAAAGTGTCTATGGACAAGTTTGAGCAATTTGCTTCATATTCCAGTTCATGTTTGTAAATATAAAGGTAGTAAAAAGGTTGGGGGTTGGCACATGGTTGAGATTTTTGATATTTCAGGGAAATAAACCTTTAGATTTCTGGAGCTCATGCCATTTTGAGCATGCTAGGGAGATGCGGAGAGGAATAAAAGCCAAAGAAGGCAGAGAGGCACATCTCTCCAGTCACATCCATCCAGCACCCAGAAAAAAGTTGTTTAAATCCCGCTATACAGTTAGTATCTGAGCAGTTTATTATAATACAGGAAATAATATTTACTGGTTGAAGTCCCCTCTTCCAACTGGCTCTTTGCCTGAGTTTTGGGTCCCATCTTTGGTACCATCTCTGCCTGGATCTCTGGTTCAAAGTTAGGTAGATCAAAGAGATCTTGGTTATCCAGAGGACTCCTCCTCAATGGAGTCTGTGGTAGGCTGGGTGCCTTCCAAACTGTTCACAACAAAGAGGTTCTGGGGAGGCCTCCCTAGCAAAAATTTTCTCCAGCTCCTCATAGTATGCATGTGCACAGGAAGCATTATGGAAGATCTTGTTTTTGTCCTTGGCATTTTTATAATTCCACAGGAGCGCTTTGGCACAACACTGGACCATGCCCCATGATTCATTCTGCTCCTGCACTTTGTTATGCTAGAAACCTGTAGATCTTTGCATTACAGTGACTCCTGTTAAGATGGGACTAGAAGCGCTCTCCTACACAGAAGGAAAGGAAGTACAGGGCCTCCACATAGGTCTGTGCAAAAACATGGGACCTGGCTGCAATAATGGACTCCAGGTGTGTGAACTTTGACACAATCTGGAATCATGGAATAGTGCATCTGGTTGTGTTCCAGCATTTAAACAGGGAGGTGACATCTGATCAAAATGAACCCGGAGTCATGGAAGGCACACAGGTAAATTGTCAGGCTTGTCTAACTAACAGGCAATGCATTGTGGGAAAGCAATGGAAGGATAGCCTGAAGCAGTATAGTTAACATTTTAAAATATAGTTTAAAAAGTGTCTACATGAGACTTATGCAAATTTAATACAATGTGATAGAGTTATGTTGCCTCTGGAGTGGATTAATTATAGCAGATAAATTAATACCAGATAATTTTTTTAAAAAGTTTCCTTGTGGATGCAAGAGGGTTTGTTTGGAAAGAAAACTAAGGTTATACTAAAAAAATCCCCCACACAAAAACCTTTGTCATGTAGATGAGGCCTCAGTATTGAACAAGGTTTGGGCTGGAGCTATACAGACACATTCTAAGCCCTGGTCTACACTACGAGTTTTGGTCGAATTTAGCAGCATTAGATTGATGTATCCCTGCACCCGTCCACACAATGAAGCCATTTCTGTTGACTTAATGGGCTCTTAAAATCGATTTCTGTACTCCTCCCCGACGAGGAGATTAGTGCTGAAATCTACATTGTCTGGTCAAATTTGGGGTAGTGTGGTTGCAATTCGATGGTATTGGCCTCCGGGAGCTATCCCACAGTGCTCTATTGTGACCGCTCTGGACAGCACTCTGAACTTGGATGCACTGGCCAGGTAGACAGGAAAAGCCCCGCGAACTTTTGAATTTCATTTCCTGTTTGACCAGTGTGGCGAGCTCATCAGCAGAGGTGACCATGGAGTCCCAGAATCGCAAAAGAGATCCAGCATGGACTGAATGGGAAGTACTGGATCTGATTTCTGTATGGGGAGATGAATCTGTACTATCAGAACTCCGTTCGAAAAGACGAAATGCCAAAATATTTGAAAAAATCTCCAAAGGCATGAAGGACAGAGGCTATCACAGGGACCCACAGCAGTGCCATGTGAAACTTAAGGAGCTTAGGTAAGCCTACCAAAGAACCCAAGAAGCAAACGCCCACTCAGGGTCAGAGCCCCAGGCATGCTGCTTCTATGATAAGCTGTATGCAATTCTAGGGGGTGCCCCTACCACTGCCCTACCCCTGTATGTGGACTCCTGCAAGGGGAGAGTCTCACACAACAGGGATGAGGATTTTGGGGATGAGGAAGATGATGATGAGGGGGAGGTTGAAGATAACACACACCAGGCAAGCAGAGAAACTGTTCTCCCCAACACCCAGGAACTGTTTATCACCCTGGAGCCAATATCCTCCCAACCCTGCCTACCCTGGCTCCTGGACCTTGAAGGCGGAGAAGGCAGCTCTGGTGAGTGTACTTGTAAATATAATACATGGTTTAAAAGCAAGTGTGTTTAATTATTAATTTGCCCTGAAGACTTTGGATGCATTCATGGCCAGTACAGCTACTGGGAAAGTCTGTAAACATGTCTGGGGATGGGGCAGACATCCTCCAGGGACATCTCAATGAAGCTGTCCTGGAGGTACTCCCAAAGCCTTTGCAAAAGGTTTCTGGGGAGGGCAGCCTTATTGCGTCCTCCATGGTAGGACACTTTACCACAGCAGGCCAGTAGCATGTAATCTGGAATAATTGCATAAGAAAGCATGGCAGTGTGTGGTCCCGGTGTTTGCTGGCATTCAAGCAACATCCTTTTTTATCTCTCATTGTTATCCTCAGGAGAGTGTTATCATTCATGGTCACCTGGTTGAAATAGGGGAATTTTATTAAGGGGACATCAAAGGTGGCCGTTCCTGATGGGCTGTTTGCCTGTGGCCGAAAAAAAATCATCCCCGCTGTTTGCCACGTGGTGGAGGGAAGGGTGAAGCGATCATCCCAGAGAATTGGGTGTGGGGGGTGGGGTTTAGTTGGGTTTGTGCTGCATGTTAACCCGAAAACATCAGCCCCTCCTTTTAAATGGCCAGTGTGTCTTTTTCAATTTTAATCTCCCTTTTTTCCTCCCAAAACTGCAAATGTTTCAACACTGCGACTACCATCTCCGTCCCAGAGGCTAGCGCAGATAAGAAGGCAAAAAAAACACACTCAAGATGAAATGTTCTCTGAGGTCATGCAGTCTGAAAGAGCCCAGCAGAATGTGTGGAGGCAGACAATGGCAGAGTCCAGAAAAGCACAAAATGAACGTGAGGACAGGAGGGATGTATGAGAAGATAGATGGCTGGAGCAACAGGAGAGGTGGTGGGATCAAGAGGAAAGGTGGCAGCAGCATGATGAGAGGAAGCAGGATGCAATGCTGAGGCTCCTGGAGTATAAAACTGATATGCTCCGGCGTATGGTTGAGGTGCAGGAAAGGCACAGACCGCCACTGCAGCCCCTGTGTAACCAACTGCCCTCCTCCCCAAGTCCCATAGCCTCCTCACCCAGACTCCCAAGAACGCTGGTGGGGAGGCAGCACCGGGCACCCAACCACTCCACCCCAGAGGACTGCCCAAGCAACAGAAAGCTTGCATTCAATAAGTTTTGAAGTGCAGTGTGGCCTTGTCCTTCCCTCCTCCCCTCATCCACCACCCCACCCGGTGCTTCCCTCCTCCCCCACCCCTCCCTGGCTACCTTGGCAGTTATTCCCCTATTTGTGTGATGAATTAATAAAGAATGCATGAATTTGAAACAACAATGACTTTATTGCCTCTGCAAGTGGCGATCAAAGGGGGGAGGGGAGGACAGTTGGCTTACAGGGAAGTAGAGTCAACCAAGGGGGCGGGTTTTCATCAAGGAGGAACAAACAGAACTGTCACACCATAGCCTGGTCAGCCATGAAACTGGTTTTCAAAGCTTCTCTGATGCGTAGGGCACCCGGCTGTGCTCTTCTAACTGCCCTGGTGTCTGGCTGTGTATAATCAGCCGCCAGGTGATTTGTCTCAACTTCCCACTCCACCATAAACGTCTCACCCTTACTCTCACAGATATTGTGGAGCACACAGCAAGCAGTAATAACAATGGGAATATTGGTTTTGCTGAGGTCTAACCAAGTCAGTAAACTGCACCAGAGCTCTTTTAAACATCCAAATGCACATTCTACCACCATTCTGCACTTGCTCAGCCTATAGTTGAACAGCTCCTGACTACTGTCCAGGCTGCCTGTGTATAGCTTCATGAGCCAGGGTATTAAGGGGTAGGCTGGGTTCCCAAGGATAACTATAGGCATTTCAACATCCCCAATTGTTATTTTCTGGTCTGGAAAGTAAGTCCCTTGCTGCAGTCGTTCATACAGACCAGAGTTCCTGAAGATGCGAGCATCATGTACCTTTCCCGGCCATCCCATGTTGATGTTGGTGAAATGTCCCTTGTGATCCATCAGTGCTTGCAGCACCACTGAAAAGTACCCCTTTCAGTTTATGTACTGGCTGCCTTGGTGGTCCGGTGCCAAGATAGGGATATGTGTTCCATCTATCGCCCCTCCACAGTTAGGGAAACCCATTGCAGCAAAGCCATCCACTATGACTTGCACACTTCCCAGAGTCACTACCCTTGATAGCAGCAGCTCAGTGATTGTGCTGGCTACTTGGATCACAGCAGCCCCCACAGTAGATTTGCCCACCCCAAATTGATTCCCAACTGACCGGTAGCTGTCTGGCGTTGCAAGCTTCCAGAGGGCTATCGCCACTCGTTTGTGAACTGTGAGGTCTGCTCTCATCTTGGTATTCTTGCGTTCAGGGCAGGTGAAAGCAGGTCACAAAGTTCCATGAAAGTTCCCTTACACATGCAAAAGTTTTTCCGCCACTGGGAATCATCCCAGACCTGCAACACTATGTGGTCCCACCAGCCTGTGCTTGTTTCACGGGCCCAGAATCTGCATTCCACGGCATGAGCCTGCCATTGCCACCAGGATGGCCTAATACTGTAGGTCAATTGTTAACATTTCAAAAGACCATCTAGGCAAAGTTGGCCAGATAACTGGAGCTATGGTACAATGCAGCTGTACAATAAATATCAGAAATGTACTACTGAAACAAGAAAATGAGCTACCTTCTCTAAATTGATTTCTTGTTACTTTTAGATTAATATAATCTCATCTGTATACAACTCAGACACATAATTTTATTTATTTAACACAAAAGCAGGTCAGCATGCAATATCCAAGGGAAAACAAAACCAAAACCCAAATGACTTACAAATTTCAAATCCAGAAAAAGAACACATATTAAAGATGGTTTTCTAAGTTGATTGGGATAGTGATCAATAGACTAGATTTAACTTTGCTCCGCTGGTTTTTTATTTCTATTAATCACTAATTAGAGAGTAGAAGACAAAAATACCAGTATTGAATAAGTGGTCAAAGTATTGCAAGCACTTATTTCCAGACTTGTGGGTGAGCTCTGTATTAGCAACTATGTACAATTGAGTAGCACATCCACACATATAAAATAGGTTTCATAGTAGCAGCCGTGTTAATCTGTATCCGCAAAAAGAAAAGGAGTACTTGTGGCACCTTAGAGACTAACAAATTTATTTGAGCATAAGCTTTCGTGGCATCTTATGAAGTGAGCTGTAGCTCATGAAAGCTTATGCTCAAATAAATTTGTTAGTCTCTAAGGTGCCACAAGTACTCCTTTTCTTTTTACATATAAAATAGGACTTTGAGAAATCTTAAGATGAACAACATATACCACCATCAGAATGTGCCTTTTTTTGGATAAAATTACTTAAGGAGATAAGGAGTTAGTGTGGGGCTGCACTAATAAAATCTCTAATTGGCATGTTTTGTTTTATTTGTATAATTACACAATTGGGTAAAAACCATAGGGAAAATAATCAGAAACAGTGAAACACAATGTTTAGGGGAATGCTCAGAATGTTAAAAGTGGCCTGAAATGTACCAGTTGACAGGAAATTAAATCAGAGATTGCTATGTAGTATAACAGGTAAAAATAGGTTTTGAGCTGGAGATGTAGAGGGATGAAGTCATGGAACAAGATGCTGATAGTCTGTAAAATCCTGGTGAAATCACTTGTAATATAACACATTGAGTTATGGGCTTTTCAATTACAGAAATATGTTGACAAAGTAGAAGGTTTTCAAAGAAGAGAAACAAAAGTAAGTAGGGATTGGCTTATGAGGAAAGATTAAAGACCACATTTTTGCAGTCCTTCAAGGGAGTGCTTCTTTTTCAGACTCAATAGGAGACAGGTGCCTGACAATTCTGCCCCGCCCCTTCACTCCAGCCAGATGTGGGAAGAATTCCTCCTGATGAATCTCACATTCAGCATGCCCTCTATATCCCATGGGCTGTGTGACATTCCCCTCTGGTGTTATCTGGACCGGTGATCTGCTAGGTCACTCCAATGTTTGACTCTGGGAGCCAGCCTTACCCTGCTCTGCTGTGAGAACCCCCACTCCTGGGCTGTTCAAGCACAGCCTCTGGCATGTAAGCTGCTCCCAGCTACTTGCAACCGAATGACACTAGCCAATATCTCCGGTCCCAGACACAACCCTAGGAACCTCCATCTTGCAGTTTCCAGTTATGCCCACTGGACATTGCAAGCTTATATGAGTTAGTCAATTTAACAAAGAAATTGAAATGTACCAGGCTTGTGATCCCAAGGGGAGCCTCTGACACACTTCAAACTAAACACACTGCTTCAGGTAGAATAAACAAACAGATTTATTAACTATAAAGATAGATTTCAAGTGATTATAAGTCAAAACATGACAAGTCAGATTTGGTCAAATGAAATAAAAGCAAAACACATTCTAAGCTGATCTTAACACTTTCAATGTCCTCACAAACTTAGATGTTTCTCACTACAGGCTGGTTGGTTGCTCTTCATCCAGGCTCTCCCCTTTGATCAGTGCTTCAGTCGCTTGGTATGGTGTCTGTAGATGTAGATGGAAGAGAGAGAGAGCATGGCAAATGTCTCTCCCTTTTATCATGTCCTTTCTTCCTTCTTGGCTTTGCCCCTCCCCCACACTTCAGAGGCTGGTGGGCATTACCTCATTGCAGTTCCAAACTGCCTAAAGGAAGGGTGGGAGGTGATTCCCTTGAGACTCTGAAAGATTATTTTGTTGCTGCCTAGGCCAGCGCCCTTTGTTCCCGTGAGGTTGGGCTGGGTTTTTCCCATCCACACCCTGATGAGGTGTGAATTGCCCCTCTGCTTCAAGAGAGTTTTTGTTTAGGCTTCCTTTAAGCCATGTGGATACATTTTCAGCCTCATAACTATATACATGAAATTATAACCTTTAACATCACTATAACATCACTATAACAACAATGCTCAGTACATCATGAGCGTTCCGAAGACACCCGACATGACAAACTTTGCATTGGATACCACACAATCATTTTATAAAGATGAACATGGAGGTGTATGTTGTACAGAGAGTACAGAGAGTCAGAGACTGCCACCTCTGATATGCAAAACCAAGACATCAGGGATGATCCTGACAATAGAAAACTGGATTGTTGGCAGGGTGTATTGAGCACCCTTTACAGATCTCCCAGGACAACTACCTCACAAAAGGAATGATACTGGGAAAATCCATGTTCCACGATTGTTCAAGATACCCAAATCTCCCCCTAGACTGCAAAACTATTGAGACTTTCACAGAGGGAAATAATGCTGCTTCAAACAGCATTAATACTGCACATTTGTAAATCTTCAGAAGGTGTTGTGCAAGAGAAGAAGAAGAAAGTAAGTTTCTAAGTGTCCCACTCCAATTTTTCAGAAGGCTAAATGGCTCTGTCAATTTTTCATAGAGTGGATAGAGAGAATGGAACAGCAGTTACTTTTTCAGTCCACACAGACCTATTGTGTCTTTCCATTCAATTTTGTTTCCTACTGAATCACATACTGCAGTGAGAGAAGAAAATATGGATCCACATATTTAGCTTGTAAATACAGAGGGACTTATTATATTATTTTCAATATAGTTAGTGGCACATTCTCAAACCTTGGAAATGTTTTGCGGCCAGATTTTTAAAAGTGTGTAGGAGTTGCTGTGGTCAGTGTTGCAGTGTCTAACTGATTCAAGAGCCTAAGTCATTTTCAAAAGGAATTTAGGCACTTAGGAGCCAAAATCCCATTTACTTCTAATGGGATTTTGGCTCACAGTGCCTAACTCACTTTTGAAAAATGAGATTTAGGTTCCTACATCTGGTAGGTGTTGCAGTGCTGAGCAGAACACCACTTAGATACCTTTAAAAATCTGGCCCTAGGTCTGATTTGCATTGTTTTGGTCAAAGGTTTATGTAGGTTCTTATTTTACCTTAAGAGCTTCACTCATCCTAAAAGCAGCTTCCTTTGTTTTATTTTTAATTACTTAAATAACAGTGGAATATTAAAAAGAACCAACCAAAAAGCGTCAAATACAGTAACAATCTTATGTTACTCATTGCCAAGGGCAATCCTGGTTAATTCCACTCTAAATTCTTTCAGCAAACACATTCGTAATTCAAAATAGCTGCAGTGGTACAAATGATTGGTCTAGTGAAGACAAGAGCTGCTGATGCTAGATTTGGAATTAAAACTCACATGGCTGTGTGCCCAGAGTTAAGCTAGTCCCATAATGGGAATTTTTGGCTTTCAGCCTATACTAGAAGGAGAATATGTATAGTTGGCATCAAGTATACATCTCATGTATATCTTCCACTTCTGCCGTTGTCAGGCACATATTTTCTGTACATGCCCACTTCTTTGTCTATCTCTTCTTCTTTTTTAAACCAGTTAATTATTAACTTGTTTCAGTTTCATTCGGTTCCTTTCTTATTCCTTTGCTTTGAACAAGCTGCTTTTTGTGACTACTACAATTTCTTCTGCTGTTAAATTCTAATTTGCCAAAGGGGAGGTTTCTGGCTCTAGCTTTTTCCATACCTAGAGTGCTTTTAACTGTTGTTACATTCATCACTGTATCTATTAATAACTGGAAATATTTGGCCCTTTTAGAAGTTTTTAAAATTATTGCAGTTCTTACTGCATACACATTAAGCATAGAAATATTCTTGCCCTCTAAACAGCCACTTTGAACAGCCGCCAGTAAAATAAAGGGAAAAAAATCCAACATTTGCAGACCACTGCATTCTTTTGCATGTGTTGTAGTGTTCTTCTGCCAAAGAAGCATAGCCTACATGTAATTGTAGACCGCCAGCTCAAAGATCAGTGGTGCTGGAAGGGTGATAATCTCCTGGCTTACAATCACTGGCACAACTGTGGTTTTCTGATATACATTAGACTCATCACAGTATAAGGGCCAACCATTCTGGATGTATGCATATTATTTTGGCTTTAATTGCTTTGTAAAACAAAACAGTCAGTATCCATTATCCTGGTTATAATGTAAGGATGTCAGAAATTGATTTTGACACCATATTCAATGTTCCTAGCCTCCAATTGTGTATAAACATCTCCATCCCATCTGGATTTTAATAAATTACATAGCGTGCTCTCAGTTTTGCTGAGTATTTCATGCTGAATTTCCTAGGTTCTACCCTTAAACCTTTACAGAATAACTGTTTTTCAATATACAGTCCTCCATGCAGCACTTTCTTCGGAAGACCCTCAACATAAAGTGGGAGGATCATCGCACTAATGTCAGTGTCTGCACAAAGGCCAACATCTTCAGTGTTGAGGCCCTGATTATTTAGCACCAGCTGAAGTGGAGCGGGCACGGTGTGCGCATGCATGGTGTACACTTACCAAAACAACTGCTGTTTGCCCAACTCACCAAAGGAGAAAGGAAACAGGGAGGCCAAATGAAATGCTTTCAAGACACCCTGAAGATAAACATCAAGAGATGTGGCATCGACATCTCACACTGGGAGACAGCAGCTCAGGATAGGGATAACTGGTGAAGACTTGTCAGAGAGGGAACGTCCACTTTTGAGGAAAATCGCCTTTCCCTGGTCTCAGAAAAATGCCAGAAAAGAAAGGAAAGACAATGGTCGCACAGCAATTGTGGCCCAACCCTGTCTTCCAACATCTCCTGCAATGTCTGCCAACAAGCCTGTGGCTCAAGAATTGGACTCTTCAGTCACCGGAGGACCCATGGAAAATAAAACCTGTGAAAGAGATCATCCTGACCTTGAGGCATCAGCAACACGATATGATCTGTACTAGATGTATCACTTTGCATTTGACAGTATTAAAACACATTTTGTTTGAACAGGAGTAATTTACCACACAACCCAGATTGCTCATCATTACTTTACCATTCTGCCAATCTTTATGTTATCTGAAAACTGGCTTAGAAGGGATTAGAGGGTCTTAAAAAATTAGTTGTGATTAATCGTGCAATTAATCACGCTGTTAAACAACAATAGAATACTATTTATTTTAAATATTTTTGGATGTTTACTACATTTTCAAATACATTAATTTCAATTACAACACAGAATACAAAGTCTACAGTGCTCACTTTATATTTATTTTTGATTACAAATATTTGCAGTATAAAAAACAAAAAAAATTCAATTCACCTCATACAAGTACTGTACTTCACTTTCTTTATCATGAAAGTTGAACTTACAAATGTAGAATTATGTAGAAAAAGAACTGCATTCAAAAGCAAAACAATGTAAAACTTTAGAGCCTACAAGTCCACTGAGTCCTACTTTTTGGTCAGTCAAACACTCAGACAAACAAGGTTGGTTACAATTTGCAGGAGATAATGCAGCCTGCTTCTTGTTTACAATGTCACCTGAAAATGAGAACAGGTGTTAGCATGGAACTGTTCTAGCTGGCATTGCAAGATATTTACATGCCAGATGTGCTAAAGAGTCATATGTCCCTTCATGCTTCAACAACCATTCCAGAGGACATTAAATTGTACTTTTCACATACCTATTAACTGTATCACCTTTATTGTACCTGTTAGGAAACTACCTTTGACAGTATTAAATGAGAGGGTTACCTCTGCATTGCTTCTGTAGACCGAGTCTGACGTAGAGCTAAGAAAATAATCCCAATGGCTGCACTTCACTTCAGCAGCATTTCAATAGCAGTAACACAAGCAATCAGTAAAGAAGTTGTAGTGGTGCCTGGGATGTGTCAGGAGCTAGGGAGGGGTAACAAGGATCAGAAGGGAGAGTTAGTGATGGGGACTGGTGGGAGGGGGTAGTGTACAACACACAAACACACACCAGCCCCTGTACTCAAAATTGCTTTGTCTTTTACCTTCCATTTATTCATTAACCTACCTCATATCCCTATACCATTTGACCCCAGAAGTTCATACCTAGACAAACAGAGAAATGCCATGCATTTGATCATAACACCTCACTTTTGTGTGGCCAATTACAGTAGAAACTCAGACTTATAAATGTCTTAGAGAACACCCAAAACTTTTGCAAATTAAGGGATTGCAAAACTGGGAGAATAAACATTAACTTACTGCCAGACTGAGGGCACAGTCACTTCGGGTTAAACAGTGATAAAATTGGATTCCAAAAGTCAGGGTTTGCCTGTCCTAGCCAAAGGCCCCACATACAGATTCACATATTGAACACTTTATCTACCCTTTCAAAACTTATCCAGGCCTCTCTATATTCAATGTGGAAATTCCTTTCAGAACACTGTTGTTCACTAGTATGAACTTATTTGTGTTCAGTGGCTAAACTCATGAGATTGTCTTTGCACTCTGACATTCGCTCCAATGCAAGGCATTCTTTTCTGACATGTCAAGATCTAGAAATTCACTGGTAAAATAATTTAAAATTTGTGCTTTAGCAAGCTTTCTGGTAAATAAATTATGGCCTGGAGTGTAGTGAGTTCAAGTGCTAATCACCGCGGAATATTCCCCTGACCTAGTCACATTCTTTCGTTCAATAGACCTGCTGATAGAATGAAACACAATACATACAATTAAACCCATACCAACTAGAACAGTCTTATATGTCTGTAAATCGATAATGTTTAAGTGTGAATATTCATAACTCTACAAGAACTAGCACTATGAATTTACAGAGCTTTGAAATTGAGCTGACACAATTCTGAATGATTTTTACTTTTATGTAGATTGAGTCTTGCTTTTCATTAGTGTCATTTGATCAAGATTTCCATTTTGCTCTAAAAGTTAGTTTTAATCAAAGCTTCCACCAGCTTTTCTTGCTTTAGGCACCACCAAGACCTCTTTACTTATAATAGTTACTAATTTTACTGCTCTTGACATGCTGCTGAAGTGAAGTGTAGCCATTGGCATTATTTTCTTAGCTCGATGTCACAATGCTGAACAGTAGTTGCAAACCAATTTGTATTGTAATTATGCAACTTGAAAATGACCTTGCCAGGCTGGGATCTTGCCAGGATTCACAAGTGTTCAGGTAGAGAATTTATTCCACCAAGACATGGAATCTGCAGATTCAAAAAAGAAAATTGTTTGTAAACACATTGTGCCAAATTCATCTCCAGCATAACTCCATCGTAGACACTGAAAAATTATGGGGAGGAATTTGTCTCATTATGTATAAATGAAGACAAACAATAAATGGCAGAATTATATTTTATAGTGAATTAGTAGCAATGTGTAATAATTCTGACTGGAGTGAACTCCCTTCTTTTACCAAAAACGTCACTATTCCCCACTGAAGCCCTCCTTTCTTTGCCTGTTTCAAGAAACTCCAACATGGGAACCCGCTTCCTCCATTCTTCCTCTAGATCCCTGAGGAGTGCAACTACTGGGGGTGAGAAGGACAATTTCCTAGTGTTGTCTCTTTTCTCTCAGACTTGGGGTTGCTGCCATTCCTGCTGTTCAGATAGTAAGGAGTGGATGGGTCTTCTCTTCCTTTATGGTCTATACACACAACTGTCTGAGGCTCCTCCTCAGTCACAGAACAATCAAGGTTCCCTTCTCTCCAGCTCCATAAAATCAGGGTGTCTGTAAGCACAACCTTATTTGATCCCAAAGGCTGATCATAATGGAGTTTCACCTCTACTGCGGGGTTTATATTTGGAAGGATCTGTCCATGAAAAAAGAAAAGGAGGACTTGTGGCACCTTAGAGACTAACCAATTTATTTGAGCATAAGCTTTCATGAGCTACAGCTCACTTCATCCTCCATGCTGTAGCTCATGAAAGCTCATGCTCAAATAAATTGGTTAGTCTCTAAGGTGCCACAAGTACTCCTGTTCTTTTTGCGAATACAGACTAACACGGCTGTTACTCTGAAACCTGTCCATGAAAAGGGGCTAGAAACCTTTCTGTGTTAAAAGAAGAAAGCTGGCAATAGCACTGACACATTACTGGTTAACAAATCAGGGGTTCCAAAAGGCTGGCTTTGTAAATGGAAACAAACTTTTAGCTATCTTATTTCTGACATTTTCCAAGATAGGGCACCATGTCAATTATTAAAATAATGGGCCAATAGTGCTATGCCAATCCATGCTAGTTAAAGATTCTACCAAATATTTTAAAACTGTACTCAGATATAAAAGTCTCACCCTCGCTTCCACCAACCTAATTGCTTTTCATGCGATGACCCCTAAAAGCCTTTCCAGTCCCAACTCTCTCGAAATCTATCTATCTAGAGTTTTTAAATACCAGTCGGGCAGAGCTTTTCCCCTCTGGTTTGTCACCTCTGAAGGTGTGAAATCAGCCCCCAGTTATCACTTCCCTTTGGGACATACATTCCACATAGTCTGCACACCACAGACTGGCTTGGGGTAAAAATAAACAAAACATTTCTTTAATAGAAAAATCACAAAGATGAAACAGCAAGGGAAGCAAACACATACATGTTACACAGAAAATAAACATAAAGATGCAACATGAGGCTTTACACTTCTATATTTGATGAATACCCTTTTCTAATACATTACCGATTGCCTCTGAACAGTTTCCCAGAGTACTTCCAGCCACAGAGGGGATCGAGTATTTCACAGACAGTTTCCCCCTTAGAGGCTGCCCCTTAATTTCTGTATACCTTTCACTTCAACCCCCTACACTTTTAACAGGGCTTTCAGGATTTTTTTCTTTCTGTCAGACTGGAGCCCTAGTCAATGCGAACCAAAGGCTGTGAACCAGACTAGGCCTTGCCTTGGCAAGGCATCACAACATAGGGAATAGATGGCCAGCCCTCTGTGGAGAAAGAGGTGGTTAGGGACTATTTAGAAAAGCTGGACGTGCACAAGTCCATGGGGCTGGACGAGTTGCATCCGAGAGTCCTAAAGGAATTGGCGGCTGTGATTGCAGAGCCATTGGCCATTATCTTTGAAAGCTCGTGGCGAATGGGGGAAGTCCCGGATGACTGGAAAAAGGCTAATGTAGTGCCAATCTTTAAAAAAGGGAAGAAGGAGGATCCTGGGAACTACAGGCCAGTCAATCTCACCTCAGTACCCAGAAAAATCATGGAGCAGGTCCTCAAAGAATCAATCCTGAAGCACTTACATGAGAGGAAAGTGATCAGGAACAGTCAGCATGGATTCACCAAGGGAAGGTCATGCCTGACTAATCTAATTGCCTTCTATGATGAGATTACTGGTTCTGTGGATGAAGGGAAAGCAGTGGATGTATTGTTTCTTGACATTAGCAAAGCTTTTGACACGGTCTCCCACAGTATTCTTGTCAGCAAGTTAAAGAAGTAGGGGCTGGATGAATGCACCATAAGGTGGGTAGAAAGTTGGCTAGATTGTCGGGCTCAATGGGTAGTGATCAATGGCTCCATGTCTAGTTGGCAGCCGGTGTCAAGTGGAGTGCCCCAGGGGTTGGTCCTGGGGCCGGTTTTGTTCAATATCTTCATAAATGATCTGGACGATGGTGTGGATTGCACTCTCAGCAAATTTGCGGATGATACTAAACTGGGAGGAGTAGTAGATACACTGGAGGGCAGGGATAGGATACAGAGGGACCTAGACAAATTAGAGGATTGGGCCAAAAGAAATCTGATGAGGTTCAATAAGGATAAGTGCAGGGTCCTGCACTTAGGATGGAAGAACCCAATGCACAGCTACAGACTAGGGACCGAATGGCTAGGCAGCCGTTCGGCAGAAAAGGACCTAGGGGTGACAGTGGACGAGAAGCTGGATATGAGTCAGCAGTGTGCCCTTGTTGCCAAGAAGGCCAATGGCATTTTGGGATGTATAAGTAGGGGCATAGCGAGCAGATCGAGGGACGTAATCGTCCCCCTCTATTCGACATTGGTGAGGCCTCATCTGGAGTACTGTGTCCAGTTTTGGGGCCCACACTACAAGAAGGATGTGGAAAAATTGGAGAGAGTCCAGCGAAGGGCAACAAAAATGATGAGGGGTCTGGAACACATGACTTATGAGGAGAGGCTGAGGGAACTAGGATTGTTTAGTCTGCAGAAGAGAAGAATGAGGGGGGATTTGATAGCTGCTTTCAACTACCTGAGAGGTGGTTCCAGAGAGGATGGTTCTAGACTATTCTCAGTGGTAGAAGAGGACAGGACAAGGAGTAATGGTCTCAAGTTGCAGTGGGGGAGGTTTAGGTTGGATATTAGGAAAAACTTTTTCACTAGGAGGGTGGTGAAACACTGGAATGCGTTACCTAGGGAGGTGGTAGAATCTCCTTCCTTAGAAGTTTTTAAGGTCAGGCTTGACAAAGCCCTGGCTGGGATGATTTAATTGGGGATTGGTCCTGCTTTGAGCAGGGGGTTGGACTAGATGACCTCCTGAGGTCCCTTCCAACCCTGATATTCTATGATTCTATGAATAGTAACACACTAGGTGTCATCTACCCAAGTAAGCACATTCTTGACTGGAGAGGAAAAAAACACTCAGATCTCTCAAGTAACAACATAAACAAACTCCTAAAAGATAGTACAAGAACACTCTGACTCCTCACAAAGATAAGGAGAGGATGACAGGAAAATGGACAAGGATGTTTTGTTTGAACTAGCAAGTACAGTATCAAAGTGTGGTAACTAACAACACCTGGAGTGTAATATGTAACTTGTGGTTATCAATGTATAAAAGGAGAAATCATAGGAGGGGCATCTTTGTGCTAACCTAGGGGACAGCATTGAGTTGGTACTTTGTTGTGGGTATACATGTGTTACTGTACCTATAGCTCTATGGGGTACTAGTATCATGCTTTGTCAACAATATACCTGGCCAAGCACCTTCGCCACAAAATCTAATCTGTGATATTTCTTTATGAATAACCTCGAGGTGTGTTGAATCAGCATGCTGCACTCTCTGCTTGTGCAGCTAACACTGGAGCTCCAAAAACAGTAGCACTGGCAATTGTACATCAGTGGCAGCACTCTGCAGCACCAACAGCACATGATAATTCTTGGTTATTCGGGGTGTGGGAGGGGGAGTTCCTCTTGACTTGATAGGTGGGGCATCTCAGTGTCTTTCCGTTAACTGTAATGGTCTATCATTTTTCTTTTACATGGATTATTACTTGTGTCTGGTTTTGCATAAACACCTGGATTGAGGGGAGCCCCTCTGTGCTGTGAGGTGTATTTGAAATTGTAGTACAGGTCAGGAGCATAGTATTTTATATACACAAATATATTGTTTCATAACATAGGCTCCATACATATCTTCTAATGACCATCAATTTTGGAATATTACAAGCTTTCATAAAAGACCTAACTAGACATAGTTTTACACACAATAACATTGTATAAACCAGTTGATTCAATTGCTTACTCTTTGGCATTCAGACCACTATTATCCCTTTTGGTGTCTGCACCCTGATTGTCACAATCAGATCCTTTTCGTGTGCCATATATTTCATCAGTATAGGTAATGCTGTTCCAAAGCATCTGAGAGACGAGATAAAACATGTTTATCTGAAACTGAACTCCTAGGCAGAATTTTGCAGTAATGAATTCAACCAGTGTGTCCATAGTAACACATAGACATCACTCTCTTATTGGTACATATTCATATCACATTTTATTATATTCCCCATCTCCCTATTTGGATATTTTTAATGTCTAATTTGATATTATAACATCTTGCTTCAACTAGAAATACCACCAGTGGATTTATAATATCGCAAGCACACGAATTAAGATGACTGCATATTTGAAATTAGTCATAATGTTCCCTGCTAAGGATGAAAAACACAGCACAGAGATTATAAATTGGTCATCTTGGAAAACAGCAGCTATCCAGGTGGCAAACATTATTTCCTGTTTTGCAGCTCCAAAACCTTGGTCTATGCCAAATGTCATGCTTGTATCACACTGTGAACAACTGTAATACAACTTGGCATTTATCTGCATTTATAGCACAAATTTATAATTTTTTGTATGTTAACTGGTAATTTCCTCAGACATCTTATAAGTGCTACATTATGCTTAATGCATTCCTTTCCCATATGGATTCAGGCTATGATCACCTTTATTCTCCTTACATTGAAAACTATTCTGGCCCAATCTGACAATGATCAGTATACCCTGCCATGCTAAAATAAGTGTTGCCCTCTTTGGTTCCTCAAATCCTTACTGATAACCCTCTTCTAATACAGTGATAGCCTATAATATAATATTAGCTTATAACATTTTAAATTCACTCCTACTCAGCCCTTTTATCATGAGTTTTATGAAAACAAGAAATCTGTCTGACGAATGTTAGATTTCATATCCACTAAAATCACAGCAATCCTCACTCATCAGCCACTTGTTCCTACAATATTCTATCAAAGCCATAACACAAGCTATAATACAGTTACAGAAGTGCAGTTACACCAGAGAACAACACTTTATCACTGATCGGTCGGTTGACAGCACTTGGCCTCAAGCCTTCTATTCACAATACACCCAGGATACATGGATATATGTAGCATCCTCTACTGTGCAACCCAAAATCTTCTGTTATCGCTTATACAAAGAATAAGTTGCTTTATTTTATCTTCTTTCCTTACACTTTTTTTGTTTCCATTATTTTATGGTAGAATGATCCTGAAGCTATGAAACAACAAGTGAAATCCTGCCTCATTGAAATCAATGGGAGTCCTGCCATTGACTTAAATGGGCCAGGAGTTCACCCAATTTTTCACTGGGGCAGGGACAGTCTCCTTTGTTACTTAACTCTATAGATGTATCACAGTGGGGTCTTGATCTCTGTTCAATGATCCTAAGTGCTACCATAATACAAACAATGATGTTTGCCGCTGTCAAATGTAGTCTGTTTTGAATAATGCCTTAGGTTTCTGCATAATCAAAACCCAGTTTACTCTCTTGTTTACTCTATCTCTTTGTTGGGATAGATCTTTGTGCTACTAGATTATTCAGTGGTATTTCACAAAACTTCAGTCCAGGGCCATCTGTTGTACAATCCTTCTAAATTCACTGGTTAACTTTTTTTGGTCAGTTATTAATGTAAATTTTATTTAAAAGTTATCTGATATCAGGAAACCTCATTACAACTGAAAATGCCTCTCTCCTATTAGGATTTTATGAAAAGCTCAGCCACGGTAAAGGCCCATTTGTAAGACTCAGCTATTGCTGCTGTCACATAACTCAGTTTTTATATCAAATCAAGCCTATACTGAATATAAGCAACCTGATTTATCTTTTTGATCAAGGACACTTGTTAAGGACTATGATGTAGTTTATGAGTATTACTGAATATAGCTTTTGATCTGTCCAGTAATAGATATCTTCTCAGTGGAATATGTGGGAATAATATATCATTAATTTTCTTAAAAATCCTGAACACTTTTGAGGGGGATAAATCATATAACTTTCAAAATATCTTCTCCAAAAATTAGAATTGATACTAATATAACTATTTCATTTAGATTTTGATTAAAGGGAGAGTAGGGAAGAAATGTGATGCTAGCTAATTCAGTGTGATGATGCATAATTCAAGGACTTTTTTAAAAGACATTTTGGTTTTAATGTGCATACTCATTTTCTTTTCTTATCCAGTCTGGAGCTAGGCACTGGCAAACTTATACAATATCATTTTCTAAACATGGGCCTAATGCTGGAATAATCAGTGTCCAGGGAGAGAAGGGCCCACTCACCTGGAACTTCCTGCAGGATCAGGGCCTGAATATGTTTTCAAAAACTTTTCAAACAGCTGTTACAATGTTCAGACTTTGGTAAGAGCTCTGTGTATTGTTCTGCATTCAAGAGCTGTGCCATGGCTAAATCTCAGAACCTCTCTCTAGTCTTCTTGTCTTGGAATTCTCTGTGGCTTTTAACCTTGAATCATACTCTCCTTTGCTAAATCTTGTTTTCCTTTTGGCTTCTAATGATACTATCCTCCCTTGTCTCACTGGCAATTACTTCAGTGTTTCTCTTGGTGGGTTGTCCTCCTCCCATCCCATGTTCACCCCTGGGTTTCCACAGGTCTGCCTCTCTGCTACTCCCTGACTTTTTGTGTGACTTTGGGCAAGTCAGTTAGGGCTTGTCTATATGAACATTATTCCCCCACCCTGTTAAGTCTTATACATTCATTCCACAATAACATGAGAACAACTGCCCAGTTTGATGGGTCCACTTCAGACAGCTTTGAGATGAAAAGTTGGTGAAGCAATGATTTGTTCTTGCCCCTACATAATTTGGAATCTGATTCTCAGTACTCTTGAACTGTGCATTTAAGGACATGAAAGATGGAGTGTATCTCCACACAAGATCAGATGGGAAACTGTTCAACTTGTCCCGACTTAAGTCAAAACACATGGACCGCCTTCCAAGTGCCTGTCAGGCATTTGCTGTCACAATCAGCATCAAGAAAATGGTTGTATTAGGAAAGGGGTTCCACAAGATCCTTCAATTACCTTAAATGCAAACCAGCTAGAAGTAGTCCAAAAGTTCAGCTATTTAGGTTCTAGAGTGACCACCAACCTCTCACTGGATGAAGAACTAAATGTTTGCATTGGAAAGGCTTCGACCGCCTTTAACAGTCTAACTAAAAGAGCCTGGAACAACTCAAAGCTTACCATCACAATGCTAGAGTACCAAGCCTACATCCTCAGCACTCTCATGTATGGGAAACATGGACAACTTATGCTCATCAGGAGAAAAGTTTAAACAGTTTTCACCTACGTTGTTTATGCCACATACTCAACACCAAATGGCAAGATAAAGTCACCAACGCAGAGGTTCTTCAAAGGGCAAATTTACCAAGTGTGACAGCCCTGGTCAAGTGAAGATGACTGCATTGGCTGAGCCATCTGAGTAGGTTGTAAGACAGTCGCATACCCAAGGACATGCTATATGGGGAGCTATCAGCGGGAACAAGAACAACAGGATGTCCCAAGCTTTGCTATAAAGACCCATGCAAGTGAGATATGAAGGAATTTGGCATTGATCCTGACCAATGGGAAATCTTGACAAATGATTGTAACAAGTGGTGCCATCGTCTCCATCAGGGTATTAAAGTCTGTGACAGAAGCTGGCTCCTACAGCTTGAAGAGAAAAGAGCCTGTATGAAGTAAGTAGCTCCCAACCAAGATACATACATTTGCAGTAACTGCCAAAGATCATGCAAATTTCGGATTGGACTATTCAGTCACATGAAGCATTGCAAACCATCTGCATCATAGGCTGCAATTCCCACCGTTTCTCGCAGATGAAAAGATTCCAACACATACCATTTTTACAAATTTGATTGCCATCACACCTTAAACTATATAACATGGGAATTCTCCTTCTGAAAATGTTTCTCTCTTAAGACTGGAGTTAAAAGAGACACTGATAGCACTTAGGAGGGAAAATAGCTATCTTCAGGATTGCAATAGTCATGCTCGCCTATCTGTGGTTATATAAAAAGCATTTATACTTTAATGTCTTGCACCACTGATTTTGATGGCTTGCAGAAAGCAAGAATAACTGTGAAGTAGGATTGTATATACAATGTGAAAAACATTGGGCGGATTGTGAATGTTTCAAATACCTAAATTGATATACATTATATTTGACCTTTGTGTGTTCTATATCATATTTTCCATGAAGCCCAAAGGAGAAAGAGAGATTCATATTGAGCTTTTTTCCCAATAGACTTTCAACAGAAATAAATGTATTCTTCACTGAAGCAGAACGTTCAGTAGGACTACTGACAAGATTCTCAGATGGTGTAATTTGGCATAGCTCCACTGAAGTCAATGCAGCTTCATCAGTTTGCACCAACTGAAGATCTGGCCCTTTGTTCTTCCTCATTTAAGGAACTACACTCTGATAACTTAAGAAATAGGCAAAATATTTGAAAGATGCAAGTTTAATCTTTCTGAATCTGGAGACTCAGCCACTGACAGATATAGCTTGATATTAAAACCTTTTAAAAAATTACTATTGATCTGCTATAAAAAAACATGCATTGACCTTCTGTAAACTTTGTGAGTTTTCAGGGGAAAATTGAGGCCAAGATCAGAGCTCTATTTCTTTCTAGAAATAACACAAGAAAATGGTTTCTTATGTTGTATTGTGCTTTCTCAAAGAAAGAAAAAGAAGTTGTTTGAACCTGAGGCAGTTTTTAAATGTGCATGATCCAGTTTCAGTTGTTTTACAGGGATGCACAGGGACAAATTTTTCTGTAATGGGACAGGTTCCAAAAGAATTTATAAGCACCTAAATAGAAATGCTATTGAGTCAGATGCTGTCCTGGACCTGTGCTTCATTACCTGAGTAATATTTGTATTTAGGTCAAATATTGATTTGGCTACGATTCTTTTTAACTAATTTGAGCCTTCATTCCTATTTGTTCTTGTAGGCAACATATTGAGAGAAATATTAAGATACCTAATTAGGCACAAACAAATACAAAACTAAAATAAAGAAACTATAGAATTAAGAAAATTGTATATAAAGATGAGGCCATATCAAACCATCAATTTTTAAGCACAGTCCCCTATGGAGAGTATAGGGTTTATTCAGTTTCTCACCTTGTTGTTTTGATCAATTATAGTGGAGCTATTTAGAGTAGCTTAAAAAACAGAAGCACTTAGTACATGACCTTGTGTGAGTTTACTTGTATAGTGATCTGATATGGCCGGCAATTTGCACATACAATGCATCAAAAATTGTAACACTTCACTTCTCAGTAAGACAAACTGACAGTAGATGCATATAGGTAAAAATAAAATAGGTTGCACAGGTAGCATGATAAAATAGGTAACTTTGGACTAAGTTGTGAGCTTTATTAAATGTCTATGCAAGGCAGCAATGACGAATAAGAGGACTATCTACTCACCTGCTGCCAAACCACTAATGGTAAATTAATCTGGTTATATCTCAAATACTATTCTGTCTACCTGCTAGAATATTAACCTGAATAAAAAATGATGTAGCTGAGGAGCTTATATAATTAACCTAACTGAAAAACACATAACCCTGACATTTCCTTTAAAATATACTTTATTTGTGTATATTCAATTGCATGGAGAAGGAACTTGTTGGTATTCACAGACTGCTAGAGTTTAAGACTGGAAGGAATCATTAGATAAGAAAATAAGAACATAGGAATGGCCATACTGGGTCAGACCAAAGGTCCATCTAGCCCAGTATCCTGCCTTCTGACAGTGGCCAATGCCAGATGCCCCAGAGGGAATGAACAGAACAGGTAATCATCAAGTAATCCATCCCATCACCCGTTCCCAGCTTCTGGCATACAGAGGCTAGGGACACCATCCCTCTCCATCCTGGCTAATAGCCATTGATGGACCTATCCTCCATGAAATTATCTAGATCAGTGGTAGGCAATGTGTGGCCCATCAGGATAATAGACTGGTGGGCCACCAGACAGTTTGTTTGCATTTGCATAGCCACCTGCACCTTCCAGTGACCATGGTTCGCCGTTACTGGCCAATGGGAGCTGCGGGAAGTGGCGGCCAGCATCTCCCTCTGGCCCAGGCCACTTCCCGCAGATCCCATTGTCTGGGAACAGCGAACTGCAGCCACTGGGAGCTGCGAGCAGCTGTACAAATGTAAACAAACTGTCTCATGGCCTGCAAGCAGATTACCCTGATGGGCAGCATGTGGCCCGCCAGTTGCAGGTTGCCCACCACTCATCTAGATCATCTAGTCTGACCTTCTATGTATCACAAGCCATTAAATTTCACCCAGTTATCCATGCTCTGAGACCAATAGTTTAGCTGCATTGTAGACTGTAACTTTCTTCAGCACATCTACTACTTATAATTGTGTGGGCTAGAATCTTGTAATACTTGATCAGTGGTTACCAATTAGGAGTAACAATGGTGGTAGTTAAGCCCAAATGACCTTATTTCCATGATTGGGCATGCCACAAGCTACCCACTGAATACCATTTTGCTGGCTTTTATTTATATTTGCTAGCTCCGAAATAAAAGATTTTCATGTGGAAACACATTGTGGCATCTGTTGAAGTGTGTTGACTTCCACACCATACTCCTAACCCCCCTCTCCGCTTGTCCTGCAGCCTCGATTCCTAGTTGCCCAATGGGGTGCTCCTTCACATGTACTGGACTGTCCCAGATACATGTTTCTTTGCATCAGTTTCTCAGATATTTGAAAGTGGAGCAGTGCAGGAACCATTGGAATAGGTTTTGTGCATTTCATGGCAGGCATATGTGACAAAGATTTGTCATCAGTGGGCTAAGCACAACTGAGTTAGAGATGGAGTAATCTCTTTAGCTCTGAATTATTCAGCAAACTAGATGAATAGGAAACCAAAACTTCAGTGGGATCAGATATTTTTTTGAGAGAAAGTTTAACTTCATGACTCATGAGCTATGTGAGCCAGTAATCATCAAACTACTTATGCTGTCATATGTCTTGCTGAAAGTGGAACATATTCAGTATAATTTGTAGTAAATTTATAGTTTCTCTTCCTGCTGCTCTGTTTAATTTTAGTGGTGCTACTTTTGTGAAACAGAAGCATTCAGTATATTACCTTGTGTCACTTTTCTTTTACCTGACAACTCTGAAGGGCGCTTTTATAATTCAGTGGCAGAAGAGAAGGAAAAAAAAAGATATTATTAAATGTCATGAAATTAGCATATCTATTTCAGAGGACCTCATCCATTTGAGATTCTACAGACATTTATAGTGACCATCTGCCCAGGCTTAGCTGGAACATCTTGTTGCTTAATATAGTGTTCCAGTGTGCCAGCCAACTTTAAAGGCAATTCAGGTTCAGGATTTTGATACAGCTGGGCCAGTTTTTTTTTTCCATATTCTGATGAATTCAAAATGCTTTTCTTGTTCCTCTTTCATCTGACTGGTGAACAAATCTAACGCTGTGGGATATCAAACCTAGTGATTAAGCGAGTGAAGAGGTGAACCAGTAATGGTGACGATTCTTTAAATTATTTAATATAACCTTATCTGTGACAGAATAAATCTCCCAGGCTTGCCACCCTTAGGGTTCAAATCTTATGTTCCTGGAAGTTTCTGTGAAATTGGACTAGTCCAGCTCATTATGCTGCCAGCTGGGAAACTCCAGTTTGCTGTGAAGATAGAAAATTGAGGCCGACACAGTAACGAGGATGTACCACTATGCTATGTGTTGTGCTGCATGGTACAACCTTCATGTCAATTGTACAAGTAGTTGTTAACCAGTCTTCTTAGCAGTGCATGAGAAGCTATAGACCTGCCCTCTTAGTATTGAGATAGATAACATTTTAATTCAGGTAGTGGAATACGAACATGAAACAAATTTATCACTGTAGGTAAGCATACAATTCACAACTGTTAAGGAAATTAATGCGGTTACTCATCACTGAATATTTTTACATGATTATTTATAGTTTGTCTCCCTAGTTTAAAGCTAGACCAAGGCTCTAGCAAAAGGCATGTGTAACGTAGGTATACTGTGGAGGGAAGTAACTGTGTCTCAGAAAAAGACAATTCCCTAACTGCTCTTCAGTTGCTCCAAGGAGTTATTAATGTGCTGCAGATCCACAAAAATGAATATTTATAATTGCTCCCATCCTTGTGCTGATCAGTGAATTGGTGGTAATGTTAAAAGGGTTAAAGCCTTAAGAGGGTGATTTCAATAGCAAACTAACGTTTGACCCCAAAACCTCCTCCCTCCCAATACAGATTTGCCCCCCACCATTTCCAGATCTGTAACTGGGGGTGACAGTGACCCTTAAAATACAAGGAGGCAAATATATATGTATAAACAAAACAAGACTTATTAACAAGGGACCCCACAACCAATAATAGTGAACAACAATAAAGCACTCGGAAGTTACCACACACTGAGGCTGGACGCCAAGGACCCCAAACAATACAGTTGGTTGGTAAGTATGCAATCAAGCAAGAAAACTAATATATCACCATGTCACTGGTGAACAAGAGGATAGAACAGGACTATGCCGGGACCCAGGAACATGATGCAGAAGACAGGAACACAGGAACAGTGCAGGGAATCAGGAACAATCAGGATCATCAGACAAGTAGATCTGATCTTTTGGTTGTGACTCAACATCTTAATCGGATCACAGACTAGGTACTGGGCTGCCACTAGGACAGACAACGCAGAGTACTGTGCACTCAGTCCCTATATAACTTCCTGTCTCTAGCCAGATTACACTTGTTACATGATCAGTTCCCACTTTAGTTTGAAAAAGGGTACCAATTTAACAAACAACATGGAGGCAAAACAACAACCCAACTATCTAAATGGTGATTTAGAAATTGGCCCTACAGTGAGGATCTAAGGTTCCATCCACTTCCTGCTTTTTTCCTTCCCACTTATTCAGAGGTGCATGAAGTAGCCATTTACACCCAGATGCCAAGATGCAAGGTCCAAATAGCTAATGCAAAGGTGAAAATTGACACTTCTTTTTCCTCTTTAGGCTCTTTAACAGGTCATTGTTCAAGAGACAATCCAAGCCCTTGGTGTTTTATTCTCTTAACATTCTGCTTTTATTGCACAGATTTATCAGGCAAGAGATCACTGTTTCCAAATTCTGAAGAAAAAATTGGCACAGGACACTAATGAATACTCAGACGGTGTGGACTCCATCCCATTCAAGGAACAGTTGTTATCTTGTCTGAGACTAGAAAGGCTGTCACCGGACCACAGGGACAAATTACAGACCTACAATAGTTAGTGGCAAAAGAATATCTCCACTACCCAGAATTAATTTAAATAATCACTATGAACAATACAGTGATGTTAATATGGTAATAAAATGGTGATAAATTGAACCATTGCTGAGTTTTAAGTTTTAACTCACAATGGTCATTACTTTAACACTTCAGATTGTATGTCCCTGTAGAAAAATAATATACCTTCAATTACTTTGCCCTTCAAAAGCATGAAAAAATGTTTTAATAATGTTAACAGATTATCAGTGGCTCTGACATGACATTGCTTGGATTGCAGGGAAAGCTGTATCTCTGTACCAGTTCTATTGAGAGTGGAATCCACTTTTAGTCAACAGGAGGTAGATGGACTTCTCAGGATTTGGTCCATTGTATACTCCAATGCCTAGTGAAACTTCCTTTGTAGTGAGGTGAAGTATCTGTCCCAAATTACATCAGTTCATTTTAATAGACTTTCTTTAATACAGACTAACATCCTGAAACCCTTACATGTTTTTTACTTAGTCCTTATTCAGGCACATTATCATTGATTGTTACAGGATTTGTTACATAGTGGAACTTCATTTTGGCAAGTTTTGTCCCCTTTCATAATCATGGAAGGACCAGGGGAAGGTGGATCCAGTTTCATTCTGTTCAAATAAAGAGGAAGGATTTCATGTCTCCCCATGCTGTAAAACCATCCTTTACCGGGCTATGTCTACTGTGAGATAAAAAACCCAAAGCATTGAGCCCTGCAAGCCTGAGTCAGCTCACCCAGATCAGCCGTGGTCATGCCGTAGGTCTTTCATCGCAGTGTAGGCACAAAATATCTTAAGATTCTCATGCTGTAACTAGATACAAAAGATGCCACTGCTATCGTATTGTGATTGAAAACTAGAACACTGAAATGCAATTTGCATAGTAAGAGATAGTAAAACTCTTTGTTTCACAAGTTCTAAGCCTGCTTCAGCTATTGATCTGGGCCCCATTCCAGCAAAGCACTTATTTTTTTCATGCTTAATTTTAAGCATGTGATGTCAATGCTTGTTGTAATGGGGTCTTGGTGTAGAATTTTGGGAAAGTCACTTAGCTTCTCTGCATTGTTTTCCCCATCTGTAAAGTGAAGATAATGATATCTCTTTACCTTAGCCACAGTAGTGGATTGAGGAATCAGTCATTGGTGTTCGTAAGCCCTCTGAAGATCCAAAGTTCTCAGATTAGGTGCTAAATATTATTATTACTTCGGACTTTCATTGTACTTATTTATATTTTTTGTTATTTTTGTTATACATTGCACTCATCTTACATTCACTGTAGTTTCACATCGGAGTGCACTATATAAGTGGATTGCACTGGATATAATTATTTTTTAACTTGCACTTATCTTTTTTGGGTTAAAAGAAATCTCCTGTATCTTACTGCATTTTTATCTAAATTAGGTACCTGAATAACAACTTCCTGTGTTCTATCGTATAAAATTCAACACATCATTCTTCTTTCAGGCATGAAATTCATTCAAATGAATGCCAAAGATATAGCCTTTGATGTCAGTTATAATACTAGTAACATGTATAAAATTGATATTTAATATTTTATTTTATGTTGTAAGGTACCCAATATGAAACAAAGGTTCTGTAGGGAATGAAATAAATCTATGCCTCCCAATCACATTGAACCCTGGACCAGCTTACTGTCTGTGCAAATTTATTAGAGAAAAACAATTACACTAAAGATAGATTAAATCCCATTTTACACTCTAGATATTCCTTTGCTACATTTAAACAAATGGACCTCTGCTTCTTTAAGACTATAAAACTGAAAGTGAAATGGTTTATCTTTTTTTTCTTCTTAAGAAGTGATTTTTTCTCCAGAATACATGTATTTTTTAAAATCTAATTTAAAATATATGCCTGCATTGGGGACATGGGCACACTGTAGTAGTCATATTTGTACCCAGATCTGTGACATATTTTTTTTTTAAATAGCACATATCCATGAAAAAAGAAAGCAAACTTTGGTAGGAAAATTTGAGCAGAATATCAGGAAAATCTTCTTGATGTTAAGATCTACTAGACTATGAAATAGTTAATATTTCTAACTGTGCCAGATCAATGCCATCATTCATATTTGATATAGAGTGGAATGCAGTTGAAGACATTATTATGTTTTAATGCAAAGACCTCTCTTTAAAAGGCAGATACTGAACTAGATTCAGGTTGCCACCTGCAGCCACAGCAATTAACATGCACAAATATTGAAAGCTCGTTGGGCTAGATATGTGAGTTGTTAGGATCTATTTTTTGTTGTTGTTGTGTTTTTGATTTATTTTTTAAATGGACTTGGTTTGTCCATTTAAGTCCCAGCTCCATAATTAACATTGTGTGGCCATTCCCTGCACTTACATGGCGTTCCACTGGCTTTGCAGAGAGTTCATGAGAGTGCAAACTATTCAGGACAGAGAGGATTACTTTGTTTTACAAACCTAGTATATCAGAAACTACTACTCATAATTAAACAGGGTTTTTTTATGTTAAAATAACATGAATGTTGCAAAGTAAAGGACTAGAAAGTAAGGAAATGCCAGAATTAATGTTTCTCTTGCAACTTTTACACAGCTTCCTTGTGCTTATGCATTATGATACAGTTTTTATTTACATTAGGACATACTGTCTTATCACAGTCTCATTCAGTCTCATTTGTATTGTTCTTACTCAATGTGTAGCCCGTGCCTTATCTAACATACACCATAAAAACTCTGCACGAAATACAAAGTTTTTTAATTTCCTTATGTGTGCTTACCTGGTGCTCTCACAACAGTAACTGAGTGTTTTACCAACATTAATGAATATAGATGATACTATTATCCCCACTTTACCGCTGGGAACTGAGGACTAGAGAGATTAAGGTCAAAACTGTTAAAGGTGTTCAATAATTCTGAGTCACCAACTTGAGCAATCTGAGGCCTGACTTTTTTTTTCAGAGTTCTTAGCATTTTCATAGCACTTCATATATTCTAAGCACAGCTCCTGTTGATGTCAGTTGGAGTTATGCAACTTCAACACTTCTGCAAATATGGGCCCAGGTTTCTCATTATGGACATCAACAAAATTAGGAACACAAAGTTGGTGGTCAACTTTGGAAACTTTGGTTTCAGTGAGTGGCCTATTGTTAGGATATAGATATTCAGGCCTGTCTGTAAAGGCCTGTACTCTAAGAATTTAGGTGTATTCTTATCACTTAGCTAGTTATAGAGGTATAAAAGAAAGAATCAAAATCACTGTCTGCCAGTGTAAGGGCCTTCTCTTACTGTGACAGTCTGAGGACTTGTTCTTAGGCAATGATCTTTGGCTAAACAGCAGAGGCAGCCATAAGCTGGGAAGCGAACGGTCACATCCTCACATTCCAAACTCGTCACATTGAAAGAAGGTGCTATTGGGCTGTTAGGAATACAATCCTGTCCTGATAATGCCTATCACTTCCAGAGAAAGGGAAGTGACTAGAAGATGTAAAAGGAAACTTAGTTTGATAGCATCCTGTCTGGCAAGAACTCACTTATCAATTGCTGGGATGCAAAATCCTCATTTCTGTGTTGTTCTATCATTATAGTCCCCATTTCCCTATTGTTTATCTGTATAATCTCTGTCTGGTTCTGTGATTGTTTCTGTCTGCTATATAATTAACTTTGCTGGGTGTAAACTAATTAAGGTGGTGGGATATAATTGGTTACATAATCATGTTACAATATGTTAGGATTGGTTAGTTAAATTTCAGGAAAATGATTGGTTAAGGTATAGCTAAGCAGAACTCAAGTTTTACTATATAGTCTGCAGTCAATCAGGAAGTGTGGGTGTGTGTGGGGGAATGGGGACAGGGAATGGGGGTGGGGAAATTGGAATAATGTTTCGCTAAGGGCAGGAATGGGAACAGGGACATAGGTGTAAGGCTGTGGTGTCAGAAGGAAGGGGGACACTAAGGAAGGAAACTGGAATCATGCTTGCTGGAAGTTCACCTCAATAAACATCGAATTGTTTGCACCTTTGGACTTCGGGTATTGTTGCTCTCTGTTCATGCGAGAAGGACCAGGGAAGTAAGTGGGTGAAGGAATAAGACCCCTAACATACATCACACAGAAACTCTAAGACAGAGGCACAGATAGAATCTTATTGTCCAGTATGGCTATTCAACCTAACTATGAGACCATCCTTTCTCTTCCTGCAATCTCATGCTTCGTTCATGACACATCTTTTAATTTCTGCAACAAATGAGGCATTAGTCTTATAAACAACAGCCTACTTCTGATTCATTCCCATAGCACTGTTCAACCTGTGCACTGAATGAGGCAGGGTTCTGTGGAAAAAAAACAGTATGTGACCATGTAAGTAGATTTGTGTCATAATGCATAAACCCAAAGGGTTCAAATAAAAGTTGTTCACAACCTTAAGTTTGGCATTTTCTTAGTTTTTGAGCACTTGAATCTGAACATGGTGTTTTGGATGTAATTTTCTAAAACAAACAAACAAACAAACAAAAACAAACAAACAAACAAACAAGTTGAAAATTCTATCAAATGGAACTATATTGACCCCCTTCCCCCAGCTTGATTCATTAGCAAGGCTTAAACATTTAGATCTCCATCACAGACCTCTACAACTTGTGCTAACAGAGTAACTCGTAGGACTAATAGACTGTTATTGTCTGTGGTCCAGGCTCTAACCAGGAATGATATATATGTTGCCACTGGATTTCACTGCTATTTTTAACAACAGAGGAATGTCGAAATTCAGGATTCCTGGGTTCAATTCCACGTTCTGGAAAAGAGTGTGCTCAGAATTTATAGTCAACCTATGGAGTTATCCCCTATAAACTGTCTGTCTTCCAGAGCTGTGGTACTCTGGATGCATGAGTTATGTCAAATGCCCATGGATGAAAACCAAGTTTAACACATGTAAAGTGACACTAATCTCTCCAAATTCCTTCCCCCTGACCCCGTACTCACTGCTTGTAACAACACTTTCCATTCTTTGGACATCTGCAAATGTAACTAAAGTGCTATTTATCAGAGGAGGAACTTATATTGCTGATATTAGTATCTGAGTACCTCACAGTCTTTAATATGTTTATGCTTACAACACCCATGTGTGGTAGGGAAGAGTTTTTATCCCATCTTACAGCTGGATAATTAAGGTAAAGAGATACTAAATTACTTGCCCCAGATGACACAAGAAATTGGTTGTATAGGAATTGAATGTGGGTCTTACAGGTCCAAGGCTAATGCCCTAACCACAGCATCATCATTCCTGTTTTATGAGTTGTTATATAAAGGCAGGAACAAACACCATTCCCTGTGGCACAACACATTGTCGGCTATTGCTCGATTGAGAATGATGTCTGTCGGGGGGAAAGTCATTGGGGAGACTTAAGATGGCTGAGGAGTCAAAATTGTGCTTCACAGGTTTTTCCACATATGTGACAGATGGTTGCTTGGAAAGAGCACAACTGCTAGACAGGATGCTATGTGCTTTCCTTCCTCCCCTCAGCAAGGCAATTCTCTTCAAAATGGGCTGAGGCTTGATGTACGATGCGACACCATTGCAGTCTATTGCCAGTCAGCTCTTCCCAATTTGTGGGATCAATGCCTCCCCACTTAAGATATACTTTATGGGTGTCCTTGTAGTAGTTCCTCTGTCCCCACATGTTCTCTTACCATAAATAAATTAAGAAAAAAGACTTACTTTTGAAGCTGAGTATCAACCATCCACACCAGCCCAGCTAAATTGATGTTTCATAATCTTCACCTCAACAATGGTAATGTCAGTGACAGAGAGATTGCTGGCATTGATGCAAAAGACTTAGACCCTCTAAATTGATGGCAGAGTGCTCTCCGGTCGACCCCAGTACTCCAGCTCTCCGAGAAGAGTAAGGTAAGGCAAGGGCAATGAAAATGATTAGGGGGCTGTGGCACATGAGTTATGAGGAGAGGCTGAGGAAAGTGGGGTTATTTAGTCTGCAGAAGAGAAGAGTGAGGGGGGATTTGATAGCAGCCTTCAACTGCCTGACGGGGGTTCCAAAAAGGATGGAGCTAGGCTGTTCTCAATGGTGGCAGATGACAAAACAAGAAGCAATGTTCTCAAGTTGAAGTGCGGGGGGGTCTAGGTTGAATATTAGGAAACACTATTTCACTAGGAGAGTGGTGAAGCACTGGAATGGGTTACTTAGGGACGTGGTGGAATCTCCATCCTTAGGGATTTTTAAGGCCCGGCTTGACAAAGCCCTGGCTGGGATGATTTATTTGGTGGTGTTGTTGGTACTGCTTTCAGCAGGGGATTGGACTGGATGACCTCCTGAGAACTGTTCCAACCCTAATATTCTATGATTCTATGAGTCTATGATTCTAAGTCAACTGGAGGGCATCTCCTGTAGATGCAGCACAGTGAAGACACCACAGCAAGTAGACCTAAGCTATGTCGACTCCAGCTACTTTATTCACATAGCTGGAGTAGCTACTTAGGTCTACTTACCCCAGTAGTGAAAAAAATCCCTAAGAATCAAGATTATGGAAAGATAGATGGAAAAAAAAGAGTTGGTGCAATTACACAACCCTGCTTAACACCAATGCATATGGTGAACAGGTCCATCTCCAACCCATTACAGGGGACGGTGGTGGTCATCCCATAATGAAATAGCCTGAGAATATCAATGAATTTCAATGGACATCTGAACCTAGACAGTACTTTCCATAATGCTTTACAATTAATGGAATCAAAAGTCAATAAATGCCATAAACAGTGGTTGATGTTTCTCTCTGGGCTTCTCTTAAATCTGTTGTGCAAGAAAAATCATGTTGGCAGTGCCCCGAGACAGTCTGAAACCACACTGGGATTCTGGAAGGACAACTTCAGCAAGAGGGAGGAGACAGTTCAAAAGGATGTGAGCAAGGATACTCCCGACAATGGAAAGGAGGGCAATACCTCAGTAATTTCCACACTCTGACTTGTCACCTTTCTTAAAAATGGTCATAATACTGGCATTTTTTAGGTTGGGTGGAATTTCCTCATTAACCCAAATTCTAACAAGAAGTTGATGAAGTTTTTCCATGAGTGCTATTCCACCAGCTTTGAAGACTTTCACTGGGGTGCCATCTGGGCCTGGCACCTTGCGGTTTCTAGTCTAAGTGTTGGCTCACCAAACTTCCCCAGAAGATGTGGGGGTCAGCAAAAGGTTCTATTACTGGATGCTAAGATTGGACTCAGTGGTGGCCACTGAGACTTCAGATTCACGGTTCTATAGTGTTTCTAATTGCTCCTTCCAATGTTGCTTGAGGGCCACATTATCCTTAAGGAGGTTGGAGTTTTCCTGGGGGATTGTGACACTTAAACTTGGCCCGGAAATGGCGTTTGCTGCGTGAAGAAAGCTCCTCATGTCATGTTGATCATGGCATGGCAGAGGACATACTATATCCTTCAATTAGATAGTAATTTATATTATCAGCACTCTTTATTGACAGTACTTCAGTTCATATGTCAATGCTTCTGTCCAAGCCAATTTTAATTATTTTTAAAAGAAAGAATATATGAAACTCTGTACCACAAATGAGCTATATTAAATCTACTATAATTAGAGTCCTCATATCTCAGATATATCTTCTCACTTGCTCTGTAAATAGCACATTTCTGGGTGCTGCAAAACAAATACAATATGGAATAATATAATATAAAATATATAATTATATAAAATTGATATTATATAAAATATAACAAACATTCCCATGGTCCATTAATTTTGTAATTAGAAAAAAAACACACACATTCATACATAATTAGAAATGTTTTTCTCTTACTATTTATTCTGTTATTTTTCTAGAAAATGAAGTTACACATACCAGAAGCTAATTCCTAGAAATTCACAGATATATACACACAATTTTTTAAAGGTTTGCTGAAGCATTATAGAGAATACCCAGGTAGTGTGGGGCTTAGCCGAGACTCTAGGCATAGCTTTGACCATGGAGTGATACATAAGCTACATCAGCCAATCAGTAGGCCTGAGAGACACTCTACCTCATACACAAATATGAATTACATTTCCAACTGTATTTTTGTCTTTGCTTCTGGAGTGGTACTAAACCTTGACTGGTATGAAACTGCCTCCTCTAGCTCAGCTGTGCTGACCAACAGTGAAGTCAGGTGATATATGGAGTAACACCATGCACTCCCCACTGCTCCCCATCCCACAAACCTGTGCCAATTGGAATAATCTGATATACAAGGACCTGTTTGCTTCTCCATGCCTTGACACAAGTTCTGAATAACCTGTGCATGGTACCACAGGCATGGAGTCCAAATCGCAATCTAGCCCATAGTGATCGAATTTTGAGAAATCCATGTAACAATAATTATCTTTATAATCAGTTACTAATAAAGATTAGCAACACAACTTCTGTTTTTGCCAACCTTCTGGTGTTTTCTGCAGTTCTTCATGACTTTTCAGAATTAATTGCCAGTGGCTCAATAATTTCAATAGCTAATTCTCTTAAAACAATGGAATGCAGTTTAGCTGGACCTACTGATTTGTACACACTCACTTCTAAGAGTACCATATTCCCTCACCAACTTTCTACCATCATCTATACTGATAAAACCTTTATTACTTTGTAATTGTACGTACCCCTTATCTTTATTTGTGTGTGTGTGTGTGTGTGTGTGTGTGTGTGTGTGTTACATACTGATTTAAGTAAGCTGTTCAGTAGCTCAGCCATTTTAAAATCATCACTGATTTTATTTCCTTCCTCATTTACTTCTGGGCTTGCTTTCTCTCTAGCATTTATTTTTCCCTTGATAAATTTGTAAAAGTCCTCTTATTTCCCTTAACCTCATTGTCTAATGTTAACTTTACCTGTGGGGATTTTTGCTTCCCTTTATATTTTCTCTCCAAGTCATAATGGATTCGGTATATTCTTGTTTGATTACCTTCTGCCTTCTTTACTGCTAGTGCAATTTATTGTACTGAACTGTCTTTTGAAACTGTAGGCCACATTATGTTCTCAGTATTTTTCTATTTCAGTAGTAAAGAAGTGGGATAAAGGAGGAGAGAGGCGGTATATGGTGCAGGAGCAGATGTACAACTACGGAAACTAACTTTTGTAACTAAATTATCACCTTGTTGCATAGAAGTTTATAAAACTACTTTTCACTTATAAAGAACTTTTTTATCCAAGGCTCTCAAAGAGAGTTTACACAACCAAATAACTATGATTATATTAGTATTTGTGCTATCAATTATTACAAGTAATTGTGATTGTTATTATATAAATATTAACATATGGATGAATAACTGCAGCACACTTTAAATGACACACATTCAGGCTAGATTTAAGAATAACAAGTTAATCACCTAATTAAAGCTCTCTGGGGAGAGAGTTCCACTGGAGAGGAGTAAGTAGAGCTATTCTGCATCATTGAACTGTATAATCCAGACTGCATTGTGTGATTGAGACATCAGACCAAAGCTTCATCCCCTGTGAAGAGCTTTTATGCTACTTTGCAGAAAAAGTCAGCCACACCCAAATGGCACTTGCTCAAATAGTAAATTTGAATTCAGAGTGGTCAGAATCAATCACCTCACCTAACAGAGTTTGCCCCCCCTCATATACAATGAAACACCACGGGCCTTCAGGAATATTTGAACCACCAGTTGAAAACAGATCACTAGAGGAGGGTGGAGCATGGAAAACTAGTGAAGAATTATGTCTATTACTATTGCAAATAATCAACATCCCTGAAAAAGGCTCAGTTCACTCATTCCTCCAAAAGGAACAACACTCCATGCTAATAACCCCTGCAAGCACTATCTTGTTGGAACTTCCCATTTTGAGGGGAAAAAGTTTACCAAGCTCCAACATTAATTTGATCTAACATGTCCCCCCCCACACAACTTTTTCCTTATCTATATGAAACCAGATGTCCTTACTGTTCTGTCAAAACTATACCCATTGATTAAGCCCATTGAAAATATCTAATTTTCCATAGACACAAATGCCACCATGACAAGGATGTCACAATGCCTAGGGGAGATGGTTTTGTTTCATGGATTACAAACTGAGAAGACAGATAAAAACATAAAATGCTCATGGTGAAAAGATGCAACATGACACTACTTTATTTCTTTTAGGCCATGTCTACACAACAAAAGTACTCTGATTTTACAGAAGTCAATTTTTGGGAACAGATTGTATAAAGTCAAGTCCATGTGTCCACACTAAGCACATTAATTCAGTGTTGTGTGTCCACACTACCATGGCAAGCATCGACATTCTGAGTGGTGCGCTGTGGGTAGCTATCCCACAGTTCCTGCAGTCACTGCTGTCCACTTGAATTCTGGGCTGAGCTCCCAATGCCTGATGGGGCCAAAAATTCATCATGGGTGGTTATGGGTAAATGTTGTCAGTCAACCCTCCCTCCCTCCGTGAAAGCAACAGGAGACAATCATTTCATGCCCTTTTCCCTGGATTGCCCAAGCAGACGCCGTCATAAATATAAAGGAAAGGGTAAACACTTTTAAATCCATCCTAGCCAGAGGAAAAACCCTTTCACCAGTAAAGGGTTAAGAAGCTAAGACAACCTCACCGGCACCTGACCAAAATGACCAACGAGGAGACAAGATACTTTCAAACCTGGAGTGGGAGGAAACAAAGGGTTCTCTCTGTCTGTGTGTTGCTTTTGCCAGGACCGGATCAGGAATGCAGGTCAGAACTCCTGTAAAAAGTCAGTAAACAATCTAGTTAGATATGCGTTAGATTCTGTTTTGTTTAAATGGCTGATAAAATAAGTTGTGCTGAATGGAATGTATATTCCTGTTTTTGTGTCTTTTTGTAACTTAAGGTTTTGCCTAGAAGGATTCTCTATGTTTTGAATCTGATTACCCTGTAAGGTATTTACCATCCTGATTCTACAGAGGTGATTCTTTTACTTTTTCTTTAATTAAAATTCTTCTTTTAAGAACCTGATTGATTTTTCCTTGTTCTTAAGATCCAAGGGTTTGGGTCTGTGTTCACCCATGCAAATTGGTGAGGATTTTTATCAAGCCTTCCCCAGGAAAGGGGGTGCAGGGCTTGGGGGGATTTTGAGGGGAAAGATGTTTCCAAGTGGGCTCTTTCCCTGTTATATTTGTTAGATGCTTGGTGGTGGCAGCAAAAAAGTCCAGGGACAAAAGGTAAAATAGTTTGTACCTTGGGGAAGTTTTAACCTAAGCTGGTAAAAATAAGCTTAGGGGGTTTTTCATGCAGGTCCCCACATATGTACCCTAGAGTTCAGAGTGGGGAAGGAACCTTGACAGACACCATAGCACTTCAAGCATGGAGGCCATTCAGCTCACCACAGCAGTTATGACCATTGTAAACACCTCGTGCATTATCGTGCAGTTTATGCAGAACCAGCACCTGAAAAACCAGGCGAGGAGGTGACAGAAGCACAGTGATGAGAACATGAACACAGATTTCTCTAAAATTGCAGTCCCCAGCAATTTGGAGATCATGGTGTTACTGGGGCAGGCTCACGCCATGGAATGCCGATTCTGGGCCTGGGAAACAAGCACAGAGTGGTGGGACCGCATAGTGTTGCAGGTTTGGGATGATTCCCAGTGGCTCGGAAACTTTTGCATGCGTAAGGGCATTTTCATGGAACTTTGTGATTTGCTTTCCCCTGCCCTGAAGTGCAAGAATACCAAGATGAGAGCAGCCCTCACAGTTCACAAGCCAGTGGCAATAGCCCTGTGGAAGCTTGCAAAACCAGACAGCTACCGGTCAGTCGGAAATCAATTTGGAGTGGGCAAATCTACTGTGAGGGTTGCTGTGATGCAATTAGCCAACACAATCATTGAGCTGCTGCTATCAAAGGTAGTGACTCTTGGAAATGTTCAGGTCATACTAGATGGCTTTACTGCAATGGGATTCCCTAACTCTGGTGGGGCTATAGACGGAGCGCATATCCCTATCTTGGGACCGGACCACCAGGGCAGTCAGTACATAAACCACAAGGGGTACTTTTCAATGGTGCTGCAAGCACTCGTGGATTACAAGGGACGTTTCACCAACATCAGTGTGGGATGGCCGGGAAAGGTTCATGACGCTCGCGTCTTCAGAAACTCTGGTCTGTTTAAATGGCTGCAGGAAGGGATTTACTTCCCAGACCAGAAAATAACCACCGGGAAAGCACTGCGCATCAGAGAAGCTTTGAAAACCAGTTCCATGACTGGCCAGGGTGCTGTGTGACACTTCTGTTTGTTTCTTCTTATGAAAACCTGCCCCTTTGGTTGCCTCTAAATTCCCTGTAAGCCACCCGCCCTCCCTGCTTCGATCACAGCTTGCTTGCAAAGGAAATAAAGTCACTATCATTTAAAAAAAACATGTTTTTTTATTAATTGATTATAAAAAAATCTATAAAAGAGAGAACTCACATGGTAGCCTGGGGTGTGGAAGGAAGGTAGGAGGGAAGAAAAAGGCCACTTTAAAACTTCTTGAATGAGAGCCTTCTGTTGCTTGGGCTGTCCACTGGGGTGGAGTGGTTGGGTGCCCGGAGCCTCCCTCCTGCCCCCACGTTCTTGGGAGTCTGGGAGAGGAGGCTATGGAACTTGGGGAGGAGGGAGGGCGGTAAAACAGGGGCTGCAGCGGCAGTCTGTGATCCTGCTGCCGTTCATGAACCTCCACCAGACGCCGGAGCATGTCCGTTGGATCCCGCAATAGCCCCAGCGTTGCCTCATGCCTCCTCTGATCTTCCTTCCTCCACCTCTCCTCACGTTCATCAGCCACTTTCCTGTACTCTGCTATTGTGTCCCTCCACACATTCTGCTGAGCTCTGTCAGTGCCAGATGACTGCATGAGCTCAGAGAACATTTCATTGTGTGTGCAGTTTTTTTCGCTGCCTTATCTGAGATAGCCTTTGGGACGGGGGAGGGAGGCTTGAAACATTTGCAGCTGCTGGAGGAAAAAAAGGGAGTGAAGAATTTTAAAAGATACATTTTACAGAACAATGGCTACACTCTTTCACGGTGAACAACACTATTCACATTACATAGCACGTGTGATTTTGTTAGAAGGTCGCATTTTTCATCTTATATTGAGTGCCTGCAGCTTTGGTGTTACAGATCACACACGCAGTGCTGGGCAACAGAATTCAGCTTGCAGGTGGCCATGATAAGCCATAGTCTTTTGGCTTCTGCAACCTTCATAACAGCAGCACCCTCCTCTCCCATACCAAGCAAAGCATGTTGAGTTGGCCATTTAGTGCTGTAGTTTTCCTGTTAACGTGCAGAAACCAAACTAACCCCCCCACACACACACCTCCAATTCTCTGGGATGATCGCTTTACCCCTCCCCCCACCACATGGCTGGTATCAGGGAAGATCCCTGCTAGCCAAACACGAACAGCTCAGAGCCAATGCCCGCCTTCCTCCCCCCTGCCCCCCCCACCGCATGGCTAACTGCGGGGAGGATTTATTTTCAGCCACAGGCAAAAAGCCCAGTAGGAACAGCCACTTCTGAATATCCCCTTAATTAAATTCCCTTATTTCAACCAGGATACCATGAACAATATCATTCTCCTGAGGATAAGACAGAGAGCTAAAGAACGGATTTTGCTTGAATGCCAGCAAACAACAGGACCATACACTGCCAGGCTTTGTCATGCAATGATACCAGATTACTTGCTACTAGCATGGCGTGGTACAGTGTCCTACCATGGAGGACAGAATAAGGCTTCTCTCCCCAGAAACCTTCTGCAAAGGCTTTTAGAGTACCTCCAGGAGAGCTTCATGGAGATGTCCCTGGAGGATTTCCGCTCCATCCCCAGACACATTAACAGACATTTCCAGTAGCTGTACTGGCCACAAATGCATCCCAAGTCCTCAGGGCTACTTAATCATTAAAAATGCTTGCTTTTCTAACATGTATTATATTTAAAAAGGTACACTCACCAGAGGTCCCTTCTCGAGCTTCGTTGGGTTGGGAGGGTATTTCAGTCAGGGTGATAAAAACATCCTGGCTGTCGGGGAGACCAGTGTGCTCTCCTCAAGCTCGTCCTCCTCCTCATCTTCCCCATCTGCAAAATCCTCAGGCATGGCGGAGAGTACCCCATCATCGGAGTCCACGGACAGGGGTGGGGTAGTGGTAGCGGCCCCCCCTAGAATTGCATGCAGCTCAGCGTAGAAGTGGCATGTCTGGGGCTCTGTCCCGGAGCGTCTGATTCTTTGGTTTTCTGGTACTTTTGTCTGAGCTCCTTGAGTTTCATGTGGCACTGTGTTGTGTACTTGCTGTCGCCTCTGTCCCTCATGGCCTCGGAGATTTTTTGAAATGTTTTGGCATTTCCTCTTTTGGAACGTAGTTCTGATAACATGGATTCCTCTCCCCATACAGTGATCAGATCCAGTACCTCCCGTTCGGTCCATGCTGGAGCTCTTTTTCAATTCTGGGACTGCATGGTCAACTTTGCTGATGAGCTCACTTGGCCAAATAGAAAATGAGATTCAAAAGTTCCCAGGGCTTTTCCTGTACACCTGGCCAGTGCATCCGAGTTCAGAGTGCTGTCCAGAGTGGTCACAATGGTGCACTGTGGGATAGCTCCCGGAGGCAAATACCTTCGAATTGGATCCACACTAACCCTAATTCGAAACGGCGATGTCGATTTCAGCGCTAATCCCCTCATTGGGAAGGAGTAAAGCAATTGGTTTTAAGAGCCCTTTATGTCGAAAAAAATGGCTTTGTTGTGTGGACGGGTGCAGGGTTCATTCGATTTAATACTGCTAAATCTGACATAAACTCATAGTGTTGACCAGGCCTTAGAATTCAGAGTGATAATACACAAGGACCCAAAACAGAGAGGCAAAGCAGGCTGCTCCCTAAAACAGAGTGACACAACTCAGCCCATTTTCCAGTAGGCTGGCTGGCTGCAGATTGACTCTGATTTCACACTTCACTACCCCTACTATGCAAGTAGGACCAGAACCCTGAGTATTTAAAGCAGCACTTCACAATCTTAACACAGTTTTCAATAATCACAGAGGTCAATAGGTAGATGAAGAGCAGCTGATGGAAAGTCACTCAAGCAAGACAGAAATGATGTTTATCAGCAGGAAACATCCTGAAGAGCTAAATGGGTCACTGTCCTCTCTTTACATTAAAGGGATCTGCCCCCTCTTTGTGAAAGTGGTGTGAAATCTCAGGATCCTGTTTAACTCAGCATCTGGCCAAGATGATCAAGTAGTATCTGAGATGAAAAATACCTTCTTCCATCTTCATCTTGCTAAGAAGCTTCATCTCTTCTTCCTAAAATAGGATATGGCCAGACTGTTCCTTCATCTTCAGACTTGATTACTGTATCTGGATTTAAAGGTGGCAACACTTTGGAGCAGTGGTGGGCAATCTGTGGCCCACGGGCTGCACACAGCCCGTCAGGATAATCCGCTGGCAGGCTGCCGGATAGTTTGTTTATATTTGCGTGTCCACCCGCAGCTCCCAGTGGTCACGATTTGCTGTTCCTGGCCAATTGGAACTGCGGGAAGCAGTGTGGACAGTAGGGATGTGTTGGCTGCTGCTTCCCAGAGCTCCTATTGGCCGGGAATGCAAACCGCGGCCACTGGGAGCTACGGGCAGCCATGCAAATGTAAACAAATCATCTGGTGGCCCGCCAGCGGATTACCCTGATGGACTGTGTGTGACTCACGGGCCGAAGGTTCCCACCACTGCTTTGGAGGCTCCAGCTCATGCAGGATGCAGAAGCTAGAGCTGGTTGATATATATAATATTTTATTTCAATTTAAAATATGGATATTTAAATTAATATTTGTTTGACCAGGTGCAGCTTGCATCCTGCCTCTTCAATGGGAGGAGCCAAGAAGAGAATGTCACCACTGTTTTCCAGTCCCTTCTCTGTCTCCCAGCTCTCTTCTATTTCCAGCTCAAAGCCCTGGTCCCTGAAGGCTTTCAATGCATCAGGGCCCTTCTATGTCAGTTACCTCATATCTGCCCATAAACCAACAATATAGCCACAGTCTTCTGGGAAAATTCAATTTGCAAAATCCCAGTAGAAAGCACAAGAGCCAGAGACAAATTTTACTTGGTGAAGGGTGTTCAATAGCTTAAGAAGCTTCTGAAGGCAATCAGATAACTCCATGGTCTCACCACTTTCAGGGGAATGTGTCAAAAACCCTCCTTTTGACAAAGCTTTATTATTATAAACAAGCAGATTTGTGAGGAGAAGAAGAAAAGGAAAACATAATATTATATGTAAACTCTCATAATCTCAAGATATGCCTCCTCTACCAGGGAATGGAGAAGAGCAGACATTTTTTGAAGTTCCACTAGTGATCTTGTCATGCATATCTAATTTTCCTGGGAAACACTGGGATACAATGGTGAGGGGTCAACAGAAAACCACAAGACAGACAAGTATTAACATATGTGCTATTGGCAGCTATTTATTTACCATCTACCACTGCTAACAAGAACAGAGAGAAAAAAGAGTGATGTAGAAAGGAAGGGAAGTGTTCAGATAAAATTAGCAGAGGTAGGAGAAAATATATGAAGATGGCAGCCTTATATAAAGCATCTGCTGAATTAATAATGATTAGGAAAGAGAAGAGTCATGCAAAATGACCCCATCTCTTGAGGGATTGTTTTATGTGTGTATTGTCTTTTCTTTTAGCTTCATTAGCCATCCGGAGGAGAAGACAAAGTAGAATTGTCAAGCAGAGTGTTTATACCCTTAGTAATGCCTGTGGACATGACACTTGGGGAAATGATTCAATGCTGTTTTTATTTGAAAAGGATGGCCCTCTTAGATATGTGCAAGTTATGTATTGGAACTGTAGGGCATGAGTTCACTCTTGCTATTCTCTGCCATGTACGGCCCTGTATTTCTTAGCCAACAGATGCTTTCAGATGGGAATGGCAATCTAAGTGGCATGATGAATCAGACACTCAAATGTCACATACAATATCTAAAGGTCTATTCATTTCCACATGTCTTATAACTATTAAATGTAAAATGTTATTCACTCAATGTGAGTCGAGCAGTGTGGTTCAGTGAAGAGGCTATACTGGGTATCAGCAAAGCTGAGGTTAGCTTCAGTTAACATTGTTACTGGAACAGTAGCTTCTGAGTTTTCTCGCCTTTTCTGATTTCAACACTACCATCTTACTATTGCATTAACACAAGCTTGTTCTCCCTAATTGAACTGGAGTCTGTAGAGGCAAAAAAAAAATAAATTGAAATGAACAATGAAAGGAAATTACATAAAGAAAAACTGTTATCCAACAGGAGTTCATGTGGGTGCTCTGGTTGACTTCCTTGCAGTCACCCACAGAATCAGGAAACAAAATATACTACATTTTTTTGTTTTATATTTTGTAAATTTATATGGTGTATATGCTTAGCATATTATCAGGCTATATTATTGTGAAACAGGAAATAGATGGCTGATTTAAAAAAATCCAATGGGGTGGTCTGCATATCAGAGTACATGCCTCGGGACACTGGATTCAGCACTGCACCCACGAGCAGTAGCACAGAAGCAAAGATGGCAATACCATGGCACCCTTACTTCTGCGCTGCTTCTGGTGGCAGTGCTGCCTTCAGAGCTGCCATTCTCCGGTGGCCCAGGTGGCCCCTACCCTCAGGATGGTGATTCTCTACCCTTGTCCCCCGTCAGTCGAGGGGTTCTGTCTCCACACACGAAACACTCCAACTGCAGAAGAGGGGAGTCCAAGCCTCTTGCTCCAGATGTCCCGTCCCCAGCCTGTCTTACCATAGTGCCAAACATTGGGGGATCAGAGGCTGCTCTGGGTCCCAGGTGTACTAGTCCCCTTAACCCAGCAAGCCCCATTCCCATTGGTTCTGCTGCAGCCATTTGAACATTGCACAGCCAGGGTCACTAGGTGACCACAACTGGGGACTTTATGTATGAACCAGGTGGGGGCTGATTTTGGGATCTGCCCCCATCCCCACAAGGGGGAACCCCCCCTTTTCCCCTCCATTATTACTGTGGAAATGATTCCCCACCCCAGTCTGCACACAGCCTGGAGTCCTGCTACCCTCTACCCCCTGACCAGCCATACAATAGGGGAGGAACTCTCACCACAGCAGCCAATGCAGAGGCAGAAGATCCTTCTGCTTTAGCCAAGGAGGGGGACCTGTGTGTACCCCCTTACATTAGCACCTGCCTCCCCACCCCTTCACTATCCACCTCACCCATCCTCATGGTGTCAGATCTACAATATGTTTTTTGACTTATTTAGTGCTGTTTTTTGACTGGTTAGACTGCAAGGTAAACTGAGATTGTAGGCCTGACAGCAGTGCTGGATAGTAGACTTTCCTTTCCTTTGTGCCAACAGTTTCTCAAGCTGCATTTCAGATTGCACACAAAACATCTTGGCTTGGAAAGGAGGACCAAGTTCCGCAAAAGAACCCAGGTGGAGCTGACCGGGGTTATAGAACAGAACAGCCTCTCCATTGCTTTAGTTTGGAATTTCTGATCCCCATATGGAGATTAGAAATAATAAAACATTTCAGAATGTCTAGAAAGTTCTGATTTGAGATTAGGTCTAAAAGTAGATGAAGGTTCCTGAGGAGGAGGAATTCTTCTTTTATCCAAACCAGTTCTCCCAGCCCAACCTCACACCCAGCCAACCGCAAAGGACTTCACAGATGTCATAAGCACAGAGACAGAATTAAATAACATATAACATCTCTGAATGTAGCTAGGGCATAAAACAGTCATAGAGCCCAATCCTGCTCCCACAGAGAGACCAAAGAAATTCTTTTGGACAGAATAATGTAGGTGCCATGGAATGGCCAGGCAACGAGACTCTGTTGTCTGCACTTCTGACGGCACAAAGGGTTGTTTGATAGCAGGGCAGAGTTAGATAGAGAAGAGATGGATGCGTGGCCTTTGGGCCTGGGGTCAATGCTCCATTTGTGTTGTGGCTTGCCAGGCCTGAGCCCCGGCACTGCTTTCATTACAAATTAAACACAGGAGCCCAGGACAATTGCCTCTGGCTGCAGGGATAAAAATAGCAGTATATGTGTTCCCATTTGGTCTGGAGCCTCCCACTTCACCAGATTTCAGAACCTGAGCTCCAGTCCGAGGAGGCGCATCTGCACTGTTATTTTTAGCCACACAGACTGAGCCCCATGAACCCAAGTCAATTGACCCAGGCACTGAGACTTGGGGCTGTGGGTTTTTTGTTTGCAGTGTACACATACCCTAAGTGGCACATCCACACAGTGCTGGCCCTTTGAAAAAGAGTGACTTTCACCCAAATTTGGTCGTCTATGAAACTGAGCTTTATGATTTTGGTGAATAGATGTATCTGACTTGGCACATGTGTGTCTGAGCTGCATGTATAAAGTTTGGAGACTGAATGTTGAATATGACATCAGATAATTCACAAATAATCCATAGAGTGTTAATTGTTTGCTTGTGATATTCTTAGAATACTTGCAAAGAACAGTATGTTCACTAACAATTAGACTGGTTTGTGAATGCTTCACAAAGCCATAAAAAGACAATAATTCACCTAATTAGATTCAATACAACTGACTCAAGCTTGCATATAATTCCTGTGCAGTTTTGTTCTTTGCTATTTAACATTCTTGTCACTTGCAACATCTGTGTACAAATACAGTTTTGGAGATAGGTTGCTTATTTTTTGTTGTTGTTAATCTTTTAAGGAAAATCCAATAGGAAAAGTAGGACTTCTTGGAAAAACAGTATCTGGCATATTTCTGCTGGGAGGAGCTAACTAGCCTGTAGGAGGAGTTAAACTCTAATAAGAAAGGTACATTTAGAGACTATATGAGAAATGTGTAGCAGCTGATGGGGTAAATCAGCTAACATCAGCTAAAGGAAGGAAGTTTTGGAGCTGATTATTTCTCCTTATTTCAGTAGGATCTGAGATGTGTTTTATTTCTTTCATATATTTTGGTTTCTGAGGTAAAAGTAAAAGCAGAAATTACAGATGGAAATATTCATATCCATTTAAAGTAGTTAGACATGTCTCCCAATAAAATTAAAATGTGGCTAAATCCCCCAGACAACTTTCAATTTTTATTTATTTATTATTGAACCTTGTCAATGTGCACTCCACCGTGTAACCACGTAAAAGAAAATACCCTAGAAGAAGATGCAAACCCAGCTCCAAGGAGTTTACAATCTTAAATTACACAAGCAATATTGTTCAGGCATAAAACTATAGGGGTTAAATGCCTTCTCCACTGGAGCCAATAGCAAAACTTTCATTGACTCAGTGGGGCCAAGATTTCACCTCTAGACTTAAATACAAATGAATAATTTAGCACATCAGTAGATCTTTGGGTCATGGCCACCAAGCTTCTGTTTGATTGCACTTTGGCTAGTTTGACCCTCCACAAGCCCTCCACAATGCCTGCCCAAGGCTTATGTTCCTGATTTCTTAGGAATATATTTAATATAATACTTCTCCTATGTGCACCCAGAACTGTCTCTCTGCCTCAGTAGATGAGAGGTTTGCTGGAGCTTAGACCATGAGACAGCTGCCTACCACACCACTCTGTTCTACCTTAACAGCAAACTCCTTGAGACTTTGCCAGTCTAATCTTGCCTTGCAGGTAGCAATCAGTCAGATCCAGTTCCTGAGTTCCTGAGAGAGTCCAGTCCCTCTCACTGGACACACATAAATTATGATGTTTGCTGCCTCCAAAGAGACAGCAGTCTTTTAGTTTAGCTGAGGTCCAACACATTACTTTAATATGCAGCACTGAGATGGTTTTGTAATAAAAAGGGAATAAGTTTATTGATAATGAACACCGATTTAAGTGATACCAACCAAGAATAAAAGAGATTGAAAATGTTTATGAAAACAAGTAGACAAACTAAAATAACATGTTTTCTGGTACCTACAACTTAATTCTAGCAAGCTATGTCTTTGCCTAACACCATTTTTCCTCTTTCATCAAGCTACCAGCATCTCCATCCTTCCAGGCCAGAGGATGCTTTTGTTTAATAATATGTATTTATATATTGTCAATGGATTACATAGCTTGATCCAGACAGGTAAAACCATATTCCTTTATCTAAGGCAAGTTTTCCTTCACAAGATATTTTAAGAACATACTTCCAGCACACATACATAATTCTTTATACATAATCCATATTCCTCTTTATACACAATGATACTCCTAACCAGCATATCACCTGTTTTTATATGATACTGATTTCAAGACATTGTTTGGCTAAGTATTCTGACAACAAAGTGCTGAGTGTGTCTTTTTTCCAGTTGGCAAAAGAAGGCTCTTGGGGGTCACAATTCCTGTCTTATGTTTCAGGGAAAAGAAGATGACAATGATCAGTGTCTATTTTAAATCAGAATCTTGGTGTCTTATGGATTGTAGTTAAACTGAGCCATAAATAAGGACCTGATATGGAGCCATGGAAGAAAAAGAGCAAAATTTTTGTTATTGGTGGTAATTTATGTAGAGCACAGGGGTATTCATAGACTAGAAGTGTGTTTAAAACAATGTTAAATTGACTGTATTGTTCAGAGATATGTAAGAATGGGAAAGGGAAGAAAATATAACCTTCAGATTCAAAAATAAAAGAGGGAATAGTATATGGGACATAAGTGAGTATGCTGGAAAATGTCTAGGCCCTTCAGTATGACTGGTTGACTGTCCCCCTCTATTGGGTAAAATGGCTAGACAGTCTTTGAAACCCTCTCCAAAGCGGGTTCACAATATTGTCAAACTCAAACCTTCAAAAATCAGGACTCAGGACCCCGAATCATGAGATTGGCTTAAAAATCGTGATTAAAGAAGGGTTGTTTTTATTTACCTTCTGGTTTCTGAGCCTTTAGGATGAACTTGAGTCATTTTTGATGTGCTCTAGACTGCAACCAAGAGGGCTAGAAACTTACCTTGTTTTGATTTTAGTTTAATTAAAGCTGAGATTCTATCTAATTAATTTATTCTGGATCTTGGGCTTCAAGAAAAAAAACTAGTATCACAAGTCCTGAAATGGTAAAATATTGAAAGTTGGCAACATTGCATTCGGTGCAAATCAAGAGCTGGAAGAGTTCTGTATGAAGTGGAGACCTGCCCATGGACCCGGAAAAGTTATCATGACTGTTTGTTTGTCTTATTGCAATAAAGTTCTGCTCAGCTTGTCAAGTGAGTGATTCTGAACCTGATTTTAATGCACCTTTCTGCCTACAGTGCAATGTTTAGCTCTAGGAAAATTAAAAGAGAGGCTGTGAAGGCATCTGTACCCAAGACAAAAAGTCAAGAGAAGTAGTTCTGGTAGGCACAAGGTATAGTGTTGAATTTTCACTTTTCTTCTCTTACTTTCCATGTGTGCCTATAAATTAGCACATAAATTTTGCATAAGGATATTTTTTATTCAACAAGGAGTTTATGCTTCCATCTGTTTCACAGTGGGAAGCAAAAGTATATTAAATCCTCAACTTGCATCCATTTTTACATGAGAAAGGGAACAGTATAAGGCTGAGTTACACAATAAATATTGCCAAAGGAAACAATACTTATATTGCAGTTTTAGGGATATCGATTTTGTTTGCATGCTTTACAAAAGCAGACAAATGCTATTTTCTTTTTACCCTTAGAGTAACAAAATTGTAGATACTCACAGCCAGGTTGTGTACCATATACCCAAATAGGGCCGAGCAACACCACCCCAGGGAGAGCCTGGGGAGGGACTGTGCTTTTGTAGGAACTGAGTCCCTCCCTTAACTCCACAGTGCACATTGGAGTGTGGTGAAGAAAACATGGTCCCATTTGTTCCTTTCCACTCATCACCACCTTTAGGGAAATGTGTGCCTTTAGGAGTGGTCTCTGTGCTCCCCTTTATCTCAGGCACTACAGCCTTGACTGGCCTTAGTGTAGGGTACATGAGGGATGGAGGTGGTTCCCAACAAAATGACTAGACAATCTGGACCTCAGTGTGCACTGATATGGTGGAAAAGAGGGAGAAAAAATAATAAAAATCACAGGCACACCTTACAGTCAGAAAATCATATAAACACCATATAAATAGTATCTTAATGTCAAGCTTATATGCAGAAGAAAACTCCTCAGTGTTTTGTCTCCCCAGCCATTCTCAAAGGAGTGACCATCTGATTGCTCTGTGGTGATAAGGCATGACTTTGTGGTTCTATCTCCAGTTAAGAGTAATTGCCTTGATTCCATATGTGTATCTGTGTAATTTATGGACTTATTTGTTTATCTCTTGCCATAAATATATGTAGTATATTCCAAACACCTATAAAGACACATTCCACTTTCACATTTACTGTATACAAGGATTATTATTAATAGTTGATATAACCATTAAATGAACAAATAAGGAGAGAAACACACTCCTACATGAGCCCACCATCAAGGAAATCAACAGGAGTTTTGCCTATTTAAGAAAGGCAGGCTAAGGTCCTGATCCACCTGTGTGGATGCCTGAGCACTACTGATGTCAATGGTTGGAGGCAGGATTAAGTCCACATATATCAGTTTGCATATCAGGGCCTTTGCAGAATGCACAGAACAAGACAAAGTAACCACTGAAGCCCCGCTTAAACCCTCCAAATAGGCCATAACTGGGACTTAAATGTTGTATAGGCCTTCTGCTGATCCAGTACAAGGGGGAATTTCAAATTACTTGAATATTGCTAATAGATGCTGCTCAGATATTTTTAATTATTTTATGAATTTGTTCAGAGGATTCCTGCAGGTCTTTTCTCTCTGTAGGTTTCTCTGAGAAATTGTTTTGCCTCTCTATTAGTGATACTTTATGAAAGTTTTCTCTCCTGGATTTTTTTTTTAACATATTGATTTGCAATTTATCAGCTGAAAACTAAACATACAGACATGTCATTGTATTATGGTTTATTTATTTATTTTATATTAGCACTTTATTTTATTAGCCTAGTATAAAATATTAAAAAGCTGCTTTACCTTTTTTTCCAAAAACTAAAGACAATTTTATAATCTTAATGTCATTTGCTTTTGTTTGTTTTTCCCCTTCACAACTGGTGATTATTTTATCAATATCCACTTTTTTACCTCAGTGAGGGAGACAAATAATATGACTAGAGAGTTACTATGGTGATAGGTGGCCCTGGAAAACATAGAAATGCTTTAAATTGATCTGATTTGATAATTCACATTTATGGTCTCGTTGCTGTGTCTGTCTTTTGTCCCCCAATTTGCCTTTCCTTTTCTCAATCCTTCTACTGCCCCCAGTCTTCTCCATTTTCTTGCCAGAATCCTAGTGGGAGGAAAAGTAGAGAAAGTACGGCCCTGTGGTGGTATCTGAGTGAATGGGAAAGATTTTCCAAAAATTTTTCTCATCAAGTTTCTTTTTTTTAAAGAGATACACATTGTACTTTTGACCCTCAAATCCCCAATCCTTTTGATACTATAGAACTAGCACCCAGAAAATTAAAGAAGACATTCTGAACACACTATTATTCATGTTTGTGCCACCATCCTGCCAGGACTTCTGCATATGAATACTCCTACTCAGTTCAGCCAGAGGACTCACATGTACAAAGTAATTCATGTCCTTAAACTCTTCCAGGATCAGGTGCACAAGCTAATTTAAAATAAATGATTACTAAAATTAAGGAAATTAAAATTAAAACATAGTAAAAGGTTAAAAAAAAAACCCAGAAGATAAATCAAAAGCAATAATTTAGATGTTGTATATAGGAATTATACGTTGGTTTTGAAATATATTTTGACTGAATCAATAAAGCTTTTTCTCCAAATCCAGTGCTTATATATAAATTGATTTTATATTAAGTCATATTTTGTCTTTTGTTCTTTAGTTTAGTGTTTCTGTGAAACATCTATTGATTCCAAAGCTTTCTGGACATTTGTATGTCTATTAGTTTGAGAAACTTACCAGCATTTAAAAAATTAAAAATGAAAGAAGATGGCCATGTGCTGATTCCCATTACACCTGGTGGCATCTTACTTTAAAATTACTGAAGATCAATTGATTTCAATTAGATTAATTAGAGGAATCAGTATTATTAAGGGTGTCGGAATCTGAACAAGATGGAATTAGTGAATTAATATAAGACTGAAAGCTTTTGTTTACTACCCACCTAGCTATCAATTGATGTATCAACCCATGTGATTTGTTCATTCAAACATCACTATTATTTCAATGTGACATATGAAATTGTGACCTAAAACTGACATATTAGAGTCCAGTAACCGTATCCAACAATGTTTGCAGAAATGGGCCCTTAGCAGTTATGTTTTGTCTGTTTGAAAAAGGACACGATTGATATATTTTATTTTCATTGCAATTATATTCAGTGGTTTAAATTGTGTCTTCTAGAGAATTGAGTAATTTGCTAATAAGTTCAATTTCTGAGAGAAAGCAAAAGAAAAAAAAGTTTTTTGTTAAAATGAATAGACATAGAAATAAATATACAATCATATAACCATTAGCATAAGTGGTACCACATTTTGCACCATTGTTGAGTTTTGTAGAAAATGCTTTGGAAAAGCAGTTCATGGCAGAGTTGATAGAGGTAGAGTGAAATTTAGCAGTGATATCACAATAATATGAAAGGTGAAAGGTGAAAATGGCTAGCTTCCTATTGAAGTGACACACCTTCAGTTACTGCTAGCAACCTGTTACACCTATATTCTTGTGCACAAATCCTGATTTAAAAAAATTATTAAATGTACACTATGGACTCAAACTGTTTTTTTTAAGACTTTATTGCCTCTTTCTCTCTAAATTCCTAATGTTGCAAATAAAAGCTATGTGGACATCTATCCTCAAATATCTTGTTATAAGTGTCCCCCCCCCCCCCCTCAGAACAGCTCACATTTGAAAACTTGGAGTTGTCACAGTGTTTTACTGTAATTTGATACTGAAAAGATGTTGAAAACATTTTTTTTGACAAGTGGTCACTCAATGTGCCTTCTGGGAGCTTGTGATTATGCTTGGCTGGAGCTCAAGGATACAAAGTGTTTACAGATTCTCTTCATGTAATTCATATCTTGTTTGAACTTCCATTTAAACAGAAGTCAAAAGTCAAAAAAAGCCTTTGCTCACATATAGTGTCATGACACAAAGAATTTTACATTGTTGGATCCTGTCTTCTTAGCATTTAACTCTGGATTTTGAGGAAGATTTTTTTTTAAGGTCTTCACAATTTCTGTGATTGCATGCACAAATTGGGTGATTGTGCATTCAAAAGCAATAATTGTACTTGCTTTCTTAATAGCTACAGTGGGCACAGTGAAATGGTTAGAGGTATTGATCAGATTCTCAGTAACACTAGCATAGTTTTACTTCATTCTGGATGGGCAAGGGTGGCTTAATTGGGTGTAAATTACATTTTATATTCATCAGCTTTAAGGCATCTGTATACAGCCAGAATGGTATAAACTGACTTAATTTTAACTGAGAAGCGATTTCCTGTGTTTAAAATGGAGAATACCTAGACCTAGTAACATTGCTAGAAAAACAGACTGACTTTTTCCACTGATCGCATTGTATGTTTACAAGCACATCATTTTGCATGAGCCTCTGGCCTCCTTATTAAAATGTGGTCCAGTTCATTTCCCTCTTTTCTCTTTTCAGCATCATACCATCTTCATTCATCTGTCAACATTATATAGGTTGCAGGAAGACAGATTGACCAAGTGTGTGTGTGTGTGTGTGTGTGAGTGTGAGAAAGAGAGAGCGAGCGAGAGAGACTGTTAGAAAATAGGGTTGGAGGGGGAGTATTTATTGTATATTTCACACTCCCTCTATCTGCTGTCACTGTGGCTGATAATAATTTGTTTATTCCAACCAGGTTCTGGAAGCATTTTGATTCAATAGAGCTATACTCTAAAGCTTATCCAGATATAGTGTAACCTCAGTTTCCCTTAGATGTTATTAACATGTCTATGAAACATACAAAAATGCAATTGTTTCTTATTTGAAAAATAAAGCTACTGAAAAAACACCTGATACAAATCTCGTCACAATTTTTCAAATTTAAATGTTTCTTTTAAATTTTGATTGACACAAGAACTATTTAAAGTTGACTAAATTTTCACTATTTCGGGAGAAGGAGGGGTTGATCCAACCAGTTTTAGAGTTGGGCCGTTTGAAAAAAATCAAAATATTTTGGTAAATTTAAAAAAAGCATTGTGATTTTTTTAATTGTGAATTTGTTCAGGTTTTTTGCCTTTTTTTTTTGGAACCAAGTGTAGAGTGATCCAAAAAGCTTATTTCCAGAATGTCTGGAAATTACTATAATTGAAGAGGACAAAAAGCACTGGAAAAGATTAGGGTATAATGCTTTCTATAAGGGGGTAAAGCTTCTCTCTTTCTACTAAAAGCTACACCTTTCTTTGATAATAAGATATAACTTTAGGGTTAGCAAAGAATGAAAAGGAAATCCTAATAAGAAAATGTTCTGTCTTACCAAGCTACTGTTTTGATACTTTTGGAGTGAAGAGGTTTAAGTTAATCATCATGATTTTCTGCTAATATTTGTTGTTGGTTTTGATATTTGGCTCAGCAACAGGCTGAAAAGAAAGGCAACTGCTATGGTGCAAGTCCCTGGAGGTGCAGGGAGTCTCTTACAACCAAACAACAGGTGATGTAACATTTAGGAGATCCTCAAATTTAGGCCAATATTAGGCTTGGTTAATGGCCCTGGTGATAGTGATGGAAACAAGTAGCAGGAGATATTTAGGCCTGATTTAGCAGGAAAGTGCCTAATTTCAAGCACATGAGTTGTACCACTGAAGTCAATGAGACTATTAAGATGCTTAAGGTTCAACAACCCCTAAGTAACCAACAGATATTGAAGGGAAAGGAAGGTCCCTCCTGAAATAATGGGATTGGGCATAGGAAACCCTGATATTTGTTGCTGCTTCAAAAAAAAGTAAGACCCTGAAGAATATTTTATTTCATTTTGTTGCCGACACAGAGTGCCCAAGGCAAGCAACAGTAGGGGTTTGCTAGCATTATTTTGCATTGTTTTTTCTTTTTTCCCTTCTCTCAGGCTTTAAGCTTGGTTTGCAGTTTTTAAGATTTGTGTTATAGTCATGCCTATTAAGGTTTTTTTTTTTTTTTGCAACTTTTTTTTAATATTGGGGGCTGCCCAGCTGGTAAAATTACCCTTTTTATAATTGCTTTGGTTTGCAGATTATTAGGGTCTGCATTGGTATTTTGCCGGATCGTATCCCGAATACGCTGTAGAAAGGCAACCGGACTCTCCTTTGGTTTTTGTATTACTTTATATGGTTTGGCCCAATTGTTGTGTCAGAAAGCCGAGTGTCGGAGTCTATGCAAAAGTAACTCCTTATAGGAGGTGAGACTGGCCATGTCCTCGGTATTATTAGGGTTTTATTTGGGGTCTGCCAGGGGGACCATTTGGGCGATACTGGGTACCCCGGGGTTCTTTTTTAGCTTCACCTGTGCCCCCTCCCTTGCCTTAGCTATAACCTGATTTTGTTTTACCTCAGACAATAGGGTCCTCAGGAGGATATTACAGTTGTCCCAGTCTGGCTTGTGGCTAGTGATGCACCCCTCAAAGACTGAAATAATTTGACTTGGGTTTGTTGAGAATTCCCCAGCCTGTGCTTTAAAAGCTGCCAAGTTTACTGGATTAAAAGGCACATGGGTAGTAAACTTGCATAATAGTGGCCTGGTGTCTGTCTGCTCCTGGGCGGGCCACAACAGCCTTGGTAATTAAAGGATAGAGTCCCTCCGAGGGGGCAATCTCTGGAGCCCGGGGCGTCCTATCTTTGTAAGGTGGGGGTGTTAGGACCGAAGGGGACACCGGATCTGCCATTACAACTGCAGGAGGGGTCTGGGGACTAACACTGATTACTCCCAATCCTGTTGGAGTCAAATTACACCTCTGTAAAATATTTATTTTATTTTTAAAGCCATAAACAATTGCACATACAGATGTGCAGATAAATAAACATACAGATGTTTATTTTATTTATTTGTTTGCTCACAAAACAGGAATAATTGGAGGATTGTACTATCATTGATTGACCCTCCCGGTGGCCATCATTCTTAGTCCTCTAGCTGATATTGAGGCCAGTCGACTGTACAGAACCTTTTTAGTTTGCTTTTAATTATTGGATTTGACCCAAACTCTTTCTAGTTTGCTAGAATGCATTCTAGGGGCGTACACTGCACCCTGCCTGTGGTACTCTGTTTCTGTCCCATACCTACAGGAAAACACTGGGCGTCCCCAGGTCTTAACAGAGAAAGTCCAGACCACTGGACTGTTTCTACCTTATCTACGGGATTGGTTCCCCACCGTCACCCTCAGTTGCTTCTCTATTATAAGGGGTGCGTTGCACCATTGTGCCCTCCGGGGTCGATCGAATCGTGTCTCCTCCAAGGCCCCCGATGAACTCACCGGTGTGCACTGGGTGTTGGTTGTCGCCGCAATCCTTGACCGTCAGGAGGGGTCTGGGCAAGGCTAAATAGCAGCCTCGTGGCCCACCCAGGGACGCCAAAGGCTGTTGCCGGCACAGAGTGCCAAAGGCAAGCAACAGTAGGGGTTCGTTGCCTGGTGTGCGTCACCCAATAATCACAACGGGGTGGAGAAGCAGAGAGTTTATTTGCAGCTGCAAACAGGCCCAGGGAGACACAGCTGTCTCAAATCCTGCAGCCCCGACTGCAGATTACATCATACAATTTATGCCTTTTTTCCCAACTTAGCTACAGAAGCATATACAACCAATTACCTATTGCCCTGTACAATAATACAGCCAAAGCGGACAATTAGATGTTTCCTCATTAGCATTATGTAAGCCCTGCCTTATTTGGTTGTATCCGTTCCTGTGTTGCAGAAAGCTAGTGCAAAACGTTCCTTTCTTATCTATACGCTTACCCTGGCCGGAGCTGTCTGAAGGCTGTCTCTGAGAGCAGGCTGTCTGCTCTAAACTGTTTTTGCAGCTTTCTGTCTCTGCTTTTATACTAGCTTCCTAATAGTCTGGCAGGATTACAGAAAGTTCACGGAATGGAGAGGCTTTGGTTTGTCTGGGCCTAGCGCCGGGGGGTGGGGGGGGAGCGTGGGCTTCCTTGGCACTCGTGGCCTTCCACCCTCCCGAGTTACCTAGTATGATGCCCAGTTTAATTAAAAATGTCTTGATAAAAGGACAATCGATTTAATCAGTTATGAAGATGGGAGCAATAGAGAGGTTAGACTAATAGATATTATGGAAAGCTTTGGCCACAACTTCAAAAGAAAAAAAAAAGTTGCAATGCTTCATTTTGTCAGGGCAATAGCCAGAATGTCTACACAATCTGACTTTCCATCTTCAGGTTTCATTTTTGGTCTCATATCTGTACTTCAGTTGTTTCAATTATAAGTGTTTCTTAGCCTTATTCAGTACTCATCACAAATGTGCTATGGTAATTAATGGTGATTATAATGTTTTATTTTTTGTGAATTCTCTGTTATGGCCAACATTTTCCATGAGCTTTATTACTGCTAACATTGAAGTAGCCAGAAAAATGGAATCAGTCTGTTCTGAGTATCATTCTGGCAAATGGTAATTTTTTACAGTAATATAATGTAGAAACTGAGCCTATGTCTACACTGCCCTGCAGTTTGGACTACCGGGGTATAAATAGAAATGCACACCAAAGTGCTGCACTTTAACTCCCCCATATGGACACTGCAGGCATGAACTATAAGGTTCCTAGTTTGCATTAGCTAGTCTTGTTTGAACAGGACTATGGTAACGCAAACTAGGAACTTTTTAGTTCATGTCCACAGCATCTTCACTTCTATTCACACCCCCTTAGTCTGAACTATGGGGCAGTGTAGACAAGTCTTGAGTAATTCAATGAAGGTTAAACATTTCCTTTAAACAAATTGAATATTACATAAAAGTTCTGAAAGAAAAGCATTAGATTCAAGAGATTTGCACCAGTGTGCACAATGTATTTACAATATTTATGATATTTTTTGCCAGGCTGTATTAAATCTTTGAAATGTCAAATCTTCTCTTTTTAAAGTTCTTGTGACTTTGCTGGATTTTACCAAGAACTGTGAAGACAATAAGTAGAGCTGTTCAAAAATGTTTTAATGATTTTTTTTAGCAGAAAATGCTGATTCCAAGAAATCAAAGCATTGCATGGGGATGCATCAGTTTTGTTAAAAATTTTGACAAATTATCTATGCTTCATTTCAATATGGTCAGTGTTTCATTTCAATGTATTATATTATATAGTGTATATAATTTATTAGACATGATTTATTTTGAGTAAGAGATACAAATGATCCAGACCTCAATTCATCAATATATTTAATTGTGTCTGAACTTTAAGCATGTGACTAGTCAATGGGATTACCTATGTATTTTAAGTTTAACATATGCTTCAATGCTTTCCTGGATCAGATCCTCAAATAAGTTACTGTGAGACAAATACAGAGGATGTTAGTTTTTTAAATAATTTCTCTGTGAACATTTACCTGTACTGCACATACAACTGAACAGGACATGTATGTAACTAAATTGTTGCATCCTCATGTTCATATTTTATATGTGCAAATTAAGCATCTGTTTTGTTGTTTAAAATGGGCTCTTAATATTATCATGATGTAGCTGACACTCATTTATTTCTGTTTATTAAAAACCAAGGGTTTTCACTGAGAGTAAATCTTCATGCTCTTTTTAGTACTTCACACAGCCCCTACTTCTACAATTTTCGACTCTCAAAGTTCCTCCAAGACTCCCATTTTACACAATAATGGTGCTTCATCTTTAGAAACATCAACATGACATAGGACCACAAAAGGATGTGCTTACAAGATATTATTTTAAGTTTGCATGTCCTGCTAATATTTTGTAATACTTTAAGAAAATGGCTTATTTATTAAGTAGATAAATATCCTCATTTTACAGATAGATATAACTTTGCTACTAAGGCCTTTATTATATGTCAAAGGGAGGCATTGACAGTAGAGCCAGTCAAAAAATGAAAAATTAGTTTCACAAAATTTTGAAATTCCAAAGTTGCTTGTTGAAGGGGAGGAAGGGAGGAGGCATATTCATGTGTTCAGTGGCTGCAGTTCTGCACTCGTATCCAGAATCAGAGTAGCTTGTACAAGTAACTCCATGGATTCTTATACCCCATCTCTCCCTTTTGTGGGTATGTAGACAGAGTTACCATCTAGACATATGAAAGCATTCTGCCATTCATTTAGTCAGTCACCTATAGTATGTTTGTGTGGACAGTGATGATGACATAAAGTAACAGTGAGAATTTGCAAGAGTACAGCTTTGACTGTTCCATGCTAGATTCTTTTCAAGGAAGCTGGAGTTTGAAATTCAGGTCTGAACTTTAATTCCTTGCAGGGAGTGAATGCACAGTGAACACATGCTGAGTTGAATGATACCGGCCCAGCAAAAAAATACCCCTACCTTTGCAAGATCAAAGCCCAGTGCCAGTCAGCTTTCTCCATTTTTCTTTATTTCCTTCATCTCCTTTGCAAATGATCTTGACAATATTTTCAGTTAAGACAAAATTATATTATATTGGATGGTCTTGCTAGTTCTTGCAAGAGCACTCCCTCCTTTAGACTGGAACAAAAAGAAAAAGCAACACTGCCTTAAACAAGGACAGCTTTCACTCTACTGGCAGTCTGCTACCATTTCTCATGTAAGAGATGTTTGTGGGATTGCCTGAAATTTTGTAAAGTCTTTGATCCCCTGTCTCTCAGAAATAAACACACATTTTAGCCCTAAACTACTTGCTAGCATCCCTTTTAATACAAAAAGGTGCTAATTCAGTTGCTCACATTTTTTTCCCTAACTGCAGTGGGTTAGTTTTAATTACAGTAATATGGCTACATTTCTGTGCAATATTTTACATATTTACCCCCAATGTATTAATCCAAGGTTTTGGAGCGGAGCCTGGAGCTGGAGCGCGGAGGAGCTCCGGAGCGGTGGAGCTGCAGGTTTTTGCCTGGAGCTGGAGCGGAACCGGAGCACATCTCCAAAGCCCTGTATTAATCTACCAGAAGTAAGTGGTAATTCCTTCATAACAAAATAATATTTTTTTATCTTAAAAACCATTGAGAAGAGTATTATGCATTTTTTGTTCATAGACTGTATGTCTATGTCTATGAGCTCCACCCTGACAACTGGTGGTGAGGTGTGGCAAGTTGTGGAAAAGAACTTCAGGGGCCGATATAATTTGCATAGGCACACCCACCCCACCTAGAATGAGGCCATAGCTGCCCAAAATGGTCACTTTGGCTGTTGTGGGATCCCCAGTGTCTCTGTTATTGGGGCAGGAAGAATAAATTGTTATTACCCTGCTTATGGGAACTGTGCTTGGAACTGTACTTGGCCTTCTGTTATGATGGAGGGACTCACTGTCAACTAAGTAGCACTCACTAGGCAAGGGACATGGGTTCCAAAACTCTATGAATTGAGAGAGGCTTGAGACAGGTATTAGTACCTGGTGGTGTGGGCCCCTTTGTGAGGGCCTGAAACATCAATTACACCTCTGTCTCTCTTCACTGTGGAATGTCAGAGCTAATTTTGGGTCTATTAAGAGTCTTGCTACAGGTACTGTGCTGAATTCAGTTTGGCCTTATAGTACACCAGCACTAAGGCTCCCACTACTATGAGCTGAAATCACTGAGCACTGTGTCAAGTAGTGAGGAGCCGGAAGATCTAGAGTGCAGTGGTGCTGTTTGTGGATGGCTGGCGGAGCGTTCGTGAGGGAGTGGAGCGTTCGTGAGACGGCAAGCTGAGCTGTGCAGAGCGGAGCCCTGTAGGGCAGTCAGCTTCAGGTCACGTAAGGTGCCCCTTACCTCTTTCCCCCACACACAGGCACATTTTTAGCCAGACGGGGGAGTAACACTCTGCAGATGAACTTTTGAACTCTGGGGCTGGTCTTTTTGGACTTCGGGTGATCTGTGGATTGCTGGACTCAAGAGACGTTTGGGTTCTGGGACTCAAGAATCCAAGGGAAAGGATGTGGCCCAATTTGTTGGGGTGGGTCTTTGATCATGGTTTAGTTAATGAACACTAGTTGTGGTGTTTCCCCAATTTAATGCTGATGTTGTTTACCTCATGTTATTAAAGATTCTCTGCTACACCGAGACTCTGTGCTTGAGAGAGGGGAAGTATTGCCTCCTTGAGGTGCCCAGGGGGTGTGTAAGATTTTCCCAGGTCACTGGGTGGGGGCTCGAGCCAGTTTTGCATTTGCTTTGATGAGAGGGAACCCCTGTGTGAACCTGGCCCCTGCTGCTATCAACCTGGCCTGGCAGAAGGGTTACATATGTTTAACACATTTTAATAGTAATTGGATATATTTATCCTTAACAACTGTAATCCTCATCTACTAAAGTTTAGACCCAATTTAAAATTTCAAAATGCACACTGAGCATTTTGTTTTAGTTTTTCCTGCCAAAATGCCCAAGTATATGCAAGCTACAGCATGCTATTATGATCCTATTCCAGCCAGAACCATCTTTTACATTGTTCTATTGATTTGTTAATATTTTTTGGATCAAGATGACAATGATGGTTGATTTTTGGGTTGGTGCTTTTTTCAGTGATACAATGGCTCTAGCTAAAAAAAAAAAATCTGATTTTAACACTGGTACATTTTGATTTGTATTGTTTTTTTTCTCAATTTTTTTCCTTCAACATTACAAGAGGACATTGTTGTCTTTCAGTGAAGAAAAATAAAGATCATATTAAAATATAAAACTATTGTAGTCTGGTAGTAAGAGCAAGTATAATAATCAGTAGATCTGTGGAAAGACTGTGGTACACATTTGCTTTAATTAAAAAATCACATTAGGAAATGGCATTTGTATTTGTCAGCACCTCTGGGGCTATCTTGGTATGATACCAAAGATAGACTCTCATGAGATTTGTTTGCTGACTGCATCAGTGTCTCACCACTAATATTTCCTACTTGCCCATTGAATAAATAACTATTGTTTTTGTACCATAAAAGTAGCATTATCTCTTTTTAAGTTCACAATGAGCGGCACCATCACAAGTATTTTATATAAGTTTAAATATCTGATTTTATTAAATTTATAAAATATACTGTTGTTTTTTTTTCTCTGTGGAGTGATTCCCTCTCCTGCATCCTGGCTTAACTCTGCTCTTCCCGTCACATCTATAAGGAGATATGAATGTCATTCCGGTAGTATCTGAAATCTCAAGAGATGACTTACATTTCTCAGCAGCTTTTCCAGTTGGTCTGAGAAGAATTGTGCTGCTTCATCATCCCTTCAACATGAATGTAAAGTGATGTTCATTTAATCAACGCTTCATTTTGAAATGGGCCCGAGCCACCATGCTCAAGATTCTCAAGTTGACACTGGTAGCTCTTTGCCAGTCTGTTGGTGCAAAATACACCAGAAAGCTCTCTTAATTAGCTTCTCAAGCATCTCCTTGTTTAAGGGAATCTCTGGGTATTGTAGAGCTGATATATTGCCTTTGTGTCATGTCCAATTTCTGTTCCCTGGCATAGGAGATATACCAGTGAAAGAGGGTCTGGCTCCGGAAATATCCCCTTGCAGTGTGAACAACTAAGCATACCTTAGAGAAGCCCTAGGAACAAAGGACAAAAACTGTCACGAATTGGCTCCAAAACTGAGGGGAAATACAAAAGTGATTTAAAACTACTTTTCCCTTCTTCTCTTCATTTTGTCCAAGCGTATCTCTGTTGCAGGTCAGAATTGAACCTGGATTGGGCTAACCTTCCCTCTGCTAAAATAAAAAAAGCTAGGAAGAAGGTAGGCAGGGGGTGGGGAGGAGTAGACATACGGACAAAGACCTAGAAAGAGAAATGGTGGCATGAAATCCAAGAAGAGGATTTCCTCTAATTTCATGTTCATTTAATGTTGCCTTTATCACCATTTAGTACACACTCAATAGTTCGAACAAGACCACCCAGACAACCAAAATGTTCAGCCTTTACTTTGAAATTAGATATTAATTTTGGTGCTTATTGTATATAATATAAACCTTACTTTAACATTGCTCTGAAATGTTTCTTTTTTTTTACTTTAGTTTGCTTTCCTGAATACTACAAAATATTATTGCTCCATTTTATACCTCATTTTGAAGCCAAACTCTGCCTATATTTAATTAACCTCAGTCTTATAGTCCCATCCCCGCCCTTATTGTTCAGAATGTGAGGGGGAGCTATTTGAAAACTACTGTGCAAGTACATAAGAAATGTAAAATAAAATTAGACATTGTTATGGAAATCTAATATTTATTATTCAAATGGCAAGCACTGACAGTCATCTGTCTTCCCTGTTCCTAAAACAATATGTAATTGAAGTGCAAGGAATTCAGGGATGACATTTTAACACGAGGGACACCTGGATTTAATAATAATAGTGAGATAAACAGCTATTTATATGGGTAGTTTTGATTTACATTTTAAGTGTTCTTCTAGGATGGCTTAGCTGAATACTGAGCTCATACATATGGAGATCTATGTTAGTGTCCAGTATAAACCCATGGAATCAGTAAAACCAACATGCAGTTTTACTTGAACTTTGCACGGTAACCTCTTTTGAAAATTAAATGCATGTCTTGCTAGTACATTCACTCTCTTGGAAATACCAGTCACACTCCTGATCAAAGATGCAACTTTTACTGTGTCCTTACCTCATGTAGCTAAGAGTTTGAAAGAGTAGGCCTTAAGGATTCTATTCATTTACAGATTCGCTCTGCAGCTACTGTTCCATGAGCTTATGAGGAGCAGCAGACATGGACCCTGCTTCCTCTTCTGAAAGGTCACTTCTCCCTTTCACGAGAAAAACGAAGATGAACTTTAGATGGTTTAGAAACTTTAGAACATCCTGTAGACCAGTGCCCCTCACAGAAGCAAAGAAGGCAGTGGGTTGGAGGGTGATTTTTCTCTCTCTTGCTCTGATTTTACGCCATTGACTTCAGTAGGGTTTGTCTTTCTTTACACTGGTGAAAGTCACATGAGAATGCCTCCACAAGAAGTCCTTCAATGTGGACTTTTTCCTGGGATTCACCATTACATCTGGGGTGAGAATGGACCCTACTCAGTTCCTACTGACTGGAGAAATGCCTAATTGCCTGAAAAAACATACTTGTTTATGTAAGTTACCTCAAAATTTAACTATCTCTATGTTAAACTATTGCTAGTGCCTAACTAGGGAGAACAAACAAAAAAATGGTGAATGAGTTGAAAGTTAAAGGAGCAGATAAAGTCTGATTTTCTGCTTTGGTAGCTGGAAGGAACTGGTAGTGAATGGGAGAAGGGTGAGAGCTTACGGAGATATGACTGAAGAATCTTTGTTGCAGTGTGCTTTCAAAGACTGGGGATCTGTCCTAACAATGTTCAAAGAAGAATCTCTTTTACCCATCCACCTAAACTTGTCCCCTTTCTACTAGCTAACTCGGATGAGTGCTTGCCTAGCTGAGGCAGGCTATGGAGCTCCAGGTAAGTATTTCAACTGTCAGTTCTTCAGTAGGATTCAACCAGAGGAAAACCAGACAGATTTTTCCTGTACACAATTACAAATTGAGGGAGAAAAAAAATAAGTCATCCCTAAAACAGAAGATCTATCCAGACATACCCCTAGGGACCCAACCAGGTGTATTCTATCTGCTACCCAAGATCCAAAAACCTGGAAATCCTGGATGTCCCATCATCTCAGGCATTGGCACGCTTACGGCAGGATTATATTGCTATTTGGACTCTCTCCTCAGACCCTATGCTACCAGCACTCCTAACTATCTTTGAGACACCACCGACTTCCTGAGGAAACTACAATGCATTGGTGATCTCCTGAAAACAACATCCTGGCCATCATGGATGTAGAAGCTCTTTACATCAATATTCCACACAAGAATGGAATACAAACTGCCAGGAACAGTATCCCTGATGAGGCCACGGCACACCTGGTGGCTGAGCTTTGTAATTTTGTCCTCACACACAACCATTTCAGATCTGGGGACAACTTATACCTTCAAGTCAGCAACACTGCTATGGGTACCCGTATGGCCCCAGAGTATGTCAACATCTTTATGGTAGACTTAGAACAATGCTTCCTCAGCTCTCATCCCCTAGCGCCCCTCCTCTACTTGCACTACATTGATGGCATCTTCATCATATGGACCCATGGCAATGGTCCCACCTGGATTTCAACAATTTCCACTCCACCATCTACCTCAGTGTGGACCAATCCACACAAGAAATAAACATTAACACGACCCTATACCGGAAACCTACTGACAGCTATTCTTACATACATGCCTCCAGCTTCCATCCAGGACATATCACATGATCCATTGTCTACAGCCAAGCCCTAAGATACAACCTCATTTGCTCCAATCCCTCAGACAGAGATAAACACCTACAAGATCTTTATCAAGCATTCTTAAAACTACAGTACCCACCTGGGGAAGTGAGGAAACAGACTGACAGAGTGAGACAGGTACCCAGAAGTCACCTACTAGAGGACAGGCCCAACAAGGAAAATAACAGAACACCACTGGCCATCACATACAGCCCACAGCTAAAATGTCTCCAGCACACCATCAACGATCTACAGCCTATCCTGTAAAAGATCCTTCACTTTCCCAGACCTTGGGAGGTTGACCAGTCCTCGCTTACAGACAGCCCCCCAACCTGAAGCAAATACTCACATGCAACTACACACCACACTACAGAAACACAAACCCAGGAACCAATCCCTGTAACAAACCCTATTGCCTACTCTGTCCCCATATCTACTCTAACGATGCCATCATAGGACCCAACCACATCAGCTACACCATCAGGTGCTCATTCACCTGCACATTTACTAATGTGATATATGCCATCATGTGCCAGCAATGCCCCTCTACCATGTATATTGGCCAAACCAGATAGTCTCTACATAAAAGAATAAATGGACACAAATCAGAGATCAGGAATGGCAACATACAAAAGCCAGTAGGAGAACATGTCAATCTCCCTGGACATTCAATAATAGATTTAAAAGTAGCCATCCTTCAATAAAAGAACTTCAACAACAGACTTTAAAGAGAAACTGCAGAGCTACAATTCATTTGCAAACTTAACACCATTAATTTGGGCTTGCATAGGGACTGGGAGTGTCTGACTCACTACAAAAGGAATTTTCCCTCTATTGGTATTGACACCTCATCAATTAGTGGGAGTGGGCCACATCCACCCTGATTGAATTGTCCTTGTTATCACTGTTTCTCCACTTGTAAGATAACTCCCTCCTCTTCATGTGCCAGTATATCTATGCTTGTATCTGTAATTTTCACTCCATGAATCTGAATAAGTGTTTTATTACCCACAGAAGCTTATGACCAAATAAATCTGTTAGTCTTTCAGGTGCCACCGGACTCCTTGTTGTTTTTGTGGATACAGACTGACACGGCTACCCCTCTGATCAGGACTGCCATTACCATGAGGCGAACTGAGGTGGCCACATCAGGTGCCAGACTGTGTGTGTGTGTGGTGGGGGGCGTGCCACTAGGACCCAGAGTGTAGAAAATTGTGTCTGCTGCTGGTTCATATGTAGTCTCTCTGCTCTAGGTGCACAGAGATGGAGGAGTGCTGTGTTGGAGGAAGGAGGACACAAGAGACATAACAGCCAGGCAGGAGAAAAGGTGAGAGGGAATAACAGAAAGCAGCAGGAGCTGCAGGGAGAGAAAGGAGGAGGAGCCTCTTATGTACCTCTCTAGCACCCCCAGGAGCCTGGACTGATTAACACCAGCTTCTCAGGGAGCTTCCTGTTTCATGCTGCTTCCCTGAACTCACTTGAGGAGAACAGGCAGTCAACTGAAGTAGTCATTTAGGCCATTAAGACGCCGATATTTTCCCTCACTCAGGCCCTGCTACCAGCCTGCTTATTCGTCCTCTTCAATGGAGTGTTGAGAGCCACTATAGCTGGCACAGAATAGCAGTCATGAGTGAAAGAAGAAAACACCTCTCTGGGGCAGCATTCAGAAAAAGAAAGCAAGCGAAGGAAGTTTTTCTATCTAAGCAGGAAGGAGCTCTCCTGAGATACATAGACACAAATGTTCACAGTGAGCCTTCCAGCCCCAGTGAGGATGTGAGTGGTGAGGAGATGCCTGATCTTCCAGTTAGTCAGAGTGCAGGTGACCTGGCAGCTATTGCAGCATCCATATCTCCATCTCAAATGGCTGTAACCATGCACATTCCTGAAGAAAAGTGTAGATCAGAGAAGAGTGTGATGGAGGCACAAGAAACAGCTGCTTCTGAGTTTGGTTCCTTAAGTCTTGATGATCCAGGACTGTGGACCCACTTGAGCAGTAGCTGAAGGACTTCCTTGTAGTACATGGGCCACAGAAAGTGAAAAACTTCATGTTCCCCAAAGAAAATGAAAATAGAAGTTTTCATCCAACACATTACTGGCATGAAATGGTGACAAAGTGGAGAGGCCATGGCTTATGTACTCAAAAACGCAGAATGCTGCATACTCTTTTTGTTGCAAACTCTTCCAGTCTAATGTTCCAGCCACATTGGGTTTTACAGGAACAAAGGACTTGAAAAATCTGACTAGAAATCTGACATGCCATGAGAAGGCAGTGAATCACCAGACAGCATTCCATAGCTGGAAAAAGTTTGAGATAAAACTAAGGTTAAAGGCCACCTCAGATGATCAGCATCAAGAGAAGATTGCATCAGAGTCTCTTTACTGGCAAAATGTTCTGAAAAGGCTCATTGTCACTGTGAGAATGCTTGCTCCCCAAAACGTAGCACTGTGTGGCACTTCAGATCAGCTGTATGCGCCAAACAATAGAAACATCCTTAAAATTGTGAAGCTGATGGCTTAGTTTGATGCTGTACTCCAGGAGCATCTAAGAAGTGTCACCGCCCAAGAAATGTACACACGCCACTACCTTGGAAAAACAATTCAAAATGAGATCATACAGTGACTGGCAACAAAAGTCAAACAGAAGATTGTGGCAGATCTGAAGTCAGCAAGATATTACTCTGTTATTCTGGACTGCACACCTGACATCAGCCATATGGAACAAATTACTTGGATGGTGCATTTTGAAACAACAACAGAACCTAGTGAAAATGTCCCTGCAATGGTGAGTGTCAGAGAGTATTTTCTATAATGTTGTCAAGGTTCCTCCCCCACTCTGAACTCTAGGGTAGAGATGTGGGGACCTGCATGAAAACCTCCTAAGCTTACTTTCACCAGCTTAGGTTAAAACGTCCCCAAGGTACAAATTAATTTTATCCTTTGACCCTGGATTTCCACTGCCACCACCAAACTTTAACTGGGTTTACTGGGAAACGTAGTTTGGACACGTCTTTCCCCCCAAAATCCCCCAACCCTTGCACCCCACTTCCTGGGGAAGGTTTGGTAAAAATCCTCACCAATTTGCATAGGTGACCACAGACCCAAACCCTTGGATCTGAGAACAATGAAAAAGTATTCAGTTTTCTTACAAGAAGACTTTTAATAGAAGTAAAGGAATCCCCTCTGTAAAATCAGGATGGTAGATACCTTACAGGGTAATTAGATTCAAAACATAGAGAATCCCTCTAGGCAAAACCTTAAGTTACAAAAAAGATACACAGACAGGAATAGTCATTCTATTCAGCACAGTTCTATTCTCAGCCATTTAAAGAAATCATAATCTAACACATACCTAGCTAGATTACTTACTAAAAGTTCTGGGACTCCATTCCTGTTCTATCACCAGCAAAAGCAGCATACAGACAGACACAGACCCTTTGTTTTTCTCCCTCCTCCCAGCTTTTGAAAGTATCTTGTCTCCTCATTGGTCATTTTGGTCAGGTGCCAGCGAGGTTACCTTTAGCGTCTTAACCCTTTACAGATGAGAGGATTTTTCCTCTGGCCAGGAGGGATTTTAAAGGGGTTTACCCTTCCCTTTATATTTATGACACGCCTCCCAAATCTCAGCTAGGGTGAAACGCTGGCTGGGATTTCTTCCTGGAGCTCTAGGAAAAACAGAGTTAATAAGACACATGCATCTCTAAATATACTACCAAGTACATAAAGACTAACAATATTTTGCACATCTCAAGGACTATTTTAACCAGTTGATTCTGGGAAACTTTCACGGGAGAGTGCATCAGCCACTTTGTTAGAAGCTCCTGAGATGTGTTGGATGTCGAAATCAAAATCTTGGAGAGCTAAACTCCACCGAAGAAGTTTTTTATTATTTCCCATGGCATTATGAAGCCACTGTAGCGCAGCATGTTCGGTTTGCAGTTGGAAACGCCGTCCCCAAACATATGGGCATAGCTTTTCCAGGGCGTAGACAATGGCGTAACATTCTTTTTCACTGACTGACCAGTTGCTTTCCCTCTCAGACAGTTTTTTGCTGAGAAACACTACAGGGTGGAATTCTTGATCCGGTCCTACCTGTATTAAAACTACTCCCACACCACGCTCGGACGCATCTGTGGTTACTAGAAACGGTTTGTCAAAGTCTGGGACCCTTAGTACAGGGTCAGACATGAGTGTCGCTTTAAGCTTGTTAAAGGCCTTCTGACACTTTTCAGTCCAGTGAACGGCATTTGGCTGTTTCTTTTTGGTTAGGTCTGTCAGTGGGGCGGCGATTTGGCTGTATTGCGGTACAAATCGTCTGTAATAACCAGCCAAGCCTAAGAAGGATTGAACCTGTTTCTTTGACTTTGGGACAGGCCACTTTTGGATAGCATCCACTTTGGCCTATAGGGGACTGATAGTTCCTTGACCCACCTGGTGTCCAAGGTAAGTCACTCTGTTTAGGCCTATTTGACACTTCTTAGACTTAACAATTAGTCCTGCCTCCCTTATGCACTCAAGGACTTTTTGTAGATGTTCCAGGTGTTCTGCCCAGGAATCCGAAAATATGGCCACATCGTCAAGGTAGGCGACTGCATATTCTCCTAATCCCGCTAGGAGACCATCTACAAGTCTTTGGAAAGTGGCGGGTGCATTTCGCAGCCCGAAAGGGAGTACATTAAATTCATACAGCCCGAGATGTGTGATGAAGGCTGATCTTTCCTTGGCGGATTCATCCTGCGGTACCTGCCAGTACCCCTTGGTTAAGTCCAAGGTAGAGATGAACTGGGCCCGTCCCAGTTTCTCTAATAGTTCATCTGTGCGTGGCATGGGATAGTTGTCTGGGCGAGTTACAGCATTTAGCTTACGGTTGTCCACGCAAAAACGTATTTCCCCATCTGGTTTGGGAACTAGAACCACTGGAGATGCCCATGCACTTTCAGAGGGGCGGATTACACCCATCTGTAACATATCCTGGATGTCCCGTTCTATAGCAGTTTTAGCTTGAGGAGACACCCGGTAAGGGTGGACCCTAATTGGGTGAGCATTACCTGTGTCAATGGAGTGGTATGCCCGCTCAGTCAGTCCTGGGGTGGCTGAGAACGTTGGCGCGTAGCTAGTGCACAGCTCCTTGATCTGCTGTCACTGCATACGCCCAAAGGTCATGGAGAGGTTCACCTCCTCCACACCACCAGCACTTTTCCCTTCGTAGTAAACACCTTCAGGCCACTCAGCGTCGTCTCCTCCCTGGGCTGTAAACTGACAAACCTTTAATTCTCTGGAATAAAAGGGCTTTAGAGAATTAATATGGTACACCTTAGGCTTTCGGTTGGAGGTGGGGAATGGTATGAGATAATTAACAGCTCCCAGGCGCTCCTGGACCGTGAATGGCCCTTCCCACGATGCTTCCATTTTATGGGCCTGGAGCGCCTTTAAGACCATGACCTGGTCTCCTACTTTGAAGGAACGCTCTCTGGCATGTTTATCATACCAGGCTTTTTGCTCTTTTTGAGCACCCTGTAAGTTTTCTCTAGCAAGGGCTAAAGAGGTTCGGAGGGTGTTTTGTAGGTTGGTTACAAAGTCCAGAATGTTAGTTCCTGGAGAAGGTGTAAATCCCTTGGTTGCTGCTTCACCAACTGCAATGGCCCCTTAACCTCACGGCCATATACAAGTTCAAATGGGGAAAACCCTAAACTGGGATGTGGTACAGCTCTGTAGGCAAAGAGCAACTGCTGCAACACTAGGTCCCAATCACTGGAGTGCTCATTTACGAATTTATGTATCATGGCCCCCAAAGTTCCATTAAACTTCTCCACCATGTCATTTGTTTGATGGTGGTAAGGAGTGGCAACCAAGGGATTTATCTCATGAGTTCCCAGAGGTTTTCCATAGTTCCTGCCAGGAAATTAGTCCCTTTTAGCCCTGGTGTTGCTTAGAGCTACTGCCTCCAGCCATCGGGTGGCAAAATCCATGAAAATCAGTATGCACTGCTTTCCTCTGGGTGTCTTTTTCGGAAAAGGACCCAGAATATCCACAGCTACTCACTGAAATGGAACTTCAATGATGGGGAGTGACTGGAGAGGGGCTTTGACCTGGTCTTGGGGTTTTGCCACTCTTTGGCATACTTCACAAGACCAGACATAGGTAGAAACATCCTTGTCCATTCCCTCCCAGTGGAATGACCCCCCACCGAAACGGTCTTTGGTCCTGTTCATCCCAGCATGGCCAGTAGGGTGATCACGGGCTAAGCTTAAGAGCTTGGCCTGGTATTTAGTTGGAACTACCAACTGTCTCGGAGGATGCCAGTCTTCGTGGTGTCCACCAGAAAGAGTTTCCTCGTATAAGAGTCCTCTTTCTACAACAAACCTGGATCGATTAGAAGAGCTGAGAGGCAGTGGGTTGCTTCGTGCCGCCGTCCAAGCTCTCTGGAGGCTTTCATCTGCTTCCTGTTTGGTCTGGAACTGTTCCCTTAATGCTGGAGACATCAGTTCCTCGTTGGATTATGGACCTATGCTTGGTCCCTCTGGAAGCGATGTAGGGGATTTGCTGTTTCCATTGACTGTGAACTGCTCTCCGCTGGGACACTATGTTGGGGTTCAGGCTCCAGCTGAGCCTCTTGTGTAGGGTTATGGGCTGCTGCTGGTTCAGGTTCGGTGAGGCCCTCTGGTGCTGAGGTTACAAGTACTGGATTCAGTGCTGGCAATGAGTCTGGTGCTGGTTGTTCCGCTGGTTCCGGTTCTGGGACTGACTCTGTCTGGGTCACTGGGACTGGATCTACTACTGCTGTTGCAGACATTGGCCTGGGGTCCGGGTCCATCACCTCTGACTGGGTCCTGATAGGAGTTTCCGGAACAGAGCTAGGCCTCATGGCTTGTTTAGCCTGGCTGCGGGTGACCATTCCCACCCTCTTGGCCTGCTTCACATGATTGGCCAAGTCTTACCTGTCCAGTACCAGGGGTGGTCAGGAACGTGGACTTTTGCAGTCTATGATGATTATCCCATCCCCATGGGATAATCATCATAGACTGCAAAAGTCCACGTTCCTGACCACCCCTGGTACTGGACAGGCAATTTGGCTGTAGGCAAATCGAAAGAGTTGGACTTGAAGGGTTGAATCGTCACTTGGATCTCTGGGTTGATTAAATTCGGGTCCACTAAGGAAGCATGGATAGCTGACACTTGTGCTCCAGTGTCCCTCCACGCGGTGACCTTCTTCCCGCCCACACTCACAGTTTCCCTCCGCTCCAAGGGTATCTGGGAGGTATCTGGGCCTGCGGACCTCTGGTGTGATTCCGGTGGAATGAACTGTAATCTGTTGGGGTTCTTGGGGCAGTTGGCCTTTACATGCCCCAGCTCGTTACATTTAAAACATCGTCCAGCTGACGGGTCACTGGGGCGAGGTGGGTTGCTGGAGAATGGGGTGGTGGGATGATAAGGGGTCTGGAGGGTTCTTTGGGAGGTAGGTGGGGCTTTGGGCGGCCCCCAGTAATAGGGTGTGGTCTGGGGTTGTCCCTACTGGTCTCCGCTCCAACTGCGACCAGTTTTCTTCTTCTCAGCCACCTCCACCCATCTGGCTCCAATCTCTCCTGCCTTGATTACAGTTTTGCGCTTCCCATCTAGGATGTATCTTTCTATTTCCTCAGGAACACCCTCTAAGAATTGTTCCATTTGCATTAGGAAGGGCAAATTTACTGGAGATTCAACACTTGCTCCTGCTATCCAGGCATTCCAATGTTTCACAATGTGGTAGGCATGTCAGGTAAATTACACGTCTGGTTTCCACCTTAGGGCTCTGAACCTCCGTTGAGAATGCTCGGGTGTTATCCCCATTCTGACTCTCGCCTTGGATTTAAACAGTTCATACTTGTTCATGTGTTCTTTAGGCATTTCAGCTGCCACCTCAGCTAAGGGTCCACTGAGCTGCGGCCTCATCTCTACCATGTATTGGTCAGTAGAGATGTTGTACCCAAGGCAGGCCCTTTCGAAGTTTTCTAAGAAGGCCTCAGTATCATCGCCCGCCTTGTAGGTGGGGAACTTTCTGGGATGGGGAGTGGTACCTGGAGAAAGATTGCTAGGGTTTGTTGGTATATTCTGCGGAGCCTTTACCTTCTCCATCTCCAGTGCATGCTTTCTCTCTTTTTCCTTCTCCTCCTCCACATGCTTCCTTGCCTCCATTTCCCTCCTGTGGGCAGCCTCCTCTACCTCCTTATCCAGCTGCATGAGTTCTATCTGTCTTTCATGTTCCTTTTGTTTTTCCTCAGCCTGAAATCTGGCTAATTCCAGCTTCTGTTGAGCCGTGGATTTTGTCATCCTAACCTCTCTGTTTTTAACTAACTTTACACCCGAGGTTTAGAAATAAAAAAACAAAACTTGGCTGTAAAATTTTGTTGTGCTGGAAGAGGATACCTATTCTCTGATAGTGATTGTCAGCCTACAGAAAAAGACAATTCCCTTTGTCTCTGCTCTGGCCCCAAATCAAAGCAAAAAACCTCCAACTACTTGGAAACCTGCTTACCAGCAGCCCAAAGGAAAAAAAAAATCCTTTTCAAACCTGTGCTCCTTGTAAAACAAACAAACAAACAAAAAAGTCAAAATCCTAAAAAAAAACAAAATACTGCCACTTTTGTCTCCGGGCAAATGGATAGAACACCCCCCTATTTACTTTTAAGGAAAAAAAAAAACCTTCTGGCTTGCGAAGACTGTGAATTTTCCTGCAGGAGGTTAAGTACCCTGCCTCCAGGCAAAGAAAACCTGCAATTCACAAAGATAATATCCTTTTGTCTCTGCTCTGGCCCCAAAGGAGAGAAAAAAACAGTTGCTTTCAGTTGGACCTCCTTTCCAGCAGCCCCAAAGGAAAAAAAAATCGTTTTTAAAATCTGTTTTTCTGGTTCTAAAAATCTCAAATTGATCTCAAAATGGTTTGAGGTTAATCCCACCACTCTGCCACCATGTCAAGGTTCCTCCCGCACTCTGAACTCTAGGGTACAGATGTGGGGACCTGCATGAAAACCTCCTAAGCTTACTTTCACCAGCTTAGGTTAAAACGTCCCCAAGGTACAAATTAATTTTATCCTTTGACCCTGGATTTCCACTGCCACCACCAAACTTTAACTGGGTTTACTGGGAAATGTAGTTTGGACATGTCTTTCCACCCAAAATCCTCCCAACCCTTGCACCTATCAGAGAATAGGTATCCTCTTCCAGCACAACAAAATTTTACAGCCAAGTTAGGATGACAAAATCCACGGCTCAACAGAAGCTGGAATTAGCCAGATTTCAGGCTGAGGAAAAACAAAAGGAACATGAAAGACAGATAGAACTCATGCAGCTGGATAAGGAGGTAGAGGAGGCTGCCCACAGGAGGGAAATGGAGGCTTCCCAAAGGTTTTTCATAGTTCCTGCCAGGAAATTAGTCCCTGCATCTGTGAGGATGTCGGAGGGCCAACCTACCCTGGCAAAAATGTCTGCTAGTGCCTGACACACACTTTTAGCCCTGGTGTTGCTTAGAGCTACTGCTTCCGGCCATCGGGTGGCAAAATCCATGAAAGTCAGTATGTACTGCTTTCCTCTGGGTGTCTTTTTCGGAAAAGGACCCAGAATATCCACAGCTACTCGCTGAAATGGAACTTCAATGATGGGGAGTGGCTGGAGAGGGGCTTTGACCTGGTCTTGGGGTTTTCCCACTCTTTGGCACACCTCACAAGACTGGACATAGGTAGAAACATCCTTGCCCATTCCCTCCCAGTGGAATGATCCCCCCAAACGGTCTTTGGTCCTGTTCACCCCAGCATGGCCACTAGGGTGATCATGGGCTAAGCTCAAGAGTTTGGCCCGGTATTTAGTTGGAACTACCAACTGTCTCGGAGGATGCCAGTCTTCGTGGTGTCCACCAGAAAGAGTTTCCTTGTATAAAAGTCCTCTTTCTACAACAAACCTGGATCGATTAGAAGAGCTGAGAGGCGGTGGGTTGCTCTGTGCCGCCGTTCAAGCTCTCTGGAGGCTTTCATCTGCTTCCTGTTCGGTCTGGAACTGTTCCCTTGATGCTGGAGACATCAGTTCCTCATGGGATTGTGGACCTAGGCTTGGTCCCTCTGGAAGCGATATAGGGGATGGAGCTGTTTCTGTTGACTGTGAACCGCTCTCCGCTGGTGCACTATGTTGGGATTCAGGCTCCGGCTGAGCCTCTTGTGTAGGGTTATCGGCTGCTGCCAGTTCAGGTTCGGTGGGGCCCTCTGGTGTTGAGGTTGCAAGTACTGGATTCAGTGCTGAGACGGGGTCTGGTGTTGGTTGTTCAGCTGGTTCCGGTTCTGGGACTGGTTCCGTCTGGGTCTCTGGGACTGGATCCACTACTGCTGTTGCAGACATTGGCCTGGGGTCCAGGTCCATCACCTCTGACTGGGTCCTGATAGAAGTTTCCGGAACAGAGCTAGGCCTCACGGCTTGTTTAGCCTGGCTGCGGGTGACCATTCCCACCCTCATGGCCTGCTTCACATGATTGGCCAAGTCTTCCCCCAACAGCATGGGGATGGGATAATCATCATAGACTGCAAAAGTCCACATTCCTGACCAGCCCTTATACTGGACAGGCAACTTGGCTGTAGGCAAATTGAAAGAGTTGGACATGAAGGGTTGAATCGTCACTTGGATCTCTGGGTTGATTAAATTGGGGTCCACTAAGGAAGCATGGATAGCTGACACTTGTGCTCCGGTGTCCCTCCACGCGGTGACCTTCTTCCCGCCCACACTCACAGTTTCCCTCCGCTCCAAGGGTATCTGGGAGGTATCTGGGCCTGTGGACCTCTGGTGTGATTCTGGTGCAATGAACTGTAATCTGTTGGGGTTCTTGGGGCAGTTGGCCTTTACATGCCCCAGCTCGTTACATTTAAAACATCGTCCAGCTGACGGGTCACTGGGCCGAGGAGGGTTGCTGGAGAACGGGGTGCTGGGACGATAAGGGGTCTGGAGGGTTCTTTGGGAGGTAGGTGGGGCTTTGGGCGGCCCCCGGGAATAGGGTGTGGTCTGGGGTGGTCCCTTCTGGTCTCCGCTCCAACTGCGACCAGTTTTCTTCTTCTCTGCCACCTCCACCCATCTGGCTCCAATCTCTCCTGCCTCAATTGCAGTTTTGGGTTTCCCATCTAGGATGTATCTTTCTATTTCCTCAGGAACACCCTCTAAGAATTGTTCCATTTGCATTAGGAAGGGCAAATTTACTGGAGATTCAACACTTCCTCCTGATATCCAGGCATCCCAATGTTTTACAATGTGGTAGGCATGTCAGGTAAATGACATGTCTGGTTTCCACCTTAGGGCTCTGAACCTCCGACGAGACTGCTCGGGTGTTATCCCCATTCTGACTCTCGCCTTGGATTTAAACAGTTCATACTTGTTCATGTGTTCTTTAGGCATTTCAGCTGCCACCTCAGCTAAGGGTCCACTGAGCTGCGGCCTCAGCTCTACCATGTATTGGTCAGTAGAGATGTTGTAGCCAAGGCAGGCCCTTTCGAAGTTTTCTAAGAAGGCCTCAGTATCATCACCTGCCTTGTAGGTGGGGAACTTTCTGGGATGGGAAGTGGTACCTGAAGAAGGATTGCTAGGGTTTGTTGGTATATTCTGCTGGACCTTTATCCTCTCCATCTCCTCCACATGCTTCCTCTCTTTTTCCTTCTCCTCCTCCACATGCTTCCTCTCTTTTTCCTTCTCCTCCTCCACATGCTTCCTTGCCTCCATTTCCCTCTTGTGGGCAGCCTCCTGTACCTCCTTCTCCAGCCGCATGAGTTCTATCTGTCTTTCATGTTCCCTTTGTTTTTCCTCAGCCTGAAATTTGGCTAATTCCAGCTGTAGTCGAGCCGAGGATTTGGCCATTCTAACCTCTCTGTTTTTAACTAACTTTACACCCGAGGTTTAGAAATAAACAAACAAAACTTGGCTGTAAAATTTTGCTGTGCTGGAATAGAATACCTATTCTCTGATAGTGATTGTCAGCCTACAGAAAAAGACAATTCCCTTGTCTCTGCTCTGGGCCCAAATTAAAGCAAAAAACCTCCAACTACTTGGAAACCTGCTTACCCAGCCCAAAGAAAAAAAAAATTTCTTTTCAAACCTGTGCTCCTTGTAAAACAAAAAAAAAATCAAAATCCTAAAAAAAAACCCTGCCACTTTTGTCTCCAGGCAAATGGGTCGAGCACACCCCCCCTATTTACTTTTAGGAAGAAAAGAAAAAAAAAAAAACCTCTGTGTTGGAAGACTGTGAATTTCCCTGCAGGAGTTAAGTACCCTGCCTCCAGGCAAAGAAAACCTGCAATTCACAAGATAATCCCCTTTTGTCTCTGCTTGGCCACAAAGCAGAGAGAAACCAAGCTGCTTTCAGTTTCAAAGCTGCTTTCTGGACTTCCTAAAAATTCCTTTTTAAAATCTGTATTTCTAGTTCAAAAAATCTCAACTGGATCTCAAAATGATTTCAGGTTAATCCCACCACTGTGCCACCATGTCAAGGTTCCTCCCCCACTCTGAACTCTAGGGTACAGATGTGGGGACCTGCATGAAAACCCTCCTAAGCTTATCTTTACCAGCTTAGGTCAAAACTTCCCCAAGGTACAAAATATTACCCCCGTTATCCTTGGACTGGCCGCTACCACCACCAAACTAATACTGGTTACTGGAGAAGAGCTGTTTGGATGCGTCCTTCCCCCCAAAATACTTCCCAAAACCTTGCACCCCACTTCCTGGACAAGGTTTGGTAAAAAGCCTCACCAATTTGCATAGGTGACCACAGACCCAAACCCTTGGATCTGAGAACAATGAAAAAGCATTCAGTTTCTTACAAGAAGACTTTTAATAAAAATAGAAGTAAATAGAAATAAAGAAATCCCCCCTGTAAAATCAGGATGGTAGATATCTTACAGGGTAATTAGATTCAAAAACATAGAGAACCCCTCTTGGCAAAACCTTAAGTTACAAAAAAGATACACAGACAGAAATAGTTATTCTATTCAGCACAATTCTTTTCTCAGCCATTTAAAGAAATCATAATCTAACACATACCTAGCTAGATTACTTACTAAAAGTTCTAAGACTCCATTCCTGTTCTGTCCCTGGCCAAGACGACTACAGACAGACCCAGACCCTTTGTTTCTCTCCCTCCTCCCAGCTTTTGAAAGTATCTTGTCTCCTCATTGGTCATTTTGGTCAGGTGCCAGCGAGGTTACCTTTAGCTTCTTAACCCTTTACAGGTGAGAGGAGCTTTCCCCTGGCCAGGAGGGATTTCAAAGGGGTTTACCCTTCCCTTTATATTTATGACAGCATCTATGTATTTTTCTCTGCATCAACTCATCGATGGTAAATTTAGAAGCAACATCTGGGAACATCCTCTCTGACTCTGATACCAGTAAGTGCCACACAATGGAAAAGTTGAGTGGAGGTAATAAAGCCTATCAAACACCAAATTGGGAAGATAGATGATGCCATAGTTGCCATTATGGAGGATAACGCTATGACAGGAACTGTTTGTGGGAGAACAGTGGCAGAGGGAAATGGAATCACCAGAAACATACATCACTTTAAATTTCTGTGTGACTTAGTGTTGTGGCATCACATACTGTTTGAAATAAATGTTGTAAGCAAGAGACTCCAAGGTGTTGACCTTGATATATCGGGAGCAATGGAACAACGGGACAAAGCAAAGTCATACCTACAGCCTTACCGGTCAGATGAGGGATTTCAAAACATTCTGAAGAGTGCACAGAAGTTGGCAGAGGAACTTCACACTGAAGCTATTTTCCCACCCATTCAAGAATACAAGAGTCACCAAAGAAGAAGACATTTTGATTATGAGGCATGGGATAATCCCATAAGAAACCCCAAACAACAATTCAAAGTTGAATTCTTTAACCAGGTGCTACATTGTGCAATACAGTCAGTTGAAGAACATTTCATGCAGCTCAGGGAACACAGCAGTATATCTGAGATGTTGTCTGATATTCCAAAACTCCTCTCTCTACCTGAAGAAGACCTACACCAGCAATGCAGGGCACTAGAGACAGTGTTGACACATGATGACATGCGCAATATTGATGTGAGTGATTTAGGTGATGAACTGAAATCCCTTTCAAGATACATTTCAGCAGGATCAACTCCAAAGGCTGTTCTGGAATATATGTGCACAAATAAGATGACCACCCTCTTTCAAAATGCTTTTGTTGCTCTGCTCATACTTCTAACACTTCCTGTAACAGTTGCCAGAGGAGAACGCAGCTTCTCCAAGCTGAAGTTAATAAAAACACATCTACTCTCCACAATGACACAGGAGAGGCTGTCAGCCTTGCAACCATCTCAATAGAGCATGAGCTGGTGCAGACTGTAGACCTTCAGGAAGCAATTCAAATCTTTGCAACCAAGAAGGCATGAAAAGCGCCACTTTGATTATTCAAACAGATAAAAATGCCAGTGTTTACTATGCAGACAAGAAAAGCTATATTTGCTGTTCAGGCATTTAAAAGTTAAGTGTTACTTAAAATTTTTGAACAAGGCATTTTAAGTTGTTAGTTCTCCTTTATTGGGGTAGGTAGCAGAGCAGAACCATGAGAGGAGTAGAACAGGAAGAAGGCAGAATTGAGACCTTTCAAACTTTTGGCCCAAGCGAGTGGTCATGGGGCATCATTTGAGCTCCCCGCCTCAGGTGCCAAAATGTTGTGGGCCAGCCCTGCTTCTGATACCTGTAACAATAGTAATCATAGGTAGAGCTTACTCTCTAAATGCCGTCAGTAAGTGATTTGGTACCCAAGCTCACCTAACTCCCAACCAGCATATCAAATGTGGAAAAACACCCTAAACTAGACAAGTCCTCCACCCTTTTTCAGCCACAACAGTGAAAAAGGAATGGGAGCAGGACATCTCCCCCCAGTCAGTATGCACACTGCTGACAAAGACAGTAAAAAATAAAGAACTTGCTTTTTTTTAACCAAATGGGGTGGATCAGGCAAGCCACTCACCTAACTGCCTCCCCTCTCCCTCTCTTTTCTTCTTTTCCTTCCTCTACTGACACAGAACTGTAGAATTGCAGAATGTTGGTGTGTCCCCAGTTGGGGAGAGGGAGGCATGAATCTCTGGGCTGCTCTAGCTGTGTACATGAGTTCCACGGCCCCTCGCCAGTTCTGAAATTCCAAACCACAGAAAGAAACGTTCTGTGTCTTTACTTTGATACAGTCCCGTTCCCAGAATAAGTCATAATCAGTTCAGTGTATATAAAGGATAAATGGCTCCCTGGGGCTTAAAAAACAAATACTCCATATATAGGGCACTATATATTTGCTCTCATATTAGGACTATTAAAATCAACATAATAAGTATCAAAGTAAATTTGAGAGCTGTTCATGAGAACTGTTTATCTACAGAAATGTATCATAGACAACTCAGTCTTTTGTTTTGAGGCATTTCTTCAAAAGAGCCTGATTAAGCAAAAAATAATCTATGCTGTGGTGGCCCTAATAATCAGTCTGTATGGCCTTATGTTGTGCAAAAGCCAGATGTAATTTTTTGGCAAAATCAGGGCCCATAGTGCAGGAAAATTATAACATGAAGCAAACATCATTACTTAAATGATTCTGAAGAAGCCCTTTAAAGATTAATTACAAACAATTGCCACTGGACTCATTTTTTAATGGTCGTAATCAGTACCTAAAACTATGTTTCTGCTGTTCTATTGGTAGTTGTACCAATTATCAGGGGCCAGTGGAAGGGGGAAATTCCCCTCCATCCCCAAGGTTTTAGCACTTGCTCAAAGCTCCAGAGGCTACGGACCCAGGGGAACAGCAGCGGTCCCATATTAAATAAACACAGCTGCTGCTGGAGTGATCCGGAGCATTGCTCTTGCTGCATGGTTCCAATGACACTCAAATTTGACCCAGTTGCCCATATAAATGTAGGGCTGGTTGGGTCAAATTTCAGTAAGTGGTTTTGTGACATGGTGCACGGGGTCACAATGCCAGTAATATTTAAGCCAGTCATTCCTCTGTCCAGACAGAGGTGCAGCCAAGCCAAGTGGCATTATGACTTGGCACACAGGGAGTGGGAGTCTGTTCCTGTATGACAGAGAACAGGGGAGTCTACTGAGAACTCAGTGCCTGGCTGCACTGGGCTCATGCACTGTGTGTGGGTAAAAATATGGGGACTTCTTGGCTGAGGGAAACCCTGGGCTCCTGGGAGAAAAAGGGAGATGAATGAACAAGGACTGCAACTGTCCTTGCTGCGGGAGGGGGACCAGAATTTGATCCTACCAAGATATATCTAAATTGATGCCGCTTCCTACTGGTGCAGATGTAGCATGCAAACTTAACACGTGACCCAGATTTCTGACATTTTCTTTATGATTTATATATTTTGCTACTTTGCTATGGAGTTTTCCCCTTGAGGTATATTATGGGCGGGGAGGGGGTAGAATTTGCATGTTTGCTGACAAATTTTGGACAAATTTTGAAAAATTGCCTCCAGTTTGGTAGATTTAATTTTGCACCTGCACATAAAGGAAAAAAATGGAAAGCACATTTTTTAAAGACTAAAAATCTTTAAACATTGATTTTTCTATCACAGCCAGGAGGGTAGTTGCATGATTAAATATTATAATTGATTCTGCCCCTACAATTGGCACTCAAAATTAAGTACCAAATTTGGCCTTAAATGTGTAAACCAAGGGTCAATTAAAAAGTCTTCAGATGGTAGAATATTTTTTTAAATAATTTAGAAAAACGAGTCTCATGTGAGTAAAGATATGAATGTACATGTCTGCAGGATCAAGGTCATAGCCAATAGTACATAGTAGACAAAGCACAAATTCATAATATAGCAGTGAATTACAGTATACAAAAGAATCAGCTATTATTTTTCAAATATATCTACTAGATAAATAGATTTTTCCAAGTAGTGTGTCCTTAAAGCTGGACTTTACCTTATATCCATTGAATTTAATGATTCATTCTTCACTGAAGCATGTAGGCCCCTAATGCACAAATTAATATATCATCAAGTTAATCTGAAAGGACCAATTCTTTTGGTTTTACTTTTAATTTCTTTCCTTTATGCTACCCACAAAAAGAAGTTGAACAGTAAGATTGACTTTATGTAGCTTATTCATAGAAGTAAGAGTGCCTTAATTAGTGAAGTGTACTCTGATATGAATCAACTTGCTCTAAACAAGGACTTGATACCTTTCTGCTTTTATTGTTTCAATTTCTTCTGCCTTTTAAGCTGACTGTATTAGATTTAGCTTGATTTCATTTATTTATCTTACTAGTGACAGATCAATAATGTTGTATTACTGGTTTGAAGTAACTGTTCTCGAGCTTGGCTTTAACAAGTGACTTTTTTATTGAAGACTTAGTAACACATGGTGTATGGGTGCCAGTTTCCAATATTACTGATTTTCCACAGTCCTTTGCAGAACTTATCTTTAAGCTATCCCCCCCACCCACCCCGCGTTCAATGCTTTAGACAATAACATAACACAACAAGGACTGGAGCTTTTTTGTTTTTTGTTTAAATATCATCTTTCAAAGAAGGGCTTGAAAGTCATGCAAATGGTTCAAAAGGTTAGGGATACCATCAAGCTAGAAATACGATAGGTCTAGATTGTGCAATCCTTATTTGTATTGATGAGGACTTACTTGCATAAGCAGTCCCATTATCTTCAATGGGGCTACTCGCTGCTCACTGCAACTGTATGAGGTGGGTCCTTTGTCTGGCTAGCCAGAAGAAATGGAGTTGTTACCCACATAAAAGGTCCCTGTGTAATGGGTGGCGGGGGGGGGGGGGAGGGAGAGAGAGGAAGGTTTATCTGGATGGGGTGAGCAGGAATGGAAATGGCCAGACCAGGTAAGGTGGCACTGCCCTTCCAGGTGACTAAGGGAGGGAAGGTATTTATATCCTGAGTTGTTCCAGAGAAGCCGTCTCTCACTGGGTTTGGGCTGGCAACATCCACCCTCTAACCCATGGAATTGGAGTAGAACCACCTGCAATTACTATAGCTTTAGGAAAAGGTTTGGAGGACAAATCAGGCACCACTCACACACATACAGGAACAGGGAATGGAGGTCGTTGAACTGGAAAGGAGGATGGAGGATTTGGCAGTGGGGGAACTGGAAAAATCTCTAGTCACTGATTAAACTTGAAGAGTTAAGGGTATTCCTTTAGAATTATAACAAGGCACATAAGGAGTATATTTATGGGAGGGGTTTACATCAGGATTTAAGCCTCCATTAACAGGGGTAAGAAGTCATATCATATCCAAATATTCGAAGTTCATAATTAGGTCGGGTCACATTGTAAAGAAAAAGATCACCCAGGAAATAATGGAGTTGCAGGACCATTTAAGCATTTATAAAGAACCTACAGGTTTCCCCCTGGGGTTGGTTTCTAAAAAGGCAGCTGGCAAGAATCACTTGATTCACTACCTGTCATACACATGGGGAAGTTCTGTGATAGACCCAGAAATGATGTGATAGACCCAGAATTATGTTCAGTATGCTATTCCTCCTTTGATGAGGTGGTGAGCATGGTTAGGACTTTTTGCCCAGGAGCACGGTTGGAGAAATATGCAAGTTGGCTTTTCGATTGCTGCCAGTGCATCTTTCCAATTTGAACCATTTGAGTTTCTATTTTGAGGGTCAGCTGTATTTTGTAAAGTCCCTGCCAATGGGATATTCCATTTTATTCTTTGCATTTGAAAAACTCAACACAATGCTGGAATGGGCAGTGGAACAGTCATTTGGCTCAGAGAGGGTGGTACACTATTTAGATATGTTCTTGTTTGCAGGCAAGGCATATTCTGAGGAGTGTGCTAAACTGCTGGCTACATTCCAGGCCCTGCCTGGTAAGCTGGGGGTACCTTTGGCAGATTTAAAAACAGAAGGGCCCTCTGTTAAGCTGACCTACCTAGGGATCAAGTTAGATATGAATGCTGGTATATCTAGACTCCCCCACGATAAGCTGAGGGAACTTTTGGGAGTGGTTATCAAGACTAGAGCATCCAGGAAGATCACACTGTGGGAGCTGCATTCTATCATTGGGCATTTTAACTTTTCATGCGGAGTTCTGGCCTCTGGGTGGAGATTTTTCATCTGTCAGCTGCCAATGTGGACATCTGCCCAACCCTTTTGTAAGAGCTAATAAAGAGATGAAGGAGGATTTGGGGATGTGGGAACAGTTTCTAAATCATTTTAACAAGTCTCTTTGGAGGGAGGAGTGGATGATAGAGGCAGATTTAAAGATTCACTCAGATGTATTGGGAGGGATAGGTTTTCCAGTCTTTTACCAAGCCAGATGGCATGCCCTAAAAGTGGCTTTGTGATTGGATACAAAAAGGCATAATAAAGGATATAACATTCCTGAATTTGTTTTTTTACCCATTTTAGTGGCAGTGACTATTTGGGTAGCTGATTTTTCAAACAGAAGAGTGAGTTTCTGGAGTGACAAAATGGTCGTGGTACATATTATCAATTGCCAGAAATCCAGATCACTCAGGGTTATTGTCAAGGTTCCTCCCCAACTCTGAACTCTAGGGTACAGATGTGGGGACCTGCATGAAAACCTCCTAAGCTTACTTTCACCAGCTTAGGTTAAAACTTCCCCAAGGTACAAATTAATTTTATCCTTTGACCCTGGATTTTCACTGCCACCACCAAACTTTAACTGGGTTTACTGGGAAACGTAGTTTGGACACATCTTTCCACCCAAAATCCTCCCAACCCTTGCACCCCACTTCCTGGGGAAGGTTTGGTAAAAATCCTCACCAATTTGCATAGGTGACCACAGACCCAAATCCTTGGATCTTAGAACAATGAAAAAGCATTCAGTTTTCTTACAAGAAGACTTTTAATAGAAATTTAAAAAATCACCTCTGTAAAATCAGGATGGTAGATACCTTACAGTGTAATTAGATTCAAAACATAGAGAACCCCTCTAGGCAAAACCTTAAGTTACAAAAAAGGTACACAGACAGGAATAGTCATTCTATCCAGCACAGTTCTTTTCTCAGCCATTTAAAGAAATTATAATCTAACACATACCTAGCTAGATTACTTACTAAAAGTTCTAAGACTCCATTCCTGTTCTATCCCCGGCAAAAGCAGCATACCGACAGACCCAGACCCTTTGTTTCTCTCCCTCCTCCCAGCTTTTGAAAGTCTCCTCATTGGTCATTTTGGTCAGGTGCCAGCGAGGTTACCTTTAGCTTCTTAACCCTTTACAGGTGAGAGGATTTTTCCTCTGGCCAGGAGGGATTTTAAAGGGGTTTACCCTTCCCTTTATATTTATGACACAAGGCACAGCAGCATTCCAAGTCATGGAAACATGTATAAAGAGGAGAGGTGCTCCGTGTATAGTTTATACATCTTGAGGCTCATTTTTAAAAAGAGTGAGACTCTTTGGGGGAGGGGTTAATATGCAATGGCAAATTTTATACCTGAAAAGTTTGAGGGGTTACAAATCAGGTTACTGAGCCTTTAACTATCCAGTTCAACTATTGGTATAAAATGTGGAAGCAAATTAGATAAGGAAAAGGAAGGCCACTCTTTTGAAAGTTTGGTTCTACCAGTAAGCATGTTTTAATTATGAGATTCTCCTTACAAATACATATTACGAATTAATTAATCATGTGCTGAATTTTTTAGCATGTTTAAATTTGCAAGAATAGCTTATAACTCATGGGAAGTTACAGAGTGAAAGGCTTTTTCATGGATATTCCACTTCCTTTTGCTCCTTTTTCCCATTCCATGAAACATAGAACATACAGGTAATGAAATACCTACTTCCAGTTTTTGTCCATGGAAGGTACTTCAAATTTGCTTGGAAGGAATCTGCCTCAGTAAGATGTAACTTGCATATGGACTGTACTGCCTGTATCTCTAATCAGAAGAATAAGTAGCTCCTTAAATAATGGGTAGACTGAGTAACACAATTATACTCGTGCCATGAGTAAGACATACATAACATTTTGTTCAAACAGAGCTATTCACTGGGCCTTTTGAGCATGAAGAGAATCTATGAAAAATACTGCATATCACTATGTTTCTAGGATGTTTTATACATTTTAGGAAACAGGGAACCAATTCTACTTTAATCCATACAGTAGTTTCTGTGACTCCACTAACAAGATGGTATTTTAATAAGATTACAATTTGTTTCCAGAATATACTGGATGGAGTCTGAACTTCTGACTGTCTTCAGAGACACAAGGGAATACATAAAAGATAACTTAACATATAGAAGATTTTTTTTTTCAGTTTTTGTTAGGGATGCTAAGGTTGAGAGACAGAAATGTTTTCTATAGTAACTAAGACTCTTCAGACATCATAAATTAGATGCAATACATTTTATTCTCCAGCTCTTTTTTTTAATCACTGTCCTTAGCAAATTTATGAAAGATGAACCACTTTTGCTTAAAAAGAAGAAATTGTAAGAAGTGGCGATGTACAAATAAAGTATCACTGAGTTACAGTGCTAGCTTAAATTATATTTGCCTGAATGTCTAGCTTGCTATTATTTAATTCAAGATGCATATCACCTAACCAAACAATGCAAAGAGCGAATGTTGTTGCAATGATTCCATACATGAGCATATTTTATGTAGTTTATTGATTTGTTGAGGTGCAGATTAAGAAATATTCTGTTTAGTCTGTAATACAACAGAATATTTCCATGCTATTTATTAAATTAGATGTACTTTTGCTACAGTAAGACAACAAATGTAATTGAAGGCATAAGAATTTTTAAGTTGTTTTTGATGTGCTAAAATGTAAAGAGTGAACAATAGACATTTCCCCTGTCATTTGGATGGCAGTATTGTGAACTTGTGTTTCACAAATACTCAAAAGACAATGCAACCATCACTTTTATTAAAACACAGAAGTTTCCCTCTGTTGCAGTCTATACACAATGATTTGTCCCTTGTCATGTCTACAGACTTATTATATCTATAAATAAGGTGTAGGCAGGAAACACTGGGAAGAAATATAGCCATATATGGAATACTTTCAATAGGAATCACAATCCTTTCCCAGAGTTCTCTAGTTGCACCTTATTTGTGGTCACAGAAAAGAGAGAGCACACACCTGCTCTCTCCTGAGGTAAAATACTTCCTGGGACTTCTCATGTGGTGATACTCTTCTACACATCCCACACCTGAACCTCTGTGGCTCTCGCATAACCTTTTCCCCTTTTTTTCCTTTCTTTTTTTTTGTTTTCTTTGATAACAGAGGATCAATTTTTGCCTTGCTTTATACCTTGGGCCACACATTGACTTAACCAGCTTTTACAGTTATACATCAAGACAGAATTTTGCCAGTAGTTTATATATACTAGCATTCGACTTTAATGCCAGAGTAAGAGGAAACAAGTAAAAATGCCAGTAAGCTCTCCTTATTTTCTAAGTGCAGAAATTCAGCATAGTCCTTACAAATAAACATAATTGACCATTATTATCTGACTTTATGACTAGAAATAGGGATAATCAATTGTCCAAATGTTTGGAAAAGACTATTGTAGTTTTTAAATTAAATTATTAGCACCATAAGTCTTATAAACTGAAAAAGACCAAGTCTGCGTTTTGTTTACTCAAATAGCCAGTTTTCACGGGACAATTCAGGTAAATGTAAATCTATCAATTATTTATAGGAAATATTTTAAGAATGTACTTTATTACTTTTGAGAAATTCTTCCTTGTAATATGAAAAGGGGGAAATATAGAAAAAAATATGCTTGGATGGTTGTAATTTACACAGGATTTTACATTAAAGTTTCCAAAGTTCAAAATAGTATTTACAATTTGATTACACACTAGATATACATAGATCACTTCATCAGTCACTGGAATTCAGTTATGAAGTGAAAGGCAGCAGCCATTAAACAATGCATTAAAACATTTATACATTTTTCAGGACAGAAAGTGGAGAATACCCATAGCCAGTTGATGGATAACATGGTCAGAGGATGGCCATCTTAAAACCAAGAACTTTTATGGTTCTTCAATTTCTATTCACTTCCAGGCAAACTTACAAATTGTATAGTTTGGATGCATAGACATTATTTTGATCCCACAGATACTAGCCCCCTCCTAAGTTTTTCTTGTCATTCAAAAGATTGAATTTATTATAATACATTCAGCCCTCACTCTGTGCTATGACAAAAGCTTAGCACTGACTCAGAGGTAAGAATGCCAACTATTCAACATCCACTATTCAGTCTTCCTTCAGCAGATTTGTTTCTTTTGGAGAGCTATCATCCTATACCTTCCCAATGATATGTAACATGAGCCGTCTTGCATAAAGTATATCTCAGTTATGTCATATTTATATCAAATAATATGGAATGACGTGTCACGATGTGTATTCCTGAAAGAGGAAAAAAATAAGAATGGGGTTGAGGAGGGTCTAGGAAAATGCTATAAAAGCCAATATGAAAAAAACCAACTGCAGCACCATTTATTTTAACCCTGCAGTATTTATTGGAGTTGATTCTTAATGAAAATGGAATTAAGAAGTCAAGGTTGTACAATGTATCTGAGTCTAGTTTCAGGGCTTGGACCCAAGAACTAGTCAGATGGAATTATTAGACACTGGGAACTTTTTTGGGAAAGACAGGCATTAATGTGAGTTGGTGAAACTCACCAATTTCATAATAAAAACAATGAGGAGTCCTTGTGGCACCTTAGAGACTAACAAATTTATTTGGGCATAAGGTTTTGTTGGGCTAAAACCCACTTTATCAGAAGCATGGAGTAGAAAATACAGTAGCAGGTATATATAAATGGTACATGAAAAGATGGGAGTTGCCTTACCAAGTGGGCGGTGAGTGCTAACGAGGCAATTCAATTAACAATAAAATACCAAGGGAGGAAAAATCACTTTTGTAGTGGTAATGAAGGTGGCCCTTTCAAACAGCTGACAAGAAGGTGTGAGTACAATAGGGGGAAATTAGTATGGGGAAATTAGTTTTTATAATGACCCATGTTAGGATATAGATATTCAGGCTGTCTGTAAAGGCCTATATTCTAAGAATTTAGGTGTATTCTTATCACTTGGCTAGTTATAGAGGTATAAAAGAAAGAATCAAAATCACTGTCTGCCGGTGTAAGGGCCTTCTCTTACTGTGACAGTCTGAGGCCCTGTTCTTAGGCTAAGGTCGTTGGCTAAACAGCAGAGGCAGCCATAAGCTGGGAAGCGAATGGTCACATCCTTACATTCCAAACTTCTCACATTGAAAGAAGGTGCTATTGGGCTGTTAGGAATACAAGCCTGTCCTGATAATGCCTATAACCTCCAGGGAAAGGGAAGTGCCTAGAAGATGTAAAAGGAAACTTAGTTTGATAGCATCCTGTCTGGCAAGAACTCTCTTATCAATAGCTGGGATGTGAAATCTTCACTTCTGTATTGTTTTGTCATTATAGTTCCCACTTTGCTATTGTTTGTCTGTATAATCTCTGTCTGGTTCTGTGATTGTTCCTGTCTGCTGTATAATTAATTTTGTTGGGTGTAAATTAATTAAGGTGGTGGGATATAATTGGTTACATAATCATGTTACAATATGTTAGGATTGGTTAGTTAAATTTCAGGAAAATGATTGGTTACGGTATAGCTAAGCAGAACTCAAGTTTTACTATATAGTCTGCAGTCAATTAGGAAGTGTGTGTGTGTGTGGGGGGAATGGGAACAGGGTATGGGGGTGGGGAAATTGGAATCATGTTTCGCTAAGGGCAGGAATGGGAACAGGGACATAGGTGTAAGGCTGTGGTGTCAGAGCTGGGAAGGGGGACACTTAGGAAGGAAACTGGAATCATGCTTGCTGAAATTTCACCCCAATAAACATTGAATTGTTTGTACCTTTGGACTTCCAGTATTGTTGCTCTCTGTTCTTGCGAGAAGGACCAGGGAAGTAAGTGGGTGAAGGAATAAGCCCCCTAACAACCCATCCACTCTCAGTCTTTATTCAGGCCTAATTTGATGGTGTCCAATTTGAAAATTAATTTCAGTTCTGCAATTTCTCTTTCGAGTCTGTTTCTGAAGTTTTTTTGTTGAAGAATTACCACTTTTAAGTCTGTTATTGAGTCACCAGGGAGATTGAAGTGTTCTCCTACTGGTTTTTGAATGTTATAATTCCTGATGTCAGATTTGTGTCCATTTATTCTTTTGCATAGAGATTGTCTGGTTTGACCAATGTACATGACAGAGCAAAGCTTATGCCCACATAAATTTGTTAGTCTCTAAGGTGCCACAAGGACTCCTCGTTGTTTTTGCTGATACAGACTAACATGGCTACCACTCTGAGACCAATTTCATAATGATACTAGTACATTTTGCCAATGCTCATATGAGCCTCTCTTGAAGAGTTTCGGCCTGTGTGAATCAAAAACTACAGTGAATCTTGGAAGGGTTGCCAAGCCCCTGCAAGTCAAAAAGGATCTTTTTAGGTTTGCCAAACCCATGTGCACCAAAATCAGGACATTTCAAGTCTTAAATATGCCACACTGCAAAGGTATGAGCTAATATATTGCATGAATTATGGTCATAAAGAAAAAGTGTAGAATTTCCTAGTTGTGATTCTGTTTTAATTTGTTTGTATCATAGCATTATTTGACTACATTCTTATACAGGTATTTTAGAGCAATATCTTCAACAACTGGGTGCTGAGGATCAGAAACTCATTGTCAAGGTTCCTCCCCCACTCTGAACTCTAGGGTACAGATGTGGGGACCTGCATGAAAAACCTCCTAAGCTTATCTTTACCAGCTTAGGTCAAAACTTCCCCAAGGTACAAAATATTCCACCCGTTGTCCTTGGATTGGCCGCTACCACCACCAAACTAATACTGGTTACTGGGGAAGAGCTGTTTGGACGCGTCCTTCCCCCCAAAATACTTCCCAAAACCTTGCACCCCACTTCCTGGACAAGGTTTGGTAAAAAGCCTCACCAATTTGCCTAGGTGACTACAGACCCAGACCCTTGGATCTTAAGAACAATGAACAATCCTCCCAACACTTGCACCCCCCCTTTCCTGGGAAATGTTGGATAAAAAGCCTCACCAATTTGCATAGGTGACCACAGACCCAAACCCTTGGATCTGAGAACAATGAAAAAGCATTCAGTTTTTTACAAGAAGACTTTTAATAAAAATAGAAATAAATAGAAATAAAGAAATCCCCCCTGTAAAATCAGGATGGTAGATATCTTGCAGGGTAATTAGATTCAAAAACATAGAGAACCCCTCTAGGTAAAACCTTAAGTTACAAAAAAGATACACAGACAGAAATAGTTATTCTATTCAGCACAATTCTTTTCTCAGCCATTTAAAGAAATCATAATCTAACACATACCTAGCTAGATTACTTACTAAAAGTTCTAAGACTCCATTCCTGGTCTATCCCCGGCAGAAACAGCATATAGACAGACCCACAGACCCTTTGTTTCTCTCCCTCCTCCCAGCTTTTGAAAGTCTCCTCATTGGTCATTTTGGTCAGGTGCCAGCGAGGTTACCTTTAGCTTCTTAACCCTTTACAGGTGAGAGGAGCTTTCCCCTGGCCAGGAAGGATTTCAAAGGGGTTTACCCTTCCCTTTATATTTATGACACTCATTTTATGTAAATTAGGCCAATTTCATTGGAACAACACAGATTTACCTCAGTTGAAGGTCTGGCCCTGAATTTTCAATGCCATTACTCAGCAACACAATTATCTTCTGCTACCTGACTGGTCTTTGAAAACAAACATCAAACAATACATGCAGTGATTAATCCTTCAAGGTCTGACTAGCACTATTCTGAACTTCTGATCCTTTCCAACACACAGGCAGCCAGAAGATGTGATGCACAGGCCTCTGGGCACCACAGAAAAGGATGTAAATGGTGAGTGCTATGCACTATATTTTGCTCTTTGAAATGCTGGTATATAGTGAAACTCAGCAATAGTTTTTTTTTTTTTCTTTTTCTTTTTCTTCTTCAGATACAGATCTTGCCCTTGTCTCTTTTATTGTATATAGGCAGCTTAAACTGCAGCTATATTATTTTATTAGAAGGTCTCTGTCTCTCATGTATTTATTTTGTCTGGATACAATTGTGTATGCATAGTTACAAACATAATTACTGAAAACCAATTGAATTATAGAATGGTTTGGTTTTTTTTTGTTTTTTTGTTGTTGTTGTTGTTGCCAGTGTGGATGGAAACAGGCTTCTTTTTTTCTATCAGTCCTTTTTGGAGGAATTGGATATGAAATTAGGGCATAAGAAAAGCATTCTAGATCAGACTAACTGTACTGGCTTTTGAAGTGAAGCAGTTTTGTTAAACTATACTAGTACATATTGTGCACTGTAGAAGAACCATAAATTTAACAGAAAAATAACACAAAAACTGATGTGGAACAGAAGAAGATAAATTAAGGGTAAATAAATAAAGGCACAAACCTTACATACCTTACTGTGAAAAATCTTTCATTGTTATTAAATGTAAGGACTGCAGAACTTGGGGCATATGTGAATAGCAAAATAATAGTTGAAAGTAAGTGTAACAGACCCATATAAAGAGATTTGTAGTGTTGTGAATAAATATGCAGTCACTCCCAACTTAGCCAAAAGGAATATATACTCCCAGAAGAGCTAAAGAGAATGTCCTGGAGTTTTATTTTCTTTCATTCATGAGAGAATTTGGACTGCTTAGAGAAGAGGATTATGAAATGGGGCAGATGGTGTGAATTGACGTAGCTCCAGTGCCTTCAATGGAGCTACACTGATTTATACCATCCATGAGCTGGTGCCAGGAATCTTGGATTTCTTTCTTTAAGGATTATAATTTTGTTGTTTAGATTGTGGTAATGCCCACAATGTGCTAGGCACTATCTAAAGACATAAGAAGATACGGTACGAAGAAGCTTACAACATGAACCCGTGGGGAGGGGCATTGCGGTAAATGGGGGTGCAACATACAAGTAACATCATGATTATGGCTGCTACACGTACTGCCAATTCTATTTTATTTATTAACTCATCTGGATGATGCTGATCATCCCACTTTTGCCTTCTTCCATATAAACATCAAATGAAATCTAAGCACATTATATTCCCTAAAAAAAAAAAAAAACCCTACCAAAAAATCTAAAAAAAATCTTAGAATTTTAGAATTTGGATGATTTCTTAAAATATTTCTAGGAGAAAGCAGTTTGATTAGATGGTACAGGGCTTGGCTACACAGTGGGGTAATGCACTCTGTGGGGGGATGATTTCTAAAGCACACTAATTTGTTGTGTCCATGTAGACCCTGGTGATGTGCACTAATGGTTTTCTAGTGCACTTTATGTAGCACTGTTTCAAACACTCCTATAATAAAGTGCACCAGCAGGGTCTACACAGATCAGTTAAAGGGCAACATATTAGTACTCCTTAGTAATTACAACCCCATACACTGCATTACCTCACTCTATAGACAAGCCCCAGAGAAACTACCTGATAGAGATAAATATTTCCAGTTAGTAGAAAATATTACATAAACTCTGGATATTAAAGAATGTCATAAGAAAATTTCCACACACTAGTTTCAAATGAAATATACTAACAGAGCATATACCTTCCCTATTATTAAGGCACTTAATTAATTGTTGTCTTAGTGTTGTTTCATGCTGGAAAGAAATAAAAATAAAACTTTCAGTTGTTTTTACCATAAGCTGTGTGAAGTACAGAAAGACTGGGGGCTTAGTTCTCCTGTCACTTATACCGGTTTAACAGAAGTGTAACTCTGTTGACTGGAATTCAAGTTGTTTATGATTGCCATTAGTGTAGAGGACAATCATGCCTTCTATTTATACATTGACAAATATACAGTTCAGTCCCCAATGCAGAAGCTTCTATCTCTCATCTCCCAACAAGAGTGCTTCTGACTTTAAAACTTCAGAGGATAGACAGATTGAGCATAACCTGAAAACCAATTATTATGTCTGTCACAACTTTATATATATATTCAGTCCTTTTGGTTAGGGCTTCATTTGCTTAGGTAAATATTGGTTGCTTGCTTGCTTGTTTAAGTAGATGAATACTCATTAATAATCATGTTAAAACCAATTTACAAGATTTTGTTCTTCATTTATGATTCTGCATGTGTGGCTACCTGTTTTTCCTTTTGCTACCTTCTTTGATTCATTCTGACAAGGAGAATCCTCTAATTGTCTTAGAAATAAGTACCATCTCCAGGATTCACCTTCTTTGACACCCTTTTTTGAAGGTCAGAGACTGTCTGGAGACAATTTGGATAAGAAGGATTCCACATATCTCAACAGACTCCAAAATTAAAAACAAAACAAAAAACTCCAAAACAACAGTGTTTCTTCAGGACTTGATTTAAAGTTCACTGAAGTCAGAGGGAGTATCTCCATAATTTCTAACCCTTCAAAAAGGATCATGATATAATCTATGTGTTCCCTTTATAATAATTTATTAGGTAATTCATATTTCACAAGCAAACAAAGAAAAATCGTGAAGTGTATCTAGCTATGCTGAAGTGGGTGCACAAAAAGTTATCTAGTGTAAAACTGGAGAATAATATTAGTAAGAAAAATAGACTTTAGAATCACATATGGAACCAACAATATATATTTCAAATTTATCTGTTGCAGCTAGATTCTGAGCAATGGAATACATCATATTATATTATAAAATCTTGTTGAGGTTTATCTGTTTATCAGTTTTGAAGATATATAGTAGAACTGCATTGGGCTTGTGCATGGCCTAACTGTCTAATGGCTGACTTCACTATTTGCTGAGAAAGAGATCAGATTTTTAATATATTGAAACCAAAACTTGATAACAGGGATTTTGAAGCATAGCTGGATTAGATTCTATCTTTGATTTACTTTTATATGGCCCTATATCCAGGGGAAAAAAAAAAGAAAAGAAAAGGAAAGACAGATTAAAAATCACTGCTATGGTGACTATAGAAGGTCTTGATCCAAATTGCATGTAAATCTGAGAAATGTGGATACATTTTTAACACACATAATTATTGCTAATGTTTATTTACTGAATAGCATATAATGAGATTGACTATTTATTCCAATCATTTTCCTTTTCTATGTAAAATCTTCCCTTCTGGGAAAGTTAAAGTTTGTGGTTCGGAAGAATGCCTCTCCTGTGATGGAAAGCTTAAATTGCATTATAACGTTTCGTCACTAGATGGCACTGTGTGAAGAATATTGCAAAACGTCTTTAGGGAATGATGGAGACATTCTTCTTTTACAATAAAGTTGTTGTTGTGACTAGTGTCCATTTTGCCTCTTTCTCTGTGTGACTAACTTGGCCTGGTGTCTGAAGAACAAAATAGAAACTGCAGAATTTTATCAAAAAGTCACTTTCCTGTATAGAGAAAAACCTGAGATAATATTTTGTATCACTTCTGTTCATGGGTGGCGGGTATCATAGGCTGGGGGAGGCTGAGTCTCCCCAAACTGACTGGCGTGGTTCCACCCCCAGGAGTGCCTGTGAATTCCTGCTCTTTCGCGGCCCAGGTTAGGACTGGGCTGGGGCCGGACGGCCTGCGGCTGGGACGCGGGGAGGCTAGGGCTGGGGCTTGCCTGGCGCTCCAGTTGGGGATGCTGTGGTGGAGCTGCCCGCCCAGTGCTCTGGTTCTGCGGTTGGGGGCACTTTGGCGGCCCGCCCTCCCCACACTCTGGGGCTGAGATTGGGGGTGCTATAGCAGTGCTGTCTGCCCTTCGCGCTGTGGCCAGGGGTGCTGGCCTGGGGTGAGGGGGGACAGCAGCTGCAGTGGGGCTCTGCCACTCTGGGCTCCAGCAGGGGAGGGGGCAATAAAGGAGGGAGAGGTGCAGGGCCTCAGGCAGAAGGGGAGGGGTAGGGGGCTAGTCTCCCCCAACTGCCGGTTCACCCGCCACCCATGCTTCTGTTGGTGAGAGAGACAAGCTTTTGAGCCCCACAGAGCTCTTCTTCAGATCTGGAAAAAGTCCTCCCAGTGTCAGAGCAATATTCAAGATAGAACAGATTGTTTAGCATATGTATTACAGTAATATAGTAGATGGTAGAAAATAGCAAATGTAGATAATTTAAAACAAACAAAAACATATTCAGGCAATGTGTCCATCTATTATATAACCTAATTGACCTTATCTGTCATGTCTTCTACATCTGCCCTAACTATTAAGAAAATGCAATAAGGTATATTTAGGCACATGCAAACCATGCAATACTAATCTTGTCACTACATTATGTTATCTATTTGATGCACTGTCCTGTTTTTATATGAAGGTTGGGATATTATATGGCTATCGTTTTGAATAGTTAAGCTACAATAACTCCAGCCTAAACTAAACCAAAAATTCCAATTTTCTGTCATTATGATGGTGCTAGTGGTAGAAGTCTCTATTTTGTGCTGTCATGTTTGTTAGTGAAAGTAACAAGATCCTGTTTACAGTGAATTCAATGGTGATGAAAAATACGGCAACTATTAGAAAGGTGATAACACTTTTTTTTAGTATACTAATTGACTTTTTCAAAGGGCCTCCACAATTGCGTTACTAAGACTAATCCAACACCATCAAAGCTTGTACACCCCAACTCCATGTAGCTTGTGGCATAATTCAGAACCTTTACTCCATCATACTCTCCCCTTGAAAAAAAAATAGTCTGTGTGGAGGGTGAAATCCTGATACCATTGAAGTGAGTGGGAGCTTTTCAATTGACTTCAGTGGGGGCATGCTTTCACCTGAAGTGTGTATTCTCTTTCTGTATTTCCTGTAGATGGAAGTGATAGCCTGATGGAGTTTCGGTGTGTATAATGTGTAAGCAGCAAGGAATACAAGAGAGATTCCGCTTAACCTAGCATTTCAGTGCTTTCAAAGTTTTGGGTGGTTGAGTTGTGGTAACTTCCTTGGTTTTAATACATGATTGATGCTGGGGAGAGGTGATATTTGACATGCTCAGAAAGGACAGAAGGGTTGAACGCAAGTTGGAGGGGGTTTGCGGGCAGTTGAGGGTGCGTGGAATGGGATATTTTGGTGATCCCCCATAACCTTCTTCCTCTATAATCAAGGTGTCTCCATGTTACAGCCCTCTGCAAGTTCATAGAATCATAGAATAGAATCATAGAATATCAGGGTTGGAAGGGACCTCAGGAGGTCATCTAGTCCAGCCCCCTCTTCAAAGCAGGACCGATCCCAATTAAATCATCCCAGCCAGGGCTTTGTCAAGCCTGACCTTAAAAACTTCTAAGGAAGGAGATTCCACCACCTCCCTAAGTAATGCATTCCAGGGTTTCACCACCCTCCTAGTGAAAAAGTTTTTCCTAATATCAAACCTAAATCTCCTCCACTGCAACTTGAGACCATTACTCCTTGATCTGTCATCTGCTACCACTGAGAACACTCTAGAGCAATCCTCTTTGGAACCCCCTTTCAGGTAGTTGAAAGCAGCTATCAAATCCCCCCTCATTCTTGTCTTCCGTAGACTAAACATCCCAGTTCCCTCAGCCTCTCCTCATAAGTCATGTGTTTCAGTCCCCTAATCATTTTTGTTGCCCTCTGCTGGACTCTCCAATTTTTCCACATCCTTCTTGTAGTGTGGGGCCCAAAACTGGACACAGTACTCTGGATGAGGCCTCACCAGTGTCGAATAGAGGGGAATGATCATGTCCCTCGATCTGCTGGCAATGCCCCTACTTATACATCCCAAAATGCCATTGGCCTTCTTGGCAACAAGGGCACACTGTTGACTCATATCCGGCTTCTCGTCCACTGTAACCCCTAGGTCCTTTTCTGCAGAATTGCTGCCGAACCATTCGGTCCCTAGTCTGTAGCGGTGCATTGGATTCTTCCGTCCTAAGTGCAGGACTCTGCACTTGTCCTTATTGAACTTCATCAGATTTCTTTTGGCCCAATCCTCCAATTTGTCTAGGTCCCTCTGTATCCTATCCCTACCCTCCAGCATATTTACCTCTCCTCCCAGTTTAGTGTCATCTGCAAACTTGCTGAGGGTGCAATCCACACCTTCCTCCAGATCATTTATGAAGATATTGAACAAAACCCGCCCCAGGACCAACCCTTGGGGCACTCCACTTGATACCAGCTGCCAACTAGACATGGAGCCATTGATCACTACCCGTTGAGCCCGACAATCTAGCCAACTTTCTATCCACCTTATAGTCCATTCATCCAGCCCATATTTCTTTAACTTCCTGGCAAGAATACTGTGGGAGACAGTGTCAAAAGCTTTGCTAAAGTCAAGAAACAACACGTCCACTGCTTTCCCTTCATCCACAGAGCCAGTTATCTCATCATAGAAGGCGATTAGATTAGTCAGGCATGACTTGCCCTTGGTGAATCCACGCTGACTGTTCCTGATCACTTTCCTCTCCTCTAAGGGCTTCAGAATTGATTCCTTGAGGACCTGCTCCATGATTTTTCCAGGGACTGAGGTGAGGCTGACTGGCCTGTAGTTCCCAGGATCCTCCTTCTTCCCTTTTTAAAGATGGGCACTATATTAGCCTTTTTCCAGTCGTCCGGGACCTCCCCCGATCGCCATGAGTTTTCGAAGATAATGGCCTGTCAAGGTTCCTCCCCCACTCTGAACTCTAGGGTACAGATGTGGGGACCTGCATGAAAAACCTCCTAAGCTTATCTTTACCAGCTTAGGTCAAAACTTCCCCAAGGTACAAAATATTCCACCCGTTGTCCTTGGATTGGCCGCTACCAGCACCAAACTAATACTGGTTACTGGGGAAGAGCTGTTTGGACGCGTCTTTCCCCCCAAAATACTTCCCAAAACCTTACACCCCACTTCCTGGACAAGGTTTGGTAAAAAGCCTCACCAATTTGCCTAGGTGACTACAGACCCAGACCCTTGGATCTTAAGAACAATGAACAATCCTCCCAACACTTGCACCCCCCCTTTCCTGGGAAATGTTGGATAAAAAGCCTCACCAATTTGCATAGGTGACCACAGACCCAAACCCTTGGATCTGAGAACAATGAAAAAGCATTCAGTTTCTTACAAGAAGACTTTTAATAAAAATAGAAGTAAATAGAAATAAAGAAATCCCCCCTGTAAAATCAGGATGGTAGATATCTTACAGGGTAATTAGATTCAAAAACATAGAGAACCCCTCTAGGCAAAACCTTAAGTTACAAAAAAGATACACAGACAGAAATAGTTATTCTATTCAGCACAATTCTTTTCTCAGCCATTTAAAGAAAGCATAATCTAACACATACCTAGCTAGATTACTTACTAAAAGTTCTAAGACTCCATTCCTGGTCTATCCCTGGCAGAAACCAGCATATAGACAGACCCACAGACCCTTTGTTTCTCTCCCTCCTCCCAGCTTTTGAAAGTATCTTGTCTCCTCATTGGTCATTTTGGTCAGGTGCCAGCGAGGTTACCTTTAGCTTCTTAACCCTTTACAGGTGAGAGGAGCTTTCCCCTGGCCAGGAGGGATTTCAAAGGGGTTTACCCTTCCCTTTATATTTATGACATGGCCAATGGCTCTGCAATCACATCCGCCAACTCCTTTAGCACTCTCGGATGCGTGGACTTGTGCATGTCCAGCTTTTCTAAATAGTCCCAAACCACTTCTTTCTCCACAGACGGCGGGTCACCTCCTCCCCATGCTGTGCTGCCCAATGCAGTAGTCTGGGAGCTGACCTTGTTCATGAAGACAGAGTCAAAAAAAAGCACTGAGTACATTAGCTATTTCCACATCCTCTGTCACTAGGTTGCCTCCCTCATTCAGTAAGGGGCCCACACTTTCCTTGACTTTCTTCTTGTTGCTAACATACCTGAAGAAACCCTTCTTGTTACTCTTAACATCTCTTGCTAGCTGCAACTCCAGGTGTGATTTGACCTTCCTGATTTCACTCCTGCATGCCCGAGCAATATTTTTATATTCATCCCTGGTCATTTGTCCAATCTCTGCTTCTTGTAAGCTTCTTTTTTGTATTTAAGATGAGCAAGGATTTCACTGTTAAGTCAAGACAGTTGCATGCCATATTAACTATTCTTTCTACACATCGGGATGGTTTGTCCCTGTAACCTCAATAAGGATTCTTTAAAATACAGCCAGCTCACCTGGACTCCTTTCCACTTCATGTTATTCTCCTAGGGGATCTTGCCCAACAGCTCCCTGAGGGAGTCAAAGTCTGTTTTTCTGCAGTCCAGGGTCCGTATTCTGCTGCTTTCCTTTCTTCCTTGTGTCAGGATCCTGAACTTGACCATCTCATGGTCACTGCCTCCCAGGTTCCCATCCACTTTTGCTTCCCCTACTAATTCTTCCCAGTTTGTGAGCAGCAGGTCAAGAAGAGCTCTGCCCCTAGTTGGTTCCTCCAGTACTTGCACCAGGTAATTGTCCCCTACATTTTCCAAAAACTTCCTGGATTGTCTGTGCACCGCTGTATTGCTCTCCCAGCAGATATCAGGGTGACTGAAGTCTCCCATGAGAACCAGGACGTGCAATCTAGTAACTTCTGCGAGTTGCCGGAAGAAAGCCTTGTCCACCTCATCCCCCTGGTCCAGTGGTCTATAGTAGACTCCCACCACGACATCACTCTTGTTGCTCACAAAAGTTAGTTTGTGGAGAGGTATCCCTGTTTCCACTTATATCCTGTGCTCAAGTATATACAAAAGAGGTGTCTCCCATTCAGTGTCTGGACTGTCTGTGTTAAACAAACTGTGAAAATTACTCATCAAATCACTTTTCCACCTTCAAGAAGTAAGATATGCTCTTTGTTACCTCAGTGGTATTTCCAGAAGAGTAAGCATATATGTGAGCTCTTTAGGATAGGAACAATTTCTTACTCTGTGTTTTACAAAGTATCAGTACATTTATGATACTCTGAAGCTACTTATTTTTTTGAGCATGGACCCTTCAATAGGATGTCCAAATATCAAATTTCAGATTGAATTAGTTATTAATGTGGTATTTTCAAAAGTGCCTAGGGTCCAGATTTTTAAAAGTATTTCAACACTGCTGCACTCAGAGTTGCAACACCTAAATAACTTTATAATTGTAGACCTACATGACTTTGAGTCCATTAGCTTTCAGTAACTTGTGCTCCAAATTCAATTCAATACTTTTGAAAAACTCCACTTCTTAGGCATTTACATGGACATATAACGTGTGCCAAAATGCCTATCTGCACAGTTTAGATATCCTATTTAAAGCACCAGCTGTCCGGAATCAGAGCCTGCAGCAGAGCCAGTCTCTGGTCAACCTAATGAGCGCAGCTGGCCTGTAGTAGGCTGTCTGGCTGGCTACGTTGCCTGATTGGTGCAGTTGGGCTCTTGAGCCCAGCAGCAGCAGTTCAGTGGCTGTTTAAAGCATTTGTCCACGGCTGTGATCGTAGTGTCTACTTCTGCCATGCCTCACTCCAGATAATCTGGTCCTGACCCTTGATTCCAATTACATTTTTCTTACTTTGGCTCTGGCCGTTGGCTCTGGCACCGGGCCTCTGACTCTGGGCTGTGATTCCTGGCTACTGATTCCCGCTCCAATCACTGGGCTGACCACACACATTCACTGTCACTGACACCAGCAGTTGCAATTTAGCATGAAATCTATGTTTTTATTTTAGTATACTGTTATCAGATAATATGACAACAAGCTAGATTATGCAGAGGTGTTGTGAATTAGCTGTGCTGCAATCAGAGTCCTTAGACATTTTGCTTTCTTTGGGGAAACCAGTAGCATGCAACTCCTTATAGCATTTTTGAGTGGATAGAAGTTATCCCAAGGACCTCCTCAGATATAATTTTCTTGAGAACAGCTAACTGGCATCTACCTTCCTCACCTGTGTCCAGGATTGAACTCTTATGATTCTTCCTTCCAAAGGCCTCCCAATTTGCTTTGTTGTGCTAGGCATAACTATGGTACCTCCCAGAAGATGATTCGTAGCAATCAGACAGAATTATCTCTGTGGTGTAAGTTTGTCTCAAAGCCCACACAGGTAGTGGCTGCAGTGGGAGTGGACTCTTTGTCTGACAGAGTAGGAACAGCAACAACAGTGCCAACCTGAAGTCACTTGGAGGGAGATATACTGAAAGTTCTGAGTCTTTTTTCTCAAAAACAACAAAAAATACTTTAAGTAGAAGATGATAGGTCTCTGGGTGGAGACCATGTAAGTTTGGATTCCAGGGTCTGATGGTGAGGAAAGCTGGGGAATTCTGGCCTCATTTTTTCTGAACTCAGAAATGGACAAAACCACTGAGATGCATTTGAATTTTAAAACTTTTATCTAGACTGTCTAAGTTTGGACTGATTCAGATTAAATCTTCGTATGAGAGCTGAAAGCCATCCTAGACAATTCATAGAACAGATTTTTTCTGTTCTAATTTTTGTAGGATTACATTTCTTAAGCCTTTCTATATTTGTGACTCCTTTTTTCTCCTTGTCCTCCAACTGTGTCACCAGATGTTTTGCTTCATTTATTTCCAGAACATTTGATTGCAGATTTAGCTAACTCTTATCAACACGTTCTGTGAAGGAGTTTATTTGAACATTTTATTTGATTCTATTTCTCCTTCATGTACTTTGTTTCTGCAATAAACTAAGAAATCTGGCAAAGGGGTATATTAAAATACCTAAGAGGTCTTTTTCACTTCTATTACCCATTGAGTCAATGATTGTACATTTATTTATTCTACCTGCATATGTCTTCTAAACCTTTTCGTGGTTAATTAGCAGAAGCTTTGTGAAAAAATATATCAAGCCAGTTCTAAATATAAGGGTGGGACTGGGTGTCTCAACACACCAAGTGGGATTCTGAAGGCTTAGAATAAATAAAAAGCTGAGAATCCTGAAATGTAGTAGGTATAACCCTACTGCCAACTTATTGTAGAGACTAACTTGCTTTCTGTTGTTACATAAAAGCTACTGAATAGGTTAAAACTGTGACTTTCTGCTTGTTACAGGCTATCCTACTTTTCATAACACTATTCATAGACCTATTTAATCAACATTAAATTACATTTTATTAAACATTTATAATCTGCAGTATCTATTATAGGTGTCCAACATAGAAATAGAAAATTCACTTTTGGCTGTCTGCAGATAGGCCATTAATATCACACATCCCATGGATGAGTGTGCCCATAGGAGGTATATTAAATACTGTTAGGCTGAAAATGGCAACTGTCTTATTTAGTAGAGATGGACCTGAACCAAAACTCTATGCTCTATGTCCAGATATTGTAGAATTTTGGAAGGCTTTAAAATCCATCTCCGTCTATCGTCATGGTAGCATTCTCTGAAATGCTTCCAGTTCCATGTTCAGGGCCAGATAGACAGGCACAACTGCAATTCTTAATATGTGGATGAACTGCTGGTGTAGGGAGGAAGGTTTTAGATTTATTAAGCACTAGGGAACCTTAGGGGAAGGAGGAGCCTATATAAGAAGGCTGGGCTCCACCTAAACCAAAACAGAACTATATTGCTGCCATGTAAAATTAAAAAAAGATCGTAGAGGAGTTTTTAAACTAAGGACTGAGTGGAAGCTAACAGGTGTGGAGGAACACATGGCTCAGACAGAGAAATTCTGTTGTTATGAAAGAATTTCTGTTATTATGAGAGAATTTCTTTATGGAAAAGGATATCTTAGTAAAGAGGAGAGGATAGAAGTTGATAAGGTACAGGTGGGAGCTGAAGAGAAACAGTGGAATGAAAAACAGTCCCATCAATTACATCACATGAAGGCAGACAACTAAATATTGACAAATTTTATTAGTGCTTATATACAAATGCAAGAAGTCTAAACACTAACATGGGAGGACATGAGTTCCAGGTATTAAATGAGGATATTGGTATAATAGGCATCACAGAAACTTGGTGGAACGATGACAATCAATGAGATATGGTAATAATTGGGTACAAAATATATAGGAATGACAAAATAGGTCGGTCTGGTGGGAGAGTGGCACTACTTGTGAAATAAAGCATAGAGTCAAATATAGTGAAAATCTTAAATTAATCAAACTGTACCATAGAATATCTATGGATAGAAATTCCATGCTTGAATAATAAGAGTGTCGCAGTAGGAATGTACTACCAACAACCTGACCAAGATGACAATGGTGATTGTAAAATGCTCAGGGAGATTAGAGATGCTATGAAAACAAAAAACTCAATAATAATGGAGGATTTCAACTGTGCCCATTGACTGGGTACATGTCACCTCAGGACAGGATGCAGAGATAACATTCTAGGCACCATTAATGAATCCTTCTTGGAGAGCTAGTCCAGGAACCCACAAGGGGAGAAACAGTTCTTGATTTAGACCGAAGTGGAGCACAGGATTTGATCCAAGAGGTGAATAAAGATGAACTGCTTGGTAATAACAACCATAATATAACTAAATTTAACATCCTTGTTGGAGTGTGGCGGGGGAAGCGGGGAGGAGTCAGGGAAATACCTAAGAAGCACAACACAGTAGCATTTTACTTCAAAAAGGGGAATTACACAAAAATGAAGAAGCTATTTAAATAGAAATTAAAGGAACAGCCACAAAACTGAAATGCCTGAAAGGTGCATGGAAATGTTTTAAAAACACCATAATATAGGCTCAAATGAAATGTATACCCCAATATTTTTTTTAAAAAAGTAAGAAGACCAAAAAATGCCACTATGGCTAAATAACAGAGTAAAAGAGGTGGTTAGAGGAAAAAAGGCATCCTTTAAAAATAGAAAGGAGCATAAACTCTGACAAATCAAGTGTAAAAATATAATTAGGCAGGCCAAAAGAGAATTTGAAGAGCAACCAGCAAAAGACACAAAAACGAGGAGCATTTTTTTTTTTAAATATCAAAAGCAGGAAGCCTGTCAAATAATCAGTGGGGCCACTGTGTGATTGACATGCTAACAGAGCACTCAAGGAAGACAAGGCCATTGCAGAGAAGTTAAATGAATTATTTCCATTGGTCTTCACTGCAGAGAATGTGAGGGAGATTTCCACAGAGGAGCCATTCTTTTTACATGACAAACCTGAGGAACTGTCCCAGATTGAGGAGTCATTTGAGGAGGTTTTGGAACAAACTGGTAAATTAATCAATAATAAGTCACCAGAACCAGATATTATTCATTCAAGAGTTCTGAAGGAACTCAAACATGTGGTGTGTAACCTATCACTTAATTCAACTTCTGTACTAGATGAATGAAGAATAGCTAATGTGATGCCAATTTTTGGAAAAGGCTGTAGAGGTGAGCCTCACAATGATAGGCCCATAAGCCTATCTTCAGTACCAGGCAAATCAGTTACAACTATAGCAAAGAACAGAATTATCAGACACATAGATGAACGTGATTTGTTTGGGAAAAGTCAACATGGCTTTTGTAAGGGAATCCATGCCCTACCAACCTGTTAGAATTCTTTGAGGGAGTCAACACATATGTGGACAAGGGAGATCCACTTGATATAGTATGCTTGGACTTTCAGAAAGCCTGTAACAAGGTCCCTCACCAAAGGGTCTTAAGCAAAGTAAACAGTCATTGGATAAGAAGGAAGGTCATCTCATGGATCACTAACTGGTTAAAAGACAGAAAACACAGGGTAGGAATGAATGGTCAATTTTCACAGAGGATTGCAGTAAATTGTGTGGTTCCCTAGGGATCTGTGCTGGGACCTGTGCTTTTCAACATATGCAAAAATTATCTGGAAAAAGTTGAGGTACAAAAAGGTGGGAAAAGGTGGCAAAATGTGCAGACAATACAAAATTGCTTGAGTTAGTTAACTCCTTGTAGTATGCTTTGGACTTACAGAGGGATCTCACAAAACTGGGTGACTGGGCAACAAAATGGGAGATGAAATTCAGTGTTGATAAATGCAAAGTAATGCACATTTGAAAACAGATTTCTAACTATACATACAATATTATGGGGTATAAATTAACTGTTACCACTCAAAAAGGAGACCTTGGAATCAGTGAGGATAGTTCTCTGAAAACATCTGCTCAATGTGCAGCAGCAGTCAAAAAAGCTAACAAAAGGTAAGAACCATTAGGACAGAGATTCATACATTCATAGATATTTAGGTCAGAAGGGACCATTATGATCATCTAGTCTGACCTCCTGCACAACGCAGGCCACAGAATTTCACCCCCCACTCCTGCAAAAAACCTCTCACCTATGTCTGTGCTATTGAAGTCCCTGAGCATATTGGCAAGATTCATCAGCCAGATACTAGAGAAAATTATTTCCTGGGTAACTCAGATCCCACCTCATCTAATATCCCATCACAGGCCATTGGGCCTATTTACCATAAATATTTAATTACCAAAACCATGTTATCCCATCATACCATCTCCTCCATAAACTTATCAAGTTTAATCTTAAAGCCCGATAGATCTTTTGCCCCCACTGCTTCCCTTGGAAGGCTATTCCAAAACTTCACTCCTCTGATGGTTAGAAACCTTTGTCTAATTTCTAGCCTAAATTTCCTGGTGGCCAGTTTATATCCATTTGTTCTTGTGTCCACATTGGTACTAAGCTTAAATAATTCCTCTCCCTCTCCGGTATTTATCCCTCTGATATATTTATACAGAGTAATCATATCTCCCCTCAACCTTCTTTTAGTTACGCTAAACAAGCCAAGCTCCTTGAGTCTCCTTTCATAAGACAAGTTTTTTTATTCCTCGAATCATCCTAGTAGCCATTGTCTGTACCTGTTCCAGTTTGAATTCATCCTTCTTAAACATGGGAGACCAGAACTGCACACAGTATTCCAGGTGAGGTCTCACCAGTGCCTTGTATAACGGTACTAAAACCTCCTTATCCCTACTGGAAATACCTCTCCTGGTGCATCCGAAGACCGCATTAGCTTTTTTCATGGCCATATCACATTGGCGGCTCATAGTCATCCTATGATCAACCAATAATCCAAGGTCCTTCTCCTCCTCCATTACTTCTAATTGATGCGTTCCCAGCTTATAACTAAAATTCTTGTTATTAATCCCTAAATGCATGACCTTACAGTTCTCACTATTAAATTTCATCCTATTACTATTACTCCAGTTTACAAGGTCATCCAGATCCTCCTGTAAGGTATCCCTGTCCTTCTCTAAATTGGCAATTCCTCCCAGCTTTGTATCATCCGCAAACTTTATTAGCACACTCCCACTTTTTGTGCCAAGGTCAGTAATAAAAAGATTAAATAAGATTGGTCACAAAACTGATCCTTGAGGAACTCCACTGGTAACCTCCCTCCAGCCTGACAGTTCACCTTTCAGTAGGACCCATTGTAGTCTCCCCTTTAACCAATTTCTTATCCACCTTTCAATTTTCCTATTGATCCCCATCTTATCCAATTTAACTGATTATTCCCCATGTGGCACGGTATCAAACGCCTTACTGAAATCTAGGTAAATTAGATCCACTGCTTTTCCTTTGTCTAAAAAATCTGTTACTTTCTCAAAGAACGAGATCAGGTTGGTTTGGCACAATCTACCTTTTGTAAAACCATGTTGTATTTTGTCCCATTTACCATTGACTTCAATGTCCTTAACTACCTTTTCCTTCAATTCTTTTTCCAAGACCTTACATACTACAGATGTCAAACTAACGGGCCTATAATTACCCGGATCACTTTTTTTCCCTTTCTTAAAAATAGGAACTATGTTAGCAATTCTCCAATCATACGGTACAACCCCTGAGTTTACAGATTCATTAAAAATTCTTGCTAATGGGCTTGCGATTTCATGTGCCAATTCCTTTAATATTCTTGGATGAAGATTATCTGGGCCCCTCGATTTAGTCCCATTAAGCTGTTTGAGTTTCGCTTCGACCTCAGATATGGTAATATCTACCTCCATATCCTCATCCCCATTTGTCATCCTGCCATTATCCCTAAGATCCTCTTTAGTCTTATTAAAGACTGAGGCAAAGTATTTGTTTAGATATTGGGCCATGCCTAGATTATCCTTGACCTCCACTCCATCCTCAGTGTTTAACGGTCCCACTTCTTCTTTCTTTGTTTTTTTTTTCTTATTTATATGGCTATAGAACCTTTTACTATTGGTTTTAATTCCCTTTGCAAGGTCCAACTCTACTTGACTTTTAGCCTGTCTCACTTTATCCCTACATGTTCTGACCTCAATAAGGTAGCTTTCCTTGCAGATCCCTCCCTTCTTCCACTCCCTGTATGCTTTCTGCTTTTTCTTAATCACCTCTCTAAGATGCTTGCTCATCCATCTTGATCTACAACTCCTGCCTATGATTTTTTTCCCCTTTCATGGGATGCAGGCTTCTGATAGCTTCTGCAGCTTTGATTTAAAATAATCCCAGCCTCCTCAACCTTTAGATCCATAAATTCTTCAGTCCAAACCACTTCCCTAACTAATTTCCTTAATTTTTGAAAGTCAGCCCTTTTGAAATCAATAACCCTAGTTGCAGAATTATTCTTGTTCGTCCTTCCTTCAGTTTGAACTGAATTAGCTCATGATCACTTGAACAAAGATTATCCCCTAGAACCATTTCTTCTATGAGGTCCTCACTACTCACCAAACCCAAATCTAAAATGGCATCCCCTCTAGTCGGTTCAGCAACTACTTGATGAAGGAATCCATCAGCTATCGCATCTAGGAAAATCTGAGCCCTATTATTATTACTAGCACTCGTCCTCCAGTCTATATCCGGGAAGTTAAAGTCTCCCATGATCACACAGTTTCCATTAGTATTTACTTTATTAAAAACATTAAAAGGGACTCTATCCATATCCAAATTAGATTCTGGCGGTCTATGGCACACCCCAAGTACTATCCCAGGGGAGGGTCTAATAGTTTTCTTCCCCAATGTAATTTTTGCCCAGACGGACTCTGTCTTATCCATTTCATCGCTTCTTATTTCTTTACATTCTACCTCATCATTGATATACAATGCTACTCCACCACCTTTACCTTTATTTCGGTCTTTCCTAAACAGCACATACCCTTCAATACCTGTAGTCCAATCATGACGACTATTCCACCATGTTTCTGTTATCCCTATCATATCTGGTTTCACTTCCTGCACCAGTAGCTCTAGTTCCTCCATTTTGTTACCTAGGCTCCTTGCATTAGTGTACAAACATCTTAAATTTTGCTGTTTGGCCTCACTCACATTCTGTACTCTATTAGGCACGGTCATTCTACAGCCAGTATAACCTATTAGACTGGTATCTACACTGCCCTTCCTCCTACCCACAGCTGTATCCTCTCTTACTTCATTTTCTTTCCTCTCAATGCTAAAATTCGGCGTGGAGATTACCTGGACATCTCCCAACCATCTCCCCCAAATTCCTAGTTTAAAGCTCTCTTAATCAGTTGTGCCAGCCTCCATCCTAGAAGTCTGTTTCCTTCCCTACTCAGATGAAGTCCATCCCGAGAGAACTGTCCTCTGTCCATGAATGCCTCCCAGTGGCCATACCCTCCTTATAGCACCACTGCCTAAGCCATCTGTTGATAGTCATAATCTTGTCACACCTTTGTTGCCCTTCTCTAGGAACAGGCAGAATCCCACTAAAGATCACGTGAGCCTCAATTTCCTTAAGTGTCTTTCCCAGCCTAGCATAGTCTCCCTTAATACTTTCCAGCAAGAATCTAGCTGTATCATTTGTTCCCACATGAAGGATAATTAGGGGATTCTTTCCTGCTCCCTTTAGAATCGTTTTCAACCTCAGGTCTACATCCCATATCTTAGCACCTGGAAGACAGCACACCCTCCTATTCTCTGAATCAGCTTTGGTTACAGGCCTGGCTATTCTTCTCAGTAAAGAATCCCCAATCACATAGATCTGCCTTTTCCTGGTGACGGTGCTATTCTCCAGTCTTTCCCCTGTTCCCTCTGGCTGCAAGTTCTTTCCATTCCTATTCTCCCTTGTAATCCTCTTCAACCCATCCTGAATCCTCCTGGGGCTCATATTTGGTATAGTCTCCATTAACTCTTCCCCTTTTCCTATAGGACTAGCCGCTCTTAGATAATAAGACAGTAAATATAATGCCACTGTGTAAATCTATGATACGCCCACACCTTGAACATTGCGTGTAGTTCTGTTCTCTCTATCTTAAAAAAAGATATATTAGAAATGGAAAAGGAACAAAGAAGGTCACAAAAATTATTAGGGGTATGGAACAGCTTCCCTATGAGGAGAGATTAAAAAGACTGGGACTGTTCAGCATAGAAAAGAGATGACAAAAGGGCATATGATAGAGGTCTAGATGGCATAGAACAAGTGAAAAGGGAAGTGTTTTTTATCCCTTACATAACACAAGAACCACGGGGCACCCACTGAAATTAATAGGCAGCAGATTTAAAACAAACAAAAGGAAGTACTACTTCGCAGAATACACAGTCAATCTGTGGAAGTGGTTGCCTGGGGATGTTGTAAAGACCAAAAGTATAACTGGGTTCAAAAAAGAATTACATAAGTTAATGGAGGATAGATTCATCACTGGCTATTAGCCAAGATGGTCAGGGATATGACCTCATGCTCTATGTGTCCCTAAGCCTCTGAGTGCCAGTTACTGGGACTTGACAAAAGGGGATGGACCTCTTGAAAATTGCTCTGTTCTGGTCATTCCCTCTTAAGGGTCTGGCATTGGCGACAGTTGGAATAGAGGATCCTGGGATAGGAGGATCATTGGTCTAACCCACTATGGCCAATCTTATGCTCTTATGATGGAGGAGAAACGTAGATCATTGTCTATCCTGTACCCCGTCCAGGAGCCAGACATTATCCTTGTTCTTTCAGTGAGGAAGCCTAAAGGCTGCTACAAACATTGGTGTTATAAGTCCTAAAATAGGAAGGATGGGACAAGGGTCCATGTCCCAGGCACCTTTCAATCTCTGCATTCTTCAGGTTTATTGAGACCTCAATCTCAGTGAAACTTGTGGGTTCACAACCCTCATATGAACTGAAACCATTTCTGTGACTGCACATCTCCACTGCTGACACTATTCCTAGTACAAGGGTAACATTAATTTCTGTAATTTGATGCAAAGACAAACACAACCCTCTGTTGATGAAATAACAGTTACTTAACCATTTCACTGATATAGCATAGTCAGGCCAGCCTACTTCAACTCTATATTCCTGCTGTAAAGAAATGGTGATTTTTAAAAGAAAAAGTGACTGAGATGGTATAAATTGACAAAGCTCAATTGAAATAAATGGAACTTTGCCAAATTACACCAGCTGATGATCTAGCCCATTGTTATATGCATTTTTTTTAACTAGTGGATAAAAGTTTGAATCTGTGAGTAACTTTGTCATTGATTTATACCTGTATGCAAAGATATTACAGGTAAGGATGCATTTTCATATGGATGATGACGATAGTACTTCATTATGAACAGTGACATTTTAACCTTACTTTGCAGAGGTACTTGTAATTCCAGCATGTTTAAGTCATTTCTTTCATTGTTCAGGACATTATTTCAGATGTGTTTTGGAGAGTTGTTTTGCCCTTTCTTTCAAATTCTATCTATTTCAATTATTTAAACCCCCCATTCACTGCAAAAAACCTTCATGTTTGTCAAAAAGAAATATTAAGTAAATCAATAAATAAGTAGCCCCCAAAGGAAATATATATACATATAACTTTAGTCCTTTGGTTCAAAAGAGGAAGAGCATTAACAGCTACTTAAAAATACTAGCTCTAGATTTAACATGGAAGCACCAGAGTCACCCGAGAAAAACTGGCATGCAACCAATAATACTAGCTTGTGTTTAAAGAGACATTGGTCCTTTTGGACACTGAAAATTACAGTTAAAAGATTAAAAGATTTGAGGTCTGAATATTTTTTCTTAAGGGGTTGGTTTTAACTTTTACATTTAGTTTTAATTAAAGAATAATCATGAATTGCAATACCGGAAGGAGGGTTTCTTATAGGCAATTAAAGGAAAATCCGAGACATTTAACAAAGAAAGCAGCACTTTAGGAGATAGCAATGATTTGATCAAAATTGTCAAATCCATTTAACACCATTAAAGAGGACTCAAATGGATGTAGCCATATTTGATCAATTCTAAACATGAATTTGCACTTATATGATCAATGGAAATGGTGTAACTAATGTGAATTTTGGTGACTGGAGTGAAATAAATCATGAGTGGATTGGCTGCATTATATTATGCAGCAGTAAAAACATCTGTGTATAGTGATGGACTCACATTCAGCTGCCTGTGGTTAGCCTATCAAAGTAAGTGGGGGAGGGAGGAGATTTTAATTTTTAGCTGTGTTACAGGAAATATTTGGCTCAAGTTAGAAATTATGGGTCCAATTCTCATATACACTAAGGCATCTTTAGCTCTAGCATTGTAAAAAGTCCTCAAAGTGGGTGTAAACTATATGTTATACCCATCTGGAGCCCCCCTAAAACTGTCATACTTATGTAAAGGGGCCTAGTGTAAATGAGAATCAAGCCCTCAGTCTCTCATTTCAGGGACTGGGAAGAGTGGGGAACCACCATTTAAATTCCAAGAGCTGATAAACATGGACTAGAAAAAAGTGTATTAACAGGAATGGAAGACATTGATAATCTTTTGAAGTCTTCTGAATGGCATAGAAGAAGGTCTTTGAGGCTCTGTTTAAATAAGGTTATTTGAGGCTAACGGCATCCCAGTTGTTGCATATGAGATACTGCAGAGGGATAACACGGAACAGAAAAATGCATGGGGATAACACAACATACCAGGAAATAGTGGAGGAAACAGAAGGTAAAACAGGACTCCAGGTCATAGGTTTGTTGCAATGCTACTCTATGGGTATAAAGTGCCCCCGAGAAGTACAGTGGGTTTAACTACATATTTTGTCCAGCTCATTAAAGTGCAGCGGAAATAGCAGAATATCGTTCATATGAAAATTGTGTGATGTTAGCAAGTCAGATAGGGATACATTTTCAAAGTGGGTCCTCCTGATATTGGGTTCATCTGTATCAATTGGTTGGTCTCAGGTTAAGCACCCAAAACCAGAGGCATTCACAATCAAAAGTCCCTTGAAAATGTCTAGCCTTAACCTATGTAATTCAGTTTCTCAATCATAAAGTTTGGATAATAATACTACTTTGTCTCAGGTGGATGTGCAATAATTCATCAATATTTTAAATTATCTTCCATTCTTTGGTTGGAAGCCCCTACAGAAGAGCAAGGTTTTAATATATATTACTGACCACAAAAAACATGTCTGTATGTGTGTAGTGTATGAAACGTAAACTGGAAAAAAGCACTAGTGACCAAAGTCAATATACTTTCTACCCTCAAGGACTTTAAAATTATTGCTAAAGCAAACTTGCAACTTCTCTGACACAGGTGTAAGAGGTAAACAGGAAGATGAATGGTGTGATCATGTTAAAGAATGTACATAAATATCTGGTTTGCATGTCCCCTCTAGTGGTCTCTCTCAAAATATTACAGTGGACTGAAAGATTCAACAGTTACCAGCAGCATTCCCCATTTTTGAAGACAGAAAATATCTCTGGAAGTGGACTATCCAGCCAGTGGAACTGTTAAAGGATGCCCAGGCCACTGCAATTCTACCAAGAGGAGAAAGGGATTCAGATAAGGCAGAAAGGAGCAAAAGGGTTAATATATAACTGTTAAAAAATCTCTCACAGAGGAGAATTCAGTATAGACATGTCACAGTTCTCCTGATATGCTTCCCACTTGTTAGGATCAGTCATTTCCATCTGCACAGAGATCCAGATTGAAGTCCCCTTCAGGGTTTGGGACCACGTCTGACTCATCTGTTATGATGCTAATTCAAATCAGTAAAGGCAAAAACTCCCACTAATGTGACTGTCTTCCTATTCACTTTCAAATAAGAGGGGATAAGTAAACTTCTCTGTCCCAGATAAAATTTAATCTAGAATGATTAAATTGTTTCTTATTCCCTAGGGGAAATATTTTATCACCCAGGTTAATTAAGAGTGCCAGCAACCAAGCTGTCATGCTTAATCAGGAAATAGCTATTTGATGTGAGTGCCTAAATACTGTTCATTGCATACCTAAGAAGACTGATTCACCATTTTGTTATTTGAGTTTTATATGGATCTGACACCACTGGGATACTGCAATAAATCAAGGCCAGCACTCCCCAAACTTCGACTATGGATCACTGAAAATCTGAAAAATAGCAAGTTCCTGGCGTTCTGGATTTTGACGAGACTGTTCTCATCTTTCTCTGGGAAGTAACCTGTATTTGTGAGAAGGCCAAACATTTATAGACTTAGTAATATGATTAGTATTTATTATCTGATAAGTGGAAGCTGATGGTGTGGCCCCTGACTTCCCTGAGATTCTCCGTGAGATTTTTAGTAAATGCATTTAGGTCAGAATAACACATATAAAAGGCAATCAACTGAGTGAGACCTTGTAAAACTGGCATTCAGTATTTGCATCTGTTTTAGGCATGTAACAAAGTATATAGAATAAACAATAAATCTGCATAATTGTGACATACAGGGATGCGTTCCATCCCACTGATTAGCAGCAAATAATTTATTTAATAAATTTAGCCTCCTCATCTGTTTACAGCATATCAGTTAACAATTTTCTGAAATGTATTATTTGTAAATCTTCATTGGTAGATTGTTTAAAAGCATTTAGTTACAAGTGTTTGAGAACAGACACTTGAAGTTTGGCCTGTGTTTTCTAGTTTTGATTGGACACACAGATTTATGGTACTTATTTAGTTCCTTCATTGTATGAGTACAATACTGAGGATGAAATCCTGGCCTTATTGAGGTCAGTGGGAGTTTTGCCATTGACTTCAATGGCGGCATGATTTCACCCATAGAATCAGACTTCTGGTTCAATACTCAAGTTTACAGGTTCAAATTGTTGCCATCTGAGACTGATTTTTAATACTTGCTTAAAATGTACTCTTTTCATGAACATTCTTCCTAGCAAACTTGTTTGTTAAAATAATCAAGGAAAATGCATGAACATGGGCAAAGGGTATGAACACAGGCAAAACAAATTCTAGTTTTTGTTCAAATTAATATTAACAGAAAAAATGAATATAAGTACTTATAGGTGCTGCATTCCTCTTTAAATCTGTGAGGACATTGGTGAGTATAACACAAATGTTGGCTAGCTCATGTACTATATACTTTTTTTCATATCTCTTTGGAAGGTCCAATCTGAGATCATACAAACCATTATAATACATCATTTAAATGATCAAAAATCACAGTGCACTGATAAAGGCTCTGGAATAATATACACATTTTTGAAGATCATTGTGGTTCCAGAAATCTTAATAGTAGAATCCCATCCTTTGTAAATTCGCTGAGAAGTGCATCAATCTGAACTGCATCAGGATGGGAATCATTTCATTTGAAAAATATATTCTGAGAAAAAGCATCCCAATTTCTAAGCCTTATCTAGGATAATAATATTGATATAGTGTACCTCAATGTTTAGTGCTCTGAGACACAGAGTTTATGCTTGAACAGTTGGTGTGATGAATGAGGCATTAAGATGTACCAGTAACAAGTATGTTAACTTCCATCACAATCCCTCTCGCCATTTGTGAGCTGATGAGGCTTCAGAAGGTATCAAAAGTCAATGAATCATATCTATTGAGGCTCATATGGTCTGATATTTTTTGTAAGAAGCACCAAAGATTGGCAATAGTGCAATACCCTCGAAACACAGACGGCAAGCAACAAGGAGGGCCAACTAGATCCCCTACAAAGTCTAATAAGTACTGAGATAAAGGAGATATATGGAAACATAAATAGCCAGAACATCTAAGCTCATAAAAGTGAAATGATTCAAATACTAAAGAAGCAATAGAAGGTGTTTGTATTGTACTGAACTTCATGGAGACATATATGCCCCGATTTTCAGACCCAAATGAAATGATGTTGGGGCCCTGTGCATTGTGGAAATTCAGGAGTGACCTTCCTAAAAATCAACATAGCCCCTACATACCCTGCTCCGTCCCCACATGCCCGTCATGCCCACGTATACCCCAACAACCCTCCAGTAGTCCCCATACATCCTGACAGATCCCTCACATATTCCATCAGCCCTGACATGCAGCCTCCCAACACATCAGACCCCAACATCCCAGTCCCCAACATCCTCCACTCACCCTATAGTCCACCAACAGCTTCTCCTCACCACAGCTCCCATGACCTTCCTGGCCACTCACCAGATTGGCTCAGTGCTGCATTCCCATCCTGGGTTAACGGTTCTTCTTCCTTTTCCAGCTTTCCTGCTCCATTTGCTCCTGTCACCTGCCTTGCTATCACACAACTCCATGCTGTTCAGGTTTGCGGTCAGATCTTTACCATGACAGAGAGATAGCCAGGCCAAATCTGAGTGAGTGGCATTGTGACCTGGTGCACGGGGTCACAGCACCACTCAGTTTTGGTTTTCTTTTCTGGTGGTCATGGGTTCCCCTGGGATGGGGGACCTGTGCAAGTCCTGCAACTGTGCATTGGTTAATCCAGTCCTGCCCACGTGTCAGGGAATGGAGGTGAAACTCAGATATTGTGGCTTTTAAAGGAGGTGAGTCCAGCCCAAGTGTCAGAGCTGCCACCAGTACACTAAGCTTCACTGAATAGTTCACCATCAGTGGGTCAGACTCATACAGGTCTTGTGCCAGAAGAAAAGTCAGTGCTCACAAGTTCATAGTAGTACCTACTGCTTGAGTGCCAGACAAGGTAATGGGAGACACCTTTGGTAAACTCCCCTATTGACTTCAGTAGGTCCAGGATTTTATCCCTCATTTGAATTACCTTATTGAGATATGCAAGACCTCATATAAGGTCTTGGTTGAGATGTGCCAAGAAACTATGAATTGAATGCCATCTCTGTTCACAAAGCTTAAATTCCAGTAGAGGCATATGATTTTATGTCTTTACCCATTCACTTTTAGAGGTGTGCAAAGCTGATTTTTAAGGGGAACTGTGACTAAATCTCATGCATTTTATTTTATGTATTATTATTAATAAATAAACATGGGGTAATGGGTGATCTCGCTACAAATGATAAATAATTATTTTTAATATAGCACTCTCACTAAACTTTTAACATGTGTAAAAGAGTTAAAGTCATTATAGCTAACTCTCTTTTCTGATGAGGGAAAATAGGCTTAAATTATAAAATATAAAAAATATTTTGTGTGATGACTATTCAATCCCTAATAGGTATATTTCAGATTGACAGACTACTCCTAAAATATTAGTCCTAAAATAGTCCACAAAGATCTATCAGATATTTTAAATTTTGGTGGCAGACTGTACCTTTTCCAGTGAAGTTCAAAGATTCTAAAGTAGTAAACACGTTTACAGAAACCTGAGAAAAATGACTCACATTGCATGTAAAACCTGAAGGCAATAGCTTATCTGGTAAGTAAGCTTTCAAATTCAGTCTTTGTTTTACTAGCAGTATGAAATGAATGCTCATACTGCTGGATTGCCGTTTGGCAGAACAAACTTGCACATTCACAACTTTAAATAGCAAATTGCATTAGTGTAGCTTATCTTTTCTCTTTATTTTACTCGTAATACCACCATATCAGCGAGGCATGAATGAATGAACAAATACAAAGGGTTTTTCTCTATCTGGACAAAAATGCAAAAGCGGATACTTGAAACTCTTTGGAGAAATAGTCTTCTTTTAAGATTTAATTTCAGAAAAGAGACGCTTTTTACTTTCCTCCCAGCCCCACTCCTAAAAACAATCTGGTAAAGAAAATTAAGCATTATTCATTTCTCAAATAGCTGAGTGTTGCATGTCAGCATGCTTTGAGAGCTCGTCATGATAGAGCAAACTTGCCCTAGCAAAAACACTGGAGTTGTTCAAATATTCATGGAAAACTAGGAAATATGTAAAACTTTTCTGGATTATTTCAGATTTGAAGCTCAAAATATGTACAATCAAATATTTGCCCTCTGCTAGTTAATCCGTGCTTTAGCATGGAAATCACATGAAATTTGAGGCTTTGCATTGTTTTGACATGAAATTAAGTGACTCTTGGATGGTTCTTTTGACTGGGTTTTCTTTGAGTTTTAGTCACTCAAACTCCAAGAGAAACGTGAACGGTGTGACCCCCATATGGATCGTAACTGAATATACCACTATGCAACCATCTGCAAAGAGAACCTATTTAGTTTTCCATCATGTCAAAGATTATTAATACTCATAAGAGAATCATATTAACATATCATAAATGAACCAAACATGATCAGCTCAATGAGTTCAGAGTAAACGTGTCTTAAGACAGCACTCAAATAACTAGCAAAAATAAGATGGTCAATAGAAACTTTCTTCACATGAATTGTAGCAGAATTGTATTCAATACATTTTGTGGTACTTTGAGTATAACATGTGAGAGGAGGTTGGGTTGTTAGGGCTCTTGCTCTTTCACTGTATAAAGCTGTCGTGTTGTGGGTGTAGGAAGGAAGAACATGCAGAGAACTTTGTGCTTAAAGATGAGATAAATATTTTAGAAATAACCCCGAAGTGACACACTTAGGCTACACCTACACCACATCTTGGATATAAGTTCCCAGCTCAGGTAGAAATATACATGCTAGCCTGAGCAAGCAGGCTAAACAACAGCCGTGTTGCTGTGACAAGTATGTATCTAGATCTTGGACAGGGCTGTACTTGAGAGGCTAGCCTGAGCCACTGATTGGTCCAGCTCAGCGACAGTGCTATTTGTAGTGTGCTAGCTCCAACAGAGCTAGCCCCTGTGCGTATATCTATGCTGCAATTAAAAAATCCACAGCACTGGGTCTCTGAACCTGGGTCAGATGAATCAGGCTCACCGGGCTCAGGCTGCAGTGCTATAAAATTGCAGGGGCGTTTGAGGTCTCAGAGCCGGGCTCCAGCCTGAGCCCAAATATTTACACCACCATTTTATGGCCCTGCAGCCCAACCCGTGTGAGCCCAAGTCTTTGGCCATGCTGCAGGTCTTTTATGGCAGTGTAGCTATACCCTGTATGTCTACCTAAGCTGGCAATTATACCTTCCTAGTATCATAGAATCATAAAATATCAGGGTTGGAAGGGACCTCAGGAGGTCATCTAGTCCAACCCTCTGCTCAAAGCAGGGCCAATCCCCAACTAAATCATCCCAGCCAGGACTTTCTCATGCCTGACCTTAAAAACCTCTAAGGAAGGAGATTCCACCACCTCCCTAGGTAATCCATTCCAGTGCTTCACCACCCTCCTACTGAAAAAGTTTTTCCTAATATCCAATCCGAAACCTCCCACAATGCAACTTGATACCATTATTCCTTGTTCTGACATCTGCTGCCACTGAGAACAGTCTAGATCTATCTGCTTTGGAACCCCCTTTCAGGTAGTTGAAAGCAGCTATCAAATTCCCCCTCATTCTTCTCTTCTGCAGACTAAACAATCCCAGTTCCCTCAGCCTCTCCTCATAAGTCATGTGCTCCAGCCCCCTAATCATTTTTGTTGCCCTCCACTGGACTCTTTCCAATTTTTCCACATCCTTCTTGTAGTGTGAGGCCCAAAACTGGACACAGGACTCCAGATGAGGCCTCCCCAATGCCGAATAGAGGGGAATGATCACATCCCTCAATCTGCTGGCAATGCTCCTACTTATACAGCCCAAAATGCTGTTAGCCTTCTTGGCAACAAGGGCACACTGCTGACTCATATCCAGCTTCTTGTCCATCGTAACCCCTAGGTCTTTTTCTGCAGAACTGCTGCCTAGCCCCTCGGTCCCTAGACTGTAGCAGTGCATGGGATTCTTCCATCCTATGTGTAGGACTCTGCACTTGTCCTTGTTGAACCTAATCAGATTTCTTTTGACCCGATCCTCTAATTTGTCTAGGTCCCTCTGAATCCTATCCCTACCCTCCAGTGTATCTACCACTCCTCCCAGTTTAGTGTCATCTGCAAACTTGCTGAGGGTACAATCCACACCATCCTCCAGATCATTTATGAAGATATTGAACAAAACCAGCCCCAGGACTGACCCTTGGGGTACTCCGCTTGATACCGGCTGCCAACGAGACATGGAGCCATTGATCGCTACCCATTGACCCTGATGATCTAGCCAGTTTTCTATCCACCTTATAGTCCATTCATCCAGCCCATTCATTTTTGCTGCAGTGCAGACACAGCCATAGTCACCAATGCTTCTGATCATAGTGAGGATTGCCGTGTTAACAGTTTGAGTGGCTTCCATCACAAAAACTTCACTATCTTTGAAGAACACAGAAGGAAGTGGTCTTCAGGTAAATAGCTGGAGCAGTATTAAAAGAGAGTTTCTCTTTCAAGTGAGAGTTTGACCTGTGAAAATTTAAAAATCAGCTCATATAACAGCTAGGTAAAACGTTATTGCAACAGAAATGATATCATAGTGAGAGATGTTTCTTTTTTTTTTTATTACTGAACATTACAGATGTGCTTTGGTCTGGAAATTTAACCCCAGATCAGTCTAGATCTGTGATTCCACTTTACTGTCCCTTCAATAACGCCTTACCTTTTTATCTTACAGCCTGACATTGCTGTCATTAAGTCAACTTCTCTGCTTGCATAAAATGGTGCAGCTCAGTTGACTTCAGTGAAGTTTCGCACTTTTACACCAGTAAAGAATTTGACCCTTTCACGTCAATGGCAGCAGGATTAAGCCCTAACTTCATATGGTAGGTCCTGTTTCAGCAAGGAACTTCAACACATGCTTAAGTACTTTGGGATGCTTTCCTGAGGTGGGGGCCATAGTATCTTCATTTAACTGAAGTACAGACAATAGTATAATCACTATTAAAAAAAAATCCCCCACATTGTCCATTTCTGAAACAGCTAGTATTTTAGACTTTTCAGCACAATAATCTGTATTTACTTGTTGCCAATACCTTTCTTCTCTAAATGCATTGTAAAAAATCAATATTAACACTTTTATTTTAAATATAATGACACTGATTCTTGCTTAGTGTGCTTAAATAAACTTATTGGACTGTAAGACACAGAAATAATAAATGCTTAGGATTTATCCTGTCAGACAGTAAGACCTCAGGATAAAAATAATTAAATAAATAGACTTTTTTTTTAAGAGAACAGTTACTATGTAAACACACTTTTCTAAATTAAATTCAGACATTTTTAATTAGGATCCTTTCCAGAAAATAATGTTAGTGAGACATTTGGCTCATAGCCATAGACTCTTCTCCCGATTAAAAGGGGGGGAAGTTGCCATCTTTAGAGGTTATAAAATGCCTTGTTATGCATTTCACAGCTTCTGAGGGTCAGAGGCACACCAACGTGGTCACATTGATATGGACACAGTAGTGAGATGAGGACAGACACATTCATGAAATTAAACAGCAGCCTGCAATTTGTATTAAACTTTCGCACAGGGGAAGGGTGCTGCCTGCCCATACTCTCACGAGGGGGGATAGAGAGTGCAGAAGGGTGGAGACCTTGGCCCACAAATCCCACAAGGTCTCACCCTATGCTATGAGCCCAAGTCCCATCACCAGATCCTCTCGGAACTATCCAGTATCCCTTTAACCAGTTGGTCCTGCTTTGAGCAGGGGGTTGGATTAGATGAATTCTGAGGTCTCTTCCAACCCTAATCTTCTATGATTCTATGGGAAATCAACCACAAGTGGTGATGAATTATCAACTCAACCCAAGTACCATAGGTAGGTACTAAGCACATTCCTACTTAACCTATTGTGTCTTGAAGGTGCTGCAAGGAAACCAAAAACCTCACTGCTCCTCTGCCAATCGGTCCATGATCAAAAACATTCCTTCCTAACCCTTCACCATGAGATTCGCTAGACCCACAGAATCTGTCAGTCCAGTCCAGGTTCCCATTCCTAGTTCAGGTGGGTAGACTGGGACTGCTGGAATGGAACCAAAAGAGGTTCCACATAGCTTTCATTCCAGTTAAATCCTGGGTGGTGGGGAACGCTGGCCAATCGTAATCCTTCTCCCCCAGCAGGCCAATGGGTACCAGAGACTCCTGGGGGCGGGGGCGGAACTACTTTGTTTCCTTCTGTGGGAGTCACCTCCCCTTGCTGCTAGGACTGTTCCCCTTTACTGCTGGCCCTCTCAAGTTCCCCACCTGTTGTGCTGGGTTGGATTTTTTTCTGTGATGATCAGGCTGTAGAAGTATACAGATGCAGAGGTGGATTTTTACATGGCAGATTGAAAATTAATTTACTGGGGAATAATTTAAACTGAGGAAAATCCCCAAATTTGTTCTATATCTGTTAGCTCCATTTCTTTGAGAGAACTTCCTTTTATGATCCTTTGTCTTGTGATCTGAAAACTACCCCTTCCTGTGATTAGAGAAAAGAAAGAGAAAATGTGCTATAAAGGGTGGGGAATCCTCTAACCCAGTGTTTCCCAAACTTGGGACGCCATTTGAACAGGGAAAGCCTCTGGCAGGCCCGGCCGTTTTGTTTACCTGTCACGTCCACAGGTTCAGCCAATCACAGCTCCCACTGGCCGAGGTTCGCTGTGCCCAGCCAATGGGGGCTGTGGGAAGCAGTGGCCAGTACGTCGCTTGGCCCGTGCCACTTCCCGCAGCCCCCATTGGTCGGCACAGCAAACCTTGGCCAGTTGGAGCCGTGATTGGCCGAACCTGCGGAGGTGGCAGGTAAACAAACTGGCCAGGCCCACCAGGGGCTTTCCCTGGACAAGCGGCTTCCCAAATTTGGGAAACACTGCTCTAACCAGTTTGATCTTCATGCTCTCTGGGGCAAGGGTTTTTCACTTCATATTTGTCCTGAATGTAGAGCTATGGAACCCAGATCCTCAAGGCTACAAATATGTTATAATAAATAATATTTATTATCATTATACTCTCAAATCAACTCACACAGAAAAATGATAAAAGACAAAAACACCCTATCACCCATGGACAAACAAAGTGATCAGTCATATCTGACCTCTCAGTCCTCAAAGGAAACCTGCAAAACTCCTTCAAAAGATGAGCCTGGGAACTTAAATTCACATCTCTGTTAGACACTGAAAATCATGGACTTAATGGGGACTCTCTTTTTATGGTTCATTACAAAATTTTTTAACACACCCTGCTGCCTGCTAACCCTTAATTGCCAACTTCATTTTAAGTGGTCTCCTACAGCATGTGTGAACCTCTTCTGCTTAACAATCTGCCCCAACTTGTATTTAGCTTAAACACTCTGGTTACCTTCCCTAGACCTTAAAAATGAGTTCCAAATCTTATCCCTTAAAGGTGGTCCAATAAAAGATACTACTTCACCGACCTAGTCTCTCTCATACCTTTGGACCAACATGGCTACAACAACATTGCAAACAATAAATAATACTATAATTTATGAACAATCAAACCAAATTTTGGAATCCTTTTCCTTTATCCCTGCTAAGAATTTATTTACAATATATGAAAAAAAAAGCAATTTAATGGTTGACACTCCTTAAACTGTAGCTTCTCAAACAGTGCCACTGTTTTGCATCCAAAGACTTGAAAGAAGTAAAACATGATTAAACCTTAAAAACAGATAAATAATTCATTTAAAGTCATTTATTTGACTGATGGTCGATAAAAAAATTTGTAAAGTTTTAAATCGAATTAAAAGTTTACCATTTTTTTTCTCCAGAATAAAGACAGTGTAATTTCAAGTTATGCACTCACTCAATAAGAAGACTTTACATCTAGAAATGTAAAAGAGGGTTGACAGAGAATAAAAATAATATAGTGCATTATTTCAACAAACAGAACATAGAAATGGAATTGATTTGCAAAAGGTCAGACTCAGTTTAATTCAAGCTCTCTAACAACAGAATTAATGCATCGTTTTTAAGTTTGCTCCCCCCCCCTTCTTTTGAAGTCATTAAAGGGAGGTCTTTTCCCTGTCTCAGATGGATGCACATAGGTTAATTCTTCTGCAGAGGAAATCTTCTCCACTCCCCTCACTCATCTCAAACTTCATTTCAGTCAAACTTCCATTTATTTCAACTGTAGCAAAAAGCAAATTTACATGGGAGTGAGGGGAAGCTTCGCTATGGGCTTTCCCCCCATAGTTGCAGAGCTTTATACTAGTCCCAAGTCAATGACAACCCCTGGTCCTAATGGATTTACTATTGACGATTATATATCTCCCAGTATTTTATGTATTTATTTTAGGAGTTCTTTGAGATACCTAAATGGAAAAAAATCTTCAAAGTCTAGAAGGGATCTACAGTTCAAAATGATTGTTTCTGAGTTTGGGGCAATTATGATTAACAGTTCAGATGCTTGCTAGAAAAGTATTAAATTAGTTTTCAAAGATCTCAGCTGAACTGCACACTTGGAAAGAAAGTTCTGGGATTACCCACAGCTTCCTCTGTCAAACTTACCAGCAAGAGATCAAGTAACTCAGCGAGTGAAATGCAAGTTAAAAAAAATTGCATCACTAGAACAAAAGTTGCTTGACTAATCATATCCTGAAAATATTGCATTGCTTCTAGCAGCTTCTAAAAGTTGGAAATTAACTCTTTCATTGTTGTAATCTTTCCATGCTTGTTCCATGCTTTCCAATTTGATGTGTATTTATTTATCATGACTACTTAGGACAATACAAATAATACATTAGCACCTCTTTGCAAAACCGTCCATAGACTGAATTCAAATCTTAATTGTATCTCTTTACAAAAGGTGTCCATTAAAATAAAAATACATTTAAAGCTACTTCAAAACGACTTATGGTATTTTACCTTTATTACTGGAAAATTAAGATTACAGACAAGGGCCTAGTTTGACTAGTATATTCCAGCTGTTTTACACTAAGCAAGTGATTCTCTGTAACAAACTCTAATTAACTTGATCTAAATTGAGGGTATGAGTGCTTTAAATTGTCTGTAAAACATAAAATAGCCAGAACAAACTGGTGAATCTGTCCCAGTGTTATTCATGTTACAACTATTGATCACATTGTAACCAAAGTCTTCATGTTCTGTTGTCCTCTTTTATTTGTCTTTATTCTATACTCTGTCCCACATTTGAGTTTTAGCAGACTGAGAGAGATGAGGCAGTTCATAATTTAATTGTAGCTGGAAATGGTGCTGTATGGATTGATGTCAGTTTTCCCCTGTGATAATAGAGTGGAGAGCATAGATATGACTGAATAATTGCAAAATTTATTGTGAGATGCAGCTCAAAATCTCACATAGCAACTCAGAAATTATGATTAATTGCCACAATTCAGTGTGCTGCAAGGAGATGCAGTTTTGCTATAAAAGTTATGTAAAATAATCATTTGGTTAAAAGCATTGAAAATTGTGACACGTCCTCTAGCTAAATGCTGAAGCTCCAGGTTTGTGTCAGGAAATAAAAGTAATATTGATTGTGATTTAAATAGAAAATATATTAGTGATGTATTCAATTGTTTGCAAATAAGGCAGAGATGGACATGAAGAGAGCCACTTTATTTGCAGATGTGCAAAAGGATCATTTTTGTCAGTGCTCAAGTTGCTAGCCAACCATGTAGACATAAGTCAAACTCAAATCTATAAAAATAAACTGCATTTCTATGTTTGAATTTTTTTTCATTATAGCAGAACCTGCTTTAGATCCTGATCCTGCAGGCTGATCCACGGTCAACCCTTTATCAACAAATAAATTTGATGAATAGTCTGAAGTAGCCCACTATGTTACGTTTGGTGTGTTGAGTTAATATTACTATGAGTATCAGAACCTTTTGCATTTCATCAGAAGCGAAACTAAGCATTTAAGCACCCAGGGCAAGCAATCATATTTGTGCCCCCTAGAGGTAAAGTCTCCCAATTTCTCCCTCCCATATAGAACAGAGGTTTTTCAAACTGAAAACTGTTGCCTCCTGCCACGAGCAGGCAGATCAGAAGTTGGTGGGAACTGCTCAGCTTGCTTGGGTCCCTGGCTATCTGTGCTGCAGGAGCTGGGGCTCTGGTTGGCTGCCCAACAGTCAGCCCTCCTGGCCCTGCTCCCTGAGCCAGGCCTCCTCTGCACGACCAGGTGCTCCCCGGGCAGGGCAGGTGGCACAGTTCCAATGTGTGTACCGACACACTCTTGCCTCTGCCCCAAAGGAGCCTGGCATTGGCCGGCTGGCGATACCGCCTGGAGCCGCCCAGTGCCCAGAGAACCTGGCTGCCATTAATTCTATTAATGTACTGCTTATGTCACTTGTGTGTTCATATGGAGCTCTACTCCTTCCTTCAGCAAGTTCCCTCCCAATGGAGCTATCCTGCAGGACCTAGGTTCCTCAGCACTGTGTTCCTGCAGCCCTAGAACCAGATAAACACGTACACACACACACACACGCACACACTAACAGAACAAGTCTGAGCGGACCGGGTCAATCAACACTCTCAAGCTGACCCCCTTATAAGTCCCTGTACTCAATGGGCTGGGTCAAGCAGCACTTTCAAGCTGTCACCCTCATATGCCACAGGTTTAACATGTCCCTCATCCCACTTTCATGTCACAATTGTACTAGTAGTAACCCACTTGATGAGCAAACCCCACAGCTTTTGGGTGCTGCAGGGATCTTTAGCTTAGGTATGTAAGCAGTGTCAGGATGAGCTCCACCCTGACATCTGGTGGTGAGGTGTGGCAAGTTGTGGAAAAGAACTTCAGGGGCCGATCTCATTTGCATAGGCACACCCACCTCACCTAGAATGAGGCCATAGCTGCCCAAAATGGTCACTTTGGCTGCTGTGGGATCCCCAGTGTCTCTGTTATTGGGGCAGGAAGTATAAATTGTTATTACCCTGATTATGGGAACTGTGCTTGGAACTGTACTTGGCCTTTTGTTATGATGGAGGGACTCACCATCAACTAAGTAGCACTCGCTACGCAAGGGTCATGGGTTTTAAAACTCTGTGAATGGAGAGAGGCTGGGGACAAGTATTAATACTTGGTGGCATGGGCCCCTTGGTGAGGGCCTTACATGCTAATTGCACTTCCTCCTCTCTCTACTGTGGAATATCAGAGCTAATTTTGATTTCATTAGAAGTCTAGTTCCAGACTGCTGAGCTCACTTTGGGCTAATAGTGCACCAGCACTGAGGCTTCCCTACTACAAGCTGAATTCACCAAAGAGCTGAACTGACTAAGAGCTGAAATCACTGAGCGTTGTGTTAAGTAGTGGGGGAGCCTGAAAATATATCGTGGAGCAGTTTGCGGGATGGCTGGAGTGCCTTGTGAACAGGCTGGTGGAGCAGTTCATAGGACGGCGGGAGCTGCTGGTGGGAGGCGGAGCAGTTCATGGATCAGCTGGTGGAGCAGTTCGTGGGACAGTGGGAGCTGCGTGTGGGCCTCAGAGCGGAGCTGATGGAAGCAGTTTGTGGGGCGGCTGGCAGAGCGGAGCGGAGCGAAAGCCTATGGAGCTGTGGGGTTGTCAGCTTCAGATCATGTAAGGTGCCTCTTACCTCCACCCCTATCTCCATCCAGGTTGGGAGGTAAAGCTCTGTAGATAAACTTTTGAACTCTGGGGCTGCCCTGACCAGGGACAGAGACTTTTGGGTCATTGGACTTTTGGGACTTTAGGTGATGTGGGGTTGCTGAACTCAAGAACAAAAGGGAAAGGGCATGCCCCAATTTGCTTGGGGTGGGTTTTTTTTGCTCATAGGTTGTGTTATGAATCCTGTTGGTGGTGTTTCCCCAACATAATGCCATATTGTTTCTTTCTGTTATTAAAAGGCTTTTTGCTACACTCAGACTAGGTGCTTGCGAGAGGGGAAGTATTGCCTCTTGGAGGCGCCCAGCGGGGGTGGTATATATTTGTCCCAGGTCACTGGGTGGGGGCTCGAGCCAGTTTGTATTGTGTTATTGGAACGGATCCCCTAGATATTGAACCTGGCCCTTGTTGCTGCCAACTCTGACGGGCAGAAGCGTTACAGGTAAAAGAAGCATTGCTGCAGAGTAAATGGGGGGAGCTAAAAACACAAAAGAGTAAAGTTTAGAGAGAGAAAGAGAAGCAACCAGCTTAACCATAAAAGTTATTTATTGAATAATAGTGATAATTACATAAGGAGAGCCTAAACCAATATTACAGTTACATTATTAAAGGTTAATACCTGAGGTAGAAAAGAAAACAGAGAGAGAGAGAGAGAGAGAGAGAGAGAGAGAGAAGAGAGAGAGAGGATCTCACCCACTCCAAGGAGCTTGAACTGGTTGGAGTTCCCAGGTGATGGTGGTAGCTCAGGGTCCTGAGGGATGGAGATGGGCAGAATCCCCGGCACTATAAGTCAGGAAAAGATGGAGTCCCAGTGCAACTGATGCTGAGTTTGGGTCCATGCATCAGAACACTTACTTGAACATAGGTAGGTTTTTTGTAGAGAAACAACAATGGTTCAAGGGAGAATACTAGATTTGTTTATGGGTAAACTGATGACTCAAGGGTTTTCTTTAGGCTAGAAATAGGAGCTGCAAAAAGAACAGGAGTACTTGTGGCACCTTTATAGACTAGCAAATTTATTAGAGCATAAGCTTTCGTGAGCTACAGCTCACTTCATTGGATGCATAGAATGGAACATATAGTAATATATATATATATATATATATATATATATATATATATATATATATATATATATATACACGTACAGATAAGTTGGAAGTTAAATACAAACTATGAGAGACTAATTAGTTAAGACAAGCTATTATCAGCAGGAGAAAAAAAAAACTTTTGTAGTGATAATCAAGATGGCCCATTTAGACAGTTGACAGGAAGGTGTGAGGATACTTAACATAAGGAAATAGATTCAATATGTATAATGACCCGCCACTCCCTGTCTCTATTCAAATCCAAATTAATGGCATCTAGTTTGCATATTAATTCAAGCTCAGCAGTTTCTCGCTGGAGTCTGTTTTTGAAGCTTTTCTGTTGCAAAATTGCCACCCTTAAATCTTTTACTGAGTGGCCACAGAGGTTGAAGTGTTCTCCTATCGGTTTTTGAATGTTATTATTCCTGATGTCAGATTTGTGTCCATTTATTCTTTTGCATAGAGACTGTCCGGTTTGGCCAATGTACATGGCAGAGGGGCATTCCTGGCACATGATGGCATATATCACATTGGTAGATGTGCAGGTGAATGAGCCCCCGATGGCGTGGCTAATGTGATTAGGTCCCATGATGGTGTCACTTGAATAAATATGTGGATAGAATTGGCATTGGGCTGTTTTGCAAGGATAGGTACCTGGTTTAGTGTTTTTGTTGTGTGGTGTGTGGTTGCTGGTGAGTATTTGCTTCTGGTTGGGGGGCTGTCTGTAAGCGGCGACTGGTCTATCTCCCAAGATCTGTGAGAGTGAGGGATCATTTTTCAGGATAGGTTGTAAATCTTTGATGATGTGCTAGAAAGGTTTTAGTTGGGGGCTGAAGGTGACAGCTAGTGGCATTCTTTTCTTTGTTGGGCCTGTCCTGTAGTAGGTGACTTCTGGGTACTCTTCTGGCTCTGTCAATCTGTTTCTTCACTTCAGCAGGTGGGTATTGTAGTTGTAAGAATGCTTGATAGAGATCTTGTAGGTGTTTGTCTCTGTCTGAGGGGTTGAAGCAAATGCGGTTGTATCGTAGAGCTTGGCTGTAGACAATGGATTGTGTGGTGTGTCCTGGATGGAAGCTGGAGGCATGTAGGTAAGTATAGCGGTCAGTAGGTTTCCGGTATAGGGTGGTGTTTATGTGACCATCACTTATTAGCACAGTAGTGTCCAGGAAATGGACTGCTTGTATGGGTTGGTGTAGGCTGAGATTGATGGTGGGATGGAAATTGTTGAAATCATGGTGGAATTCCTCAAGGGCTTCTTTTCCCTGGGTGCAGATGATGAGGATGTCATCAATGTAGCGCAAGTAGAGTAGGGGTGTTATGGGATGAGAGCTAAGGAAACGTTGTTCTAAGTCAGCCATAAAAATGTTGGCATACTGTGGGGCCATGCGCTGACTTGAAGGTATATATTGTCCCCAAATGTGAAATAGTTGTGGGTGAGGAGAAAGTCACAAAGGTCAGTCACCAGGTTTGCAGTGACATTATTGGGGATACTGTTCCTAATAGGTGGTAGTCCATCTTCGTGTGGAATGTTGGTGTAGAGGGCTTCTACATCCATAGTGGCCAGGAGGGTGTTTTCTGGAAGATCACCAATGGACTGTAGTTTCCTCAGGAAGTCAGTGGTGTCCTGAAGATAGCTGGGAGTGCTGGTAGGATAGGGCCTGAGGAGAGAGTCCACATAGCCAGACAATCCTGCTGTCAGGGTGCCAACGTTTGAGATGATGGGGTGTCCAAGATTTCCAGGTTTATGGATCATGGGTAGCAGATAGAATACCCCTGGTCGGGGTTCTAGGGGTGCGTCTGTGCGGATTTGTTCTTGTGCTTTTTCAGGGAGTTTCTTGAGCAGATGGTGTAGTTTCTTTTGGTAACTCTCAGTGGGATCAGAGGGTAATGGCTTGTAGAAAGTGGTGTTGGAGAGCTGCCTAGCAGCCTCTTGTTCATATTCTGATCTATTCATGATAATGAAAGCCCTTCCTTTGTCAGCCTTTTTGATTATGATGTCAGAGTTGTTCCTGAGGCTGTTGATGGCATTGTGGTCAGCACAGCTGAGGTTATGGGGCAAGTGATGCTGCTTTTCCAAAATTTCAGCCTGTGCACATCGATGGAAGCAATCTATGTAGAAGTCCAGTCTGTTGTTTCGACCTTCAGCAAGAGTCCACGCAGAATCCTTCTTTTTGTAGTGTTGGTAGGAAGGATTCTGTGGGTTAGTATGTTGTTCAGAGGTGTGTTGGAAATATTCTTTGAGTTGGAGATGTCGAAAGTAGGATTCTAGGTTACCACAGAACTGTATCATGTTCGTGGGGATGGAGGGACAAAAGGAGAGGCCCCGAGATAGGACAGACTCTTCTGCCAGGCTAAGAGTATAGCTGGAAAGATTAACAGTATTGTTGGGTGGGTTAAGGGAACCAACGTTGTGGCTCCTTGTGGCACGTAATAGGAGCTAATCACTCTTGGCTATGGGTGGTGTTTTCTTCCAGGGAGCTCACAATGCAACTAGGCTGCTTCAGTATTTTGGATATCAATCAGGGAATCATTACTAGAATTGGTCTGATAACTGCTGATCTGGGTGTGTGCAGGTGTTGGTTCATTAACATCTGGAGCAGAGATCCCCCAGGATGAAGTGCTTCTCTGCTTTTCTGGTCCCAGAGTTCAGTGCAGTTCTCTGTTCTCCATAGAATCATAGAATATCAGGGTTGGAAGGGACCTCCAGAGGTCATCTAGTCCAACCCCCTGCTCAAAGCAGGACCGGTTCCCAACTAAATCATCCCAGCCAGGGCTTTGTCAAGCCTGACCTTAAAAACGTCTAGGGAAGGAGATTCCACCACCTCCATAGGTAACACATTCCAGTGTTTCACCACCCTCCTAGTGAAAAACTTTTTCCTAATATCCAACCTAAACCTCCCCCACTGCAACTTGAGACCATTACTCCTTGTTATGTCATCTGCTACCACTGAGAACAGTCTAGATCCATCCTCTTTGGAACCCCCTTTCCGGTAGTTGAAAGCAGCTATCAAATCCCCCCTCATTCTTCTCTTCTGCAGACTAAACATCCCCAGTTCCCTCAGCTTTTCCTCATAAGTCATGTGTTCCAGTCCCCTAATCATTTTTGCTGCCCTCCACTGGACTCTTTCCAATTTTTCCACATACTTCTTGTAGTGTGGGGCCCAAAACTGGACACAGTACTCCGGATGAGGCCTCACCAATGTCGAATAGAGGGGAACAATCACGTCCCTCGATCTGCTGGCAATGTCCCTACTTATACATCCCAAAATACCATTGGCCGTCTTGGCAACAAGGGCACACTGTTGACTCATATCCAACTTCTCAGCCACTGTAACCCCTAGGTCTTTTTCTGCAGAACTGCTGCCTAGCCCCTCGGTCCCTAGTCTGTAGCAGTGCATGGGATTCTTCCATCCTATGTGTAGGACTCTGCACTTGTCCCTGTTGAACCTAATCAGATTTCTTTTGATCTGATCCTCTAATTTGTCTAGGTCCCTCTGAATCCTATCCCTACCCTCCAGTGTATCTACCACTCCTCCCAGTTTAGTGTCATCTGCAAACTTGCTGAGGGTGCAATCCACACCATCCTCCAGATCATTTATGAAGATATTGAACAAAACTGGCCCCAGGACCGACCCCTGGGGCATTCCACTTGATACCGGCTGCCAACTAGAGATGGAGCCATTGATCACTACCTGTTGAGCCTGACAATCTAGCCAGCTATCTATCCACCTTATAGTCCATTCATCCAGCCCATACTTCTTTAACTTGCTGGCAAGAATACTGTGGGAGACCATGTCAAAAGCTTTGCAAAAGCCAAGGAACAACACGTCCACTGCTTTCCCCTCATCCACAGAGCCGGTTATTTCGTCATAGAAGGCAATTAGATTAGTCAGGCATGACTTGCCCTTGGTGAATCTATGCTGACTGTTCCTGATCACTTTCCTCTCCTCTAAGTGCTTCAGAATTGATTCCTTGAGGACCTGCTCCAAGATTTTTCCAGGGACTGAGGTGAGGCTGACTGGCCTGTGGTTCCCAGGATCCTCCTTCTTCCCTTTTTTAAAGATGGGCACTACATTAGCCTTTTTCCAGTCATCCGGGACTTCCCCCGATCGCCATGAGTTTTCAAAGATAATGGCCAATGGCTCTGCAATTACATCCGCCAACTCCGTTAGCACTCTCGGATGCAACACATCTGGCCCCATGGACTTGTGCTCATCCAGCTTTTCTAAATAGTCCCAAACCACTTCTTTCTCTACAGAGGGCTGGTCACCTCCTCCCCATGCTGTGCTGCCCAGTGCAGCAGTCTGGGAGCTCACCTTGTTTGTGAAGACAGAGGCAAAAAATGCATTGAGTACATTAGCTTTTTCCACATCCTCTGTCACTAGGTTGCCTCCCTCATTCAGTAAGGGTCCCACACTTTCCTTGACTTTCTTCTTGTTGCTAACATACCTGAAGAAACCCTTCTTGGTACTCTTAACATCTCTTGCTAGCTGCAACTCCAGGTGTGATTTGGCCTTCCTGATTTCATTCTTGCAAGCCCAAGCAATATTTGTATACCCATCCCTGGTCATTTGTCCAATCTTCCACTTCTTGTAAGCTTCTTTTTTGTGTTCAAGATCAGCAAGGATTTCACTGTTCAGCCAAGCTGGTCGCCTGCCATATTTCCTATTCTTTCTACACGTCGCGATGGTTTGTCCCTGTAACCTCAGTAAGGATTCTTTAAAATACAGCCAGCTCTCCTGGACTCCTTTCCCCCTCATGTTATTCTCCCAGGAGACCTTGCCCATCAGTTCCCCGAGGGAGTCAAAGTTTGCTTTTCTGAAGTCCAGGGTCTGTATTCTGCTGCTCTCCTTTCTTCCTTGTGTTAGGATCCTGAACTTGACCATTTCATGGTCACTGCCTCCCAGGTTCCCATCCACTTTTGCTTCCCCTACTAATTCTTCCTGGTTTGTGAGCAGCAGGTCAAGAAGAGCTCTGCCCCTAGTTGGTTCCTCCAGCACTTGCACCAGGAAATTGTCCTATATTCTATATTTTCCAAAAACTTCCTGGATTGCCTGTGCACTGCTGTATTGCTCTCCCAGCAAATATCAGGGTGACTGAAGTCTCCCAAGAGAACCACGACCTGCCATCTAGTAACTTCTGCGAGTTGCCGGAAGAAAGCCTCTTCCACCTCATCCCCCTGGTCTGGTGGTCTATAGTAGACTCCCACCACAACATCACCCTTGTTGCTCACACTTCTAAACTTAATCCAGAGACTCTCAGGTTTTCCTGCAGTTTCATACTTGAGCTCTGAGCAGCCATACTGCTCTCTTACATACAGTGCAACTCCCCCACCTTTTCTGCCCTTACTTTCCTTCCTGAACAGCTTATATCCATCCATGACAGTACTCCAGTCATGTGAGCTATCCCACCAACTCTCTGTTATTCCAATCACATCATAATTCCTTGACTGTGCCAAGACTTCCAGTTCTCCCTGCTTGTTTCCCAGGCTTCGTGCATTTGTATATAGGCACTTGAGGTAACCTGCTGATCGCCCCTCTTTCTCAGTATGAGGCAGGAGCCCTCCCCTCTCATGCGCTCCTGCTCGTGCTTCCTCCCGGTATCCCACTTCCCCACTTACCTCAGGGCTTTGGTCTCCTTCCCCTGGTGAACATAGTTTAAAGCCCTCCTCATTAGGTTAGCCAGCCTCCTTGTGAAGATGCTCTTCCCTCTCTTTTGTTAGGTGGAGCCCGTCTCTGCCTAGCACTCCTTCTTGGAACACCATCCCATGGTCAAAGAATCCAAAGCCTTCTCTCCGACACCACCTGCATAGCCATTCATTGACTTCCATGATTCGACGGTCTCTACCCAGGCCTTTTCCTTCCACGGGGAGGATGGACGAGAACACCACTTGCACCTCAAATTCCTTTATCCTTCTTCCCAGAGCCACGTAGTCTGCAGTGATCCGCTCAAGGTCATTCTTGGTCAGTATCATTGGTGCCCACATGAAGAAGCAGGAAGGGGTAGCGATCTGAGGGCTTGATGAGTCTCGGCAGTCTCTCTGTCACATCGCGAATCTTAGCTACTGGCAAGCAGCAGACTTCTCGGTTTTCCCAGTCGGGGCGGCAGATAGATGACTCAGTCCCCCTGAGGAGAGAGTCCCCGACCACCACCACCTGCCTCTTTCTTTTGGGAGAGGTGGTCGTGCAACTGCCAACCCTAGGACAGTGCATCCCATGCCTTCCAATCGGCGGAGTCTCCTTTTGCTCCCTACCCTCAGACTCTCCACATTAGTACCTGTGGAGAGAACATGAAAATGGTTACTTACCTGTATCTGCCCTGCTGGTACATGGACGTTCCCCTTTTTTTCTTCTGGAGGTCACATGATGCCAAATTTCTTCACCATCCTTCTGTCCCCGATGTGCAGCCTGCTCTGAATCTTCAGAACCTTGTGCCCATAGAAGCCTATCCTGACATCCGTCCAGGAAATCTTCAGTTTCTCTTATGCAACGCAGGGTCGATACCTGTTGCTCCAGACCTTGAACTTTCTCTTCCAGTATGGAGACCAGCTTCCACTTTGTACAGACAAAGTCACATCTATCCTGTGGAAGAAAGACAAACATAGCACATCAAGTGCAGGTCACAACAGCTGAACACCCCCCTTCCATATTACCTTCCTTCTACAAGCTTCCTCAGGAGTTGTAGTAATTGCTCACAGAATCCAGCAAGATGTAAGCCTCAGTGGGCTCTCCCCAGCCGAACTCCCAGGCAAACTCCTTTTGTTAGCTGCTCTGCTGTTCGCTGCTCAGCTGGTTCGCAACTGACTGGCTTTTTATGCAGTCAGGCCCACTTAAGGCTCACCTGGAACAAAGCACAAGCAGTTCCTACCCTTTTCTAACAACCAATCAAGCACACAGCACACAGTCACACTGTCCTTACAACAAACACTCAGATACTCACCAACATAGCATCCATTCTGTATGCTAATGGAGATGACTCCCTGTCCCATCTTTCATGTAAATGAGGTTAGGGGAGTTGTCTCTGTTCTTCATTTTGTATGCTAATGGAGATGTCAAAATCTTGTCACCCTTGTCAGGAGGGGTCTAGATGTGTCTCCCAATGCCCTTCACTGCTCTCTGCAAGCCTTTTCCCTCATCAGTTTTGGTTCAAGCAGAGACTGGTGGTGGTGGTGGTGGTGGTGGGTGTCTTTCATGAGTCAGACAGGCTAGATACTGTGCCCTGGTTCCCCAAAAACACAAAGCTGACTGGTATCAGAGCTGAACTTCCCCTTGCTCCCCTTGGCTGCCCTGCCCCAGCCCCATGGTTTCCGGGCTTGGGGTCACACTGCCCTAGCGTTGAACCCAGTGCCCAGTTCAGGCACTGGGGACAGGTGGCTGCTGGTAGAGTTCCAGCTCCAGAAACTAAAGCTGTGAAAATAGAGTGACCCTTAGGGTTTTTTTCAAGTGTTTCAAGTTCCCAAATAAAGGACAATTCTGGGGTGAGGGGGAGGAGGATCTGGAGGAGATATTTGGGGGGTGCTACAAAGGGTATTTGGAGGTCACTGGAGGGGGTACCTGCAGCAGGGGTACCCACTAGGGATGAACTGCCAGTTCTGTGGCAGGGTCATCCACTGGAGGTGGGCTGCCTGCTGCTGCTGCTGTTGCTGCTGAGGGGACACTGCATGTGGGGTTCCCTCTCCCCCCGCCATTCCCCATCCCTGTTCCTTCCCCATCTCATCCCTGTTCCCCACTGTCCCCGCCCCTGTATCCCTCCCCCCACTCTCATATCTCCCTGCCCCTACCATACCTTATCCCCCTTTTTGCCCCACTGCCTCTTCCACCCATCTCACCTCCTTCCCACAATCCTTTGAGGGAAGGGGGGAGGGCTGACACCACTGGGCATGATCCTGCACTGCCGAGGGGTGGGATGCACATTTTTGTGCCCCTATCAGCGCTCTGCCTTGTGTGGTTGCCCTTCTCACTGCATCCTAGTTACAGCTCTGCATTTCGTGATTTGTTTGAGTTGAAATATATAACCGTCTCTTTTTGACATTTAATATCGTAACTTACTGGTCAGTGTGCATCATACACACACTGGCAGCCATCTTAGATGACAAAATATTATCAACTATTTATGGAAAACATAAATTTCCATGTCTGTTTAATCAAGAACCAAAGAGAGCACAATGAGATACACATGGAACTTAAAGAGCAAATCTTTGGAAGTTTGGGATTTTTTTTTTTAATCCATGTGAAACAATTGATGCAAATTTCTACAATGGAGGGAACATGGTTCCTTTATATTTTGAGGGGGTTTTATGTGGAAATCAGATTCACAAATATTCTTCAAATATGTCTATATATGACTACTATTTAAGTGAGGTCTATTAAGCTATTTTAATTGCTGGCTGGCTTTAGTCCTGGAGATACATACTCCCAGTGGCCATAGTAAATGAGCAGCCTGCTCTATATTGTGGAATAAATATTAATTTTGTCCAGGGCAAGCCACTGAATTTAATGTTCTCAGTATGACTGATTACCTTAGATATATTGTCTTTTTTAGGAAGATGGGGGTGGGATGCACATCAAGGCAGATGGAATCTTTCCTGTAATGCTGTGGAATTACTCTCTTCTCACATGAAGAGTGAGAGGGGTATCTATCCTGTGATTAATTTCTATTCAGATAGGCAATGCACAGTTTTGTTAAATATGCAGAGCTGCTCATGGGCAATAATTAATTTAAACAAAGAAGGGATTATATGCAAAGGGCAGGTCAACAAAGGCAGATGCAAAATAACATTAGAAAATACTGCTACAAAGTATACTCACTGAAGTGAAAGAACTGTGAGAGAAAGAAATGGTTGATCTGGACCCTGCTATTTTGTGTTTTAATCAAGTCAGAGCATTTCAGCTAACTGGAGGTGCACCATATCAAGATGTTGATGGGGAACCTCTACAGGTCACCTACAGTAGGCACTCCAGAATGTGGTGCAGATGGCATTGCGGGGTTCACTTTTCCCTTTGAGTTATTACTCGAGCATATATTGGGAGCAATGTGTGATTGGAAGTGTTGTTTTTCTAGATTGCATTTAAAATTTAGGTCTGCTTCCTTGTTAGTTAGGATATCTTTCCTTAAGAAGGACATAATGGGAAGGGGAGGAAAGTTGGTGTCATGGTTAAGGCCATGACTTGGAACTCAGGAGAGTCAAATCTTAACTCTACCAAAGACCTTTATGTGGATTACTGGAGCATCAGTTCTCCTTCTGCAAAATGGGAATGAAAATACTCCCCTATGTACAAGAATCTAGTGATCAGAAATTCATTCACACTTGTGATGTGTTTAGCAATGACTATTGTGAAAGTAATATAAGTTCTTAGAGATATAGTTTGATATTTCTATCCACCATCAGTGGGGCTATTCACATGTTTAAAGTTAACCATGTGCATAAGAGTTTGCGGGATGAGGGCATTATGTACTAAAGGTCTTGGGCTTTATAGAATTTCCATACATTAGATAGATAATTCACACATCATGTGGTATTTTATTTATAAGGTTTATCTCTTGCATTTCATCTCCTAGCTTTGATTTCTCTTTGACTTCTTGTGTGTTGGTAATGAAGTTGAAGAAGTTTCTGGAGAAGTCCCAGTAGCAGAGGCCCAATGAAAATTAATTTAGGTATGTAAAGGAAGTTGTAAATCATGGTTTGGTTTGTCGGGTGCAGCTCAGCTTTGCCCTTCAAACTGTTTGAGATTTTCAAGGGTTTCTACTTCTGTACTAGAACAATTCTTTCTAAGATAAAGTCTCTGGATGAAAGACTGGAAGACAGAATTCAGGGTTCTGCTTTGAGGTGTTTGAAAACTGGAAGCTTTATTAAATTATTATAGGAAAACTTGAAATGCAGTGTGACAGATTCGGAGCTGCTTTATAATAACTTATGAATATTGTATGTTGTCTTGGTGATTGGGGTTTTTACTGTATGAATGTATGCTTAGTTTAATAGGACAGTTGGGAAAAAACAAGCAAGAAAGTAAATAATGGCTGAAGGTAAACCACTTCTGAGTAAACGTGAGAATTCTTAAGTGAAAATGCTGGGACATGAAAAGGCTTGGAACACAAAAGATCAAAAAAAACATTGGCATGTTTGAAAAGGCACACTCCCTCAAGAGAGGAAGGAGTTATCTGTGGGAACCAGACTGAGATACAGCACCTGTCAGGGAGTATCTGAAGAAGTCAAACATACCTAGATTACTGTTATGGGATAGAAAGTCTTTAGATAAGATAGGCATACATAGTATACATGGGGGAAATTTGGGGAAAAAAAATAAAAATTATTTGCCAAAAAATTAAAAATTCTTCACACAATATTTTAAAATTCCATTGATTTTGTTTGTCAAAATAACACAATATAATCAGGCCAGTTTCAATTATTTTGTTAATTTATTTCAAAATACCTGTCAGCAAGTATGTCTGTAACAATACGGACAAGAAAAAAAGATTTGGAAATGTTTTTTTTTTAGATAGATTCCTTACTAGGAATATTAATACAGAAGTCTGAGTAATAGTTTATTTAAACTACAATACAGAAACATATTTCCTGGACCCCTCAGAACCAATGCAAAGACTTGAGGCAGTCAGGAGAAACAGAGGAGCTGACGGAGAGGGAAGTAATTGCTGGGAAGGAGCCTAGGAGTGAACCTGGAGGGCTGCTGGATGCGAGTGGGAGAAGTTTGGAACTGTTTGTTTTTGAGGGGAGGAAGTATTTTAGGGAATTGGGGAGCCTCCCCCATGCAGAGCCTGGCTGACCCCTAGCCTCTCCCATTCAGTCAAGAACATCTGCTGCTGTCCCTGTGTGTCCCTGCACTCCCACTCCCCATTCAGCCAGGCATATCTTCACATGTCCCCATGCTGCCCTGCAACCCCACTCCTCCGTGTCTCTGCACCATCACACAGCCACACATAGCTGCCCTTCTCTCCATGTGTCCCTGCACCCCACTCCCATTCAGCCCCTGGCTTAATGTTGTCACCCCACTAGCTCCTGTACCCCTGTCTCAGTCTGTCCCTCCACTAACTTGTCTAAATCCTAGTCTGTGTAGGGAAATGTGAAGAAGGAAACCTCTGCTCCCTCTGTCTCTGTGGCTGGCTGCTATGGCCCGTGAGCCAGCTGCTCTCTATTCTGGTGCCACATCAGCTCCTGGTGGGTGAAAGATGTAGCTGCAGTATGACCCCTCTGATGGCTTCCCTATGCCTACACATCAGAATCAATTATTCTGCAGGGAAGAAGAGGAAATCTGCAGAGGATATTAATTCTGCACTTGCACAGTGGTGCAGAATTCCCTCAGGTGTAGCATATAGATTGTTGTTTTAAAATACTTTTTCTCTATATACTTTGTTCTTACTTTAAAATAAAAAAAATACCTTGGTTTAAGAAAGGTCTTTTGTCACTGTATTCACTACTGGTTCCAGATTTGCAAAGGGAAGAGCTGCAAGGTACCCAAACTTAGTCAGACTTAATGGGAAAGCACAGTTGAAACATGGAGTACTGTTGCCCAGGGCCTGGTCTAAGTGTTGGAAAAATGCAGAATTTCACCTTGGGATACATAAAGGCACAAGGCCTGATTCCTGAGGGTGTGGGCTCACAGACCAGAAAGGGAATGGAGGTACAGCAAGCCCCATAACCATGACAACAGGCGAGAGAAAACATATGCTTGTGGGTGTGTCTGTAATATATGGTGTGTGTGCAGTCTAAGGGGTATGATTAAACCCCTAACTGTTCAAGTAGCAGCAGTGATTATGACAGACTTCTCCATTATTTGGCCAGATGATTGTGACATTTTCTTTCAGGTGCAGCCCTTGCTAACTTGATCCATGCCTTTGCCACCTTGAAATTACACTACTGTAATGTGCTCTGATGAAGCTACATGTAATGAGGTATTAGAAGCTGGTACAGAATTCACGGGTCCATTTGGTATACAGTATTTCTCATATTGAGCACATAGCACCACTGAGCTATTATCTGCGCTGGCTGCCGCCTCATTGCTGAATGGAGTTTTAAGATACTGGCTTTGACCTAAAAAGTACTAAGTAAGTTGGGGCCTGCCTTATTGACACAGTTCTCTCTCCTCTCCTTGATACTGATATAGTTGCAACTGACAGAAGTGCTAGAGTTGTATTCCCCTTGGCTGCTGGTGTGATGCTGTCCATTAGTTGTACTCACTTAGGAAATCTCTTCCCCAGCTTCATCTAAAACAGCCTACATGCCGCAAAACATGGGGTTTTGAGACAGGAAGAACGTGAAGAAGGTTGAGATCTATTGGTAGACTGTATTAATAATTTAGTTTTTGATTTATCAAATTTATGGTTGGTTCATTCTAGCTATAAGGATGTTAGATTTGTTGACTTTTTTAAAGGCTATATTTTTTACATTTGTCGAAGGTAATCAGAACATCAGAAGGGCTCCTTTTTGCTTTAATGTATAAATCTAAATAAATAACATATGTGGTAAGTGAAAAATAATAAGGAAAAAATGGAAAATGACTAATACACCTGTATTCATGGGAAAAGGCTACAGTAGTATTAGTAGAAATTCCAAATGACTGGGAATACATTATAATGGTTCATTTTTATACACCTTTTTTTCCCTTATATGCAACCAAACCAGTTTCATATAACCAAACATTTCAGACTAAAGCTTTATATGTCAAGGCAGACTTTTTTTCTGAATTGGTACAGAAATTCCAATAATGTAATTTCAAACTTAGATAGGCAAAGATGCTCTGCCTAGGAAACCAAGAGGTTTGAGGGTATGAAAATATCTTACAAGGAACAGGTAGATTAAAAAGAAATTGGAGAATATCTTTCATAAGAATTAATTATTTAAAATATCAGACATCCATAATTGCAATACATATTTATTGTTAACTATTTTATTAGGTTATTGTTGTTGTTTTCTTCAATGTTTCCTATTTTCTGTGATCTGCTTGAGATGAATTTTACATAGTAGCCCTGTCAATAGAAATTTTGATAATGCAAATGTTTTATTGAAAAGTTACATACAGGTCCAGAATTTTGTTTAAGTTCTGACCACTTTGAACCAGATATAAAGAAGTCAGAATGCAGCTGGATCTGTCCAGCTGAGAATTCCCCTGGCAGTTGGTGAGGTAGCTCTCAGTTGGTATAAAGCCGTCATAATGGGCCTCTGGGCCAACTTCCTTTCCCATTCAGCAATGGCATAGGGGGTGTGCTGAGGGTGTGGCCAGATTGCTATGCTCAGTTGGTTTGTGATCTAATAGGGACCCCAGGCTGTTCTAACATATGCTGGGGATGAAAATGGCACAAATCAATCCTGTGAATATGGAAGCAATAATAATTTTCCTGATAGCTCTCTCTGTTGTGCTGAGCAGAAATTTGGCCAACAGAGAATCTGGCCCATAAATTATTAAATTATAATAATTTTGTTTGTTGTTTCTAGATGTTTTGCCCTTCTTCCCCTCAAGGTCATAAACTGTGGGTTGTGCAGATAACATATTGAAAATGGTTGCATTTGTTTTCTTGATTATTGTTTACTATGAGAAAGATCCTAATCGTGGTCCATGGCTTGGAGCTGACCAGAGCTTTATGGCCCTTGTGACAAAGCTCTGTCCTTGTCTCCATGGGTCCCACATTTCCTGGCAGATTTCGCTAGCCTCAGAGGCTCACTGTGACCCTCCATGTAAACCTTCGCTCTCTAGAGACAAGGGTCACTGTCTACTGAGCCATTTTCATCATAAGCCAGCGAGGGAGGTGAGGAGAAGTTATCCTTCCTTGCACAGTCTCTGTTGTCCCCTAGTCTCAGTGAATAATGGGGGGGGGGGAATCCTACTCCGGGATCCAGCCCAGGGACCCTAATAGTATCAGCTGACCTTTTAGAAACATGACATGTACAATTCCCTGGGTAACTTCCCCCACAGCAGCCCTCACTTCCTCAAGCTCCACTTCACCCTTAACTCAGGGCCTCCTTCCTTGTGCCTGAAATGGTGTGTACTACTCAGTCTCTCCAACAGCACAACTTCCTCCCACAGCTCCTGACATGCACACCCACCTGACTAACTGGGAGGCTTTTAACTAGTTTCAGCCAGCCCCTGATTGGCTTCAGGTGTCCCAATCAACCTAGCATTCTCCCTGCCTTCTGGAAAGTACTTAATTGGCCCCAGGTGTCTTAACTGACCTGAAAGAAAAGGAGTACTTGTGGCACCTTAGAGACTAACCAATTTATTTGAGCATAAGCTTTCGTGAGCTACAGCTCATTTCATCGGATGCATACTGTGGAAAGTGTAGAAGATCTTTTTATGTACACACAAAGCATGAAAAAATGCCTCCTCCAACCCCACTCTCCTGCTGGTAATAGCTTATCTAAAGTGATCACTCTCCTTACAATGTGTATGATAATCAAGTTGGGCCATTTCCAGCACAAATCCAGGTTTTCTCACCCCTCCCCCACACACACACCCAAACCCACTCTCCTGCTGGTAATAGCTTATCTAAAGTGATCTCTCTCCTTACAATGTGTATGATAATCAAGGTGGGCCATTTCCAGCACAAATCCAGGGTTTAACAAGAACGTCTGGGGGGGGGGGGAGGGATAGGAAAAAACAAGGGGAAATAGGTTACCTTGCATAGTGAATTAGCCACTCCCAGTCTCTATTCAAGCCTAAGTTAATTGTATCCAATTTGCAAATGAATTCCAATTCAACAGTTTCTCGCTGGAGTCTGGATTTGAAGTTTTTTTGTTGTAATATAGCAACTTTCATGTCTGTAATCGCGTGACCAGAGAGATTGAAGTGTTCTCCGACTGGTTTATGAATGTTATAATTCTTGACATCTGATTTGTGTCCATTTATTCTTTTACGTAGAGACTGTCCAGTTTGACCAATGTACATGGCAGAGGGGCATTGCTGGCGCATATCACATTGGTGGATGTGCAGGTGAACGAGCCTCTGATAGTGTGGCTGATGTTATTAGGCCCTGTGATGGTGTCCCCTGAATAGATATGTGGGCACAGTTGGCAATGGGCTTTGTTGCAAGGATAGGTTCCTGGGTTAGTGGTTCTGTTGTGTGGTATGTGGTTGCTGGTGAGTATTTGCTTCAGGTTGGGGGGCTGTCTGTAGGCAAGTACTGGCCTGTATCCCAAGATTTGTGAGAGTGTTGGGTCATCCTTCAGGATAGGTTGTAGATCCTTAATAATGCGTTGGAGGGGTTTTAGTTGGGGGCTGAAGGTGACGGCTAGTGGCGTTCTGTTATTTTCTTTGTTAGGCCTGTCCTGTAGTAGGTGACTTCTGGTAACTCTTCTGGCTCTATCAATCTGTTTCTTCACTTCCGCAGGTGGGTATTGTAGTTGTAAGAATGCTTGATAGAGATCTTGTAGGTGTTTGTCTCTGTCTGAGGGGTTGGAGCAAATGCGGTTGTATCGCAGAGCTTGGCTGTAGACGATGGATCGTGTGGTGTGGTCAGGGTGAAAGCTGGAGGCATGTAGGTAGGAATAGTGGTTAGTAGATTTCCGGTATAGGGTGGTGTTTATGTGACCATCGTTTATTAGCACTGTAGTGTCCAGGAAATGGATCTCTTGTGTGGACTGGACCAGGCTGAGGTTGATGGAGGGATGGAAATTGTTGAAATCATGGTGGAATTCCTCAAGGGCTTCTTTTCCATGGGTCCAGATGATGGAGATGTCATCAATATAGCGCAAGTAGAGTAGGGGCGTTAGGGGACGAGAACTGAGGAAGCGTTGTTCTAAGTCAGCCATAAAAATGTTGGCATACTGTGGGGCCATGCGGGTACCCATAGCAGTGCCGCTGATCTGAAGGTATACATTGTCCCCAAATGTAAAACAGTTATGGGTAAGGACAAAGTCACAAAGTTCAGCCACCAGGTTAGCTGTGACATTATCGGGGATAGTGTTCTTGACGGTTTGTAGTCCATCTTTGTGTGGAATGTTGGTGTAGAGTGCTTCTACATCCATAGTGGCCAGGATGGTGTTATCAGGAAGATCACCGATGGACTGTAGTTTCCTCAGGAAGTCAGTGGTGTCTCGAAGGTAGCTGGGAGTGCTGGTAGCGTAGGGCCTGAGGAGGGAGTCTACATAGCCAGACAATCTTGCTGTTAGGTTGCCAATGCCTGATATGATGGGGCGCCCAGGATTTCCAGGTATATGGATCTTGGGTAGTAGATAGAATATCCCAGGTCGGGGTTCCAGGGGTGAGTCTGTGCGGATTCCAGACTCCAGCGAGAAACTGTTGAATTGGAATTCATTTGCAAATTGGATACAATTAACTTAGGCTTGAATAGAGACTGGGAGTGGCTAAGTCATTATGCAAGGAACCTATTTCCCCTTGTTTTTTCCTACCCCCCCCCAGAGGTTCTTGTTAAACCCTGGATTTGTGCTGGAAATGGCCCAACTTGATTATCATACACATTGTAAGGAGAGTGATCACTTTAGATAAGCTATTACCAGCAGGAGAGTGGGGTGGGAGGAGGTATTTTTTATACTTTGTGTGTACATAAAAAGATCTTCTACACTTTCCACAGTATGCATCCGATGAAGTGAGCTGTAGCTCACGAAAGCTTATGCTGAAATAAATTGGTTAGTCTCTAAGGTGCCACAAGTACTCCTTTTCTTTTTGCGAATACAGACTAACACGGCTGTTACTCTGAAACCTGTCATTATGCAAGGCACTGCATTTAGCCGTATGGAGTGGAAATCTATCAACTGCATGAAAAAACTTGTACAGATACAGAAAGACATCATCTTCCTTTCCAAATGCAAACAGATGGACATCGTACCAAAAGGACTGAAGGTAAAAAATCCATTACAATCTACATACCACACAGACTATGCTGACAACTTGTGCCACACGCTCTCAAAGAAACTGCGGAATCATCTGATCAACATCCTCTACAGCAAACAGGGAAAGATTAAGAATGAGCTCTCAAAAATGGATACTCTCATAAAAAAACAACCTTCCACACAAACTTCCTCGTGGCTGGACTTTACTAAAACTAGACAGGCCATTTACAACACACACTTTGCTTCTCTACAAAAGAAAAAGGACACTAAACTTCCTACATGCCACAAGGGGCCACAGCAATGGTTCCCTCAACCCACCCAGCAATATTGTTAACCTATCCAACTATACTCTCAGCCCAGCAGAAGCAGCTGTCCTATCTCGGGGCCTCTCCTTCTGGCCCTCCAGCCCCACGAACATGATACAGTTCTGTGGTGACCTAGAATCCTATTTTCAACGTCTCCGACTCAAGGAATATTTCCAACATACCTCTGAACAACGTACTAATCCACAGAGACTTCCCTACCAACACTACAAAAAGAAGGATTCTAGGTGGACTCTTCCTGAAGTTCGAAGTAGCAGACTGGACTTCTACATTGAGTGCTTCTGCTGACGTGCACGGGCTCAAATTGTGGAAAAGCAGCAGCACTTGCCCCATAACCTCAGCCGTGCAGAACACAATGCCATCCACAGCCTCAGAAACAACTCTGAGATCATAATCAAAAAGGCTGACAAAGGAGGTGCTGTTGTCATCATGAATAGGTCGGAATATGAACAAGAGGCTTCTCGGCAGCTCTCCAACACCACTTTCTACAAGCCATTACCCTCTGATCCCACTGAGAGTTACCAAAAGAAACTACAGCATTTGCTCAAGAAACTCCCTGAAAAAGCACAAGATCAAATCCGCACAGAAACACCCCTGGAACCCCGACCTATCTACTACCCAAGATCCATAAACCTGGAAATCCTGGGCGCCCCATCATCTCAGGCATTGGCACCCTGACAGCAGGATTGTCTGGCTATGTAGATTCCGTCCTCAGGCCCTACGCTACCAGCACTCCCAGCTACCTTCGAGACACCACTGACTTCCTGAGGAAACTACAATCCATCGGTGATCTTCCTGATAACACCATCCTGGCCACTATGGATGTAGAAGCCCTCTACACCAACATTCCACACAAAGATGCACTACAAACCGTCAAGAACACTATCCCCGATAATGTCACGGCTAACCTGGTGGCTGAACTTTGTGACTTTGTCCTTACCCATAACTGTTTTACATTTGGGGACAATGTATACCTTCAGATCAGTGGCACTGCTATGGGTACCCGCATGGCCCCACAGTATGCCAACATTTTTATGGCTGACTTAGAACAACACTTCCTCAGCTCTCGTCCCCTAACGCCCCTACTCTACTTGCGCTATATTGATGACATCTTCATCATCTGGACCCATGGAAAAGAAGCCCTTGAGGAATTCCACCATGATTTCAACAATTTCCACCTCACCATCAACCTCAGCCTGGTCCAGTCCACACAAGAGATCCACTTCCTGGACACTACAGTGCTAATAAATAATACGGTGACCTTGGTTTTGATAGACATTTTTGTTGATTTAAATCTCATTGAACCTATAAATAAAAGGAAAAGAACACTCAAGTCATGTAATGCAAGGTACATGTCTAAAAATTCTCCAGCTCACACAATAAATAAAACTTAGATACAACAGCAATAGGTGCTATAGCCAAGTGTTAGGTATAGTACATAGAATACCTGAAACTTAAAAAAAAAATGTTCTACATAGGTAATATATTTGTAGATTATTTGTTTCTCATTTACCAGGAACATAACTCAGAGAACAAAAGTTTATTTTATTGAAGAATCCAAAAATAAATTTTAATTTGAGATTTCCAGAAGTAAATTCCTTTATCAACTCCATTCTCTCTGTGAAACATATATTAAATAATTCAGGGATAAAACAATAAAATATTTGTTTTTACAAATGTAATAGATTATTTAGGGGTTTTTCATACAAATATATCCACTTTAGGGGTTAGAAAGTGAGGCTATTATTTAGTCCAATCAAATGTTACAGATAGCAAGCTTTTTGATTTCACACTGTCATTGATCAGATTACATTCCCATTGATCACAAATACCTCATATACCATGCCACTGATTTATTGTCTGCTGTGGTTTCAGAAGATTTAAGAATAACAACCTTTCATGAAGCTAGTTGTTTATTAGGAATGTGGAGAAGCTATCATCAACAACAACAACAAAATACCTCCAAAAACAAGGATGCTGAGAAGTAGGATTGAAATGTTATAAGTACCCACATGTATCATTAGTTAGTGAGTATCATCCATCCCAGTCATTTCTGTTTGGTATGTACTTAAACAAACAAAAAATTTCATCTAAAGAACAGGACATTTACTATTCATCTGTACTTTAAAAAATCTCAAGAGTGTTTGCAAATGATCGCAGTTAGAATAACTCACACAGTTCATGCTATCCAAGCTGTGGGATGTCTTCCCTTCTAAACAGCTGCACTGTAGTTATGGTTCTTCTAATGTGTTGAATAAGTTTTGAGTTCTTAGCAGAAGCTCTATCCTATTTGCTGAAAATAGGCTGACAGCCTTAGTGTAATTGATATAATATGATAACAAACATGTGACCATTTTATAATGACTATACATTTGAATTTTGCAAGTTATTGTTGTCCGGTAATACATTCTGTATTGCTGAAGAGATTTTTCTCATTATTTTGAACATGGCACAATGTCATCCAGTGAAAGTAGTAATTTTACAGCCAGTGCAGGCAAATAACTTTTATCACATTTAATAGTTATAAACCAATTTCATCACTAATTGAGAATTTTAAAAGATCTTAACCCCAGGCTATTGCCAGAAAAAATCTGCATATATAATTTACTGACTGAACTACTTCTGTAAAAGAAGTCCAATTATTCAAGGAGACTAACTATCTAGCAATCCTTGGGTCTGTTAATTATACTATATTGCCTTCAAACAGATTTGTTTTCTTTTTGTCATGAAGATGATTCATTGGGCAGAGTAATATCAGTGAATTTTGTACATAAGCTATTAAAAGAAATGGAGCTTTACCCCTCGGAGCAGAGATGCATCCAAAGTTCAAATGGAGTTCTTGGGGCAGATATGAATTTCCCGAAATATGTTGCCTGTTAAGATCCATGGGTTTATTTCAGGTCCATCTCTATTTCTGAGAAGAACAACACTTGCTTTTGTAAATAATGTATGAATAATAACATTGAAGCTATTGGTTCAATAGGTACTCAGCACTAGATAAGCAAATAAGGAAACATAATCCCTGACCCAGGAGTTTACAACGTAGACAAAGCAGTTTAGACATATAAGGCCTTCTTTTGTGGAACTCAGTTGCAAAACTCCCATGAACACCAACAGAACAGATTTGGGCTCATATATATTAAAATATCAGATCTATCTAATCTGTCTGGGTGAATCCTGCCCCACTGAAGTCAACTGGAGTTTTGCCATTGACTTTAAAGGGGCCAGGATTCTGTCCTCTGGTTTTTTGGGTGCTCATCAAATGATATCTAAGTGCCAATATCTGAGGTGCAAATACAAATTTGAGAAAGTGTTAAAACTTACAGAGTCATTGTTGAGAGGCTTTACGGAAAAATTGAATTTTAAGGATGAAAAGGAAAGATATTTGGCACAGGAATATAAAAGGAAGTTTTCCCTGTTCATGGAAGACAAAAGGATAGAAATGGAAATAAGAGGATATAAAGGGAAATAAGAGAACCCATTTAAGTGTGAATTGTTTGTTTTATTTATCATATTTAACACAAGTAATTATTATTCTCTTATCTATTAAGCTTCAATTGAATAATGAAATATTTAAAGCTTTCAATTTTGTTACTTAAATAATATAACAATTGTTCACCAAGTAATTTTCACTTAGAGGAGTGGCAAAAAATCTTTTTCATGTGTATATAATGGAGGGATATTACCTTTTCCAATCATTGCTATAACTCTTTGAATTGCTGAACATTGCAAGTGATTAAAAAAACTGAACTTAAAATCAGTGATATACCCAACAGAAAAATGATGACTAACCTTAATCAGTTTTAGAATGCTCTCAATATCAAACGTACAGAACAGTCAACATTTCACTTTACAAGTGCTGAAAGCCATTTAAGGCAAAAGTACAGCTACAGCAAATTTATTCTCACCTCCATATAAAAGCTGATCATTGCACATCTTGGATTTTATTTATTCAAAGTCTAAAAAGATTCCCTGTCCTCTACCTAAAAGATTTTTTTTTACCTTGACTTTAATCTTTGCACAGACAGCTAAAAGGAAAAATGTTGTTATCTAGCAATTTGTACATATATTTTCAAGCAAGTGAGTACCTGTATGGCAATAATTACTTTCAGAATTTAAAATCTGCAGCTTCTGGCAAACAAAATCAAAAGCCACCTTGGCATTACTTAACTAACACTGCTTAATATTAATAAGCGATAAGATGAAAGACAGTAGTAATGACCTAAATCACTAATAGAAATTGGAAGTATTGAAATTAAAAATACTTTCCTTTTGGTGTTACCCAGGGTTTTCAGAACCCAAAACTGTGGTAAATTAATTGTTTCTCTGTGGTCAGTGTCAGGAATAAATTAATGGGGACACAGTTACTCTGTCTGATATGTGATTAATACAAATCACAGTGCTTTTACCTAAAACTTCTTTTTATTAGGTCTCAAGCACAAACACACACGCATATGCTATAGCAGTAAGTTCAGACCTTAAACCTTAAACCTTTATATTTATCAAAGTTAAGATGATTTCAAGGAATCAGCACCCAGGCTTCTGTGGGGTCCCTCCTTCAGTCTAGCTGCTGGGAACTTAGGTGTCACATCCTTGCCCAGAGAATGCTTCCTCAAACTGCTCCAAAGCACACGTTGTACCTAATTTTTTAAATAAATTTTCTCCACACAAATCACATAACTCACAATAGCCCCTAATACACTAATGTGTCTAGTGATAGCCAATAACAATTCATTATTCTCCTTATCAACAAAGCATTTCTAATCATGGCCACAATAAAACTTTCGCAAAAAGAAAAGGAGTACTTGTGGCACCTTAGAGACTAACAAATTTATTTGAGCATAAGCTTTTGTGAGCTACAGCATCCGATGAAGTGAGCTGTAGCTCACAAAAGCTTATGCTCAAATAAATTGGTTAGTTTCTAAGGTGCCACAAGTACTCCTTTTCTTTTTGCGAATACAGACTAACACAGCTGCTACTCTGAAACCTGTCAATAAAACTTTCATATCAAAAACACCTAAGACCAAGGTCAGCAGTCCAAACATTCCTTCTGTTTTAAAGGAACCTTAACTCCCTGTCCCAATTTTCCATTCTGATAGCAGAGTTGCAAACAAATAGCTGCACTTAATGCCTCTCAGGGACTAAGATTATCCCTAACTAGATGATGTATGGGTTTCAGTTAAACATATAAATTGGCTGACTGCAGTGCTGTTAAACTCTTGGGTACACACAGGAATGTCAAATCTGGGGGTTACACTGGGTGCTAATATGGTTAACCATTCAAGATAGAAGAATCCCAAGAATCTAATATCACTTTGGTCTGACATAGAACCTCAAGCATGAAGCAAGTGTTAATTTGGGATTGAGATCCGGAAATAATGTAATTTCAGAATCATTTAACAAATATTCTTCAAAATATTTAGAAACTGTTGAATAGCAAATACTTACTGACCACCTAAAATTTTACACGTTGTAGTTTTTAATGTTTTAATACACCCAAATGTTAGATCAGGGGTCGGCAACCTTCGGAATGTGGCCCATCAGAGTAATCCGCTGATGGGCCACGAGACATTTTGTTTATGTTCACCATCTGCAGGCACGGCCCTCTGCAGCTCCCAGTGGCCGTGGTTCACTATTCGCAGTCAATGGGAGCTGTGGGAAGCTGCGGGCCGTAGGAACGTGCTGGCTGCCTCTTCCTGCAGCTCCCACTGGCCGGGAATGACAAACCGTGGCCTCTGGAAGCTGAGGGGGAAATAAGTAATGAGGGGGGTCATGCCTGCAGACAGAGACAGTCAACATAAACAGACAGTCTTGTGGCCCACCAGTGGATTACCCTGATGTGTTATGTGCTGAAGGGTGCCGACCCCTGTGTTAGATCATACATCTAGGAACAAAGAACATAGGTCACACTTACAAGATATAAGATTGTACCCTGGAATGCAGAAAAGGACTTGAGAATAATAGCAGATAACATGAGTGCAATGTCACACCTAAGAAGGCAAATGTCATCCTGTGATGCGTAAGCAGGAGACTATCAAGTAGAAGTAGGGAGATGGTATTACCTCTGGATAAATCACTAGTGAGACCATTACCAGAACATTTGCGTCAACACTTCAAAAACGATGTTGAAAATTTGTAAAGGGTTTAGAAAAGAGATGCAGGAGTGATTCGAGCTCTGGAAATCATTTATTTATGGTGAGAAACTTAAGAAACTCAATCTATTTAGGCCATCCAAGATAGAATTAAGAGGTAACTTGATCATGATCTACAAGTGACTACCTGGGAAAGAGATTTCTGATGGTAGATGGTGTACAGGGAGACTTCAGCAAACCAGTAGAGTGTTTGAAACCACTATGGCTTATTGCTAAAAGCAGCCAAGTCAGCAGGTTGTAAATTGGCCATTCAGCAGTCTCAGTTTAACCAAGGCGGGGGGGGGGGGGGTTGGGTGCCACAGAGAGGGCAGCTTGACTCCACGTCCTTCCTGATAAGAATTGTGTTGAAGTTGCTGATGAATGCATTTTAGAAGAGTAGGATGTGCCCCAGGAATGTCTATTGGGGCCTCAAGGCTGCAAACTCTGGAAAAACCCACACCTGGTTAATCGATAATCAGAAGGAACCTCTCTCTTGACCATTGAAGCTACTTACTTAACAAGTTTGCTTTAAGGGACATGCCATTCTATTACTAATGTATAAATAAGGGGGGAAAGTTTGAGGTAGTGGGACTCTTCAGGACTGGACTCTCCCTCTGGATGCATCTTGTGTTCCCCACCGGCAGACAGGCTGCCACTGTGCCACTCAAGAGCCACACTCAGCTTTGGTAATTATCAAGGTTTGGAGGTATTTTACTAACGTGTTGTGGATGTGTGCATAAGTGCTTGAGGCTAAGTAAAGTTTAGCTTTATGTGAAAGCACTCTTCTGTTGTCCTGTTTGTGCCAGCCATCTATCAGTCGGACGGCTGTGTCTCCCCTGATTTATTTCCTGACACCACCTCACACAGAGTAAACGTTACCAAGAGCTTCATGTTGAAAGAACCCCGGGTAACAGATGGCTCTTTGATATAGCAGAAAATGCCATGACAAGATCTAGTGTTTCACAGCTGAAGATTGACAAATACACACTAGAAATAAGTCTCAATTTTACAAACACTGACAGTAATTAAACTTTGGAATAACTTACCTGGGGATGTGATAGATTCTCCTTGAAGTCTTTAAATCAAGATTGAGCATCTTTTTAGCTCAAACAGAAGTTATGGGTATGATACAAAAATTATTGGGTGAAGCCCAGCAGAAGACCCTTGCAAACAAACTATCATGGTCTTTTCACATACTAATAGGAGTTAAAAGGAGATTCTAGGGAGCAGAAGTATGCTTGTGCCCTTGATGACAACCATAAGTGTTCCCTCTTTGCCCTTCTTTTGGTTTCCTGTGAGGGGATGTGATTCCTGTGTTAAGTTTTTGGTAGGAATAGTGAGACAATTGCTTTCAGTTTGATATTCTCTCGCATACTCAAAAAACCCCCTAATTATGACATTTGAAACTGGGAAAACAAAATGTCTTCCACAGATATCAGTCAAGCTATAGGCATTGTTGTTGTTGTTGTTGTTGTCGTCCCCCACCACAGACACAAACAGGCGCTTCCCTTACAGCATAGCATTCTGCTGGGATCATCTTCTGGCGACAGATGGTTTGAGAATGAGTGTTTGAGAGTTGCAAGTTCCTGGAGTCCAGGGCACATGGTGGGTGGCCTGTGGAGTTGTCAAGGTTCCCTCCCAACTCTGAACTCTAGGGTACAGATGTGGGGACCTGCATGAAAGACCTCCTACGCTTATTCTTACCAGCTTAGGTTAAAAACTTCCCCAAGGTACAAACTTTGCCTTGTCCTTGAACCGTATGCTGCCACCACCAAGCGTCTTACACAGAGAACAGGGAAAGAGCTGACTTGGAGACATCTTCCCCCAAAATATCCCCCCAAGCTCTACACCCCCTTTCCTGGGAAGGCTTGATAAGAATCTTCACCAATTTGTACAAACCCTTGGATCTTAAGAACAATGAAAAATCAATCAGGTTCTTAAAAGAAGAATTTTAATTAAAGAAAAGGTAAAAGAATCACCTCTGTAAAATCAGGATGGTAAACTCCTTACAGGGTAATCAGATTCAAAACATAGAGAATCCCTCTAGACAAAACCTTAAGTTACGAAAAGACACAAAACAGGAATATACATTCCATTCAGCACAGCTTACTTTACCAACCATTAAACAAAAGGAAATCTAATGCATTTCTAGCTAGATTACTTACTAACTAACGGGTTGTGAGGCTGAATTCCTGACCTGTTCCCTGCAAAAGCATCACACAGACAGACAGATAGACCCTGTGTTCCCCCTCCAGATTTGAAAGTATCTTGTCCCCTCATTGGTCATTTTGGGTCAGGTGCCAGCTAGGTTATCCTAGCTTCTTAACCCTTTACAGGTGAAAGGGTTTTGCCCCTGGCCAGGAGGGCAAAAAAACCCAAAAAAACAACAAAATCCTATTACACTTTGTCATGCATCATCATCTTCCTCCCAGAGGATAAAAAGTGTAAATATTCAAGAGATACCAGGCCAAATCCTATACGTTAATTACTCACAGGAGAAAGAAACAACTACCAATGGGCTTAAAAAAATATCAGGTAAAAAGTCATACTTCCAAAGTGGATTATTTTACTATTTCCTAGCCACCATACTGCAGAGCCAGCATGAATTTCCTTTACCATAGCCTCAATCTGACTGACATCCTTCATCCAGCTGTCTTTTTTATATCCTGGTATAGTTTCTCAGGCTGCTTTGTTCTTAAAGGGATAGATTCATTTCACAATTATCACAGAAGCATAACAATTAGCAACACAAAAGACACATTAGGTTATCTAGTCCATTAAATTGACTGTCCAGGATTGGGTCCTACAGAATAAGTGTCAATGTTTTGTTTGTCAAAGCAGTTTTATTCATGGATTTTAAGGCCAGAAGGGACAATTTTGACAATCTAATCTGACTTCTTCCATAACACAGGATATAGATCAGTTAGAAAATTGAACCTTATTTCTAGTCTGAATTTGTCTAGATCCAGCTTCCAGCCTTTGGATCTTGCTATTCTTTGGCCTTCTAGATTGAAGACTCAAGTAATGGAGGATCTACTTTTTGCATGAGGAGACAGCTCATCTTCATATTCAATGATGTGCAAAATACTGCCCCTGCCTATAACTCACCTCTGAGAACCTTTGCTCTGAGTATTTTATTGATGAAAAGCACCTGTAATCTATAAGAATTAGGGGTACTAACAGATACTCTAGAATATCACAAATGACAATTTACTTGCATTTTCATTAATTAATCTTTATGTCTCATATTTGTCAGAGCATGAACATTAATTAAGTCTTTAATCTAAATAAGGAATCAGTAACCTTTGGCACATGGCCCATCAGGGAAATCCGCTGGCAGGTCAGGACGGTTTGTTTAACTGCAGCGTCTGCAGCTTTGGCTGATCACAGCCCCACTGGCTGCAATTCACCGTTCTAGCCCAATGGGGGCTGCAGGAAGCGGCGGTCAGCATACCCCTTGGCCTGCGCTGCTTCCCGCAGCCCCCATTGGCCTGGAACAGCATACCGCGGCCAGTGGGGGCTGCGATCAGCCAAACCTATGGACGCTGCAGGTAAACAAACCTTCCTGGCCTTCCAGCAGATTTCCCTGGCGGGCCACGTGCCAAAGGATGCCGATCCCTGATCTAAATGATTTATATAAAGTTATTTAATAGTTTTATATCTAAAATTAGTGATGTGCTCTTCTGACAATGTTTCTTTTATCTTCCATTCAATTATAAATTACTACTTTCTTGATTTTAACTAGTGCTTTCCAACTGAATGAATACTACCAAAACAGTTTTCTGATTATTAAAAATACCTTATGCAATGATCATTGTTAAAATAGACACTAGACATAACTGGAAACCTAGTAAAAGAGTCCTTATTATAAAGAGCTAGGCACAAAGAAACAGGTCAGTATGAGCACCTGATCTTTGAAACAATTACAGTGTGGGTTTAATATTGAGAACAAAATGTACAATAAACATCTTGTAGGTTACTTAATAATTATGTAAGCCTATCGTATCAGTTCTTATCTGGTAAACCTAACTTTGATTTACCACTGCCACAGTTGCCGTTTCTTTCCTTTCTTCTTTCAAAGATTAAAAGGAATTTCTGATAACTTTCATAGTTTTTCACTTATTCTGCAAAAAGTTTATGACTGAGTAGCCAATACCAACCTGCCTCAATATTTATGGTCACTTTTTTTCTGCTTGCATATTCAGATGCTGACAAGCAATTTAGGATGTCGCTCAGATTCCTGAGTGTTTAGGGATCCAGAAAACAAAGTCTGAACAGAAATTAAATATTAAACTTTGTGATCTCTCTAAGGATTTGATGACATTTATTTGTTTCTTCTTTGCGGATGATACTAAACTAAACTGGGAGGAGTGGTAGATACGCTGGAGGGGAGGGATAGGATACAGAAGGACCTAGACAAATTGGAGGATTGGGCCAAAAGAAATCTGATGAGGTTCAATAAGGATAAGTGCAGGGACCTGCACTTAGGACGGAAGAACCCAATGCACAGCTACAGACTAGGGACCGAATGGCTAGGCAGCAGTTCTGCGGAAAAGGACCTAGGGGTGACGGTGGACGAGAAGCTGGATATGAGTCAGCAGTGTGCCCTTGTTGCCAAGAAGGCCAATGGCATTTTGGGATGTATAAGTAGGGGCATAGCGAGCAGATCGAGGGACGTGATCGTTCCCCTCTATTCGACATTGGTGAGGCCTCATCTGGAGTACTGTGTCCAGTTTTGGGCCCCACACTTCAAGAAGGATGTGGATAAATTGGAGAGAGTCCAGCGAAGGGCAACAAAAATGATTAGGGGACTGGAACACATGAGTTATGAGGAGAGGCTGAGGGAGCTGGGATTGTTTAGCCTGCAGAAGAGAAGAATGAGGGGGGATTTGATAGCTGCTTTCAACTATCTGAAAGGGGGTTCCAAAGAGGATGGCTCTAGACTGTTCTCAATGGTAGCAGATGACAGAACGAGGAGTAATGGTCTCAAGTTGTAGTGGGGGAGGTTTAGATTGGATATTAGGAAAAACTTTTTCACTAAGAGGGTGGTGAAACACTGGAATGCGTTACCTAGGGAGGTGGTAGAATCTCCTTCCTTAGAGGTTTTTAAGGTCAGGCTTGACAAAGCCCTGGCTGGGATGATTTAACTGGGAATTGGTCCTGCTTCGAGCAGGGGGTTGGACTAGATGACCTTCTGGGGTCCCTTCCAACCCTGATATTCTATGATTCTATGATTCTATGATTCTATGGATGCATCAAACCATTTTTTCATCTTACACAGTTAAAACATCCCAATTTACTTTCCTCCATTTCATTTTAAAATTATTAATAGGCATTAACAAATGCTAGTTCTGGGGACAAGGTGAGCTGGTTTGCGGATATTTATAATCGAGTTTCCCAAATGTTCTGACCCTTCCTGCAGTGGGAAGCACTGTTATAAACAGTGGTTAGGAGAGGGAAACATTTTACAGTTTACAGATCTCCCAAAGCCAACTGACCAGTCTACAAAAGTGAGAGATTATTGTTGCAAGGGGGGGTAGCATCCAGAAGAAAGGTAATTTTACCATTAGGGATTTATGGCACATTCTTTTTTCTTCTACTGCTGGTGTGACAATTGATGTCATAAAAATAAATTGGTGTCATAAATATAAAGGGAAGGGTAACCACCTTTCTGTTTACAGTGCTATAAAATCCCTCCTGGCCAGAGGCAAGAGCCTTTCACCTGTAAAGGGTTAAGAAGCTAAGGTAACCTCGCTGGCACCTGACACAAAATGACCAATGAGGGGACAAGATACTTTCAAATCTGGAGGGGGGGCGGGGAAAGGCTTTTGTCTGTCTGTCTATGTGATACCTTTGCTGGGAACAGATCAAGGATGCAAGCTCTCGAATTCCTGTAAAGTTAGTAAGTAATCTAGCTAAAAAATGTGTTAGGTTTTCTTTGTTTTTTGGCTTGTAAATTTACTGTGCTGGAGGAAATGTGTTTTCCTGTTTTTGTGTCTTTTTGTAACTTAAGGTTTTGCCTAGAGGGATTCTCTATGTTTTGAATCTGACTACCTGTAAGATTATCTTCCATTCTGATCTTACAGAGTTATTTGCTTATCTTTTGTTGTTGTTGTTGTTGTTCTTCTAATAAAGTTCTGATTTTTAAGAATCTGACTGGGTTTTTTGGGTCTTTAAATTCTTAAAATTGTGCTCATCTTGTTTATTCTCAACCCTCCCCAGGAAAGGGGGTTTAAGGGATTAGGGGGATATTTTGGGGAAATAGGAACTCCAAATGGTCCTTTTCCCTGGTTCTTTGTTAAAGCACTTGTTGGTGGCAGCATTTTACCTAAAAATGGTTGTTCTCCCCTTCAAGTACTCCTTTCACATCGACATTTAAAAAATAAACAAACCTTGTTTCATATAGTAGTGAAAACATTAATCTGGTTGTGAAGGTTTAAATCATCTTGGAGATACTTTATTGATGGCACATCATTTGCAACTGATTTGATGGGAATTCACTAACAAGATCATTCAAAGTTGATGGTTGACAAATAAAACACTTTATACACACACTGCGTGTGACTGGATCACTTTCCAAACTATTTTTCTTCTCCAAGGCTGGGATTTTGCTTAGTAGTAAGCTAGCTATGTACCTATCTTGAGGTACTGGATTTTAGATAGACACACTACAGATAAATGCAAGAGCCACTTTTCAAGAAGTCCTTGATCTGTCCGAACAGGAACATACTGGCCTCCTTACACCTGACTATATAAGTAGATGCTTAAAGTTTATATCAAAATGAATTCTTGAACAATAGAAAGATAATCAGAAGACAAGATCAACATTTCAAAAGTATTTCTAGCTACCAAGAAGAAATAGTGTAGCTCAACTGACTGTGAGAAACCTAGTAAACAAGCTGGACTGCCAAAACTATGAGACAAGAAATTGTTGTCTTCAAGCACTCTGCAAGAGGACAATGCAATGCCAGAATCAGAAATAATGGCAGGGTAAAAACTGAATCTCAATAGTGTGAATCCCAAATAAATCCAGAAAGAAATTGAACACCTTTTAAAAGAAAGCCTAGCAGCCAGGAAAGGGCATAACTGCAACTGTTCAATAATTGGATATGTGACTTTCACATTTCTCTAAGAGCAGAGAAGAAACCAGAGAGGGGTTTTTTTTTTGTTTATTTTTGTTCTAATTATTCCTTGTCCTCAAGAAACACTCCTGATTATGTGGGAGTACTGACTAAAATAAAAACAGAAGATTGGCTATGTGACTCCTGTTCATAGTCACATCAAGTTACAAGTTTAGCAACACAATATGATTAACTTTATGGCAATCCTATAAACTATAAACCAGAATTATTTTTTTAGCAGAAAGCAGACCATAAAAAGGTGCAGTTAATATTATAATGATTACTTACTGTGTGATACAGTGATCTATCACTGGGTATGAGGAGACTCAGGAGGTTGGGTGGATATTCAATTCCTCTAAGTTATAAGGGAAATGGAAGGTAGGAACTGACTGCAGAATATTCGCAGCAAGGTTGATTTCTCCTTTTCTTGTGGAAAAATAGATTTCAAGTAACAGAATCCTTGATTAACTTCCATAATGGTAACTAAATCAAGAAGATTAAAAAGTACTGAGTTTTAAACTGCCTAAAGGCCTATTCCAAACCACTGATATCAAGGAACATTTTTTTCCATTTATTTCAGTGGCTTTTGGATTAGGCATTACCTTTAAAAATATATACCATTGTGGTAGCTGTTCTCTAAAGTAAGACACAAAATTAGGGAATAGGATTTTTTTAAATATAAAATGTGCATGTGGATTTGATAGGGAATAGCTAGACTCTGTGAGCAATCTAAGTTATAGCGTGACTCTGCAATACAGCTAAACACGTTTCTATCCAATACATCAAAACACAGCATAACAAGCTATTGCAATGTCTGAATTAGAATCTTATCAAGAGTAAAACATTGCATATGGTTTACTTCTTTAGCTTTGTGGTATAGATCAGCAGATGGTTAATGGCTAGGTTTTTAGAAACATCCTTCCCAAACATCACTTTTAAAGCTATCTATATATCATTTTGATTGGAAAACATAAGACAGCCATTCTTCTTACTATGAAACCCAATATTATGATAGAATGAATGCAATTTTTGACATAAGTGTCTTCATCATTATTTTGCGTTCTTTATAGTTGTGGTATATTAGTCAAACAGAAGCCTTTGGAAGATAAATCACTGTCTGCCCAAGTGGGAGATGTGATTTATATTCCACTTTCATGTATTTGTTTAGAACGGTACAGTGAGATTAAACAAAAAGCTAAATTGGCTGTTGACTCATCAGAAAAGTGAACACTTGTAAGTGAATTGTACTTTATAGAATGGTACTAGAAACATTTTAAAAAAATTGAACACTACCCCCTTCTGCATAGCAACTAAATGCCAAACTATATCTAGAGAACAAATTACTTCTGGGGCCCAATTTGCTAATGTTCTTTAAAGAGATGTGCCAAATTATTTATAAAGGTTAAAATTCTAGTCCCTCAATTTAGGAATAATGTAATAGGCAATGCAGTTTTTGCTTAGTATTTGTCTAGTAAGGAAGCATTGACTAGAATACATCTGTCCCAATTAAACTTACTGAACTGTTGAGGCAGAAGTGAGACAGTTTTTATGCAGACTTACAGAAACCCAGTCATATTACAATTGTGGGATACCTTTGAAGTGAATTTTATCCTAAGTACACAAAATTGCTAATTGCCACCAAAGTGTGTACAGGAAGACCTGTGCTAAAGGCTGGGAAAGAAAGATGGTCATTCAAAGCCCAGATAAATTTTTGCCATGCAGGAAAAAATCTCATCATACATAAATATGATAAAAATATCATATATAAAAGTTTATCATATATAAAAGTATATAAAAGTTTTGTATCTGAGCTACCTCCACCACATACACCATACTGAAGAAGTTCACAAGTACCAAATAAAGCTCTCCAGAGAAAAACAATTCTGTTCCAGGACAACTTTTAAGGTTATGAAATATGTTTTCATCCTACATTGTCAGAAAAACAAAACTTTTCAAATGTTTTTGTGAAACAAAATTGTGTTGAAATCTCAGTTTTTGGACTGAAAAGATCAGGTTTTCAATTCATCTCTCTTTTTCTGGTCAGTCATTGCTAGAAAGTCCACTCTGGACCTCAGAAACCTTGCCGTCATAAACTTTGCTGAAATCCATAAGTCTCTGAAATGTTCTGGCTTCAGCGTAACACCATATTTCAATGAAAATACAAAGGTAATCAAAAATATTCTGATCAACTGTAGCCCAAAATTCTTATTGCTTCCATTCTTTCACAGGATCTATTAAGAAACTTAATTATATGTCATTAGGTATTCCTGTTCCTCCTCTGTTTTAATATTTATTCTTGAAGGGGCAAATATTGGTCCCACTGGACTCCAAGGGAGTTTTGTCATTGAGAATGGGAGCGTGGCTGAGAAAGAAATGAGAAATACCTGAGTAAGGATGACAGTATTTAGCCCTAAATATATAAGTACACCCAGAATCTACCATCCTTTCTCACCCTGTCCATCACTCCACCAGTATTTTTATTCGTTTCAGTTAAACTACTTTCATAATGTGGTATTTTTAGCATGAGTAAAAGTAATTAAAGTCTACACTAAATGAATAAATAAATCATCGCTTTTCTTTTAATGTTTGCTTGTGAAAGATACCAGGTTCCTCTTGAAGAACAAAGACACAGAACAGGTACTTTGCAAGGAGTGATAGTGCAAGCTTTCCCACACCACCCTGCCAATGTGACTGGAGGGAGGATCCATGACTTTAGGTGGCAATCAACTTTGTCAACCAACAGCTTAAGCTGGTCTTTCATTAGCAAAGATTGAAGCTGAATGCTGGTTAAGCCAAACAAGTGGAACATCATTAAAGCCTATACTCTGTCCATGTGGCAGAGTTGCTTTCAGCCTAACTCCACCCATTTCCCCGGTGCCCCACCAATAACAGTCCCACCAGGAATCATGGGCACTCTGACTTCAGTATCACCTATTGAGATAGAGTCTCCATATTTTACATGTTTTAATATAAAAATGAAAAATAAATAATTGATGACCAGACCCTAACTCATGTCCTTTTGGCGAGTGGTTGCTAGCATGTAGCTGAGTTGGAATCTTGTCTTTACCGCAGGCTCAGCTGGTTACTGAGTCTTTGAGATAGCTTGGCCTCATCAACAGGCCACCACCACATTGGGAATGACCTATCTCTGTCTCTCTGTCACCTGTTTCTTAGTCTACCAAACTATCCCTCTAGGGAGTCTATTTCCTCCTTGTGGGGTTGGTCTCAGGATGGTTCTCTGTTCTCTGAGGATCTTTGTGTGATACTATACCCCATATTATTAATAAAAAAAATTGTTGTAATATGAATATAACATAACTAAGATGTGTTTTATGCAAGGTGGGTATTGTGAGATATCTTTGGAAAGGTTATGTTTTACTAAATGTGATTATCCTATTTGTATGCATGTATCATTTTTGCATTTGAAGTTGGGTATATTGACTATGTAATAATTATAAGTGGGTTCACACCTGGGGAATAGCCACCAGATGGAATGCAATCAGTTTGGATAGGCCATTAGGGAGAACAATAGGACTTTGAAGATGCTAATCTCCCACCTTCCTGATAAACTTCCTGGGATGCTACAAACAACCTCTGACTCATGGCTGCTTTAACACTGCAAGGTCATGTGATTAAATCACCTGGTACTGGATTCCATGATTGAATAGCAGTATTTTTCCACTGAGGGCAGGGGGAACCACGCTGGCAAACAAAGGGTTCCCATCATATGTAAAACCTATTTAAGACAGGGGAGTGACTTAATCATTGTTTATTCATTACTGAACCCCTGCTCATATTGACTGCTGGAAACATCTAAGAAACAAAGACAAAATGTATGTGTGTGTGGTGGGGGAGGGGGGGGAGAAATGCTGAGCCCAGGCTGGAAAAGGTGTCTGGCCTGTGAAAGAAATGCCTAAAATAACACTTCAGGTAAAAACAATTGCTACCTGAAAACAGTTTCTTTAGTGTAGTAAGCTTAGTTTATGTGTTTGTCTTATTTGTTCAGTAATCTGCTTTAATATGCTTGCTATCCTTTTAATCACTTAAAATCTATCTTTTGTAGTGTTTCAGGGGCTGGCTGAAACAAGTTAAAATCCTCCCAGTTAGTCAGGTGGGCACACGTGTCAGGAGCTGTAAGAGGAAGTTGCGCTGTTGGAGAGACTGAGCAATACACACCATATCAGGCACAAGGAAAGAGGCCCTGAGGTAAGGGTGAAGTGGATCTTGAGGAAGTGTGGGCTGCTGTGGGGAAGTAGCCCAGGGAATTGTACGTGTCCTGTTTCTAAAAAGTCAGATACCATAGCTAAGACTATTAGGGTCCCTGTGCAGGAGCCCAGAGTAGAACCCTCCCCCCCCCCGATTATTCACTGAGACTGGGAGACAACAGAGACTGTGCAAGGGAGGAAAACTTCTCCTCACCTCCCTTGCTGGCTTATGATGAAAATGGCTCAGTAGGCTGTGACCCTTGCTTCTAGAAAGAGAAGGGCTATGTGATGGGTCACAGTGAGCCTCTGAGGCTAGTGAAATCTACCAGGAAACATGGGACCCACGGAGACAAGGACAGAGCTTTATCACAGTATTTAATGAGCTTGTTTCTTGTATTCTCCAAAATCAGTTTGTGGAATTCATAACTGTGCATATCTTTCTCCACATTGAGGGAGGAGGCAAATTTCATGAGCTTATGCTGTACAGTTCTCTGTGCAGCGCAAGACAATAACATTTTGGGTTTGCACCCCAAAGGGGGTATGTGCTTGTGTGCTGGGCAACTCCCTAGCTAAGTCTTCCCATGTAGAGCTGATTTCAGTGTCTGTGTCTTTCTGAAGCTGGGTGTGTCCCTTCCTGTGTGTGCGCTGAAGAAGGCTTGATGGCCTGGCTCAGCAGGATAGTGTAAGGTAGCCCAGTCTGGTTGAATAGGCAGACTCAGTGTTACCCCAGTATATCAGGTGGCACCCCAAAGTGAGGGTAACCCCGTCACATTCTGTATCTCTTTCAACTCTCACTGCGTGTTGTATCTTCTGGCTCATAAGTGTCTTCCAGTACTTCAGATCACTTGTCCATCCTGTGTAGTCACCTCATATGTCCTAGGTGCCCCTGCAGCCCTCATGACTTCTTTAGTACACTCCTTCTGGTATCTCTCTAATAGCTAGATACTCACAGGAGTGTCTTTCTCTGCGGCTGCTGGTAGGTCCTTGGATGACCTGTCATACTTGTCTGCCTGCTTTCTCTGATTTTTGGCCATCTCCTTTCAGTTATGTGCCCATCCTTCAATCTGCAACAGTCTCCCCTCAACAGTAACAGAGGTTTGGTTCTTTGTCCCATCAGTGCCTGCTCTGGACTCTTCTGGCCTCCCTGTGATGAGATATTCCTGTGTGCCAGAAGTGCTAACCAGGGGCCTAAACCACAAGAAACAGACGTGTAACAGTCTTTTAGATGTTTTGACAGCTAATTCACTCTTACCATTATTCTGTGGGTATGCTAATGTCAGGATGTGGTGGTCAAAGTCCCATTTGTGTGAAAATTCCCTAAAGTCTTCTGAAGTAAACAGGGGTCCATTTGCTAGTGAATACATTGCCCCCAAAGTGAGCCTTCAGTTTGCAAATCACTGACTTGTTTTTTGTATCAGGCATGGCATCAATCTCCCAAAAGGTTTAATAGTAGTCCATGATAAGCTACTTCTTTCTCTTGAAGGTAAATAAGTCCACTCCCACCTTTTTCTGTGGCTGGGTGGGAAGCTCATGTGGCAATAGAGTCTTTCTGCTGGCAGTTATCACACGCTGGCAAGTGTCATACCCTTCTGGCAAGGAGTAGAATTATATATTCATTCTGAGCTATTAAACATGCTCACAGTCCCATCTAAGATTGCTGTCAATACCTAGGTCTGAGGCATACTATAAATCACTAAATCAAGAAGAAGAAGTGTCTGAGACATTTCTAGAAGAAAAAATGGAAATATCCAAAACATTAGGCCCGGTAGTACTTTACCGGGGACTTTAACTACGTAGACATGTGTTGGAAAAGTAGTATGGCAAAGCACAAAATTTCCAATCAATTCTTGCAATGTTTTAGTGACAACCTCTTGTTTCATAAAATGAAAGTAGTTACCCGGAAGACAGACATTTTAGACTTGATTTTGACCAACAGGGAGAAATTGGTAGCAAATTTCAAGGTGGAAGGTAATTTCTATGAAAGTTATGATGAAATTATAGATTTCATGATTATAAGGAAAGGAAGCATTTAGAAAATAAGGACAATGGACTTCAAAAAGCAGACTTTAACAGACTTAGAGGACTAGTGGGTAATGCCCCATGGGAAGAAAATCCAAGGGAAAAAGTAGTTCAGGAGAACTGACATTTTCTCAAGAAGAGAATATTAAAGGCACAACTGTAAACAATCCCAGTGCAAAGGAAAGATATGAAAAATAGTAAGAGGTCAATATGGCTCCATCAGAAACTCTTTAATGACCCAAAAATTAGAAAAAGGAATTCTACTAAGAGTGGAAATATGGACAAATTGCTAAGGAGGAGTACAAAAGAATATCACAAGCATGTACAGACAAAATCAGAAAGTCGAAGGAACAAAATGAGTTACACCTCAGCAGGGACATAAAGAGGTTCTTTCAATACATTAGGAGCAAGAGAAAGACAAAATATCTTATATCTTCTACTTAGAAGGGAAGGAGAGATAATAACTAATGACATCAAGAAGGCTAAGTTGTTTAATGCCTCTTTTGTTCCAGTCTTCACTAAAATGGTTAATGGTGAACAGATAATCAACACTATTAATATTAGCAAAAGGGAAGTAATGCAAGCCAAAATATGGAAAGAACAGGTTACAGAATACTTAAGTAAGTTTGATGTATTCAAACCATCAGGTCCTCATGAAACTCACCCCAGGGTACTTAAGGAACTAACAAAAAGTAATCTCAGAATAATTAGGTATTATCTCAAAGAACTCATGGATGCAGTCCCAGAGGACTGAAGAAGGGCAAGCATAGTACCTCTCCCTTTAAAAAGGAGGACAAAGAGGATCCCAGGAATTATAAACTAATCAGCCTACCTTTACTACGTGGAAAGATACTGGAACAAATTATTAAAGCATCAATTTATAAGCACCTAGAGGATATTAGGATTATAAGGATTATCCAGCATGGATTTGTCAAGAATAAATCATTCCAAACCAACCCAATTTATTTCTTTGACAGGATAGAGGGGAACAGAAGAACAGCCATATTGGGTAAGACAAATGGTACATCTACTCCAGTATCCTGTCTTCCAAAAGTGGCCAATGCCAGGTACTTTAGAGGGAGTAAACAGAACCGGTATTCATCAAGTGGCCCAGTCCCTGTCTCCCATTCCCAGCTTCTGGCAAACAGCGTCAATGGATACCATCCCTGCTCATTCTGGCTAATAGCCATTGATGGACCTATCCTCCATGAAATTTTCTAGTTATTTTTTGAACCCTGTTATGGTCTTGGCCTTCACAACATCCTCAGGCAAAGAGTTCCACGGATTGACTGTTGTGTGAAGAAATACTTCCTTTTCATTGTTTTAAACCTGTTGCCTGTAATTTATCTGGCCCATCCCTAATTCTTGTGTTATGTGAAAGAGTAAATAAAACTTCCTTATTTACTTTCTCCACACCCGTCATGATTTTTATAGACCTCTCTCATATTACCCCTTGCTCATCTCTTTTCCAAGCTGAAAAGTCCGAGTTTTATTAATCTCTCCTCACATGGAAGCTGTTCCATACTCCTAATTATTTTTGTTGCCCTTTTATTAACCTTTTCCAATTCCAATATATATTTTTTGAGATGGGCAACCAGATCTGCACTCAGTATTCAGGATGTGAGAGTACCTTGGCTTTATATAGAGGTGATATGATATTTCCAGGCTTATTATCTATTCCTTTCCTAATGATTCCCAAAATTCTGTTAACTTTTTTGACTGTTGCTGCATGTTGAGTGGATGTTTTCAGAGAACTATCCACAATGACTCCAAGATCTCTTTCTTGAGTGGTAGCAGCTAATTTACACCCCATCATTTCATATGTATAGTTGGGATTATGTTTTCCAATGTGCATTACATTGCACTTATCAACATTGAATTTCATCTGCCATTTTGTTGCCCAATCACCCAGCTTTGTGAGATCCCTTTGTAATTCTTTACAGTCTGCTTTGGACTTAACTATCTTGGAGTCTAGCTTATCATCTGCAAATTTTGCCACCTCACTGTTTACCCCTTTTTACAAATCAGTAGTATATGTTATATTTTAGTAAGATTTCTGACACTGTCTCACATAAGCAAACTAGGAAAATGTAGTCTAGAGGAATTTACTATAAAGAGGGTATGACAAAAGGCACTCATGTATTCACACCCTAGATACTATTGTAATAATCTTTATATAAAATGTGCCTTGTGAGGTATTATTTGAAAAATAATATCATGGTGAAATGTGTAGCAACATTAGTTTTGAAGTTATGAACATAAACAGAAATTATGACTATAGTATTGTTTAGCAGGCAAGTTTGGGGAGGAAACAAACCTGTCCCTCAAAGATAAAGGACAATCTAACACCTCTAGCCAGATGTCATCAAAGTTAATTGGCAATCACCTGTCAAGTGACCATTCTTTGGTAACAAGAGGAACAGATCAATCTGCAGTTTAGCAAATAACAACATGGAACCTCTTTCACTATGAGACTCCAAGTCACCTTCCTCACAATGGGAAGGAACTTTAGGTAGGGGTAACGCCTCAGGAAAATGCATTTCAAGGGGTGACTGCACTATACAATTGAGGGGGAAAATACCCCAGGATCTCTCTTCTTAGATGAGAGTGAGAGTGTGTGTGTGTGTGTGTGTGTGTGAGAGAGAGAGAGAGAGAGAGAGAGAGGAACCTACCTTTGGATTTTGGGAGGAGTTCTGGCCAGATAATTTGGTCAGTTCTGTTGCTTGGAATATGTGGTAAGGATTTTGCCTTGGACCAAGTCTTGTATGTTAAGTTTAATTACTAGGAAGTGTTTTATCTTTATTTCTGCCTTGCTGCCTTATACTTGTGCTCCTTAAAATCTCTCTCCTTCTAGCTAAAAAAAACCTTTTTTTAAATCTCTCTCCTTCTAGTTAAAAAAAAAAAAAAAACTTGTGTAACTCCATCTAAAGTAGCAGGCTGCTGGATATTGACTCCTTCCAGGGGCAACAGACCTCTAATATGTAAACTGTCAGGGAGAGGGCTGGACAGTGTGGAACAAGTGTTTTGGGGAAAATCCTGCCTAGGAGCGTGTTGGGGTCACCTTGCAAGAAGTAACCAAGGCTGCTGGAAGCCAGAGTGTGGTTTGAGTGTTGCTGTCAGACTGACGGAGTCAAATTTTCTGGATCAGGACTGAAGCTATACAAAGACGCTCAGGGTGTGACGTGCATGCTTTTTGGCTGTTTGTGAGCAGCCCAGGTTGGGAGCTACAACAGCAAAGCATTTTGAGGCATCCAAGGTTGCATTAATGACTTGGATGATGTAGTGAAGAGTGTGCTTATAAAATTTGCAGATGACACCAACCTGGGAAGGGTTGCTAACACTTTGTAGGAGACTATTAGAATTCAAAACAACTTTGACAAATTGGAGAATTGTTCTGAATTCAACAAAATGAACTTCAATAAAGATAAGTGCAAGTACTTCACTGAGGAACGAAAAATCTAATACAGAACTACAAAATAGGGAATGACTGGGTAGGCAGTAGTACTGCTGAAAATAATCTGGGGATTATGGTAGATTACAAATTGCACAAGAGTTAATAATGTGATGCAGTTCTGAAAAAGGCTAATATTCTAAGGAGTATTAACAAGAATGTTATATGTGTAACCCCTACTTGCTCTGAGTGGCACTCTGTCCCACTGTAGAGGTGTCTAGGCTAACTAGAGATTGATAAACCTGCCACAGCCTTGGCTAAGAGACATGAGGCTTTTATGTCAAGCAGTAGAGGCTCATGCATTAAACTCAAGAGGTCCCAGGTTTAATCCCCACTGCTGACATTCCTTTCTGGGTGGCTGTTACATATGTAAGACACAAGAGATAATTGTCCCACTCTACTAAGTACTGGTGAGGCCTCAGCTGGAGTACTGTGCCCAATTCAGGGTGCCCCAATTTAGGAAATTGTGGGAAATTGGAAAGAATCTGTAGGCGAGCAACAAAAATGACAAAAGGGCTAGCTTTGTGTCTGCAAAATCCAGGACTCCAGAAGGCTTCAGAACAAGTTGCGTGGCTCATGCTACCACCTGATGCACTTAAGAAAACTCACAGTTCAGATGCTGCCACCATGTTTCATTAGTAAAGAGTGAAGCTGAATGCAAGTTAAATTGAACAAGTAGAGTTTGATTAAACACTGTGATCTGGTCTGTCCCAATAGCTGCATTGCTTCCAGCCTAACTCTAATTGTTTCCCATTGCCCTGGAGTCCCATAAATAACAGCCCCTGCAGGGAACATGGTACTTTTGACTCCAGTTCCACTGATCATGATATAGCTGAAATCAAAACTACCACCAAGAGGAGAAAGGATCTCCATGCCACAACAAATCCTCTTTGCCTACCAACCCCTGATCACTTTACTATCCCAGAATGACTTTTTATTTTTCTTAGTACAAAATAGCCCATTTTTCTGACTTTCTTCATTCCTCCTCTGTATGAAATCTATTATTTGGAATGGAGAGGTTATACTGTGCTAGATTTTGACTCTAAGCACTACTTCAGTTCACCTGGAGCATCCCCCCCATAATATGAATCTTATGAGAAAGTATGAAGTTCACAGTCCTCAAACTCACTTTCACATTTTCAATTAACTGCATCACAACATGTCGAGTTACAGCATCCAGTGCCACATTTAGCCATGTAACCGAGGAATTGATGTGAAATTAAATGTGTTCAGCTCCGATGTGCTATCAAGTTGAGAATGTGACATAGTTTTGAAAGTTTGAACAATCCAAAGTATGCTTTTCTGCAAACATATTTATAACCGGGGAAAGTATTTAGCTAGTGTAATGAAACTGATACAGAATATGCAAAACTTCTACCCAAAGCTTTTTTGTTAAATAGTGGTATATTTGATAATGGTGCATACAGTAAATATGGCCAGACAGTGGATAAAACTTGTTTCAATATCTCATTTTTTTTTATTCAGTAGGTTCATTTTCAAAATATGAGTGAAGAAGTGCATAAAGGAAAACATATTAAATTAGAGTGGTGACTTGTTTCACATTTGGAACAGAATTCTATCCTACAGAAAACAGTTGGAAGGGTATTTGTGTGTGAGTCCCATACGCAATCAAATATCTTTTAAACTAAATAGATTAGTTTACATAATGTGTGGCATGGGGAAAAATAGTTAACGAACCAAATTTATCCCTGTTTTAACTTCATTAACTTAAACAGAGTTATGTCAGGAATAAATTTAGTATTTTTTGCAAACTGATACTCTATTCATATATCATGTGATTTCACGCCTAATATTTTATTTTTTCCTTTAAAAGAGTTTAATAACTCAATTATAAAATAGAAGTTTCATGTTTGCAATCTCATTTTAGTTACTGAGGCCAGAACTTTGTTATTTCAGTGTCTAAATGGTCATGTACATGACTAATCCATAGTGTTATTTCCATAGAGATGCTTAGGACACAAGACCTCTGATTATCCAGGTATAGACATGCCTAATTTGGGGGTGTTGTGACCACTGCCAAAAGTTTAGGCAGTGAAATATGATTGTTCAGATTTAACGCTGAGGCATCTGAAAATATAGAAGTGTGTGAAGGTTGGCAATGGACAGTTCATGTCTATCTCATCAGAGTCAAGGGCAGGTGGATGCTCAGTCAAAATCAACTCCTCACTGACAGATGAGTCTGACACAATTGTATTAGTTTACATGGCATAAATTGGCCAGTCACTGTCAAACGTTAAACAGTGTTTAACAAGGTCCAGGGTTTGATATATGGAGACCTCAGTCTGCTTAGTACCATGACAAACACATCATTCAAAGTCATTTTACATTTTTATTAAAGAAAAAGAAAAGGGGGTAAAACAATTAAAGCGATTGAAATGTAAAGCGTTAAATACAACTTTCATTTCAATAACATCACTTGTTCCCTTGCCTTTTTAGCTAGACAGAGTTTAAAAAAAAACAACAACACCTTGCTTGACAGTCACCTAGACAGTATCAAAGTTGATAATTGTCCTTTTGGGGGGAAAAAGAAGTTGAGATGGGCTGGAGCTGTTGTTGTTAAAGTCTGATGTCATTTTATCTTTGGTGGTAGGTGTGGCCATGTCATCTGGCTTGGCATGGTCAGAACATCTCTCAGGATCAGGATGATGAAAGTCCAAGTCCCAGGTGATAGTGGGGGTAGCAGCCATGATGGTGAATCTTGCTTCAGTAGTCTCTGTCTGTTCTCTTTTCCTTTTGAAGGAAGAACATAAGAATGGCCATACTGTGTCAGACCAAAGGTCCATCCAGCCCAGTGTGCTGTCTACCAACAGAGGCCAATGCCAGGTGCCCCAGAGGAAGGAAACATAACAGGTAATGGTCACGTGATCTCTCTCCTGCCATCCTTCTCCACCCTCTGACAAACAGAGGCTAGGGACACCATTTCTTACCCATGCTGGCTAATAGCCATCAATGGACTTAACCTCCATTAATTTATCCAGTTCTCTTTTAAACCCTGTTATAGTCCTAGCCTTCACAACCTCCTCAGGCAAGGAGTTCCACAGGTTGACTGTACACTGTGTGAAGAACTTCCTTTTATTTGTTTTAAACCTGCTGCCCATTATTTTCATTTGGTGGCTCCTAGTTCTTACATTATGGGAACAAATAAATCATAGAATCATAGAATATCAGGGTTGGAAGGGACCCCAGAAGGTCATCTAGTCCAACCCCCTGCTCGAAGCAGGACCAATTCCCAGTTAAATCATCCCAGCCAGGGCTTTGTCAAGCCTGACCTTAAAAACCTCTAAGGAAGGAGATTCTACCACCTCCCTAGGTAACACATTCCAGTGTTTCACCACCCTCTTAGTGAAAAAGTTTTTCCTAATATCCAATCTAAACCTCCCCCACTGCAACTTGAGACCACACTTTCTCCACACCATTGAGACATTGAGACATTCACTTTCTCCACACCACTCATGATTTTATATACCTCTATCATATCCCGCCCCCCCTTAGTCTCCTCTTTTCCAAGCTGAAAAGTCCTAGCTTTTTTAATCTTTCCTCATATGGGACCCGTTCCAAACCCCTAATCATTCTAGTTGCCCTTTTCAGAACCTTTTCTAATGCTAGTATATCTTTTTTAAGATGAGGGGACCACATCTGTTCCCAAAGTCTTTTTTTTAAAGACCGCAAATTGGTATTGTGGGTGGAATAGTCAATCGCCTCACTGTGTTGTTCACCAGTTAGGCCTAACATATGACACTTCAATTTTGGTTCATTAATTTCTGGTTTCTCTTCTGTTTTTACCAAGATAGTGCTTGAATTTATCTACATGACCTATTATGCTTAGACTCATTTAGTCTGTCTCTCTGGTTCTCTTGTGCCTGTTTGTAACATTCCTTATTGAATATAGTGACTCATATTCCAGGGTTAATTCCTAAATAGGCAAAAGATATAGACCAATTGTCACAGCTACACTCAGCTGCAGAAGAAATAGCAGCTGGGACAAAACCTGAAGTTGAGAGAGAGAGAGGCATGGGCTAGCTTAGTGAAAGAGGAATTAGACAGTTAGCTTCTAGGATGGGATATACAGGTAAGTGGGTTACTTAACTTTGGGATGGTAAAAGAAGGGATGGTCCTTATATTTGAGAGTCAGAAGGCCAAGCAGCAAACACATTACTTGACCTTTATATCCTAAATAAGCTGACAGACAGAAAAAGGGAGCACAGATGTCCTTTGATCTTAGCCTCCTAATAGGGTCTGCCAGTCATTCTTCAGCTTCCTGGGTTTCTCAGTGCTGGGGCCCATTTATAGGTACACACTGAGGTAGGATGCCATTCAGACCTCTGTAATAAAAAGAACAACCCAGCGAGCATGAATTAAGAGACTTCTCCTCTCTGCGCCATGATACAAAGCCTTTAGTCTGTTTGATTGAAATCCTTTGCCTTTCTGACAATGTGAAACATCAGCCTCTTCTAATGGGGCCCATTGCTTCTGGAAGGAAAGTCAATTCCCAGTTCTATGGGGAAAAAAAAATCTAACCTCCATATTTTGTACAAAGGGAATACTACTCTAAGTACTTCTGACTGAAAATGCAGGCAATTCATTCAGAAAAGAGGTCTGGGAATCTAAGTAATAGACAAGTCATCAACACACTAGTTATTTTCTTCCAAACCTGCTCCCCTGAAAATCCAATTAAGTAGAGATCCCTTTTTAGCCTGTATAGATTATGATAGGATTTAATTCAAAATATCCCATATAAAACTAGAAAGGAAAATCAAAAAAGTGTTCTTGAAAGCTTTTGGGTAAGACCTTAATAACCCTGATCTCAAAACATTTCAAAACTGTTTGGATGTAGGTGACAACAATGGTGATAAAGAGTTTAATTACAAAGAATCAATCACTGTCTAGAATGGTGCTGAATATTTTTATGACAATAATATATGTAACTATAGATGAAAAACCTTTAATAAATTTAGATAGCTGTTCTGTGCCTGACCTACCCAGAATACAGAAAATATTCTCAGTATATTCAAATTACTTTATTACGAACAAATAATTTTTCACAAAAATCAGAAAATACAATAAAGCCGACTTCTCAAAATGGATAAAGAACAGTTTCGCCTTTCATTTACTGGCTATAGCATGAAGAACTGTAGAAAACAGATCAGTAGAAATTAAATGGACTGAGACTAAAATTTAGAAGTGAATTGTGGGGAATTCCAATCTTGGTATAAAAATGATTGCCTACCTTCCAGATACGTATCATGTCAACTCAGAAAAATTGAAGAAAGCTATTTCCAGTTCTCTAACACACTCTGATACACTTTTAATTGTTCTATGTTGTGTAATAAAAGGGAGAAAGACTTATAGATCAAGCTGAGTTTTTAAGCCAAATATATGCCCTCCCTATCTTCTGCTTTCTCACTGCAAGGATTCCCAAAATACTTCAAGATGAGTTGACAGATCCAGAGATTCAATTCAATTACATTTACATCAGTAGATTACACAGTGAAAATAATAAGTTGCAGCTGGTTGTTGCTGAGATAACATCTTGAAATCTAGTTTTAGTTCTCAGGTGTTTGGCTTGAAGAAACTCAGAAGTTGGGCTCTTTTTTTTTAAGGTATGTTCATCTATTTTTCTAAAGAGCTGGCATTTGCGTAACTGATATACTCAGGTTATCTTAACTGTAACAATAATTGGCATATCAACCATTCCTTTCCTTCCCTGAAAAGTAAAAACATTTTTTTTTAAATTGAAACATTTAAGCAAAGTAGTAGTTCTCCAAAAATTACATGACTGGACTGATTTTTTTCTGTTCTGTGTTCCTTCCTGTATCCTCATGAGACCAACATTTGGATGTCAACATATATTTCAGCCAGCAATCCATTCCAAGATTTCTTACTTCAGTTAAGAACTTAGACACTTTATAGCCACTAAAGGTAGGTGAAATTTTCCAGAGAAATAGTTTATACACTGAAAAATTTTGTTTTGGTCAACCCAAAGTATTTGGGAATTTGACCTGAATTTGCTAAATAGCTTCTAGATTCACCAAGGGACTTTATTATTCACAAAATAGCTGGAGGAAGTGGTGATTTAATGTTATAAACACATCCTGTTAATTTCTCTTAGGCTCAGTTGTTCTTGTTGTCATTTGAGATAAAATGTAAACACGACATTCTAATGAAATAGCATTCCTAAGTATACATATACTTTGAACAATAGATGGCTGGCATAATGATAAATTACATAATAGTCTACATTTTCAAATATTAATCCTGTTGATACTCCTGGACATATGCAAGTATGCAGTTTTACTCCATTTTTACAGATAAGGGAGATTGAGGTAGAAATGTTAAATGATTTGTCCAAGGCAAACACAACAAGTTACTGGCAATGCTGGGATCAGAATTAAGTCTTCCTTCCTCCTAGCCTTATGATCAACTAGACAATGTGCTGTTTCCCATGGTATCATGTGATCTCTCCCCATTATTTTTTTCTAAATACTCCTCTTCCTGAACTAATTTGCATGAGTCTTTTTTATACAGAAAATAAAAAACATACGTAACTTTCCTCCCCAAAATAGGGGGGAAAGAGAATAGCTTCTTTCTCATATGCAATGTAATTGTAGACGAGTCAGTCCAAGATGTTAGAGAGACAAGGTGGGTGAGGTATTGTATTACCTCAGACATCTTGTCTCTCTAAGTTCCTTTCTCAATCATCAAGGAAAGAAAGAAGCTTCTCTCAGGTACTTGGTACACATGAGAGTTCCTCATGAGAATCAACTGGCCTTGACATTAAAAAAATTCTCTCACAGTCAAGATGTAACCTACAAGGTGTGACAAGCACTGAATTTCAGGTGGAGAATATTTTATGGAAAGGGAGTATATAATTAAGCAAATAATGAAAGTTTAAGGCTTTATTTCAAAATAAGTAAAATTTTATTAGCCATATCAGAAAAATGTATAAGTGATTCAGGGAATAGTTACTCAAACTGTTAGTTAACCATCTTGCACCCTTTAATGAGAATACAGATGTCTGAAAAAAGTGGCACTAAAACACATCTATTCCTTCACCTCTCTTCTCCCCCTTCACCCATCCCTGCAACTTTCACCTTAACGTGTTTTTCTGAGTGAAGATGAATCAGTCATTGGTTGTCCTGCTGCCTGCAATAGAGCTGTGCTTGCTTTTTAGTACATGTGAGAATTGCCTTTCCCCTAAAGCATCAGGAGATACTTATGTTGAATCATCCATGCTACCCCAGTCCTATGTCACAGTTAAAAACACTGACACTTCAGCCGTTTACACTGAACAGCATAAGAGGTGTGGTTTTGTCCTATATAGCTATTACTTCATGTGCGGTCTTTCGGAGGAGGAGAGGAAGAATGTGTCATTTTTATAGGTTGTGAGAAAGAGTGTGCTGTTTCTTGTATCAGGAAACCGGGTAGAAGGGGGCTAGGGAAAGTTCTAGACAGAAACTCCACCGTGAAGTAAAGAGTGAGTGAGAGCTTTAAGGATAATACAGGTGTTCCTTATTCTACTACTGATCAGTATTACAGAACAGAATACAGAAGAAAGCAAATTTCTCAGCTGACATTTAACATCACTAAAAAGTTAACAGAGAACGTACGTTATTGACTACAGTAAAAGAAAACAAGGTTATTTCAGAAAATACTATGGAGTAGTCCAGCCAGAGATACTTATGAAATTGTATGCATAGAACAGTAATAAGAGAAGTAGGTTTGGCTACATGGTAATAAATGGAATTTATTAAGCCATGACAGAAATGGAGTTTCATGAATTGTCCACATGTCTGTTGGAGTTCCCATTTGCACAACTATCACCATCTTCAACCAATAAATTTTAATGTAGCCAAGCAGATAACAAAATGGTGGGTTTTAATTAACTTTATTCTGATTGAAGATTTCCCTTTGAAGACCTGAAAACAGGTTGAGAGTATTGAACTGAGTAAATAAAACAAGAACAAAAATAGTTTGTGGACCCTCATGTAAATGTAACAGCTGAGAAGATGTTATAAGATCCATCTTATGAGACATTTAAAACTAGACTGGGCAAAGCTCTAGGCCATAGTTTATAGGGGAATAATTCTACACTGGCAATCTGGAAATGGACTGCAGAACATAATAAATCTTTTCAATCTCTTGAAAATATTTCAAAACACCTCTTGTTTTACATTTTAGCTTTTTCATGCTTTTAAGAGCAGCTCCTTATCATTTCCAGCAATGGTACTTCTTTATCAGTCCTGGATTTAGAGGCTCTGGGCCACATACAAAATCTTGTGTTTCTGCCCTAGGAAAGATGGACCCCAGGGAGATGATAGGGGGTTGTGTTACGCTCATCTCCAATTAAAACAGCTTGTGGTGCTTTGTTAACATTTAGATTTACAAATATTTATTTTCTTTTCATTAGTCTCTGCACATGTTCTAAAACATATTTCTTTTCATTTTAGATTTTTCATGCATTCCATGTTTCTTTATCATTTCTAGGGGGGATACTCCTCCACAGTCACTGATTTAGGAGTTCTGAGCCAGACATTAAATCTGGTGATTTCCCTCTTTAGGTAAGGTGATGCTTCCTGATGTGGTTCAGGGGCCAGAAGGGGTTAGGCCACGTCCTGGAAGGTCAAAGCATAATTTCTGGTACATTTTCATTTCCTGTTACATTGAGGTAAAGCAGAACTTCTGGTGACATCATCATCTTTATCTCATTCAACAATCTAAATTTGACATGAGCTAGGAGCAAAACACTGTTTGGGTTACCGTGTGCTGTTTAAGTTTTTTAAAGTGTATGGAGTCACACTGTCCCTGGATGAGATCAGGGAGGGATTCTTCCTGATGGAATTGACTCCAGAGCACAATTACATGTTTACTGCCACATGTTTTAAGGAAGTGCAACTGACTCCTCCACTGAATTACTCCTGCTCTTCAGTGTGATGACAAAGCCATGTCTCCACTCCACCTAAATCCTTTGGTCTGCTGTGTGCCACCACTGGAGTGAGAAGAGAACAGTCCATATGAATCCCCTAAGCTTCGGGGCTAAATCTCTTCCTGGCTTCTGTGTCGATCACAGAAGGGGGTCCCCCCTATTTTTCATTTACATATGGCTGGAGAGGGGCTTTGACCTGGTCTTGGGGTTTTCCCACTCTTTGACATACTTCACAAGACCAGACATAAGTAGAAACATCCTTGCCCATTCCCTCCCAGTGGAATGACCCCCACAAACGGTCTTTGGTCCTGTTCACCCCAGCATGGCCACTAGGATGATCATGGGCTAAGCTCAAGAGCTTGGCCCGGTATTTAGCTGGAACTACCAACTGTCTCTGAGGATGCCAGTCTTCCTGGTGTCCACCAGAAAGAGTTTCCTTGTATAAAAGTCCTTTTTCTACAACAAACCTGGATCGATTAGAGGAGCTGAGAGGTGGTGGGTTGCTCCGTGCTGCCGTCCAAGCTCTCTGGAGGCTTTCATCTGCTTCCTGTTCGGTCTGGAACTGTTCCCTTGATGCTGGAGACATTAGTTCCTCATTGGATTGTGGACCTGTGCTTGGTCCCTCTGGAAGCGATGTAGGGGTTGGGGCTGTTTCCGTTGACTGTGAACCCTCTCCGCTGGGACACTATGTTGGGGTTCAGGCTCCAGCTGAGCCTCTTGTGTAGGGTTATGGGCTGCTGTCAGTTCAGGTTCGGTGGGGCCCTCTGGTGTTGAGGTTGCAAGTACTGGATTCAGTGCTGGCAATGGGTCTGGTGCTGGTTGTTCCGCTGCTTCTGGTTCTGGGACTGGTTCCATCTGGGTCTCTGGGATGGGATCCACTACTGCTATTGCAGACATTGGCCTTGGGTCCGGGTCCATCACCTCTGACCGGGTCCTGATAGAAATTTCCGGAACAGAGCGAGGCGTCACAGCTTGTTTAGCTTGGCTGCGGGTGACCATTCCCACCCTCTTGGCCCGCTTCACATGATTGGCCAAGTCTTCCCCCAACAGCATGGGGATGGGATAATCATCATAGACTGCAAACGTCCACGTTCCTGACCACCCCTGGTACTGGACAGGCAACTTGGCTGTAGGCAAATTGAAAGAGTTGGACTTGAAGGGTTGAATCGTCACTTGGATCTCTGGGTTGATTAAATTGGGGTCCACTAAGGAAGCATGGATAGCTGACACTTGTGCTCCGGTGACCCTCCACGCGGTGACCTTATTCCCGCCCACACTCACATTTTTCCTCCGCTCCAAGGTATCTGGGCCTGCGGACCTCTGGTGTGATTCCGGTGCAATGAACTGTAATCTGTTGGGGTTCTTGGGGCAGTTGGTCTTTACATGCCCGAGCTCATTACACTTAAAACATCGTCCAGCTGACGGGTCACTGGGGTGAGGCGGGTTGCTGGAGAATGGGGTGGTGGGACGATAAGGGGTCTGGAGGGTTCTTTGGGAGGTAGGTGGGGCCATGGGCGGCCCCCGGTAATAGGGTGTGGTCTGGGGTTGTCCCTTCTGGTCTCCGCTCCAACTGCGACCAGTTTTCTTCTTCTCTGCCACCTCTACCCATCTGGCTCCAATCTCTCCTGCCTCGATTACAGTTTTGGGCTTCCCATCTAGGATGTATCTTTCTATTTCCTCAGGAACACCCTCTAAGAATTGTTCCATTTGCATTAGGAAGGGCAAATTTACTGGAGATTCAACACTTGCTCCTGCTATCCAGGCATCCCAATGTTTCACAATGTGGTAGGCATGTCGGGTAAATGACACGTCTGGTTTCCACCTTAGGGCTCTGAACCTCTGACGAGAATGCTCGGGTGTTATCCCCATTCTGACTCTCGCCTTGGATTTAAACAGTTCATACTTGTTCATGTGTTCTTTAGGCATTTCAGCTGCCACCTCAGCTAAGGGTCCACTGAGCTGCGGCCTCAGCTCTACTATGTATTGGTCGGTAGAGATGTTGTACCCAATGCAGGCCCTTTCGAAGTTTTCTAAGAAGGCCTCAGTATCATCGCCTGCCTTGTAGGTGGGGAACTTTCTGGGATGGGAAGTGGTACCTGGAGAAGGATTGCTAGGGATTGTTGGTATATTCTGCTGAGCCTTTACCTTCTCCATCTCCACTTCATGCTTCCTCTCTTTTTCCTTCTCCTCCTCCACATGCTTCCTTGCCTCCATTTCCCTCCTGTGGGCAGCCTCCTGTACTTCCTTCTCCATCTGCATGATTTCTGTCTGTCTTTCGTGTTCCGTTTGTTTTTCATCAGCCTGAAATCTGGCTAATTCCAGCTTTTGTTGAGCCGTGGAGTCTGTCATCCTAACCTCTCTGTTTTTAACTAACTTTACACCCAAGGTTTAGAAATAAAACAAACAAAACTTGGCTTGTAAAATTATGCGGTGCTGGAATAGGATACCTATTCTCTGATAGTGATTGTCAGCTTACAGAAAAAGACAATTCCCTTTGTCTCTGCTCTGGCCCCAAATCAAAGCAAAAAAAAACCCTTCCAACTATTGCCAGTTGGAGACCTGCTTTCTAGCAGCACAAAGGATTTAAAAAAAATCAAAATCCTAAAAAAAACCCAAAACTAACACTTTTGTCTTCAGACAAATAGGTAGAAATCCCCTCGAGTTGCTCTTAGGTCTGTGAAGACTTGTGAATTTCCCTGCAGGAGGTTAACTACTCTGCCTTTAGGAAGAGAAACTGCAGCTCCCAAAGACAATTCCCTTTTGTCTCTGCGCTGGCCCCAAAGCAAAGCAAAAAAAAAACCTTCCAACTATTGCCAGTTGGAGACATGCTTTCTAGCAGCACAAAGAATTTTAAAAATTTCCTTTTAAAATCTGTTTTTCTCGTTCAAGAAATCTCAAATTGATCTCAAAATGATTTCAAGTTAATCCCACCGCTCTGCCACCATGTCAAAGTTTCTTCCCCACTCTGAACTCTAGGGTACAGATGTGGGGACCTGCATGAAAACCTCCTAAGCTTACTTTTACCAGCTTAGGTTAAAACTTCCCCAAGGTACAAATTAATTTTACCCTTTGCCCTTGGATTTCCACTGCCACCACCAAACTTTATCTGGGTTCCTGAAAAAATGTAGTTTGGACACATCTTTCCCCCAAAAATCCTCCCAACCCTTGCACCCCACTTCCTGGGGAAGGTTTGGTAAAAATCCTAACCAATTTGCATAGGTGACCACAGACCCAAACCCTTGGATCTTGGAACAATGAAAAAGCATTCAGTTTTCTTACAAGAAGACTTTTAATAGAAATAGAAGTAAATAGAAGTAAAGGAATCACCTCTCTAAAATCAGGATGGTAGATACCTTACAGGGTAATTAGATTAAAGTAATTAAAGTCTGCTGCAGTTTCCACGATATGCATCTGATGAAGTGAGCTGTAGCTCACGAAAGCTTATGCTCTAATAAATTGGTTAGTCTCTAAGGTGCCACAAGTACTCCTTTTCTTCTTAAAACATAGAGAATTCCTCTAGGCAAAACCTTAAGTTACAAAAAAGACACACAGACAGAAATAGTCATTCTATTCAGCACAGTTCTTTTCTCAGCCCTTTAAAGAAATCATAATCTAACACATACCTAGCTAGATTACTTACTAAAAGTTCTAAGACTCCATTCCTGTTCTATCCCCAGCAAAAGCAGCATATAGACAGATACAGACCCTTTGTTTCTCTCCCTCCTCCCAGCTTTTGAAAGTATCTTGTCTCCTCATTGGTCATTTTGGTCAGGTGCCAGCGAGGTTACCTTTAGCTTCTTAACCCTTTACAGGTGAGAGGATTTTTTCCTCTGGCCAGGAGAGATTTTAAAGGGGTTTACCCTTCCCTTTATATTTATGACAAATGAATATTGCATTTATTGCACCAATAACTAAAACTATTGCCTTTCCAACAGCTTTGAGAAAACTTTGTAGCAGAAAGATATATTTGAAATGATAGCAAATAGAACTGAATAGAATATATATGTTCAAATATAAAAGAATCATTGATAGACCTTCAAAATAAATTAATCTAACAATAAAAAATTGCCATGCATACAGAACTGCAGCTCATATGTAGTGTACGCCACTGTTCCCTCTAAGAGGTGTGCGTGTGCACACACACAGATTCTAAACCCCACGCACTCGGGAAAAAACCATGCGCACATTTATCTCACGTCCTGATCGCATATCGGTTAGGACGCCCGCTCACCATCACCATCACGTGGCAGTGCTTCCTGGGGCAGCTCCCAGTGGCACGCCCACCTGCCGGCAGGAGCCTACAGTGCAGGTGCCTCCCTGCTGCCCAATCAGAGCTGCGGGGGCGGGGGTTGCAGGTGCAGTTCCCCCCTGGCCCAGCCAGATCCAACCCTAAGAGCCAGAGGGACCTGCTGGCTCTGAGAGTCTCTGCGTGCTGCTGGTGCTTTTCCTGGCCAATGGGAGCCACCGAACTCACGTTTGTGGTGGGCACAGCACATGAAGAATGGAGATACCCCCGCCTCGCAGCTCTGACCCTAGGAGCCAGAGACCTCCCAGCAGGGCTGGTGAGTGCAGCCAGGGAAGGGGGCAGGGTGTGATGGAGTGAGTGTCTGGGAGGTGTGCGGGGGGTGTTGGGCTGTGCAGGTGTGGAGGGCGCTGGGCCGTGGGGGAGATCTGTGTGTGTCAGGGCACTGTGGGTATGTGTGGGGCATTATTTAGTTGTCGTCATGGGGCTGTGGGGAAGGGCACTGGGAGGGAGGGAGGGAGAGAGGAGAAATCAGTGTGTATTGGGAAACTAGGAAGTGTGGGGTTCTGTGTGAGGTGCTGGGCAGCTGTGGTGGGGCTGTGAGTGGGGGACACTGGGCAGGGGTGGTGGTGTGCACAGCACTGTGCATTTGTGTCAAATATAGGGGGGTTGTGAGGGGTGGGCTCTGGGTATAGTGGGTTCAGAGGGTGCAGGCCAGGGGAGCTGTGTGGCTTTCTTCTTCCTTCCCCTCCCCACTCGCCCAATGTGTCCTGATATTTCACTCTTGTGATCTGGTCACTCTTGCGATCTTGATGTTGTTCTCCCGCCATCTATCAACACAGCTGGATTCTACTAGCTGGCAAGGGAAAGGGAAAGGAGGGCAATGAATCGTACCCCTCCCCGCCATCATTTCGAACGTGGAAAGTTGATCACGTTGGGACGGTCGGGAGGTGGGGACCCATACATCTCCTTTTAGTCCGTTCATTTGGCTGTGTACAAACTCAAGTACATGTGAATAAGTCAAAATACCTGTCCATAGTTGCTAAGGAACTGCAAAGGTTTCCCAGAAATGAACAAAGGTAGGTGTTGTTTTCGTGATTGAAATCTTTCAAAGGCATTGGTCTTCATACATTTACTCATGATGTTTTACCATTTTCCCACTTTTTTTGCCACAGATACATGGACGTGATCGGAGCTATGCAAAAACTTCTGGTATCCTGATCTAAACGATCTTCCATTTGTCCTTTTCTTGAGTCACACTGTTAAGTGCATTGAAATAGTAGCCATATAATAAAAATTAATTTTAAATAAACCAATCTGGTGAAAAATCAATCCCAAAATGTCACTGTCCAACGGGCTAAAGCATAAAAGAACAGTGACTTCATTTAAATCTGGATGACTGGCTGAGTCTATAGAGACGGTTACACCAAAGTCATATAGTGTAATGCCTGTTAAACTTCGTGAACTATTCACATATGATGAGGACAACAGATTGGTTTGTGTATATTGTTGCGATGCCAGCTCTCCGGGAGAATTTTCATCAGGAAGAATGTGGAAAGATGTATGGAAGCTGGATTTCTTAAAGCGTCATCTGTCAAATAAGTCTCATATAGATGGTGTAACAAGCCTTAGAAACAAAAACCCTTCCTTATGGAGCAGATTGCTTAGCATGATTCTTGAAAGTCCAGCTGAAAAGCAGAGGAGGCAAATTAATCTTGAATGCAAGCGCTCAAACCCAGAAGAAATCAAGATACTTATTGACAATGTGTTGTTAGCTATTAAAATGAACAGCTCAGTGCTTTCTGTTCAGGATATTAATGACCATATGGAAAAGTATGTGTGCATACCAGCAAGCTGGAGAAGTAAAAATTATGCTTTTGAATTTCTTGAAATTATTAACTGAATTGTCCAAAATGACCTCATGCATGAAATAGCATTAACAATGTTTCATACTCTAGCTGTTGATGAAAGCATTGATATATCCATTAACAGATACTTGATACTCTACTTTAAATATAGATCCATAAATTCTGCAGACTATAAAACTTCATTTGGTGGACTATTGCAATTGCAAGAATGTGATGCTGTTTCAACAGTGTCTGCAATCAAAGAGTTGTATAAAAAAACACCAACTCGATCTAATGAAAATGGTGATGTTCATATCTGATGGTGCCTCCGTGATGTTGGGCAAACTCAATGGTGTGGCGGCTCAGCTGAAATGTGATATTCCACACTTAGTCCAGCAACATTGCATTGCACTCTGGGAAGACTTGGGGATTTCTGCTGCATGGAAAGAGTTCAAGCTGATAAGAGACATCAAAACCTTAATGAGAACTGTCTACACGGTGTTCTGTTGGTCATCCAGGAGAAAATGCAAATTTCAGGAAATAGTGGATGCTTCTGAATGCAAGTCAGTGACTTTCAGGCCTCTCAGTGAAGTGCGCTGATTATCTAGGCACTTTGCACTTGGAGCAATTATTCAAAACTATAATCCTCTTCTGGAATATTTTGAGCAAGACAAAGATACTGATCCAGTTTCTAAATACTGCCACAAAAACCTGAATACCATGGAATACCAAATAACATTAGAAGTTTTGAATGATGTTTTGTTGGAGCTGGCTTCACTATCCACACTTCTTCAGAAACGGGGCCTTACACCTCTTGAAACATTTCACTTTGCCTGAGGTAAACTGAACAAGATCAGAAGACAGTACCTTGGAGATTCAGTCTTATGGAGTGACAAAGTTAAGGCTCTCAGATATGAGCTCTCAAGAAAATAATGAAATTGATACCAGTTCCATAATAACTTTCATAAACATCTTGTGTACACATTTGGCAGACAGGTTTCCAGAGGACAAAGTCCAGGAGTCATCCACTTTTGATTGTGCAGCAATAGTTAAGTGTGACTTCAATTTTGGAATTCATCAGGTAAAATCCCTATTTTCAAAACAGAAAGACTTTCTTGTTGAAGAGATTGTTATAATCAGTCAGTACAGTGACTTCAAGTTTGCAGTAGCCAAAAGAATCAAAAACCAATTGGTTTTAAGTTTCCCGGATATGGTGACATTTGCTCACCAGAACGAACAGTTTCAGGATCTTGCAAAGTTGATGGATATTGGAGGAACATTCCTAGCATCAAGTGCAGACTGTGAGCATGGCTTTAGCTTAACGAACACTTTAAAAAACAGACTATGGAATCATTTACAAGTAGATCATTTGGACATGCTGATGTGTATTAAGAGTTACCAGCTGGATGGAGGACTGATAGATCTGGACAGAGCTTATACTGAATGGGCAAATGAAAAAGGTTGCAGGGAAAAACAGTAAGGTTAGTTTAGCAGTCTTTGACATTTCGACCAGTAAGGAAATTAAAATGCATTTGTAATTACATATCTTATTCTTGACTGATAAACATTTATTGATATATTTTGGGAAATTTTTAAATTTAAAAAACAAACTTTTGTTTCTTTTTTTACTTATGATGTCTCTATCTGAAAACCCATATAAGTTGACACAAATTGAAAATTAAAACTTTTTAAATATATAAGCATTTTACTCACTTTGGCTTATTTGCCTCATGGCATATAAATTTGAAATATGCTTCAAAAATTCGCACAGAAGACATTTTTTGTGCACATGGCCTGTCAAAAGTTAGAGGAAACATTGGTGTACGCTAGTGTAAGTGCTGAGAATAATGTTTGCTGGCACTGCAAATGTACTCTTAGAGGTCTTTTACACACACAGTGGAACTCGTCTATTTTGAATATTCATTCTGGGAAAATATCTGTATTTGATTAGAACTGATCTCAGATTTCCTGCTCCCAGAGGACCCTATTAATCCATGCTGGGTGTTTTTTTTTTTTTCAATTAACCTAAGCACAGACAAATAGAAGGATTCTATGGGCTCTCCTTCTGACAAAGGACCACATTCTAGTTAAGTGAAAATCTCACCCTACTCCGTAAGAGCTTAGTTCACAAAGATACAAGTTGGTAAATAAATAGTTTTAAGATATTGAGGACAATTTCATATGAGTGGGCTAGCCTTAATATAGGACCTCAATAAACTGTGGCAAAATTTTTCAAAAGCCTCTGCTGGCACAAGTGCCCTGGATCATGCCCCAACATGGACTCAGTGATCACTCTATCCATGAGGTTAATTACTTTTATTATTAGGTACTCTTACTTTTCTACTTCTCAATCAATTTGTTGGCTATCAGATGGTCCAGGGCTTTTCTCTGGCTGTTGTCTATAATTTATTTATGGTTCCTGCTTTTCCTGACACTTCTGAGACTTCCTCAGCCTACACTTCCTTTGTGGGATTCATGATTCCATTCATGTCTGTCCCTATAGAAAGCATATGCTATGGCAGTGTTGTGGAGCAGGAATATCATACATGAATTATTGTAACCTGTCACCAGTCTGGGAAGCAAATTTGAATCTTGTTTTGCAAAGGCCAAATGTTCTCTAACATAACTCTGCTGATTCACAAATGAGGGTCGGGGAAAATATGTCATCTTTTTATGTGGTCTATTTGACATCTTTTGCATAGGCAGTATTCTCCATGAGCTGCCTACATTAAAAGCTTTTTTCTTCCCTAAAGGTAGCATCTTACATTTGTCTTTGCTGAATTTCATTTTGTTGTTTATAGCCCGATTCTCCAATCTATCAACATCCCTCTGAATTTTAGATTTATCCTTCAAGATGTTGGCAACCTCCCCAGCTTTGAGTCAAATGCAGATCTGATCAGTATGCACTTTATTCCTATATCCAAGTCATTAATTAAAATGTGAAACAATATTGGACCCAGTACAGATTCCTGTGGAATCCCATTTGAGACCTCCCTCCAATCTGACATAATTCCATTAATAGTTATTCATTGTTTTCAGTTGTTTAACCAATTGTGTGTTCACTTTATGGTAGTTCAGATGAGCCCTCATTTCTCCACATTATTTATCAGAATGTCATATGGGACTGTGTCAGAAGTCTTGCTGAAGTACAGATATATTATGTGCAATACATTACCCCATTCACCAAACCAATTAGCCTGTCAAAGAAAGAAATCAAGCTGATTTGACATGATTTGTTCTTGGTAAATCCATGCTGGCTGCTAGTGATCCCCCCTTCGTCTGGCATAAGGTATCGATTTTATGCCAACAATTCAGTGTTTGTCACCCTTTCTGAGAATGACCTGCAACATTTGCTAGTTCCTTTGCCCATATTGTATCGCTTTTGGCCTTTGTCTCAATGTAAAGAAAGCAGAAATCCTGTACCAACCATATCCTAGCAGAAACCCACTACTTCCATCACCACCAGAAATAAAATGGAACAGCTGCCCAACAACATAAAGTGCTTCTGCTACCTACAGTTATTAGCAACACCACCACTGATAAAGTCAGTTGCCTCATCTTTCAGTCATCTACAAAGAAGACTTTGGGCAGGACCGGAGGCGGGGGGGCAAGTTTACGGAGCTGTTGTACTCCATTGTCTACTATACTCATTTGAGACCTGCTCCCTTTATCATTGCTATATCCAAAAACTGAACTGCCTGCAGCAATGCCACCTACACAGCATAATGGGAATCAAATAGTCTGACAAAATCACTAACAATGAAGCACTACAACTGACAGCCATGCTAAGCGTGGAAGCCATACTAGCATGGAGGCAAATGGCTTGGGTCAGCCACATCATACGTATGGATAGCAATCGACTGCCTAAGAGAGTTCTGTACAGTGAATTTGAAAAAGGCAGTAGGAAGGTTAGCCATCTCAAATTCCACATACAGTCTGTTGGGCTGGACTTAATGACTTGTGCGGATAAGGCCCATGACAGGAGAGCCTGGCACTCTTCTATGAAGGAAACAGAACATACAACAGAATATCATTGCACCACCTTGGCCTACAGTAAGAGGGAATGCAGACACCAACTTGCCTCAGCATGTTCCATGAACCCCACATGTGGAAACTGATTTCCAATCGTAGTCATACTCGAATATGAATGACAATCATTATTTAAATCCATACTGGCTGCTAGTGATTACAACTTCATCCTCCAGGTATTCACAAATTGAATGTTTTATACATTGCTCTAGTAGCTTCACAGGTATCAAAGTCAGGCTGGCTGGTCTGTCATTCCCTAGCTCCTCCTTTTCTCCCTTCTTTAAAGATGGGCACTATGCTAGCCCTTCTCCAGTCGCCTAGGTCCTCTCCTGTCATCCATGAGTTTGCAGATATTAGTGCTAGTGGCTTTGAGATGTCTTCAGCTAATTCCTTCAGTATCCTCAGGTGAATAGCATCAGCAGGGCCTGAGAAATCATTCAGATTGGTCAGAGGATCTCTGACTTTTCTTTACTTATCCTGATCTGCATCCCTTTCATTTTATTGTCTATGGAAACTTTGCTAGTCATCTGGTCACACATTATTTTTTATGAGAAGACTGAAGCAGAAGTAGGCATTGAACAGCTCTGCCATCCTATCATCTTCCATCACCAGCTCATCTTCTCCACTGAGCAGCAGACCATCCCTGATCTTTTTTTTTTGTCTGACATATTTGAAGAACCTCTTCTTGTTGTCTCTAACATTCCTTGCCAGCTGTAACTCATTCTTTGCCTTGGCTTTCCTTTTTTTGTCCCTACGTGCTTGCATTATACCCATATATATTTCCTTGTGACATGCCTCTCCTTTCATTTCCTCTGTGTATCCCTTTTATTATTTAGATAATTAAAAAGCTCTTTGTGCAGCCACATTGGCCTCCTGTGGCTCTTATCTTTCCTCTGCATAGCTTGATGCTGAGCCTCTAGTATTACATCTTTGGGGAATTGGCAGCCCCCTTTCACTCTTTCTTTCTAATTGTTTTTTTCCATGGGCCCTTGCCTAGGCCAAGGGTCAGACCTGAAGTCAGATGTCAGGGATCAGAGCTGTGGGTCAGAATGGGTTATCTGGAGGGAGGTAAGGCGGGGCAAGGCTTGGGAACAAGGTGCTAGCGGGAGATATGGCAGCCATGGGTGAATACTTTAAGTAGCCAGTGAACTCCTGGTGGGCTGAAGAGCCAGTCTGCTGACTCTTCCAAACAATCAGACAGCCAACTATGGCAAACTGTGCTTGTTAGGTTGCCCAAGACTTGCTCAGCTGCAGGCCCAGATTCCTGACCACAAGAATGCTAAATGTTCCTGGGCCCATTTGAATGATCATCTTTCAGACTTGCTAGAATCTGCCAAACATCCCTGAACACTCCATGAAATGAGCATCCCCAAATAAATTTTTTAAAGAGGAAACTAGTCTTTGTGCCATTAGGGGCTGGCAGATGCAGAGTGTATTGCAGAAGTGGAACATTGGTAGGCCATGGAGGACATATGTCTTGTCCTCCTTAGAAGTCTCATCCTAGACAGGGAAATATAATTGGGGAAGTCCATATGGTATCTCTCACTCCTCACTTCCCCCGTTGAATCAGTCAATGACTATGTTTGGGATAGTGGAGTATTTGAGACTGCTGATAGACTAACACCAGCAAAATGTAATTCTTTTCCTCTCCAGAAACCAGAATTGAGCCAGAGGAGGGAGTCAGTTTAGATTGTTGTATATCTATTTTTAATACATATTTTATGTTTGTGACCTTCTATGAAGTGAGTCTATAGGACAAAATGGAATGAGGAGAAGGAGGTAGGAGACTGGCACACTAGTATAGGAAAGTCAATGCATTGAAGAAAGCATGAAAAAGGAGTAAGGAAAGGAAATGGGGCTGTTTAAGCTTGTTATTTTTATTTAACAGTAGAAATTAAGCAAATATAAACCTATCAAAGCCAGTCTTTAAGAGATTTGGTATTCTGGCCTATTTGCAGTCCTCCATACCATTGTATATAGGGTACTATTTCAAAATAGATTAATCACTTTGGCCATTTCAGAAAGAACATTCTGTTACAAGTTACAACACAAACATAGCTTTAAGAAAACATTCTAGCAGTACATTCATGCTGCTGTAGTTAAGGATTTTGTCAGCCTTTTTTGTTATAAATGTCCATCTTCAAAGGTTTATAACTTGACAATAAAACTTGTTCCACTGAAACTGGCAGTATTCAAGAATGTACAGTAAAGGAGGAATATTTTTACCAAATTACTAAAAAAGTTGGCATGGCTGTTTTCAAATTGTAAGATGTAAATAATTTAGTATGTAGCCTCTGGGTGCTGCGTTACATCTGTGCTTTGACCTATATATCGCTGCTTTACTTTCTGCAAATATTTCTCATTTTTCTGGCTCTGTTTTCACTTTGGCTTCATCTGTTCCATTTTATACTTTTCTTACGTTTTGCATCTTTGATGCATAGAGTTGCACATTTTTCCTGGAATGCACCTTTCCTCTTCCTTCTTTTACATTATTATCGTTGTTCATATATATTATAGTGGTGTCCAGGAACTCCTGTCATGATACAGGGCTTTGCTGTGCTAGACACTGTACAAAAAGATACCAAAAATAGAGTCACTTCCACAAAGTGGTTACCTTTCCTATATTTTATCTATTTAAAAAAAAATATCTGTCTATAAAGGTATGCAAGTGGGGTGTACTGTCTCAGTGTTTTGTTTTTTTTTCTATATATACTCTTTCCTTCACAAAGAGGATAAGGGGATACTTTACACTGCAACCTGTGAGTTGAACCATGATTATTCTTGGTCTGTGAAGGCCAATGCGGAACTACAAGATCCACAGTTTGAGAACTACAGTCTTTCACAACAGGGGGAAGAAATGAAAGATGCCAGTAGCTCTTAAAGAAGCCAGTGTTCAGAGAACCATGCTTGAATGCTGATAATCTGTAGTGTTGCCAACCCTTGTATTTTTATTCTGCATCTTGTGAAATCTGGAGTTTTTCTTCAAGTTTTTCTTAAAGCTCCTGTTCCTAGGACTTTGTGATTGACTAGCATCTCCACTTTCATTTTAAATTATATATATATATATATAATTTCTATCCTGGATGGCTACAGAGCAAAGATTGAAAACATGGCATGAGTGCAACCTACAAGCTCAAAAGCTAGAAGGCAAATACAAAGAACCCCAAATGTGTTACTAAAAAAACAAAAACAAAAAAACACCCCAACAACAACAAAAAAACCACACTCATTATCTTCAAGCCAAACTCATGCTTTTTAAATGCTTGAAGTTGGTAATAGTGAATCCAATACTACTGAGGTGGGGTCATTAAAAGGTTGTGTGAAGGGCTAAAGTTGGGGCATGGAGAAGTTGCTTATATTATTTGTTTTAATGTATGAGTTAAGTGACCAAAGCACATGGTAAGCAGATATAATTCAGTTTATAGAAGAAAAGAGAAACCAGATAATATTATAAGCAGCTAAGGGATATACATGTAGTGGAGGCCTGTAGTTATGAAGATAAAGGAACAGACGTCTTGTGTCAACTGTCCAGCTGTGTAATTTACCCAGCACTTGTCTCCATTTTAGACATAACCAATTTATGTCCAAGCCTCTGGGTGCAGTTACATAATTAAAAATATTTAATATTAAAAAAAATAATTCAGCCATCCTCAGAAAGGCATCAGTAGGCCACCTCCATCCACCCACTCAACCTTCGCCTTCCTGGATCTGATGCTGAGAACAACAAAACCAGAACTGAAGGCAGCAGGTATTAATAGCACATACTTTCATACATATTTACCATCTACTCAATAGATATTTTATAAACTTTCTCCAAAGATGCATATTCTGAAGAACAAATGTTAAGCCTTTGCTTTGATTTACCTGACTCTTAATGCCTTAAAACAAGTTTAGAGCTTCAATATTCGGAATGCTGTCTTGTGTTCCAAGCAAAGACCTGGACTGTCAGGTTTATGCCTATCATTTACTGTGTGTGACCTAGGGTAAGTCATACACAGTAAATTATTTTTAAAAAGTAGAAGCCCAATACTTTACATATTCAAAATGCTTCATGAACATTATTTAACTAATTCTCCTATCTCTTCTTGGAAGTATGAAAAGCAGGAGCAACTCCATTGATTTCAATGGGGTGACACAGAGGTAAGACAAGTGTGAGATCAGAATCAGGACCTAAGTAAAACACTTTGAGCAGTGGTGGTACTCACTTGAGTAAAGCTAATCACATGCAAATTGTTTTCTGAATCAGCTACTTAAATAATTATGCTTTCCAAAGAGAGGGCTACATGGTGATTTAACAATCCACATACAGTAGAGCCTCAGAGTGATGAACATCAGAGTTATGAACTGACCAGTCAACCACATGCCTCATTTGGAAGCGGAAGTACACAATCAGGAAGCACCAGAGATGGGGAGGGGGAAGCAAGTATAGTACAGTATTGTGTTAACTGTAAACTACTAAAAAAGTAAATGGAAAGCAGCATCTTTCTTCTGCATAGTAAAGTTTCAAAACTGTATTAAGTCAATGTTCAGCTCTACATTTTTGAAAGAACAACGTAATGTTTTGTTCCCAGTTAACGAACATTTCAAAGTTATGAACAGCCTCCATTTCCCAGGTGTTCATAAGTCTGCGGTTGTACTGTACAGTTAGGGGTAGCATATTGGTATGCTGCCCTTGGAGCAGCAAGGAGAAAGGTTATGACTTTAGCTGTCACAATCTCCTCCTGGTCTTCCTGCTGCTCCAATGCACAGGCACAGATACCCTACATTCTTCTCTCCACACACCATAGGTTGATGGAAAGGGATGGGGAGTAGGGTATCTGCAGAGCCTGCTTCCTCTGCCACACTGCCACCAGTGACACAGGTAGCAGGCACCAGGGAGAAATGAGGAGTCTGTATGAGTTCAAACCTCCTTATTTCCATGTGCCACATTGGAAGCTATGCCATGATTTGGCCCAATGACTCTGTTATTTAATATAAGTAAGTAGTTTCATTTAATAAAATAAAACTTCTTGTTTGTAATATAGTAGTATTATTATTTATTAATATATTGATTATAATTATTTATTTATTATTAATACTTGGCAATTTTTTCCGAGGATCTCAAAGCACTTCAGAAGCATGATAAAGTCTGGTGCACATCTCACATTCAGAGAGATTGTCCATTCCTCCTTTACTGCATGCAGGAAAGTAGTAGGGCATGGTGGCATCTGTGCATCCCTAATTTTGGCTGCTGGTACAGTTTACAGCAGCCTGCTGCATTGGCACAGGACAGCCAGCATGCAGCTCCCTTTATCCTTGCTCCTCCTTTTCTGAACCTACCAGAGACATAGAAAGGTGGTGGGCAATTGCCATTTAATTGTTCTATGCCAATCAGAGAATGCTCCAATGGCAGTTTCTCTTGTGTAACAGGAGAATCAGGCCAATGAATTCTCATCACATTGATGTGAGTTAAATAGCGTACCCATTGTACAGATAGGGGAATTCAGATACAGAGTTCAAAGGCCACATTTTCATACTCCATAAGGGTATTGTGAAGATCAGGTAATGTTTGAAAGTACTTTACAACTTGTAAAGTGCTGTAAATGCTAGGAATTGAACTTCTACAATTTCTACAGTTACTCTTAGCTGTACAGGGTAAGACATAGACATAAAACTTCATTCCTGCTCTGGACAACACACTAACCTCTAAATTGATCTCAATTGAACTAATCACATGACTTAATTTATTCCCGTGCATTTTTGCAGACTCTTGCTAAGTACTGAAGAAGAGAGTTTATCACAAAGACCATGACACCTTCTTTAGTTTGACTTCCACCACTGATCTCTCCATTCTATCTACTCTTGCCCTTGAGCCAAAATGGAATCAGGAAGCAGAGAGAAAAGTCAGAACAAAATGCATATGTAAATTCACAATGCTTATCACATGATATTTATTTGTTGTATCCCACTTATACCCTAATGCCATTGCCTGTTGTCATCACTCTTTGTAGTATGTCTTATTTAGACTATACGTTTTTCGTGGCAGGGATCTGATCATTATTAAGTGTTACATAGAATTATTTATTCGGTGCCATAAGCTTAATAAATGTTTTGCTGTTTCAAAGAATGGTGCTGCTTCCTAATAAGGAAATATTATAGGTAGTAACTTGTTTTAAAAATTGAGAGCACTGATGTGTCATAACTGCTGCAGCACAATTTCCACGGGCTGGAGAAATCAAGTAGATAAGTACAAACACTGTAATAGTGAATGTGATATGTGATATTCACTGATAGTGAATGTGAATATGTACACCATCACTTAATAAAGTATGAGTTAACATACTTCTGGCAGAATGGGGTTGAATTTGTTCTGTTTTTCAATTCAGTAGAAAGGTTTCAGACTCATGTGGAAAATATTAATGTCTCGGGAAAATTCATTTCCATGAAATAATCTCTTAAATGTGTAGGCGGTTTCAACAAAACTGCACTTTGAAAGAGGAAAATAAGCAGCAGAGAATTCTAATAAATCTTCCCTTGGATACCATGAGCTTTCATTAGAATCATAGGTATTTCCTCTGCTAAAAAGAAATTTAATTTCTTATAGAATTTCCATGATATAGAGTTGTATGATAGCTGGGTGTATCCCAGCTTCGAATTTTGAATACAGCTGTAGTCTATGGGTTTTAATATAATTCATAAAATATAAGGACTTGAATCTACTATTGCTTATATTGCTTAGCATGAATGGAATTGCACTAGTTAAATAAGAAAAGAATCAGGATTTTAACATCTTGAACTCAATAGGGCTATTCACATGGATAACTGCCTTTGGGACAGGGCTTATGCTCTATTTAATTTAATGTGCTGGTTGATTGTAATCAGGTAGTGGCTTCCCTTTCAGACAAAAAGCAGTAGAATGATGGTATGTTGCTGAAACAAGTCAACAAGTGTGAGGATAAAAGCAGGAATACTCAAATTGTAACTATTTTTGGTAGCTGAATTTGATCCACACCTGTTTTTAACACTCTGAAATATTTTGTTATATTGGGGTGTTTTTCTTTCTCCCTCTTCCGGTAATAGAGCCAATATCCAAACATTCGGAGGTTTCCCCTTCCAGCGTACATGTGTGACTCTTCAAGAAGATTGAATATGTGAGGACTTGCCAGTGATGGTTATGGGGTATGAAAACCATTGTTATCTCTCTTATTTTTTATTTATATTTTTAAAGTAAGGATCATCAAAATCAAAGGTGACTTCCCTACTTCCCTTTCAAATCTTCTTCTTTTTCTGAACCCTCGACCTACTGTAACTTTACTACCTCCCATCTCAGGAGTCACCCTACCCTCTCCTGGTTCCTTCCCCCTCACAATATAGGTTTCACAGAAGCATACTCTGTATCCACCATCTTCAGAAAGCAAACCCTTCATCTTTCTCACCCATCTTTTTTTTTTTAAAAAAGCAACTTTCTGTGATGATTTACCATTATCTTAGGATACTCAAGGTTTTCAGTTCAATATTACTGCACTGGCTGAACATTAGCCTTTCCTTTTGTGGGCAAGGTGTGCATAGAATGAGTCCTTCTACCATTGATTATGATTACAACATATCTTCCAGATATCATAGCGTGCAGATATTGGTTCCGGAATTTTTTTTCTTTCATTCTGCCCGCTTTAATTCAATGGGAATGGTAGTGATCTGTTTCTGTCTTACATTCTGTGTCAATTCTGAATCCTAACAGGGATTGCCTCATTAATGTACTAGTGTTGACCTCTATCTTTGCTGGTCAAGCTCATGGTAAGTTATGAGTGAGGGTGGGCTAGTGTGTGTGTCATCCTGAGAGATTTATGGTTGATTTCTGAAGGTGGTGAATGATGGTGAGGGCTACAGTAAGTGGCTATTTGCATTTGGAGTTATTGTGTGTGCTGGTTGTTTTGTTGTACTGGAAAGCCTGTGTTGATTTATATCAGAGAGGGTTGTACTGGGGATTTTGTGTTGATTTGTACAGGCGGTGAATAAGTGGTGTATGCTAGGCTGGGAGGCTATATGTCTTTGGGGTTGTGTGTGATGGATTTATTCGTGTGTGGGTATTTCTGAGAAAATGAAAGAGTTGGGCCAAGTATTCTGCCATCTGTATAATCTCCCTAATAAATCCAATGAAATAGTTGCATGCAAATTATCAGTGAAGAAAGTGGTGATTGGTTGTGTGGTTTAGGACTCTTGGCATGACATAGGCACATGCTTTGTTGTCATATGGGTGTAATTCATCAAGTCAAAATGGCTGAGAACTTAAAATTGGACAGTAGAGACAGTGAGTCCCACTGCTGATTGTACTTGCTGATGTTCTAAAAATGAGCTCTCAACTATGCTTGTAGCTGTTTCCATTGCTTCACACTGTCTCAAGGGATATTCCAGGCTTTGGGTGATACAGGTGACAATACTGGAATCTTACCATGCCTTCTGTTAACTGCAATGAGGGATGTTCTGGATTGTTAGTTGCACACACAACTGTACACACCTTGTATGCTTATATCTACCAGATACCCAAATAGTAGACAAAATATATTTTTTAATAGAGGGTGCTTGAGTGTGGAGGGTTAATCGTAGAAAGAGAAACTGAACTTATCCTTCTTGCTGCTTCCCTCTTCATCAAAATCTCTGAGAAGAAAGTTAGATGAATATATGTTTCATTTTAGACATGTTACAGATTAATTTTGAAATAGTGAGGTGCTCAACACAGACTGGATTAATCAATTATTTGTCAATTTGTCATGATGCCATTAGCAACATGGTACTCAGCTATCCATAAACCTGATGCAGTCTCATATGATTTTGAAGCCCTAGCATTTCTTCTTGCTGCTTGCACTGTGGGTGTTTTGTTGTCACCAGCTTTATTTATAATTTGCTTGGTATATTTAACCGAATAAACTTTTTTTTTAAGCTATGTCACCTTCCTCACATTAGCAATGTATCTTAAGGCATTAAACCACGGATGCAGCTGTAAGCTAGTAAAAGAAATAAAAGCAGCATCTTTCAGAAAGTCATAAGAATTAATTAGAAAACAAATAAAATAAATCAAAACAAAAACCTTGGGCCATACTCTGAGATTGTTTTTTTTTTAAACAGAACTCCACTGATTTCAAAGAAGCCTGCTTAAAAATGGATGACCCTATATATCCTTTCGTTACTAACCCACTATAAGACAGATATTTGTAGTTATCAATAGAGATACATTAATACTACATTCCCAACTCTTGGAAAGTAATGGGTTAATAGTCATTTGATAAGCCACTCGTCAAATTCTGTCCTCAGTTATTTCAGTGTGAAACTGGAGTTACTGCAGTTTCACAACAGTGTAAATGAGAGCAAAATTTGGTTCAAAGTATATAAAACATGACAAGATTACTAGGACATTAGAAGGGCATTATTAGGATTCTTCTTTCTTTGCCTTGCTGGAAATCAGTGCTTTGTAGGACCTGCCCAGTAGGACATAGCTACTGATTCTTTTATAAATGGTTAATTTTCCTTGGATTCCTTTTTATCTCCTGTGCCTGGATGTGGTTATTTAGTTACTAATTTTATTATTCTAGAAAAACAAACAACAATTTCTTCTTCCACTTGGCTGTTTTGAAAATAACCTTGAACTAAATAGTGTTCTAGCCTTTCTAGCTCCAATAAAAATGTCAATTTTTAATTTCTTAAGCTCCTCGTTCTTGCCTTCAAGGCTCTGTGCAACATTACCACCCCTCCTCCCCTCACCTGTAACATCTCTGCTCTTATTTTTTCGTGTCCCACTTTGCCCCATTTGTTTCACAAATAATGCTAATTTCATTGCTCCCTTTATCTCCTTTCTTCACTCCCTTCATGACTTCAAGGCTGTCCATATTCTAAAATTGCACTCTTCTTTCAGTGCACTGGGTTTATTCTGTAAATCCCTCCTGAAAAATCAATTTATGCAATACAGTCTAAAAGCAGTATCTCATGCCAACATTACCCCCAATGTAATTATTGAAAAGGTATTACATCCACTTTGTGTCTTCCATTGGTTGCTCATTGGTTGCCTTTTATAGCCAAATTCTGTAAGCCTTTCACCCAGTGGTGAGCTGGAGCCGGTTCACGCCAGTTTGTGCAAACCGGTTGTTAAATTTTGAAGTTTTAGAACCGGTTGTTAACCTGCTTCCCTACAGGGAGCGCTGAGGCTTTGATGGGCTCCAGCCGGGAAGTGATGTAATTCGTCCTCTGGCCGCCAGGGGTGCTGCGGGGGCCATGTGCGCTGCCGCCTGGACATGGGCACGAGCCCTGTTGCTGCTGCGGCTCCCCTGGCCCTGGGGCTCCTGATGCTACCTGGTGGGTCCCCGGCTGCTCTGCTGGGCCTGGGCTGCATCCTGCTGCTCTCCTCATGAGTACCCACCACCCTGCCTGCAGCCAGCCCCTGCATCCCTGCCTGCACCCAGCTGCACCCCCTGCCCTGCCCACAGCCAGCCCCTGTCTCCAGCCACCCCTGCACCCCCTGCCTGCACCCAGCCCCTGCTGCACCCCCTGCCCTGCCTCCAGCCACCCCCGCACCCCCTGACTGCACCCAGCCCCTGCTGCACACACCCCCTGCCCGTAGCCAGCCCCTGTCTCCAGCCAACACTGCACCCCCTGTCCTTCCTGCAGCTAGCCCCTGCCCTGCCTCCAGCCCCGCTGCACACACCCCCTGCCTGCAGCCAGCCCCTGTCTCTAGCCACTCCTGCACCCCCTGCCCTTCCTGCAGCTAGCCCCTGCTGCATGCACCCCCTGCCCTGCCCTGCACCCAGCCATCCCCGCACCCCCTGCCCTGCCTCCAGCCACCCCCTGCACCACCTGCCCTTCCTGCACCCAGCCCCTGCCGCATGCACCCCCTGCCCTTCCTGCACCCAGCCCCTGCCGCATGCACCCCCTGCTCTGTATCCAGCCAACCCCTGCCCACAGCCAACCCCCTGCCCTGCACCCCCTGCCCTGCCTGCAGCCAGCCTCTACCTCCAGTCAGCCTGCCCCTGTCCTGTCTCCAGCCAGTCCCACACCTCCTTGCCTCCAGCCATCCCTGCACCCTCCTGTCTCCAGCCAGCTCCGCACCCCCTGCCCTGCCCACAGCCAGCCCTGCACCCCCTGCCTCCAACTAGCCCTGCCCCATGCCCCTGTCTGCAGCTGGCCCCACATCCACTGATGCCCTGCAGTTCCCAGGGCAGTAAGCCTGCACACCTGCTTCAATGAGGGGGCAGGGAGCAGCTGGGACCCACACATGTGCACACCCTAGCGTGACCAGACAGCAAGTGTGAAAAATCAGGATGGGGCAGCTAATAGGAGCCTATATAAGAAAAAGACCCCAAAATTGGGACTGTCCCTATAAAACTGGGACATCTGGTCACCCTAGCACACCCCCAGGGAGTGGTGGGGACCCACACATGTGAAATGGAGGTCATTTCTAGTTCAGGTCCATCTTTTTTAAAAAGAACTTTATGCAGAGTTAACATACATCCATATTTTCCTGGACAGGTCAGGCTTTTTGGTTGTTAAACCACCATCTGGGAGGAATTTTTAAAATACGGACATATGGTAACCCTTTTGGTACAAAAAATACATACTGGGGCACATCCCTTGAATCAGAACTTTTTATAGGGAAACGGTTATTAAGATTTTGGCAGCTCATCATTGCTTTTACCTCATGTGAGCAGACCTTTCTCATGTGACCAGTCTGTTTCAAATGGGACTAATCTCATATGTAAACTTTTGTAAGGTAAGGCTTATACTTGCAGTTACTCTCATATTATACTCACACACAGTGTCTTGTTTTGACTTCAGTGGGACTGCAGGTGATTAAGTATATGGACATGAATGTCTGTTATTAGAATTGGTGTCTTTGTTATACCAATAAAATAAAAACCAGCAGGATCTTATTAAAGGGGAAGGGCAAAATGCCACATTTATTGTGGACACAGAAAGAATCATAGTAAGCAGCTTCTTATAGCTATAACATTCCATTCAATTTCATATTTATTCACTCATTCATACATACACACACAGGTTCTGCAAGGTTGTTATCATAGTTACCAGCCTTAGAGTTGCTCATGCCAAGCCACTGGCCAGGTGGCCTGGACATGAGGAGGGAGCAGGGCCTTGTCAGATGCTCATCTGATGCTCCTGGAAGTTGGTTTGCAGAATCAGACCCCAAAGTTCTCACTTTCTAGAGTCCATTTTTATAACAATTTCTTCCTATGCCAGTCTATGGGAATTGCTTCATCATGCTGTTGCTGAATCAATCAGCAGATGGCACATTCCTGATGGCTCTGTGCTGCCAGATGTTATCTTGTTCTTTGGTTCTCCCATCCTTGAGGCTGTTGGGTGGATTCCAGTCTGCCCTCTGGGGGTCCTCTGGTTATTTCCACTTGACACCTTCTTCAGCGAATGGACACTGGATTCTTAGGCCGGCACCTCCCTGATCATTCAGTTATTATCCACACCAAGCATCCATCCACATACATCCTCTATTTGTATTTTAATCACAATTGTTAACAAAGCAAGATGAATACAAGAAAAGGGCGGGGAGTCTCTGGGTGCTGTTTCTGTTGTTACAGTGTATTGTTTTGAGTCTCTCTGAGTAGTTTTTGTTACAAAGAATTGCTTTGAGAACAGACTCTGTCTTAGAATATACTAACACAGTTAGCAGCTTGCAAGTTTCACACAGAGGGAGAGAAACAGCACCAAAAACCAAGAGACCTCTTAATTAGTAATACCCTGGGATTTAAACTATGGGGAATCAAACTAATTTGTGATTTTAATACAGAACTTCTTTAATATGATCCAACATCTTTAGGCTCTGAACCTACAAGGACTTGCACTCATGCTTAATTTCAAGCACATGAATAGACTTGAGGTTAAGAATGTAAGTAAGTTTTTTCTGGTTTGAGGTCTTATTTTATAAACTCCTTGAGCCACATAGTATATACTTTTAATCTGTGTCTTGTCCTGTATCTGTCTTTTCTCCAGTGCTAAGTACAGCGTCTGCTCAGAACAAATGACAACTTTTTATATTTTTATTCTTGTTAATGGTAACTTGCAAAAGAGGGATGGGGATCTGTTTGTTCCCTTTTTATCTTCTTTATGATATTAAAAAGCCTGAAAGGTTTAGAATATTGCTCCTGCTTGTTTTTAATAGAAATTCAGTTCCTGTCTAGCTGGGGAAGGGAGTTTTCATCTGAGTATTTAATGTGTTTGTGCTTTTGATTGTTTTTGTTAACACTTGTTTAACTTCAGTGATCCATTAGCCTTTTGGATAAAGGACCTCTTAGCTAAAGATATATCATCACAGCCCTTTTAGTTAGAGTCTGAGAGCTAACATTATATATCCACGGAGACATCTAATTGGTCCTTGAGAGGACCATAGAAGGCCAGATTCAGTATTATGAAGTAAAAACAAAGAAGTACTCTGCACATAAAACACTAACTTTCAAACCTTCCCATTAATCATCAAGATTGATATTTACTATTTTAAAATCAAACTCATGATTTCTTGGCCAAACATCCCAAAATTGCTGTCTGAACCCTAATGTTAAACAATGTTTTGTTTGGAATAATAAATGTCTTTATCTGGTATGCCTGTACTCAATTATCCACTCTGTTTTTCTACCCTGAACTTTAGCTGACCCTTGTGTGTTATAAATAAGCTGAATTTTATCTGGACTTTAGTTTGTCATTAAACAGATTGTGTGTCCTTCTACTCTAACCCTTGACCTTTATGGAAACCTGTCCAGAAGCCCAGACAGGAACTGCTTCTAACTGATATGGGGCAGGTGTTCTCTGATCAATAAGGTAATGATCTATCAAGAGATGCTTTTAGCTGATCAGGAATTACTCTGAGAGATTCTTTCTGTTATAATGACTTGATAAGGCATCCATATATAAAGGGATATTCATAAATGCACTGTATCAGTTACATCATTTTGTGCCTTACACTATACATGTATAGTAATAGGCATCCCTTATCAATTATATATATAGTGTAAGGCACAAAATGATATAATTGATACAGTGCATTTATGAATATCCTTTAATTGGTAAGATTAGTAATTGACAGAAAGGACAAGAAACATTTGACACAGCAGATATGTTCCCAAAATCAAGACAAAAATGCAAACATCTGAAAATGTCTGAGAGCTGAAAATCTAGGGGGAAATGTGGGGTGGGGGAAGTAGGATGATTGAAACGTTTTGTTTTGAAATGTTTCTTCCCTGTCTGTCCTTCACTCTCTTCTCCACTTCATTCTTTTATTATACATGTTTTAATCCCTTGGAATGTCCAAAGGGAAATAATTTTTAGTTATTTTAAACACTGTCTAAATTTTAAATCTTCTTCTGTGCTCCTACTGCCTCCTTTTTAACCATAATCTCTTCCCTCCTTTACAATGATATTCAGGGTTCTGCAACTCTTCCCTGTCACCATATTATAAAATTCCAACACAGTTCACATCAAATACTTTTTTGTAAACTACAGAAACATATTAGCTTAGCAGGAGAAATAAACCTGTTTAAGGCAGGGATTTCTGAGATGGAGTTAGGCATCCAACTCCTTTTATAAACATCACCACAAGCAAGCTCTCCAAAGACCAGGACACACCAACTCAAAGTGACACTGGACCCTGAAAGAGCAACTGAAAAAACCTGCAGACATATCTCCACTGCTACTATGATCAGCACTCCCCACAACACACCTTTCAAGATCCATGGATCCCACACATGCCTATCACAAAGTGTGGTGTGCCGCATCCAGTGCATTAAATGCCTGAACAACTGTGTGGATGACCCCAGTCAATTGCTATGCTCTCAAATGAACTCACACAGGAAAATGATCAAAGACAAAATGATCACTCCATTTCCGACATCTCAGTTCTCATTCTGAAAGGAAATGTGCACAACACCTCAAAAAGATGAGCCTGGGAGCTTAAATTGATAATTTTGCTGAACACTAAAAATCAGGGACTGAAAAAAGACACTGGATTTATGGTATATTACAATAATCTGTAACCCATTAACAAACCCAACCCCCCATCCCCAGCTGCATGTGTTTCTCTCGCTCTCCCTTCCTTTCCCCCCTGTTACTGGAGATTGTTAAAAGGTCATTTTGCCTTGAGTGGTCCCTTGAAATACATAATAACTATTTCTGCTAAACAATCTGTTCCACCTTGTATTTAGATGTGACGCTCTGAGTACATTTCCCAGACCTGAAGGAGAACTCTGTGTAAACTTGAAGACTTGTCCAATAAAAGATATTAGAGTGACAAGGTGGGAGAGATAATAACAGTAAGCTATTCTGAGCCTCTCCAGCAGAGCTGCCACTCCCCTATAGTATAATGGAGTTGGACATTTCTTTGAAAGTCCCAGTCCAGGTCCCTCTGCTCACAGTTTTCTTGAAAAAATGTGAAAAATATGAGAATATTTGATCCATATTCTTTTCCTAGCTGGAAGTTGGGGTTTTTTGGAGGAAAAAAATCCCAGAAGTTACTAATTTCTGTTATAATTCTATATTTTGCTGGGAGCTTTTCTTTGTAAAATAAAATGTTAAAAAATCAAAATATTTATTCAGACAATTTTTATCCAAATAAGAGAAGCCTTTTGTCTAATATAGAATGTAACATATTGCTGTTGAGAGAGAAGAGCATGAAAATGTCTACTTTAGTATTGGATTAAATAATGTGAAGCATTAAAACTGGGTCAGTCACTGACGAGACAAAGAGCCACATTCAATAGTCTGTCCAGTTTTCCTGAAATGAAATGCACACTAGGACTTTTGGATGAGATTCCATGGTGAGAATATTTGTATATAGTCTGGCCCCAAAGCACCTTGAAACTATCCTCTGATATATTGGCTTGCTAGAGGAATTACGCATGGGAAGCCAAATCCTGACATCTTTACTCAGTCATAACTCAGGCAAGGCTTCCACTGATTGAGAAAGAATTTTGGGATTTGGTCGTGTGGGGAAGTTGTTGGACTTTCAGAGTGCTGACTATTTTAAAACTAACTCTTAAACTACTGTCAATTGCGTTAGTAATGTATATAGTAATTGTTACTAACTAATATTAAACTAAAAATGTACCTTTGTCAATTAGTCTCAAAATTTATATCCATCATGTAACCCAGAGCTAAACTGGGTCTTTAATTCTAGTTCTGCATAAGGGACACTATGTAATTGTACCACATAAGGAACAGCCCAGGCAATGAATTAGGAATCAGAAAGCTGCAATTCCTTCTCTTCTCTAACCTTGATCTAGGGAGAGCAAAACATAAGATTGCTTAACCTTTATACCCTGCCAGAGCCACAGGCTATTGCTTTGTTGAGGAGGACTGAGCTATGCTCCTGTACATCATTCACTCTCTCCCTCCCCACTTGCTTGTGAAGGGAAGTAAAGCCTGTAGGATCATGGTTTTCATCTTCATGCCTGGAGCTGAGATGGAGGCAAGAGGTACAGGGGAGTGTGTGTGTGTGTGTGTGTGTTTTATTCCTCTTGGCAGTCATATCAGAGCCACAATCTCAACTTTAATGAGGGTGAAGAAACAATGACTTTCTTAACATCCAATGCAGAAAATATAATACTTCATTCAAAAGCACTAAAAGTAATTGGGCCAAAAATGAAATATTTCCCATAGATGAGAAAAAAGCTACAAGACACCATTAGCACTGCCAAAACATCATTCCTTTTACCATATATACAGGTAAAAAATTGTGATCAGTTCACTGGAGAGTGGATAGACTCCTGTTCATATTAGATTTTATGCAAGAGCCATTATGTATTTATATCATTTTACATTCTAGCTTTAATACTAACTCAATAATCTTAATATATAATTTAGTTTTAATTAAAATTCTCTATCTTTAGCAATTCACTTTTGATATCTTTCCTTGTTATCCTACCCTGTGTTTGGCAGGATGCTTGTAAATCTGCCTTTCTTACAAAAGAGGAGGGTTTATTAAAATAACTTCTATACTGAAGTATACTGAAAAGCACTCTTCAAAACTGAAAGTTTTATTTATAAAAGTGCCTATTCAGATTCAGAGAGCTTATTATCCTACTTCCTGAGATCTCTTCGGTAACACATAGCCTCTTTTGAAACTAGTTAAAAGACTTTCCTCTAATTTCCACCATACCTTGTAGGCCCAGAGCTAATTAGAAATTTTTAAACTTAATTTTCTGGTTTTGGTTCAAGCACAGGCTCCATATCTCTTAATGTACCTGATGTTTCACAAGCAAAAAACATTCTTTAGAATGCAAGAAGAGAAGGAGAAAAAGAGTTTTACTTAGAATTTCTACCATGTATTGATCATGTGAACAGTGTTTTGGTCTATTCAGTTCTGAATACTTCTATCACAATTCACTGGAAGTTCTCAAAGCATCCATTCCTCTATGTATCTAAGTCTATAGGTCTAAAATAGATCACTCATATCTTAAAGCTTGAACAAATAAATAATTTAGGGTAAACAAATAGAGATTTTATGGGTTGTTTTTTTTAAATATTTTCTCAGTTTCAACTTGTTAGGAAATGTGTGAGACGAAATCTGATTAGGTAGGGTGATTCTAAATTGGGCTGTAAATAGGCTTTACTAGCTGTGCTGTTTACTAGGGTCCTGATCCAAAATCCCACTGTAGTAACTGGAAAGTCTAGCAATGTTCACATTCAGGGTTATAACTTGGCCATATCCAAACTCTAAATCTGAAACTCCTCCCAAAGTAAGGAGTACCGAAGTCTTGGATCTTAGGTCAGATCCATCATTGGCTTAATACTTTTTTTAAAGCATTAATACATTTTGATTTTCACAGTGTCTTGTGCATTATGTAGTAGATCATATCACCTGCTGAGACAAGTTATTGCCCATAGCTAATTTTCTGCTTTAATTCACTCCAAGCTAATTTATTTTTGCAACTGAAAATCTAAAAATGAAGGACATCTTATTTGCTGCCTATTTAATTTCTTAAAAGCAAGAAGATTTTTTTTTAAGTTGTGTTAAAATGAGCGAGATGGTGATGTGTAGTCCATGAATTTGTGAATGGAAGGGTACCTGGTTTCTGAGATAACTCCAACATTCCCTATTAAAATGTTAGCCAGCCAGTGAAAAGGGTTTGAGAACCTTTAAGATTAGGTAGATAATCAAGCAGCCATCAAATGGTAATCAATCATAATCAGTACCTTTCTGACATAATGAACGTTAGGTGACTAGGAGCTCTGTATCCTGTTACCTACCAAACCACAAAACCACCTAGTTCTACCATTGATCTTCTAAATGTTATTCTCATATTAAGTGATGACATGAAAGAATATTGTCCTCTGCACAACCAATACAGATGGAGCTAGGGGCCCCAAAACCATTGGTGTTTGCCACTTCTCCATTCTATAAACAGAGGGAGTTGTTTTGCAACAAAAAACAAATATGCAAAGCAAAAAAACCCACAAGAACACCTACCAATGACAAAATTGTTAGGTGATGTAAATCACCCTGGCTCCATTGACATCAATGGAGCTACAACAATTCACACCATCTGAGGATCTAGCTCAACATATCAAAGTATGTCAAAGAAAACTAACCAAAAGTTAATGAAAACTCAATTTCCACTACTTTTTTCCCTTTCAGAATGTTTTCTATTTTCCATTTTTCAGCCATTTCACCTCTGTTTCATGTTTCCAGCTAAACAGAAAAAAAAGAATGTTATTAAACTGAAAGGGTAATCTTCTTTAAAACTATCCCATCCTGTTGGTGTTCTACAAACATTACAAAAACCTTTTAGCAAAATAATTTGACTTCAGAATAAATCCTCCAAGGCTATTTCAAGATTAATGGCCCAAACTATTTGACTGGATGCTAGCAGGCAGGTTAAAGACCAAAATAGTTGTGAAGCTATCAAAAGACTTCCAACCTTCCTTAGATTTGAAAAAGCCATCTATGATATGTAATTAAAATATATTATTTCAAGAGTTGTATGTTTTTATCAACTGTGTATTTAATTTTGTATGTTTCCTCCTAGATTTGCCTCTTTGATAGATTTGCTAACTGGCCCCAAGGTAGCGACATTTGTTTAAATCTTCAATAAATCTTTAATGGGAAAACTCTTATCTCTTGGGCCTGGACCTTGTTTAATATCCCTATGTAAATAAGATCAGTACAAATGTATTGTGGCAATCATCATAGTATTTAATAATTTAAATGCATATTTTAAACTGAAGAACAAATATGTTAGTCATTGGTAATTGCACTGAGATTGCAGTAAAATTACTATAATATGTAATAATCCTACATTATGCTGCTAGCACTAGATGTCAGATGTGTTTTAAGTTGAAAAACATTTGTTCTCCTAGGACAGAGGGAGTTCTTAATGAAACAATCTGTTACTGGGATTCTGAGCTCTTTGTATTGTTGGCACAATACTGCAAATTTCTCTTTTCATTCCTGTTCAACCTATAAAGGTTAATTACACAGAGTTGCCACTAGAGAAGGGGCGGGAAAACTTTTTGGCCTGAGGGCTGCATCGGGTTTTGGAAATTGTATTGAGGGCCAATTAGGGGAGGCTGTGCCTCCCCAAACAGCCAGGCGTGGCCCAGCACCACCCCGGATCCACCACCCCCCTGCTCCTCACCTCCTGATGCCACCTCCACCCGCCGGACTCCTGCCCCATCCAACCCCCGTTCCCTCATGGCCCTTCTGGTACCCCTACCCCATCCACTCCCAGTCCCCTGACTGCACCCGGAACACCCACCCCTGACTGCCCCCCCATCAACCCCTCCTCTCCTTCCTGACTGCCCCCCCAGGACTCCTACCCCATTCAACCCCCCTGTTCCCCACCCTCTGACCACCTGACTCCTGTCCATGCCCCCCCAAACTCCCCTGCCCTCTTCCAACCCCCTGCTCCCTGCCCCTGTACCGTGCTGTCTGGACCACCAGTGGCTGGAGTCAGCCACATCACTGCACAGCACAGAGCACCAGGTCAGGCCAGGCTCTGCAGCTGCGCTGCCCCAGGAGCTTGCCACCCCGAGTATTGCATCAGCGGCATGCCGAGGTGAGGCTGTCGGGGAGGGGAGACAGCAGGGGAGTGACCGGGGACTAGCCTCCCAAGCCAGGAGCTCAGGGGCAGGGCAGGAGAGTCCCATGGGCTGGATGTGCCCATTGGCCATAGTTTGCCCACCTCTGCACTAGAGGTTGGAGTCCACCTAGATGGCTAAATTATACATTTTGTGAGTGTGCTAAAGTAAAAAAAATTGTAAGGAGGCTGTTTCTTTTTTTTCCCCACAGTGAAGCCATGGAGGAGCCAAGCACAATTGTGACCTGACACTCTAACCCAGTGGTGGGCAACCTGCGGCCCACAGACCACACACGGCCCATCAGGGTAATCTGTGAGCAGGCCACAAGACAGCTTATTTACATCTACTGTCTGCCCGCAGATTCCACCACTGCTATAACCCCTATGTGTTTGAATGGAGACCAGCTAATGTACTCAGAACTATTGCTTCTCATCCCCATCAGGACACAGGCAGTCTGCTTCAAATGAAGTGCCCTAAGCAGCTACCAGAGGCAGTGAATGGATGTACTGTATCGGAATAGAACCATAGAATCATAGAATATCAGGGTTGGAAGGGACCCCAGAAGGTCATCTAGTCCAACCCCCTGCTCGAAGCAGGACCAATTCCCAGTTAAATCATCCCAGTCAGGGCTTTGTCAAGCCTGACCTTAAAAACCTCTAAGGAAGGAGATTCTACCACCTCCCTAGGTAACGCATTCCAGTGTTTCACCACCCTCTTAGTGAAAAAGTTTTTCCTAATATCCAATCTAAACCTCCCCCACTGCAACTAGAGACCATTACTCCTCGTTCTGTCATCTGCTACCATTGAGAACAGTCTAGAGCCATCCTCTTTGGAACCCCCTTTCAGGTAGTTGAAAGCAGCTATCAAATCCCCCCTCATTCTTCTCTTCTGCAGGCTAAACAATCCCAGCTCCCTCAGCCTCTCCTCATAAGTCATGTGTTCCAGACCCCTAATCATTTTTGTTGCCCTTCGCTGGACTCTCTCCAATTTATTCACATCCTTCTTGAAGTGTGGGGCCCAAAACTGGACACAGTACTCCAGATGAGGCCTCACCAATGTCTAATAGAGGGGAACGATCACGTCCCTCGATCTGCTCGCTATGCCCCTACTTATACATCCCAAAATGCCATTGGCCTTCTTGGCAACAAGGGCACACTGCTGACTCATATCCAGCTTCTCATCCACTGTCACCCCTAGGTCCTTTTCCGCAGAACTGCTGCCTAGCCATTCGGTCCCTAGTCTGTAGCGGTGCATTGGATTCTTCCATCCTAAGTGCAGGACCCTGCACTTATCCTTATTGAACCTCATCAGATTTCTTTTGGCCCAATCCTCCAATTTGTCTAGGTCCTTCTGTATCCTATCCCTCCCCTCCAGCGTATCTACCACTCCTCCCAGTTTAGTATCATCCACAAATTTGCTGAGAGTGCAATCCACCCATCGTCCAGATCATTTATGAAGATATTGAACAAAACCGGCCCCAGGACCGACCCTTGGGGCACTCCACTTGATACCTGCTGCCAACTAGACATGGAGCCATTGATCACTACCCGTTGAGCCTGACAATCTAGCCAGCTTTCTACCCACCTTATAGTGCATTCATCCAGCCCATACTTCCTTAACTTGCTGACAAGAATACTGTGGGAGACCGTGTCAAAAGCTTTGCTAAAGTCAAGAAACAATACATCCACTGCTTTCCCTTCATCCACAGAACCAGTAATCTCATCATAAAAGGCAATTAGATTAGTCAGGCATGACCTTCCCTTGGTGAATCCATGCTGGCTGTTCCTGATCACTTTCCTCTCATGCAAGTGCTTCAGGATTGATTCTTTGAGGACCTGCTCCATGATTTTTCCAGGGACTGAGGTGAGGCTGACTGGCCTGTAGTTCCCAGGATACCCGAGGTACATCCTGGAACTGGCATAATGTTGTGCCCCCTTAACTCTTTCTCACCATGCTTTGCTAGTGACAAGTAGCAACCCCCCCCCAGCTGTTGTTATCACTCAACACAACAGCATGTGAAGCCAAACACCCAGCTACATTACATGAATGCTCCCTGAGCCACTCATGACTCTCACATAGAAAGACAACAGCCACTCTCCCAAACCATCATGCTTGCACCTATAGAATATACCATCTTGCCCTGGTCAGAATCGTGACCAGTGTACATTTAATACCCAGTTGGTACCTGCCTCAATATAGAAAGAGCATACACAATTTTTGTGAACTGAGGTTTCCCAAACACTTCAACCAAAACAAACTTTTAGGCAAAATAGAAAACAGGTTTATTAACTACAGAAAGATAGATTTTGAATGATTATAAATGGTAGGCATAAAAGGTCAGAGATAGTTACCAACTAAATTAAAGGGAAGTGCATAGGCTAAATCTTAAACATTACTACACTAGGCAGTATTTAGATCAACCAGTTTTTTCACCCCACTAGATGTTACAGTTCTTAATACTGTGGGAAGATGGCCAATTTTAGTTTGGTGGGTCCTGCACTTTTCTTGGTAGGGAGCTAAGATACCACCCTTTGCCCCTGCTCTTGGGTGCCAAGGGCCCCGCTACTAGCCCAGGAAGGTGATAGAGAAGGGAAGCAGGAAGGGGGTCTGGGTTTGCTCCTCACTCTAAATCCCAGCCCCTCTCAACCCCTGTGGGTTTTTTATCCTCATCCCCCTTAGGTGGGGTTACCCTCAGTCCTTAGATGCTCAGGGGAAGGGAGTTTCCCTGTCTTGCTGGGCAAAGTCTCCCTTACTCCAATTCTCAGGTCTTCCAAATCTCTCAACATGGCTCCAGGCTCCAATCCTTCCTCTTCTTCCCTTGTCTGCCTGATGCAGGGGGGTTTTATTAGGTTCCTAACAGGGTCTTAATTGACTGCAGGTGCTCCAATTAACCTGCAACCACTTTCCCTAGTCTACAGGGAACCATGGCTTCATTAGCCTTGAGCTTATATATTTCCCCTCTAGCACTCTCCCACTGCTCCCTGGCCCTCCTGTATTATAATATGCAAGCCTCTCTTTAAACCTGTGACCAGTCTCCACAGTTGAAATCTTTGTTTTTCCCGATTCTTGTTACTTCCAGCATAGGTGGAGGAGGAGAAAGGTGATGACACAATACCTCTGTCCCTTATTTTATACCCTCAGTCCATGTGCCTGGAAAATACTAGCTAAGACATGTCCTGATGGGCTTTGCTGAGTCACGGGGTTGAGCAATACCTCTGGTGTGGTCTTGTGTTACTGAATCATAGGGTTGAGCAGTCCCCATTGTTTGGTGCTTGCACAACTGTCATTGAATTATAAATCCCTTGATTACAATGCCCCTGCTGATTAATGGTCATTGAACACCCACCTGGGAGTGGTTTGCCTCCTTTGAATGTCACTAGTCATCTTAAAACATATTTTAGTAACAACCATACAGAAAAATCTCATAACTTGATACACACTAATGGTATACATATTTTGACAAAACAATGGGTTTCTGCAGATTGCAACTTTTCATATGTTATCTTATATGGCATGCTTTCTATGCAATATATAGGAATTCTTTGATGGAGTGAATATCGGTTGCTGCTTTATGGCTGTACATTATGGAACAGCCACAGGAAACATTGATGAGAATGTTTTTCCCTGTATTTGTTTTAAGAAGGCAGGATAGCGAAGGGAAATTCTTCTCACTATAGCTCCACTCCTTCTTTATGACTTTGCCAATAAAAGCCAGATTATAGCCCAGAATATTTTGTGTTTTACACCAAGAAGAGTTTGTGATGGAGATACCAGCAAAATTACATATGCTCTTAGACTTTAAATGACTGTGACTTCTTTTGTGTTTGCATATATTGACACAAATGTGTACACCTGTTGTATCTTAAAACCTCCTACATTTCTGCATGTAAATTAACATTTGCACATGCAAAAGCCCAGTAATTCTAGAAGTACATTCCCACTTGCATATGCAAATGCAATTTTCTGTATGGATATTTCTGAAGCTGCGCGTATTGTGTGAGAGAGGTTTTCAAAAAATCTAGGCTCAAAATTTGCAGGTATAATTGATTAGAATTGTCCATCTATATGTGCAATTACCTGATTTGCACATTATCCAAAGATAGGGATATGGGCTCCGCCCTATCTATGATTGTTATCTGGTCCCACGTAATGGGTCTGTGCTTGGGCTAGTGATGGTCAGGTGACCAGGCATCACATAACGTAAGCCCAACTTGAGAGTTCCTATAAGAGGGGATCTCAGAAAGATAGGAAATAAGGGGCTAGGAAAGATCTAGGGCAGGGGTAGGCAACCTATGGCACATGTGCCAAAGGCGGCACATGAGCTGATTTTCAGTGGCACTCACACTGCCCGGGTCCTGGCCACCCGGTCCCGGGAGCTCTGCAGAGACATGGGGTACCAGCCCCCATCCCCCTGCCAGCTGGGGTTCCTGCCGTGGGCCCTGCTCAGCCCACTGCCGGCCCTGGGTCCCGGCCACAGGTCTGGAGAGCTCTGCTGCTGGCCTGGGGTCCCTCCCGCAGGCCCAGGGCTCTGCAGCTGCCCCCAGCTGTGGTCCACTAGCCCCAGCCTGGGTCAGTGAGGGGTGCAGACAGGGGCAAGAGAGGGAACAACTTAGCACCCCCACTTTAAAAACTGTTCCAGCGCCACTGTACTGGGATATTTTTAAGTCCTGATTTGCTGCTTACATCACTATCACGCCACATGGAACAGCACACTGTGTTTGGTGTTGAGATTAGAATGTACATGCAAGAACTGGAATCAGAATTTTCTGACAGATTTCAAGATTTCCAGTGATTTGGCCCAATGCTTTCTTTTCTAATTAAACCTGAGAAGTTCAACGACAGCTACTTGGATTTGTCTGTATTTCAGTGGATGTGTGTTGAAGATTTTGAAATGCAGTTCATTCAGTTAAAAAACTCAGAATTGTGGACATCAAAGTTTGGAGATCTGTGGAGTGCACTTGAAGCTACCAAGAGAGATGATGGGGCCTCTATTCTGACCTGCTGAATGTCCTTGTCAGTAAAATTTAACTGTTTGAAAATTGTGTTTGCAATGCTTTCAGGAATTGGATCCACATACCTGTGTGAACAGGTATTTTCACACATGAAATCTGTCTTCTGTCCCTCTCAGAGCCGGTTAACAACTGATCACTCAGAAGCCTGTGTGCAACTTAAAGTATCCAAATACGTGCCAGACATTGGAAAACTCAGCAAGGAAAAGTAAGGGCACGGATCACACTAAACTGGTAAGATCTTCATTTTAATTTAATTTTAAATGAAGCTTCTTAAACCGTTTAAAAACTTTATATACTTTAAATACAACAATAGTTTAGTTATATGTTATAGACTTATAGAAAGAGACCTTCTAAAAATGTTAAAATGTATTACTGGCACACAAAACCTTAAATTAGAGTGAATAAATGAAGTGTCGGCACACCACTTCTGGAAGGTTGGCGACCCCTGATCTAGG